>NC_138086.1:3483591-6082341 GCF_964212035.1 Myotis nattereri | reverse complement strand
CTCAGGATGTCCCAGGCGCGGATGGTGGTGTCCGTGCTGCCCGTGAAGGCCGTGTGGCTGGGCGTGTCCAGCACAAGGCACAGCACGGCACCCGTGTGGCCCCGTAGCGTCTGGTGGCAGCAGCCACTAGCCACCTGCCACACCTTGGCCGTGCCATCCGTGCTGCCTGTTACCAGCAGCCCCCCGGCCACAGCCTCCTCCTCGAAGGGAGCCCCGGGCAGGTCCCAGGGGGCGGAGTAGGCGAGAGTCAGCACGCAGTTGCGGTGGCCCCGGAACTCCCGGGACACCTGCCCCTTGTCCACACTCCAGGCGCGAGCTGTCCGGTCATAGGAGCTGCTGAAGAGCTGGTTGTTGGTGACCAGGATCCTGGTGGCAGAGGGAGAGGCCAGGGGTTGGCCCACAGGGCTGCCCGGCAGGCTGTCCCAGGGTCCCTTTGGCAGGTCCTCCATGTTCACTGAGCCCAGGCAATGGGAAGCAGGAAATGCTCCCAGAGAAAGTCCTGGGCTGGAGTACCCCAGGCTCCTGCTTCAGGGGGGACTGTGAGGGGGTCAGGAGAACACCCCAGAAGTCACAGGGGCCCAGGCAGAGGCCATCACCCACAGAACAAAGCCCAGACTGAAGGCGTCCTGGTCACTGCCATCATAACCCCACCACCGGCATGGACACCTGCCCGGGCCAGGGGCCGGCTGCCTCTGCACTGTGGCTGGAGACACCCCTCTCCACCCGGTGGCCAGTCACCCCCGGGGTTCAGCTGAAGACCCCTTCTCTAAGACGCTGCCCAGAATCCCCACCACGTGCTGGGCCGTGGTCCACTCAGACCTTCCCCGCAGCAGGGCCAAGCTCCGATGCTTCCATCCCGCCCAACGCGTGGACCACAGCAGCCGCTCGTTACAGTTACGGAAGCCGGCGTGGGGAGGGCAGGTGGGGAGGCCCACCCTCCGGGTTTGCCCCGAACTGAAAGGCTGCGGGAACATGGGACTTGCAGTTTAAAAACCAGGAAAGATCCGGGCAAAGGGGGACACACTGGTCACCCTAAGGACAGGTCAGACTCAGGGGCTGGGCGGGGCATCAGGATGGTAGAGCCTTGGGGAAGCTGGGAGTTATGCGTGTTTTCTGAAAGGCCTCTGTGTCACTCTCACAGAGCCAGTGCCAGATCAGCCCACGAGTGACTTCTGTAGTCAGGGCCACGGGAGACACAATCAGACAAGTCTCGGTGGGGTGGGAGTGGGAGTGGGCATGGCATCTGCTGTCAGTTCGCACAGCCAAATGTCATTTGGGCCGACGTCTGCTGACAACATTCCAGCCAAGGGCCCCAGGGAATTCTGGGTGAGAGGAGCAGAGAGGGTCTGGCCACCTCCCCCCGCCCCCCACCCCGCCCCCAATGCAGGAAGAAAGGCCGCTCAACAGTAAAAACTCGTGAATCTTTTTCTCCTTTTGATAAATGCTAAGGCTGTCTTCCCAGAAAAATACACATTTGTCTTTAGTATAGAACACTGGCTGTGACTTCAAAGGGCCCGTGTTGAGGAGGCTGAGCCCCGAGGAGCACAGACCACAAAGGGCAGAGGCCAAGGCTGGAATAAGGCCGCGTCCTCGGTGTGGGGACAGAGGGGTCAGGTTAGGGACACCTGGCGCTCCCTCCGTCCTGGAGGCTGGCGCGGCGGGAGGAGAGATGGACCACGCGAGGGAACAGACCTGCCTGCACCGCACCCAGACCTCGCATCCTGCAAGGTTCACCTCCTGCAGGTAACTAAGGAAACAGACTCACTGAAACAGCTCCTGCCCTGGTAGATGTGGTTTCCACGACGTGTGTATTTCTAAAGGAAAGTGACGACCTGCTGTCACATAGCACCATGGGTGACGTTCTGGGGGCCTGCAGGCTGCCGGGTGCGGCCTGGCATGAGAGAGCAGAGACGCCAGGCCTGGTGGGTGCCCCCAGAAGCTCACACACCTGGCCCAGCTCTGAAAACACGGGAGGAAGTGAATTCCACGTCCTCACCTCAGGGGTCACACATTTGCAAGCACAGTTAATAATGCAAATGTCTTCCCAGATCTACTGCTCAAAAGTAGTGTGTGCACTGGCCGGTTTGGCTCAGTGACTAGAGCGTCTGCTTGTGGACTGAAGGGTCCCAGGTTCGATTCCGGTCAAGGGCACATGCCCAGGTTGCGGGCTCAACCCTCACTAGCGGGTGTGCAGGAGGCAGCCGATCAACGATTCTCATCATTGATGTTTCTCTCTCTCTCCCTCTCCCTTCCTCTTTGAAACCAATAAAAAGCAGCTGATAGTTTCCAGGCCCAACCTGAGAGCAAGCTGGTCACCTGAGGTGTGGCCTTCTCCCACCTGTCAGCACTTCCAACCACTCACGCCTCACAAAAGGAGACTCCCCTTTCCCACACTTTTCCTCAGTCACAAATTTTTCTCAAGAGAGAGAGTGCTGGGACCTGGCTGGGTGGCTCAGTTAGTCAGTGTCATCCCGACACACCGAGGCGGGGGGTCTGACCCCGTCAGGGCACATACAAGAACCAGCCAATGAGTGCGGAACGAACTGATGTCTCTCTCCCCCTCTCTCTCTCTCCAAAGAAAGAAAGAGCCCACCCAGCATGGCTCAGTGGTTGAGCGTCGATCTATGAACAAGAAGGTCACGGTTCGATTCCCGGTCAGAACACACATACCCGGGTTGTGGGCTCGATCCCCAGTGTCTCTCTCTCTCCCTTCTTCTCCAAAATCAATAAAAATATGTTTAAAAAAATACATAAGCCCTGGCCGGTTTGGCTCAGTGGATAGAGCGTCAGTCTGCGGACTCAGGGTCCCGGGTTCGATTCCGGTCAAGGGCATGTACCTGGGTTGCGGGCACATCCCCAGTGGGGAGTGTGCAGGAGGCAGCTGATCGATGTTTCTCTCTCATCAATGTTTCTAGCTCTCTATCCCTCTCCCTTCCTCTCTGTGAAAAATCATTAAAATATATTTTAAAAAAAATACATAAAAGAGTGAGAAAGAAAGGGAGGGAGGGAGGGAGGGAGGGAGGGAGGGAGGGAGGGAGAAGCTAGAGCCCTGGGAGAGGCCAGCAGAGCTGTGAGGCCCGAGCCCCGATTCTACCCGTTTGCTACCACCTGTCTGCTTGGCCCTGGCCTCCCAGGCCTCCGGCCTGGCCTGCTCCAGCTAAGAGTAGGGGACAAAAGCGGGGCTGCTGGAAGGTGGGCGGGGGCCGGGGCCTGCCTTCCCCACTCTGAACCATCGTGTGTGTGTGTGTGTGTGTGTGTGTGTGTCTGTGTGTGTGTGTGAACATGTGTACGTGTGTGTGGTGTGCCAACACAGCTCTTTACTGTCTTTCTACTTAGGGGTGTTGTTGAGTTCCTGCCCTGTGGGTGCACCATTCCGACTGCAGGCCGCTGGAACTTGGTCAGTTAATGGTCAGTCTGGCCATTTCTGGGCACTTGACCATTAACAACTCAGGTCCCACCCAACCCAGGTGTGAGTAAAGCCCGTGCTGGCAGCGTCTCTCCTGGCTGGGAATATCCTAGTCCGCCAGCCCAGCCCCGCCCGCCTCTGTCCCCTCAAACCACTGCCTGCACTGGGTCTCTCCTTATTTACCGCCCAGGCAGGTGGCCTCCTGTCAGTAAAGCATCGGGAAGGCCGAGGGCGGGGCCAGGCTCCTGCTGATCCGGGCAGTCCCTCAGGAGCCTGCGATGGCCGATGGCCACAGTTACATAAATAATGTTAAATTGATCTGATCAGCAAAGGAATTTCATGGCTCAGCTCAGACCCAAATCCAATAAGGGAAAGCTCAAACCAAGGCGGGGGGTGAGGGTAGAGGGAGGAGAACAGTTTCAAGTGCAACACGGAAAGGAGAGGTTTAAAAATACCCTGGCTTCATCTTCAGAGCCATCCCCATTGGCTGCTCCACCAAGTCCCTGGCCCACCATCGGGTACCAATTAAGCCATTTCCTCTGGAATCTGTTCCACCCTAGGAGTTGTGGCCTCCAGATGCCTTTCCCTGTGCCCAGCAGGGGGCAGTATGCAGCCAAGTCAATGTGTTCCCCACCTCCACCTCCCAAACCCCCACCTGCAGCCCTGGGTAGTGGGCACTTGTCACACCTGGGGACACTTCTGTCCTGAGCTTCCCATGGCTCTGTGCTCCTGGGGACCCACCTGCGTGCCCACAGGCGCTTCCCCACAGAAGCTACGTTCCTCCGGGGCAGCGGCCTCAGGGCGACCCCTCTGTCCCCTGGGGCCCCGCCAGGTAAGGTGAGAGGCCGAGTCCGCACCGCCCGTCAGCCCGGGCGGCCGTGCTGACCTGTTCACAGTGGACGTGTGTCCTCGGAACACCTGCAGGCACTGCCCGGTCAGCACGTCCCACTTCCTGACGGTGCGGTCGGCGCTGCAGGTGAAGGCAGCCTCGTTCTCCAGCTGGCAGAAGGTCACGTAGCTCTCGTGTCCTGCGGGCGAGGGCAGAGGTGAGCCTGGGGCACGCGGCGTCTGCTTTTCCTCTAGGAAGAGCGCTTGGGGCGGCGCGGGGCAGGCGTGTCTGAGACCAGCCCAGAAGTGACTAGCCCTTTAAATGAAAAACTAAGTCTGGGGGAGTCTGTGGGGCGCCAGGAGCAACTCAGGGGACACTCACCCTGCCCCCCCCCCAATCCTTCGGTTCCCTCCTCTTCATCATCGTCTTTCGGTCTGCAAACTATTCACTCAGTCACCCCACACACTCTGTAACTCAGTGATGCGGAGGCAGGAAGCACAGAGACCAGGGGCATGGTCTTCAACGCCCCAACGCTGCGCTAGCGCCCTGAGCTACTACCGACTGGCCGCTGGCAAGTCATCTCGCCTCCCTGTGCCTTGGTCTCCTCATCTGACACAGGGAGCGGGCAGCGCCTGCTCACAGGGCTGCTGTGCAGACTGAGCTGCTAGGTGTCAGCTGCTTTCACGCTCGGGGAGAAACACGACGGTAGGCAGAATATTGAGTCCTAATTCCTGGAACCTAGAAATGTTACTTTGCTCGGAAAAAGGCACATCTGCAGATGTAATTAAGTGAAGGCTCTTGAGTTGTAGAGATTATCAGCATGAGCCCTAAATGAATGCAACCACAGGTGTCCTCGTAAGGAGGCAGAGCCCTGACTGGTATGATCAGTGGTTAGAGTGTCAGCCTGCACACCAGAGGGTCACAGGTTCTATTCCGGTGAAGGGCACATACTGGGTTTCAGGTTCGATCCCTGGTTCCGGCCGGGCACGTGCGGGAGGCAACCAATCAATGTGTCTCTTTCACATCGGTATTCCTAGCTCTCTCTCTCTCCTTTTTCGCCCCCCTCCCACTCTCTAAAATAATCACTGGAAAAAATATCCTCACCTGAGGATTAACAAAAAAGAAAAAAAAATCCTTAGATGAGGATTAACAAAAAAGATTTTTTTAAAAAAAGGAGGCAGAGCCCTGGCCAGGTAGCTCAGTTGGTTAGAGCGTAGTCCTGAAATGCTAAGGTTGCAGGTTCGAACCTTGGTGGAAAGATAACCAATCGATGTTTCTCACATTGATGTTTCTCTCCCCCTGCCCCTAAAAAAATCAATAAACATATCCTCGGGTGAAGATTAAAAAAAAGAATCAACCAATGAATGCATAAATAAGTGGAACAACAAATCAATGTTTCTCTCTCTCTTTCCCCCTTTTCTCTCCCTCTCTCAAATCAATTTTTAAAATTTTTTTAAAAAGAAAAATTTCTGTCTTCTTGGATAGCCTAGATCAGGCCTCTAGGAAAACAACGTTTGTGCGAATTAAATAAACACTTGAAGAAACTGCAGATTATGTTTCCCTTAAAAACATGTTAGTTTAAAAGTCGAGGGCAAAGTTTGTTTGGCAAAACACAGCCCTGCTTTTGGCCAAACCCAAAGAGTTTATAAGATAGTTTAAGATTATCAACAAACCTTCCCTGAGACCAGAGCTGTCCGTGGGAGGGCTCAGCACTGTGAGGGGAGGGCAGCCGGGTGCCCTGAAGGCAGGGAGGTGCCACCGAGCTGGCCACACACAGGCTCACTCACGCCCAGCAGTCCTCCACCTACCGACCGAGTGCGGACTAACGCAGGCTAACACAGTGCAGACGAACCCAGGCCGCCCAGACACGCTCCTGGGGGGGCATCATCCCCATTCAATCTGTTTCCTTCCATCTCACAGGAAGGCCAAGTCAATTAGGGCAAGAAAAACACTGAGAAATGTTAGTGCCCCGGGACACCTGAAACCAGGGATGCTGAAGACCATGAGCTTCAGGACTGCTTTTTTGACACACGGAAGTAAAAAGGAAAAAAAGAATATAAACACTGATTACGAATCAATAAAAATAGAACACACAAACAAAAACTTAAGAGGTGATAACGAAAAGAAGTTTTTCAATGTAAAAAAACCTCATCTTGCCTGGCTGGTGTGGCTCAGTGGTTGAACATTGACCTATGAACCAGGAGGTCATGGTTCGATTCCTGGCCAGTGGTTGCGGGCTCGCAGAAGGCAACGGATCAATGATTCTCTTTCATCACTGATGTTTCTCTCTCTCCCTCCCCCTCTGAAATCAATTAAAAAATATTCTGAAAAAACCAAACACCCTCATTTCTTAAGCGGGGCCAGACTGACCCTGTCTTCTGGGGACCTGGCCCTGGGCTGGCTGGGGCTCCCTGCAGTGGCCAAGGCTCCCCAGTGGACAAGCCCCTTCCTCTGTGAGCCAGGCACCCACCGTGAATCTGAAAACACAAGCCAACTGAGTCCTGGCTCAGAGCCTCCCAGCAGAGGGCCCTGTGAGCTGCAGAGTGCATCCCTGACCCCTGATCTATAGACCAGAGACAGGGCTCAACTGCCCCCAAGGCCTTTAGGGCCAGCAGGGGAGCAATGCCTCCCCCCATCCTGGGGAAGGGTGAGGGAGAGCAAGGGGGAGAGAGGGCATGGAGGAGGGATGGCCCATCCTGTCTCCAGGGACCACAGCGCCTTGGCATGGAGCTGTTGGAATTATGCAGAATAAGCAAAAAAGCCAAACTAAAAATATTTTCGAAGGGATGAAGAGTGCAGATAAGGCACAGTTATTATGTTCAAAAGAACATGCTGAGGCTCAGGGGCTCCTGCCAAGGTCCTGGGCCCTCCCGGCCTGTGGGGAGCAACAGGTCAGTCCGAGGCTTAACCCTATATCGCTCCCCACACCGGCCCCCCTGTCCTTACACCCTGAGACTGGCTGAGTTCAAAGTGCCCCTCCTGTACATGGAGTCCACGATGGACACAGCGCTGGGTCCAGATGGGCTGGAGAGGGCATGAAGTGGTGCCCCCTTGCCCTGTGCTATCCCTGCGGGTCTTCTGTCTGTCCCTCCAGAAACTCTTCTCCAGCCTGCTCTCTGCAGCTTCTCGCCCTGTATAGGTACCCCTTCCCCCTCCCCTCCGCCCTGTATAGGTACCCCCTTCCCCCTCCCCTCCGCCCTGTATAGGTACCCCCTCCCCCCTCCCCTCCACCCTGTATAGGTACCCCCTTCCCCCTCCCCTCCGCCCTGTATAGGTACCCCTCCCCCCTCCCCTCCGCCCTGTATAGGTACCCCCTTCCCCCTCCCCTCCGCCCTGTATAGGTACCCCCTTCCCCCTCCCCTCCGCCCTGTATAGGTACCCCTTCCCCCTCCCCTCCGCCCTGTATAGGTACCCCCTCCCCCCTCCCCTCCGCCCTGTATAGGTACCCCCTGCCCCCTCCCCTCCGCCCTGTATAGGTACCCCCTGCCCCCTCCCCTCCGCCCTGTATAGGTACCCCCTGCCCCCTCCCCTCCGCCCTGTGTAGGTACCCCCTGCCCCCTCCCCTCCGCCCTGTATAGGTACCCCCTGCCCCCTCCCCTCCGCCCTGTATAGGTACCCCCTGCCCCCTCCCCTCCGCCCTGTATAGGTACCCCCTCCCCCCTCCCCTCCGCCCTGTATAGGTACCTCCTTCCCCCTCCCCTCCGCCCTGTATAGGTACCCCCTCCCCCCTCCCCTCCGCCCTGTATAGGTACCCCCTTCCCCCTCCCCTCCGCCCTGTATAGGTACCCCCTTCCCCCTCCCCTCCGCCCTGTATAGGTACCCCCTCCCCTCCCCAACACACACACAGGGTTCAGAGAGCTGGGAGGCCCGGCCCAAGACCTGAGATGAGGTGACCGGGACCCAGGTAAGAAATATATCCACTTCCAGTGAGTAAGTACACAAATATAAACCCACATGTATTTGAAAACTTTTATACAGTCCCTGCTATGTCATCCAGCTTTCCAATAAGCTGAACTGCAGATAAAGGGAGGCGGCAGAGCGCAGGGCGGGGTGATCCAATTTCACCTCTGCCTTCCCCGCTGCTCCTTACCTCGCGCCTCCGTTTCCCTGCCTGCACGGGGTGACAGCGGGCGGGGACTGCAGCTCAGGGCGCGGAGCCAGGGCACTTGCAGGCCCCGAGGCTGCCCGAACGGCCGGAGGGAGATGTCCAGCCAGAGGTGCCCCGGCCAGTGAGAGGCCAGAGAAGGCGCTGCTCACCTGGGGAGGGGGGGGGCCATTCCTTTGTGTTAACTGTTGTAAAGGGAACATTTCACGCTCCGGGTTGACAAGTGACAGCCCCGCAGAGGGCGCCCCTCGGCCACTGACCCCACTGCAGCGGGCTCCTCGCCCCCCGCCCCACACCCCCCAGCTGGCTATCCACCCGCTGTCCTCAGCTGGCCGGGTTGTGGGCCCGCGATGGGTGGGGCCGGGCCTTGGGGAGGGTCTGTGGGTGGAAGAGCCGAGGTCTGAGCCGGCAAGAGGATGGGAAGGACAGAACCGGGGGAGCGGAAGGCGCGCGCGTCTACCTCGCAGGAGGGCGCAGCACTGGCCGTCCGCGGTGCTCCAGAGCCGGGCCGTGCCGTCCTCGCTGCCCGTCAGCAGGCGCTGCCCGTCGGGGCTCAGGCTGAGCCAGTTGATGCCCCCGCGGTGCTCGGCGCAGACTCTCAGGGCCGACCCGCCGCCGCCCATCCCGCCGGCCGCTAGGGAGGGGCGCCCGGGCGTCCGCGCTCTCGGCGGCTTCGTCCCCCGGTCATCGCGGGGACCGGACTCCAGGCTCCTGCGGGGGCCCGGGGCGCGGGGATAAGAGGGGGACCCTCGCTCCCGCGCCGCCCACTCGGACCCAGCGGGCAGCCCACTTGGGACCCCGTCCCCCGAGGGGCAGTCCCAGCCCCACCGGCACAGCGCGCCCCCTCCCCGCGCCCCTCGGGAGCCTCCGCCCCCACCTGAGCGGCCTCCCTCCGGCCGGGCGCGCGGGGCGAAGGCGTCTCGGGGCGCGGCGGGCCGGGGACACCGGGAAGCCGAGCGCCCACGTCCCGCACGCCTCCCGGCCGGGCGGCGCTCGCTCGGGCGGAGCGCGGAACAATACAGCCCGCTGGCTCCTCCTCGGAGACCACCCCCGACCGGCCCTCCCCCTGCGCGGCGCCGGCCCCCACCCCCCGCCCGGCCCGGCCCGGCCCCGGCCCCGGCAGACGACTCCACGTGCCGCCTCCCGCTCTCCCGGGCGCCCGCGCTCTGCCGCCCCCGCCGGGACCGGGACCGGGACCGGGACCGGGAGGAGGACCGAGAGTCCGCGTGGAGCGACGCGCGCGCCCGGGGGCTCGCCGGGGCCGGCGGCTGCGCGCTTCCACCGGACGGTCGCTTCTTCCCGCTCCCAGGCCTAGGACCTACCTGGGGGCGCTCGGGGGCTCGGGAGCGGCCCCCGGTCGGAGAGGGCCCTCGGCCGCCCTCGCTGGGAAATCACGTGCACCCCAACTCTGAACGAGTCTCGCCGAGGGAGGGGCGGGGGCGGGGGGCGAGCCCCGGTGGAGGGTGGGCTCCCCGCAGAGGTCAGGGTCACTCCCCGGAGCAGTCCCGGTCCTAGGGGCTGGGCTCCAGCCACTGCTGTCCCTGCCCCCGCGCCCACTCGGCTCCGCCCCGGAGGGTCCCCCGGGTTCTCGCAGGAACCCCCACCCGAGCGCCGGTCTCTGGCTCCTATGAAAGCAGTTCCGGCGCCGGCTTCGCGGGGGGTGGCGGTGGAGGGCGGGAGGGGAGGTCCTCCAGGTCCGAGGATTTCCGGAACCGCCGGGGCTCTTTCCAGAAGCCATGGGGGAACCTCGGTGGGATTTGTGATTGTGTTCGGGGTGGGGTGGAGGTTGGTGAGCGGGTGCCTTTGGAAAGCGGGCCCACGTCACCACAACGGGAACTTCTCCCAAAGGCTGACCATAAAAAACTCTGGGGAAAAATCCATAATGGGGTTCCCCAGGGCAGTGGTCGGCAAACAGCGGCTCGCGAGCCACATGCGGCTCTTTGGCCCCTTGAGTGTGGCTCTTCCACAAAATATCACATGCGAGCAACAGCATACAGACCTGACTTACCCAAACTTTCCAAGGAGATGCAAGGCCATTGTTCACATTAGTGTTTGTCAGTCATTGTCATGATTTAATTTTATGGATATTATAAGGTAAATTGTAAGGAATTTAATTTTATCAATAAATAATATCATTAAGTATGATGGTATCAAGTTTTATTCAACGTACCTATAGTTTAACTAAGACAAAACTTTAAGTAAAGTTTATTAAGTTAATTTTAGGGAACATTGTGGAAAGAAGATGTAGTGTCGAGGATTGAGAAAGGTATGTTGAGGTGGTTTGGACATATAGAGGATGAACGAAAGGAGACAGACGAAACAAGTATGCAAGATGAGTGTGGATGGGAGAGTTGGAAGGGGTCAACCTCAGCGAACATAATCAGATTGAGGACGTTTTTAGCAAAGGCCAGCTTAGGAGGACCCTAATTAAGTGAATAACAATGTACCTACCTATATAGTTTACGTTTAAAATTTTTGGCTCTCAAAAGAAATTTCAATCATTGTCCTGTTGATATTTGGCTCTGTTGACTAATGAGTTCGCCGACCACTGCCCCAGGGCGTTGGGAGCCCCCCCGACTTGTGAGTCAGCTGGCAGCTCAGCTTTAGGAGCAGGACCCTACCCTGTAGGCGGTGAGGGAGGGTCCCCGGAAGGCGGGAGGGGGGTGGGGACAGGAGGTTTGAAGTCAAAGACGCTGGTGGAGGTGGGTTAGTTCAGAGGAGGCGGGAGGGGAGGGCAGAAGCGGAGCCGGGTCCACAGGTGGACTCTTGAGAAACCGGACGTGCGCAGGAGGCAGGAGGACCCTGGGAGTCTCCCCTGAGCTGTATTTTTCTTTTTTACCATGCACAAGCACACTGTGCCATTTTTTAAAAGAAGGCTTCAAGAAGCTCCCATATTATTACTACTATTATTAATGTTTGGAGGACAATCATCAGAGAATTAAAGTTATTGTTGGGAGAATAATACATGGCCGCATATCCTCAGAACCCTGGATAGCTGTGTTCCACACGGTCAGCGCTGCCAGGGCCCAGAGAGGGAGGGGACAAGCATTAGACGTCACAGAGAGTCCCTTGTCCGTGAGTGAGGGTCCAGGGCTAGGCTGAGCTGGACCACTGGGCTAGCCCCACTCCCTACATCCCCTCATTCCCAGAAGGAAACTCAGTCTGCTTCATGGGGTCACTGACCATTCCATCAGGTTCAAGACTAAGAAGGAAGCAGGCTGAAAAATCAAACCTCCCTCTCACGCCAAGAAAATCTTTGTATTGGCCACTGCCTCTAGCCGCTGGCCTCAGAAGTCAGAAGTCAGGCCCTCTGAGCAAGAGAGGTTTTGCTCAGACACTGGCCCCGAGGGAAGTGGGGAGTCTGGACAAGCATACAGCTCTCTGAGGTCACCCCCGCATATGGGACTGGAATGTGTGGGCCTTTCCTGGGTGTCTGACCAGGGCTGTGTCAGTAAGGACACATAGTATGAAAGCCAGCTGGTAAACATTCCCTCCGCCCAAAGTTTTACTTTATCTCCCCCTCACACGCTTCCTGGCAGCCTCAGAGAAATGTCAGAGGCTAACTGGACAAAAGGGGTGGTTTTTTTGGTTTGTGGTGTGTGTGTGTGTGTGTGTGTGTGTGTGTGGTGTGTGTGTGTGTGTGTGTGTGTATGTTGTGTGTGTGTGTGTGTGTTGTTTGTTTTAGAAAGGCGGTTTTAAACAACTTTCAGAATTCACTAGCTTTGATTTCCATCTCAGGCCAAGATGGAGTCATAAGGATTCGATTTACCCTACCGCTTCCGCCTGAAACAACCAAAAAACGAAATATATGAAATATATGAAGCAACAGTTTTCAAGGCGATGGATGGGAGGCAATGAAAGACAGCAATTCCTGAGAGAGAGCAGAAAAATGGGTGAGCCCTGCCAGGGGCCCAGCTCACTGCCCTGAGAGCATTCCAGACCCGAGAGCAGGCAGAGGGAACCGAGAGGGAGCCGGTTGACCCCCTGGGTTGAAGAGACAGCTGCGTGTCTGTGAAGAACAGAGTGGCTAACGATGGCAGGATAGAGCTCCCGAGAGGAGAGAGCCTGGAGACCGACAGACGGCCCCTCTCCTGTGCGCAGCTGGGGGCTGGCCAACACCTGCCCGAATGAGCAAGCTACTCCAGGTGGGAAGAGAAATAGAGGTAACTGTCCACCCCCAGGTGGGGTGGAGGGGAGTGCAGCAAGGACAGGAAACCCATTATTGTAACTGTAGTCCATATGTTCACAGGTGTAGATGCACAGATGATCTCAAAAAATCCCGACTGGACTTCTAGAGATGAAAACAATGTCTGAAATGAAAACAACAACCACCCTGGATGGGATTAACAGCAGATTGGGTATGACAGAATAAAATAAAATATTAGTAAACTCGAAGACATAGCAGCAGAAACTATGCAAAATGAAAAACAGAGGAAAAGGAATGTTTAAAAAAGGAAAGAACAGCCGTGAGCTGTGGGACAACTTCAAGCAGCCTAATATATGAGTAATTAGAGTGCTTGAAGAAGAGGGGAGAAAAGAAGGAACAGAAAAAATATTTGAAGAAATAATAGCTGAAAGTTTCCAAATTTGATAATTATAAATCCACAGACCCACGGAACTCACTAAACTCAAGCACAGAAAACATAAAAGACACAAACTCCATCAAGAATATATACTCTGGCCGTGGCCGGTTTGGCTCAGTAGATAGAGCGTCAGCCTGTGGACTGAAAGGTCCTGGGCATGTACCTTGGTTGCGGGCACATCCCCAGTGGGAAGTGTGCAGGAGGTGGCTGATCAATGTTTCTCTCTCATCGATGTTTCTAACTCTCTATCTCTCTCCCTTCCTCTCTGTAAAAAAACCCAATAAAATATATTTTAAAAAAAAGAATATATACTCTGAATAACCCTGTATCTATTTTTTATTTATTTATTTATTTTTTATTTTTTAAATTGGAATTTGTAACTAAAACCTTTCCACGAAGAGAATTTAAGGCCCATATGGCTTCACTGGGGAGTTGTACCAAACTGTTAAGGAAGAAATAATACCAATTCTCCACAAATTCTAGAAAATTGAAGAGGGGAGACAACTTCTCAATTCATTGCACTAGGCTAGTGTTACTCTGATACCAAAATCAAAGACATTATAAGAAAAATACACCAATATTCATCAAGAGCATGGATGCAAAAATTCTAAACAAAACTTTAGCAATTGAATTCAACAATATACATAAACCATAAGATATCATGACCAAGTGAGGTTTATCCCAGGAATTCAAGGTCAGTTTAACATTCAAAAATCAACCAATGCATAGCATAAGGATAGAAATATAGACCAATGGAATAGAATTGAGAGCCCAGAAATAAACCCATACATCTGTGTTCAATTCATTTTCAACAATGGAGCCAAGAGAATTCAAAGAGATAAAGAACAATCTTTTAAAAATAAAGGTGCTGGGACAACTGGACAGCTCATGCAAAGAATGAACTTGGACTCCATACCTCACACCACATACAAAATTAACTCAAAATGGAGCATAGACCTAAATGTAAGAACTAAAATTCTACAACTCTTAGAAGAAAACATGGGTGTAAATTTTTATCACCTTGGATTAGGAAATAATTTCTTAGATATGACACCTAAAGCATAAGCAAACAAACTGTAAGAGGAAAAATTGGACTTCATCACAATTAAAAACTTTTACGTTTCAAAGTCCACTCTCAACAAAGTGGAAACGTAATCCACAGAATGGGAGAGGGTATTTGCAAATCATCTCCAATAAGGGTTTTGTATCCAGAATATACTTTAAAAAACACAAAACTCTTTTTTTAAAAAAAAAAAAAACAACAAACACAGAACTCTGACAGCTTAACAATAAAAAGACAAATAACCCAATTTAAAAATGGGCAAAAGATTTGAATAGACATTTCCCCCAAAGGAGATGTACAGATACTCGATCAGCACATAAAAAGATCTCAACATCACTCGCCATCAGGGAAAAGCCAATTAAAACCACACTGGCACATCAGACACGCCCATTAGAATGGTTAAAATGAACGTCTGACTGTTCCAAGAATTCTTGTTGGCAAGAACATGGGGCCACTAGAACTTTCATATAAGTCTGATGAGACTATAAAATGGCACAAGCACTTGGGAAGCAGTTTGGCAGTTTCTTAAAGAGTTAAGCACACCTACCGGATGACTCATCCATTCCTCTTTACCCCCGAGGAATGAAAGCATATGTCCATATGAAGACTTACACATGAATTTTCGTAACAGTTTTATTTCCAAGAGTCACAAGCTGGAAACAGCCCAAATGTTCTGTCGAGAGTTTAGCTAAGCTACTCCACGTTACTGCTGCCTCACCATCCATTTTACTGGCCTGCGGGGACCTTCCTCTGGTTGCTGCTCTCCTGTCAGGGATGCCGGCTCTCCTGTCAGGGTCCTGGTCTGATTCCTTTTATTATTATTATTATTATTATTATTATTATTATTATTATTACTACTACTACTAGAGGCCCGGTGCACGAAATTCGTGTACGGTAGGGTCCCTAGGCCTGGCCAGTGATCAGGGCCAATCTGTGGGGTGACCAGTGGGGCAATTGGGGCCCCCGCCCACACCTACCTTGGCCTGGCACTGCCCGCTCACCTGCTCCACCGTCCCACCATGGTCCCATTCTCGTCGGGGCCCATGGGGCCAGCAGCACCTCCACTGCTGCCCGCTGCCAGCACCACTAAGGCCGCCATGTTCTGTGCCATGTTCTATGCCGCCCCCTGGTGGTCAGCGTATGTCTAACTCGCAGTCAGTTGAACTCCTGCCCATGGGGCCAGTTTGGATATTAGCCTTTTATTGTATAGGAAGGGGGAGGATTGGGTTTGATTCCTTCTTAATTACTGAGCTTCCATTTGCTGTGAAGGGGACACCAACAAGCTTTGCCGTGCGTTCCATTTCCAGCCTTTCTGAGGCAGAGCCCTACCCAAGCCCCTGGGCTTTCCACTGTGCGGGCAGCAGCCAGCTTGGTTTATGGTTTCAGGGCAACTCCACGAACTCCCCGTGCAAGTCATCACCTGAAGCAGCCACCACCCACACTTGTCACCAGCATCCTGCCTGTGGCAGGTCACGGGAGGGGAAACCAGGACTCTGTATTCACTACCTGATGGGAAAGTGACGGTTTACAAGGCTGGTGCAACCTTTCTGTATATATTATTCCCCTAAAACACAAAAACAGAAATTCCTGTGCTATTGGATTTTTCACATTATTTCACTATAATCAAGTAACAACTATAAGGCAGGCACTATGCTCAACACATTGTATAATAACTTTTAACTTTATTTAAAAATTTTTAAAATATATATTTTTTATTGATTTTAGAGAGGAAGAGAGAGATAGAAACATCAATGATGAGAGAGAATCATTGATCGGCTGCCTCCTGCAGGCCCCCTACTGCGGACCAAGCCCTCAACCCGGGCATGTGCCCTTGCCTGGAATGGAACCCAGGACCCTTCAGTTCTCAGGCCGAGGCTCTATCCACTGAGCCAAACCAGCTAGGGCTAACTTTTAACTTTCATAGCAACAACCCAGGAGGCAGAGTATCTTCCTGCTTTTACTGATGAGGGAACTGAGGCCCAGAGAGATTAAATAGACAAAGTCAACTCAGCTAGTGAGCAGACCTCAGGCACGCCATGATCCCCGTCTACATGGGGTGTCTGCCAAATGACAGAGAATCCTGGCGAGAGGGGAGCAGGCCCACACCTCTGTGCCTGGGGCACGAAGGCTCCTGGTCCTTCTTCCTGCAGCCCCACTGTGATTTCCCAGAGAGAGACCGTGAGCGAAGGCCTGAAGAGTGCCTTTCCCTGAGCAGTAAGATGAGGAATGTGGGCGCCACCCCTGAGGGCATCTCTCTGTGGACGAGACAAGTGAGATGACGCAGCCCTGCCGTCCCCTCAGAGACCTCGGGTATTCTGCATGTAGGCATCTCTCTTGGGAGCAGCATTTATTCTCACCCAACACGGTGAGGCATGCTGGCGGGAGTGCGTGCGTGCTCGTGTGTGCGTGTGTGTGCGTGCGTGCGTGTGTGTGCGTGTGCTTGGCGGGGAGAGGGGGGTGCCTAGGCAGGACCATCAGGGAGCCTGATGTAGCAGCATCTGTTTCCACTCATTCCAGAAGACTTCCAGCTGCCACAAATGATGCATTTGCTTGCTCTCCGTGGGGATTTTGGAGGCAAGCTGAATTCGTACAGAGGTTGTGAATCCACAAAGGGCATTTCACGGGAGTTTAGTGTCCATCCAAAGGGGAGCCAGGCCAGCTGAGCCCCTCTCTAAACTGCCTTTATTTTGTTGGGAACGGACAGGGGAGTTAGCGGGGTCAGTCAGGATCTGTGGTTGTGGTGAAAGAAACTGGTGAGTTTAATCAAGAAAAGGGCATTCAGCCTGGCCAGGTCGGTCAGCTGGTTAGAGCATCTGCCTGATACACCAAGGTTGCTTGTTCAAACCCAGATCAGGGCACATACAAGAATCAACCGATGAATCCTTAAATAAGTGGAACAACAAATCAATGTTTCTCTCTGTCCCCCTCCCCTCTCTCTAAAGTCAATTTTTAAAAAGGGGGAGGGACATTCAGCCCTGGCCATCGAGGCTCCGGCTCCGTTGGTTGGGTGTTGTCCCTTGCATCTAAAAGGTGTCAGTTCAATTCGGGGTCAGGGCACTTGCTCAGGTTGGTGATTCAGTCCTCAGTAGGGGGCATGCAGGAGGCAGCTGATCAATGTTTCCCCTCTCACAGCAATGTTTCTCTTCCTCTCTCCCTAAAAATCAATAAAAAAGAAAAGGGGATTCATTGGGAGGGAACCATGTGAAGGAAGACATGAGCACCCAGGTTTAAAGAAAGATAAGAGCCCTGGCCGGTTTGGCTCAGCGGATAGAGCGTCTGCCTGCGGACTGAGAGGTCTCGGGTTTGATTCCGGTCAAGGGCATGTACCTTGGTTGTGGGCACATCCCCAGTAGGGAGTGTGCAGGAGGCAGCTGATGGATGTTTCTCTCTCATCGATGTTTCTAACTCTCTATCTCTCTCCCTTCCTCTCTGTAAAAAATCAATAAAATATATATTTAAAGAAAAAAGAAAAAAAAAAAGGTAAGGACGAGGGAAAGGCCCGGGGTCTCAGCGGCCGCACCTGGAGGAACCTGTCTCCAGGGGGCTATGAGTTGACTTGGCTCCGGCCGCCCTCTCTCGGCTGTACTTCGGCACCAGATTTAATGTCCAAGGACAGAAAACTTAATTGCATTTAATTTGGTCACTGACTCATCACAATCACAGCCGTCGTGGTGGATGTCGCTCACTGCCAGCCACTGTGTGGCTCCCCAGTGCCAGCACACAGTCACCTTTCTCTCTGTGGGTGCAGTTCCAGCAGCGCCCTGCTCTCCAGGGACCACCTCATGCGAACCATGCACGCACCACTCCATTCCCAAAGGCAGTTCCCCGAAGAGAGGGGCTCTGGGCAAACAAATGCAGCCCCACTCTTAGACACCCAGCGCATGGCCACAAGTGACTCCCTTCGTCGTTTTTTAAAAATATGTTTTTATTTATTTATTTTTAATATTTTTATTGATTTCAGAGAGGAAGGGAGAGATAGAAACATCAACGATGAGAGAATCATTGATTGGCTGCCTCCTGCATGCCCCCTACTGGGGATCGAGCCCGTATCCGGCATGTGCCCTTGACCGGAATCATATCCGAGACCCTTCAGTCGGCAGGCCAACGCTCTATCCACTGAGCCAAACCAGCCAGGGCGCGAATCCCTTCATCTTGCAGGGCCTCAATATCTTTATGGGTCACCGAGGAACCACAACCCTTGTCCTGCCCTCCTGACACTTGATGTGCTGCCAAGGGACCCCTTGCCCCTGCGCTCTCTATTCTAACAGCCAGCCCCTCCGTGGTCTCCAGCGGGGTCACGGTGCCTTCGCTCTGGAACCTTCCCCATCTTTCTCCCACGTGGGAGGAGCCACGTGGATGGTGGCATTTGAGGTTATACAATAGCCTTCTAAGTCTATGTCTTCGACTGTCAACGAGAGAGAATAACCTGCCCGCCTCACTATCTGTAAAACTGGTTGAACACCGTCTTCCGGGCACAGTAATTGTTCAGGAGATGCTGGCTGAGCTGTTGTTGTTGCTGTTAGTATTTACTGACAACCAAGTCTGGCCAGGCCCTGCTTTAATAGCCCAATTAGGTTTGCTTAGAATCAGCTGCATGTTCCTATGTAAACACGGGATGTTAAAATCTTCTCCCCCACAGAAAGTTTACCTTGGCACAACGCCACTGGCCGGGCCATGTGGGACGTGAGTAACAAAAATCCCAGGAAGCCGTGATTTTCTTTGCAGGAGGGGTGCCCTGGGGATGCCTCGCGGCAGCCCGTGAAATTCAGCGGGTCCTGAGGACGCAGGGAAGCGTTTCCTGGCCGGGCCCCAGGAATTGCTGTGCTCCTCCTGGGAAACTGGCTTCTTTTTATCTTGTGGACTCTGCCTCACAGAAGCCATCCCGTTTCCCTGCTGCTTTGCCAAGCAGGGTCCCATTCTGCAGGCACTCAGGCCTCGGTGCTGCCTACGATTCTGGGGATGCTAACCGTACCCCGGCTCACCCCTTCTCTTCTACCTTTTCCCAAGATTTCTTCACGTACCTTTTCTATCTTGTTTTCTGAGTAGGATGGACACCGTCCCTGCCTTGGCATCCAGCCCTCCATGAGGCATAAGATGGCATTTGAGCGCCCCTTCTCTTCCTGGGGGGCTGTGCCATCTCTGAGGCTCCTCTCTGCCCCCACCCTCAGCAGCCCCACCTCATGGGTGGTGGCGCCCCTTCTGGTTGTGGTTCAGGACTCCCGGGGTCCAGGTAGCTTGGGCCCAGTTGTGAGGTGGACACGCTACCCTGATCCTTGTGCCCGAAACCCAGGGACAGCCTCCCCAATCTTCTATGGGGAAGGGACCCTGGAGACAGCCATCTCAGCCCCCATTCGTGGGAGCAGGGGACAGGCAGGTTGTGTGCAGAGAGGGTGTGGTCCGGTCTGTCTTCCTGCCTCTCTCCTAACTGTGACCCGTCAACCTGATCCCACATAACCTCCACACCCTCTCCAGGTGCACATGGACCCCCTCTCCCTCCTGCTCTCCACCCAGGGTGTTCAGGCCTGGGGGACCCGGGCAGGCTTGGCCAGGAGCAGGGGTGGCACCTCTGACCGCTCAGCCTGCTCCCCCACACCCTGAGCAGGGGGCTGGTCTCAGCTCCGAGAGGCCTCCTCCAAACCCGCAGGCCCTCCTGGCCCCTCTCTGGCAGAGCCCACACCAAGAACCGCGTCAGCTGCACTCCTCGGGGTGTTTTCAATCACTGATTCCAAACGGGCTCCGCTGCAGGCACAGATGCTCATCTTACAGGTCCAGGCCTCACACTCCACCATGCAAGTCACTCCCCGCCCTGTCCCCGGGCTGCCCCCAGGCATGTGTGTGGCTGAGCAGGGCTGGGGCCCAGGAGGTCAGGGTTCAGCCAGGGCCTCCCCCGGCTCCCTGAGCCCCCTGCGGAAGGAGGCTGCCTGTGCACAGCACTCAATGGGAAGCCAGATGGGATCAGTAAGGAGGTGACAGATTCTTCAGGGAAGGGAGGCACGGGCAGGTAAGACCTACAGCGTCCTCTAGGGTTCGGAAGGTCTCCATACCCAAATTACCGCCCCCCCCACCCCCCCCGCAGCCTCAGCAGCCCAGCAGCCAGGCGCTGGAGTTCTGTTTATTTACTGCGGTGAAACGCACAGAACAGCTTCGCCGTCCGTCGGGGCCACACACAGTGTGCAACCGTCACCACCCGTCCCCCCAGAACGTTCCCATCTTCCCAAAACGAAACTCTGGAACTACACTTTTAAAAAATGTTTTAATTGATTTTTAGAGAGAGGGGCAGGGAGAGGGAGAGAGAGATAGAAGCATCAATGAGAGACAAACATTGATTGGCCGCCTCCTGCACACCCCACAGTGGGCATACAGCCGCACAGCCGCAACCCGGAGGAGCTAAATTTTTAAGATTCTCTTATTCATCATGTTTTCATTGAAAATCCATGTAGTTTCTTGAGGGGAACACAGATACGTGGGGCTTTTGAGGGCCATCACTTGGAGGGGCGAAGGTGGAGACAGGAGGCCTTCAGCACAAAATGTGAGGAGCCCCAGGGGCTGGGGGGCCAGCTGGGCTCAGCTGGAGTGGGGGGAGGGGACAGGTGGACAGAACGCTCCTGGGCCAGCCCTCTGCTGCCTGGGAACCTCTGCGGGGCCTCCAGGGGGAGGCTTTCCGTGCTCAGACCTGATAAACACCACATGTGGGGGCCTGGTCAGCAGCGCCCAGCAGGCAGGGGCACCGGGGCTGAGGACATGCAGGATGGCGCCCTGAGAGCCCAGCTTCCCAAACCACAGAGCGGAGACAAATATGTGAAGCATGTGACTCCTCAGAGGCCTGGCCCTGGGTCCCCGACCCCCTGGACAGGCTGCCCGCAAGCATTCTGGTGGGAATCTTGTTTTCCTTCTTTCAGACAAAAGCAGATTTGCTGACAGATTAGGGAGCAGGGGGCTGGGCTGAGGGGGGGCGGGGTGGCCCGGGAGCACCAGCCTATCCTGGAGCATTGCATCGACACTTGGTGAGCTGCTGCCCTGGCTCAGCCCTGGGAGCGAGCACAGGTTCAGGGAAAACTCTGGAATGCTCGGAAGGGCTGCAATCTGGCTCCTGGGGAGCTGGCCAGTGGGAGGGTTTCCTTCATCCGTAGTTTCCATTTAATCCCTTAGGAGGGGGTGCTGTGGATATCCCCACCGTACAGCTGGGGAAATTGAGGCATGGATCAGTGTGTCCACGGAGGAGTCAGAACCCAGACCCAGAGCTCGCTCTTAACCTCGCTCTTCTCTCGCGTGATGCAGATGCTTCTCCCTGGTCCCCCGATGTACCCGGGGGCCATCGAGCGTGTCACTTACGACTAATAACCACTCTCCACACAGCACCTTCTCATGGATGACTGGTTTGGCTCCTACAACTATATACAGTTGGAACAACATATGACTGCAGTCATTCCACAGAGCAGGAAACTGGGGCCCGAGAAGCTGTTTGGTTCAGATTATAGGCTGAGACGAGTCCCTCCCCTTCATATGTTGAAGTCCTAACTCTCAGAACCTCAAGATGTGACTGTCCTTGGAAGAGGATCTTCACGGAGGTGACAAAGCTAAACTGAGGTCGTTAGTACGGACCCTAACCCAACTTGACGGGTGCCCTTAAGAGATTCGGACACAGACACATGTAGAGAGAAGGTCACAGAGAAGACAGCTCTCTATAAACCAAGGAGAGGCGCCTAAGGAGGAACCAAGCCTGCTGACCTGATCTTGGACTTCTGGCCTCCAGAATTATGAGAAAACTAATGTCTGTTCTCTAAACTCTCAGCGGTGATATTTGTTACAGCAGCCCAAGCTGACTAATACACTTCACTCCCAGTTCCCCCCATGTCTTGCTTCTCCCCATGAGCCCTACTCCAGAGCAGGGACGCCCAGCTTCTATTCCTCTCCGGTCACAGGGAGATCGAATGAGGTGGAACAGGGAACAATGCTTTTGCCAGTAGGGTGCCATCACTACTGGGCGGGACTCCTGTTAACGTAACTGCTGTCAGATGCACCGATATGTGCAAGAGAGGGGTAGGACAAAGAGACCCACCCGACCTGGGTTTGAATCCTGCCTGCTCTGTGACCATGGGCAAGTTGCTCAAACGCCCTGTGTCCAGCTGCCCTCATTTGCAGTGGTGACAACAAGCGTATCACAATCTTGGTGTTATTGTGCATCGTAAGTAAAACTATACAGATTCTGCTAGTAGAGTGTGGCACACAGTCGGTGCTCACTAAATGCTCACTGACGTCACCACCATCAACGGCTAAAAGGGCGTGAGGTCCTAGAGGTCTGCTGACCCCCCTTTCCTTCCTGCTGTGGAGGTTGGAGGGCCTGGAGGTCAGGCAGTTTCAGGAAAGACCCGTGTTCCGAACGTTCCCCTCAAGTGTGAGTGGGACGGTGTTGGGGACAAGGACCCTCACATTCTCAGAAATCCCGCTGCCTCCAGGGCAGGCTCTTTCCTCCCTCTCCCCCCGGAGGCGGTGCCCCCACACCCAACAGGATGGATGCGGGGTCCTGGAGGGGCCCAGCCACCGAGAAGTTCCATGGGCTCACCTGTGGGTGGGGCTGGGGTGGAGGCTGTGTCCCCTTCAGCCCTGACAGCTCCCTTCCCCGCCATCCCCGCTGAGCCCACCTGTTCATGCAACAGCCGCCTGGGCTGTCACCTCCCCCCCTCCCCCATTTCCCTGTCCTTACAGCTTGGAAGGAGTGAGTGTCCCTGGGGGCCAGCCCATCCTTTCAGGGGGCCGGTGGCCATGTAAACCCGAGGCCAAGAGGAGAGCACGGGGGTCACCGTGTCCCTGAGTCAGAGAGAGGCACAGCCTGGAGGAGCCTCAGGCCCTCCCATCACTTCTCCATCCCTGTCCCTCTGTCATCACTTCCTCCCTCCTGTTGTCCCCTAACTGGGAGGGGGTGCCCCGGGGTCGGAGAAGCACCCTGGCCCGTCCTGACTCCCGGGGAGCTTGCTCTGGGGCCTAGGCAATCACTCCACTCAGGCCTGGGCTCCCCTGGGAAATGAAAGGGTCCTTTCCAGCCCTCATGTCCCCCTGTGGCTGCCTCCCAGTGCCCTCCCCGCCCGCTCGGGCCCCTGGGCCTCCCAGGGAGTCCGCCAGCCCCCCGTCCAGGGCCCTCATGTCAGGAAGGGCAGAGACATCATTCAGGCCGCTCACTCTCCACTTTTATGACTTTTATTCCCCGTGGTCCCCAGTCCACATGGTGGCTGGAAGGGACTAGCCCTGTCCTGGCTGCTCCTGGGCCTGGCCCAACAGAGGCGGCCCAGTTAGAGGTGGACAACCCTTTGGAGGGACTGGACACGAGTACTGGGGGCCTCCCAGCCGGAGAAGTTGTGCCCCCCGCCCCCCACCAGGTGTGTGCCTTGGTAGTTGGGCTCCGGGTCCAGGACCCACCTAGGGCAGGAGGGGTGGCAGGTCAGGCGAGAGGATGCTGAGCATCGCAGGGCCACCCAGAGGCCCAGCACCCACTTCCTCCCCTGCACCAGCCCGCCCCCCTGCCCCCCCCTCCCCTGCTGAGTCCATCCTCTCACTCTGGGGAAGCACAGGGGTCCCCAGGGCGCTGGCTCAGAATGGGGGCCAATTACTGCCCCAGGGACGTCCCCTCCAGTGGGAAGCCTGTGTGAGGAGCCGGCCTCCAGACACCTCGGAAGCCCAGGGGGCTCCTGCTCCCTCCCAGCACAGCCCTGGCTGCAGCTGCCACAGCTCCAGGCCCCTGGGCAGCTCTGGCAACCCTGAGAGCAAGAGCAGAGACCACAGACAAGGGCGTGGACTAGTCTTTGAGCTCCTTGGAGGTTCCGGCCCTGCGCGGGGCAGGAGAAAATACGCCCCTCCCTCCATCACCTCCCTTCCGGCTGCAGCTGCAGGTCAAGGGCGCCCAGGCCATTCGGAAGGTTCCCCGGCTCAGAAAAGCCAAAGGGCAGTCCATGCGGTCAGTCTAGTCGCAGTGACCCACCATGTGCCTCCTGCCTCTGCGCCTTGGTGACGCCTGAGGGACGGCGGCCTCGGGGCCAAGGGCGGTGGCCAGGGCCATGTGTGCCTGGGGCAGGGGAGGCAGCTGAGCGGGGAAGAGCCTCTGGGGCCGGGGACAAGCTGCCCACTTGCCAGGGTCTGACCCACCCCAAAGCCCCACACCTGCCTGGTAGGGCCCAGCGACTGGGGGCCGTGCCATCTGCACTCACACTCCATCCCCCGACACTGCGGTGGCTCTGACACGGATCTCGGCTCGGTCCCGACTCCTCCTGGAGTTCCAGGCACTGGCCCAAGAAGGTGCAGCCCTCGAAGACTTCTAGGCGGAAGTGCTCCCTGAGCTGCGGGCCCACGTGGGCGGAGGGGAGGAAGAGGTCAGCAGTGCTGCGTCCCTCCCGGGAACAGACGACCGAGTGCGGGGCAGTGGGGCAGTGGGCAGCACACACACACACACACACACACACACACACACACACACACACGTCGCCCAGCACTGCCCTTGCTCGCGCACAGGAGGGTGGTTGGGTGAGAGGGGTCTGTTACGTTAAAAGCCGCAGAGCCCTGAGCAGGCCCAAGCTCCTCTGTCTCCAACCAGAGGTGCAGAGCAGGCCAGCCTGCCCGGGGCCAGTGGCTGCTCCCACCAGGCCCCGGGGCGCTGGGCTCCCTCCTGTGCTGGGGCTGGGGGACTCCTGCCCAGCCACACGGCATTCCTCTCCCCATCCCCTCCCCACCCTGGGCCACAGGCCTGGCGCAAGCCTTTAAATGATAATATTTTACAAACTATAATAGAACCTTTTGTTAAAACATGAAGCCAAAGTCTAAAGCAAACGCAGAGATCTTGCTGAATGCCTGCTGTGTCCCTGAGATGAGGACAAAGATCTCCCTCCAAGAGTCTCCGTGTTTCCGAAGGACAGAGGTGGGCCAGCGCCCAGCTGGCCGTGGGGGGGCTGGGTCTGCAGCACAGCTGGCCCGGAGGGCAGCTCTTAGGAGAAGATCATTCGAAAGATACCTAAGATGTTTCTCATACAAATCGCATTACGCAAGATCCGGGCCAGCCATGTACATTCCTTTATGTCGGTGGCCTGGTGGTAACCCTGAGAAATTGCTCTCACAATGTCAGCTGCCAGAGCCCAGCTGGTTTTGCAAGCCTGTAGAAAAGAGAGGGTATGCCCTGGCCGGGTTGGCTCAGTGGATAGAGCGTGGGCCTGCAGACTGAAGGGTCCCGAGTTCCATTCCAGTTAAGGGCACATGCCTGGGTTGCAGGCTCGATCCCCAGTAGGGGGCGTGCAGGAGGCAGTCAGTCAATGATTCTCTCTCATCATTGATGTTTCTATCTCTCTCTCTCTCCCTCCCTCTCCCTTCCTCTCTGAAATCAATAAAAATATATTTAAAAACTAGAGGCCCAGTGATGAATTCGTGCACATTGAAAGGAAATTAATTAGAAGGTCGCTGGCAGGGTGGGACTGGGCGAAATGGGCTGGACATGCCCTGGGGCCAACTTCCCTTGGTCCCTCCCCAACTGGCCGCACCTGGGGCAGCACCATGGCTTGAAGGGTGTCTGCAGAGGGAGCAGGTCCCTCCAGCAGGTGGGATCCCTTGGCCTGGCTTGCGGGGATCGGGCTGAAACCGGCAGTCCAACATCCCTTGAGGGGTCCCAGCGTGCAAGAGGGCACTCTGCAAAGTTGCTGTTGCTCGGCAGCTCCTGCGTTGAGCATCTGCCCCCTGGTGGTCAGTGTATGTCATGCCTACTGATCTGTAGGCCGGGCAGCCAGTTGTTTAGGCTTTTATATATATAGACTAGAGGCCTGGTGCACAAAAATTTGTGCACTCGGGGGGGGGGGGGGTCCCTCAGCCAGGCCTGTGCCCTCTCGCAGTCTGGGATCCCTTGGGGAATGACCACCTGCTGGCTTAAGCCTGCTCCTCAGGGGATTGGGCCTAAGATGGCAATCAGACATCCCTCTGGCAGCCCGGCAGCCCTCGGAGGATGTCCACTTGCCAGCGGGGAGCAGGCCTAAACTGCAGTCAGACATCCTTAGCGCTGAGGAGGCAGGAGAGGCTCCCACCACCACCGCTGTACTGGCAGCCATCAGCCTGGCTTGTGGCTGAGCAGAGCTCCCCCTGTGGGAATGCACTGACCACCAGAGGGCAGCTCCTGCATTGAGCGTCTGCCCCCTGGTGGTCAGTGTGTGTCATAGTGACCAGTCATTCCCAGTCCTTCTGCTGTTAGGGTCAGTTTGCATATTGCCCTTTTAGTATATAGAATAGAGGCCTGGTGCATGGGTGGGGCTGGCTGGTTTGCCCTGAAGGGTGTCCCGGATCAGGGTGGGGGTCCCGCTTGTGTGCCTGGTCAGCCTGGATGAGGGGATGATGGCTGTTTGAAGCTGGTCACACCCCCTTCAGTGTGGGGGTCCCCACTGGGGTGCCTGGCCGGTCTGGGTGAGGAACTGAGGGCCATTTTCAGGCTGGTGGGTGACTGAAGCTCCCAACCGCTCCTTTTTTTCTTTTTCTCTTTTATTCTGGGATTTATTTACCTTCTATGGCTGTCACTGGAACTGAGAGCCGGCTTTAGCTCTGAGGCTCGGCTCCAGCTCTGAGACTTCAGCTGCTGAAAGCAGGTTTCTGGGTTTGTTTGGCTTCTATAATTGCAACATTGTTTCTTAGAGTGCTGCTCAGAGGCTGGCAGCGGCAGGCGGGGAACCTTGGCTTCCTCCATCACTGGAGCAAGCAAGCCTCCTGTTTGTTTCAGCTGCCGGCCGCCATCTTGGTTGGCAGTTAATTTGCGTATCGCCCTGATTAGCCAATGGGCAGTGTGTCGGAGGTACGGTTAATTACCATGTTTGTCTATTATTAGATAGGACAAGGAAAAGAAAAGAGAGGGTAACCCCAGACAGGAGGCCCCTTCTCTGGGTTCCCCAGAAGTTCAGCAGCACCCCCAGCCCAGCAAGCCACTCACCCTGGTCTCAGGCATCAGCCATTTCCCACCAGGCCACCCAGAACTCACAGCAGGACAGTTAGGAATTGTGACTTGGGAAAATCCTAAGGAATGGGAACACCCAGTCTTCAAATCCCGCCATGGGGACAACTAGACACACAGTCAGGAGGACCTACACACACTGTGCGATGGCAGCCTCCTGTTGGCTCCTGCCCCCAAACCACGCTTACTGCCCAGGGATGGAGCTTCCCCACCCTCTTTCCGCCTCAGAGCACCGAAGGGTTTTGAAAAATGCTCTTTGCAAGAGGAACTGCTTGGGGGACGCCCCAGGCCCAGAGCAGCCTTACTTTACGCAGCGGTTCTCAACCTTGGCTGCACATTAGAATCACCTGGGAATCTTTTTAAAATCCTGATTTCTGGGCCTCATCCTCTGGAAATTCTGTTTCTTTGTTATGGGGTGGGGCCACAACATTAGTAACAAAGAAACAGAATTTCCAGAGGATGAGGCCCAGAAATCAGGATTTTAAAAAGATTCCCAGGTGATTCTAATGTGCAGCCAAGGTTGAGAACCACTGCTTTACAGCTAAGAGCTCCCCCATCTGGTAGCAAAGCCAAACTTCTAGTATTTCCAACAGCATTTTAAGCTGAAAATTCAGCAAGATTTTGGGATCAGAAATGTGAGAGCTTTCCTGAAACATGCCTGAAAATACAGGCATAAAAGGGCCAGGGCTCTCCCCCCGGGTTCCCTGCATCCCTCGCGCACAGGAGTGGCTGGGTCTGTGTTGCCTGTCCCTCCGGCTTAGACAGCCCATGGCCCTGTCAGCTCTTTATTTATTTATTTATTTTTAATATACCTTATTGATTTTTTACAGAGAGGAAGGGAGAGGGATAGAGAGTTAGAAACATCGATCAGAGAGAAACATCCATCAGCTGCCTCCTGCATACCCCCTACTGGGGATGTGCCCGCAACCAAGGTACATGCCCTTGACTGGAATCGAACCTGGGACCCTTCAGTCCGTAGGCCGACGCTCTATCCACTGAGCCAAACCGGTCAGGGCTCTTTTTTTTTTTTTTTAATTGCATCATGCTTTTAAACATTTTTTAGATATATTTTTATTGATTTCAGAGAGGAAGGGAGAGGGAGAGAGAGATAGGAACATCAATGATGAGAGAGAATCATTGGTTGACTGCCTCCTGCATGCCCCACACTGGGGATCGAGCCTGCAACCCAGGCATGTGCCCTTGACCAGAATCAAACCCGGACCCTTCAGTCCGCAGGCTGACGCTCTACCCACTGAGCCAAACGTGGTAGGGCCCCGTCAGCTCTTAAAGCTGGGAGAGCCATGCTCCCTCATTACTGTCCCGTGTGGGCCAGGCCTGAGCCTCAGTCATCTGGCCCAATGCCCTGGGGTGCAGTGCCCACCTGCCATTCCCACAGGCCGACAGGAGCCATGTGGTCGTCGTGGCCATTCCACCAGAAGAAATTGGGGTGGTCGCAGCTCCAGGACGAACTGCTGGCCCCGGCAGTTGGGGTGGGTGAGGCCGACCCAGGCTTTGCTCCCCCACTCGGATGGAGTTCCCCCCGTTCACAAAGCCTCAGTCCTGGAAGGTGTCACAGGCCCCGAGGCCTCCAGCTTCCGCCCCGTGAGGTGCTTACCCTCCCCCCTGGAAAGGCGGGGTGGGGGGGGGAGAGGAGAGGGGGGCGCAGGTCACGGGCTTCCCTCTGTTCAGTGTTGGGAGCAGACACCTGGCACCCAGCACCCTGGGCTGGGCCCTGACGCCCGGGCACACAGCAGGGGCGCTGCTCCGTCGGGTAGCGGGTAGAAGGGTGCCTGGGTGGGCGGCCGGGCCAGACCCAGAGCACATCCCTCCGCCCGGAGCTCAGTGAGCAGACATCCCAGAAGGTGCGTGGGGCAGGGACTGCCCTTTGTCCGGGGGCTCCATTGAAACTGGGCTTTTTCCAAACTCCCACTGCATTTTTTAAACCCAATTTTCGTTTATTATTAAAACGTAACACCTAAGGAAATGTTTTCGAAAGCTGACACTTCCCCATAACCCACTATCCTAGGCCAGCACTCTGTTCAGAAAGTCAGGTTCGGGGTCCCTTCCTCAGAGAGCCTGAGCCCCACGGCTGAGCCAGGGCCTGGCTTGGGTTCGTGGCCCAGACGGGCTTCTCAGCACACCGGCCTTTGCTCACCAGGCCCTGCTTGGGTGGCAGGCGCGTCAGAGCCGGAGCCTCACACCCTACGGCGTCCAGGCACAGTGCCCTGTGGCGCTGCAGCACTGACGGGCTCTTCTTGTCCCCGGACTACACATGACCCCCAACCCCAAACTCTCCTCTGCCCAGGAACCGAACATTCCAGCCAGCCAGTAACTCTTTGGGTTTCAAGTATTGTGCTCCTAAGAGGGCCCTGGCAAAGTACAAGTGATGTTACTTACCTGGGGCCCGTACCCCTCGTAGACCTGGGTGCCGTCACCTGCTGCCCAGAGCACTGCTCCTCTTGTAGCCCTGGAGTGAGGCGAGGCGTATGCTTCAGCCACGGGGATGAGTGTGGGTGTGGAAGCTTCGAGAGCAAGGGCACCATCACCCCTTCTCACTCTCACTCAGGGGCTCACGGGAAGGTGTGAGTCTTGGGATCTTGGGCTGTTTGTCACTGAAGCATAACCTAGCCCATGCAGACTGATTCAGAAACCTTGAATGTATCCCCTGGTGACATCAGAGTAGCCAGGATGGGGAGCTAGAGAAGGGGTAGAGATCCAAACTTGCCACTTTCCTGCACCAGACAGGTCGGGTCAAGGGCTCCCTCCAGATATTCAGGGGGAGCCGGTCACCCACCGATTCCAAGTCCCTCAAATCCCAACATTTTGCAGAGAAGCAGCCTCAGGTGAGAGCAGCCACACAGACCAGCCTCAGCAGGGAAGTGGGGCCCAGGGGCTGCAGGACAAGCCAAGTCTCCTCCACCCCAGCCCAGGCCCCTCTCAGGTCTGACCCTACCCCTCCCTGCTCCTGACTTGAGGGAGTGGGGTCGGGCCCCAGAGCCAAGACTGAGGGGCAGGGGAGGAGACCTCCCCACCTCCCACAGCAGAGAGGAAGAGAGAGAGAGAGAGAGAGAGAGAGAGATTCATTGTTCCAATTATGCATTCATTCATAGATTCTTTTTTTTTAAAATATATTTTTATTGATTTCAGAGAGGAAGGGAGAGGGAGAGGGAGATAGAAACATCAATGATGAGAGAGAATCAATGAATGGCTGCCTCCTGCACGCCCCCTACCAGGATCCAGCCTGCAATCCAGGCATGCGCCCTTGACTGGAATGGAACCCGGGACCCTTCAGTCCCCAGGCTGACGGCTCTATCCACTGAGCAAACTGGCCAGGACCATTCGTTGGTTCTTGTATGTGCCCTGGTCCGGGATCAAACCAACAACCTCGGTGCAGTGGGAGGATGCTCTACCCAACGGAGCTGCCAGGCCAGGCCACCCCTTTTGTTAAGAAACTCAGCCAATGTCGCTTGGGTTGGTCAAATGCAAAGGGCGCATCAAGCAACAGTTTGCCCCCAACCCCCGCCCCTGCCCTCAACATCCCCGTGCAAAGAGCAATGGGGGTGGGGGTGGGGACTCCCGGCTGCCCCCAGCGGCGGCCTTGTTTTGGGGTCGCACTCACCTTCCCGGAGCTGTGCCAGGTGGCCTGGCCCCCAGGTATAGCGGCAGCGCCCTGTCGGGTCAGCGCCGGGGCAAAAGATTTGCTGGGCCGGCGTGTGTAAGTCTGAGAGGGGGCCACCCAGCCTGGGACCCACCCCACGGCTCTCTGAGCCCAGGCCTGCAATCAGTTTGGCGCTCATGGGGTCACTGCAACGGGGAGCCCCCCGCCCCCACAAAAGGCCTCCTCTCTCTGACCCCAGCCTGATGCTGTCCCTGCTGAGTTAGGGTCTCACACTCAGGGCCCACTCCGCCCCCCTCTTCCGTGTGTGTGTGTGTGTGTACGTGCATGTGTGTATGTGTGTGTGTATGTATGTGTGTGTGTGTACATGCATGTGTGTGTGTGTGTGTGCCCCTGACCCGCTCCACCAAGCCGGCCCTGACCGCCCCCCACTCACTTCTCACGGGTTTACCCTGAGGGCAAAGAAGATAGCCCTTGGCCGCCCCTGCCGGCTGCTCAGCCTCAGCTCCCAGCCCCACCTTTGACTTTTTGCTCCTACAGCCCCGAACCCTGGCTGACCCCCACCTGTCTTGTCAGGTCGCCCTCACTTCCCACCTCTGATCCTGCTGAATGCCGCCCCGTCCCTCTCCATGCCTCCCCTCCCCCCCAGGGGTCAGTGCTCACCCCTGATCTATTCGGGTGTCACCACCTCTGACCAGAACCACCCTCCAGTGGACCACAGTGCTCCGCGCCAGACCACCCTGGGTGACGGCCAGGTCGGGTTGGGAACATGCAGCTGAGACTTTCTGGGGGCATGGAAGTTCTTGGCACATCACAGAGGTTCAAAGAGTGTTTGTGGAGTGAGTAGTCAACATTGAGGCCACCAGATGTACAGCCCCAGACTGTGCAGGATGAGCTGTGCACACAAAACAATGACTCCTGCTGCCGGCTGGGCCCGGCCAGCCCGGAGATCAAAGGAGGGAGAGCTGCTGCTCAGCAGGGGTGACCCTCAGGGGCTCCCGGAGGGGGTCCTGCTGCATGGGGGCGGGGGTGGGACGGCTCTGAGCAGCAGGCTGAGCTGCTGTCAGGAAAGTGTATTTTTATCACCATTTCCCAGATGAAACACTTAGGGCCAGGGAAATGAGGGCATGCAGTTCCTGGGGCACAGCAGTGGGGGCTGAAAGGAATGTTAGTACTGCGCCCCGCCTGGAGGTATCACGCTAAGTGAAACAAGCCAGTCAGAGAAAGACAAGTGTCACATGGTCTCACTCACATGTGGAATCTAATGAACAAAATAAATCGATGAACAAAATAGATCCAGAGACACAGAAGCATGGAACAGACTGATGGGAGTGGGTGAGAGAGATTAACCTAAGAATTTGTCTGCATATGTGCTCAACCCATGGACACAGACAATAGTGTGGAGGCCTTGGGGGGTGAACTGGTATGGGGTGGAAGGGGTCAATGGTGGGGGGTGAAGGGGACATCTGTAATAATTTCAATAATAAAGGTACATTTAAAAGAATACTTCTCCTGCCCTAGCCAGTTTGGCTCAGTGGATAGAGTCAGCCCTCAAACTAAAGGGAGTTCTCCAAGGGGTACTCGCAGGTGCACCCACAGCAGATTTGCATCCAGCTGCTCAACATCTGTCCATTGCACACCATCCATTTGGGTTTGCTCTGCTGTAAACTGCTTATTCATATTCTTTGCCCATTGCTTCTGAATCTTTTCTTATTGATGTATATGTGGGCACACATGTGCGCATGTGTAACCTGTTATCTGTTCCTTTGCTGTGTGTGTGCATTGTAAGGACCTTCTCCCAGTTCATGGCCTGGATCAGTGGCCTGGACCCATTTTTGTTCGTTTCTTGGGTTGGGCACGTTAATGTAAAAAAAACCATTCAAACCTGCAAAGAATTTTTGTGAGTTTATTTGAGACAAACTGTCGACAATTGCCGGGAAGCAGAACCTCAACGGATTGGGATAAAGCTCCGGAGAATGGCGGGTTACATCTGTATTTATACATTGCAATCAAAGGAGGAGACGTAGGTGGGTTACACGAAATCCATTGGTAAGAGATTAGAGAGGCCGGAGAAAGCAAAGCGGGGAAACCTCTGCGATTGGACAAAAAGTAAAATGATAGACACATATTTAGATGGGTGCAGGATAGCCAACAGTCAACAATTAACATGGTAACAATGAAGGGATTTGTGGTCTCTGTCCTGGCATCCAGGCTTATCAGGTTGTGCCCCAGGGGGTCCAGAAAAAGGGAAGTTACAAGTTACCCAGACATTCCAAGGGTATTTATCATAGATAAAAAAGACAGATAGGCTCAGTTAAGGTAAAGGTTGACCTTGTCAGTGAAGATACCGGCCTAGGAGGTGACTACCCACCATAACTGCTTTTAGTTAAAGTTTAATTTCAGACCATCCTTTGTGGTGACTTTAGGTCTCTGAGTTTGCAAGACCGCCATGCAGGCCTCCCCTGAGCTGGTCAGGTCAGCAGGTGGCCCCTTTCGTCCACAGGCGTTCCCAGAGCACATGGATAGTGAGGGCTCAGTATTCCCCTCTAAACTGAGTCAGGCTACTCCCAGTGCCATGCTGGCGCGGGGTGGGTATTGGGCTGGACAAGGTGGAGGGGAAGCTCACCGGCAGCAGCGCACTCAGGAGGGGAACGTGCGGGTGATGATGGCAAGACCAGGCTCTAGCTCTGGGTCCGGTAGGGCCAGGAAGCCTGAGAGAAAGATGCAGCCCAACAGCCCCACTCAGAGCTGTGATCTGTGAAAACACAGAAGGGCCTCCCACATCACGGCCTCAAGTCTTCTTTCCAGAGTCGTGGAGGGCGTTTGCTGGACCCGGGGCCCAGGACACCTGGTGACTTGAGCACATCTACCCATCTCTGTCACTCCCACCTTCTTTGAGAGGATTGATGTGCAGAGCATTGGGTAGAGCAGCACCCAGCAGTGTCAGGGTCCCCGCCCTTTCCTAGGGAGCCCCCTGCTTTCGATATCCCTTTCTCTTGAGCCCAAAAACCTGAGAAGGAGACCTGTGAGGTCATCAGTAGGGGACTGTGAGCGCCAGAAGGGACAGTACCCACGATGGCCGCTGGGCCAGCTGCCATGAGGCATGACCTGTACTTTCCTGTAAGCACCTTGGGAACCCACACGCTCTTACAAGTTGTAGAGGGTCAAGAATGTGGAAAAGGAGCCTTGGCCAGGCAACAGTTGGTTAGACCATTGCCCAATATGCCAAGGTTGTGGGTTTGATCCCCAGTCAGGGCACATACAAGAATCAACCAAAGAATGATTCTCTCTCACTCTCCTCCCTCCTCTCTCTCTCAAATCAATACATTTTTAAAACCCTGGATGGTGTTGCTCAGTGGGTTGGAGCATCATCCTGTGCACCAAAAGGTGGCAGGTTTGATTCCAGGTCAGGGCACACACCCAGGTACAGGTTTGATCCCCAGTTGGGACATGTGGGAGAGGCAACCAACCAATGTTTCTCTCTCTCTCTTCCTAAAAACAATAAGAAAGAATGTGGATAAAGAAAGTTGGCACAGACATTAGTGTCTTTCTCAGACTCTAGGGGGTGATAGAGCTCTGAGCACAAGGCCCTCTGGTCCCGACTGCTCTAAACGCCCTCTGGCAGCATTAGAGTATTTTGACACAGTGACCTTGAACTTAAAACAGAAGTACATCTTGGGAGAACCAAGATGGTAAAATAGGTAAACACCCATAATTGCCACCTCCCACAACCACATCAAAATTACAATTAAAATACAGAACAACCATCATTCAGAACCACCTGAAATCTGGCTGAGTGGAAGTTCTATGGCTAGAGAACTACAGAAAGCACATTGAGACTGTAGGAGAGGTGGAGGTGAGGAGCGGGGTGGTCTGACACCCAGGTGTGGCCTTTTTTCAATGGGGAGGGATATCTCGGGTGCAGAGGCCTCCTGTGAGGAGCAAGGGGTCTTAGCCCCACACCAGCCCCACCAGCCCAGGGTTCCAGAGTTGGGAAGAGAATTCCCCATAACTTTGGGTTTTAAACACCTGTGGGGTTTGTGGCTGAATAACACAAAGGCTGCTGGAGACCCAGCAGTTCCTCTTAAAAGGCTGGTGCACAAATGTACATGGTCCCGCTTCCTCTGAGCTCCAGTGAGGAGGGGAGGCTTTGGGAGACCCAGGGATATAGAGGGAGGAACTGGATTGTCTGGCATCAAGCAGGAACTTGGGGTGGCTTTCTCCCAGATGGGGGTGCTCAAGGGGTCATTGTTTCTGTGCTGGGACCTCCCCCTTCACAGAGCTGACTGGCAGCCATATCTGAGTTTCCAACAGGCTGGTTCATACTGTTTGCCCAGCTTGGTGATTCCCTGAGACCCCGCCCCATCCATTTAGCAGCCCCACCCAAACTGTTAGCAGCTACTTTTCTATATGAATGGCCTGTCTGGCTCAGGCTTCAAACTTTGCTAAAATCTCTCAAACAAGCAGCAGCTGGTATCAGCATGCCCCAAATCTATCAATAAAAGGCCCAAGATCTGGCACTAGCACCAGCTTGCCTTGCTTCACAAGTTGGCCTTGCCTGGGCACTTCACAAGCCCAATACAAGTAGCAGCCATCTACAGACCTCTCTATAACTCCTACGGGGTGGCCTCAGGCAGTGACTGACTTTGCACCTTCCAGGAGGTCCCAGAGCCAGTGCACCCAGTGGACAGCTTCAGAACATACCAGATTACAACTCTACACATCCACAAACAACACACTCAAGGGGCAGACTCAGTGAGCACCAAAGCCCCACTAAAGTAAGTCCTGCTCCATAGGGGTGTCTACTGCACAGCTGCTCTGCCACTGTTGTCTCAGCTGGTCCTCACAGCCAATTGGCCTGGAGGTCAATTCCTCCCAGTGATGCCAACAACAATCAAGGCTCAACTACAACACTGTGCACACAGCCCACATAGGGGCTCACCTAAAGGGCCCAGCTCACGTGACTAGGGAGGCTGAGCCACTGGGCCCTACGGGGCACCTACTAAACAAGGCCCTCTACAATTCCAAGAGATATAACAACTCTACCTAATACATAGAAACAAACACAGGGAAGCAGCTAAAATGCAGAGACAAAGAAACGTGTCACAAAGGAAAGAAATGGAAGCCAGCAAACTACTGGATATAGAGTTCAAAACCATGGTTATAAGGTTAATCAAGGATCTTAATGAGAGCTTCAAGGGACTTAGTGAGACCTTTCAAGGATCTTAGTGAGAATTTCAAAGACATGAAAAAGGACCAGTCAGAAATCAAGCATACACTAACTGAAATAAAGAATAATTTACAGGGATTCAACAGTAGAGTTGAGGATTCCAAGAATCAAATCAACAATTTGGAATATGAGGAAGCAAAAAACACCCAATTAGAAAAGCAAAAAGAAAAAGGAATCAAAAAAAAAAAAGAAAGAAAGAAAGAAAGAGGAATCAACAAATATGCAGATAGTGTAAGGAGCCTCTTGAATAACTTCAAGCATACCAACATTTGCATTATGGGGGTGCCAGAAGGAGAAGAGAAAGAGCAAGATATTGAAAACCTATTTGAAGAAATAATGACAGAAAACTTCCCCTACCTGGTGAAGAAATAGAGTTACAAGTCCACAAAGTGCAGAGAGTCCCAAACAAGAGGAGCCCAAAGAGGCCCACATCAAGACACATCATAATTAAAATGCCAAGGGTTATAGACAAAAAGAGAATCTTAAAAGCAGCAAGGAAAAAGCAGTTAGTTACCTACAAGGCTGGGTTTGATTTCACCCATACAGCTGTGAACTGATTTCTCAACAGAAACTTTGCAGGCCAGAAGGGAGTGGCAAGAAATAGTCAAGTGATGAATAACAAGGACCTACAACCAAGATTATTCTAGCCCAGTGGTTGCCAACCTTTTGGACCTCATGGACCACCAGTGGTCCACAGACCACTGGTTGGCGACTGCTGCAGTCTAGCCAGCAAAGCTCTCGTGTAGAATTGAAGGTCAGATAAAGAGCTTCACAAACAAGAAAAAGCTAAAGGAGTTCATCACCACCAAACCAGTATTACATAAAATGTTGAAGGGTAGTCTTTAAGAAGAGGAAAAAGAAAAAGAAGAAGGAGAAGAAGGAGAAAAAAGGTAAAAAATATGAACAATACAATAGCAATAAATACCTATCTATCAACAATTGATTCTAAAAATCAAAATAAACAAATATGAAATTTAACAAACACAATAAACTGATGAAGAAAATAGAATTAGAGGCATGAAAACATGAAAAAGAATGACAAATCCCAGAGGAAAGGCGGGTGGGGAGGGGGTGGAAAGAGATCAACCAAGGATCTTATATGCATATATGCATTACCTATGGACACAGACAATAGGGTGGTGAAGATCTGGGGTGGGGTGGGAATCAGGTGGAGGGGGGCAATGAGGGGAAGAGGGCATATATAATATTCTCAACAATAAACATTAAAAACGAGAAAAGAAGTACATCTCAGGGTTAAATCACACTGTTGGGGCTGTAGCTGTTACACATTTAAGAAAAATGGTGGGGAAAAACAACCCTAAAATTGAAAACAATTTGGGGAGGGGGCCTAAAAATTGGGAAATAAAATTTTTGCATTGGAGCAACTTAATCCAGCTTGAGAAACATGCAAAATCAGAACAACAAATTTAGTTCAAGCGCTCTTTTATCTTGCTGGCGGGAAACAAAGGTGAACCCAGAAATGTGGTTGCCCCCCGGGGGCAGGGCAGGGTGGGAACATGGCCCTAGTCCTCCCCAGCAGTCCACCAAGACCTTTCCTTATTTATTCTGGGGCTGCATCTTCCAGAGGGGTCATGTAATCATGACAGAATGACCCTCCTCCTCTCCCCCACCGTCCAGCAGCGTGGACATCACCGTGCACTTGTCAGAAATGCAAATTCTAGCCCTAGCCGGTTTGGCCCAGTGGATAGAGCATCAGCCTGCATACTGAAGGGTCCTGGGTTCGATTCTGGTCAAGGGCACATGCCCAGGTTGTGGGCTTGAATCCCAATAGGTGGTGTGCAGGAGGCAGATGATCAATGATTCTCTCTCATTATTGATGTTTCTATCTCTCTCTCTCCTTTTCCCTTCCTCTCTGAAATCAATAAATATACTAGTATGTATTTAAAAAAAAAAAAAGAAATGCAAATTCTAGGGATCTATGTGGCCCAGGGAGGTTGAGCCTGAACCTGCACTAAGTACTGCCCCCACCCTCCCCCCACCCAAGTTGGAGGGCTGCTCCCACATTCATTCAAGTGTGTACATGTGTCTGTATTCATGTGTATGCAAGTTATCTGGGGGTCATGGTCAACCCTTAGAAAATGGATTTTACTCTTGGTCTCACATGAATTTGCTAGGTTGCCCTAAGGCAAATTAGGTGATTGCCATAGACTGAATGATTGTGCCCCACCTCGCAGTTCATAGGTTGAAATCCCACTCTCCAGTGTTGTACAGAAGGTGGTGGGAAGTGCTTAGGTCATGAGGGTGGAGCCCTGATGAATGAGATTAGTGCCCTTATAAAGGAGACCCAGAGATTTCTCTCACCCTTTCCACCATGTGCGGACCATGTCTATGAAGCAGGACCTCACCGGATACTGAATCTGCCACCACCTTGACTTTGGACTTCCAGCCTCCAGACCCTGAGAAATACATTTCCCTTGTGATAAGCCACCCAGCCTTGGCATTCTGTCACAGCGTCCTGAACGGACTGAACAGCAGGTCACAATGGCTCTGAGCTTCCATCTCCTCTCGTGTAAGCGTGGGCTTCTGGCCATGTGCCACTTAGGTTGGCTTGTCAGGGACGGTCCTGGTTTAAAGAGTGAAAATCCCACACTGCAGGACCTCCTTGTGTTTGTTTCCTGTTACAACCATAACAAAGTACCACCATCTGTGTTGTTCGGAGGCCAGAGTCTGAAATCCAGGTGTTGGTTGGTTCTTCCGGAGGCTGGAAGGGAGCCTGTCTCATGCCTCTTCTCCCTTCTGGGGCTGCTGTCAGTCCTGTGTTCCTTGAAGGTCACTTGAGGTACTGGGGACTGGGGATTAAGACTCTTGGAGGACACAGTTCAACCTGTAAGGGCCGTCAGTCCCAGGCAAGCGGGGCAGTGGCCCCTCCTGCAGCTCTGTTGTTAGGGACCCCCCGCTGCGCCCCTCATTCTCAGGTACATTACCTGAGTCCATGGTTCTCAGATGTGGTCCCCGAGCTGACCCAGCACTGTACCCGCCCCCTCCCCCACCTTTGCAAGTTCACTCAAGGCTCTGTTACAGGCACAGACAAGGTGGGCATGGGAATGGCCTGTGAGGAGAGAAACCTTCCAGCCGCTCCTGCTCAGCGCCAGGCGGGCCCTCTGCTTACGCCTTTTAGGGTAGAGTTCAGGACACATCAACGCCACAGCCAAGCCACCCATGAAAGTCAGAGCCGAGCTTGTGGATTTATGTGGATTCCTGGCTAATCTGCTAATGGTGGGGACAGGAGGAGGGAAACAGTGATAACGCGGAGACACCCTGGGAAGCTTAGGCGGCGCAGCGCTCCCGGCTCCCCTGGGCAGGCAGCCTGCGGCGGTTTGGGTGCCCCTTTCTTGGGCAGCAGGAAAAACTGGATGAAAGGTCTTGCTTGCTGAGGCCATAATGTTTCCAGAATCCTCTGCTATTTCTTGAGAAACTTCAGACCTTAGAGGTAGAAGCCAAGGCCGTTTCCCAGGTTGTAACAGAGTGGAAGCTGGAGGGACCGTCAGTCAGATGAAGCCCTCAGATGAAGGACTGAGGTCCCTGCTCGGAGTCACGGGGGGCGGGGGTTTTGGGGGGGCAAGCTGTCTGTCCCTGGACCGGGACACCCCCCCTAATCTGCGAGTGTGGGACTGAGCTCCGCGGGGCACCTTCAAGGCACCTGCTGTGTGAACTGTGGCCGACCTGAGTTTTTCATGATCACAGCAGATCATCATGTTCTTGACGCCTTGGGACAGACGAGAACGAAATATTTTATTTTTGGATTTGATAAACTTGCTTGGAGAGGTAATTCTTGCGTCTCCATCTCGTCTCTGGGCGGTGTGGCACAGGCAGCAACCTGGATTCCGCCTGCCGCTGGAGGCCCGCTGCGCAGGCGCAGGCAGCTCAGAAAGCAGCGGGGACCCTGACATCAGGGGAAAGACCTCGGACTGCAGGCCTGGCTCAGCTCCCCATCCTCGGGACTATGACTCTGCATTTTATAGACTCTGGGAGCAGCCAGGGCTCTCATACTTGCGGCTATTACAACAGTCCCTGGCAAAGGGCCGGCTCAGACGCTGGAATCAAGACTAGAGTTGAAGGGAGTTGCCCAAAGACACACTTTAGCTGCAGAGCTGGGACCACAGCTGCCGTGTTCTGAGTCTTAATCCGAAGCCCCGTTTGTTCAGGGCTCCCCGTGGGTATCGGTGTCAGGCTCAGGGGCTGCGTTCGCACGTGGTGTAGTGCCAGCATCAGGCTGAGAGTTGGTAGGTCTCTGGCTCAGGTCCCTCCTCTGAAAACAGGGACGCTGAGTCAGCTGCTCTCAGCTTCTTTCCAGCTCTGACTCCAGAGCAGACGTCCCCTGGTCGTTCTCGGTGTTAACGTAAAAAAAAACATTGAAACCGGTAAAGAATTTTAGTGAGTTTATTTGAGCCAAACTGTCGACATATGCCGGGAAGCAGAACCTCAACGAATTGAGATAGTGCTCCGGAGAATGGAGGGTTACATCTGTATTTATACATTTGCAGTCAAAAGAGGGACGTAGGTGGGTTACATGAAATTCATTGGTGATAGATTAAGGAGGAGGGAGAAAGCAAAGCAGGGAAACCCCTGGGATTGGATAAAAAGTAAAATGATGGACACATACTTAGGTGGGTGCAGGAACAATGAACATGATAACGAGGGAATTTGTGGTCTCTGTCCTGGCGCCCAGCTCATTTGGTTGTGCCCCAGGGGCTCCAGAAAAAGGGAAGTTACAAGTTACCCAGACATTTCAAGGGTATGTTATCATAGATGCAAAAAGACAGACAGGCTCAATTAAGGTACAGGTTGACCTTGTCAGTGAAGATATCGGCCTAGTACGTAACAGCCCACCATAACTGCTTTTAGTTAAAGTTTAATTTCAGACCATCCTTTGTGGTGACTTTAGGTCTCTGAGTTTGCAAGACCACCATGCAGGCCTCCCCTGAGCTTGTCAGGTCAGCAGGTGGCCCCTTTTGTCCACATAGGACAGGTAACAAAAATTTTGCTCAATGTAAACTTTTTTTGTGCCTAATGTAGATCTTTCCCTTCTTGTGGGAGGTGAAGAAGAGGGAGGGTGGGGCTGGAACTTTCTGAGCATTGCTGGGGAAGGGGTGGTGGTTTCCTGCAGGTACGGCCTGGTGGCAGCCTCAGCTGGCGTTGCCAGGGCAGCCAAGGCCTTCTGCAAGCTTCATTGCTCCTGGAGACACGGCGGACAGGCCCGACAGAGGGTGGCAGCCTGCACACTGCTCAGCTGGGGCTGCAGTCCCCAGAAGCTAGAGTTTCTTGGGAGTCCAGACCTGTCCAAGGTTGTGAATTTTTGGACTAGAACCCGGATTCTTTGTCGGTCAGAGTCGAAGAATGAATCCACGGACAGAGGGTAGTCTAGCAAAGGTGGAGATTTATTGAAGAACAAGTACAGACTCTCATGTGGGGAGAGGGAAAGAGCCCCACAGAACGGACTCCCACGTGGGGAGGGGGAAAGGGTCCCACTGAGTTCCTTTTCCCTGTGGCTTATAAAGGCTGCAGATTCTGGTGCCTTGATATGGCCTCTTATTGGTCACTGGACTGGTTACTATAGTAACTCCTGGGCTCAAAGGTTGAATCTCACATGGGACATGTGAAGTTCTCCCACCTCCTTCCTTATAGTTTTCCTATTCCCTTTGGTCTTTCTTCTTCTCCTTCTGGATGAAGGGCTTCCTTCTCTTTATTTTGTAAATATAGACCTGCTGTTCCCAGCTCCCTCATTCTATGGAAATGTACCTTCTGCTGCTCTGCAGCCCTGTGCTTCCTTCATGGTCCCCTTAATTTCTAATATTTCCTAAAACCTGCCTTTTCACCCCTAAAAATTCCTGTTTCAGTTGTTAACCTGTTTTCCTTTAGACAACAATCCAGGAGCGACTGCACATCCTGGGTCCTGGTAACCTGGTAACCCAGCACTGGGGCCACCCGAGTCCCAGGCACTTTGCAGTGACAATGGCGGGAGGCCCCCAGCCGCCTGCCTTGTTCTGAGCCCACAACGATGGGTGGACTCAAGAAGTCGCGGCCCTGTGAGAACTGTGGGGAATTTCTACCGCACTGCGACAGACACGGAACGTGTCCCGAACGCAGCCCCGTGGAAAGGTTCACCTACTCATCCATCAGCAGGCCGGTGGCTACTGTAGAGACACCATCGGGAATAGTGCAGTAGGACCTCTGAGAACCCAGGGAGAAGGCTGCCAAAACTGTCCCCCGAAATCAACTTTGCCACAACTCTGCGCACTGAAGGATTGCTGCAGTGAGTCTTCCTCTCAGCACTAGCTCGGTGGCGTGCCACTGCCCTCTTGCCAGAGCCCCCTCAGCAGCCCCTGGAACCCTCCAGGTGAGGCTGGAGTGCGTCAAAGCCCTTTGCTCTGAGGATTGTCAAAACCTGCAGTGATGCCTGGTCAGTGTGGCTCAGTGGTTGAGCATCGACCTATGAACCAGGCGGTCATGGTTTGATTCCTGGTCAGGGCACATGCCCAGGTTTGCAGGCTCGATCCCCAGTAGGGGGCACGCAGGAGGCAGCCGATTGAGGATTCTCTCTCATCATTGATGTTTTGCTCTCTCTCTCCCTTCCTCTCTGAAATCAATTAAAAATATATATAGAAAAACCAAAACCCTGCAGTGCCTGGCAGATCCCTGGAAAACCCCACCGACAAGGCTTGTCTTTAATTGTCTTGCCTTTTCCTTGAAGGCAATTAGCCCAGATTTATTTGACATGGGGGAGGTGGGGGTCGGGGTGGAGGTGGGGACAACAAACTAAGAAAAAAAGCTTTTTTTCTTTTTTATTTCCCAAACAAGAAAATGCTGGAAAGTGAGCTTCCCAAGGTGGGCCCTGAAAGGCAGCACACGCCCGCCTCTCATGTACCTGCTCATGGAAGACTCGGACAAGGTGGGTCCAGAGCTGGGCTGGGCAAGGTGGGCTGGGAAGCCCGCCACCAGGAGCAGAGGGGAGCGAGGCGGAGAAGTCACCGCTGGCAGGCTTGTCCCACAGGAAACACTGAAGGGACTACTGCAGGCTGAGTCAGAGAATGCCAGACACTTCAGCGGAACTCGTTTCTCCAACTTAATTTGTTCCGGAAGGCTGTTCGAGAAGTGATTTATTCGAAAACGGAATCATTTTTCCCATTAGAAAGGATGTAAAATGCATTAATCCGTTCCAGACCCCCAAGTGATTCCCTGCTTTAACCTTTCTTATATACAGCACATGTCTAATGTCCTGTTTAATTTATAAACAAACACATCTTTTCTTAAACTTATGGAACCACTCCCTACTGGCCTTAAAGGAATTTTTCACATATCACTGCCTCTGAAATGCTGTCACCAGCTAACTGCTTTTCATTTGTTTATCCAATCAACAGTTTTTGCTTTTGTTTTTTCCTATTCAATAGCCTGTGATAGTTCTTTTGTGAGCACTTTCACACCCTTAGCAACATCAGCACTCTTGATGGTCTCTTTATGTTCTAAAATTGTGCAAATCTACGTCGCCAGCAGCAAAAGCATTCTCTCCTTTGCCTGTTGCCTGAGAGAGCTTTCTCTCTTGCTGAGGTTTCAGCAGGAAAGGGTTGTCAGGCTGAAAACTGAAGTTTTGGTGGATAACTGAGACATTTTTTTGTGTGAACAACTTGGTCATGAACCGAATTGTTTGAGATGGAAGACGTTCGAGAAACGAGGTTTGACTAACTCTAATCCCATGGTCGGCAAACTGCGGCTCGCGAGCCACATGCGGCTCTTTGGCCCCTTGAGTGTGGCTCTTCCTAAGCCTTAGGAGTACCCTAATTAAGTTAATAACAGTGTACCTACCTATACAGTTTAAGTTTAAAAACTTTGGCTCTCAAAAGAAATTTCAATCGTTGTACTGTTGATATTTGGCTCTGCTGACGAATGAGTTTGCCGCCCGCTGCTAATCCACGTGAAGGGAAGAGCACCAGTAAAAGAAACAGGTGATTTCTAGAAAAGACAGGATACATGTCTTTTTTATTGTGACATTTCCTCTCCTATTAGGTTTAAAAGGAGACTTCATAAAGCAATAGCAGGTCTGTTGATGGGAATGCAATATATAAAAATATAATTTGTAAAACAATAGTACAAATGAGGTGGAGGGGATGGGACTACATACAGGGTATTTACCCAAACTGCGTTGTTAATTGTAATTCCTAGGGCAACCACGAAGAAAATAGATAATAATATATATTTATGACTATGAAACTACAAGGAAATTACAATGGTATTCTGGAAAGTCTCTACAATATTCACAGGCCCTGTGCTAGGAGCTGGGGAACCAAGGAGGTGGAGACACACGGGTAGGCCCCCGTCTCTGCTGTAGTCACACCTAGTCCAGTAACAGTACACACAGCACAAGGAGCGAGCTGACCGTGGTGACACATGCTGCGCTGTGGTCAACCCCGGGGCTCTGACAGGTGCGCGGAGCGGAGCCCACGTGGAGCCCCGGCGGATGAGAAGCCTCGGGAAGGGGCAGCCTGGGCAGAGGGCGGCGGCAAGGGGGTGTCGGGGGAAGAGCTTTTTCCTGGGAAGCGACCGGGCCCAGGGTGACGGGAGCCTGGCCTCGCTGGCAGGTGAGGTTGAGTCAAGCAGCACAGCTCAGGCGGGGCCTCGAGGACAGGCAGCTTGGCTGTGGACATGATTAGAGGACTCTCAGCCAGGGAGTAACACAAGACTGTGTTTTCAACAAGTTGACTTGTAAGTACTTTGGAGGGTGAGCTATGACAGACCAGCGTGCAGTGGAGACGGACGAAGTGGGCGGAGGCAAGCGCGGTCCAGGAGACAGTGCCTTAGCCTTTGCTGGACTGGATGGGCTGGGGAGTGTGTAGGAAAGAGGTAGAGAACGGCCCCAAATCCCCAGCTTTAGTAACTGGCGGACAATGGTGTTTTCCCGAGACAGGGTCTAGGGGAGGCCCAGGTTTTCAAGGAAAATCAAGAATTCAATTTCCTAATAAATTGGAGACGCCTATGAGGCATTAAGACAAGGTAAGTCTGGAATCCACAGAAGTCAGGGTAGGAGAGGCAAATATTGGTGTTCAAGTAACAAGGTAGTGAAAGCTATGTGACTGGATAAAATCAAGGAGGGGGTGGATAGGAAAGGGGCCCGTTTAGAGGACACACACAGTGAGCTGGGAGGACAGGGGGCTGTGCTGTCAGGGAAACAGGCGTCCAAAGAAAAGCAGTTGTCACCTGTCTGCAATGCGAAGGGTCAAGGAAGAAACCAGAAAGCACCCATTGGATTTGGTGACAAGGGGGTGATGAGCAATTCAGGCGAGAGTGCCCTGGTGACACGCCGGGGACTGGCAGGCTCGAGAGGTAAGAGTGGACAGATAATTCCGTTTTAGTAAAATCTCACCACATTAATTTAAATTTGTGTAATTTGCATTTATTATGATTTGTGACATAGTTCTAAATGTCTAGTTTTATATTTGCACTTAAAGAACTTGAATAGCCGAAACCGGTTTGGCTCAGTGGATAGAGCGTCGGCCTGCGGACTGAAGGGTCCCGGGTTCGATTCCGGTCAGGGGCATGTGCCTGGGTTGCGGGCACATCCCCAGTGGGAGATGTGCAGGAGGCAGCTGATCGATGTTTCTCTCTCATCGATGTTTCTGGCTCTCTATCTCTCTCCCTTCCTCTCTGTAAAAAATCAATAAAATATATTAAAAAAAAAAAAGAACTTGAATAAATTTTAAGACTGCATTACCTTTTATGACACAATGCTTTGTCACTGATTTTAGACTCATTTCAATTTCAAAAATGTTAAGAGGTAAAGGCTCAGAAGTGATGAAATACAGTATTAAATAACAAGACATTTAAGTCAAACCTGGCCGTTGCAAGAATTTCTTCAGCTCGGAAAATACATTAGCTGCATCTCGGACACAGAAGGCATTTGGTTGACCTTGGCCAATTACTACCAGGGCTAAGGCAGTGTCCCTCCATGTAGGTAAGGCGCTACCTTCTCCACAGGGGGAACATGAGTGAACAGAACCCTAGCGCACAACAGGTTGTACCACCCCCACCCCCACCATCGGGGGGCGGGGGATAATGAGCACCCCATCACGGAAAGTCCTGAGCTACACCGCCACTCGGAACCTAACAAGCTCAGGCCATCAGGGGAGTGAACCAACGGTCCGGTGGACGGGATCGCTGCCCTGGGGAGCAGGATGGACCTACCCTGCAGTGTCCTGTGGGAACCCTGGTCAGAGTAGGCCAGATGCTCAAGGCCGATCTAAGTGTGGGGGCCTTGTCCAGAGCACAACAGATGTTCCAGGCCAATCTGAGTGTGGGAATCCTAATCACGGTGTTCAAGGCTAAGTTGCTATACGCAGGTGCAAAGCAAGGACACAACAATCTACACACGGCGCAGACGTGCCTTTCTGCAGCCCCAACTATTTGGCACATTGCCTCTTGTCTGAGCTTGTTTATGCTTGTATGTAAGTTGCCACTGACTAGCCAGCACAGGGCTGTGTTATGGGGAAGATGTATTACTGGCCGGCCGGTGCCCGGCTGCTTGGTCGGGCTACTGTGTTTGTGTAGCTCCTGTGCTGGAGGCTGCTTTTATGTAGGGCTATGTGTACAGCAGCTGCTTGGTATGGCTCCTGTGTTTGCCATGGCTGCTGTGTTAGCAGCGGCTACTGTGTGAGACTCCTTTGAAGAGCTACTTTGTCCAATGGCTACTTGGCTACCACAAAGACTGTCTTCCATACCTACCACGTCTCACGTCTCCTCTGTCGGAGGCCCAGTTCCTTGTAGAGGGGCTCGGACCCAACAGTTGGCGCAGGTGAGCAGGTCAAGGAAGAACCTGCTCCCATGTCCCCAGGTTTGGGGTCAAATGCAAGCTCTGCAAGGGTTCAGATTCCTGTTGTGTTTGGCACTTAGAACAGTGTCCAGCACATAGTAGGTGCTCAGAAAACATGTGAACGGACACACACAGGATGTCACACTGCCGCCCAGCAGGAGAGCCAGCCCTGGAGGCCCTCCCTGTGCAGTGACCTGTTTCCAGGTGCATGGCCCGCCGAAGTGCACGCCCACAGACAGCTTCAGAGAAGGCTGACGGTGACCCGGCCCGGAGTCACTGTGGTCCATACACTGAGCACCGAGTCCTAACATCAGGCCTAAGAACAAGCCCTGTTAACAAGTCATGATACTATATTGTCAAAATTTATTTTATTTAAAAAGTATTTGGTGGAGGTGTCCTAAAGCTCCAATTTCATCCTGGAATGACGAGACAAATACTTAAACGATCCAAAATAATGGCATATTCTAAAAGCAATTTTTCATTAAAAAATTAGTCACAAAGCAAAAGTACACTTTGTTAGTAACATTTCCTAATGATAGCAATGCCCTGTGAAATTTAACTGGGACGGGCACTTAACGCACAGCTGGGCTTGAACCGACTTCCAGTGAGTGGGAGCTGCCACATCAGACCCGCTCTTCTTCAGCTGTGCCTCCGAGCGGGCGGGAGGCGTGCGGCTGGGCCTGGAGAAGGTTCACGAAGCCCCCCCACACCCCACTTACTGGGCAATAGTCCCCGTTCTTTAAACTACTGGAGGTTTGGGGATGGTGACAGGCAAATATCTATGCTCTAGGTCAGATGCTGTCTGCATGGGACGTAAAGCACAACACTGGGAATAGAGCCCATGGTATTCTAATAGCATGTGTGGTGTCAGAGGGTGCGAGAGTCACCAGGCGGGTGATCACTTAGTAAGTTATGCAATGGTTAGTCACTGGGTGGACACCTGAAATTAACATAATGTATATCAACCGTAATTGAAAAATAAAAATAACGAAGTAAATTAGATCCCATCTGCCATGGACATCAAGCTAAGCATAAGGAGGGACAATAGCCCTAGCCAGTTTGGCTCAGTGGATAGAGCATTGGCTTGCATACTGAAGGGTCCCAGGTTCGACTCTGGTCGAGGGCACATGCCTGGGTTGCAGGCTTTATCCTCAGTAGGGGGCGTGCAGGAGGGAGCCAATTGATTCGCTCTCATTGATGTTTCTCTCTGAAATCAGTAATATATTTAAAAAAGGAGGGATAATAAGTGTCTCTAACATCTCTTTCCTTCATGCAGCTGAGATAAGCAGTTGGGCGAGAAGGCTTTGCCAAGTAACCGCCACAGCCCCCACTGCAGGAAGCCCTCCAGTCAAGGCTGGGATGGGGGCCTCTGAGGGTGGAGAGAGAACAGCCATTACTGGGAGTGACTCCCTCACAGACCCCCAAGACCGCTCAGCTTTAGTGAACAGAGACCCCTCCCCAGTTCCGGCAGTCTGCCCCCACCGTCACTGCCACCCAGTGGGCCCCGCTGGCCTCCGCCTGTGGCCACATCCTCCACCAGTTCCTGGAATCCAACCTGAGCCTTCCTGGGGGCTGGGAAGGAGCCCTCACCGACATGGTTTTCTTTAAAAGCCACACTAAGTAGCGCGAGGGATTAAGGTTTGCAGCTATTTTATTTACAAGTATACATTTAACACAATGAAATAAACACTGATATATGGAAGCCTAGTTAATAGTAGTGTAACAATATGCATCTTTGATGATTACATTATTTTAAACATCAAACTACACTTAAAAATTAATGCCGATAAAATTCTTGGTCATAATATTATTAAGAAATACAATATATAAATTGAAAATATGATTGCTTAAAATTTGAAAGTGGAAGTGAACTCAGAAGGATAGTCAGAGTTCAACATAATCTGAAAGGGGGGCAGGTGGGAAAAAGCTCTGACCCAAATAAATCTTTCAGGTTAACAGAAGGAAAACGAAGCAGAGTTTATCTTCGAGGATGACGGGCAGTTTGCGTCTCCGGGCGGGTCCCAGTGGCCTCGGGCCCGCAGCAGAATTACATCACCGAGCAGGAAGACTTTCCTTGTGAAGCGGCCCCATCAATTTTTTCTGCCTCCAAAATTATCCTTCTGAAAACATCAACAGCAGTCTGAAAAAGAAATAAAACGTGACTGTGTTGGCTTTACAGCGGAAGCCTGAGACTCACTCTTACCGCTGCTGCCAGGACTGGAGAAGGCCTGCTGTCCGTCCGCCCCCCAGCTGCAGGCACAGGCGCAGAGGCCACGGCCACCCCACAACCCGGAGACTGGTCTTCCTTCCTCCCCACTGCACCTCCTCCCACCTGACCTGAGACCAGAACTAATCTTCTCTCGTGCTTCTGATCCTGCTTTCACCACAGGGAGGGGTCGGCTCCAGCCCAGCCCTCCCCCCCGGTGCCTCTGGATTTCCAGGTCCAGCACCAGCCTAGCCACCTCCCTGAGGTCTGTCCTTTCCCTCCGACACTGCTTCCCAGGGCCATGTTCCCTCTTTCCTGGCACCCCGGGGCCTAAGGCCGGGCAAACCCTCATTCTTGCTGCCCTTCCTCCGAACCTGTTTTCCTCCCACTCCCTTAAACCTGTGTTGACACTTATGCCACGAGAGGGCATTTTTCACCTTTGAGCCCGATCCTTCTGAGCCACTTCCCCTTCCTTCACTGTCTGCAGACCCAGCAGCCTGGCCTCCCAGAGCCCCCCAGCCCCTCACAGGAGGAGCACTGCCCCTTTGGACAGGGAACCCTCCCTTATGCTGAACAGCGCTGAGGACCGCCAGTGCCTGTCCTGTAAGTGTGCTCACTGTGATGATGAAAGAAACCCGTTCTCAAAAGCCTCGGGGGCAGTCCTAGATCTCGTCACCGCAGCAGCCACCCAATGTTAAGTCTCCCACCACCTCACCGTCCTTTCCACTTTCAATAGCCTCAACTCAACAATCCTCGGTCCCACAGGGACCTGCCTCCCCGATCCGACCACCTTCTCCCTGTCCCTTAGCCACTTTCTCGTTCACTTTCCTCCTGGGGCCAGCAGACTCCACAGTCCACCATCGTGCTCGTGGACGTGGACTCCCTTCTCTGCCAATAGCCTGCACCACACACCCAGTGCAGTCTGGGAACACGCTGCGACAGCTGTCACCGCCAGGACCGTGAATGCAGTGGACCCTCGATGCCACCCAGCAGCCCAGCTCATGTCCCTCATTCAGTCATTCCCCCAGATGAAGGTTTCATGCCTTCCCTTTCCTCTGAATTCCTAAAGCCTCCCCATTCCGTGGTGACTGTTTTATATTTCACCAGAAAAACAGAATCGACATCCAGAGAGACCGTCAGGTACCCTATGGGCTCATCTACTCTGGTCCCTTCTCTCCGACTGGTAGGAAGCAGGACTCCTGGTCAAGCCAAAGCCAGCCACAGGCCCAGCCCTCCTGTCTAACTGGTTCAGCAACCCTCCCCTCCTCCTCCAGACTCACCCCCCTCACGTCCCATGGTTATACAAACAAGCTATTTATTTCATTCTGAAAATAATGCACAGAAAAATGTTGGGAATGACACTTGCCAAACTTTTACCAAGAAAATAGTGTGTCTGGGACCGGGCTTTCTAGATAAATCTTACAGTTTAGTAATCCATGTAATCTGATTGTCAAAAAATATTCTCTTTCATCAAATTGTTGAACTATAGCCGAAGGCCTCCATGGTAAATAAAACAAACTGCAAACGTCCCAGACTCCATTAACAGTTAAAATGCAGTATTCTCACAGACTTGGCAATTTTTACTACCATGATGTTATCAATGAAACTGAACTCTGCCTAGGAAAGTTTTTTTTGAAATATTGGATTTTTGGCAAGTAATACAAATTATCTGAAAATCTATCAATAAAATTTTGATCAGTTTACAGGAACTGGTCTCTGGTCACATGACCACTTGGGTGTGGGTGTGCGAGTGCACACTAGACAGATTTCTGTCCCTACCACACAAACAGTAGTAAGCATTCCAGTATGTGTGGGGATTAGAATCACTCCAGCTCTATGTCAGGGATTAGGATTACTCAGTTTCTCCCCACCTGACTTGGAGACCTTCACTAGGCTTAGGGCTCTCTCATCATCTCCTGCACATTCACAGAGGATGTAAGCAGGAGTGTCCCACGACATGACAGAGTGAGAACCATCTAGAATGCCAGTGAGGGATCTGCTCAGGACCTGCTTCCCAAGGACACGCATGTCTCCAATGCATGCACCTAACTTGGGTGTAACAGTCCTTTTGCTTTAAAGGGTTCACTTCAGGCCTGATGATGACGGTGCGAGAGCAGCCCCAGACAGTGAGCAATGGGAACACCTGATCTCAGCGCGTGTCTGCCTACGTCGGCAGCACACTCACCTTTTATCTGGGTCTTGGAAAGCAGTTCGCCACCTTCTAAAGGAGCTGAAAGGTTAACGGGCAAACCTATCCAGAACCACATTAAACCCTCCAGCTATAGTAAAGCACAACACAAACTGGAGAAAGGGCCTGCACCCTGAAACCAAATCACACTCTTTAAGCTAACCATTCAAGTTACTCTCAAAAACACCAATTAACCTGAGCCATGCTCCCTACTCAGCAATCCCTCTTAACACATTGGAGGTGGGCTCCACAAGGCATTTACACTGCTAGAAGGATTAGTAACTGCCACACAGACACTGAGAAGTGGTTACACCCACCTGCATGAACAGTCCACACTGCTGCTGCTGCCTCCTTAACTCTACTGTCAAACAGAACAACTGCTTTAAGACCCTCAGTTTTTCACCAAAGAGAAGCAAGCACAGTGAAGTCAGCAAACAGAATTGAACACAGCTTGAGGCCAACCATTCAACTTCACTCCCCCACCTCACAAATTTTCAATTATACAGAACAACAGAAAGAACTGTACAAGAACCACCTAGCCCCACTGGCTGGATTCAGCGAATGTTAACATCTTTGCTGTATGTATTTGTTCTCTTTTTCTCTATCCATCCTCCTATCCTATTTGAAAGTAAGTTGCTGACATTATGAAACTTTGCTCCTAAATACTTTGGTTTGCATTTTTCAAGAACAAAGATATTCTTGTCATAAGCCCAATACCATTACCGCACCTAAAAAAATTAACACCATTTTCCTAACACATCAAAAACATAATCCAATCTCCCCAACTAACCAAAAATGTCTTGGACATGAGTACCTTAGGTGCACACAGCTTCATCCAGAACAGTCTGCCTCTCCCCAAGCAGACCCGAGTCTCTGCTACACTTGGTCATGCACACGCCCGCCTCGTCCCGCCCAGGTGAGTCTAGACTTACTTCTGTAGCAGCCTTAGTATAAAACAAACACGATAATGCATGTTCAAAGGCAGTATTTCCTTTACTATCAATTTCTGTTTATCCTACAAATATTCCAGGTCCCATGAGGTTGAACACTGGCTGAAATAAAACAGATGGTGTCTCCCTGAGGCAACCCAAAGCCTGATGGGAGGAATGGTGGGAGGGCCAGGATTAAACAGGAGCAATGAAGACAGTGCTGAGCTGCTAACAGGAGCACAGGTCTGGACTGACGGGATGCAGTGCGAAGTGAGCTTTAAAAAATACCTACTTGATTCTCTTTAGCAGAAGATTCCAAAAAAGCTGCATTCCAAGATTCTGCTAACGCCTTCCCTTCTTCATAACTGATCACCCTAAAGGACAAAAATTCTCATTAAAGAGCTTTGCTCTTTACTGTATAAAACATCTACTGTACTTGGGTTTCTGAAACAGGCTCCGTGTTTATGAAGTTTCTCCTCCTGGAGCAGGTGCATGCTCCGTTCAGTGCCCTCAGGCGGGGAGCACTCTATTTCTACACTGTACAGCCCCCTTCAGTGCTCACAGCCCAAGGGTAAGGAGGCTGGGCAATGGTTTGAGGCTGCAACTTCCTCTGGCATGGGTCCACTATGAGAGGCCCACAGACAAGGGCCCCCCATAAATCATGACCACGCATCACTCCCACCTGAGCCGGGGAACAGACAGACACTGTCTTATGGGAGTACTAGTACTCACGCCCTGGCAGCCCTCACAGCTCACAGGAGGCATTTACCAACACCCCAACATCTTAGAGAGAGCTGCATGTGCCTGAGGACAGGGGCAACACCCAAAGGGCCATGGCTATGCTGCGCACAGGCTGCCAGCATCCGGCCAGCGTCTCCTGCCGGCGGGGCCACTGCTCTAATCCTAACTCTGCACTCAAAAAACAATTTGTTGAATAAATGAATGCTCCCATTGTCTTGTTAGTGTCTGCTTTGCACAAAATGATAGAAGAAACGAAAGATAATTTTCTACAGTGTTTGCTCCCCCTCTTCTCCAGGAAACATTTTTCAAGGCAGGTGAGTTGGCTTCTGCCAAGCAGCACCGCGCACCTCCCTGAACACAGAACACAGGCGCCACAGCTAAAACCCCCCCGCCGGCGAACAACGGAACCCGTGACTTCTGGGACTAAACATCTCAGGCTCAATTCTATGAATCAGCAATTATTAGAAGCGACATACCTTTCCATATGTAGGTCTTTCTTATTCCCAACCAACATAATAGGTATTCTGTTAATATAAGAAAGAAAGGCAAAGAAAACGAGTCAGTTTGTCCAGAAGGTGCTATTGGAAAGAGTATATCTAACGAGAGAGAAAAATGTTCCTACTTACTGCACTTTCCCCACCATGTCCAACAACTTGCCATGGATAACTTTAATCACCTCAAAACTATAAAAGGAAAAACATGAAGTCAGACATCCAATTTAATTTTTTAAAAAAATATATTTTTTTATTGATTTCAGAGAGGAAAGAAGAGGGAGAGAGGGATAGAAACATCAATGGTGACAGAGAATCATTGATTGGCTGCCTCCTGCATGCATTGGGGATTGAGTCTGCAACCTAGGCATGTGCCCTTGACTGGAATTGAACCTGGGATCCTTCAATCTGCAGGCCAATGCTTTATTCACTGAGCCAAACCAGCTAGGGCAGACATCCAATTTAGTGTTCATGTTTTAAATGTTTATTATGTAAAGTTTTAGTGAGAAACACAGAAAATGTCAGATTCACCATTTTAATAAAATAAACTGAACACAAAGAATTCCTTTCTTTTTCTACCAATATTTCACATGTACATGTATTTGACACTCAGTAACCCCAATTGAGAACATTCAAAATGAAACAGGTCTGACATTTAATGGGAAAAGTCTAACACTGAGCTGACAAACCACAAAATCTCTGAATAAACATTTGTAGAACATTCCTTAGCTAGAGGGCCCCAGCAGTCAGCCCATGTTCTACATTCACATGATGAAAACGCAGAAAAAGTAATCACTTTATGCATTCCCTATTTCAATCAGCAGATAAGCTCAGACTGTGTTCAATCACTATTTATCTAGAACATCTATCAGGATATTGTTTTTCCTTTAACAACCTGTTTGTCCCACAAAACATTTAGCTTAATAATTAAGTCTAATTGTTACTACACCAATTCCAACATAAGGATTAATGCTATCTCTGCATAGCAAATAAACTCAAGCAAGGAAGAGGCGTTGAGTCTTACCTTTTGATCGATGTCACAGAATACACGAGAATATAACCATTAATATCTATGGAGTACGTCTGGGGAAAGATGGAATATTCATCCTGTGGAAGAAAAAGGATTACACTTGGCATAACAAGCAATCTTCACCCAAAGTTCTTCACATATTTCCTGGTCAAAGAAATCAAAGTATACAAAATATGGATTACAATATTATTCTAGAAACAGTCCACACACTCAAGATTTATTTAAGACTGGTCTGGGGGTGATCATGTGCTTTAAGCCAATATTAAAATTGACTCCTGTAAATCTTGGGAGAAGAGGATATAAGGAATGAAAAGATGACTGGTTTGTGTTCTCTTTTATGGGTGAAAGTCCAGAATCTTTTAGACCTCACAGAAAATTCACAAGTGCTACTGGTTTATTCCACACATCTGTACTTTCCTACATAAAATAGTTGTATTATCACGTGCCCTGTTTTTTGTGTGTGTCACAATGGCCTGAGCACTGATCACTGGATTTCTGAAACAGGCTCCATGTTTATGAAGTTTCTCCTCCTGGAGCGTTCAGTGCCCTCAGGCGGGGAGCACTCTATTTCTACACTGTACAGCCCCCTTCAGTGCTCACAGCCCAAGGGTAAGGAGGCTGGGCAATGGTTTGAGGCTGCAACTTCCTCTGGCATGGGTCCACTATGAGAGGCCCACAGACAAGGGCCCCCCATAAATCATGACCATGCATCACTGGCTGGGTGACCACCAGCACTGGAGAGAGAGGGGAGGAGAAGAGAACGGAGAAACTATAGAGTGAGTACCCAGACATCTGAGGATGGAATGAGTTATTTACTGAGCAGCTTCAGGAATTAAAAACAAAGGTACAGCCCTAACCGGTTTGGCTCAGTGGATAGAGCGTCAGCCTGCGGACTCAAGGGTCCCAGGTTTGATTCCAGTCAAGGGCATGTACTTTGGTTGCAGGCACATCCCCAGTGAGGAGTGTGCAGGAGGCAGCTGATCGATGTTTCTCTCTCATTGATGTTTCTAACTCTCTATTCCTCTCCCTTCCTCTCTGTAAAAAAATCAATAAAATATATTTAAAAAACAACAACAAAAAAACCCAAAGGTACACATTGTGCAACAGGGTACTGGCACCCAATTTTATATGGCTTTATGAAACTGCTTTAGATCTGGAATTATCAAAGCACAGAGAGGCTAACGTCAATGCAGCCTTCATCAGTGCACACCCTGCCTGGTACAAATATGTTGCTCTCAGGTGAAACAGAACTGTCCACATACCACACACACCAAACACTATTATAGAAAAATCAGGGCAAGTAACTGTCTGTTAACTTTGCAATTCCATAGTATGGTTACAACTAGTGTCCATGACAACCCCGAATTTCTGCCCTATGGTAAAGTGTCTTTTAAAAACAAAAAGAAAAATTTAGTTGTCCTATCAACTCTCTGACATCAAAAATAGTGGTCATTAATCAGAAAATAGCATTTCTACATCACAGAGCTTACTATCTGTGCAAAATAAAACCTTTATTTTCCTTATTAGTACAACTTTTATTAAGGTGAATTTATTTTAGTGTTGATTTTTTAAAAATATGTTTTTATTGATTTTAGAGAGAGAGGAAGGAAGAGAGAGAAAAACATTGACCAGCTGCCTCCTATAACACCCTGTACTGGGGCTCGAGCCCACAACCTGGGCATGTGCCTTGACTGGGAATTAAACCAGTGATCTTTTAGTTCATGGGACAATGCTCAACCAACCAAGTTGCTCCGGCCGGTCTTAGGGTTGATTTTTGAAAACAATTGGTAATGGAATGACAGATCTTTCTACCCAGATTAAAAACAAAATTCCAAATGATTTTAGTCACCAGCTCAGCTACAGTGGCTCCAAAGTTCAAATTATGTTTCCTCTGAAGGGAAGATGTGAAAAAAAAAAGAGTAATCCTATTTAAGTTGGCGCAAGAAACAACTAGTTAGAAAGTATAATGGAGGAACAGATCTTCTGCTGTAGCAGTAACCAAAAAGGACAAAATTCCTAGGAACAAACTTAAGGAAACAAAAATATATGCTTCATTTAAAGAAAATCTTAAAATACTCCTGAGATAAAGGACTTAAGTAAATGGAACAGCGAGTATGGCTGTCTTTAGCAAGAATATGCAGAATTGTAAGGATATCCACTGATTAACCCTAAATTAATATATAAAAGTAACATGATGCTGGACAAAAAGCATACGTTTGTTGTTAATCCTCACCTGAGAATATTTTTTCCCATTGATTTTTAGAGAGAGTGGAAGGGAAAGGGGAGAAGAGAGAGAGAGGTAGAAACATTGATGTGGGAGAGACACATCAATAGGTTGCCTCCCACCCATGCTCCAACCAGGGCCAGGGATTGAACCTGCAGCCCAGGTAAGTGCCATGACTGGGAATGGAACCTGAGACCCTGCGGTGCTTGGGCCCACACTCTAACCCGGGCCAGGGCAAAAAGCATACTTCCTGACAAAGAAAACCAACTGTGGAGGCAGGTGGGTGGGAACCACAGAGTGGCAGTAATTAAAGTAGTGCAGTACTGGCTCATGAATGGAGCTGACTGAGAATTCTACAAGAACCAACAGATATGGGAATTAGGTATATGATAATGTTGGCATTCAAATCAGGAAGGATACAAAGTAACACATAGGGAACAAATGTGGAGCCATCTGGGGGAAATGGCTAAACTGGATGTCTACCTCACACCTTAGCAAACACGTATTCCGGAGGCATGAGACTTAAAGATGGAAATTGAAGCTGCGCTTGGTAGACCGGAGAATTTTTCTTTCTTTCTTTCTTTTTTTTTAATTGCTTAAAGTATTACAAAGAGTTATTACATATGTCTCCTGCCCCCCCCCCCCCCCCCCGCCCTTGACAATCCCCTGGCCTCCCCTACCCCACAGTGTCTTATGTCCATCTGTTATGCTTATATGCATGCATACAAGTCCTTCAGTTGATCTCTTACCCTCCCTTCCTGCCTTCCCACCCTCCCCGGCCTTCCTGCTGTAGTTTCACAGTCTGTTCAAGGCAGCTCTGCCTCTGTACCTATTTTTGTTCGTAAGTTTATAATGTAGACTGGAGAATTTAAATGGAAAACAAAACCTTGCCGCTCAGCTCATGTACCAAATGCTAATTTTCTTCAAATCAATGAGACCAACCAGCTAATAGAAAAAGGGGAAAGTACATGAATAGACATGATAGCTCACAGAAAAGATGGATGTCCTCAAATAGGGAAAATAGGATCAAACTCCTTCATAAACACTAATTAAAATGATAGGTACTAATTTTCACCTAGCAGATGGGTAGATATAAAAAATGTGGTAACACACTGTGTTGGTGATTCACTGCTGGTGAGAATATAAACCATGACCCTACGGCCCAGCAATCCCACACCCAGGCATGTTCTTACACACAAACCATCTGTCTAAAATGACAGTGTACAATGGAGGCACTAATGGCGGGAAAGACTGGAAACATTTGGTTAAATGATGATATAGCTCAAATAAAAGGACATTATGCAGCCATGGGGAAAACAAAAAGAGGCCGCATGCACTGATATGGGGTAATCTCCAAGATGGAGACATAGATCTGTGTTACTTTGTGGGGTACAAACAAACAAACAAACAAAAAACCTTAAAACTATACTTGAATGTTGGTGATAAAATATCTTGGAAGCAAATACTAGAAACTGATAACGGGAGTTGCTGCTGGGGTGAAGCTAAGGTAGCTAGAGAGGGAAAGACTTAAGGTTTACTATTTGCCTTTTTGTGTTGCTTTCTTTCTGTAACAGGTGCATTTATTACTATTTAAAAAAATAAACTTAATTCTTTTTTTGAAGGGGAATTTGACGGTATAAAACTGACTGTCATTGATTCACTTGTCATTGACTCTACTGAAATTAGACCAAAACGAAGTATTTCATGCAAACTAAAAATAATCAATTTGTATTTAACTATGTTCACCATCATCCCTCGCTGCGACGACACCAGGTGTAACACAAACTACCATAGAGCACTTGCTGTCAGGTATTGCTATACAGCCATTTATTATGTGTAATTAATTTTCCTCCTAAAAAGTACAAGCTAGTGAACAAACTGACGAGGTTACTTTTAAAGAATTTGCCCCCCACTCATCTTTCCCTCCTACTAGCAGTCTTAAGCCCAGAATAAGCCCACGTGAACCCAATTTAAAAAGAGCCCGTGGTGCAGTGATGTTACCCCAGCCAGTTTTACAGAACCAGGGTGGACCGCAGAAGGTAATGCCTGTGTCAAACCATCATGAGTGGTAAATACTAGCATAGCCTTTTATTTTCTGGTCTCCTAGCCATGAATATAGCCTTTAAGAACTGTTAGCTGCAGTGAGAACAAATTATTCCAAGTAGCTAAATTTGGATATATTTTTTGCGAAAATTCTCTAAATATTCTTATCTGGCAGTAACAGAACCCAAAACAGCAAAGACAAGCAGAGCTGGAAATGGACCTCGCTCTGGCCTCTCCCTCACTCCTACACTCACTCCCTGAGATGGGATCCTTTTGGGGTCATTCTTTGTAAAATTTTATCATTAGAACAATTACAGGAGTGTGATGGCCAAGTGGACATTTCTGCTTTAGAGCAAAACAAGAACCTCAGAGGAACACACCTCCCACAGTGGCCAGGAGAGTCAATATAAAGAAACTAGAGGCCCAGCGCAAAAAAATTTGTGCACTGTGTGTGTGTGTGTGTGTGTGTGTCCCCTCAGCCCAGCCTGTGCCCTCTCGCAGTCTGCCACCCCTTGGAGGGTGTCCACCTGCTGGCTTAGGCCCGCTCCCTGGGGAGTGGGCCTAAGCTGGCAGTCAGACATCCCTCTCACAGCCCGGGAGCCCTCGGGGGATGTCCACTTGCCACTGAGTCACCCAGGCCAGGGCAAAAAGCATACTTCCTGACAAAGAAAACCAACTGTGGAGGCAGGTGAGTGGGAACCACAGAGCGGCAGTAATTAAAGTAGTGCAGTACTGGCTCATGAATGGAGCTGACTGAAAGTTCTACAAGAACCAACAGATATGGGAATTAGGTATATGATAATGTTGGCATTCAAATCAGGAAGGATACAAAGTAACACATAGGGAACAAATGTGGAGCCATCTGGGGGAAATGGCTAAACTAAATGTCTAGCTGCAGTCAGACATCCTTTGCGCTGCTGAGGAGGTAGGAGAGGCTCCTGCCACGACCACTGTGCTGGCAGCTGGCAGCCTGGCTTGTGGCTACGCAGCTCTCCCCCTGTGGGAGCACACTTACCACTAGGGGGCAGCTCCTGCATTGAGTGTCTTCCCCCTTGGTGGTCAGTGTGTGTCACAGTGACCAGTAATTCCCAGTCGTTTTGCTGTTAGGGTCAATTTGCATATTACCCTTTTATTATATAGGATAGAGGCCTGGTGCACGGGTGGGGGCCGGCTGGTTTGCATTGAAGGGTGTCCCAGATCAGGGTGAGCATCCCGCTGGGGTGCCTGGCCAGCCTGGGTGAGGGGCTGAGGGCTGTTTTCAGGCTGGCCACACCCCCTTCAGGGTGGGGGTGCCTGGCCAGCCTGGGTGAGGGGCTGATGGCCGTTTTCAGGCTGGCCAAGCCCTCCAGCGACCCAAGCTCCCAGCCTCTCCTTTTCTTCTTTTTTTCCCTGGGATTTATCTATCTTCTATAATTGAAACTTTGTAGCCTTGAGCGGGGTGGAGGGCAGGCCACAGCAGGCGGGAAGCTTGGATTCCTCCATCGCCGGGGGCAACCCAAGCCTCCTGCTTGCTCCAGCTCCATGGCCGCCACTGCCATTAGTTGGGTTAATTTGCATACTAGCTCCTGATTGGCTGGTGGGCGAGGCTTGAGCATAGCAGAGGGATGGTTAATTTGCGTATTTCTCTATTATTATATAGGACTAGAGGCCCGGTGCACAAAAATTTGTGCACTACGGGGGGTCCCTCAGCCCGGCCTGTGCCCTCTTGCAGTCTGGGACCCCTCAGGGGATGACCACTTGTTGGCTTAGGCCTGCTCCCCGGGGGATTGGGCCTAAGATGGCAATCAGACATCCCTCTGGAAGCCCGGCAGCCCTCGGGGAATGTCCAATTGCCAGTGGAGAGCAGGCCTAAGCTGCAGTCAGACATCCTTAGCGCTGCTGAGGAGGCAGGAGAGGCTCCCACCACCACCGCTGTGCTGGCAGCCATCAGCCTGGCTTGTGGCTGAGCAGAGCTCCCCCTGTGGGAATGCACTGACCACCAGAGGGCAGCTCCTGCATTGAGCATCTGCCTCCTGGTGGTCAGTGTGTGTCATAGTGACCAGTCATTCCCAGTCTTTCTGTTGTTAGGGTCACTTTGCATATTACCCTTTTACTATATAGGATAGAGGCCTAGTGCACGGGTGGGGGCCGGCTGGTTTGCCCTGAAGGGTGTCCCGGATCAGGGTGGGGGTCCCGCTTGGGTGCCTGGCCAGCCTCGGTGAGGGGATGATGGCTGTTTGCAGCTGGCCGCACCCCCTTCAGAGTGGGGGTCCCCACTGGGGTGCCTGGCCAGTCTGGGTGAGGGGCTGAGGGCCGTTTTTAGGCTGGCAGGCGACTGAAGTTCCCAACCTCTCCTTTTTTTCTTTTACTCTGGGATTTATTTACCTTCTATGGCTGTCACTGGAACTGAGAGCCAGCTTTAGCTCTGAGGTCGGCTCCAGCTTGAGGCCTTGGCTGCTGAAAGCAGGAATTTAGGGTTTGTTTGGCTTCTATAATTGCAACATTGTTGCGGTCCTGCTCGCTCCAGCTCTGACAGCTGAAAGCAGGTATCTGGCGTTTGTTTAGCTTCTATAATTGCAACATTGTTTCTTAGAGGGCAGCTCAGAGCCCAGCAAGGCAGGCGGGGAACCTTGGCTTCCTCCAGCACTGGAGCAAGCAAGCCTCCTGTTCGCTTCAGCTGCCTGGCTGCCGGCTGCCATCTTGGTTGGCAGTTAATTTGCATATCACCCTGATTAGCCAATGGGAAGCGTGTCGGAGGTACGGTTAATTACCATGTTTGTCTATTATTAGATAGGATGATCTCTCCATGCAAATGTTTTCAAGGACAGCTCTTCTCCAAGTAGGAGACACCTGCGTTTCTCTACCCCAGTTGTAAATGTCAATTGAGCTGCAACGTGAGGCCGTTTTTCTAGCCCGAGAAGCATCACAGATCCACAAATAAGGACCAAATCCTCTTCAACCCCACAACAATGCTGTGAAGGCATGCACCACAATTACTGCCATCTCACAGATGAAAAATTCGAGGCACAGAAAAGTTCACTGACTTTCTCAATGTCATTGGTTAGTAAGAACAGCAAGGACTGGAACCCAGGCACTGCGACTGCAGAGCCCACACTCCAACCAACCATGAAGTGCTGGTTCTCCTGGCCGACCACCAGGGCTATTTCCACAGTAACGCTACAGGGATGTGACTGATCAATTTACACCCTCAGCCCCAGTTCCCACGAGCTTAGGTGAAAATCCAAAACAGGGATATAAAGACAGCCCTGGCCAGGTGGTTCAGTGGGTTAGAGTGTTGCCCTTTACAACGAAAGATTGAGGGTTCGATCCCTGGTCAGGGCGGGTACAGGAGGCAACCAGTGGATGTTTCTTTCTCACATCTCTACGCCGCCGCCCCCCCCCCCCACCCCCTTAAAAAAGAAAATTAACAAAAACATATCCTTGGGTCAGGATTAAAATAAAAAAAAGGTATAAAGGCAAACTGAAATCCTGATAATGTCCACTCCACTATAAACAACATGGCTATTATTTCTTTGCCCAGAACTCTGGTATACCTGCTGTCCCAGCATAATTGTCCCAGCGTAAGAGCCCTTCACTCTTAAAAGTGTCTCATTTTAGGCAATAAATTATAGTCACTTTATAAGAGATACAAACCCTAGAAACCCACAGCAGGTCCGGAGTCTCCTCTATACTAGTTTACAGGTCAGGCTGTGTCCCCTGTGCCATTATTTCCTTCTGGCGACTTCTCTTGCTCCCCATTCCAGCAGCTCCCAGACCCCATTCTGCCCCTGGACGGGACCCTGTACAATAAGCCAAGGATGGCTCTGCTCTAAGAAAACAGCGAGGTCTGACGACATTTTCTTGCCTCACTCAGGGCTACGCTTTCCTTCTATCTATGTTCACATCAAAGCATAAAGCAGAGGCAGTTTATTCCAAACAAGACAGGACGACCCCAACTCCGCCAGGTAAAAGCCCCCACCTAACACAGCCAGTACTAGATTGCACCACACACACCTCCTGCCAGCTGTCCTTCGTCATTCGTAAGATGCAAGGTGAGGAGTTAGAATCCAACATCGCGGCTCCTCCTACTTCCCACCCACCAGTGAAATGTAATAAAGCCAGCTTAACAGAATGGGTTCTATACAAGCTGGACTGGGTGCCATGGCAATAGGGAAATGAAGGCGACAAAAAGGGGCTTCTTTGTTCCCTTCAAGTTCTCTTAATTTCTTCCACCCTTTGCTTCCAGTCAGTTCCCCTGGTGATCCAGTCCCCACATTAACCTGTAGGAATGAAAGTGCCGTAGGAGAGAAAGAGACGAGAGATACTTACTTGTCCAGCTGTGTCTACAAGTTGAAGATGATATTCTTGTCCATTTACTGTGATCAATTTTGTGAAAGCTATAGGAGGAAAGGGGAATTAAATATTAGTTAGCTAAACAATTAAATTTAGATCACTTAAAGCTTGAACAATGACAACCAAGTAAGCAGAGTCCCTAATAATCTCTTAAAAAGGTTCCATAAAACAAAAAGGACACATCTCTGAGTGTATCGATCAGGGGTCCTCAAACTTTTTAAACAGGGGGCCAGTTCACTGTCCCTCAGACCGTTGGAGGGCCGGACTATAGTTAAAAAAAAAAAACTGAACAAATTCCTATGCACACTGCACATATCTTATTTTGAAGTAAAAAAACAAAACGGGAACAAATACAATATTTGTATTTGCATGTGGCCCGCGGGCCGTAGTTTGAGGACCCCTGGTATAGATTCTTCTCTACTTCCATTATGTAGCTTAAAAACATTGCTGGCTGACTGAAATCAAGACTGGACAAACCTTGGCTTTTTCAAAGAAATTGAAATCAGGCAATAATTCATATCCTGTAAAAGAAATTTGAATGCTCTGTGGACAGTCCTTTCTCTTGTGAAAAAGTGAAATCCTATCTAATAAAGAGGGAATATGGTAATTGACTCTCACACTGTGGCAAAATGGCACCCATAGCCAATAAGGAGGGAATATGCTACTTGACTGCCATGCCCCCAAAGATGGCGGCGTCCATAGCTACAAGATGGCTGGCAGGGGAGGGCAGTTGTGGGAGATCAGGCCAGCAGGGGAGGGCAGTTAGGGGCGACCAGGCCAGCAGGGGAGGGCAGTTGAGGGAGGACCTGGCCTGCAGAGGAGGGCAGTTGGGGGCGACCGAGCTGGCAGGGGAGCAGTTAGGCATTGATCAGGCTGGCAGGGGAGTGGTTAAGGGGTGATCAGGCTGGCAGCAGAAGCAGTTAGGGGCAATCAGGCAGGGAGGCAGGCGAGCGGTTAGGAGCCAGCAGTCCCGGATTGTGAGAGGGATCCCAGATTGGAGAGGGTGCAGGTTGGGCTGAGGGACCCCCCCCCCCCCACCCACCCAAGTGCATGAATTTTGTGCACTGGACCTCTAGTATATTACATAAAGCTTGATGTCAAGAATAAACCAAAAGCACAAACCTTTTCACTAATTTATAGGAAGTCTGGTGTCAGAGCACATAGCACATAGAGCTAATATTAATTGAAAGGCTACGAACTCCCAGAATGTAAAACAGCCCCAATCTTACTGACAGATTAACACAGCATTGGAACAGATGTTCTATGTGAAGCCATCATTCCCACTTAGCTTAGGATCCAAACAATTTGTCACAACTTCTTTTCCCTAACAAGGGGGGAGAAATCAGACTCAAATAACTTCCGGAAAAGTCAATTCAGAATTTCATGGAGACAGACTTCAAGCAAATATAGACAAAAGAGGAAAGACTATTAATAATAACTATTACAAAGAACCACCTGGAACCCTGACAACCAAATGGAAAAGGTGCTGCGCCCCATCCCAGCCTTCTTGGCTCATGAAGAGCCTACATCTCCTAGCTGCCCGCTGGACTTGATCAGAGCTGCCAGTAGACTCTACCCCATGCCAAAAGGGAAAGACAGATGCTGACAGTTACGAGAGAAACTGTAAGTGACAGAGGAGAGGAGCAACAATCCGGGAGAACCATACCAGCATCAGACTCTCCGAGTGCCAGCAGGGCACAGACTGCACTACTCGAGCAACTGCACACTTGAGAGCATTCTTGTGCCCTTTCTGGAAATTATCACTTAAAGAAAGAATTCTAAGAAAAGGTTCTACTGTATTTTTTCTTCACACTGCAACCTCTCTGAACTTGGGGTGCACAGTGCATCGACTGTGCGTTCCATCACTGTGGGCCAGGGGGCAGCCATGAGGCACCTGGGTGAAAACCTGCCTTCCACACCTCACCTAAGAGCAACATATTTCAGACTTGATGAAAATTCTAGAAGAAACATTGGTGAGCAATAAAATAGCAATCTTTAGTTAGAACTAAGTAATTGTGGTTATAAAGTATAATTATTATGAAAAGATTATCTACAAAGAACACCATTCACTCACTCAAGAACTATTTCTTGAGTGTCTATTATTTTTGCCACTAGGTGATGGGAGTTACTGGGTCCCTGACCTCAGTGAGCTGACACCATGAAGGAAGGAGGACAGGGACAGACCTGCTGTCAGGTATCTGCTCTGGGAGCAGCACCAGGAGGTACAATGGCAAGGAGAGGCTCAGTGAGAAAAGAGAGTCAGTGCAGCCCAGCCGGAGCGGCTCAGTTGGCTGAGCATTCTGTGCACAGAAAGGTTGCTGGTTCGATCCCTGGTTGGAATTAAGGCAACCAATCGATGTTTCTCTTACATCAATGTTTCTGGCTCTCTCTTTTTCCCTTTCTCTCTGTAAGCATGTCTTCGGGTGAGGACAAAAAAAAAAAAAAGTCAGTGCAGCTGAGACTGAGAATGGTGGGCAGGCACTTAGGTAGAGGAGGGGCAGGCGGCCATAGAGGACTTGATCAGAACTTCAGATTTTTATTTGGAAGTGATGGGAAACCAAGGGTTTTTGAGCAGGGGAGTAACTGGATCCGATTCATATTTTTAAAGGATCACTCTGGTTAGGCTGTGAATAGAAAAATGGACAAGGGACATGGGTGGGAGCCCATAATAGAGTGACCAGGGGGGCAGAGATGGAGACATGTGGAATTCTGGATATACTTCAAAGGTAGAACCAAGAGGATTTTCCGGTTGCCTGTGGTAGGGTGTGAAGAACAGGGAGGCGGGAAGACTCCAATTTCTGGCCTGAGCAACTGGAGGCACGAGTTGCCATGAACCGACACAGAAAAGCCTTTGGGAGGGGCCCTGGGGCAGCAGAGGAGGGGACTGAGGGGCAGGGTTAGGTATGGTCAGTCTGAGAAGCCCATTAAATACCCAAGGGGACTGAGCAGCTCAGTAAAAGGCCCGGAGTTGAGGGGAGGGGCTGGGGCTGGGTACAGTGAGACGGGCAAATTCTCGAGGGGAAGACCCCAGGAGAGCAAGGGCAGAGAGAGCCTGAGCCCGACATGCACACCCAGGGGCTCCCTGAGCTGCCAGGTCAGAAACACGGGAAGATTCGGCCACAGACACTGGAAAGTACTGGCTAGGGAGTAGGAGTAAAAAGGCAGGAGATGGAACTGAACATAAGACAGAAAAGAAATAAAATATTAACAAACGTTTAGCATATCCTTGCACATAAAAAGGATGTAAACCCTCCCACACAAAGCAGTAAGATGAAACCGAAGATCTTCCATCTGTCCTGGGAGAAGTGCCTCCTGTTGTCACTACAGAAAAAGGGAAGCATCCTGCGATCTGACTGCCAGTCCACAGACTGGGAGCAAACTCTTCTACCGCCTTGTGGAGAAGAGAGAAGCTGGCTTTCCCCTGACACCACTTTCCTTGAATCCTTTCTCCTTTTTTCAATCTCCAGAGAAATTAATCTAATTTCTAGCTTAAAACCCTGAAACTTCTCTAAGCAGGCTAATAGCTACTTACCAGTAAAATCTAATAAACAAGGCTCAGCCTGAAGACTTCTTAAATCTGGTGTTCACAAAGTAAGATCTGCGTTACTAACGTGTATGGTGAACTCTTCACCCACACCCCACTGGGCAGTCTGCCCACCACACAAGGCTTGATAAATTCCTGATTCCCACTTTCGAATTTGCTGAGCTTTATTAATTCATCAGCAGTCCTGCCTGGGGATGGCAGAGCTGTGACTTGGTGCTATTCCTCTTCAAATTATAAACTATTACTCCATGTCCTCATGTCAATCTAGTTTGAGTTGTTAGATGAGCACAAACGCACATAAGAAAGCACATTTGCACAGGCAGGATCATCAGTGTAAATATTTCCCCAAACACAAAAAATACGTGGTTTTATCGATGTTTTCTCCTATGTTTTAAAAGTCCCAGACTTTTTGCTTTTGCAGTGATACTGCATATAAATGTGTCAACACTGAATGTTTGTTACAAACACCCTGTTCTATATTAGAGTTAAGTGTAAAATAATTACTGGATCATTTCCAGATTCATTGTGTTTTTTAGAACCACAAAACCATCTATTTATGTGGTGAGCAACAAGTTTATGACGACAATCCCATTCCTCTCCAATCCCCTGTTATCCCTGAGCAATGTTTTTCTACTAAATAGTGGGGGAAGGGTCGAGGAAGGGTTTCTGCCCTGTGTTACTGTCAGAAGCATGGAAAATAGAATCAGATGTCTGAATATGTTCATGAACGTTTAAAAAAAATACATTTTTATTGATTTCAGAGAGGAAAGGGAGAGTGCGATAGAAACATCAATGATGAGAGAGCATCACTAATGGTTGCCTCCTGCACACCCCACAGTGGGGATGGATTCTGTGACCTAGGCATGTACTCTGACCAAAAATCAAACCATGACCTCCTGGTTCATAGGCTGATGCTCAACCACTGAGCCACATCGGCTGGTCGGGCATGCTCATGAACTTTTAATATACTCTGATACTCATTTCTGCTCTTGCCTAAAGACTTTAAATAAATTCACTTCTGACACTGAAAAAAAAGTATTATTAAACACCAAGTATCAGATAGGAAAACATTAAAAACATGACTAAAGATGATGTTGACAGCCTTCGAAGTAGGGTCCTTTCATTCTGTTTCTGAGACAGTATCAAGGTAAGGAAGTTGGACTTTTGTCTGATCCATTACTTATACATAAAGAAAACGCATTTATAGATAACACCTTGACTTTTCTTCCCACTCAATCTTAAATGGCACAAAGATATACAATGATAAAAATCACTTTTATAAGCAGAGCTTACCATGAAAACTATCTTCTATTGTTCTATGAATAAAATTCTTAAACGAGCCTTATCTCTTAAAGGACACTACATTCTAAATTGCTATGTAGAGCAAATATCAAGGCCAAGAGCATGGTTTTCTTGTGTTCCGATGCCAATGGAGAGAGAACCAAACTTGTTCACTCAGCATTCAAATTAATCTGTCCTCACAGGGCACACTATTCCGCGACAGCTAGGGAAATCAACAGGATGCCATCAGGACTCCTCCTTCCAGATAAGGCAGAGGTTACTTTCAAACACGTGACTTCCCAGTTGTTTAGCAATCAACAGGTTTCCTTCCCTGCTACCAGCGAACGGGACAAAGGACAGCTGGATATTTTAAGCCAGAGGTCAGCAAACTTCCTGGAAAGGGCCAGACAGTAAATATTTTAGGCTCAGTGGGCCACATGGTCTCTGCTGCAACTGTCCACCCACTCTGCTGTTGCAGAGAAGCAGCAGCCACAGACAGTCTGTACATGAATGAGAATGGCTGTGTTCCAATAAAACTTTACTTATGGATGCTGAAATTTGAATTTCTAGTTGTATACTTTCACATGTCACAAACATTCTTCTTCTTTTGACTCTTTTCAAATACTAAAAATGTAAAAACCATTCTTAGCTCATGGGCAACTTGGCCCAAATTTGTCAACTCCCGTTGAGAGCCTCTTTTTAAGTCTCTTTTGCAAGCTTTGGGCGGGTGAAGTCTATGAATCTAGTTGTTAAAGCTGGTGAGCCTGGCTGTTAGGTAGGCTGCCTGTCTAATATGCCAATCAGGTTTTGTTGAACACCATGTTTAAATCTGTAAGTTCCTGGTGACAAGTCCCAGGTAAGCCCTGCTGTCAACAATCTGAGAAGACTGGGTCCAGGTGAGCTGGGGTTCTAAGATGGCCTGAAACCAGACTAGCTTCAACAAGCAACCTCCCCAGACGAAGTGCCTCAGGTTCTCCTCCGTGAGCCCCAGAATTAAGATTTGGCTCAAGGCCCTAGAATCCTTCAGGGAGATTCTGAAACCATGGATTGAAACTGGACCAGGTAAAGGTCGTGGCCGGCTCTAGTTTTTGGTGCTTGTGCTGCACACAACCTGACAGGCCAGCAAGCTCTGTTCTAACGCTGCGATTGCTCTGTCCAACCCCAGAACAGCTAGCTCACTTCTCCCAGACTTCCTTCCTTAAGTATCCACGACTGGCCGGGCCGGGCAGCTGGGGCCTCCACAATAGTAAGGTACAAAGAACTCGTAGTGTTTGCATCTTCCTTCTCCAGCTTAGAACCCCTAGAGAGGGCTACTGTTAAGAGGAAGGAAAAGGGAGGGGGCACTCTCTCCATCTTCCTAAAGCAGAACCTAGAAATATGGGGTTCCGATACAGGACTCTGATTCCTATGGAGATGAATAACAATTTCTAAATGGCAGGATCTGGATGCGGGATAAAAAAAATCACTCTCTGTAAAGTGGGTCAAGTTTTTGGAAGCATTTTTTGGACCCGAGTTGGTGATCTATAAGTCTAACTGAATACTCTTCCATCAAAGCCTCCAAACACACAATGGCTGTTTGTATGCAGAAGGCAGGCTCCTCAGTTTATAAATCTTTGAAAACAATACTTACTGTTCTCTATGGTTGGGTCATAGGAGTCAACAAATTGGCCTTCAACAAACTGAATCGTCAACGAGGATTTCCCTGTAAAAGAAAAAGACAACTCAGAATGCATGGGCATTATCAAGGCAAAAAATTGTAATTCTAGTATTTTACAAAAACCCCACCACTGTAACCGATGAAGAAACTGAAGGTACTGAGATCAGAAAATGTTCCTTTAATTAGCATTTAGGCAATCTTAAAATTCTGTGAAAATATTACAGAAATTTAAGCAAATAAGCTATTATGAATTAAATGCTTTGTGACATTAACAAATATACTGACCAACAAGCACACTGCATATTCTGTTAAAGGTAAACAACTCTTAAATAAGGTGTAAGCTAAGCTGATCTCCTCTGGTATCCTTGAAATCTGGCTATTAATTTTAATATGGCAATGAGTAAAGCATGATTCATTTCTTTGGGTTTTTTCATATATGGCTGTTTAGAGGGTAAGCTGAAAAAATAACGAAAGTTTTTATTTTTAATACTTGGTGAAGGAAGAAACCCTGTGTCTATCATCCAGTGTCAAAGGCCTACCAGTGTCCTGCACACGGACAGTTCAGAAATGTTCTGGACTCACCAAAACACTGTGATAACTGAGCCCTATGTTCTCAGGGCTACGTGTTATATAGAATTTCTACTGGAGGACATCAGAGCAGGGCTCCCTGGGAAGAAACAGTCCAGACTATTTTATCACCAGGAAGCAGGGAGTGGTTCCTCCCTAATTCCATCCCAAATCCTTCCCTCTCAGGTCCACCCTTAGACATGCTGCAGAATCAACTTCCATCTCAGGACCTGCAGGGAGAGCCAGGGAGGGCGGGACTCCTGGAGTTTCCTGTCTGCCTGTCTCCCCGAAACCACAGAGAGGAGTTCACAGGGGGCGTGAGGTTTTCACACCAAAGGCAGTCAGTCCTCTTATACTTAGAAACTTATCAATTGATAAACTGGTTTAAAAGTGGGAGCTCCTGGGAGACAGCCAGAAAATCCCCAAGTTGGCAGGCTTGTTATTTACTCCTCCCAAGCAGCTAAACACAAAGTTCACAGTGTCGCCAGAATTACTGACAACTGAAATCATTCTCCACAAGGCAGCCTACAAGAGCTTTGGAAAATTACACATTACTTCTCTGCTTAAAATCCTAATTGTGATTAGAGTTGGTTACCCAACTCAGAACCATGACCCACACACAACGGGGGCGAGGGCCTGCTTGCCCACCTCCCTAACCTCAATGGCTACCACTCCGCCATGGGGACCTCCCAGGCTCCAGTCACATTCTTCTGTCCCTGCCAAGTTCCTACTAGCCTTAGTGCATTTGTTCTAACCAGCCCCCACATCTCTGAAGGTCTGACTCACTTTTGTCATTATTCTGGTCCGCACTCAAATGTCCCTTCTTCAGAGAGGCCATTGCTAAAACTACCCCATCTAAGGTGGTGCCAACTCCCTGATGCCACTCTATCAGACCATCCTGTTTTCTTTCTTTTAGTGCTTGAAGTTATCTGCAAGTACCTTCATTAATTAGTCTTTGCACACCCTGCAGACACGCCAAAGGGCACTCTCATACGTTCAGATGCTACAAAAGATCTCAACTTTATAAATGTGACTAGGAAACAGTTCAATAGAAATGAAGAAATAACTGTCTAGTACTTATTGGTCCCCAAACACGGGCCTGCCTGTGATACCGGATACAGTTGTCCAGGAACTGTATGCATTTCAAAAGAATTGTGCTCAAAAGACCATGTTATATAAGCTAGCTCATAAAGAGGCATTTAGCTCAAGATATAGAACAGCTTTTATGTAATGAAAATAGCAATAAAAAACCCTCTTTTATGTGAGCAAAACTGAAAAATTTTAAAGAATAAGAATATTCTTATTTATATCGAATGCTATTGCTTGAAGCAAAATGTTTAATTAGGAAGAAAGAAGAGAAAAGAACCTTCTTCAGGGCTTCTTAAGAATACTTCCAGACACTGGGGGTTTGTATTTTTTGTTGTTGTTGTTGTTTTTTTTTTTTTTTTTTTGGGGGGGGGGGTGTCTTACACATGGAAAGAAGAGAAGGAAGAAAGAAGATTTTTTTTCCCTTAAAGATAAGTGGTCAAGAGTTACAAAGCTGAAAAGAAAGGGATTAAAAAGATTTTTATAACTTTTTTTTGGAAGCAGAACTGGACTAAAACCAGTAAAGAAAGGAGTTAAGTGTGATGTATGTGATAAACTCCCCCAACGTGGAGGAAAACCAGTAGGAAACACTGGATTAGACAGCTCTCCGCCCTGGCACCAGGTGAGTCTCAAAAACCTCACCTCAAGGGTGAGGGGAGGGGAGGACAGCCTCAGGAGCTAGCACAGGAAATTTAGGCAGCCACAACCAAACTGAAAAGAAAATCCTGAACACTGAACAAGACAGCATGAGATAGTTACAGCTAACAAGTGGACCACATCTTAAAAATACATTTATTGGTTCATCTCGAAAGAAGAGTTCCTCATTTATACCAGAGGGCACAGAATATTTGCCTGGTTAACTTCCCATTTAACTTGAAAACATAAGCAATCATTCTGGCAAAAGCACACGATGTAACCCACCCTGAATCAAGTGCAGGATGACAGCGAACTCCTCCCGAGTGACTGGGCACCAGGTCGGAAACCCCAGTCCTCAGGGAGCAGCTGGACTTCTCCATCAGGCGGGCTGGGAGAAAGCGCTAATTCACCAGCAGAAGTGGGGCTGAAGAACAGCTAAGTCTCCCTTGGGTCTCTCCTCCACTGGACTCTGCCTTTTGGGAAGATCATTAATTATTTAAATTAAGAAGGGACAGGAAGGCTACATTTGCTGACATGACAGCTGTTTTCTGCTGTTTCCATTAAAAGCAGAATTATTAGGCAACTGGTGTTGAAATCTTCAAGTCAGCACTAACTGATAATTAATCTTAGTAAATGAATCCCACTGCTCATAATCTTCTCAGTCCTGGTTCTAGTAATTTCTGGCTTTAAGGGACGTCCTCATCCTCTAGAGCAGTAAATTGGCTCCTTTGGCCAAGTTTTCCAATGCAGTTTGCTTGCAGCTACAAAAGGCCTTGTTGACCTATAGCAAATGATATTATTTACTTGATCACTTTTAATATTTTTCCTCATAATAACCTCCTACATCTACTTGGGCCTTTGTCCTTGTCAAATTCACATCCTGGAAATAACAATTATTTCCTGAAGATGTTTTAGCACCAATCAGGCTCTCAGAGGCTCATAGGTTTGTATAACCTGGGGTGCTGGGGTCCAACCCCAGCAGGTCCAGGGGTCCCCAAAGGTGGGGATGGAGTCGGCGAAGAAGGAATGACACGGAGACAGCGTTCAGTTGATCAGCAGCCTAGCCAGGATCTCTAGCCAGTATCTCCAGCCAAGTTCTGGTCTGGATCTCCAGCGAAGTTCTGGTTAGGATCTCCAGCCAGGTTCTGTGTCCATGTTCCCTCACTAGGTTCTCCAGCCAGGTTCTGTCCAGGTTCTCCAGCCAGGTTCAGTCACCAGGTTCTAGTCAGGTTCTCTTGCCATGTTCTATCCAGGTTCTGTAGCCAGGTTCTGTCTCTAGGTTCTTCAGCCAGGTTCTCTCGCTAGGTTCTGTCTCGTTTCTGTCCAGGATCTTTTGCCATGTTCTCTCGCTAGGTTCTGTCTCGTGGTTCTGTTGCCAGTTTCTGTCCAGGATCTTTTGCCATGTTCTCTCCAGCGAAGTTCTTCTGTCTCTAGGTTCTGTGTAGGTTCTGTGTCTAGGTTCTGTGTAGGTTCTGTCTTCTGTTGTCTTGTTACATCTGTATTTATACCAGTTGATTCAATCCTATCAATCTCTATTCCAAAGGTTAGGGCGTTTCTTATCTCCATTCCAGGGAGTAAAGATTAGGTAGCTTAAGCATGACTGTTCGTAGTTAAAGTGATTAATTACTCACCTGGCACTTAGTTAAGGGGTTTTATTCCCTCCCTAACTTCAGGGGAAAATCCCTACCTGGGGAAACAACCTTTCTTAGAGAGGTGACCTTGGTTAAAACACATAGTGCCAAGAAGGTGCGCAAACATATTAAGAACAGTATGCCATATATGCCAGGTCCCTTGAAACAGCAAGGATGGACCGGATCCCGGCAATCTAGCAACTAGTCTATCAAGTCACTGGGCAGAAGGGTCCACGAGGCCCACATGGTATATCTGGGACACAACCCATTCCAAGGACTGCTTTCACTTTCACTTCAACTTCTTCACATCACCTTACAGAACTTTGATGTCCACAAGCTGTCTGTCCTAACAATTTAGCTTCAAAGTTCACTGGTCTTGCCACCAAAAACTGTCTCCATGCCACTTCAGTGACCCACCCCAGGAGCACACCATTGCGTGGTGACCACCTGGTGACTCCACCTCCGATATCTACAGGCACCGATCAGTAAGCAGGGCAGCATTCTGCCAGTGCCCTCACTTTCTGACTCTAATCACAACCATCTCTGGAAGTGATGTTTTCCCACCAGGTCACAAAATTCACATACTATGCTACGATCACTGTTTTCAAAGAAACAGGAACACCAGAGTGAAATGTAAATAAGAAAGGTGTTATGAAACTTTAGATCAGTTATACTCACATTCGTGATTGGGGGGCAAAATAAAATGTATTTCTTACTACAGGCTACAGTGAAAAAGGTTAGAAATATACTACTCTAAATGATTATACCCTGAATCTCCAATCCCCACCATTTCCTTCCCTATCAGTTGAAGCCCCAAGATCAATCACTGTCCACTAGCCTTTCATCAGAAACCTCCCATTTCCGTTCCCTGGGCCCTCCAATAAATTGTATGATTTAATCACTTGCTGTGAGCCTATTGGACTCAGCTGCAGGCAAGTCCTACAACTATGTGGGTTGGAGACCTCTCTCAAGCTACGGTGCCTGCCTGCACCCCACCACGTCCGATCTCCTCAGGAACCCTCTCTGTGCTTCCTTTCCTCCTACAACAGCCAAGTTTCCCAGCAGCGTCACAGGGTAACTTACTACAAATTCTTGAGTCCCACCCAAACCTACAGGATGGGAATATTAATCCCCTCCCCATTCAGCTGCACACTACAGTTGAAGAACCACTGCCCTCTGGCAAAAGTTCAAATTGAACAGATCACCCTACTTCTCCAGCCTCCAGGGCGCTCCCAAATCCTCCAGCTCCTCCCAGCAGCTCAGACCATAAGCACTTAAAGTAACACTTGTTATGGACCAGGTACTAGAATACAGCCATGAATAAAAGGGGTAATGCCTAACCTCAGGTCACCTGCTGTGAACACCTCTACTTCCCAGATCAGTCAATGTGAACAATTACTACAATTGTTGAATGGGTTGTGCTGTGCAGCTCCTCTTCCCACAAAAGCTGCTCTAGCCTCTTGTCCTCGAGATCCCATTCCCTCCTGGTCTCCTCCTAAACCCTCCTCCCTCCTGAAATAGTTACAAACACATTCTTGGTTTCTCCATTGGTTTACCCCATTTCCATGTGCTTTGTTCACAGTGTCTCTGAAATATTTAAATAGCTTTCAAGTCCAAGGTGGTACACCAACTTCCGTTCCCGCTCTGCTCTCTGCACTACAGACAGGTCTTGTTGGGTGCTGCAGCTGATGGGTGTCCACGCTTGACCATGAACATGAGTGCACTCTACAGAAACGATCTCAGTCACTTAAAGCTCCAGTCTACTAACCCAAGTTAAACACACCCATGGAGACACATCTGACCTGTGTGGCTTGCAGTAATGGGACCATAACACCTGAAAAGTGTGTAGACCCTGGTTTAAAAAGCCTCCAAGGAAAATGTCAGGTAAGGAGAGGATGTGGGACTTTCCATTTCTACCAGGCTCCCCAGTGATGCTGATCTCCAAACCAAGTTCTCCGGTTTGGAGGGCCGGTTCTCAAATTTAGCTGCACTCTGTTATGACCTAGAAAATTCCAAAAACTACAGCCTGGGTCTCACCCCAGTGGCTCTGACTAAACTAGTACAGGGTGCAGCCAACACCTTATCAAAGCCAACGTCAAGAATGGCTAAATAAAGAGATGGAAGAACCTCTATTCTTTTTTTAAAAAAATATTTACTTATTAAATATATTTTTATTGATTTCAGAGAGGAAGGGAGAGAGGGACATTGGAACATCGATGAGAGTCCTAGCCAGTTTTGCTCAGTGGGTAAAGCATTGTCCCGCAACCCGGGCAAGTGCTCTAACCAGGAATCGAACCATGATCTCCTGGTTCATAGGCCAATGCTCAACCACTGAGCAATACCAGCCAAGCCAAGAACCTCTGTTCTTGAATTGACTGGCCACTCAGTCAACCACTAGTCTTCCACTTATGTGTGTAAATAACCTTCCTTACTGTTTAAGAAGCATGAGTTAAATTAATTTGTAACCCAAGCACCTAATTGATTATAATATTAATCTGTATTACAATAAAACTGAAATATTTAATGTCTTTTTATGAACATCATTCCTCTGATAAATTTATATTTTACAGAAATAGGAGTCCTCTCTGATAGGAGTCGTCACTGCTTTAATCATAACACTTGACCCCACACCCACTCTTAATTGACAGAATCTAGACATAAAATTCCTCAAGAAACTTAGGTCTTTGTAAAAGAAATAGGCATCAGGTATGCCCTCATAATGGACTTGAGTAACCATCATAAGATGCCAATGCAGAAACTTAAAAGAAAGCTGCTGACCACTGGGGCCACGTTTTCGTGTTTGGGAAAGGGTGGCAATTGGGACATGATACAGTCACTGATTCCCTCCCAGGAACCATGCAAGCTCCCCATAGAGGACCCTGGACTGGGCCAGATGAAGGCTGATGAAAAACCCAAATGATACGAGGGATAGAGATAGGAGGAGAGGGGAAGTCAGCGTAAACAGGCACCTGGCAATACTAGGTTCCCGACTACATGAAGAACTGTTGTAAGAAAAAACACCCATCAAAGTAATTGGAATAGGTGAAACTGATTTTCTAAAGGTCTGCCAAAGACTTTAACAAAACAGTTAAGCATTTCCAAAGACATTATTGAAGGCATCACTTCTATTTTTAAAAATTTATGAAAAGAGACTAAACAGAATCTAATGCATTTGAAAAAGTTCTTTCACAAACATTCTAAAGAAATGTTTAAAAAACCTGGGTAACATCCTTTGAAATAAGTTCCTACTATTTTACATAAAATATAGACCGATATCCATTCTGGCCCTGGCTGGTTTGGCTTAGCGGATAGAGCATAGGCCTGCAGACTCAAGGGTCCCGGGTTCGATTCTGGTCAAAGGCATGTACCTGGGTCGTGGGCACATCCCCAGTAGGGGGCGTGCGGGAGGCAGCTGAATCGATGTTTCTCTCTCATCAATGTTTCTAACTCGCTATCCCTTTCCCTCTCCCTTCCTCTCTGTAAAAATATATCAATAAAATATATTTTTTTTAAAAAAGAATTCTGGTAAACTTCACAGGGCCAAAAGTATTCACCACACAATAATCATTTTTCCCCCCCATTTCTAAGACTCCATTTATTCTAAAACACGCCACCTGCTGATGGCAGTTTTGGGGGCAGGGGTTGATGAGAGTACGCAATTAAAATTAGAATACAACTTATAATGTGTTCAGCAAATGGCTATTAAATTCCAGTACTGCATTCTAAAGTCGATAAAGCTTCCCCCAAATCATGATCAACACAGTTTACCTTGAGTCCGTAAACACTGACTGTTCCTATTCCATGGGTGGTTCTGAAAAAGGTGCCAGTGCAGTACCCCGAATGCCAGCTAGAGGCATTCTCAACAGAGGGAAGCAGTCATCTTCACAGGAAGAAAGGCATTCATGTGAAAATTCAAGCTCTACTACATGTAAATTATACCTCAACAAAAAAGTATAAAAAAGAAAAACAAGACATTTATCATTTTTTTACTAAGCAGACTAGGACAGTGATGATTAGCTATGTGAGTGCAGGCAGTTTTCCTGAGTTTGTTTCCTCATTTGGAAGATGGAGATAGTAATAGCATCTACTTTATAGGTGGCTGTGAAAATTAAATGAAAATACATGTAGAATATCTAGTATGTAATAAGTCCTCAATAAACATTATTAGTAATGCTCTTAAGACAAATATCAGCTGCTTAGGAGAAAAATGCATGTTAATGATTATACCTAGTAATCTGAAATATAACAAAATGACATATACTAACAACTACTTCAGCAGCAACATACAAAAACCAATAAATATAAAAATATAGCCCGTTCCCTAAGTAGAAAACTAGTGTCAATTTCTCCACTGCTGTGTAACAAACTGCCCCACACTCAGTGGCTGAAGCTGAGACCAACATCCTCTTCATCTGTTTAGTAGGAGTCTAAGGCTGCGCTCCACTGGGTCCTCTGCTGGTCTCTAGTCACTCCTGGCGGCCCTGGCTGATAATGGCCAGGGCTAGACTCAGGAGGGCCAGCTGCACCTTCTCCCTTCCCAGTGTCCTCTCCCCAGGCCCTCCCGCATGTCTCTGGAGGCTCCAGACAACACAAAAGCAGAAGATGCTGGCTTGTATCGAGCACAACCTGACATTGGCATGAGCCTGCAGCATGCTGCAGTCCAGGAGTGCCACAGGGCTGGCACCAGTGCAGGAAGATGCTTCTCTGGGAGCCACCACAGAACAGACATCAATAAATGGACCAGGTTTGCAAACAGCAGAGAGACTACAGAATCACCTGGTTCTAAGTGGACTGCTCCCTGAATGTATCATCACTGATAAAGAGCCAGAGCCACACGAAGGCTTACCAATGTGTCCCGTACATGACAGCCATGACGATTACATGCTTGCCAAGTGCTGCATCCATTTCAGTAATAACGTGTAGTGCTGACTGCAGCATCAGGGGTTGCAGCTTCCATAAGGGGTGGATGTTATGTACACATATGTATATACATCAGTCACCAAGGAAGCCTTTCAAAAAAATACACTCATCTCAGCATTCTGATTTAAAAGGAGGTGCAGAGGAGTTCCTGTGTGTTCTCCAACGGTGCCCCCCAGGCTTCTAATATACAGACCCACCCCGAATCTCCACCACATACAGGGTCAGATGAGGGCATGTGAAGCAGGTAATTTAAATTTAATAGTTCACCACAACCTACAAGCGAGACATTGTTTTAAGAGTTTACAAAAACAGTTTTGCATGAATTATCTCACTTGTGCCTATGAGTGAAGCACAGTTGACATCATCTTATTCTTTCTCACACCCCCTTCCCAATTTTTAAAAATAGATGCTAGGAGGGAAAAAAACCCCCACACAAAACCAAGGTGCAATTATTATGACAAAGACAAGACAGAGAATACTAGTAACCAAGTAAAACTGGTTCATAAAATTATTACTCAAATACTCACTGGTTGCTTACTATTACCACCAAGCACTACGCTTCCAGATATATCCCCGAGAACACAAGAGGTAAGTTTATAACATGAAAATAGATATGAGTTAGAGAAATAAAAAAATTTATTAACTGTCAAGGTTATTATACTAAAAGGAAAGAGGGCCCTAGCCAGTTTGGCTCACTGGATAGCCAACAGGGTCCCAGGTTTGATTCTGTTCAAGGGCACATACCTGGGCTGCAGGCTTCTCCTCGGCCCAGGCCCTGGTCAGGGCTCGTGCAGGAGGCAATCAATCAATGTGTTTCTCTCACATTGATATTTCTCTTTGTCTTTCCCTCTCTCTAAAAACCAATGGAAAAATATCCTTGGGTGAGGATAAATAAACAAATAAAAGGAAAAAAAGTGCTGCCAGAAAAGGCCATGAAACTGCCCAAAGATGATTAAATAGGATACTCATGCTGGGCCACTGTGGCTGAGCAGTTGAGCCTTAACCCATGGACCAGGAGATCAAGGGTTCGATTACCAGTCAGGGCACATGCCCCAGTTTCCAGGCTCAATCCCCAGTAGGGGGTGTTTTCTTTCTTATGGATGTTTCTATCTCTCTATCTTCTCCCTTCCCCTCTCTTTGAAGTCAATAAAAACATATTAAAGAACTTAAAAAAATAGGATACTCATTTCTATAGGAAGAGTTGGAGATGAAGCTGATTTGGAAGGCAAGGGAGGGAAGAGACCTGGTAAACTGCAGGAAATTAAATATTTGGCAACAATAAAGAATGAATTTTGCTAGATTTGTGGGCAACTGGGAAGAAGGTTGGGGGTCAGGGTGGGAAAGAGCTGAAAAAAGCAAATAAGAGATGAATACTCAAATTTTAACACAATCTTTAGCATATTCAAGAGCACGAAGTTTAAGACTGATCAAAACTAGTAATGAGCCGAAACCGGTTTGGCTCAGTGGATGGAGCGTCGGCCTGCGGACTGAGGGGTCCCGGGTTCGATTCCGGTCGGGGGCATGTACCTTGGTTGCGGGCACATCCCCAATGGGAGATGTGCAGGAGGCAGCTGATCGATGTTTCTCTCTTATCGATGTTTCTGGCTCTCTATCTCTCTCCCTTCCTCTCTGTAAAAAATCAATAAAATATATTTAAAAAAAAACCAAACTAGTAATGACAAAAACTTAGGACAATCAAGTGATAAAATAAAGCGTATTCAACATCAGCACGAATAGTTATAAAGATTATTTCAAGAGTTCTTTCAAATCTGCACTAAGCCCATTTACTAACAGCCCTGGCATTCCTCACTGTACCTGTGCTGTCCACCAGCAAGCAGCCACCAGCCACACGTGGACAGTGAACACTTGAAAGGGGGCCAGTCCTAACTGAGATGGGTCATAGCGTAAAATGTATATAAGACTTGAAAACTTAGCATTAAAAATGTAAAAATATCATTACATATTGAAATAATATTTTGGACATATTGGGCTAAATTATATTAAATTATTTTTACCTCTTTTTGTTTAATGTGACTACTAGAAAACTTGCAATGCTGCTCAATACCATAGTTGAAGGAATAGGAACATCCTACTTGTATAAACACAGCTGTCTACGAGAAAGACTCCCACAGAGGTCTAAGAAATAGAAGATGTGTTCATTTTGTCCAGTTTTTTAGGATAATGCTCATTCAGAAACATGGTCAGAGTAAGAAAACAACTTACTTCATTAGATATATTCACACCTTTTGGTAGCAGTTATGGAAAATTAAAAGGTTTAGACATGGAGCCCAACTTCCCCTTCTCCCAGCAGGAAAATGGAAACATCCTGTAGTCAGTCAGGAATCCTCAGCACCCTCTCGGGCACAGTGAGCAGTGTGCGGCCAAGTAAGTTTTGCAACCTCCTTTGCTGCCAAGGCAACAACCCTGCAGTATGAAGGTATGTTGGGGCAGATCCTCAGGCAACATGAGGACCCGGGAGCAGCACACCCCAGAACCCCAGTTGCAGGAGCAGCCACCTGTCTCTAGACCAGTGGTTGGCAAACTCATTAGTCAACAGAGCCCAAAATCAACAGTACAACGACTTAAGTTTCTTTTGAGAGCCAAATTTTTTAAACTTAAACTGTATAGGTAGGTACATTGTTATTAACTTAATTAGGGTACTCCTAAGGCTTAGGAAGAGCCACACTCAAGGGGCCAAAGAGCCACATGTGGCTCGCCAGACGCAGTTTGCCGACCATGGCTCTAGACCAGTGATGGCGAACCTTTTGAGCTCGGTGTGTCAGCATTTTGAAAAACCCTAACTTAACTCTGGTGCTGTGTCACATATAGAAATTTTTTTGATATTTGCAACCATAGTAAAACAAAGATTTATATTTTTGATATTTATTTTATATATTTAAATGCCATTTAACAAAGAAAAATCAAAAAAATGAGTTCGCGTGTCACCTCTGACAGGCGTGTCATAGGTTCGCCATCACTGCTCTAGACCAGGGGTGGGCAAACTTTTTGACTCGAGGGCCACAATGGGTTCTTAAACTGGACCGGAGGGCCGGAACAAAAGCATGGGTGGAGTGTTTGTGTGAACTAATATAAATTCAAAGTAAACATCATTACATAAAAGGGTACGGTCTTTTTTTTTTTTTTTTAGTTTTATTCATTTCAAACGGGCCGGATCCGGCCCGCAGGCCGTAGTTTGCCCACGGCTGCTCTAGACCATCGAAATGACAAGGCAAATGTGTGGACTGGTGGGCAGACCATCGCAAATCCTGGCCCTTTTCTACCATTTCTCATTTTAGCCAGTGGCACCATTACCCACTCAGGCACTCGTGCTAACCACCGAATGTTATCCTCAACGTTGCACACATCAAAGTTTGATTCTTTCTCTAATTAACAATCTTTAACATATTCAAGAGCATCTCAAATCTGTCTCCTCTTCATCTCACCAGCACTCCACTAGTACGTTATCTTTTTTTTTAAATTAAATCTTTATTGTTCAGATTATTACATTTGTTCCTCTTTCCCCCCCCCCCATAACTCCCCTCCTCCCAGTTCCTGCCCCACCCTCCGCCCTCACTCCCCACTGTCCTCATCCATAGGTGCACGATTTTTGTCCAGTCTCTTCTCGCATCTCCCACACCCCATCCCCCCCCCAAGAATAGTCAGTCCATTCCCTTTCTATGTCCCTGATTCTATTATAATCACCAGTTCATTCTGTACATCAGATGACTTATTCACTTGATTCTTAGATTCACTTGTTGATAGATGCATGTTTGTTGTTCATAATTTGTATCTTTATCTTTTTCTTCTTCTTCCTCTTCTTAAAGGATACCTTTCAGCATTTCATATAATACTGGTTTGGTGGTGATGAACTCTTTTAGCTTTTCCTTATCTGTGAAGCTCTTTATCTGACCTTCAATTCTGAATGATAGCTTTGCTGGATAAAGTAATCTTGGTTGTAGGTTCTTGGTATTCATCACTTTGAATATTTCTTGCCACTCCCTTCTGGCCTGCAAAGTTTCTGTTGAGAAATCAGCTGACAGTCGTATGGGTATTCCCTTGTAGGTAACTGACTTTCTTTCTCTTGCTGTTTTTAAGAGTCTCTCTTTGTCTTTTGCTCTTGGCATTTTAATTATGATGTGTCTTGGTGTGGTCCTCTTTGGATTCCTTTTGTTTGGGGTTCTCTGCACTTCCTGGACCTGTAAGTCTATTTCTTTCACCAGGTGGGGGAAGTTTTCTGTCATTATTTCTTCAAATAGGTTTTCAATATCTTGCTCTATCTCATCTTCTGGCACTCCTATAATTCTGATGTTGGTACGCTTGAAGCTGTCCCAGAGGCTCCTTACACTATCCTCGCATTTTCGGATTCTTTTTTCATTTTGCTTTTCTGGTTGGGTGTTTTTTGCTCCTTCGCATTTCAAATCTTTGACTTGATTCTTGCACTCCTCTGGTCTGCTGTTGGGAGTCTGTATAATATTCTTTATTTCAGTCAGTGTATGCTTAATTTCTAGTTGGTTCTTTATCACAACATCGAGGGTCTCATTAGATTTCTTGAGGATCTCACTACATTTATCGGCAGTTTCTAGAAAATTATTGAAAGACCTTAAAAGTGCAGTTTTTAGCTCTATATCCTCCATTTCTGTCATGTTTCTTTGTCTCCGCATTTTTTATGCTTTCTTGGTGCACCCCCTTGTGGTCTTTGTGCACAGTCTTGTTGTAGTTAAGCCTTGATTGTTGTCGGCAATACTGGGGGTGATTTGACCTCCAGGCTAACTGGCTATGAGAGTCAGCTGTGTCTGCAGTGGGAGAACTTCTATGCTGGATCTCTAGGGCGGTGCAAATCTAGCATTTGCCTAAGGCTATCCGGCAAATGCCTCTGTGCAGGGCTTGGGCGGGGCGGTCCCCGGGGATCTACAGGGCGGGCAGAGCAAGCAGTTATGGCTGCTCTCAGTTCCGTCCCCAGGGGCTCTGCCTCTCAGAGTCCCAGCCGAAGCCAGACAGTCCCGCTTCTCCCGTTTGAGTCTGGGTCCCTAGAGACTCGCCAGGATCTGGAGCTCAGAGTCTGAATCTCCCTCCTGATTGAAAACAACAACCGCGCCCTCCGCCTCCAGCCCACTCCGCATGCACTCCGCACCTTAGTATTTCACTTCAGCACTGCGCCTCCTCTGAGTCGGTATGCTATTCTCTTTCCTCCTAGTTGTAGAACTTCCACTCAGCCAGCCTTCCTCTGGTTCTGGATGATGTCCGTTCTGTCTTTTAGTTGTATTTTTGAAGTGGTTGTTCGAGGCAGCAAACTCCGGAGTTAACCTATGCCGCCATCTTGGTTCCCCTGGTAGCTTCTTGCAGGAGCCCCATGTTATCTTTAAAAAATATATTTTTTACTGATTTCCGAGAGGGAGAGGGAGAGACAGAAACATCAATAATGAGAGAGAATCATTGATTGGCTGCCTCTTGCACACTCCACACTGGGGATTGAGCCCATAACCTGGGCACATGCCCTGACCAGAAATCGAAAAGTGGCCTCCTGGTTCATAGGTCCATGCTCAAACACTGAGCCACACTGCTGGGCTGTCCGTGAGACCTTGATGGTGAACTTCAATACGTGGCTGTCTTCCCACTTCCCTTCCTGACTGCCCTCATCCCCGACACAGAGCAGTGGGGGGATCCTCTTGAGGATATAAAACAGGAGCAGCAAACTAGACCAGAGGCCAAATTTGCTCAGCCTATGAGCTACGAATAAGAATGGTTTTTACATCTTTTATTTTTCTTGTGTTAATCCTCATTTGAGGATATTTTTTCTATTGCTTTTCAGAGAGTGGAAAGGAGGGAGGGAAGAGGAGAGAGAGAGAGAAAAAAACAACCACCACATTGATGTCTCAAGACACTTTGACTGGTTGCCTCCAGCACACACCCTGATGGGGGCAGAGAGCGAACCAGTAACCCAGGTATGTGCCCTTGACCTGGAATCCAACCCGCAACTTTCTGGCACGGGCTTACACTCTAACCACTGAACCCACCATCCAGGGCTGGTTTTTACATCTTTAAATAGCTGAAAAGAATCAATAATATGTCATACTATGTAAAAATTAGATGAAATTCAGATGTCAGTGTCCATAAATAAAGTTTTATTGGCACACAGCCATGTCTACTTATTTATATACTGTCTGTAATGCTGTGTGATACAAAAGTTAGAAGGGAGCAGTTGCGAAAGAGGCCATGTGGCCTACAAAGCCTGACATAAATTTTCCATCTGGCCTTTTTCAGAAAATGTTTGCCAAGCCTGGTATAGACAAATCACCTTATGCTGCTTACAACCCTTCAGTGACTTTCTGCGTTTCTAGGAAGTCTAACATTTCCAACAGGGCCTACAAGGCTGTTCTTGGTAGACAGTTGGCATACAGATTAGTTCCTCGTGATCTCCTTGCCACTCACATCTTACTCTTCTCCTCATTCACCAGTCAACACCGGCCTTCTCTTTATTCCTCCTGAGTGCCAAGCTCTTTCTCACCCCAGGAGGTCTGCACATGCTGTTCCTTTCTACTGGAAGGCCCTGCCCTTCTTTTGCCCCCATGCTCCCCACCCTCTGCCCCACCAACTCCAGCTTTAATGACAGTTTGCTAGGGACAATTCTTCCGCCCCAACCATGGTTATGTTAGCTCTCCCTTGAATTATTTCTCTAAGCGTTTATCCCAAATGTTTTTAAATAGTAATTGTGTTATTATTTAGTGTTGGCTCTGGAACCACTGCTTAAATTCAAATCCTAGCTCTGCCACTAATAACTGACATAGGCCAAATCACTTAACCTTTCTGCAGCTCAGTTTCCTGCTCTGCAAAATAGGCATAATAATGGTACTTACCTCACAGAGTTCAGTAAGCACTTTTAAAACACCCGCCAATATCATTAGTAGAAACTGTTTACAGTGGTTCCTCACTAGATTGAGGCTCCTTGAAGGCAGAGATCAGGATGGCCCTAGCTTTTGTGACTAAGTACACGGGGCCTGGTACAGTGATGAACACCTATTTGAATTACATGTGACACTTAAATCACACACAGTTCTCTTCAAACAGTCATTTTAGAAATTCAATCTTTTGCGGACTGAAATCCTCTGGATAGAAGATGGATGATAAAAGCCCTCGACTCTTCCCCTGGAAATATGCACATCTCAGGGAAGCTCATGAACGGCAAGTGAAGAACCATGACTCTAAGCTGGCACTGCTCTTCAACACATGCCACCCAGACTGCAGAGAAGGCTCTTAGTGGTTCAGAATGCACAGTGAGAGCACGGCCAGGTAAAATGCTCAGAAACGGAATCCGGGTCTCAGCCTGTACACACACAGGAGGTTTCTTCTGAAACGTAAACACAAGGCTTTAATTTCAGGGCTTGCATTTTTGTGGTCCTCCTGCCCTCCAGTATGGAGCTCAGAGATGCTGTCAGCCACTCCTAGCCCCTGGTGTACTCCAGGCCACACAAACCAGGTCAGAAATTCACCATCCACATCTAGTCACTTCCCGGCAGACAGATCAGAAAGTCCATAGTGTGTTCCACTTCCGCTCACGCCAGGGCGTGTCTCCAGTTTGCCAAAGTCATTCCAAATCCTCTCCTTCTGGATGTTCAGCTATGGTTGAATTTCGCCATATGTTTTATTCAGTAACTCATACAAGTCATGAACAAGAATAAAGAGAACCTATATTTTAAAATATTCTCTTTAAAATAAATTCCAAATGTGATTGAGACTTGATGAAAAGCAAGTGATCAGCCAGATGCATTTATATCTAAGACATACAAAAGCATTTCCATTTCAGAAAACTATATTAACTGTAAAAGCCAGTATCTTTGTTTCCATGTTCACAAATTATTTACCCTGCCATCACAGTTACTTTTAATCTTGCAAAAAGAAGGACCACACATATTGTTAAAACACCAATTTGTTTCAAAATTCCACCCCCACCTCAGGCTTTCTTCAAGTAAGTAAGCACAAGAGAAATGGGGGAAGGGTGGTGGGGAGGTAAGGGAACTCAATTATGTTACAGTTACACCATCAGCCAAGGACAGGTAGGAGTGAACTGTTGAGATCCTTAAATTGCCTACTTCCACTTGTCCACAAAGCCCTACACAAGGATCCTCAACAATATACATTTAGAAATATGAAAATACTAAGATAGTATTCCACACAAAAAATAAAATAAAGTAGTATTCCAGGACCTCTATGTTTTGAGATACTAAGTTTATCAGTTTAAGACAGTGATTTCTCTATCAACTGTTAAGACTTAATTTGGTACTTCAGGATAAACCAGAAACAAGAATAAAGGTTCTCTAAGTGTGATCACTAAAGACTGCATAATGCTTTAACTTGTACAATCATGTCCAAGTTCAGTTTTGGTTTAGCCCAATAACTAAGTACAACCTACTCATGAACAATATTAAAATCACTAATATTGTAGACCTACACTAGGGAAAGTGGTGTACATTTTAACTTCATAATCACAGGTAGAGATGGCTGTTTCTCATTTGTGATCAAGTGGCTGTTTTTACTTCCACCCTGTTACCTGTATTTGAACCATGTCAGTTCAGTATTTAATATACAGGTCTTGGGTATGCTGCTACCCTCGGTGATTTTTATTATTTGGGGGGAGCCTCACCCTTACCAGGTCAAAAAACAACACGCCCCAAATTGCACCACAATCAGAGGCCAAGTCAACTGGTACTGAGATACCCTCACTCTCCTCAGGCTTTAGCAACTCCCTGCTTACTGCTCAGGAGGAATGACTCCCTACCGTTCCTGCCAGGCCCTGCAAAATCCAGCTACTGACTACCTTCCCAACTTAATTTCCTACTCCCACCTCATTATGCTCGAGCCACCCCGCTTCCTTCTGTCCCATGCAGGCAGGCAAAGTTCTTCCGGCCCCCTCCATCCTTGTCTCTCATGCCCCATCCCTGCCTCAGGATGCTGCAGGGCCTCCTGGGAAGGCTCCTCAGCAGTCACCACAGCAGCTAGGATGCAGCTGGTCTTGATCTGACTCTGCACAATAGTGAGCAATCTAGCAAGATTCTGTACACCACAGTGTAATGGTTCTCAAAGTGCAGCCTGGAGACCTTTTCAAGGGACTCATGAGGTCAAAGCTATTTTCATAAAAATGCTAAGGTATTATCTGCCTTTTTAACTATTTTCATATTTGCAGTAATGGTGCAAAACCAATGGTGGGTAATACCACTAGCTTGGTACCCCTCAGCACAAATCAGGACAGTGGGAGCAAGCTGTAGAAAGTCACCATATTCTTCACTACCATGTACCAACATTAAAAAATAAAAAGCCATTTTCACTTAACAGTGTTCTTGAGGAAGCAGTAAAATTATTACTTTTATTAAATCTTGACCCTTAAGAGCATGTCCTTTTAGTATTCTGCATGACAAAACATGATATATGCACGGAGCATCCTGCTACGTACTGAAGTGTGATGGTTGTCTCCAAACGAGGCAACTGGTTGCAAAGTGATCTGAAATAGCCACTTTAATCATGGAACACCATTTTTCCTTTCAAGACTGACCAACAAATGATCATTATTTCAAATGTGGGTATTTGGCAGACATTTTCTTGAAAATGAAAGAAATGAGACTGTCACTTCAAGTAAAACTGCTAGCACTTTTCCAACAATTAAATTCAAACTTTCAAGAGGAAATTAAGTTGGAAAACTTGCATCATTCAAGGTGAGCTTAACAGCTTCCCAGTATCCAGATTTTTCTGAGACTGGTGATGACATTAAATGTGACTTTTAAAAGTATTTACATATTGAAATGTATCAAAATGTAGAAGGATCTACAAAACAGTGGACCAATATTTTCCAAATAACCAATGTATGATGTAACAAAATCAGGCATGGGCAGAAGACCCATTCAAAGTGCAAAACAACCCAATAGAGTCCAATGTAACAAGGCAGAAACTTCATCCATATGACTTCATATTGCACACTACAACTAACCTTTAAGAAACTACCACCTGTGAAGTTTCAGTGGGTATCAAAGAATGCCCACAATTATCTGAGAAAGCTATTAAATACACCCCCCTTTCCCAACTATGTAGCTGTGCAGGCTGGACTCCCTTCAAACACCCTATCAAAACCCAGTTGCTTATTTTTTTTTTTTTTTTTTGTAGAAACTGATGGAAATGCAAGGGACTCAGAAGAGCCAAAACAATCTTGAAAAAGAATAAAGTTAGAAGACTCACTCATCCCTATTTTGAAACTTACTACAAAACCACAGTCATCAAGACAGTGTGATACTGACATATGGACATACATATAGATCATAGGAATAGAGTCCAGAAATAAATTTTCCCTCACATTTCTGGTCACTCAATTTTTGACAAGGATGTCAAGACAATTCATAGAAGGAAGAATAGTCTTAAAAAAAAGGGGGGGGGGGCTGAAAAAAAGGCTGGGACAACTTGATGCCCACATGTAAAAGAATGAAGTTGTACCTCTATTTCCTATCATATGCAAAAATTAACTCTGAATATATCATAAACTTAAATGTAAGAGCTAAAATATAAAACACTGAGGAGAAAACACAGTATTAAGTCCACACGGCCCTGGATAAAGCTTCAAAGGAAGCAAAAAGTTTCCACCCACAGAATGAAAATTACTTGCAAATTATGTATGATACCACTGTCCCCATAAAGATGGCTAGAATAAAACGGACAGACAATAACAAGTGTTGGTGACTGGTGAGGATGTGGAGAAACTGAAAGCAATGTCAGTTGCTGATGGGAATATAAAAATGGCACAGCTGCTTTGGAAAACAATTTGACAGTTCCTCTAAATGTTAAACATAAAGTTACTCTATGTCCCAGCAATTCCACTCCCACAAATATACCCAAGATAAATGAAAACATACACTTCATACAATTAACACAAAAATTTGTACAGGAATGTTCATAACAGCATTATTCATAATAGCCAAAATGTAGAAACAACTTACATGTTCATCAGTTGACGAATGTAGAAATAAAATGTGTTATATCCAAACAATGGAATATTATTTGGTAATAAAAAGGTAAATTCATAGAAACAGAAAGTAGACTAGTGGATGCCAGGGGCTGAGGGGAAGGGAAGACAAGGAGTGACTGCTAATGGGCACAGTTTCTTTCTGGAGTGATAAGGGTAAAGTATGGATGAGTATATTCTACATGGACATTTAGTAACATTCAGCACTGAAAGTGATAACCACAAATGCAAACTCTGGTTATTCTCTTGTACAGAACAATGAATGATTAAAAAAAAAAAGTTAACACCAGCGAGGCTCAGTGGTTGAGTGCTGACCTATGAATCATGTTCAATTCCCGGTCAGGGCAACCTACCCGGATTGTGGGCTCGCTCCCCAGTAGGGGGCATGAAGGAGGCAGCCGATCAATGTACTTTCTCATCATTGATGTTTCTATCTCTTTCTCCCTCTTTGAAATCAATAATATATAAAAAGTATAGCCCTAGCTGGTTTGACTCAGTGGACAGAGCGTCGGGCCTGCGGACCGAAGGGTCCTGGGTTCAATTCCAGTCAAGGGAACATACCCTGGTTGCAGGCTCTGGGCACGTGCAGGAAGCAACCAATCGATGTGTTTCTCTCACATCGACATTTCTTCCCCTCTCTAAAATCAATGGAAAAATATCCTCGGTGAGGATTAAAAAAAAATTATAAAAAGAACTTCAAGCTTCAACACAAGGTGACCACAGCAGGACTACCACCTCCCACCCCATACACAACCTCAAAATGTTATTAAGCACTTGAACATACAATTTCACATACTAACAGATTTTATACATGTTTTACCTTAAAATATTTCAGTGAAATGTGTCCAAAAAGGATGATTTAAAAATAGACAGTAAACGAGAACACAATTGGCTTGTATTCTATTTGGAACAAATTTGATGCTATCTTTTCTTGTGAAGTATACAAATCAAAGGAAGCATCTTCCCTACTACCTAAAACATTTGAGAAGGTCATATTTGGAGTTACTTTTTGCTAAATTGCCTTTTATAAAACAGAGTGGTTTCATTTTCTCTCATGATTGTTCACATTCCTGTGATCCCCTCTTTCATTAACCTCAGAGGCTTACATATGGGAAACAAACTTTTGGATTACTAGTATGCTCTGATGGCAAACTAGATTACCAAAGCCTCTCTAGAAAATTCCAGTGAAAGATGCACCAGATTTTATTTGAAGATAGTTACTGACACTACAACTTTAACTTGAGTAAGTTGAGCTACCTCCTCTATGGGACTACTTGTTTGTATTAGAAACAATGGGTGTAAGGGAGCTGGGACACTTGTCCACCACTAAACAATTAATACAAAGCACTCCCTGAAAGCCAGCCTGCGTTATAGGTGACGTGGCCTTAACTGCTTAACACTGTAAACAACAGGAAAAGTACTTCAGGGGACAAATGAGTCGTATAAATTATTTGAGAATTGTCTTTTCCTTACCGATAGTTTCATCAGTGTTTAAAAAATGGTAACATTTAGTAGTTTTATCTGAAGGCAAGATTTTAAAATAAAGTCTGTGGCATGGTTAAAACTCACTAGTCAAAATGGCATAAGATATTTAATCAAGAGAACATTCTGAGAAAAGTATGGTTTCTAGTCGTGCCTTTTTCTACCACTCTACCTCATCAAAATGACACAACAGCTTAACAATACAAAATAACACAATCTAGAAACACAATACTCCAACTTCTCTGGTACAGCACCATCTGCAAGCAGACATGCCAGTAAACTCCTGGAGTCTGAAGACTGAATCATTCTCCCAAGAGTGGCCAGTACAGGGAATCAGGGAATTACTTCCTTTTTGATGCTGGCAAAACAAAACAGAAGACCCCACAAACCCCAAAGTGTCCTGATTCATAACAAAGGTCAACAACTCAAAAATCAAATACAAAGCCTGGGAGTAATTTAACCTTTACCTCAATCGTCACTACCCCTGAAAGTAAACGTGGAGAAAATGGAAGAGGTCATTATATTGAGGGCACAGGGAATAGGGACTAGAACGGAATCTGTGCCCCTGGGAGGCTACTTAGAAGAGCCCTGAACAAACAGCAGTCACACTAAGTGTCTGTGAAGCGACCTGTCACCTCTGGGTGTTTAGGAGGGGGATGACCAGAAGGAAGACGAAACAGAAGGATCTCAATGGAACATAAGCAACTTTTTTTAGCAAAAGTGATAGAACAGTAGCCTTGCTTACTGAATCCCAGAATCATCTCAAGAATCTCAAGGGGTAAGTAAGTAAGTGCGGATCGCTGGGGCATCTTTTGCGTTGAAATCTGGTAGCCCGGGTACCTGTCACGTGTCACCTGATTACTCGGAGGGCTAGCTTCAGTTAGTGGGCCCTGCTCATGTGTTAGACGGAGCTCACGCAAGAGCCAGGCTATGTCATAGGCCCACTCTTCAAACGCAGAGGAGGCAACAGCGCAGATAAGCGAGGGCTGGGCGGCTCGGGCTGCCAGTAAAGGCTGCACGCCGGTGCCATATGGGCGCTCGGGGCGTGGGCTGTTGGCCACCCCACAGGCCTCACTTGGACGCATGGCCCTTCATGGCGGCAGCTGTCAGGGCTGTCACCTCCGCTTCCCCCACATATGCTTACGACTTGACACCGCCCCGCCCCAGGGGTGCCCGATGACTCGGAGCCTCCGGACCCCTCGCGCCAGCACCGAGGAAGCGACGACAAAAGGGTGAGCAAGCAGGCTGGAGCCCATCTTGGTCAAAGAGCACAGACCCTGGCACGGGCGGTGGAAAAGGGGGGGGGGCGCAGAAAGCGGAGTCGGGGAGTCCTTCCCCGGGAGCCGCTGGCAGCTACAGGCTCCCCGAGGGCAGCGGCCCCCTCCCCTGCAACCACCGGCGACCCAAACCCTCGCTCTCACCTTCCTCCCCCCACGGTCAAGTGCGCATCTTCCTCACACAGGTCCTTCTTAAAACAACACGAAGAGATCCAATTCCCCTGGCTGCTGGTTGTCCGAGACAAAAAATAAGGCCTCGCCCAGAAACACGGTGAAGTTCCACGGTTCTGCTTTCTCACTTTTTTTTTTTTTTTTTTTGGCCCCCTGTCCGCCCCGCACCCCGTCACAGATCACCCCGGCTCGGCAAAGCGGCGACTGCCAGCAAGTTTCAAATACATGTCAGCCCTTTGGGGGGAACAACAACAAACTTTTGAATGACTTCAGCAGCGTGATCACAGCGCCTGACCTTATTTTCTCGGGAGAAAATAGGACACCGAGACCAGGAACTGACCGCCCCGCCGCCCTCCCACTGGGCGGGCGGCACACGGGGCTGCCGACGCCGGCTGCCTCTGCTCTCTTCGGCAGGAAACGCGCCCTCAGCAGCCACACGGCCCGGCTTTCTTTAGAATGTGAACTTCCACACCGACAGAGAAGCCCGAGGCGCCGCTTCCTTTGTTAAAACCCCACGGACTTGCTTCACTTCGGGGCGGAAAGGCTGCTGGCGGCGATCACCACCGCGCGCCGCGAAGAGGCGGGGAGACAGGTGCGCTCTCTCCCCCCGCGGGTGCCCGCGGCGGCTCGGGCAGCGGCCGACCCCTCCGGCGCCACCCGGGGCCCGGCCCAACCCAACTCCCCGGGCGTCCGCGGCCTCCCCGACTCGTCCTCCGCGCGCCCGGCCGCCCCGCGGGGCCCGGCCTCGCCGCCGCCTCCGCTCAAAATGGATATGGCGGCGGCGGGCGGCTGGTTACGAAACGCGCGGCCGCCACATGGCCGCGCCGGCCCCAAACTTGGCCGGGCCCGCCGAGTCCCGGCGCCCAGGCGAGGCCGGGCCGGGCGCTTGGAGGCCGCGCCGTCACTCACCCACAGACCGGTAGCCCAGGATCGCGATCTTCCGGGACTTGGACTGCGGCATCTTGGCGGCCTCCTCAGCCCCAGGCCAACCACATGAACCGCGGCGGCGGCGACTCCTGTGCTGCGATCCGCGGCGGCCGCGCCGGGGCAGAGCGGCATCCAGGGGCGGGGCGGGCGGGCGCGGCTGCCTCCGCTCCTCGCTCGCGCGCCCAACCGCCCGGAACCGCCGCGCGGCCCCGCCCCCAAACACGCCCACGTGACCGCCGCCGCCGCCGCCGCCCGCCCCGCCGTGACTGCGTCAGCGTCGCCCTCCCCGCCGGGGCGGCCGCTCCCGCCCCCGAAACGCACGGAGGTGGGGCGGACGACGTTTTACTTTAAAGGGGAAAGAGGGGACGCTCAGAAGCCTCGGGAAAAGTCACGACGGAAACTCGCTGCGTCATGGCCCTCCCACCGTCTTCCGCCGATGTTTAATTACGCCAGTTGGCCCAGAGCACCGATTGGACGACTCCCGCCCGCCCGCGCGACGACGCGGCGGAAACTCCGTCTCCCATTGGGGGCGGCGGAGAGGCAGCCCCAGGGCGGGGCTGCTCGAACGGAGCTAAAAATAAAACCGGGCAGCCGCCGCGCGCGTGTGCGCCTGCGGGGTTTGAAGGCTTTGAATGTCGCCTGGCGTGGGGGTTCGGTGGGGGGTGGGGGTGGAGGAAGAAGCTGGCTTCTCAGTGATTGGTTAAGAGCAGGGCGAGGGGCGGGGTTAGCTGTGGAAGGCACGGTCATTGGTGAGCCGCTGAGAGATCGGCGAACTGGCTCCCGCTGAGCCCTTAAAAGGTGTGAGACGCGAGGCGTGAGGTCGTTACCTGCTAGCCTCCGGGTTTCCTGCGTTTTCCTTTTTTAGTCTCTTCGCTATGGTGGTGTTAGTAAGTCTGGATTTGAGAAAGTATTTGGTGATTAAACCTAATCCGCTGGTGATGGGAACGATAAAGTAAAATAAAAGACACCCGCAGTGAAGGACTGTGGGAAGAATAAAATGTGTTAATTCAAAATGTTTTGCATGTCATTCAAAAAGTTTGCGCCTCATCAGTTGATTTCTACTCTGCGACATGCGGACCCCGCAGACCTCACAGATCAACACATCTTTAATTTTCGACACTTGCGTGGCTAATTGAGTAGACAAACTCAGTGGGCTGAGCATCATCCCGTGGACCGGGAGGTCCCAGGTCCCGGGAGGTCCCAGTCTGGGCACATGCCCAGCTTGCGGGTTCGGTCCCCAGTAGGGGGCGTGCAGGAGGCGGCCCATCGGTGGTTCTCATTGATGTTTCTATCTCTCTCCCCCTCTCTTCCTCTCTGAAATCAATTAAAAAAAGAGAAAGAGGAGGGGGAGGGGGAGGAGAAGGAGGAGGAGAACCGTCCTTCCAGAGGGGATCTAATCCGCTGGGCTCGCGCCCTAGTGTGGGCTGACCTCTCCAGACGCTGCTCTATTTTCCACAAAAGGCGCCCTGACAGCCCTTTTCCTGGTGGCGGTGGAGCGCTGTTGGGTGGCACCGATTTTGAATGCAGGAAGGGGCGCCAGCAGGGAGGCCTTGGTCACGGGAAATGAACGGGAAAGCACGGCCTGCGAAATGAAGCGATCAGGTTTCCAGCCAGGGAGACTTCCCGCATAGTGGACACTCGTTGCCCTTGGTGGTTGTGGAAAAAAAAAAAAAAAGCAGGTACCCCGCTGCTCCTATGAATGCCCCTGTTGTCACCAGTCTGTTGGACAGTGTTGACCTGCTTAGCCGGACAACCGCTTGCTGGTCGCGGCCCATTGCCTTTCCCCGTGAGCACAGAGAAGGGACCCTCAGGAAGCTGAGCCCCAAGACTGGATTCATCGGTATGAAGAATTAGAGGTGACCGTCCGGTAGATGTGCCTTGCTGAATGAGAACACCGGTGTGAAGGCAGAATCCTTTCCATGCTCAGCTCTTGTACTCCTAGGAGAGGGGCCGAGGACATTCTTATTTGGAGGGTCTATAGAAGCCCCAGGCGACCAGCTGCAACTGAAAAGTATCTTTGAAGTTCTGTGCTTTAACTGAATGGATTTGTGATTCTACTCTATAATTAGTTGAAATATTTGAAAACTTCAGCTCTTAAAATGGACTCTCCAAGAAAATGTATCATTGTTATCCTGGGCGTTTGGGTGCCCCCTACCACAGTATTTTGAACTGATGGTAGGGGGTTGTGAAATCAGCGTAATGGATGTCACCTTTAAAAAAGAAAATAGAACAGAATAGAGAAAATGGTGAGGGGAAGTATTGTCTCATGGCATTTTTGCTCACAGTGAGGTAAGTATGACCTCATGACATTTGTGTGTGTGTGGTATGTCACAGATGTGCTATATACGTATATATTGTGTACTGAGTTCCACTGTAAAATGTATTTCTTACTGTGGTTGCCTCAAAAAGTTTGATAGCACTGCCCTAACCTGGGAATATTAGGAGTCCAGATGGAGAAGTGCAGTTGTAAAACACAAATTCATTCAAGAACTGTTCCAACTGTCTTAAATCCTTTAAAGTCTGTCAGGCCCAGGAGTCTTGAAGATTCCTTTATCCCAGAGTGGGGAGAATTTGGTTTAATAAGTCACTCAGATTATCTAAAATAATTGGGATTGATGGTATGAATTCACATAGAAATAACTGACTGCAGCCAGACCTTTTAGGAACACAGGTGGGAGAAATGGACTTGCTTCTAAATTCAAAGTCCTTCCACCCATTGAGATCACTTGTTAACCTTTGAGCAGCTGGAACTTCTGGCACCAATAACGTCTCTTCAGGTTCCGGTTCGGAGCTGCTCTGTCTTTGGCCTCTGCATGCTGCCTTCTCTGTGTGTCCTTCCACTCTGTTCTGTTTCTCTGGGAACTGAGAACGCTGTCTCTTCCATTTATATTCCAGAGAGAGAACATGATTGGTTTAGCAATTACCATCAGCTCTTGAGTGAGGAGCTCATGCTAAACCTGCGGGTTGGCCAGGTAAGCCCTGCTGGTCTAAACCGCTGGGGTTGGTGGGTAAGACAGTTCACGGCAGTTATCTGAAGCATGAACTGTCCACTATCATGGGATCATTCTTAACTTTCTGTAAACAATAACAAGTCCAATGACATCTGACTTCTAGTTCCAGCATATATATTTTTAATTCCCAGGGGTAATATACAAAACTTTTTTTCTATCTTCGGGTTAGACTAAGAAAGAGAAAAGTGGAAACCACTGCTATGCTTGTATTTAGTAAGAGGACATTTGTGAAATTGTTTTATGTTGGGGAGCACACGAGACTTGGCTGGAAAGTTGTCAGGAGGACATTCTGAGAAAAGGGGAGTGTGTGGAAGGCCGCCTGCCCTGTTTATAGGAATTCTGACTAAGGGGAGTGTTGAAGGTGGAGCCCCTAATTATTCCTTGACCTTTCCAAACAAGTCTGTGCACATGCAGACCCCCTGGTGTTTACTGGACTCCTTATACTTAACCCCTGGATGCCCTGGCCTAGAGGACAACGTAACATGTGTCCTCCCAAGGTTACTCACCCTACTGATTGCATCTAAAGATAAAAATTCCAAGAAAGCCTAACCAGGCAGGCAATTGAGGCTGCTTGGACCCTTGAGCCAGACAAGCCCCTTAGCCCTCTCCCCACATGAAACTGTGTTGGAGTAATCTGTTCATCTGTCGTTCAGGGGCTGCTGGTCGGCCCCGGCCATTTTACCTTTTTAACACGTGAAAGAGTGACCCTCTATGAAAGTAGACATGGAGGCATATAGTTGTTTAAGTATGTGATGAAGGAAGATTGGAGAAGAACTAGACTCCCCTTAATCGTGGCACAAGCCAACCCAGACAGACCTGTTATGTGTCACATGGGGTATTGTTTAAAGCGAACCACGCAGGCTGGGGAAACGTGCCAAGGTCATTTCGTTGTGTGGTTATATTGTTGGAGTCAAGGGGACAGGTCCTACTCTTGTGGACGGGGGCATGGATTTCTCAGCAGGGCCTTGACCGGCCTGCCCTCAGCATCCTAGCATGAGGCCATCCTGGGCAAGGCAACGATTTCCACGGGGGTGACAGAAAACCCTCTACTCTCTGAAGCCAGGGATCAGTCTGGCCTCAACCCTGAGGTATGGAGTTGCATGGAGTGCTCCCAGAAGAGGGAATTGGAGTAAGCCAGCCCTAAGAGCATGGATGTAAGCCATGCTTGAGGGAGGAAGTCGGCTCAGCAAGGAGTTCTCAGGACAGGTCTGGGCCTATGCAGTAGTTGTAAATTGTTCTTAACCGATAGGGGTTGAATATCCCCCCACCCCAAGATATACTGCAGTACCATCCCATTCAGAATGTGATCTTATTTGGAAGTAGGGCTGTTGGGGGAGGGGGTAATTGGTTAGGATGGGGTCATGCTAGAGTAGCCTGGGCCCTGATCCAATATGACCAGTGTCCTCCTGAGAAGAAGGGACTCAGGCACACAGACACAGAGGGAAGATAACCGGCAAGCCATGTGACAACAGAGGCAGAGACTGGGGTGATGCTGCCATAGCCAAGGAACACCTGGAGTCACCAGAAGCAAAAGAGGCAAGGAGGGATTCTCTCCTAGAGACAGAGGGAGCGCAGCCTTGCTGACACCTTGATTTTGAAGTCTAGCCTCCAGAACTGTGAGACACCTGTTCCCAAGAGCCGGTGTGACACACCTGGGGGTGCTCAGGAAAAGCCAGGCGATGGCTGGTGCCAGTAAGGCTTGGGTGACATACGGCCTCAGATGTTCCTTAGATGTGGCATTTAGTCACAGTGTTCATAAGCCTCCGAGAGTTGTAATTACTATTTGAGGGACATATTCACTATTGGTTCCTCTTCCTGTGTGAAGAGTTGTCTCAGTGTTGGAGTTTCTTCCATTGGTGTGCAGGAAAAAATATGCAACTTCTATTTTTAAAACACTTTTATTTTTATTATTATTTTTATTTTTTAATTGTCTTTATTGTTCAGATTATTACATTTGTTCCTCTTTTTTCCTCCCCACAACTCCCCTCCACCCAGTTTCAACCCCACCCTCCGCCCTCACTCCCCACCCACTGTCCTCATCCATAGGTGCGCAATTTTTGTCCAGTCTCTTCCCGCACCCCCCCACACCCCTTTCCCCCCCAAGAATAGTCAGTCCATTCCCTTTCTATGCCCCTGATTCTATTATAATCACCAGTTCATTCTGTTCATCAGATTATGTATTCCCTTGATTTTTAGATTCACTTGTTGATAGATGTGTATTTGTTGTTCATAATTTGTATCTTTACCTTTTTCTTCTTCTTCCTCTTCTTAAAGGATACCTTTCAGCATTTCATATAATACTGGTTTGGTGGTGATGAACTCCTTTAGCTTTTCCTTATCTGTGAAGCTCTTTATCTGACCTTCAATTCTGAATGATAGCTTTGCTGGATAAAGTAATCTTGGTTGTAGGTTCTTGGTATTCATCACTTTGAATATTTCTTGCCACTCCCTTCTGGCCTGCAAAGTTTCTGTTGAGAAATCAGCTGACAGTCATATGGGTACTCCCTTGTATGTAACTGACTTTCTTTCTCTTGCTGTTTTTAAGAGTCTCTCTTTGTCTTTTGCTCTTGGCATTTTAATTATGATGTGTCTTGGTGTGGTCCTCTTTGGATTCCTTTTGTTTGGGATTCTCTGCACTTCCTGGACTTGTAAGTCTATTTCTTTCACCAGGTAGGGGAAGTTTTCTGTCATTTCTTCAAATAGGTTTTCAATATCTTGCTCTCTCTCTTCTTCTGGCACCCTATAATTCAGATATTGGTACGCTTGAAGCTGTCCCAGAGGCTCCTTACACTATCTTCGTATTTTTGGATTCTTTTTCATTTTGCTTTTCCGGTTGGGTGTTTTTTGCTTCTTTGTATTTCATATCTTTGACTTGATTCTTGCAACCCTCTGGTCTGCTGTTGGGAGTCTGTATAATATTCTTTATTTCAGTCAGTGTATGCTTAATTTCTAGTTGGTCCTTTATCACAACATCGAGGGTCTCACTAGATTTCTTGAGGATCTCACTACATTTATCGGCAGTCTCACCAGTCTTTTTGAGAGCCTTACTAAATTTATCGGCGGCTTCTAGACAGTTCTTGAAACACCTTAAATGTGTGGTTTTGAACTCTATATCCAGCAGTTTGCTTTCCTCCATTTCTGTCATTTGTGTCCTGTTTCTTTGTCTCCGCATTTTTTATGCTTTCTTGGTGCACCCCCTTGTGGTCTTTGTGCACAGTCTTGTTGTAGTTAAGCCTTGATTGTTGTAGGTAATACTGGGGGGATTTGACCTCCAGGCCAATTGGCTGTGAGAATCAGCTGTGTCTGCAGTGGGAGAACTTCTGTCCTGATCTCTAGGGAGGTGCTAATCTAGCCTCTGCCTGAGGCTATCCAGCAAATGCCTGCATGCAAGGCTTGGGCAGGGCGGGTCCCAGGGGATCAACAGGGTGGGAGGAGCGAGCAGTTATGGCTGCTCTCAGTCCTGCCTTCAGAGGCTCTGCTTCTCAGTGTCCCAGCAATTGCTGCAAGTACCTCGGAGAGAAAGCTGCCCTTGAGTTCTGACCTATGCCAGGCAGTCCCGTTTCTCCTGTATGAGTCTGGGTCCCCAGAGACTCGCCTGGAGCTAGAGATCAGAGCCTGAGACTCCCTCCCGATTGAAAAAGACAATCGTGACCTCAGCTGCCAGCCCTCTCCGCATGCACCTCTGCACCTTTGTATTTTACTTTCGCACCGCACCTCCTCTGAGCCTCGGTATGCTTTTCTCTTTCCTTCCAGTTGTAGAATTTCCACTCAGCCAGCCTTCCTGTGGTTCTGGGTGATGTCTGTTCCGTCTTTTAGTTGTATTTTTGAAGTGGTTGTGTGAGGCAGCAATCTCCGATGTTTACCTATGCCGCCATCTTGGTTTCTCTCCGGTTAGTCTTATTTGACCTGACTCAGAGCTCAACACAGTGAGAACTAAAACACTTTTATTTTAAAACGAAAATAATTGAGCTTTGCTAACATGTAGAGTATGGATTGACCATGGCACCCTCATGGCCTGCACAGCAAATGGCACCATGTCCTGGCGGGACCTCCACAACAGGGAGGCTGTGTTGCCCTCACTGCTGAGTGCTCAGAATATTATAAGGTATTGGTTTGCATGTCTGGTTCCGAGGAATTGCAGAATATATTACCTAAGTTTTGCTAAACTAAATTCAATCTCACAAAATGGTAACTGGTCTCAAAAGAGTCCTTTTAAATAAAGCATGAATTAATGAGGATGAAAATGCAGTATAAGCAAACCTGAGAAAAATGCGAGAGCCGCCTCATCTGCCTTGTGTGAGCTCTTTGCCAGCTACATTTAAGGCACACATGATAATCTAATCGTACCTGACATGCAAGTGCCCAAAAATGTTTACAAAAAAGTAAGAGTCGACAGGAGAAGCATTTAAAATACGGGTTCCTGTCCACTGTCATTAATGATAAGTGTAATTAGACCTGATGACATTGTAAGTATCCCTTAACAAATAGGAAGACATTAATAATTAAGCATCTGAAACACAAGGAAGACCGTACACATTTTTCTGCAAACTTTTTTTTTTTTAAACCACACACACTAAGCCTTGGTTTGTTCATCTTTCTTTTTAAAAATTTATTTATGGATTTTTAGAGAAAGAGAGAGAGAGAGAGATCAATTTGTTGATCCACTTACTAGTATTTATACATTAATTGGTTGACTCTTGTATATGCCCTGACCGGGGATCGAACCCACAATCTTGGGGTTTCTGGATGATGCTCTAATCAACTCGGCCAGTGCTGCAACATTTTGTGTGTGTGGAAAATTTCAAGTGCATATAAAGTTTGAGAAATGAGTGCAATGGGCCCCGGCCCATCATGTTTACAGAGTCAGGGACTATCCTGTTTCATCTAACCCTACCCACTCCCCTACCCACTCATGGATTATTTTGAAGCAAATCCTAGCCATCATACTATTTCATTCATAAATATTTCAATATTTTCTCTGAAAGATGAGTCTTTTAAAAAAATATAACATGCCATTTTTATATCATAAACAAGACCAATGAAAGGCTCCTCAACACCACCCAGACTATTCAAAGGTCTCCTAATGCTTCATAATCATTTTAGCAGTTTGTTCAAATCAGAACCCAAATAAAATCCATATAGTGAAATTGGTTTCTAGATCTCTTGTCTTTTATTTTTTAAACTTCGTTTTTTAGAACTGTTTCAGATGTACAGAAAAATGGTGAAGACAGGATAGTGTGTTCCCCTACAGCCTGCACCCAGTTTCCCCACTGTTAACATCTTACATCAGTGTGGTCCATTTGTTAGAATTAACAAATACCGATACACTATTATTATTTTGGTTAGTCCTCACCTGAAGATATTTTTCCATTTATTTTAGAAAGAGTGGAAGGGATGGGGAGAGACAGAGTGAAATACCGATGTGATCAGGGCCAGGGATCAAGCCTGCAACCTTGACCGGAATCGAACGCGGGACCCTTCAGTCCACAGGCCGCTGCTCTATCCAGTGAGCCAAACCGGCCGGGGCTGATACATTATTATGCACCAAAGCTTCTATTTCCTCGTTGTCCCCTGCTGTCCTTTTTCTGTCCCGGAATCCCATCGGAAAGAGCACTTTACATTTAGTCACCCGGCTCACGCTTTCTTGTGTTTGGTGACTTCGGCTGCTTTGAGGCGTGCTGGTCAGGTGTTTTACAGATTGTTCCTAAAGTGGGATTCATCTGAAGTTGTTCTCAGGTTTAGTGTGGGAGCGTGGGCTCCAAGAGGAAGACCACAGAAGTTAAGCGCCACTCTCATCACATCCTGTCAAGGGAGCGTATTCCCAGCATGATTTGTCACTGTTGGTGGTGACCTTGATCACCTGGCTCAGGGAGTGTCTGTCAGGCTTCTCCACTAGGAGGTCACTCTCTCCTTCCCTTTCCATACTGTTCTCTTTAGGAGGAAGCCAGTGTGTGCCGCCCTCGCAGACTGCAGGGCTAAGCTGTACTAGTAGTTCCTTCTGCAGAAGAATTTCCTGTGGTCTCCTGGCAACAAATTTACAATTGATGTATTTGAAAATTGTCTTTATTTTATGTCTCCAATTTTTATTTTGAAATAATTATAGATTAGTAGGTACTTCAAGAAATAATAGAGTTCCCATGTCCTATTCTCTGGATGGTGACATCTTACCTAAATACAGTACAGAAGAGACTCAAAGTCGTACAACCCACAGAACTTGTTCAGATTTCACCAGTTTTACATGCATTAGTGTGTGTGTATGTGTGTGTGTGTAACTCTGTTCAATTTTATTACATGTGATTTGTGTAACCAAAACTACATAACTGTTCCATCACCAAAAAGATACCCCTCATGTACCTTTTTATTTCTCATTTTTGAAGAATTCTTTTTTGCTGGATATAGAATTTTAGGTAGATAGTGGTGTGTATGTATGTGTGTGTATGTTTGTCCTTAAATATGTTCCATTTTCTCCTGGCCTCAATTTTTTTCTGATAGAAACCAGCTATCCTGTTTTTCATGTGATATATTCATTCCTTGCCCTCTCTGCTTTGATTTTCCTTTTATATTTGGTGTTCAGAGTTTGACTCTGATGTGTTTGTGTGTAGTTTTCTTGGCTTTTATGCTGTTTAAGGTTTACTAACTTTCTCTGATGTGTGAGTTACTGGTTTTGATCCACTTTGGGAAACTTCCCAACCTGTATTTCTTTAAGTATTTTTTTCTGCCCCATATTCTTTCTCCACTCATTCTGGGACCCCAATTTCATATATACTGGACAGTTTGATAGCTTTCTACCAAAAGAGCCCTTATTCTTGTCTCTGTTTCCCCCTTTCTAATTTAATGATTTCTAAAAATCTGGATAACATATTTTTTAGTTCTAGGGTTTCTATTTGGTTCTTTTATAGTTTCCATCTCTCTCCTAAAATTCTCCCATCTCTACCCAACATACCCATGTTTTTTTGTAGGTTCTTTAACATTCTTTTAAAAAAATTCTTTATTGTTGAAAGTATTACATATTTAATACTTTTCCCTTTTCCCCCATTGACCTCTTCCCACCTGCTCCCACCCCCCAGCACAGGCCCTCACCCCCCTACTGTCTGTGTCCATTGGTTGTGCTTATATGCATGCATACAAGTCCTTCGGTTGATCTCTTACCACCCCCCTCCCACCCTCCCCTGCCTTCCCTCTGAGGTTTGAAGATCTGTTCAATGCTTCTGTCTCTGGATTTATTTTTATCAGTTTATGTTCATTATATTCTACAAATGTGTGAGATAAAATGTGATACTCATCTTTCTTCAACTGGCTTATTTTGCTTAGCATAATGCTCTCCATGTCAATCCATGCTGTTGCGAATGGTAAGAGTTCTTTCTTTTTTATAGCAGCATAGTATTCCATTGTGTAGATGTATCACAGTTTTTTTAATCCACTCATCTGCCAATGGGCACTTAGGCTGTTTCCAGATCTTAGCTATTGTAAGTTGTGCTGTTATGAACATAGGGGTACATATATTCTTTCTGATTGGTGTTTCTGATTTCTTGGGAAATATTCCTAGAAGTGGGATTACTGGGTCAAATGGGAGTTCCATTTTTAATTTTTTTAGGTAACTCCATACTGTTTTCCACAGTGGCTGCACCAGTCTGCATTCCCACCAGCAGTGCACGAGGGTACCTTTTTCTCCACATCCTTGTCAGCCCTGTCATTTGTTGATTTGTTGATGGTTCTTTAACATTCTTATCAGTTATTTTTAAATCATTTATAGGCCTGCTTTTTTTTTAAATATATTTTATTGATTTTTTACAGAGAGGAAGGTAGAGAGATAGTCAGAAACATCGATGAGAGAGAAACATCGACCAGCTGCCTCCTGCACATCCCCCACTGGGGATGTGCCCGCAACCCAGGTACATGCCCTTGACCGGAATCGAATCTGGGACCTTTCAGTCCGCAGGCCGACGCTCTATCCACTGAGCCAAACCGGTTTCGGCTATAGGCCTGCTTTTATTGAATGACTTTTCTCTTGATTATAGGTCATATATTTATTTCTTTTTACATCTAGTAATTTAAAAATGTTTTTATTGATTTCAGAGAGGAAGGGAGGAGAGAAAGAAACATCAATGATGAGAGAGAATAATTGATCGGCTGCCTCCTGCTACCCCACCCACACTGGGGATCAAGCCCGCAACCCAGGCATATGCCTTGACCAGGAATCAAACCGTCACCTCCTGGTTCATAGATCAATGCTCAACCACTGAGCCACGCTGGCCAGGCAGATCTAGTAATTTTTATTTTATAGCGGACATTATGGGTATGTTTTAAAATTTTTGGATTATGTATCTTCTGAAAACTGTTTAGCTCTGTTTCATATTTGTATGTGGTGAAAGGTATGGAGCAAAGTTCTTTTTTGCATGTGACTACAGTACGTCTTCAATGTCATCAATAGGTTCTTGGAAACTGCGATTCTAAGCAAAATGATGTATAAGGAACTCAATATTGCCATAGGCTAATTGACAAAAAACAAGAGTTAAATTCCTAAGGCATATATCTGCTCACAAAAACATCACCAAAACAAAAACATAAGGGCTCAAAACGCTTCTAGTATTAAACATGAAAATAAATGTGAGCTATACATAATTCAAGAAAGATTAGTAAGAACAAGATTTACCAATTTTTAGTGACTCAGTGAGTGACGTGGTTGTAGTGGTGCACTCACACCCCCTCCACACACTCACTCAGGCTGGGTCACTGGAGACACAGAAGTTCACCTCACTGCACACCTTTGGGATGGATGTGGGGAAGAAACCAGTTCCCGGAAAAAAACATGCAGAGAAGAACATGCCAACTCTACAGCCTGTGGTCTCGGCCAGGAATCAATTTTTTTCTCATGAACATTATCATGATGTTTTTTGAAGACCTGCTGTATCCAGTTGTTCCAGCACCATTTGTTGAAAAGACATTCTCCATTGAATTGCCTTCGCACGTTTGCCAAAATTCAGTTGCCCGTATATGGGTGCATCTATTGCTGGACACTCATCTGGTCTGATGTATGTGTCTGTTTTTACATCAACAGTATACTTTACTGTAGCTTTATGTAATAAACCTTGAAATCGGATAGTTTTATCCTTCCTACCTTGTTTTTTTTTTTGTTTTTTTTTTCAGAATCGTGGCTAATCTAAGTCGTTTGCATTTCCTTTGAATTTTAGAATCAGCTTGTCACTTTCTACGAAAAGCCTGCTGGGATTTTGACTGGCACTGTTTTGAATCTATAAGTCAATTTTAGGAGGACTTATATTTTAGCAAACTTGAGTCTTCTGACTCATGAACAAAGTGTTATCACTCCACTTATTTAGGTCTTCATTTTCTCTCAGCAGTATCAGGGCTTTTCAGTGTAGAGGTTATGCATTTCTTTTTATCAGATTTACTCTAAATATTTTATATTTGGTGCTGTTATAAATGGGATCTTAAATGTTTTCATTTTTGATGGCCTGTTACTATATAGAAATACAATTGATTTTTGATGATCTCTTATCCTTAAACTTTGCTAAACTCACTTGTTAATTTTAGTCTTTTGTTTTTTTTGTGTGTGTGGAGTCTATTTGCTTATGCATATATACCATTCCTCTTATATCTGGCCAACTAGGAATGGAAAAATTGAAAGCTAAGCACAAGAAAATCTGCATGGCAGTTTTAAATTAAATATAGGGTGTCCCCAAAAATGTCTACACATGCTTGGAATAATTATAATGGCAGTGTTTATTAAAATACATTTAATTTCCAAAACTGAACTATCAGCTGTTAAAGTGTGTATACATTTCTTGGGGACACCCTGTATGTGCTATTTAATAATGGAGAGATGGGAAGTTGAGGAATTGAATCATTAAGGTTATTTTTGGATGATGGGAAAAGGATATGGGAATTCATGTGCTCCTTTGTTTGGGGAGAAATATCTAAGTGGAAACTGCATATATTATTTTAATTAATATATGCTGAAACACGTGGTATTTTAAAGAACTCCTTTAACAAAATTATAGTTAAGATTTATTTTCAATTTTTCAATCTGTAAAACAAACAAACCCCAAAACAAAACAAAACAAAAAACTATACTTATATGTACAATGTCAACATTTTCAGAGCACTTACACTAGGACACTGTGTTTCTCTTCAATCATATGACAGCACTGTACGTGCCGCAATCACATTTACAAAACCACCGCGTCAGCAGTCACCCAGGCAGCACGGTTTTACATTCCACGCACAAGAGAAACGGCCGTCTTCCTGGCTCTCGGCGTCCTCGCCGCGCCCGCCTGCGGCCCAGCAGAGCAGGTCCCCGCGTGCTTTTAGAGCTTCGGCTTGTAAAACCCACGGTGGCTGTTAGAGGCCACATCCTTTCCAGGCCCAAACTTAAATAATGAGAAATTTGCCATTTAAAAATAACAACTGATGGCTTATCAATGGGCATGGTGACATTTACCCGCCAAAAGGGGTGTAAAAAAACTGTATGAAAGGGAAAAATAAATACAGCTGTTGTCAGTAGTCTTGTTTACGCTACATTTCAGAACACTTAAACATAAACGTGCCCTTAAAGTTTTATAAAGTAGCTATTTATGATCAAATTACAACTGCTGGACAAATCTGATGAAGACAAAGTGATTTGGTAAAGGTTCAAAGACTCACGGGCCAGCAGGCATTTCCCCGCGCCCCGCGCCGGCTGCCGCGAGAAGCGTGGCGGCGACCTGCCCGTGTCCGACAGAAGGCACTAGGTCTGAGTATGCCGCACACTCGCCTTATGCCGTTACCTGTTCCATACCAGTGAATTCTTTGAAATAAAAAAATAATAAACATTTCAGGACACAGTGCACTTTAATGACATACAGCACTTGAGATCTTTCAGACAGAGGTCTGAAAATAGCCTTTTAATGCAAGCCTGACCCTTCAAAAACATAGAGTCCTCTTTTTTTATGCTTAGTTTCAACATCACTGGAAAAGATCCCCATCACTAAACCCTGATATACATTCTTGGCCATTCTGCTCCCTTCCATGGCATCAGTGTTCATGAGGCAAAGCGTGACCCGGAATCTTAGTTCAAGTCCGACAAGGGCTCCATTCACAAAAGTCATTCAGTTTTCGGCTCCTTTTGTTTGACACCTGTCAGGAGAGGGAAAATGAAAGTTTCAAAGGGATATCAAAACCCCTGACAGCACGTGCTCCTCCACGTCGGAGGTCCCCGTGTACCGGGCAGTGGACGGGCGGGACTGAGCAGGTGGGCGCCAGGCCCCCCACCCCCACCACCATGACCGCAGCATGCTTTCAATCGGTATAACTAACATATTGTAATTCTAAATATGCGAGGTTTAATTCAGAAGAGGATTCTGCTGCTAAAGGATTGTAAAATAAATGTGCATTTACATTTTAATGAAGATGCAAAGTTTACATTTTAATGAAGATGCAAAGTACTTCCATTGTACATATAAAAGTGTCTTTAAAAAAAGCATTATACACGTTTAGGATAATTGCACATAACACTAACTTGATCTGGCCAGGATATTTCAAAATGGGTTGGGAGGGAGAGTTATTATTTTTCTCATCACAGCAACTTCTCTCCTATTTTCTCAGCAGACACTCAACTTTAGAAAGAGATTAACAATCTACAAAAAAATAAGGGGCCAACCCTGGCAGTGTGACTCAGTGGTTAGAGCGTCGGCCCTCACACTGAAGGGTTGCAGATTCAATACCCAGTCAAGGGCATGTACCTGGGTTTCAGGTTCCCTCCCTGGCCCCTGAGGGGTGTGTGGGAAGCAACCAACTGATGCTCTTTCTCACACCTCTCCCTCCCTCCCTCCCTCCCTCCTACTCTCTAAAAACCAATGAAAAAAAAACCCTCGGGGTGAGGATTAACAAAAAATAAAAATAAATAAGGGACTAAGAAATTGTGGCTAATGCCCTCTGACTGCTGACTCATTGGTTGTATGTGTAGACACTTAGGTTCATTTGGGGAGTCTGAGTTAAGTGTGACAATGAACTAGCTTTTTGAAAGACAATGTCATTATATTGTATCAGTATCCTGCATGGGGAACTGTGCCCATTATCTGGTGAGAAGAAGGACTCTGGTACCTCTTATTCACATAGTAGTGGATGCTTAAAAAGTGCCTGATTATTCCATAAACATCCACCCAACAGTGCTCTCCTGGGGATGGTGCCTTACTGTGCACCAACAGCTTGCACTTACGGTTTTGGTTTCAACTCCAAGCACCCCGGAAGGGACCGAGGGCCTGTATCGGCCTGCTCATTTCCAGCTGAAGGAACAGAGGGGCCTCATGAGGCGAGCGGCTGGCCCACACCCACAGCTCTCAGGGGTCTGGGATGCTTATTGCAGGCTGCTCCCACGCACGGGAGCATCAGGCCCTGCTGCTGACCTGTCCCGGCAGCCCCCGCGTTCTGACAGGTCTGCTCCCGGTGTTCGCCTGTCCTGTCCTTATAGGAACACAGCGTTCTCTTAAACAGACGGCATTATGCACTCTATATTATAGAGAATTCTAATTCGGCTACCCCCGTCTTTACCCCATCACCTCTATGGTAACAGACGTTTCCAATTCCCGCTGCACGGCGGGTCCCTCTCCACAGAGGAGCATTAATGACTTAAGTTTTTGAAACAGCAAATCTGGATGGAAATTTAAACCCATCCAGCCCAATGTGCTCATGGTTCAAGACACGAAGGCACACAGAGGATGAAGAGCCGCACTGTTTACTCTGAGTCTGCGATGCACAACGAATCTTGGCTGCAGGGACAGCCGAGGGCCTTGCCCCACCCGGAGAGGGTGCCCTTCTCTGAGCTGCCAGGTTCTGTGCCCACATGGATGCTCTGCCCAGAGAGGAGGCCTCTTCCTGATTGCAGGAAGGCCGTTCGGCCGTCTGTACGGGTAATCCCTCTCTGGGTGGGCCGCTCCTCGGCTGGACGCGGCCTCCGAGGGCTGTCCGCTGCCCACACAGCTGCGGCTCACGGCCACTGCTCGCAGCATTCCACTGCACGAACAGAACAAATCCGTCCATTCTTCTGCTCAAGGATACCCGGCTTGTTTCCAGCTTTAGTTTAATGCTATGAACAATCTCACATTCATTTATTCTTTTTATCAACATCTCATGATTATAAAGATTATCATGAGCTTCATGTTCCCTAATATCTGAAATTTTAAAGTGACCACACCAGCCCCCATGTCTGGTTTCTGATTCGGAAGGCGTGGGGGGGCCCTCGGGGGACATTTCTGACCAGCCCAGGTGCTGCTGCTGCCCTGGGCCTCGTGCGTCCCTGCTCTGCTGGAATCACAACCTTGGGGCTCCCGCTCAGGGAGCGTGATGCCTTCTCGGGGCGGTGGGGATCCTGAAGGGTGGCATTTTTAGGTGAGAGGTCAACTGTAAGAACTAGTCTCAGCTAGTTTGATTTCTGAATGAAAGAAAAAATCAATACCGTAATGTAGTACACACACTTGAATGTTTAACTTTTAAGAGTTCAAAGTGAAAAAAAAAAAAAAAAAAGAGTTCAAAGTGCATGTCTCTTATCTCCTGTCTTAGCATTCTTGGACTTGGTCTGTGCGGCCCAAAGCTGGGTTTGTATTTTTTTAAAATATATTTTTACTAGAGGTCTGGTGCACAAATTCATGCACAGGTGGGGTCCTTCGGCCTGGCTGGCGATTGGGGCAGATAGGGGGTGGGGGTGGGGACTGGATGGCTGCGGGGAGGGATCGTGGGAGGTTGGCCAGCCAGCTGCCCCCTGCTCCCCCCCGATCAGGGCCAAGGGGGGGTGGCCAGGGGGAAGGATTGAAGGAGGTAGACTGGCCAGGGGGAGGGGCCGCAGGAGGTTGGCTGTGGGAGAGCACTGACCACCGAGGGGCAGCTCCTGCATTGAGCATCTCTCCCCTGGTGGTCAGTGTGCATCATAGCAACCGGTCATTCGGTCACTTAGGCTTTTATATATATAGAGAGAGTGATTTCAGAGAGAAAGGGAGAGGGAGAGATAGAAACATCAATGATGAGAGAGAATCATTGACTGGCTGCCTCCTGCACACCCCCTACTAGGGATTGAGCCTACAACCCAGGCATGTGCCCTTGACCGGAATCGAACCTGGGACCCTTCAATATGCAGGCCAACGCTCTATCCACTGAGCCAAACCAGCTAGGGCTGGGTTGTCTGTATTTGGGGGCAGGGAGGGGAGGAGGGGAAAGAAAAGGAAAGGGGCTGGTGGGGTTAGGACCCCTACAGTCCCCCACTATTAAACATGTGCCACAGAAGGAACACCAACTCTTTTCCAAGGCTGCGCCCCCCTGCACGCTCCCGGCCGGGACCTGAGGGCAGGCTCAGAGCAAATCTGGCAAAAATGAGTTTAGCCATCGGTGCTGTTTGGTAGTTAATGTAATTTCCATGCACTCTTCATGGAAAAAAGTCTGTTATGTCTTTTGTTTTATATACTCAACACACTAGAAAGTCATTTGTTTGTGAAGTGTAGATGGTGTCAATAGTTAGAACCCAGAGAATTTCCCTCCTGTTTTCCAGTTAGTCCTAAAAAGAAAGTAAAACTGAAGAGCCTTAGCTTTTTAGTGGAAAAGGTCCTGATGACCTTGGCAATGAATCCTCGATTACGCGGGCACTGCTGGGCAGAGGGGCCGAGTCAGGCTGCTTTCGATAAACTTTTCTCTTGCTCAAGCGGAAGAATAAAACTTCACAACCACAAAGAAAAAGAAAATGGTTCACAGAGGAACGCACAGAAGCCCCACTCCGGAGGAAACGTGTTCCTTCTCTGGCACACGTCTAATAGTGGGGGGGCTGTCGGGGTCCTACACCCACCAGCCCCTGTGCCCTTCCTGTCTCAGGAGGTGAAGGTCAGAACCAGCCTCTGTACCTGGCGGGGTGAGGATGAGGGCTTGCAGAATATCTGACAGGGAAATAATACCCACAATACTATCTGCTTCATTCACCACCACCAGCCGATGGACCTGCGAACGAGAGAAAAGGAGGCCACATAAGCAAGTTAAATAAAACACCTTAAAATGGAAAATAGGAAAAAAAATATCGTTCACATTCTCTACAGTGAATCCATCCCACAAATCACAGAAAGTAGCAGCATACAGAAACATGGAAAGGTCTTTGGCTCTGAAGCTCAAATGCGGTGCTGATCTGCTTGACTACTTTTTTTAAAATTTTAAACTTTTACTGATTTCTAGAGAGAGAGGAAAAGGGAAAAACCTCAATGTGAGAACATAACATCCTTCGGCTGCCTCCTGTCAGGGATTGAGTCTGAAACTCGGGCATGTGCCCTCATCGGGACTCCAACCAGCAACCTTTTGGTGCATGGATGACACCCAACCAACTGAGCCACACTGGCCAGGACTGTCTAACTACTTAATAAAATATATATATATATTATTGATTTCAGAGAGGAAAGGAGAAGGAGAGATAGAAACATTAATGATGAGAGAGAATCATTGATTGGCTGCCTCCTGCACATCCCCTCCTGGGGGATTGAACCTGCAACCTGGGCATGTGCCCTTGACCGGAATTGAACCCGGGACCCTTCAGTCCACAAGCGGACGCTCTATCCACTGAGCCAAACCGGCTAAGGGCATGCCTGACTACTTTTAAGAACAATTTAGCCAGCCATGTCCAGCTGAGTTTTCAAATTTCACAATATTAGCATATGAAAGATACAACTCAAAACATGAAGTACAATGTAGCTATCATATTCTCTTAAACAGTTTTTATTTTTAAAAGTATCTCTGTTTCTCACAACTATCAGATCCTGTTTCATGTGGGAAAAAGTCCCAATGAGCACTAACAGGCCACCGCCCTGGGACTGTTTTTTATTTTTTTATCATGTCTCTATGAAGTTCATATATTAATAATATTCAGAGGATAAATGAATAGTAAAGCAAAGTAGGTTACAGTCATGTCTCTTTTTCTACTTGAAAGTCTTTTATAAACAGGTGGGCCATGTCCTGAGGTATTGCGACAGCGAAGCATCCTTAGAGCAGGAAGGAAGGAGAACATCCCCGTCTCAGATTTAAAAGCTTTAGAACTTCCTACTGTCAGTTCCTTCGGAGACCCTCTTCTCCATACGGAACCATTAGCACCCTGGTCCCCCAGTGCAAAATGGGGATGCAGGGAGGAGAAGGGAAGAGGGGGAAGTTGTTTTTATATTTTGTCTTTTTTGTTGTTGTCCACCAGCCCTCTCCCCTTTGGCGACTATCAGCTTGTTCTCTATACCTATGGGTCTGTTTTCTGTCTTATTTATCCATTTGTTTATTTCTTTAGAGTCCACATGTAAGTGAAATCATACGGTGTTTGTGTTTCTCTAACTTCTTTCACCCGGCATAGTACTCCCTAGGAGGTCCATCCACGTTGTCACAGACGGCAGGCTTTCATGGCTTTTATTTTTTGGCAGCTGAATAATATTCCGTTGTATATATGTCCTTCTTTATCCACTCATCTATCGATGGACACCGAGGTTGCTTCTACACCTTGGCTGTTGTGAATAATGCTACAGACACATGGGGTGCATATATCTTTTCAAATTAGTGTTTTCATTTTCTTTGGATAAATACTAGAAGTGGAATTGCTGGCTCATAAGGTCGTTCTATTTATACATTTTTAAGGAGCCTCCAAACTGCTTTCCATAGTGGTTGTGCCAATTTACATTCCCATTAACAGTGCCAGAGGGTTCCCTTCTCTCCACATTCTCGCCAACACTTGTTGTTTATTGATTTTCTGGTTCTAGCCATTCTGACAGGTGTGAAGTGGTATTTCATTGTGGGTTAATTTGCATTTCCCTGTTGATCAATGATGTTGAGCATCTTTTCGTATGTCTGTTGTCCATATGTACGTCTCCTTTGGAGCAACGTCATCACTGGTCCTGCAAACCCGTCTCCTAACAAACTACACCGAAGCTGAAACCGGGTCTCTGTCCCCCACTGAGAAGTCACCTGGTGAGAGAATTATTTTAATGAGGAAAGTTGAGAAAACGGTTCAATTCCATGTTTTCCTCAATGGCCTATTTCATACGACAATGAAGTTTCTTTGTTCACCAGATGAACTTCTAGGACCGGCCAGGTACCTTTTCTTCTACCTGACGTGCAGGTGCTCACAGAGAGCCAGGGACACAGAGGAGCCTGGTGCAGCCGGAACTCTGTCCCCCGGAAGCAGTCCCTGTTACCGCCGTGCTGGGAGTCTTTCTGGCGGCTTTTCTATGTAGATGCATGTGTATTAACACAGAGAGTCATGCTGTTACGTAGTACTGTAATGGGCTTTTTCCTCTTAGCAATATCCTGTTAATGTTTTTCTATAGCATCAAAATTCTTCAACATGAATTTTTATCATTTAAAGGATTCCACCATTTGGATGTCCATTGTGCTTATAAATAGGAAGGATGCCTTACCTATTTCTGATTATGATCTTCAAAAGGCACGCAATTCTAAGGACATTAATAATAAAGTTAAGATATATTCCTAAGTCAATTAAACCCCTCTGCAAAACAAGTGGTGATTGGTATTAAATTCAGGTAGAAAAAGGAAAGACTCTCCCAGGCAGTGTTGCTCAGTGGCTGAGCATCAACCTATGAGCCAGGATGTCACAGTTCAATTCCTGGTCAGGGCACATCCCCAGGTTGGGGACTCAGCTGATCAATAATTCTCTGTCATTGATGTTTCTATCTCTCCTCCCTGCATCTCTGAAATCAATAAGAATATATTTTTAAAAAAGAAAAGAAAAAGGGAAGACTTCATATTGGGATTCGAGTGACACACTGCCAGCCGTGACAGTTGGAGCTGGGAGTCACCTCAGAGGCGGACAGGGGGCAGGGCTGGGTGGGTTCCGCAGGCTGGCTCCCAGGATGGAGCACTGCGCCCTGCTTCACACCAAGCTCTCAGAAAGCAAGCTAGTCGCCTGTTATGAGCCTATAAAATAATCAGGTACTTTTATTCTTGGACGGAGCTCTTGCATTTATGATAATCATGAAAGCAGACTTATCGTCATGAATTGATTTTGCTTAATTAGGGGTTGTTCTAAAAGGCACATAGCTGCAGCCTTCAGTCCTGGAGGGACGAACAGGAGAACATTCCTCTCCCTGTCTAACGAGGAAGGAGAGGAATGATTTTAGGAATGGGCATACTGAGTTAGATAAACGTCTAGTAACCTCGTCTCCTGACCCTCGGCACTCATGTCCCCTTATACGTGAAAACCCTACAGGCAGTAAGTGTAACGGGACATGAGTGCTGAGGGTAGGAGACAGGGTTACTAGACATTTGCTATGTACCTAAATCGGGAGGGAGGTACTGGGGGGTGGGGGTGGGGGTGGAATTCCTTTAACTTGAAAAAATCAGAATACATTATTTACTTTGTTAAAACCATATAATTGCATCTTTTTAACTTTTGATTTGTAAATACCCTATGGAACTTGAAGCTCTTGAAACCTGTTTCCTCCAGTATGTATTTTTTAAACCATGGCAGTACCTTGCCAGTTTACTTGATATCGGGACTTATAAATTGCATTCAATGAATGTTTACAGGTGACCTACTATGTGCCAGGTAACATGCTAGGCTCTGGAACAGGGAAACTGTGTCCTCCAACCGACCTTGAAGGTGGCCCCATGGGCCGGTCCTGAGGTTCACAATTCCGGAGGCGCCATTCACTGGTTACAGCTCCTATGACTTGGGGGGTGGGGTATGGGAAAGGAATGGGGAACAGCCATCTCACCTCCGCTCTTACTATTCTATCCACAATGGTCTCCAATATTTCCAGCTTACTGCACTTGACCACGCCCTCAAAGTACTGGGAACGGTGCTGAAGTGCCTGGGTCACGGTGATATCTAGGTTATTGTATGTTTTTTCAGCAGCAAGGTTCTGTAATAAAGAATCAGAATGCATTACATGCTTTCATTTAAGTCCACACGAGTGACCGCGATTAGTAAGTTTAAAGCCACCTGATTTTAAACACATCCATGCATATTCAGTACCAGCACACCAGCCTGTAATGTGTCGTCGCAGTGATCATTAAAGCTTACAAGGCGGACCTCAATGGTGGAGCGATTTTGTTAATTTGACTGCATGTCCTTCTAAAGCAGTGGTTCTCAACCTTGGCTGCACGTTAGAATCACCTGGGAATCTTTTTAAAATCCTGATTTCTGGGCCTCATCCTCCGGAAATTCTGTTTCTTTGTTATGGGGTGAGGCCACAACATTAGTAACAAAGAAACAGAATTTCCGGAGGATGAGGCCCAGAAATCAGGATTTTAAAAAGATTCCCAGGTGATTCTAATGTGCAGCCACGGTTGAGAACCACTGCTCTAAAGGTATCCCCTCCCACCAAGGCCCCCTCCTGAATAAGTCGTCTTCTGAGAGTCGGACTAGCGTCGGGTGAGGAAGTGCCGACGGACCCTCCTTAGGAGCCCCTCGGGTTCTCATGAACCTTAGCAGACCCCACGCAGCCAAGTTCCAATGGCCGGATTTTCTGGCGTCTCTTATGTTAAACAGAACAGGATGAAAGAGAGGCGTTGGGGCAGCTGCGAAGGAGTGTTCAAGGCTGGGGTCAATGTGACGGCCCCCAAGATGCGCACATGTGGCACCGCCAAGTTTCAGTTCCCATTCTTAGAAGGAATGGAAGGCTCTAAGGAAGTCCATTTCGAATGAACATGAAAAAAAGCATCACGTGGGAAGGTGGAGCACTGAACTCAACCTAGATTTAAGCCAGGATGCACGTGGGATTTACGTAACCATCTGGTACATTTGCTGTCTTCTTTAGGACAGTTGTCCCCAATCATCAAACAACAGGACGCACGTGACTACAAGTTCACGTGCACTAAGTTCAGATGCACTAAACACGTGCCTGTTGGTGGAATAAACAACATCTCCACATAGAACAAAGACCATTTAAAATATATACGCACGCTGTGGAGATGGATAGACTACACATGTACTGAAAAGACGGAGATTTATAAAACACCGCTAGTATATTATTCATTGCTAAGCCAATGACTATTAAAAGTACAATTACTACAGGGCCTCTACGGAATTCTCTGATAAGATCTTTACACTCCAAAAAGCTAGAAGTCATTACATGATGGAAAACCACAAAAACGAATTAGTATGTTTTAAATGCATTTTAGATGACAGGTTTAACAAAATTAAAAATACTTACAATTACATCAAATTTGGAATAAATATCTACGACTTTCCCTAAAAATGAAAATATATGTTAGAGAAGTATCTTAGGAACAAAAAAATAACATTTAAAATCAATCTTAACTGGGCCATGGTTAAGAATTACATATTGCTAAATAGAACGAGCGTGTCTATTTTTAAATGAACGTGAAATCCTGTATTAATGGAAAGTGTGAGAATATGCCAGTTTAAAGTTCTTATTATCCTGAGTGCTTCTCAGGGCTGAATTTATTCACCACGTCTAAATGTTCATTTCCCCCACTTGTTTCAGGGGCGAGGCCATCTGACAGTAACTTCACTGAGATAAATCGTTTTTCTGTTTATGGCCAAACAGACCTGATTCGTCCACAACAGGTAAGGCGGACACTCGTCTCTCCACAAAGACGTTCAGGGCTTTAATGATGGGCGTGTCGGGGTGGATGAAGGCGATGTTGTGGTAAGTCCCGATTCCCAGCGCGTCCAGGTTCTGCTTCATGAAGGCGGGCTTTGGCATATCGGACATCTGAACGGGAGGACAAGCGCAAACGCTCTAGACGCAAACAGGCCTTCTTCACGCTCACATACCCACACGAATGAAAAACTCGCGCGACAGAGTCAAGCCAGTGTTTTCTAACAATCTCAGTCAATACGAAAATGTGACTCTAAGAACTGTCTTTTGTTCAAACCAGTTTAAGTCCAGTATCTCTAACTACTTAGTAAAATATCGCAAAGTACTAACAGTGTAACATTTCCCCCTTCTCTCTGCCCACTGAAAAGAGGATGGAAGAGAACAACAGGTCTCTTTGGAAGTTAAGGCCCAGAAGCCACCAAGAATCCTTATTTGTAAGTATTTGTGGGAATCCCCTGCTCCGGGGCCCTCACTAGGTGACACTTATTAGAACCCACACAGGTCCAGACCCAGTGTCTGACGGTGGCTGTCCGAGCTGCAAGCTCGTCCTCACACCATCCGCCTCCACTCACACCCAACTCCCCTTTGGAGAACTCCAGTTTCCGTCAACTAGGAGTAAAGGACAAGCCAACTGAACAGAATTTAAAAATAGTGAACTTTTCTCTTTTTCACGGCTGTGTTAGCGGAGGAGGGAGAAGTCGGAAGAGAGAAGTCTAGGGTCACGTGTGATTAAAACAAAACAGGGTCTATGGTTTCAAAAGTCCACCTTTTATACAGGATGTAGCTGATTCCATCCTCCTGGAGTACCTTATAATTATCGGGAAAGATGAACAATTAGAAGAAACAAAATGTTCAAGTCAAAGAGTTCATCAATATTCAAATCATGAGACTCCTAGAAATTTAGAGAGAAAAAGAAAGCCCTATTAGGTCATCTAGCCCGCGGTGATGCAGGATAACCCGTTCCATACTGTGCGCTTCGGCTGACGGTCCGATGTCCCCAAGGGGAACACTCCCTTTTCTCAAAAATGAGCTCACAGTTCAGTGAAAGACAGGTTTTGAAACTTCTTTAAAGTTCTGTATTTTGATCAGAAAACCTCTAGCTATTCGGCTATTCTCCTAGCACGGCTCTAATTACCATATTGGCCCAAATACAAGGCAGTACCAGCAGAGGCAACCTCCTCTGGTATTGTTAGAGGAGAAAACACCAGAGGCCCATCTCAAACTGCTGCTCCCCTCCCAAGGCAGCGGAGCCGCGGGAAGGTGCCGGAACCGACTGCTTGGCCTTGGCCTCGGAGTCCCTGGGCTCGGGGGTGGGGTCGGGGTCGGGGGAAGCAGCGGCTGAGAAAGGCTGCTGGGCGGCCTGCCAGCAGTGACGGTGGCAGTCACTCAGCCTCGCTGGGTTTCATCACTTACAAACGGGATTAATAAAATACCTACCTGAGAGGGTGGTGGTGAGATTAGATTCATCATGTGACCTGCGTAGGACAGTGCCTACCTTATTGTAAATGCTTAACATTATTTAGCCCTTGGGATTAGAACTGCTTTAAAATGCTGTCTCGAAGGGGCCAATTGGGCTCGGTCGGGCCTGTGGGCCTTTCGTGCCCGCCCCACCCCGTCCTGTGAACGCTCATTGCGAAGGTGACTTTGTTCCCAGCTCATCTGAGGTCAGGTCTGGCCAACGTAGCACCTACATGTCTCCAATTCTTCCTCCCTGGACCAGCTTTCTACCAAACCTCATGCCTTCTTGTAAATGACTCTTCTCCTTCCTGCCTTCTTCCTTAGCATTACTTTAAACATGAACAGTGTTACTTTTCCACGTAAACTATTAAAATATGGGACTGGTTTGATGGACAGGAGTTTCTCCCAGTGACTGCACCCTCGGTGCTCCGTCCAGCAGAGGTGGGCGGTGCTCCCCACTCCAGAGCGCCATCCACTGCCTTACTGAAGCTGGGTAAGGGATGGGAGAGCTAATCGGAGGCACATTGTTGATGTCTAGTAACTTCTTTAAAAAAACAAAACTCTTCAAGCGATCTCTCCTGAACCATGAATGAAGCCGCCTACTGGTTCTGGCTGACCAATTGCCTGTAACATCAAACTCAGTGCATGTCCTAACCGGAAAAAATCAAATTCCGTGCCTATCGTTAAAAGGACAAATTTAAAGCCCTCTTGTGAACACTCGGTCCCTCTGAGCCTCTTTGAAACCTGCCGACCGAAGAGGGTCTAAGCTTTGTATGATGATGAAACCATTTCATTCCAAATGCAGCGGAGAAAACTTACAGATGACACAGCCCTAATTTGGACCAACATGGTATTATTCTCTTGCCAAAATTTTATGTGCTTTGGGTTTTCCTCTCATGGCTGCCGTTAATAAGCTAATTCTGGGGACAGTTCTTTTTGAATATATGTTTCCAAAACCATGATCCCAATAAAGCAGAGTAAGGCAATTTGCTATAAATATTGGCTCAATTTATCTTGTGTAGCAATTCCTTAATTAGACTGACTTGCAAATTAGAATATTTTAGGTGATAAAATATTCTAATTTAAATAGAGAATTCCGAGTGTTTTTATTATTTGGATAGTTTTTAATTGGAATCAACGTTTGAGAATGTACAATTCAAATAGCAGTAAGCTGAGAAACTGAAGTTTAGAAATGGAGACCTCACAACTAACGATTTCTGCTACGGAGGGCAACAGGACCCAATTTACTTGAAGTAAATTAGTTATAAAGTAGATGCAGCTATGTCTTTAGAAACACTAAAAACTACTTACAAAAAGCTGGAGGAACTTGAGGATTCTTTTGTGGGTAAGTATATAAAGTGCATTCCCACTGATAGGGTCAATAACTGGCAATCTGTGGATTTTATTTTTGATCAACGAGTTTACAGCATCGAAGAGGCTGTGGGAAAAGCCATTAAAGTTGTTAGGAGGCTTTCAGGACAGATTAGAAAGCTCTGGACCACCCCTGCTTTCCAAGCATTTCCAGTGTTTTTATATTACAATCACAAGAGGTCGAATGACTTGTAACAGTGGTTTGGGAAAGTTTTAAACTGGAGATCTCGGTAAATATTCTGATTCCCTCCCCCCCACAATCTATGCTAATAAATCTCAAACACAAGTGTGAGCTACAAATTTCTGGCGGTTTTCTAGAAGCACATTTACTGCTTTTATTTGAGAAATGACAGACGCCAACCCCCAGGAAAGCTAATGGGCGACACCACCAGCGACAGAGGCAGCTGGGGGTGGGGGTGGGTAGGGGGGGAGGCCTGGACCAGCCGCTGGCGGCTTCCTGCTGGGCCAGCCGCTTCTGGGCAGCTCTGGCCTCTCCTGTGACTGCCAACCAGGAGGCATGGTAGGTGTGTCTGTTGGGATTTGGAAATAAAAATACTAAAAATCAACATTTCACTTTTTCTCGCTGGGGTTCTAGAGGTAAGGATGCTTCCATACAAGCGTGGAAATGGACGAGAGCCATCGCAGAGGCTTGGTAAAAAAATGTCTGGGCGGGAAGACCGGAGAGGGCAGCCCTTCTTCTGGGCCCCCTCGGGACCGATGGCTGAGAGAGACTGACTTTTCAGCTCCACAGCACGTCAGCAAGCTCACATTCCTGGCAGCTCCCAGGGACCGTTTCACAGGTGGGGCAGAGCCAGGAGCCTGCAGTCCTAATGAGCTCCCTACAGGACTTCGGCTACAGGCGACCTGGATTTTAACGCTGCTTAGGATGACCAGCTCCCTAGTCCATGATCAATCCCTTCCATCAATAGTCGCTGTGATTGTTATTATCTCTAGACTTACTGAATTCAATATTTGGAATTAAGGAGGCTGGCCCTTATCTAGATAAGAAAAATCTATTAACCAATCAATCATTGTAACAAAACAGATGGATCTGAGTGAATGTTTTCAAAGGAGAACAACGGCCCATGTTTACCTTGCATCTGGAGATATATTCACTAAAGGCTTAAATGTTTCTTGTAAATAAAGCTCTGTATTTACAGAAAGAAAAGATGTAATTAGTAACATATTTGCTGTTTGCAATTATTACATAAATTAAAATACCCTTCAATTTATAGGTAATAATTAAAGACCCAAATCAAGTTTCATTGACCGAAAACTATCATGTTAATTATAGTTATGGCTATTTTAAGTCACTCTCAAACTGGATGTTGCCGCTGTGGACAAATTAAATATTTAATGGTATTACAAGAGATGCTGTAAAGATGAGAAGAAATCGGACAAGAGCGAGGCCGGCAGGGGGCACTGGCTGCTGCCGGGCACTGGCTGCTGCCGGGCACTGCCCGCTCAGGAGCGGGAACGTGAACGGAGCCCTTCAGAACTAATTTTCGTTAAGTTAAAAAATAAAAGCTAAACAGACTTTGTTCCCGAAATGTTATTAAGTTTGATTTTACCAAACTAATGCTCAAAATTCACTGCATCCCGGGGAAGCTCTCTAGCGTAGAAATCCTCTTTGTAAAGACGAACTAATGAACTTACTGAGGTTTCTATACAGAAGGCATTCAAGGACGTGTGGACATTGTTATTACTGCTGAATCGCCATGTAATGTTAAAATGTATATACACTTAAACCTGGTCTCAGATGACTTACACAGTGAATCTGACAACAAGTGACTGTCTCGGTGTTAAGTTATATGCATTTTCACATCATAATAGGCAGTGCTGAGATATGGATCCCATGCCGGCTTTGTTTACTTTGAATTGATAACGCCACCATAAATCAAATCTACCATGCAATGAAACTTCTAAATCACATGGCATTAACAGTCCCCTAACCCCATGGTCGGCAAACCGGGGCTCGCGAGCCACATGCGGCTCTTTGGCCCCTTGAGTGTGGCTCTTCCACAAAATACCACGTGCGGGCGCACACATACAGTGCGATTGAACCTTTGTGGCCCGTGCGCAGAAGTCGGTATTTTGTGGAAGAGCCACACTCAAGGGGCCAAAGAGCCGCATGTGGCTCGTGAGCCGCAGTTTGCCGACCACTGCCCTAGCCCTTTAGAGAATTCTAACGAATGTCCACATTTCACAGCTAGGCACAAAGGTTGCTTATCATACCAAGCGGATTATGGGAAGTACCAAGCGAAATTTCAATTTTAAATTCAAAATTTTCTTTCAACTGGTCCCTCCATTTCTCTCTAGTTCACCCCCCCACCCCCCAGCTCCCTCAGGGATTCCCACCAGCCCTGCATCTATGGTATTCCCGCTGCCCGTCCTTGCCCCCCACCCACCCCCTCCAATCCACTGACAGAACAGTTTCACAATTGTGCAACTTGAAGTGGCCCCATTTCAGAAAGGGTACTGTGACTATAAAGGGTGAATTTCAGTGTTACAAACAAAACGAAGCAACTGTGACATTATTTTCATGTTATCTGATCCCAATCATCTAGTTCAAGGTTCACTTGTACTATGTTTCTCCATAATTGGTAAAGAAATAATCATTAACTTTAAGAACAGATCCTTGCTCTTGTTAATCGTAGGCATTCCTTTGGTGCATTTTCCATACAAAGGCAAATTTTTTTTTTTTTGGGGGGGGGGTAATACTTCGTCCTGAAATGGTGGCTCCATTGGGGGCAGAGATGTGGGTGCTGGTTAGCTTACTCATTCCTGGGTTCAGTATAAAGACCTGCTACAGGTTCTCTATACATTTCTATTAAACAGAATGGGTAATATACACAGTAGGATGGCATACTATCAAAACTAAGATATAAACAAATGTTTTAATTAATGCAATTTATTTTATCATTAAGCAGAGAGAGAAGGATCTATGAAATTAAAACATACACGAAGTAGAACATTTTTTTCTGATAGTAAAATATTTTAAATACCCCACAGTACTTACCCCTCCATGTTTCAATCTTATGTTCCTCTAATTCATAAATCTGTACCTGAAAATAAGAAAAAATTCTTACTTACAAAAGTTAATGTAAGAAACATTTCATCACTGCTGCTGACTCCTATAATTCAGCAGAGGCAAACAAGATATCCAATGCTGGAAATACAAATGAGAAAGAAAATGCTCTACATTTCTCTGAAGATAAATGTTCTGTCAATTTAAAACATAATAAGCAAGTCTAATATATTTCCATTAACCCCTAGAGTGCTGGGGCGCACGATCGCACTCCTCCTATCTTTCGCGGGAAGTGCCAGGAGCGCCATCGAGCGCCTGTAGTGTCACTATGAGATGCTAGTGGTTCACTCTATTGACAGCTGGCACCCAAGTGCAGATAATACTTGTGATGCCAATGTTTGCAGTTCTAAGATTGACCACTGGCACTTACCTGCCCAATTTTTTACAGGTACTACGATTTTATGAAGTTTACTCAGATCTTGCAGTAAAGGTTTCCTTAAGTTTTTGAATATGTAACTTCATTTACTTGCGATTCATAATTTTTTTCCCCTAAACTGCTGTAAAATCAGCAAAAATGCCTTGGCAATTTTAGCATAGTTCCTAGGATATTGGTTGGCCCTCAAAGGGTTAATTTGAAAATTTCGGATACGCTTTAATTTTAAAGCACACATGGACATATCCACTCATTCCTTCTTTCTGAGACAACAGAAGATCCTTAGCACCTCTAACTTAAAAAGAAAAAACAACACACTTGAAAAACCCCTACACAACAACAGTCTCAGCTGCTAACTGTCATCCCCAAAGGAAGGAGGGGACAGGAAAATATTTGAAGAAACAGTATCTAAGAGAATAGAGAAAAAGAATACAATTTCAGGAGACACAGAGGAAGCACGTGACACAATTCAACATCCATTCACGATAAAAACTGTCATTAAACCTGGAAAAGTAATATCCTCAACACGGTAACAGCCATCTACGAAAAAACTATAGCCAACATCACGCTTCACAGGGAAATACAGAATGCTTTCCCTCTACGATGCGAAACAGGCAATGAGGCCTGCTCTCAGGACTTGAAGGCTCTACTGGAAGTGCTAGCCAATGAAATAAAGCAAGAAAAGTGCCAGGCTCACAGACTGCAGGACTCAATATTGTTAAGAAGCCCATTCTCCCTAAACTGATCTACAGACTTTCAATAACACCAGCAGGCTGGGTTTTACTGTTTGTGTGTGTGTGTACGTGTGTGTTTTAATCCTCACCTAAGGATATGTTTTTTACTGATTCTAGAGAGAGAAGAAGGGGGGGGGGGAGAGAGAGAGAGAGAGAGAGAGAGAGAGAGAGAGAGAGAGAGAGAGAGAAACACTGATGTGAGAGAAAAACATTGACCAGTTGCCTCCTGTACATGCCCTGATGGGAATCGAACCTGCAACACTTTGTCACACTGGCCAGGGCCCATCAGGCTTTTTATTTAAGTCACCAAGAGACTATTGTACAAGAGATAGACAAGTAGAACAATGGAGCAGAATGGAGTACAGTAACAGATCCATACTTAAGGCAGTAAAACAATTTTATGACAAAAAGAAAGGCTTTTCAATAGGGGACAACTGATGGTATTTTCAGACATTATGTGCATAGAAAAAATCCTGACAAATGTACAAAAAGGCTCCTAGAACTAGTGAATCTTATAGGATAAAAGGTCAATATATAAAAATCAATTGTTTTTATATATGAATGATGAATACTTGGAAAATGAAATAAACCATAGCTTTCACAATAGCATTTTTCTGTATGAATTAAGAAAATGAGGTGAAATGTGAAGAAAAAAATGTATCCTCAAGTATTAGCTGCACTTAATAAAAATCTATCCACTTATTAATCATACTCTGTGATTTTGCTAGTTCACAAGCAGAGAGATGACCATTGTAAGAAAAAAATCAATATTTGCCTGCATTGATGGTATGTAAGAAATCAGATCTATCATGTGAAATAAATATGAAATAACTACAAAGTCTTTGGCAAATTTTCCTTATAAGAGTTATGTCTTATGAAGAAACTTATTTTCCCGTTTTATGAAGGAATTTAGTTAGTGAGCAATATTGACTATTACATGTAAAAACAGTATTAACTGGATTGTCTTTTACCTTTTAGATACCCAAAATAGTACTAGTTAAAGAAACAAAGTATATAATTCTGTCCTTTCCCACCTGTGCAAACAAAAACAGAAGCAACCTCTACCGTATGATTTCACTTATATGTGGACACGAACAAACAAAATAGAAACAGACTCACAGATACAGAGAACAGACTGACGGGTGCCAGAGGGGAGAGGGGTTGGGGGGCTGGGTGAAAAAGGTGAAGGGATTAACCAAAACAAGCAGACAAAACCTCATAGACAGCCGACAATGTGGTGGTTACCAGAGGAACAGGGGGGTAAGGGGTGGTAGAAGAGAGCAAAGGGGTGGGGGGAATGGTGATGGAAGCAGACTTGACGTGGGGTGGAGAACACATAACACAATATACAGATGGTGTATTATAGAACTGTACAACTGAAACCTATATAATTCTATTAACCTATGTCACCCCAATACATTCAATGAAAAAACAAAGAAAAAACAATAAAAACACACAACCCCTCCCCCAATACAACAAAAACCAAACAAACTGGTAGAATCACGTAGTCAGAGTGTTAAAGGCCACTCCTGTCTTACAGAACAGCGGGGCCAGGGCCAGGGCCAGGGTGATGTGCCACAAAAATGAACCCCAGAAGTCTTTTTTTAACTGGCAGGAAAATGTCAGTTAAATTTCTTCCATTTTAACTTTTACTTCTTAAACCACAGAATACATATCGTTCTTGTTACAGAATTTTGGGTAAGTACATGAAGCTGCACTCCCATCAACAGGCCAGGAAAGCGAGCCCCATGGTATTCTCATCTCAGAGTGAGGTTGTCACTGGTGACAGCCATCAGACAGGAGTGGTGCCGGGGCCGCCTTCAGTCAGGGCCCAGGCTGCGTCTCTATGACAACGTGCCCATATGCTGTTCCAGGTCATACATTTAGTGAAACCTACAGAACATCTAGGCAAGAAGTCAGCGCATGGAAGTCCACTTCCGGGAACTCCTGAAAGCTGAATAAAGATGGTACAGCTTTTCATTTTCCTGAGGCGACCTTTTCAGGCTTAAACATATGACTGATTTACACAGAGGTACCTGCACATCATATATATTTGGAAAAATCAACCACCAGCACCACCCCTGTACCATCTCTCCGGCCCCCCCCCCCCCCCCCCCCCGCAAATCTTAAATCCACACACAACCAACCCCTATACACATACACAGAACACAGCTCCGATCAGACGAGGATTCTGGTACTTACCATGGGTGATTTATAATATCTATGTAGTATATTTATGAAATCTGTAATTGTTAGCATTCCTGGAACAAAGAATTGTATGTTAAATAGGAAATGATTAAAACACAAAAAAATTGCAAATGACAGGCAAACCCTGGAATAGTTACTAGAACAGCTTCTAAAGTACACGTCTCAAGCACAGTTTAATATATTATTTAAAGCTATTAACCTGTTAATTATCTACAGCAAACTAAGATACACAAATTTAGCTGAAATTGAACCTGACAGTAACTGGAATTAATCACAGTACTTGGCAAGTCAAGGAGAGAGAAATGAATGATTGTTACAGAACATCACAAAGGACTCGCAGCTACATGTAAATAATTTTAAATACTTTAAAATAAGATCAACCATTCCAGCAGCTCTGGAAACATGGCACTTCTGGGGGCACGACTCTGTGCCAGGCGCCAGGACTGCAAGAGGAAACGGACCATTTCACAGCAGCGCTGAGCGGCGCACAGCACTGACCGGGGACACCCACAGTCTGCCATGGCTCCCAGGATGTGGACTTTTGCAGTTTAGATAGCGTAAGTTACACAATGTTTTAATAGTATAGCCATGATTCAGCGAAGGCACTGACCACTTTTATGCTTCCTTTGCCCTGTCAAGAGGTGTTCGCCCTGGAGGGGCCACGGGTGAGTAACCGTGAGCACAGGTGGCTGACAGACAGACAGACGCCTGACCACAGCCTCACCATCACACTCTGGTCCCTGGGCTCACAGGGACCGGCACATAAGATCCTCCAGAGACAACAAGGTGCTGAATCAAAGGAAATTCAATCAAAGTAGGGAAGTGACTTTGAATTACCAGTGGCCCTCCCTTATCCGGATGTAAAAGCAAAAATGTTCTTTAATTTGGTAGCATGTTTACTAGAGTGAATTCCAATCAGCACCCATTAAATGCCTTGGGCGTTCTGCTTTGTTGCATATTTTCCTGGGGGTAAGGGGGGCACACTGCTTACCTACAAAACTTTGTTTCTTACTTTCCCACAGGGGCGCTGCTCGAACACCATTGGCTACTAAGGCAAAGAAGGCCTTTTTAACCTGAAGACAAATAAGAGAAACAACACATACTTTTAAATTCCAGGTCAGGAAGAAAAGTGCCTCCAACGAAAATATTCAACCAATCTTATCAGTTATCTTCAACATTAATTTTTCTAAGTTTGAAAGACGAAAAGGAACCAAATTTATCAATATTAGCAAAAATGCTTTTGTATTATATTTGAAGGCATAAAGGAGTTGGAGATTATTTTATGAAACTGAAACAATTAACTTCAAAAAAATTTTTTTCTTATCGTATCTAAAGACTTGTACACAGAGACTTGATTTAGTAATTAAAACCATATACAATAATTAAACTTCGGAGTTTCATTTTCCTTTCAGTGGTTCTTAGTTCCTCTGAAACCACTGAAGTTAAATCAAATTCCCTGAAAGGAAAATTTGTTTTTTGTAACCTCAATAACAAAACAAACAAGCACACTTTCATGTCCCCGAGGCGGAGAAGGAAAAGGTCTGACAGGTATAATTTATTGGTACTTTTATGGTCAGCCCCTGCTCCGGTTACACTCGCTTAAGGTATCTCAGGAACCCTCACGACGAACCCTCTGGGAAACACGGCATCAGAGATGATAGTGCATTAAAAGCCGAAGTCCAGGGATGCAAGTGATCCCCTAAATACCAAGAAGAAAGAGGGAGAATGGTTCAACTTCACGAAGAGCCAGAAAAAGCCCACATAAAAATCAAAGCAAATTTAAAGTATCGTGTAGAGCTGCTAAATAAGCCGTTATGTTTTAGTCACAGCACCTGCTATCAGTGCTGTTGTAAAACCATTGTTGGCACCAAAAATGGTTAGCTTTTGAGCCACAGCTTGTATCAGAAAACACTAAAATATTCGTATAGTCTGAGCACTTGCTTTTCTCTCTGAATTCTTTACTCACACTAATATTCTAGGAGTAGGATTTCTGAATCAAAGATGATCCATGTGGCATTTTTTTCTCATACTGAAAAAACGAAAAATATCCATCTATAACAAAAACTAATGTGTTCAATATTGGTAAACCAATGAGCAGAGGCATCAAATAGTATGAGGATGAAAGCTGTGCTGCAGTAAAAAAAAAAAAAAAGCAAAAAACAAATAGCGCATTATGTATGGCAGTGAAAAATTCAGATTATAAAACTACACACTATAATTATATACAATTTATGTTTAAATAGAAAAGATCAAAGAGAAATAAGCAAAAAACAACAACCCTTCTGTATAAGGGGCTGGGGCAGTGAAATATATTTTGTTGAAAAATTCTTCATGGTTTTAACTAAGAAAGAAAATTCTGTTCTCACTTACTGTATTCTAAAAACCCTGTTAACTTAATGAAAAGAGAAAATTACAGAACGTGGAGCTTCAAATCAGAGCAGGATTAATAACTCTGTGCCTCTTTGTGCCTTTAACGTGACAGATTTTGCCTTGACTTAGAATGGCTTGTGTAGGTGCCTGTGGGTACGGCGGTCTCGTTAATTAGTCTCGGCACAACCTTAGCCCGTGTAGCGCTGTCCTGAGTACAGCAGGGAGTTCATCTATCAGCTGAATGAACTGGCAGAGAACTGGGCAGAGGAGGAAGTCGAGTCCATCCGATGACATGGACAGACATGGTCACCAAATGGCACCATGAACTGATGAAATAGTTTTTGAACCACAGCCTGTAATCGAGAATTGCAAAAAATATCCAACCGTTTGTTAACTAACAGTTATGGCATGCAGGGACGGTGTGCCAGTTTGAATGGGCTATTTCTTTTTTCTAAAATTTTATTTATTTTAGAGAGAGAGAGGAAGGGCGGGAGAAGGAGAGAGGGAGAGGGGGAGAGAGAGAGAAATCGATTTGTTGTTCCAGTTATTTATGCATTCATTGGTTGATTCTTGTATGTACCCTGACCGGAGATCAAACCCGCAACCTTGGCATATAGGACGATGCTTTAACCAACTGCTATTTCTACCTGGATGCTGCTCTGGGAAACCTTGATTGTGTCATAGGAAGTATTAGAAAAGAATATGGGGGAGAAGTCACAAATGTGCAGATGTTAAAACACATGAAATATCTGCTTTGCTGGTCTTTCTGAACTGGCTGGAGCAGGAAGCCAGTAGGGGCACCTGTTAGCAGAGAAAACCAGTATTAAATCATTCATCTCGGTCACGCATCAGAGTGCAAGTGCCCAAAGCTGTCAGGAGGCCATCCGCTCTGGAGAGTTCTGAGCTTGGCCATGATGAAAACAATGCTACAAGGTGGGCGAAACCCGCGGATCGCCGTCTGAAAGCATGCGCGTGCGTGGCACAGGCAGGGCCTACAATCCTTGAGAGAAAAGAAAAAAATGACTTGAGCTCCATAGTTGCAGTGGGGTTTTCTGAGGGCGTTCTCCAAACCATCTTCCAGTGGGTGAGCCTGGACAGAAAACAGGAATCTACCAAAAGGAACTGAATCCCAGGCAGGATAAATGCAAAGAAAACCACACCTAAGCACACCGCAGGCAAGATGCTAAAAATCTGATCTGGCCAAGAGAGAATCAGCCAGAGGGAAAAGACATTAGCTTGCCTTCCTTCCTTCCTTCCTTCCTTCCTTCCTTCCTTCCTTCCTTCCTTCCTTCCTTCCTCCCTCCCTCCCTCCCTCCCTCCCTCCCTCTTTCCTCTCTCCCTTTCCTCCCTCCCTCCCCTTCCTTCCTCTCCTTCCTTCCTTCCTTCCTTCCTTCCTTCCTTCCTTCCTTCCTTCCTTCCTTCCTTCCTCCCTCCCTCCCTCCCTCCCTCCCTCCCTCCCTTCCTTCCTTCCTTGTTAACCCGCACCCGAGGATATTTTTCCACCGATTTTTAGAAAGAGTGGAAGAGAGAGGAGAGGGCAAGACAGAGAAACACATCCATTGGCTGCCTCCCGCATGTGCCTGACCAGGGCTGGAGATCAGGCCTGCAACCGAGGGATGCTCCCTTGACCAGAATCGAACCCAGGACCCTTCAGTCCGCAGGCAGATGCTCTATCCATTGAGCCAAAACAGCCAGGGGAAGACAGTACCATTCAAAGGAGCAACCATCGGATGGACAGGGACACCAGCGTGAGCAGGGGGTGTATTTTCACGTGTAAATGTAAAGAATGTTCTTTCAGAAACAGAAAAACAAATCCTCTTCTCCCCATGAGCACGGCTCTGACCACCTGGTATGTAAAAGCTACACAGCCCGAAATGCTGCAGAGTCACTCAATGAATCCCGTGGCCAGAATACGGAGGCACCGAGAAAAGGATTCCAGCGGAGGCAGAGACACGTGCTGCAGACACAGGCCAGTGAACGGACGTGGGAAGCCGATGGTGCGCTCGGACCAGTTACTTCTGAGCAGAAATACACGGCTGACGCTAAGCAGGTCAATGGCAGGGAGACAGAAAAACCCCCGGAAGGAGGCGTCGGCGGCCAGGTGCCCGTAAGAATTTAAGGTGAGAGGAAAAGGTAAAACAAGCGAACACCATGGAGGTGCTGGAGTTTCTCCTCGGCTCAGTCTGACCCTCTCTGAGCCTCGACATTGTGAGTGATGAAACGGACTGACAGGGACTGCGGGGTTCACGGGCTTGTTGTGAAGACGTGCAGCCTGGTGTCGGCACTCGGAGCCACAAAGAATAAATACTTTAATTTTCCACTCTATGCTGGCCTGCCCGGGAGCAGGCAGAGAAAGATTTACTGCTTTAATTCCCCCGCACGCACCGCTGACATGTCCACACGTCACGGAGGAAGTCACGATTCCCCCCCCAAAGCCCAACAGAATTCTCCGCAGTGGCCGAGACACACACATGCCTCGGGGCGTGTGTCCGCCTGTGCCTGGCTGCCCTTCTCTGCAGCAGTGAGGCCGGCCTCGCCTTCTTAAACGCGCGCATGGCGTTGTCTGAGGAGCAATGTAAAGCTATAATTACAAAGCTCTTCACAGTTACAAAGGCACAGGGTGTCACCAATTCGCCGATAAACAGCAGTAAGAAAAGGACTGGGACAATTCCGTTCCAACCAGGACAAACTCCTGGAGGCCTCCAGGGCCGCTGAGAATTTCTCTTTTCAACTGATATGCCATTTGCTCAAACTGTTACCAATTTTAATTTTTTTTTTTTTTTTTTTTTTTTTTTTGCCGGGATGGAGTGGCTCAGTTCGTTGAGTGCCTCCCTGTGCACCAAGAGGTTGCCAGTTCGATTCCTGGTCGGGGCACATACGGAAGGCAACTGATCGATGTTTCTCTCTCACATTGGTGTTTCTCTCTCTCTCTCTCTCTCCCTCCCTCCCTCCCTCCCTCCCTCTCTCTAAGCAAGTCCTCAGGCGAGGATTAAAATAATTACTTTTTGCCCCGATGGTTGCTCAGTGGTTAGAGCACTGGTCTGCTTGGATCAAAGGGTCTCAGGTTTGACTCCTGGTCAAGGGCACAGACCTCGGTTGTGGGTTCACACCTCACCCCCAGTCGGGCCTGTGCAGTTGACGGGTCTCACAACGATGTTTCTCTCTCCCCCCTCCTCCTCCCTCCCTTTCACTCTCTAAAAATCAATGGGAAAAATATCCTCAGGTGAGGATTAAAAGAAAGTTCCTTTTTAAGACGGTTTTCAGACAACCAAATGGGATACTTAGATAAAATGGAAAGTTTTAATATAGAAATGATTTTAAAAATTAAATCTTTATTGCTGAAAGTATTACAGATGTTCCCTTCTCCCCGCTTCTAGCCTGGCTCCCCCCCCACCCCCAGGGCCTTCACCACTAGAACTGATTTTTAAAATAGTCAAGCAGGGCCCTCGTTGGGTGGAGACATTCTGAGAATAGATGGCCCACAGCACATCTGTGCTCCAGAAAATGGGAGTCTGGTTCCTCTGCTGCTTTTCCTATCATTTTACATAATATTTTTAGTAATTCAATTGATATGGGGCTTTTAAAATGAATGCTGATGAAGAGCTAAAAGCTCTTTAAAGCTGTCTGATTTGGTTTCTTACTTTTACATCAGAGCTTGTCAAATGGGCTTAACAATACCCGACGGCGTCTCTCCTGTCTTTACGGCTCTCCACTGAGTAAAGAGGCCTGGCTTCTTAGGAGCGGGATCCCAGACCCTCCCCTCCACATTACAGTCCCCCCGCCAACCCCCTGACCTCTGCAGCTCTTGCGGACTCCTTAGCTTCTGAACTTGCAGTGTTTTGTTTTGTTTTTGCCTCTATGTCACAACTAGAGGCCCGGTGCATGGATTCGTGCACCAGTGGGGTCCCTCGGCCTGGCCTGCGGGGATCGGGCTGAAACCGGCTCTCTGATATCCCCCGAGGGGTCCTGGATTGTGAGAGGGTGCAGGTCAGGCTGAGGGACCCCACTGGTGCACAAATCCATGCACTGGGCCTCCAACATCCCCTGATGGGTCCAGGGTGCGGGTGAAGCAGATTTGAGGCCGACAGTGCCCCAGCAGCAACCTAACCCATGGCCGATTTGGTGAGGAATCGGGCTCCTTCCTCTACTGATCAGAGCATCTGCCCCCTAGTGGTCATTGTACGTCATAGCTACCGGGCGAATGGTCAGGCGGTCACTTAGACTTTTATATATATAGATGCTCCTTCAAGTTCAAATGGACTAACCTTCCACTCTACCGATTAAAACCAATTCACCTTTAACTTTCGACTCCACAACAAAGCCTGCCCACACCACTCCAATCGAAGCTGAGGCCCCGCCCCTGCCCCAGGGGATCTAATCAATCCTCTTTCTGTTGCTATGGAGTGTCCCTCATGACTCCTTAGGTTTAAAAATGGCAGAGTAAAAGCCCTCTGACCACTTTCCCCCTTAAAAAGTTATCCCCAGACTACACGGAGTACAAACTAGAAGCAGAATGAACAAGGAGATCATTAGGACAAAAAGCAGACGGAGAGAGGCGAGTCGCAAAAGGAAGAGCCTTGCTGGGGAGGGGTTGAGCCTGGTGTTGGGAGAAGCACTCGGATCTCTCCCTGGACACAGAACACCCAAGACTGGAGGCTCTGGATGGGCCCATAGGCGCAGGGATAGGTCTCAAATCAAACAGGACGACTTTCAAATCTGGTCATAACCGCAGCCACTTGGCATCACCATCAAAAGGCTATTTTCTGGAGAAACTGCTCCAGAAATATACAGATAGGAACACTGGGGCTGCCAAGGAAAAGATGACTCACGAGCAAGAAGCCAGCCTGTGAACAAAGCGCACCCTCACACTGTTGGTGTCCACTTGGTTACCCCACCTTGAATGCTTAACACATTGCGGACCCGTGGTTTTATTGCCAGCTTTACCCAGGGCCAGATTAAGTTTCCACTGAACAAGTAGATAAAACGTTTTACGTTAAAATTAAATACCCATTGCATTTTGAAGTTATTTATTACATGGTCTTACAAGCTACTATCTTTTTAAAAAATTCTCGTGTATGGAAGGCAACCAATTGATGTTTCTCTCTCACATCAACATTTCTCTCTCTCTCTAAAATCAATAAAAACATATCCTTGGTGAGGATTAAAAAAGAAAGAAAAGAAAAGAGAAAAGAAGGAAGAAAGAAAACAGCAGGAGTGAAACCAGCACCAGTTTTACTGTTCTCTGGAGCACTGAGAGGCTATCCTTTCATCTACTTATGACTGGTCCCAAGAATGTCTTAGCTTGTTGGGAAATTTTCCTGGACACTGATTATTCTCAGCTACTTCTCCTGGGTTCAAGTCATTCGTTAATCAGATGACCTCACAGTAAAAGAATCCTATGGGGTCTGACACGTGCCTTAGCTGGGGGCTCGGGAGGCAGAGCCTGGCCTGAACACAGTTTGTTGGGAACTTGATTCCAGGAGGAGGCATGGAGGATGGAAGGGCTGAAATGGGCCGGCAGGTGGGCCAAGATGTGGGTGGGTGACCAGCCTGGCTATAGGTGTGGGCAGACTGACACTCATTACATTCGGATCTTCTCAGGGCGTCCATTCTGAGGGTGCAAGGGAGCGCTTATCCACTGGCTTATGTCCTCTGTTGGTTAAGGAAGCCGGAGGCGGCCGCGCTGGGCTGAGGCTGGTGGTGGATGGAGGAACAGGTGATGTGAAATGGCCCACAAGGGGCCCCGATACAACCAGAAACCTCAATCCAGGCGCATGGAGATTTAATCAACATCCTCTTCAGGTCCAGATGAGCCGTTGATTCACTCACTGAGCTGCAAACTCCGCCTCTTATCCATCGGGACATCACGCAGGCCCTGCAGCTGCCAGCGGAACCCAGACACGCCTGGCAGGGCCCACAAGGTTCACCTTCCGTGACCTTTGTTTCCTGTCAATGCATGACAGCTTCCTAGAGATGACTGCTTCTTCTATTTTTTGTTAATTATCCATTCAAACATCTTACCTGGGACTGACCATTCTCCACAATTCCTCTAGCGTTGTAAGAGCTTGGCAGTCCACCCTCATTATATTAGGACCTGACTCATCTGGGCCTGATTTAATGCAGACGGGGGCCCTCCTGTGATCTCCACAGCGATCGCAGGCTTTCATTTCCTCTAATCACCATTTATTATACTCTTTCCACTCTGAAGATCATTTTCCTTGAAAATTAGGAAGTACACCAGGAGCTGAAGAGGGTCACCTCCTCCTTGTCGCCACCTGCGGCCAGAATTTTGAGCAGCAGGCCAGCCCTGCCCTTTCCTCCCAGCTTTTAACATATGCAAGCCCCTCCCCGCCATGGATGATATCCAATCCTAACTGAGATCAGCTGGCAGCCCCGCCTGGTCATCCCTTCTTTGACTCACTTTGGACTCTATGTTCTTCGTCCTATATTTTTTACATTTTGTCCTAAAAACGTGGGCTTGGCAAACAGTCAATGATTTGGATACTTGCTTGTTTCCCCTTTCATTGGCATAATTAACAATCATGTTAACCGGAATAATTTGAATAAGAAAATAAAGTAGTAATGGATTGTAACCTAATGGAAGATATATATATATATATGTTTATGTGCATGTATATATCTCCACGCACCTATACTGCTATAAAGGACTGAATAAATAAAGTGGGGGTGGAGGGGCAAATGCCTTGCAGAAAAATAGCACCTCACTCAGGCAGACATTCTGCCCTCAAGGAGGGGAAGTCCCCACCCTGAACACCCCCATTAAACTGCTCTGTGACTGCGTCCTCCCGAGGAAACTGTCCACTTGATCACCCGAGGGCCAACTGCAGCAGCATCTGGGCGTGGTGTCTCGGGGACTGGCCACTGTTGCTGGGACACACTGTCCAGGCCCCAAGCAGTCTGCGTGACCCTGCTCACTGGATCTGATGTGCAGGAAGCAACAACACCTCAGATGCCTCACGAGACACCTGCCACCCAGAGGGGGAGGCGCTGGCCGGAGCGTCAGACGCCCTCTGGAAAGTCCGAGTGGCCGCTCTGCACATGGCCTGCGGGCCACCCATCTGGGCTTCTGGAAGTGACACGCACTAACCTGAGTGGCTGCTCCGACACATTTGCTGACGAGCCCGCTGTTCTCAGAGGGACCAGAGCAGGAATACCCTCTGCAGCAAGTGCAGGCTCCTGGTCCACGCGGCCCACAACCAGCGGAGTCACAGCCAGGGATACGCGCGAAGGAAGCCCCGTCAGGCACCAACAGGGGATCCACAGAGCAGATGCTAGGAATTTGGGGGGAAAATGGCGGAAACCCTGTCTTTTTCTGCAGATTATTTTTTTTCCTTCTGAGAAATGGTTCCTGGCTTCCTACTGGGCCCTGGTAGAGACTGAACAACGAATGAGGAAAGGCCAAGTGACCATGCAGCCTGAGTGTCCCCATAAACGGGGTGTTATCTGACCTGTCCGCCCACAGCCGGCCATGGTCAGGTGCCCAAAGAGTGAGGGACACAGGCCGGAGAGCAAGGAGCTGCCCAGCCACGCCTCCTGCTCCTGCGCTGGTGCCAGCTGCGTCACCTCCTGTCCCCGTCCACAGCCAGAGCCTGGGTGGGAGGGGCTCCTGGGAACCGCTGGCCTGGTCTACGGACATTCCTCACGGCAGGCTGGCCCTGCATTGTTCATGTATTACTCACTTTGGCTAAATTCTAAATTCAGGAGAAAGATCGTTTCCTGGTGAGGGGGAAGCTGAGTGAGAGCACTCAGGCCGTGGTGCCTGTCCTTCTTCTGGTGGCGGGAAACCAGCGGTCAGGACCCGGGTCCTTGGAGAAGTGAGCCTTTGGGGGTGGCAGCGGGTGAGCCAGGCTGACCCAGCAGTTCTGCTGGGGAATTAGACTTTCTAGTTCTTTGACTCCTGAAATCTGTAGTTACAGTGGTAGAGACCACACCTCTAGAGCTGCTGTCCCTTATGTTCCTACTCTAACAGTGTTTGCAGCTTCCTTCTCCTCTTCGGGGTCTAGAGGGTCCTTAAAGGGTCCCTGGTAAGTGAATTTAGCAAAATTGTAAGATATAAATCAGGTCAATTTACAAAAATCAGTTGTATTTCTAGATGCTAATCAAAACCAGCTGGGAAATAAAACGCAGCGAGAACAAGGCCGTTTTCACATTCCTGAGAAGGAATGCAGGCAGGGTGGCCCCAGGAGCCCAGGTGTCCTGTGAAGAAGACCTGGGGCGGGTGAGCTGCTGGAGCGACACAGACCAGGCTGGCGTGGGCGGGGCGGGGTCCCAGAGCACAGGCAGAGCGGGCAGAGCCCGGGCGCACCCCTCCCAGGACAGCAAGGACACCTGGCCCTCACCCTTGGCCTGCTGCCTCGCGTCAGTGCAGCGCCCTCCTGGGGCCTCTGTCTGAGATCTGGCCCGCAGGCTTCCGCCTTCCCAGGCTCCCCAGCCCGTAGGGACTCTCCTGGGAAGGACCCTAATAAAGTGCGATTCCCAGGAATTTCTGGCTCTGCCGCTACTTCTGGGGAGAACACAACCAAAGACAATCCTCCTTGGCAAAGACGCGTGTCATAGGCCGCTAAACGCAGACATGCATGTACGGGGGCATTTGCTATTACACTGAATGTCTTATTTAGCACTTTTCCATAGTCATATTGGTAAAAAATGAGCTGTAAAAAGCACAGTTTTAATACCAAAAAGGGCAGGTTTAAATTTTCTGCTAAAAGAGATCAATAAAGTTCTCTCAGGAGATTACCCACCACAGTATTTTTTTCCTTTTTCACCAGTGTTATTTCCAATTAATTTGTGACATATTCTACTAAATAAAAAATAAAACACCTGACACACTGAGGGAGGCATGCACCCTACACAGACTGCGGTCCAGACCCCATCCTCGCCCGCTCTGTGGGCCAGGATCTTACATTCTAGAATCTGTGGTTTCGGTTGGTGACTTAAGCTCTTCCACTCAGAACTGGCGTTTCCTTCTCCGCACGTTCCCCATGAGGCTGCCGTGACGATGAGGAACCCAGACAGAACCTCGGCACAGCGCCGCGTGTGGCGAGGCCCCAGTACGTGTCTGCGGGTATTTTCGGACTGAGATGACCTCACAAGGTAGCCATCCCCATAACACGCCAACAATTCCTGCAAGCCGGGCACACTTACTTGTAATGTAGTATCAAAGACAACGAGCTTTGAACTGGTTGGGACGATGTCGTAACACTTGTGTGACCTCATGAATCGCATGTAAACGCCACTTTCCGAGTCTTCTGCTAAGAAGGAACGAAAAAGAAAGGCAAATATCAGTAACAATAAAGAACTCCCTCGAAGGGACGCAGAGTACGTATGGAAAGCCTACTGCTGATGGACTTAATGGGAAATATGAACGTTTTCCCTGTGAGAGTGAGGAGAAGGCCTGGGTGTTCACTCCGCTGACCCAACGCCGGGCTGGAGGGCCTCGCTGGCGCCCGAAGGCCAGAAAAAACACAAAGCGCACAGATCAAAAAGGAAAAAGCAAAACTGTTTTAATTTGCAGTCTATATGACTTTCTACAGAGAAAGTACCAAAGGCTACAAAAAAGTTTCCAGATCTTTAATAAACAGAGTTCAGCAAAGTCACAGAAGGCAGAGCTAATAAACAAAGAACACGCTATCGTATTTCTACATACTGGCAGTGAACAACTGAAAATTAATTTCATTTCACACAAAGGTACCATTTATGAAAATACCATATGGGAGTATGGGCCCACACAAAAGCACACTGAAAATGGTAACCACGTGGACAAATGCACATCTTTCTTATTTAGTCTCTGTAAACCCACTGTACGCCCTAAACATCTACAGACGCAAGCGGGGGCTTCCCCACACACCACGCGCGCCTATAGCCGCAAACCTCGCGTGCCAACTCTGGTCGCCCAACTTTCAAATCAGACTTGCTAGTGACATCTCTGGGTTTGTAAAGAAAATTCGCAAATATTCCAGCGCATATGGAAGGAATGGGGATGGTTTCCGTTTTGGACGCATGGCAGTTAACTGGTAAAAGTTAGTTGACAACTGACAAAAGGGACGACAGTGTATTGTGTAGGTTTACGGCATATTTATTAGGTAAGAGAGTGGCCCCGCCCCCGACCAATGATACAGAAATCCAGGCAGCATCCTCGTCATATCGCCTCCTTCGCCTTCACCAATTTATCACCCAAACCTATCTATCCATCTCTCTCTCTCTCTCTCTCTCTCTCTCTGAAATCCTCACCTGAGGATATTTTTCCATTGATTTTTAGAGAGAGTGAAAGAGAGGGAAAGACGGAGAGAAACATCGATGTGAGAGAAACACATTGATTGGTTGCCTCCTCCACGGTCCCTGACCAGGGTCCGGGCTGGGGAGGAACCTGCAACCCAACCAAGGTACGTGCCCTTGATAGGAATCAAACCCAGGACCCTTTGGTCCATAGTCTGACGCTCTATCCACTGAGCCAAACCGGCCAGGGCTGTCACCCAGTGCTCCCTTAAACCCACCTGTTTCCCTCTACCTCCATGGCCACTGCCCTCAATCTGACATAAATACCCTGACTTCCTAACTGGTCTCTGCTTTCCATCTTGTTCCTTTTCCAGCTGCCCACGTGGCATACAGAATGGTTTTGCCAGACGCAAATCTAACTACATCAGCCCTCTGCTGAGAACGCAATGGTTCCCGAGGACTTTAGAGAAAAGAATTCCGACGCAGCCTAGGAAGCTCTGCCCGGGCAGGCCTGGCCCCCATCCCCGCAGGACTTCCTCCAGCCACCAGGCCTTCCCTCAGTCCCTCCTCAATGCCACGCCCTCTGCTTCTGCAGGGGCTTCGGCGGCTGGGTTCTCGGCCTGGAACGCTTTCCCATCTCTTCTCAGCCCAGTTAACTCCTCCTTCACTACCCTCAGCCCACGGACATGACGGAGAAATTGTGGAGCCAGAATTTGAACCCAGATGCCTCTTGATTCCAAAGCTGTGCTCTTCTCGAGGATGATGGCCCTCCTGCCCCGGCCTGCAGTCACCTAACTCCCAGCCTGGCTCCATGGCTCAGCTCAGTGGGCATCTCCAGGACTCTGTGACGCTCTACGGGGCCCAGGGCGATCCGTGCAGTGTGGGAAGACGTAGACGACCACATAAAACTAACCAAAGTCCTTTCGCTGTGGAAGGACCCTTGATGTTCTTACATTTCCTACTGGGGGGAACAGTGTGTACGGACTGCCAACGCCATGATCAGCTGGTGGACCTCTGCCAAGCCTGTGTTCAATTCTGACCTCTCTTCCGGGCACTATAATCCTAACGCATCATCCCATCAGCCCCTGGACAGCCCCCCCTCATCTGTCTCCCCTCCTGCTCGCGCACCGCGTCCCACGTCTTCGTCCAACCAGGGGCCTCGGTGACCCGGCTCCCCTGTAACCTGTTTCCCACGCCCTGTGCTCAGGTCCAGGCAAACAGCTCCCTACCGGGTCCCCTACTGTCCTTAATCTCACTTGCTTGAATTCAATCTGCTTTAACTTAAATATCCTTCTTTGCCTTTTAGTCTCCAATTTCAACCCAACCTCAGACGCCGTCTATGTGCTCACTACGCACTGCAATACCAGACGTTACACTGAATTACCTTGTTGAATTTATGTAACAACCCTGAGGGCGATGCCTTCCTTTCTTCACTTTCACATCAGCAAACTGAGGCTCACAGAAGCGAAGTAACTGGCCCGAAGTCGGACAGTTAGGAAGTGAGCACAGTGGGATTTCAACCGGTCCAAGACGGCAGCTCCTCGTGGAGGCTAAACGGCTGCATCTGCCCGTGGCCGGGCGTGGCCGGGTGTGGCCGGCAGATACCTGTGGGGCACTGCTGTCTGCTAGGCACTGTCCCTGCTGTTGGGAACAAAGATGAACATGGCAGACACGGTCCCTGCCCTCCCAGCTCACATGCTGGCAGAGAGGGAGGGCGCCTGGTGCCTGGACATGAGCAAAGGGTCACATGGGCTCACACAGGTGGTGAGCATCCTGAGCCAGTGGGTGAGGAATGAGGTGGGCAATGGCCTCCTCCTCTGAATGTACAGCATCCACTATGCACTTCACACCAGTCGGCACTGTATGTCTCGTTCACAGTGACTGTAAGCTCTCATCGTCTTTCCTTTCCTGGATACTTTGAATGATCGGGATCTTACTCATCTAGTACATTAATTCAGTCAATAACTATTTATTGCATAGGATCTTAGTGTGGGTTCTCCCGAAGCTGACCCTGAGGGCAGGGGAAGTGAGCCAGGGAAGGAAACAGAATAGGGTGTGTCAGTAAGCAGGCGGCAGCTCTGTGCAGGGAGGGTCGAGGCTGCGGGAGACCTGTCAGTCGGACTGTGCACAGGCTTCAGGCTGTCTTGTTGTAAGAATCACTCCTGCCTGCTTTGGTTAGGAGGCTGCCAAGGAATGCCCCGGGCAGAGATAATGAAATAGGAGAACTTGGATGCAGGCAAGGCCTTGCTACCAACATTTCCGCTGTGCTAGAGGCCAGGGTCCCCTCTGGTTGATGCCCAAATGGAGGAGAGACATCAACCGTCACAACAGCATTGCGGGCACGACCCAGGGCAAATGTGGGATCTATGAATGAACTAGAGGCCTGGTGCACAAATTCGTGCACGGGTGGGGTCCTGTCGGCTGCCCTGATGGGGGCTGATTGGGGCCGGGCCGACGGGGGGTGGGGGGGGAAGGGACACGGGAGGTTGGCTGATCAGGGCCTTGATTGGGCCAGCTGGCCACCGCAGTATGTGTCCTAGCGACTGGTCATTCCATCATTCTGGTTGCTTGGCTTTTATATATATAGATGAGAGTGGCAGTTGGAAAATGGATGATGAAGTCAAGTCTGTGTGTTCCCATGTTCCCCGGAACACGGATCTATGGGAAAACGGGAGTATCGCATGAGGAAGAACTGAAGCACAGACGCTCTCAGAACAGCTGCACAGGCCTCGCCAAGAACACGACTGCTCTGCTGTGACACATGCCGTTTCCTTGCCACCAGCTCAGTGGGGATTGTACAGACAGTCAAGCATCCTCTCAGCTAATATGTAAGTCACACGTTGCCGGCCACACCCACACTCCTGAGTTCAAATGAATGAGATCCAGAGGAAAACTAACATAATAAAACGTAATAATCCATCACCCAGAAAGGAAACCTTACAAGATGTTTTGTTCACTAACTGAATCACGCCCTTTCATAAAAGGAGCACACCTATTATAGATGATACTATCTCAATATGAATATCTGAGATACAATCTTAAAATACTATAAAAAGGAATACTCAAACTTTTAATATTTTAAACTCTAAGTTTAGCGTCAAACAAATTTTTAAGGTACATTTTAACTCCTGTTGATTTTTGAAAAATATTTAAATGAACATTTTATTTTAAACAACTTTAGATTTAGAGAAAAGCTGTGATAATGAATCGGTTCCTGGTACACCCCAACCCCCCAACACCAGGTTCCCCCTGAAGTGAACCTCTGATATTACTGTGGCACATTTATCACAACTAATGAACAACGCTGACACGTTATCATTAAAGTTCACACTTTGTTGGATTTCCTAATTTCCCTAATGCCCTTTATCGGATCCAGGATCCCAAACAGGAGGGCACATTTAGTCACCAGCTCCTTGTTCCCCCAGATGGTCACAGCTGCCAGACCCTGTTTTTGATGACCTTGACCGTTCGGAGGGGTATTGGGCACGTAGTCTGTAGCTTGGCTCTCACGATCTCAACCTTGGGGCTGTGTGCTGGGAGGAAGACTGCAGGTAGAACACTCCCTCATCCCACTACATCGAGGGTGCACCTGCTGTCAGCATGACTCCTCCCCTGGCTCACCTGGCTCAGGTAGAAGCTGTCCCCACTGTACTCTCCCCCTCCTTCCACACTGCAGGAGCTTCTGTCTGCCTCAATGTGGACGCGTGACGTTTACTCCACACTCTGAGCTATAACCCAGTCCTACGGGAGGACTGGTCGGAGGTGGTGCGCACGCCGGCAGGGCGCTCCCCTCCGCTGACGGGCGTGGGTGTAAGCGTGGAGCACAGTCCGAGTTCCTCCAAGTCTGCCCTGACTGTGACTTCTCCCACGTCCTCCCGGAACTCCCCGGCTTGTACCTGCAGCCTCCGCGTCAGCAGGGACCTGCCGGGGGCTGGGCCTCTGGGTCCTCTGTACGTGTGTGTCCACAGGAAGGGAGAGTGGTGTGGGAGCGGGGCTCCCCGGGTTCTGTCCTGAGCATCCACCAGCCCCCCAACAGCGAGAGCCAGGTCTCCTCCATCACTGACGTCTTACGTTTGTTACAACTAATGAACCGATAAAATAATAGTGGACTAATTATTAACAGAAATCCATTCGTGACTCAGATTTCCTTAGTTTTGAACTCCCCAGGACAGCACATAGTGTTCAGCCGCGTCTCCCGACCAGCTCCTGTGGCTGTGACGGCCTCGCAGACCTTCCCTGTGTGGGGCCCGGGTCCTTCTGAAGAGGGCCGGGCGGGTCCTGGGAGGACGCCCCTCGCCCATGGCTGATGTTTTTCTCAGGATTAGCCTGGGGTTCTGGGGCTCGAGGAGGTTGTACAATACTTTTCTTAAATGTAGAAAGCTTGACTCAACAAGGCAAAAGGAAAATGTTAAATATGTAAAACAAATTACAACAAAATTTATTTTGGTTCTCAGTATGAACAGATTGTCATTACTGTAATAAAACAACATCAATGACAAAAGTGTCAGCATTTAAGTCAGGAAAAGAAGGTAAAATGTTCTAAAATGTCATTGCTTCTCCACGCACAGTACAGCTTCCTGACGTTAGGTGGCTTCGTCTGTGTGACTTACGTTACGATGAAGCCCTTGTTGAGTCAAGGCTGAGGGCACACACATTCACTTGAAGGGAAAAATACACAGAAATAGTGAAAACTAGAGTGATCTGGAGTTAACCAAAAAGAAAAAACAACAAAACCTTTCAACAATGACGGGTTGTTTGGAATGCATTATAACATTCCTGAGCAGGCACGATGTTCACATTCTCATTATTCAGCAGGTAACTGGGGTTAAGATAGTATCACAACGTTCCATTCTTTTGTTATTTTATAGCTCACTGGGCAGAAGCATAATTACAGGGTATTCTACTGGCACCTGAGCTACTGGTCTACCAGGGGAGGCTGTTTGTGGAATGACATGAAATCTCACTACCTTTCCAATAACAATATGCTAACCCAACATCATTGTTCAAGGGAGCTGCTAAAGAATGCCTTTGGGAAGTAGAAAATATGTGGTAAAGTGTTTAATTTGCAAAGGTTAACAAAACAACTTGAAAATGCCACACCAAAGTTCAAATGCAAGCGATTAATACACATTTTTCTTTCTAAAAGATCTGACTACATACCACCCTTGGCTCAATAATTCCTGACAGGTCCCACTACTACACCCCCCCCCTCCACCCCCCCACCACACACACACACACACACACACACACACACACACACACTCATCATTTCATGTTTCTAGGAATCGAACTGTAACCCATCACACCCCCTAGGAACCTTAACGTCGATACTTCCTTTGGGAATGTGACCCTTGCTCCCGTGTCTGCTGTGTGCCTGCTGGCCTCTCCTCGAAAACAGCGCGTCCCCATCCCACTTGCCTTTCTGTCGTGGCTTGAAGAGTTATCTCCTCCTGGCATGACGGAAGGAGACCTTATTTGGAATAAAGGTCTCTGATAATTAAAGTAAGGATCTTGAGATGAGATCATCCTGGACCAGGCTGGGCCCTCGATCCAATGACCAGAGAGAGAAGAGGAGAATGCACAGACAGACCCAGAGGAGATGGCCCTGGGAAGACGGAAGCAGAGATCAGAGTGATGCAGCCACAAGCCAAGGACACCAGGAGCTATGGGCAACTACAAAAGCCGAGAGAGGCCTGGGCAGAGTTCTTCCTGAGGGCCTCCAGAGGATGTGCAACGGTGGCCTCAGGAAATGACTACACCCTCAAAGTTCAGTTCAAAGGCCCACAAGACCTTCCTGAAGACCCTCAAGTCTCAAGGAATAGCCCCAGTTTTGACATTTCCACTAGAGTTTTGTGAACCACTCACGTTTGGAGTCGTCTGCCTTGTACTAACATCAGGTCTTCCTTTAGACCGCAGCTTTCCGAGGCAGTGGCCAGGCACCCAGCAAGGTCCTCCTGGGTGCCAACCCAGCCCCAGGCCTGCTGACCTGCATGTCACTGGCAGACAGACACACTAGTAAATGCAGACGACTAAATATGAGTCCGAGATTCCTGAATTACATTTCTCACTTCAGAGGGAAAAATAATGTACAGGCGTTCAAAAGAATACTAGTGGTTCTAGATTTAATGATCAGTAAAGAGGCTTTATTTATAGACCTTTGTAAGATTGCAGGATTGGAAAGGGATGTTTTAGTCACAGAAATAATGCATCTATGGAAATGCACCATCATTTTTTGTTAAAGCAAAACAGCATCGATCTAAAGCTTTAACAGTATCTGCAGGTATATTTTATATTGAAGTTTTTTTCTATTGGACAAAAACATGTAATTAAATTGAATTAAACTACTGAAGACCTTAAAATGTTCACACTATTGTAAACATATTTTAAAAACCTGAAAATACAGCAAAACAACTTTACAGTCATAAATGGCTTTTTCTCAAAACCATGTACACTGAATCTTAATTTAAAATCTGTAAAAAAATGTGTCCTAAGATGGTGTGGTTCTGAATGAAAAGGAACAGAACAGACTGCCACCGACCATTTGTTCATCTGAGGAAGGCGAGACCGAGGGAGGGGACAGAGAGGACGAGAGCAGGAGGAGGGGACGGTGCGCCCGAGCGCCGGCTGCCAGTGCCCACAGGACGCAGAGGGACACGCTCCCGAGGGAGGGGACAGGAAACAGCAGCGCTGGGTTCAATAAACCTGGCTCCGTAATGACGCCGCCTTCGGCAGCACAGGGATTTAATTCTGCTCTCTCTGGGCAAGCGCCCCAGTGAACTCGGACCCCGGAGATTTCAAGTCAAAGAGCATAATTAAAGCCTCTGAGTACAGAACAGTAAGTAGCTGCTCACTTTGCTCAGCTCCTGCTGCTGTGAAACGGTGGCTAGCCACAGGGCTTAATTTCATTAAAAAAATTTTTTTTAGGGTTTAATTTTAAAATAATTTTTTTTAATTTTTATTTAATATATTTTATTGATTTTTTACAGAGAGGAAGGGAGAGAGATAGAGAGCTAGAAACATCGATGAGAGAGAAACATCGATCAGCTGCCTCCCGCACATCTCCTACTGGGGATGTGCCCGCAACCCAGGTACATGCCCCTGACCGGAATCGAACCTGGGACCCCCCAGTCCGCAAGCCGACGCTCTATCCACTGAGCCAAACCGGTTTCGGCAAATTTTAAAATAATTTTTTTTAAAGATTATCAATAATGTTAGTTATTTTTAAAATGATCTTTCATACTTTATTCCACATTTAGGAACACAATTTTACTATTGCATATAGTATCTTTTCTTTTAGAAAACCATTTTAAACAGTTGAGCAAGAAACAGGCAAAAAAGAGGACCATGGGCCCTGGACGGTGTGGATCAGTGGTTAGAGCACAGGCCTGCACACTGAAGGGTTGTGGGTTTGATTCCTGGTCAAGGGCACGTACCTGGGTGTCAGGTTTGCTCCCCACCCAGTCGGTGTGCCTGTGGGAGGCAACCAGTCAATGTGTGTCTCTCACATCAATGTTTCTCTATCCACTCCCTCCCTCCCTGTCTGAAAGGCAATGGAAAATATATCCTCAGGTGAGGATTAAAAAATAGAAACAAATAAATAAACAAGGGGGACATGGAAGTTAAAAGTATATGGAGAAGCCTGGTCAGTGTTGCTTAGTGGTTGAGTGTTGACCCATGAACCAGGAAATCACAGTTCAATGGGTTTCGGGCTCGTGCAGGAGGCAGCCGATCAATGATTCTCTCTCATCATTGATGTTTCTATCTCTCTGTCCCTCTCCCTTTCTCTCTGAAATCAATAACATTTTTTAAAAAAGTATATGGAAAAGATTAAACTCGTGTAAACTTTCCTAAAGTGCTGAGAAACATGAATATTCACAAAGTCAAAGCTTAACTGTAATTGAAAGGACTTACAAGGCAGCCGAATAAATAAAATGCTTTCGTTTCCCTTTCCATGCTTTTGCATTTGGTTTCAACTGTCCACTGAAGAGGAAAACGCGTATACTTTTCCAGATTAGGGGCGAAGAGGTAAGAGAAAAGAAGGAAAAGTGTAAGTAAGTAAAGGCACACATTCCCCGAGGAGGTACTTCAAGGAGCTGCAAGAGATGCCCAAGGAATGTCTCAGACAGACAAAGCAGTGACCGTGAAATTACACGTGACTCCCAGCAGAGTTTTAAATGGCTTCGTGTGGAATTCTAGGGACCACACGACTGCAGCCCCCATCACAGCCCATGTTCCCTCTTTTTCAGGAAACAGACCCAAATGCTGAGCTGCAACAACAACGAGGACAAGGTCGGCTCACAGGGCTGAAGCTCCGAGCACCAGGCAGGTCAGGAGAGTAGGACCCCCTGGGCAGACAGTGCCAGGAGCCACACTGCCCGGCCCCCAGGCAACGCGCTTGCAGCAACGGGAAGAAGCCGCCTCGTCTCTCGAGCTGACGGCGGATTTCGTTACAGGAGCGTCCGCTGAATTTTATCCACTGCTGTTCCAGTATCACTGGGATGCCCAGAGGTCTCTCTCCTTCAATCTGCTGGCATGCCTTCCTTCGGGGGTTTCTCAACACCGAAGCCTTCCTGCGTTTCTCGGACAAACCTTGCTCGCTCACACAGCAAGGCTCACTGTGCTGATGCTGAGGTGCGCGTTCGACCCGTCTTCCAAACGGGTTACTCACTTGTCTTCCCCGAGTGCTGGCATCTGACTTTGATGTCAGGATCAAGCTGGCCTCACACAACGAGCTGGGAAGCTGCTAGCCTTTCCGGTGCCCTAGCACAATTCAAACAATGGACGCATTAACTGTTCCTGGGCAAGCATGTCAGACTCAAAGGCTAACCCGGCCAAATAAACAAGGTTTAAGTTTATGTGGCCACCAAAAAACAAAAGCTTCAATTTCCAAAGAAACGTAGGTTTATTTTACAGAGACATGCTGAATACAAAGGGCTGAAATAAATGAGTCATTGTTAACATAAAATAGAACATTTTAATAAAAATTAATATTTTGTCTTGAACATTAACTTACCAGACACTGAATAACTGCACTAATTAATAAGCGTCACGCAAGTAAACCTATTTTTCTTGTTCTCCAAAAGCGAAATATTTCCTGTTGTGCATACCAAACAAGTCAGTCCAAGACTAATGACGTGGCCATCGGCTGCTAAAATATTCGCTGCTAGTGTTAGTGGAGAGAAATAGTGTGCCTGCGCGTAAGGGAAATGAATGCAATATGATGAGAGTAATCAGTCAGTAACAAACGTTGTAGTTCGTTATTAATAATTATGTATAACAGGATACTGTAAAATTAAGTTACGAAATTTTTATTAAAATGTTTCTTATGTACCGTTATATTGGCTGGGCCACAAAAATATTTGTTGTGGGCCACACGCGACCCGTGGGCCTTGAGTTTGACATGCTTGCCGTAGGGTTTACAGAACTCACCACCGACAGGCGGAATATCAGGCATCTTTGGCATGGGCAGAGGAAGGGTGAGGACTTTGGTAGATAACAGCTTTATTGAGATATAGTCACATCCATACCATTCTCCCATTTCAAGTGTACAATTAATGACTTTTTAATTTCTTTTAAAAAATATTTTATTGATTTTTTACAGAGAGGAAGGGGAGGGATAGAGAGTTAGAAACATCGATGAGAGAGAGAGACATCGATCAGCTGCCTTCTGCACACTCCCTCTCCTGGGGATGTGCCCGCAACCAAGGTACATGCCCGACCGGAATTGAACCAGGGACCCTTGAGTCCGCAGGCCGACGCTCTATCCACTGAGCCAAACCGGTTAGGGCACTTTTTAATTTCTTTTATGGTGATTGATTAAAGGGATAATCAATTAACCAGGAAAAAACAAATTTACAACTTTATTCAAAAGTGGCAGAGAGATTTTTAAATTTATTGGTATAGTTTGATATGTACAGGTTTCTTTTAATGTTATTTTCAAAATCTCTGCATTTATAATTAAGAAGCCCCTCTTATTTCTAAGGGGCTTTTCCAAGAACTAAGCTTTTGTTTTTGTTCAGCGAGACTACATTCTATATTTGATTTCACTGACTGCTGTCAGTTCAGTAGGATTTTAGGAGGGAAGAGGGGTAAATGAATATATTCAGCAAACCATCCTGAATCACACAAATTCAGCCAAATTCAGTCAGTTGTCAGGTGATGCCACCAAGTCCCCACCATGCCCTGCAGTTTCCGATTCCGACAGGATGTATCCTCACTTGCTCAGACCGACACATCTCAGGTGACCAGAGCCTAAACCTAGGTCCACAAACACCTGCACATCTCGGGGCTTAGCAATTGATAAATCCTTCCGCTCTGGGCCTCTGGCTACCCCAAATACAGCACGCCACGTCCCACAACATGAGGAAGCTCCGTGAAGAATTATGATTTCAAATCAAAATATGATACGACGTGCAGAGTAAGATGATGGAACAGGCGTTCCCTTTATAAGCCCGCAGGCCGCGGTGCGAGCCCAGGAGCGAGGGTAGAAGGGAAACCGGCAGATCTAGACCAAACCTGGATCAGAACTGCCATCACCTTCAGCGTGACCTTGAGCTTCATTTGTCAAGTGGGGATGACACCACCTTTCTCGCAGGAGACTGAGGAGTGGGGACGGATCAACAGCCCATCACAAATGCTGCCACCTGGACGGGCACAATACATTCACGCGGGAAAGTCTGGCCGTGCGGACACTGAACCTGCCCCTGGATGGGCGGCTGTGGCTGGCCAGCGCACTCATGGTGACGCTGACTTCACCTGTTTGCTGAGCCGCCTTTCCGGTCCTTTCTTCAGTCACTATCGCGGTCACATTCACGGCGAATACTCCGGGGCAGGCACTGCAGGGAACGCCATGCCCATGTTACTCGACCGACATAGAACCCTACCATCCGGGCCTGTTATTATTCCCTGCTGCCACACGAAGAAGGTGCGGTTGGAAATCACTTGCCCGCGGTCTCACAGTTTTTAAGTAGAAGAAACAGGACTCCGACCTGAGTCTGACTCACGCCCTTAACAACAGTGGCTCTAACTACATCTGAGACTTAAAGGGGGGGGGGGCACACCCCAAAGCTAGAGTCAAGGAGAACGTGAGAGCCAAACGGAGGTATAAACAGACACCCGAGGATGTGGACGTGGGTGTTGCTGACAAGTCTTAATGGAATGAGTAAACACTGCATTTCAAGGAAAATATAGTCTATGATCTATAAGATGACAGTTTCCCGATAGCCACCTGCTGTTAGTTACAAACGACCCAAGTATAACAAAACGCATGAGTCACAACCTTCAGAAACAGCAGTGAGGTTAGGTAAGTGTAAGGACACAGGAAATAGCTCAGAACGAGGCAGAAACAGCCAATTAAACAGGTTTTAAAAAATGACCAAAATTTAACCCAAAGGCTCCCAAATGAGTTTCTTCCCCCAAAAGGTCCGCCCCCCCCCACCCCCCCTTATACTGGAGGTGGAGGTATGTTACACTCTTTCCTCCTCACATCAGCACAAGTTGACCATAGAAGGGAGACCTAAGACTTTACCCAGATCACGTAAGCAGTCGTCACATTTCCGTGCCCTGTTCCCGCCTTTCCGTTGTCCCCTCCCTGGTGTAATAAATACATTCGGACTTCCTATCTACGGTGGGAGACACACAAGCCATAGTCCTTTCCTCCGTCCCTCCCCCGTGACCCTGCTCTGTGATAAGCACACAGTAACTAGGTGAATGGATGTCCTCTCATTGCCTCAAACAGAAAGGCCTTAATTATTATTACTAGAGGCCTGGTGCACAAATTCGTGCATGGGTGAGGTCTGGATGGCCCATCCCGACCAGGGGCCAATCGGGCTAGGCCAGCCAGGGGGAGGGGATGTGGGAGATTGGCCGGCCAGCCTCCCCCCAGTTGGGGTAGGGTGGTGGCCGATCAGGGGCAGGTCTGGCAGGGGAGAAGGGCCATGGGTGGTTGGCTGGCCCCTCCCTCTGGTCGAACTCCTGGTTGAGGGGACAATTTGCATATTAGCCTTTTATTATATAGAATTACTTTTTGTTTATCCTCACCTGAGAATTTTTTCCATTGATGTTTAGAGAGAGTGGAATGGAGGGAGGGGAAGAGAGACAGAGAGAAACATTGATGTGAGAGAAACACGACTGGTTGCCCCCTGCATGGCCCCGACCAAGGCCGGGGGTTGAAACTGCAACCCAGTTACGTGCTCTTGACCGGGAATCAAACCCGACCTTCGGTGTGCAGGCGGATGCTCTACCACTGAGCCACACCGGCCAGGGCAGAAACGCCTTAATTCTTTATAAGAAAGAGCATGACGCCTTTGAACTGCACTAAGCCTGAGAGGCAAAGGTAAAGTTAAAGCTCACATATGTGCACACGCACACGCACACACACGCACACGCGCACACACACGCACACATGCGCACACGCACGCACACACACGCACACGCACACACGCACGCACGCACGCACACACGCACACGCACACGCACGCGCACTCTCCAAATATTTACTAAACATGAGGTCTCGCGCATCACAATGTCTGTGAGGCCTGGTAAACACGAAGTTCTCAGTCCCCATCCTCCCGGAGCTTACAATTCAATGGCAAAGGAACGTGGGTAAAAGCATTCCTCCTTCACAACCCAGAGCCATTGCGAGGGCTCGTGAGACCACACGTGACGTCCTGTCTGGGACTCTGGAAAGGCTTCCCCAGGCACGTGACACAGGCTGGCTGAGATCCGGTGGCGGGAGGAGAGGGAAGAACACTCCAGGGAGAGGGAACAGCCTGTGTGAGGTGCAGATGGCACAGAGGAACATGGCAGTTAGAGGAACTTAAAGACAAGGAGAGCTGGAGGGAAATGCAAGGGGGAGACAGGTACCCAATGAGGCGGGGGTGGGGGGAGCAGGTACATGAGGGAACAGCAGGAGAGACGTGGGCTCCAGCAAAGGAAAATCACATGGACACAAGGTGATTAGGTAAATGTTTGTTTTTTTTCAAATGTATTTTATTGATTTTTTTATAGAGAGGAAGGGAGGGGGATAGAGAGTTAGAAACATCGATGAGAGAGAAACATCAATCAGCTGCCCCCTGCACACCCCCTACTGGGGATGTGCCCGCAACCAAGGTACATGCCCTTGACTGAATCGAACCTGGGACCCTTCAGTCCGCAGGCCGATGCTCCATCCACTGAGCCAAACCAACTAGGGCTGACTAGGTACATGTTTTTAAAAAATATCTCTAAGGCCAGGCCAGTGTGGCTCAGGTGGTTGGGCATCGTCCCATACCCTGAAGGGTTGTGGTTCAACTCCTGGTCGGGGCACATACCCAGGTTGCAGGATGGATCCCCTATAGGGGAACATACAGGAGGCAACTGATTAATGTTTCTCTATCACATTGATGTTTCTCTCTTTTTTAAAAAAAAAAAAAATCCCTAAGTGCAGCACTTGTCGAGGGGCCTGAGCAGATGCTGGAGGAGATCTGGCCACTAACGGTTCACGAGAAGATGCCGACGCCTGGCCCACTTGAGCGTCACATTTAGGAAGTAAAACTGAGAGGCTCTGATTACTTGGGTGGGAGAGTGAGAGAGCCACAGTTAGGCATCATTCTTGTTAACAAAACCAAACCCGGTGGATGTGGTGCCATTTACTTAATCGGGCCGGCGTTTTCAAAGAGGAGGTGGGGGCGGGAGACTAGGACAGACAGGCTGTGACAGCCATCAGGCAGAGATACCGAGCAGGTAACTGAATACTCAGCTGAGGCTGGTGAGGTATCGATCTGGGATCCACGGGATAAAAACACTGGGCGACAGGTGTCACAGTAACTAGAGCCGGGAAGGGCATAAGATGGTCTAGGACAGTGGTTCTCAACCTTCGTAAGGCCGCGACCCTTTAATACAGTTCCTCATGTGGTGGTGACCCCCAACCATAAAATTATTTTCGTTGCTACTTCATAACTGTAATGTTGCTACTGTTATGAATCGTCATGTAAATATCTGATATGCAGGATGTACTTTCATTGTTACAAATTGAACACAATTAAAATATGTAATTAATCACAAAAACAATATGTAATTACATATGTGTTTTCCGATGGTCTTAGGCAACCCCTGTGAAAGGGTCATTCGACCCCCAAAGGTTGAGAACCCACGGGTTGAGAACCGCTGGTCTAGGATGAGGGGGACAGGATGAGAAGGGGCCAAGGCCAAGGCCATGAGGAAGTCCCATGTCTAATGCTCAAGAAAGGAGAGCAATTGTGCGGTATGAAATGACTCACTAAGCCTGTCACCGAACCAAAAAAAGGAAAAAAAGGAAGAAGAGTAAAAACCATCAAGAAAATAAACAGCCAGACACTTATGAGGAATGCTGTGTGGGTGGGGGGGGGGGGCAGTCATCTCTGTTGACTGGTCCTCGGGGGACTGGTACGTGTCCCCTGGAGTCTGCAAAAAGGAGCCATGGGTGAGCACCCCGGGAGCCTGGGTGGAGCGTGGAAATGGGCTGAAGCATGAGGAGGTGAGAAAATGGAAAGACGGTTTCCAAATAAAAGCTATTTCCTCTGTCATGCTCAGCCTGTGCTTGAAACCTTGCCCTGAAGCAGTTTATTTAACCTCTTACTTTCTTGCTTTCCTCCTCTCTGAAAGGGGGGATGCTAAAAACATTTCCCCTTAAGGCTGTTCTGAGGATTAGATGAGATACATGCAAAGGACTCGGAACAGGACCTCCCTGTACTTAGCATGTGCCACCTATTACTTTCATCATAAAAAAGGATGTAAAAATCCTCCATTTTCCCCCCAAGTAAACGCCAAATGCTTTGTTGTATCAACAGTTTTCCAGCTTTAAAATTCCCAGGTAAAATGTGACGTCGCAGGGAACCTGGTATAACAACGTTTCAGGGTTTGCCCGCCCCACCAAGGAGGAGGGGACCACCCCAGCCAATAGACAGGTGTCTGACCCATCGGTCTGGACTCCGGGCAGCTGACCAGTGGGGCCAGAGAAAGGTGCCCACCAAGGAGCAGACAAAGTCGGTCTTGAGAGGGAAGGGGGTGGCGACCCTTGTCATGGAGATGAACAGTGTGGTCTTAGCGCCTGACCACTGTCCATGTCGTGGGAAGCCCAAAGAAAACCCCACTTTCGGGACCCCCGAGACCTCCCGCAGTCTCCTTCCCTTTGTGCAACAGCAGGGATCTTGCTGCTTCAGGTAACAAAACGCCCTGGGTCTCCAAGACAACCATCCTCTCACCAAATATAAGCTTCCATCAGTGTGAAGCTATGTCCTGACTCCAGAGACAGTAAAAGGTGGACCTAACAATTGACTAAACATGGTAAGCTTTTACTATGAGGCCAGCTAGAGAAGAAAACATTTACATCCTTATTGCTGGAACTATTACATATGTCCCTCCCTCCCATTAACCCCTTCTAGCCCGCCCTGGCCCCCTGCCCTATTGTCTGTGTCCATGTGTTGTACCTACCAGGTATATGCATTCAAGTTCTTTGGTTGATCACTTCTCCACCATTCACCCTCCCCCGCCTTCCCTCTGAGATTCCCGTTCTGTCGTCTATGTCTCTGGGTCCATTTTGTTCATCAGTTTGTTACTTAGATTCCACATATGAGTGCGGTCATGTGATACTTGTCTTTCTCTGACTGACTTATTTCACTTAGCATGATACTCTCCAGCTCCCTCCACGCTGTCTCACAGGGTAAGAGATCCTTCTTTTTTACAGCTGCATAGTATTCCATGGTGTAAATGTACCACAGCCTTTTTATCCACTCGTCTACTGATGGGCACTTGAGCTGTTTCCAGATCTTAGCTACTGTAAACTGTGCTGCTAGGAACATAGGGGTGCATACATTCTTTCTGATTGGTGTTTCAGGTTTCTTAGAATATATTCCTAGAAGTGGGATTATTGGGTCACATGGCAGTTTCATATTTAATTTTTTGAGGAAACACCATGCTGTTTTCCATAATGGCTGCACCAGTCTGCATTCTCACCAGCAGTGCACGAGGGTTCCCTTTTCTCCACATTCTCACCAGCACTTGCCATTTGTGGATTTGATGATGGTAGCCATTCCGACAGGTGTGAGGTGATACCTCATTGTCATTTTAATTTGCATCTCTCTGATGATCAGTGACTTTGAGCATGTTTTCATGTCTCTCCTGGCCATCTGTATGTCCACTTTGAGGAGTGTCTATTTAGGGCCTTTGCCCATTTTTTTAACTGGATTGTTTACCTTCCTATTGTTAAGGTGTATGAGTTCCTTGTATATTTTGGATATTAACCCTTTATCAGATGTATCATTGGCAAATATGTTCTCCCATACAGTGGGCTCCCTTTTCGTTTTGTTGATGGTTTCTTTTGCTGCACAGAAGCTTTTTATTTTGATGTAGTCCCATTTGTTATTTTCTCCTTAGTTTCCTTTGCCCTAGGAGATGTATCCGTAAACATATTATTATGAGAAATGTCTGAGATTTTGCTGTCTATGGTTTCTTCTAGGATTTTAATGGTTTCATGACTTAAAGTCTTCTTTCCATTTTGAGTTTATTTTTGTGTATGGTGTAAGTTGGTGGTCTAGTTTCTAGTTTTCTTGCATGTATCTGTCCAATTTTCCCAACACCATTTATTGGAGAGACTGTTTTGTCTCCACTGTATGTTCTTGCCTCTTCTGTCAAATGTTAATAGAACATAATTGTGTAGGTCGATTTCTGGGGTCTCTGTTCTGTTCCATTAATCTATATGCCTGTTCTTGTGCAAGTACCTGGCTGTTTTGATTACGACGGGTTTGTAATATAATTTGATATCTGGTATTGTGATTCCTCCAACTTCATTCTTCTTTCTCAAGATTGCTGCAGCTATTTGGGGCCTATTTTGGTTCCATATAAATTTTTGGAGTATTTGTTCTAGATCTGTGAAATATTCTGTTGGTATCTTAATGGTGATTGCATTGAATCTGTAGATTGCCTTGGGTAGTATGGACATTTTAATGATGTTAATTCCACCAATCCATGAACATGGCATATTCTTCCACTTGTTTATATCTTCCTCTATCTCTCTTTCCAACATCCTGTAATTTTCCAAGTACAAGACTTTTACCTCTTTGGTTGAGTTTATTCCTAAGAATCTTAATTTTTTTGTTGCAATGTAAATGGGATTGTTACATTGCTCTGAGAATTCATTATTGGTGTTTAAGCCATTGATTTTTGGATGTTGATTTTGTATCCTGCTACAATGCCAAACTCATTTATTAAATCTAGTAGTTTTATGGTGGAATCTTTAGGGTTTTCTATGTACAATACCATGTCATCTACGAATAGTGAGAGTTTTACTTCCTCCTTTTCAATTTGGATGCCTTTTATGTTTTCTTTTTGTCTGTGGCTAGGACTTCTAGTACTCTGCTGAATAAGAGTGGTGATAGGTGACATCCCTGCCTTGTTCCTGTTCTTAGGGGAAATGGTTTTAGTTTCTGCACACTGAGTAAGATGTTTGCTGTACGTTTGTCATATATGGCTTTTATTATGTTGAGATTTGATGCTCCTATTCCCACTTTGCTGAGAGATTTTATAAAAAAATGGGTGTTGGATTTTGTTGAATGCTTTTCTATGTCTATTGATAGGAACATGTGATTTTTGTCTTTCAATTTATGTGATGTATCACGTTTATTGATTTGCGAATATTATACCAGTCTTGCATTCCTGGAATAAATCCCACCTGGTCATGGTGTGTGATCTTTTTAATATATTGCTGGATCCAATTTGCTAATATTTTGTTGAGCATCTATGTTCATCAGGGATATTGACCTGTAATTCTCTTTCTTTGTAGTGTCTTTATCTGGTTTTGGAATTAGGATAATGCTGGTCTCATAAAAAGAGCTTGGAAGTATTCCTTCCTTTTGGATTTTTTAAAATAGTTTGAGGAGTATAGGTGTTAGTTCTTTGAATATTTGGTAAAACTCTCCTGGGAAGCCATCGGACCAGGGCTTTTGATTGCTGGGAGCTTCTATTTCCTCAGTTGTTATTGGCCTATTCAGGCTTTCTGATTCTTCCTGATTCAGTTTTGGAAGATTATATATGTATTTTTAATTTGTCCATTTCATCCACACTGTCCAGCTTCTTATATACAGTTGTTCATCGTTCTTAGAATCCTTTGTATTTCTGTGGTGTCAGTTGCTACTTCTCCACTTTTACTTCTGATTTTATTTGCATCCTTTCTGTCTTTTGATGAGTCCGGCTAATGGTTCATCAATCTTACTTATCTTTTCAAAGAACCAGCTCTTGGTTTCATTGATTTTTTTTTGTCTCTATGTCATTTATTTCTGCTCTAATCTTTATTATTTCCTTCCTTATACTTACTCTGTACTTTTCTCGTTGTTCTCTTTCTAGTTCTTTAATTCGTAGGGTTAAATAGTTTATTATTAACTTTTCTTGTTTTTTGAGGTAGGCCTATAGTGCTATGAACTTTCTTCTCAGGACTGCTTTTGCTATGTCCGAGATTTTGGGTTGTTGTATGTCCATTTGTTTCCAGGACAGTTTTTATTTCTCTCTTGGTCTCATTAATAACCCATTTATTGTTTAATAACATGCTATTTATCCTCCATGTGTTTGAATGTTTTGGGTGTTTTTATTGTAGTTGATTTCTAATTCCATTCCATTGTGATCTGAGATGTTTGATATGATTTCAACCTTCTTGAACGTGTAGAGACTTGTTTTGTGTCCTAACATGTGGTCTATCTTTGTGAATGACGCATGTGCACTTGAGAAGAATGTATATTCTGCGGCTTTGGGATGAAATAATCTATAAATGTCAATTAAATCAATCTGATGCAGTGTGCCATCTAGAGTCACTGTTTCCTTATTAATATTTTGTCTGGAAGATCTATCCAGTGAAGTCAGTGGGGTGTTAGAGTCCCCTACTATATATAACTGTATTGTTGATCTCTCCCTTAAAGTCCTCTAAAAGTTTTTTTAAAATATTTAGGTGCTCCCATATTGGGTGCATATATGTTTACCAAGATTATATCCTCGTTTTGGGTCGATCCCTTTAGTATTATGTAGTGACCTTTGTTGTCTCTTATGATGGCCTTCATAAGGAAGTCTATTTTGTCAGATATGAGCATTGCTACCCCAGCTTTGTTTTTTCCATTTGCATGGAAAATTTTTTTCATCCTTTCATCTTCATCTGGTTAGTCTTTTGTCCTGAGGTGGGTCTCTTGTAGACAACATATATTGGGGTCATGTTTTGGTATCCATTCAGCTACCCTATGGCTTTTGATTGGAGCACTTAATCCATTTACATTTAGGTTATTATTGATAGGTACTTATTTATTGCCATTTAATTTTGTATGCCTATGTTTTTCTCTCTACTTCTTCTCATTATAGCAGTAGTCCCTTTAGCATTTCTTGTAGCACTGGCTTGGTGGTGATAAACTCCTTTAGCCACCATTTTTTTTTTTTTTGGGGGGGGGGGTCTGGGAAGCTCTTTGACTATTTTAAATGATAGCCTTGCAGAATATATGTTTCATGTGGTTCTACAGCTTCCTTAAGCTGTTGTCCTGTTTTGTTTTTTAACATATTTTATTGATTTTTTTTTTTTTTTTTACAGAGAGGAAGGGAGAGGGATAGAGAGTTAGAAACATCAATGCGAGAGAAACATCAATCAGCTGCCTCCTGCACACTCCCTACTGGGGATGTGCCCACAACCAAGGTACATGCCCCTGACCGAAATCGAACCTGGGACCCTTCGGTCCGCAGGCCGATGCTCTATCCACTGAGCCAAACCGGTTAGGGCTGTCATCCTGTTTTTTAATTGTTTTTATTTCTTTTTGGTTCTCTGATTGTGTGATTCTTCTACCATCTTCTAATTCACTAATCCGATTCTTGGCTTCCCCTAATCTGCTGTGTATTCCTTCCACTATGTTCTTTATTATGTCATTCTTAATAGTTACTATATCTTTTCTCATACTATTGAGCATCTTTGCCATCATTATTCTGAACTCTATGTGAGATAAATTTCTTATCTCCATTTCATTTAGCTCTCCATGTGGAGAATTCTCTGTTCTTTCATTTGGGTGTTTTTTTGTCTCTCCATTTTGGCTGCCTGTTTGGGTTTGTGATTATGTTTTAGGTAGATCTACTATGTCTCCCAATCTCTAGGGCAGGGCAGTGTCAAATGCTCTTTCTCACTAATTATATCAAGTAAAGGCTCAAAGTCTCCAGAGACCCACCTCTGCCACTAACTGGATTCAGTCTTGAGTAGCCTCAGGCAATTGTCCCATCTACAGGCTGGGCGAGAGGTTTTCCAACAGGGTGGGTAATTGCTTCTGCCTGGAGGCTAATTGTTATTCTCAGTCTCTTAATGGGCCTCAGAAACTCCACACAGTGGGGCAAGGTGTTTTCCAATAGGGTGGGTCAACTGTCTTCCCCCTCCAGGTAAAAACCACCTGGATAGCAAAGGCCTGCCTGAGAAAGGTGTCCTCCGCAGCGTGAGGGAGTGACTCAGCACAGGAAACTGGTATGTCTGCCTTCCGAGCTCTAGCCCCAGAGCCCCCAACCCTGGCTTCTGCTCACACAGCTCCAGTCCACTTTGCGCTCCCTCTGCTGGAGCCCAAGGTGAGTGGCTGCACACAAAATTTTGTGCGCTAGCCCTTTAAGCGGGTGCCTGCATTTCTCTCCATCTCTCCCTGGCAGACAGCAACCCTGCTGCTTTTCACAGCCAGGTGTTATGTGGACACCTTTCTCAGTTCTGGTGCTCTGGGGGCCCAGCTGGGGGTTAGACCCAGATTTCTCAGTGACAACCTTCCATAGCTGAGAGAGCTCTCCGGAACTTCAGCTCCAGTCTCTGGGAACCCGGCCAGCCCTTCCGCACCTCCGCCCTCCCTACCAGCCTCTGTGCGGTCTCCCTTCCCGTCCTGCATTATCAGGGTTCTCCAGCTAGTCTTCAGTTTATTATTCACGATGGTCTTTCATTTTTGTATTTTAGTTGTAATTTCAGTTTGATCCTGGGTGCGTGTCTGTGTAGCATCCACTTACTCTGCCACCATTTTTAATCTCTTCAAGAAGAAAACATTTAATCATAAGTATTTCAAGCCTGAGTTGTGGTTTGATCCTGTCTGGGAATATTGAAGGCAACCAATTGATGTTTCTCTCTCATATTGATGTCTCTGTGTCTCTGTGTCTCTCTCTCTCTCTCCCTCCCCCCCCCCCCTTCCTCTCAAAGCATGTCCTCAGGTGAGGATTACAATTTTAAAAAATATTTAATAAAATTATAACTATTTTTATAATTGAGAAAATAAGCCTCAGTCTAATGGGAGTATGGAAACGCAGAAGGAAGGGCAGCACTTGGATGACAGGTGAGCAGAGCTGTTTAATGTAGTACCAGGTCACACAGTCAAGGAGCAACCAGCTGGGCTGGCACCACAAACCTGACACTTGGTGTCTCTGCCACCAGAGGTCAGTACCTGTCACACCATCGTCAGTAACCATCCAAGTGCACTCGGGAGCTTCCCTGAGCAGCTGCTGGCAAGCTCCGTGACAGGGAGCCCTTCCACAGGCCACCACAAACACGCAGACACAATTCCCCTCGAGCAAATCGGGCAGGGCTTTCCAACCTTCCTGTCATTATCCATCTCCCCTCTTTTTATAGTTTCCCCCTAATTCCACAAAACTAACACCACAAATATATCTATCTATCTATCTATCTATCTATCTATCTATCTATCTATCTCCTATCTGTCCATGGACTGTGGCCCTGTGCATGGCCACAAACCACTCTGAATGACTAGGCTGACTAATCTTGCAATAAATCTGAATTTGGACACATGTTCTGAAAAGGTTACGCTTTGGAAGATGCCTTGCAGGTGAAGAAGGGACAGCCAGGACAGAATGGGTCGCCTGGGAGGAAGGAAGCAGGTGGGTGGGGGCAGGGGAGAGGCTGCCGGCAGGACAGGTGGGCGAAACGACCACAGCACATCAGGGAAAACCCGCATTACCGGAGTCTGTGACAGCTGACACAGCAAGAGGGCAGCCAGGAGACGGCACGGAGGAGATTCTTCAAGTGCCAGAACGACAGAGCATTAATCACGAAGAAGCTGCTGAAGACTCACCTACTTCAAAGAGCGTTCAGGGGTTGTGTTTCCGCACTTAAAAGTGCTCGCGCTTGCTCCTGCCACTAAGTATGTTCAAGACAGTTAATCCCGATACACACACACAGGTATGACTGACAGAGTAATAAAAACACTGAATAGCAAACACAACTCTGGGCTAGACACTGTTCTTGTCACTTTGCATATCCGAACCCAACGTCCTCAGAAAGCAACTACGGCCATACCCCTCATCCACAGGCTTGCCTTCTGTGGTTTCAGTTACCCATGGTCAACCCGGCCCCAAAATATTAGAAAGTAGAAAATTCCTGAACTAAATAGTTCATTTCAAACTGCATGCCATTCTGAGTAGCATGATGGAATCTCACATCATCCCGCTCCCTCCTGCCCACGAACTGACTCCTCCCCTTGTCCAGTGCCTCCCCACTGTGGCTGCTCCTGCCCGTGAGTCACTTAGCCACCTCCATTATCAGACCAGCTGTTGTGGCTTCGCAGTGCGTGTGCTCAAGTCACTCTATTTTACCTAACAACTAGAGGCCCGATGCATGAAAGTCGTGCAAGAGTAGGCCTTTGCAGCCGCAGCAGCTGCCTTGATCCCTCCCTCGCAGCTGCGGGCGGTGGTCTGGATCCCTCCCTGGCAGCCACGTTGTCTGCCTGGTTCCCGCAGCTGCAGCCCTGGCTTCGTCCAGAAGGACGTCGGTCTAATTAGCACATTACGCTTTTATTATTATAGATTACCCCAAAGCGTAGTGAAGCGGGCATATGCCAAAGAAAAGCCATAAAGTGCTTCCTTTAAGTGAAAAAGTACGTACATATAGGCAAAAACATAGCATATATGGGGGTTAGGACTATCCATAGTTTTGGGCATCCACCGGGGGTCTTGGAACCTACCCCCTGTGGATAATGAGGGACTAAGGTATAAACTTTCACTGTATTCATTGAGATACCAAGACACTGCTGAGCCCCTACTATATGCCAGCCACATCCGACACTGGGAAGAGAGATGAATTAGAGATGTACGGAAGGGATTTGGGGCACGGCTTCAAAGAGACAGTGAGCTTTGGGTTGAGCCAATGAGGCAGTGGCAAGATTGGCAGGGTGGAGAAGGGAGCAGAGAAGAGCTTACCCTCACAAGATGTAACACTGAAGGCACAGAGACACGAGGGACACACAGAGCAGACTACACCTGTGGGCCAAATCCAGGCCTTTTTTGTAAAGTTTTATGGAACATAGCCCTGCCCACTGGACTGATTTGATCTCCGGCTGCCTCCTGCCTTGCTGTGGGGCACAGGCAAGCTGAGTAGTCATGACAGAGCCGGAGGCCAGCTAGCTGGCTCTTTACAGAAGTTTGGGGATGCCTGTTGCAGAGCCTTGTTATTCGGGGGTGCGGGGGTGGGGTCGGGGAGGAGGGGTTCTGTGAAGCAGCAGCAGCTGGGGGGTTTGGCAAAGATGCAGACACTCAGGTCCCATCGCAGACCCATGGAACTAGAATCTGCCTCCTAAAAAGATCTCTGGCAAAACATTAAAAAAATGTTTTTATTGATTTCAGAGACAGGAAGGGAGAGGGGATAGAGAAATATCAATGATGAGAACCACTGATTGGCTGCCTCCTTGCATGCCCCCTACTGGGGATGGAGCCTACAACCTAGGTATGTGCCCTGAATGGGAATTGAACCGTGACCTCCTGGTTCGTGGGTTGATGCTCACACCAGCCAGGCTCTGGCGATTCTTATGCTCAGAAAGCTCTCCTGTCACTGGCGTGTGGCCGGGAGGAGGTGGTGAGGCTGCAGATGAAGAAAGGCATGCACTTCTCCTATAAATAGTCAGACAAACGCGGTAAAGATTTCCCCATAAAGGAGTGGTGCCATCAGTTCACGCTCCAGGAAGGTCCCTGGGTCACAGTGTGACAGTCAGAGGAGTTGACGTCTGAAAGCAGGTGGGCAGCGGGTGTCAGAACCCAGGCAAAGACCCACACTATGCAGGGGACACTGCCAGGCAGCTCCTTTTCTTCCCAGCAGCAAATGGCATGCTAAGAGATTACTCCAATTTCACTAGTGCCTCCGATTTGCTTCTAGCAAATACAGCATCAGTTATAATTTATGAGGAAACAAAAAAATACTTAGTAACAAAATATTAGTACTCATGTGTTTCTGTGTACACAAAATGTATCTCCATCTAAGTAATGCTTCCGGACCGTAATACATAAATTATGAGATTAACTGGATGAGAAGGAAGCTTAAAGATTAAATGAGAATCAACTTGACAGCTATCTCTTATGTAGACTGCTAACACATCAGTTCCCAGGATATTTAGAGGTGTAATGTCTTGTTAGGACTCCCCCTTCCCCCCCAATAAATGCACAATTCTGCTTGATATTCAGTTTTTCCATATTTTGGATGAGTAAGCAATCTAAAGTAAAAAACAAAATACAAAGAAAACCAAAGCAGCATTTTAGACAAAACGCCAACACCACTCCTTCTCCTAGCTCGGCTAACAGCTTCTGAGTGATTGCTTAACATTCTTCCTCCTTAAAAATCTAGAAAAGTTTGACAGGGTTATTTGTGGGATTCAGTATGCTTTAGCATAATGAGAGCAATATAGATAAAAATAGATGAGTGAAAACGGGAAATTCCTTTTCTTAGATGCTTAGGTTTCATAGTTTACATGCATTCCATTGACAGAAACAATGCAAAAGAAATAAGGCTTGTATATCTGCTCTGAGAAAAGAAGCATAATTAAATCAATAAATCTCAAGTAAGAAAAGAACCCATCAAATTCATGTTGAGAAGAATCTCTATGTTAAGATTCATTGACAAAGCCTTAGGAAAGTCCACAAATTCAGTATAATGGTTAACGGTACTTAAGAGATAATAGTTAATAACATTTCCTCTGGGTTTACACTGCATTAAATATCATCACATGGACTATTTCAGTTAATCCTCAAAATACCCTGATATTAGCTCCATCTTATAAATGGGCAAAGTAAGGCACAGAGAGGTTAAGTTACTTGTCCAAAGTCACACAGCTAAATAAGAAGTGGAGCTAAGATTTGAAGGTGGGCCTGTGTGTTTGACCATAACTGTGGTACCTCTCTAACTGCATCTGCTGTCCACTCTCCTCTTGTCCCCAGGTGAATCTGCAAGAAGTTTAAATGCAGTGGTCTCTCATTGTTACTAATATCACAGACAAAGAAAACCCCTAGGATTTAGGCATTCGAAGTCTTAATGGAAAAGGGGACACACCATATTGCCCTGTGGACAGTGGCCAAAATTTGACCTGTGATATAATAAAGCCAAGGAAAAATGAGGTGGATTCCTCAGCAAGATAAAATGCAAATTAAGTCCCAGTAAAAGTCTGAAATCAAGTAAGCGCTTGTTAATAAATATGGATGCAGGCTTTCAAGGAGAATTACTGTGAATGCATTATTTTCTAGCTAAGATGCTCGTGAAATGCTATGGAGAATCTAAAACATAAAATACACGTGGGCACTGGCCTAATGCTACCAGGTTAACATTCCCAGCTGGTTGTTCCTGTATGTCATTTAAGTAAGTGCCCGACTGCCAATGACAGGAGAACTGAAGCAAGGCTGGCACCGGGCACAGCACCCACATGGCACATTCTTTGTCCCAGGAGCTTCATTCTATCAAGACTCTTGGGAGAAAGAGAAGTCACTGAATAAATTATGCAAGTCCGCAAGGCAGTGTGCAGGTCTTTCCAATTTTTCAAATTGTCAAGCATCTTATACAAAGTTCTTTTTCCACTTTAAGCTCATCATCTTCCATTTAAAATACTAATTTTGCCCAAAATCAAGCCACTGTATTTCCCTTCAAATTTGAACAGTTAAAAAAAAAAAGACCCAGGTTTTAAACATTAATTTGGCCAAAGGACAAACTCATTCCCTTCACGTTTTAACAGCTGCAAAATAAGATCCAGGGAAGCAAGACAAAAACAGGGCAGGGGGAAAGCCAAGTGAGAGTCGAGGCGACAGCAATGATGGAGTGACAGTCACCTGAACTCCCATTCGCTCGGCCGCTTCAGGGTTTCCCACCGAACTTTCCCCATTTCCAAGGCGACACGCCTGGCGGCGGTCTTCTCACAAACACAAATGAGGGGGCAGTTTGCGTCCTCTACGGGGTGGACCCTGAGCAGAACTCGGGGATACCCAGCGCGGACGCGGCGCGACGGGCAAGGACTACTGCATGACACCTGGCGCCCACGCGGGTTCAGGCTGCTGAGGACAAAAGGAGCGACATCCTCGGACCCTCGGCTGCGCCTGCGGAGGCACCGCGAGCCGCTGCGGACGCTCCGCTGGCCCCGCGCCTCGGATGCCGGCGGCCGGGCGACCGGGCCGGGCGCGCGGCGGGGTGCGCGGCCTCCCGGGCGTGGGGACCCGGCGGCCGGCCCCGGGCGCAGGGGCGGAGCGCGGTGCAGCGCGGGGCACTCACCTTCTTCTTCCAACTCGAATTTCTCCAGCATGCCGGCTTCCACGGGTCCCGGGGCCGCCAGCGCCGCCTGAGGAGGGAGGACAGGGGTCAGCACGCGCTCGGCGGGCTCGTCCCCGCGCGGGGCGGGGGCGCGGGGCCGGGAGCGCAGCGCGGGGGGCGGGGAGGGGCTGGGCTCCGCGGCCCCGCCGGGCGCCGCGGCCTCGCTGGGCGCCGCCGCCGGGAGGAGGGGCCTCCGCGCGGCCGGAACGGAACGGAACGCGGCCCGGCCCCCGCCCAACCCCCGCCCGGCCCCCGGCCGCCCCGCCCCGGCCGCGCCTTCCCGCGCCCCCGCCCCGAGTGGGCCGCTCCGCCCTCACCCCGCCGGCGGCTTTGGTACGGACCGGCGGGGGAGACGCGTGGGAAGGGGACCCCGGGGCGCGGGCGGGCGGCCCCCCGCTCCGGCCTGGTTCCCCGTCTCCGCCGGGCCGTGAGCGGCCATTAGCGGGGAAGGCCCGCGTTCTCATCGCCGCCTCGCCTTCCCACCGCTCAGCGCCCCGCACCCACGGCCGGCGCGTCCCCGCGGGTCTAACCTGCGCAGGTGTGGTCGGGGCAGCCGGGGGTGGGGCGCGAGGGGCGCGCCGAGGGGTGGGGGTGGGGCGCGGGGGTGGGGCACAGGGGCGGGGCGGGGGCCAGCGGAGATGACACCGTGGGCCAGGTTGATTACATTTCTGTTTTAAATTTTAGGTTAAACTGCCCCTCCCATATTAAAAAGAATTGTTTCTCGGGTTTCGCGTACTGCGCTTGCATTTGGTGGCTGTCACTCTCCCAGCCACGGAAGTCTTATCTCGCTTCCTCTCTTCACCCACGATCGATTCCCTTCTTTGGGCGAGCCGCTGCCAGGAGCGCACCAAATCTAAACCGGCCCTGGCCACCCTGTCGCCCTGGATCTGGTATCTGAGACTCTCCTGTTGCCAACTCAGGTTGGCAGGCAGCATGGCTGGCAGCGCAGGGCTGCGCGGGAGAGCAGCGCGGCCGGGAGGTACAGGCTCCGCACTCGGTGTGACAGCAGTTTCTGCACCATCTCCAGGGGGCCCACGGCTCACTCCCAAGGCCAGGGCCCTGATAACGAGCCGCGCTCTCCAGCGCTGGTTAGAGCCCAAAAGGGGCCCCAACCTCTGCAAAGGAGCTTGGTTCTATCAGGCCTGCAAGCCTCGCCCGGAGGAGAGGTACTGACGCCTCCTTGGCGCTTTCTTTTTGCTCTGTCATCCCAGCTGGGCCAACCCCCAAGTCTTAAGCTTCTTAAAAGGAGGGAGGTGGGAGGTAGGGGAGGGAAAAAAGACAAATTACACTTTGTAAGAGGATTGGGGGTAAACACCTACGGCCATGTCATGGGTAAAGACACAGCAGAGGACTGAATGTGTTCCCCCAAGAGCAGGAACAAAGCAAGGATGTCTGCTTCCACACTGTCCTGACTCTACACAGGACTGGAAGTTCCGGCTGCTGCAGTACGTACGGCAAGAAAACTCACCGAAAGGCATACACGTTACAAAGAAAGACACAAAACCATCCGCGTTTGCAGAAGACCTGGTTGTCTGCCTAGAAAATCCCAAGGAGTCTAAACACGAATGAACACACAAACAAAAACCTCCCAAACTAGAACCAGTGAGTTCAGCAAGGTCATAGGATACAAGATCAACAGGCAAAAATCGCTCTCATTTCCATACACTAACAATGAACATGTAGAAACTGATATTAAAAACAATACTATTTATTATCACTGCCAAAGAAATTAAATACTTAGGTATACACTTAAGAAAATGTACAAGATCTGGATGCTAAAAATTATAAAATGTGAATGAAATAGAAGGAAACCTAAATAAATGAAGAGGCATCCCATATTTATGGACTGGAAGACCCAACATAGTAAGGATGTCAGTTCTCCCCCAAACTGACATAGAGGTTTAATGCAATTCCTATTGAGATATCGGTAAGTTTTTTTGAAGACAAGCTTAGTTTAAAAATGATAAGGAAGCCCAGCCAGGGTGGCTCAGTGGTTGAGCGCTGACCTATGAACCAGGAAGTCATGGTTCAATTCCCCGTCAGGGCACAAGCCCAGGTTGGGGCTGTTGCGGGCTTGACCCCCTGGGTGGGGAGCATGCAGGAGGCAGCAGATCATTCTCTCTCTCTCATCATTGATGTTTTTATCTCTCTCTCCCTCTCCGTCTCTGAAATCAATAAAAATATATTAAAACATAAGGAAAGGCACAGGCTCTAGAAGAGCTAAAGCAACCTTGAAAAAGAAGAATGAAGTGGGAGGAATCATTCTACTCCATATTAAAGCTTTCTCCAGAGCTACAGTAATTAAGACTGTGTATTGCATATGATTTCACTTATATGACGAATCTAAAGAAAATAACAACAAACAAAACAAACAGACTCAGATACAGAAGAACAGACTGATGGTTGCCAGAGGGCATGGGGGTTGGGGGACTGGGTAAAAAAGGTGAAGGGATTAAGAAGTGCAGATTGGTAGTTACAAAATAGTCATGGGGATGTAAAGGGCAGCATAGGGAATATAGCCAATAATACCGTAATAACTATGCATGGTGCCAGGTGGGTCCTGGAAATATCGGGAATATTTGTAAAGGATATGATTATCTAACCATAACTTGAAACGAATACAGAATAATATTGAATGTCAACTATAATTGAAAGATAACATTTAAAAAGAGACTGTAGTATTGGTGGCAGAGGGACAGACATGTAATCAATAGAAACAGGATCTGACCCACATAAATGTGTCAAACTGGTGTTTGATGAAGGTGCAAAAGCAGTGGTGCTCAAGCAACTGGACCTGAAAATGGAGAGGCAAAAATTAAACCTCTTTGTAAGCCTCACACACCACACAAATGAGCTCAAGTCGGATCACAGTCTTAAAAAGAAAATGTAAACCATGAAACTTACAGAAACAAAGCGGACAACCTCTTTAGGACCTATTGTGGGGAAAGAGGGAGACCTGATCTCTAAAGCATGAGCCACAGCCCGAGCCGGTTTGGCTCAGTGGATAGAGTGTCGGCCTGCGGGCTGAAGGGTCCCAGGTTCGATTCCAGTCAAGGGCACGTACCTTGGTTGTAGGCTCAGTCAGGGCACGTGTGGAAGGCAACCAACCAATGTGTCTCACATGGATGTTTCTGTGTGTGTCTTGGTCTCCCTTTCACTCTCTCCAAAAATCAAAGGAAAAGTACCCTGGAAAAGTATCCTCCGGTGAGGATTAACAATAAAAAAGCATGATCCACAAAAGGAAAAATTAATAAACTGGACCTCCTTAACATTAAAATGTTTGCTCTATGACAGACACTGTTAAGAGGATGAAAAGGTAAGTTACAGAGTAAAAAAAAAAACACCACAAAAAAACTTGCAAACCACACAGTAAATTACTAGTATCTGGAATCTGTAAAGAACTCTCAAAAAGAAAATCCAGTTAGAACATGGGCAAAAATATATGAAGAAACATTTCAGTGATGGCAAATAAGCATCTGTAAAGATGCTCAACAGCACTAGCCAGTAGGGAAATGCAAACTACAATCACACTGAGGTGATCACTGTACACCCATGAGAATGGCCAAAATAAAAAGAGCAAATGCTGGTGAGGATGCAGAAAAACGATCACTCCTCCCTTGCTGAGGGGATGCAAAGTCGTACCACCCGCCTGGAAAGCACTCTGACGGTTTCTTATAGAACTAAACGTGTAACTGCCACAAGCACAGCAATGCATTCTTGGGCATTTATCCCAGATAAATGGAAACGATGTTTACTTGAAACCCTTGTGTATGAATGTTCACAGCAGCTTCATTTGCAATAGCTCAGCCTGGAAATAACAGATGTCATTCAACGGGTGGACGATGAACCAAACCACAGCCGTGCTCCACTTAACGATGGGGATATGTTCCGAGAGATGAGTTGTTAGGCGATTTCGTCGTTGTGCGAACATCATAATATGCACTTACACCAACCTAGAGGGTCTACACCAGTGATGGCGAACCTTTTGAGCTCGGCGTGTCAGCATTTTGAAAAACCCTAACTTAACTCTGGTGCCGTGTCACATATAGAAAGTTTTTGATATTTGCAACCATAGTAAAACAAAGACTTATATTCTTGATATTTATTTTATATATTTAAATGCCATTTAACAAAGAAAAATCAACCAAAAAAATGAGTTCACGCGTCACCTCTGACACGGGTGTCATAGGTTCGCCATCGCTGGTCTACACATACCTGGGCTGTATGGTACAGCCTGTTGCTCCTGGGCTCTCAGCCTGTACAATAGGTTACTGGACTGAATACTGTAAGCACTTGTGTATCTAAACATAGAAAAGGTACAGTAAAAATATGGTATAAAGATAAAAAATGGTACACCTGTTTAGGACACTTACCATGACTGGAGGTTCCATTTGTATATTTCTGGAAGCTGTTCTGGGTGTCAGGGAGTGAGTGGCGAGTGACTGAAGGCCTAGGCCCTAGGACATTACATTACTGCGCGCTACTATAGAATTTATAAACACTGTTCCCTTAGGCTAAACTACATTTATAAAATAATATTTTATCTTTCTTCAGTAATAAATGAACCTTAGTTTACTGTAAGTTTTTTAAAATATATTTTATTGATTTTCCACAGAGAGGAAGGGAGAGGGATAGAGAGTTAGAAACATCGATGAGAGAGAAACATTGATCAGCTGCCTCCTGCACACGCCCCACTGGGAATGTGCCTGAAACCATGGTACATGCCCTTGACCGGAATCGAACCTGGGACCTTTCAGTCCGCAGGCCAACGCTCTATACACTGAGCCAAATCAGTCAGGACTGTAAGTTTTTACTTAATAAAAATTTTTAAGACGTTTTGACCTTGTAATAACACTTAGCTTACAACACAAACATAGTGTACAGCTTTACAAAAATATTCTTTGTTTATATCCTTACTCTGTTTTTTTTCCATTTAAAAATTTTTTAACTTTTTAAACTTCTTTGTTGTTTAATTTTTTAAAAGGTATGGTGGTGCACAGTGGTAGTGTCAATCATTTAAATTTTGAAAAGTCTATTTTAATTTCTTGCAGTAATTTTAGAATAATTTTAAAAAGAAATCCCTCTTCGTCTATTCAGAGTGCCATCAATTTCACCTGTAGTTGTGATGAGCTGGTTCTGGGGACAGAAATGGGCAGCTGTGGGCGTGTGTATTTTGGGAAGCTGGCAACTCTGCAAAAGTGGTCCTCAGACTAAAAAGTCCCGTTCTGCCCTAGCCGGCTTGGCTCTGTGGGTAGACCGTTGGCCTGCGGACTGAAAGGTCCTGGGTTCGATTCAACCAAGGGCATATGCCCGGGTTGCGGGCTCTATTCCCAGTGTGGGGTGTGCAGGAGGCAGCCAATCAATGATTCTCATCATTGATGTTTCTATCTCTCTCTCCCTCTCCTTTCATCTCTGAAATTAATTTTTTAAAAAAGAAAGTCCCTTCCCATTACTGCAGATGTTGGTAGTGAATAGAAATGGAAACAAATTCATGTGATCTCTTCGGTTTGACTTCACTTGATAACAGGTGTGCAGGAGGAGGCCGAGGTAGAAACCTTTCTGGATCATGCTAGCAAGGCTGAGCTTCTCTCCATGGGTTGTTTTCACTGAGAAAGCTCATGTCTTCTTCTTAGAAAGGAGCTCAATCTGGACACTAGGAAAGGGCAGATGAAACTTCTCCGTGACACATGAGGTCAGCTGCAGGGACCGGGGCCTGCAGGCGTCTGAGGTGTGCACATAATGCTGACAGGGTCAAGTGGTGATGGATTTCTTAGCACAAATAATTTAAAATTGGTGGTCGTCAGTTACCCATTCATGGTGATGTTTTCTTGAAGTATGAACAGACCTATCTGCTCGCCTTAATTTTAGCTCTTCAGGCAGGGCCAAGCCTGGAGCAGCCTGGGCCATGTTCTTCATCTGTGACCCTCTCTCTTCTGTCTTGGGAACTCTGTGGAGTTTTCAGTTGAACTTTAGTGAGCGAATGCCTGAGAAACTTGAAGTCATTGCCAGGTGCGACCTTTTGGTTGGTGGACAATGTGATATTACTCATGTCTGTGCTCAGGTGCAGCAAAATACAGTATTTTGAAGGACTCTTGGGAAGGAAAACTTCAGTCTGAAAACCTAATCACAAAACGACTGCCACAAAAGCTTTTCTTTATGCACTGAGGTTACATATGAGTTCATTTTGCCTTAATATATATACTAGTGGCCCGGTGCATGGATTTGTGCACACTGAAAGGAAATTAATTAGAAGAAAGATTCATGCAGTAATTATGTTACTGAAAAAAATTACGTCAAGATAGTATATATAATATAGTATTATAAAATTAAAACATGTGTGCAATTGGTGCCAGTGAGAGCTTTATATGTATCACACATGCGCGAGTCAACGTTTATTTTTAAATTGCCAGTGTGCATCATATGCAGCAGCCGGTCGGTCGGTTGGACGGTTGTATGGTCGGTCACTTAGCCTTTTATATCTATACTAGAGGCCCAGCACATGAAATTTGTGTGGGGGGGGAGGGGGTGTGTGTGTTCTCAGCCTGGCCTGCACCCTCTCCAATGCGGGATGCCTCGGGGGATGTCCAACTGCCGGTTTAGGCCCCATCCCAGTCTAATTAGCATATTACCCTTTTATTAGTGTCTTATCTAATAAAAGACAAAAAGGATAATTGACTGTACCTTCCCTACGCTTCCCATTGGCTAATCAGCGAGATATGCAAATTAACCCAACCAAGATGGCAGCCGGCAGCCACGCAGCTGAAGCGAGCAGGAGGCTTGCTTGCTCCAGTGATGGAGGAAGCCAAGGTTCCCCACCTTCTGTGGCCCAGCTCTGAGCTCCAAAAGCAATAAAGTTTCAATTATAGAAGCTAAACAAACCCCAGATACCTGCTTTCAGCCGGCTGCGGCCTCAGAGCTGCAGCGAGCAGGAACCAGCTCTCAGCTCCAGTGACAGCAACAAAGTTTCAATTATAGAAGGTAAATAAATCCCAGAATAAAAAAAAAGAAAAAAGAAAAAAAGGAGAGCCTGGGAGCTTCAGTCGCCGGCCAGCCTGAAAACGGCCCTCAGCCCCTCACTCAGACTGGTCAGGCACCCCAGTGGGGACCCCAACCCTGAAGGGGGTGTGACCAGCTGCAAACAGCCATCGTCCCCTCACCCAGGCTGGCCAGGCACCCAAGCGGGACCCCTACCCTGATCCGGGACACCCTTCAGGGCAAACCAGCCGGCCCCCACCTGTGCACCAGGCCTCTATCCTATATAGTAAAGGGTAATATGCAAACTGACCCTAACAGCAGAAAGACTGGGAATGACTGGTCACTATGACAAACACTGACCACCAGGGGGCAGATGCTCAATGCAGGAGCTGCCCTCTGGTGGTCAGGGTGCTCCCACATGGGGGAGCTCTGCTCAGCCACAAGCCAGGCTGATGGCTGCCAGTACAGCAGTGGTGGTGGGAGCCTCTCCTTCCTCCTCAGCAGCACTAAGGATGTCTGACTGCAGCTTAGGTCTGCTCCCCGCTGGCAAGTGGACATCCCCCGAGGGCTGCCGGGCTGCCAGAGGGATGTCTGACTGCCAGCTTAGGCCCAATCCCCCGGGGAGCAGGCCTAAGCCATCAGGTGGCCATCCCCTGAGGGGTCCCAGACTGCGAGAGGGCACAGGCCGGGCTGAAGGAACCCCCCCCCCCCAGTGCACCAATTTTTGTGCACCGGGCCTCTAGTAGATATATAAAAGCCCAGTGACCAGAATGGCAGAACGACCAGAACAACCAGTGGCTATGATGTGCACTGCGGCAGCCAAACAGCCTGATTTGGGCCCTCTGTGAGGTGGGAACCTGCCACCAGGGCCAGGACATGAGCTGAGTGCCTTCGAGCAGCTTTTACCCCCACCTCTGGGCTGACCACTCCCAAGCCTCCATCTGAAGCTGACAGCCCTCTTGAAAGAAGGCCATCTCCTGGCCATTGCCATTGAGATTTCTACAGACATTCACACTCCTCCGAATCCCTCCCTGCATGCGCTCCCTTCACCACCTCAGAGTTCTTTGCTGCTGCCCCACGGGGCCGCATTTCCACTGTCACATGCTTGCTGTCTGGATCAGCCCCAATTCCTTCTGTCTCTCCTTCTCTAACCTGGAGCCAGCGTGACCTTTAGAAACACACACTCCTGTTCCTCCGTGTGTGGAACCGCTCAGTGACTCTCCGGAACCGTTAGGAATGCCGTTAGCTCCTCAGCTCAGCGGGGCCTGAGCGGTTCTTTCCTGTACCTTCTCCCCCCCTGCAGCCCCCGCACTTGAGCCTTAGGCATGTCCCTGCCCACTGTGCTCAGGGGTTTGAACATTCTGGCTGGTCTCCCTGCCACGTGGCTGGCTCCTATTCGCTCACTCCTTGAGAATGAGTCTTACGAAAAAGGCTCAGTCTTCCTGATTCTTGGCCTCTTCTCACAGTTTACCTGGTTAATTGCTTCTCTAATCTACACACTTAAAAAATATATATACATATATATATATTTCAGAGAGGAAGGGAGAGAGAGAGAAACACCAATGATGAGAGAGAATCACTGATCAGCTGCCTCCTGCACGCCCCACACTGGAGATCGAGCCCACAACCTGGGCATGCGCCTCCACCGGGAATCAAACCGAGACCTCCTGGACGCTGGCCGGGCTAATCCACACACTCTCCTAAGGCACTTACACAGGGTTGGGGTTTGCTTTTTAGTTCCCCGAAGCCCCACAAACTCTTTGAGGGGATGACTGGCTGTTTGGTTATCCTGGTGTCGCTTGTGCCCGACACGTAGTGGACGTTCCAAAAATAGTCGCGTGAAATGAATTGTTCGTTATTAGCGAATCACTGGAAAATGTGGTGGGGAAATAGTTGATTTAATAGTGAGAATGGTTCAGGGATGATTTCATGCCATTTACTCGTGCTCCTCCTTCATCTCATTCCTGTTTGGACATATTGCACCAATTTTCCCTTGAGCCTGGGACCTGACATTTAAAAAAAAAAGTGACTATGCTAAGAAATGACGCAGCAAACATTTTTGTTGTAACATGCTCTCCAAGGCATAGAGGTCACTGACACTCTGGGTTGGGTATTAGCAGAGAGCTCTGCTGGCTCTTGACCCCACCCTACCATTTCCATTTCTGTGATGTGACTATTGATGTTTTTGTTTTGTTTTGTGAATCCTCACCTGAGGATATTTTTCCATTGACTTTTAGAGAGAGTGGAAGGGAGGAGGAGAGACACACACAGAGAGAAACATTGATGTGACAGAGATACATACTCTGACCAGGGCCAGGGATCAAACCTGCAACTGAGGTACGTGCCCTTGACAGGAATCAAACCTGGGACCCTTCAGTCCATAAGCCGACGCTCTATCCACCGAGCCAAACCAGCGAGGGCAGTGGTCGGCAAACTCATTAGTCAACAGAGCCAAATATCAACAGTACAATGATTGAAATTTCTTTTGAGAGCCAAATTTTTTAAACTTAAACTATATAAGTAGGTACATTGTTATCAACTTAATTAAACTTAAACTATATAGGTAGGTACATTGTTATTAACTTAATTAACTTATTCAGACTGAAGTTTTCCTAAACTATATAGGTAGGTACATTGTTATTAACTTAATCTTCCTAAGGCTTAGGAAGAGCCACACTCAAGGGGCCAAAGAGCCGCATGTGGCTCGCGAGCTGCAGTTTGCCGACCACGGACTGCTAGGGCATGACTATTGATTTTTTAAAGTGGTATAGAAATTTGATAAAAACTCAAAAACATTGGACACCACAACTATTCATTCTCCTGATCCATTGTAATCAGTATATTTTTTGGGGAAAAGTTTTGTTCACTTTGATACTTTTCCAAATAACAATTTCAGATGCTTTTAATAAAGTTAGCTCCTTCCTAACATTTTTTAATGATTTCCTTTAAACAGCGTTTATTCCACAGCAGCTTTTCAGAGTGTGGCAGCCAATGTATATGGTTCAACAAGTCCAATGAAAATGTTTGATACCAAGTATTGTTAAGAAAACAGAACCAAAAAAGTCCTGTTTGTCTGGATCCTTTGTGTTAAGTTACCTTCTAGCTTCCCCAAAATAGACAATGTTAAGATTTTGAAGAGAGTCATTTAGCAAATATTTAGTAACTGCTACCTGCCAGGAGCCATGGCAGGTAGGTCCATAAAATATCCAGATGATGAGAAATTCGTATCAAAGATATGAAGTAGGAACCCTACCCATACACAGGGTCAGTCTGTTACTGATTCTGGGGCGCCTGTCAGGGTCTGAAGCCGGTATTTCTCTTGCCTTTCACAAGCAAATCCAAATTACTTTTCCTTTTTTGCTACTCAAAGTATTTTATTAAGTTTGTGTTTAACACAACTCACTGGGAGCTAAATACATTTTTCTGTTGACACTTATTCTCCCATAATATTTTGCCAATAAAAAAAATCAGTATTGCTCCCTAAGCTCAAGAAACCTTTCAGTTCTTGAGGCATGAAGCCATAAATTTTGAAATGTGTTGTATTTCTAGGATAAAGCAACACAAAAAAGGGACATAAAGCCACAAGGAAGTCTCTCTTCACTGTTTTCTACTCTCGCCCTCCAGCTGGCCTGCTCATCGACCTGCTCACCAGAGCAGGCCCCGGTGAGTCGCTTTCTCAGCCCTTTCATCCCTGCATCTATGGGAACTCTGGCCATACAACTGGTGAGAAGTTACACAAATGCTTGAGACAGACTGCTTCCATGACTGTGTGTTTTGTTCTACATAAAGCCATCAAAAGGAAGGACAATAGTCGAGATGCAATTAGCCCTGGCCAGTATTGCTCAGTGGATAGAGCTTCGGCCTGCTCACCAACGGGTCGAGGGTTTAATTCCTAGTCAAGGGTGCATGCGGGAAGCAACTAATTGATGTGATTCTCTCACATAGATGTTTTTTTCTTTCCCCCATTCCTCCCTGCCTTCCACTCTCTAAAAATCAATGGGAAAAAATATACTTAGATAAGGATTAACAGAAAAAGAAAAAAGTATGAAATTAAAGGGGCCTGTACTTGCTTCTGGTAAATTCTGTGATCTTTATTTCCTATCTAAGGTGCAATGCAGCTAACCAGGATGGATTAGGGTGAGCCTGGGACAAGGAGCCAACTACAGGCAGATGTAGGACTGGTGTGCCTCCGAATGTAAATTTAAAATATATATATATTTTAATTTATATATTATATTATTATATAATTTATATATATTTAATTATATTATTATATAATTTATATATATATTCCAGAGAGGAAGGGAGAAGGAGAGAGAGAGATAGAAATATCAGTGATGAGGGAGAATCATTGATCAGCTGCCTCCTGCATGTCCCTCACTTGGGATCAAGCCTGCAACCCACTGGGGATCAAGCCTGATCGGGAATCGAACTGTGACCTTCTGGTACATAGGTCGACGCTCAACCACTGAGCCATGCCGGCCAGGCACAAATGTAAATCTTCTAAGAAATATTCTGTGTCTCTTCTTTATGGTGATATATATAATTTACCTGCAACAAACTGTATCCATTTCAGGCATACCACTTAATGAGTCAACATAAAACCATTGCTACAATCAAGATACAAAAACATTTTTTTTACCCCAAAGTTTCCTGGTGCTGCTTTGTGGTTCATCCCTCCCTCTCTCTGTGGCCCGAGGCTACAGTGACCTACTTTTTGTTACTATAGGCATTTAGGCTGAATTGCACACCCTCATCATCACGGGCCCTCGCATGTGCCGCACTGCATTTAGTTGTAGGGGTACTGTTGTCCCCCTTGGCACCATTTCCTCTTCTCACCTTTTCTAGAATAACCCCCTGATTTTGTCACAGTGCGCACTCTTTCCTTACATGAGCATTGACATGGTGGGGACAATCATTCCCACGCTATCCAGGGTGAGAGGGGAGGATTTCTGGTTGGAGAGAGCCAGTGCCCACATGCGTGTGCGCACGTCCCCTTCCCACCCTCTGTTCCTGCCCTGACTGCACGTAGTCCTGCTACTGAGGACCAGCTTCCAGCGGAAGCCAGAGCAGAGAGACAGAAAGACTGGGGTCTGTGGCGACATCACTGACCAGGCCTATACCTCACCTTGCCTGGGCCGTCCTACCTCTGGACCTGTAATAGGGGACAATAAATGTCATCATCCTTCGAGCCAGTTTGGGCTAGATTTTGTCTTACTTTGCACCAAAAACATCCTAAGTGGTATTTTGGGTATTAATATTAGGTACAGGAGGTGATATTCTAACTCTAGGCAGTCATATTCTAATTGTGGATATATCTGCATATGTAACAATGCAAAAAATCACGCCACCTAAGTGAGCAACTGTGGCAGCTTCGCAGTGTGCATCCGTGCTGCGGGCACCCTGGGAGGGCAGCCGCCCTCAGGGGCTGCACTGAGGCCGATCTGGAAGGAAGCGGGAAAGAAGAGCATTTCGGATGATGGCGGGGGCGGGGGAAGTGCTCTGCAGGCAAAGATGTTTGCGTGGCCTTTATCCGAGAGCTCAGGGGTTTTTGAATATATTTTTATTGTTGATAGTATTAGATATATCTCCCATCCCCCTGTTTGTTTTTAAATTTTTATTGATTGATTGATTTTTAGAGAGAGAAACATAGATTTGTTGTTCCACCATTTATGTTCATTGATTCTTGTATGTGCCCGACCAGGGATGGAACCCCCATCCTGGTGTATCCGGACGATGCTCTAACCCAGTGGTCGGCAAACTCACTAGTCAACAGAGCCAAATATCAACAGCACTTCTTCAAAACAGACTCGCCCAGGCCGAAAACCGACTTCTGCGCATGGGCCACGAAGTTTCAATCGCACTGTACGTGCGCGCCCGCACGTGTTTTTTTGTGGAAGAGCCACACTCAAGGGGCCAAAGAGCCGCAGGTGGCTCGCGAGCCGCAGTTTGCCGACCACCGCTCTAACCAACCGGGCGACCCGGCCGGGGCAGAGTTGAGTGTTCTTGTGAAGTTAAAGAAAGACGGACACCAGTGGCAGCTAAAGGAATCAGGTTTCACACGGTGGGACAGAGGACGCGGATGTAAACTCCCCCCAGCTGATTCTGGCAATACGAAAGACCTTACTATCTGTGTAGAGTCAGAGGGGTGGATTTGAGAGGGCCCCGGATCAGCAGGAACGTTTAAATGTCTTTACAATGAAGGTAGAAGTTAAGTGGGAAAGCCTGAGAAGTGTCGCAGAAATAAAACTGGCTTGAACGTGGTATTTCAGTGAGTTAGGAAGAGGAAACAGACCAGAGTAATAATGAGAAACAAGCACCAAAAGGAGCCTTCACACAAAGGAACGGAGTCCGACGGAAGCAAAGAGAAGCCAGTGACGGCAGACGGCGGGGTCCCACCCGCCGCCCCTGCGGCTGTGAACGCCGCCCAGGAGCTTCTGAAGTCACGGCTCACTCCTCAGAGCCTCTGCCCACACCTTTCATCGCCTGGGTCTCAGAAACAGCGGCTTTCGTCTCGGCGGTCTATTCTGTTTATGACTCTCCTGAAAAGAGTGCAACTTGGAAATTCAGTTTCGATTAGTACTGTTTTCCTGTAGCAGTCCTAAATAGTGTACAAAGTTTGTTTTGTTTTAAACAGTCTATTACAAGATTTTTAAATTTTTATTTTGTTCATTTTTATTTTGTCCTCACCCAAGGATATTTCGTCCATTGAATTTTGTTTGTTTGTTTGTTTGTTTTGTTTTAGAGAGAGTGGAAGGGAGAGAGAGAGAGAGAGAGAAAAAGAAAATATTGATGTGAGAGAGACACATCGATTGGTTGCCTCCCATATGAGCCCCAGCTGAGGCCGGGGATCAAACCCACAACCCAGGTATGTGCCCTTAATTGGAAATTGAACCCTTGACCTTTTTGTGTGTGGGCCAACACTCTAACCATTGAACCACACTGGCCAGGGTAGATTATTTTCTTTAAAGCTTCATGATGCCTAGCAACTCAGGACTTTTTCTCTCCCCTCCCTGCCCTAACCCAGACCAGCCCCTTATTGTGCCTGCTTTCAGGTTGCTGGAAGGTGCTTTACAAATGAGGTGACATAGGCTCAGAGCAGCCAGGAGAACAGGGCAGTAGACGCAGGACAGACATCGAGGAAACTCGGTAGGTGCAGAATTTTAGGTTTTAGAAGCACAACGATTATGAAGGGTTGCCTGGGAAGGAACTCACTGCAGGTGCTTTAGCGTGAAGGGGCAGGCTGCCGGGCATTGGTTAGCGATTTTCTCCCTAACTCTTCCTGCCCTGTCTGATACCTGAGGCAGTGTCGGGGACAGGATGTTGAGACAAACAAGGAGGAGGCACGTCAGAGAAGCTTGGGATGTGTTACTGCTGTTGCTGAATTTACCCTTAAAAATGAAATTATTCCCAAATTTAACCTGGGAGAGTTGCCCAAATTCCAGGTATTGCTCAAATAGGTGAACAGGTAATTTTTTAAAAAATATGTGGGTTGTTTTTTTTGCCTGGCCAGTGTGGCTCAGTGGTTGAGCATCGATCTATGAACTAGGAGATCACAGTTCCATTCCCGGTCAGGGCACATGCCCAGGTTACGGGCTCAATCCCGAGTAGGGGGTTTGCAGGAGGCAGCTGATCAATGATTTTCTCTCCTCATTGATGTTTCTATCCCTCTCACGCTCTCCCTTCCTCTCTGAAAAAAAAAATGTTTTATAGAAATTGATTTTAGAGAGAGAGGGACAGTGAGAGAGAAACATCTATGAGAGAAAAACAAAAACATTGATTGACTGCATCCTGCATGCCCCCTACTGGGGATCAAGCCTGCACCTGGAGCATGTGCCCTGACTGGGAAGTGAACTGGTGACCTCTTGGTGCATGGGTCGACACTCAACCACTGAGTCACACCAACAGGTAATTTAATTTTCTGCCAATGTATTGTTTCCGTGGGCAATTTTGTCAGTGAATAAGCCATGACAATTGAAAACTCAGTCTAAACCTGCCACCTCAGCAGCTCCGCGCTTGGTGATTAAGTTAAAAAAGTTAAAGCAGCTTTGTTCCTCATGGCCATAGAGAAATAACACATTTGTCTGGTGAGTCAAGAAAAACTGGAAACAACCAAACGTTTAAAGAGGATGACAACACAAGCTACACTTCAGGACAATGAGCAAAACCCACAGTCCATTTCCTATGCAAGAATCTCAGTCCAACAGTGTATTTCGCTCGGCACAGATCCTTGCAGGATCGGATCCACTTAGAGCAGCGGCTCTCAACCTGTGGGTTGAGACCCCTTTGGGGGTTGAACGACCCTTTCACAGGGGTCGCCTAAGACCATCGGAAAACACATATATAATTACATACTGTTTTTGTGATTAATCACTATGCTTTAATGATGTTCAATTTGTAACAATGAAAACACATCCTGCATATCAGATATTTACATGACGATTCATAACAGTAGCAAAATTACAGTTATGAAGTAGCAACGAAAATAATTTTATGGTTGGGGGTCACCACAACATGAGGAGCTGTATTAAAGGGTCGCGGCATTAGGAAGGTTGAGAACCACTGACTTAGAGGGTCTGAGTAGAGAGGCCAATGTCTGGGACAGCACGTGTGAGTAAGGCAACACCTGCCTCTTATCTCCTGTCCGAGGAAAGGAAGGTGACTGTATTGGATCAGTACTTTGACTCACGTAACATCACGGAATTCCAGAGCCAACAGGGGTACAGATCTCCAAGGGATGCTATCAGCTGCACGGCTTTTTATTAAGATCTCAAAGTCAACACGTGTGGCCAGAGCATAGAAAAAAGGACGCAACCCAACAGCGAGGCTGGGAGCAAGCTCAGGCCCTGCCGCCCCCAGGGCCCCAGCTCTGAGCCCCGCTCGGCCACGGGGGTCTGTGCGCCCAGCACGGCGGTCTCCGAGCCTCAGGCCGGTGTCTGCTGTGCGCCTGGTACTGTCCTCTGCTCAGGCCTGGTGCCCATTCATGATAGCTCTTCTCAGTGTGGGGCAAATGAGAAGAACACGAGGTTCACAGGTCGGCCTCCATCCGAACCATGTCTCTACCATCTACTAGGCAAAGCCTCCAGCAGATGAGTGCATTTCTCTAAACCTTGATTCTTTAAAAAAAAATTAAAAAATATATATATTACTGATTTCAGAGAGGAAAAGAGAGGGAGAGATAGAAACATCAGTGATGAGAGAGAATCATTGCCTCCTGCATGCCCCAAAACCTGGGCATGTGCCCCGACCGGGAATCGAACCTCCTGGTTCATAGGTTGACGATCAACCACTGAGCCACACTGGCAGGGCTAACCCTTGATTCTTCACCTGAAAAATGGAGATAATAATATCTCCTGTGCAGGGCTGGCGTGAAAATGAAGAGAGAAACATTGATGTGAGAGGGAAATATCTAACGGTCGCCTCACACATGTGCCCCAACTGAGGGTTGAGCCGGAAACCTGGGTTTGTGCCCTGATTGGGAATCGACCCTTCGACCCTTCGGTGTACAGGATGACACTCTAACCACTGAGCCACTGGCCAGGGCTCAACTAAATGGATTTTAATTGAGTCTCTAATTTCATCACTTGGCAACCAGGCAGGAGAGCCCAGCTGCTCAGTGCTGGGAAGTCAAAGAAACTGCATTTGCTGTAGGAAATCAATGTGCTGAATGCTTGCTTTTGTTTGTAAAGAAAGAATAATAAACTATTTTCAAAGAACGGTGGGTACATTTGTTCCATAGGCCCCAAAGCCTGTTGTCTTCTGCCTTCTCCAAATCCGCTGAAGATCACTTTAAGACTCAAAACGACATTTTCGTAAGTTACTTGCCATCAAATGTACCTGGTCTAAGTCAGTATTAGGTTGAGAACACACACAGAAACACTATAAAATAGGATTGTCCCAAACACATTAGTGAGGGATATATTGTTACAAGATGACTTATTTATTTTTTTTGTTGGTTTTGGAGAGAGGAAGGGAGGAGGGGGAGAGAGAGAGAGACAGAGAGACAGAGAGACAGAGAGGAAGAGAGAGAAACATTGATGTGAGAGAGAAACATCCATCGGTTGCCTCCACAGGACCAGGGATTGAACACACAACTCGGGGATGTGCCCCGACCGGGAATCAAACCTGGCACCTTCTGGTGCAGGGGACGATGCCCCAACTAACTGAGCCACCGGCCAGGGCTAATTTACCTCCTCCGCCATTCAGTGCACAGATCAACAGAAGTGAGCGCATTCACATCGTTGTAGAACTCATTTCCAGGATGCTTTCGTCTTGGAGAAACGCTATTTTTACAGGAGGTGATCAAATAATTCTCCAGATAAATCTAATTTTTAAAATCAAATGCAAAGAAGATAAATGGAGCGACTTAATCAGGCTAAACCAAGATAACTGAATAGGCTTACCAACGCGTGAATGAACACGGTATACGCAATGGTCTTTTAAGGGGCAGAGCGTAGCAATCGTGTCAGAATGTCCCCTGTGTAGCTCCTTAGAGCCACCTGCTTAGGGTTCCCTTTCCTGAATAAAAGACACCCCTTCTTTAACCAGCTCAAGTGACCAGATGCCATTCTTACTCAGGATCCACAATCACGTTGGTTTTGGGTTCCACACCACGCCCCCAAAATCGTGGGGAAAGCATGTAACCCACACAGCCCCTTGAAACAGGTTCCCCGGGCACCGGGGCGTTCGGGCAGTCACTCATTAACAGGTTATGCACGCCACTCCCAGACAGACACCCAGCAGCCGTGTTCTAAACTTTCCCACCGTTTCAGCGGCCAAGCCCTCCCGAGTCATTAAGGGAATGCTTTTAATACTGCTTTTATGTTTTGTGTCGCTGTTGTACCAATGATACTGCACGAGCTCAAGTTAATGCTTTTCTAAATGGCTGTGAGTGAGGGCAATCCAGGTTCGGAGACGAAAGAATTTCCATCTAAATGCAAATCAAGACAAGCCTGACTGGAATGCGTGAGTGGGTACAATGACTTCCCATCCAGTGGTCAGCCCCCGCCCGCCGCCCCCCCCCCCGCCCCCATGCATGTTCACACAACTGTATTGGTGCAGAGGTGTCCTTGGTAGGGAAACCATACTTTTTCCTTCCCCGTGCCCACAATGACATAGGTAAAGGTGTTCAGAGTCTTGACTTCTTTGACTTAATATATGGCAAATAAAATGGACAAAGAGGACCTGGCCCCGGAGCACTGTTGGTTAGAGCATCATCCTGATATGCCAACGATGTAGGTTCGATCCCTGGTGAGAGCACATACAAGAAACCACCAAGGAATGCATAAAAAAGTGGAACAACAAATCGATGTCTGTCTGTCTCTCTCAAATTAATATAAAAAACAAAATGGACCAAGAGAATAATTTTTTCTACTCTCTGCTTCTCTACTCCAGGCTTACATATCCAGGCCCTCGATGTCCCAAAAGAATCAAAGAAAGTGTGCCCAAGATAGAACTTATCCGTCTCCAGGTCTGCATCCCCTTCCTAGTGTAAGGACACTGCCATCCATCCATCCTTTCTCACCAGAAACCAGAGTCACCGAGACTCCTCCTCCCACATGGCCCATGTCTGCGCTTCGGCCCATGATATCTCTTACCTACATTCACCAGGACCCCTTCCTCTGGACCTTCCCTTCTGTGGCCTGAGTTCACCCCTCTGTCATCTCGCAGGGGACCGGTGTTGATTTCCTTTACGAGGCTTCTCGCTCAGTCTTTCCCCCATGAATTCCAACCACGAGCTGCCTCTGGACTGACCGCTCTATGAAAAGGCAAGTCTGACCAACTCTCTCCTCCACGCCGGCGCCCGGGCAGGCCGTGGGACGTCTGTGACGCTCCTCCCGGGGCTTATGTCTAATGCGCATCCCCTCCTCACTCACGGGGGTCAAGGGGAAGAAGGGCCGTCCCACCGTGGACTTACATGCTCCGTGTTTCCCCAGTCCAGCGGGAAAGCGGACTGTGTGACTTTATCAAGCTCTGAGTGTGGGGAGAACCCTTAGCCTCCGGTCCGCACCTTTGCCCAACTTGACGGCCAGTGCAGTTCCTGGGCCTCAGGGACAGGACTGACGACTGCTTTCACTTGCGGTCTCCCGTGGGCCCTGCTCCGCGTCCTCAGTGGGGCAAAGCTCTACGGCTTGTCCCTTGCCTTTCTGGGGACCCGTCTCATTCTGCCACTTTGCATGGGATGACCTACCAACTCATTGGATGTCACCGATGCATCAGGGGCTGGCAATTTTTTTCTGAAGAAAAGGCCAGGTAGTAACTATTTTTGGATTTGCGGGCCATCCAGTCTCTGTTGCAAACACTCACCCGTGCTGTCGTCGCAGGAAAGCGGCCACAGAGGGTGCAAAAATGGGCGCGTGTGGCTGTGTATTAATAACACTCTAATCCCACGCACGGACGGTGAGCCATTCTGACCTACAGGCCCGAGCGTGCCGGCCCCTGAACTGGGGATACGTGTGCGCTGGAGAGGCTGAGACGCTCAGGCCAGAAGTGGTTGGAAACCATGCCCAGAACATGGATTTTGGCGCTCAGTCGCCTCGATCCCAATCCTGACATTCGTGTTGCTAGCTATGGAGCCTTTGGGTAACTCCGCACAGATGATCTTGCTTGATCCTCACCACAATCCTCAGAGGTAAACACTGTCTTCCTGGGATGGAGGTGTGGGTGGAGAGGGGTCAAAGGCTCAGGAACTTGTAAGTCCTTTCATCAGCGCACACCCGCCCACCTTTTAAGAGAAATGCCCCTGGGCCCCCTCCGCTACAGCCCCGACTCCCAGCTCCTCTTCACACCGAAGCCCTGATAAAGCTGTCTGCGTCCTCCGTCCACACTGTCATCTCACACTCACTCAGCGGCTCTGCAAGCTGCCCGCGGCCCCAGCGTATCAAAGTCACGATCAGCTTCTGGGACAGAGATGCGCGGCCTGTTACATATTTAGCGACGGCTTTCACACCGCCAGCCCAAGTGCGAGGAAAGGATCATCACGGTGCAGTCTCCTCCCGGGAGAGGTGCTGCTGGAGATCACCCGGATCAACTCCTGTGGCCACCCAGCATTATAACCTCTGCCTCTCCCAGGTGAGGCAGGGCTGCTCTTCGAGGGGGGGAACGTCTAGATCAGTGGTCCTCAACCTTCTGGCCCTTTAAATACAGTTCCTCATGTTGTGACTCAACCATAAAATTATCTTCGTGGCTACTTCATAACTGTAATGTTGCTACTGTGATGAATCGTAATGGAAATATCTGATATGCAGGATGGTCTTAGGCGACCCCTGTGAAAGGGTCGTTCGACCGCCAAAGGGGTCACGACCCACAGGTTGAGAACCGCTGGTCTAGAGGAACCCCAACGTGGCCTCTGTTCTCATGGCAGATTCAACCACAAAAGGTGTTGGCTCCATCGAGCAAGACAGCAAATGGCTCAGCACTGGAAACGGTCATTTTCACCCACATTTGTGTCCCTATTATCTCAGCAATGCCAAGCGCATGGCCCTGGGACCTGCAGATCTTTAGAAGCACCCCCCCCAACCCCCCGTTAGGCTGTGACCTGGAAGGGATGAGGTGGGAGGTGCACCATGACACCCGAGCTCCAGGGTCCTGCTTCTGCAGGCCTCCCTCTGGCCGGGACCCTCCTGGGGGCGGGAGTATCTCCACTCCCACTGAGGACCCAGAGCCCAGGACAGTGCTGGACTCACGACCGGATCTTGGGAAACTGTTGAAGGAATGATTTCCTGGGAGGGGACAGACGCAGGGCATTTATCAAGTTTTAAAGAAAATCTTGGCCCTGGCTGGTGTTGCTCAGTGGTGAGCGTCAGCCTGTGCACTGAAGGGTCACAGGTTCGATTCCCAGTCAAGGGCACGTACCTGGGTTGCAGGTTCAATCCCTGGCCCTGGTCGGGGTGCATGTAGAAGGCAACCAATTGATGTGCCTCTTTCACATTAATGTTTCTCTCTCCCTCTCCCTCTCCCTCCCTCCCTCCTTCCCTCCCTCTCTTTTCTACTCTCCCTCCATTCCACTCTCTCTAAAATCAATGGAGAAAAATATCCTCAGGTGACGATTAACAAAAAATAATAAAATCTTGAGGCAGAAAGATGCAACATCCTTTCCTTGAAGCTCATCTACCCCAGGGAACAGAATAGACAAGAACCTGAAGACCCAGGCCCCGGCTCCAACGGGCCAAGCTCTGAGCCAAGGACCCTCTCTGATTCGGGCTCTGTCTTCTCTCCGATCACTGAGCCAAGCCTCCAACAGCCAGGAACAGGGAGAATGCCAGTTACAAGACCGTGGCCCGACCGCGGGGAGAGCAGCGCCTCTGCCTGTCTCGTCACCACGCAGGCAGCACTTGTCTGCGCCCGGCTGTCAGGATCACCAGCCCTGCCGCTCCCACTCCTGGGCCCAATGTGAATTCCCCCCAAACTATTTTTAAAATATCTAATCTGTTGTGAGCAACAGAGTGTGGGACTGTTACTTTGCCATTTCTGGGCAGATAGTTTTAACACCGGGCCTTATTAGGTTGTAACTTGTTATTTAAAATGGTGAGACAGGAATATAAAAGCAAAGTCATGCATTTACTCCTTAATGTCAAGTGATTTGAAAATATTTTTAGATTTTTAAAGTGCTTCCCTATTCTTAAAAAAGGTAATTATTCTAAATAACAATCTCAAAATATTGGTTAGTGATTTCCGTCCAAATAGTCATTCTGGGAAAAGTAGGAATCTTGGAGACGGATTCAGTGGAAAGAGTCAGGTTTAAGAAAAAAACCAAAGTTCATGAATTCATTGAGTTACATCACCTCCCCACATACATGATGAAACAAGTGCTAGTAATTATTATTTTTAATTGATCTTAGAGAGGGGAAAGGGGAGAGGGAGGGAGGGAGGGGGGAGGGAGGGAGGGAGGGGGAGAGAGGGAGAGAGAGAGAGAGAGAGAGAGAGAGAGAGAGAGAGAGAAAGAAACATTGATTGGCTGCCTCCTACACGCACCCCAACCGGGGATTGAGCCCACAACCTGGGTATGTGCCCCGACTAGGAATCAAATCATCACCTTTTGGTGTATGGGACGACACTCCGACCAACTGAGCCACACCAGCCAGGGCAAGTATTAATTATTTTTTTTTGATACAATAACAAATCACTCCATACTCAGTGGCTTAAGATAACAACAATAATTTATAATCTTGTATGGGCTAAATTGTGTCCTCCTCCCAAATTTATATAGTGAAGCCGCAACCCCCAGTGTGACTATATTTGGAGACAGGGCCTCTGAAGAGGTTACTAAGGTTAAATAAGGTCATGTGGGTGGGGCCCTCAGCCAATAAGACTGGTGTCCTTATAGGAGGAGGAAGAGACACCAGGGATGTGTGTCAGGGAGGAAAGACGGTGAGGACACAGCGACAAGACAGCCACCTGCAGCCCAGGCGAGAGGCCGCAGGAGAAACCAGCCCCACCAGCACCTTGGTCTTGGACTGCCAGCCTCCAGGGCCGGGAGCAGTAAGCACCCAGCCTGTGGTATTCTGTATGGCAGCCCTGGAGGACTAATAAGCGGCGTCCATGGTTTCTACGGGTACGGGATTCGTGGGCGGTCCAGCTGGCTGGTGCGGGCTCTGACCAGGTCTCTCAGTCAGTGCCAGGGCTCTGCTGCGTTTGAGGCCCCAGCACACCCTCCACGTGCTCGAAGCGCAATGGAACGCACTCCCCTTGCTTCCGGATGCGGTGTGTGCTGCTTTCCTGCCTGCTCTCCCAGCAACTCGGAATCCTTGTCCTTTGTTTGTCCCTTGAATGTTCACGTTTTCCTGGCTTTCTTCTCCCGCCACACATCCCTCTCTTTATTTCATCTACTATGACGGCATAAACGACCGCTGCTCTGATGATGTTCAAATGTTAATAATTGGCTCCAGCCCTGGTTGGTGTGGCTCAGTGGATAGAGCGTGACCTGTGGACTGAAGGGTCCTGGGTTCGGTTCCAGTCAGGGGCACATGCCTGGGTTGCGGGCTTGATCCCCGGTGGGGGGTGTGCAGGGGACAGCTGATCAGTGATTCTCTCTCATCATTGATGTTTCTGTCTCTCCCTCTCCCTCTTCCTTCCTCTCTGAAACCAATAAAAATACATTAAAAAATAATTAGCTCCAGATGCACACAGCCAGTTACTCTTTGACCACCTCCTCTTGAGTGTCCCAGACACCTTATTGTGCCGCCACCACCTACACACACACACGCACACATGCGCACACGCACACGTGCGCACGCACGCACACACACGAAGACGCACACGCACACACAGAAACATGCACATCACATATGCACACAGACAGCCCGCTCCTGTTCCAGAAAGCGCAATGACATCCATCCAGTTTCCCAAGGGAAGACCTTTGGGGCCCTCCTTTGATTCTGCGCTCTTTCCTCCGCAAGTAACCAATCAGCACCTTCCAGATCCCTCTCAGGGCAGCCTCTTAAACAGCTCTTTCCTTCGAACTCTAGTCCACTGCTTTCCACCTTCAGCCGCCCCAGACCTGCCTCATTGCCCTCTGCTTCTCACCCGAGCTCCGTGCCACACAAATCCAACCTAATCCACGCCCAGCCCGGAGGGATCACCCCGACACGCAGGGCTGATCACTGCTCTCCGCTGCTCGGCTGGCTGCTCCACTCACGGACACTGGGCCGGGCTCTCCTCCCACAACAACTACACGCGTCCTATCAGTTCCACTGCACCTGCTGGCCTGTCTGAACCTCCAAATGGACACACGCTCCTTTAGTTCAATGAGCTATTAGCTGTCTCTCAGATCCCTCCAATGCACAATGTGTTGTGAACCAAGTGGACAGAGCAGACTCTGTCCCTGCCTCGGGAGGTGGCTCACCTTTGTCACCCATCGCCCTCTCCCAGCACTGCTTCCGGCACATCCCAGGTGCTTAGTAAGAATTCGCTGAGAAATGAACGATGAAAGGAGAGCTCTCTACTACAGGCTACCCACCCTCACCCCCTTTCCATTTCAGAATAAAATGCACGGGAACAAGTTTGATGAAAGTGATCTTCATGGTTCCTGTTTACTGAAAGCGTCTTTTTATTCCGAAAGGCAGAGCTATGTCATAGGGAAATATTTCCAGGCTGACAGATGTCTGTAGGCAACTCCTGTTCCCCCAGGAAGATGATGCTGGTGGCAAAATCAATGAAACCAGCCAAACTCTTAAGGAACTGAGCACACACGTTAAAGACACTCCACACAACCCGATTATAAAGAAACACACCTTAGATGATCTTGAAACTGTCATGGGTGGGGTGGAGGGGGGAGAAGGCAGCCTGGAGGCCTTGGGTGACAACGTTTACAGGTGGATTGAGGCCTTGTTTGATGTCAGGCAGCTGGTGGCAACACTGTCTTCCAATTTTAAAACATACCATTTCACAACGTAAGGGGAAGCCTTGGTGATCACCCTGATTTTCTGAGGCTCAAACTATATAACCATTGTAGCTTTGGTTGGAGTATTTTTTAAAATTGTGGTAAAATAACAGACATAACATAAAACTTTCCATTTTAAAAAGAGGACAATTCAGTGGTATTAAGTACACTCACACTGTCATGTAACCATCCCCACCACCATCCCCAGAATGTTTGTAATCTCGCAAACCTGGAATCGGTCCCCGTGAAACGCTAACCCCATTCCTCCCCAGCCAGCCCCCGCACCACCACCCTGCTGCTGTCTGTGGATCTGATGACTCCAGGGGCCTCACATAAGCGGAGTCCCAGTGTCTGTCCTTTTGTGACGGTTTATGTCACTTGGCATGTTGTCCTTAAGTTCATGCACACGGTAGCGTGTGTCAGAATCTCCTTCCCCGTGAAGGCTGGGAGTGGCTCACTGTATAGAACGACCACATCTTGTTTATCCACTTGTGACCTCGGGATCGTTGCTGAAGCCCCACTGTACGGCCAGTGCCCCTGACCGGGCACATGGGCCATGCCCATCGCTGAATGTGGACCCAGCTGAGCGTACTTTCTCTCTGGCCCAGACCCACCCTGGGGAGCCTGGGAGGACCCACGCTCGCTGGCCTCAGTGTGTGAAGTATTAACAGGTAAGAACATCACCTTTAGTCACAGTCATGCAGAAAGCTGACCTGGACCGAGAGCTCTCTCTGGATTCGCTTCTATTTCAACTGGGAAAGGCCGCGGCGTGCCCGAGCATAAAACTTCTGCAATAGGGAACAGCCCTGTGTCTGGGCCTGTCACCATCACGTCCAATGACCTAGCAAAAGCACCCCTGCTTTCTCTTCAAATAGAGCTGTTCTATCCATCATCATAGCCAATGAGAAGCAGCAGTACTTCGAGGCGTTGTCTCCCACAGCATTTCATCCTCTCTGGGGTCATTCCCCCCTTTGCTCCCTTCCCTGGCCTTCCCCCTGCTCCTGCTCCCACAGGCTCTGTCTGTCCCAGGCCTCCTGGCTCGCTGGCCTCGGGGTAGGTCTGGCACAGCTGGCGGGCAGGAGCGGGGGAGATGCCAGGGTCGCCATCCCTCTGCCTCAAAGGGGGCTCCGGCCAGTGGCTGCTTCTCCTCAGTGCTCCAGCTCCGGCTCTGGCTCCAGCTCCGGCCAGGCAGCCCCCTGGGGTTCCACTTCCCACAGACGGGCTCTGCACCTCCTCTCCCTGTGCCCTGGCCCTGGGGCGGGTTGGGGGAGGGGGAGGTAATGGCTTCCTGTTTCTGATCACGGTTGGGCTGCCACCTCATTCCTTTCTTGGATGCTTTTGTGTCTTGTCATCTCTATCACCACGTCTCTTGGTTACATGCACAGGGACACAGAGACCTCTGCGGTCTACCCTTTCTCACTCACACCCGAGAACACGGACAACCTTCCTCCTAGGCCCACGCTCCAGGGGGCGTCACTGCCTCCCAGGGGTCTCCCTGTCTCCCGTCTGTCTCCGAGTCTGCTACCAGGTCCCACAGCCCAGACAGGCCCCTGCCCGCTGCTCCGGCACCACGGCCTCTCCTCCTCCGGGCTACACGTCACACTCATCCTCCTCCGGGCTACACGTCACACTCATCCTCCTCCGGGCTACACGTCACACTCATTCTCCTCCTCTGGGCTACACGTCACACTCATTCTCCTCCGGGGTACATGTCACACTCATCCTCCTCCTCTGGGCTACACGTCACACTCATCCTCCTCCTCTGGGCTACACGTCACACTCATTCTCCTCCGGGCTACACGTCACACTCATTCTCCTCCTCTGGGCTACACGTCACACTCATTCTCCTCCGGGCTACACGTCACACTCATTCTCCTCCGGGCTACACGTCACACTCATCCTCCTCCGGGCTACACGTCACACTCATTCTCCTCCTCTGGGCTACACGTCACACTCATTCTCCTCCGGGCTACACGTCACACTCATCCTCCTCCTCTGGGCTACACTTCACACTCATTCTCCTCCGGGCTACACGTCACACTCATCCTCCTCCTCTGGGCTACACGTCACACTCATTCTCCTCCGGGCTACACGTCACACTCATCCTCCTCCTCTGGGCTACACGTCACACTCATTCTCCTCCGGGCTACACGTCACACTCATTCTCCTCCTCTGGGCTACACGTCACACTCATTCTCCTCCGGGCTACACGTCACACTCATCCTCCTCCTCTGGGCTACACGTCACACTCATTCTCCTCCGGGCTACACGTCACACTCATCCTCCTCCTCTGGGCTACACGTCACACTCATCCTCCTCCTCTGGGCTACACGTCACACTCATCCTCCTCCTCTGGGCTACACGTCACACTCATTCTCCTCCGGGCTACACGTCACACTCATCCTCCTCCTCTGGGCTACACGTCACACTCATCCTCCTCCTCTGGGCTACACGTCACACTCATCCTCCTCCTCTGGGCTACACGTCACACTCATCCTCCTCTGGGCTACACATCACACTCATTCTCCTCTGGGCTACACGTCACACTCATTCTCCTCCTCTGGGCTACACGTCACACTCATTCTCCTCTGGGCTACACGTCACACTCATTCTTCTCTGGGCTACACGTCACACTCATCCTCCTCTGGGCTACACGTCACACTCATCCTCCTCCGGGCTACACGTCACACTCATTCTCCTCCGGGCTACACATCACACTCATCATCCTCCTCTGGGCTACACGTCACACTCATTCTCCTCCGGGCTACACGTCACACTCATTCTCCTCCGGGCTACACGTCACACTCATTCTCCTCCTCTGGGCTACACGTCACACTCATCCTCCTCCGGGCTACACGTCACACTCATCCTCCTCTGGGCTACACATCACACTCATTCTCCTCTGGGCTACACATCACACTCATTCTCCTCTGGGCTACACGTCACACTCATCCTCCTCCGGGCTACACGTCACACTCATCCTCCTCCTCTGGGCTACACGTCACACTCATCATCCTCCTCTGGGCTACACGTCACACTCATCCTCCTCCGGGCTACACGTCACACTCATCCTCCTCCGGGCTACACGTCACACTCATCCTCCTCCTCTGGGCTACACGTCACACTCATCCTCCTCCTCTGGGCTACACGTCACACTCATCCTCCTCTGGGCTACACATCACACTCATTCTCCTCTGGGCTACACGTCACACTCATTCTCCTCTGGGCTACACGTCACACTCATTCTCCTCCTCTGGGCTACACGTCACACTCATTCTCCTCCTCTGGGCTACACGTCACACTCATCCTCCTCCGGGCTACACGTCACACTCATTCTCCTCTGGGCTACACGTCACACTCATTCTCCTCCTCTGGGCTACACGTCACACTCATTCTCCTCCGGGCTACACATCACACTCATCCTCCTCCTCTGGGCTACACGTCACACTCATTCTCCTCTGGGCTACACGTCACACTCATTCTCCTCCGGGCTACACGTCACACTCATCCTCCTCCTCTGGGCTACACGTCACACTCATTCTCCTCCGGGCTACACGTCACACTCATCCTCCTCCTCTGGGCTACACGTCACACTCATCCTCCTCTGGGCTACACATCACACTCATTCTCCTCTGGGCTACACGTCACACTCATTCTCCTCTGGGCTACACGTCACACTCATCCTCCTCCGGGCTACACGTCACACTCATCCTCCTCCTCTGGGCTACACGTCACACTCATCCTCCTCCTCTGGGCTACACGTCACACTCATCCTCCTCCGGGCTACACGTCACACTCATCCTCCTCCGGGCTACACGTCACACTCATCCTCCTCCGGGCTACACGTCACACTCATCCTCCTCCGGGCTACACGTCACACTCATCCTCCTCCGGGCTACACGTCACACTCATCCTCCTCCGGGCTACACGTCACACTCATTCTCCTCCGGGCTACACGTCACACTCATCCTCCTCCGGGCTACACGTCACACTCATCCTCCTCCTCTGGGCTACACGTCACACTCATCCTCCTCCTCTGGGCTACACGTCACACTCATCCTCCTCTGGGCTACACATCACACTCATTCTCCTCTGGGCTACACGTCACACTCATTCTCCTCTGGGCTACACGTCACACTCATTCTCCTCCGGGCTACACGTCACACTCATTCTCCTCCGGGCTACACGTCACACTCATTCTCCTCCGGGCTACACGTCACACTCATTCTCCTCCTCTGGGCTACACGTCACACTCATTCTCCTCCGGGCTACACATCACACTCATCATCCTCCTCTGGGCTACACGTCACACTCATTCTCCTCTGGGCTACACGTCACACTCATTCTCCTCCGGGCTACACGTCACACTCATTCTCCTCCTCTGGGCTACACGTCACACTCATCCTCCTCCGGGCTACACGTCACACTCATCATCCACCTCTGGGCTACACGTCACACTCATCCTCCTCTGGGCTACACATCACACTCATTCTCCTCTGGGCTACACGTCACACTCATTCTCCTCTGGGCTACACGTCACACTCATTCTTCTCTGGGCTACACGTCACACTCATCCTCCTCCTCTGGGCTACACGTCACACTCATCCTCCTCCGGGCTACACGTCACACTCATCCTCCTCCGGGCTACACGTCACACTCATCCTCCTCCGGGCTACACGTCACACTCATCCTCCTCCGGGCTACACGTCACACTCATCCTCCTCCGGGCTACACGTCACACTCATCCTCCTCCGGGCTACACGTCACACTCATCCTCCTCCGGGCTACACGTCACACTCATCCTCCTCCGGGCTACACGTCACACTCATCCTCCTCCGGGCTACACGTCACACTCATTCTCCTCCGGGCTACACGTCACACTCATTCTCCTCCTCTGGGCTACAAATCACACTCATTCTCCTCCGGGCTACACGTCACACTCATTCTCCTCCGGGCTACACGTCACACTCATCCTCCTCTGGGCTACACGTCACACTCATCCTCCTCCTCTGGGCTACACGTCACACTCATCCTCCTCCGGGCTACACGTCACACTCATCCTCCTCCTCTGGGCTACACGTCACACTCATTCTCCTCCGGGCTACACGTCACACTCATCCTCCTCCGGGCTACCCGTCACACTCATCCTCCTCCTCTGGGCTACACGTCACACTCATTCTCCTCCGGGCTACACGTCACACTCATCCTCCTCCGGGCTACACGTCACACTCATCCTCCTCCGGGCTACACGTCACACTCATTCTCCTCCGGGCTACACATCACACTCATCCTCCTCCTCTGGGCTACACGTCACACTCATTCTCCTCCGGGCTACACGTCACACTCATCCTCCTCCGGGCTACACGTCACACTCATCCTCCTCCGGGCTACACGTCACACTCATTCTCCTCTGGGCTACACGTCACACTCATTCTCCTCCGGGCTACACATCACACTCATCCTCCTCCGGGCTACACGTCACACTCATTCTCCTCTGGGCTACATGTCACACTCATCCTCCTCCGGGCTACACGTCACACTCATTCTCCTCCGGGCTACACGTCACACTCATTCTCCTCCGGGCTACACGTCACACTCATTCCTACCCCATGTCGTGGCTCATCTTTCCCTACAAGGCTCTCTCCCTGTCCCTTTACTGAACCCGACCAGCGACTCAGGCCCAGCTCAGTGGGTACCTCTACCTGGGAGCCTCCACGGCCCTGGGCCGATGCGATTTCCCCTCCTGCAGGACGACTAGACTATTGGCTTCACTACATATCCCACCAACTTACTTCTGCGTTTGCCTCGCCTTTCCCCAGGCTCATTCTGCCCCAGTGAGGCTGCAGCCCTGGAAGGCGGGAACAATAGCTCGCCTTTCCCTCAGCACTGAAAACACACAAGTCCCTGCAGAGCACAGAGCTAACAGAACGGCCACTGAGGGACAAGGAGAATCGCAGGATGTCCTCTGCACGACGGCACATCTCCTTTCTCCCACAGATAACTGTTCCGGACGGGTCGTCACCCCGCCTCCGCCCCTCCGACAGCCATGCTGAAGCCCTAACCTCCGACACCTGCGAACGTGACTGTATTTGGAAGTCAGGTCTTTGCAGATGTCATCAAGCTAAGATGAGGTCATACTGGGTCAGGCTGGGCCCCGGTCCAATATGACGGGTGTCCTTATAAGAAGAGGAAAATCTGGACACAGACAGACAAGGAGGGAAGAAGCCATGTGGGCGGGAGGCAGAGGGCGGAGTGATGCTGCTGCCCCCGAGGAAAGCCTGGGGCCACAGGAGCTGGAGAGACCGTGAGCCCCAGAGACCTCGGAGGGCTCGGTCCGCCAACGCCTCGACGCCAGCCTTGCAGCCTCCGGAGCCGAGACAGGCTTCCTGTTGCCATCAGGCCCCAGCTCGTGCCTCTAGGTCCCACCAGCCCCAGGAGAGGAAAACAACCGAATGGAGCTGTATCTGCACAGGTCGATCTTAGTGGTAGGTCGTACGTCCTTGCTGAGCACAGACCCAGCACAGAGCACCTGCGTACGGACCGCGGCCAGGCAGGCGAGAGGGACGGAGCCCCGCGCCTACGTGCAGGGCCGCGTGTGGGGCAGCGGGGGCCCCTCCGTGAAGCCTCGCCGACCTCCTCGGAAGGAGCAGAGACGCTGCTCCCCTCCACCAGGCAGGCTCCCCTCTCAGCATGCTGCCCCCCTCCAGCGATGGCAAATTCATATCAGAAAACTCTAGAAGCACATTCCCATTTTTAAAAGCGGTGTGTCTGCTTTTTGCTTTGCCTGTAACTTGTCATGTTAGTCTCCCACTCAAGATAAATGCAAACAAAACTTTTTTTTTTTTTTAAAGAAGCAGAGGGAACAAAGAGCTGATTCTGGTCATGTTCCAGGTGTTACCACTTGTCATGGGCCTTCCATCAGCCCACTGGGCCCTCCCACTTTTTCTCACAGCCTGTGATTCCCGATAAATACCCCAGGAGCCGCAGCCCCAGCTCCGGGGGAGCACACTCAGACTGGGCCCTGCCTCCCAGGCCGGTCGCCGCGCCCTGACTTACGGTTCTGGAGAGAGCGTAGTGAGCGGGGGACGCTGCCGGAGGCCGGGCCGGGCTGTGGGAGGCCGGGCAGAACCTCTGGCCGGTGTCCGCAGGGGAGGACGAGGCATAGATGCGGTTTTCCAGTCGCTCAGGCTCCTGCTTATAGGACTCGAGGGGGAAGGAGTGCTGCTTGGCCACTTGGGTGGGTGTCGATGGCGAGGAGGAGAGGCCGGAAGCTGGGGAGGAAACCACACGGAGCTGTTAGAGGTCTTGGGGGGGGGGGTGTGGGTGCAGGTGGTGGGGGGGGGCAGAGCGAGGCTCCTCCACTTCCAAGAGCCCAAATCCCAAGGGGAAGAATGAGATGATTAAACTGTGAATTCTGGGACCAGCCTCTACACACCGATGGCTCATCCCTGAAGGTGAGCGTGTCCAGAAATCCCCTCGTCATCCAGCGGGGGTTGCGGCAGCCCCTTGCCTGAGGGTGCTTGGCCGGGTCAGAGTGGCCTGGGTGAAAGGTTTCTCACGGACACACATCAGATGCTGTTTTCTCCCATTTGGTCAAATACCGTTGGACCCCTATCCTCCCTACAGAGCACGGCGCCCAGGCACACGGCGAGGAACCAGGCTGCCTGAGAAAAGACGAGGGAAGTTCATAAGGTGTTTGACAGGGACAGAGGTCAATGCTGCAGCCATCACACGCCAGCGTACGCTAAGGACCAGACGGGACAAGCCGGTACTGTCAAAATGTACAGCATGAACGTGCCCCTGAGTCCGCAGGTGAGAATTCACGGCGAAGGTGCTGGGGGGACTTCAGGGAGGAGGCAGGACTGGGAAAGGGCCTTGCAGGGTGACGGTTTAGGGACAGGAACCAGGAGGAAGCAGGCGGGGAGACGGGCTGTGAACTTGCCAGGAGTAAGAGGTTGTCCACTCGGACGGGGCGCAGGCAGGGTCATCATGCTATGGCGCTGACTCTGCCGTAAGATATGTGTTCTGGGTTGAACTGTGTCCCCTAAAGAGAGAGGCCGACGCCCTAACTCCCAGGCCCTGCGAATGTGACCTTACTTGGAAATAGCGTCTTTGCAGATGTCATCAAGGTAAGGTGAGATCAGACTGGAGGAGGGGGGGTCCTTACCCCAAGGCCACGACTGTCCTCGTAAGAGGAGGACCCAGAGTCCCACACCCGGGGAGAAGGCGGCGGGTGACAGGCAGACCCTGGAGTGCGGTATCTACAAGCCACAGAATGACAAGCGCCAGAAGCCAGAGAGGCCAGGAAGGATTCGACCCAGAGTCCCCGAGGGAGGGCGCCCTGCCAGCCCTGGGTCCCGGAGTCCGGCCTCCAGAACCGGGAGCGTCCACTCCTGCTGGGTTTGGTCCAGGACACGAACACACAAGAATGTGTCCAGATACTGATTCGTTTTCCAAGAGAAACAATCGGGATTTGGGTCTGGTCTCTCACATCTTCCAGGTCACTGAAGGAACATTTTATTTTAAATGTGTTATTCAAACTATTTAAATCACGTGAGTAAAAGCAAAGATGCCCCGGATACGGCTAAGGCTACCCACTTGCTGCTTCTGACCTAGACAAGGACTGGTCAGCCACGAAGCCGCAGCCTAGCCTCCTTCGCCGTGCTACTCCGTGCCACGCCCCAGACGCCTGTCCCCAGTCCCTGCGCGCACTGTGTCCCCTCTCCTGCTCCCGTCCTCACTCCCCACAGGGCCTCCACTTGGGCCTCACTTCATCCAGTCGCCTGACCTCGGCCTGTGAGCCTCCCTCTCTGGAAGTCCCCCAGCAGCTCCACCTGTGGGCAGCCAGCCGTCACCCGAGGCGTCCAACATGACACCAAATGTGCAGGATGTGCTCTCCTGCCCCCAGGCCCTGCCCAGGCGGGGGTGGGGTGGGGGGGGCGTGGTACTGGGGAAAGGCTGGCAGCCCGGGGCAAAGACAGGAGGGACGGGGAGGGGTGAGGCTCAGGCTCAGTTCCAATCCCCTCTCCCTCTGGTGCCCAGAGAGTGTGGGGCTGCATGTTTCCAGGGTGGCCGTTTCGGAAGTAACCGGTGAAAGGAGGCGTGCCTTTCCCAGCGAGCCCCCTAGACCACGAGGTCACCCCGGGAACCTCCACCCCAAGCCCAGGCTGGCCTCTGGGCGCAGCGGGACACGGGATGCCCCACATGAGTCCGCAGGTCTCTGAACTTCCGACATGAAAGGCCTCCCACGCAAAGCCCCGAATGCTTCCAAAGGTCTTGAGAAGCAAGGGCTGCCTCGAGGGGAGGCTGGAGGCCGGAGGGGGCGGGGGGAGGGTGAGGACCGAGAGCAGGAAGAAGCTGATGGCTTGGCAGCTCCTCAGGGGAGACCAGCGTCCAGCAGGCAGGACAACACGGGAGGCACCTGGCCCGGGCCCAGCCCTCCTCTGGCCAGGCCCCGGCCTCGTGGCACCAACACTCCCCAGAGACGCGCAGAGAAGGGCGAGGAATGCAGATGCCAGCCCGGCTCAGAGCGTGCGGGCTGCCAGAGCGGTGTCTGGAACCAGAAGGTGTCTGTGGGGCCTGCGCACCTCCCTGGCCTCAGGCTCCCGGGGGGGCGTGTCCATCAGTGATTCTTCCAGTGGGTGAGTCCTCACAGGGGCACCAGCCTGGCTTCTGTCGGCGACGCCAGGACAGGCTAGTTCCCATCGCCACATCCAGCAGAAAATGTTGTCGTTCACGCTCCTAACTCTCGCTCTGGCCACTGGACACAGGCTTTCCTGGGGGCCTTGTGGAGAGGGGGTGGCGTTGGAGACCCGACGGAGGGGCAGAACGGAGCAGGCTGGGATGCGGGCAGTTTAGGGGTAACCACATCCTAAAGCCTGCAGAAGCCCTAGGGCAGAGCCCCTCTGGGCCTTGGTTCTTCATGTACAGGGGGGCCTGGCCCAGCGAGCTCTGGCACCCCTTGGTGATGGCGAAAAGCACCCAGGTCTGTCCTAACTTAGGGCACAGGCTGAACCAGCCCTTCACCGGGCCAGTGACCTCACTCAAACCACCCATGAGGGAATGATCGGGCCCAGAGGAAATCGGCTCCTCTGCGGAGGCATTTTGGGATGTGGCATGCGAGCCCTTCAGTCTACTCATCTCTGCGACGGAGTGGGGGGTGAAAAAGCGAACTGCACAGCCATCTGTGTAGAACAGTACCGAAAGGGAAGAACACACACGCACGCACACGCACACACACACACATATGCACACACACGCATATGCACGCACACACATGCACGCTCACACACGCGTGCATGCACACATGCACGCTCACACACACGCGTGCACGCACACATGCACGCTCACACACGCGCACATACATGCTCACACATGCACACACATGCATGCGCACACACTCTGCCTGTCTGCATGCGCCCAGAGTGCCTCTGGAAGGATCTGGAAACACTGTCACCAGACAGTGGAGCAGCCGGCAGGAGAGATGTCTGTCACATGCCCTTTTCTACTTTTCAGCCTTTATGTTATCTGTTCAGAAAATTACTGTTTTCAGGCCACCGTTCTGCTTCCGAGCAAGAGGCTGGCTGACGCGGTGGGAGAGCAGGAGCCTGCTGCCCCGGCCAGGCCCCAGCTGCCCTGCTCCGTGCAGGTCTGTCTGCGGAGGAGACGAAGAGGGGCTCAGCGGGCAGGGTCCGGGCTCCCAGGACAGGCTCCCTCTGCTCCGGGACAGGCCTCCCCCTCACCGCACCCTGCAGGGACCATTCAGAGTGCGCAGGCCCCTCCTTGCTCGTCCTTTGGGTACAGAACGTCAACATCTCAAGTGGAAACGGCTGAAGAGACCTGGACTCAGCGGCTGGCCTCTCCCCTCCCCCCTCCCCCCTCAGGCTCCTCTTCTGGCTCCTCTATCCCCAGGCGGTGCTGCCACCATCCCGGCTCGATCCGGCCGAGGACCACAGAGAGGCTGGGCGCTAAGAGCGCTGCCCTGACAGAGCCTTGCTGGACGCCCGGCTGCGGAAGACGAAGCGGTTTTCCTTGGGGGTGGGGGGTGGGGTGGGAACAAGCTGTTCCAGGTGGAACAGAAGGATTCCTCGCTGCCCTCAGAGGAACTTCTCTCACTGAAACCTTTCCAAGCTCAAAAGATGCTTCCCTGACCCCCACCTTGGCCTTCCTGCCTCCTCTCTGCTCCCTTCCCAGAGCAGGTGACCTTTGTGGACCAGCAGGGGAAGGGGGATTGTGAGGGAGGGGACAAGTAAAATGACATGTGAATCAGGAGTGTGGTGTTTAGGGAACAGAGGAAGAACCTTCCGGAACCAAAACGTTACTTATCCCGGGTCATTTAGGGGGCAAATGGCAGAGGTCACACCTGAACTCGAGTGTCCTGACTCCACACGCGAAATCCTTTAGCCAGGATTCAACAGGACATCGCCAAGAGAAAGCACACAGACGTCACACCAGCCCTGGGTGCGTGATGGGCGCAGGGAGGAGAGGGTGGGCTTCCCACCATGGGCTTCCCTGGGGGGGGCTTCTCTCCAGCATCCGCCAGGAAGGTAGCCACGGCCAACCGACAGGGGACTCAGCCTACTTACCAGTGTGTGTGTGTGTTTGTGTGTGTGTGTGTGTGTGTGTGTGTGTGTGGCTATTTTATAAAAGGATTGTGGGGCTGGCAAAAATAATATAGCTAAATTCTTTTTTAAATTATTGGTGTAATAATTCACAAATAAAGAGGAAAATAGAGAAATGCAGACACAATCCCCCATTACTTTTTTTAAAATCCTTACCTGAGAATATTTATTTCTTTATTTTATTATTATTATTTTTTTAAATCCTCACCCAAGGATATTTTCCCATTGATTTTTAGAGAGAGTGGAAGAGAGGGAAAGACAGAGAAACATTGATGTGAGAGAAACGCATCGATTGGTTGCCTCTTGCACGAGCCCTGACCAGGGCCCAGGCCGGGGAGGAACCTGCAACCGAGGTACGTATCCTTGACCGGAATTGAACCGGGACCCTTTGGTCCACAGGCTGACACTCCATCCATGGAGCCAAACCAGCTAGGGCTATTTTTGTTTATCTTAAGAGAAACATCGACGATTGGTTGTTTCCAATATGCACCTGGACCGGGGATTGAATCCACAACCTAGTTATGTGCCCTGACTGGGAATCGAACCCACAATCTTTTGGAGTACAGAACAACGCTCCAACCAACTGAGCCATCCAGCCAGGGCCCCCATTACTCTTAAATAGAGCAATTTATTTCTACCCGTGTCTGATCAGCAACAGAGGCGTGGAGTGGGGAGCATGTTATGCTGAATCAGAGAGTCCCACATTATGATCTGGTTGGGGAAAATGTGACAAAAACAAAATCCAAACCCAAGTCGACAATACCGTGCAATAAGCATCAAGAGTCAAGTACAGGTAGCCCCAGGCCGGAGGCACTCAGAGAAGAGCAGAGCTTGACCCTCAGTCTTTTCATCGCTACCTGACTTCAAATTATCCTTGTTTAATCCTGGCTAAAGGATTTAGCATGTGGAGTCAGGACACTCGCGTTCAGGCTGGCGGGTGGGAACGCTCCCAGAGACATGGGGAGGCCTGCGCCGCCTCTCCAGGCAAAGGAAGCAGATCTGCCCCAATTAGGGGCCTTTCCAACGGCCCAGAGGGACGGACGGGTTCCCCTTGTGTTCTCCTGAGAAGGCTTTCCCTCCCTCTTCTGGTCCTTAAAGACTTTGTTCAGGGCGGCTGTCGCCTCTGAGAGGGACAATGCCTTTGATTCTTCATGGGCAGCAGCCAGGGCAAGTGAATGGGCTCAATGAGAGAACAGAACCAGCTCTTGGCAGCCACACAAGACACTAGGCAAGTGGCCCCAGACACCAGGGAGCCAGGAGCTGGTGATTTCACAGGGCCAGGCTGTGCTGGCATGAGCTGTGTCTGGAGAGAAGGGGGAGGGTGCAGCAGGAGAAGAGGGAGAGGCTGGAGGAATGTGAGCAGTGGCCTGAGGTTTCACCACAAGTAGCCGTGGCCTTGAACTAGCCAACCCCTGGCCTTGGTGACATAAACCAGGTAGACCAGATGGCCCTGTGGTGTGCACATACACACATTCCTCCTCCCCTTACACCCTGTTGGGCAGTGCCAGCCTTGTTCATGCACATGGTCTAAAACAACAAGAATGAAGGAAAAGTTCATTTTGTTTCTGATTTCAAAATGCCCTTGCAGACTATTGTTCCAAGAGGCACGGGCTGAGAAAAGCACCTTTTCAGTTTACAGTGAATGAGGGGTTGGCTACAGATTTAATGAAATCCCCATTAAAATCCCAATGTCATTTTTTAAAGAAATTAAAAAATTAGAATGAGAAATTATCAGATTTGTATGGAACCACAAAAGACCCTGAATAACCAAAGCAATGCTGATAATAAAGAACGAAGCTGGAGTTATCACACTACCTGATTTCAAATTATACTACAGAGCTATGATAATCAAAACAGCATGGTATTGACAGAGAAACAGACACACAGATCCATGGAACAGAATAGAGAGCCCAGCTATAAAACCACATGTATGTAGACAGATAATTTTTGACAAAGGAGCCAGAAACACACAATGGAATAAAGATAGTCTCTTCAATAAATGGGAAAACTGGAAAACCACATGCAAACAAATGAAACTGGATTACAGTTTGTCCCCAAGTACAAAAATTAATTCAAAATGAATCAAAGACCTAAATATAAGATCCAAAACAATAACTTACATAGAAGAAGAATATAGGTACCAAATTTAAGGACCGTGGTCACAGAGAACATTATGAACTTGACCCCAAAGGCAAGGGGAGTAAAGACAAAAATGAATGGGACTAAATCAAACTGAAAAGCTTCTGCACAGCAAAAGAAACTGACAACAAAACAAACAGGCAGCTGACCAAACTGGAGGTGATATTTGCAAGCAGTAGCTCCGACAAAGGTTTAATTTCCAAAACACATAAAGAACTCATAAAACTCAACACCAAACAAACAAACAGCCCAATCAAAAAGTGGGCAGAGGACCTGAAAATACACCTCTCTCAAGAAGACATACGAACAGCCAATAGATACATGAAAAGATGTTTAACCCCACTGGCAATCAGGGAAATGCAAATCAAAACTACAGTGAGCTACCACCTCACACCTGTTAGAGTGGCCATTATCAACAAGACAAGCAATGACAAGTGTTGGAGAGGCTGTGGAAAAAGGGAACCCTCATCCACTGCTCGTGGGAGTGTAGACTGGTGCAGCCACTATGGAAAGCAGTCTGGCGATTCCTCAAAAAAATGAGAATAGAGCTACCATACGACCCAGCAATTCCTCTCCTGGGTATACACTCTAAAACCTCAAAATCATGCATTCGCAAAGATATATGCACCCCTATGTTCATTGCAGCATTATTCACGGTGGCCAAGACATGGAAACAACCAAAGCATTCCCCGATAGAGGACTGGATAAAGAAGATGTGGTACATAAACACAATGGAATACTACTCAGCCATAAGAAGGGATGAAATAGTGCCCCTTGCAACAGCATGGATGGACCTTGAGAACATTGTGCTAAGTGAAATAAGTTAGCCAGAAAAAGCTAAGAACCATATGATTTCACTCACATGTGGGATATAAAACTGAAAGTTGTAAAAGCAAACAGCAGTGTGGTGGTTGCCAGAGGCAAGGGAGTGTGGGGAGAAGGGGTCCTGATATAAGGAGACAGGAGAAGAATTGACTGGGTGGTGGACACACAGAGCAATATACAGATCTTGTAACATAGAAACCCACGCCTGGAACCTATATGTTCATGTTGACCAATGTCATCCCAATAAATTATCTATCTATCTATACATATAAAAGACTGATATGCAAATTGTCCCCTCGGGAATTCAACCTGACCACCAGGGCGCGGATTGAAGGAAGGCCCCGGCCGGCAGCCAGAAGGCCCTGATCGGCTCTGATCGCTGGCCAGGCCTAGGGACCCTACCTGTGCAAGGATTTAACCAGGCCTCTAGTCCTATATAATAAAACCCTAATATGCAAATTGACCAAATGGCAGAACAACTGGTCGCTATGATGCGCACTGGCCCCTGAGAGGGAGTTGACTGCTGGTGGTGATCAGGGGGTGGGGCTGGCCAGCAGGCGGCGCCAGGCTGCCAGCCAAGGCAAGTGCCAGTGAGGCCCCCCGCCCCCTTATCACCCCGCCTGCTGGTCACCACCAGCAATTGGCCCTTATCGCTGGCCAGGCCTAGGTACCCTACCCTATATATTGGGAACAGTCTCTTAGATTTAAAAATTAAAACTTGGCAAGGCTACTCTAACACTGAAAAAACAGCGATGACACGCATGGACTCTGGCTTGCACATTTTGTGACCAGCCCTGGTTCTGACACTTATAACTGTGTCACAAAGCCAATTACTTAACTTCTCTCTGCTTCAGTTTTTCCACCCCTAAGATGGGGAAAACGGTACTACTGCTGCAGAAGGATCATGTTTGTACTACTTTCTATAATCAGGGCAAAAAAATGTAGCTGCCCATACAACAGCAAGATGCCTTTCGCCTGTATAAAAAGTATGGTCACTGGTGCATGCAGCGTCCCAGATTGCGAGAGGGATCGGGCCTAAACCAGCAGTTGGACATCCCCCGAGGGTTCAGGCTGGGCTGAGAGATCCCTCCCCCTGACTCTTGTGCACGAATTTAGTGCACCAGGCCTCTAGTATATATATAAAGAAGGGACAGAAAACCCCGGGCAATACCAGAAACACTTTGGAGTGCATCCATGTGGGGGAACTGCCCACCACACACTGTTTTGCTGAGGGTGCTTTTTTTCAAGGAATAATTTGCTGTTTCAATCTGTAACCTTTTCTGTCCCAGCTTTCTCTGTGCCTGGCTAGCTGCTGCTCTTCCCTGTGTGAGGCCTGGTCCGTGGACACCAGGGTTCACAAAGTCCCACAGGTCCCTGCTGCCTGGAGGATTTATTTCCAAAAGATTGCCCATCGGAAAGATATTGTCCTGCTGCCCTTCCCCCCCCCTCCCCCACACACCCCACCCCACGAGGGCCCCCTCACTCTCAGGGGTGGAGTTTCTTGTCTTCTGACTCAGGACTGGTCTAGATGGTGTTACAATCCATCAGCATTGGCAATGGCCATACCAGACCTTCATGTATTATACTCTTAATTCATGTATTAAAAGGAGTAAGATTTCTGGGCTACAAGTTTTGCTTATGAACACTTTTAACAATCTGCTCTACAACCTTTCAGAATTCAAAATATTCAAAATATGTTGGGGAATGCGGGAGTCATCTTGGAGTCACAGCATTATGGAAATGTGTGGGTGAAAGTCTATAAAAACAAACGAACCGAACTTCTTTTAGGACATTTCCTAAGGTCTTAGTCTTCTGGAAGGAATCCAGGAAAAAATACCGATTTTATGGGGCTTTCTGTGTCCAGTCATTCATGGTCGGCTCTGGCACGTAGACGGCTCTGCACAAGGACACAAAACCGACCTCGGCAGGGCTCACTTTTGACCGGTCCCTGCAGTGGGGACCCAGCCTCTGGGGGGCCCTGGCCTTAGGGAGAGCCCTCCTCATGCTTATCTGGGGTCCTGGGCTCAGCTTCAGCGACCCCATTATGACCCTTGATCCTCACTAGAGCTGGAGATAAGAGCACCCCTCCTTTGCATGTTGAAGCTCAGAGACAATCCTTGGGGAAGGGAGGAGAGAAAAAGTCTTCAGTCGCTTCTTTTTTAAAATAATTTTTTTAAAATTGATTTTTACAGAGAGAGGAATAGAGGGGGGGGGGGAGAGAGAGAGAGAGAGAGAGAGAGAGAGAGAGAGAGAGAGAGAGAGAGATGTGAGAGTGAATGAGAGTGAAACATTGATTGGTTGCCTCCTGCATGCGCCCTGACTGGGAATGGAACCCAAGGCCTTTTGGTGCCTGGGACAGTGCTCCAATCACTTAGCCACACCAGCCAGGGCAACCCTCGGTTGCTTTGTGAGGCAAAGAGATTCCAGAACAATCCATTTCCCACATAAAACCATTTCTGAAAAACCATGTGCTCAGGGTTCTCCAGTGAAGGGGAAATGGCCAGGCCAGCCCCCTGGTCAGATGCTCTTAGTGGAATCACAAAGGCAGCAGTTGCCATTTGGTGCCGCCAGATGAATTGGCTGAACGGGCAGAATCAGGATGGCCCCGCCAAGGAGTCCTGACCCGTGAGTGACCTTCGTGGACAAACACCCATGACCCCATGTTAAAGTGAAAGATTTGCAGGCCTTGAGGGTCAAGTGTCAGGCCCAAGAGCAACAGCGAGACCAGAAGCGGGGCCTGGGTGACCCTGTGCCAGGAGGCGTCTCAGACCCACCCCACAGCCATGCGTGTGGCTGGGAGCACCCCGGGGGAGCAGGTGCCTGAAGTCACGGGGGGAGGGTGGGGCCTCGGGGCACCCGCCGTGCCCTCGCGCTGCACACAGGCCCTCGCGGCCGGACCGAGGCTCCTCTCCCTGGAGGCACGTCCCGCTGGCCGCGGGCGGCACAGGGTGAGGGCAGTGGGTGGCCGCGACCCGGCATGCTGGCCTGGGAGAGGGGGAGGAGTTCAGGCGACTGGGGTCAGGGTGGTGACTGTCATTTCCCACGAGGACACAGGGCAGCACACGGACCCAATAGGATGGCAGAGTTTCACACTCTTGGGTTGATGCCAAGGTGCCCGGTGGGCTGGGGAAGGTTTCTCGAGCTGCCCACAGGTGAGTCCAGAATATTTTGGGCAGGAGCCCCCACTCCTACCCCCTAGCTCCCTGCCCTGCTCATCTACGCTCTTAGGACAGGACCAGGTTTCTATGCAAGTTCAAGCAAGTCTTCCCAGCCTGGTGTCTCCGCGATGCCGGTTCTAACAGCATCGTCCAGGCAGATGGTTCCTGCGGAGCCAGCCTGTCCGGTGCACACAGCTGTCATGTCATCGCAGGTCTGGTTTGGGGGTACATGTGATTAACCCGCTGAAATGGGACAAGGTCAAGATTGGGAATCTCCGTGCCGGTCCCCCCACTCTGTGCCTGGGACGCGGCTCTGTCTCAGCCCCTCTTGGAATTCCTGGGCGCCCATCAGCTGCATATTATTCTAGCCGCTGGGGACATTCCCCAGAAGCTGGGAAGGAAGTGATCCTTCAATGTCTGTGGGTCCCAAGACCCTCTGATAGTCTGGTGAGATCAATAAATGATGCGGGGACACACAAACTACTCTCTCTCTCTCTCTAAATAACCTCAGGGCAGTTCCAACTCCCCAAAAGCCAGGCTTTAAGAATCTGAGTTCCAAGGGGCCTCCAGACCTCCTCTTGGTCCTCATTCCCACAGGTTGCAGACTCACACCGTGTCGGCTTCCACCCGTAGCTGTGTCCACGCGGAGGGACCAGAACAGGAGAACACGGAGCCTGAGACGGGGGCGGGGGCAGGGGGGAACCCACGTGCTGACCGAGAGAAGGCAGGGGGCACACCGCCCTAGGACCTGGCTCCCAGAAGGTCCTGGAGCGCCTCCTAAGATGTGGAGTCACACCGTGAGTTTTTTCTCTGCTTTCCGCAAGGTGGGCGACTTGAGCCCCTGTGAACCTGGGCGATGGCGCCCTGCCACCTCCAGGAAGAGCGCTGTGCCCTGGGCCCTTTCCGATGTCGGGTCTCTGACCCTCAGATGCCTGTTCTACCAGCACATGGGCCCTGGGAGCACAGTTTCCAAACCTCCACTCTGGGAACAGGAGGAGGAGGTGGGGCTGGGGCGACGGCTGCCTTCCTTCCGCTGGGTCCCTGCGGGCCAGGTGGTGGCTGGCAGCCAGTCCGGGCATTCCCTTCCCGGTGCCGGCTGCAGCCAGCTGCCATGGGACTCCGACCAGGGCTCTCCTGTGGGTCTGTTGACTCAACACATCACCTGACATCACCCTCCTCTGGGTGTGAGGCGCTGGGGAGACAGGACGGGGTGCAGGCGATGCCAGGGAGGCCTGGGGCCAGGGAGGCACCGAGCTGGGCCTCTGCCCCAGCGCCGGTCTTCATGGGCTGCTCTCCCCACTCACTTCCTAGAGAAAAACGCAAGATGACAGCCTCATCCTGGACTCTTCCCTGTGCTTTGGGAGAGAGGTAACAGCTCTGCCCGAGGAATTGGGGATGGAGTCCTTCTGGGGAGAACAGAATCCCTTACCTGCCAGCCTCTGACCTACAGTGACCCCCGCTGTCTGAGCTGTTTTATGTGCAGGGAGAAGACAGCCCCCTATTAGCATAATTGTAGGGTTTGAAGAGCCCCTGCCCCTCCCAAATACCTCACCAGTCTCCCCGTGTGGCACACTGTGTCACCTGGAAGGCTCTGCGCCCTAATGCCCTTGGCCACCTGCTGCAGGCTGGTCCCAGGAGCAGTTCCCCTGCATGTGACCTCGAGGGGGGCCATCACTGGGGAGAAGCACGGGCCCCGGGCTCAGGGGTACTTAGTTAGCACCCTCTGCCTCCACGGAGTTTAATCTTCTCCCTGGTCTCCCTCCCTGGTTTCCAGACGGAGTGTGAGCAACGGCCTCGGAAGGCTGTGCTCAGGAGAGCGGGTTTCCTCCCGTTTGCCTCGGATTCACCCCACACCTTCGGCATTTATCCTTGGCTAACTTCACCTTTCATAAAGCCTGCCCCGGTTTCTACAGCTAATTGTCCCTGCTCTGCCTGAGCATGGCACATCCAATGCTGTAAAGTTACAGCGCGCTGCAGCCACTTCTGTATTCCTCGCCCCGTCTCCTCCGTGAGCGCGGGCGGCACTGAGCCCCACCGCCCGGGCCCCAGCACGCAGGTGCCAGCGCACACGCCCCACCAATGCACCGTCGCCGTGCTTCTGAGGCTCATACTTTGTTCAACAAAGTGCTCAACAAGCACTGCCCACAAAGGAACAAATGGAAAAATCAAATTTCATCAAAACTTAAAACTGAAGGTCTTCAAAAGATACTGTTAAGAAAATGAAGAATGACAAGCGAAAGGGAGAAAATATTTGCAAAACACATCTGTGATAAAGGACTCATCTCCAGAATATGTCAGCAATTTTCAAAACTCAGTAATGAGAGAACAAGTAATTCAATAAAACAAGTGCACGGAAGATGAAATGGGTATTTCAGCAAAGAGGGTGTGCCGATGGCAAGCACATTAGGAGACGCTCCACGTGTTAGTGAGGGAAATGCAAACTAAAACCACATTGAGCCCCCATCACCTACCTGTTAGACCAGCTAAACTGTTAAAAACTGACAATACCAAGTGCTGGCGAGGATGCGGAGCAGCAGAAACTCTCATCCGTGGCCGATGAATATGCAAAATGGAGCAGCAGGTTTGGAAAAGAGTTTTACAGCTTCCTCTGAAGTTAAACACACATTACCCGGCAACGCCACTCATTGGAGGAAGGAAATGTATCTTCCCAGAAAAGCCCAGTGCAAATGTCTATAGTGGCTTCATTAATAGTTGCCACCAAACTGGACATGACCCAGATGTCCGCGGGCTGGTGAGTTAATAAGCAAGCGGTGCGTCTGTCCAGGAGAGAACAGCTCAGTAGCGACGAGGAAAGAACCACAGGTGCAACAACTCGGGTGAAGCCTCTCAAAGGCTTTGTGCTGAGTGCAAGAAGCCGGACCCGCAAGGCTGTGTGCGGCCTTTGTCCAGTTATATGATGTTCTGAGAAAAGCACAATGACAGGGGACAGGAAAGGGATGGGTTGCCAGGGGTTGACTATGAAGGAATTACATTTTGGGGGGATGATGAATATGTTTGTCAAAACAGACGCTAACATGGGTGAATTTGACTGTAAACTCTGGGCCAATAAGCCTGGCTTTTCAAAGTGCTCTAAGGCGAGTCTGGGCTGTCAGTGTGGCCTGGGCCAACCGGCCTGGTGCCGTGCTCCCTGGGCCTGGAGCATGGAGGGGCCGGGCCTGGGACTCCTCGCTCTGGGGCCCTCGACCTGCTTAATAAAAACAGCCACTGGCATCCCCGCCCTCTGGCCCAAAGGTCATCTCAGGAGCCGACCAGGAGCCAGCGCTGCCAAGCAGGGAACAGACGTGAGGTCTTGACTCCACGGTGCCTGAGCCTACGGCCCAGGCTCAGGCATCGCTCTCCCGCCCTGAGGACCAGCAGCCTGTGCCCACCCCCCAAGCCCCCGGAGGAAAGAGAGAGACTTGCAGGGAGCTCAAAAGTCAGGCCGGGAAAAGGGAAGAAGGTCCCTGCAGAGTGGGCAGGGAGGCCCTGCCGACAGGCTCACCCGACCCATGGCCTTGGGCCCATCAGTGAGCCGCCCATGGGGCCTGGTGTAGGTCTGAGCACACAGAGAGCCCCACCCCCACCCCCATATCCAGCTGCCCAGAGGCAGGCCAGGGGTGTGGGGCCCCCCGGGGGTTCCAGAGCAGAGGTGCAAGGGTGAGGCCCCGCAAGTGGCTTCTGAGGCGGGAAGACCCACCCTCTGCCCGGGCTCCTCTCCCTGGCGCTCTGCGTCGCCCGGGAAGCCAGGCCAGGCCAGTGGAGGGGTCGGTGCCACGGCACGGGCAGTGCTCTCTCTATTTCAAAACACCGTGGCAACGTATGGTGTTTTATTTGGTGCTTTGAACTCCACCAGGTAGCAGGGACCTCAGCTCCCAAAGCAGAAAGCCGCACAGAACATAACTTTGACCCTCTTAACCATTTTAGGTGCACAACTCAGCGGCAATAAACACACACACACTGTTGGGCACCCATCACCACCATCATTTCCAGAACTTTTCATCTCTCCAAACCGAAGCTCCCAGTTCCCCACCCCAGCCCCTGGCACCAGCAGTCCATGCTGCCTCTGGAATCTGACGACGTCGGGGCCCTCACAGAAGTGGAGTCACAGTGTTTGTCCTTTTGTGTCGGTCTTATGTCGCCTGGCAGAATGCCCTCAGGGTCCATCCGCACTGTAGCGTGTGTCAGAATTCATTCCCTTTTAAGGCTGAACAATACTCCATCATATGGACGGGCCACAAAGAGCTTCCTTTTACAATTCCCTCCCCGCGTGGCTAGGGCTGTTTCTCCTCCCACTCCTCCCTGCAGCCGGCCCGGCTCCCCGTGCCTGGAACGAGGAGCCAGGGGTTTGGTGCACACGCCACTCAGACTCAGACTCCGGGGGACACCCTCTGTCCCTCTGGGCCAGAGCCCATCCTTCTTCGCCGGCGCCACGGCCTGTCCCTTCTTCCGGGCTCTGGGCGTGTGCGGGATGCCGGGCCGCGGTCACAGGAGCCTGGACGGGTCACCAGGCCTCCAGTGGAAGGGAGTCCGGGCCGTGTCACACATTCCTTGCCTCCCCGAAGCCAAGTTTCCGACGTGCTATCTGAGAGGCTTGCCAAGGGTAATGTGACATTTACATGACACCTGGTGAGGCTGCGGTGACATAACGGGGGGTGTGATCCCTGGGCACCGAGCCTGCGGCGATGACTCGGTGTTGTGTAAATGGAAGCAGTCACCTGCTCTCCACGTCTCGGCTCAGCCTGCTCCCCTGACGTGAGGCAGCATCACCGTCGGTCACCTCCACCTTCACTCTTCAGCCCCCTGTCCTCACCAAAGCCACTGAGCAGACACCTACCAGCTCCCCCGGAGGCTGAGGCCACCTCCTCATGAACTCCCGTGAGGGGCAAGCCTTCGCAGCAGGCGCCGGGGACACGCCAGCTGCGGATTCGTTCCCAGTGAGCTGGCCGGGGCTCCTGAGCGCTGGCTGGAGCCGGACACTGTGCCAGGGCTGTGAACGCCTTGGGGGAGGCACAGCCCACCCCCCACCTTTCCACGTACTCTGCAAGGAGTTTAACAACAACCTCCCAGGTCTATGCCCGTAAGGGCTGCTCCCTTCCAATCTGGCCTCAGTGCAGCCATCCGTGAAACGGACACATCAAATGTGAACTCCTGCAGGGGTGGCAGGGAACCTCAGCTCCCAAAGCAGAAGCTGCACCTGGTCCCGGGGGCCGGGCAGAGGCTGTGCGGCTGGCGCTGGCCTGGCCCTTAGCCCACGTGCTGGGCACCTGGCCCGCACACCTGCACATTCCGCCCTGGTGGCTCCAGTCCCATGTGGACAGGTGGGAACAGCAGGCACTGCCCCTGCCCAGTGTTCATCTCAGCAGGAACCGTCTGGGTTCATCTGGTGGAAAAAGTGAACCCCACTCTGTACCACCGCCCCCTCCCAGCTCTTCAGAGGCCTCCTCCTTCCCTGCCCCCTGTCTTTCCCGTCAGATGTGGCCCTGAGCCTCAGCCAGGCTAACGCTGCTCTCAGAGAAAACCACAGCCCGTCTGGGCCTCTCACCACCACGTGCGGCAGCCTGCAGTGTCGGGTGAGCCAGGGCCCCCAGCCAGGCTCCGGCGCAGCCCGACACAATGCGACCTCATCATGGATATAGCAAGGGGCTGCTCTGGTGGCCTGGAGCAGGTGGAAAAGTGGGGGTTCGGGGGGACAAATCTAGGCCTTCCGCACGGCGCAGCTGTCAGCTCTGCAGGCCGGGGTCCCTGACGCCGTCACCAGTTACAAAAGGTCGCGAGAAGTCCCTCCCCCAACCTGCCATCCGCCATCATCAAACTTTCAAAAACGGATAGAGAGCCAGGGGAGGACAGGGCTGGGCAAAGCCCCCCCTCCGGTCCAGCCAGGTGACAGGAGCACAGCTGGAAGGAAGGGAGGGAGGGGCAGCCTGGAGGAAAGGGAAGACGGAGCCAGCCCATCCCCGTCCCGGAGCCGAGCCGTCCTCCGCTGGGAAGGGACAGCCTGCGCTCCCCAAGCCTCTGGTCCCACCGGCTGCTGCCGCCTGCTGCCGCCTGCAGGCTCAGCCCCTTCTCTGGCCCACCTGCCACAGCCTCTTTGTGTGACAGACGAAAGCGTGGGCCCTGCCCTCCGCAAGTCTCGGCTGAGAGAGGCAGTGCAGTGGGCAGGTGGTCCGTCACATCTGGGCTGGAGGGACCCGGATGCCCTAGTGCTGGGGAGGACCGCCTGTGAGGGGCCGGCACCAGGACGGCCTCTAGGAGAACAGTAGCTACGGGGCCCACTGGGGCTGCGTGCAGGGAACCCAACAGCCCGAAGTGGTCAGGACACAGTGGGCCTTCGCTGGGGCCACTCCGGCTGCCCTACTCCTTCCCCTGAGAGCTGGGAACGCGACGCCGTGTAGCCAAGATCCTGTGGCACCAAGTGAACATCCCAATGACGCCTGGGAGGGGGCCGGCCTGGTGACGGTGAGAGTCCCCGCGAGGAGGCTTCCTTCCTCCCAGGGGGGCTGCAGCCGATCCAGGCCCGGCAGGAAATGCCGCCCGGCTGGCCAGATGCCTGTGTGGTTATGGTCCAGGTGATGGTCTCAGCCCCTCGCTGAGAAAGAGAAGCTGGGGTTAACCACAGGGACCGGGGGGTTGGCAGTGCCCCGGATTCATGGGGGGTGACACAGGGAATCATTTATCTTCAACCTCTATCATGGAGGAGGCGGTATAAGGAGATGTTTATTTTTTTACTAAGAAACAGCAAAGGGATTTTCAGAGTATTTTTGTTTTGAAACTATCAATAGGACCATAAGTATTTACTAGCTACCCGCTGCACACTGACCTGTCTGGAGGGCATGCAAAAAGGCATTAGCTTGGCCGGTGTGGCTCAGTGATGGAGCGTTGACCCATGAACTAATAGGTCGCCAGTTCGATTCCCGGTCAGGGCACATACATGCACATTGAGGGCTCAATCCACAGTCGGGGCCATGCCTAAGGCAGCCGATTGATGTTTCTCTCTCATCGATGTTTCTGTCTCTCTATCCCTCTCCCTTCTTCTCTCTAAAATCAATAAAAACATATATATTTTTTAAAAGCTAAGAGACACAAAATCTGTGCTTAGGATAAGGGATAACGGGATGGGCCGAGGAGACAGAAAGAAATATATGAGTCCACTAAGCCGCTGCAGTGAGGAAGCAGCTGGTTAAGTATGCATAAATCTCTTCTGGAAAAAGAAAAGGTGTCATAAATAAATGAAAGCCGGGTAAGATCAGGAGCTGGTACAGAGTAGAGCACCGTGCTGTAGACACTGGGTGGGGGATGCTCTGGGCAGAGGCTGGACTCTGGGAATGATGAGAAGAAGATAAACTGGGGGAGGTGGGGGGAGGGAAGCCAGCAGGTGTGGAGGGGGAGAGGGGCCTGCTGCCATAGACTGTCCTAAATCAGTGCCCCCAGTTGCAAAAACCGTGTGCCTCAGTGGGAGACGGCTGTGCCTGCCAACATTTTGCTGCATCCAAGATTAATGAAATAGTCCCACTGAAACCTTGCAATGCTGTTCTGAGCAATGTGGCTTTTGTCTTAATGCTTAGTAGGAAAGAGGTCACTGAATAAGTCATTGCAAAATGGTTTCTTCCCCCACAGAGGGGATAGGAGCTGCCTCTATGGCACCCAAATATTTTACGTTGACTGAATGAGGCACGTTATTTGCAAGGCTCTGTTCTGGGTGTTGGAGACAGTGAGAAGAGGCCCAGCCCTCAGGGATCTAGATGTTTAGGCCCCAGGGACTTGATGGGCAGAGGACAGCATCCCGGGAGCTTGTTAGACATGCAGACGCCCAGGTCCTACCCAGACCCACAGAATCCGAATCTGCTCTCTAGCGACCCTCACGCAGGTTAGAGAGCCAGCTGCAGGCCAGCCGCGCAGAACGTAAGCAAGGACGAGATCCCCCGAGGGCCCGGGAGCGGGCAGGCTCTGGGCCTCCCTCCTGGAGGTGGAGGTGAGGTGTCTGGGGCAGGGGCCCGGGCTCTGCATTTCTAACAATTCCCAGGTGATGAGCTGGTCCGGGACCCACTGTGAGAGCCAACTGCCTGGGTTCTGGAGGGCCTGAGACTCTCCTGGCCCCACAGACAGGAGAGGCCTGATGGCAGCTTCCCTGAGTGGCCAGGCCCTGGTTCCTCACTCCCCGCACCATTCCCCCACCCAGGAGCAGCGCGGCTCTGTGCCCAGCCCAGAACCCAGTCTGCCTGCCCGGGAATCTGAGGAGAGTCATGCAGACGAGGCCACAAAGAATGAGAGCAGCCCTTGCTGTGCCAACTAAGTCACAATGTACAACGGAGTGCCAGTCCTTCTCTCCCCCGTCTGCCAGAGGTGAGAGGTGTCCCCTCCTGCTTCCCAGTCCTCAGGGGCTGCTATCGGGGAGGAAGACCCATTGGTGCCAGCAGACACCTGCTTGGACAGGGTGGCTCTGACCGAAATGCTGAATTATCCAAATTCACCCTCCGTAGTCTGTAGCTATGTGCTCCAGGAGCCAGTCACTAGCCACATGTGGTCACTGATATTTAAAATAAAATAAAAACTTCAGCTCCTCATTGCTGTTATGGGTTGAATTGTGCTCCCCAAAAGTATATGTGGAAATACTACCCCATGACCCGAAAAACCCTGTGAATGCGACTTCATTTGGAAATAGGACCTTTACAGAGGTAACCAGACTAAAATGAGGTCGTTAGGGTGGGCCCACTCCCATGTGACCAGTGCTCTTAGACAAAGAGGGGGTCTGTACCCACACATATTCTGGGGAGACTGCATATGAGGACGGAGGCGGGGCTGGGAGCGATGCATCCACAAGCCAAGCATCACCAGCAACCGCCACCCGGGAGGCAGGGATGGAAAGGTGCTTGCTCCTTGGGGCCCCCAGCAGGGGCCAGCTGCTGACACCCCGACTTTAGACTCCCAGCCCCTGGAACTGTAGGAGAGGAATTTCCATTGTTAACAGCCGCCTGGTTGGTGATGCCCAGACACCAAAGCAGGTGCCCTGTCCGTAGTTCTGGTGCTCGGTAGCCGCTGGTGGCCAGGGGTACCCCAGGGGACAGCACAGACAGAGGGCTGCCGCCTCTGCACACAGTGCTGGACGGGAGATGTTGAAATACTCCCACCACCCAAATATCAGTCTGCCTTTCTTTCCAGAAAGAAGCAGAGCTTAACAGCCTGATTTTCAGGAAAAGCCAGCTTCTGCTGGGTTAGCCTGACCTCGTCTTCCGTATTCTCCGCATCCTTCGTGCCCGGCCTTCAAAAGGGGGAGACGCCCTCGTCATCAAAGGGAAAGCAGTGGCTCTGATGGGCTCTCTTCCCGGACACAAGAAAGTAACTGACACTGGGGCAGAGTCCTCACAAACGCGGACTGCAGCCAGCTGGGGTGCAGGTGCACTGGGAACCCGAGACGCAGCCCCCGCACAGGCCCACTCCTGCCAGGAGTGTTCCCATCTGCTGTCGCCCTTATCTCTTATCTGTCTGCTCTCCTCATCCGACAGTGAGCCCTTCGGGGACACCCCGGCTCATCGACAAATGCAACTTTGAAGTTCGACACTCCCCTGTTAATAATTTATTCCTTAGGACGATGCGGTCATAGCCCCAAGAATCTCAAGTTAACACATCCAAATTATTGAACAAGACTGTGGCACGAATGAAGGATCATGTGGAGGCTGGAGGAGCTCAGCCCCAGGACAGCGGAGCTGACTCGGGGAGTGAGGTGATGGTGAGGAGGGGAGACCCAGGCCCAGGTGTCTCCTGGGAGGGGCGCACGTTCACGACTGCAGGCACGCCCCCCAGGCCGGAGCCGGAGGCAACAGCCCGAGAGCCAGAGCAAAGCAGAGTTGACGGTTGGACGGCACACATTTGCCTCCAAGCATTCCTGCCTGTCCTTGTCACTCAGCTCCTTCCTTTAGTGGAGCACAGCACACACCAGCGGGCCCCAGAGACCAGGGGAGCCTGGGGGAAAGGCGCCCCACCTGCCTTCCCCGGGCCTCTCACACGGCCTGCTGCTGAAGGTGGCGCATCTTTCCTTACGGCCACTTTGCATTCTTTCACTGACTCATCAGCGGAGCCAGAGGCAAAGGAGGGAAAAGAAGGGCCCCCTTTGCCACGTAATGAGTAAGTGCTAGGAAGGAAGGCAGCTGCTTCGAGCAAGAAAATCTGTTTGCAGAACTCCTCCACCGTCCAGGTGTCTCTACTGTGTTGACCAAAGTGCAGATGAGCCGGTGTTTCACCACTGCTGTCCCTGCCTGGATGGCAGCAATTCTGCTCTCCACTCTGGCCCAGCTCCTGCTGGCTCTCTCGAGGCCTTGATGCAATGAACTCTGGCTGCACCCTCCTCCACATCTTGCTGCCTGGATTTGTAAGAATGTTTTATGAGGGAAAAGTGAACACATCGTGAGTGTACACCAGGGAAAAGGCAGGCCTGTGGCTGGTGCTGGGACTCAGGATGGGGCCCCACAGCCTGGGCCCTGCGACTGTAGGCGGCAGCTCTAGAAGGCACCGAGGGTGCTGACCGTTTGGATGAATGGCTTGCTTTCTCTCTGGGCCCTGGTGAACAGCAACTGTGCCTGACTCTCCGTCCCCTTCTCTCTGAAAAGTCCCGGCTTCACTTACCCCTGCCACAGCTGCTCAGTCGGCCAGACCCGGCCACCTCCCGTGTCCCCTGACATAACTAAGTGAATCAGGACCCGGCCGGCTGGCCAGCACCTCTCTCCCCGTGGCCTTTTTCTTGATGTTCCCACACAGCTTCACGACCTCGCCCCCGAGCTGCCGAGGTCAGTGCTGTTGAGAGCAGGGTTTCCAGCCTGCAGCCCAAGTGCTCTGAGTGCTGCTTGCTTATCAGGGTAAAGACGGATGGCAACGTGCGTGGGCCTGCCTTGCCCGCCGCAGGCAGGTCGGAAATAGTGGCGTCCTTCCCTGGAGGGAGCGGTTAGAGACAACGGTTCTACAGTTTGTGTGAGCCAGCACAGTAGCCCGTCACAGGGAAACCCAGCCCGAAGGGGTCTACTGGGCAAGGGGAGCCCCAGATACCAGGCGGCTTCCAGCCCTTGGAGCCCTGTCACAGGCCCCATTTCTCAAGCCAAGCAGGGCCTTCCCCGATGCTGAGACCGTCTCGGCCAGCCCAGGGACACCACTGATGGAGCACAGCTACAAACCACGAAAATGACCCGTGACCCGGGACAGGAAGCGACCGAGACACCTCGCAGCAGCCACACCTGGGGCCTCCTTGCCTTTCTGCAGCCACAGCTATAAGGGCAGGGCTTGATGCCACAGTGGGTCTGACCCGGCGGGAATCCTTGGGGCTGTGTGGCATATTGGCTCTTGCCACAGAATGCCACCTGGCCTGCTCTGGCTGGTGTCCCAGCTGCCATGACGGGCAGAAAGCCCGAGGGGCCCGGGAAGCTGGAGGGAGCCTGCCTACAGGAGACCAGGCCAGCCACAGCCACTCAGGGATGCTCCTGAGTCATGAGCAGAAGGCTCATTGCGGCCAGCTCTGTCCTGTGCTGCCCCAGAAGTCAGGGCCAGGCTCCTCACCAGCGGCCGCTCCACCCCTCGGCCCTGAGGCGCCAGCGGAGAAATGAGGCTTTACCTGGAGGTGGAGATGACTTGTTCGAGGTGAGGGTGCCGGTTGCCTGCTCCAGGAAGTGGGGCTCCCACCTTGCCCTGCTTTGAACTGGCCAGGTCCTCAGGATGCCCACCTTCCCTGGACTCCCCAGGCCACGAAACAAGGGTCCTCAAGGTGTCAGAGCATCTCCCCCCGACAATGACGAACCACAAAGGGAGCCCTAGGAAGACACCAGCTCTCCAAGCAGGGGTCGCAGGAGGCGGGCGCGTGTGCAGCCACCAATCTGCCTCCTAAGACACAGCCTCAAAATGCAACTCCAGCTTCACAACGTCACCAGCTGGAGTCCTCCTGACTTCCTCCCAGGAGAGCATTCCAAGGACAGACACAGCCTGTGGCTGCCTCAGGGCTCGGTGACAGGGCATACGCAAACGCCCCGTACAGGCTGCCTCCAGAACATGTCTGGCAATTACATCTTCTTCTCAAACCTCACCTTGAGGCCACCGTGGCTCCCAGGCCTCTCAGCCCAGTGCAGCCAGCTAGCCTGGCCCGAGTTCGGGAGAACAGGGCCCCTGAAAGCACACCCCAAAGGTGTCTACCTATAGGGCAGAGGCGTCGTCCAGGCCCAGCCCACGTCTGCCATGGGACACACTAGTGGCCCTTCCATCATTGGAGGTGCTGGGAGCGCCAGCCTCACCCCAAACCCCAGGCCACGCGCACCTGTTCGGAGGACGAGCTCACACACCTGGGGAACAACGGGGTCACATCACTCAAACCGTGTCCTGCCTCTCAGATGTTCCCAAACTTGAGGAGCCTTTGTCCGGCCAAGACAGCGTTTTGCTGCGCGGAGACCTCCCAGCTCTGCACCCATTTGACAGCCGGGCTGGAGAACCCACTGAGGCAAATCCTGGGGTGGCGGGGGGGGGGGCGGGTGGGGAGGGGGGGCGGGCACGGAGCCTCGGGCAGCACCATGAGCTGCAGCTCCATTTCCAGGGCCCCTCCCTTGACTAGCCTGGGCCTCGAGGCCTCTGCTGCTTCGCGGGACCTGAGGGACCTTCCGAGAGACTCACATGTTCTCCAGCCCGTGTGTCAGCTTCCCCAGGACCTCACGCAGGGTATCGGGTGTTGCCTCTGGGAGAGAGGAGTGGAAATTCAAAGGCCAAAGGCTCTCCTCCCCAGGTAATCCTCTCTCTCCCGGCAGGGGAGCCGAGGTGACCTGGTCTCAACCACCGTACCGAACGCAGCCATTCAGCTCAGAGAAAGGAGCCCGAGCGGCCAGGCCCTTGAGGAGTCACGCTCCCCTGCAGCCAAACAGGATGCACAAAGGACCGCACCTGACCCAGAGCCAAGTCACACAGGCCAGCCTGGGAGCTGGGCCCAGGGCAACAGAGGGCTCTGCAGGGGGCCAGCTGAGCCTGCAGATCGCTGACCCCAGCAGCCACTGCCAGGGCCCAGTGCAAAGTCCGGGCTACGGCAGCGCTGGTCCCTGGGCAGCTCCCACAGTGAACAGGGTCGCTATTTAGCCAGAAAACTCTCACCAGACCCCAAAAGGGTGGGGTAAGGGCATGTAGGGACAAGGTGCAGAGCTTCACCTTGGCGAGGCACCCTAACACACCCATGTAAGTGATTCTGGCCACCACCCGCCACAGGGCGGGTGTTGCCTGCATTGTAAAGTGGAGAAACCCAAGTAGGAGGAGGTGGAGTTACTGGCTCAAGGTCCCTTGGCTGAGCTGGATTTGAACCCAGGACTATCTGGCTCCAGAGCTTAAACTGCCTGTCTATCTCCTCAAACTCTCCCAGAAGGCAGCCAGTGTTCAACATTGTGAGGGAAAACCATAAAGACGATCATTTCCTTCCTCCCTTCCCTCCCTCTCTCCCTTCCTCTCTCCCTCTGTTTCCTCCCTGGGCTCGGAGAGGCCTAACTAAAGAGCTCAGAATTCTAGAAACGTTAGCACCTGGGCTTGCCCTCAGCAAAAACTGCTCAGCGAGGCATTCTGTTGCCTCCCCATCGTCCGGTGTCAACCCGAGACCTTCCTGCCGTGAGGAGAGTCGAGCAAGGGGACATGGAGAATATAGGCATCGTCTGTGAGGAGCATGAACACTGTTTTAGGCCTGTGACCCTCTCATTTGAACAAAGGGGCGCATCTGTGAGGATGGGTTTTAAGGTGCCGAATCCCAGGTGCGGATCTCGGCGGGGGCTGGTGGTGCCCGGTGCCACACTCCTTGGCTCTGGCTGACACTGTTTGTGCTGAATCTATTCCCATCGTCTACACCAGCTGTTACCCAGGTCACACTGGCAAAGACTAGGAGATGGTGACATGTCCGGACACCGTGACAAATTCTACAGGGAACTTGAGCACAAAACAGCACCTGGCCAAGCGCAAGACAGCCACGGCTCGTAACTGCACACACGGGAGTCCTCAGTGATGTGGACAGCTGAGTTCCACGCGAGCCCACAGCGCGGTGTGGTCGCCGGATGGCCAGGGTAGCCCTGGGAAGCTCCAATTAAACAAGCGCCCATGAGCGCTCCCAACAGCTACCCTTAGTTCTGGGTGCTGGGGACTGGGCATGGGAGCCGAGTGTGTGGGGGACTCGGTGGCCACCTCACACGTCAGGGCGACTTTCAGAAGTGAAAGCGTTCACAATTTCCCAGTTGGTAATTATTGAGCACATTAGTCTATGCACTTAATATTTGCGTGAACGTTCAATGGGCTAATGTGTTTAAATACTTTAAGTCTATTTATTTAATGCTCACAAGTGATGAGGAAGATGTTATAATTTCCATTTACAGGTGATGAAACTGAGGCACGGGAAGGGTGAGTCACCACAGACATTTAACTCATCTTTGTGGGGTGAATGCGTCGGTGAGCAGTTACCCATCAGCAGAAATGTTTAAACAGAAGCCCAGGGCGGCTTGTTCGGGTGTTGAGAGATCAAGAGCATCAGACAGAGTTTTCACCAGAGCTACCGGCCGGTCTGTGGCTTCTCCTGCATCCTGGAAACGCTAGACCAGGGACTCTTCCTCCCCAAACCCCGGGTGCAGGCCGAGCGCTGGTGGGGTGTCACGGGCCCGTTCAGCTGCATCACCCCAGAGGCCCCACCTTCCCTGAGGGGACCAAGGACTGGCAGCAGCCTTAAGACTTTCTGGTGTTGCCCCTGGGATGACATTCACCCCACCTGGTGGCTGGGTGACAAGCAGCTGGGAAGACCAGTGTCAGGGTGTGACTGGCCACCTGGGACCCAGCCTTCCTCCTGTAGCCTGCCCATCACATGCTGGAACAGGACTGGGCAGCTTGATGTGACCCCCGCCTCACATGCCCCCCAGATGCCCCAGCTCTGCCAGCTCTGCTGTGAATGGACAGGAAGGGACCTGCGCACCTGAGCCTGGACCTCCGTGCGCTGGCTCAGAAGCGCCCACGGCGGCTGTCACTCCCTGGTAATAACTGCTCTCAGGCCACTGTAGGGATGGCCCTGCACGGTCCCTTGTTCTGGTCCTGAGAGAGAGAGAGGGCCCGTCCCCACTGACGACACCAAACAAGCAGCTCCTCTTGGCTCTGACAGCTGACGCCCTCCTGGAACCAACCCTGGCGCTGGGGTGGGGGTGGGTGGGAGGTCGCACTGACCTGACCAGGAGGCAGTTCCCAGGGCTGCTGGCTGCAGGAGGGCAGTCAGGCAAATGAGGCTCCTGCTACCAAAAAAGGGAGTTGCTCCGGGTTACACTCGGAGCTGTCACTGGGGCCACATTTGCCGAGGGAAGATGTGACAACCCCCGCCTACCTCGACCCCTGTCTTTCATGGAGATGTATACACCACGATGACATAGCGGAGAGAAATGGTCTCCGGTCGTGCAAATCCATCCCACTGGTGTCCACATTTCCCATCGCCCACTGGGGTACAGGGCATTTTCAGACGACTCCAGCACCCAAGCGAATCATGTTTATGGGGCCCCCTCTGCACGTGGGGAGAGTGGCCGAGCCTCAGAGGAGAGGGAGCCAGCGGGCTCGGGGTGTTTTCTCTGTTCCTTCTACAAATACTCTTTCCCCTGCTGGGTGGGCCTCTGTTTGGAGCTGAAGCAGTTTCTGAATTCCTTTTTTCTGTGGCTGAATAATGACACTGAGGCAGGATGACAGGGTCTGTTGAACGGGGAGAAAGAGGACTCAAGAGCAAAGTCCCGGGAGGGAGGAGGTCAGTTAAGAAAGAGCTGGGAGCCTAACAGCTCAGCAATCTGAGAAGTTCGCTCACAAACCTAAATGCCTCTGGGAGTGGAGAGAGTGCAGAATTTGTTATCCTTTGCTCCGCTCCCTCCCCTCCAAGGAAGACTCCATTCTTTTATTGTGGTTTTTAGGCCACACCCCTGACAGCAAGCCAGGCTGTGAATCAGCAGGTTTTAATCCTCACCCGAGGATACTTTCCCATTGGTTTTTAGAGAGAGTGGCCGAGACAAGGAAAGACAGAGACATATTGATGTGAGAGAAACACAACGATTGGATGCCTCCTGCACGAGCCCCAACCAGGTACGTGCCATTGACCGGAATCGAACCCGGGACCCTTCAGTCCACAGGCCGACGCTCTATCCACTGAGCAAAACTGGCTAGGGCCGTGAGCAGGTTTTAAAAGGACGCAGTGCCAGGGCACATACATGCGTAGGATGCAGCATTGTTTTCTTCACTTCCCAGTGTGGAAACATCTGACCACTTTGAAAGTCGAACAGTATCTGAGCCCCCATTTCCCCATCACCCAGCTTCAACAGCTATCCATGAAGACAGTGCGTACACATCACCAGCACATCACGCCTGCACCACTTAGAAGTCTTGTTAAAGAAGAAAATTCCTGGACCCCACCCCATACCAATATATCACAATTTAGGAGTTAACATCCCAGAATCTGCGATTTTCCCAAACACCCCCAAAGGATGCTCACAGACAATTATGTGTGGGGTTATAGGGGTAGAACCCTAGGCTTGGTCCCTGCTGTGCCATTTACTAGCTGGGTAACTTGAACAAGTTTCTTACGCCTTTTTTGCGACACCTCCACCCGAATACAGATATCACGGGTTGCTGTGAGGAATACACAAGATGGTATAAGAAAAGTGCCAGACGGCCCTGGACGGTGTGGCTCAGTTGGCTGAGTGTCCTCCCATGCACCGAGAAGTTGCTGGTTCGATTCCTGGTCAGGGCACATGCCAGGGTTGCGGGCTTGGTCCCCAGTAGGGGATGTGCAGGAGGCAGCCCATTGATGTTTCTCTCTTGTTCTCCTTCTCCTTTCCTCTCTCTAAAATCAATAAAAACATATTAAAAAATAAAGTACAGAGCACACAGCTCATGAAACACCCAATACTGTCATTTCCCTGCTTCACTATGATTGGTCTCCAAGCCCCAAGGAAAACATACACCCAAACGGAGATTTTTGTGGGGGATTCCAGAGGGAGTGCCTCCATCCAAACCCATGAGTCCCACCATCTCCCTGGGAAGGTCGAGCCATTGGTTTAGAGCAGCCGTGGGCAAACTACGGCCCGCCGGATCCGGCCCGTTTGAAATGAATAAAACTATTGAAATAAAAGACCGTACCCTTTTATGTAATGATGTTTACTTTGAATTTATATTAGTTCACACAAACACTCCATCCATGCTTTTGTTCCGGCCCTCCAGTCCAGTTTAAGAACCCATTGTGGCCCTCGAGTCAAAAAGTTTGCCCACCCCTGGTTTAGAGCCACTGACCAACAGTGGACAAAACAACACACAAACTGGGGAGTTCACACCGTCGATCACAAAGGGGCTCTGTGATACATCTAACTGACCTTAACCTCGGAAGGTGAGCTGTTCATAAATCCCTAACAGGTAGGTCCAGTGGGTAATCACACCCAGGAGTATAACGCCTTTAGTAAAACGTTGCCTCTGCCTTGGTTAAGCAAGCCCTGTCCGCTGTTCTTGTGCATCTAGGCTAACACGCCTTCAAAATGCCTCTTTTTCAGACCCCTTAAAGCAGCGGTTCTCAACCTGTGGGTCACGACCTCTTTGGGGGTTGAACGACCCTTTCACAGGGGTCGCCTAAGACCATCGGAAAACACATATATAATTACATATTGTTTTTGTGATTAATCACTATGGTTTCATTATGTTCAATTTGTAACAATGAAATTAGGGGTCACCACAACATGAGGAACTGTATTAAAGGGTCGCGGCCTTAGGAAGGTTGAGAACCACTGCCTTAAAGCGTAACCACCCTCAAGGGAGCACATAACCGTGTCACCTGTCCTGTTATCTGGATTCCCACCTTGCTTTTTCCCACCTCCAAGTAATCTTCCTTAGGACCCGACCCCACCTTCATTCCAAATGCATAGAAGCCGTGAAACTGCTGTTCTCCGGAGCATTTGAGATCTTGTTTCCCCGACGCTGTCGTCAGTGTGGCCCAAACAGACTCTTAAAAAATTCTCTGCAGGTTTAGATGCTTCTCACAGCGACAAGATGTTGCTATTAGCTGCCCCCCACCCTAGGGTCACATATGGCATTAAACCCGAGATCCCCTGGATCTTTATTAAGAAAACTCACAGGAGGATGAGGGAGGGCGCTCTTACTATGACATGTGCGGACACTGCCAAGGAAATGGATAGACTCTGTCATGTCATTCTATCCCCCTGTGTGATCCTCTTCCATTGAAGAAGGGGGGCGGGCAGAGCAAGGTCCCCTCGTCCAAAGGGGGCTGAATCCACCTGCCCTGGTCCCAACAGCTCAGGGCTCAGCCTGCCAGAGCGCACCGGTCACGGACCTGGTTGCAGTGTCTGTCGCCCGTGAGCGCAGCCCAGTCTCGCACAAAGCAGATGCGCAATGAACGCAGGACAGACGGGGAGCACGTTTCCCACTATATCGACGTGGAAACTGAGGCGTAGGCATAGTGAAGCCTATGGTGTGGATTCATTGTGCAAACACAGGGACCAGTACAAGCCTTTCAGTTGGTGGTTTGAATTCCTGCAAGGAAAACAGTGTCTAAAACACAGAGCACTGGGGGAGGGGCCGCCGTCACACCTTCAGTCTCTACAGCGTTTTAGAGAAATGGGTGTTGGCAGTGGCAAGGGCAGCAGGAATGTGCCCGCTAAGAATCTGGGGGAACAAAAGAACAAAAGAAGGAAAGAAGTTGCCCTTATAAAGTCAAGTTCTGAAAAACACATAAAAAAAAAAAAAGACGTAATTAGCCATTGATGACAGTTACCCAAGAGACGGTGATTATATGCCTGAAGAATTTGGGAACACCCATAACTCCACTCAGGGTGACCTGGGTCACCTGCAGGGAGGCAGAAATAATATTTTACTCTAATTTCATAAGCAGGAACTTTTTGGAGGAACTCCAAAAACAGAACAGTGGACGGATGGTCATTTAAAGGCACAAAACAGGAAACTCCGGAGCCCTTCGACACACGGTCCAAGGGGAGGGTGGCCGAGTGCCAGCCCCAGCCCAGGTCACACTCTTGATCACTCGGCAGCCGCTGGTCTGGCTCCCTGCGGCACTCAGCCGTGTCCGCACCTGTGCCCATCACCGGTGCCACTTAATGAGAAAGCTCTGGACCTGGAGACCCCAGGAACCGAGAAAGAGGTCTGTTCTTGGCGTGTGAAAACGGTCATCTTTCGGAGCCTACAAAGCTGATGACCCATCCTGAGACTTGGCGACTCACAGAGGAAGAGTGACCACTTGGCAGGGTTCCCCACCTTGCTTGGACCTCCCTCGGAGTCCCAGTCCCAATGACGGGAGGACGTCTGTCATTCCGTTGACCCACCAGCATCTTTACAGCTGCCCTGTGCTTGGCCTCTAGAGTGGGAGAGGGACTCCAATGTGGGGAATACTCTCAAGACTCTGCCCGGCCTGCTGTGGCGACAGCACGTCACCATGGGACCTAGACCGACCAATGGCTGTCCGGGCTCAGACTCAGCATCCGCTGCACAGAAGCAGGTGCCAAGCAGGATGCAGACAGGGGGCTGCCTCAGTCTGCCACAGCGAAGTGTCGCAGGCTCATGGCTTAAAGAGCAGAAATGTACTTTCCTACAGTTCTGAAGGCTGGGAAGCCCAAGATCAAGGTCCGGTGTGGTCAGGATCTGGCGAGAGCTCTCTTCCCGGCTTGCAGATGGCTGCCTTCTCTCTGTGTCCTCATAGTCCTCTTTTTATAAGGCCGACAATCCCATCCTTATGACCCATTTAACCTTCATGATGATCTAAAAGCCCCATCTCCAGGCTGGCTGGCGTGTCAGTGGTTGAGCAGTGACCCACAAACCAGAAGGTCACAGCAGGATGGTTGTGGGCTTGATCACAATCATCGAACTGTGTAGGGGGCGTGCAAGAGGCAGCCGATCGATGCTTCTCATCATTGATGTTTCTATCTCTCTCTCCCTCTCCCTTCCTCTCTTTGAAATCAATAAAGACATTAAAATGAATGAATAAATAAATACCCCATCCCCAAAGACTCACATTGGGGGTTAGGGGTTAAGGCAGCCGTGGGCAAACTACGGCCCGTTTGAAATGAATAAAACTAAAAAAAAAAAGACCGTACCCTTTTATGTAATGATGTTTACTTTGAATTTATATTAGTTCACACAAACACTCCATCCATGCTTTTGTTCCGACCTTCCGGTCCAGTTTAAGAACCCATTGTGGCCCTCGAGTCAAAAAGTTTGCCCACCCTTGGGTTAAGGCTTTAATAGATGCACTACGCAGGTCACAGCCGTGGCAGAAGCACTGCTGGGGCACCCAGCCCAGCATTGGGTCTGGGCGTGTCCAGCGCTGCGGCGGGGCCATATCCCTGCTCTGGAAGTGACTCTGGGCGCTTCTCAGGAACAGCAGCCTCATTCTTCGCATCCTGGGGTTCTGTGAGCTGCTCACTGTTCTTTAACACACTTCTTGTCCACCTAACGAGCTGTAATGAATCTCCGGGCCTGGGACTAAGAACGCTAACTGATGCTAGGCCAAATGGGACCTCCTTCCATGGAGTCCAAGGCTGACTTCTTTGAATTTCCAAATAGGATTCTCTAGTTCTTGCTCAGCGGATCCCGAGGTGGGCCTGCCCCGACCTCGCTCCCTTTATGTTTAAGGACGAGCAGCATCTCTCTTTTCAGCACTGCCTGGAGCTGCTGCCTGGGCGCTCGGGGCCTGTGGTGTTTCAGGGACAAGTTGAGAGACAGACTCCCTGCGCTCGCTCCTGGGGGGGATGCTGGGCGGATCCGTGAGGCAAGGAGTTCTCACAGGACAGGGAGGGGCGTCTCTGTTGGGACGCCCTGAAATATTCCTGGATAAGGCGAGGGTGCGCCTGCATCAGTGCTGTCTCGTCCGATTGCAGCACCAAGCGATTGTAGCTCAGTTCTGAAACCATCACAACTGAGAAAGATAAAAAAGTCATGATAGATAAAAAGTATGTGGTGAGGGCGTGGGGGAACTGAGCTCCCATCCAGGTGGCAGTACACGTCACACACCCTCCCTGAGGGAACACGGCAATAGCTAAAATAAATAAATAAATAAAATAAACACATGCACTCTTTGACCCAACAATTTACTCTCAGGAGTGTGTATCACAGATATATTCACGCATAAGCGCAAATAGTATGTACTTTTTGCATTTTTTTAAAAAAATCCTCACCAGAGGATATTTTTCCATTGGTTTTTAGAGAGAGAGAGGGAAAGACAGAGAAATATAAATGTGAGAGAAACATATCGATTGGCTGCCTCCCACATGCACTCAACTAGGGCTCGGGCCAGGGAGGAGCCTGTAACCGAGGTACGTGCCCTAGACAGGAATCGAACCCGGGACCATTTGGTCCATAGGCCAATGCTCTATCCACTGAGCCAAACCAGCTAGGGCATTGCAGCATTTTTTTTATAGCAAAGAACTGAGAATGGCTCCATCAACAGAGGACTGGTCCAGTACTCCCCGGACTCTATAGAATGGAGCACCAGGCAGCCATGAAAAAGAATGGTTGTCAGCATAGACTGGCTAAGGGGTTAAAGGCAAGTGGTAGAACAGTATGCATGAAATGCTACCCTTTGTACAAAGAAAGCTTGGAAATGCACAGAATACCTTTGAAAGGATGTGCGATCAGTATCGCCGGAAAAAAGGAGGCCAGGGTCCAGGGTGGGAGAACGTCTAAATGTACAAATTAGTACATTTCGAATGTTTTAACAGGCACATATTACCTATCCAATTGCATATGTATTTAAACAAAACAATATTATTCCCGGATTAGAATTGTTCTGTGAACTTCTAGCATGGTCAGTTACGGGGTGATGTGTAAAACACGCGCTGTGATATTTCACCTTGTAGCTCCTTCTGCTCTAAGATAAAACCCCGTATGGATGGAGCAGAAAGATGGAGCGTCTTGTTGGAGGGTCCCAGGACTGCTTTGTGCAGGGACCTCTTTGAGCCAAAGCGAAATGCTACTTACTCTCCAACTGCACCTTGTGGGGCCCGGTGCCCAACGCTGGGCAAAGCTGTGGAGGGTGTCAGGGTGTTTGAAAACTCCTCCTTCACCCTCTGCCCGCCCCACCCGAACCGCCAATCTTTTCCTCCGACACAAGGACACACCGCCCTTGGGCCCCTCCCCTCCCCTTGGCATCAAACCTGCCCCAGCAGGGGGATCTGCTCTCAGTCACTTGTGCCTCTCCCTCGGCGGGGCTCCTCCTGGCCTTATCTCTCCCTCGAGAGAGGCTTTGCTTTGATAAAGGAAAGCTGGTCGTTACCAGGCAGGGCAGGGGGCGGGACGGCTTGGTGCTCCTGGAACCAGCAAGGTCGCGGTGGGACCAGTGGAGACACAGCCTGACGCCCAGGCTCCACCGGGGCCCGAGAGCGCGCCTCTGCCTCGTCAGCCACAGCTCAACACCAGCCGGCTCCCGGGGGCCGTCACTGGCACTGCTTGTTGTGGATGTGCCGCTAACACACACCACCCCCGGCCAGACAGCCGCAGCCCCAGGTCCTCGCCCAGGGACCTTCCTGACCGAGGCCTCGGATCTTCCAATTGGCTCCCTATCTATCAGCCCCTCCCCTCCTCCCTGAGGTCTCCGCCCCCAGAAAGAGGGAAACTGAGGAATTCCAGGCCAGCTCGCCGGCTCTGTCCCTCCATAAGCTCCAGCGGGAAGGTGGACGCCAGCCCTGTCAGCCTCCTGGGACTGGAGTCAGTGACCTGGGGAGAGTCTAATGATTCCCTTTCCCCCAACGCAGTCGCGCTGGTACAGGCCGCAGCCACCCCTGGGAAAGGCCAACAGGATGCGTTTTGGGAGCCCAGGGCCCTTCCCCCAGGGACCGGCCTCCCCTTTAGCTGGGGCTCTGGGTCTGTGAACGGCTCGAGTCAGGGCATCGAGGAGTCACCACTCTGTGTATATGGTCCGAGTGAGGCCGTGGCTCAGCTGCCCTGGAACCGCCCTGCATGCTCAGATCGAGGGAGACGGAGTTCACCTCTAGGACCAGCACGATCGGGCAGCCAAGGCCACGGCCCGACTACTCGCCCCACCGGGATGACTGCATCCCCCGCGGTAAGCACGCCCGTCTTGTCTGGGGTGATTGCTGCCCCTTGGCCCCTGCCACCGGGATCCAGTGACCCCCGTCGCATTCAGGGTTTCAGCTCAACGCCAGCAGGCCCATGCCATTCCTGCCCCACAGAGAGGAGTGACCCAGAGCCCCAAGGATGCTGGGGCTTCCCCGACACCTTCCTTGTCGCGGTCTGTGAGAAGCGTGTCCTCCGGACCCTCCCGGGCTGGGGGCGGGTGAGCAGGTCTCACATGGTGGTCTGTGCTCAGGTTCCCACCTCCCCACGCTCTTGGACAGCTTCCCCTGCTCCACCTAGGGAAGGCCACCTTTGGGTCCATGTTTCAGCCACACAAACCGAACGTCAGGCCCTGCTGGTCCCCAGAGCCCTTCTTAGTCCTCTTGGCAGGCCCAGGAGTGCGCGCCTCCTCCCCCAGCATCGCACCCAAGAAAGGAGGGGCTCTCAGAAGCAGGGCTGGGCCTGCCTCACCTGTGACACATGCCAGGCACGCATCCAAGTCCCACGCTCCCTCCTCGGCGTCTGGGGCCCTCTCTACCAGCTCTTCTAAGGACTCTGCCCCCAACCACCCTGCCACCTGGGGCCAGTGCTCTAACCTCATACACCTCCCCACCCAAGGTCAAGGTCCTCTCATTCCCAGCACCTCTGGTGTGAAAGGCTAATTCTAGCTTGGCTGTGAAGTGCTTGCACAGAGGCCTCTTGGAGGGACAGCGTTGCAGAGGATGCTGTCAGGACCCAAACACCCAAGCGTGTCCCTTTAGAAAGTCAGACTGTGGGAACTTGGGGTGCTCTCTGTGGCCCTCGGATCCCACTGCAGGTGGCCGTGACCTCAGATCCCCACCCACCGAGGCTCCTTCTTGTTAGCACAGCAATGGGTGTCCTGAGACCCTCTCCCCCGTGGGTGTCGCCTTGGGAGCAGTGGGGCCATTCATATGGCCGCCCACGAGAGGGTGCCATGTGGGAGGTCCTGGGCCAATAGGAATGAGGGTCCAACCTGCCTGAAGGGCCCGCGCTCTGTCTGGGTGGGAGGACAGGGTGGCCCCGTCCACGACGGATGAACGGGTGAGCAAAAGGGGCATCTGCGCACAGTGGGCACGATTCCGCCTCAGGAAGGAAGGGGATCTGACGGATGCCACAACAACGAGCCCTAGGACAGCATGCTAGTGAAAGACGGCGACGCTATGATTCCTGTTCCGTGAGGGACTGGACTCCTCAGGTTCGCAGAGATAGGAAGTGGGGCGGCGGGCGTGGGGGCTGAGAGCGGGTGGGAGTTAGCGTTTAATGGGGACAGTTTTGTGGGGCAGATGGACTGATGACGGCTGCACAGCAATGTGAATGTGCTCAGTGCCACTGCTCTGAACCCTTCGGGTGGAAACGGTGCGTATGATGTTATGTATGTTTTACAGAATTAAACGATGCACAAAGAAGGAGCGGGCTGATCACTAGCAGTGCCGTGTGGACTCACGGGCAGGGAGGGCTCCAGGGAGGCAGAGCGGGGCTCCTGAGAAAAGCCCGAATCCCAGGACCCCAGGGCTCCCGCCCTGGCTGGGGCACAGACGGCTGCTTCCTGCGCCTCCACGTGTCATGCTCCTTTCTCATTCTCACACATCTATGTTCTATTCCGGCCTAAATCTCAGAGCCAGGCCCTCACAGAGAGCTCAGTAAACCTCCCACCTGATGCTCAAACACTCACCCTCAGCTGAGTAACATGCTGCTGGGGGCCTTCTGTGTGCAAGGCTGGTGCTCAGGGAGCCACCCTGAGCCTTCGCAGCCACCTCTGGGGGACCACCACCCCGCTCAGCTGACACCGTGGCCCTCCCTTCCCAAAGCAGCCACCCCCGGAGCTCTGCACGCGTTAGAGCAGTGGTTCTCAACCGTGGCTGCACATTAGAATCATCACCTGGGAATCTTTTTAAAATCCTGATTTCTAGGCCTCATCCTCTGGAAATTCTGTTTCTTTGTTATTAATGTTGTGGCCCCACCCCATAACAAAGAAAGAGAATTTCTGGAGGATGAGGTCCAGAAATCAGGATTTTAAAAAGATTCCCAGGTGATGATTCTAATGTGCAGCCAAGGTTGAGAACCACTGTGTTAGAGGCTCTCAAAGACATCAGGGTGTTGTGGATCCTGTGAATCTAGGGGATGTCTTGCAGCTTGCAAACATTTAAAAGGGCTATTTTACTTTATGATTTTAAAAACGCAGTAAAATATAAATACATATAGCCCTGGCTGGTTTGCTCAGTGGTTAGACTGCCGGCCCTCTGACCAAAGGGTCCCGGGTTCGATTTCCGGTCAAGGGAATGTACCTCGGTTTCAGGTTCAATCCCCGGCCCTGGTCAGAGCTTGAGCGGGAGGCAATCACTTGCAAATAATCAATGTGTCTCTCTCACATAGATGTTTCTCTCCCCCCCCCCCTTCCTTCTACTCTCTCTAAAAATCAATGGTGAGGATTTAAAAAATAATAATAAATACCTACATTTTCAGGAGGGGAACAACTTCTCCTTTGCTTCGGCAGAGCAGCCTGTCTGAGCTGGCACCTCCAGTTCTTTCAACTCCTTTTCATACCAGGGTTTTGAGTTCTCCTACCACCCAAATTAAGTCCTTGACCTTGAAACCATTTACAATCTCATAGAAAAATTAAGATGAAAGATTGAGAAACTGAATAAAGTCCAAACACAGTAAGATTGTTTATAATTATTATATTTTGTGGTTCAGACTATAAAGAAGACAGCTGAGGTTTAAAGCAAACTGCAGCCCAGTTTGCCACCCCACCCGGCCCTGTCTGCTTTTTGGGGGGCAGCTGGTTCAAAAGGCCCCGAACAGCTATGTGGGTGAACCTCGAAGTCCGCCTGGGGTCTTGCAGCTGGGTGGACCCAGCCCTCCCCCAGTTTGATTTTCTTAGATTTTTCTATCCTGGGGATGAAGGTGATCTATTTTTAGCGAGAGGCTGTGTAAGCCAGGAGTTGCTATAGCGACAGCTGGTGGTTACAAACCAGGACCTGCTACAGTTCCCAGTCATAAATAAACCCCAAACGCTGAGCCCTGGAAGAACGCCGCCTCAGAAACCGGAGCTCCGCCCTGGCGCATGGGCTGCCCGCCTGCTGCCCGCAGGGTGTGCTATCAGCAGGCGGTGGGCGCTGGGCTCTGCTGTTGAGAGCCACCCGGGGGGGGGGGGGGTTGATGCCAACGCTCAGCTACCAGGCGAGGAAAAGCACCTGTGTCTGCTTGGCCCTGGGCGCTGGGCAGGGGGCGGTTGGCTGTGCCGGGTAAGCACGAGGCTGGGAAGCCCGGGAAATGGAGACGCGGCACCTGATTACGGACTGGCCCACGAGGCCGACGCGCGCACACACTAACGCTGCTACATCCACACAGCCGGCCTCGAACGTGTCCAACCGGAATGAGCAACACGCACAGGAATACTCCCAGCAGCTGGGGGGGCCCCGACCTGGGAACCCCCAGGCCCCGGGGGATGGACTGTGGCCCCTGCCGATGAGGAGCCTTGGTTACCCAGCAACTGAGGGGACTTCAGCCACAACCGGGGCCTCGTCGCACCTCCCACAGTTCACGTGAAAGAAGCCGGACAGAGAAATAAATCTCGTCCGGGCCCAGTCTGTGAAGCTCCAGACCAGATCAAGTAACTGGGGGAGGTGCCTGGCGGGGAGTGCGGAGGCTTCTGCGCTTGGGGGTTGCGTGAGCACGCAGCGCACACTCACTCTGGTTTGTACGCGTTTCTGTGTGCGTCCACTTAGTGAGACACACACAAACGAACAAGGTTGTGAACGTGGGCACTGCGTTGGTGAGCCCATGTCAAAGGCATCTGGTGCTGGGAGCGTTCGAAGTGAAAGTTCATGGGCGGGGACCACCCAGGAGGAGTGGAGCCGGGCCCACATGGCCGAGTCAGGTCAGGGCAGGATCACCCAGACGTGAGGGCCAGAGAGCCCCGCCACCAGCGAGGGGGGCCCTGCCGTGGGGGATCCTGAGAGGGGAGGCTGGTGGAGCAGAGGCTGGAGAAGGGGGACCCAGGAGGGGCTGTGGAAGGTGAGGGGCCGCCCCTGTGGCTTAAGTGTGCCCGGGGGGCGGGAGCTGGCCCGCAGGCTCAGCATGAAGACAGTGACTTGCTCATCTTTCTGTGGTGCCGTCGGGGCTTCTCTCAGCCACGGCCACAGCTGCTGCTGGTGACCTCAGGCTACAGCACTTCTGCTGTCCGACCGACCAGCTCGGGCTGCTCTGTGGCCAGGCTGAGCCACCAGGAATGAGGAGCAGAGGACAGAGGGCCTTCTGACTCAGTATCCCCTCTGACTCATGGCCAGCCAGGGTGGCAGCCAGAGGGTCGGGACGAATGGGACAGAGGAATGATGCTTTTTACGGCCCTGCAGGCAGGGGGGTGAGCGTGGTCCACCTCACGCCAGGAGAGCACTGGCCCAGCGCCGCTGGACGGGGGCTGGCACACAGCTCTCCATCGGCAGGGCCACATGGGGCTGGCAGGTCTGCTGGCCTCTCTGGGCCTCAGTTCCCCCTCCACCACCTGTTCATCTGCCTCGACAGAGTTATCGAATGTAAAACACTGCAGAAGCCACCACATGAGACATCATCAACGGCGAACAGTGACGTCCCGTCCACCAGGCCAGCGCTCCGGTCCCCTCCCTCCTCGCACTGGCCTTCCTCTGCTCCCCGACGACGCTCTCCCGGTCCTGGCCGGCTGCTGCACAGCCTCCCACAGCTCATGTCTGTCTATCAGAGCTGGTGACTCGGGGCCCGCACAGGGCGGGCGCTGGGTGACACAGGAATCGCCAGGCTCAGGGCGATGGGGCTGCCACAGCAGGCGACAGGAGGTGCGGGGAGGAGCTCCCCCACCCATGTGGATTCTGTAGGCCGGCCACAGGTCTGACCAGGGGCCTGCGCAGGAGGGGACACGCTCCCCCCTGGGGACCTGTACCCTGGATTACTACCACGGTCATGGGATACCTGTGCAGCCTACTGTGCCAGGGCCAAGGCTGGGCCATGGGCCACAGTCGTACAAGAGGCCAACCTGGCCCTCAGGGAACATCCATGTTGATTCATTTCAGAGAATATTTGGACTTTGCATATTATTTTCTTCGTAATCATTAAAACAAATATTGCCATGACCAGTGTGCTCAGTAGTTAGAGTGTCAGTCCATGCACCAGAGGATCTTGGGTTCAATTCCCCGTCCAGGGCACATACCTGGGTTTGGGCAGGAGGCAACCAATCAATGTGTCTTTCTCATATCGATGTCTCTCTCCCTCCCGCCCTTCCTTCCACTCTAAAAATCAAAGGAAAAAATATCCTCAGGTGAGAATTAACAAAATAAATAAGCAAATAAGTAAAAAAATACATACACTGATAAATAAGTACATTAAAAAACCAAATTATTGCTTGAGGATAGAATGCGCCTTGCTCTTCTATATATACTAGAGGCCCAATGCACGAAATTCATGCAAGAGTAGGCCTTCCTTCCCCCGGCTACCGGCACCGGCTTTCTTCTGGCACCCAGGACCTGGGCTTCCCTGGCAGCCCCAGCTTTGTCCAGAAGGACTTCTGGTCTAATTAGCATATTATGCTTTTATTATTATAGATAAAAGGCTAATATGCAAAGTGTCCCCTTGGGAGTTTGGCCAGGAGACTGGGAGTTGGATTGCTTGCTATGACATGCGCTGACCACCAGGGGCGGCACAAAACGAAGGAAGGCCCTGGTCGGCAGCCAGAAGGCCCCGATTAGCCCTGTTTGCCAGCCAGGCCTAGGGACCCTACCTGTGCACGAATTTCATGCATTGGGCCTCTAGTTAAATATAACAAGCTCTTGATCTTATCTAGAAGCTGGAGGGCCACCTGTCGCTTTCTGAGTGCAAGGCTCCTGGGCCCTCAGCCCCAGCCCGGCCAGGCCCTGCCTCAGGGAGTCTGCATGTCAGAGCAGGAGTTGCCCACCCAGCCTGGCTCTCCAGCCCGGAGCCCGGTCACAGACCCTGTGCCGTCTCTATCACTGTGCAGTCACTGTCTAAACTCATCCTCTTTCACAACCTTCCTTCTGATTTCTCTGTTCATCCCACCAGGCTCTGCGATCTTGTCTTACTGTCAGTGACACTTTCAGATATCTGTGGTCCTGGAATCATTTGTCCAGTGTCGGGGTTCTCCACTCAGGGCTCCCCAGAGGAAAGCGGCTGCTGAAACCACGTTTCTCACAGCCTCGCCTGGCATAGCGAGCACCTGGTGCAGGTGCACCCACTTTGCTGACTGCCCCATCATCACCAGCCGTGTCGCCAGACCTTCCGATGTACTCTCTGGGCACTGAGCGTGACGGCCCCGCTGCCACTGTCCCCTCCAACCCCCTCCCCGACCCAGTGGGAGCTCAGACATTCCCAGGAAGCTCCCACCTGCCGCCTGCGAGGGGCCCTTGTCCAGGGGCCGCCAAGCAGTGTTAGCTGCTGGCTCCATGAGAAACAGGGCAGTGGGCCTATGAGCTCTTCCAACAGGGCTCAGGGGGCAGACGGGGCTCAGGGAGCAGATGGGGGTCAGGGAGGGCAGATGGGGCTCAGGGGGGGCAGATGGGGGCAGACAGGGCTCAGCAGGGCAGACGGGGCTCAGGGGGCAGATGGGGGGCAGATAGGGCTCACGGGGGCAGATGGGGCTCAGAGGGGCAGGCAAGGTTCAAGGGGGCAGATGGGGCTCAGGGGGGCAGACGGGGCTCAAGGGGGCAGATGGGGCTCAGTGGGGGGCAGATGGGGCTCAGGTGGCCTACGGGCCTCGGGTGACTTCTAGCCGAGCCTCGCATCCCTAGACCCTGTGCTCTCCTTGGAGCACTGGGGAATGTGCCCTCTGGTCCCAAACACCCGCCATGACGGTTACAGCATCTGCCCCGCCCCCAGCCCCATTCTGGCCAAGGAGACACAGCACCTCCAGGGTCCCCTGTGTGACAGGAACTCGGAAGGGAGGTCAGGGGTCTGGACTTGTGGCGGGGCTCGGGGCCAGCCTCCTGTCCCAGTGCCCCCCTCACTGTCCCGGGGTCCTCAGAGCCCGGCAGTGCTCCTCCCAGGACCCCGGGCTCCTCTGCAGCAGGTGCAAGCCCAGCCCTCCCTCCACACCCACCCGATGCAGAATAACCTGGCTTCCAGGCGCCCTCCCACCGGGGCCCTGACCTGGTGCTCCACTCTGCTTCCTGCTGTCCGGCCACACGGGCCTCTCGTGTGACTGGAACACACTGTGGTCTCCCCCCGAGGCCTGGAAGGACCGACCCCAGGTGCCCACAGGGCACACGCCCTCCTGTCACGCAAGGCCAGCAGGGGAGCCCCGCCCGGCCCGCCGGCTTGTCCACAGTACTCGCCACCGCCTGGCATCGCAGACGACCGACCGTCTGTGGAACTAGCCAGACCCCGAGGACAAACACTGACTCCACTCATACAGGGCACCTCGAGGCGCCAATTCATCGAGGCAGGAGGTGGAAGGGGTACCAGGGGCTGGGGGTAACGGGGGCAGCTTTCAGTTGGGGATGATGGGAAGTTCTGGGAATGGATGGTGGCGATGGCTGCCCAGCAGGTGTAAATGCACTCAGTGCTCCTGAACTGTATGTACACTTACAAACAGCTAAGATGGTAAGTCTTGTCCTGTATGTGTACCCCAATTTAAGAAGGTGTGTGCCCTGGGAGGGTGGGCTGGTGTCCTGCTCATCATGGTGCCCCCGGGGCTGGCACAGAGCAGACGTGCGGACACTGGTGGGATTGGCAGAGCGTTGGCCACTGTTGAAGCTAAAGGTGAGGACCAGCACACCAGTCTCTCTACTTCTCCATCTGCCTGCGAATGTCCATTATGAAAAGCTAAAAACATATATTTGAATGAATAAATTTTGGGATCTTTCAAGGCAACCCCACTCGGGACTCCAGGAGCCAGGCAGGCAGGTGGGGAGACCTGGAGGGGCCGGGCGGGGAGCTGAGGGGACAGAATGGATAGTGGCCTTCTCTCCAGCTCTGCCTGCTGCGTGAGGCCAACCGGACCGGCGACTGGGCAGGCAGTGTTGGGGGACGAGTGCCTGGGCACGAGGGTCTCTGGAGTGCTGCTCCAGAGCCGGTTGTCTGTTTATCCCGAGAAGGGTGGACGGGAAGGGCGGTGTGGCCTCAAGCCAGGACTTGCCATCGGTTCTGGTCTGGGTGTCTGTGGACTCCAGCGGCCTGGGGACGGTGTCAGCCCCGAAGCACCTGGCACATCCTCCTCCAGCGCCCCCTCTGGGGATCTCTGTAGACTCGAGATTGTTCTTTAAAGCTCCCCTCTAATTGTAGAGGAGGAAGAGCTGCTACAGTCATTTCCTTTTTTTTTCTCATTAGCATAATCCCCTCTGATCTTCCTTTTCCCTTTTTTTTAATCCTCACTCACCCAAGGAGTGAGGATACTTTTTTCTCCATTGATGTTTAGAGAGTGGAAGAGAGAGAGAGAGATCGATGTGGATGAGACACATCGCTTGGTTACCGCCAGCTCCCACCCCGAGCAGGATTGAACCTGCAACCGAAGTACGTGCCCTTGACTGGGAATCGAGCCCTCAGCCCCTCAGTCCATGGGCTGACACTGCAACCACGACGCCAAACCGGCCAGGGCTCTTTTCTATTTTTACTGTGATTGCTACATGCGCTCAGTCCACATACTCTGCAATTCTGTTGACCAAAGAGGCTAAAAGAAAAGGCTAAGGCAGAATGGTCGCTGTCTGCCCTGTGAGGTGTGAGAACTAGAGGGGCCCCTGCATGGAAGCCAGGGGTGCAGCTACACATTGAGGCCCAAAGGATGGGCTTTTCCTGAATCAGAACTTTTTAAAAACATGTTTTTTACTGATTTGAGAAACACAGAGAGAGAGAAACATCGTGTGAGAAACACCGATCAGTTGTCTCCCACATGCACCCTGACCAGGGATTGAACCTGCAACCTGGGTCTGTGCACTGATCAGGAATTGAACCAGCGACCTTTCTGTGCACAGGACGACGCTCAACCAACTGAGCCACACCGGCCAGAGCATGAATCAGGGTGTTTTATCAAGGTGTGAAGTGTTCAGAAATCCAAGGAGAGCTGAGTACTGCAGAACAACAATGCCACCCAGGGGCAAACACAAATGCTGACCTGCCCACCTTTCGGGGTCAGCCGTGTGCGTGTGCGTGTGTGTGTGTGTGTGTGTGTGTGTGTGTGTAACAAAGAAGGTGTGTCTCTCAATCTGAGGAACTCCGGGGAAACCAGCCGAGGAAGCAAAGTGTACCTTATCCCCTGAGGAAGGGCCCCGCCTCCCACTGCCGGGGCCAGTGCCGATCCCTGGAAGAGGCTGAACCAGCCACAGGAGCAGCAAAAGGGCCCAAGGAATCCACACCGACCGCCTGAGTGTGCTTGATTTGGGGGAAAGGAGGACATGGAAAAGATGGACACTTTCGCGGCCCTCGTGGGAACTTTCCTGGGGGGAGGAAGAGACTCCTCTACAGTTCCTTTGGCTACAGGAGTAACTACAGGAAGGAGAGTGAGGGGGTGAGAGGGAATTTAAACCCCCAAGCCCCGAAGCCGTGCTTACTCGAGAAGCATGAGTAACGGTGGAGTGGCTCCTTTCCCATCCGCCCCACCGCCAGCCACTCGGTAGGGACAGCTGGTGACGCCTCAGGTGTTGGTTTAGAACGATGGGCGAAACGCTCCTTTGGGGACATGGTCCCGGTCCCTGCCAAGCCAGGAGGTCCCAGGCGGGCGATGGGGATGGTTAACCTGGGTCTTGGAAGGTGGGCCAGGTTTGGACAGGCTGGGGCTGGGAGAGAACGCTCAGCCCACCGTCTCTGTTTGGGCCTCACTCGTCACATCCAGGCCAGGCGCTGTCAGAGGGGCCAACACCGGCCCTCTGGCCTTGCTCCTGGTTTCGCTCACGAAGACTCAGGAAAATCAGGACACACCTGGACACTGGGCTCCGGTCACCTCAAGTGGCCTCACCGACCTCCCAAACCCCAGGAAGGTTCTGCCAGGAGCCGTGATTTCCCTGAGCCTGTGGTCGGCGCCGGCATTTGCATGTGAGCGCTTGCAGGACGTGGTCGACATGCAAATATCCGTTTGCTCTCAGAAGAGTAGCAGACAGGCGGACCGCCAGATTTACCTCCCCAGGGAGAAGCTGCTGTCGGGCAAGCATGTCAGAGGCCTTTACTAATGGGCCCGCCCTCCCTATTAGCAAAACCTGACTTTTAGTTAAACAGTAGGTCCAGACTGAATTCTAGAGCAACGAAGGGTTTATTACTGTATTATTTAAAGTAAGGCTTCTTTTTAAACCATGTCTACGAATCCAGCCCAGGGTGCCTGTGATTCCTCCGCTGGTTAGGGCAAGGCACCGTCTGAGTTCCTCTGAGATTCACCTTTGTATCCCGTCAGATCGGTTCTCCAGGTCCTCCCCAAGGCTCGGACTCGCGGAACTCCAGAGCTGCCGAGTCCTCCGCTCACACCGCCCAGGTCACCAGCGTCACCCAGGGCCCACCGTCCGGAAGTAACCGGATAAGCTGAACATAGCTAGGCCGTAGGCAAGTTTTCTGACTGCCTTTTCCTTGTCTTACTATCCCACTTCTCATGTTCTGCCCAAATGTCTCCTTACCACACATTACACACGTCACATTGCACTCAGGGGCCACAACATTTGACACACCCCTTGCTGTCTCGTCTCTAGCACCGCTGGGTGCGGGAGCCTGTTCCACCTGGCGGGGGCGCTCGGGACTGTCTGTGTCGTACCAGCAGTGTGACCCCCCTTCCGACAGAATGAAGCTCCCCTCCCATTTGAGTGGCAGGTCTTGCAGGTTCCAGGAAGCTAAGCATGCTTTGGAACCCACCCACCTGGCTCCAGCCACGGGCACGGCACAGCCCACCCCAGCCCGCAGTCCACGGACACCCTCAACCAGAGATGCTTCCCACCTTCCGGCTCCCTGGTCCCAACCCCTGCGCCTGGAGAAGCTGGAGGAGCCCCAGAAGGCAGGGAGACTACAACGCAAGCTCCTCTCCCCTGGGACACAGGTCAGGCAGGGGCTGGTCCCTGTCACATGGATCCTAGGGCCCGACGGCTCAGCCACGGGACGAAGGCGGCCGTGGAACTCCTCCCCCGGTCCCCACCGCTAGGCTCCTCTGCGCGCACACACACACACACATCACTTCTAACAGCCGGAAACAGCAGTCCCCATCCATCCTTACTTTTCCCCAAGCCGCTGGCTCTGCCTAAATGAATGACTGTCCAACCGATCACTAACCGCATTAGGCCCGGTGGGCACGAGAGGCCGTGGCTGCAGAGGAAGGCTGTGGGGCAGCTCACGGCAGCTGCTTTGCCATCAATACGGAAACACACCCCACACACACCCATCTGCTCCTCTCACTGCTGCCTAGCAATCACATCCACGGCCACAGGGAGAGGCTGCACCCTGCACACACACACACACACACACACACACACACACACACATGCCCTGGGTTTCCCTCCCCCACAGGCCCAGCAGAGAACGGGCAAAGGGCAAAGGGCAGCGTCCTACCGAAAAGGCCATGGGGCTCCGACTGGCGCCTCTCGGTGCTCCGGTTCGCCTCCTTGTGCTTCTTCTTCCCCCGGAGGCTGCCGAAGCGCTTCATCGGGAGCTGTGGCCACAGGAGCGGCGGCAGGCGACCATACCAGGACCCTCGGGACCCCCTTCAGCCCCAGGCGGCAGGGGGCCAGGAGAGGTGCAGCATCAGCCCTCAGGTGTCTGGCGCCCGGCAGTCAGCCACCAAGAGCTCAGAGACAGCGGGGAGTCCAGGCGAACTCCCGGGGGCCCCGAGGCGAACTAGGATGGGCCCCTCTCCAGGGCGCAGCCTCAGGACACACAGCGGGGTGACCCCCGTGCAGCCCTTCCTCCCGCAGGCCTCCGGCCGCAGCAGCTGGGGCAGCCCGCTGGCCCGGAGCGGCAAGGAGCCGCCGGCAGCACAGGCAGAGCCTCGCCCGTGGGTCTGTTTATGGAGCTCAGGTCAGCTGTGCGCTCAGACACCCCAGGGGTTTCTCCCTCTGTACAGTAGGAAGGAGGGAGGACGAAATAGGCAAACGGAGCACGGGCCCGCTGGTCATGTGCGGGTCTGCGAGGTCTCTTTAAAAAGACTGTAAAAGGAAACCACGCTGGGCAGACAAATCCTTGGCACCAATTGGCCGGAGCGCACTCCCATTATGACATGACATCACACAACTATTTTGATTCATGTGTTCCAGGGGCTCAGAAGGCTCCGGCGCTTCTCCGTGGAGAAGTCACATGTCCCTGGAAATCGCTGAGTCTACTTCAGCACAGGGCTCCTTGCGATGAAAGAAACAAGACCACCTGTAAGTGCGGGACCTGGGGCCCCCTGGGGTTCACCGGGAGGGCCAGCAAATCTGCTAAGAACTGTAGAATGACAGAGCTCAGAAGAGGTTGTAAAGAGTGTCTGGTCCAACCCCTCCCGGGACAGATGGGGAAACTGAGGCTTGGGAAGGAGATGGGACTGATCCAAGGTCCTGCAGGTAATGTCAGAACCGGGGCTAGAATTCTAAGCCAAACCCACGACCTAATTAAACAAACCAAAAAACTTTTAGCTTGTGTTTTGCAACTGTGAAACAAACGTTAAAACCACAAGAGGGAAAACAGTCCCCCCACCCCCCCCACCCCCCATATCTTCGCTCGCCTACAGGAAGACACAGGACCTGCTGACTGGCTTCGTGACCTTGGGAAAGTTTCTCCCGCCCACGGGCCGCAGTTTCCCCCTCTGTGAACCATGGGGAGTTGTGGACATGTTAGGATCTAGTCTATTTCTCAGCCGGAACTTCCGATGGCCGCTCAGTGTGCCTTCCTTTCCTGCTGGACCCAAGGGCAGCTCAGTGGCCCAACATTTGCTGCAAGGATGTCTGAACCCACACACCCAATAGGCCTGGCCCTCAAGGAATTCCCCAAGGACCTGGAGAGACAACGATAAGCTGTTAAGCAACACTAACTCATAAAGAAGCTCATGAGAATGAGGTTAAGTGGGGAGAATGGGCGCGTGTCACCAGCACCGATGGGTGGGAGGGTGGCGTGGCCCGGAGTGGAGAGGAGGGCGCGAGCTGGCCCTGAGGGTTGAAGGGAAGGAGAGAGGCCAGGCCCCTCCTCCTGGGCGGAGCTGAACCTCCAGAACAAGGTGTAAAAACCTACCTCCGGCCAACTCCCCAATGTTCTAGTGGGTTATCTCTGTGGTTAAATATCTCAGCCCAAATTTACTGCGATAAACTCTGAAAAAGACTAAGTAGGTAGGTTTGGAGTTCCACATTTAGAGTTCCTTTCTTCTTTTTTTTTTTTTTAAATCTATCCAGCTGTTAATGGAAATTGAATGTTCTGATTTAAAAATAAAGCCGAACTTCTTTAGCAAAAAACCGCTAAACACGTGTTCCAGTAAGAAAAAAAGGGGCATGTTTGATTAAAAGGAAAATGAGATGTTATATCTAAGCCAATATAATATTCTTGCCTTAGTGACAAAGTATGGAGCAAGAGAGAACATTTCAGAGCATAGCAACGAAGGATGAAAATACAGCAACGTAGTTAGGCCTGATGCTCCCTGCTCAGTGCACATGGCCACTCACTCATCACCCAGTCATTAAACCTCCGTCAAAGACACAGGGCAGGAGCTGACGGAGGGGATTAGTGTCCTGAATAATTCGAAGGCATTCTTGTCCTCTAAGAACTCCATTTTAATTAGTCAAATAATAACTCCCATTTGTGGAGCGCTTCCCACATGCCAGTCGGGGTGCTGGTCACCACATGGTTATTATTTTATCTGGTTCTTCCTACAACCTGTGGGCAGGTGTTAGTAACACCATTTTATATAAAGGTGAGTAACGCAGAGTCAGGGAAGCAGCCTGACTGGGTTCACACGCCTAACAAATTGGAAGACCGTGGACTTGACCCTTATTTATCAGATTCCAAATGCACATCTTGCCCTGCCGCACCCTCCTTTCTCATACACTGGCACAGGGAAACCCACCAGCCGCGAGGCAAGGCCTGGGCAACGCCCGGGCTGGACCCTACAGGACCCTGGGGTGGGGCTGGAGCGATTGGGAAGTTCCTCTCTCTCCACTCCCACTTGTAATTTTTAATATGTTTTTATTTATTGATTTTAGAGAGGAAGGGGGAAGAGAGAGAGAGAAAGAGAGAGAGAAACATCGATCTGCTGTCCCACTTATCTGTTCATTCACTGGCTGATTCTTGCATGTGCCCTGACCAGGAGTGGAACCAGCAACTTAGACGATTCGGGACGATGCTCTAACCAACTGAGCTACCGGGCCAGGGCCTCCCACTTAGAGTTTTGATCTTGAGGCAAGAGAGAAGCACCATATTTGAAAGTCTTTGTTCCCATCACAGTTCATCTTGTAACACCGGCCAGCCGAGCGCGTGTCTACGCAGAGCTGACCTGACCCAGGCTGCCCGGCTCTGGGAACACCAGGCAGACCGCTCGCCTTCCTGAGGCTGCGCCCAGGCTGCTGAGCATGGATGGGGCAAGACCCCTGTCCCCCCTGCCCTGCGGGCCCAGAACCCGGGGCTGCCACCAGCTCGGCCCCACGCTCTGCGGACTCACTTGTGAGAAAGGTCGGTGCCCTCGTAGGGCAGAGCCAGGGTCCGGCCGAGTGAAGAGAAGGACCACCCAGACCGCTCCGGTCCCGGCTCTGCCACTGAGACGGGAGCAGAACACTCCGAACGGAGATGCTGGCGCTGGGCCGACTCGCAGACGGCCGTGTTTGCCTGCACAGTTCGCTGTGGTCAAGGATGCGGACACGCTTTTGTGGAAGGAGCTGGGAGCGGTGTGAAGGGCAGCTTTAAGAAAAGCTAGGTGACCTTGAGAGTGGACCCCCCCCCAGAGAGACCCCAACTACAGCAACATGTACTTTTGACCTCAATCAAGATGTTCTCCCTGGAGTCGGGTCGAAGCCTCACGTGCTGACGGGGTTTCCGGCAGCTGCTCTCCTGGACCCAGCCCCTGCCGCTCTCCCTGTGTGCACACTCCGGCCGAGGCCCTCTCCTGGGTCCATCGTGGCCGGCACTGGCTGGCAAAGTCCCTGGGAACCTTACCAGGCGCTCCCACTGGTGTTCCTGCCTGACCATGCATACCGGAGATTCCTTAACTTGGGAGTCTCCTCAAGGCCTTGCCTTCCCCGGGGGCCCGGACGCTGCACGGGGCAGGCGACATCCACACTGCGGGAGAGGGACCTGGGACCACTCGCCGGAGCCCGCGCCCTTCCCGACTGCACCGTTCCCACCAGCGGCTGGTCCCAAGGGCGCGAGGGGGCCTCCTCCACCAGCTGGGACTCACCCTGGGGCGCTGGGGAGTTTTTTGAAGGGAAGGGTTAATAAAAAAGGAACTGCTGGCTCCCAAGACAGAACCGTATTTGCAAATGTCTCTCAAAGGGCCAGGCCTTTCTGGGTCCGATGTGCACCTCTCTGTGGGAACAGGACGGGTCACTGGAGCGGCAGACACCTCGCCCTGCAGCACGTCCCAGGCCGAGGGGCAGCCCCACCCAGATCACCACTCCGACCCGTTCCACAAGGTCTGGGAGGGGCGGACTCCAGGCCATTCGATCCGGGTGCTTTGTTTTTCTTGCTGTGGTTTTTCTAGTTTTTCAGCTATAAAGCAGTTGACAGCTAGAAAAACGAAGTGACACCGGAGAGTACTCCTGGGGACATTTCACACCGAGCGCAAGCCATGCTCCCGCCCTGCGTGTCCCGTCCCCAGCCGGAAAGCTCCGCGGCGGGCCCAGCACCAGGGAGCAGGTTCCAGCTCGGGCTCCTGAGCTCAGAGGTGGGGCAGGACCAGGAGCAGGTGTGCCCTGCACCGGTCACCTGGGCAGCATGTCCTGTCCGGGCACCCTGGCCCTCCCCCCTGGAGCCGCGGGAGGCTGTGACACCCCTCGCTGCCCTCTGCGGGGCTCCAACGTGGCTCAGCCACGGCTCTGCATGAACCCCATGCAGGTCCGAGGAGCCCAGGCAGCGGCATGCGGGGTGGGGGTGGGGAAGGGGGGGCAGGTGTCCTGATGCTTGCATTTCACCAGGTGTTGCCTCCGCACCTCCGGACACTGCAAACCACTCAGCAGCCAGAGTGCGGCACACACCCTGAGGCCCAGCTTCTGTCTGTCACCCCAGCCACCGCTCACCCTCGTGCAGCGGCAGGAGGCCCCGAGATGAGGGGACTCGCGGGGCCACACTCGTGGGTCCCGAGGCAGTGCCACGCCTCGACCGAGGCCAGCTCAGCCGGGGGGACTGCCCACAGCAGCAAGGCTCCTGGGAGCCCGGACTGCCTCTGGGTCACCAATTCAAGTGAAAAATGAAAAGGCCCCAATCCGTCCTCATCCCGAAGCCACGCCGGGTGTGGTGTTATGTGCAGGGGAGCCGGGAGCCGCACGGACGGGAGCAGCCGCAGAGCGGAGCCGGCTGGTGGAGCCCCGAGTTCCCAGTGGAGTTCCCGGTGCCGTCCGTCTGTCCCAGCTACAGCCTTTCCCAAAGCGCCCTCCTCACCCCTTCTGTGCCCAGCCGGGGGCAGGGCGGCCAGCCAGTCCTGCTCAGCTTACGAAATAAAGAGGAACAGAGGTTCAGAGAAGCAAAGTGATTTGGCCCAGATCCCCTGGGAGGGGAGCAGCGGACGGGGTGGGGTTACCTCCTGGGTCCCCGGCCCCCCATCCAGGGGCCCAGACTGCCGCTTCTCCGTCGGGAGTTGACAAAGTCAGTGGACGCACCTCCGCTGAAACCTCAGAGGATCGTGTGACAGAACCTGAAAAGCACCCAGGTCTCCGGGAGACCGCGGGCCCAGCACAACCCCCTTTCGTAAGAGGCAGTGGGCCCGGGCCACTCGTTAGCACGATTTGCTGGTGCTCCTGCCGGTTGCAAAACCCTGTGTCAGATTTCACGGCAAGTCCTAAAGGTCACGGCGGCACGTGACTCTGAGTGCGATCCCTGCCGCCTCCAGGGCCTCTGCAGCCCTGCCCCCCAGCCCTGGATGAGCTCGGGGCCCCTGACTCAGGCCCCCATGTCTGCCAGCACCCTCCGCGTCACCCACACACTCACCGTCACGCACAGCCCCGTGGCTCCGGGGCTGGAGTTGACAGCCTCTCTGAGTGACAAGAGGGTGGTTTCTTTGGGCAAAGACAAAACTCCTCAGCTTGCAAGCTCATACGCGTGACACCCAAACCCAGAGACAACAGGGGTACTGTCACTTTAAAAATACAGAAAAGCCTAGAAAAAGTGGAAAACCATGGCAGGAATTATTTTAGCATGCCAACGTGCAGCACCCCCAAAATGTGGAATCCTGAAGTATCCTTAGCCTCTGGAAGGGGCAGCACAGGCCCACCGGAGGGCTCAGCAGTCGGGGGTGGGGGGTTAATTTAATCCCTTCAGGGGCCTGCAGTCCCTGGGGGTCCACGCCAGGCCGAGGGCTCTGAAGACCAGGGTCCGCTGCTGCCTGCAGCTCTCCTAGTGCCCCCTCGGGAGTCACAGGACAGGGGGGCTCAGAAATGCCAACAGGTCTGGCAGCCAAGCCCCAAATCCCTGTTTCTCTGCGTTGTCTTAGACCAAGAGATACAGGAACCTACGAAACCCTGGGCAAGAGTCAAGGCCGCGATAAGTCACCTGCTGGGCAGGAAGCTGGAGTGTGGCCACCTGGGCCCTCACTCCCTGCACCCAGCAGGGTTCCGGCCCCCGGACCTGGGGGTCCTCCAGGAGGACCCCGCGCTCGGCACCGCCTCACCTGCAAACACTGGCGTAGCCCCTGAGGCCGCGGCGGCCTTTGCCTTTGGCCTGTTTCTCCTGACCAGCGGAACGCAGCACCAAACGGGGGAAGAGTCGTGTGTAAAATACTGGGTCAAGCGTAGCACTGAGAGCAATCCGGGTTCACTTCGGGCTGGTGATCCTGAGCCAAGTACTTTATTCGTCTGTTTCCCCCATAAGAGAGATCAGAGTATGGCCTTAGCCCATTTCACGGGCTTTTTAAAGGAAATCACATGAGATAAAACAGCACAATTACCCGTACTCTGCAGAGCATTTTATGCGGGAAGACATCGCCTGTCCCAAAAGGCACCCCAGGGGAAACCGCAGTGCAGCCTCCGTTACTGACATTCGGGTGGCAGCACCCGGACCTGCTCAGGAGCCACAGGGGCAGTTCCCGCTCCAGAGCCCGGCTCTGAGAAGTCGGAGGTTAGCGAACAAACCCCGCTCTTCCGCCAACGTCCTCCGCTCCACTAACAAGTTCCTCGTTGTAGCCACACACACCACGAGCACGAGTTTCCTAGCAGCGATGGGAGGGAGGGTGCTGCTCAACGCGAGAGCGCCGGGGTCACCCACGGAGCATGGCCGAGGGGTCGGGGGTCCTTTAGCCCTGAACTTGGTCTTCCCGCATCCGTGGTGACTGGATATGCCCATGGGCACCACAGGCCAAGCTCGTTAGGACCCTATAGCATCTACAAAGAGTGACATTATATTTAGTGTCTTTTGAATAAGAAAACCGCAGAGTGCCTAATGCATCTAAATGGGTGCTAAGTGGCTTAAGTTGCAGACATCTGGGAAGGTCACTTATGTGGCTGGTTTGCCTCTGTGGCTGGCTCATTTCCTGAGGCTGACAAAATACGAAGCTCACATTCTGTCACTCAGCCTGGCCTTCCCACAGATTAATCAGTGCTGCTATGCTCACTAACATCCCTCTCCTCGAAGTCTTTTCTGTGTAAGGCATCATTCTCAAGGGGGAGATATTGCGCCTAAGGGGGCGAAGATGGGCTCTTGGAGAGGCAAGGTACTCTATTTATATGTAAAGCACAAATAAGCACACAGTACTAGTATATAAATAATATGTAGTACATCTGTTTTGATTAAAATTGCAAGGGGGTGCTTAGAAAATTTTTCTAAAAAGTCTCTGTATGAAAATAAAGGTTGATTGATTTTTTTTTATCATCCCAAGAATAAACCTCACCCCCCCCCCCAAAAAAAAATAAAGGATTAATTTTTAAAAAGAAGGTAGAATGGAAATTGAGGAAGATGTGGGAAGTGAGTATTCATCGTACATGGTAATTAGACAACAGACAAGGTTTAACATTGATGAGCCATAAATTAGCTGAATTTGTATGTAATTTAAAAAGGTCCCTTTTGGGTTTTGGTGGAGTGGGCAGGGGACTAGAATGTATCACTTTGTTTTGTCTGATTTCATGATGTCGTGAGTGACAGCGAGAGGGGGATGAGGCAGCCCCTTGTCCGTCAGCCTGTCCTGTGTCGCATTCTCGCAGGAGAGGGTTATTCGTAGGAATCGATGAACTGTGCTCCCCAGTGTCCACTCCCCACATCCATCTGTCACGTCAGCAAGTCTAAGTGTCTCTATGGATCAAGTACAAAGGAGCAACACATGAAGGTATTTTTGTCATTGAAACTTGTCCATGAAAGGACACTATTAAGAGAATGAGAAGATAACTCATAGAGAGATAATACCGGAAAATTACACATCTGGTAAGTGTCTAGTATCCAGAATATATAAGAAATTCCCACAACACAGTGACAAAGAGAGGACCCCACTAAGAAATGAATAGACATTTCCCCAAAGAAGATATACAACAGCCAACAAGCACATGAAAAGAGGCTCAATGTCATCAGGGAATGGGGAACCAAACCCACAATGCGAGACCACGTCACAGCCACCAGGGTGACAACACTAAAAATAGGGAAAGTGTATGTGTGGCAGGGGTGGAGACACTGGAACCCTCACACCTGGATGGTGAAACTGTAGCCTGGTGTGGCCGCTGTGGAAAAGTTTGGCCGTTCCTCGGCCAGTTAAACATAGAATTACCAAATGGCCCAGAAAGTCCACTCCTGGACATTTACCCCAAATAACTACAAACCAGCGTTCAAACAAAAACTTGTACACGAATGTTCATCGCAGCCAAAAGGCGGGACAGCCCAAGGGTCCCTCAACGGGTGAATGGCTAAACACAATATGGCATGCACAGACGATGGGATGTGCTCGTCTATGAAAAGGAACGACGTTCTGACACACCACAACATGCATGAGCCTTCAGAACAGCAGGCCGCACACTGCATGAGTCCACTGGTATGACCTGCCCAGAACAGGCAAGTCCTTAGGGACAGAAAGCGGACTCGTGTTGGCGAGGAGCTGGGGGTGGGATTGCGGGGTAGCGGGGTGGGGGTGGTGGGGAGTGGAGAGTGATGGCTTCCTCTTGGAGTGATAAAAGGTTCTGGAACTAGATGGTGGTGGTACGAGAATGTTCTTTGCCATATTGGTTCAAAGACACCATCTTTATATTGTTTACAGCTCCACAGTGCTCCACGGTGTGGATGTACCTCCTTTTATTTATTTTTCTCCAGCCACTGGCCTGTCTGTTCACTGGGCCTTCAGGCAATGACACCCCAGTAGCAATGAGCACAACTGGCACCTAGATCTTATTTCTAAATAGGATTTGACACTAAAAGTCACAAAGGGCTCTTTGGAGAAATGGCTGATCCAGGGCCAGGCAGAGGAAGGACAAGACGAGCCTGGGGCCAGCTGGGAGGGGCGCCCGCTGGCCAAGTCGAACAATTTGGGCATCAAAATGTGAAAATGACAAACTAAAACACATTGAGTAAAATCTGAATCCACGAGTCTACATATAACACAGGGAGAAAGGGAAAATGCTTCCTGAGTAGAATTCCACCAATCCATGTAGAATAAGTGACAAAATCAGAAAAAAAAATCACCTTTTGGCAGACACCATACTAATAATTCAGGCAGGAACAACTACTGACTGATGCTAAAACTAGCAAGGGGAAGTTTGATGAGAAAGAAGATATTTACACAACACCCAAGTCGGGGCCCATGAACTATCTGTTACTCACCAAGAGAAAAGTAACACCTTCCTTAGTGCGGAGAGCTCTAATGCGGCAGACACACCCCTTAACCGAGCCACCAGTCCCTTATCACCAGGCATGGCTCAGGGAGCTGTCACGTGCTCCCCCTGTGAGGCCAGGAGAGGGCACAGGCCTGTGGCATGCCTGCCCGACCAGCAAACCTGAATGCAATTAGGAGGAACTGTTGGGCTCAGCCGGAGTGAAGGTCAGGCTACACAGCAGCTGGCCTGCGTCGTCTAGAAAAATGTTGAGGTCGTGAAAGAAACCGAGGGCTGCTCAGGATTAAGAGCGACTGAGAAGAAAAAGGACAACCAAATGCAATGTGGGACCCCAGATTTCTGCTTCCAAGAAAAAAAAAAAAAAAAAAAAAAAGGAGAGCTATTGAGACCATTGGTGAGCTGTGAATAGTCTATGGCTTCGCGCAGACTCTTACATTGATTTAACTTCCTGAGTTTGGTAGTTACACTGTAGGTAGGAAAACGTCCTAGTTTGTATGAAATATGTACTGAAGGATTTAGAAGCAAAGGAACATTATATCTGCAACTTACTCTTGGTGGTTTAGATTTCCTATTAACACACACACATTTGTATTGAGAGAGAGAAGCCATAAGCAAATGTGGTAAAAAGTTAACATTGTTAAAGTAAAATGTGATTTTTAACAAAGGGAATTATGAAATGAAGTGGTCAGGCCGCGCTCATCAGCATCTCCTTGGACCCAGTCCTGGGGCTCCTTCGGGGACACTTGCATGACAGCCACCAGAGGGCGCTCCCCCAGGGGACCACACTGGGTGCCCGGCCACATAGCTCTGCAGAGTGTTGGCTGGACTTTTCAGGAAACTCAGATGCCAGGCATACCATTCCTTTCTTTGTGGGCAGGCAAGAGGAGTCACGTTCTTCTGCAGTCTGCTCAGCCCCAGGAGTCAGACTCACCCGCTGCCCGGATCCAGCAGGCTTCCGGCCGCTTCCGGCTGCACAGGGCCCAAGGCCCCGGCTTTGGCTGAGCCAGGGAAGCTCAGGGGGCAACTGCGGATGGCTGGGTGCCCTCTCGGCCTCAAAGCCAAGCCGTGGAGCACGGCGAAGCCAGGCACAGGGTAAAACTCAGACAATGCTGGGTTCTGGCAACATGTGGAGACAAACCCAGGGCCACTGGTACAACTTCCATGAGCAGGCAAAGCATTCGTCCCCAGACCTAACTAGTGCCAACCGGTCCTCAGGCTTGGCTCAATCCTGCCTCATTTGTTCATCATTCATTCATTCATCATTCACCCACTCCCTCCTTCCTCCTTCCTTCCTTCTTCCCACTGGCCACTCCGGCCTCGGGACCCTGGAGTGGAGGACTGAAGGGGGCGCACCTGCTAACCTGAAGAGGAGTCGCAGGTTCCCCGAGTGGCAGACTCTGAGATGGAAACTGACCTGCCGGACGCGTGTTAGGAACGCTCTCGGGATCAGCATTCGAGACAAGGAAAAGGAGGAGGCACAGGCTCAGGACAAGGTGCATGCACACTCAATGGGACCCTTACAGAACGTTCGGAGCTGGGGTGACCCCCCACAGCTGCTCTGCCTGGTGCACGGGACTGACCCTGCAGCCATGATGCCCGGCCCCCTTTCTCCGCTGGCTTGCAGCCTGGAGGTGGGGGCAGGGGGAGAGGCCTTGGGCGGCATCTCCAGCTGTGGCTGCAGCCGCCCTTGTCTCCGGATCCTGCCACACAGACCGACTCTGGGCTCCCACCAGGCCACCCCTGCGGGCCCCTCCCCGGGACCCTCTCCTTGACCTGTCCGCCCAGGGAGGCAGAAGCTTCCCCACTGGTCTCTGGCTGGCTTCTCCGTCCTCCTCACCCTCATAGCCTTCGTCTGCTCTACCTGCAGAGTGTCCTGTAGGCAGGACCCTGACTGACATGTCAGGGACACGGGCTCCTGAAGGGAAGCCAGGGAAGGGTCAGCGCGGAGCTTCTGCAGAGTCACCGCCTCACGTGCGGACCCACCGCCGGGGGCGCTAGAGCCTGGAGCGTGACCCTGCTCTGCACTGGACGGACGGGCCGTCGCACTCCTGTGCTGGCCGATTGCGGGCCAGCGGGGCAGGCGGGCCGAGCACCGGCCCAGTCCTGGAGGCTCCAAATTACAGTCTTAAAAGCCCAAGTTCATCCTCCACACGCAGGATAAGACCTTTGGCATTTTATGGGAAAACAGACTTTTCTTTGAAAAATGAACTGGATTGCTGGGCGAGAAAGGAAGAGCCAATACAGAGATGGGGGGAAGGGCCGGAAGTCTTACATGTGAAAGACATTTCAAAGCTCATTCCAATTTCAAAGGGTCCTCATGACACCCTCCGAGACCCAGCCTCGGTTCTTGGTTTCAAGAGCTGAGGTGCAGTGACCCGCTCCTGGGCACAGCCATCCATGGGGCTGTGTGTGTGTGTGCGTGTGTGTCTGCATCGTAACTTAACTACGACAGAAAATGGCAGTTACTTGGGTGTCCAAAGTGCACAGACCTCGGTCACGGTTGTGAGCTGGTCTTAGAAGTGGATCCTTCCAATGTCTGCCCTCCCACCTCTGGCCAAACCCCAAGGTTTCCTTCCGTCCCCGGCTCCCTGTGCCCGAAAAGTGCCAGCCCCACTTGCTTCCAGCCATTCCAACCCCGTCCTGCTGCTCCTGACCCTGTAGGGCGGCCTTTCCCTAAGTGCCAACGCCCCGCCCCCTCCTGCCCGGGAAGCCGACGTGGGTCCTGGGTCCGATGGAGCAGCTTTGAAAACAAACAGGCGTCGAATGGATAGCAGAGGGCAGGGCAGGGCCAACACCACTTCACGAGAGAGGGCTTTCTCCGCACACCACACCGTGCGTGCGGGATTGGGGCATAGACTGTACTCCTTCCTGGGGCCGCAGTCAACGAAGTTCCAACCCGCCGCTGTGCTCAGAGGCACATGGGTCCTTTCCTGGTGGGCAGAGCCTCCTGTGTCCCACCTTGTCCTTCTGGCCTGTCCTACAGACACCAGGGTCGCGACCTAGAGTGGCCCTCGGTGTCATCAGACAACCTGGCCGTCTGGGTCAGCTGTTTTCGCTGCCTTCTTTCTTGTAGGACAAGAGAAGGTCCCAGTGCCCAGCGGGGCCCACTTCTCGGTGCGGACTGCCGCCCAGGGAGGACGCGATGCCCTCTTGTTCAGCAGGGGGCCAATGGCGCACTGCCACCGTCACGGCCCTGGGAGCCGTTGCCACCTGACCGTGTGGTTCTGGGAAGAAAACTACTTCCAAAATATCTGTGGCATCTGGTTTTTCAGAATCCTCACCTGAGGATATGTTTTTATTGATTTTAGAGAGAGGACGGGAGAGAGAAACGTTGATGTGAGAGAGAGAAGGCGCCCATAAGAGGAAGAAGACAGGGGGAGCTCCAGGGTCCCCCAAATCACTTTGCCCCCCTGCACAGAGATGGTGATGAGGGCCAGCCCTTTCTTCACAAGTTCCAATCACTTTCATTTCATCCAGGTGCATACACACCTCCAGAGCACTCAGCTGGCCCTGACCTCAGCCACGCTCACACCCGGGGCTGGGTTGCATGGGGTTCTGGCTGGCACAGGGGAGGGCCTCAGAGAGCTGGGGAATGCGGGGCAGGCCCCTGAAGCCTCAGACACCCCATCTTCCAAAAGACAGAAGTTACACGAGCAGTCACGGAGACACACAGACTGCGCAGACACCTGAAGTAACGGAGCTCGGCAGACGGCTCACGGCAAGCCTATCAGGCAAGGCGTTCTGGCGAAGGCAGGGCCTGGAGGTCCCAAAGGAGGCAGGAGACCACCACAGTGGATCCTCAGGTCTCTCTGGCGGCCCTGCTGGCCCCCCCACCCCATCTCTGCGCTCTCGCAGCACAGCAGCCACACTATGCCTCCAGGTGCAGTCATTCCCTCGGCAGCGCCCGCCGGCTGGCCTGCTCCCCATCCCTGCTCCGACGCCTCCACCCCGAGGCCTCCTGAAGCAGCACCTGTCCCTTCACCCCGAGACGGTTCCGTGTGCCACCGCATTTCTCACGGCTCCCTCCCTAGAACGTAACCCACAGGGGCAGGGGTCCTCGCTCGCTGCTGTGCCCGGAGGCTGGACCACTCACTGTGCTCAATGTGTGACCACTCCCCCGGGAAAGGCCTGGGCAGGCTGCTCCGTGGGCGGGGACAGCCCTCCTCTGTGACATCGGCTTCCTTCTGTTCGGGAGGTACACTGAAGGCAAACATCCCAAGCTGGAGACCCATCCAGGCAGAGTGAGTCTCCTCTCTGCCCCCCCACCCCCCAGGGCCTGCCTGTGGCCGGCATCAGGCTCAGCAGTGAGGCGATGTCGCTCCCTAGTGGTCACTCCGCCACAAAGCCAGGAAAAGACAGGTTTGCAGAGCCTGGCAGGGCATACCCTGTGACGCCCATCTGTAGGGGAGTCTGGTCTCTCCCAGCTTCTGGGGGCTGCTGGCACCCTTGGCTTGCAGACACAGCACTCCAATCCCTACCTGTGCTGTCACACGGCATTCTTCCCAGGTTTCTGTCTTTACGTCGCCGCCTTCTCATTACACACCAGTCGTACCACATCAGGCCCGCACCGGCCTGAGCTGACTTTATCTCCACTAATTCCATCAGCAATGGCTTCACGTCCAGATCCCGCTGCATTCGGAGACCCCCTGGGGGTTAGGACTTCAACGTGTCTTTTTTGAGGGGACACACGTCAACCAATAACCGTAATTATAAGGATTACATGAGACTGTGTTTTTCTGATCTACGTAGCAGTGCCTGAAATCAATTCTTATCTTGCCCGATTCCCCAACTAGCCCTGGCCTGATAACCTGGCCGCAATGCCCGCGTGGCCCTTTCATTCCTGACCGGTCACCGGGCTGAGGGCAGGGCCTCCTCACACTCCATGCGCAGCCCCCAGGGAACGCCAGGCTCCGGGGCACTGTGATGAGAGGCAACTGCAGGCTGTTTTACCTCCTTGTTCTCAGAACATTTTAACATTTAAATGTTAAGGTGTTAAAATGTTCTCACCTCCTTGTTCTCGTGACCCTCATGACATCAGCCTCACCAGTCACCAGTTGGAAAGGACCCGAGATCCGCCCTCATTCTCACCAGCGGTGACGGTTGGGGAGGGATGGGAGAGGGAAACTCTGGCTGCAGACCTGGCCCCTGCCCTCCCCCGTCACTCTGGCTGCACAGCTGCAGGCATCGAAACTCAGCTCCTTCTACTGCAGCAGTTAAGGAGGGATTCTGCAGGAACGCTGAGGTGGGAAAGCAGGAGGGCGGTGTGCAGGCGGGAAGAGAGGCCACACAAACGTCACTTCCAGACGCCCGTCCCCTCCTTGCGGGGTCAGCAGTGGCCTCTCGGCTCTCTTCCTTCTGGGTGGTTTGCACTCCATTCCCTCCCAGCCCAGGCCTCCTGGCCCGGCCGCTGCTCCTTGGCCTGGGTGCAGGTGCCCCATCTGGGAGACGGAGCGCCCAGGAGGCTGAGGGTCCTGCCGGGAAGGCGCAGAGCGAGGTCCCATCGCTGGGTCCCTGCTGAGACTCAGTCACAGTTATTCAGAGGAGGAAGCAAGGGCCCTGGTTTTCCTGAGAGCCTGGCACTAACAAGGGCAACGGTGGGTGTGTGAGCAAGGCCAGGCCCAGCGGCAGCGCCCGGGCGGCCGGCCCGTTAACGCCCGAAACGCTTCTGAATCAGCCGGTGCACAGCCTGGCCCAGAGGCCTCCGGCCGTCCCTCCTGGGCGTCCATCAACCCCACCATCTGGCAAAATGCTCACCCAGAAGGTAACCTCCAGGACAAGGTACCTCTGTGCCGAGGCCAGAACCCCACTCGGTCCCCAGGGCCAGGTGCTGGGCCGCGCTGGCTGGTAAGTGTTTGAGTAGCATCCAGACAGTCTGGGCACCTTGACCCAGGGTAAATGGTCGTGGAGGGGTGTGAGGATAAGGGACAGAGATCAGGATGGCATCTGATGCCTCGAGCTGGTTTATGGCTTGTCAATGAATTCGCAAGCCAGGCGTCCACTCCTATGACCTTCAGGACAAGCAGCATGTCCTCAGCTCCTCACAGCCCTACAGTTATTGGGACTTCAAGGGAAAGAACAGGGTGTTTCTCGGTGGTGTGCGGGAGGCAACTAATCGTGTCTCTCTCTTACATCGACGTTCCTCTCTCTCTCTCTCTCTCTCTCTCTCTCTCTCTCTCTCTCTCATTTAAGCTTTGTTCCTTATAGATGTTACTTTGATATAACCAATGACTGAGGAATCACCTCTATGTTTTTTCTCCCTAAATGGCTAATTGTACTATCACTGGCTTAACATTCCTAAAACCCACTCCTCTAAAGCAGAGCCTCCCCATCTGGGTTGAGTGGATTGGGGCCCTAGCTGGTTTCGCTCAGTGGTTAGAGCGTCCGCCCAAGACCTAAAGGGTCTCGGGTTTGAGTCCTGTCAAGGGCACACCCCGGTTGCAGGCTCAATCCCTGGCCCCTGTCGGGGTGCGCGCAGGAGTCAACCAACTGCTGTGTCTCTCACATTAATGTTCCTATGTTTCTCTCTCCGTCTCTCCCCCTCCCGTCCACTCTCTCCCTCTCTCCAAAAAAAAAAAAAAAAAAAAAAAAAAAAGGAATGGAGAAATACCCTCAGGTGAGGATTAACAAAACAACACAAAAAAAGTTTAAAATGAAGTGGATTGGGGTGTGACACCGCCTCAGTTGAAAGCTTGGTTCTGCCACTTACCGCTGTGGGATCTTTGCTCAATGACTTACCCACTCTGTGCCTCAGTTTCTACTTTGATGAATATGGTAAAAATATTACTTCACCACCCTTTTATGAAGATTAAAACAACAGTCACTTACAAGGCAGTTAGAATGCATGTGATAGGTATTTATAATTATTTATGATTACTAGGTTTATTATTTATAGTATTATAATTATTGTCAATGAGGAGGGAGCAGTTTAGTAACATTAAATTAAATCCTTCTTGAACAACTGACTGGTTCAGGGGTCCTCACCGGGCTCATCAGACATCCAGGAGTGAGGAGTGTCAAATGGAAAGTGGAGAGACACAAAGACAAGGAGGTCTCTGGGCCTCACGTGACGACCCATGGATTCCTGCTGCCGAGGCCGCGGGGCCAGCCTGCTTCCTTCCCTCCCTGAATCCTGAGCTCTTCTTTGAATTCTGTAAATACCCCAAATCCTTCCACAAAATTGTCTGTCTTTGTCTTAAAAAAAAAAATAGTGGTGTGAAAATAAGAGACCAAAATGGATTCAGCAATAAGGCTGCAAACATATCCCAGAATGCCCCGTGTACAGACTTGGCTGTCAGGTTCCTAGCGAGCAGCACAGGCGGGAGGACTGGGCCATTTCACCACGTGTCCACTGAAGGCAAAGAGCCCAGGTGCTCACACCGGCGGGCACGTCCCCCGGGGCCCTGGTGGCGGACAGGTCTCCGGGGCCTCCCTCTGGTGGAGGCAGCAGGCTTCGGGCTGCTCCTGCCAAAGTCCCTCCTTACAGACAAGTGGCGTTACCTTCAAGCTCAGCACGGCGAGTTAGTCTGGGGCCGTGGGGAGCGATAGACAGTCTGGGCGCCTTGACCCAGGAGCTGACGGAAACACGAGGAAGAGCAGAAAGACTACACGCCCTCCACTCCCTGTCCCTGTGATGCCCACACAGTTAAGGAGCCACATGGCCAGGAGCCGATGGTCCCCCCCCCCCCCCCCCGTGAAACGGGCACGCTCCCCCTGGCCCCAGGCAAGACCTTCCCACTTCACCCCGACCAACTGGGCAGGGTTGGTTTCCAATTTAGGGAAAGTCTGGTCTTGGGCTCAGAGGTTCCGGCAGCAGCACAGACAGCGTCCTGGGGCCAGGAGTACCCTGGCCTAATGATGCCGGTGTTCAGAGCAGCCGGTCCTCCAGAGCCGTCCTGAGCCCCGCCTCCAGCTGCCTCCCCGGATGGCGGAGGAGCACCTGAGCAAGCAGCCCACACCTAAGCCGCAGCGTCTCACAGGCAGACCTCTGAACTGGGTATTTCCTGGCCACGGACGCCGGAGAGCCTCTTAAAAGAGCCCGCACAAGGCAGTGACTGCCGTCTCCCAGGGCGCGGAAAGTCCGGCCCATCTTCTCCATCCAACATCCCACCTGCGGCCTCTCCAGGCCACCCAGACCCCTTCCTGCCTTCAGAAACGACCCTGTCTTAACACATTGTATGAGGGAAACGTATTTATACGTTCTACCAGTGTGGTAGAGCTCAGGACACGTATTAATACGTTTTTTATAGACTAGCGGTAGAATGCGGGTAACGTATAAATACGTAAACTAAAGTTATCGTAATTTTACTGAACGTTGCCATTTGTGCAAAAAATTAGCAAAAATGGCCCGCGCCACCTGTTAGCGCGCAATAAAAACTACCCGCAAACAATGTGTTAACAGGCGGGGCACCGGTAACTGCAGCCTCTGCGTCCAGCCAGGGGTGTGGCGGCGGATCACGGCTTTTCCTAGGTAACGTGTGTGCCGGGTTGAAGTGTTCGCCCCAAACTCACACCTTCCAGGAGCCTCATTTGTGGCCTTATTTGGAAATAGGGTTGTTGCCGATGAAATGAAGATGAGCTTGTGGGCAGTGGGGCCCTTAACCCGCTCTACCGCTGTCCTCATGAGAAGAGGAGAGAAGCTCTCGGACACAGACACACAGAGGGACAGCTCCATGTGACGAGAGGCAGCGATGGGAGGGATGCGCTGCAGGCCGAGGGACCCCAGGGGTTGCGGGCGACACTAGGAGCTCAGAGACAGTCAGAGGACAGACCATTTTCTCGACCCTCCAGAGGGAGCACAGCCCCTCTGACGCCTGGATTTGGAACTTCGGCCTCGAGAACCGTGAGGGAACGCACTTCTGATGCTGAAGCCCCCAGTCTGGGGTCCTTTGTCACGCGGCCCCGGGAAGCCTAGCTCTCTGCACCCACCACAGGCACGATGCGTCCCTGCTGAGAAGCAGGACCCCCTGCTGTCGGCCTGGTCCCCTACTCTGAGAGGCGGCACCTGGGGAATGCTGGAGAATTTCGGGGTCCCTGCCACGGAGGCTGGGCAAGCTCCCTCAAGCATCGGAAGGTCCATGCTAATGGGCCTCAGAGTAGAGTTCCCGACTCCATGTCTGTGACATCTGTGCGTTTACACTTCGGTTCACCCCCCATCAGGGGATGACTTTGGGGTACTAGGAACAATACCCACACCTCCAAAACGGAAAAGAAAAGAAAGAAGAGAGACAGCCGCCCTTCCCTTGTAAGTTGAGGAGGCGGAACTGGATGCTATGGCCCAGCTCCCAGCTCACACTGCACCGACGGCAGGTTTCGCTACCAATGACGCTGGACATAAAGGAGGGCCACCCCAGACCTGTGGTGCCTGAGGGCGAGTCTGTTTTCCAAATCACTGTCTTCCTGAGTGGGACCTTCCTAATTGCCAGGAAGAATCGGGGGAGCAAGGAGATGCGCTAAGACATGAGAAGAGAAAGTCCACTTCAGAGTTTCCTGGTCTATTACCCACTCCGATCGCGGTGCTCCATCGAGAATGGTTTGCACTCAGACCACACATATTTACGACCCTGAAGAACTCTCTCTTAAACACACTCAGTCTGTCGGAAAGAGAGACCCTCAAACCTCCCAATATCAGACACAGGCCCAGGCCCACTGGCAGCAGCGCAAGGGCTGGGCCGGCCGGCACAGGACAAACCTTGGCCTCGCGCCGCTGCTGTTCCTCAGAAAAGCCTGGAGGCCGAGGCCTCACTGCGCACCAGGCGGCTACAGTTCAGCCCATGCGGCGGGTTAGTGTAGGGAGGAGCCGACAGGGGGAGACCGACATCGCTCTGGAGGGAGGTGTGTTCCTGGGACAGGCACAGGGCGGGCGCTCAGCACCAACAAAAGCCGCGGCCCGCTGTGCCGCCCCTGCAGGGGGCTTCGTGGCCGAGTGGCAGAGGTAGGGCCAGCAGCCGCACCCACCTGGGGAAGAGCAACAGTGCCTTACTTTTTCTGGAGCGGGAGAAGAACCGGATGCCCCCGGGCGAGGTAGACGAGCTGGACGTGGGGGACGACTCTTTGGACGAGGAGCGGAAGATCCCGCTGAAGCTCATGCGCCGCGGGGAGCGCGGCGGGGACTCCTGGTAGGAGAACGGGAACACGGTTTTGGGGGAGCTGGGGCTGGTCTTGGGCCTCACGGGAGCAGACACGGGGCTGGAGGTCCGGCGCGGGGGGCCTCTGGAGAAGAAGCCTTTGGAGGGGCTGCCGGAGCCGAAGGGGCTGTCCACCTGCGGAGAGACCGGCAGAGGGGTGAGCTCGCTCGGCGCTCAGACCTGGCCCCGCCCTGGGCCTGTCACTCACACCTGCCGCTCCCCCCGGGGTCCTCTGGCACCGAGCTGCTCCTCCACGCACCCTGCCCAAGAAACAGCCCTAAGCTCTTCTACAAACAGAGGTGCCACTAGTGGCCTGGGGAAGGCAGCTGCCCCACCATAGCCCATCCGCAGGCTGGTCAGCACTACCCAGAGGCCCATGACCTCTGCCCAGCTCTCAGGAGGGCGTCCTGGAGGAGGCGGGGGGATGGCAGGCAGAGGACATGGCTTGAAAGGCTGTCTCTTCTCCCTTTGACCTGCTTGTGGGTCTGTCTCCTGTCCTCTATGCTCAAGGCCTCACGTGTGTCCTCCTCCAGGTCTGACCACACGGGACAGTGTCCTCCTGCCCTCTTCACAGGAGGAAACAAATCTCTGTGGTCTGCACACTGGGCCTGGGCTCCGTCCCGAGAGGCCCCGGGGCTGGGGAGTGATGCATGTTTCAGCTCCAAGCCGCTGTGGTGCTGGAGTGAGGGGGCCGCTGACAGCTCGGAAGGGAACACGGCCCAAAGCCTCGGAGGCTGGCTGCATCGCTGGCCTGTCACAGGGCGCCTGGGCAAGGACAAGGCCTGGCGGGGACAGCCCAGTGTGCCGGGAGGTAGGCGAACGCACACACCCAGAGGCAGGCAGGCAGCCTCCGTGCCCACGGGCCTCTGTCCATTCGGGGTGCCTGTCGGACCCGTGACCCTTGTGAGTTCTTCCACCACCAGAGGGCGCCCCCAAACAGGGCTCGAGGTTCCTTAAAGGCTGTGATGTCCTCGTGGGGACTCCACCTTCAGGGACCCTCCGCCACAGGCCCACCCTCTGCCACTCCCCGGCCGCACGGAGGGCCAGCGTGGCCTCGGGGAGATGCAGGGGCCGTGCCCGGCGAGGAACCACAGAGCTCAAGCTCACCCCTCACAGGGTCCGCGCTTTCCTTTTTCTAACCATTAACATGAAATGCACTTAGAGTCTCTGTCTGTATCCAGTTTCGCCACCAAGCCACCTCCCTATGGGACTCAGGATTCCCGAGTTTTGTCCAATCCTCGAATAATTAACAAGGAGAAGCTCTGCGTGGTGGGTGGTGGGTGCCTGTGGACGTGGCTGGGCAGTGGGAACGAAGCTGACCCGACAGCAGGGTGGCACAGCAAGGCTTCTGGACACAGGACTGGAGTTTGAATCCCAGCTATTTCTAGCAGTGTGACAGGTGCCTTAAGCTTCGGTATCCTCACCTTCCCAGTGAGGACACCAGGCCGAGGCACAGGGCTGCGAAGGTGACGGGATATACCCAAGGGGCACAGCTGGCACAGTCCTGGCCCATATGTAGCTCAAGGAGTTTAATGGGAAGCAGAACTGCCAAGGTTCTAGAGTCAGGAGGAGGCCATGTCTGCCCTCCAGGGATGGTTCTGGGAGAGGAGTGAGGAGACCAAGGAAAGACCAAGAACTCACAGTGGTCATGGGTCTGACAGGCACCCCAACAAAGGCTGCATTCCTCTTCCCCTCCAGTTCTCTGCCTACCATCCACACAGCTTTCACCTGAGGCCCTGTCTCCAGGCTGCACCAGGAGACCACCAGATGTAGGAAGCAGCTACAGGGGGACCTGCAGGTGGAAGTGCGGGTGGGAGCACAGGTGGATATGCAGATGGAAGCACAGGTGGGAGCAAGGTGCAGCACAGGTGGGAGTACAGGTGCATGTTCAGGTAGGAGGAGAGTCATAAGAGCACAGGTGGATATGCAGGTGAGAGCAGAGGTAAGAGCATAGGTGCATGTGCAAGTGGAAGCACAGGTGGATATGCAGATGGAACACAGGTGTATGTGCAGATGGGAGCAGAGGTAACAGCACAGGTGCATGTGCAAGTGGAAGCACAGGTGGATGTGCAGGTGGGAGCACAGGTGCATGTGCAGGTGGGAGCACAGGTGCATGTGCAGGTGGGAGCTGAGGTAAGAGCACAGGTGCATGTGCAAGTGGGAGCTGAGGTAAAAGCACAGGTGCATGTGCAGGTGGGAGCTGAGGTAAGAGCACAGGTTCATGTGCAAGTGGGAGCACAGGTAGATATGCAGATGGGAACACAGGTGGATGTGCAGATGGGAGCAGAGGTAGCAGCACAGGTGCATGTGCAAGTGGGAGCACAGGTGGATGTGAAAGCGGGAACACAGGTGCATATGCAGGTGGGAGCACAGGTGGATGTGCAGGTGAGAGCAGAGGTAAGAGCACAGGTGCATGTGCAGGTGGAAGCACAGGTGCATGTGCAGATGGGAGCACAGCTGCATGTGCAGGTAAGAGCACAGGTGGATGTGCAGGTGGGAGCACAGGTGCATGTGCACGTGGGAGCACAGCTGCATGTGCAGGTAAGAGCACAGGTGGATGTGCAGGTGGGAGCACAGGTGCATGTGCAAGTGGGAGCACGGTGGATATGCAGGTAGAAGTGTGTGTGCTGGGCACTTGCTGAGGAAGTCCTGCCTTGCTGGCACCTCAGGTGAGCTGAGAAAGGTGACCTTACCTTATGAGAAGAGTGCTTTTCTGAACTCTCCAGGTCTCCATCCAGATGTGGCATGGCAAAAGAGCTCAGGTCCTAGGATGGAAACAGAGCACGTGGTCAATGACAGTGGCACTCGGGTGCCCATCTGCCTCCTCCAGGGGCTGCACATGGCTCTTTGTGTCACCTCCCCATCCTGATCCTCCTCCCATATCAACCATTAGGAAGGGGGCATGGATGGCAAACGGGTGGAAGAAGTGGGTGACGATGCACTAACCACTCAGCAATTCTGACCACTCTCCACACTCCCTTCCAGAATAGGAAGTGGCTGCCTCTGGTCACCTGTCACCAGGTCACCTGTCGCCAGGGAGGAAGGAAGAAGAAAGAAGAGGCAGGGACTAAGGGGCAGGGAGGGAAGGAGCCAACAGGGAGCGGGAATGGAGGGGAAAGGCCCAGCCTGGGGGAGCAGCCAACGGGCAGCACCGCGGCTCAGGCCTGGCTGCCCGTTAGAGCTCCTGGGGCACGGACGTGGATTGGTCTGTGGTGGGTGCAGGCATCACGGAGACTGGGCCAGCGCCCCGGGCAGACGGCTGGGCCCCACGGATGTGCTGGTCTCTGCAGCCTTGATTTTCATGTGCCCTGTGCCCTGGCTCCTTCTTTTAGCAACAGCCCAGGCAGCCCCTTTGTGGTTTTCCCAAACAAGGCTTGTCTGGAACGCTGTCTTAACTGCTCAGACACCTCAGTTCAAGGCCTCTCAACCGATTCCCGGGACAGCCCCTCCAGGACAGCCCCAGCCTCAGCGCTGTCCTCTGCCCGCTCCCACCCTTCCCTCCCCCAGCCCTCCACCCCCAGCCCCAAATCCGGAGTCAGAGAACTCCTGTGTGTCATGCAAAGCCCAATTCAAAGCCCAGCTGGTCCCCATCCTCGGGCTAAATCAACTCTTCTCTTATCTGTGTTCCCACCGGCCTTGAGATGCCCCCGGGCCATCGGCTGCAGTCCACATGCAGTCCACTTCCCGGAGACTCACTCCTCGGAGGCCAGGAGGAGCTGCTCACCTGTGTCCTCGGCCTGCCGGCCCAGCATACGGCAGGTGGCAAAAATGTTTGAATGAACCCCTGGAAAAGGCACCCCCTTCCCTGGTCCCAGCATGAGGGCTGCCCGTGTGCACTGACGGGCCAGCGAGAAAGCTCAGTCCACGGGGAGTGAGGAGCAGCCAGGCGCGGGGCACCTGCCTCCCATTCTAATGAGAACAGTCCTCTCTGGTCCCCAGTAATCGTCACCCTCGAACGTTTGTTCAGCACAAGTTTCCACAAGCGGAAGCCTTTTCATGAACGCTCCTGTGTTCCTCCCCCAAGAGCCCTGAGAGCCATCACACTCTCGCTACCGAGGCCCTGGCGGATCAGTGACGCACGTCAGGACAGTCTTAAAAGAGCCGAGCCCAGGACGCCGCCCCTGCTGTCACAGGCTGCCGTGGCGGTCCCATCAGCTGCTCCCAACCGAGCGAAAGCATCGCGTCCACCAGCCACCTCCACACGCCCACTCCGGGCGCTGTGTTTGCTCGGTGCAGCAGCCCAGCAGGGAAGGCCCTCGGCCGCGTGGAGGCCTTTGCTGGAAGGCTCCCACCCCGCAGTCCCTGATCTAATCTCCTGGACGCACCGAGAAAGCGCGCACCTCGAGGCCGCTGTGGGCCATCTCCGGCTCCGGCCACAGGGCCATTACCAGCTGGAATAGTGGGGACCGGGCCACTCAGGAGGGCTGACGTTGCAGAAGGCCCAGGCTGCGGAGCTTGTCCCGGCTTCAAACTCCCCCCAGAGCCTCACACTCTCCTCACTGCTTCACTCCCTCCTCCCCCTCCTGCGTCCTGCCAGCCAGCCAGGCAGGCCCCTGGGTGCCGAGTGGGCATTTCCCTGGGCCACATTGAGGCACCATCGTGGCTTCTGCCAAGAGACAGCTCTCTACTCGGGGCTTGTCATCAGACCTGGCCTCATGCCCTGCAGAGGAGCATCAGGGTGTGTGGGGAAGGCAATCTTCAGGATTTGGGCTGATGACGTCACCTTTAGGAAAGCATCTGGACAAAAGAGAGCAGCCCCAGGTTTGGGGAAACTCCCGAGATGTGAGCTGACCGAAAAGCAGCTCCCTGAACCCCCAGCCCTACCCCTCTTCAGAAGTGCAGGCCAAGGTCCTGAGTCGATCACAAAAAAGCAGGGTGTCAACAGCAGAGCCGGCACTCATCGGCCATTGGCGCGTCCTTAAATCTTCCAATCGTTGCCTCATTGGTCCCTAGAGCAGCCCACGCAGCCAGGAAAGCTGAGTGGTATCATCTCAGTGCACAGATGAGGAGACGGGGGTCAGAGAGGTCCCTAAGCCTCTTGGCCAAAGCCAGACAACCAGACGGAGGCGAGCAGGCCCTACGACCCAGGTCCGGCCACTCGGAGCGCAGAGCCTTTCCTGTTAAACTCCACCCCCTCCTTGGGGTGGCTCAGGGCCAGGCATGAACGCCAGCTCGGTGTCAGAGCCTGTGAAGACAGCTCTGCCATGGAAAACGGGTTTCCCCGGCACAGGGAGACCACAGGGGAGGGAGGACGGGGAGGACTCGCACAGTTCTAGGATTCCTTCCCAAGGTGGCTGACGACACCAACTTTCTCTCGAAGGTTTGCTTCTTAACTAGAGGTAGTTCAGGCGCTGATGTTGTGAAGAAGAGAGTGTCCAGTATCCCACCACCAATGCGGTCACTCCACACCCTGCACGTCTGCACTTCGTATAGTTGGGGTCTTATTCACAGCCCCCCACTTATCCCAACCTTTCTCCATGAGATAATAGAGTTTACGCGGTTTACAACCAGCCGGCGTGTGAATTCCTGCAGGGTGGGCCGTTTCACTCACAGCGCAGCCCTGGTGGAGGGGCTGGTGCCTGCGGACCAGATGCAGCCCTGCCCATTCAGCGTTTCTGACGCTCGCGGCTCGGTCTTACACAACTCCTCTGTTGCTGCAGCTGGGGTGCCCCAGAAAGAGGCCAGATGGGAGCACAAACACAGGACAAGCAGAGAGGCTGCCGATGCCAGGGCACGGCCTGCACCTGAGGACCCGCCAGGGGGCTTCAATGCCGGGGTCACGACTGAACATTCCTACGAATTACTGGCTGTGTGACTCCTGCCCAAGAAGGAACACATCTAGCGAGGTTTTCCTTTCCCACCCGCGACGAGCAGACCCACGGCACCCACCGCCAGCGACATCGGAAGGGGCTGCGGGACAGCCGGGGAGGGTCGGCTGGGCACACCCGGGGCCCGGCCCTCGGCAGGTCTGGGCGCGACCTGCTCACAGGGACGGGGCCTGAGGCCACCTGAGCCCCAGCCCTGCTGCTGACTGCCGGGGGACCGTGGCACGGCTGAATTCAGGTTCACGACTGTCAGATGAGAGGGTTTAGACGGATAATTTCAGAAGGTGCCTTTACGCCCCCACGTCGTCTGTTCTTACCTGTTGAACAAAGCAGCAGGTGGGGTTACTGTCGGAGGAGAAGGGCCCACTGAGTAAACGCAGCTCTCCCCTCCCGACTAGCCAGGAAAACAAGCTTTTCCGCTCCTCACCCACCAAGTCCTCTCCAGGGCCCTCGAAGCTCAGGGCCTCCAGGCAGAGCCTCCAGGAACCGGCCACAGCAAGGGCAGGGGAAGGGAGTGCCCTCCGCGTATCCCTGACAGTTCACACAGGTGGCTACTCCCCAGCTGGGCCTGTCGCTTCCTAACTGCCGTGTGCCTCCATCAGCTCCTTAGTGCTAAGCCTTGGTTCTCGGTCGATTTCTAAGGTCCCTCAGTCTCTGGGTCATCAGTAAAACGGCAGATGGGTCCTGGTGGACGCTCTGTGGATTCCAGAAAAGCCGTGAGCGGCATCTTCCGAGCTGCAGGTCACTCAGGTTCCCACGTGGAACCCCCATGCCCCACCCATCTCCCCACTCGCCCACTCCCAGCCACAGGGCTCAACCTTGTCTGCGTCTGACCTGCTGGGATCGAGGCTTGGCGCTCGCCCTGCGAGCCCTCCGGTGGGAGGCACAGGGAGGTGTGCCCGGGTGGACTGACTTTGCACAAAACCTCAACACCGCCAAGCAGGATTCCTGGTACCACGGTAAGGGTGGTGGCCGCAGCCACGGCCAATGGGAGCCTTTGGAAAACACTCACATTATATAACGGCTCTTGGAGAAAATAAGGAACAAGCCCAGAGTCACTGGAGCTCGGGGTGGGACGGGGCCAAATTAGGGGAGCCTAGACTGGGCTCTCGGAGAGGCGCCAGGCTTCTCCTTCTCCAGAGGACACCGTGGCTCCTGACTGCAGTCTCAGAGACGTCCTGATGTTAAAGAGAAAAGAAAACCACAAGTTTTCAATCCGGGGCCCCCGCCTCCCCTCCACCTGGTGGTCCCGACGGATTCGCACGCTGGCTCGCCTGCCGCCCGGCCCCTGGCCAGCGGCCTGGGCCTTCAGCCTCCGATGAGCTGGCCTTTCTCCAAAGAAAGAAGCCCTGGGGGGTGAGCCCGAGCTCCGTCCCTCCCCCCACCCCAGCCCCCACCCAGGGGCTCCGCTGGCTCAATAGCACCAGACAGTAATCTCCTCTCAAACCACGCGGCGACAGATTCCCAGATCAGAGTGGTTCCGGGCCTCCACGGCCCCTCCGCTCTCTTGTGTGTAGCAAGTCATCTTAGCCTCCAAGGACCTCCTGGTAAATGAGTCCACGGTGCCTTCGGTGTGGTCGGGGGAGGTTGAGAAAACCATATCAGATGACACAAACCAAGGCCCTTCCAGCGAGAGTCCTCGCGCCTGGGGTCCAGGACGGCCACCCACCGAGGACACTCTCACCAATCAGGCCACGGAGGAGAGGGGGATAGGGTGTCACCCAGGACACTGCCCTGAGCCCTGGTCGCCCGACTCCCCCTGAAATCCAGCTGCAAAGGCTGCAGAGACATGCACTGCCTCTCCTTAGCATCAGAGCTGCCTCTACCCCCTCCCGGCTAAGGCGGTGCTGCAGGGTCCACATGGGGTATCCTAGAGGATGGGCAGGCTGCTCTGCCCGCTCCCGGCCGAGGGCAGGTGCTGCGCGGCCCGCACAGGGAAACCTAGAGGACGGCAAAGTGCTCTGGAGATGCCTCTGCTTCTTGTGAAAAGGCAGCTGGACTGCCCTGCCTGTGGGCAGCCTGTGGAGGGATCCACACGCAACCTCAGAAGGTCCCGTGGCCCCTGGTTTACAGCTGAGGATGCCGTGCAGGCTCTCTCAGGCCCCTCCTCACTCAGGCCCCAACTTTTGAAGGCAAAAGTTGCAGGCCAGGCTGAGCTCAGCCTCTGCTAACTGCAATGATTAGGAACCTGAATTGGCATCTTGCCTTCTTCTGGCCCCAGTTCCTCCTGGAAGCAGGGAGTGTAAGGGGCAAGTTGGGTGGAGGTGACAGGGGACTTGGGTCAGCTCACACCTGGAGGGAGGCAGGTACCTGGAAGGGCCTCAGAAGACACAGGGGAGGAGCCGAGCTGCAGGGTCTACTGCAGCCTCTCCCCACAGGCCACCCACAGAGGCCTCCCCCGCTCCTTCAGCAGGTGGGATTTAGGCCACGTCCGGTGATGGGAGGAGGGAGATGTCACAGAGGAGGGAGCGCTGGGCTCCCCTGACCAGTGCCACCATTGAGTCGGTGACGGTTCAATTACGCGTGCACTCAGCCAGGCCACCGCACCAGTGGTTTAATCAAGCTTGAATCTGGAGGCTGCTGTGACGGTGTCTGTGGGTGAGGTTAGCATCAATGACCGTGCCTTTCCGTAGGCAGATCCCCCTCCATCGAGTTGGCTTCACCCATCGGCGGAGGCCATACAGTGAAGTGGAGGTTTCCAAAAGCAGAAGACACTCTGCCTGAGACGCCAGCTCAGCTCCCGCCACTTTCCCACCTGATGGCCGGGCCTGTCAGTGAGGCCTTGCCACTTAAATCCCTTAGTATATGTACTATTTAGAAACATATTTATACCAGAGGCCTGGTGCATGGATCGTAGATATTAGGTATACTTATTAGGTATAGATATTAGGTATATTTACTACATTAACTTGTAATCATATACATATATATATTATACTAGTGGCCCAGTGCATGAAATTTGTGCACATTAAAAGAGAATTAATTAGAGGAAATATTTTAATATTGCTATTTGCCCTTTCTCTATAATAGAAGTGTCAGAGATGAAAGAAAATTAGTAAAATATATATAAAAATCTCCCTCCTGTCAGAGTCTGGGGTGCACCGTGGGACCCAGAGTCAAGTCCTTGCCCACTTGCGTGTCTCAAAATCCTGTGAGACCCAGACCTGGCCAGCCCCACCCCCATTAAGCCCTGCAAGGCTGGGGGTGCAGCCTCAGGTTCCCCAGCCCAGTGCCTGGTGGGGGTGCAGCCTCAGGTCCCCCATCAAGCCTCACTAGGCCGCTGAGAGCCGGGATGCTGCCCCTGAAGTTGAGTGGGCGCACTCAGGCACCAGGAGTCCCTGTACACAGAGCGGGACCTTGGCTTTGCCCAAAGGAAACAGGTGGACGAGAGGACGGAGACGAATGAGAGAGGCTGTGCATCCTGCCACGTGAGTGACAAACAGGAAACAGTCCCGACAGGCCCATTCTCACCGCGGAAGGACAGACCAGCAGGTTTAGAAAAGTGCCACTCTTACCCTGCAGCCTCCCCTCTGAGCTCACCTGGAAGCGGAGGCGACACTGTGATGTCACCGTCGGGTAAGTGTGAGTTTCCGCCAGACGTGGATCAGCTGTTAGAAGTGAGGCTCCCCCCCACTACCGCACCCCAGCAAGGCCTGTCGTGCACCTGAGGGACGCGCTCCCCCAGTCCCCCGCGCACATGGCAGGACTCCGGTGACGGATGCTCTGTCCCCTGAACGAACGATCCTGGCAAAGGCGCTAATGAGCCCGTGCGTCCTGACGCATGAATGACTGGTGACAGCTCCGAGTGTGGCGAAGAGCGAGACCCGGCGATAAGAGAATGACGCTGACTGGGATGTCGGGTCACTCGGGCCTTCTCAGGGCAGGGACGGACGGAACCCACGAGCTGGCCCTGAGCGGAGGCGGGCCTTCCTTCCCAGGACTGTCTGCAGCCCTGACGTTCTGTGATTTCACTAAGACAAACCTCAGGTTACCACAGGGTCTGAAAAGACCAGCTCTGGGTCTCAGGAGAAGGTTTATTTACCCACAAAGAAAATGCCAAACCACGAACGAGACTGTGGTAGCCTTGGTGTTGACGCCTCTGTGGGTCTGTCCATGAACCCCGATGGCCTCGGTCAGACCTGAGGCCCCGGATGGCCGGCCTCCCCATCGGCCCTGCCCAGAGCCCCGCAGGCAGTGTTGGCACCACAGGGGAAAAAAAAATCACGTGGGTTTCGGTCTGTGTTTGAAGACAAACTGCAGGAGGGACACCACACATTAGAATAAAATTGGCACCGAGCGAACTTTTGTACAATGTCGCGGGGCTGTTGGCGGGCTCTGGCACGCCTTCCTCTATGCAGGGGGGTCTGCGTGGGTCAGGGCTTCGAGCCCTCCTCCGGCCCCTAACCACGTACCCAAGGTGGCTCTGGACTTGGCCCAGGAGCTGGGTCCCCAGTGGTTTTCAGCTCAGAATATCAGAATATCAAATGTCCACATTTATAAAACCATGTATCGAAAGATTCTTCCCTAACACTTGCTACAGGCGCCCGAGGGGTCTCCCTTCCCTCCTCGCTGGGTCCCGCAGCCCCGCTCTGTGCCGGCATGGGATAGACGGAACGTGCGAGGGTTCAGAGGAAGCAGAGACGCCAAGCCTGGAAAGTGTGCCAGGGCTTCGCACACGACGCCTAACGAACACCAGGGCCTCGGCCCGTCGCCCCCTCGCTTCCATCCTGCAGTGAGCTGGCTGCTCCAGCTGCACGTGGCCGCAGGTTTCATGAACAGCCCGCCCGCCAGGGGGTCAGGGCTGCGCGGGTTCCACAGAGGAGTGGGAATGAGGACCACACAGGAGGCCTCGCAGTTGGCGGAGTTTCCGTTTCGGCGGTGGGCACCCACGCAGGCGGACGTAGAATAGCATGTCGCCTCCTGCGCTGTGGACACAGCCGGCGCAGCCATGGGCCCCGGATGAGCTCTGCAGCGGAGCAGGTGCCCTCGGAGATGAGCGACCCTCCGTCCTCCGAGGTCCTGGGAGGAGACAACGATGAGCCCCATCTGCTTCCTCTGTCCTGGCTGAGCCCTCTGACCGCTCTTTGTACTCTGTGCCCAGAAATACGCAGGGAGTAAAGAGACAGAAAATGCCATCTCTGCATTGTCAGGGGGAGGTGGGCAATTCCTTCCTCCCCGGACACCCAGCCTGTCTGTCGCTCCCCTGGTCCTTTACGTGGTGGGCACTGCTGTTCCTGCCAACCCCGCAGCCCCGGGCCACTGCCAGACCCAGAACAGCAGCTGTACCCTTGGGGGAACCACCCACCCAGAGCCCTTCAGAGACGGTCTGTCAGCACCTGTACCCGCCTGACCGAGGCCTGCTGCATATGCCCCCCCGCCCCCCCCCGCCCCGCACCCGTCTCCTGATGCCTAGACCCAGGGAAATAAAGCTCTTCTCAGTGGGAAGAGCTCAGAATCTTCTATTCTGGGTGGGGTAACCGGAGTAACGGATGTCCAGGGAGATTCAGGTGAGGTGGCCAGAGCCACGGGGCGGAGCCATGACCCAGCCAGGCCAAATCCTGGTCTTGCAAGTTCTCGCCTGATTCTAGCCCACCATGCTCTTTCCAGCTGGTTTTGACTTTCCAGCTACGTTTCCATGACGAAAGATGGTGACAGCCGTCTTAGAGTCACGGTGCAGACGGAGGCCCTGGCACGGCCGGCTGCACTGGGCACAGGAGAGTGTCAGTCTTAAGTATCAGAGGAGGCTGGCCTCTCATTTCCGTTCTGTTGGCATCCTTGCATCTTCCCTCCCAGCGAGAGAGTTCTTAGCCCACATCTCCCTTCTTTGTCATCTGTTGGCCTGTGTGAACTTGTTACTTCCCAGAATCCTCCACGCCCGTGGCCATGGCTAGTAGGTGAGCAGCTGCTCCGAGAACCCTTGGGAGTAAGTCAGCTCAGTATCCTGCCTGACTGGAGACGGGCGAGCGCTCTGCAGAGCGGGCGGCAGGTGCATGGAGACCAGCAGGTCCAGGAGATGGTACCTGCTCACTTCGCCCTTTCCAGGGCAGGGCCCATGCTCGGGCAGCCCCAGGTGGGAAATCAGTTCCCGGGAAGAACAGGGGTGCACTGGGAGCCTGCAATGTAGCTGCAGGGCCTGCCTGAAGCTCCTGAGGGGCCCGTGGCCATTGCTCCACCTGGGGGGTCACCTAGCCCGTGTCCGGGGCTCCAAGACAGCGGAACGGCTGGATCGCCCAGCCCAGACGCAGGGGGTCTCGTCTAAGGCCCGGCCCAGCCTCCAGGCAGAGAAGAGAAATGAGCCAAGTGCAGCTCACCACATGAGGCAGCAAGAGGGCGGGGGGCAGTCTGAGAACCAGGCCCCTCTCTCAGACTCAGCAGCCGGTGTGGATCCTGCATCGAGGCTGTGGCCTCCACGTTCCAGATGGAAGTCGGTGTGGGCCACGGTCCGCAGGCAGCCTCAGAATGTCTGGGGCAGCAGACAAATCCCAGGGCCGGCGGGGACTCGAGGCCACAAACCACGGCACCAATGAATCCAGACAAGGAATTTGCTAGATTTCTGCTGTTTGTTTTTTAGCTGCCAACAAACCCTTTCCGTTCCGGAGGGGCTCGTTACGTAAGGAGGGGCGGGAAGGAAGATGCTGCACATGAGGCCGAAGCCAGGACGGCAGAAACTTCAGGGTCAGCTGCTGCCACCGTGGGGGGTCAGGGGCAAAACACAGGGTTGTTTTCCAAGGCAGGAAAAATAGACGCCTGCTTCTCACACCCTAGGGATTGGGTTAAAAGCCATCAGCCTCACCCTGGCCGGTTTGGCTCAGTGGATAGAGTGTCGGCCCATGGACTGAAGGGACCTGGGTTCAATTCTGGTCAAGGGCATATACCTCGGTTGCAGGCTTGATCCCCGGCCCTGGTCGGGGCCTGTGCAGGAGGCAACCAGTCAATGTGTCCCTCTCACATCGAGGTTTCTCTCCCTCTCCCCTCCACTCTCTCTAAGAATCAATGCAAAAATGTCCTCAGGTGAGGATTAACAAAACAAAACAAAACAGCCACCAGCCTCTCAGGAGGCCTGGGCGCTGAGAGGCCCTCAGGGCAGGCCATGTCCCAGGCCTGTGCGGCCCTTTGCGCCCGGATGGGGCTGCGAAGAAGCGCCTCCCTGAGCCGGCCCGCAGCATTTCTCATCTACTCCCTCGTGGGGTCTTTATTTTTTGCTGAAAATGCCCAGAAGGTTCGGGCCAGGTCCTGCGGGGCCATTCCTAGAGCCAGGGGCCCCTTGGCGTTGCCCGTCCCTCGGTACCTCCGGCCTTCGGTCGCCATGCGTCCTGGAAGCCTCTGACTACATATCTCTGCCCTTCGCACCTTCAAGGTCCGGGGGACACCTCCCCCGAGTCGCAAAACATGGGGCTCCAGGTCCCAAGTCCTTGCACCCAGAGGGAGTGAACTCTGACCCCCTGGGACCACCGTGGGAGCCGACCTTCCAAACGGGCGGGGAGACCAGCCCGTCCTTGGGGAGGTCCCTGTAAAGGAGAGGGAGCCGACCCCACAGGTCAGCCCGCAGGAGGCCATGTGACCGCATCTGGCAGAAGCCACGCCTGCCTCGCCTCGAGCAGCCACAGCTCCTGAGACGCCCGGCAGCCGGAGGAATGAAGGACGGACAACGTACGCATGGCAGCCGCTGGGGCCTGGGGAAGCCAGAGGGTCCCATAGAGGAGTATGTCGCAGACACCGGAAAGAGAGGGAGGAAGAGCCCTCCTGTAAGTCAGTGATGAGCACGGTGCAGAGCAGGATGCACGCGCACAGGGACCCGCGGGTCAGACGGGGAGGCTCTGCCCTCCTGCCTGTGGTGGGAGAGGGTCTGGTCCCCACAGCCGCCCCACCGATGCCACCGGAGACTAGAGGACTTTTGCCGGGTCCGTGAGAAACGGCACCTGAGTGGCCTGTTAGGTAGGTCTCTTATTTAACTGTGGCTGAGCCTCGCACACAAAGTACAGGAGTTGGTACCACGTGGGACAGTGTTTCTCTGACCGCAGACAGGACACCGCAATGATATCAATTCAGCCAAAACGGGCTTGTTGTTGTTCTTAACAGAAGAGACTAGTGCCAGTGCCCCAGGAAACTGGTTTTAGGGTGTGTCTATCCCACCCCAAGCTCCTCACCACAGCTCACGGCCGGAGCCCTCAAGCCCAGGCAAGGTGGCTCAGAGCGCGGCCTGCATATGGGCTACGTGGCACTGGCCACAGGACACCACCCCTCGTTCACGTCTCCCCTCCGTGCACTTGAGCTGTCCCCCACAGCAAAGTTGAGTCTATTCTTCCATCCCTCACGTCTGGGCTGTTGTCATCCACAGAAACACAGCAAAATGACAACAGGTGACTTCCGAGTTGGCGATAAGGAGCGTTGAAGAATCCCCCAGAATCTTCTGGCATCTTCCCTGGGGAAACCAGTGCCAAGTTAAAAATCTCACCACCCTGAGACCGCCATGCCATGGTGGGGCCAGCCACGTGGACAGGAGGCCAGCCCAGGCACAGGATGCAGGATGGGGAAGCCTTGGGGACTCCTGCCTCAGCTGTCATCTAACTGAAAATTCGTGACAAACCCCAAGAGAGCGCTGCGGGGAAGGGGCAGAGTCAACCACGCCCTGGTGTCTGCCAAGATCCAGCCCAGACTTACAGGGGAGAGGGGGGCTGGGCAAAGGGACTGGAATCTTTGGTGACGAGTTAGGGACAGAGAAAAGTCCCTGCCCCAAGAGCCTTGGGGATGTTCTCCTGGTCGGCTCCGAGATTGCTCAAGCAGACCCCTCACTTATTGCTGAAAATCTAACCAACAAGCAAAAGAGGCAGGCGATGAGGTTGGTGGCGTCTGGCCGAGGCGGCAGGGCGAGTTTTCAGCGTTGTTGCGGGTTTTCGGTCTTGCCCAAGACGGCATAAGCCACCAGGTCGGCGCGTCTCTGCTTTTAGATGGAAAGTCCTCAACTCTGGGAACACTCCTTCCTGAGGCTGGTTTCGGGAATGACTAAATGCAGACATTATCTGCTAACAAGTGCTTGCTAGGGTGAATGGGAGGGACAGAGGAGTCCTGGGGGGAGGACTTTAACATTGTTAGAGCCACTGATGTATTTATTCACCTCAACGTCTGTCAGCAGTCTCCATGTGCCTGGAATTGTGCTGGATACAGGCGTTCACGGGGAGACTGGTCCAAGGTGGCGGGGGGTGGGGGGGAGGAGCGGCCCAGGGACTTTTGGGGTGAGGGGCACATTCTGTATCCTGCGGTGGAGGTCACGTGACTGAGAACATCGATCACAGCCCCTCTAATTTATACTTAAAATTGGTGATTTCATTGTGTGTGAAAACGCTATCTCAATAAAGCTGACCCAAAGTGACCGGTCCACTATCACCCATCCCCGTGCCACAGGGGAGAAAAGGAAAAACCAAGCATCTCTCTTATTAATCCTGGGACACGGAAGGCGTTTCAACGGGGTGACGTGGCACTTCCCAGAAGCAGCTGTGCCGTGGGCAGGAGTTATACTTTATTCTCTTGCAAAATTCTCCTCCTTCAATCGCCCCCTCCATGCCAACGCACCTGCTACACCTACCAGCCAGGGCACGCCCGTCCCCCTTCCCTCCCTGGGTCCGAAAGGCCGGCGCTTCGCCTTCCTGAGCCCCCTTCACTGGCACGGTGACTGCACATCAGCAGAGACGCACCTGCTGGACACCGAAAGCCCAGTATCTCCCGAAGGTAAGTCCCAACAGTGTGAGAGGCCACAAACCTGCCCAAGGCCTCTCATCCGGGTCAAGGTCGGGTGTGAAAGGGAACCAAGAGAGGGAACTCGTTAAACCACCCTCCTCTGATCAGCCACGGACCGGTTTGCTCACCACAGAAGAGAGCCCTGCTGGCCTGCGAGAGAGGAGTTAGGAGAGAAATCCGATGGGTGGAGATGCTCCGGCAGAAATGTGCTTGGGGAAGGCCAGTTTGGGGGGACCAGAGGGGGGCCCTCGACCTCAGGAAGGGTCTCGGAGTGGGGAAGGACAGGCCCTGGGCCCTCCTGGGCTACGGCCACGTGGGCCACCACCTCCCTGTAAACCACCTGCTCCCTCCAGCCACGCAGGGAGTGCAGGGACCGCTGGCGCCAGGAACACGGCGGCCTCTTACTCGTGATGAAGGCTGTGACCGCAGCCAGGTCATCCCAGCCCGGCACCCTCACTCCCCGCGTTCCAGGGTTCGTCAAAGGGAGCTCCCGAGACCCTAGAGCCCCCGGGGCCAGAGACTGGGCGCTGCGGGTTCACTCCTGTGAGTGAAGGCTGGAGTGCCTCGTTTTCGGACGTTAGCTTCGCAGACACGGCAGCTGGCAGCTCTCAGCTCTCAGTCAGCACCCTGGGGAACGAGGCCATTGGGATGATGGAAAAATACTCTTGGGATTTATTTTATTTTATTTTTTGCAATTGCACAATGACTGCCTTATCTTTCTCCGTGAGTGAAATTATAGAAGCTGATCTGGGGAGAAACTGCTAGACCCAGTGCCTAGTTGGACCTTGGGCAGGAAGGTCTGGAATCTTCTTAGATAAAGGAGCAGGAGCGGGAAGGCTGACTCTGACCCAGTCTGCTCTGAGATCCGCTGTCCTGCGGAGCTGGTCCTGAGCCTCTAAGACCCAGGAGGTTCTGGTTCAGAGGGTGAGGGCGGGGCCAGGAGGGTCCCAGCCATGAGGTGGCCACCTGGGCCCTGTCCCCTGGCTGAAGTGTTACCTTCCCACTTCCATCTGCCAGGCCGGGATCTGGGAAGGAAAAGGAGCATGAAGGCCTCCGGAAGCACTGCCTGCTGGGGAGTGGGTGGAGCTCTTGCATAGATGGTCCCAGCGCCCTCTCTCGTGCAGCCAGGAGGAGGAGACGTCCCCCTGAGGCAGCCACCAGGTGGCCAGGGTGAGATCACCAGGGGTCGGCAAGGCCTCGAGGGGTGTCCTGACACAATCCCAAGGGGCCTAGAACAGGGGTTCCCAGACCCCCAAGTCAGGCACTCAAAGCCCCTCCCCCCACCCCCAGGCCTGACTGGAACGTGCCCCTCCCCCCTCCAGGGCCCCCCTCCTTTCCAGCGTCCCCCTGGATTTGTGTTGGATTTCAAGGCTCTGTGATTTGGGAAGATAAGTGTGGATGACTCAGAACGAGTGGGCGGGGACAGATGCCTGCCACGAGCTCCGAGCCAGGCCTGGCAGGTCTGTGTAAAAGCCTGGCTGGGTCTTGGCCTAACATGAAGGGCAAATCCCACGGGGGAGGGGGCGGGGGTGGGGGCAGAGGGCTCTGCACATCTGAGCGGAAAGTCTGAGAAGAATCCCCAGCACAGCCCCATGCCCCCTTCCGGCCCCAGGTCAGCCCAGAACCGGCAGCAGGGTCACCAGGAAGCCCTGGCAGGAGTCTCACCAGCCTCCCTCAGAAGGAGGGGTGCCGCCCTGCCCGTGTGGAGGGGCTGTGCCAGGCTCCCCAGCATCTGCTACCAGAAGCTTTGTCCTCCCTCTCATCTTCGAAGCATCTCATGCCTGCTCGCCCCTCCAAGGACACATCCAGCCACCTCCCCTCACTCCTGACTCTGACCCAGGAGCGCTCACCTGGTGGCTGAGCTGCCCGGTACTCCTGGCAGGGGGTGGGGTTGGGGGGGGTGGGGGGGGCGGGGGGGGGATCATCCAGAGAACCAGCCTTGGTAGAAACACTGCTTTCCTGCCCAGGCTGGACAGAGAAGGGTACAGGTGGCTTGAATTCTGGGTAACAGTCACCCTCCCGACCCTTCTGGGTGGCGGTATTTCTCACGCTGTCTGCACAGGGCTCCCAGCGGGATACGCAGCACGAGCCTCCACCCCAGCCACGCGGAGCACAGCGCCGTGTCCCAGGGCGGCTGCCATCTCCCGAGGAGCCTCTGCCTTAACCCATTTTACCTCCCGTCTTGTCACCCTTTTCCTTCCCAAGAGAGGACGTCTCGTGTCCAATCAGTTCATGGAAGACTCTGCTCGCTGGCCCTGGTCCTCGCGGGCTGTGCGCCTGTCCCTACGCTGAGGGTCACGCGATGTCTGTCCTCATGACCTTTTCCTGAACACAGGTCACCCTTTGCTTTGGAAGTCTAGGAACACCCCAAATGCTCACCAGGGTCAGCCCCAATTTTACACCCCAAACCCCGCCGTCATGAAAACGTGACTTAGCTGGTGCAGCTCGCAGGCCCAGGGCCATGTCTGGTGTGAGGTCAGCAAACACGAGCTGTTTGGGTTATGAGAGAAGGAACAGCCACACAGTCTTCTGAGGCTCGGCGTGCCATCTTATCTGCCCTTCGCTCCTGACTCTGCAGCTGGTTCTCTCTCCAAGGAGCCGTGACACCCTGTGCGAGGAGCTCCAAACCCACAAGGAAGGAGGGTCCAGGCGAGGAGAGAACTCGGGCCCCACTCCACGGCCCGCTGCCCCCGCACCCAGGGCTGCGTGGAACCCCCACCAAGTTGGCAGCCGCCAGCCGTGGGGTCACCGCGGCGCAGCCCGCAGACGCTGGGCTGGCTGGCCGCCCCCCCCCCCCCCCCGTGTCTGCTCTATTTACTGAGTCTGCACAGCGGAGCTCTAACTCATGGGTGACTAACGAGCTGAAGCCATTATTACCAGGCAGATGGCAGACTCCCTTCAAAGCAGACACTAAACAGTACGATGCCACCACACAGCGCGCCGCAAAGTAAAATCAAAACAGAACCCAAGTCTGGCGTGGCTTCTCCTCTCTCCCTGCCTCCCCTGTGGTGCGTCTCGGGGTGGAGGTGCCAGAGGAAACCAGGACAGGGTTTGCGGTTCACGGCAGATAACACAAACAGGCCACTGCGACCCAGGAGACACCTCAGCAGGGAGCCACCCTGAGACAACAGACAGCCCACCAGAGAGCAGGCTGTGCCCACGGGGTAGGCGGGCCGCAGGGCGGGCCCAGACGTGACCGGCACAAGGACAGAGAGGGAACGAGCAGCAAGGAAACTATATGAACCCCACAGAACCCAACGCCCTCCTGCCTCCATTTCCTGACCAATAATCAAAGTGATACCACCCAGAGAATCCCATCAGAGAACAGGCAGGTCGAGCACTCCCTGAGAGGCGCTCTCCAGGCTCAGCTGGGCACTCCCCCCACTGACCGCTCACCCAAAGGAAAGGCCCTGTGTATGAGCATCTATCATGTGCTGGGAACTGGCCCTGGGTCCACCGGCCTTCACCCCAACCCGTGAGGCCTCACTGTGATCCCCACCTTTAGGCGAAATGTCTGGCTCAGAAAGATGAGATCATTTGCCCATGGTCCCCAGGTGGTAAAGGTTCATGGACTCCAAGTCAAGTCCAACCCCCAAGCCCGGGGCTGAAGGGCTCTGGGGCTAAGGGGAACCTCATTGGCACCAGGCGACTGGATTATACTCTTCTCATGACTTAGATGTTAGTGACTGAGGTTAGCGCCCTGCAGTCTGTCATTAAACCACTTTAGGGCTCTGGGGCTTAAGCCATGCTCATGGGAGAGGGTTCTCCCAGGCAGACAAAAGGTTTGCTGGGGAGACTGCAGGACTCCTGGGTGTGCGCTGTCCACCCCAGGGGTCCGGATGCTGAGACCACGGGGCCGGAGGCGTGGGGAGGCGCAGAGCCTCAAGAAGCCACGGCTTATAGGTCCTGCCCAGGAGTCCTGCTAAGCCACATGCCGTGGTGACAGCTGGAGGGCCAGTTTTCACCACCAGACATTCGTCACACGCCCATTCGGTGCAGGGGGAGGGGCGACAAACCCAGAGCCTGAACTGGAACCCGAGTTTGTAATTTCCTGGTAAGTGATTCAAGTTCTCAGAGCCTCGACTTCCTCAAGGGTAAAACGAGGCAAACCTCACAGGGTTGTCATGGGAATGAAAATCATTAACGTCCATGAAAACGTCAAAGATGCCGCCTAATACATAGTAAATAGTTACCAAAACACAGATAGCTGAGAGCAGTCCAAGAGGTGACAGGGAGACAAACTCCCCTAAAAACGAAAACCCTCCTAAAAACGAAAACCCTGGCCGGCCACGGGAGTTATCGCGGCATCAACCTACAGAACTAGCTGCCTGTAACCTAAGAGAAAATAACGCATAAGCAAAAGGCAGAGGCGCGGACCTGCGTCAGCCTACAGGCTGAGTTTGAGGGGATGCAGGAAGGGATGGAGCGGGACTGGCCTACGTCGGCATCTCGTAGGAGGAGAGGCTGAGATGCTTTCAAAGGAAGAAAAAGGCCTATGGTTTGAAGGTGAGCAGTGAGGGGGTTGGAAAATCCAAGAAGGATTCCATCGGTTAACAGCTGAGCTGACATGAGAACCCCAAATTAGGGCCTCCACGGCAATGGGTCCCTGATATCCGGCAACACAGGTCGATGAGGTCAAGACCAAGAGTCTTACTGGTCTTGGAATGGCGAGTCTCAAGAGCTTGTTCGAGAGTTGGTTTCAGTGCCGGCCTGGGATCCACCCCACGGTCCTCACGCTGTCCCCTCCCGGGCCCCCACCCCACCCTTCTCTTCCCACTCCAGCCTGTGACTTTAAGAGAGGCAAGAACATGCGTGCCTTCAATAGCCTAGATGACCAGTGATCTTTGCTGAATGAATTCAACCTTCAGTTTCCTCTTCTATAAAAAGGAGTTTGCACCTGTCTCATAGGCCCAATGTTGGGCTGAAAAAACCCCCAAACCCCACCATAGGTTTACCTAGCCCTGGGAAATGCCCAGGCAAACTGGGGAAGCAGCTGGAAAGGCAAGAAGCCCTGGACCCAAGTGGCCGTGCTGCCTGCCTCGCAGGGTCCGTGAGCAAGCCGGGCTGTTGTGAGTCAGAGGGCAGCCTGGCCGGAGGCCCAGAGCCCAGGGCACTGGTCAGTGTCTCTGCATTTGCTTCTCACAGTCTGGGGAAGCTTCATGGGCTGAACCCACACTGTGCCCGCCCCCCTCTGCGCTCACACTTCTCTTACCTAGCCCACCTCACAGCACCTGAAAGCCCCCCATTTATGTTTTGGGGTCTCCTCTGCCCTCAGAGGTCAGCCTGCTGGCGGCACCATCCTGACTGTGTTCCTTGGGTGCAGGGGGTGCCTGCGGAGCCCCTGCCCGTCCAAGGAACCCTCTCCCAACTGTTCAAGTCACCAGTCACCCTGAGAACCTGCCACCGTCTAGCGCTTGACGCTCTCCTGGCCCAGGAGTCTTGCACCGTCTAATGTCCTCTTTATCCACCTCCCCACCCGGACGACAACGGAGAGTTCAGAGGCACATCAGGTCTCATTCTTCTATTATAATCCCCTCCCTCCCTCCCTCCCTCCCGGGTGCTTCCCAGTCGCCAGGTCTCAAATACCAGCAACCACACACTCCCAGCTGAAGTCCTCTTCGCTTAGCCCCTGGCTTATGAGGGACTGGAGCCCCTGCCCCCCGCCCCCCCCAACACCACCAATCAAAACTATGTGTCTCACTCCGTGTCAGCAGAAGTGAGGCAGAGCCCGCAGCCTCTGAGTCCAGCCCTGTCCAGACTCGTCGGCAGTTCAGGCTGCTGGTCTCAGCCCCCACCCTCCAGCTGCCATCAGGGGACAGACAAGCCTTGGCTCAGACAGGGCGGTGAGGCCCTCTCCTACCACCTCTCCTCCCCCTCCTTGTGCCCCGCCCCCCCAATCCCCGCCCCCCCCCCCCCTCCCGCCCGTTTCTTCAATGCGTCGCTGTAAGTTGAAAGCAACAAGTACACTTTCTAGCCGGCCCTCCTCCGCAGGAGCCGTGACTCCGTATGGGTCAGGCGCCTCCCAGGGACAGCACGGGCCATGCCCAGCCCCTGTTCGGGACACACTGCATGCACAGCTTAGGGGCAGGGAGAGGGAAGGCAGAGCCCTCGCCTTGCTGAGATTTCCGCGAGGGAACTTGGAGCCAGGGTCGCCAGGGGGGGCGACCGCACGCGCGCGCGCGCGCGCGCGCACACACAGAGGAGCTGGGGCTCTGCCCCCAGCAGCTGGCGGGGCAGGAGGGACAGGACTTCCAGCAGCAAGAGCTGCACACGCCCACACTGCTCTCTTCAAACCACCAAGAAGTTACGTAAGGGAAAACACACGCTCAAGGTGGCGAAGGAACATTTGGTCCCCCCCGGGGTGTTTAATTTAATGCGCGGCCCCCGCAGAGCCACATGGCGATGACCGTCCGTCCCGCAGACAGAGGAGGCAGAGCTGCGGGACGAAAAGCCGCACACAGGGGCGCACCGTCCCCACGCACTCAGCACCCCGCTCCGCAAGGCCCGCTTACTCAGCCCCGCGTGGTCCTGCAGGCCTCCTCCCCGCAGCGCTAATCAGAAGTGTGGCTGCGACGCTGGTGACGGGAGACCGCGCTCCCAGCGCCGAAGATCCCGCCGCCTCGCTCCAGAGGTCCCCGAGAGCAGGGCGTGCCCAGCCGGCTGCTCTCCCAGCTGCTGATGCACGTCTGCAACAGATGGGGACCGGGCTGGGCGTGTCCCCGGCCCCGAAGCCTGCGACCAGCGGACGGCAGACAGCGGGAGCTGGCCTGACACAGCGCAGCGCGGTCTTGCTGGCTAGAGCCCGTGCGGCTCCCCACGCAGGCACAGCCCCGCAGCAGCCCGTGGAGGGCTGCACTCTGTCATCACCATCTGTGTCCCAGCCGCTGGGGAGGCACCCCCTTACTCCACAGGCAAGTCTGCGGGAGGGAGGGCCGAGCCAGGTCTTTTAAAAAGACAGGCAGAGGGAGAATGAAGGCAGGAGAGGCTGGTGATGCCGGCCGATGGCATCTGGGCCCAGGGTCCTCCGGCCAGCACAGCCCCTGCACTGTCCCCTGTCCCTCGGGCAAGGCCAGTTGGCTTCAGAGGACACCTGGAGCTCCCTGCCCTTGGAACAGGGAGAAAGCAGCTTTCTCTCTGGCAAGAACGATGGCGAAGGCCCTTTCAAAAGGCAGGGGTCCCCCAACCCTGGCCCCCCACCCCGACCAGACAGCCTGTCAGCCCCTGGAAGGCGACGTGGGCCCTGCCTGTGCTAACCATGTCCTCTTTCCTGTCGTTCTGAAGCGTTGATTCTGGGGCCCTGCTGACTCCCAGGGCGGCCAGTCCTGGAGAGAGTAAGCTGCTCACCTGGGACACGCCTCCCAGGTGCAAACCAGCCCACCCAGAGCCCACACCTCTCACCTCGTCTCAGCCCTCACACTCGGGGCCACTTCCCCCTGCCCAGACACCCAGGGACAGCCCTGCAACCAGACCCCAGAAATTGCTCACACTCGCCAGTCTGAGGCCTGCTGCCCCTGCCCTGCCTGGTCCTTTCTGAAGGCTCCGCCCACAGCTGCCCCTGGTCCTCTGCCTCCGGACCCACCCGGTGCTGCCCCGCGGGGCCCTCCATGGCCGGCTGCGCCTGTTTCTAGGGGTCTGAGTACAATAAACCTCTTCCTTATGACAGCCATTCTGGTGTCTGCGTGTCTCTCCGCACCCGGTTCAATCGAGTCCCGGGTAAGCCCGCAACCCCTGCCCTACGAGAGTGCGAGCCGGTCGGGGAGAAAGTGGGTTCGAGTCATTAGGAGACAGTGAGGGTCCCCGTTCAGAGCCCTGCAGTGTCCCCCCTTCAGTAGAACTTGCGAAGTCCACCTTTTCAGCAGGGAGGAGCTGCTTCGAAAGCCACCACGCGGCCCATCGCTGGCGGTGTTCCCGCAGAGCAAGCGTCTCCTCTGAGAATCCACCCTCCGATGCTGACGGGCGTGGCTGATTCAGGAGGCACAGGAGCGGGACGGGGGCTGTGGGCGAGGCACACAGGACGCCATGGCTAACCACCACGGGTCCCGATCGCAAAGGCGACTTGGGGAGTCTGGGACTCTGGGGAGCATCTCACGAGGTTGGGAGCCTGTGGCTTTCTAAAGGAGACTCTCAGCCCAGGCGGTCAGGGCATCACTGTGCCTCCCACGGTCCATTCTGAGAGCAGAGGCAAGCGTGGTGGCAACATCTCTCCGGGCGCCAGGTTCTGGCCCCACCAGCGGGTTACCTGAAAAGTCACCTTAAGCGGAAATGCTACTTTCTGGCCTGTAGGACCAGCCAGGTGTCACCTGAGGTACCCCAGGTCCTCTCAGACCTAAACACAAGCGCTCTGTGACAACAGCCCCCGTCTAGTCCCAGCTCAGTCATTGCTCTGAACCTCAGCGATTCCTTTGAGAAAAGACCTCTGCCCACCTCCCAGGGCCGCTGCAGGGATAACGGGCGAGCACACATTTGGACAAAAATAAGCACAGCTTGGGATTATTCCGGAACCAGGGGCAGTGCTAGCGTAAGCTCTCGGGTTAGCCCAAAGCCACTGTCCTTTAGGGATGAGCAGGGAGCCCCACCCTGCAGCCAGCTCCCAGGGCATCTGTACCAGCGTCCACCAGAGACCCAGCCAATCCAAACATTTTCTCCTGCTGGTTCTGGCACTAGCCTCGCCGGCTTAGCAGGGCCTGTGTTATTTATGTGCTTTATTCCAAAGCACACAGACAAGCCTGCGGAGGAGCTGGAAACGCCAGGGAAATGGGCTGCACCAGCCAAGGTGCTCAGAGGCTTGCTCCACGGGGAGACCGGCACCTGGAAATGACTGGCGGGGGGGTGAGCGCCTTTCACGGGGCTGAGTGCCAGCGATCCCACGTCTCCGGGACCTGGCGGTATTTATCAGAGCCTTAGCAGCATAAACAACTCTGCTCCGGCTTGCAAGCTCCCAACCACAAATACGGCGATTGTTTCACCCGCATTTACTCTCGCTTCCAAACTCTCCACTGCGCCCCAGGCTCCCGCTTTCTCTTCAGGCTCTGGGGGTCCGGCCGCTTCCTGGGACAGTGAAGGTCAGCCCTCTTGCAGGAGCAGCCCCAACGGGTCAAAGCCATTAGGAAAGTGGACCACTGCTGGCCCAACCCGAAGGTCTCAGGGACACTGCTGCCTGAGGCACGTGCCTCTGATTCATGCTCCCCACCCCCTCCACTAACTCATCTTCCTGAAGATGGCTTTCTGAGTGTTTCCCTCAGCACCCTCGGCAGACCAAAACAGACAAAGTAAAACCAGTATGAGATGAAACCCACAACACCAGGTCTGTGCGCCCTACAGAACACACCCCAGCTCCTAGGCGGGGCATGCCGGGCCCAGGAGAGCCCGGCCACAGCCGTCCACACCTCTGACCTCTTGGGCTCGCACGCACTGCCACCAACGTCCTCATGGGTCCCTCTCCACCCCAGTTGGCTCCCCTGGCCTCTGCTGGTGATCACCCTGCCTCTGTCCTGGAAATGACTTTTTTAGTGTATTTTTAGTGCTGGGCATTGACTTAGGCCAGTGGTCGGCAAACTGTGGCACTTGACTTGGGGACCCCGTTCCTGCCAACAGCGTGAGGCCAGCCTCCCGGCATTCATGAACTCCGCTCAACACGCTGGGACAACCTAGCAGTTTCTAAAATATCCCAGTGGGGAATCAACCTGCCAAACAGGCTACTCAGCACCTTGAACATCGTTACTGAACCCTCTGCCAGAGGGATTGTTCAGCAGCTCACAGTCCCCAGAGCTCCTTGTCACTGGAGAAATGACAGGCGTGCAAGGTAGCACTGGCTTGGGAGGGCCGCACGGGTTGCAGCACCCTGCCTGCCGCCCCTGCCCGCAGCCCCTGCCTGCTGCCCCCTGCCTGCCGCCCCTGCCCGCAGCCCCCTGCCTGCCGCCCCTGCCTGCAGCCCCTGCCTACAGCCCCTGCCTACAGCCCTGGAGGCCAATGCCTTCTGGGCCCGCCTCCCTGCCCTGCCTCAGAGGACTACAGGGGATTCTGCTTTTAGGTTGGCCGGTCCTTCCTAAGAAGATCTTTGGGAATCTGAAGGCAGCAGCCAGACCTCCTCTGAGCCTCAAGAATCAAGGAAACTGGCACACTGGTCTAAGATTTCCCCTCCATTCTAACACACCACCTGGTACCGAGGCTGTGAGAGGAGGGGTGAGGGGACACATGGTCTCATCCATCTCCGGCACCGGAGGCCTCGGATGTTCACTGGAGAGCCCAGATGTCTGCTGAAGAGCAAATGGCAGATTCGCTAGCTGCCCAGCCACTCCTTGAACACCTCCCTCCAGGTGCAACCAGGGAGAGCCAGCACGTCCTGGACTCCTGAGGGCGCAGTCACTGGGATCACTGAGACCTCACACCTCACTGAGGAGGGAGCCAGAACCAAGCCCACCTGCCTGAGGGCGCCAGTGTCTCCACCTTTCACAGCCAAGCTCTGGGCTCTCGCCGGTCTTAAGCTTCCACGTGGCATGCTGCCGGCCCCCCGCTCCCCGGGCCCCGAGTGTGCGGCAGGGCCCTTGAGCTCTCCATCCAGGAAGTGCCCTGTGCACTGGCTGTCTAGGCACATGTTGCTGCATTTGTGTTTGGCACATGTCACCTGCCAATCACGGAGTCACCACAATCGAATAACGTAACGCACGTGTACGCTCCAAGTCACGTGAGACCAGCTGGGGAGTGTCTTGCCCAACACCACACAGCTGGGTGCCCAGAGGGCCAGGCCTAGGCCAGGGGGCTCTTGATTTCGACTCCAGCAGCTGCTGGACAGCTGGCCGGGCTTACTCACGTGGCCCGCAGTGACCTCTCCCCTAACTTCAGTCTGGACAGGCCCAGGGTGTGCAGGGAGCAAAGAGCAGAGGATCGAGGGAAAGGATGTGCCGTTCGCGCCGGCAGCCAAACGATGATGCGCAGAAGGGGCACTGCCGGCCTGCGGTGGGCGGCCCCGAACAGGCTGAGGGCCTCTGCCCACTCGGCATCTTCGCTGAGCCGCCCCAGCCCCGCTGGTCACAAACACCCTCCCGCACCTGCCTCAGTTCCCCAGCTTCATCCTGTTACCTTCTAGGGCAGCGGTCCTCAACCGTGGCTGCTCATTAGAATCACCTGGGAATCCTTTTAAAATCCTGATTTCTGGGCCCCAGCCTCCAGAAATTCTGTTTCTTTGTTATGGGGTGGGGCCACATTAGTAACAAAGAAACAGAATTTCCGGAGGATGAGGCCCAGAAATCAGGATTTTAAAAAGATTCCCAGGTGATTCTAATGTGCAGCCAAGGTTGAGAACCACTGCTCTAGGGCAAGCATGTCAAACTCACAGCCCACGGGTCGCATACGGCCACAACGAATATTTTTGCAGCCCAGCCAATGTAACGGTAAGAAACATTTTAATAAAAATTTCATAACCTAATTTTTACAATATCCTGTTATACATAATTATTAATAACGGACTATAATAATGTTTGCTAATGACTGAAGACTATAATCAGGTTGCATTCATTTCCCTTATGCGCCTTATCGCAGGCGCACCATTTCTCTCCACTAACACTAGCAGCGAATACTTTAGCAGCCGACGGCCACATCATGAGTCTTGGACTGACTTGTTTGGTGTGCGCAACAGGAAATACTTGGCTTTAGGAGAACAAAAAAAATAGGTTTACTTGTGTTACGCTTATTAATTTGTGCAGCTATTCAGTGTCTGGTAAGTTAATGTTCAAGAAAAATATTAATTTTTATTAAAATGTTCTATCATTTTATGTTAACAATGACTCATTTATTTCAGCCCTTTGTATTCGGCATGTCTCTATCGAAATAAACCTACGTTCATATGAAAATGGAAGCCTTTGTTTTTTGGCGGCCCCCATAAACCTAAAGCTTGTTTACTTGGCCGTGTTAGCCTTTGAGTTTGACATGCTTGTTCCAGGGCCACCCCGTAGCCCCGCAGGAGCACACGCCGTCCTGAATGCTGCGCAGTCGCTGACTCAGCGCCTCATCCAGGCTCACGGGCCAACCAAGGAGAAAGCTCCTCGGACCGAGAAGCAGGAGCCCACCTTCTGGGAGGCAAATGTCCTCACCTTGGGCCGGGGATGTTCAGTGCCTGGGAAGTCTGTGTTTTCCTTAAAAACAAGACAGTGCCCCTCTCCCTTAACACCATGCTCCCCCTCCACAGCTCTCTCTCTCTCTCTCTCTCTCTCTCTCTCTCTCGGTTCCTCTCCTAACGACAAATGTCATGGAACCTCCAACACCAGACGATAGAGAAGCAGAAGACAAAGACCCCCTTGCGGGCCTCAGTCCTGGCCGGGAGGAAAGCTGCAGAGACAAGGAGCAAGCCGGCTGAGGGTCAGCGCAGCCCCTGGTGCGGCAGGCAGCAGCCACCACAACGTTTCTAGAAGGACGTGGCTGCTCTGGAAGGAGCCGAGGAAAAGACCGTCACGAGAGGAGTAAGGCTTAGGTGAGAGGAAGCGGGTGCCTGTGAGCCTGTGTGTGCCAGCAGGTCCCTGCATCTGCAAGGCCCTTGCTGCCCTGTGGGCCCCGGACAGGCCCTGCGGGCTGTGAAAGCTGGGAGGTCTAGAAGGCTCCCAGCCCCAGGTCTTCCGTTGATGCCACCAGCAGGGGTGGCTCGCCCGCCAGCTGCCGAGTGCTGCCAGGCTGAGCCGGGCCGGGCGCAGGCAGGCGCTCCCGTTCCGAATGTTTGCATAGAAGGCTGAGCAGGAGGCTGCGGCTGCCCAGGCGGCAGAAGCCCCCGCGGCGGCTTCCCATGCACAGGCTCCCCGATGTAACTGCAACCAACACATGGCACTGGGCACGGGTCCCCCCAGATTGCCGCCTGGCGCGCCCGAAGCCCGTGCTCCCTGAGGCAAACCACAGGCCTCAGCCGAGCGGAGGGGAAAGGCTGCTTTTCTGCGGCTTCAAATCCCAGCTTTGCCATTTGCTAGGCTGTGACCTTGGGAACATCCTGGAACTTCTCTATGCCTCGGTTTCCTCACGTGTAAAATGGGATGAATAATAACTGTCCTACCCCACAGGGTTGCTGAGAAGATTAAACCTGTGTGTGTGCATGTGTGTGTGGGTGTGCACGCGCGTGTACATACAGGGTGTCCCAAAAAGTATACACACACACTTTGAATAATTATAAAGGCACTGTTCATTAAAATACGTTTTGTTTTCAAAATCAGCTATTAGCTGTTAAAGTGTGTATACATTTGGGGGGACAACTTGTACATGTAGAGAGAGACACACACACATCTCACATACACACGTTACTCTGAATGCACCGAGGACGCTGCTGGGCCAAGGGCACACGAAGTGTCAGTTCCGGGTTTTATGGAGATGAGCAGGGCTGGGAGCTGGTGGGAACCACAGGCCGTGTAACCTGGGACTAACGGGGCCCCATGGGCCCCTCCTGCTGTGACAACTGCCACTGGCGGGAGCTGCAGGGACCCCGAACCTGACGGCAAAGCAGGAGATGCGGGAGGTGGACAACGCAAATCCTGGGAGCACGCACCTGCAGCCCCTCTGGGCAGGGCTGGGCTGGAGCGGAGCCCCGACGCCCACGATAGCCCCTGGCACAGTGGGATGGGCTGTAGGGCCGGGGAAGGGCTTGGGTAATGCTGTCACCTCCTTTGTCAACCCCCTGACCACCCCGCCCCCGACCACCCTTCAGTGAGCCTTGCCGGGTAAAGACCCGGATGGAGCTAAGAGGGAGCAAGAGACAGGCCTGTCTGGAGGCGCTCTGACCTGCCGCGGAATCGGGTGCCGAGCTCAGCACACGGTGAAGCACTGGACAGACAGGCGTCCAGGCGCTCCAGGTGGTGGGCACTGGGCTGGGCGGGTCGCGGGAGGGGGTGAGATTTTGACAGGTAGAGGGCGAGAGGGTCAGGGCCGTCCTGTGGGAAGGTGGGCAGGACTCCGGGCACCGAGAGGGCGGCTGGAGCAACGGCCGCGGTCCTGGGAGGTGCTGGGGCACAGGCGGTGCCCTAAGGGCTCTGTGTGGTCAGTGCAGGGCCCCCGGGGGTGGGGAGAGCGGCACCCCGCAGTCAGGCTCCCTTCTTTCCCACGAATGAGTGCGGGGGCGGGTGGAACAAGAATCCACAGCAGAACATGCTCAGCCCTGATGGAAAAAAGCAAACAAAAGAGCAACCCTGGACCAACTCATCCGTGTGGGGCAGCTGGCTGCCACCAAGCTGGCCGCGCCGCTGCGGACGCCTGTGTCCCTAGGATGCCAGCCTGGTTTTCAGCTCCCGCCACCTCCCCTCCCGAGACACAGCAGCTGCAGAACCCGGTGCCCGCCTTGGCCGTCAGGAGCCCGAGGCCCAGCCGGCTCCGGGGGCCGGCCCGTTAACTCAGCAAGAGTTTCGCCTCAGAAGGTCTTGTGTCCAGGGTTGTTGCCTACAGAGATTACAGACTAAATAAAGTGGAATAAATGCTGCAACTTTTGAAACATTTTGGCCATTTTAAAAGAAGTCTCTTAAAAGATATTATACTCTTCCTTGCTGTTGTGGGTTGAACTGTGTGCCCCCCACCCCCTGGCCACTGAAAGGCATGTTGGGGTCCTGCCCCAGCCCCGAGGATATGGCCTTGTTTGGCTGGAGACAGGGCTTTTACGGAGGTCAAGTCCAAACGGGATCACTGGCCCGGCTCTAATTCCAAGTGGCTTATGTTCTTGTAAAAAGGAGGACTTTGGACATGGAGACAGACAAGCAGAGGGAAGAGAATGTCTCCAAGCCCAGGAAAGAGGCCTGGGGAGAGGGGCCTGGGGGAGGGGCCTTGGGGGAGGGGCGTGGAGGTGGGGCATGGGGGGGAGGGGTCTGGGGAGGGGGGCCTGGGGGGAGCCCGGGATGGCTCGGTGACAGCAGCCTGTGTCTGCCTGGCCTCACTGGTTTTACTGATTGCTGGTCCCCTCCTCTTGCCTGGCAGACTAGCTGTCACTCATTAAGGTTGTCGTTCACTACAGAGGCCCTTCCGCTGAGTGTCCCGGCAGCTGGTGGACAAGAGCTTCACACCAGGCAGCCCCTGCCAGTTCCGTAAACGGCACAGTCAGCACACACATAATTACTGTTTTGATTTGGTTCCTCTGGCTGATCCTTTACTGTCAGCTGCCCCTTTATCAGACTCAGCCTCTATCTCCGCACCTTCTGGTTCTGGAGCCTTCCCTCCGCCGCCCTCTCTGGGACAGAGCCACAGTGAGCTGTCAGGGGGCCGGCCGCCACCCACGCATTTGTGACTACACAGCACACCACCCACTTGCTAAGTGATCCCCGTGCTACCCTAACCGCGGCCACCGTGGCACCGTGACCCAGCGCCGTCTCCCCGGGACCTGCTGGCTCCAAAGAGGAGGCAAGGGCAGTGACTGACCGAGGGACCAGTGTCATCGCGGGACTTAGCAACCGAGAGGGGACACCTGAGGATGTAAAGGGGCCGCGGGGACAGGTGGGAGGGTCAGAGAAGAGGCAGGCACTGGGAAGCTCAGTGGTATAAACCACATGCAGCACAGCCCTGGCTGACAGTGAGACAGCGGTCACCCATAACGAGGTCACAGCGGCCGGACTCCCTGTGGCACCCCGCCACCGACTTCAGGCCTGGGCTCGTGGCTTGCTTTTCTAGGGCATGGGGTGCCACTCCCGAGGGGAGCCTTTAAGGGCTGCGCTGGCCCCTCTGACAGGAAGGGCTCCGATAGGGCTGCTCCTGAACAAACGGACATGGACCCGCTCCCAGCAGCCCCTGCCATACACAGGCCACAGGAGAACGGACATGCCATTGCTCACCGCTGAGGTGCGGGGCCATTGTTACCCCGGCACAGTCTGGCCAATGCACGCGGCCGTCCTGCCCTCTTCCTCTCTTCCCCGAGTCTACTCCGGCCCCTCTATAAGCTCAGAGTAACTTACTGTCGGCAAACAAGCTGTTTTCTGGGCTTACGCGCCCTGTTGGAATTGACTTTGGACTGAAGAGTCCCCGATAGTGAGCCCTGAACCCCAATACAACACGATGCTGCGGTTTTCTTCAACAATTTTTTTATTGGTTTCTGATTACTAATCCTTTGGGTGTATGTCTTGTGTCCTCAAAAATATCCTTTATAATAAAAGTGTAATATGCAAATCGACTGAACAGCGGAATGACCAGTCAGTGGGGGGTGGGGCCAGCGAGCAGGCGGCACCAAGCCAGCCAAGGTGCATGCCAGCGGGCAGAGGGAGGGGACAGCGATTGGGGGTGGGGGGGGTGCGGGGCCGGCCACTCACCGGCCTGTGCAGTCCCCTGATGGGCCCGCCCAGTTGCCTCCCACAGAGGGATACCAGACTGAGGTTTAGGCCCCTTGGGAAGCGGGCCTAGGCAGTCAGTAGGACATCCACAGAGGGCTCCCAGACCGTAAGAGGGTGCAGGCCCAGCTGAGGGACCCGCCCCCCAGTGCACAACGTTTCGTGCACATGGCCTCTAAGTCTTAAAATAATGTTATGATGCTCTTTCTGAAAACACTCCTAACCCTTAACGTCTACACCAGACACCCAACATGTGCTCCCCCAGGCTGGATTTAACTCAACAAGCTCGCGCTGGACAGCCGTCCTGTGCCAGGCACACAGGCGACAAGGGCACAGAGAGGAACGGCCAAGTCTCAGCCCTTCAAGCAAGTCCTAGCTTAGGGGGCGAATGCGTTCCAGACAGGCACTTGGTCTGAAAGGCAAGGCTGGTGTGCAGGAGGCCCGCCCCGTTTCTGCCTGTGCCTCTCCTCAGTCCCACCCCTTCTTTCATATCCACCCCTTCTTGCCTGGGGACGTGTCCACCTGTCCTTTCCTTAGAACAAATGGCTTAGGCTGAGGTGCACCCAGGTCAGTGGTTGCCAGACCAAACTTCCTCTCTGCCTAGGGCTCCTTCACCCCTTTCCTGCCCTCAGCTGCCTCCAAATGAAAATCAGTAACCAAGCAACCAGTAGGTCCTTGGCCAGTGAGTAGTGAGGGTGCCCAACTAGTCGATGTGCCCAGGACTGTCTGGTTCAAAACAGAAAGCCTTATGGCCCAAGAAACCCCTTAGTCCCAGGCCAACCCAGACAGCAGCCACCCTAATAGGTATTAGACCTGTCCCACCTCACCCCACATTCCCTCCCTTGACCCCCATGAAATCTCTGCCACCCACTACCGCCCTCCTCCCCCTCTTTCTCGTGGCTCCTGACCCCCAGCTCCACTGATCCCACCCATTTCCTCTTTCCATTTTCCAGCTCTTCCGTCCCTGAGGAAATGCTCTCCCACCTTGCGCTTCCTCTCTGTTTCATTAATGAGGTAGAAATCCACACTGATCACTGCACAAGAACAGAACCAGCGCTTCGTGTTTCTCCAGGAAAAGTCCCTACTATTAGGTGAAAACCAAAGTTTTAAAGTGAAATTAAACATAAATACTACGGTCACCACATCCCAAGTGTGAGATAGATGCCCAGAAGGCTCCTTTAGAATTTCTGCGACACTTTCCATTCCTCTTATCCCTCCTCTAATCAAACCCACTTTTTACAAAATATCCTTGGAGATAAATAAAATGCCATTACAACCCACTTTGTCTCCTGCTTTTCAAGCACTGTATCCGCGCATCCATTCTCTCAGCTGAACGTTTTCTTAACACTGCATATGGCAGAGACTGTCACCCTGAAAGGTCCTGGGTAAGCCAAAGGCCACCTTAGCTCCTCAACAGCCAACAGAAATCAAGATCAGGGAATTTAAGATGAAAAGCAGAAACCAGTGTGGACAAAAGGGGCCATATGCCTACCTGACTAACTCAGGGATGGCCTGCGTAGCAGCCTTGCAAACTCAGAGACCTAAAGTAGCCACAAAGGATGGTCTGAAATTGAAACTTTCATATATATATATATATATATATATATATATATATATATAAATTTATTTCAGAGAGGGAGCGAGAGATAGAAACATCATTGATGAGAGAGAATCATTGATCAGCTGTGTCCTGCACGCCCCACACTGGGGATGGAACCCACAACTCAGGCGTGTGACCTGACTGAGAATTGAATCATGACCTCCTGGTTCATAAGTCGATGCTCAACCACTGAGCCATGTCAGCTGGGCTGAAATTAAAACTTTAAAATTAAAAAGCAGTCTATGGTGGGTAGTCCTAGGCCAGTATCTTCCCTAACAAAGATCAACTTTGATCTCAACTGAGTCTATTGTCTTTTTGCATCTATGATAACATACCTTTGGAATGTCAGGGTAACTTGTAACTTCCATTTTTCTGGACCCCTGAGGGCACAACCAATGCACTAGGGCAGTAAACTGAGGCTCAGTAAACCGCGGCTCTCGAGCCACATGTGGCTCTTTGGCCCCTTCAGTGTGGCTCTTCCACAAAATACCGACTTTTGCGCATGGGCCACGAAGTTTCAATCGCACTGTACGTGCGCACCCGCACGTGGTATTTTGTGGAAGAGCCACACTCAAGGGCCCAAAGAGCCGCATGTGGCTCGCGAGCCGCGGTTTGCCAACCATGGCACTAGGGTGCCAGGGCGGAGACCACAAATTCCCTCATTGTTACTGTTATCATGTTAATTGTTGACTGTTAACTATCCTGCACCCACCTATGTACTACTGCTAGTAAAAGAAGCATGTGTCTATCATTTTACTTTTTACCCAATCCCAGGGGTTTCCCCAGTTTTGCCTTCTCCCACCTCCTTAATCTATCACCTGCCTCTCCTCCTTTTGATGGTAGTTTATAAAAATAGGTGAAAAACTGCCATTCTCGGAGCATTATCTCAATACACTGAGATTCTGCTTCTGGGCAACTGTCAACGGTTTGGCTCAAATAAACTCACAAAAATTCTTTACAGGTTTGAATGTTTCTTACGTTAATACCAGAAAAACAGAGAAAGCTAGAGAGAACACAAGTCAAGCCTCACATTTGGCTGCAAACTTCCTGCAGCCACTGGCCCTCAACCTCAATGCCCACCACGGGGGGATTAAAAAAACATCACAGCCCAGCTGGTGTGGCTCAGTGGTTGAGCGTCAACCCACAGTTCCATTCCCATTCAGGGCCCATGTCCCGGTTGCAGGCTCAATCCCCAGTAGGGGGCGTGCAGGAGGCAGCCAACTGGTGACTTCTTTTTCTCATCATTGATGTTTCTATCTCTCCCTCTCCTTGCCTCTCTCTGAAATCAATAAAAACCTATTTTTAAAAACAGACAAATAAAGATAAAAAACAACACAATCCTCCCTAGCCAGTTTGGCTCAGTGGATAGAGCATCAGCCCAAGGACTGAAGGGTCACAGGTTTGATTCAGGTCAAAGGCATGTACCTCTGTTGCAGGCTGGATCCCTGGCCTGCGCCCTGATCGGGGCTTGTGCAGGAGGCAACCAATCGATGTGTCTCTCTCACATCAAAGTAGTCTTTTCTCCCTCTCCCTTCCATATTCTCTAAAAATCAATGGAAAAATATCCTGTGTGAGGATTAACAACAAAAACACACAACACAACCAATGCCTGGTCTCCCAGTGACTCATTCAATTGATTTAAGACGAAGCAGGTACTGGAAGTTTTAAATGACCCTCTGGTAACGCCAACACACAGCCAAGGCTGAGAACCACAATAGTGGACCAAGGTGCTCATTTTCCATAAAGGGAAACCAGGCTGGCAGATGCACAGTGTTCCTGCATACACAATCCGGTTATTGCTTCTGGCGATGGCCTGTCTAAAACCTGGATGGCTGTGTGTGGCTCTTCTGCCATGGCTTCCAGTGCCAGACCGTGCACATCCCGGGGGCTCCAGAGGGACCACAGGGCACCCACCTCTGCAGCAGATGCGATGAACCTCCTCACCCTCTTCACGCCCCTTCTCACCCAGCCTGGCACGATGCCAGGGTAACCATCTGGTCCATGGAGGAGGAAGCGCAAGTGGATCAGGGGGTCCGGGCACCACTATTCATTCAGCAAGTACTCCGGGAGGAGCCCCACCCCACGCTGGCCCTGCAAGGGGTGCAAGTCCTTGCCCCCACCCTTGTGAGGAAGACCCGCATCTCCTTTCCATGGAGCCGTGAGACGGGGCCTGAGGGTCAGAGTGGCAGCTTAGGGGTCTGAAGAGGGCACTCGCTGTGCCAGTGGGGGTGGGGCTGTCCTGGAAAGCAGGGCCAACGTTTGGTTCATCTTCGGGTTTTCCTGGCCTAGTGCAGTTCCTGGTGAGCAGCAGATGCCAGCAGATGAGAATAACTTGTTTAAAGCATGGGGGAAAAAAAGAATGACAGAAAAGCCCATCTCACCAGGTGGAATGCTAGAAAGTGTGGTAAAGCGAATATGAGAGAAAGGATGGCTTTTCTGCAGGCTTAGGAAACTTACCCACTGACAACCGTCTCGCCCTGTCCCTTCCTCCCTCCTAGAAGGGCCCTTGGGCTCATCAGGGTATCAGTGTGAGACTGCCAGGACTTGAGTCCACTCGGTATGTTTGACATGTTCTGACGTGTAATCTGAGGATTCTTGGATGGGACACCAAAAGCATAGGCAACAAAAGAAAAGTAGCTATATTGATCTTCATCAAAATTAAAAACCTGCATGCTTCAAACACACCACCACAAACAAGAAAGGACAGCCCTGCCGGCGTGGCTCAGTTGGTTGGAGCGTTGTCCTGTACACCAAAAGGTGGCGGGTTCAATTCCCAGTCGGGGCACATAACCAGGTTGCAGGTTCGATCCCTGGTTGGGGTGCATACGGAAGGCAGCTCATCGATGTTCCTCTCTCACATGAATGTTTCTCTCTCTCTCTCTTCCTTCCCCTCTCTCTAAAATCAATAGGCATGTCCTCAGGTAAGGATTTTTAAAAAAATGAAAGGACAACCCACAGGAGAAAATATTTGCAAACCTTCTGTCTGAGGAGGGATTTATATGCAAATATATAAAGAACTCTTGCACTCGATAATAAAAAGACAATCCAATTTAAAAACGGGCAAAGGATATGAGCTGACAATTCTCCACGGAAGATTAGACATGGCTAAAAAGCACGTTTTAAAAAGATGCTTGACAAGAGCAGTCACTAGGGAAACGCAAATCAAAACCACAATGAGACTCCACCTCACACTGTGAGGATGACTAGGAGGAATGGGCAGGAGTGCCGGTGAGGCTGTGGAGAAGCTGGGCCCTCACACGCGCAGGTGGAGGGTAGGATTATGGTAAGCCTGTTTGGAAAAGTGCCTGGCAGTTACCCAGAAGTTAAACATGGAGTGACCAGATGAGCAGCAATGTCATTCCTGGGCATAAACCCAAGAGACATGAAAGTATGTGTCCACAGGAGCATGCGCACATGAATGTCTGCAGCATTGCTCCTAAGAGCCGAACGATGGACGCAGGCCAATGTCCTTTAACTGATGAATGGATAAGCACCAGGGGGTTTAGGTGCTCTGGCCAGGTAGCTGGTTAGAGCATCCTCCCAATAAGGCAACGTTGTGGGTTCAATCTCAGGTCAGGGCACATACAAGAATCAACCAATGAATGCATAAGTAAGTGGGACAACAAGCCCATGGTGTTCTCTCTCTCTCTCTCTCTCTCTCTCTCTCTCCCTCCCTCTCTCTCTCTCTCTCTCTCTCTCTCTCTCACACACACACACACACACACACACACACACACACACAAACTCAGTTTTAAAAATGAGGTTTGTTTATGCAATGGAATATTATGCAGCCATGAAAAGGAACAGAGCTCTGATACCTACTATGCCATGGGTGAACCTTGAAAACACTACGGTAAGTGAAAGGAGCCAATCACAAAAGACCACACATCACATGGTTCCATTTGTATAAATGCTTAGGGCAGGGAAACCTATAGACACGAAGAGCTGGTTCATGGTTGCCTGGGGTGGGGAGGGGATGGGGGACACATTGGTGACAGCTATCGGGTTCCCTATGTGCAAGTCTGTCTTCTCCAAGTTCCCCTTTTTATAAGGACACAGTCACATGGGATTAGGGTCCCAACCTGCTCCAGGGTGAGCTCATCTCACCCAGTTTCCGAGGAAGGCCATGTTTTGAGGTCCTGGAGGTTAGGGCTTCAGCTTTGCTTCTCTGTCCACCTCTTACCCCTTGTGAGTCGCTTATTATTTATAACACTCTGTTCTAAGTCTGCAAGCCTGTTCAAGAGGGACGAAGTCTTGTCTAAAATGTTAAAAGCAGCATTTTACGTACATCCTGAGATCGCGCTGTCCTGACTCCAGTCGTGGAGGCTAAAATAAACTTCATTCCGGATCCCTCCCTCACAATGACGCAGTCACAGTCCTTGTAATTACAGGGCACTTTCTATCCGGGAGCCGGAGCCGGCCAGGAGGGGATGGGCGTAGTTTAAATCATGGCCTCTTGTTAGAAGAGGGAAGATGGCCATGTGCACAGACACCCAGAGGTGCATCTGAAACGACAGCAGAGACGCTTCTCACCAGGGGGCTGTGGGAGCCTTCGGGGGTTGGGGGGATGGAAATATAAAAAGCAGGGCTGCCCCTTTGGGCATCTGCTCTGCCAGGCCCTGAGCTAGAGTGCAGAGGCCTCACCCCTCCTGCTCTGATGGACACGCGTCGCCCCATTTTACAGACGAGGGGCCGTGGCCCACGTCACAGAGCTCTAAGGGCAGAGCGCATTTCAGGTCCAAGTCTGACCGCTCCAAAGCCCTTGTTCGTTCCAGACCCTGAGGTGATGGGCAAAGCTAAGAAGGAGCCACTGCATCAGGCCTGGGTCAGGACACAGGTGGCCGTAGCGACTCTGATGGGTGGCGGGGTGGAGAGCCACCTGCCTGCTGGGTGAGGCCGCAGAGGAAGGTGGGGCTGGGAAGGAGGGGAGTGTCCGTCCAGAGGTGGGGCGCCTGTCTGTCCCACACAGGACAGCCTTCCCGGGTCCGAGAGGGGCAGCTCAGCCAGGACTTTCTGCAGGCTCCAGGGCGTCCAGGACCCGCACCTGCTGAGCTGCCTGGAGGCGCGTCTAGTTTGGGACCAGCAGGACCCTCGGCACACCACGCTGCCCACACCCAGACCCCGAGCTTGTTGTCATTACACCAGTGAGATCCGCTGAGAAAGAACATCAGTGACAGCTTCCTGTGCCCCCAGTTTAGCCCTCAGCTTTTGATCGATCCTTCCCTCCACGATTTCTCTTTTCCTTTGGGGCAAGCACCCACCCCACCCCCCTTGCCGCCCAACCCAGAGCCAGCATCGGACCATGGTTGACCGCAGCTGTCAAGCTCAGCTGCACCCACATGCCAGGGACCGTGACAACCTGAGAGCTGCCTTCGGTTCAGAGACAGCTCTGCACCCACAGGAGTCTACCCCCAGTGGTCCGTGAAACCTCCCCTGCAACCACAGGGCATCTCCCAGGAGTCGGCTTTCTGCTGTTAGGCCCCCTAGCCCGCTCGGCCTGAGCAGTGACAAGTTCCCTCAGGACCCTGGACACAGGCTGTGCAGGTCCCGAGCCATCCCTAGCGGCAGAAGCCGCGCAGGGCTCCTGATGTTAAAGGGCCAGCTCAGCCCATTTGCTAAGACGTCCCAAACGAGGGTCATGACCCCACAGCCAGCGCTTGAGGCGGATCTTTGTTTCAAGTCCACTTGAACCTCCTCCGCTTTGAGCCCAGCCCTGCAGTGGGAGCCCCCTCCTGCCAGCTCTTCACTGCAGGAACCTCTGCAGGAAAGACACACCGAGGGACAGGTGTGACAGGGGACACACCACGGCTGGGGCGCGGGGGGGTGGGGGGGGACTAAGGCCCTCCTCCAGCCTCACCAGTTACAAGAGAAAGCAAATCCCTCAGATTTGGGGTGAGATGCTCATTGTTTTTTAATTAAGGAGAAAGTTAAACTTCTTCAAATGCTATCACAAATACAGGTATCCCCCCAAAATGTATACACACTTTGTAGATTTTACCACATTTTGAAAATGAAATGTATTTTAATGAACACCGCTTTTGTAGTTATTCAAAGTGTGTGTATACATTTGGGGGGATACCTTGTATTTTGAAATAGCTTTGAATTCCATATTAGGCCAATTCAGGCGGAATGGGGAGGGAAAGGGGGAAGCTGGGCAGGAAGCTACAGCCATGCAAGTAAAAGCAGGAAACTGGCAGCTCATCGGAGTGGCCGACAGAACCCAGAGAGGCTCCTGACATCCACGTGTCACCTGCACCCTAAAAGTTTCCCCAAAAATGTATCGGCCTCAAAACAGAGAAAGACCAACGGTCAATAATAATGATATAGAAATACTCCATGTCAATGAACATGCATAGAAATAGTTAAAATAAATATACATTTTAAAAGCTCGGGAGCCAGCCTGGAAAGGCGCCTCATAGAGCTGAGAGGGGGAGAGAAGCAGAGCTCAGAGGGTTCCAGGGCTGACAGCTGTTTCCACCCCCTGGGCAGCGGGCTTTTAAGCATGAACACTGTCACCATTTCTCCTTAAGATGCTTTATCGGCCTGCCCGCCTGCCTTCAAAAGGGCCTGGGCCTGGGCAGGGAGGAGCATTTTTCTGGGCTAGAGAAACAGGGCTGTGGGCTCCAGTGAACCCCGAGCCCTTGGTTCCCCACCCCCTGCAACAAAACCACAGGTGCTTACAGGTGCCTCTGGCAAATGGCTTTGGGAGAAGAGAGACGCTCAGGAGAGCCGGGCAGGTGCTGGGCTCTGGGAACGCCTGTGGCCCGAGGGGCGGGCACGAGCTCCAGAAAATACTCGAACCTGCATTTCATCTTCCCTGACCTCTCCCTCCAGGCAGTTCCTCTATTACTAGAAACAGTGGTGACGCAGCCCAGCCCAGAAGAGGAAGGCTGGGCCAACTCCCACCCCGTGGCTCCGGGCCGGGTCAGCAGGGCACATTGCACTACCCAGAGGCAGGGTTTCCTGGATGCGCAGGGCCCTGCGTCCCCTGCACTTGAGCAACACGGCAATTCTGCCCGGCTTGCCTCTGGCATCTGTGTGCCCTTAGCCGGCTCTGCCCGAGCAGCCCGAGGCGGCCACCAGGGTCTCGGGGAACCGGTGTTCCTGGGCCCGGCCTGGTTAACTGAATTGGACACAAGGTCACCATGAGAAAGAACGGGCAGTTCTGGAGCCAGGCCTGTGGCCTTGCAGCCACCATATGTGTTAACCAGGTCATGTCCTAAGCGACCTGATTAGGAGTGAATGTGCTTAAATACCCACCCCGGCCCCGGTGACCACGGGGCCAAAGCCAACCTAGAAAAACATTTTTTAAAAATAAAACAGGCAGTGATTTTTTTTTTCCCACTCGTGAGCCAAGTAAAGGGACTAACAAGGAGAAAGAGGCTACAGTGTGAAGAAACAAGAAACAGGCACCCTTGAGAGCAGTGCGGCTTGGAGAAGCCGCCTGCCGGGAACCCTCATGCTGGTGTGGGGCCGAGGAGCGGTCGGCAGCCCTGCGCACGCATCCCCTGCTCTTGGGGCCTCAGTTTCCCCAACGAGAAAGTGATGCCTGTCCACGAATCTGCTGCTTCTCGCCTCTCACTCAGCGGCCTCGCATTCAGGGCCTATGCCGCACGTACAGGCAGTACAGCTTGCAACTCCACACGCTTTGACACGCCTTACTCACATCTTATATTTTAACTGCTTGTGGTTAACCGAATGCTTCCCCCACACGATTTATCCCTTCGACATGGGAGTAAGAGCATAAAAGGCATGCTGCCTCCTGCTTTGTAACCACTGCGGGGCAGGGGGAGGTGCTGGGTTTGATGGGCTCTCCTCGCCGGAGCTCTGTCCGGACCCTAGGGTGCTGAGCCCCAGGCTGTCACACCTGCAGTGTCTCTGAGAAGGGGGGGCAGGGGTGGCTGGGCCTCTGGGAGATGCCCAGGGAGAGCTGCTTGGGGGCCTGGCTGGTGGCCCAGAAGCCGCAGCAGAGGAGGCTGTGTGGGGCGCTCTCTGGTGCTCTGGGCCAGAGGATTCTTGCATAATTGGGGGTGGGGGACTCAAGAGGAGACATGGCTTCCCCCCAAGAAGGCACGTGGCGCTAGGCGCCTACCCTCTCTCTGAGCCCGGGCATCCGTTCTGCAGCTGTCAAATGTGAATATTTAGTTAGTCGAAGAGTGTGACGTGCCGAATAAACGCAAACTGACATGTGATTAGAGACTTCTGGTCAGAGAACGGAGCACGGCCCCTGACCCCGGAGGAGGCGGGTGGACAGTCGTGTGGGGTGAAGCCATGTGGCAGCCAGTGCTGGACGGGCTGGGGGAGGAGCAAACCTACATGGTAGGAGGACATCCAGCCTAAATCTGCTATTTTTTAAAATGCCTAACGCAATAAATAACTAAATAACTAAATAAAATAAAATAAAATGCCCAACGCTCACAGCATTCCACATGCAATTTCCCCTCTTAGGTGACTCCTCGATGCTAAGAATTATGGTGCAGCACGTGACAGGACAGAGAACAGGCAAACGGTGGGACTGCCTTCGCGGTCCTGAGGGGCGGCTGGACTTGCCCGACTTTGATTTACGAGTCTGGGTGCAGGCCTACGAGCCAATATGCAGCATTTAAAGTGCGCACATACCAATAGGCCAAGGCTTCCACATCCATGCGAACACACACATCTATTCCTTCACAGCGGCACAGACCTGTGCGCATGAAGGTAAGTGTGCAATGCCCTACATGTTTCGATGCGAGCCGTGTACATGCACACAGCACACGCAGGGGGAACTGTTGGCCACGTGCCTGGAATAAGTCACAAAGTTGGAACATAAAAGCCAATGGAAGCAGCAGCAGGGCTATATCTCGTTTTGTATTTTCTGCGCTTCTACTTGTCAGACACCGCGTTTCAGGTCTGTGGTTTGAGAAAGAAGCTGCTGGGCCCGCCATTCCCAGAGCCCGTGGCCTTGAGGAGGCCAGGCTGTCACATGGCTGCGGCTGTTGCTATGTTTTCCTAATGCGTTGCCCTGCTGTTATTTTCCCCAAAGTTTAATAAATGATCTTTAATAAGTTATTTTGCTCCAAAATAATACTTTCTGGAGCAAAGTTGAAGTGCTATCTCGCTGGTGTGCTTCCAGAGAGAATGAGAGCGCATTTCTTCTCCTTCCAGATCAGGGACCAGGGGCCTCTCTCCGTCCACACTGGGGCAGGGCCTCCAAGGAAGCCTGGGCTGGAGCTGGAGCCCGCTATTGCCAAACAAATTCACCAAGTAAACTCACTGGGAGTCAGCAGACTCAAGGTCAGGAAGGCTTGGACCCAATTCAAACATCTGGACCGAAGCCGACACTCGCTTGTTAAGAGCAGATGGACACTCACCCTCTTCCCATCGCCCATCAGTTGAGGACTCATGACCGAAAGTGCCCACGTGCTCAGGGCTGGGCCGAGAGCAGACAGTGAAGGGGTGTCCCTGAACCACACACACACTCCAATCTGTGGCTTGGCCCCATGTCCGGCCGTGGACCGATCACTGGGAAGCTTCTGAACGGGAATTCAGATTCCAAGGCGTTACGCTCCATAGGAGGGAGAAGAGGGGTGTGGGGAAAGAGCAGGTCTGGGACTGAAGGCAGCACCTCAGAGACCAGCCTAGTGGGGACCCCGGGGCCTCAGCTTACTCTTCTGTAAAACGGGAAGATCGCACGAGGTTATCTCGTCTCTAGCACTCCGGGACGGCAGAGAGGACCGGTTATCTAAGGGAGGGCCAGGACGTGCCCAGGCAGAGGGGGGCAGAGTGAGTATGAAGGCCCTCCCACGGGGGGAAGCCATCAGAACAGGGGCTTTCAAACGCCGGCCCCTCGCCATCAGGAGATCATACGATTACTTAGACTGGGCCACATCCCACCGGTTTTTACCAAATAAAACAGGACAGAACAGGGAATATCACAGCGCTGGGCTCAAAGTTAGCACTACTAGTGCCTAAGGATAAGCCATTACTGTCGTTGCTGCTGTTATTATTTCTATTGTAGGTCATGGTCCGAAGTTTGAATTACGTTACTTTTTTGGGTGTCGATTGTCTCTATTTCTGTACTGGAATGTGAGCTCCATGCATTAGGGACTTCTGACTGGTTAGCTGAGAGCTGCAGCTCTGAAACAGTGCCTGGCACAAGGTAAATGCTCAATAAATATCTGGATGACAAATGAATAGGTCTCACTGCATGACACACTTGTTCCAAACATCCATCTCTTCCCTCTTGGGCCAGTCGACCCAAGTCTGAGGTCGGGCAGGTGAACTCTGGGTCGGAGGTGTGGGGCCTTGGCCAGCAGCAGGCGGACAGTCAGTTCCCCGGGGGTGTGGAAAGTAAAGCTCTGGGGGCGCGGCTGGCACACGGGAGGAAGCTGCGGTCCCTGCGTGGGGCCGTCCCCACCGTAACTGATCCCCACGATTCTCCTTCCTGGAGCATCTTGACCTGCTCCTCACGGGCGCCAAGGCCCGGCCCTGACCCCTTTCCTTCTCAGTGACGTTCCTTGGAGAACCCGAGTCTGGGCTAATGTGCGGCACAGACCGAGAGCTGCAGAACTCCAGCGCCTGTAACCTCGAACCGTGGTCCTTACGGGGTGTTGCCTGGGCAGCAGCATCAGCATCAACCTGGGAGCTTGTAGGAAAGCAGATTCTTGGACCTGCTCAGACGAAATGGACCGGAACTCGGGGTGGGGCCCCGCCCTCCAGGTGAAGAGAACCTCCACCCTCACCGGTGAAGAAGGACAAGGTGTGACCGGCCCACCTGGCAGCTGCCCCTCTGAGGAGCGTCAGGGCCGGCGTGTGTGGGAGGCACTGGAGTTCCGGTGCCAGGGTTTCCCGGGGTGAGAGGGGCGAGCACAGGGAAGGTGGTGAGGGGCATTGTAGGCCCTGCCCACCTCCCCGCCCTTCCTACCAGAGGGAGAGGAGGCCACGTGACCGGGCACTGAGCGTGGCAGGCGGCAACGGAGGCATTTGCCGAAACACTGGAGTGGGAACAGGACCACCTGCGAGGTCAGAGTTCTTCCAAAGCCCCGATGGCAGGACCCTGAGCTCACCTGCTCCCGGGAACCACGGCACCCCCAGAGTCCACTGCTCAGGGCCTCTCGCCCTTCGTTCTGGGGCCCCCAGAGCAAGACGGCGGCGGCCATCCCATCGCAGCCACAGCGGCCTCTGGAGAGGAGCCGCGCCCTCAGCTCCTGGAGGTGTTTCAGGCGGCTCCTGGACACAACGCACCCGTTGTGATATTTGTTTTCACAGTTTATGGTGAGCCGCGTTGGTTTTCCACTTCTGCGAGTGTTAGGATGTTTCTTTTAAGAACAGATTTTAGGTTAAAAAGCAGTACTTGGGACAAAAATTGTGCAGGTGGGAATGATACAATCTGGGGCTACCCTACCCACCCCACCAAGTGCTGTGTCTCTTCCCTGAGGGGCGGGGAACTTAGGACATTTCAGCCCATGTGTGGATGCATACGTGTATCCGTGTACGTGTGTGTACATGCATGTGTATGTGTAGCTATGAATCCTCTTATGGTCACCTCAGGATGCAATAAATAGCATGTGCAACTTTCTACATGTTCACTCTCTTCCAAACTTTGATCACTGGATGTTCTGTTAAGCGGGTCATAGAGGAGGAAGGCCACCGGAGCCCGCAGTTGTTTTGCAACAGGATTTGTGTTTTAATGACACCACTGAGTCCCCACCTGTTTAACGAACGGTTCTCAGCAAAATCACCAGGGCTCTCCATAATCACAGTGGGCGTGGGGTGAGCGCTGGGGAAGGGGCCGCTGCGCAACGCCCGTGCCCACAGGGACACCTGCGAGGGGAAATGGCCATGGGATCTCCCGGTGAAACCGGGGACCGGCAGGAAGACCGCAGCCCTGAGCTGGACCCGCAGCCGCCTCGTCTAGCGTCACGCTGGGTGCACAGCAGCACCCCACGCACTACACACCGGCTTTACTGTGTGGCCGAGCTGGGCCTGGCAGAACTAGTCCTCCTTGGCAAAGCCCCCCAGGGAGGCCCGGGGCTGCGGGTGACCTCCCTCCGGCCAGGGGTGAGGAGCGTGAACTGGCTGGGGCAGGAAGCCTGCGGGGTGAAGATGGGAATGAGGCCAGTCTGTTAGGTGGCTGTCCCTCCCGTGGCCAGCTCTGTTCCCTTCTTTAAGCCACATCCTCAGGGGGGCCTCTCAGTGCTTCTCCCAGCCTCTCCGTGAGGAATGGGTCCTTCCCACGGCCCCTGCAGCCGAGACCGGGAGGAGCACTCTGCCAGGCTATGCCCCCGACACGGGCCCTCCCCGTCTCCATCCTGTGTTGGGGCCTCACAGACTCACATCCTTCTTTCTCCCAAAGTGATACAAGGGCATCTGTTAAACACAAGGGGCAAGGTGCCCACATGCTTTGCGAGGGCTGGGCTGGCCTGCTCCCGCGCCCCCGAGGACGTCCTCCTGGCTCTGCATTTTAGACACAGTGCTTCCTTCCCCTGGGGTTCCAGGTCAAGAGGAAAGGAGGCGCATCCCTGTGATGCCAGCACCTGGAAGGGGCTCATGCAAGCTCCCAAAGTGCTGTGGGAGCATCTCCTCCCTGCTCCACGGAGGGTGATCATGGGACACCTGCCGTGGGAGGAGTATTTACACCACAGGCATTGGCAAGACCACGACTCAGGCTGCTTTTCTAGAGACAGCTGTTTACCCTTTGCCAGCAGCCCAGCAGCCCAGCAGCCCAGCAGCCCTTCCACCAGGCTGTGCGGGGGTTCACCCTGCACCCCACCCAGGCTGCAGCACCAAACTGCAAAGACCAGGCTGAGCAAGGTGGCTTCTGTGCCAATCCGGTTCGCACACATCATCTGGTTTGACCTTCACAGCCTGCGAGGACCTTCACATCCTGTGGCAGGTGAGGAAGGAAGGAGGTGGGGCGGGCCGAGGGCAGAGCTGGCTGGGCAGGTCCTGGCCCAGGCTTCCTGCTCCCAGGGCCTCTTCCCAGCAGTGGCTGCGGAGCTCTGAATAAAAATGAATTTGTTTAGGACGCCGTCTGTGAGCCGTGATGGAAGAGAGAGCTGTAACTGTGCAGGGAGAGGAGCAAGCTCAGGCCCCCGGAGATGAGTGCTTAGGAAAAGGATTTCCTGAGGAAGCGACTTTGGAGAAAGTTTCTGGCTGGGAGCGCTCCCTCCCACACTGGCGCTCAGGCGGCCACCACCGCTGGCTGCCTTGCAGCGGCCCTCCCATTGCACGAGTCCAGGGGTCTCAGGAGGCCAGAGGGCGGTGGGAAGCTCGCGGTCCCCTCCCTCAGCCTGGCCCAGGCTCCGGCGTCTCCCTGCCTCTATTTGACCCCGTCTAGAAGGCCAGGAGAGCAAGATGAAGGGGGGTGAAGAAATACACAAGCCTGTTGGCCTCGCATCCCAGGCTGCCATAACAAAGTAGACACACTGGATGGCTTCAAACCACAGAAATTATTCCCTCCCAGCTCTGGAGGCTAAACGTCCAAAACACAGGTGCCAGCAGAGCTCCCTCTGAGCCTGGAGGGAGGCTCCTCCTCGCTTTTTCCAGTCCCTGGTGGGCGCCAGCAACCCCGGGCTTGTGGCAGAACCGCTCGTCTCCGCCTGGTCCTCACGTGGCCTCTCCGTGTCTGTGTCTCTCTTCCTATGAGGACATCGTCATATTGGACCAGGACCCGTTCTGCTCCAGGATGGCCTCGTCTTAGCCAATTCCATCACAGGTACCGGGGTTAGAACTCCTGACATATTTGGGGGAGCACAATTTAGCTCCTTACCCCCACAATTACTGAGTGCGCCCATGCTCAGTCCCAGTGTAGCTGTCACAGAGGGGCACAGCTGGGCTGAGGGCAGGGCCACCAGGCAGGGGCAGCCCAGGCAGCAGTACCCGTGGGGCTGAGAACTGCTTCACCGCAGATTAAGGGGTCCTGGACGCCGGCAGCCCAGCAGCTGCAGAGTGAGGCGGGCAGGGCACTGGGAGCTGTGCCACAGGTGGTCCACGCCGGGCAAGTGCTACCTACTCTGAACTGTTGCCGGGGTCAGTGGGTGTAAGCCAGGCATGTCCGCCACCAGCAGGCTCCCTGCCTGGAGAGTTTCCTGAGTATTTCGTGGAAAGTGCCCCTCCCAAAGCTTCTCCTGGAAGAGGGTCAAACACGCCAGCCCCGCCAATGACACTGCCAAGGACGTACACCAAGTCACTTCACCGCAGAGAGAAGCTCACTGCAGGTGGGTCCCTTGTGCTCCACCCAGAATAGGGAATGGTGGGCACTGAGGCTCAGAGATGCCAGGGCCTCGCCGGGCAAAGCAGCCAGAGCTCCCTGTCAGTGGAGGCACTGAGTCTGGCCTTGAACTCAGGAGGTCGGATTCTAAGACCCTGAGCTTTCCTGAGCTCCTTCAGCCCCACTGCTTTCCACCATCCTGCGTCCAGCAAAGCACCCCTCCGCCTGCCCCCAGCCACCTGGCCTGGTCATCTGCCAGCGAAGCACAGAGGGGGTCAACTCAAGCCCCTGGGCTTCACTCCGTGTCCCTTCGGTGCCCGAGAGGAAGGGAAGGCGTGCGAGGGGGATCCCCCACCCCCACCCCGCTAGCTGCTGGCCATCTTACTGGGAGCCGAGTCTGAGAGCCGCGAATCAGAGGGCCCGGAGCTGCCCAGACAGGACCTCGGCCAGCTTCTCAGCCCCAAGGCCATGACCTCCCCGCCCCGAGAAGGGAGAGGACAGATCGCTGTCCCTCCAGCAGCGCTCGCAGGGACTGTGTGCGATACTGTCTCCGCTCAGTCCCCCTTCCCCAGCAGCTGGCACCCAGCGGCTTCCAATGGCCGGGTGGGGACACACCGAAAACAAACGCAAAGCAAGGAACTCAGCGAATGTCAGAGTGCCGCTTGGCTGTGACCTAAGCTGGTGCCTCGTCCTGTGAAAGCCGAACCCCAGCTTCCCGGACCCGGAGTGCGTTTCCTGCTGCCTTCACCCGGGGCCTTCTGCTAAGAACAACTTTTCCCCGTTTGAGGCCCTTGGGTTTGGGGCCTCTGGCAAACAAGTCACTTCTGCTTTTGACAAGCAGCTTCCCCTTTTCTGGAACCTGCTGGACCCCCACCTCAGCCCTCCCCGCTGTCCCGGCCCGCCAGCGACAGCCGCTCCTCGCTCACTCACTCACTCAGGGCTGAGACCTGCAGCCAACAGCCCAGCCCTCCTCGGGCAGCCTTAGGCTTCTGGGAGCCTAGCACCCACGGAGACGTCTGTACTCCCGTCCAGCAAAAGGGACAGGCTTTTGGTTTCACGCTCACTGTTAAGCTGCTACCATTCACCCTGGGCATCTGTGGGGCCCAGGACACCGCCCCGAGGTCTCCTGCATCGGGAGGCCGAGCGAGGGAGCAAGTGCTTCCACACCTCACGCCCACGTCTTACTCTGTGTCATCATCTGTGAGCTGCGAGCACCTCTGAAACTCACGCCTGGCACCCCTCCGTTCTCCAGGGGCACAGACTCAAAGGGGAGCAGGGGCCATGCCCTGACTCTGCGCTGGTGAGGGGCTCCCCTCGGCTGGAGAGCACGCGGGGGGGGGGGGGGGGCAGAGCCAGCCGGCAAGGCAGCTCCGAGGAGACTTCGGTGAGCCCCACGGAGGGCAAGGCCGAGAACGCCAGGTCGGGCCTGCCCGCTCCCGCTCCTGCTCCTCGGTCTGGAACGCCTGCCTGAAAGCGCGGCGACAGGCCATGCCTGGTGGTGAGCAGACGCCCCGCGGAGCACGGGCGGCGTCCAGAAAGCGGAAGAGAAGCTCTTGGCTTCAGCAACAGCGGGGGAGGGGGTTAAAATCACAGGGTAGCCAATAAAGTAACTGCAGTTTTGAAACTCAGCTGTTTAAAAATGGTCCTTGGGTACATTTATATGACAATTTCGATGGCTTTATATGATGGCTGGGCCAGATATTAGGTTGATTCTATAAGGTTATCACTTTTTTTAGGTTAGAAAAATGGGGAACAATGGGTACTTCATACAGTTTAACCTAATACCAACTGCTTTTCACTGCTGAGCAAAAGGACACAAGAAGACAAAGGATGAATATGACTCAAACCAACACCTTCTCCCTCCCAATCCAGGCTCGTCCTACCAAACCACAGAGCTTCCTGTCTCCAAACCACGACCCATCAGGCCCTCCCTCCTGTCACAGACAGAAGCCAGGGCCTCTGGGTCAGGCCAGTGACCTGCCCGAGGACACTTGGGGATTTAGCCAAAGTCCACTCGTTTGTACCCAAGTTCACGTCTCATCCGCGACACCACAATGAGGTGCCCGACTGGGACGATAAGGAAGAGGCCGCCTGGCCCCGGCCACAGGCACTTACTTTTCTACATGAATCTCCAAGGAGCTTGACTTAAGCTGTAAATTCCAGAAAACTGAACCCAGTACATTCTCTGTTTCTTAGTCTCTCTCTCTATATGTCTGTCTGTCTGTCTGTCTCTCTCTTTCTCTCTCTCCACACACACACACACACACACACACACACACGCATGCACACACGCACACATGTGTGCGCACATGTAACCTCCAGTGCTCGAGAAGCACATGCTCCCAGGAGCTGCTTGTGAGGCTGAGGGTGGTGAGGGTGGGAGGCCTGGCTGGAGAGCCCCACCCAAAGCGCCCCTCCCTGAGCACCGTGCATGTCTGCTAGCACGTCTTGGACCCCTGGAGACAGAACGGGGTCCCTGGGAGGAAGTATCCTGTGATAATTATGCAGCCCCAGGCCTGCAAGGGTCAGGCCAGGGGCTCTGGCCTCCGTCAGGGGAGGAAGAGCAAGTGCCTGATGCTTCACGGGGCCTTAACGCCCTTCTGGGTGAGGCCACGAGCTGGACGGCCCCTGTGCAGCTGAGCTGGGCCTGGAGGCAGCTCTCCTGGCTCCCCTCCGCTCAGCTCACGAGGACTGGCAGGACTCAGGGTCCCTGTCCTCTGGGCCACCTCCTCTGCTCCTCAAACCACAGAGCCAGGGGACACGCAGGGGCTCAGATCCTCCGCAGACAGCTTCTCTGCATGGCTCACGATGGCACCAGGACCTGCTCCTCCCGGGCTGAGGCCGAGCTCCAGGATCCCAGCCACCCCACCAGCCACACCCGTCTGTCCACACCCCACTGTCTGTATCTCACTGTCCTCACACCCCACCGCCCACACCCCACCGTGAGACAGCAGGAAGATCAGGTGCGTGTGGGATGCACCGTCAGGGAAGGGGCGGAGGAAAGGAAGGAAAAGTGAGGGCAGAAACAGAAAGGACCTGGAATAGAGCCCAGCTCCACGCCCCCGCCCAGCACACAGACCAAGGAGATCTGTTCGTCTATTTGCTTCAATAGAACGCATCCGGCCCAATGATCCTTATTTACACCCCGTCTTCACCACAGAAGGAGGCTGCAGTGCAGTCAGATAAAATACATCCTAGGGAGGAGCAACCGCAGCCAGAAACACCACGCAGGGCGGGCCCAGGAGTGAGGCTGTGCCCGAAGCCATGAGTCCTATGCCCTGGCAGACACCGCCACACATCTCCCTCTTGGGGCTTCTGCAACATCGTGGCCAAGCAATGAAGATGCTGGCATTGTAACAATCAGACCTCATTCCAGTTTGCCCCATGGTATGTCACTGACTTCTCATACCAGCCCTCGGGTAGGGTCCTCGTTGCTAGTTTACAAACGAAGCGACTGGTTCAGCGATACCAAGGTGCTCATCTGGTTAGAGAGGCCGCAGGCGGGACACCAGCTCCCCAAGGCCCAGCTCGTTGTCATGATCTTTACAAGGAAGGGTCCTGGGGGCACTCGGGGTGAAAGGCCATGCCCATCCTGATGCTCGCATCACCCCATCTGGATTCGAAGGGAAAAGGAGAAGCAATCTTGCAGGAAAGAGCATGGGATTAGGACACAACCACACCTGCTTCAAACGTTGCCCTCACCCGCTGTGCACCTTGGGAAAGTCACTCAGTCTACCTGAGCCTCAGTTTCCCCAACTGTAAACCTGGGGGAATAATATGAAAAGGGCAGAGTGGGTCAAGAGCTAAATGACAAAATATGTGAAAGGGGCTGTCATGGTGCCAAGCACTGAACACGGTGCCCAATCAACGAACATCTCGTGACTTCTTTCTAGGGCAGCAGTTCTCAACCTGTGGGTCGCGAACAATGAAAATGCATCCTGCATATCAGATATTTACATGACGATCCATAACAGTAGCAACATGACAGTTATGAAGTAGCAACGAAAATAATTTTATGGTTGGGGGTCCCCACAACATGAGGAACTGTATGAAAGGGTCGCGGCATCAGGAAGGTTGAGAACCACTGTTCCAGGGGGACCTAAGAGCCCGAGCAGCAAGCAGCAGCACAGGGACAGCGTCCCCACGGGAACGCGCCTTGCCAGCGCCTCTTGGCCTGTGTGGCAACACAGGGCACAGAACTGGGTCAGAAGGCAGGTTTTTCAAGCTTGGCGGAATCTCGCTGTCATGAAACAAAGAGTGGGGATGGATACAGGGCACGCAGACCAAAGCAGCAGCAAAGTGGGTGACAAGAGACGCTACTGGTTTGCAGCCAGGAGTCTTAAGTGCCGGTCTTTTTATTTCAGCTCTATATGAAAGCTGGTATTCCTTGGGAACCTGAAGACAAACCAGTACAATTTTTGGAAAGTAACATTAGAAAAACACCCTAAGGCCCCTCAGCTCTCAGTTAGCTAAGGGCTGATCGCTGCTGTTAAGGAATGTTTGCTAGGGATGAAGGGTGGTTAGAAGCAGGGGCTATGAAGGTAAATCAGGGTCCTGGTGACATTCCGGACCTTCCTTCTCTTGCCATCAGGCTCCCCGCTGCAGCACTGAGGCCCACAGAGCTTGGCCCTGAGGTGCACCTGGCACTGCCCGAGGGGGACCTACTAGCACTGGAGGTCCAAGAACCGACTTCAGACTCAGCACCTACAGTCAGCCCAACAGTGGTGGGAGGCAGACACCCTCGTCCCTCCCACACATGTCCTCCAGGCTGTGGGGCACAGTGGTTTGGTGTGGGGAACAGTTGCCAGATAGTTGGGGCTTGGAGCCTGCAAGATTTCCCACCTGTCCAGCTGCCGTGGCTCAGTGATTGAGCGTCGATCTATGAACCAGGAGGTCACAGTTCGATTCCTGGTCAATCCCTAGTGTGGATCTCTCATCATTGATGCTTCTCTCGCTCTCTCTCCCCCTCCCTTCCTCTCTGAAATAACAATATATTTTTAAAAAAAATTTCCCACCTGGAGAATGGGGACAATAATGGCATTGGCTCACTGGCTCAAGTAAGCTGATGCACGAACATGCTCCAGGTGTGCTGGTTCAGTGACTATTAGCGTTTTATTATTATTATTATTGGCCACCATTCCTCTTTCTCTCTCCTCAAGGCTGACCTTGAGAATCACGTGATCCAAGTGCCACCTCGATGAAGCCGTGCAGGGCAGGCACTATCGCTCCTCCCAGCCGTGACCTTCGTTTCCTGCCACCAGGAAGGGATGGGACTGAGGAGACCAGTGCCAGGCTGCCCGCCCTTTGCAAGGACATAGCCCGGGCTGAGGAAGGTGACCTTGTCCAAGGTCGGGAGCAGTCCCCACCTGATGAATGACTGGCCAACCCAGCAAAAGTCAGAACTGAGACCTCATCAGAGCCCAGCCTCTCCTCTACCTGCCCCTGCCCCCTTCCCACCCCAGGAGTCATCCAAAGTCACCTGTGTGCCTATAGACCTCCCACACCGCCCCCATCTCTCAGCCCACCTGTCCAACATTCAGCCCATGACCTGTGATAAGAAGGCATGTGGAGCTATCGGCTTCTTGTCACTTTAAGAAATAGAGAGAGTGTTTCACATTTGCCTGTGTGCGTGCCTGGAGCCTCCTGTCATTTCTGTAGTTTAATGATATTTTCTCAGGAATGAACTAGGGGGGCTTGGTGGGCATTTAAATACCCACATCTCCCCCAAATTTGAAATTCTAAGTGACCCCTCCCCTCCCTTACCCTTTTACCCCTACTCGTAGGAAGTTGTGGGGAGACTTTGGTGCCTGGGAAATCCCACCTCCTGGGGGTTCTAGATCGTGGCAACCATCTGACCCATTGCTGCTGGCAGACCAGGTGCCCCTGGAACTCACTGTGGTCACTGCTGGGCGTCCAGTGACCTGAGAGCTTTCTAAAGGTGCAGAGGTTGGGTCTAACTTCTGAACCTAAGGAGCATGGTGGGAGCTGGGAGCGCATGCAGGGAGGGCCCACCGTGTGGGACACGCTGGGCGCTCTGAGAAGGGGCTGATGCAGGAGGGCCCAGCCTCTCCACCAGGAGGGTCCCCTTCCTGCAAGGCTGGGGCGCATGCAGATCCAGCCATCCTGGCCTACATCAGTCAAGGGAAGTATTCAGGTCTCTCAGATATAGGAAGCTCAGAGGACCAGGTCTGAGGAGGGGCTGGACGCCTGCGACTCTCTCGCCTGTCACAGGCAGATCCAGGAAACTCGGGCCCGAGGCATCTGAGCGCCGGGTCACGGGGTGGGTGTGTGGGCAGTCACTGCGCCACCTGCCCAGGGAATGTACTTCTGGGCGCGCAGCTCTGGTACCAACGGATGCTCCCTTGGGAACCAGTGACCAGAGGCCGGGCCTGAGTGCACGTGGTGGGGAACACAGACCTGCGGCAAGACCACGACCGCAGCCATTCCCTCCAGAACCGGCAGGAAACAGATAGCTACTCCTGTGAAAGGCGAGTCTGAAAGGAAACAAGACAACGGTGGTGGCAATCACCGAGATCTCAGCCTGCAAGCAGTGCTCAGCCTCTCCCTGGATTTTCACCACCAGCCAGGAGGCAGCTGGGCGGGCTTGGGGGAGGCCTGTGGATGCAGGTGTGACCCGGGAGCCCTGCGGGTACTGTGTTCAGCTTCCAGGTAAAGTCTTCCAGGGACAACTTCCGCACCCTCCACCCCAACTCTCAGCAGCCCACCCCGAAACTTGGCCCTCGAACCTCAGGGGGTCTTCCCCACGGGCCCCTTTCTGGCGGAGAGGAACCCGACATTCCCAAAGTACCACCTGCTTTTTACCCGTGAATCTCCTTCCATTCTCCCCATCTCTGTGCGGTGGGACTGCGATCCACACTCACAGGGTGAGATCCGTGCTCAGAAAGCATCAGTGAACCGCCCCAGAGGACACAGGAGTGAGCGACAGACTGGCAGCTGGTCTCTGACACCCACACTCCCGCCCCGCCCACACAGCCCTTTACAGCAGCGGCTCTCAACCGTGGCTACACATTAGAATCACCTGGGAATCTTTTTAAAATCCTGATTTCTGGGCCTCATCCTCCGGAAATTCTGTTTCTTTGTTACTAATGTTGTGGCCCCACCCCATAACAAAGAAACAGAATTTCTGGAGGATGAGGCCCAGAAATCAGGATTTTAAAAAGATTCCCAGGTGATTCTAATGTGCAGCCAAGGTTGAGAACCACTGCTCTACAGAGTCCATGAAAACATCAAAGAATTCTGTTCTCAAGGATCTGGCACAGCCCCGGCCGGGCGTCTGAGCTGGCTGGAGTGTCATCCCGTACACCAACAGGTTGCGGGTCTGACCCCCAGTTGGGGCAAGTAAAGGAGGCCACTGGTCAATGTTTCTCTCTCTCTTTCTCCCTCTCTTTCCCTTCCTCTCTCTCTAAAATAAATAAAAACATCCTCAGGTGAGGATTTAAAAACACAGCAATGCCTCCTGTGGTTTGAAGGTGGTGAGACCGAGGCTGCCACCTGACCTTGGGCCAGTCACCCCGAGACTGTTTTCAATCACAGACTATCAGGCATCTAAAACACCTCCTGCCTCTTGATGAGGCCCTTAGCAGTCAGTTACTCTGAGCGAAAAGCCCAAATACTTTCCCAGGTAGGAGATGAAGGAGAAAAAAAGGAGCTAACACAATAATGTTCCTTACAAGTGCATCGGGCTGACCCCATGATTTGCCTGAAATTTTTCTCTTTGCCATCGTTGGCTCCTATAAGATTTGTCAATATCCGATTCACTGGAGTTTTGGAATTAGCTCACAGAGTTAACTGAGCACCGGGACCCAGACCCCACATTTTTTTTTTCTTCCCTCAGTGTTGCTTGGCTTCTGCTTTGCTCGCCACGATCATCAGCATCAGCGTTAGGGTTGGCCACGTAGCAGGTATTTCCTTGAGGCTGGGATATGAGAAGGTATGGATGCACTCCATCCTCAAAGGGGTGTTCAGTCTAATTAAGGAGACGACTCTGAAGGACCATCCCAGTTCCAGAATGTTCCCCCGGGGTCAGCTGAGACCTTTGCTGTGATTGCTCCACAATCTCTCTCCCTCTGCCCTACCTGGCTTTCCTTCCTCCCCTGGACTCTCAAGAGCCCAAACTACAGGCACAGAATCATTGGGAAAGAACAATTTTGGGGTGAAGGTAACAAAGGTCACTTGATCATTACTAAACAAGGAGGATAACCAAGTATGTCCACTTGACTTTAGCCCAGCCGTGGGCAAACTACAGCCCGCGGGCCGGATCCGGCCCGTTTGAAATGAATAAAACTAAAAAAAAAAAAAGGCCGTACCCTTTTATGTAATGATGTTTACTTTGAATGTATATTAGTTCACACAAACACTCCATCCATGCTTTTGTTCCGGCCCTCCGGTCCAGTTTAAGAACCCATTGTGGCCCTCGAGTCAAAAAGTTTGCCCACCCCTGCTTTAGCCACATTTTATCATAAACTCTAGGCCTGGGTGCCAAGCCTGCAGAACTCTGCTTGGAGTCTGACGTTGCCACATCTAGAGAAGGAGGAGATGGGTGGAGGAGAGACAGATGGTGCAGACCTGGAGCCTGGTTCTGCGTGGAAAAGACTCGATGCTCCCTCACTACTTCCCATGGCTCTGGCTTTTGAGCCGGCAAAACCCAGAACTGCTTTGAAATCGTTTTCTGACAGGCCTGGCCCGACGAGCAGTACTCCTGGCAGAGAGCCAGGAGGGCCAGGCAGACGGGGCTGTGGCTCCCCAGAGCCTTCCCTCACCTGTGGCCACAGATGCCCTCTGCCAGAGGGGGTCTCCCTCTTCCCGACATTCCTCCCTGCTTTGCCACTGGCCAGTCAGGGCACCGCGGGCAGGTCGCTGAGCCCCTCGAGGCTGCATCCCCAGTGTGAGGTGGCCCAGGGCTTGGCCTCCACCCTCTGGCTCCACGCACACTCTGGGCCACTTCTGCATCTGGCAGGGGAGCTACCTGGCCGAATTGCTCCCTCAGAATTTGGGGCCGCTGACCAGCATTTTCCTGTCTTTGAGCCGAGAATATTCTATTACCTGCGCCCCAAGGTCATTTTTTTTTAATATATTTTATTGATTTTTTACAGAGAGGAGGGGAGAGGGATAGAGAGCTAGAAACATCGATGAGAGAGAAACATCGATCAGCTGCCTCCTGCACGCTCCCCACTGGGGATGTGCCCGCAACCAAGGTACATGCCCTCGACCAGAATCGAACCTGGGACCCCTGAGTCCGCAGGCCGACGCTCTATCCACTGAGCCAAACCGGTCAGGGCCCCAAGGTCATTTTGGAAATCTCAAAATACACTTTAGCAAGCAAAGAAGAGTGGTGAAGGAAAGTGTCAGAGGGAAAACCTCTCCCCGACACTCATCTTCGGGGATGAGACTGAGAGGTCAGACCCGGCTCCGCTGCTCGCCCGCACACTTCTCCCCTCGCCCTCACTCATGGGCCCTCGAAGCCCATCTGCCCCTGAGAAAGCACCGTTTCCACACAGTCAGGTGCTAGACTGTTGGAGACCTCAGAGTGCAATCCTCACATATATTGTATGTATAAAAATGTAAAAAATACTACAAACAGTATGCACTGCTATATGTTAATTATATCATTATGTTTACTTATAGAATATATTAAATATTAAGTAGCACTAATTATATAATACTAGAAGCCTGGTGCATGAATTCATGCATGAGTGGGGTCCGGCTGGCCTGCCCCGATTGGGGCTGATCGGGCCGGGCCAGCCAGGGGGAGGTGCCCCTGACCTGGGGTGGAGACAGCTGGGGGGAAGGGCTGCGGGTGGTTGGCAGGCCGGCCCCACCCCTAGTCGAACTCCCAGTCGAGGGGACAATTTGCATATTAGCCTTTTATTATATAGGATATTCACCTATATGTGACCTTAATGTATTAATTATATTATAGCCGAGTAATATATTAATAGCTTATAATTATACTAGAGGCCCAGTGCACGAAAATCGTGCACTGGGGGGTGGGTCCCTCAGCCCAGCCTGCACCCTCTCGCAGTCCGGGAGCCCTTGAAGAATGTCCCACTGCTCCGCAGGCGGGAGAGGCTCCCACCACTGCTGCTGGGGCTTCTGGCTGAGTAGTGCTCCCCCTGTGGGAGCGCACTGACCACCAGGGGGCAGCTCCCACGTTGAGTGTCTGCCCCCTGCTGATCAGTGTGCATCATAGCGACTGGTCATTCTGCCATTCGGTCGATTTGCATATTAGCCTTTTATTATATAGGATATTAATACTATACAAAATAATCATAAGAAATGCAATTAACATATTGGTTATCATATATATTCTCATATATCAATTTTAATATATTCTATATATATTTGAGAAAGAATAAATATTGTTTCAGGTCACTACCTTTGGGATGCTTTGAGAGCAGCAAAGTGTACTGATGTGTGTCATGTGCCCCAGATCCCTCTGGAGACTGTAAGCCTTGTGAGGGCGCAGGCCCTGCCAGCCTTGGTCACAGTTACACCGCTGAGTCTCGCACGGCGCCTGGCACACACAGGCTTTCAGTAACTACACTACCTTGGTAAGAAACAGCTCTACAGTTCTGGATGGCAGAACCAGCATAAGATTTCTGGATTCCTGGTTTAGTGTTTATCCTAATATTCAGTTATTTAAAAAACAAAACAAAAAAGAAAGAACTAGAGAAATTACTTACTTTTGAGACAAGAAGATTAAAGAATAGCCTTCAATGACCTTCACCTAAAAAGGAACCAAGGGTCTGGAGATCTGGTCAACCCCAAGGGCAAATAGCTTATCAGACCAGGCATTTCATCCTTCGTGTGCCCCTCATGTGGGTGAGAACTGCCTACCCAGCAGTCCTGCCTCCCATCCTCGGGCTGCCTGGACCAGTCCTGGGGCATCAAAAGCCTGGGGCTGGGGCTGGGCCAAGCAGAGCCATCAAAAACCCAATTAAGGGTTTCAAAACACAACAGAGAGTTTTGTTGGTAGAGTGGGCTGGAATGGCTATGAGCGTAAACGGCCTACACTTCTTTCTCTAAGGTGAGAATAATGACATTGGTACCAATAGCAATACTATCTCACAGGGTTATTTCAGAGATAAAGAGAAACAGCTCGTGTGAACGTAGATGCCTGGCCATAGCAAGTGCTCCATCAATATCAGCTCAGTCTGACGGCAACCAGACCATCCCAGGTGATATCTGATAATCAATCATATAGATCAGTCACAGCCGCCACAAACAAACTACCCACTGAGCAGCGCCTGAATTTCGAGGAGGGAGGGCTCTCTGGGTGCTTACTGTACAACATGCTATGGGCAAGAACTGACCGGTAGCGACAGCTTCAAGCCCACGACCCAGTGGCTGTAGCGTGGCCACTGCCGGGAGCGGGCTGCACGTAGGTGGAAGGTTTCCACGTTAACCCAACAAACAAGTGTCTTCCCGGAAGATGCCTGCCAGTCTCCTGGATGCTGCACAGGGCGCTGGGCTGGGCTCCCTCTCCTCGCCTCTCCACCCCTAGCCCTGGGACTGATTCCGGGGGGATGGTTCTGCACAGGGATGAGCAGGGCCAAGAGGAGGTGCTTGAACAAGCAGAGCAGGCCTGGGTCCTGGGGCTGCCACACCAGCCTCATCACAAGCTGTTTCCTCACAGTTCTGGGCCCCAGCCCCACCACCCTGGGATTTCCAGCAGGAAGAGGTGTGTGTGTGTGTGTGTGCGTGCGTGCGTGCGTGCGTGCGTGTGTGTGTGTGTGTGTGTGTGTGTGTTGGAGGGGGACTAAAAGGGGAGGATATAATGGAAGACCTGGATCTTGGGTGAAAATGCAGACATGAACTGGGCGGTGGAATGCATGCCGGCTTCCCGGACCTTGGCCCCTCCTTGTGCAGAACATAGCCTGTAGGTATTTGCTATCCCAACTGTGCTTTGTAGGCAAAGACCCTGTAGTATTAGGTCCCCGGGGCCACCATAACATAACGCCACAGACAGTGTGGTTTAAAACAACAGAAATGTGACTCCCACAGAGGCCCCAAACCACGGTGTCAGCAGGGCTGTGCCCTCCGAAAGCCCCAGGGGAGGATCCTCCTGGCCTCCTCCAGCTTCTGGTGGTGCCAGGGGTTCCTAGGCTTGTGGCAGCACCCCTCCCAGCTCTGCCTCCACCGTCACATGACCTTCCCTCTGTGCCTCTGTCCAAGTTCCCCTCTTAGGACCAGTTCTACTGGATGGGGCTCAGCCTGCCTGGCCTTCAACGTGGCTGATTACATCGGCAAAGACCCCGTTTGCAAACGAGGACACATTCCCAGGCACCAGAGGCTAGCACTTTAACATGTCTTTTTGGGACATAATTCAAGCCACGACCTGTTCATCTCTGTACCTTCAACACGTAGCACTGGGCCTGGGAAACAGACGTAAATGGGTTGACTGGTTTCCAGTCCCAGCTCTGACCCTGCCTGATCCCAAACACAGTGCTTAGCAATTCAGCTCCCCATTTCTTTACAGCCGAGAAGCTGGCGCCTTGCTGTCTAAAACTCTCCCCTGGCGCGCTGGTGCACCCTTTCTCCTCCACCCCCGCCCCACCCCCCAACCCACCCCCACCACAAATGGCGGGTCACTCCAGCGCCGCCTGAGCCAGGCTCTGGGCAAAGGGCTGTCTCCCAGCAGCTGGCAGAGCTGCAGCTCTCCCCACCGCTGTCCGGCCTCTGCCTCATGAATAAAAGGCTGGACTCCTGAGGTTTCCAAGAGCAAATTGGTCTTTGTTGAACACTCATCAGCAACTCTGTGCCAGGTCAGAGTATATCAAAACACCGAGGCCCTGGCAGAAGCCCGGATGGTATCTGATTGGTCTGTGACAAGCCGGGAGTTGGCAGAGAAGGGCTTCCTGTCAACAGGAAGGAAAGGATGGAGATCAAATTATTTTCAAAGTCCGTGGAGGAAGAAAGAGATGAGATTTGGATTAACCCTTCCAGTGCAGGGCTAAACCAGTCGCGGTGGGGCTCCCTCTTCCACGGGGAGCGTGGCCGGGGAACAGTCAACATTTCCCCTGTCCAGCGGCACCCTGTGCAGTGGGCCCCCTGATTCCCCACGGCTGAGCCTCAGGACATAGCCTCACTGCCACGGGGCCCTCCGCCCCTCTTCAGCAGGTCATGGACAATGAACCGAGCAACTTAACGGCTCTGTCTCAATCAGCTGCTCACTTCATTGGCCTTTGTTTGTTCCACATTTTAAAAGATGTTGACAACACTTTGACATTTGGTTCAGTTTCATGGGGTTATCATGATGGGCTGGTCCACCGTCTTGCAAGAAGTGGGAGATACGGGTGTTTCATGAGCTCTCACACTCAGTGCTGCAGGTCAAAGGGAGGGTGGATGGAGGTGAAAGGGGGAGAAGGGATTGGGTCTTAACCCAGCCCCTGACAGGGCGTGTAAGCCTACTCAGAGACCAGAGCTGCCCCCATAAAAGTGGCATGGTGCCCAGGAACAGACTGTCACTGGAGCGAGCTGAGCACATCAAAACAGGAAAAGTAAAAGAAAATAAACAGTCGAGAACCAGCATCATTTAAGAGCACATTTCTAATGGTTTTAGAGATGCAAACAGATTTAGAAGTTCAATGAATGAGTCAGGTGGGAAGTTACCTGGGCAGGTGAGAAGGCACTGCCAAGGAAAGAGTGCTTCTGAGTTCTTTCTTCAGTCAGCCTGCGGTTAGCACGGTCACCGTGCCGCCCAAGTGGAGGTCAACGATAGCACAGTGTCCTGGTTCTACTGGTCAAGGGCAGTTCAGAGAAAACAGGCGGGCAGAGAGACTGGCCAACCACTAGGAACCCCGATAAGGTGGTGATGTGTGGGAAGATGCAAGATGAACCCACAAACCACACTGGGCTGCTGCGTCTGCCTCTGTTCCCTCGGAGGAGAGATGTCCTTTGGCGAGAGAGTTACCAGGATGTTGATGCTGCGTTTATCATGGGGACACCATGCGGTACTCAGAGCTGATCCTCGGAGGCCCTGCCCGCTTTGCATGGCAGAGCCTTCCTATATCCGTTCTCCCCTGCCAGTCCCTCCACAGGCCCAGAGCTGGACTATGCTTAACTGGCATTCAACCAACATCCCACGGGAGCCCACTCCCAGCTGCCCAGGCCGCACCCTGGGAGCTGTGGAGGGGCATCCAGGCCTCGTTTACACCCCCTGGAGCCACAGGACAATTCTGGGGGCTCCATCACTGAGTACTTTGACTCCTGAAGGTCGGGGTCCCATATTCTGGGCCCTGTAAGAGCCCACGCTCAGGGCACCCGAGATGCACTAAGCCACTAAGATGCTGAGTCAAGAAATATTCCAGTGTGGCCTACCGGGCTGGCCCCCTGGGCTGCCCGGCTGGGGCTGATCTGGGAGTGCCTTTACTCAAAAGCCAGAAACATCCTACCTTGATGAACAGTCACTAGTCGAGGTTGTCTCTTCTCACTGACAGCTAATAAAGGACAGATGACAGATAGGTAGACAGATGTTTAGACAGATAGGTAGATTCATAGGTAGACGGATGGATGAATGGATAGATGGATGGATGGAAAGAAAGGGAGGGAGGGAGGGAGGGAGGGAGGGAGGGAGGGAGGGAGGGAGGGAGGGAGGGCAGGAAGGAAAAGGAAGAGAAGACTCATGGGGGCAGAAGAAATGGATTGGCATTAGCACTGTGAAAGTAGGAAACCAATTGTTTTAAACCCCCATAGGCATAAAAATCACCTGGAGAATTTGTCAGAAACGCAGAGCTATGAGTTCCACTCCTCAGAGATCTAGGATTTCATTTTTTTAATCCTCACCCAAGGAGTGAAGGTATTTTCTCCCATTGATTTTAGAGAGAATGGAAGGGAGTGGGGAGGGGAAGAGATATGTAGAGAGATAAACATCGTCTGGCCACCTCCCACACGTGCCCGGCCGGGGGCAGGGATCGGACCTGCAACCCTCCTGTGCACAGACAGACACACTAACCACTTAGCCATGCCAGCCAGAGCGGGTTTCATATTTAAACATGGTTCTACTTAGGCTGGTTCAGGAACCACAGTTTGAAAAACACTGCCTAAACCCCAACAAATCTTGCTCCAGGTGGTACAAACCAACCAAGGGCAAGGCCAAGGTCAAGACTGACACCCTCCCTCCCTGTGCTCCCTCCCTTCCCAGAGGCTTCAGCCCAGGGTGTCTGGGTGGTGTGCTGAGCATCTGGTCCTCCAGCCCTGGGAACAGAGGGCAGCTCCTGTTCCCACCTGCACGGCCACGCCCCCTACTACAGCGCATGCCCTAGCAAGTGTGGCAATGGGTCGAAGGCCCATCACCAATGGGGGAGATGCAAGGCTTCCCTCTGGACACACCACTTAGGACAGGCCTTCCCACTCAGAGCAGTGTCTCCACAACCTTCCGTGACCAGCCAGCTGCCCTTGCTCTATTTTCAGTTTGTCTCCAGGGGCTGTGAAGGATTTCTTCAGCACCCCTCCCAAGAGCCCAGGGGCACATGTGGGAACACTCAATGTCATCAGAAAACACTGGGCCACTGGCTGTGTCCCCACAGGCTCTTGTGTGGGTCCTTCTCTCTGACGCCCTCTCTTCTCCTTTTGTCACCTGCTCTGTCATTGGCCTGCAAACAGTTCCAAAGACCCATGGCATGCAGGCCGACCATGATCCATTAAAATACGTCTGAGGTATACAGATTTCAGCATTAATAGGGAAGCCGCTTTTTCTCAGATAAAAAAGGAAAAACGAACAGGCCTGCTCCCAGCAGTGCTTCTCCTGGAGAATCCTGGCAGAAAGCCACACACCCCAGGCCTCTAATGAGTTATTTTCTAAAGCCATTCCCTCCCCTCATTACTACGCCTACTTCACATTGGCAATGGAGGCTGAGAGGAGAGCTAAGGCAAGGTGCCAACTCAGCGGGCCACGACCCTAAACACTGCATCCACCTGGCTACTTTTAAAGGCCCACTGACCCCAGGGAAACCTGCCCTCCGTCTTTCCCTGCCTCTCCTCTCTCTCACACCTTCTCTTTCCCCTGACAAGACCCCAAGAGGATTTTCCCCAAAAGGTGCTCGAAATGGCCTAAGACAGAGGCTAAAATCAAGCAAAGGCTGCATCCCCCATCAGGCCAAGGGCCGTTCTCCCATCAGTCAAATTCAATTTATGAATTACTTTACTTAGCAATGCTAGGTCTCCACTGCCCGTTCTAACCCATGGGCCTGAGGGTATCTCCTGAACGAGCCCCTCCACGCTGGTGTCTCACGCAGGCAGGCGGTGCTGGTAGGAGCAGGGTGAGGTGGTTAAGGACCGTCAGAGCCTGGATTGAAGGTTGGCAGTGATGCCCCCCCAACACCCTAGGTCACGGCTGTGTTTATGCACAGGACACGAGGGTGCACACTGGGGCCGATTGTGTCCAAAAGGGATTCAATCCAATTCAGTGAAAGGACAGGCAGCTTGGACACTGCGGGCCCCAGGAGGCCTCGTCACTGTAAGTGTCCCCTGGACATGACCAAATAACCCCACCACCGGGCTGCCAGAGCCACACTGTCCCTCGGGAGCCACTCCTCAGAATCCCCAATGTCCCTGGAATGACATTCTCTGGGCCCCAGTGACCACCTGGTGGTGGGGAATGAGGAAGCAGATGTAACTCCCTTCAATTTGCTGCTGTCGGCTCAAGTCCACCATGGCTATAACTGAACTCATCATTTTCCCCCAGGAACTGGCTCCTTATACCAAATACCTTAAAACCCAAAGTCAAACCCAAGGTCAACCCAGTTCCCATCTCCCCTGCCACTCACCAGACACCGAGGCTCACCCAGTCTTTCTTCTAGCATCTCCCACCTCCCCTTCGTTTATTCCCTCTTGTCATTACTGTGGCTCAGCCCCTCAGAGCCTTACCTCTGCTTTTTACCAGAGAGTTTGCCTCGGTTTCCCGGGCACCAGCCCCTTTCCACAACTCCACTTCGCAGGCTGCTACCAGGCTGTCTCATAAAGCATGGCTTTTATCACCTTTAACTGCTTTTTAATTAAGGTTCCCACCAAAGCAGACAGCGGGACGACTTAGGTGCATTCATTTATCCCTGGAAGGTGTTGGGGGTGGGGGGGCGGAGTGAGCAGGGAAGCCAGAGGAGCCTGCAAGGCGCATGGAGGAATGGACTACCACTGTGGGCAGCTGGGCTGGACCCAGGGGGGCCCTGGCAGGCAGCCAGCAACCTGGCAGAACTGCCCACCTGCATCCCTCCTCGGCTGAGGGCGGCCCTTTAGAGCATCTCCAGACCCAGCAGGAGGATCTCTTCAGGCCTGGATGGAGGACACCGGAGAGGCTGTGGAGCTGTCCAGCAAGGCTGCAGTGGACTCTGGGTGGGCCATGGGCATGCCGGGCAGGGCAGCAGCAGCCACTCCCCGGATTCTCAGCGTCTGCGGGAGGAAGTCCTCGCTCCCTGGGCCTGCCTTCCAGGTAGGGCTGTAGGATGCCCAGGTAAATGGGATGCCAGTGAACAATGGACAGTATAAGTTACCTCAAATGGTGCATTCATCTACTAAGAAGTTGTTCATTATATAGCTAAAATTCTACTTTAGCTGGACACTTTATTTGCTGGCAACCCCACTTCAAGGCCCTCCTTGATCTGGCCTCAGTTCCTCTCTGATTTCTCTGAATCTGAAACCCTTTCCTCCACGCTAAGGGGCTCTTCACTGCACCTGGAAGCAGTCAGCCAACCCCCAAGCCCATGGGGGTGCTCAAGCTGGTTCCCTGTTGGGAGTAGCCCCTGGCTTCTCACACGTGTCTCCTCCTGCCCACCATCTCTGGTCTAATCTGTCACCTCTCTCTGCCCTCCCCGCTGACAGCAGGTCCTGCCTGCACCTTGGGTCATCTGCAAGCATCCGTCTTATTTTCCCAGTTAGATTGTAATGCTCACCCAGCACAGCACCATGACCAAGATCCCCCTGGCCCCACCAGCAAATGCCACCCTATGAGGGTGGAGACAGAACCCTCTCATCCACCCCTGGATCTCACCACCAAGAGCACTGGACGCGTGCCGTGCAATAACTGAGTGAGTAGTACTTTAGGTCAGGGCTGGCTCGTGTCAAGAACATTGTCTAAAGCAGCCAAAGTCCTTGCCAGTAGCAGGAAAGGTGGTCAGAGTCTCCCAACTATCTGGTGGCTTTTCCACGTTCACAGCCTTTCCTCTCAGTCCCTTTCCAGGTCTGGGGTTTGTCCTGCACCCCGCCCCCTCCCACATACTCCAGGCCCCACTTGGGATTGGTCCCACCATCAGCCTCAACACAACATGGCCTGTCCAGTGGACAGCGTCAGTTCTGCTCTGCCCTCCCCTCTCAAACCAAGTGCTCTGATGCAGATGTAATCGCCAGACATTTATATAACACTTGAAATTTGTAAGAGCTTTCCCATGAATTATTTTATTGGAACATCACTGTAATGTAGGCAAAGAATTATCTCTGTTTGACACTGAGTGGTTAAATGGCTGGCTTAAGTGATCACTGCTTTTGGAAGATTTGTAGTACTAATATTTAACTTTTCATTTACAAACGTGGTTAAAATGTTTTTGCATCAGCGATGTAAACAGAATGTTTCATTTTCCAGTAGAATGCTTATTAAAAGGAATGCTTATTTCTGCATATTTGGTGGTCACACCACAGTCAGGGGTCCAGTCACCTGCTCAGGGAGCCTTCCCCTGGCAGGGAGGACTGGCCGCCTGATCTCACTTCAAGCTGCTCCCCCAGTCCCCATCAGATGTCTGGGGTCAGCGCCCCGGACTCTACCCTCCCTGGTCCAAGCGTTTTGCACACACAGACGTGAAAGGAGGAGCTGTGTTCAACAAACACTGGAGGAAAGTACCTAATGGGGTTCGCAGGGGAAAGTGGGTGCCAGCCACACTCCAGCCCCGCCCCTATCGCCGTCAGGAAAGATTGTCTTCAATCAAGTGTCAGAGGCAACTCACTGCGCACTCTCACCCGGTGCCCAAGACCTGTCCCTCGGGAGAAAACAAAATTACATTCTCCCTGGAGCCCTACGCTGTCTATGTACAAACATTCACTCGGTTGGTGGAGGCCGGGGTGTGACCCAGTTGGAGGTTTCCTTGGGGTGAAGTTAAGGACTGTGCCGCACATCCCACCACCGGATTCCCCTTGGGGAGGCCAGGCAAGGCTGCGGGGGTGGGGAGTGGGGAGGACAAGTGGCCACGGGCTACCTAGGCAGGCAAGCCGCAAGGGGGGGGGGGGGGGGGAAGGGGGGAGGGGGGAGGCGCACACCCCAACCGCCTTCCCTTCAGCTGGGCAAAGTCAAACCGCAGACCAATCGACGTCGCCAAAGTCCGGGCTGGGCTGCCCGCGTGGCCGGGGCTGAAGTGCACGCTTTAGGGATCGCTGAACCCCCCAATGTCCAAAATGTGTGGAGGAAAGAGCTGGCAAAGGGAATGGCTGCAGAGAAGTTCCCTGCCCCAGGCCCAGAGACACCCTGAGGGGAATTGGGGAGGAAAGGTCCATTTGGGGGCGCAACTACACAGCCATCACCCCCTCCCCCGCTGTCCCCACCCACCGCCCCTCCCCTCCGTCCTCGCGTCCGCGCTCGGCTCCACCTCCCCAGAGCGCAGTCCACACGGTCCTTTTCCATCAAAACAACACTACGCACCGCCTCCCGCACCCGCAGGGGCGAGACTACGCCCAGCCGGCAACCTGCGGGCGCGGGTCCCGGAGCGCGCTCCTTCCCCCGCCCCCTCCCCGCCGCAGACGGTCGGCGAGCCCGGCTGCACGCGGGTGGGGAGAGAGACGGGCCGGGCTCGGCGGCCCAGCTCTGCCCGGCGCCTCCGCTCCACCCGCGAGCCGCCCGAAGTGACAGGAGGGGCACGTACGGCGCGCGGGGCGGCCCGTGTTAACCGCTTCGCCGCCGGGCCGGCAGCCACGCGAGGGCGGGGACCCGGGGACTCACCGGAATAAGCACCCGCAGCGATCGCCGCTTCTGGCTGGGGTTTTTCTTGCCGCCGCTCCCGCCCGGGCTGGAAACATCTTTCTTCTTCTTGGTGTCCATGGCCGCGCTTCCCATAACTTTAACCAGAAGTTAATTCCGGGTGCCTCGTTCCTGGAATACGGTCCTCTCCTTCCTAGCCCGGCCCCTGCCGTCGGCCTCGAGCCGCGCGCTCGTCCCTGCTGTCCTGCCCCCTGAAGACACCGCGTGGGGACCGGCACGGGGAGGGAGGGTGGAGCAGGTACCTCGCGCCGCCGCCCGCCGCTGCCACCTGGGAGGGATGGCGGTCGGCGCGAGCGCTGGGCTCGTTTCCTCTTCCTCCTACGGGCCCATCAGATGCCAAATCACAGCCACAGGCCGTCCTGGTTCTGGTCTCTCTCCGGGTTACGCGTGGCGGACGTCTCCAGCTGGGTGACAAAGTTTTCTTCCTTTTGCACAGCGAAGCAACACCCCCCCCCCTCCCCGCCCCGGCTCCTCCCCCCGATTCCCAGCGGGAATGGGAAAGGCAGGTGCAATTCGCCGGCGCTGGGGACAGAGCCTCCTCGGCCCGCACCCAAGCGGAGACTCCGGGGAGAGCGAGACCGTGTGTGTGTGAACGTGACCCTCGGCCGCGGAATCAGCAGCCCGAAGCCGGGACCGGGGCCGTCCTCCCGGCGCGAGGGAGGGAGGGAGGGAGGGAGGAGGAGGCGCAGCCGCGGGCTTTCGCGTGGGGCTCGGGCTCGGTTGCGAGCACAAGTTGCGGCGCCGGCCTCGCGGGGAGAGGGGGCGGCGTGCGGCTCGTCCCGCCGCGGTCCCGGGGGCGGCGAGGGGCGGCGCGGGCGGCGGGAGGCGGCGGGCGGCGGCGTGCGCCCAACAGGAAGTGCGCGCCATGCGCTTCGGCGCTGCCCCCGCGCCCCGTCGCGTGCCGGGCGGGCCCGGGCTCCCTCCCCTGCGGCCGCGGCGGCGCGGGTCTCGCCGCTTTCTGACCGGTGTCGTGCGGGCCCCGGCGTCTCTGTTGGTGCCTGAGCCCCTGGAACGCGCCCACGCGCCCTGGGCCCCGCAGACCGGCCGCAGCGGAAGCGCCGGCTTTCGGTGGGATGCGCATCGCGGAGGCCGTGGTCGGCGGGCGGAACGCGCGGGGGGCGGTGGGGTTGCCGGGGCTGCGCTTTCCACAGCTGACCGCCCCCCCCCCCCGCCACCTGCTCTTTCAGGGTTGCCGGGAGTTACGCAGTGGGTCCGCGGCGAGTGTCCCGGTGCTACCGCAACCCGGTGGCCCAGGAAACGCGGGGTCCTCAGGCTGCGGCAAGAAGTGGGTGCGGAGAGGTCTCCACGCGCCGCCACGGTCTTGGAGAGCCACCACCTCTCCATTCTGCCAGCCTTGCCGAGGGCCGAGGGGGTGCTGAGGACGGTGGCCCCCAAAGTCACTCGAGCGCCCTGAATGCTGACGTCAGCTCTGCTGCGCCCCGCAATCAGTAAGGCGGGAGGCCATCCAGAAAAAACGCGACACAGGTCGCTTTGGGAACGCCAGGGCGACCAGTGAGGGACACTCCTCAGGTGGCTCCCCCCGCCAGTAGCACCCTGTTCCAGCCATCTTTCCAGCTTCCCTTCCCAGCCCAGGTCCCATCGTCTTGTGTAGAATCCCCTACAGTCTGGTTCGCAGGGGGGTTTCAGGTGGATTTGTCCTCCTGTCCTGTGCTCCAAACCAACGCGAAGCCAGGCTGGGAAATGCGCCGGGTCCTGAGCAAAGCCTGGTGACGAAGTCCGATGCCCTGGAGAGGCGCGCGTCTGGGTGCCAGAGCCAGGTGGCCGTGTGGGCCCCATCGCTGTGGAATTTCTTGCTTTGACTTTTTCTGATGCCTGTGTGTTGGGGGCAGGTGGGGGGGAGAGGGGGGCGTCCGCAGGGGAGAGACAGACCACATTATTCCATTAGGTGCCGGAAGCCCTGCTCAGGAGTAGAAAGGGGCTGGCCTTTAGCCTGTGCGTGGCGTTTAAAGGAGGGACAGAGCCACCTTCACCACTCACGATTACTCCCCGAACTGTCGTTTAAGTTTCATGGCTTTAGCTTAGAAGTTTAATCCTGGTCACAGTGGTGACTTGCCAGGTGTGCGTATCACACCAATGGATGAGAACTGGTTTGAAAGGGAAGAGGGAGAGGTAGGGTGGCACAGGTCACAGGGAATCCAGGAGGAGCCGCTGGGAAGGGTCCCCTGGGGGTGGGCCGAGGCAGCCACTGTTTTACTTTCCCTGCTACACCCTTGCCCAGGGCCTGTCAGGCCTGGTAGAAGGGTGGGCCTGGCAATTGTTATAATACAGTATGTACTTTTGTCAGCTGACTTGTGTAAATGTGCCCACGCATTCATTAATAAAACTAATTTGTTCTCTGAGCTTATTTTGTTGGGATGCGATTTTAGTGCCTGGAAATCCTAAATCAAAACATTTTACCAAATTGCCTGCATTTTTAGAGTCTTTTTTTTTTTTTTTGGTTCTACATGTTAATATTTTTGAAATATGGGTGTTTCTTATAGATGGTACCAAAAGAAGCTTACCAGCCACTTTTTCTTTCTGAAAGAGATTAATACATGGATCATATATCTTCCAACCAATGGAGTCTTACAAGGGAGGAACACAGTGTCTTGCTTTGGGGTTCCCTGTGAACCCCATCTTCACCTCCACCTCACAACCCACACAGTTATTTTAGCCAGTAACTAAACATGGCATGCCCAAGCAACAGTGTCAATACAATGACCCCCACCATTGTTTTGGAATGCCCTGATCTGTGACTTCCTTCTCAAACATAATGCAATGAAATCTACCCTGACAAAATGTCAACATTTTAGTTAAAGACTGCATTGCTGATTTTGTTTTCTGCCTCAGGTTCCAATAGTGCTCAGCTCAGCACTGTTACTGATCCTGTCTTTATGGAAAAAAATATGATTTGGGAGAGTGTAAAATGAAGTTTATGTATAAATATTTGTTTTTCTCCTCAAGAATGAAGCAGAGGCTCTTAGTGGTCACCAAATACCTATTGATCCCCTCCACTCTTCAGTGCCCTGGCAGTTAGGATAGGAATATACAATTAATTCTGGCCAATGAGATGTGAATAGACTCAGTGTGTTACTACTTCTGGGTCAAGCAGTGAAGAATTGATATGTCTCCTCATTCCCCTTTCCTCTGCTGCCGTGATCTTGGAGGCCATGTGCTCCACATGGCATTCAGTGAGAGAGGAGGGCAACTCCTACCACATTGTACTTGGGTTGGGTTACACCACTGAGATTTTGGTAATTATTTATTACAGCATAACCTTGCCTATAAGAAAAGTTACACTGAGCCCGGTCGGTGTGGCTCGGTGGTTGGGCATTGACTCATGAACCAGGAGATCACAGTCAAACCAGGAGATCATAGTTTGATTTCTGGTTGGAGCAAGTGCCCGAGTTGTGGGCTCAATCCACAGTGTGGGGAGGCAGCCGATGGATGATTCTCTCTCATCATTGATGTTTCTGTCTATCCCTTCCTCTCTGAAATCAATAAAAAGATACTTTTAAAAAAAGGAATATTGTAATACTTTAAACGGTTTAAGCAATAAAACAAAATTTTTTAAAAAAGGAATATTGCACTGAGATAGTATTTATCTTGATAGCAGAGTTTCCTTGTGTTTCCTTCAATTTTATACCCAGGACAAGTGCCTCATTTGCCTCCCCTTGCTGTGTGGCTCTGTCCTGGTTGATGGAAGGGTGAGTAATAGAGGTGGGCCAGGGCTGTGGGCGGTCCTGGGAACCAGCTTGCCCATGTTAGGAGTACGACTCGAGTCCCACCCTGGCACTGCCACTGGTCTGCTGTGGGACCCATCTCTACGAGGAGTAAGATGGCCTGGAGAAGGTTTCCAAGGCCTGGGTAACGGGGGCATGTGTTTTATCCTGGTTATATTTCGTCTGTCTTTGTGAATTTTACTGCTTTAGTAATCCCTTTTACACTGAACATTACAAAAGTTCATGAATTGAGAATTAAAAATACAGAAGCAAACGAAAGATCCCTGGACCTTCATCAGAGGTGGTTTAGGACAGTGCCTCTCAGGAAAGATGTTTCCATTTGGAGCGCCATCTGTCTAGGCTGGTAATAATGAAATGCCAGACATCATATTAGGTCATTGATATTATCTTACCTCCTTTCTATGAAAATACCCTAAGAGAATTACCATAGACATTTTGCAGATAGGAAAACTAGGACCTAGTTGTTAGAGGGTTTATTCATATTCCTTTAACTTCTGTCCGTTGATCTCAATTCACTATACCCCCTGAAAAGACATTTTTAAATATGCCCCCCACCCCTCCCCCCTGCCCTGTTGTAAAAGTGTTGCACAAGGCTACCAATACTATTTTGGAAAATCCTTTGGGGTTGCCTTTGACAAACTATTCAACATCCTTGCTGCCTTGGTCTCTGCCTGTGACATAGAACTGGGGGAGAACAGTGATCTGTGTAGTCAGGAAAGCAGTGGCTCCACTTCTGTGCAACAAGCAACTCTTAGAAAAATAAAACAAGAGTCTGGACTCAGTGCCTGGATAACTCGGACACGGAGCAAAGGGAGTGTTATCTAATCGTACAAACCAGGGCTAGGAGTCATTCCAGTTTTTATTTTCCTCTAAGTGGGCATAGATTGCATAACGCCGGGAGCTTTTGCTCCCTGGTGCACATGGAATGAGTAATATCGATCCCACAGCGACACGGAGGCAGGCGCTCAGGACCAGCAGGGAGGGCTGCCTGGGGATAGCCTGGCTCCTCACAGCTCTTTCCCAGGTCCCTGTGGATTTTCTGTGGGGCTGTGCCAGCCACCTCTTGTGTCTGTTCAGATTGTTCCCATCCATAACCACTAGGCCATCCTGATCATGGAATCCAAGAAGTACTTTGGATGAAGGTACGGTCACTCTGTGGCAATATTCTCCCAGGGGACACTGCTGTCCACACCGTTTCTCCAGAGGACCGCCGGGTGTGCTGACCGGCACAGCTCTGTGCTCACACACCCAGCTGTCCTGCAGAATGACAGGTTCGGCAAGCAGGGCATGACCACCCGACACTGCGCCTGGAGGTGTCTGTTTGCTGAATGAAAGGGGCGGCAACCTCAGCAATATGCTCCTTTCCTGGACTAAAGGTATTTAGTAGCCACGGCAACCGCATTTGGTGGGAATAGCCTTTGGTTCTGCCAACAGCAGCCTGCTTGATTGACAGTTTCCCGTGTGACCTTTGTCCTAATCCTAATGGTCTGGCATTACCTCCCCACCGGTTAAGGGTTCAGGCTCCCTAAGCTACAGGCTTTTGACTAAAGGTCTGTGTGTGCTGGTCCTCCACTCATTTCTGAACTTCGATCGCACTCCAAGCGTACAGATGAACCCTGGGCAATTTAGAATACCGCCATGACCTGAATGTGGCTCAGGACGCATTTGTGACCTCTTGCTCCCCCATCTACTTGAGACATGATGAAATAATGCAAGTTAATTGTGATGATTTCCCGAACAAATAACATTACTCTAGTAATTACGCTGGCCCCACCGTTCGTGTAGGCACCACACACGTGAACATCACTTGGACAGGAGGGTGCTCCCGACACGGTGGTCACCAGCACCATTGTTACCATTTGTTCACTGACTTTAGCTCTCCTGTCCAGACCTGGCCTCCGGAATGCCAGTTGCAGCTTTTCAACAAGACTCCAGGAAAATATTCACTCAGAACCCCGTGGGGTTGGCAGCGTTTGCAGAGCAGAGTGCCAGCTCATGCCCAGGGTTTGCAGGTGTGTACAGTTACACCTGCTGCCCTCCAGCCCATTGCAGAGGCACAGGCATCACCCTGGCTCTCAGAGAAAGCGGCGTCCCTCCCGGAGGGCCGGTCACGCCAGTTCAACATGTGCACAAACCTTGCCAGTGTCTGTCCCTGTCCTTGCACCTTCCCACTTTATTCCGTAACGAATGCATGCCATTTGGTGCACAGACAGCCCACAGGTGCTCTGGGCCTGTGAGGGAGGCTCTCGAGGACGTGGTGTCTTTTGACAACCCTCCTTATGCCAGGTGGGTCAAAAAGCATTTTGTAAAATGTTCCTAAATAACTCCTAAGGGTTGTGTGAGGTCTTGGAGAGAGAAACGTTCCAAGTAAAACTCTATGCGTGAGCTTTTACGAAAGGTCATTTTAGATCATTGCAACACACGCTCCCAGCAGCACCACTGTGCTAAAGGCCTGGTCCTGTTGTTTGTTAGCCCCACTCATTGTAGCTTTTTACCCGCGAGGTGAAAAAAAGAAAGCATAATTACAAAGTCCGTGATCTCTAGCCAGCCTGAAGGAACGTCTTCCTGTCATCGTTTATTCCTCACGACACAAGGGAGTCCCAGCATCTTATGGGGATGGATGCAGCCAGAGGTGCCCATGTGTCGTGGAGGGTTGGGTGTGAGACTCCAGGGCTCACGCGGGTTCCTAAATCTTACCGTTGGGGTACAAGGAGAAAAGCTGTTTTAAGGAGAGTCTGCATTAGGATTAGGATTAGGATTGATGGTTCCAGGCTTTTCTTTATCTTCAGAGGTTTAAAAACTGGTGTAATTTGTTCACTGAGAACCAATACAGCCAGAGCATTGTGTCATTTTAACCACTCCCAGTAAGACACGCTCCTTGGCATGGCTCTAGGTTTTGTGTGGTCTTTGCCTCTGCTCTTGTGCATGTCTGCAGCAAGCTCTTGCTTGGTGACATGGGCAAGAGGGGTGAGATGTGCCAAAAGGGTGGTAGGCCTTCGAGGAGCTGTGGGACAGGAGGGGCCCCCTGTCCCCATGCAGACACAGGCAGGGAGCACTGCGGGCTGTCTCGGAAACAGTGCCTGCAGGTGATGGAGGAAAGGGAATGGGAGGTTTGTGGAGAGGGCAGTGGTGTAAAAGCCACATGCAGGAGTGGGAGGCACCCTGGGGCGTTTGCCCACACAGTCGGAAGTGCGCTGCATTGATGTGTTGTTTTTCTTTTTAGCTCGGCAGTATGTGTTGAAGGTTGTTCATACCCATTTATTGAGAGCTGCTTTGTTCGTGGGAATGGCTGTGTCATCTTCCACTGTAGAGACATTACCTAATTTACTATGAATACGATTTATGATTTGTTGCCTTATATCTCTTTAAACTGTTCCCTGCAGCATAAATATGAAGGTGCTGGCATGCACACACGGACGTCATCACACACCCTGTCGTCTTCAGAAGGACGCGCGCTTCAAGGAGCAGTTGCTGGAGCAAAGCGTGCGGCCCTGATTCGTTTCGATACCTGGATGATGAGACTGTCCTTCTCAGAGGGGATCGATCGTGCTCCCACCAACAGGGAGCACAGGCAGGTCGGGGAGAAGGCCCTGGGCGTGCCTGCACCTGTGCGTGGGGCGTGTTCAGTAAACTCCAGGTCCTTTCCTTTTCTTCAGCGTCAGTCCCAAAAGCAGAGCACACACCAGTGGCACGGTCAGTCCTGTGTGCTTTTCAGAATTCTCCTGGAAAATCGCACCAAGTCTGCCATTTGCTGGGCACATGCCCTGTGGCGCTCTGACCTCCACGCAGCCTGCACTCAGAGGTGGCATCCACCCCAGAGGAGGGTGGTTTCCTGGAGGCTCGGCTCTGAAATCCCACTGCTCCGGGCAGCAGGGCGGGGGGTGGGGGGGCGTGCAGCCAGGCTCCCCAGCGGCTCTCAGGCACTTGCTTCAGATTTTGCGTGGGCACTGGGTTAGGCCACGTGCGCATGTGAGGTTTGAGACCTGCCGCTCCGACCCTCCCTCCGACCCTTCTCCTGGGATGTATTTTGGGAACCAGACACTGAATGGCTGCACGCTTGGCTCTGCTTTCCTGCCAAGAGAACTGCAGGCACCGTGCCTGCCTGTCGCCTGCCAGACGGTGCGTGGCTGTGGAGGGTGGCCTTGGAGAACAGCCCGTCCCCCAGGACTGCCAGGCAGCACAGCACGGCTGTTTCCCACCACGCTGGCACACAGCAGCTTCCCAGCTGTGTGGGCTGGAAGCCCGCCTGAGTTCACGGGGTGTGTGTGTGTGTGTGTGTGTGTGTGTGTGTGTGTGTGTTTGATGTGGGGAAGGGGATGCCAACGTGCATCCTTTTCCATTTTACATGCACTGCATATGCACCAAACCTTTACTGAAGATAATTATGTTGTCTGAGATGCAAATGTAGCTTTAGGGTTATGGGTTTTATGTCTTTCTAGAGTGGCTTTTAGATTATCGAATGCCAGGGGACGGAGTTAGAGGCCTGAAAATGGGATACTGCTGAAGGGCCTGGTGGGAAGGGGGGTTTTTATTACGGCAGAAGAGGAATCGCAGGGGATTTTGGAAGGCGTGGCGATGGACTTTGGACTGGGGACTCCAGAGCGAGAAGGGGAACCACCCAGGCGCTCAGGGGCTATTACCAGCCACCACCACCCAGCCCAGGGGAAGCTGTGTCTAAAAGGGCTCCTAAAATGTGCATTTTCTGAAACGGGGAAAATCCCAGTTCACCTGGAAGACACACCTGCAAAGTTGGGAGTGCTGGGTTCAGTCAAAGAGGCACCCTCGCCACCCTCAGGGGGTTCAGAGAGAAGAATCCCGGCTCCCTGCAGGCCTGCCCTTTCCTGTTCGGCCCCCAGTAGGGTGTCCAGTCATATTTCTCATCCTTATTTTAATGGCTCTGTTATATTTGTGCCTTTTATGATACATGATCTAAGACGCTTCTATTCTGAGTAGAAGCGGCACAAAGCATGCATTTGGTTTATAACTGCACTGAAGATCGGAGTGTGAAGTGGGGAGGCTGGGAGGGGAACGGGTCCTGGGGAAACAGGCTGATCTTTGCACCTGGCTTTCGCCCAGGTCTCGGTTTCGATGATCTTGTGTCTTATACCCAGACAGATGCTCCTGGAGTAGTTAATCATTCAGCCAAAGGCATGTACTGACCAGGTACTTTCCACGAGGCCCAGGAGACACTGAGAAGAAAGCCATCTCGGACCAGGCCTTCCTCAAGCCTCCACACTCCCCCTCCCCTCACTCCCAGTGATGACCCTTCCTCCTGTTTCCCTGACAAAGGGACAGTGGGAAGGGAACTTGCACCTGGCCCCGCCCCTCTGGCCCCTCCCAGCAGGGACACCCACTGACTGTGCTCCTGCCTGTTAGCAGAGGCAAACCTGCACCAGGTGCCACCCCTCCTCTGCTCAGGCAAGCACCCCCTCCTTCCCGCTCACCCGTGCTCCTTTCTCTCACGCGGTGGCTCTTCATTTTGCCTACACATTGGAATCCCCCGGCAAGCTTTAAAAAAAAAACAAAGACGGGGCTCCTGTCCCCAAAGATTCTGACTTAATCAGCCAGTGATTCCCATGTGCGCTGCAGCCAAGAGCAAGGTTCACACCAGCCACCAGCCCACAAACATGCGGCTCCTTCCCACCCAGGCCCCTCCGGCTGCTGCCACTGCGCTACTCCCCCTCACACCCAAGTCCTGCAAAGAGCTGGGTAGCCCACTGTCCCTCCTCTCCCCTGATTTTTCTCCCTAGGCCCTCTCCAGTGGGCTCTGGAGCCAACATGCCTTGCAGTGCCCTGGCCGCCATTGCTGGACCACTGACCTTACTCACCGCCCAGCAGCCTTGGTTGATGGGCTTTCTCCCCCTCTGTCTCAAGGCGCGTCCTTCACTTGCTGACCTCCCCCTCCACTGCTTTCCTTCTCCCTCCGCTGGTTTCACCTTCTCTGTTGCTGGATCCTCCTGATCCCCTGTTGGCGGCCCAGGCTCCGTCCGGGGCCTCTCCCCTCCCCTGGGAGCACTGTCCCCCTCGCTGGGCTCATCCATCCTGTGGCTGTAGAAATCATCTGTTCCAGGGACTCCCAGGATTACCTCCCTGGTCTGGACCTCCTTCATGAGCTCCAGACTCGCATCTCCAGACGCCTACATGCCATCTCCACTTGGGTGTCTCCTGGACTCAGACCTCGAACTGAGCACGCCCCACACGGGAATCCCCTCCTCCCCCCACCGCAGCTTCTTCCTCGCAGTCCCCCTCGCCCCGTGGCCTTGCCAGCCTTCCTGTTTCTCAAGTCAGAACCTGAGTTGTCTTTGCCTTTTTTATCCACGCTTCCATCCCCATCAGCAAACCCGGGGGGTTCTGCTGTCGCAGCATATTCAGGACCCCCACTCTCGCCAGTTCCAGTCTGATCCAAGCTGGTCACCTGTCACCTGGATACCGTTTCTGTTTCCACCCTTGTCCCCATGGCCTGTTCTCAAAACAACAGTTAGAGAGGTCCTCCGCCATACCCCCCACTCCCCAAGGGCTGCATGTCTCACTCAGGTGAATGCCCACAGCACATCGTTGTTATCAAATTTTATTACTGTTGTTAGGATAAACCATAAAACTCGTGAAATCGTAGGAACTGTTTCTTCAGCGCTCGCCTCTCAGGGAGAGGGAGGGGCAAACCTGGAGGTCTGGAGGTTGGGCTCTGAAGCAGGGATACTGAAAGCTGGGATTTGGAATAGAGTCCCGGGGGCAGAGGCCCAGGCTCCCGGATGTCTGGGCGCTGCAGCCAATTTTAGGGCCCTGTCACCGGCCACCTTTGGTAGCAAATTCTCCCCATTTCTCAAGGATGAAGAGTGATTTACATTGAGGGTTATGACTCCTGTTAGCCGGAGTGGTTTCTCCTGTATGCACCTGTTTGTTTGTTTGTTTTATTGTGTGTTTTTTTGGTCTTTTTTTTTTTCAAGAGAGAGGGAGGGAGAGAGAAACATCGATTTGTTGTTCCACTTATTGATGCATTCATTAGTTGATTCTTGTATGTGACCTGACTGGGGGTTGAACTCGCAACCTTAGTATACTGGGACGACGCTCTAACCAACTGAGCTACCTTGCCAGGGCTGTGTGTATGTAGCTGTCTTGAAGGAAAATCATTTGTAGGGGAAGGGACCAAAGATGGGCAGATGGATGGCCAGCGATTGAGTGATTATATGTAGCCATGACAACCGCGTAGGGACTATAAACTGAATTTAAGTCTGTCAGGTGCAGACCCGCTTATGCACTTTGCAACCTGAACCTCAAATGATGAAATCACAGGTTTTGGTGTCAGGATCCCAAGTAGAAAGGCACAGCTCCCCCTTCAGGAAGGGAACATATTCACATCTCTGTGCAAACCCCCTAAATTACAGCTTAGCTTCAGCCCCTACTTTCTACTCTCTCACTTCCCTCACGTCCACACCACTTGCTTTTGCCAAATTCACTTACTTGTAATTCTCTGAATACACTGGGGAGGATAACATACAGGCCAAGAAACAAGAGATGGGACAGCATGGAATGTTCTTAAAACTGCAGCAAATTCTGATTGGACAGCAGCATATGTGGACAGAGGGGCAGGATAAGGAGGAAAGACCAGAGACATTGTGGGTGGTTCCTGAACCACCTAACCTTGCTTTTTCATCTGTGGATAGAGATAGCGATGCACCATGCAAATCTGTCTGAGACGTAAGTGAGGCCCAGTGTGTGACATTGTCTAGCGCAGAAGTAAGATAGGAGGTATCCCAAACACAGTGGAGCTGAGGAAATGGAGAGGGGGTCCTTATGCATTTGGTCTGTGGGTGCTCAGGAGTCAGGGAGAGATTTAAGCTGGGGAAGAGTTGGTACTGTTGTTCCTCCCATTTTACAGACGACAAAACTAAGGCAGAGAGAGGTTAAGTGACTTGCTCAAGGCCACACAGTCAGTAGGCAGAGCTGGTTTTAAACCCAAGCTCTCACCCTAGTGGGTGTTCTTCCCCCAGCTGAACAGAGAGGAAGAGGAAAGGCCTGCACGACTCAGGCGATGTCAGGGACCATGGAAGAGGAATGGTTGGTAACCAGGGGCTTGGCTTTGCTTCCAACATAGTGGTTAAGCTGCTGAGAAAGGAAGCGTTTAAGTGGCTGGCATATTCATCAACACGTCCTATTTTACAAGGAGAGACCCACGGGCTCTCTCCGGGCCCAGAGTGCCGCTTCCTATGCCACATGCTCTGCAAAAAGGCACACAGAAAGCGGGCTGGTGCAGCAGGCCAACCCCGGGGCCTGTGCAGCTGAGAGGAGGGAGGACTAGTTCCTGCAGCTGTTTCCAGCCCGCTGGTGTCAGGGGCAGGGAGAGCTGGGTGGGAGGGGTCCTGGAGTTAGACTCAGGATGGCTCGCTCACACATACAACAGAGAAAGTGCACAAGAAACCGGCCGCCTAAGCCAGGACCCTGGCTGGAGGGCTGGGGTAGCATGGGAGGACAGGTTTCAGGCGGTTCTACTGAAAGTCCCCAAACCTAGGGTCGTCTGACTGTCGCTTGACCATCAAAAAAGGACCGTTCAGTGGGAGGGGAGCCAAGGAGGTGGTGTGTGGTGTCTTCCAAGGACACCCCAGAAGGCAGAGAAATGGGGGGGGGGGGGCGGGAAACACTCGGCTGTGGGGAGCAGCTATAGGGTTAAGCCTGGGACTGACCTGTTGGCAAAGTCACAAACAAGTCCCAGCTTAGAGGGCACAGTCCTCTTAGCATAATTAGGCTTGACCTTATGACGCTCCCTAGATCTTACCTGGGAAACTAATGGGCTGAGGGAAGTGCAGCAAGAACAAGAACAAAAACAAGTGACACTCACAAGAACAGTGTAAACAAGTGAAATTCATAAGAACAGTGTAACTTTGGTGACCACTACCTTGTTTACCTCTGACTATAAAATAAAGGCTCAGCTTGCCTTGGCATCTTTCTCTGTGGCCCCAGCCAGGCACAGGAAGATCCACGGAGACTAAAGAGAACTGGAGAGCTATGAACGCTGTCTTCGTGTAAAACATTCTTTGCCGACTCCGTCCACACCTTTGGGAACCCCTGGACCGCTGGGGCTGGACCCCGGCATATGGCACCTGAACAGGTCAAACAGGATTCCCCTAGGAAAGCTCCCCATTCCCCTAGGTAAGCCCCACTCTCGGAACAGATAGGACTCCACCATAGGAAGAGGGTGGATAGTCTTCACCGACTCCGTCCACACCTTTGGGAACCCCTAGACTGCTGGGGCTGGACCCTGACACTCGGCCTCCCGTTTCTTTGGCCTCCCCTCCTATTCTACTGCCTCCATTGGCCAAACCAGCGCTCAGGGGGGCTGGGCGATGTCGTCCCTACGACGAGGGCAGCTCAGGGAGGCAATGGTAGATTCCAGAGTATTGGTGGCCAAGGAGCATGCCAGTAATCCCACCTGGGCTGGGTTATCCGGAACAATCCCATTTCAATACACGGCCCTGTGTCTCCATAAGTCACTGAGATTTCCTCGAAGTTAAAATATTCTCCCCTTACATGCTGACACCAGATTTGTATTCCTGGCACGCAGCATCCCACGTCCCCCTCGCTCAAGGGACCTGATCCCCACGTCTGGCCCCAGGGTCTTCATCTTGGCAAAATCCAAACTTACAATATCCATAGTGAAATAGTAATCAAGTGTTATCTTCTTAACATAATAATAAAAAGTCCCTAACCAAGTCAATGACACATGAGAAGTATTCTCATCCAATTCTGATCAGACAAATAATTATAAATATTGAAAAGGAGACAAGAATTTGTTTGATGATATTAATCACTTACCTAAAAAACAAATTAAAATGACTGAAAAACACTTAAAACTAGTAAGGTAATTCTATCAAGTGACTGGGAGCTAAATACTCATAACTGAATGCTTTTTTACGTAATAACAGCAGTCAGCTGGAAAATTAAAGGGAAGAAATATGTGATTCACAAAAATCAAGGTGATTTTTATCAAGAAAATGACAAAACCTCAGCGTGCAACTTGAAGGAAACTGGAATGAATGGAGAGTGAGTTTTGGGGAAGGGAGATTTCATAGTAAAACCACCATTACTTCCCCAAATACTGTTAAGTGAACAGCATCAAATTCTAGCACGCACACATGAGCACACACACACACACACAGAGGATTTTTAAAAATTGGAATGTGTACTTTTGAAATTCCTCCTAAAATATAGAAGAAAAGTCATTAATGGTTTTGGGGGGAAATGTGTCATGAGTGGAGACTTTCTTTAGCAGAGTCCACATATCATCACTGGTGGAATAATTTTAGAAGATGTAGCAGTGGGACCACAAGAACCTGCAGGATAGTAGAACCCAAAGATAGAAGCCTAAGCTGCCTTCACAGGGTAATTCGGCTTCTCCGGCTCCTTCCACAGCGGCTATGGGACTGGCGGGGATGGAAAGAACAGGAAACTCCCAGGAAGATGCAGTAGGCATCCTGACGGGAGTTCGTGCTCTTCTCGTCCATTTAAATTAATCTGCACAGAGGACCACTGGACAGTCATTATCGGCTCTGCGTGAGCCGCAGCCCTGCCTCCTAGAAGGGTTTGCAGTTGAGTGAGCCTGAGCCGCAGTGGAAGAGCCTGTGTTAGGGGTGCAGGCCACTTCGGGGGAGGGCTGTGCCACCGCCCCACACCAGCCGTTGCTGACCTGAAGTACCTGATTCCAAACACAGTCTCACGGAGGTGTTCCCAGGCCAAGCACTACAGCAGGTAGTGATAAACGTCTGCGAAAAGGCAGCATTTTCAGAATTTTAAATACACATTTCCCCAAAATTGCCTCCAATATTTCGGTCTGCTCCGGGGAAACCTGCTATGACGCTTTGAGTTGCCAAGCTCTGTGCAACCCTGAGGTCGCGGTGGCCAGTCTCCCGTGTAGCGCTTTCAGACGGCCACGCCAGCCCGTCTCTCTCAGCAGTCACCGCCAGCCCTTCTCTCTCAGCAGTCACCGCCAGCCCTTCTCTCTCAGCAGTCACGAGGATCAGACCTTGTGAATCTGGCGCATTGGAAAGCGCAGCGGGTCTTCCACCTGAAAGGCCCACGGATCAGCACCTGACGGTAAATGCCCAGGAATCAGCTGTAAAACAATTTGAAGCGGAACCTCTCTAGAGGAAGCTGGGAGCCAACAGCTTTATTTTATTTTATTTTATTTTTTAAGTCTTTGTCCAATTTGTAAATTCTTTAAACTATGTGACTTTTTAACAGGATTTGACCCCGGAAGCTGTGTTTGTGTGTAATTGTGGTAAGAACGAAAACCCCACAGAGCTTCGTTTCCCTACGCCTGACCTCCCCCCCCCCCGCCCTCCCCCCCCCCGCCCTCCCCCCCCCCCCGCCCCCAGTTTCCGGGCCTTGTGGTCCCTGTCACTGCAGCCCGCTGCCCTGCCCTGCCTCCCCCTGACGGTGTTGCAGGGATTAGAGGTAGAGGAAGAGCCCCAGGCTGTTCAGCCAAAGACGGAAGGCTGGCTGTTGGCACTTTCCTCTTCAGACAACGTGCTCAGTGAGAAAACGATGTTCGTTATTAAATGAGTGAAAATGGGAAAGGACTCACCCCATTAAAGAATTCTGTTGCCGGGGCTGGGATTGGCCATGTCGCGGGCGAGGATGCTGCGGCCTTAGGATTCCCTTGTTGGTCTGCATGACAGTCTCATCCTTCTCTCCTTTTCCTAACGGGTAATTTTGTATGTGATTTGACCTTGATAGTTTCCTGCTGTTAATTTTTATATGAAGTTAGTTTTCCTAACTTTTATAAGAAGTGTTGGTTCTATCAGCCTTTTATTGGTTTTTTTAAATGTAAGAGATCCTTCTGCTGTTTTCTGTCACAGCTGCTTCGTGACATTTATTGGCTTGGATTAGTCATCTGGACATGCTATCTTCTCCCCTTCTGCAATTCCTTTTCTCCTCAACCGGGATTCTCCACAAGCTGTTTCTCCTGGGGAGGGGCGTCCAGGCGGGAGCCGGGGCCAGTTTCAGGAGTTCATCCGGTTGGCCTGACCCAGCCCTTCGAGGTGTCACTGAGGACTTTTGCTCTCCACTGAAACGGGGGAACATCTCCCAGTTTTAGCCGCTGTCTGCAAACCGGTCCACCTGGTGGCTGCCCATCGCCTCCCTGCGTCCTCAGCGCAGGTGCTGCGACCAGCAGGCCTTGCAGTTTCCATGGTTTGCGCTGACCGCCGCCCCCCCCCCCCCCACACACACACACACACTCCCCGGCTTGTGCTGTGGAGCCTCTGGAGATGCCATCACACCTGACACCTGGCAGTGCTGAGCGCTGGCTTTGCTTTTCCTACCCAGTTGCTTTGTACGTTTCCTTGGGAAAGATCCGCAGACCGTGCTGCTGCCACGCCTGTGCGTCTCCCAGGGATTCTCCTGCGTCTCTTCATTCCCGCGGAGGAGACATCACGCCCAGGAAGGCTCGCTGATCTGCCTCAAGTCGCGCAGCCGGTGAGTGGGGAGCCAGCATTTGGGCCTAGCTCTAGTTAGAGCCCTTATCCCGTCCACTCCCCCAACTACATTTTGTTTTAAAAATTGCTCTTGCTTTTCCCACCTTTAAAACCTACCTTGGTTTCTCCTAAAGTTTAGGACCTAAACCACATACAGACCTCCCCACTCGGGACCCACCTGCCTGTCCAGCCTCATCACCCCGCTCCCTACACGCCCCTCTTCTGCCCCGAAAGTCACCTCCAGTCCCTCCCTGACCCCTGACTGCTCTCCTCTCCATTACCTCTTCTTCAAAGTCCAAATCCTTTCCCCTCTAATCAATTGCTAACAACTCTAGTGAGTCTGAGACTTTTCTTCATGACGGGGCTGGGGGCGTCCCCTAGGCCTCTCTGTGTCCCGGGGCTGAGTAACTGGAAACAACAGGAATTTGTTGTCTGATGGCGGTGAAGCCGCAGGTCCCCATCATCGGCAGTCAGCGGGGCTCTGCTCCCTCCGCAGCCGGTGAGGGGCCCTTCCTCACACCCTCCTGGCCTCGGGACTTTGCCAGCTCCCTGGCTTGGAGACCCCCCATCCTCCGTCTCCACACGGCTGTCATCTCACAGGGACACCAGCCATATTGGACCAGGGGCCACCCTGCTCCAGGGCGACCTCCTCTAAACTAAGTACATCTGTGATGGCCGTATATCCAAATAAGGCCCCATTCTGGGAGCTGGAGGTTTGGACTTTGACGTATTTTGGGGGGATACCACCCACGATGCTCTCCTTCCACCATTGCAGCAGGCAGGCTGCCTTCACGTTTCTCTTCAGGGAAGGATGGGACAGAACGGAAAGAGCCAGCAAGCCTTTGGCTTCTGTGTTTTCTGGAAACCTAAAGACAATCATGTTGAACCTAAAGTCATGAGATACCGGCCAGAAGCAGAGAACAGAAGGGCTTCCCCCAGGTTTGGAAACTCTGTTTCCCTGCGAGGGGCAGGGAGGCAGCGAGGCCGGGAAAGGGAGAGGCTGCCTGGCATTTGGAGACGGACGGGGTCCCTCTCACCTGGTGCCCTGGTCTCACACGGAGCCGGGCAGCCACCGAGGTGCGAGGTCCGAAGACCATGCTGCCAGTTAGAGAGCAGGTCTTACCTCCTCCCCCACCCCCCACCCCCAACGTTCCCTTTTTTGGTATCTTGTGTGTCCTCAGACCCAGTACATGGAGGCCAGCATGTTGGTGGCAAAAGCAGGAATCTGAAGCGGTCTGAGTCCTAGGGGCAGGTCCCCGCCATCATGCCGGCCAAGCAGGTGGTTTCACCATCCAGACCTCGGCGTCCTCCTGGAAACCACGCAGATAAGAAGCATCAGAATCGCTTCCTGTGACAAGGAAATGAGAGGAGGCTCCTCGTGCGCCCAGCGCTGCAGGGCTTTCATCAACCATCGCTGCCTCTCTCCGCGGCATCCTCTCTGAGCCTGTTTCCTGATCTGTGAAATGGTGGCTTCACACATGTTGTCTGAAGATTCAAAACAAACCAGTGCCTGTGGAAAGATCTGTGAGTGATAAAGTACTCTCAGAATAGGAGCTGTCGGTGTCCAGAGCGTTGCTCCATCAGTGCTTATGCCAGGCTGCGCCCTTCCCTGGGGAGCTTGGGGACACTCACGGAGGCGGGCGGGCTCTTTCTCTGTCGGTGACGGTCCCACACATCCCCAGCGGGGCATTTCCTTCTTGAACCTGTTTCTCTCCTAAACCTTCATCCACGGAGTCTCCCATTGTGACCACCGGAACTCATGGAATGGCCAGGCGGTGGCTTTGCAAACCCCCCTGAATCCGGGACCTGAGCCGCCTGCTGGGTCAGTGGCCGCAGCCAAGCAGCTGAGTGCCTGTCTTGCTACCTGCTCTTCCCACCTTCCTGGATCGTCTGAATCCAGACAACTTTGGCCCGTCTCTCAGGGTCCCCCCGTCAGCCCCTGGCTTGCGTCTGATCTCTTGTCATACCTGGTGTGACACGTGTCCCCTTCCACGCAGGCCCCAGGCCGCTGTGACGCCCTCCACGCAGGGCCCGGGCCGAAGGCTGCGGTGCCAGCGAGGTGGAAGGCAGCCATAGCCTGACCCTGGCTCCGGTGTCTCTCGGTGGCAGGGTCGGTATCAGGAGCTGTGGGCTCCTGGTGGTGATGGCATGTGCGGCCCCATATTCAGAATCTGCTTCTATGCTGGCCGTCAGAAGGCACATCTGCCCACCAAACAGTCACTGAGGCCTGAGAAACCAGCCAGGCCTGTGCTAGGAGCTGCGAGGGGTCATGGAACCTGAGACACACGGGTTGCATGGCACACCGTTGTTTTATTTTTTTAAATATATTTTTATTGATTTCAGAGAGGAAGGGAGAGGGAGAGAGATAGATACATCAATGATGAGAGAGAACCATTGATTAGCTGCCTCCCGCAGGTCCCATCCTGGGGATTAAGCCTGCAACCCAGGCACGTGCCCTCACCAGGAATTGAACCTCCACCTCCTGGTGCATGAGTCAACCACTGAGCCACACCAGCCTGGCACCAGGTCTCCTTTGAAAGAGCTATGACCTGGGTGGGGGAGAACACACACACGTGCACACACCACACACTAGCAACGAGGCAGAGTCTGCCTGGCTGTCAGAGGAGTGTGGAGATCTCAGTGTTTTAAGAGCTGAAACTGAGCCCCAGCTGGTTTGGCTCAGTGGATAGGGCATCAGCCTGCGGATTGAAGGGTCCCAGGTTTGATTCCAGTCAAGGGCACGCACCTAGGTTGCAGGCTTGATCCCTGGCCTTGGTCAGGGTGCGTGCGGGAGGCAACCTCTTGATGTGTCTCTTTCACATTGATGTTTCTCTCTCTGTCTCTCCCCCTCCCACTCTCTCTAAAAACAAACAAACAAACAAACAAACAAGATCTGAGACTGGAATAGTTGTTATTGGTTGGACCTTGAAGTTCAGATTGGACCATTAGCATCTAGGTGTGGAAGGCAGCCCCTGAGAGGAGAGTGTACACGCAGGGGAGCAGGTGTGTAAAGGTAGGAAGGTGTCCAGGAAGGAGAAACAGGAAATGGTCAAGTAGAAAAGGCAATTTTATTCCCAGATTGTGGTCCTGCCTAAGGAGTTTGGATTTTATTTTGTAAGCAATGGGGGGCCACAGAGAGCTGTGGGGAGCGGAGGAGCACCCCAAGCAGCACTTCAGGAACATCAGGCTGCAGTAAACAGACAGAACATATGGAAGGGGAAGGAGACACTGCCTGAAGTCCAGATGGTCTAGGTGAGAACAGCCGTGTAAAATGAAAGGAAGCAATAGAGGGAAACGAACAAAAAATAACCAAACAAGCAGGACTTGTTCAGGAAGAGGAGTGAGTCCAGACCACATCCCAGGATCTGAGCGTGGGCAGCTGAAGAAGCAACGCCCAGTGAGCGACTCAGAAGCCCTCCCGACGGCCCTGGGGTCCTATCTGCTACCACAAGCCTTCGTGGTCGATACAGAAGCAAACCCTACACTCACCCTCCGAGGAGGCACCCACGGCACTCCAGGCTGAAATCACTGTGGTTGCCATAGTTTTCTGTTCTAGAAAGTGGTCTCCGCGATATTGGCATCTTTGCGGAGGCTGTATCGGGGACTAAAAGTACATCCTGCTATTATCAGTATCTGAGACATTTCACAAAGTCTCATTTGGTTTTGCAACTTCCCTGTGCAGTAAAGCAAGGGCTGGTCTGGGCTTCAAGAAATAAATGCCTTTTATAAAAGTCACGTTCCTATATAATCCAAGGTTTCCTGATACAACGTGTGTATCTACTTTGTGTTTGCTCTAGACCTCGCTACATTCAGTAAAACGGAACAGAGCACCGCGAAAACACTGGCACCCTGTAAATTCCAGGTAGTGGCCCCAGGGAGATGGTTTACTCATGGATGTGAATTCTTGTTAAGAGATTCTAACCTGCCCTTGCTGGCTTGGCTCAGTGGGTAAAGCATTGGTATTGGCCTGTGGACCAAAGGGCACATGCCCGAGGTTGCGGGCTCAATCCCCAGTAGGGGGCGTGCAGGAGGCAGCCAATCAATGATTCTCTCTCATCATTGATGTTTCTATATCTCTCTCCCTCTCCCTTCCTCTCTGAAGGCAATCCTATATAATAAAAGCCTAATATGCAAATAAATCAAATGGCGGAACGACAGACCAGTGGGGGGCGGGGCTGGCGATTGGGCAGTGCCAGGCCAACCAAGGAGGGCACCAGTGGGCAGAAGGAGGGGACAGCGATCACCTGGAAAACTTTAAGGAAGAAAAAGCATGGGTACCACCCCAGAAAATCTAAGTGGCGGGTGACAGCGGCGACTGGCGGCAGCAGGGCAATGGGGGGTGGGGCTGGAGCTGCACCCTGGTGGTCAGTGCTCTCCCACAAGGGGAGCACCACTCAGCCACAAGCCAGGCAGATGGCTGGCTAGTGCAGTGGCAGTGGCAGGAGCCTCTCCCACCTCCACAGCAGCGCTAAGGATGTCCAACTGAAAGCTTAGGCCCACTCCCCAGGGAGAGTGAGCCTAAACCTTGGTCGGACATTCCCCCAGGGCTCTCGGACTGCGAGAAGGTTCAGGCCAGGCTGAGGGACCCCGCCCCAAGTGCACAAATTTTTGCGCACTGGGCCTCTAGTAAAAATATATTTAAAAGAAAATTTTTTTAAAAAAAAAGAGAGATTCTAACTCATTCCTAATGTCTGGGCAAAGCATGGACTGGGTATGTCATGGACAGAGCCGGCCACTGGTCAGGCAGTGATGCCATTGACTGTACAAGGTGAAGCTGGTCCAGGTGAGGGTCATGGTCCAGGAGAGGGATCATGGTCCAGGTGAGGGATTGTGGTCCAGGTTAGGGATTGTGGTCCAGGTGAGGGATTGTGGTCCAGGTGAGGGATTGTGGTCCAGGTGAGGGTCATGGTCCAGGAGAGGGATCATGGTCCAGGTGAAGGTCATGGTCGAGGAGAGGGATCATGGTCCAGGTGAGGGATTGTGGTCCAGGAGAGGGATTGTGGTCCAGGAGAGGGATTATGGTCCAGGTGAGGGATTATGGTCTAGGAGAGGGATCATGGTCCAGGTGAGGGATCATGGTCCAGGAGAGGGATTATGGTCCAGGTAAGGATCATGGTCCAGGTGAGGATCATGGTCCAGGAGAGGATCATGGTCCAGGTGAGGGATTATGGTCCAGGTAAGGGATTATGGTCCAGGAGAGGGATTGTGGTCCAGGAGAGGGATTGTGGTCCAGGTTAGGGATTGTGGTCCAGGTGAGGGATTGTGGTCTAGGAGAGGGATCATGGTCCAGGTGAGGGTTCATGGTCCAGGAGAGGGATTATGGTCCAGGTAAGGGATTATGGTCCAGGTAAGGGATTATGGTCCAGGTGAGGGATTGTGGTCCAGGAGAGGGATTGTGGTCCAGGAGAGGGATTATGGTCCAGGTGAGAGATTATGGTCTAGGAGAGGGATCATGGTCCAGGTGAGGGATCATGGTCCAGGTGAGGGATCATGGTCCAGGAGAGAGATCATGGTCCAGGTGAGGGATCGTGGTCCAGGAGAGGGATCGTGGTCCAGGAGAGGGATCGTGGTCCAGGTGAGGGATCGTGGTCCAGGAGAGGGATCGTGGTCCAGGAGAGGCATCGTGGTCCAGGAGAGGGATCGTGGTCCAGGATAGGGATTATGGTCCAGGAGAGGGATTGTGATTCAGGTGAGGGATTGTGGTCCAGGTGAGGATCATGGTCCAGGAGAGAGATCGTGGTCCAGGTGAGGGATCGTGGTCCAGGAGAGGGATCATGGTCCAGGAGAGGGATCGTGGTCCAGGAAAGGGATCGTGGTCCAGGAGAGGGATCGTGGTCCAGGAGAGGGATTGTGGTCCAGGTGAGGGATCGTGGTCCAGGTGAGGATCATGGTCCAGGTGAGGGATCGTGGCCCAGGAGAGGGATCATGGTCCAGGAGTGGGATTGTGGTCCAGGTGAGGATCGTGGTCCAGGAGAGGGATCATGGTCCAGGTGAGGGATTGTGGTCCAGGTGAGGATCATGGTCCAGGAGAGGGATTATGGTCTAGTAGTGGGATTGTGGTCCAGGTGAGGATCATTGTCCAGGAGAGGGATCATGGTCCAGGTGAGGGATCGTGGTCCAGGTGAGGGATTGTGGTCCATGTGAAGGATTGTGGTCCAGGTGAGGGATTATGGTCCAGGTGAGGGATTATAGTCTAGGAGAGGGATTGTGGTCCAGGTGAGGATCATGGTCCAGGATAGGAATCATGGTCCAGGAGAGGAATCATGGTCCAGGTGAGGGATTATGGTCCAGGAGAGGGATTGTGGTCCGGGTGAGGGATTGTGGTCCAGGTAAAGGGATTGTGGTCCAGGAGAGGGATTGTGGTCTAGGAGAGGGATCATGGTCCAGGATAGGGATTATGGTCCAGGAGAGGGATTATGGTCCAGGAGAGGGATTGTCGTCCAGGTGAGGGATTATGGTCCAGGTGAGGGATTATGGTCCAGGAGAGGGATTATGGTCTAGGAGAGGGATCATGGTCCAGGAGTGGGATTGTGGTCCAGGTGAGGATCGTGGTCCAGGAGTGGGATCATAGTCCAGGTGAGGGATTGTGGTCCAGGTGAGGATCATGGTCCAGGAGAGGGATTATGGTCTAGTAGTGGGATTGTGGTCCAGGTGAGGATCATTGTCCAGGAGAGGGATCATGGTCCAGGTGAGGGATTGTGGTCCATGTGAAGGATTGTGGTCCAGGTGAGGGATTATGGTCCAGGTGGGGGATTATGGTCTAGGAGAGGGATTGTGGTGCAGGTGAGGATCATGGTCCAGGAGAGGAATCATGGTTCAGGTGAGGGATTATAGTCCAGGTGAGGGATTATGGTCCAGGAGAGGGATTGTGGTCCAGGTGAGGGATTGTGGTCCAGGTAAAGGGATTGTGGTCCAGGAGAGGGATTGTGGTCTAGGAGAGGGATCATGGTCCAGGATAGGGATTATGGTCCAGGAGAGGGATTGTGGTTCAGGTGAGGGATTGTGGTCCAGGTGAGGGATTGTGGTCCAGGTGAGGGATTGTGGTCCAGGAGAGGGATTGTCGTCCAGGTGAGGGATTATGGTCCAGGTGAGGGATTATGGTCTAGGAGAGGGATTATGGTCTAGGAGAGGGATTATGGTCTAGGAGAGGGATCATGGTCCAGGTGAGGGATCATGGTCCATGTGAGGGATCATGGTCCAGGTGAGGGATTGTGGTCCAGGTGAGGGATTATGATCCAGGTGATGGATTATGGTCTAGGAGAGGGATTGATGTCCAGGTGAGGGTAATGGTCCAGGAGAGGGATCATGGTCCAGGTGAGGCATTGTGGTCCAGGTGAGGGATTGTGGTCCAGGTGAGGGATTATGGTCCAGGTGAGGGATTATGGTCTAGGAGAGGGATTGATGTCCAGGTGAGGGTCATGGTCCAGGAGAGGGATTGTGGTCCAGGAGAGGAATTATGGTCCAGGTTAGGATCATGGTCCAGGTGAGGATCATGGTCGAGGAGAGGGATGGGTCCAGGTCCGAAAGTGTGAAATTGCAGGAAGTTTGCATGAAGATGGGGTGCGGAGGTCTAGCTGGGAGGAAGACGCTGACAAGGTAGGCGAGAAGGGAGTGCCATGGAGAGTGAAGCCTTGAGCACTCGGGGAGCTGGAATTCCATACACCTGGAGAGAAGGTAGCTTCAGACAGGAAGCAGGGATGGGCCAGTCACTGTAATGAAGGGAGGGCAATATTTCAGGCACATGCCCAGGGACATCGGTGGGACTGGTGTTGGAAGATGACAAGTTTCATTGGACTGAACATATTTCATCTGTCATTTTGCTGAGGTCTCCTCGGTGGGGAGCTGGGGAATGGGAAAACGCAGACAACTGAGAGAGGGAAGCAGGTGTGCCAGCGACCTACTTGGTGGCCAGGCTGTGTCAAGTGCCCACTCAAAATGGATGTGGAAGCAACGCCCGGCAATAGGTAGGGGGTCAGGGGGGTCGGGCATGATCAGAGTTCGGTTCTGCCAGAGGAAGAAATGAGCAAGGGAGGTCTGGGGGTCAGCAGTGAGAGTGGAGTCTAGGCTTGGGCGACAGAAGTGAGCATCTGGGGGATGCTGAGGCAGGGCAGACTGGGGAAGGAGGACTGCTGAGGGGTGCAGAGCATGCGCGAGATGTGAGTACAGCGGTGGGTGCTGGCGCAAGTCTGAGCCTGAGCTTTCAGGGGTGCAGTTAGGGTGTGACAGTCCAGTGAGTGGGTGGAGCCATGCGGTACAGGAACCAGGTGGCCAGGGCACTCGCCTGAATGAATGGGATTTGTGTTCCGGCAAGAAAAACTACAACTTCCTGGATTCTTTCCCCCTAAATGGTGAGCGGGACGGGCAAAGGGCAAATAGCCAACACTCATTGCCAGGACTTGCGGGGCCAAGAACCCAGAGTAAGGGGCTCAGAGTGCAGTGAGCCTGCGCTATTCTGCCTTCTGGCCTTCACTTGTGACTCCTCCCGGCCCTGGGGTGAGAGGCTGGGAAGGGGTGAGGGGGCGAGCGACTGGCCAGTAGCCTCACAAACTGGGGACAGAGAGCAAGAGCATGTGCCTCAGGGTGGAGGCCGGAAGCCTGAAGCCCACCTGGGGGCTGGCCCCACCGGAAACAGACCAACCCTCCGCAAATCTGAAATGCAGTCCCAGGGGGAAAGAGACGAGGACTAAAGGAGTCAGCTGTTAACTGACTCCCAGTGGGGGTCCCAGTCACCCACTTACTGTCCTGAGAAGTCTGGGAGAATGTCCCCTCGCTTCAACGTTCTGAGCCCTGCCAACTCTTCATCGAAGCTGGGCTGGGAGCGAGTCTTTCATTGCTTTGTGATACAACAACATTTCACTGGGTGAGATTTCCTCAGGTGAATCGAGGCTTTTCCAAGAGGTGGATTTGTTAGATGCTGAACAATAAAGTACGGGTAGGACTTAAAGGTGAGAGTGACAGGAGCGTTTGTCTTGGCAGCGGCGAGTCGGTCACAGTGTCACTGTCTTCCTCCGCTGGCTGCGTCTTCCCACCGCAGTCTGAGGCTTCCCTCGATTTCTCTCTTGTCTGCCTCCACGCAATTGCTTAACAAAGTCTCAGGTAACAATGACTACTGAGCAAGGGGAGAGATTAATACATTACAGGGTTGCAAGGATTAGAAACATTCAGTAAAACCCTCCGGAGGAAACCCTGAAGTTTCCATTTTGCAAGGAGGGACCTGAGATGCAGAGATAATAAGTGACTTGCTCCCTCCCCGCCCCCCACCCCCCAAGCCCATGGATGCTCCAGCCAGGCCCTTCCCACAGAGCTGGCTGCCTCCTCACCAAAGAGAGATCCATTGCATTGGGCTGGAATCCAGCCTTCACCTTGCTGGCTTGTCATTCTTTCATTTCTTTGTCCAGCGGATATTTGAGGACTGTTCCGTGTCAGCAGCTGGGCCTTCGGAGGGAAGGACTCACAGAGGTCACAGTCTAGGAGGGAGGTGGACAGCCAGCCAGCAGGCACACCAAGTGGTAAGGAGGCAGGGTGTCTGCAACAGAGCCATTGTCAAGCCCAAGGGCGCCACTGGGAAAACTTGGAAATCACTCCAGTGCTAAATAAGGGAATAGTGCATTGTCACAGCCAGATATGGAACGGTAACCAGCCATTTAACATAATGTTTCTGGAGGCGTGAAAAAAAATGTTCACAATATGAAATGGTCCATGCAAAAGGCAGGCTGCAAACCTGAACCAGAGGTCTGATACCAGCGACCTGTTTTATAAACGGAATTCTGTCAGAGGTCACCTGACATGCTGCCTCTCTCTGGCCGCCCCTCCAGGTCACGCTCCCCCTCCCCCACCTGCCCTGTGCCAGGGAGGCTGACCTGTGTGGGCTTCAACCAGTAGAAGGCAGTTTTCCGGTTTATAATAACCACTTTGGATTGCGGGCTGGCAGCATTGGGTTACATACGAGGTGTGACAATTCTGGGCCATGTCGCAAAACCCTTAAGTTAATAATAACGTTTTATACAATATGCTGCTGCAACAAGATACTTTCACACTTCATGTTAAAGCAAGAAATGCGAAAGGGGATTAAATATCAAACCAGACCTGAGGCTGGTTTTCTCTTTGTTTTTTTGTTTCAATATTAAAAAAACACAAAACACTAGAGGTTTGGTTTCAGCCAAAGAGCACTATCCCTCACAATAAATTAACGTGGCTTTAGAGTGTTTTGAGATTCACTTTGTAAATTCATTTCTCTAGCTGGGAAAGTATGAGTTCAAACTGTCCTCTACCGAAGGCACCTCACATCTGTGCAGTTAAAGTGCCGTTGTAGTCGAGGCCATTGATGCCACACTAGCGGTCCCCCAGGCTTTGCCCCTGGATAGGCTGCTATGGTTTCTGAGCCAGAGCCGGTGAGGGACTTGGTGTGGGGAGATGGCAAAGAGTGATGTCCCCACCCACGTGAGCGCACCCCGAGCTGTTCCAGAGGGAGCCTCAGGATGGAACGGAGCATGTTCGTGCCACCCATGCCCACTGGGTGCTGAGATTGCACGGATTCTTCTAAACGAGGCTCAGGCCCAAAGACTAGGGTCCTCTGCACAGCCCGGTGCGTCTTCCCTCAGAGAGGCCTAGGTCAGTGGTCAACAAACCGCGGCTCGCGAGCCACACGCATCTCTTTGACCCCTTGAGTGTGGCTCTTCCACAAAATACCACGTGCTGGCGCACACGTACAGTGCGATTGAAACTTCGTGGCCCATGCACAGAAGTTGGTTTTCGGCCTGGGCGAGTCTATTTTGAAGAAGTGGTGTTAGAAGAAATGGGGGTACGTTCACTGAGGTCGACCCCTCAGATTGAGGACGTTTTTAGCAAAGGCCAGCTTAGGAGTTAATTAAGTTAATAACAACGTACCTACCTATATCGTTTAAGTTTAAAAAACTTGGCTCTCAAAAGAAATTTCAATCGTTGTGCTGTTGATATTTGGCTGTTGACTGATGAGTTTGCCGACCACTGGCCTAGGTGATGGGGAAGTGGTGTTAGAGCAGAGGGTTCAAATGAGCAAATACCACTGGAATTTAGGGCCCCAGACACTTCTTTCTCCTACATGACTAATGTTCGGAAAGACAAGGGACTGGTACGACCTCTCCTGGTTCCAGTCTCTCATGGTTGTCAGTGATACCGTGCAAACGTAATGCGTGCCTAGAAACCAGCTTTCCTCAGGTTCCTGATGGAAGTATTGAACCTTCTGCTCTCATTCATCACTCGCTCATTCCGAGAAGCGTGTGCAGGAAGCAGGCTCTCCCCTGTGGTTTTCAAGGTCCAGGGGCACCGGTGCTCCTGGAGAAGCTGTGGGCCATGGCGGGGGAGGGACAAGGAAGCCAGACGGAGCCCAGGAGGGTGCCTGTTGGCACAGCGGGTGCGGAAACGCCTGGAAGAGAGGAGGCATTCATTACCAAGAAGCGGCATTTCACCTAAATCTTCAAGGAGGAATCGAACTTGGCAGGATAGGAGGGTAAGCAGTTGAGCAAGAGCTGGTGTGTCCGCTGCCACGGCCAGAACAAAGGGGCATGTGACTGGGCCGGGTGGCAGTGAGGTTGGAACAAGCTGCCACAGGCTTCCCAGGCAGATCTAACACATTAAGATCTTCACCCGCTGGCAAAGGGAGTGACGTTATCTGCTTTGTTTGTGCCGTGGGGATGGGGACATTAAGGGCATAGCAACAGCTCTGGCAAAATGGCAAATATGCAGCAGCTGTGCTCCCACTCCCTGTCCTGTGCCTGCAGCAGGCATTGCTAATCAATCACCCCTGTCCTGTGCCTGCAGCAGGCATTGCTAATCAATCACCATGCCCTGCATTGCAAAGCCCAGGGCTGCAGAAGTCAGAGGGAGAGGATTTTGAGAAGGCGGGTCCACAGAGTCAAATACTCCACACTTAAGATCAAACAGGATGAAGACTGATGTAGGCTGACATTCAGGAAGGCATTGCTCCATTGCTCTCTTCTTACCTGTCTTTTTTTTTTTTAATATATTTTATTGAGTTTTTACAGAGAGGAAGGGAGATGGATAGAGAGTTAGAAACATTGATGAGAGAGAAACATCGATCAGCTGCCTTCTGCACACCCCTTACTGGGGATGTGCCCGCAACCAAGGTACATGCCCTTGACCGGAATCGAACCTGGGACCCTTGAGTCTGCAGGCCAACGCTCTATCCACTGAGCCAAACCAGTTAGGGCTTACCTGTCTTATAGAAACTATTTTCTGTTGTTTAAGCATTACGTTTATATTTTCTTTGACTAAAGTAAACTTGCAAAATTTGAAAATACTGAGTAACACAAAGAAAATAAGAGTCACCTATCATTTCACCTTTGCTTGTAACATTGTCTGATTTATTTCCAATTGTTCTTTCTTCTACACATGGATAGCTACATATCATTACACAGTTGCAATCATACCATATACATAATATCATTTCTAATTATTTACTTACCTTCTTTCTTCATTGTTAAACATGCAGGCATGTCCCAAATTTTGCCATTATACATAATAAACTCTTTGAAAACATAGTCTTTTAAATGTTAATATTTACTTAAGATAGATTTCTAGAAGTGGCCAAAATATTTCAAAATTTTTAAAACTGTTTAAACACTTTATTAACTGGCACTACCACTAGCAGAGTTTGAGAGTATTTAAGAGACTGCACAATTTCTAACTACCCTGTTGTTTTTCCTTAGACTGATGCAAATCCTTTTTGGGAAACCAGGTATAATATAATAATAATTAATATAATAATATGATATATAAAATTACATCTATGTATGTGTGTAATATACACATATTTGTACATGTACATATACATATAAATATCTTTCTTCCAATAATCTTCTTGTACATAATCCTCACCTGAGGATATTTTTTCCCCGCTGATTTTCAGAGAGAGGGGAAGGGAGGGGGAAAGACAGAGAGAGAAACATTGATGTGAGAGAGACATATCCATTAGTTGCCTTCCCCCATGCCCCCCAACCAGAGCCTGCAACCAAGAAAGGGGCCCTTGACCAGAATCGAACCCAAGACCCTTCAATCCTTGTGTCAGTATTCTAACCATTGAGCAAACTGGCTAGGGCTCTCCCAATAATTTTAATGATCTGGGCACCAATATAAACGCAAAAGGCTTTTATCATTCCTCTTACAAGATAGTGCTAATGCAGCAAATTCCTTTCTCCCTTGCTTAAAGGAAGGGACAAATAAACTAATATCTATGAAACAAATGATTGACCCAGTATGCGGTGAATTTCTAAAAACGAACCAATGAATGAAACACGCTACTAGTTCATATTTCGTTCTGGCACATGATATAGGCAATATTATTCAAATTTTGCAAAAGAAGGAAACTGAGGCTTCATGAGGTTGTACTTAGTGGTGGTACCAGGATTCACACCCATTGTCTGTCTTAGTTGGAAGTCTATGCTTTCTTTCTTTACTGTGAAGTGCACTGCAGAGAGGGAGGGAGAGAAAAGGGAGGAAAGGAGGGAGAGAAAGAGAGAGGGGGAGAGAGAGAGAGAGAGAGAGAGAGAGAGAGAGAGAGAGAGCTCTGAATGGCCTCGTTTTTCTTGGTCCTTTCAAAGGATGACTTAGAGAGGCGTGGAACCTTCTGCTTCCGAGGGCTCACTCCTGGTTTCTGGCTGCTTAAGTCTTGGGTGGAGACCCCTGACCCCAATAGGAAGCCCATCCTCAAAGGCAGCCAGACACTGCCCCCCTCTCCGTCGGGGCATGGAAGCCCTCAGCTCCTCCTGGAGCTACTTCACATCACCCCGGCACTCACTCTCTGACGCCAGATGTGTGCAGGTTTTCCCACACCGAGCAGTTCTCTTCAACACCTGCTTGGGTGTCCTGCAGCTCAGTTCCGTGTTGACACCATCCCCCTGGGGATGGCACCAGACCCCACAGGTAAAGGGCTCAGTCCCACTGCCGGTCCCACTTTAGCAGCCGTCCCCGTCCATGTGTCGCTGCGCCTCTGGCCTATGACTGTAAAGTGGGAGGTTCTCACCCCACACACACCCACCCCCTCAGGTTCAGTGAATTCGCTGGAGCGGCTCACAGAACTCTAACTCTTCGCTCTCAGATCACCAGTTTATCATAAAAGGATCAGCTCAGAACAGCCAGATGGAGGAGGGGCACGGGCACGGCATGGGCAGGCGTGTGAGCTTCCCTCCTCCCTGAGCTCGCCACCCCCCACATCTCCACGTGCCCACACCCAGGAGCTGTTCGAACCCCATCTTTGGGGACTGCTATGGAGGCTTCATCTCATAGGCATGATTCATCACTAACTCTATTTCCATCCCCTCTCCTAGCTCAGGGGAACGGGGCCGGGGGGCGGGGGGATGAATATCACCAGCTTCTAATCACTGTCAACACCAGGAGTTCCAAGGGATATTGGAACCAAAGAGGCTCCTTGCGCTCTTATCACCCAGGAAGTTCCAGGGGGTGGAGGCGCTCTGTGCTAGGCACCGGGGCAGAGACCAACGTCTACTCTTCTGTGATCTCACGGCCGCAGGTCTGACGTGTGGGCCACAGTCACCTCTGACTGTGAGTGAAAGCCCTCTCCCCGGGCATTGGGCAGCTGGGCCTTCTCCTGAGAGTTCTGCAGGACTGAGACCCCCCCTGTGGGATGCTTCCCTCTGCAGGGCCCTCCTGTCCTTCAGGCTAGGACCTTGCCTGGGTCAACACCCCGTCAGTAACGAGTGGCAGAACCCCTTTCTGCTGGTGTTCATCCCCCCCCTCGTGGGTTGCTTGGCGGCCTGTGTGACCCCACTTACCTGTGGCTTCACTCACTAGGCAGTCCCTGGCCTTCCCCCCTTGGCTTCAGTTGGTGGAAGCTCTCTTGGGGTTCAGCATCATGATGACCCCTGAAGGACCGTGTTTGGGGGAGGCAGGGCCAGATGTGACTGGCCAGACTGGAAGGGCCCCCTGAGGGGCAGCACGCCTCCCACCGGGCTCAGCGCTTGTCGTTCTGCCCAGTGTAGGCCCATCGAGGAGCCTGTCAGCCGGAACAGTGCGATTCCGACTCTCTCCAATGTCCTTCCTCTACAGCGTTCCCGTCTTCCCTGGTTAACTTTGTTAAATTGCAGCAAAGCGTACATAGCATGAAATTTACCGTTTTCAGGGTACAGTCCAGCAGCACGCGGTACACTCACCATGTGCAGCCATCCCCACCACCACGTCCAGAATTTGTCCTCTTCCCAAACCGGAACTCCGTCCCCACTGAACAACACCTCTTCTCCCCCCTCCCCGTCCCGCCCCTTCTGTGTTCTGTCTCCACGAATTTGATGGTTCTAGGACAGTGGTTCTCAACCTCCCTAATGCTGTGACCCTTTAATACAGTTCCTCATGTTGTGGTGACCCACAACCATAAAATTATTTTCGTTGCTACTTCATAACTGTAATTTTGCTACTGTTATGAATTGTAATGTAAATATCTGATATGCAGGATGTATTTTCATGGTTACAAATTGAACATAATTAAAGCATAGTGGTTAATCACAAAAACAATATGTAATTATATATTGTGAAATATTTATTTCTAATTACAAATAAATGAAATTTTGTCTTGAAGCATGGTGTAGCATGGGTAACAGTCTTAATATAACAACAGTGAACTACATTGGTACATTTTGCGACAGTATGCATAAAAAGCCAATGTCAGTGCGGAGGTTGAGATTGCTTCTTTCTCACCAGATCAGAAATTCTCGGGGCAGTCTTTGCAAGAACACAACGAAGATCATCTTCCACAACAAGTGTACTTCTGTATTTTGACTTGATAACCAACAAGCTGGAAAACCCTGTTTCACAAAGATATGTTGTTGGAAATGGAAGAAGAAGGCACAACACAGTCTCAGACAGAACAGGATATGACTGCAAACACTTGATCCAGAATTTTGTAACTGGCATTGTAGAGAAATCCATTCTCGCTGCAGCGTTGTTAGTAAGTTCGATGAACTCCTCTTGTGCTGTCTCAGGAACATCTTCAACGTTGACTGTGAATGGGCTTCTGGCAAGTGCAAATGGGGTGTCAGGTAGATTAGGAAAGTACCATGAAATTTTGCTTGCAAGCATGTGCAAGTGTTCTTTCACGGAAATTATCATCGAATCCTTTTGTCTGGTTCAATGTCATGTTCCTCAAAGAAAGATCAGGTAGGCAACATGTAAATTTTATTTTCACCCAATTTTTTTTTTTGCCAAGGCTGAAGTTTCATTTGGAATGATTGGATCTTTTCAGACAAATCGAGGCATGTTGCATTTGGTCCTTGCAGTGATAAATTTAACTCATTCAAGATGGCAAAGATGTCAACCAAGTAAACTATTTTCTGCAGTTCACTTTTATCTCTGAAAAATGCTTTGAACTGAGGTCTTGCTTTCTGATTAAAAAATGTTTTGAGTTCATCATGAAGCTCAAAAACACGTTTTAAAATTTTTCCTCTCAACAACCATCTCGCTTCAGTTTGAAATAGCAGAACGTTGTTTGGTGCATCCAACTCATTGCACAGTTGTGAAAACAGTCAATTGTTTAAAGTGCTCGCCTTTACAAAATTGACCCAACTTATGACGCTTTTCATTACTTCTTGTAACTCTTATGGCAGCATCTTCATTGCTAATATTTGCCAATGAATCATACAGTGAGTTCCGATGACTTTTGGTGACTCATTCAGTACCAAAAGTTGAAATCTAGATCAACATCCTAGCATAGCTGGAGCACCATCTGTGCCAACACCACACACCTTTTCCCAAGAGATCTTATCCTCTTTCAGAAATGAGCCAACTGTGTCAAATACATCACGTGCAGTAATTGTCATTTCAAAAGGTTTGCAAAAAAGAAACTCATCTTTAAAGTCACCATCATTAATATACCTTATGTAAACCAGTAACTGTGAACAGTTTGCAATGTCTGTAGATTCATCAAGCTAGATACTAAATATTGGAAGTGGAGCAAATTTAATTTCCTGGATTACCTGATCAAGAATATCAGCAGACATGTCATCTGTTCTCCTGCGGACAGTGTCGTTAGATAAGGAAATTGCACTCAATTTTGTAACAAATTCGTCTCCGGTCATAACTTGAACAATGTCTTTGGCCGCTGGCAACAGTAAATCCTCAGCAATGGTGTGAGGTTTCATAGCTCTGGCGATTCTGAGTGCCACCAAATATGAAGCTTCAACGGCTGCTACGTTTTGTTTGTGGTACTTGCCACCAGTGTCAAGTCTGGCTTTCTTGAGTCCATCAGCTTTGCTTCTAGAATAGTTGGTATCCTTGCCGGCAAGGCTCAGATGCTTGCTATCAAAATGGGGTTTTAGTTTGTTCGGCTTCATAGATTCGGCTGATAGAGCTTCACAACAAATAACATTGCGGTTTCTCAATTCCTGCTGTAATTATTGAGGTAAAACCATACTGTAAAAAATCCTCACTATATTTTCTTTTCTTAACATTCTGCTCTACACGATCCATTGTCATGGGATGGTTTGCTAATGACAATAATATGTAACAATAGCTTTAATAATACAAAAGATGATACATGGCATAGTTCAGTCAATACAGTTCATTAAGCCCTAACCGGTTTGGCTCAGTGGATAGAGAGTCGGCCTGCGGACTGGGGGGTCCTGGGTTCGATTCCCGTCAAGGGCATGTACCTTGGTTGCAGGAACATCCCCAGTAGGCAGTGTGCAGGAGGCAGCTGATCGATGTTTCTCTCTCATCGATGTTACTAACTCTCTATCCCACTCCCTTCCTCTCTGTAAAAAATCAATAAAATATATTTTTAAAAAATACAGTTCATTAAAGTTACCTATGATTTACCATTCTCTGTGTTGTTTTTTTTACATACCTGTTACTATCAAAGGGGGCAGTATTCACATCAACCACAGCTGAATGTAAAAAGACCGATCAGCATCCAGATTACGTTCCCATGATACAGATATTTTTTGCAGTAGTTGATGATTTTACAGTACATGATTTTACATTTACCCAGTAATTATAATTCATGAAGTGTCGTTTTACCTCCAATACTGCTGCTTTCAACACAGCAGCTGCTCTCTACACATGTGTGACTGGTCCTCATAAGTACATTATGGCGCCAACCCTGTCACATACACCTGTATTTGTATGGAGTGTATGTGATGGGGTTGGCGTGATGATGTCATCATGCCGGGTACTCGTATGTGGGTGTATCTGCATGTGGGCGGACCTGCCTGGAGACAGATAGAGGAGCAGTGTCTCGGTTCCTAAGACCATCGAAAATATGTGTTTTCCGATGGTCTTAGGCAACCCCTGTGAAAGGGTTGTTTGACCCCCAAAGGGGTCGCAACCCACAGGTTGAGAACCGCTCCTCTAGGGGGCCTCATCTGAGTGGAATCACGCAGCACTCATCTTTCTGTGTCTGGCTGATGTCATGCGGCGTGTCCTCCAGGCTCTGCCGCGTTCTGGCCTGTGACAGGACCACCTCCGTTCCCAGGCTGAATAACATCCCCCTGATGATCAGACTGCATTTTGCTTATCCATTCAATTCTCAGTGGACGCTTGACCACAGCGTTAATTTAACAAACGTTGTTTTGAGCCAGTGATGTAGCAGACACAGCATCTGCTACTGGCGATGGCATTGCTATTGAAGTAGCGGGGGGAAGGGGGGAGCCTGCCCTCCTGCAGGTGACGAGGCACAAAACAGCAATGACCAAAAATGGTGGCAGTTTCTTTCCGGCTCATGAAGACACCAATGAATAGACATTATAAAAGTTCTATATCCTCCACAAGTTTTAATAAAACCTTTGGCACCTGATCACCTGATTTTAAAAAGCAGAGTCGCAGAGGTACTCATGGTAAAGCTTGTAAACCCCAAAACACAGGTAAAACTTTGAGGGGCTCCTCCTGTAAGTGTGCATGACAGCCAGGGGACAGCGCGCTCTTCACGGGTTCCGGCCTGCGATAGGAATGGCTGCCTCGGGGTTCTCTGTGCTCCGTGGCTAAGCAGCAGGAGCCCCTGGTTTCTCTGCTGGTCCCGGGAGCGGACCCCAAGCACCAGCCGCGGGGCCGGAGGATGCTGTGTGTGCCCCGTTCATCTGCACTCTGCTGGTATTTTCCCTTCTCGCTGCTACAGACTCTTTACTCTGCAAACGTCTCATTACATTGCATTTTTCAAACACTTCACAGTGTATCACTGCAACCTGGGATGCCTTCGCTTTAAAAAAAAATTTTTTAATTGATTTTTAGAGAGAAGGGAAGGGAGAGGGATAGAAAGAGAGAAACATCAATGAGAAAAACATCGTTGACAGGCTGCCTCCTGAATGCCCCTTCTTAGGGATTGAGCTCAAAACAGGCATGTGTCCTGACAGGGAATCGAACCAGTGACCTCCTGGTGCATGGATCGACACTTAACCACTGAGCAACACCGGTCAGGCAAGGGATGTGTGTTCTTTACCACGAGTGGTCATCCTGCAGATGTGGGGATATATCAAAAGTGGCCTGCCTTTGACCTCAGGCAGATGGAGCCTGGGACAATCCCTGGTTACAGCGGCACTCGGCAAAACTTGCAAAGATGCCAATCCCTGGTCATTATATACACCTATAGACACACACACACACACACACACACACACACACACACACACACACACATCTGGTGCTGAATTGTTCTAGGTCTCCCTCTTGTGGGCCATCTGTGAAATAAAACACGCCCATTGTCTTAAATAGATACAATGAAGAATTATAAGTAACCAATCGATGTCTTCGAATCCTATGACTTGAATAGGACTTTACATTGTTTCTATTATTAAATATTACACACTTGTGAAAAGCATCTAGAGAATGATATAAAAATGACCACACGGTCACACACCAGCTTTATCCAATCGTAACGTTTGGCCCCATATTTACTTTGGATCTTTTAAAAACTGAAGGAGATCCCGTTGAGGGCCCTTGTGGGGCCTCCCTTCCTGCCTCTCCCCTCCCCAAGGTGACCATTATTCTGACTTTGTACTTGTCACTCCCATATGTATTGTTATGGTGTTCCACACGTGTGGGTACCAATGCACCACAAACCGCGGGGCTGCGTGTTTTAGACTTTCTGAAAATGTCGGGTGCATCTCACAACTGCTCCTCTCCCTGAGAAGTGTCTCCTGGGGGCGCCCTTTCGTTCATGCTCCTCTTCCGTGTCCCATGGATCGAATGAAAGCCACTCTGCATGAACCATTCTCTCATTCTGGGCTGTGGGTATGGTTTTGAGTTTTCTTGCAGCGAGCATGCGAACATTCTTCCCCTGGCGTCTGCATGAGGGCACCCCCGGGGCACACCCTAGGGAAGGCTGCCGGGTCATCTTGTTTGGTTTCTCCCACTTCCCCACTACTGCCAAGTCACTCACAAAAGGATTGGGCCACTCGACACCCCGCTGTCCCCCAGAGCTCTTTACCTTCCTCTTCCTCGCCTGCCCTTCCTCGGGCAGCCAGGTGGAGCACCTGCTGGGTGCCTGGCATGATGTTCGAGTTTAATGATGACACCCACCTCTGGAGGCCGGCATCTGCACCCCCAGTTTCCAGGGATCGAGGCCCAAGACGGCAGCACCACAGCCCTGACCCTGACATCGCCCGGCCTGTCTGACCCTCGAGCAGGTCTGCCAAGGTCCTCACAGAATCCATGCTGGGTGCAGGGGGGGGGGGGGGTCAGGGCGGTGGGCACCTTCCACGGAGGCCTGCTAGCTGGTTGCTGAGACGAAAGAAAGGATACACCGTTCAACTTCTTAAATTATGAAAGTCACCCTTCATACAAGAGTATACTGAACACTATACTCTTGCTTTGATTGAAACAAAGAAAAGCAACGAAGTAATAAATGGGATTAGAGGGGAGTGAGAAAAAAATACAGAAATTAAAGGCATCTAGATGCCTAAAGAAGGAAGATGTCACGGTGAGGAGACCAGCATTGGCAAAACTTGCTTTTCAAGTCATGTCGGAGTTTTCCCTCCCCTGGCTGGGACTCGGCAACCACTTGTCGGCAGTTGCAGGAATCTCCTGCTCCGCCCTCTCCTTGGAGTAGGGACCTGAGGATCGTGAGGGGGGCAGAGGGGGGAGCAGGGCACAGACCCTGAGCAGGTGGGTCTGCACCTGACCGCACACAAAAGGCAAAGAGAAGGAGAGGCAGGTGGAGGAAGGGAGAGGAGGAGGGAACAGGGAACAGCTGCTCTCTCAGCCCCCAGCGGAGCTGTGCTCTGCACGGTTTGACGAGTCCTTCGAGGCACGTGGCTCCGCCCGGTTTCTGAGAAGACTCCCCCCTTTCCTCTCCCAGCAAGAGAAGGCGTTGAGTAACCCTGGCATCTACAGAGCCGCCGTAGCTGATACTGAACAGCTACTTGAATTAGAGGGGAACGCTGCAGTGCTCACTGGCGTTGTTTTCACTAAGACAAAAGCACGGAGGCGATGAACTCGGGTTGTACGTCATTGCTTTACTCCCAACGATGCCGTCCAGGACAGAGCGGCCTAACCGAGCCAGGAGCGAAAGCTGCAAAGCAAGCGGGACAGGAAGTCAACAGGAAGCCGAAAGTGCGCGGAAAGGAAGTGAAACCACGTTTTAATAAGCGCACCAAGAACAACGGTGGATGTGGGAGGTTTTCTCAGCGTGAGGCACAGGCTATAAATCACCTGTGTACCCCCCCCCTCCCATGCTTACTGATAAAATACGCGTAACATCAACTTGATCATCTTGACCATTTTTACGTGTACGGTTCAGGGGTGTGAAACACTACATTCATAATGTTGTGCAGCCATCACCACCATTCGTCCCCCTAACTCTTGTCATCTTGTAAACTTGAGCACTAATACCCCGTTCTCCCTTCCACCCCCCACCCTGGCAACCACCATTCTACTTTCTGTCTTTGTGATTTTGACGACTCTAAAAATCTCCTTTAAGTGAAACCATGCAGTACTTGTCTTTTTGTAACTGGCTTATTTCACTTAGCATGATGTCCTCAAGATTCATCCGTGTTGTAGCATGTGCCAGAATGCCCTTCCTTTTTAAGGCTGAAAAATATTCCCTTGTATGTAGACACCACATGTTGCTTATCCACTCACCCACCGATGAGCACTTGGGGTACTTCCACATGGTAGCCATTGTGAATATGCTGCCTGACATGGTTATACTTTGGCATTGAACCAAGCTACAGCATAAAAAGTCTCCAAATGGACCATTCATCATTGAATCATTAATATTTTGAATAACTAACTGAGGGTTTATATAATTCTTATCTTTAGAGCATCTTTGTCCTACTGATATTCTTTGTTGTTGTTAATCTTCACCCGAGGATATTTCTCCATTGATTTTTAGGGAGAATGGAAGAGAGAAAGACAGAGAGAAATATTGATGTGAGAGAAACACATCGATTGGTTGTCTCCTGCAGAAGCCCCAACCAGGGCCCAGGCCAGGGAGGAGCCTGCAACCAAGGTACGTGCCCTTGACCAGAATTGAACCTGGGATCCTTTGGTCTACAACGATGCTTTATCCACTGAGCCGAACTGGCTAGGGCCAACAGATGTTCTTAACATTCCCAGAAACAAAGTTATGTGTGTGTGTGTGTGTGTGTGTGTGTGTGTTTTAATTAAGTGAAAACAAAAGCAATCATTCACTCAAGATGCATATCTACCAGAAGCAGCTCTGCTGTTACTTTTCCAGGGGAACTGCCTCCTTTGCCAGATCTATTCATAGAGTTTGAACCAATGTCCTGAGCAATGTCTTTTCCCTGTTGAAAACGTGAGCTTCTCCAGGTTTAGGGCCCTTACTGTGTCTGGTGTAGCCCAGCTCAGGTTTCAATGCACAGCACCTGCAGCTACTTCAACCAGGAGGCATCTAACAAATGAAAACCATTTTCCCCCCACTTCTAAACAGTCACAGTTTACCATTACTTACACACTTCTTTTTCTTATATTAAACTAGAGTCCAGGTGCACGAATTTGTGCACAGGTGGGGTCTGGCCAGCCCAGCTGGATGGGGGCCCATCAGGCTGGGCCAGCGGGAGGAGGGGCTGTGGGAGTTGGTGGCTGGCCCTGCCCTGATCTGGGAGCTGGGGGCCAATCAGGGCCAGGATCAAGCTGGTTGGCTGCAGTGTGGTCATAGCCACCGGTTGTTCTGGCCGTTCTGCCATTCTGGTCGCTGGGCTTTTATATATAGAGATGTTATAACCTTGAGTCAAATAAATAAAATATTAGCATAGAATAGAAGCAGTCAGCATGCTGTCACATAAGATGGTCCCCCTTGGATATTCGGCTAGGGAAAGGCCACTGCCTGAAATTTATTACCAGATCATGCCTCCTCCCCAACCCCACACCCCCAGCCCTGAGTCCACAGTAATCCCCCACCCTTTAAGACAGCAAGTCATACATTTCTAAAGGGAACCTCTCAAATTAAAATCCTGCTTGTACCCGGCTGGTGTGGCTCAGTGGTTGAGCATGGACCTATGAACCAGGAGGTCACAGTTAGATTCCTGGTCAGGGCACTTGCCTGGGTTATGGTGCAGGGGGCAGCCAATTGATGATTCTCTCTCATCATTGATGTTTCTCTCTCTCTCTCCCTTTCCCTTACTCTTTGAAATAAAATATATATATGTATTTAAAAAAAAACAGAATAAAACAAAACCCCTGCTTGTGAGTTTCCTAAAATAACCACCCACTTCCATGGGAAAAGCTCACTGCACGGTTATGGGGGAAATGCTGGTACCGGAGATGATCGGATACAAAACGATGATCTCAGTGGCTGGTGGGGGAGGAGGGAGAGAACAGAGTGGATGTGGACTGGATTCTCCTGAAGGCGCCGAAGACCAGGGAGAGCACCGGTTGGCAAGTGTGGCCAATAGCATATGGAGGAAGTTAGAGGTCAGAGTGGTGCGCTGGGAGGTCCGCAGGCCTCTCTCGGGCGCAAAGAAAGACAAAAGGGGTAATGAGCCCAGGTGGGCTGGTTGGAGGGAGTCAGGCAGGACTGAGACTAAAGTCACTTGATTAACTTTTAACTCCTTTTCCCCCTCTTCCTCCCTTTTGTTTCATTTCCCCCCATAAAACATATTCACATTTTAGCATTATTTACTAATCTCTCTGTCTTAAGTATTATAATTATTTGGGAATTTATTTAGTGAATATCTGCTAGCACCTACCACGTGTTAGGCACAGCATCATGGAACACAGGGCAGGTGAGACTGGGGCCCTGCCCTCCAAGAGCTGAAATGCTTGGGATGGTTTGCAATAATTGGCAGGTTTATACTCAAATGTGTTGGCCTGTTTTCATTTGTATTCCTCATTTCTGCTTCTCTACCCCTTGTTTTAAGCATTGCTTTTTCCTCTCCAGAGACAAAGGACCAGAAAGAATAAGGTTTTCCTGGCTCTCTGGGTTTGAAGTGTTACCTCTCTCTCTTTTATTTTTTATTAATTTCAGAGAGGAAAGAAGAGGAGGAGAGAGATAGAGACATCAATGATGAGAGAGAATCATTGATTGGCTGCCTCCTGCACGTTCCCCACTGGGGATCGAGCCCGCAACCTGGGCATGTGCCCTTGACCGGAATCGAACCTGGGACCCTAGAGTCCACAGGTCGACGCTCCATCCACCGAGCCAAACCGGCGAGGGCGAAAGTGTTACCTCTCTTAACAGAAGCGAATTTTGTATCTTTTGTGCCTTCCCCATCAGTGACTTTCTTTTCCTTCTCAACCTAAGAATAAAGCTCAGAGCCACTTCGTTTCCCCTTGTAATTGTTTAATGAGAATTGACTAAAATGCAAGGCTACTAATTGGAGAGAAACATGCCCTGTGTCAGCCTTCTCATTTCCTTTTAGCCTCAGGGAAGGTTCCAGAAGTTTCTTGCACATTCACCTTGCTCTCCCCCGTCTTCCCGCCCTCCTCGCTGCAGTTCCTTCCCGCCAGCTGCCCGCCTCATGCTGTGATCTTGCTCTAAGCCTTTGGTTTTGTTACGGTGTCCTCTCCCCTCAGGAATCAGCTCTGACAGCTGTGCCCCTGACTCCGGGCCAGGCTCTAACCTTGACTCCCGGTGTAGCCACGCCGTGCGCGCTTTACCTTTCACCTTCCCCTAAGTCCTGCCTGGGGACTCAGCTCCCTGGTCACTCTTCAGCAACTCCCAGGGGAGGGCCCATATCTCCTGTCCTTTTATCCAAAAATGGTGCCTACTCACTTTTTCCTCCTTAATTTTTTGAGGACGTGACATGCATACAGTGAAATGCACAGTCTTCCCTGAACAGCCCAATGCGAGTTTGTATGTGACTTTCATGAAGCCTTCGCCCAGACCAAGGAAACGCAGGCCATTCTGAAAGGCTTACCCTTGGCGTGTCTCAGGAACAAGCACTCCCCAACCCCACCCTCGGGCGACCGCTGCTCCGGTGGCTGTCACTCTGGATTAATTGTGCCTCTTCTTGAGCTTTATAGAAACAGGACTATGAACTCCTCTGTCTGGCTCCTATTGTTCATTACGGCTGTGAGATTCTTCCATGTTGTTGCGTGTGGCTGTGGTTCAGGCGTGTGCTGCTGTTCTGCATTTCGTTATAGGAATGACCACAATTTACCCATTCTACTATTGATGACATTTGGGTTGTTTCCAGCTGAGGGTGATTATGAATAAAGGTTTCTTCTGAATGTTACTCTTATTATGAAGGGACAAAGAAGGACCTTCCCCGTGAGCCTTTCCAAAGGCGGCAGAGCTGTGCTTGGAGGTCATTACTGCCACCACAGCTGGGCAGAGAAGTATCAGAAGGCCCCGCCCTGCCCTCTCACATACTTGGAAGCAGATGTCTGGTCCCAAGCAAAACACTGAGTCAGCCTCTCAACCCGGGGAGGGTCGGATCTGCTCGGACATGCCAAGAAAGAGGAAATTTCACAAGCATTTGGCTGAACGCATCTGCTAACATCTAAATGTTGAGTAATGTAGAGTAAAAAGTTAAAAGGCGGCCCCATGACCCTCTGGCTCATCTTGAAGTTGATTGCGGTATGTTGAAAGCTTGTTCTTTTAAGTTTATTTCAAAAGAATTAATTCTGTCCAGGTAGTTGGTTAGAGCATCGTCCCAATATGCCAAAGTGTCGGGTTCAACCTCCGGTCAGAGTACACACAGAAGCAAGCAGTGAACGCACAAATGCGCGAAAGCAAATTGATGTTTCTTCCTCCACCCCGCCCCTGCTTCCTCTCTCTCTAAAATAAATTTTTAATGAAAGTATTTCTTTTATTGATTTCAGAGAGAAAGGGAGAGGGAGAGAGAGAAACATCAATGATGAGAGAGAATCATTGATCCGCTGCCTCCTGCATGCCCCCCCACTGGGGATTGAGGCAGCAATCTGGGCATGTGCCCTTGGCTGGAATTGCACCCAGGACCCCTCAGTCTGCAGGCCAATGCTCTATCCACTGAGCAAAATGAGCTAGGGCTAAAATAAATTTTTAAAAAGGAGTCAAAAATGTAAGAGAGGATGCCCTGGCTGGTTTGGCTCAGTGGATAGAGCATCGGCCTGCGGACTGAAGGGTCCCGGGTTCGATTCCTATCAAGGGCATGTACCTTGGTTGTGGGCACATCTCCAGTGGGGGGCATGCAGGAGGCAGCTGATCAATGTTTCTCTCTCATCAATGTTTCTAACTCTTTATCCCTCTCCCTTCCTCTCTCTAAAAAATCAATAAAATATATATTTTAAAAAATATTTTTTTAAAAAAATGTAAGAGAGGCTAGGGTTTTGGCTTTCCCACTAGGAGACTTTTCCCATTTCCTCGGCTGGGGCGTGAGGATGCTGACCCTCTGGAGGAGCCTACGGACTCTGGCACTCCTGGATTCCGCCTGCTGGCTGGGGCTCCCAGGCAGGGGCCGCTGGGCTGTGGCCCTGTGTGATGTCACGGGGCTTTGTGAGGCAGCTGGGTGCCGGCAGCACAGCCCAGTCCAGTCTGGTATTTGCTCAAATTCAGGCACCATCCAACCATTCAGAAACGAATTCCATCTTCCAGATCTTTCAGCACACATTCCCGCCCAATTCCGCCTCGGACTCAACCTAGAAAACACTCCTATTACAAAGTAGCTGGAGAGGCGGTCTCAGTGGGAAGGGTGAGCTCAGGGTGCTGGGGGCGGAACAGAAACGGGGGTGGCTAGTCCACGCGGGATCAGTGGAAGCAGCGCATCGAATCGCTGCTTCTCGAACGGGGTTAGGGTTCGGAAGATCTGGGTGTGTTTTTTTTAAAGGTTTTATCACCACCATAGAGGGCATCACAGTGACTTCAGTTCTTGAAAATCAGGGCTAATACTCATTATGTAACCCTTTGTCCTTCTTAAGGTTTATACCAAGTGAAGATATTATTTACTTAGAAAGATTAAATAGGGGGGAAAAGCCCTTCGTGCTGTGAGAAAGCCATAGGTCTTGTGTGGAGATCGGTACTAATATTGTCCTAGGCAAGCGGGGGTTACATATACTTATTTACAGAAAAATTAGTCGTGACATTATCTAAAGCGTGATCGTGTTGTCCTGACGGTAAAGACACATTTTAAAACCAACTCAGCGACTAGCTCCGTACTTACCTTAGGGTTTTGGTTCCTCACTGGGTGTATGTGCAGGTGTGCATGTTAATTCATGCTCAGGGTTTTTTTTTAAATGCATTTAAAATTTTGTTTGCTATTCATTTAAGTGATCACTGAAATATGTTTTACAAAGTCTATATTTTTCTAGCTTGTGAAGTCAGCATATTTTAGAGAAGACAATAATTGATCATGATTTCCTTCTGAGGAGATAGAGATGAAAAGCTGATCACAGACCTCCCGGATCTGTTGTTTTGGGTAGGAGAGGTTTTCTGTGTATTTGGGGGGAGTGTGGGAGATGGGGTGGGGTGGGGGAAGGGGGCAGGCAATGACACATTCCAGACATTGTGGGAACTTTGCTTTAAGAAAATGTAATAGCCTGGTTGAAATGGCTCAGTTGGTTGAGCATCACCCTGTGCATGGAAAGGTTGCTGGTTCGATTCCCTGTCAGGCATATACCTGGGTTGCGGGTTCTATCCCTGGCACGGAAGGCAATTGATCAATGTTTCCCTCTCACATTGATGTTTGTCTCTCTCTCTCCTTTCCTCCCTCTCTCCCTGTCACTTTCCCCTCCTCTCTAAGCATGTCCTCGGGTGAGGATTAAAACATAATAATAATAAAAAGAAAATGTAGCTATATATATAAAAGGCTAAGTGGCCAACAGCACGCCCATCCGACCAGCCGACCAGCCGACCATCCAACCGACTGGCCGATACATATAACGCGTACTGGCAATTTAAAAATAAATGTTGACTGGTGCATTGAGTGATGATTCCATCCATTCATGATTCCATCGATTCAACGGATGATGCCGAAAAGGGAAAATTTCCATTGAATTTCTTAATAGTATTACTCCTTCGGGAATGCTGTGTCATAAATTAATATGGAAAGTAGGTGCAATCATCATGCTAATGAGAAATCATAACAGTAAATGAGGTCTTTGTAATGGTACTAGATTTATTATCACAAGATTTTGACCTAATATAATCGAAGCTGAAGTATTAACAAGATCTGTGGGAGGAGAGGTTGTTCTGATTCCAAGAATTGATTTGTCCCTGTCTGACACTGGCCTACCATTTAAATTAATTTGAAGACAGTTTCCCATGATGCCAGCACTTGCAATGACTATTAATAAATCACAAGGACAAACTCTAGACAGAGTAGGAATATTCCTCTGAAACCATTTTCAAACACAGTCAGTTACATGTTGCTTTCTCTCGAGTTTGAAGAGTGTGTGATGTTAAATTTGCAAATACTTCATCACCAGGGAAATTAGTCAAGCACTCTGAAAGTATTTTTACGCTTATTGTGGTGTACAGGGAGATATTACAATAAGTTTAATCAATTTATCAGTCATCGTTTTTATCAATGTTGTTTTTATATCATTTTTATTTGTTTTATATCATGTTTTTGTTGTTTTTAGGTCATGTCTTGATTGTTATAGCATGTTGTTATTGTTTATTTATTAATCAATTTACATATTATTTTCATATACATTTTACTAGTTTTCTTTCATCTCTGGCCGTTCTATTATTGAGAAAGGGCATACAGCGATATTAAAATATTTCTTCTAATTAATGTCCTTTCAATGTGCATGAATCTGTGCATTGGGCCACTAGTTAGTAAAATAAGAAAACTGGGGAGGTATATTTTTATAAATGTTCACACCCAAAGAGAATTCCCCCAAATATTATTATTTTATTTTTTTTAGAAAATAGATTTCATAGAGAGGAAGGGAGAGGGAGAAAGAGATAGAAACATCACCGATGGCTGTCTGCTGCACACCCCCTTACTGGGGATGGAGCCCGGAACCTCCTGGTTCATAGGTGGATGCTCAACCACTGAGCCACACTGGTGGGACCCAAATATTCTTAATATATTAGGCCGCTTTAGAGAAAATGGTCTTATTTTATTTTTCAGTAATAATCCTATTATACTAATGCAAGTGTGTATTTTCTATATTAAATTTAATTGGCTCCTCACCTATATTCTCTTTTAACTAGTTTCCAGTTGCTTTTAGTTTTTGGAGAAAGTTAAGATGAAAGTTCCTCAGAGTTTAGACATTTAACAGGAAGATATGGTGGCCATTTAAGTGGAAACAGCTTTGTTCTGTTTTCAGTTGTTTTAATCCACCCATTTCCCCCAATTAGAAGTTATCTTCTCTTATATATTTGACTAGAGGCCCGGTGCAATAATTGGGGGGGGGGGGGGCAGGGGGGAAGTGGGTGGTCCCTTAGCCCAGTATGCACGCTCTCCAATCTGGGACCTCTCAGGGGATGTCCGCTTGCTAGTTTAGGCCCGATCCCACAGGCGGACATCCCTCTCCCAATCCAGGACAGCTGGCTCCCAACCGCTCGCCTGCCTGCTTGCCTGATTACGCCCTAACCACTTCCCTGCCAGCCTGATCAACACCTAACTGCTTCCCTGCTGGCCCAATTGCTCCCAACTGCCCTCCCCTGCCGGCCTGGTCACCCCTAACTGCCCTCCGCTGCAGGCCTGGTCCCCCCAACTGCTCTCCCCTTCAGGCCTGGTTGCTCCTAACTGCCCTCCCATGCCAGCCATCTTGCGATTGTGGTTGCCACCATCTTTGAGGGTGTGGCAGTTAATTAGCATATTCCCTCCTTATTGGCTGTAGGTACCACCATCTTTGCAATGCATGAGGGTCAATTAGCATATTCCCTCTTTATTAGATAGGATACTTTTTCTTTTTTAATTAAATCTTTATTGTTCAGATTATTACAGTTGTTCCTCTTTTTTCCCCCCATAGCTCCCCTCCACCCCGTTCCCACCCCACTTTCTGCCCTTACCCCCCCACCACTGTCCACATCCATAGGTGTATGATTTTTGTCCAGTCTCTTCCTGCACCCCCACACCCCTTTCCCCCCTAAGAACAGTCAGTCCATTCCCTTTCTATGCCCCTGATTCTATTCTATTCACCAGTTTATTCTGTTCATCAGATTATTTATTCACTTGATTTTTAGATTCACTTGTTGATAGATGTGTATTTGTTGTTCATAATTTGTATCTTTACCTTTTTCTTCTTCTTCCTCTTCTTAAAGGATACCTTTCAGCATTTCATATAATACTGGTTTGGTGGTGATGAACTCCTTTAGCTTTTCCTTATCTGTGAAGCTCTTTATCTGACCTTCAATTCTGAATGATAGCTTTGCTGGGTAAAGTAATCTTGGTTGTAGGTTCTTGGTATTCATCACTTTGAATATTTCTTGCCACTGCCTTCTGGCCTGCATAGTTTCTGTTGAGAATCAGGTGACAGTCGTATGGGTACTCCCTTGTAGGTAACTGACTGTTTTTCTCTTGCTGCTTTTAAGATTCTCTCTTTATCTTTTGCTCTTGGCATTTTAACACATTGTATGCGGGAAACGTATTTATACGTTTTACATTGACTGTAAGTAGTAGAGCGTGGGACACATATTAATACGTTTTTTATAGACTAGCGGTAGAATGCGGGTAACGTATAAATACATAAACTAAAGTTATCGTAATTTTACTGAACGTTGCCATTTGTGCAAAAAATTAGCAAAAATGGCCCGCGCCACCTGTTAGCGCGCAATAAAAACTACCCACAAACAATGTGTTAATTATGATGTGTCTTGGTGTGGTTCTCTTTGGATTCCTTTTGTTTGGGATTCTCTGGGCTTCCTGCACTTGTAAGTCTATTTCTTTCACCAGGTAGGGGAAGTTTTCTGTCATTATTTCTTCAAATAGGTTTTCAATATCTTGCTCTCTCTCTTCTTCTGGTACCCCCATAATTCGGATATTGGTACGCTTGAAGTTGTCCCAGAGGCTCCTTACACTATCTTCATATTTTTTTATTTTTTCTTTTTGTTTTTCCGGTTGGGTGTTTTTTGCTTCTTTGTATTTCAAATCTTTGACTTGATTCTTGCGATCCTCTAGCCTGCTATTGGATCTCTGTATAATATTCTTTATTTCAGTCAGTGTATGCTTAATTTCAAGTTGGTCCTTTTTCATAACCTCGAGGGTCTCACAAGATTTCTTGAAGGTCTCATTAAATTTATTGGCGATTTCTAGAAAATTCTTGAAAAACCTTATAACTGTGGTTTTGAACTCTATATCCAGTAGTTTGTTTTCCTCCATTTCTGTCATTTGTGACCTGTTTCTTTGTCTCCGCATTTTTTATGCTTCCCTGTGTTGATAGAGTGGCCCTGTGTGCTAAGTGTCCTATAGGGCCCAGTGGCTCAGCCTCCCCAATTACCTGAGGTGCACACACTTGGTGCACCCCTTTGTGGGCTTTGTGCACAGTCTTGTTGTAGTTAAGCCTTGATTGTTGTAGGTATCACTGGGAGGAATTGACTTCCAGGCCAATTGGCTGTGAGAGTCAGCTGTGTTTATGGTGGGAGAACTTCTGTGCTGGAGACACCCTTATGAGGCAAGACTTGCTTCAGTGGGGCTTTGGTGCTCACTGAGTCTGCCCCCTGAGTGTGTCCCTTATGGATCTGAGGAGTTTTAATCTGGATGGTCCCACTCTGACCACTGGGTACACTGGCTCTTGGATCTCTAAGGAGGTGCTAATTTAGCCTCTGCCTGAGGCTACCCAGCAGGAGCTACAAAGAGATCTGCATATTCCTCTTCTTTGTTTGAGGTTTGGAGGTGCCCAAATGAGGCCCAGCTGTGAAGCAATGCAAGCTGGTGTGGGGTCTTGGGCCTTCTCTTGGAAGTTTTGGGTCTGTTTGGCCCAGCTGCAGTTTGTTAGGTAATTTTCAGATTGCAAAGGGCCAGGCGTTTCATATGCAAAAGCCTCTGCACACAGCTTGGGTGGGGCGGGGTCTCAGGGGGTCAACAGGGTGGACCAAGCAGCTACAGCTGCTCCTTAGTCCTACCATAAGAGGCCCCAGGTCTCAGTATCCCGGTAATCACTGCAAGCACCTCCGAGAGAAGGCTGCCCTTGAGTTATGCCTGCTGCCAGACAGTCCAGTTTCTCCCCGTATGAGTCTGGGTCCCCAGAGACTCGCCCAGAACTGGAGTTCAGAGTAGTCGGGAGCTTGAGACTCCCTCCCGATTGAAAAAGACAACCGAGTCCACAGTTGCCAGCCCTTGCCGTGTGCGCCTCCGTACCTCTGCACTTGACTTCCGCACCTCCTCTGAGTCTCAGTGTGCTTTTCTCTTTCCTTCTAGTTGTAGAATTTCCACTCAGCCAGCCTTCCTGTGGTTCTGGATGATGTCCGTTTTGTCTTTTAGTTGTATTTTTGAATTTGTTGTGGGAGGCAGCAATTTCCGGTGTTTACCTATGCCACTATCTTGGTTTCTCTCAGGATACTTTTTCTTTGCATAATCAAATGTCTCATTTTTAAAGTGTCCTTCATTCCATCAATAAGCATTTATTGTGCAACCAGGATCTTTGTCAAGGTGTTAAACACTGTGTCCTGGGAGAATGTGCCCATATTAGCAAACTTCCCCTCATCCAACTTCATATCCCCTCCGTTGACCCAGGGGGGTCAGGCCTCAGTGCAGGCCCAGCCCCCGACTGCCAGGTGGGCTGGAGGAGCTGCCTGCTTTCTCAGGGAACACTCTCCTCTCCCTGAGCAGACCAGCACATCCCAGGCCTGGCTGTGTTGTCACTTGACCCTAGTCATTGAGCTGGTGCCCAGGCGAGAACCTGGGGGGTGAGCCTGAGGATGGAGGACACATGTTGCCTTGCAAAGCAGAGGCCTCTCCATCACCCTCAAGCAGAGGGGGAGAGCTGGCCTCTGACAGGGAGGAGGGGCCATTTCTGTAGGCCCAGAGGGTCCCTGTGGGTCTAGGGCAGCGATGGCTAACGTATGACACGCGTGTCAGAGTTGACACACGAACTCATTTTTTTGGTTGATTTTTCTTTGTTAAATGGCATTTAAGTACATAAAATAAATATCAAAAATATAAGTCTGTGTTTTACTATGGTTGCAAAGATCAAAAAATTTCTGTATGTGACACAGCACCGGAGTTAAGTTAGGGTTTTTCAAAATGCCGACACACCGAGCGCAAAAGGTTCGCCATCACTGGCCTAGGGTTTCAGTCGTGATCCTACCCAGACATCCCATCCTGAGTCTCCGAGTCTCCTTCCCCCCCTGGGAAGAAGAGCCAGGGTTGGGAAGTCAGCCTTCCCTGGACTCTGCTGCCCTGCTCACCACCCTCTGGGCACAGCCTGCCTGCTCTGCCAGCTGGAGGTAGGGCAGAGTTCCTTCCCATGCCATTCAGGACGCCCTCTGGTGGTGATGACTCACGCTCAGCCTTTCATTGCCTTCTTCAAATGCCCCCACAGCATCAAGCAACAGCCATCTGGGCCATGTACTTATTGCTACTCCCTGCCCCGCCTCTCAGAACATTCCTTCCCACCAGTATTCCATCCCGGGGGGGCCGCCACTGAGTTGTAAAGAGGACCCTGCCACAGCGTTCCAGGGCGATGGGAACGCCACCTCTCCACCAGCAGTGAGGTCCTCAGGGCCGCCAGATGAGCAGTGACCAGCTCCCAAATCCCATTTCATTTTATTTTTTTTTTAATCCTCAGCCGAGGATATTTTTTCCATTGATTTTTTTTAAGGAGGGGGGGAAAGTAGGAGGGAGAGAGTGAGAAACCTCATGTGACATACTCATATCACTTGGTTGCCTCCACACACACCCAGACCTGCAACCCCAGTGCGTGCCCTTGACTGTGAATCGAACCCTCAACCCTCTGATGCGAGGCCCGGCGTTCTAACAACTGAGCCACACCAGCCAGGGCCAAATCCAACTTTAGAGTCTCATTCTCAGCACCACCTGTCCTTGACTTGCAGATGACCGCCTTCTCACGGCATCCTCCCATGGCCTTCCCTCTGTGCTTGCACCCCTGGGTCTCTTCTGGTCTTCGTATAAGGACACCCATCAGATTGGATCAGGGCCCGCCAGTCTGGCCTTATTCAGGGACCCCATCTCCAAATGTGGTCAGTGAGCGTTAGTATTTCAACATATGATGTTTGGGGGACACCATTCAGCTCGTGGCAGCATTCCATTCCCATGGGAAAGTGAGATACTAACCGCCGATTGGCATCTCTGGGTGCGTGTGTGACCCAGGCCACAGGTGTGCTGTCTTCGAGGTGACACACGGCTGTCAGCTGCTCTGTGGGTCACCCCCACGGTTCAGCATGTGGAGGTTTTCTCTGGGGCCTGTCTTCTCATCATGGAATGATTCTCCCAGCTGATGCCTCGGGTACAACAAGCTGGCTGCCAGGACCCTGTGTGCGCGGTGGAAACGGGGCCATGTGGGCCAGACGGTCTTGAGCCCCAGGTTGCCTTCTGCAGTTCTCAGCCCCTGCAGGCTTCCGTCTGCGGGGTCTGTGCAGGGCAGGGTGGGAGAATGGACTGTTCTGCACATGAATTCATCGCCTTTCCTAAACCCGCCCCTCAATGTGTCGGCCGACATGCCTGTACCTCCACATCCCATGCTGCTCCGTGATCTGCTGGACTCGGTCCCCCTCAGGGTCCTGTCACCACGCGCTCAGACTGTGATTTCCTCTGTCCATCTAAAATCTTTATCACATGTCCATAGCCTTCTGTCTTCCAAACCTGTGCTACAATCTCATGCAGTCCTTTATCTATTCTTTCCCCAGGAGGGTTTTTAGCTTTACTATTATTTTTATTTTCATTTTTTTTAATCCTCACCCAAGGATATTTTTCCATTGATTTTTAGAGAAAGTGGAAGAGAGAGGGAAAGACAGAGCGAAACATCGATGTGAGAGAAACATCCATTGGTTGCCTCTCACATGCACCCCAAACAGGTTCAAACCCACAACCTAGGTATGTGCCCTGACCAGGAATTGAACCCTCAACCTTTGGGTGTATGGGATGACATTCCAACCAACTGAGCCACCTGGACAAGGCTTTAGTTTTATATATTTTTTTACATTTTTCTTGTTGAAAGTATTACATTTGTTCCCTTTTCCCCCCCATTGACCCCCTCTAGCTCACACCCACCCCCCACCCCAGACCTTCACTACCCCACTATCTGCGTCCATGGGTTACACATATAAGCATACAAGATCTTTGGTTGATTACCTCCCACTCACCCACCTTCCCCTACTTTCCCGCCAAGATTCTGCACTCTGTCCCATGCTTCCATGTCTCTGGATCCACTCTGTTCATCAGTTTATTTTGTTACTTAGATTCCACATATGAGTGCCATCATGTGATACTTGTCTTTCTCTGACTGACCTATTTCACTTAGCATGATACTCTCCAGCTCCCTCCATGCTGTCTCAAAGGGTAAGAGATCCTTCTTTTTTACAGCTGCATAGTATTCCATGGTGTAAATGTACCACAGCTTTTTTATCCGCTCGTCTACTGATGGGCACTTGGGCTGTTTCCAGATTTTAGCTATTGTAAACTGTGCTGCTATGACCATAGGGGTGCATACATTCTTTCTGATTGGTGTTTCAGGTTTCTTAGGATATGTTCCTAGAAGTGGAATCACTGGGTCAATGGCAGTTCCATATTTAATTTTTTGAGGAACCTCCATGCTGTTTTCCATAATGGCTGCACCAGTCTGCATTCCCACCAGCAGTGCACGAGGATTCCCTTTTCTCCACATCCTCGACAGCACTTGTCATTTGTTGATTTGTTGATGGTAGCCATTCTGACAGGTGAGGTGATACTCATTGTCATTTTAATTTGCATCTCTCGGATGATCAGTGACTTTGAGCATTTTTCATGTCTCTTGGCCATCTGTACATCCTCTTTGGACAAGTGTTTACTTAGGTCCTTTGCCCATTTTTCAGTTGGATTGTTTGTCTTCCTTTGGTTAAGGTGTGTGAGTTCCTTATATGTTTTGGGGATTAACCCTTTATCAGATGTATCGTTGCCAAATATGTTCTCCCGCACAGTGGGCCCCTTTCCGTTTTGTTGGCGGCGGCTTCTGCTGCGGAAGCTGTTTATTTTGATGTCGTCCTGTTTGTTATTTTCTCCTTCGTTTCCTTTGCCTGGGGCTTTAGCTTTACTTTCATCCCTAGTAGAGACACGAGGAGAAGAGCCAGGAGTCATAATTAATCTCGTAATTATGAAGTATTTCCAACCTGAAGGAAATATAGAGAAAAATGCCACACACACCAGGTACACCTCACCAAGATTTGTCAAACTTCATTGTTTTGACACATCCACTTCAGAGCTTTATTATTTGATTTTTGGAGCGAGAGAGGGAGAGAGAGAAATGTCGATTTGTTGTTCTACTTAGTTATGCATTCATTGGTTGATTCGTATTTGTGTCCTGACCCGGGACTGAACCTGCAACCTTGGCATTTCAGGACAACGCACTAACCAACTGAGCGACCTAGACAGGGCTCAGAGGGTTGTGTGTGCGTGGGGTGTGTGTGTGTGTGTACTTTTTTAAGCATTAGGAGCTCTCATTGTCCTCCCCTGGATCCTCCCCCACGGGAGCAATCACTATGCTAAACCTGTGTATAGTTGCGTGCACTCCCGCCCCCCCAGCCCCCACCCCCCATTATTTGCTGCATATGGTGTGGCCACAAACAATTGCACTGCTTCTCATGTTTTGCAAATGTGTATCGGTAGCGTCAGACCCTATTTGTCTTTGGAAAACATTGTTTTCTGATATTTCACAGTATTGATCCCTAGAGCTGCAGCTGCTTCATTCCCAGCACTGATGGAACAGCCTCCCTTTCCCAGTTCTTCTGTAGAGAGAAACAGAAGCTGTGTCCTGTTTCTATCACAAACACGACTTCAAGAATCGTGCTCATGCATGTCTCGTGGGGGCCTCCCCAGGGTGCACTCCTAGGGGTGTGTACCCTACGTACAGATTCAACCTAACTCCGTGCTACCAACTCGGTTGCGCCATTTCGCCGTCCCTCAGGGGGTACCACAGTTTTCACTGCCCGTTTTCCCCATGTGGTGAATATAGTATGAATACTGTATTCACACGGCATGTGATATTGTATTTTTATGTTTTTAACAGTCTGATTGGTGTTAAATCAGATTTTTAAAATAGAGACCTATACTATCACCCCAAGATGGACTGATGCGTAAACCTTTCACATCATTTCTATTAACTACATGCTCAGGAGTATCGACCAGTGACTTCTAATTATATTGTATGTTTTATAAGCATCTCATACATTTTTATGTTATGTGATCTTATGAATATCAGTTTTAAGAGTTGCTGATAATAGAAGAAAGTATACTATCTTATCAAAATACATAATAAACATTGATAGCAAAATGATTGTTTTTAAAATGCTGAAAATGGAATTTAAGTCAAGTAGGTGACCCTACAAACCATTGAAATGTCTAATACAGCTTCTCCCAAATCCTTCTGCTTTAGGAAATTTAAGAATGGACCCTAAAAAATGCTAGATTTACAATGCGAAATGTCACAGTCCTGTGTTTACTCTGTGGAACCTTGACACTTGGGATCTTGTCAGCTCTGTTATATGTACATTTTCACCGTGATCATGTGAGCAACTGGCAGAAGAAAACCCAGGCGCCTGCATCAGTTTGGAAACTTGATAAAAAGTTGCAACAGCAAGCTATCCACAGCGCAGGGCAAATACCACGCTCAAGGCAAATACCAGGACAACATGTAAGAACTGAAAGACCTAACAAAGATCAAACTAAAGAATGGCGTCCATTTTTTAAATTAGGTAACTATTTTGAATTTCTCTGTTAGCCATTTTAAGGGGAAAATATGTCATATATTTAATATTTGCAAGAGAGAATGTCCTTTTAGACCAATTCAATTTTTAAATTATGAAATATTTTTATATGCTATATACAAAAAATAATAGAATAGGTGTGTATACATTTAGCACCTGAATTTAACAATTTTTAAATATAGTTTGTTATATTTGTTTAGGTAGCTTTCTGTTTTTCATAAAGAATAAATTTTAATAGGTAGACTTAAAAATATCACCCCTTTTAAAAAAATATCACCCCTTTGCCCTAGCTGGTTTGGCTCAGTGGATGGCTCTGTGGACTGAAGGGTCCCAGGTTCGATTCCAATCAAGGGCACATGCCCAGATTGCAGGCTCGATCCCCAGTAGGGGGCATACAGGAGTCAGCCAATCAATGATTCTCTTTGGGGCATACAGGAGTCAGCCAATCAATGATTCTCTTTCATCATTGCTGTTTCTATCTCTCCCTCTCCCTTCCTCTCTGAAATCAATAAAAATATGTAAAAAATGTTATCCCTTTATCAAAGTGATGGTAGTAAGTCAATACTTAGTGACTCTAATTACCTATTCTTACAGATGAGAATTTTAACTATTCGGACCCAGAATTTCTTCATGGGATTTTACTATATGGACTTAATACCATTGTCAGTAAAAGCTTGGGCAATCAGAGACATGTGCCAGATACCAGAGATAAAATGTATGTTTCTCCATTTCTTTTGTATTGAAATATAATTGACATATCACATTATATTAGTTTCAGGTGTACAACATAATGAATTTATATTAGTGTATATTGTAAAATAATCACAATAAATTTAGTTAACATCAGTCACCATACATCGTTTCAAAATATATTTTTTTCTTGTGATGAGAACTTTTAAGATCAATTCTCCTCGCAACTTTTATTTTTATTTTTTTAAATATGTTTTTATTGATTTTATAAAGAGAGAAAGGGAGAGGGAAAGAGAGATAGAAACATCAATGAGAAAGAAACATCAACATGGATTGGCTGCCTCCTGCACACCCCCTGCTGGGGATCGAGACCAAAACCTGGTCATTGAACCAGCAACCTCTTATTGCATGGGTTGACGCTCAAACACTGAGCCACGCTGGCCAGGCTCTCCTTGCAACTTTTAAATATGAAATACAGTGGTATTACCTACAGTCACCATGCTGTCTGTACACCCCAGGACTTATTTACTTTATAACTGGGAGTTTGTACCTTTGACCTGCTCCTTTCACTCATTTCACCCACCCTCTGCCTCTGGCAACCACCAATCGGTTCTCTATCTCTGAGCTTGGTTTTCCTGGCCGGGGGCGGGGTAAGGGGGGAGGGAAGGGGGGAGGGATATGGGAGTTGTTGTTGTTTAGATTCCGCATGTAAGTGAGATTATATGAATTTGTCTTTTTCTGACTTATTCTACTTAGCATAATGCCCTCAAGGTCCATCCATGTTGTTGCAAATGGCAAGATTTCCTTCTTTTTATGGTTCCATTTTTTGATGGAACTTTTTATGGTTTTATTATAACTTTTTTTTAATCCATTCATCCACCAGTGGACACTGGATTGTTTCCATGTGTTGGCTACTGTAAGCAATGCTGTAATGAACATGGGGTGCAGATAGCTTTTCGAGGTCGTGTTTTTGTTATCTTCAGATAAGTGCCTATAGTGGAATTGTTGAACCGTGTGGCAGCTTTATTTTTAACTTTTGAGGAAGCTCCCTACTGCTTCCTATAGTGGCTGCACCAATTTAAATTCATTCCTACCCACTGAGCTCCAGGGCTCCCTTTTCTCCACAGCCTCGCCCACACTTGCTACTCCTTGTCTTTTTTATAACAGCCATTCTAACAGGTGTGAGGGGATATCTCATTTTGGTTTTGACCTGCATTTCCCTGATGATTAGTGATGCTGAGCATCTTTTCGTGTACCTGTTGGCCATCTGTATGTATTCTTTAGAACAATATCTATTCAGATCTTCTGCCCACTTAACAAATCGTATTGTTTGTTTGCCGTTGAGTTGTGAGAGTTCTTTATATATTTTAGATATAGCCCCTTACCAGGTATGTGGTTTGCAAACATTTTCTCTCATTCACTAGGTTGCCTTTTCATTTTATTAATGGCTCACCTTTGTAATGCAGGAGCTTTTTAGTTTGATGCAGTCCAACTTATTTATTTTTGCTTTTGTTGCCCTTATTTTTGTCAAAACCAAAAAAACATCGCCAAGATTGATCTCAATGAGCTTACCACCTATGTTTTCTTCTAGAAGTTTTATGCTTTCTGGTCTTAGTTCAAGTCTTTAAATCTATGTTGAATTGACTTTTTGTGTGTGGTGTAAGATAGTGGTCCAGTGTCATTCTTTTGCATGTGGCTGTCCAGTTTTCCCAACACAATTTATAGAAGAGACTGTCTTTACCCCATTGTATATTCTTGCCTCCGTTGTCATAAATTAGTTGAGCATATATTCATGGGCTTATTTCTGGACTCTAATCTGTTTCTTTGATCCACATGTCTATTTTTATGCCAATACCATATTGTTTTGGTTACTATAGCTTTGTAATATAGTTTGAAACCAGGTTAGCTGCAATCCCAAAACATGAATCATTTTTCTTCCTCTCATCTATGCCTACAGGTGTCTTAAAAAACGCTACCCAACCAGGCTACCTTCTGCCAGCATTGTCATTTGTTTCCACAATGAAGAATTCAACACCTTGTTTCGGACAGTGTCCAGTGTCATGAACCTCACTCCACACCAGATCCTTGAAGAAATTATTTTGGTGGATGACATGAGCGAATTTGGTAAGACAGAACACTAGTAGTCTGCCTAATCCACTTGGAAGGCAGTGCTATCTCTGGTGGCATGTGAGTTATTTTACACAACAGTTTTGGGTGGTGTTGAGGCAGGCACTGAGCTACATGCTATTGCTACGCTGGGGTGGATGTAAGAACCGGTCTTACATTATTGGGCACATTGGGTGGTTAGTGCTTCCATGAGGTAAACGTAGGGGCACCCACCTGGTCTTTAGAGATCATTGATGACAATCGGGAAGAAGTGACATCTAAACTGAGGGGTGGAAGGGTGAATTGGAATTATCTAGATCAGTGGTGCTCAACCTTGGCTGCACATTAGAATCACCTGGGAATCTTTTTAAAATCCTGATTTCTGGGCCTCATCCTCCGGAAATTCTGTTTCTTTGTTACTAATGTTGTGGCCCCATCCCATAACAAAGAAACAGAATTGCCAGAGGATGAGGCCCAGAAATCAGGATTTTAAAAAGATTCCCAGGTGAGTCTAATGTGCAGCCAAGGTTGAGGACCACTGATCTAGATGGTCAGGAAGGAAGCAGTATTTTAGGCAGAGGAAATAGCATCAAAAGGCCCAGAGGCAAGAGAAAATGTGGTGAGTTTGGAATAGTTCTGTATTTTATGTAGTTTATGTCTGAGTGTAGAGTTGAGGGGAAGGGTGGACATAGAAGCAGAGATATAAAAAGGCAAGCGCTTAGGAAAGGCATTATTCAGATTTTATCTGGAGAAAATGAGGAGCTCTTACAGGCTTAATGCAGGGGAAAGACATGATCTAGGTTCTTCCCATGAAAGAATTCTAATTGGACCAAGTACAGGTAAGTGATTATCCCTGCTTGCTCACTGGTTTAAAGAACTGTGATACTAGTACAAAAATCTGATTAACTACGCTTAGCACTTAAAATTCGTTGTTTGTTTTACAACTTAAGTACAAACCAGAGGCCAGCCCAAAGGACCCAGATTAGTAAAAAGATTACAGGTCCTTGAAAAAATGATTGGAGTCTACAAGTCCCTGTGGGGTCCATTTCCCATGGAAGCAATGCATCTTTCCCAATCACCGTGAATCTGACCCACTGTGGGCTGAGGAAAAAAAGGACAGACAGTAGGAAGAAGAGCAGAAAGGAAGAAACTCCAGGTGTGTCAACTCAGAGGTGGACTCTAACTCGAGCTAATGTCAGCTACATTTAGGGATTTCCCTTCTGGCCAGGCACCATCACACACGACGTTATTTCTACAGGAGCCATCCTATTCAGCACAGCACTGTTTATTTCTAGTCTTGTGCATGGGAGGGAATGTGGAGAGATGGTCAAATTCCTTAGCTGATCAGTAGCAGGGAGCAACAAATTTTACCACATGCTGGGCAAGACGTCCCCAGAAAAGCCATGAGCAGGGGACAAGGTGGGATCTTCCGCTACCAGCCGTGGGCAAAATACGGCCCGCGGGCCGGATCCGGCCCGTTTGAAATGAATAAAACTAAAAAAAAAAGACCGTACCCTTTTATGTAATGATGTTTACTTTGAATTTATATTCAAAGTGTAGTTCACACAAACACTCCATCCATGCTTTTGTTCCGGCCCTCCGGTCCAGTTTAAGAACCCATTGTGGCCCTCGAGTCAAAAAGTTTGCCCACCCCTGCGCTAGACTGTGGAGTTCTCTACCTTCTCACCCAGAAGGACGGGTTGTGCGGTGGAGATCCAGTCCCAGGATAACCATGGGACACCTCCCCCATGAGTTCAGAGAATACCTGGTGACCTGCTCCTACGTTCTGTAGGCATGAGGTGAATCGCTGCTGATGCCCAAGACTGGGGTGTGCGCCAGCCTAGATACCTCTCCGTGTCCTCCTTGACCCACAGTCACCCACCCCACCAAGGAGCTTAGTCTTTGACTCTCGCAGAACCTCAGCACAGAAAATGCAGGAAATGGGGTGTTCTGTGTTCTGATGGACCTCAGGATGGACATATTCCCGCTTTTCACTTGCAACAATTTCACCGGTAGGAGAATTTTTTGAACTGAAGCTTGCCTTTCTTTCCCAGCTGACCAGTAGTCTGCCAACGGACTCCCTCAGCCTGGGAGCAGGAGATGGGTCCCGGGATCTGCCCACACTGAGTTACACCAGAGGCATGTCCAGAGCTGACCTCTGTGCCCACCTTTCGCAGAGTCCTGGTCCCTGTTGACCATAAGCCAACAACAAGCCTGTCTCCTAGGAACGCAGGCCCTCCACTCCATGTCAGCAATTACTGCTGAATGCCCATTTCCCCCTCAGTCTAACCTCCAGACTTCTTCTGTGTCCAGGAGGGCAGAAGGTGTTTGCCGACATCTGAGCCCAGCTGCTGCCCCTGCCTCGCAAGGGCCTCTGAGCAGGGCCCTGGCCTCTGTTTAAAGACCTGGAAGGAGATCCCTCCTCCTCCAAGATGACAATGAACCTGCGTCCTTTGATCCCCACCTCCTGGTCCAGATTTCTAGGATTAGGAATTTAGTCTCTGAGGCATCTGTATCCATCTCACCTGAGCCCAGCCTTCGTTATCATCATCACATTAACCTCTAAATCAGTGGTTCTCAACCGTGGCTGCACATTAGAATCACCTGGGAATCTTTTTAAAATCCTAATTTCTGGGCCTCATCCTCCGGAAATTCTGTTTCTTTGTGATGGGGTGGGGCCACAACATTAGTAACAAAGAAACAGAATTTCCAGAGGATGAGGCCCAGAAATCAGGATTTAAAAAAGATTCCCAGGTGATTCTAATGTGCAGCCAAGGTTGAGAACCACTGCTCTAAATATTGAGCGACTGTTAGGTACCGAGGGAACTGAGACTCAAGTGGTTTGATAACTTGGGTAAGAGTTACCACCCAGGTAGAAGCGCAGGTGTGAGTAATAAAGCCAGACTGCTCCAAAACACCGTAACTCATGCTTCAATTAAAATTGTCAGAGTGGTTTATTGAAATAGAGCTATTGCACTAGGAGCAAAAGGATATTTACAGCCGACTTCAGTGCTGAAATGCTCTTCCTTCTCTTCCTCACGTAGAATAACATTTTCCTTTCAAGTGAGAACCTCTTGGATTACCATGGTTTTTAGGAATCAATCAAAACTGTGCTCAGCTGTTTTCATTTCTGCAGTGATTGTTTACACATTGTCAAGTCTTGCACTTGATTCCCCTCAGATGATCTGAAAGAAAAACTAGACTTTCACCTGGAAATGTTTCGGGGAAAGATTAAAGTAATAAGAACCACAAAGAGAGAGGGGCTGATTCGCGCCAGGCTGATTGGAGCGGCGCACGCTTCAGGTATGAACACTTCCCTGGGGACATGAGGCCTTTCCGCCCCCCCGCCCATCCCCGGCAAAGAACCCCCCCAGAGGCCCTCTACGTCTCCACGCGCCTAAACAGAGCCTGGACCTGTATTTGAGTCTCATGAAAATTTAATTTTCTTTTGACTGAAAGTATGTTGCTTCAAAACATCCATTTGTTATTTCAAATAAGTAGGCGATGTCAGCTCAATTGAGCTGAGTGGTCAAAGCCCAGATAAAAAATATTTTTAATCAAAGGCTAGCTCAGTTCTCCCAGCTTCTTTAGAATCTTCCCCAAGCCTCCTCTCTCACCCGCAGTCCCCTGCTCCCTCTGCACATCTGTCGTGGATGATGTCCCACATTTTGGTACAAAATATGTGTCTCTTCTCTCCCCCCAGTGGGATTGAAAGCACCTTGAGAGACACACACACAGCAAATATTCCACAAACTGGTTGTGTTGGGCTTGGGCTTGGGTTGTGAGGTGTTTCATCCACATGGTGAACACGAGCCTGTTCCTGCCTCCCCAGGGGACGTGCTGGTGTTCCTGGACAGCCACTGTGAAGTGAACAGGGTCTGGCTGGAGCCCTTGCTGGCCGCCATCGCCAAGGACCGCAACATGGTGGTGTGTCCCATGGTGGATTCCATTGACCACCTGACCCTGAACTACTATCCCGCTCCTATCGTAAGAGGAGCTTTCAACTGGCATCTGCGATTTGTATGGGACACTGTTCTCTCTTATGAGATGGATGGACCAGAAGGACCCACCACACCCATCCGGTGAGATTTCTTTAGGTTACGGGGAAATGGCAGATGGGTATGGGTACCTGGGGTGGGGTGGGGGTGGGGGAAAGAAGCCTTCAGAGATTATTTCTTCAATTTCTTGAGCTTCATGATATTTTGTTATTTATCTTGTTTCTAGACGTCTATACTAATAGAATCGAGTAGGTTTTGAATTCCTTCCACTGAAAATGAGCATGTCACCCCAGTTCACCACACCTCTGGGGTTAGTATCCCTCTGGCCTCAAAGATCCATCTTTAGAATGTGGACTTGGCTCTCAGTAGCAAGTTGTATATGCTGATCAATGAACAAAATGCCAGTTCTGTGGATAGAAAAAGCAGATGTCTCTGCCACAGGCCACACTTGTTTCTAAAATATGTTTCCAGGGGCTTCTATCGGTTGAGATGAACATGGTCTGGGAAACTGGACACATTTGTTGTACCAAAATGTGGGACATCATCCACGACAGATGTGCAGAGGGAGCAGGGAACTGCAGGTTAGAGAGGAGGTTCGGGGAAGGTTCTAAAGAAGCTGGGAGAACTGAGCTATGGTTTTTCCTAGATTATTGGTCTGGGAAACCTCTAACTGTGAGAACGATTTGAATGTTGTGACTTTTAACTGCATCGATGAGGCTATTTCTGCAGAGACTGCCTCCAGGCCCCTTTCCATATTTACTGATAACGTTTGACCCCAAGCTCACTTCTCCTCTTTTACCTTAAACCTCTTTGTTTTACAAACCACATGAGTAAATTTTCTAACACTGTAGCCTAGCAAGTCCTTGATCTTTGCCTCTATTAACTCTTGTCTCTTAAACTCACTTTAATCAGGCTTTGCCTTGTCCCCCTCCCCCCTCCCCCCAGCAAAAAAACCAAAACTTGTCAATGGCCTTCCCATTGTTAAATCCAGTGTCCAGTTCTCAGTCCTCATCTCACTTGCTCTGCCTGCTGAGCTCTCCCTTCCTTCTCTTGTACGTGCACACTTCCCTGGAGCTCCTGACCACCACGGCCTCCTGGTCTTCCTCCCACCTCACTGTCACTCCTTCCCATCGTCTCAGCCGAATCTGTGTCTTCTCTCCCACCTCTCACTGTTGAGGTGTCCATGTCTGGGTCCCGTGTCCTCTTCTCCACGTCCCCCCTCCCTCCTCAGAGTGAACCTCATCCTCCTATACTGACGATGCCCGTTATGTCTCCAGCCCTGACCTCTCTCAGAATGCCAAATGCATCTCTCCAACTATCCTACTATTACTGGCCTCTCTACTTGAATGCCGAACATACATCTCAAACACGTCCCAAAAGAATCTTCCCACCAAAACCCTGCCCCACCTACAGCATTCCCCATCTCAGTGCCCTGCAAGGCTGTCTTTCAAGTACCCAGGCCTAAAACGTTAGAGCCAATGGTGACTCTTTTCCTCCCAACACCCCACATTCCATGATAAGCAAATCTGCTGGCTCCATCTTCAAAATATATCAAGAATTTGACCACATCTCACCACCTTCTTTGCTATACCCTTATCCAAGATTCCACTGTCTTTCTCTGGGACCACTGCAGCAACCTCTACCTGGTATCCCTACTCTCACTTCGCCTGTTGACTCACTAATTTATCCCTAACATGTTAAAGCTGCTTAATAGATAGTTTTTTTAAATAGGTAGTTTTTTTAATGAATGAACGAATGAATGAATGAACATGTAAATACTTTCTTTTTAAAAATATTTTTATTAATTTCAGAGAGGAAGAGAGAGGGAGAGCGAGACAGAAACATCAATAATGAGAGAGAATCGTTGATCAGCTGCCTCCTGCACGCCCTACACTGGGGATCGAGCCTGCAATCCAGGCATGTGCCCTGATAGGGAATCGAACCGTGACCTCCTGGTTCATAGGTCGACGCTCAACCACTGAAGCAAGCCAGCCGGGCCCATGTAATTTCTTTCAAACTATTTAGTTTTGTATTTATGGGTCCTGCTTTGATGGACAAAGGAAAAAAAAATGCTTTATAATGTGATGGTTTTTCCCTGAAGTCAGAATTGCCCTTAATGCCCTTAGTGAGGGGGATTTCTGAACTCACTACCCAATTCAGTCTTCATCCCCATAGGAAACTCGCAGTCTAAGGATAATTTTCCCACTGACCAAGACAACATTTAGAACACAGGTGGGACAATAGTAAGTTTACAGTTCTGTGCACATGAAACACAGAGTTTATTCTTGTATTATTATTGATTAGTATATTATTTTCCATATGAACAACTGTAAACCTACTGTTACCCTACCCTGTATATTGCTTGCATAATTTGGTAAGAGCTAAGTAAATGTTACTGCCTACTTTTTGGTAGTTATGGTTTTAACTTAGTAAATTTTACATACTTAAATGTATGTTTAAAAATTTGGACATTAGTTAATATGGTTGTTTTCTAGTTTTTAACTGTATTATCATTAATATTCAATATAATTTTGGCACAAATCCATACTAACTGAGTCTGTAGAATCAACTTAATACTTGTGTATTTTTTAGGTCCCCCGCAATGTCTGGAGGAATTTTTGCTATAAATCGGCATTATTTTAATGAGATTGGACAGTATGACAAGGATATGAACCTCTGGGGAGCAGAAAATTTGGAACTTTCACTAAGGGTAATTCAGATTTTGTGGGGTTTTTTAAATAGTTACCTTTGTACATACAAAATGAAATCAAACTTTAAGTCATGTAATCTGCTGTGGCAATTACGCCATTTTCCTACATGAGTATCTGGTATCATTCTGGTATCCCATGAAATATATAATGTGTGGGACTCCTTGCAAAAAATTGAAAACATTTCATAAAATATCAGACTTTCCTACCATACGTTATTTCCAGTGTATGGCATATCAAATTAATAGACTATTTCAACCTATTGTGGAATCTCTTTTTCATTCTACTCATTGTCTTGGTAGTTATAGTGTGGTGGAAATAACACAGGGTCAGGAGGTAGGGGACCTGGATGCCACTGAATATATACACTATCTTTGGTCTTAGTTTCTCCGGCTGTAAAATGAGAGGTTGTCTGAGCTGTCTCCTAACTCTTGAATCCTGGGTACTTGCTACCACACAGGTGAAACTTGAGAACATTATGGTAAGTGGAAGGAGCCAGTCACAAAGCCACTTATATCTATGAGTCCATTCATATGAAATGGCTAGAATAAGTGCATCCATTAAAACAGAAAGTAGATTCAGAGAAACCAAGATGGCGGCATAGGTAAACACCGGAGATTGCTGCCTCGCACAACCACTTCAAAAATACAACTAAAAGACAGAACGGACATCACCCAGAACCACAGGAAGGCTGGCTGAGTGGAAATTCTACAACTAGAAGGAAAGAGAAAAGCATACCGAGACTCAGAGGAAGTGTGGTGTGGAAGTAAAATACTAAGGTGTGGAGGTGCATGTGGAGCGGGCTGGTGGCTGAGGGCGCGGTTGTCTTTTTCAACTGGGAAGGAGTCTCAGGCTCTGAGCTCCAGTTCTGGGCAAGTCTCTGGGGACCCAGACTCAAACAGGACAAGCGGGACTGTCTGGCATCGGTCGGAACTCGGGGGCAGTTTTCTCTCTGAGGTACTTGCAGCAATTGCTGGGACACTGAGAAGCAGAGCCTCTGAAGGCAGGACTGAGAGCAGCCATAACTGCTCGCTCCTCCCACCGTTGATCCCCTGAGACCCGCCCCGCCCAAGCCTTGCACGCAGGCATTTGCTGGATAGCCTCAGGCAGAGGCTTGATTAGCACCTCCCTAGAGATCAGGACAGAAGTTCTCCCACTGCAGACACAGCTGATTCTCACAGCCAATTGGCCTGGAGGTCAAATCCCCCCCAGTGTTACCTACAACAATCAAGGCTTAACTACAACAAGACTGTGCACAAAGACCACAAGGGGGTGCACCAAGAAAGCATAAAAAATGCAGAGACAAAGAAACAGGACACAAATGACAAAAATGGAGGAAAGCAAACTGCTGGATATAGAGTTCAAAACCACTCTTTTAAGGTGTTTCAGGAACTGTCTAGAAGCCGCCAATAAATTTAGTAAGGCCCTCAAAAAGACTGGTGAGACTGCAGATAAATGTAGTGAGACCCTCAAGAAATCTAGTGAGACCCTCTATGTTGTGATAAAGGACCAACTAGAAATTAAGCATACACTGATTGCAATAAAGAATATTATACAGACTCCCGACAGCAGACCAGAGGATTGCAAGAATCAAGTCAAAGATTTGAAATACGAAGAAGCAAAAAACACCCAACCGGAAAAGCAAAATGAAAAAAGAATCCAAAAATACGAAGATAGTGTAAGGAGCCTCTGGGACAGCTTCAAGCATACCAACATCCGAATTATAGGGGTGCCAGAAGAAGAGAGATAGCAAGATATTGAAACCTATTTGAAGAAATAATGACAGAAAACTTCCCCTACCTGGTGAAAGAAATAGACTTACAAGTCCAGGAAGTGCGGAGAACCCCAAACAAAAGGAATCCAAAGAGGACCACACCAAGACACATCATAATTAAAATGCCAAGATCAAAAGACAAAGAGAGACTCTTAAAAGCAGCAAGAGAAAGAAACTCAGTTACATACAAGGGAGTACCCATACGACTGTCAGCTGATTTCTCAACAGAAACTATGCAGGCCAGAAGGGAGTGGCAAGAAATATTCAAAGTGATGAATGCCAAGAACCTACAACCAAGATTACTTTATCCAGCAAAGCTATCATTCAGAATTGAAGGTCAGATAAAGAGCTTCACAGATAAGAAAAAGCTAAAGGAGTTCATCACCACCAACCCAGAATTATATGAAATGCTGAAAGGTATCCTTTAAGAAGAGGAAGAAGAAGAAAAAGGTAAAGATACAAATTATGAACAACAAATACACATCTATCAACAAGTGAATCTAAAAATCAAGGGAATACATAATCTGATGAACAGAATGAACTGCTGATTATAATAGAATCAGGGGCATAGAAAGGGAATGGATGGCTATTCTTGGGGGGAAAGGGGTGTGGTGGATGCGGGAAGAGACTGGACAAAAATCTCGCACCTATGAATGAGAACAGTGGGTGGGGAGTAGGGCGGAGGGTGGGGTGGGAACTGGGTGGAGGGGAGTTGTGGGGGGAAAAAAGAGGAACAAATATAATAATCTGAACAATAAAGATTTAATTAAAAAAAAAGAAAGTAGATTCATGGTTGCCAGGGGCTGGAGGAAGGAGTCTGAGTGCTAGTGGGTGCCAAGTCTCTTTAAGGAAGATACAAATGTTCTGGAATTAATGGCAATGGTGGCACAATCTTGAAGAAATACTGAAAATCACAAAAGTCCATCCTTTAAAAGAGTGATTTCTTGTAGTGTGTGAATTATATCTCAATTGTTAAAAATAGATTCAACTTTTAAAAAATCCTGTGTTATTAGACCTGAGAATTAGTCCTGGCTCTACCACTGAAAGGTCCTTGGCAAGTCATTAATTTTTCTAGTCTCAGTTTCCTCACCTGTTAAGTAGGAATAAATATAAATGCCATTCTCAGAATTTTGTGAGATTGAATGAAATAACTGGGGTAGAGAATAAAGTAAAAGTAGATATTCCTAGAGAGTCTAAAAATTATATAAGGTACTATTCAAACATTTATTGTATGTTTATCATACATATTTCTTTTTGACCGAATTCTAAGAGATTTTTATAATGGACTGGTACATCAAGGACTAAGCTGTGAGCTCACTATTACTCCTCTTCACATTTCCCCTCACTTTTCTCTATCTTGTCTTTTTGCTCAACCAAAAAAGTTGGTGTGGAGCAAAAGCTTAATTGATGAATTTACATGAGCTGATTAATGAGTGAGAGCCACTACCATTCCAGTTTAAATTTTGTCATCTGTTCTTTATACTCTATGAAGTCATCTGCAGAGATCACACTTTGAATTTCATGTTATCTTAGCATGTACTAATTGTTTACTATATTTCTTTTTTGTGTTTTCTTTCCAACGATTTTTTTCTGTTTTGGATTTTACCTTCCCCTTCCTTCTTTTGGCTGGTTACTTCATTCACTTGTTCTAAAAGCTATTTTAAGCGCAGACTTATTTCATAAAACTTCAGGCACTTTATTATGAATATAGGAATATCTAGAGCAGTATATTTTCTTCCACGCCCTTATTGGCAGCATCCTGTTAGTTATTTTCATTGATTGTTTCCACTCGTGTCTTCCCTTCTGATCAGCCAGTGTTTATAACACCCATGCCTTTGCCACTTTTATTTGTCTGGTTGATCATTCCTTTTCATTACATTGCTCTGAGAATATAGTATATGGACTTTCACCCTAAAATCAATTTTGTGAATGATACATTCATATTTGAAAAGTAAGTATATTCCTTTTTCTGGCTCTATATTCCCTCCATATAGTGAAGAACCGCTAACTTATTATTCAAATGTATTAACTCTCCTTGCTTCGATATTTTCAACCAACCCATTCCTAATGGCCCCTTCCTATCCTGTGGGTATCCTTGGGTTTTGCATACACAAACGAAAAACGAACAAATAGCTAAAGCGCTGTTGTGACACTAGCAGTGGTCTCTAACCCGGAGAAGTAACCTTGTCTCTCCTGAGAAAAGATAGTCTATGCCTGTGTATACTTCTTCATTTCTTGCTTCCTCTTCGATCCGGTAAACCATGGGGCCTTCAGCATCCTGTGACATCATCCCAGGACTTGTCACCAGCTCCCTATAGATGTCCCTAGTGGATGGCTTTGGGTCTTCTCTAGACTTGATGTTACTGCAGCGTTTGGCACTATAGGCCAGTCTTTTCCAGAAGTTTTCTTGGCTTTTAGGACAGCATTTCTGGCTCCCCTCCCATGGCCTGGTGGTGCTCAGTTTCCTCCATGGGAGGTCCTCCTCTGGGCATCTCTTTCACGTGAGTGTTCCCAAGACTGTTCTTGTCAACTCCGTCTTTGCACCTCGTTGGCCTCAGAGCTGACCTCTGCCACTTCACACCCTGTGAAGCCACGCCGGTGTTAACATAGTGTAATATTTTCTTATATTGTTTGAGAATATCATTTTTTCATATATTTTTATTGATTTCAGAGAGGAAGGGAGAAGGAGAGAGAGAGAGAGAGAAACATCCATGATGAGAGAAAATCATTGATCAGCTGCCTCCTGCACACCCCACACTGGGGATCTAGCCCACAACCCGGGCATGTGCCCTGACCGGGAATTGAACTGGGACCTCCTGGTTCATAGGGCGATGCTTAACCACTGAGCCATGCCAGCTGGGTGAGAATATTAACTTTTTAAAGGTATCTTTATTGTTCAAAGTATTATATATGTCCCCCTTTCCCCCCTTTGATCCCTCCACTCTGCATCCCCCCCCCCCCCAGGCCTACGACACTACTGTCTGTGTCCATGGGTTATGCATAAATGCATATAAGTTCTTTGGTTAATCTCTTCCTGCCCCCCCCGCCCCCCCCCCCCCGCCACACACACACACACACACCTTCCCTCTGAGATTCATCAGTCTATTACATGTCTCCATGTCTCTGGATCTACTTTGTTCATCAGTTAATTTTGTTCATTAGATTCCACATATGGGTGAGATCATGTGATACTTACCGTTCTCTGACTGACTTATTTCACTTAGCACAATACTCTCCAGGTCCCTCCATGCTATGTCAAAGTGTAAGAGATCCTTCTTTTTTTACAGCTGCATATTATTCCATTGTGGAGAATATTTTAAGACAAATTTGTTGCCACTCTTCAAACATAATCAGCCTCAGAATTGGTCATATATAAGAGAAGCAGAATCCCCTAGTATTCAGAATGCTGGTTATGGGGCTGGGTTTCCTGCATTTGAATCCTGTACTCTGCTACTTACCAGCCCTGTGTCACTGGGCAAACTGCTTAATCAATCTCTATATTAGTTTCTCCATCTGTAAAATGGGGATAACACAATAATAACATTATAGGGTTGTTGTGAAGATTGAATGAAATAAGAAACTTAACAAACGTGAGCTAATGTTATGTTTGTAAAAAAAATTCACTAGTTGCCTGTTACCAGCAAACACACATGATTATGTTTTCGGTTTTTCTTATGTCTAGATCTGGATGTGTGGAGGCCAGCTCTTTATACTGCCCTGCTCTCGAGTAGGACATGTTGATAGAAATATTTTCCAAAATGTAACCCAAGTTCTCAAAGCCCTGAGATATAACAACCTCAGACTGGTACACGTTTGGCTGGATGAATACAAGGTAAAGGATACATCTGTGCTTTGAACAGATGAATGTACACAGTGGGACTTGCTCTGCAGAAGTCTTCTACTGCCTTTCCAGACAGCAAGTTTTGTTCTTTCCTCTGTTTTCCTTAAGTTAGCGGTATCCCTCCCACTGCTCAGCCACTCATCTCCAGATCCTGTTCTCAATTGTTCATTCAAAGCTGCTACACTTGCACCTGACTTTTAATTTCTAGGGAAACTCAAGTTTCTCAGAAGGGAGTCAACCAACACAAGGAGTATTTTATTTATTTACTAGAAGCCTGGTGCACGAAATTCATGCACAGGTAGGGTCCCTAGGCCAGACCGGTGATCAGGGCCAATTGAGGTCTTCTGGCTGCTGGCCAGGGCCTTTATTCTGGCTGCTGGCGGGGGCCTCCCTTGCCCAGCTACCAGCCGGGGCCTTCCTTCATTCTGTGCTGCCCCCTGATGGTCAGTGCACATCATAGCGAGCGATTGAACTCTCAGCCTCCCGGTCGAACTCCCAAGGGGACACTTTGCATATTAGGCTTTTATATATACGCTAGAGGCCTGGTGCACAAAAATTTGTGCACTCGGGGCGGGGGGAGGTGGTGTCCCTCAGCCCAGCCTGTGCCCTCTCACAGTCTGGGACCCCTTGGGGGATGACCACCTGCTGGCTTAGGCCCGCTCCCTGGGGGATTGGGCCTAACCTGGCAATCAGACATCCCTCTGGCAGCCCGGGAGCCCTCGGGGGATGTCCACTTGCCAGTGGGGAGCAGACCTAAGCTGCAATCGGACATCCTTAGCGCTGCTGATGAGGCAGGAGAGGCTCCCACCACCACCACTGTACTGGCAGCCATCCGCCTGGCTTGTGGCTGAGCAGAGCTCTCCCTGTGGGAGCACACTGACTACCATGGGGCAGCTTCTGCATTGAGTGTCTGCCTCCTGGTGGTCAGTGTGTGTCATAGTGACCAGTCATTCCCAGTCTTTCTGCTGTTAGGGTCAGTTTGCATATTACCCTTTTATTATATAGGATAGAGGCCTGATGCATGGGTGGGGGCCAGCTGGTTTGCCCTGAAGGGTGTCCCAGATCAGGGTGGGGGTCCTGCTGGGGTGCCTAGTGAGCCTGGGTGAGGGGCCTATGGGTGTTTGCAGGCTGGCCACACCCCCTTCAGGGTGGGGGTCCCCACTGGGGTGCCTGACCAGCCTGGGTGAGGGGCTGATGGGTGTTTGCAGCTGGTCACACCCCCTTCAGGGTGTGGGTTCCCACTGGGGTGCCTGGCCAGCCTGGGTGAGGGGCTGATGGCTGTTTGCAGGTTGGTTAAGTCCCCCACACACAGTGGGGACCCTCACCCCATGGTGGTTTGGCCAGCCTGGGTGAGGGGCTGATGGCTGTTTTCAGGCTGGCCACACCCCATTAGGGTGGGGGGTCCCCACTGGGGTGCCTGGCCAGTCTGGGTGAGGGGCTGATGGCTGTTTTCAGACTGGCCACACCCTGTTAGGGTGGGGGGTCCCCACTGGGGTGCCTGGCCAGTCTGGGTGAGGGGCTGATGGCTGTTTGCAGGCTGGTTAAGCACCCCCCAGTGGAAACCCTCACTCCATGGAGGTTTGGCCAGTCTGGGTGAGGGGCTGAGGGCCATTTTCAGGCTGGCCAAGCCCCCCGGCAATGGAAGCTCCCAGCCTCTCCTTTTTTTCTTTTCATTTTTTTATTCTGGGATTTATTTACCTTCTATAATTAAAACTTTGTTGCCTTCAGTGGAGCTCAGAGCTGGCCGTGGCAGGCAGGAAGCTTGGCTTCCTCCATCACTGGAGCAACCAAGCCTCCTGCTTGCTCCAGCTCCGTGGCTGCCAGTCGCCATCTTGGTTGGGTTAATTTGCATATATTGGCTGGTGAGCATGGCTTAAGGTGTAGTGAAGGTACGGTCAATTTGCATGTTTGTCTTTTATTAGATTAGACTAGAGGCCCATTGCACAAAGAGATTCATGCAATAGGCCTTCCTTCCCGTGGATGCCAGCACCGGTTTTCCTCTGGCACCCAGGACCCAGGCCTTCGCTCCAACCGCAGCAGAGAAGGCAAGCCTTGAGGCTTCTCCACTCTGGCCACAGCAGAGAAGCCAAGCTTCTTCCGTCTTCAGTCGTCTTCAGTCTTCCCTTGGGCAGAGTCTTCAGTCTTCACTCTGTGCCTTCATATGCAAATTAACTGCCATCTTTGTTGGGTTAATTTGTATACTCATCCTGATTGGCTGGTGGGCGTAGCAGAGTGACACCAATTTGCATGTTTCTCTTATTAGTGTAGATATATGTTTGTTCCTTTGTTTGTTTAGCTTAGGTCTTTTGGCCCCTTTCCCCCCAAGGACTCCCCCTCTGAAGCAAACACCTCTCCCTGCTCCCACCAGCACAGGCAACTCTTAGATCTCTTCTCCCGCGACTAAGTTCCCAGTTATGGGGCTGCTGCTGGTCTGGGGACTATGCAAGTCTTTTGTGTTTGTTTTTCAATCCTCACCCAAGGATATGTGTTTATTGATTTTATAGAGGGAGGAAGGGAGAAAGAAAAGAAGAGAAACCTTGATGTGAGAGAGAAACATTGACTGGTTGCCTTCCGTATGTGCCCTGCTCCGGAATAGAAACTGCAACCTTTCGGTGTATGGGATGATGCTCCAACTGAGCCACTGGGTCAGGGCCATGTTGATCTCCATCTTTTCTATAAACAGCCAAAGATTTCTATACCAAAGAAACCTAAAAACAAAACAAACAAACAAAAACACAAAGATTTTTTTTTTTATACCAAAGCCAAGCCCCTTCATGTGTGCATGTCCCCAAGTGTAAGCCTCTGCCAGGATCTAAATGGGTGCACGTACAGAGAACTGTAGTGTGGCTCCATTTCAATTCAAAAGTCATTCATCCAGAATCCCTGCACAACAGACATGGACAGTAACCTCATCAAGACCTCCCTTCAGATACATGGGTAGAAACGTGTAAGAATCTCTCTGTGATATTATATGCCCTGGTCTTGATCTAATGTTTCTTTAATTTATTATTTAAAGTTATAAAAGTAACAATACTCATTTTTTTTAGCAATCAGGGCAATGTGAATGAAAACCTCAGGCAGAGCCCTGGCAAGTGTGGCTCAGTGGTTGGAGCATTATTCCATACACTGAAAGATTACAGATTCAATTCTCAGTCGGGGCACATGCCCAGGTTGTGGGTTCTATCCCTGGTTGGGGTGTGTATGGGAGGCAACTGATAGATGTTTCTCTCTCACATTGATGTTTCTCTCTCTCTCCCTCTCCCTTCCTCTCTCTAAAAATCAATGAAGAACATTTCCTTGGGTGAGGGTTAAAAACAACAACAATTCAGGGAGATATTTATCATTTAAAATCTGACAGGACCAAGTGTTAGCAAGCAACAGAAATTCTCAGACACGGATGGTGGGAGTGCTTATTATCACAAGCTCACTTTAGAAAACAGATGGGCAATATTAAGTAAAAGATATGAATATCCCATGATCCAACAGTTCCAGTCTACAGAAATGCGTGCTTTTGTGCACCAGAACACATAATAAGAATGTTTATAAACAGCACTGTTTATTAGCCTCAAATGAATACAGCACAAATACTCATCAAAAGTAGAATGGATAAATGTGATATATTTAATTGCTATGGTAGTGGAAATTAACCAACAGTAGATACAACAGTATAGGTCAGTGATGGCGAACCTATGACATGCGTGTCAGAGGTGACACATGAACTCATTTTTTTGGTTGATTTTTCTTTGTTAAATGGCATTTAAATATATAAAATAAATATCAAAAATATAAGTCTTTGTTTTACTATGGTTGCAAATATCAAAACATTTCTATATGTGACATGGCACCAGAGTTAAGTTAGGGTTTTTCAAAATGCTGACACGCCGAGCTCAAAAGGTTCACCATCACTGGTCTAGATAAATCTTAAAGACATATGGAGAATAAAAGCAGCCAAATACAGTAAAATATAGTGTATTTTTCTATAAGTTAAAATGGGTAAAATTAAACCGTATAATCTATATATACATATTTAGATAGCAAAGCTGGAAAGAAAAGCAACGAAGTGACTCCATAATCAAGAAGGCATTGAAAACTAAGAGAAAGAATGCCAACCAGGAAGGGGGAGGCCAGGGGCTTCTGGGATGCGAGTTATGTTCTATTTCTTGACCTAGTCAGCATTACCAACGTTGATTTTTCAATGATCCATTATGTTGCACATTTATGTTCTATGAACTTTTTGCATGTATTATATTTCCAGATTTTTAAAAAATCATTTTTTTAAAAAGTAAAACATAATTCATTTTAAAAAGGCACTTAGTACTGAAAAGTATGAAGTAAAATGAAAGCCTTCTAAGCCCAGAGTTCTACCCCTGAAGTACTCTCTAAATTATACTGCTTAGAGTTTCTTGGTAAGTATGTGCTATGATTGTTGATTTCTTTTCTGTGAACTCTGATCACAGATTTAAGTAGTCGACTTTAACACAGCTAGGATTGAGTTTACTGAATATCACAGAAGATAGAGTGTCAAAAAGTTCATCTAACTTAGAAAGAATATGATGTTTGGCATACTCAAGGGACTGTATGACACAGCACACTGGAAACCTTAGTGAGTGACATTGGATAAGAGAAGTCTTCAAACAGGGAGATATTGCCTAAGATCTTCTCTGCTTTCACTCCAAAATGATGACACCCCTCCCCCACCCTTAGGTTCACTCACCCCCTGCATCAACCAGCCTGGGGAACTAGGCAGTGACAAGAGAAGATGGCAAAGACCTCCAGTGGCCAAGAGTCCCTGGGAGAATCCAACATGGCATGCCCGTAATATGCTAATTGAAATAAGCAAGCTCCCCTCATTCTACAATATTACTATACTGCATGCTGGGCACTGGGAATACACAGATGAAAATATAAGGAGGCTTTGGTCTACTTAGAATACTACTTTTAATATGAAGCAGGTTGAGTGCATTAGATATTCATCCTTGGTGCTTCCTTCAGAGAGCGTAAAAGACTAACAGGTGTGGTAATAATAGTGGCCCATACTGATGTGAGGCTATGTGCTAGCTTTCATCTCCCCAGGGCTTTGCGTGCATTAAAGTGTCCAGTCCTCACAACAACCTCATGAGGGTAAGGGCCAAGGTTACCTAGTTAATAAGTAGCAGAACCGACTAACATTTAAACCCAGTTGTCTTCCTCCAGAGTCTATTTGCCCTTAGCTACCACATCGTCCCCATTTCGGAACCCAAGGAAGTACTGATTGGAATGGGGCAGTGAGGGATTTTTGTTCTTGAGTATCACTGAGAGAGTAAGAGAGAGGGGATATACCCTACCTCTGCCATGGTCCATCATAGCACATATTGTGCATACGTGTGGGGTAAGTCCCCGATTCTGTGTGTGTCCCTGTACAGAGGAAGTTAGAAGGTATTTTTTTAAAATTTTTTTAAAAAGTTCTTGTGATGTCATGATTTGATGACCAGAGATTAGCTTGGTTTAATGAAACTCTTTATTTCCACGTAGGAGCAGTTTTTCTTACGAAGACCTGATCTGAAATTTATCCCCTATGGAAACATTAGTGAGCGTGTTGAATTAAGGAGACGATTGGGCTGCAAGTCATTTCAGTGGTATCTGGATACTGTCTTCCCAGAACTGGAGACATCTCTTCAAATGAAAGCAAATAATTTTCATTAATGAAGGGTTAAAAAGTCCCCTCGGCCTTCAACATAGAGAAGAGCACAAGTTTGGAACATCGTGACATTATATGAAATACAGCCAGAGTGGCCTACAACAGAGCTGTCCTTGCTCCTTTCGTGATAGTCCTTAAGACCTTGTAACTCATTTGCCACTAAATTTCTGGGGTGGCAAGACCTTGAACATTGGAAGTGCACACTATCAATTAGCTGAGACTATCACATAATTCTCTCCAATTGTTTGCTAAACTCACTTGGTCCTGGTCGCCTTTGGAGCCTTTGCCAACTCTATTCCTACTCCAGAAAGACGGCCTGACCCAGTGATCTTCTCAGAGAGATACAGAGAGCCTTGGCTGGTAATACCCACTTTGGTTCAACTCCTTTCTTGCTGCCAACATCGATAATGGTATTGGCACCTTGCTTAGTTGGATTCCTGAGCTTCTGATGTCCAGTCCACTTGCCTGAGTGTCCCGGTCCAGCTCCCATTTGTTCCCATCCGTCCTATCACTTGGAGACACCCCTACTTGCCCCACTTCTGATTTTGATTTTGCCTTTTTCACGTCTCTTCTCCTATAACTCTGGCCTAAAGCTCTCCTAACACTTCTTCAATGCGGGCCCTGTTGATAATCTCTGTTCTGACTGACTCGAGAACTGTTTAGCTGAGATTGGGGAAGAGGCAGCTAGGTCCCAAGTCTGTCCTGTGTGAACACACTCCCAGATGGCTAAAGTACTTCCCTCCGATGGAGGGGATGTCTGTTGCATTCTCCCTGGTGCAGGTGGCTGGGAAAGTGAAGTATATTTAATTCACAAAGACAAAGAGAATGAGAAAATAAGTGAAGGAATACATTGAAGTAAAAAGGAGTGGGGGAAACTTAGGGCAGGACCACTAAACATAGCCTATGCTGGAGAAGACATAAACTGTTTTTTTAATATATTATTAAAAACATCAATGATGAGAATCATTGATCGGCTGCCTCCTGCACGCCCCCTACAGGGGAATCAAGCCCGAAATCCGGGCATGTGCCCTGACCAGGGATCCAATCGTGACATCCTGGTTCATAAGTTGACACTCAACCATTGAGCCATGCACATAAAGTGTTTTTTACAGCAATAAACAACTGGGCTCATCTATTATGCTCATTCAGTCCATGACTGGTCATCACAGACCAGGTGTCCTCTTAGGCGCTGGGGTGCAGCAGAAATGGAGCCAGCAAACACCCCTCCCTTCATGAAGCTTGTGTTCTCTGAGATAATAAATGCAATGTAAAGAAAAAGGAATCCGTTTACAATGTCTTTATAGTTACATATTTAGCAAAATACTCTATAAATCCTGTTGCAAGAAAGACATGGGAAAAGTCTGTGCTCATATATTACAGATGGCCAGGGGAACTTGATTAAGACTTTAATGGAGCATTTATTTCATCTATTAAAGTGTTATGTCTCTCTCTCAAAAAAAAAAGACTTTAAAAGGTCAATCTAGCAGTACAAAATAAGCACAACATTATCATTATATTCTTGGTCCATATTTTACACATAGTAAAATATTGATTATAATGAACCCATAAATCTGTTAAAATTAGAGTAAAATACAAAATAGAAATTCTGTAGCAGAAGGAAAAAAAGTAGTAAAAATATTGAGCATCCTCTTGAAGTAACACCTTTTCTAGTTTTAAAATTTAAGAATAATTTTTTTAAGTATAAAGGAGGAGGATGTAACTATCAGCTTGCAGAAAGAAAAAGACAAATGTTCTTTTAGAGCCCTGGGCCTAATATTAAGTCAGCTTTGTAGCAATTTAGTTCAGTCACTAGACATTTCTAGTTCATCACTAGAAATGTTACTTAAACAACCTCTCAAATATTGATTCAGTGGACTCTGGAATAGAAAACAAATCCGAATCAACATCCAATTATTTGGTGTGATTGGGAGGAAATCCGTACTTGCTGGGAGGTGACAATGTTTTGTTTTCATATGGGAATTTAAAAATCTGAATTGTATTCTGCAGCTAGTAGAGAAGTATCTCCTAACTTGCTCAAGGCTTTTCACAAAACACCATTTTTTGGTTTGACCGAATACTCAGACAAGCCTTACTAGTAAATTAAGCCAGAGTTCTACAACAAAGGCATACTTCTAGGAATTTACGCTAAGACACACCAGTTTGAAATAATTAAAGAGTTCACATTTACTGAGCGTTCTTTCATACACCTGGTAAGTACTCTGCATGGGTTATCTTTCAACCACACAACTTTATGATATAGGTCCTATTATTATTCCCATTTCATAGATGAGAAAACTAAGGTTAGAAGTTGCTCGAGATTAGGGTTGCAAGATTTAGCAAAAATACAGGATGCCTGCTATATTTGAATTTTGGACAAACAATAATACTTTAGTATAAGTATGTATGCTTATAGTACAAAATTATTCTTTATCTGAAATTCATATTTCAGGCTTGTATTTCATCTGCCAAGTGTAAAGCCAAATAGCACAGTCCATACACCAGCTAACCAGCCCAACCTCAAAGACCCTGGGCGTAACCGCAATGCTCCTCAAAGGGCATTTTAGTGCCATTGGAGATCTGGGTAAAAGGCAGATTTTGATTTCTAAGTAGGTGCGCCAGGCGTGAAATCCAAGATTCGGAGTGTCGCCAGGTGAGGCCAAAGGGGCTGCGTGGGCGTCGCTCCCCGGGGTGCTTATTCCTCACTCCCGCAGCGACACGGGCTCCTGCACCGCCTCCCGGGTGCATTGCTAGCCTGAGACCTTTGCACTGCAACCAGCGTCCCGCAACTCTCTCATCCTAAGTGACGCCGAACATCCCTTCGTCTTTACGGGTGTTTGTGTTTGACAAGGCTTTCTATCAGACGGGAAACCCGAAGAGCGCCGCGGGCGGCCCAGGGCGCCGGGCCACGCGCGAGGCCTCGACCACGTCCTGGACCACGTTGGGGCCGCGGCGCCACCGGAGGGTGGTGACGTCACCCGCGCCGCGCGGGGGCGGGGCCTCCGTCTCGTCGCCTCGGCGCGCGCGCTCGCGGGAGTCGAGGCTGCGGCGCCGGCACTGGGCAAGCGCCCGAGGCCTGGGCGAGCCCGCGGCCACCACCGCGCTCGGCGCAGCGTTTCCTGCCGGCTGTCCCGCCCGCGGCGGCTCGTGCGGCTGGACGTGGCTGTGGCGGGAGGGCGGGAAGATGCCACAGCCCGAGTCCCAGAAGGCCGGGATCTTGCGTTGCCGGCGCCGGGGTGAGTAGCGCGCGGCCGGCGGCGGCGTCAGACCCGGCGCGGCCACCGTCCCCTCAGCGCCTCCGGCGAGCGTTTCCGGCGCGCGGCTCCGCACGGGGGGCTCCGAGGGCTGCAGGCTGCGCCCGCACTCCCTGCGGTACCTCAGCGGCGGGCCGGGCGTCCGTCGCGTGTGCAGCGTGTAAACACCCGAGCACCGTGCTTCCGGCGGGGGTGCTGACCGAAGGGACTCCGGAGACCTCGGCGGCCGCCCCGAGTGACTTCCGGTGGGGCTGGTGCTCGGCGCTGGGGGGTGCGGGCCGCGCCGGGGTCACGGTCGCGGGGCCGGGGCTGCCGGCGGAGCCCGCGCGGTGCGGAGGGATTGCGGAAAATTCCCAGCAGGAACCAGAGCGAATGGAATAACGCGCCCGGGTGGCGTGCGCATTTCCTTCAAAGTGTCCCAAAGAGAAGTTACTGTTGTGTTCGCCTCGTACAGCCGCTGGGTGCCCGTCATTTAACCCGGCCCGCCCCGGGCGCTGGGTGGACGAGCCTCTGGAGCAGCGGTTCTCAACCTGTGGGTCGCGCGACCACTTTGGGGGTCTAACGACCCTTTCACAGGGGTCGCCTAAGACCATCAGAAAATACATATATAATTACATATTGTTTTTGTGATTAATCACTATGCTTTATGTTCAATTTGTAGCAATGAAAATACATCCTGCATATCAGATATTTACATGACGATTCATAACAGTAGCAAAATTACAGTTATGAAGTAGCAACGAAAATAATTTTATGGTCAGGGATCACCACCACATGAGGAACTGTATTAAATGGTCCCTGCGTTAGGAAGGTTGAGAACCACTGCCAAGAGGTTCCCTTTGCATTCCTTCTGCTGTGTGCCCAGCGGCGCTGGTGGTTTGTGTCGCGGGGTGACCCGGTCTGGGTCCTGCGGGAGGAGGACTGTAGGGATGTGGAGACCCCGCACCCTGATCCAGGAGGCTGCACCCCTCGAGGGGTGTTCACACTCAGGCTGGCCCGCTTGGTTTCTGCCATCCAATATTTGGCCCCGCCTTCTGCTGTGAAAACATCTGGTTGGTTTTGAAAGTATAAAATCAAATCGTAACTTTGAAAGCTGTTTTATGGTCCCATGCACCCACGACATACGGTGGTGCTGCTCGCCTCCCCCAAATCAGTTTTAGACCAGACTTTTCTTTCTTTTTTTTCTTCCAATTTTTCCCTTTTTTCTAGAAATAGCGGATGTTGCGGTCTGCTCTGCCGCCACTTTTAGAAAAGCAGCAAGCAGACAACCTGCCGTCAATCAGTATAAAATTGAGCTTCCTGAGGGAAATGTCATGGAAAAGCAGACCATGCTTTTCACATCGTCTCTAGACAATTTCTGTGCTGTTCCTTGCAACATTTTAACTTCAAAAAAATATCCTATCTAATAAAAGAGAAACATGGTAATTAGCCATAACTTTGCTACCCTTCCCATTGGCTAATGAGTGAGATATGCAAATTAACTGCCAACCAAGATGGCAGCCGGCAGCTAGGCAGCTGACTCAAACATGGAGGCTTGCTTGCTCCAGTGATGGAGGAAGCCAGGTTCCCCACCTGCCTGCTGGGCTCTGAGCTGCTCTCTAAGAAACATTGTTACAAATATAGAAGCTAAACAAAACCCCAGAAACCTGCTTTCGGTCAGCTGGGATCTCAGAGCTGGAGTTGCAACAAAGTTTCAAATACACAAAGTAAACAAAGTCCAGATACCTGCTTTCAGCAGCCGAGGTCTCAGAGCTGGAGCCGAGACTCAGAGCTAAAGATGGCTCTCAGCTCCAGTGACAGCCATAGAAGGTAAATAAAATCCCAGAATAAAAAAGGGAAAAGAAATAAAAGAGAGGTTGGGAGCTTCAGTCACCTGCCAGCCTGAAAACGGCCCTCAGCCCCTCACCCAGACTGGCCAGGCACCCCAGTGGGGACCCCCACCCTGAAGGGGGTGTGACTAGCTGCAAACAGCCATCATCCCCTCATCCAGGCTGGCCAGGCACCCAAGCGGGACCCCCACCCTGATCCAGGACACCCCTCAGGGCAAACCAGCTGGCCCCCACCCATGCACCAGGCCTCTATCCTATATAGTAAAAGGGTAATATGCCTCCCAGCACCGGGATCAGTGGAGCCACGAGGCCTCCCGGCACCGGGATCAGTGGAGCCGCGAAGCCTCCCGAACCTGGGATCAGTGGAGCTGCGAGGCCTCCTGGCATTGGAATCAGCTGAGCAGTGAAGCCTCACTGCCCCGGTGCCAAGTGGAGCCGCGAGGCCTCCCGGCACTGGGATCAGTGGAGCTGCGAGACCGCCCAGCCTGGGATAAGCGGAGCCACGAGGCCTCCCGAACCCAGGATCAGCGGAGCAGCAAGGCCTCACTGCCCCTGTGTCAAGAGGAGCCATGAGGCCTCCCAGCACTGGGATCAGCGGAGCTACGAGGCCTCCTGGCCCCTGGAGCAGCGTGACGGGGCAGCGCCCAAACCCCCTGATCACCCTGCGGCTCTGTGTGACAGAGGGCGGGGTCACAACCTCCCTATCCGCCCTGCTCTGTTAGTGACAGGGGAAGACGCTCCAACCCCCTGATCGGCCCTGCTCTGTGCCTGATAGGGGGGAGCTCCCCAACCCCCTGATCGGCCCTGCTCTGTGTGTGACAGGGTGGAGCCGCAACCTCCCCATCGGCCCTGCCTTGAGTGTGACGGGGTGGCGCCCTAACCCCCCAATCAGCTCTACCCTGAGTGTGACTTAGGGTGGCATCGCAACTTCCTGATCCACCCTGCTCTGTGCATGGCAGGGGGATCTCCCCAACCCCCTGATTGGCCCTGCTCTGTGGGTGACAAGGGGGAGCTCCCCAACCCCTTGATCGACCCTGCTCTGTGTGTGACAGTGTACGGAGCCCCAGCCCCCCTGATGGGCCCTGCTCTGTGCGTGAAAGGGGGCAGCACCCCAACCCCCTGATCGGCCGGCTCTGTATGTGACAGGGTGGTGCCGCAACCTCCCCATCGACCCTGCCTTGAGTGTGACGGGGGTGGCACCCCAACTCCCCAATCGGCCCTACCCTGAGCGTGATTGAGGGTGGCATCGCAACCTCCTGATCCGCCCTGCTCTGTGCATGACGGGGTGGCGTCCCAACTCCCCAATCGGCCCTGCTCTGAGCCTGACCAGGGGCTGCACCTAGGGATTGGGCCTGCCCTCTGCCACCCGGGAGCGGGCCTAAGCCAGCAGGTCGTTATCTCCTGAGGGGTCCCAGACTGTGAGAGGGTACAAGTGGGGCCTCTAGTCTATATATAAAAGCCTAAGCGACAGAACAACCGGTCAACTGGCTGCTATGATGCACACTGACCACCAGGTGGCAGATGCTCCATGCAGGAGCTGCCCCCTGGTGGTCAGTGTGTTCCCGTAGAGGGAGTGCCACTCAGCTGACCAACGGGCACCAGACACAGGGTTCATGGCTGGCTGCCGCAGCCTGGAGACCGCAGTGGAGTGGCAGTGAGCCTACCGAGTGGCAGTGGCGGCAGCAGGTGCAGCGGGGTGGGGATAAGCAGGAGCGGCAGGCAGCGGCAGGTGGCGTTGGACGCCGGTTTCGGCCCGATCCCCGCAGGCTATGCCAAGGGACCTCACTGGTGCACGAATCCGTGCACTGGGCCTCTAGTACATAACATATATGTCATTTTAACCGCTGTAAGTGTACAAACAACACTGTCACCATCACCACAGTCTGTTTACAAGCTTTTCATCACCCCCAACAAACTAGCCATTAAGCAGTAACTCCCCAACTCCCTCTCCCCATTCTGCCCCACGTGCCTGTTCAGACACCTCTGAGAAGTGGAATCGTGTGGTATTTGCCCTTTTGTATCTGACTATTGATGTGCAAGGCCCACCTGTGCTATTGCCCATGGAGACTTCATTCCTGGCCGTGGCTGAATGATACTCGGGCGCATAGCTGTATCACAATTCGTTTGTCCATTTGTCTGTTGATGGACACGGGTTGTTTCCACCTTTTGGCTCCTATGAGAAATGCTGCTGTGAATATATGTTTACAGGTGTGTTGGAGTCTCTGTTCTTTGGGGTAGGAATTGCTGGGTCATATGATAAACTTGTGTTTAACATTTTTTTAATCCTCATTGGAGGATATGTTTAGAGAGAAAAAACATGGTTTGATCTAGAACCGTGGAAGTCAGTGGAGAGGAGGGTCTGCACTTGTCAACTTGATGGGACTTGGACCCTCAGGGGGAGAGGGAGGCATCCGTCAGTGGCCTCCCGTTTTCTCCAGTGGGATGGAACTTGGAGCCTAGTGCTGTGCTCTGACTGGGAAGCACACCTGCAGTACAGAAGCAGCACACAGCACCGGACAGGAGCATCAGCTGCGCTCTCCCCTCCTCCCCAGGGTTGTTTGTTGAACCTTTTGAAGAGCTACCAAACTCTTCACAGTTTGAAACTGCTTTCTTAAAGACCCTCGTGCCTTACTAATTGCCAAGTCTGATGACCTCCACCTTAACGCCCTCGGTTTGACCTCTCTAAATCCTGGGGACACCTCGCTGTTGGTTAGAGCACCCTCTCGAGGTTTTCCCACTTGGCGATGCTCCTCCTGCACACAGGTTCTGTGCTTGCTCCCTATCCACTTTTGCTCTCTTCATTTCTTAAACCCTCCCCTGTCCATGTAACTTAAACTATAATTTTGATGTTTATTTTTAACTTCTCTCTGAGGATTAGATTTGAATTTCAAACTATGGGCAATATCAGTGTTCTCTTGAATGACAAAACAAAATACATCTGTTAATCCTCCCAAACCTGTTCTCTCTGTGCTTCCTGTCCTTCAGACTTGAAAGCTGGTGTTGTTTCTATTCCCCCTCTCCCTTAGGGTCCCATGGCTAGTCAAGTTGACAAGAGCAGACAGCTCTGTCTCTGACCCTCCTCTCCGCTGACTTACACAGCTCTAGATCAAACCATGGTTGCCTCTTACTGGAATTTTTGTTATTGGACTCCCTGGTTCTAGATTTGTTTGTTTACATCTTAATTGCAATACTTTTTAGAGTTTGCTTTAGGATACGCCCAAGTTTTTCATCTGATTTATTCTTTCTTTAGGATTTTTCATTCTTAGAGAAAGTGAGATTACTGACCAGGGGTATGAAGGTTTTTAAGGCTCTTGTGCCTTTGTCAAATGTGCTTTTTAAAAAGGCCCAGCAGTTGCCCCAGCTGAGTAGCTCAGGTGGTTGCAGCATCATCCCGTACACCAAAAAGATGGTGGGTTCTATTCCTGGCCAGGGCACATACCCAGGTTGTGGGTTTAGTCCCTGTTCAGGGTGTGTATGGGAGGCAATGGATTGATGTTTCTCACACATCGATGTCTGTGTGTGTCTCTCTTACCTTGTCTCTGCAAAATCTATAAAAACATATCCTTGGGTGAGAGTTTAAAAACAAAAACAAAAAGTCCCTGCAATTTACATATAACTTTATCACTGATAAATGCATCATTTAACTACTTGTACTTCAACGAGTATTAAAAATGTTGCTGCTTGCCCTGACTGGTTTGGCTCAGTGGATAGAGTGTCGGCCTGCGGACTGAAGGGTCCCAGGCTCGATTCTGGTCAAGGGCATGTACCTTGGTTGCGGGCACATACCCAGTACGGCCTGTGCAGGAGGCAGCTGATCGATGTTTCTCTCTCATCAATGTTTCTAACTCTCTATCCCTCTCCCTTCCTCTCTGTAAAAAATCAATAAAATATTTTAAAAAAAATGTTGCTGTCTAGCCCGGCATGGCTCAGTGGTTGAAGCATCGACCTATGAACCAGGAGGTCACCGTTTGATTCCTGGTTAGGGCACATGCCCGGGTTGTGGGCTCGATCCCCAGTGGGAGGTGTGCAGGAGGCAGCTGATGAATGATCGGTCTCATCGATGTTTCTATCTCTCCCTCTCCCTTCTTCTCTGAAACCAATAAAAATATATGTTAAAAAGTAAAAAATAAAAACATTGCTAATTTAAGAATTAGAAAATAATATTTTTATTTGCATGTCTTTACTAATTATTTAGACTGAAGACATTTCCGTATGTATTCCCAAGCTTTATCCAAGTTCTTTCATTTATCAATAGTTTGATAAATGCCGTACGTAGATTTCCAGTTCCAGCAAAATAGAATATAACAGGCTTTCTCAGTTTGGCACTGTCGATATTTTGTGCCAAATAAATCTGTGTGGCTGAGGACGGTCTTGTGCATTGTAGGATGTTAAACAGCATTCCTGGCCTCTACCCATGAGATGCTAGTAGAATCCCTCCAGTTAGGACAACCAAAAACATCTAGACATTGCCAAAAGACTGTGGATATTGCCAAATTTTTCAGACATTGCCAAATTCTTAGCCCCTGGCTTAGAATCACTGGAGTAGAATAGGGAGAGTGGACTTGGCACTATGAGACTAGTACACTGGTACAATACATCCTTTTGACTACTCAGCATTTATACACACCTTTTACTATTCACTTCCATGTGAACATTCTGTTACCCAGATTAAATTGAAAAGTTAGTCTCCAATGAAACTTTTATTAAAACAAGGAGGAAGCACAAGTGAGGAGAAAATATATACAAAAAACACAAAACCCACAGAATCTGTGTCCTTTGATTCCACGCACAAGAATTAGCTGAGGACTAAATTGTGTAAGCACATTACAGTCCCTAGGAACCAACATACACAGTGGGGAAAAAGTAAGTTTACAGTTGTTCGTATGGAAAATAATACAATAATTCAAAACAGTTTATTCTTGTATTATTTTTTATTGTATTATTTTCCACATGAAAACAATTGTAAACCTGTTGCCCCTTCCTGTACCTACAGAACCTAGCACCTTAATATAAGATGGCCAGAGGAACATTTGTTGGGTGATTACGTTTTTTTGTAGAAAATTTAGACTTAAAATATTAACATATTTTTAAAAATCTATTAGTCAGTTTTTTTTCATCTAAACCCCACCTATCTTATCTCCTATTGGCTGATTTGAAGCAAATCTCAGATATATGATTAGATGGTTTTAGCAGTATAAAACAAGTTCTGACCTCCAATTTTTTAAATACTTTTAAATACACACACACACACACACACACACACATATTTATGGATTTCAGAGAGGAAGGGAGAGAGAGAGAGAGAAATGTCAATGATGAGAGAGAATTATTGATTGGCTGACTCCTGCATGCAATTTTTTTAAGTAAGCTTTTTATTTTATAATAGTTTTAGATTTACAGAAAATTGCAAAGATAGTGCTGAGAGTTCCTATATATCCAATACCAAGTTTCACTTATTAACAACTTACGTTAGCATGGCACATTCATCATAATTAATGACCCAATAGTGATATATTATTAACTAGCATCCAGACTTTATTCATATTTCCTTAGTTTTACCTAATGTCCTTTTCTGTTCTAAGGACATTAGGTAAAAATAAAGGGTCCTATCCAGGATACCACATTGCATTTAGTCATCATGGTTCCTCAGGTGCTTCTTGCCCGTTTATCAGCCAAGTTTCTCAGATTTCCCTTGTTTTTGATGACCCCGACAGTTTTGAGGAATAATGAAGGGTCATTTTATAGCATGTCTGTCAATTGGGATTTGTCTGATATTTTTCTTAGTATTATATTGGGAACTTGGATTTGGAGGAAGAAAACCACAGAAGTAAAATGTCATTCCCATCACACCCTATTGAGGGTTCATACTCTCATCACCATGTTAACAGATCACAGTTGAGGTAGTTTGTCAGGCTTCTCCACTGTAAAGTTACTTTTCTCCTCTTTTCCCCTCCAGTAGTGTTTGAGAGGAATTCCCTATTTCCTGCCCACATTTCAGGAGTGGAAGTTATGCTTCACTTTCTTGAGGGCAAAGTAGCTACATAAATTATTTGGAATTCTGCAGGGAGATCTATTACATTCTACCTTATTTATTATTTATATATTTAAGAATTTATATTGTTACAGACTCAGGTATTTATCTTATGCTTTGGGTTATACCACTTTATATTTGGTTGCTCAGATTGTTTTTGCTATGGTCATTGTGAGCTCTTTCCATTGATTCCATCTGTTCCTTTGACGTACCCCCATTATGGGGTTTTGTTGTTCATTTTGAGGGTTTGTTTTTGTTTTTGTCTTCTTTGGATGCACTTTGTTCCTTGCTAACACTACAAAGTACTCCAGGCTCATCTTGTATATTTCCTGTCCCAGCCCTAGAATCAGTCATTTCTCCAAGGAGCTTGGTTCCTTGTATTTTATCCTTCTCTGCTATTAGAAACCAAGATTTGGACACTAGGTATGCTCGAGTTGCTGGGTGTTGTCCTTCTAGGCCAGGGGTCCTCAAACTACAGCCCGCGGGCCACATGCAAATACAAATATTGTATTTTTTCCCGTTTTGTTTTTTACTTCAAAATAAGATATGTGCAGTGTGCATAGGAATTTGTTCATAGTTTTTTTTTTAAACTATAGTCCGGCCCTCCAACAGTCTGAGGGACAGTGAACTGGCCCCCTGTTTAAAAAGTTTGAGGACCCCTGTTCTAGGCCCTCTGAGCTGACAAGCAAGAAAATATATGTATCTAAAACTAACATGTTAAGCTAAATATTTTTATACTGATATCTTGAACTCTAACCCATTACTACATGGATCATTCTAATCTTGTTTATCTGTAACCTTCTACTCCAACATTTAGAAACTTGGCTTCCACCATCCATTTACTTAATTACTTAGTTCTAGTATGCAGTCATGCAAGCATAACTTTTCAGTCAGCAACTGACTGCATATACGATAATGGTCTCCCTATAAGTGGTACCACCTATAATAATAAAAGCATAATATGCTAATTAGACCAGACAGCTGAACAACCTTCTGGATGAAGCTGGGACTGTGAGGGCTGGGGCAAGCCACTGTGGCTGCGAGGACCGAGCCCCTTGCATGAATTTCGTGCATCGGGCCTCTAGTAAGATTATAATGGAGTTGAAAGTTTTCTGTCACCTAGTGACGTAATGTCATAGCATGTATTTGTGGTGATGCTGGTATAAACCTGCTGCACTGCCAGTCCTATAAATGGATAGCACATACAGTTATGTACAGTTATGTACAGTACATTATCTATCTATATAAAAGGCTAAGCAACTGGCCAGTAAGTATAACACGCACTGGCCACCAGGGGGGCAGATGCTTGACACAGGAGCTGCTGAGTGACAGCAACTTTGTAGAGTGCCATCTTGAACTCTGGGACCCCTCGGGGGGTGTCAGAGAGCTGGTTTTGGCCTGATCCTCACAAGCCAAGCCGAGGGACCCCACCTGCTGGAGGGACCCCGCTCACTCCACAGATGCCCTTTGAGCTGCTGCGCTGCCCCAGTGCTGCTGGCCAGGGAGGGACCATGGGAGGTTGGCTCCAGGTTGTGTCTGGCCTTTCATGCCCAGTCCCGCCCCACCAGCCACCTTCTAATTAATTTCCTATCAATGTGCACAAATCCGTGCACCGGGCCACTAGTATTTGATAATAAGTGATTGCTTGGTTTATGTATTTACTATACCATATTTTTTACCCTTAGAGTGCACGCTTTCTACTTATTAAAGTTTGTTGAAAAGCAGTATGCCATGCTATACCAGCAGCAGTCTCATGTTTACCGTGTCTCATTTCTTTTTTATTTTTATTTTATTGTTTAAAGTATTACAAATAGTAGTACATATGTCTCCTTGTTTTAACCAATGACCTTCCTCCCCACAGTGTCTTGCGTCCATTGGTTATGCTTATATGCATGCATGTAAGTCCTTTGGTTGATCTCTTACCCCCCCCCAACCCTCCCCAGTCTTCCCACTGTAATATGAGAGTCTATTTGATGCTTCTTTGCCTCTGTACCTATCTTTTTATCAGGTTATAATGCTCTTTATTGTCCATAAATGAGTGATATCATGTGGTATTTTTCTTTCACTGACTGGCTTATTTCACTTAGCATAATGCTCTAGTTCCATCCGTGCTGTTGCAAATGGTAAGAATTCCTTCTTTTTTATAGCAGTGTAATATTCCATTGTGAAGATGTACCATAGTTTTCTAATCCACTCATCTGCTGATGGGCATTTAGGCTGTTTCCAAATCTTAGCTATTGTAAATTGTGCTGCTATGAACATAGGGGTGCATATATCCCTTCTGATTGGTGTTTCTGTTTTCTTGGGATACATTCCTAGAAGTGGTATTACTGGGTCAAACGGCAGTTCCATTTTTAAATTTTTGAGGAAACACCATAATGTTTTCCACAATGGCTGCGCCAGTCTGCATTCCCACTAGCAGTGAAGGAGGGTTTCTTTTTCTCTGCATTCTCTCTAGCACTTGCCGGTTATTGATTTGTTGATGATAGCCATTCTGACGGGTGTGAGGTGGTACCTCGTTGTTTTGATTTGCATCTCTCGGATGATTAGTGACTTTGAGCATGTTTTCATGTCTCTTGGCTTTCTTAATGTCCTCTTTCAAAAAGTGTCTATTTAGGTCCATTGCCCTTTTTTTTGATTGGATTGTTTATCTTCCTTTTGTTAAGTTGTATGAGTTCCCTGTAAATGTTGGAGATTAAACCCTCATCGGAGATCACATTGGCAAATATGTTCTCCCATGCAGTGGGCTTTCTTGTTGTTTTGTTGGTGGTTTCTTTTGCTGTGCAGAAGATTTTAATTTTGATGTAGTCCCATTTATTTATTTTCTCCTTAGTCTCTCTTGCCCTAGGATCTGTGTCTGTAAAAGATATTGCTATGACATATGTCTGCAATTTTGCTGCCTATGGAGTCTTGTAGAATTTTTATGGTTTCCCATCTTACATTCAAGTCCTTTAGCCATTTTGAGTTTGTTTTTGTGTGTGGTGTAAGTTGGTGATCTAGTTTCATATTTTTCCATGTATCTGACCAAATTTCCCAGCACCATTTATTAAAGAGACTGTTTTGACTCCATTGTATGCTCTTGCCTCCTTTGTCAAATATAACTGAATATAATGGCTTGTATCAATTCCTGTGTTCTCTATTCTGTTCCATTGGTCTATATGTCTGTTCTTGTGCCAGTAACGGGCAGTTTTGAGAATCGTGGCTTGGTAATATAGCTTGATATCTGGTATAGTGATCCCTCCAACTTTGTTCTTCTTTCTCAGGATAGCTGTGGCTATTCGGGGGCTTTTTTTTTTATTATTATTATTCCAGATGAATTTTTGGAGAGTTTGCTTTGGATCTTTGAAATATGCCATTGGTATTTTAATAGGTATTGCGTTGAATTTATAGATTGCTTTAGGTAGTATGGACATTTTAATGATGTTGATTCTACCAATCCATGAACATGGTATGTTCTTCCATTTGTTTATGTCTTCCTCTATCTCTTTTTTCAATGTCCTGTAGTTTTCCGAATACAGGTCTTTTACGTCCTTAGTTAAGTTTATTCCTAGGTATCTTAATTTTTTTGGTGCAATGGTAAATGGATTGTTTTTTTCATTTCTCTTTCTGTGAGTTCATTATTGGTGTATAAAAAGGCCATATATTTCTGGGTGTTAGTTTTGTATCCTGCTACATTGCCAAATTCACTTATTAGGTCTAGTAGTTTTTTTATGGAGTCTTTGGGGTTTTTCTATGTATAGTATCATGTCAGTTGTGAATAAGGACAGTTTTACTTCTTCTTTTCCAATTTAGATGCCTTTTATTTTTTCTTCTTGTCTGATCGCTATGGCTAGTACTTCTAGTACTATGTCAAACAGGAGTGATGAAAGTGGGCATCCTTGTCTTGTTCCTGTTCTTAGGGGAAATGAGTTTAGTTTTTGCCCATTGAATATGATGTTGGCTGTACGTTTGTCATATAGGGCTTTTATTATGTTGAGGTATGATCCCTCTATTCCCACTTTGCTGAGAGTTTTTATCAAGAAAGGGTGTTGGATTTTGTCAAATGCTTTTTCTGCATCAATTGATATGATTATGTGATTTTTGTCTCTCAGTTTGTTTATGTGATGTATCACATTTATTGATTTTCAGATATTGTAGCATCCTTGCATCCCCGGAATAAATCCCACTTGGTCATGGTGTATGATCTTTCTAATGTATTGCTGAATCCGATTTGCTAGAATTTTGTTGAGGATTTTAGCATGTATGTTCGTCAAGGATATTGGCCTGTAGTTCTCTTTTTTTGTGGTGTCTTTATCTGGTTTTGGAATTAGGGTAATGCTGGCTTCATAGAAAGAGCTTGGAAGTATGCCTTCCTCTTGAATTTTTTGGAATAGTCTGAGGACGATAGGTTTTAGTTCTTTTTTGAATGCTTGGTAGAACTCCCCTGTAAAGCTGTCCGAACCAGGGCTTTTGTGTGCTGGAAGATTTTCGATTGCTGTTTCAATTTCTTCAGTACTTATCAGCCTATTCAGGTTTTTTTTATTCTTCTTGGTTGAGTTTTGGGAACTTGTATTTTTCTAAGAATATGTCCATTTCATCTAGGTTGTCCATTTTGTTGGAATAGAGTTGTTCATAGTATTTTTTTCACAATCATTTGTATTTCTGTGGGATCGGTTGTTACTTTACCTCTTTCATTTCTGATTTTGTTTATTTGGGTGCTCTCTCTTTGCTTCTTGGTGAGCCTGACTAGAGGTTCATCAATCTTCTTTATCCTTTCAAAGAACCAGCTCTTGGTTTTATTGATCTTTTGTATTGCTTTTTGGTCTTTATGTCGTTTATCTCCGCTCTGATCTTTATTATTTCCTTCCTTCTGCTTACGCTGGGCTTTTCTTGTTGCTCTCTTTCTAACTCTTTGAGTTGTAGGGTTAGATAATTTATTACCGTTGTTTCTTGTTTTTTTGAGGTAGGCCTGTAGACCTTCCCTCTCAAGACTGCTTTCACTGTGTTCCATAGATTTTGGATTGTTATTTGTTGCCATGATGCTTTTTATTTCTTCTTTGATCAGTCATTGTTTAATACATGCTCTTTAGCCTCCAAGGTGTTTGATTTTTTTATTGGAGTTGATTTCTAGTTTTATGCCATTGTGATGTGAAGATGCTTGATATGATTTCTATCTTCTTGAATTTGAAGAGACTTTGTCTGTGTCCCAATATATGGTCTATCTTTGAAAATGACCCATGTGCACTTGAGAAGAATGTATATTCTGTGGCTTTGGGGTGAAATGTTCTGAAGATGTCATTAAGTCCATTTGATCTAGTGAGTCATTTAGGATTGATGTTTCTTTGCTGATTTTTTGTTTAGAGGATTTGTCCAGTGGTGTTACTGGGGTATTAAAGTCCCCTACTATGACTGTATTGCTATTGATATCTCCCTTGATATCTTCCAGAAGTTGTTTTATGTATTTGGGTGCTCCTGTATTGGGTGCGTATCTTCTTGTTGGATTGGTCCCTTTAGTATTATGAAGTGGCCTTCCTTATCTCTTGTTATGTCCTTCACTTTGAGATCTAATTTGTGAGATATAAGTATTGCTACCCCAGCTTTTTTATCATTTCCATTCTCCTGAAAACCCTTTTTCCATCCCTTCACCATCAGTCTGTGTGAGTCCTTTTTTCTGAGGTGGGTTTCCTGTAGACAACAGATATATGAGTCATGTTTTCTTATCCACTCAGCTACCCTATGTCTTTTTTTTAATTTATTTTTTATTGATTTCTTACAGAGAGGAAAGGATAGAGAGTGAGAAACATCGATGAGAGAAACATCAATCAGCTGCCTCCTGCACACTCCCCACTGGGGATGTGCCTGCAACCAAGGTACATGCCCTTAACTGGAATCGAACCTGAGACCCATGAGTCCGCAGGCCGACGCTCTATCCACTGAACCAAACTGGTCAGGGCTACCCTATGTCTTTTGATTGGGGCATGTAATCCATTTACATTTACAGTTATTATCTATAGGTACTTGTTTGTCACCATTTTTATTCTTTATTCCTGTGCTCCTTCTTTGCTTTCTATTTCTTCTTTTTACAGCAGACCCTTTAGCATTTCTTGCATTGCTGCTTTGGTGGTGATAAACTCCCTTAGTCTTTTTTTGTCTATGAAGCTCCTGATTTCATCCTCAATTTTGATTGATTGCCTTGCTGGGTACAGTATTCTTGGATTCAGACCCTTCCTTTGCATGACTTTGTATATTTCATTCCATTCCCTCTTGGCCTGATGTGTTTCTGTTGAGAAATCAGTCGCTAATCTGATGGGGGATCCTTTGTAGGTAACTTTCTGTCTCTCTCTGGCCACTTACTTTGTCGTTGGTGTTTGCCAATTTAATTATAATGTGCCTTGGCATCAGTCTTTTGGGGTTCATTTTGTTTGGGACTCTGTGAGCTTCTTGGACTTGTGTGAGTGTTTTCTTCCCTATATTAGGGAAGTTTTCTGTCATTATTTCTTCAAACAGGTTTTCTATTCCTTGCTCAGTTTCCTCTCCTTCTGGAACCCCTTTTATGCGGATGTTTATTTGTTTCACGTTGTCCCAAAATTCCCTTAGGCTCTCCTCCTATTTTTTAAGTTTTTTTTCTAGCTACTGCTCTGCTTGGGTATTTTTTCCTACCTTGTTTTCTAGCTCACTGATGCAGTCCTTTATTTCTTCTAGTCTACTGTTGATGCTTTCTATTGAGTTCTTTATTGCAGCAATGTCATTTTTCATTTCTTCTTGGTTCTTCATTTCCTCTTGGTTCTTACAAATATTGTTGAATCTGTTTCCAACCTCTACAGCAACCTTAAGACCATTTCTCTGAATTATTTCTCTGTCATATTGCTTGTCTCCATTTCATTTACGTCCTTTTCTGGTGATGCCTCCTTTTCTTTCGTATGCAGGCTGTTTCTTTGTCTCCCCATGATTGCTCCTCTCTGGTTGTGAAGGGCGCGCCGCCCGCCTCTCCCGGCGGTGCGGGAGGAGGAGTCTGGCCGCTGGCTCTGGGACCCCTCCGCGCCCGCCGTGGGGCCTGGCCTCCCTGGAGCGGATCCGGGTGTCCGGACCGGCTGCGTGGTGGCCGGCGGCAGGCCGAGGGGTGGGGGCCGGGCAGCGACCGACCACGGGGGAGGTCATGGGAGCGGAGGGCCTCACCGCTTGGCTCTTTCCTCCCCCCGCCCCCCCCGTGGTCGGCTCCCCGCTTGCCCGCGCTGGGGCTGAGGGTCCATGCGGCCCTCGGGGCCCGGTCAGGGGGACCGGGGCCTGCGTGGGCCGGCCACCGGGCCCCATGGGGGGGGAGCGTTGGCTCCCCGGCCCACGGCGGGAGCCCGGCGCAGGCTGCCACCCGCCCACTGCCCCCCAGACCGGGCCCGGTGCAGCGGCAGCGGAGTGGGGCGCGTGCCCTAGCTCGGGGAGGCCGCCATGCTGCAGTGCACCGGCCCCATGTCCGGGCCTGCTCTGGGCGGATGCCGCTCCTCCGGGGCTGGGCCGCTCCACCAGCCGCACCCCGTTTGCTGGGCCTGTGCTGCCCAGACGCGCTGGAGTCCCAGTCTGCCCGCGGGCCAGCTGCAGGTGCTATGCGGGAGGGCCATCCTGACTTGTGGCGAGTTCGAGCGGCAGCAGCAGGAGCTGGGCAAGGACTGCGCCCTCCATCTTGCCTTGGGTCCTCCATCTTGGGACAGAGCCATGTGCGCCCTCCATCTTGCCTTGGGTCCTCCATTTTGGGATGGTGCCATGTGCTTCTTCCCGGAAGACGCCGCTGCTAGCCACACCCAGGATTTCTCTGGACTGACCAATAATAATCAAGGGAAGTACACGCCATCACTATGACTGACTCGCGCCTGGCCAATCGGCGGAACCCACAGTCCCCTCTCCTGCCCTCACTCCACCCCCCTTTAAAACCCCCTGTCCCATCAGGTCTCTCTCGGCCACTGGAGCTTACCGTTGCATCGGTGAGTGTGGCAGGGGAGCCAAACCTAGGTTTGAAAATAAATGACTCTTTGCTTTTGCATCGGACTGACTTGCTTCCTGGAGGTCTTGGGAACTTTGAAATCTGGGCACAACAGTTGTCATGGATATGTAGCTCTCTCTCTCTTGCGTTGACTTAAAGGCACAAAATACAACACAACAAGGCACAATGCACAAGGCACTGAACACAAATGTATCACGATACTAATAACCCCAAATAAAGGTGACCACCAGAGAAAAGAGAATTAGGGGATTAAAAGAAATAGTGCAAAAATGATATTGAGAAAAGGAAGGAAAGTAAGAGAGAAAAGAAATAGAATAAAAAAGAAGAGGGAAAAACTATTTATATGGGGAGAAAGCTCCAATAAAATAGTCCAAAAAAATGTAAACTACAAACACCTAGAAATGAATGCAAACTACAAACAACAACTAATAACAAGTGAGTAGAGGAAAAAACAGAAGCAAAAAAAAGAGGAACAACCACACAAACAAACAAAAAAAACCAAACTAATCAACAGTCAAAAAACCAACAATAGGACAGAGAGAAAGAAGGGCAAAACAAAACAAAATAAAACAAAAAAAACATAAAACCAAAAAAAAAAAAAAGGGAAGAGAGAAAAAATTTGGATAGTGAAGAAAGAGAGAAGTGTGTATGGACTTGGAGCAGAGGAGTGGAAATTAGATATATAAGTAGGATGAATTTTTAATGGGGTAAAAAGAAAGAATAGGGAATATCTAAAACAGAAATAGGGTAAGAGAAACAGGACAACAAAAGGGGAAAAGTGAGGAAGAGAATGTTGGCATAAAGGTAAAGTTGAGATAGAGTGAAATGATGCTAAAGGAAAAATGAAAATAGACTGTAGAACACTAATTCCAAAATAAAATAAAATAAAGAGAAAATAAAATGAAACTTTTAAAAAATGATAAAATAATAGTAGTAATAATACTGATTAAGAATAAAAATATAATAATTAAAAAGGTAAAATCAAGTGAGAAAAAAAGAAAAAAAATTTAGGTTCTTAAGTAAAAGATTAGAAAATAAAAATGTGCAGTAGTGAAGGTCATTCACTTCCTCTACTGTTCCTTTTGGCACGCCTGTTTCCTGTCATGTAGTCAGAACAGTATTGAAGTTCCCTGCATTCCACCGCTTCTCTCTGTCATAAGCCACAATCCTGTTTTCAAGCAGGCAGTATTTGTTTCTCAGCCTGCCTTTAGTTGTATTTATAAAAGAGTCAATTTGTGATTCAACCTCTGGGTGGCAGTGTTACTGTATTGACATCTGGGGCTATAAGTCCTCTCTGCCCAGTATTTAGATTTTGTTTTCCCTGCCGCACTTAATACTAGGTTGGGGAAATGGACTGCCCCAAAGCTGATTTTCTGATCATTTCTCCCAACTCTGATTTCCAGGTTCCACAAAAACAACTTTCCCTGTTATGGGTTCACTCAGTGAGATAGACCACCGACTCAGAATTTAAATTTAAGAGCCTTTATTAAGCTGGCCAGCTGACTACAGTTACAGCACCCTGCCGAAGCAGAGGCTGAACTGCAGCGCCAACTTCCATGGCCAGCGACTACAGATACAGCACCCTGCCAAAGCAGAGGCTGAACTGCAGCCCAGACTACAGGAGTTACATTTTATTATTAAATTTTGTGGCGGCCCAGAGAAAAATGTGTCTTTCAAACTCTCTTTATTTATACTTTTTCCAGTCTTTTGTCTCCCAAATTTGGAATGAGACTTCCGGGCCTTCTGAGAAAGAAGGCCTGCATGCTGGGAAGGGGCCATGAGACCATATCTCAAGGTCTGGCCTGATGTCAGTACCTTCCTATCTCTGTTTTAGGGACAAGCAGCACAGCATGACCCGTCTGGCCAAAGCGCCAGATATGCAGCCTAGCACATTCCCCATTGGTTTTATGTATGTGAGTCAAATCATTGACTCTTTTGGGTCATTGTTGGGGAAGGGGTTATATTGACCCCTAAGGACTATAAGCTTGATAGAATTAATTCTTTGCCAAATAAAGTCAGTGGGCCTGTTTATAAGATAAGGGCCAGGAGTCCTGGGCTCTCTATTTTGCCTGAGCTGTCTTAAGCCGGTGTGATGAAGCCACATCAGGATCCCGTCGACCTTGACTGCTGTGGGAGTGGTCCTTTCCAGGTAGGAGTCAGTCCTTGGGTGGAAAATTCCTTTACCCAAACAGAGTCACCAGGTTGGAAGGGATGAACCGGATGTGCTTCTTGTCTGCTTTCTGGGTAGACTGTAAAGCCTGAAAGAACTTGAGTAAAGATTAGTTGTGGATTTCAGCTTTTCTAGATTGAGTTTCTGTGTAAGCTGGTGAGATGGGTAGTTCAGGGTTTGGAAGAGTCACAAAAATCTGTAGAGGCCCCACTGGTTTTAGGGCAGCCTCCCGGGCTGCTTCGTCTGCAGCCTAGTTCCCTCTTGCTTCTGGGGAGTCAGTGCCAATTGGCCCATCGTCCTTGCTCTGCTCATGTCTGTCTAACTGCCTACGATATTACCTCAAGGATCCTGGCTCTGACTTCTTTCAGGGAAAATGGGCGTTGGATTTCTTCTGTAACTGCTTCATGCTGAGGAGGGACAGAAGTTTCTCTCAGAGCCAAGAGATCCTTGCTGCCTGTCAGAGGGACGATGAGGTCTGGGCACAGAAGGAGGTGGGCTAGTGACCTGGCGGAGACAAACTGTAACAAATGGTCTGGTGGGAGGGAAAGAAAACATTTCAGTTTTAATAACCTCCATTGAAATAGAGGTTTTCTCCTTAAAATTATTCCTTTGTTTATTAAAATACTAATTTATTTACTGTATTCAATTTGGCTTGATTGTTTGCATAAACACAACAAGAATGGTGCCGAAACCGGTTTGGCTCAGTGGATAGAGCGTCGGCCTGCGGACTGAGAGGTCCCAGGTTCGATTCCGGTCAAGGGCATGTACCTGGGTTGCGGGCACATCCCCAGTAGGAGATGTGCAGGAGGCAGCTGATCGATGTTTCTTTCCCATCGATGTTTCTAACTCTCTCTCCCTCTCCCTTCCTCTCTGTAAAAAAATCAATAAAATATATTTAAAAAAAAAAAAAAAGAATGGTAACTGACTACCTTTACTGGAATTTCATGATTGAATCTTAATGTGCCCCATTGGGCCAGGAAGCCAAGCTATCCAGCTGCCATCAGGCCTGCCTGCAGTATCTGCTGCCCATTGTCCTTGCTTTAAGGCCCATCTCAGTAGCCCTCCTACTCATCGCGGCCCAGAGTGCGTGGGGGTTCCTTGCTCCCCTTCTACTCTGACCAACCGCCAGTGATGGTAGGGCATGGGCCTGACGCTCCAGCGCCAGCTATTTTTAGGGCTACCAAGCAAGATACCAGTCTTTCTCTGTGGCTCTTTAAAACATGATACTCCAGTCCAAGTTTTCGGTCAATAAAACCACTATTGGAAACCGATCTTATTGAATTTATGCCAAGAAATGTATTGCCATGACTTATTTAGCATTGCCAAATTTCGGAGGAATTACATAAGGAGAAAAAGCCACTGACCTGCCTTAAGATCTTATGATTTTCCTTGCTAGTTCTTTAATGGACTCTCCAGAGTTATAACAAAACAGTAACTGTTAGATTTCTTTTATTATTCCCCCCTAAGTACTTTGGCATAACTATTTACCCTCTGTTTAGGAGGCAGAATATAAATTATTTACTCTTTCTGGCTTACTGGCCTGTACCATTTGATTAATTTCCTTTCAACATTTCTCTTGTCTTTCTTATCACATACACAACCTTTCTAAATTTCATACTTTTAAATTAGCCTTTAAACCTTCTTTCTATGTCCTTTAAAAATGCATAACCATGCCTCAGACCTTCTACTCATTAATTCCTTATTCCCAGAAACCTCAATCCTTTAATGATTACTATAAAGTAAATAGCTGGTATTTCTTAGATTACTAAGAGCAGGTGCTTCCTTCCCTATGCAATTTCAAGTATACTGTATCAGTCTAATTTAGTCTTGGAAGGGTTAAAGAGAACAAAACGGGGCAGAGAAAAACTTACTGTGCTTCTAGCATAGTTCAGATAAGTAAAAATCAATGTAACTTCTGGTCTGCTTTCCCTGCCAATGGCCCCCCCTTTTTTCTGCATTAACCATTTACTCTGTCCTTAGCTGCTCTCCTTCCTAGATTTTTTCTTCTTTACTCTAAGTCCCAGAGGCTCAAATCCTTCTCCTTCTTTACTACTTTTGACCTATCTGCCTCCAGCCTAAGGCTCCTCTATCTCAGCAGGCTGAGAGGCTACTACCCTGTCTAGTGAATCCTACCGCCACTACCCTATCTCACATCCACTCCGGAGCAGTTTTCAGCTCTCCTTCCTCCCCCGGTTAGAGCGGATGCTGTCCGCAACAGAGACCTACTGTAAATCTATCAGGAGGGGCAGGCAGATCGCAGGTCTCGGGACCACATGATAAAAATCCAGCAGTCCCTCTCCCTCACCCTACACAGGCTATGAGAAAAATGTACTACCTTTAAATTAACCCTAGACTTCTAAAATTTTAACCTAATGCAGCAAAATTATACATCAGAGCAAAGCAATTAAAAGTTCTCTACTGTCTTCCCCTTAAAGGAGGGTTTGCCCTATCTTTAAACAAACAATAGAAAGAGATAACAAATACTCTCATGTGTACAGCCAGACAGCACAAAGTAGCTTTCGCTTCACACAGACTCTCACACTTACATTCATACACCAGACAGTCTGAGTTTTTTTTGACTTCTACCAAATGTTTACTCAGAGTTTAAGCAATCTAACCAATTCCTGACTAATTGCCTAAGGGAGCTCTATGGCTTCCTGGGAGGTGATCAAGCTCCCCTTCCACTCACTTGGAGTGGTCCTGATTGATAGGGGGTCGACGAAGACGACTGACCCTGTCCCATTTTGACAAAGACAAAGACAACAAAGAACAAAGACAACAAACACCAAACAGACAAACCCAGTGCAGCCTAAAGCCGCACAAATCAGGGACCCCGGCCACTTTTGTGGCCGCGGGTCAGGACCAGGAGTACTGCTGCGTCCAGCCCTCCGTATAGGTCCTTCTGTGGGACGTCCTAATTTCAGTTTAATGACCGGTCTTCCTTACCTCTCTCAAGAGTCCAGGTGGCTCAGTTTCCCAATTGAAAGTTTTGGGTGGAGTCTCCTCCACCTCCCTGGGACCCGGGATGGAGACTGGAGGCCTCCTTGGTAGTCGTTCCCCACAGGGATGTGGGGTATCTCGCTGCGTGCCCGGAGATAAATGGGGGAGAGCCTCCTGCCTTAAATAGGGGGTCCCTCTCACCCCTGTCGGAGGAGAGCCTCCTGCCCTAAATAGGGGGTCCTTCTCAACCCTGCCGGGAGTCTCGCTGGGGCCTCCAAATGTTATGGGTTCACTCAGCAAGATAGACCACCGACTCAGAATTTAAATTTAAGAGCCTTTATTAAGCTGGCCAGCTGACTACAGTTACAGCACCCTGCCGAAGCAGAGGCTGAACTGCAGCCCAGACTACAGGAGTTACATTTTATTATTGAATTTTGTGGCGGCCCAGAGAAAAATGTGTCTTTCAAATTCCGGGCCCCCCAATATGGAGGAAACTCTATTTATACTTTTTCCAGTCTTTTGTCTCCCAAATTTGGAATGAGACTTCCGGGCCTTCTGAGAAAGAAGGCCTGCATGCTGGGAAGGGGCCATGAGACCATATCTCAAGGTCTGGCCTGATGTCAGTACCTTCCTATCTCTGTGTTTTAGGAACAGACAGCACAGCATGACTCGTCTGGCCAAAGCGCCAGAAATGCAGCCCAGCACATCCTTTGCAGTCTCTGAGAATGTTTTTAATTGGGAGATCATATGTACTGGGCCTAGTAATCAAAAGCAAGGATTTAAAGGGAAAAAAGAGCCAGAGTAAGCACGCGGACTCGTGACTTCTCCACTCCCCACCCCCCACCCCCCACCTCCTGCACTGCGTGCAACTCTATGCACGTCTCTGCACAGGTCTTTTCCCCCTGGCACAGCGCAGCTGGTACAGTAGTAGAGCTTCAGGCTTCCTCCCTGTGCCTATCCCAGCAATGGGTTGATTTCTAGAGTTCCCTTCTGCCAGCAGCCCTGTGGACCCCCTTCCACATTCATGGACTACGTTGACCCCAGTGGCCGCGGATTTTGTGGGGCACAGACTTCCTCTGAACCTCTAGATCCCGCTGTGCATGTTTCTCCCTCCAGCCTGGATCGCAGACCTCACCTTTCTCTGGTCTAGGTGAAGTCTGACCTTTCCATGAGAAGGTGCAGGGCTCGTCCGCTCCGTGCTGCTTGAGACCCAGTGTTTGTGGGTTTGCAACTGGTCCCTGGGTGGTTGTAGGGACCGGGGAGGTATCCGAGTCTTCCCGGTTGAAGGAAAGGCTGGGCTTCCCATCACAGCCACTCACCCCGTCAAGATGGTGCAGCCTCTGCGGCAGAGCCAGTCACTCTGGGAGAGATTTCAGCAGCAGTAGAGGCTGCCCGGTTAGGGGAGCCCGGTCCGGCTGTCCCCAACAGTTCCTGGGAATATAGCTGTCTCTCACTCACAAATAGACACTCCCCGCACGTCCACACACTCTCTTTTCGTTCTCTCACTCACACACTATCTTGCAGCCTGCCTTCCCGTACGCAGCCATCTTCCGCATTCCCCTCATGAACTTTTCTGTTTCTCATTTTTAAAAATTAAAGTTATTAGGGTAACATTGGTTAATAAGATTATATAAGTTACAGATGTACAATTCTATAATACATCATCTGTATATAGTACTGTGTGCTAACCACCCAAGGTCTAGTCTCCTGTATCCATATATTTGACTCACTTTACTCTTTTCCTCCTCCCACCTCTTTTCCTCCTGTCTAGATCTATGTTTGTTTGTTCATTTGTTGTTTTTTGTTTTTGTTTTTTTGTTAATCCTCACTCGATATTTTTCTATTGATTTTTAGAGAGAGTGAAGAGGGGGGAGAGAGAGAGAGAAACATCAATGTGAGAGAGACACATGGATTGGTTGCCTCCAGCAAGTGCCCTGACCAGGCCAAGCCTACAACCCAGGTATGTGCCCTTGACCAGGAATCAAACCCACTGCCCTTCAGTCTGAGGGCCAACACTCTAACCACTGAGCAAATCAGCTAGGGCCATCCTTTTGAGGAACATCTTGATTGCTCCCAAGTCTTGGCAATTATGAGTAAAGCTGCTATAAATATTTGTGTGCAGGTTTTTGTGTGAGTTTTCGTAGTTTCAAGGAGTTGGTTCATTTCATCCTAAGTTTTATATTTGTAGGCATAGGACTGTTTCTGTAACCAGACAATCAATGGGTCCTTGCTGCCTGTCACTACTTGAGCCAATTAAGCAGAGACAGGGTTGCATCATATATGAGCATTTATTCCAATGCTGCTGGCAGTATGGGAGAGCAGCAGGTCATCCACGAAAATCTGCTCTGCACCTCCCATAAGCCAGCTGCTTGTATAGGATACACAAGGATTACATGGGGAAGTAGGGATTACAGGCATGGGGAAGTAAGAGACTGGGGTGGGACTCTATTGTTTGGGCACCGAGGTTGTTAACCTTTCCATGATAATAGGCAGTTCTTGAATGAGAATAGTTCCAAGGTCGACTCCCCAAGGTCCTGGGGGCATACAACTCCCAGCCAGGTAAAAATGTGCTTTCTTTAACCAACACAAGGCAGTCATGGTTAACAGAGCATGATTAGCATCCTATATAATAAAAGGCTAATATGCAAATAGACTGAATGGCGGAACAACTGAACAACCGGTTGCTATGATGTGTGCTGACCACCAGGGGGCGTGTGCAGAACATGGCAGGTGTTGGCCATGGCGGGATGGTGGAGCAGGTGAGTGGGAGCACGAGACCAAGGCAGGGCACCCGTCACTGTAATCGGGGCGAGCCTCTGGTGGTTACTGAAAATTCTTTGCTCCTGTGTACCATGGTCCTGGCCAGCGCTTGCACCTGCTGCTGGTGCTGACCCCACTTGCACCCACAGCCAGCACCAGAGCCTCCGCTTGCACGCACTGCGGGTGCCCGGCGCCAGTCCAAACCACTCGGTGCCATCAGCAGGTGTAAGTTGCGGCTGCCAGCCCTGGTTGCTCCTGAGAGCTTCTCCACCTCCCCCTGCTCCATGCCATCAGCAGGTGTGAGCGGGGCCGGCGTTAGCGCGTGGAGCGGCGGCTGGCGGCGGCAGGAACGGGCCTGCCAGCAGACATGGGGGTGGGGTGATGGGAGGGACCGGGCAGGGGTGTGGAGGATGGACCAAGACCCGCCCCTGTGCCTACCACAGCCTCGTGGCCCACAGTTCCTTTCAAAGTGTACGAATTTCTTTATTATACTTTTAATTCATGTTAACATTAGTGATGTTCCGTTCATTTCTGATGTTGGTAAATTGTATCTTCTCCCCCTTCTGGGGAAGGTGGGGTGATGAGTGGGTAGCCTTGTGGTAGGCGGCAGGAACCAGCACCAGGTGTCTGACTGGTGGGGTCAAACCTGTTGTGCCCAGATTTCATGATTCCCAAGAACCCACAGGGAGCCAGCGAGTCCGATGCAAAAGCAAAGAGTCATTCATTTCAAACCTAGGTTTGGCTCCCCTGCCACACTCACCGATGCAACGGTAAGCTCCAGTGGCCAAGAGAGAGAAAACTCTGTGTGGAGAGAGGTTTTATAGGGGTTTGGGGTAAGGGGAGGAGAAAGGACTGTGGGCCCTGCCGATTGGCCAGGCGCGAGTCGGTGTCTCATTACACAGGATGTGGTCATAGTGATGGCGTGCACTTCCCTTGACTATCTTCGGGGAAGAAGCTTGCTGAGCACATGGCCAAGTTAAGATGGAGGGCACAGCCCTTACCCTGGGGCAAGGTGGAGGGCGTAGTCCTCGCCCTTTCAAAACCAAACCTGGGTTTTGCAACCTCAGTACTTGGGTTCTGGCTGGAAAATAATTCAGAGTCCAGACCCAAATTGTAAGAGAACATTTACTGGGTAAATTACTGAGGTAGAAAAAGTAATTACTTGAAGAAATGGGCTTAGGAAACAAGTTGTAGAGGTAAAGGAAGGGCCCTTGGAGCTTGGGAGTGAGGAAGCTAATAGTAATATGCCTGGGGCCTGGAGGGACAGGCCAGGAAAGGGGAAGGCAGGGACGTGCTCCTTGGAAGGAGAGCACACTGAGTCCTCTGTCCGAAGGGTTTTTTGTTTTGTTTTTTAATTTTTTTAAAATATATTTTATTGATTTTTTTTTTTTTAACAGAGAGAAAGGGAGAAGGATAGAGAGTTAGAAACATCAATCAGCTGCCTCCTGCACACTCCCTACCGGGGATGTGCCCGCAACCAAGGTACATGCCCTTGACAGGAATCGAACCTGGGACCCTTGAGTCTGCAGGCCGATGCTCTATCCATTGAGCCAAACCGGTCAGGGCCCGAAGGGTTTTAAGGGCAGAGGTTTTAGGGGAGGTCCCAGGGAAATATCTTAATAGAATATTCAGCAGTTTTCCAGGTGTGTCCTGTCAGGGTTGTGGTCTCCACTGATTGACTGACCTGTTACTCAATGCAGCTGGTCCTGATGTCATCCATGGCTGGTTTTGTTGTTTATCTGGGCCTGGAGCTGAAATGCATCTGAGACATAGATGTTATCTCTAGGGAGGAAAGGTCACAGGGTTTAAACTGCAAGACCAGCATTGTAGTATGGGAGGAAAAGGCACCCTGGGGGTGAGGTCCCACCCTACAATTAATTGTTCATTGCTAGGCACCTGGGGCTTTCCATCCTGGTGACCTTCCCCGTATCTGACCCATCATTCTTGCTCTGCTCAGGTCTGTCTGTCTGTCTGTACAGCAGCCTGCCTAGAGATTTGTCAATTTTATTGATCTTTTTAAAGAACCAGCTTTTGGTTTCATTGACTTTTCTCTTTTTTATTTTTTCTGTTTTAAATTTTATAGGCTTCTGTTTATTTTCTTCTGGTAGCCTTAGGCTTAAATTGGTCTTCTATCTCTGGTTTCCTAAGGTGGAAGCTTAGGTTATTGATTTCAGATCTTTCTTATTTTCTAATATGAGCATTTAATGCTATAAATTTTCCTCTAATTTTTCATTTTGCTGCATCCCACAAATTGTGATGTTATAGTTTCAGTTCAAAAAATTTTGTTTTCAGTTCAAAATATTTTTAAACTTTTCTTGAGGCTTTAATTTCCAGATATCTGAGGGTTGGGGTTTTTTTTGTTTTGTTATTGATTTCTAGTTTAGTTTCATTGTGTCTAAGAACATACTTTGTGTGATTTCTAATCTTTTATGCCTGTTAAAGTATGTTTTATGGCCCAGAATGTGGTCAACAGTGGTGAATGTGGGTTAGAGAAGAATGTGTATTTTACTGTTGTTCTGGTGGTAGAGCAAGAGGAAGTGTAAGAGTTCCGTAATCTTCCAATTAAGTCTCAGCCTGTGTCCTTCACAAGGGTTCTCCAAGGTGTAGCTTTTCCTCCTTGCAAACTACTTCCTTTCCTAGCTGAAGAGTTCCCAATCTTCCAATAAGCCAGGGTGGGAAACCTTTTTTCTGCCAAGGGCTATGTGGATATTTATAACATCATCCACTTAATATAAATTTATGTTGCTATGAATAAAGCTCCTAGATTATGGAATTTCGAGTCCTGCCAGAGTTTGCCTTGGCAGGGCCAGACCAACCATTTTTATGGAGAAGGCTTTGGGCTTGTTTCACAGTGGTTACTCTTTCCCTCTCCTGCCAGAGTCACCAGAGGATCTTTCTGGGATCTTCACCTTCACCTTGAGGACCTGGTGGGGTTCCTGGAGATAAAGCCCACAGAAGTGTGCCAGTCCCCAGGACTGCATTCTGGAGTTTCTAACGCTCATACCAGTTCACACCCAACTCCAGCACAAGTTTATGGCTCCAGCAGCGTTTGCTCCAGGTAAGCAGATCTCAGCTGTATCTCTCCAGGTTTGGGTGGCAGTTTGCCCTGTAACTTTAGTTCTCTGATGGGTCCAAAAGTGTCATTTATTTTCAGTTTGCCCAGCTTCTCTTGTTCTAAGGTTAGGATTGAGCTTCTAAGCAAAAGTTACCCCCTTTTTTTATTTAAAAATTTTTAATGTATTTTTAAATTATAGTTGACATACATTATTATATTCATTCTAGGTATACTAGTATAATATAGTGATTATACACTTATATACCTTATGAAGTGTGGACCAAAAAAAGGGGATTTTATGGGAAGTAACCACACAGGGTGATCTGATCATAAATTCCTAACTGGATAGGTCATGGTGGGGGTAGTCATGTCCCAGGAATATAGTGACTTTAGTAAGGGGTTTATCTTTGCTGTAAGCAAGCCTGACCATTGGTTTTATATCTAGGTTCGCACACCTTAGAAAATGCCTCTTTTTAGACCCATCCTCCTTTTTTTTTATAGACCCATCCTTATAATGCATGAGCCACCCTTTCAGACTAAGACTTAACCACTCTCCAGAGAAAGCAAATAATCTTAACTATCGTATAATCCAATCCCTGTATGCCTTGCTTTCTCCCACCTTCACGTAATGTTCCCTTTTCCCTCCTTAATTTCAGATGCATAAAAGAAACTGCAACCCTAGCCAGTTTCTCTCAGTGAATAGAGCATCGTCCTGTGGACTGGTTCAATTCTGGTCAAGGGCACATGCCCGGGTTGCAGGTTCAGTCCCCGGTAGGGGGCATGCAGGAGGCAGCCTATCAGTGATTCTCTGTCATCATTGATATTTCTCTCTTCCCCCATCCCTTCCTCTCTGAAATCAAAAATATATATATATTTTTTAAAAGAAGCAAAAAAAAAGAAACTGCTGTACTGTTATACTTGGGAGTATTTGAGATCCTACTCCCCAGCATATGCTGTCAGTTTGGCTCAAATAAACTCACAAAAATTCTCTACAGGTTTGGACATCTCTTAACATTTACATTATTAACCACTAGAGGCCCAGTGCATGAATCCGTACACTGGTGGAGTCCCTCAGCCTGGCCTGCGGGGGTCGGGCAGAAAAGGCCCTGTGCACTGATTGATCCAGGGCATCCCAAACCAGGACTGTCTTGCCCAGTCCCAATCAGCCGGACCCCAGCAGCAAGCTAACCTACCAGTTGGAGTGTCTGTCCCCTGATGGTCAGTGCACGTCATAGCGACTGATCGAACGGTCAAACTAACAGTTGGACACTTAGCATATTAGGCTTTTATTATATATGGTACTCCCTATACTGTACTTTATATCTGCATGACTATTGTTATAACTATCAATTTGTACTTCTTAATCCCTTTTTCCTTTTTCACCAAGATTTCCCTAACCCACCTCCCATCTGGAGACTATCAGTTCTCTGTATCGTTTCTGTCTTATTCATTCATTTATTGTTTTTTTAGATTCCACATAAATGTGAAATAACACGGTATTTGTCTTTTTCTGTCTGACTCACCTAACAGCATAATACCCTCTAAGTCCATCCATGTTGTAGCACATGGCAAGATTTTTTTACTGCTGAGTAATATTCCCTTGTATACATGCACCACTTCTTTATGCATTTGGACACTCAGGTTGCTTCCATATTTTGGCTATTGTAAAGAATGCTGCAGTGAACATAAGGGTGTATATATCTTTTCAAATTAGTGTTTTGGATTTTTAGGATAAATACCCAGAAGTGCAAGTGCTAGTGTTAATGTAAATAAATTCAAACCTATAAATTATTTTTATGTTTATTTGAGCCGAACTGTTGACAATTGCCGAGAAACAGAATATCAATGTATTGGGATAATGCTCCAAAGAATGGCATTTTAAAAATCTTGTTTTATACATTACAAAGGAGGAGACATAAATAGGTTACATGAAATCCATTGGTGATAGATTAGGAAGGTGGGAGAAAGCCTTCCTAATCTATCACCAGTGTAGGTTGTCTAGTATGTAAGTTGTGTAGTATGTAAATCTATTTTTTGTTTTTTTGTTAGTCCTCACCTAAGGATATTTTTTCCCTTGATTTTTTTCTTTCCTTATTTATTTTTAAAATAAGTTTTTATTGATTTTAGAGAGAGAGGAAGGGCGGATAGAGAGAGAGAAATATCATTGATTGGCTGCCTCTTGCATGCTCCCTATTGGGGATTGAGCCTGCAACCTGGTCATGTCCCTGACCAGGTATCGAACCAGCGACTTCTTGGTTCATGGGTCAGTACTCAACCACTGACCCATACTGGCTGGATGATTTTATTTATTTATTTACTTATTTACTTTTAAAAAGAGAGTGGAAAGGAGGAAGGGAGAGGGAGATCAAACTAGACAACCAGTGGGTCTGGGCTGCCTGTCAGTATTGAACCAATTAAGCAGAGACAGATTTGAACCATATGAGCATTTATTCCAATAGTGCCAGCAGTATGGGAAAGCAGCAGGACATCCACGAAAATCTGCTCTGTATGCCCTCATAAGCCAGCTGCTTATACGGGGTAGGACAAAGATTACTTGGGGAACCAGGCAGAGGAATAAGAATAGGCATTCAAAATGGGTATTACAGGAGTGAAGAAGACAGCTTGGCTGGGGCAGGACTCCATTGTTTGGGTAACAAGGTTGTTAATCTTTCCATGATCATAGGCAGTTCTCCAGTAAGAATGGACCACATTCCAAGGTTAACTCCCAGGTCAGGTTAGAGCAGGGGTGGGCAAACTTTTTGACTCGAGGGCCACAATGGGTTCTTAAACTGGACCGGAGGGCCGGAACAAAAGCATGGGTGGAGTGTTTGTGTGAACTAATATAAATTCAAAGTAAACATCATTACATAAAAGGGTACGATCTTTTTTATTATTATTTCAATAGTTTTATTCATTTCAAACATTTTAACAAGAATGTAAACACTAATTATTATAATTTGAAACTTCAAAAAATGGAGGAATCATAGCACAATAACATACCTTATGTTGAAGATGGCAAAGGCAAAATAAAATTGCCTAACAAAGGAAAGGTACAAAAGCCTTTCAAATTAAACTTAAATATAATAAAATAATTTAAAACTAAAACAAATAGAAAAGAACAAAATGTGTAAACAGTAAATTAAACATTTTCTTTAGTGCAACTTCCAAATTATGCCCGGGACGTAGATGTAGATGGCAATGTAGACTGGGTTGAAAGGTTTTTGGTCTTTAAAACATCAACTTCAGTGGGAACAGTGTTGTTGGTCTCCTTTTTTAGCTAATGCATCAAAGTCTGGAGTTAGTTTTGTTGTGGCTATTCTCAGGATAGACCTGAGGTGTTCGTCAGTTAAGCTGGATCTGTGAGGGGCTTTGTTGATGTTCATGACGCTAAATGTCTGCTCGCAAACATAGGTTGACCCAAACAGCACCAGTATCTTCTGTGCCATCCTCTGGATGTTTGGAAAAGTGGCTTCATTAAGTGAAGCATAAAAGTCTCTTAGTTCAAGAGAGCTGAATTTCTCCTTTAGGACAAAGTCAGACTGAAGATCGATGAGTTCTAGTTGCACCTCTTCTGGTGCTGTTTCAGGGTTTTGTGACAAAGGACAGGCCACCAGTTGAAGTGACTGGTCAATTTTTTCAACATCAGAAAACCGACGACAGAATTCTGCATGCAGGTCATCCAGTGATTTGCTGTATTTCTTCACGTTTTGGATGGTCTCCTTCTGTGTGGCTAGTGTGGCAAAATGAGTGAAGACTTTGTCTGAAATTTGTCTGGAAAAGAAAATCAGCTTCGATTTAAAGGCTTTCACATTAGTGTACATGTCATGTACATACTGATCTTTTCCCTGTAGCTTCACATTTAGCTCATTCAAATGTGAAAATATATCTACAGCAAATGCAAAGTCACACAGCCAATTCTTGTCACTCAGCTCAGTAAATTCGTCAGACTTCCCCTTTAATTTCAAAAATGCACCAATCTCTTCTTTGAGCTCCCACACTCGTTGGAAAACTTTGCCCAAACTCAACCAGCGGACACGAGAGGGTAAAGTAAGTCGTGGTGATCCGCATCAGTTTCCTCCAGAAACTTAATAAACTGACGGTGCCGAAGTCCCTTTGCTCGAATGAAATTAACAAGCTTTACAGCTGGATTAACAACATGGTTAAGTTGTAATATACACTTGCACAATGATTCCTGGTGAATAATACAGTGAAGAAAAATAACATCTTGGTTAGGGTTCTCCTCTTTCACTTTATCCTGAATTCTTTTTAGCAGTCCAACATTTTTTACAGTTAAATTTGGAGATCCATCTGTCGTGACATTAGCAAGTTTACTCCATGGTAGCTTCATTTTCTCGATGACAGTAGACACCCGGTCATACAAGTCCTCTCCCCGTGTTTTTCCTTTCAGTGGCTCCATGGCTAAAAACTCCTCCGTAATTTCAAAATTGTCACTAATCCCTCGGATAAAAATTAAGAGCTGAGCAGTGTCCTTTACGTCATTACTTTCATCCAGTGCTAGTGAATAAAACTTAAAGAACTCTGCCTTACTATTTAACTTGCTGGCCAAGTCTTCATCAATCAGTTCCACTCGATGAGTCACTGTCCTGCGCGATAAGCTGAGTTTTTCAAACTTGCCTTTTCTCTCTGGACACAAGAAACCTGCTGTCTCTATCATACATTCTTTCAAAAACTCGCCTTCAGAGAGAGGTTTGCTAGCTTTTGCTAATTTGAATGATAGCATAAAACTTGCTTTGGTAGTTGTCTCTTGAATTGCAGTTTGTCTGTGAAAGACATTTTGCTGAGCCTGTAATTTAGCCATCAACCTCTGTGCAGTAGCCTCCCGTTCTTGAGGTGACTGCTTGCTAGCATAGTTGCCATGCTTTGTGGCAAAGTGACGGCTGAGATTGTACTCTTTGAAGACTGCAAGTGTTTCCTGGCATATCAGACATACCGGCATTGATCGGACTTCGGTGAAAAAATATTTTGTTGTCCACTCCCTCTTAAACACTCGGCATTCACTGTCCACTTTCCTTTCCACTCCCTCTTAAACACTCGGCATTCACTGTCCACTTTCCTTTTCTTTGGTCCACTCATGTTTAATACTGGGCTAAAACCAACAGTACCGTTCTCTTATTAAATTCTTTACTAAAATAAGACAGTAAAGTATAAAAACAAGTGATTAAATTTGCTCTACTATAACATTTTTGGTCTTCTAAAAAATATATATATAACAAAATCATATGAAAAAGTTCAGACATGGGACAGAGGCACACCCTGACCATGGAGAACAACCCCTTTCCTCCATAGGAAACCTGTGTATCTTTCACACAGGCCCTTTGTTTATGGTAACACACATAGCTGCACATTGCTGTGCCTTCCAGACACACTTGTATGGGAGGTGCTAGGGCAGTGCAAAACATGGGTAACCAGTAGTTACCACTAGCACTTCCGTTACTGGCAAAAAACAGCCGCAGTGCACATAGTGTGAAAGAGCCCATTATCAATGTCAGATTGCATCCACTGGACTCTATAAAAACAACCAAGTGCCACTTTTAAATGCCCATTGCAACAGTTTTTCTTATTAAAAGCTGGAAATGGCAGGATATTATATATATATATACACCCCTACTGTGACAGCCTGGCAGAGCATTACAAAGGAGAAAACCCAGCATCTGGTGATGTCCATAAGGACAAGACTTCAGGCTGTCATTACCAGGAAAGGGTTTCATCCAAGTATTAGATATGAACATTTGATTTTCAATTTTTCATTTGTCCAATTACTTCTGAAACCCTGAAATTAAGCGATTTTGTAATAAAATCTTTAGTTCATCACATTTCTATACCATCTTTTTGTTCAACCCACTGAATGAGGGTTCGTTCACACTAGCCGTGCTGCTGTTGCAGTGTGGTGCAGTACTGCAATGCAGCGCAGCTAGGGTTAATGCAGGGTACACAGGTTTCCATCATGTTTGCGTTGATGCTAATGTGCAGTGGTGCATGTTAACACAAATGCCCTGTAGCACGCATTTTTACAGCTGAAAGTCTTTGTTGTTTTATTAACAAGTCATTGTGATGTCCAGAATGTGGGAACAGGAAAAAATTGTGTTTGAGTAGAGCTCTTAATCTTACCTCAGAAAGGCTCTGATACTGTGCTCTCCAGGGGCGTGCCTCCCTACATCACCACGATGAGGTGTCTACGCATTCCCAGGGTGATGTCGGGAGACGCGTCCGCGGGCATTACAAGGAGCCTCTGGAAGATTGAGAGGTAGTTCCTTCTACTGAATGGGCGGATATAAATCCACCCACTCAGAAGAAGGAGCTGCGGCCGTGTTTCCGACGTTGCCATGTTAACACTGCTGCTGGTGAATGAGCGGAGGGGAGAGCAAGAGAACCCTCCGCTCTTTCGGCTCCGTGGGCCGGATGGAACAGCCGAACGGGCCGGATCCGGCCCGCGGGCCGTAGTTTGCCCACGGCTGGGTTAGAATGTGCTTCCTTTCTTTTTTTTAAATATATTTTTATTGATTTCAGAGAGGAAAGGAGAGGAAGAGAGTGAAACATCACTGATGACATGGAATCATTGATTGGTTGCCTTCTGCACACCCCCTACTGGGGATGGAGCCCGGGACCCAGGTATGTGCCCTTGACTGGAATTGAACCCGGGACCCTTCAGTCTGCAGGCTGACGCTCTATCCACTGAGCAAAACCAGCTAGAGCAGAATGTACTTTCTTTCATTAGAACAAAACAATCAAGGTTAATATCCTATATAATAAAGAGATAATATGCTAATTAGACCCAACAGAAGAATGACCTTCTGGATGAAGCCGGGCTGCGAGGGCTGGCTGAGGCTACGAGGGATTTCGATGGCCGAGCCCCTGGCACTAATTTCGTGCATCGGGCCTCTAGTATCTTATAGCTAGTCCCCAATATTCTATTTTTGCCTGTAACAGAGAGAGAAGGAGAGAAAAAAAAGAAACCTGATGTGAGAGAGACACATTGGTTGGTTGGTTGCCTCCTGCAGGTGCTTGGGGGTTTAACCTGCAACCCATGTACATGCCCTTGACTGGGAATCAAATCCTATACCCTTTGGTCCTCGGGCCAGTGCTCTAACCATTACTCAGTGCTGGTCAGGGCTAGTTCTATTTTTAATTTTGTTGACCTAAGAACACCCAAACCTGTAGAAAATTTTTATAGTAATTTGAGCCAAACAGAGGATATTCCTGGAACCAAGATCTCAACAGAGAAAAATACTTTGAAGAAATGTGTTTGTAGCCCTAACCAGTTTGGCTTGGTGGTTAGAGTGTTGGCCTGTGGCCTAAGGGGTCCCAGGTTCGATTTTGGTCAAGTGCACATGCCTAGGTTGCAGGCTCGGTCTGATGTGCAGGAGGCAGCCAATCAATGATTCCCTCTCATCATTGATGTTTCTGTCTCTCTTCCTCTCTGAAATAAAAAAATATATATTTTTAAAAATGTGTTTGTAGCTTCTTTTATGCATTTGGAATTAAGGAGGGGACATAAGGAAGATTATATGAAGGGAGAAGAAAGCAAGGCAGGGATTGGTTATAGGAAAGTTAAGACTGAGTTCTCTTGAGGGTGATCACCCTCTTTAGATGTACTTTGGGTTTAATCCCCTTTTTGTGGGCAGAATGAGAACAAGAGATAATAGCTTGCATAATTTTGGGGTTCCTAAGTGTTTTCATACTATTTATTTTATGGAGGCTGGCTGATCAACAGAGCTTTTGCAATTTTGGAATTTAAATTTCTTTTTATTTTAATTAAGTCTTCATTGTTGAAAGTATTACATATGTCTCCCTTTTCCCCCCATTGACCCCTTCTATCCCGCCCCCACCGCCTGCTGTGTCCATGGGTTATATATATATATACATACAGATTCTTTGATCTCTTACCACCCCCCCACCCTCCCTCCTCCACCTTCCCTCTGAGGTTCCAGAGTCTGTTCAATGCTTCTATGTCTCTGGATCTATTTTGTTAATCAGTTTATTTAGTTTGCTTAGCATAATACTCTCCAGATCCCTCCAAGCTGTCTCAAAGGGTAAGAGATCCTTTTTTTTTTTTTACACCTGCAGTGTATTCCATGGTATAAATGTACCACAGCTTTTTTTTTTTTTAATTTATTGATTTTTTACAGAGAGGAAGGAAGAGGGCTAGAGAGTTAGAAACATCAATGAGAGAGAAACATCGATCAGCTGCCTCCTGCACACTCCCTACTGGGTATGTGCCCGCAACCAAGGTACTTGCCCTTGGCTGGAATCGAACCTGGGACCCTTGAGTCTGCAGGCTGATGCTCTATCCACTGAGCCAAACGGTTAGGGCAACCACAGCTTTTTTATCCACTCATCTACTGATGGGCACTTGGGCTGTTTCCAGATCTTAGCTATTGTAGATTGTGTTGCTATGAACATAGGGATGCATACATTCTTTCTGATTGGTGTTTCAGTTTTGTTTAGGACATATTCCTAGAAGTAGGATCACTGGATCAAATGATTTCTTTAGGTGAGGGACATGCCCTGTTACTGCCACCGCTCTTACCTTTTCTCTCTTTTTCCTCATTTATCTGGTTGTCCTCTGACTACATTTGATTTTATGACCCCTGTGTTGACAGAGTATGAGCTGTTTTGTTTAGATAAATACAGGTGCAGTCAGGGCATTTCCTTGAGTGGCACATAGGGTCAGAAATGAGTTATTAAAATATGATATCCCAATAAAGCAGATTAAATATTTATAGTAGAATGTATGGTTAGAAAGATCTGCAATGTAATGATTCCATGAAGTGTTTATGTCCTCTCCTTATTGTCCTCTCCTTGTCTTAACCAGGGAGAGCTTCTCTGTTCTGCTTGGGCATTAGATCAGACAGGGCATTAAAGAGTCATGGTTAGCCTCTACCAGCCCATATTCACTGACCAAGTAGGTATACCAGGTTTGGCTATTTTAGGTGCTTTGTCATGTTGTCTGTCCTTTTTAGTTTGTTTTTTAGCATTTAATTAATTTTGCTTCTTTCTCCCGTCAATATCAGCATGCAGTTTTCCTTTGCATTTGAGTTATAAAATAGAGACACTACATAGGTTTATGTTCTCCTTAGATTTTCTTAGAGGAGATTCATAAATATCAGAGGATGTCAAAGGGTTGATTATTTCTGGAGAGCATATGATGTCTGGAATTTGCTCTGAACCTTTTCTCATTCAATAATCTCTTATTTGCAATTATGAAACATGTTGGTGGCAATGTTTTCTTCTAGTCTTACAGGGCAGATAACAAATGAGAAATAATAATGTGTGCTTTTGTGTTGTCATCACCTGGTAATTTCACAGGGGTATTTAGGAAGGGCACTGTTGTATATCAGTATTTGTACTCACATGACTAGCTGAATTAAAATCCGATGTGCCTCTTTTATGGAAAAACCTAACAAATGTTTGCTGTTTGACATTTTGGAATAGAGAGTATCCTGACGAGAAAATAGCTGGAAACTACTCAAAGGTAAAAATGTAACATTTAAAGGTAGACATTTTAAACTTCATTAAATGTTATAACAATTATTTTGTATTAAAGGAAAATGGAAGCTGTCTTGTTTAGAATGTTGCATTAGTCTTGTAGTAAAAAAATGATGAACGGTGAAAGGCACACAAATTTCAAACTAGTTAGTGGTTCATAGAAGAAAAACAGTTTTTCAAATTATGCTTTAGAATGTTCATTGTTCAGATTTTATTCTTAAATTTTTGACAAATTAATGGGATTAAATAACTTCCTTTTAGCTAAAATCCCCATTTGCTTCTGAGATTCAAAGCCTTAACATTTAATCCTCTCCAATCTGTTCTTATATTTTTTAAGTTAGGAAGTTTTTTCCTAATAATTTTTTTGCCTTGATTATTAAAGGCATACATATGTTCTTTGTAGAAAATGTTTTAAATAAAGCGAAGTAACCAGAAAAGTATCAATAATGCCACTAACCTGAGTTCATTAAATTTATTTTTCAGTAAGTGCCGATAGTGGTATAATGTTTTATAGCTAATATGGAGAGATTAAAAATAAGTAGTAGAATTTACAGCAAAACATTAATAGTGGTGAGATTTCTGGTGGTTTTTAATTTTTTGCTTATCTTTATTTTCTGAAAAAAATTTTTTTTTTTTTTTAGTATGATAGAGCCTAAAATACAAATCCTTAGCACCTTTCATGGTGTCTGGCATATAGAGCTCCTACTGTGGTAGATATTAGTCTTTCCTTTAGGATTATTTCATGATTTTTCAGAAGAAAAATGTTGGATTCTTCAGTATATTTAATAGACTATGAGTAGAAGATTAATGGAATGATTTAAAGCAGTGGTCGCCAACCTTTTGGACCTCACGGACCACCAGTGATCTGCAGACCACCAGTTGGCGACCGCTGATTTAAAGTATCATGTATAGAGTGACATTGCATAACAGGAATTGTCTCAGTGAACTTGACATGATTTAACTACTTTATGGAGCATAATTTAGTAGCTGGTGTATGCTGCATTCTTTGTTGAGAAAAACTGACTGTGAAAAGCATCCCAAAATGGGTCTTAGCTCAAATTATTGTGCTGTTGAGAAATACCCCTCATTCTAATCAGATAATGATGCAGGGATTTAAATGGATTGAGATCTCATGACACTTTAGACTTCTGTGATCTAGTGTACCACAACACATCCTATATAATCCTATATAATAAAGAGTTAATATGCAAATGGTCATCACGCCCTCGCACCAGGGCTGGGGGACCTGAGGCTGCGCCCCCCGCCCTGGCGCCAGGGCCAGGGGACCTGAGGCCGCACCCTTCGCCCAGTGCTGGGCTGGGGGACCTGAGGCTGTGCCTCCCAGCCCAGCGGGGCTTGACGGGTGTGGGGCCTGCCGGGTCTGGGTCTCGTGCGATTTCGTGGTGTGTGCAGGTGGGCGGGGACTTGACTCCGGGTCCTGCAGCATGCCCCAGACTCTGACAGGAGGGAGATTTTCGTATACCTTTTACTAATTTTCTTTCATTTCGGACACTTCTATTATAGATAAAGGGCAAATAGCAATATTAAATTATTTCCTCTAATTAATTCCCTTTTAATGTGCATGAATTTTGTGTACTGGGCCACTAGTTTTTTACATAACAACAGTAGATGCTAACAGTAGCAATAATAAGTTTGGTTTTCAGGTGTGCCTGCACTATAGGCAAATTGTTCTTAGAAAATCTCTAGTTCCGTATCTGGAAAAGATATATCACTAGTTGTACCTCTCCACAGTCTGAGTGTTGGCAGCTCATTTTCCAACCACAACACTCAGTCTTTCCAGATCACTCTCTTAGGTAACATAACTTCAGCAGTTATTCAGCGACATCAGGACCTCTAATACGATTAGCCCATCCGTAGTTTTCATCCTGCTCCATTCTTTCGCCTCCTTACATTTCTCCTTGCCTCGCTTTGACCTGTGGTCTGTCATTCTAATCAGCACATTGCACATACCTCTCCTCATTCTTCTGTATTCCCCTGGCAAAACCCTGATTCTCAACTTAGAGGTGTCCCTGAGCAACTACCAGACCATGACTAAAGAAAAACATAAAACCATACTGCCTTATTTCCCTGAAAGTTCGTGTACACAACTGGTTATCCTTTTATTCATTTACCTTTTGAAAAATATATTACAGTGATATCTAACTGCTGAAGTTTTGGATTACTTAACTATTCAAGTTTATTATTGAAAGAATTTGTTCTCTAGTTTTGGTATTAACTGACCTTTAAACATTTGCTTTGATCTAGGTAATTGCCTATGGAAGGAATAGCAAACAGACTTTGTAGATGCTGGATTCATTATTTTGTTAGCACAGATTAGATTAAATGTTCAGATTTTGATTTTTGTTTGGAGGTTTTAATTTCTTAGACAGTTAAATTTGGTGTTTGCTTTATCTCATAAGTTTTGAAAAGTATTTTCACTATTTGGTTCTAAATAATTTCTAATTTCCATTAATATGTTTCATTTTTCTAGTTATTTTTTTGTCATTGATTGGTTTTTAATCTGTGTGGTTGTCTTGTGACCAGAGCATGTGGTCTACACGATGCATACTCTCTGACCCCACCAGGCACTTACTTTTGAGGGTCTTTGCTTTTGCTTCCTTGCATGGACAGCTCTTTCCCAGGTATTTGCAGTGCTTACTGATTTGTTCAGGCCTTGATTCAAGTACCACCTTCTCAGTGAAACCTTCCCTAGCCATCTACCTAAAATTTCACACACCCTCTTCCATTTCGTATTGCTCTTCCCTGTCTTATTTTACCCCTTAGCATTTAGCACTTTCTAATATTATCCAACATGTTCCAAGCAAGTAGAGAAAAAAGTAAAGACATTAAGGGATGTGTACCTGGACACAGAAACAAAAGAAATATAAGCTGTACGAGAAAGGAAAGGTTGCGTGACTGGACTTTGTCTGCAGTGAAGTTGAAGGATAAGACTGACACCGCTGGGAAGTCAGGGTTGTGGGCAGAGTGTGGCTTTAATTTAAGATTTAAGAGGTTATTTATTAGATGAGTTCCAAACGATGGTGAATCAGGGTAGGGGCAGGGTTACTTAAATAGAATATGGGTGACGGTTATAGGAGGAACATGAATGAAGAAATTTTAAAGATGGGTTTTGAAGGGCTCTGGACATTGCCCAACAAGCTGGTGGGACTTGGGGTAAAGGAAAACATGTGGATTAATGTCAGAGTGTCCATCTGTTGGTCAGAGCTGCTTGATGGAAGAGTCCTCTGGCTTCTTCCTGTGGTTAAGGAAGAATTGGTTGGCTTTCTCCTCTCTGTCCCTTTTGCATGGTTCCCTTCTGTGTTTGGGTTTAAGGTGGCCAGTATGGAAGTGGGAAGGCCTAGAATGGTTTGAGGAAACAATCTAAATAGAAATCTCATTATATAGTTGAAGAAAGGGATTGGCTCCTTAGGTGTATAGTTTCTTATTGGAATCAGCAGCCTGTGTACTTCAGAATTCCATGGCCTTTTCAAGAAATGGTACTTTTGTTTTTGATGTTGTTTGCTTGGCTTTTGCCTACCCTCAAGTGAATATTTTAGGAACTTAGAATGTGTTTTAGTTTAAAAATCTAATGTTTTACCTAAATGTCTCTATTCTTTACATTTTTGTTGCAAAGTGGCAAATTTGCAACCTTTTGTCTTATTTTCTTTGATGGCTCCATTCACATTACTTAGAGAATATTTTCTTCCACTTCTAAATAAAGCAGTTGTTTTTTGTGCATTTTTTTCATTTGCTAACAGCTGACAGGACAGCACTTTCACTGTTGCCTGACTTTCCTTCTGAGCTGCAGTCATTTCCCGCTTCTTTGGTATTGTAGTGGGAGAGTTTGTTTGTTTGGGTGTTGCTGTTGTTTTGTTTGTTTTTTAAGCTTTTGAATTGACATGTGGTAAAATAACTACTTGGTTGGCAAGAACTGAGCTATTTACTGACCATCTTCTAGACTTGTGGCATAACGTACTAGCGGCTTAATTTTTGAAGTTGGACTTAAACAATGCTGATTTGCTTTGTTTGGATTTGAGGTGGTGGTAATACTACTATTCCTAAAATTATTTCATACTGTAGAAATAAGGAGTAATGCATTGTATTTCTTCATAGATTTCTTGTATTTGTACATTACTTATATAGGGTTTCTGTGCCCTACTATTCTGTGAGACTATTTTGTATGTATGTTGGTCTCTTTACAGAGAATTCCTCAGGAAGCTTTGTGAGGCCTCCATGAAGACCAGATATCAAAAAGTGTAGATGTAAAGTTCGTGATGCAGGAAACAGAATCAAGCCGGTCAAAAAGGGAAAAGAGAAGGTTTAGTCCGCCTTCTCGGGCGAGCCCCACAAGCCCCAAAGGCAGGGCCAGTGGATTCGCGCCAACAGGGAGGGAGGCACTTCTTTTTATACAGGTGTTTGGTGAGGGGAGGGGCATGAGCTGAGGAAGTTCCCGCTGCAGGGGTAGGCATGTTGACCTGTTAGGAATTCCTGGGAGGGTCCATTTTCTCCGTCACCATCTGCCTTGCGGTGGCATGCATCCACTCCTGGGCTTCCCTTCCACCTGGCAGTAGGGAAAACTTCAGTGCTATGTTATTTGTTTTTTAATCCTCACCCGAGGATATTTTTCCATTGTTTTTTTTTTCAAACCAGGCAGCCAACTTGGTTGCCTCCCAGAAAAATACCTGGGAGAGGGAGGGACATATTTCCATTGATTTTTAGAGAGAGTGGAAGAGAGGGAAAGACAGAGAACTATCGATGTGAGAGAAACATGAATTGGTTCAATATTCTGTTGTTTATCGAACATCATAAGGAGAGGGGAAATAGAATTATTTGAACTCTGTTAACATATGAAAACATTCAAATCTGTGAAGAATTTTTGTGAGTTTATTTGAGTCAAACTGTCGACAATTGCTGGGAAGCAGAAGCTCAACAAATTGAGATAATGCTCTGGAGAATGGGGTTTTTCACCTATTTTACCATCTAAGGTGGAGATGTAAGTGGGTTAGAGGGAATCCATTTGTGATAGATTAGGGAGGGAAAGCAAAGCCGGGAAACCTCTAGGATTGGATAAAAGATAAAATGATAGACACCATGCTTCTTTTACGTAGGTGGGTACAGGATAGATAACAGTCAACAATTAACCCGATAACAATAACAATGAGGGATTTGTAGTCCCTGCCCTGGTGCCATATGTTGTGCCCAGAGGGGTCCAGAAAAAGGGAAGTTAAAAGTTACCCTGACTTTCCAAAGTTATGTTATCTTAGATTCAAAAAGTCAGTAGGCTCAGTAAAGATCTAAGTTGATCTTTGTCAGGGAAGATACTGGCCTAGGACATAACAATCCTATATAATAAAAGGGTAATATGCAAATTGACCCTAATGGCAGAATGACCAGAATGACCGCTTGACCAGTCACTATGAGGTGCACTGACCACCTCTCGGTCACATTCCCCGGCCTGCAGGCTCTGATTGCCTGATGGTGAATGGGGAACCGGGAGTGGGTGGCGGGGGACGCAGGCAGTGCCAGGCCAAGGCCCACACCTGCGGGTTGCCCCACACAGAGGGTGACCTGCAGCGGGGGGCGGGGGGGGGGGCTGGCAAGTGGGAGGGAACAGCCAACCTCTTGGTCCCTCCCCCCGGCCAGCAGGCTCCGAATGCCCGATGGTGAACGGGGAACTGGAGGTGGGTGGCAGTGGGGGGTGGAGCTGGCTGTGGGCAGTTGGGGAAGATGGCCCTGATCGCAGGCCAGGCCTAGGGACCCAACCCATGCACGAAATTTGTGTGCCAGGCCTCTAGTCCACTGTAAACTGCTTTTTAAGTAAAGGTTTTAATTTTAGACCATCCTTTGTGGTTACGTTAGGTCTGTTGAGTTTGCAAGGCTGCCATGCAGGCCTTCCCAGAGTTAGTCAGGTTAGCATGTGGCCTCTTTTCGTCCACAGCGCTTTTGGTTATTTAAAATGTAACTGTTTAATCTAGAGTAGGCATTAGGGTAGGCTTAATCTTTGATTAGAAAGTAGAACTATTTTTTTAGTTGCTTATTTTTAATAACAGATTTTAAGATCCTTGGGTTAAAAGAGTTGTACTTTTATAGTTGGAAGGGATCTTAGGTACTGTCATCACACATGTTGGACTGGTATTTCCCTCATTAAAAGTTAGAATCTGAAAAAACACCACACTGAAAGCAATCCAGAACAAAGGTGGGGCAGTATCCATTAACGTGGACAGGTGAATAAGTCAGCTGTTTTGCTGCCATTGGTTTTCTGAGCATTAACTCATTGGCCTTTGTTTTTAATTGTTGCATTTATTTTTTAATTTGGCTATTCTCATATTTTCTTCCATTTGAATCTTTAATAGTATGCATAGGGATCCTAAGTAAATAGTTCAGAAATACAGCTTAGTTTGAGAAACATTGAATATGAACTTGGTGGATGATTTACAGATATCCTGAAGTGTCTAACTTATCTATCCTTCTCTTTTAGGAAACTGAAAATGGCCCTTCAGCTATGCTAGGTTTATAATGGGAAGCATCACAGTTCGGTATTTCTGTTATGGATGCCTTTTTACATCTGCGACCTGGACGGTTTTGCTTTTTGTTTATTTCAACTTCAGTGAAGTGACTCAGCCACTTAAGAATGTGCCCATCAAGGGGTCTGGGCCCCATGGGCCATTCCCCAAAAAATTCTATCCCCGTTTCACCCGAGGCCCAAGTCGAATATTAGAATTACAGTTCAAAGCAAACAAGATTGATGATGTGATGGATAATCATATTGAAGATGCAGAAAAAGGCAACATGAAATTCTCTTCTGAATTGGGTAAGTGTATTTGATTTTTGCTAGCAGCATGTCAATATCTAATCATTGGAAGTTTAAGTTTTAATTATTCTTTAAATCATGTGTTGTTCAGGGGATCAGAAATGTATGATTTTCCCCCCACCAGTTTATTTCATGCATGAACTAGCTGAGGTCTTTATGATTTTGCAGAATTAGAGGGAAGTTATATTCTAATATGTCCAATTCTGACTTCAGTACTTTATGAGGACTTGGGAAAAACTAGTAAGGTCCAGAATAGAAAAAGAAAATAAGTGTTTGGAAAGACAGTGGAACCTGTGGGGAAGGATTTTAATTGCTATTATTATTTAATAAGGGAACATGTTTGACTCTATTTAAGATATTTTAAAAGTTACAGAATTATTTAAAACAACATAAACCACTGGGTTGAGAAATAATTTGAGTTACTTATATTTAATATCTGCTTATAATAATTAAGTTGCTTTAAATATTTAATAAATATAGAATTTTATAAAATATGAGTATAAAATAGAAACTTTTCTCTTCAAAAAATCTGTTCAAGGAGGTAGCAAGAATCGACTGTATATGTTTTTGAATATTATAAATCTCAAGTACTGGTTTTAGCAAACTTTATTTTAAGGGATAAATGAGCCATTTTGGTTTTCTTTAAAACTTAAAAGGAATTTGATCTTATCATGGAAGCATAAGATAGTATTTAAAGAAATTGAAAGATAGACAAATATAAAGGAAATGTTAAAACATTTTTGTATCATAGTTTCAAAAAAATAAAATCAGTTTCTAGGATTTAATGATTTTTTAATACATGAAGTTGAAAATTTAAAATGATAGGAAACAGAAGCTAATACTCCATTTTCATAAAATACATCTTCTAATCTTTTTCAAATAGCCATGTAGACTTTTAAGAGTATTAGTGGGAAAAACTCTTATTCAAAGTTATTTTGGTAAAACTTTTATACAGAAGTAATGTTGGGTTTATCATATTTGCCTTAGAAAGAAGCAGTGAGAGAATTATTGCTATTTGAAGTGACAAACCCAGATTGCCCCACTGAACAACTAAATTCTCAAAAAGATCCTAAAGAATACACAAAAAACCTATTACAGCTAATAAAGAAATGTTCAAACATGTAGAAATCTATATAAATAAGAGCCAAGCGACCAGAATGATGGAACGACCGGTCGCTATGATGCTTACTGTGGCGGCCAACCAGCCTCTAGTGTTTTATAAAAATTTATTTGAGCCAAAAAGAGGGATCAAGATCTCAACGGATGGAGATAAATGCTTCTAAGAATAACAGTTTGCAGTTTCTTTTATGCTTTAGAAATTAAGGAGGGAATTTACGAAAGATTACATGGAGGTGGAAGAAAAGCAACTCAGGGATGCAATTACAGGGTACTTAAGATTATGTGCTTTCTTGAGATGTCTGAAAGGGGGCATTTCAAAAGTGTATTAGCCTAGATCAGTGATGGCGAACCTTTTGAGCTCGGCGTGTCAGCATTTTGAAAAACCCTAAATTAACTCTGGTGCCGTGTCACATATAGAAATTTTTTGATATTTGCAACCATAGTAAAACAAAGACTTATACTTTTGATATTTATTTTATATATTTAAATGTCATTTAACAAAGAAAAATCAACCAAAAAAATGAGTTCACGTGTCACCTCTGACACGGGTGTCATAGGTTCACCATCACTGGCCTAGATGCACAGAAACAATGGACAGGGCTTGCTTAAGGCAAAGATTGGCCTCTTCCCTCCCTCCTTCCCTCTTCCCTCTGAGATTCGTCAGTCTGTTCCATGCTTCCATGCCTCTGATTCTATTTTATTCACCAGTTTATTTTGTTCATTAGGTTTCTTGTTCATTTATTTTGATTTTTTTAGATTCAGTTGTTGATAGATATGTACTAGTATTTGTTGCCATTTTATTGTTCATATTTTTATCTCCCCCTCTTCCCCTTCCTCCTCCTCCTCCTCCTTTTCCTCTTCTTAAAGAAGACCCTTTAACCTTTAATGTAATATTGGTTTGGTGTTGATGAACTCCTTTAGCTTTTTCTTTTCTCCAAAGCTCTTTATCTGGCCCTCAATTCTACATGAGAGCTTTGCTGGGTAGAATAATCTTGGTTGTAGGTCCTTACTATTCATCACTTTGAATATTTCTTGCCATTCCCTTCTGGCCTGCAAAGTTTCTGTTGATACAGTCATATGGATGCTCCCTTGAAATCTTGGTGCTTTTAAGATTCTCTCTTGGTCTTTAACCCTTGGTGTTTTAATTATGATGTGTCTTAATGTAGTTCTGTTTGGGTTCCTCTTGTTTGTAAGAGGACTTGCGCTTCCTGGACATGTAAGTTTATTTCTTTCACCAGGTAGGGAAAGTTTTCTGTTATTATTCCTTCAAATGGGTTTTCAATATCTTGCTCTCTCTCTTCTCCTTCTGGCACCCCATAATGCGAATGTTGGTATGCTTGAAGCCAGAGGCTCCTTACACTTTCTTTTTGGATTCTTTTTTCTTTTTGTTCTTCTGATTCGGTGTTTTTTGCTTCCTCATATTTCAAATCGTTGACTTGATTCTCAGAATCCTCTACTCTACTGTTGAATCCCTGTAAATTATTCTTCATTTCACTTAGTGTATGCTTAATTTCTGACTGGTCCTTTTTCATGTCTTTGACATTCTCACTAAGATCCTTGAAAGTCTCATGAAGATCCTTGAGTAACCTTACAACCATGGTTTTGAACTTTGTATCCAGTAGTTTGCTAGCTTCCATTTCTTTCATTTGTGACATGTTTCTTTGTCTCTGCATTTTGGCTGTATCTCTGTGTTTGTTTCTATGTATTAGATAGAGCTACTATGTCTCCTGGAATTGTAGAGTGGCCTATGTAGTAGTTGTCCTATAGGGCCCAGGGGCTCAGCCTCCCCAGTCACCTGAGCTGGGCACTCTAGGTGCATCCCTGTGTGGGCTTGTAGTTGAGCCTTGTTTGCTGTTGGCATCACTGGGAGGAGTTGACCTTCAAGCCAATTGGCTGTGAGGACCAGCTGTGACTACAGAGAGAGAGCTGTTGTGCAGGAAACATCCTTGTGGAGCAGGACTTGCTTCAGTAAGGCTTTGGTGCTCACTGAGTTTGCCCCTGTGAGTGTGTCACTTGTGGATGTGTAGAGTTGTAATCTGCTGTGGTCTGAAGCTGTCCACCGGGTGCACTGGCTCTAGGGCTTTCAGGGAGGTGCAAAGTCAGCCACTGCGTGGGATCACACAGCAGGAGCTACATAGGGATCTGCAGAGGGCTACTATTTGCTATTTGTATTGGGCTTGGAGGTGCCCAGGAAAGGCCCAGCTATGAAGCAAGACAGAGTGGGTGTTAGTGCTGGGTCTTGGTCCTTTTATTGATAGGTTTGGGGCACGCTTTCATCAGCTGCAGCTTGTTTGAGAGATTTAGCAGTCTCCAGAACAATCTTGAAAAAGAACTAAGTTGGATGACTCATATGTCCAAAACTTCTACAAAGCTATAGTAATCAAAACAGTGTGGTACTGGTGTAAGGACAGACATAGATTAGTGGATTGTTGATAAATATAAAATAAACCTATGACAGCTGTGGTCAATTGATTTTCAAAAAACAAGGTTCCAAGGCCCTAGCTGTTTTGGCTCAGTGGATAGAGCATCGGCCCTCCAACTCAAGGGTTCTGGGTTCAGTTCAGGCCAAGGGCACATATCCTAGTTGCAGGTTTGATCTCTGGCCCTGGTCGGGGCATATGCGGGAAGCAACCAATGGGTATATCTCTGTTTCTCCCCCTCCCTTCCACTCTAAAAATCAATGGGAAAATATCCTCAGGTGATGATTAACAACAACAAAAAAGAAGGTGCTAACACAATTTAATGGGGAGAGAATAGTCTTTTCAACAAATGGCATTGGGACAACTAGATTCTCACATACAAAGGAATGAAGTTGGACCCCTACTTCATATCATATATAAAAATTAACTGAAATTGGATCAGACTTAAATGTAGGAGCTAAAATCATAAAACCCTTAGAAGAAATCATAGGAATAAATCTTCATGACCTTGGACTTGGCAATGGTTTCTTAGATATGACACCAAAAGTACAAGCAACAAAAGAAAAAATAAATTGGACTGCATCAAAATTAAAAACTTTCATAACATCAAAGAATACTACCAAGAAAGTGAAGAAGAAAACCCCCCAAAAATGGGTGAAAATGTTTGCAAACCATATCTCTAACAGGGGTCCATTATCCAGAATATCTAAAGAACTCTTACAACTCAAAAATAAAAAGACAAATAGCCCAATTTCATAGACATTTCTCCTAAGAAGATAGCCAACCAGCACATGAAAAGATGTTTAACATAATTAGTTTTACAGAAATTCAAACCACAACCACAATGAGATACATCCTCTAGGATGGTTATAATTTTTTTAAAAGGAAAGTAATAAGTGTTGGTGAGGATGTAGAGAAATTAGAACGCTCAAATATTGCTGCTATGAATGTCAAATGGCACAGCCACTGTGGAAAAGAGTTCCTCAGTAAATAAGCATAGAATTACCGTATGACCTAGCAATTCATTCCATTCCTGGGTATATACTCAAAAGAATTGTAAGTAGGTGTTCAAACAAAAATTTGTGTACAAATTGTTATAGCAGCATTCTTCTAAATGGACAGAAGGGGGAGACAACTCAGGTGTCCATCAACTGATATGGAAGGACAAACAAAATGTGGTATAGATACAATTGAGTATTACTCAGGCATAGAAAGAAATGAAGTTATGATATATGTATGCTATGATATATGAAGTTATGGTGAATCTTAAAAACATTGTAAGTGAAGGAAGGAGAACACAAAAGGTGAAATATTGTGTGATTCCTTTTATGTACAATGTTTAGAATAGACAAATTAAAAAAGACAGAAAGAGATTAGTGATTGCCAGGGGCTGGAGGAGGGAGGAAAGGGCAGTAACTGATCTATGGTGATAGGGTTTCCTTTTGGGGTAGCAGAAATATTCTGCGACTAGGTAGTTGTGATGCTTGTATAACACTGAAAATGCACTAAATATCACTCATGGCAAATTTTATGTCTACATTTGGCCATAATCCAAACTGAGAAAACCCCCACTGAATTTCTTTATAAAGAAAAGTTAATTTAGAAGGACTTAATGTAAGTCAATATAGTAATAGTTAAATGTACACTGATTTCTGAATAGTGTACTGTCAACAATTGGAAAAGAACCTGCAAAGTACATCTTAGAAAGATTATCAACAACAAAACTTAAAAATAGGTATTCTGATTTAATCGACAGTTATAAAATTAATTGAAATAACTCCTCTGGCATGATTTTTTGTTTTGTTTTTATTTTCTGGCATGTTAATTAATTGAAATTTGGCTGTAATTTTGTTAGTGCAGGGGAAGGGGTAAACTAAGCTAAATTAACCCCCTGTTTTTAAGATCTACTGTCTTAGCAACTTTCAAATATATGATTCAGTATTCTTCACTGTAGTTACCATGCTATACATTATACATCCAGAATTTGTAACTGGTAGTCTGTACCTTTTGGTAAACTTCATGCAGTGTCTCCATCCCCCTTCCCATCTCTGCCAACCACAAATCTGGTTCCATACACAGGGTAGGGCAAAAGTAGGCTTACAGTTGTTTGTATGGAAAATAGTACTACAATCTATGCTAATAAAAGAGAAACATGCAAGTTGGTGTCACTCTGCTATGCTCACCAGCCTATCGGATGAGTATGCAAATTAACCCAACAAAGATGGCGGTTAATTTGCATGCATAGGCGCCCAGTGGCCTGGGTCCCAGGAACATCATTGGCACCCAGGTCACTCTGAGGTAGGCCCCGTGTGGGCCCTGAGCAGCGTAGGAAGGGCCTGAGCCAGGGGGCTCCTGGGCAGGGGTGGAGTCAGCCATCAGAGCTTCGGGGGAGCCCCTGCCCAAGCCTAAAGCCTCCGCCAGAGGCATTAGGCCTGGGCGGGGGGTGGAGCCAGCGATGGGGGGAGACGGGGGTCCCCTGCCCAGGACTGATGCCTGGGCCAGAGGCGTCAGGCCTGGGTGGGGGGCAGAGCTGGCGATCGGAGGGCAAGGGGCTGATCCAGCGATCGGTGTGAACTACAGAGGAAATACCTTTTCTGACCACTCATTGGCTAAGCTCCCTGTATGCCACTGGTAATATTCTTAGTAACTTTGGTAATAAGAATCCAAAAAGGTGATCTAGGGTTTTTCACTACACTCCTGTCGAAAAAATGAAGGGCCGCTGCTGGAGGGCTAAGAAATGTCATATCCTGCCCTAGCTGGTTTAGCTCAGTGGATAATGCCTCGGCCTGCCAACCACAGGGTCTGGGTTTAATTCTGACCAAGGGCATGTACCTAGGTTGCAGGCTCCTCCCTGGCCGGGGCCCAGGTCAGGGCTCATGCAGGAGGCAACCAATCAAAGTGTTCCTCTCACTTTGATGTTTCTCTGTCTTTCCCTTTCTCTTCCACATTCTCTAAAAATCAATGGAAACATATCCTCAGGTGAGGATAAAAAAAAATAATAAAGAAATGTCATATCCTATGAAAGACACATCTTGAAAATGCCTAAAGAAAGTTGTCATTTTTTCATGGTGAAGGGACGAGTCCGTGTTGATGAAAAAACCTTGGTGGCTGCGGTGACTGGCAGTGGCAGCAGCAGTGGGGTGATGGGGCTGGTGCCTTCCCCTGATCAGCCCGGTGGCCTCCCACAAAGGGAGGCCAGACTGCGGCTTAGGTCTGCTCCCCAAGGGGAGCAGGGAGCGGGCCTAAGCCGTCAGTAGGACATCCCCTGAGGGCTCCCAGTATGTGAGAGGGGGCAGGCAGGCTGGGCTGAGGGCCGCCCCCCCCCCATGCACGAATTTTGTGCACCAGCCCCTAGTCCAGCCGTGGGCAAACTACGGCCCACGGGCCGGATCCGGCCCGTTTGAAATGAATAAAACTAAAAAAAAAAAGACCGTACCCTTTTATGTAATGATGTTTACTTTGAATTTGTATTAGTTCACACAAACACTCCATCCATGCTTTTGTTCTGGCCCTCTGGTCCAGTTTAAGAACCCATTGTGGCCCTTGAGTCAAAAAGTTTGCCCACCCCTGCCCTAGTCTAATCTAATAAAAGAGAAACATGCAAATTGATCATACCTCTGCTACACCACAAGCCACGCCCACCAGCCAATCAGGAGCCAGTATGCAAATTAACCCAACTAAGATGGCAGTGGCCATGGAGCTGGAGCGAGCAGGAGGCTTGGGTTGCCCCCGGCAATGGAGGAAACCAAGCTTCCTGCCTGCCTGCTGGCCCTGAGCTCCGCTCAAGGCTACAAAGTTTTGATCATAAACAATAAATAAATCCCAGATACCTGCTTCCAGCCCACGGCCATGGCCAGCCTGAAGACGGCCATCAGTCCCTCACTGAGGCTGGCCAGGCACCCCAGTGGGGACCCCCACCCTGAAGGGGGTTATCGCCAGCCTGAAAACGCTCCTCAGCCCCTCACCCAGGCTGGCCAGGCACCCCAGCGGGACCCTCACCCTGATACAGGACACCCTTCAGGGTAAACCAGCCAGCCCCCACTCATGCATCAGGCCTCTATCCTATATAATAAAAGGGTAATATGCAAATTGATCCTAACAGCAGAACGACTGGGAATCACTCGTCACTGTGACACACACTGACCACCAGGGGGCAGATGCTCAATGCAAGGGCTGTCTCCTGGTCGTCAGTGAGCTCCCACAGGGGGAGATCTGCTCAGCCACAAGCCAGTCTGATGGCTTCCAGTACAGCGGTGGTGGTGGGAGCCTCTCCTGCCTCCTCAGCAGCGCTAAGGATGTCCGACTGCAGCTTAGGCCTGCTGCCCGCTGGCAAGTGGACATCCCCTGAGAGCTCCTGGGCTGCCAGAGGGACGTCTGACTGCCAGCTTAGACCCGATCCCCCAGGGAGCAGGCCTAAGCCAGCAAGTGGACATCCTCTGAGGGGTCCCAGACTACGAGAGGGCACAGGCCGGGCCGAGGGACCCCCCCCCCCCGCCCCCCCGAGTGCACAAACATTTGTGCACCGGGCCTCTAGTAAATAATACAAGAATACTGTGTTTTGCGTACTCACCACTGCCAACAGACTTTTGCCCCACCCTGTATAAGTGAGATTAATACAGTATTACAGTATTTTTCTTTCTCTGTCTGAAACCGGCAGTCGGACATCCCTCTCACAATCCGGGACCGCTGGCTCCTAACTGCTCACCTGCATGCCTGCCTGCCTGATCGCCCCTAAGCACTCTGCCTGCCAGCCTGATCGCCCCCAACTGCCCCTACCCTGCTGGCCTGCTCACCCCCAATTGTCCTCCCCCACCCCCCACCCTACCTGCCTGCCTGCCCACCAGGCCTGGGCTCTGTGATCAATGGCAGAGCAGAGGCAGGCATTTCCCACCTGGCCTGGGCTCCGCGATTAATCCCCACCCACAGAGAGGCCCTTTCCACTCGGCCTGCGCTCCACGGCTTTGTCTGGGAGGAGGTCCGGAAGGCCGTCTGGAAGGTCCCCTGGTCTAATTAGCATATTACCCTTTTATTAGTATAGATGAGAGTTTAAAGTGAAGATTTTCTTAAGATCATAACATAACAATAATGGTCATCTTTTGCAGATTTCATGCACTGACTGTAACTTCACTCTTTTGCAGGTATGATTTTTAATGAACATGATCAGGAGTTGAGAGACTTGGGGTATCAGAAGCATGCCTTCAATCTCCTTATTAGCAACCGCTTGGGCCACCACAGAGATGTGCCAGATACAAGGAATGCAGCGTACGTTCCTTATCGGGTTCTGCTAATCAGTTTGGTGACATAGTACTGTCAGTGCCAGTGTAATAAGCCTGAGGGTGGTGTTTATACTTTGCACTTAGGCTTTGTTATTCCGGATACTAGATAACTCAAGCCACATTTCCACTCTGATGACACTTGAATCCACATAGTCTGAGACTGTACCAACAAAATTCTAGAACTTGCTGTGTCCCTTTTGAAAGTTAAAATAATGTGGAGAAAGAAGAGAGGCACCAACTGCATGTAATTATATAACCTTCTGAGCATAAATTTTTTTGTTTTATTTTCTCTAAAATATTTTTATTGATTTCAGAGAGGAAGGGAGAGGGAGAGACAGATAGAAATATCAATGATGACAGAGAATCATTGATTGGCTGCCTCCTGCGCGCCCCCTACTAGGGATCAAGCCCGCAACCCAGGCATGTGCCCTTGTCTGGAATCAAACCTGGGACCTTTCAGTCCGCAGGCTGATGCTCTATCCACTGAGCCAGACCAGCTAGGGCCTGAGCATAAGTTTTTTTAAAATGTTAATGTATTCCTTTTTGCCATGAATCCAGTAAATCAGTGAAGAATTTGACTCCTTGCTCACTTTTATGTTTTCATTATTTTAGTTTTGTCAAAGGCTTTTCATTCATAGTAGGGGCTCGGTGCACAAAATTCGTGCATGGGTTGGGAGGTGGGGGCGCCCCCAGCCTGGCCTGCACCCTCTCACAATCCGGGACATCCCTCTGGCAATCCGGGACCACTGGCTCCTAATTGCTCACCTGCCTGACTTCCTGATTGCCTCTAACCACTGGCCTGCCTGCCTGATTGCCCCAACCGCTCGCCTGCCTGCCTCATCACCCCTAACCAGTCTGCATGCCTGCCTCATAGCCCTTAACTGCTCACCTGCCTGCCTCATCGCCCCTAACTGCCTCTGCCTCAGTCCCTGCCACCACGGCTTTGTCTGGAAGGAGGTCCGGAATGACGCCCGGAAGGTCGTTCGGCTGTCTGGTCTAATTAGCATATTATGCTTTTATTATTATAGATAGTTGGTCAGTCATTCCACATACAGATTATTTGAACACCTACTGTTTGCTAGACATTGTATTAGGCCTCAGAAATAAACAGAATAAGACATTTTTGGGTTCACAGGCCTTCAAGTCTAGCAGGGGAGAAAAATAAGGAAATAAGTACTTGTAGTAGCATAAAAATGATGGCTGTGATGGAAACTAGTGAAATGGGGCCCCCAAACTGGAGTGGTCAGGGAAAGTTTCTCAATGATGACTGAGCAGTGAAGCAAGAGAGTAGGGGGACAGACTAAGGCATAAAGCTATATAGTTTGTCAAAGGGACCCAAATGTTTCAGTTTAGCTATAACGGAAGAGTGGCAAGAGGCTGGGGTATGCTGGGCCTAGCCAATGGAAGGGCAAAAGAGCATGGATTTCTGGATTTGATTCTATAAGTTGGTGGGGTTTTTTTATTGTTGTATAAAGCCACCTAACTATTAGGTACTTGCATGGAAGCTCTTCCATTATCTTGATGCATATAGTTTACTCAAATGTTTTTCTATTACTGAGTAAAAAATGAAATTTTCAGATACAAGTTTTATATTTCTATTCCTTTTCGAGACCTCATTGAGAAGCTGAACATCAACTTACAAGTGCTGCATTAAAAACTTGCAGTGAGCCCGGCCATTGTGTCTCAGTGGTTGAGCGTCAACCTATGAACCAGGAGGTCACGGTTCGATTCTTGGTCAGGGCTCATGCCCAGGTTGTGGGCTTAGTCCCCAGTGTGGAGCTTGCAGGAGGCAGATCAATGATTCTCTCTCATCATTGACGTTTCTCTCTCTCTCCCTCTCCCTTCCTCTCTGAAATCAATAAAAATATATTTTAAAAATACTTGCAATGATTTTATGTAACCTGTGTACCAAAAATGAAAAAAACCCCAAGTTTTTAAAATGTTTAAAATAAGCAGAGTAGCACTTATCAGAGGGAGAAGTTATTAACATGTAAAACTCTTGAGTAAGAAACCACATTGTTCCTTAAATGCTTTTTAAAAAATGGTTATAATGCAAGGAAGAAGCAGAATAAGATCTTAGTTAAGGTGTAGTGAATAATAACTTAAAACATTTGAGCCTTTTAAATTGTTGGAATTTTTCTCATTCACCTTTGCAGATGTAAAGATAAGATATACCCTACAGATCTGCCAGTTGCTAGTGTTGTTATTTGTTTCTACAACGAAGCCTTGTCTGCTTTGCTGCGGACTGTGCACAGCGTCCTGGACCGCACACCAGCCCGGCTTCTCCATGAAATCATCCTTGTGGATGACAGCAGCGACTTTGGTAAGGAATGTTGTCACTGGTAATGTAGGATCAGGCTGTTGTTCCCTGTGGTATTGATAACATCAGTAAGGCTGACCCTTCAATACGTAATGGATGGGAGAACCCTATGCATGTAATCGCAGTGGAGTCAACCACAAATAAATGCCTGTCCAAGGATTATGGGATAATTTTGAAGAAACTGCATTACCTTTGTAATCTGTTCACCAACTGTGCTACCTAAACTTGGCCCTTGAAATTTTTCCCTTGGCTTACCTTTTAAAAAGAACGACCATAATACTCAATGGGAAAAGGCTAAAAGCATTTTCCTTAAGATTGGGAGCAAGTCAAGGCTGTCCACTTTCACCACTTTTCTTCAGCTTAGTATTAGAAATCCTAGCCATAGCAACTAGACAAGAGAGAGATAAAAGGCATCCAAATTGGAAAAGAAGAAGTAAAACTGTCATTTGCAGAATCCTAAAGATTTCTCCTAAAAATTACTAGCACTGATAAATGAATTCGGTAAAGTAACAGGATATAAAATCACTATTCAGAAATTGGTTTCATTTTTATACACCAACTAGAGGCCTGGTGCACGGATTTGTGCAGTGGTGTCCCTTGGCCTGGCCTGCAGGGATCGGGCTGAAACTGGCTTTCCGACATCCCCTGAGGGGATCCCAGATTGCGAGAGGTTGCAGGCCAGGCTGAGGGACCCCACCAGTGCACAATCGGGACTGGGAAAGGACCGCGGGAGGGCTCCAGGGCATGTCCAGCCCGTCTCGGCCAGTCCTGATCGGCCAGACCCCCAGCCGCAAGCTAACCTACCGGTCGGAGCATCTGCCCCCTGGTGGTCAGTGCGCGTCATAACACTGGTCAAACAGTTGAACAAACTGTGCACTTGGGGTGGGGGGGTCCTTCAGCCCAGCCTGCACCCTCTTGCAGTTCAGGAGCCCTTGGGGGATGTCCAACTGACAGCTTAGATCAGCAGTCAGACATCCTTAGCACTGTCACGGAGGCGGGAGAGGCTCCCGCCACCTGCTACACTCACCAACTGTAAGTGCATTATTTTGACCGAACAGTAGAACGACCAGTTGCTATGACACACACTGACCACCAGGGGACAGACGCTCAATGTAGGAGCTGCCCCCTGGTGGTCAGTGCACTCCCACAGGGGGAATGCCGCTTAGCCAGAAGCCGGCTCACGGCTGGCAAGCGCAGTGGTGGTGGGGGGAGCCTCTCCCACCTCTGTGGCAGTGCTAAGGACCCCTCTGCGGGGAGCAGGCCTAAACCAGCAATCAGACATCCCCCGAGGGGTCTTGGATTGCGAGAGGGTGCAGGACGGGCTGAGGAACCCCTCTCCCCCCAGTGCATGAATATCGTGCACCGGGCCTCTAGTATAGGATAATGAACTATCAGAAAGAGAAATTAAGAAAACAATCCTGCCTTAGCTCATTTGTCTCAGTGGCTAAAGCGTCGGCATGTACCTCAGTTGCACACTTGATCCCTGGCCCCAGTCGGGGTGTGTGTGAGAGACAACCAATAGATGTTTCTCTGTAAATATCAATGGGAAAATATTCTCAGGTGAGATTTATCAAAAAAGCCAACAAAAAGAAAACAATTTCATTGGGATTTGTTCCAAGATGGCTGCAGAGTAGGTGAAAGTTAACACTTGCCTTCTCCCAGGACCAAATTGGAATTACAAGTAAATTATAGAACAATCAACCTGAATAACTAAAGGCAGACTAGCTGAACAGCAGTCTTATCACTAAGGACATATAGAGGAAGCCATGTCAAGACTGGTGGAAATGGCAGAGACGTGAAAAGGGAAGAGATTGAGTACAGATTGGTAGTCGCAAAAGAGTCATGGGAATTTAAAGTTCAGCATAGGGAATATAGTCAATAATATTGTAATAACAATGTATGGTGCTGGGTGGATACTTCCAAATATTTAAGGGCTACTTTGTAAAGTATATGGTTATCTAACCACTATGCTGTATACCTTAAACCAGTGGTTCTCAACCTTCTGGCTCTTTAAATACAGTTCCTCATGTTGTGACCCAACCATAAAATATTTTCGTTTCTACTTCATAATTGTAATGTTGCTACTGTTATGAATTGTAATGTAAATATCTGATATGCAGGATGGTCTTAGGCAACCCCTGTGAAAGGGTCGTTCGACCACCAAAGGGGTCGCGACCCACAGGTTGAGAACTGCTGCCTTAAACCAATCCTATCTAATAAAAGGGAAACATGGTAATTAGTGTACATCCGCTACCCTTCCCATTGGCTAATCAGCGAGATATGCAAATTAACTGCCAGCCAGGATGGCGGCCGGCAGCTTGAAGCTAACATGAGGCTTGTTTGCTTCAGTGACGGAGGAAACCAATGTTCCTCGCCTGCCTTGCCGGCCTCTGAGCTTGCAGTTTGAAACATAGTTACAAATATAAAAGCTAACCAAAACCCCAGAAACCTGCTTTCAGCCCGCCAGGATCTCAGAGCTGGAGTTGATACAGTGTTTCGACTATGGAACCCAAAAAAACCAGATACCTGCTTTCAGCAGCAGAGGCCTCAGAGCTGGAGCCAGAGCTAAAGCTGGCCCAGAATAAAAAAAGATAAAAGGAAAAAAGGAGCAGTTGGGAGCTTCAGTCACCCACCAGCCTGAAAACAGCCCTCAGCCCCTCACCCAGACTGGCCAGGCACCTCAGTGGGGACCCCCACCCTGAAGAGTGTGTGACCAGCTGCAAACAGCCATCATCCCCTCACCCAGGCTAGCCAGGCACCCCAGTGGGGACCCCCACCCTGATCCAGGACACCCTTCAGGGCAAACCAGCTAGCCCCCTCCCGTGCACCAGGCCTCTATCCTATATAGTAAAAGGGTAATATGCCTCCCAGCACCCGGATCAGCAGAGCCGCAAGGCTTCCCAGCACCGGGATCAGCGGAGCTGAGAGGCCTCCAGGCACTGGGATCAGTGTGACAGGGGGCAGTGCCCAAACCCCCTGATCGCCCTGCGGCTCTGTGTGTGATGGGGCAGGGCCACAACCTCCCTATCCGCCCTGCTCTGTTCGTGACAGGGGAAGGCGCCCCAACCCCCTGATCAGCCCTGCTCTGTGCCTGATAGGGGGGAGCTGCCCAACCCCCTGATCGCCCTGCGGCTCTGTGTGACGAGGGGTGGTGCCCCAACTCCCCAATTGGCCCTGCTCTGAGCCCGACTAGGGGCTGCACCTAGGGATTGGGCCTGCCCTCTGCCACCCGGGAGCAGGCCTAAGCCAGCAGGTCGTTATCTCCCAAGGGGTCCCAGACTGCGAGAGGGCACAGGCCGGGCTGAGGGACCCCCCACCCCCCTGAGTGCACAAATTTTTGTGCACCAGGCCTCTAGTACATAATAATATTGAATGTAAACTGAAAAAAGCGCATGGTATCTGTTGCATTTTTGGTGATATAAAGATTGATCAGTTGGTTTCAGGATTCCTGCCTGGATTCACCCACACTGTAAATTTTCCCATTTGTCTTCTACCTAAATTTTATTAAATTCATGTGCTGGTTTTTAAAAAAATCTCATTTACAATTGCATTAAATTTATTCCCCATACCTAGGAATAAATTTAACGGAGGAGGCCTGGCCGCGGTAGCTCAATGGTTGAGCATTGACCTATGAACCAGGAGGTTATGGTTCAAGTCCCTGACAGGGTTGGGGGCTTAATCCCCAGTAGGGGTTGTGCAGGAGGCAGCCAGTCAATGATTCTCTCTCATCATTGGTGTTTCTATCTTTTCCTCCCTCTCCTTTCCTCAATAAAAATCAATAAAAATTTTAACTAAGGAAGTAAAAGAGCTGCACTTGGAAAATTATAAGACAATGAAGAAGATAACAAATACATGGAAGCATATATTATGTTCATGGATGGGAAGAACTAACATCATTAGCATGTCCATACTGACCAGAGCAGTCTATGGATTCAATGCAATCCCCATCAAAATACAAAAGGCAGCCCGGACCGGTTTGGCTCAGTGGATGGAGCATCGGCCTGCGGACTGAGGGGTCCTGGGTTCAAGTCCGGTCAGGGGCAGGTACCTTGGTAGCGGGCACATTCCTAGCGGGAGGTGTGCAGGAGGCAACTGATCGATGTTTCTCTCTCATTGATGTTTCTAACTCTCTCCCTTCCTCTCTGTAAAAAAAAAATAAAAAAAAATAAAAAATACAAAAGGCATTCTTTACTGAACTAGAACAAATAAATCTAAAATTTATATGGAACCACTAAAGACCCCGAATAGCCACAGCAACGGAGGAATCATGCTACTGGATATCAAACTATACTACAAGGCTATAATAATCAAAACAGTATGGTACTGGCATAAAAACAGACACATAGATCAATGGAACAGAATGGAGAGCCCAGAAATAAACTCACATTTATTTGGTCAATTTATGGCAAAGGATATATGAATATACAATGGGGTAAACACAGTTTAGTCAATAAATGGTGTTGGGAAAATTGGACAGATACATGCAAAAAAAAGGGGAACTAGATCATCTTATAAGAATAAAACTCAAAATGAATTAAAGACATAAATGTAAGACCTGAAACCATAAAACTTCTAGAATAAAACATTGGCAGTAAATTCTGAGGTTGCTTTTAGTAATATATCTCCTAGGGCAAGTCTCCTCGGGCAAGGGAAAGAAGAAAAAATAAATAAACGGGACTGCATCAAACTAAGAAGTTTTTGGCACAGCCAAGGAAACCATCAAAACAAAACAACCTACTAAGTGGGAGAAGTTACTCGCCCTTGGAAGGTCCTAAACTAATAAAAGGCGTATTTACTGCTGCTATTATGTAATTTTTGGTAGGAACCATAGGAGTTATTTCTCAATTATTCTGAAATGGAATAAGATATGATAAATTACTTTGAAACAAAAGACATTTACATCCCATTTTCTTTGTTTTAAATCTGATTTATATCTGCAGTCAGTGGAACTTTGACTCGATATTCATTTTCAAACATTTTTTTATGCAAAGCATTGTACTAGCTTGCTGTCAAAATACAAATAAGTGTATAACGTAAGTATTTTTCTTGGCTGGTACTCCAACTCCTACCCTTCATTTCTTTCCCTTTTTTTCACCTTATCAGATAAGTTACAATCTTCTTTTAAAATAAAACAGAAGACCCTATAATATTTACTTGACAATATGTTGTTGGAAATACCAGATACAACCTTAGAGTAGCTATAAAATGTCTTTGTATGTGTCTCATGTGATTTGAATAATTATGGGACTCTTTATTTTCAGATGATTTGAAAGGAGAATTAGATGAATTTGTCCAAAAACATCTCCCTGGAAAAATTAAATTAATAAGAAATACAAAACGTGAGGGATTAATTCGAGGAAGAATGATAGGAGCAGCTCATGCAACAGGTATAACTTCCCCATTGGGTGTTGTCGGTGGGTGCTGAGCGGTGAGGGCTGTCCTTGGTGCCTTTGCTGATTCTGTAGAGGTCTGAAAAGTGGTTCTTACGTGGGCATTGCCAGTGGGAGAGATGAGGTTGTTCAGTTTGGGAAAGGCCTTTTCAGAACTCCGACCCTGGTGTCCCAAAGCACAAACTCCAAGGAAGCGAACTCCAGAATCCTCAGGCCTATTTTCTTAAAGGCCCCTATTGTTAATTACTGCCCTTCAAATATATTTGCATCTTCTTCACTTACTAGTATATAAGCGGAAGTTCTGTAATTTTTAAAAAACAAAATATAAAATATATGTGCCCAAACTGTTTGATAAAAAATTGACTTACAGTGGCCAGTGTTGCTCAGTGGTTGAGCATTGACCCATGAACCAAGAGGTCCCCAGTTCAATTCCCAGTCAGGGCACATGCCCACGTTGTGGGCTCGATCCCCAGTGTGGGGAGTGCAGGAGGTGGCCGATTCATGTCATCAGTGTTTCTATCTACCTATCCCTCTCCATTCCTCTCTAAAATCAATAAAAAACATTTTAAAAATTGACTTACATAATTATAAAGACATTTCCTTTAAAAATTTCCTCTTACTAGTAATTTTCCTAAGTCCATCAAGGAGAAAGTCTCATTGGTACCACTATATTTTTAAAAACTTCACAGCTTACACCTATCTTGACCCTTATAAAAAGAAATAACAGGTATCAAATTCAGAATCTTCTGCTGAACATATATCTGGTTAGTCTTCAGTTATATTATATTGATACCATTATATTTCTTCTGAAGGTTACCTCTGTGTAAGGTTGGTGATCCTGATTGTCATTTATGGTCTTGGTAAAAAAATGTCCTTTTAAAATAAATTCAAGTTAAAGGAATATACTTATAAAGATATTAGGTACATAATACTGTATGTATGCATGGGTATGGCCCCCCAAAAATCATGAAGGTAATTTATTTAGGTACTGCTGCCAGTTCAGTCGGATGATGTATTTACGTGGCATAAAATATAACTGCTATCCTCCCAGCCCAAACAAACCATTAGTTTACTCCAAGTCAGAAACAGGGAAATCTTTCACTAGGAATTTTGCCTGGAATGTACTGTTATGATTGAGGGACACACAGAAATCATATTCATAACTCTTTAAAAAATTTAGACATTTTTAACTCCTCTTGATAAATGTGAGTGGAAATGAGGGTTTCTTTGATAATATCTTTGATAACTTCATGGTTATTACTCTCAGTTAAGTGGTAATTTGATTATCAGATATCATTTTTATTCTAAAGATTTACCTATGAAATGTATTGCTATAGATTTCACACAGATCACTTAAAAGCAGCGGTCGCCAACCTTTCAGACCTCACGGACCACCGGTTGGCAACCGCTGACTTTTAAAGCACCAGTATCATTCCATTTCAGTTAATGATAGCAGAAATACCACAGGCAAGAACATTCTCTATGATGACAGTGAGTTAGTCGTATAATTCTGTGTCTGTGAACAAACAGGTGAGGACGCAGAGAGCATAAATATAGCAGGCTAGGTGTCATTGAATACAGAAAGACAGAATTTTCCCCTTGTCCATCATCATTCAGTGCGAGGTGAAGTCAATTAAATCAATGTTCCTTTAAGAAATGTATTGATATTTTTCTTAATTCTATAAATGTTACTTTTTTCAACTTAATTAAATGAAGTAAGATTACACATAGTCACATTGAACCTGAGACTGCCCCAAAACTAGCTTATATCTAACAGATCATAATGAAAAAAACTAAATGATCATTGGTCTCTGAGAAATAAAGCTCTCCGTAGTATGTTGTAACAATACAGTGTTTCGAATGGCATAATTTTGCCGTTCCCCACAAATACCCCACAATTTTCTCTTTATCTCATTGCTTTCAGTGAGTCTTAGAGTAGAATTAAATAGGAGAAAAGTCCTAAGCCGTGAACTCGATCTGCATATGACTGCAGGCTACATGGAGAGGAGTTCTCATTTTTTATTGATTTGCTTCAGTTCATGTAGGTTTAAACAAAAAAAGGAGGGAAGAAGAGTCTAAAAATGAAGTCCCAACTAAACCCAGCAAAGGGACAGTGGGTATACAGGAGGAGTGGTGGCAGCGAGTGATGCCGGCCTCTTCAGCCCCAGATGAGTTTGTAAAGCCTGTCATTTGCCTCCTCAGGAGAAGTCCTGGTGTTCCTGGACAGCCACTGTGAAGTGAACGTGATGTGGCTGCAGCCCTTGCTGGCTGCCATCCGGGAGGACCGGAGGACAGTCGTGTGCCCAGTGATCGACATCATCAGTGCGGACACTCTGGCCTACAGCTCGTCCCCTGTGGTGCGTGGAGGGTTCAACTGGGGACTGCACTTCAAATGGGATCTTGTTCCCCTTTCTGAGCTCGAAGGACCAGAAGGAGCTACTGCACCGATAAAGTAAGATTTCTCCTGTGTATTAGAAATTACCACCAGCACTTCTTCAGGAGAGAAAAAACATTTTAAAGATAATTCCTTCTTTGCAAGAAGCAAAAGTGTTGGCTTACTTTGTCCATTAAATTCTGAGTGCTGCCCAGTTGGTGTGGCTCAGCAGTTGAGTTTTGACCCAGGAACCAAGAGGTCACGGGTTCGATTCCCAGTTTGGGCACATGCCCAAGTTGCAGGCTCGATCCCCAATAGGGGCATGCAAGAGACAGCCAATAGATGATGATCCTCTCTCATTGATGTTTCTGTCTCTCTCTCTCTCCCTTCCTCTCTAAAAATCAATAAAAACATTTTTAAAAATTCTGAGTACTTATTGAGTTTTATGCACTCTTCCAAGTCCTAAGGATTTATGAATAAGATATTATCTGCTGCTCTTAAGGATTTGTGGCTTAGTAAGGAAGGCAGACAAAAATCAGTAGTATCCTGGGGTAAGTTTCAAGGGCACCTTGGGAGTACCCTGTGTGCTGTGCCGGTTTACTAGTACTATCTTCAGTTCTTTGCTAGTATGAGTGGTGTATGAAGACTATTTGATACATAAGCTTTTTTTACAACCAGGAGTTGGATGTTTAGATTTTTTAAATTTTCAACCTTTTTCTATTTATTGAAGATGATAAATTATCTTCTAATGACTTTAGCTGCATCCCACAAATGATACATCATTTTTATTATTTATTTCAAAATATGTTCATTGTGATACCTTTCCTGACTCATAGGTTATTTAGCAGTGCATTTATTATTTTCCAGACGGGGAGATTTTACAGTTATTTATTCCTCATTTAATTACACTGTGGTCTGAAAACATTCTGTAGGATTTTAATTCAGTGGAAATGGATGAGATTTGCTTTATGGTCTAGCTCAGCGGTTCTCAACCTGTGGGTCGCGACCCCTTTGGCGGTCGAACAACCCTTTCACAGTGGTCGCCTAAGACCATCCTGCATATCAGATATTTACATTACGATTCGTAACAGTAGTAACATTACAGTTATGAAGTAGCAACGAAAATAGTTTTATGGTTGGGTCACAACATGAGGAACTGTATTTAAAGAGCCAGAAGATTGAGAACCACTGGTCTAGCTTGATTACTTTTTGTAAATATTCTTTGCCTGGGAAATTTGTATTTTCTGCAGTTGTTAAAGATGGGATTCTATATCAGTTTGGTCAAGTTTATCGTGTTACTCAAATATTTTGTATTTTAATTTTTAATTTACATGTTCTATCAGTTTTTGAAAGTGGTATATAAAATTTCCCACTACAATTGTTTCTCATAATTTTTTATCTATTTTCTTCATATTTTGAGATTGTTTTAATAGATACATGAAATTTTAGAATTATTAAATCTTCTGGTGAATGAAGCTGTTTGTTATGAATTCTTTTATTCTATACTTTTAAAATAGTGAAACTTTGCTTTGATCAGTTTTTCATTGTATAACTTTTCTTCCCCTTTGCTGTCCATCTTTTTGTGGTCTTATATTTAACTAGAGGCCTGGTGCACGGGGAGGGGGGTCCCTCCTGCACCCTCTCCAATCCGAGACCCCTCAGGGGATGTCCAATTCGCAATCCGGAACCACTGGCTCCTAACCACTCACCTGTCTGCCTGCCTGATCACCCCTAACTGCTCCCCTGCCAGTCTGATCGCCCCCTAACTGCCCCCTCCCCCTGCCAGCCTTATCTCCCCCTAACAGGTTCCCCCTGCCAGCCTGATCGCCCCTAACTGCCCTCCCCTGCTGGCCTGATCGTCCCTAACTGCCTCTGCCCCAGCCCCCACCACGTGGCTTTGTCTGGAAGATGTCCGGTCTAATTAGCATATTACCCTTTTATTAGGATAGGTGTGTCCCTGGTAAGCAGGATATAGTTGCTTTTGTTTTATGTTTTGTTTTTAAACCAGTGTGAAAACCTTGGTGTTTTAATTTGAGCATCTGGCTGATTACATTCAATAATGATATATTTTGTGTTTATAATTACAGCGGTACTACTTGCATTCTAGTTCTATCTGTTCTGTTTTTCTCTTTCTTATACCTTCTTTTTGTGTGAGTTATGATTTTATGTGTTTGTTGGCAACAGCCGCCGCATTATTAGAAGTTATACATTCTTATATACTATTATGTTAGTGGCTACCCTAGAGACTACAGCATACATCCTTGACTTACCAATGTGTATTATTAATTGGTACTTCCTCCAAACAATTCAAGGAGCTAAGAATGCTCATATTCCAGTTATCCCTCCTCAAGTTACATTGTTGAAATGTATATGTGTGTGTGTAAATATATATTTTACCCTATAACATGATTGGTTTAGGTTTGCCCACATATTTCTCATGTTACTCTCTATTCTTTCTGCATCTGCAGATTTTCATTTAGGAATCTTTTCATTCTGACTAAATAACACATTTAAGTATTTCTTTTAGTTGGACCTTCTGGCGATTACTCCTTTTTCAGAAAAGGTCTTTGTTTCACCATTATTTTGTTGTTGTTTTTTGGTGGGGTTTTTTTGTATTTTTTTTTAAATAAGTATTGTTCAGATTATTACAGTTGTTCCTCTTTTTTCTCCCCATAGCTCCCCTCCACTCGGTTCCCACCCCACCTCATGCCCTTACCCCCCCCCCCATTGTCCTCGTCCATAGGTGTTCAATTTTTGTCCAGTCTCTTCCCGCACCCCCCACAACCCTTCCCCCCTGAGAATTGTCAGTCCACTCCTTTTCTATGCCCCTGATTCTATTACATTCACCACTTTATTCTGTTCATCATATTTTTATTCACTTGATTTTTAGATTCACTTGTTGATAGATATGTATTTGTTGTCACTTTGTTATTCATAATTTTTATCTTTTACCTTTTCTTCTTCTTCCTCTTCTTAAAGAATACCCTTCAGCATTTCATGTAATATTGGTTTGGTGGTGATGAACTCCTTTAGCTTGTTCTTATCTGTGAAGCTCTTTTTCTGAACTTTAATTCTAAATGATACCTTTGTTGGGTGAGTAATCTTGGTTGTAGGTTCTTGGCATTCATCACTTTGAATATTTCTTGCCACTCCCTTCTGGCCTGCAAAGTTTCTGTTGAGAAATCAGCTGACAGTTGTATGGATACTCCCTTATAGGTAACTACCTGTTTTTCTCTTGCTGCTTTTAATATTCTCTCTTTGTCTTTTGCCCTTGGTATTTTATTTATTTATTTTTTTTCTTGGTTTAATAAAGAATTTATTTTTTTTAAATAAATCTTTATTGTTCAGATTATTACAGTTGTTCCTCTTTCCCCCCCCCCCCCATAGCTCCCCTCTGCCCAGTTCCCACCCCACCCTCTGCCCATTACCCCCCACTGTCCTCATCCATAGGTGTACGCTTTTTGTTGCCGGGTCAGAGGTCATACACATGGAAAATGTAACTCTTTCCATCCGCAACGTGTCCCTGTGCTCAGAAAGGTCTCTCATGACTTGTTCACGCTCTACTCAGAAAGGGTACGGAGCCACGTAACAGCTTTTTAAAATAATGTGTCCTCTTATGTTTAAAATGAGGATTTCACTGCCAAAAGTGAGGAGAAAGCAACACTACAGCTGCTCTCGCCCCTCTCGTCCTTCGGGTGATAGTTGTGCGTGGGGCTGCGAGCTGGTTCACAGGTTGTCAATGAAGCCATCTGGGCAGCTTGAGTGGTTCCGCCGGCTTCCCAGGGGCCGTCGCAGCCTCGCAGGAGCCGTCGCAGCCTCGCAGGAGCCGTCGCAGCCTCCCAGGGGCTGTCGCAGCCTCCCAGGGGCCATTGCAGCTTCACACAGCCTCTCAGGGGGCATCGGAGCCTTGCAGGGGCTGTCGCAGCCTCACGCAGCCTTGCAGGGGCCGCCGTAGCCCCACGCAGCCTCTTGGGGCATCAGAGCCTCGCAGGGACCGTCGCAGCCTCACCCAGCCTTGCAGGGGCGCCGCATCCCACGTTGGGGGTGAAGGTGCAAGACAGAAGCTCCTCTCGCTGTCTCTCCTGCTGCTTCCTTGCGTGTCGCCGATGCTGTAAGTTTCTGAGAGCAGTCTGCAGGTCCTGGACATCATACTTTAACTGGTCAACACGAAGTTTGTCATCCTGTCTTTTGTTGGGAGGCTCCTTGCTGGACAAAACCTGCAGGTGTTCTAGCTGGCTGAATATCTGGTATGCTTGCTTGGATTTCGTTTTCTACTAAGTGCACAGACTGCTTGTCTGCCGTCTCCTGGCGTCCCATGTGAGACTGGATCTGGTGAACCTGCTTGTGCGTTTGCTGGTACAGTGGTTCCATGTCACCGGCCCAGCCAGGTCCAGCTCCGGCTTCCTCCGAACCTGATTCTGTTTCTTGAGTGTGTCCCTTATGGATGCGAGGAGTTGAAATCTGCAGTTTGTTGGGTTAGGCTGCAAAAGCGCAGGTGGTTCCTTTTGTGCCACTGGCACAGCTTGGGTGGGGATGTAAATTGAGTAGGGCAGGGTCTCAGGGAATCACCAGGGCGGAGCAAACAGCAATGGCATCTCCACGACTCCTCGCCTCTCCACGACTCCGCATCTCCGTGTCCTCAAGTGCTGGCGAGCAGCTCCGTGAGAAAGCCACCCTCACTCTCTGACCCACTGCAAGGCAGTCCCGCCTCTCCCCGTAGGGGTCTGGGACCTCAGAATCCCGCCCTAAACAAGCTCAGTGGATTCGAGAGCTTGTATCCCCTTCCAGTTGAAAAAAAACGCGCATCCAGTTGCAGCCCGCCTGGCGCGCGACTCCGTACTTCTGTTCTTGACGCCTCTGCTCATACCTACTACTCAGTCTCAATGCCCTTCTTTCTTTCCTTCCAGTTGTAGAACTTCCACTGGGCAAGTTTTCCCATGGTTCTGAATGATAGCTGTTTTGCCTTATAGTTGGTAGTTTCAATGTTGTTGTGGGAGGCAGCACACACAGGTCTATACCTTATGCCGCCATCTTGGTTCTCTGCCCTTGGTATTTTAATTATGATGTGTCTTGGTGTGGTCCTCTTTGGATTCCTTTTGTTTGGGTTTCTCTGTGCTTCCTGGACTTGTAAGTCTATTTCTTTCACCAGGTAGGGGAAGTTTTCTGTCATTATTTCTTCTAATAGGTTTTCAATATCTTGCTTTCTCTCTTCTTCTGGCACCCCCATAATTTGGATGTTGGTACACTTGAAGTCTCAGAGGCTCCTTACACTACCTTTGTATTTTTGGATTCTTTTTTCTTTTTGCTTTTCCGGTTGGATGTTTTCTGCTTCTTCATATTTCAAATCTTTGACTTGATTCTTGGGATCCTCTAGTCTGCCGTTGGATCTCTGTATAATATTCTTTATTTCAGTCAGTATATGCTTAATATTTAATTGGTCCTTTTTTATATCCTTCAGGGTCTCACTAAAATTCTTGGACATTTCTAGAAGATTCTTGAGTAACCTTATAACCGTCATTTTGAACTCTATATCCAGTAGTTTGCTTTCCTCCATTTCTTTCATTTGTGACATGTTTCTTTGTCTCCACATTTTTTATGCTTCCCTGTGTTGGTAGAGTGGCTTTGTGTGCTAGGTGTCCTATAGGGCCCAGTGGCTCAGCCTCCCCAATTACCTGAGGTGCACACTCTTGGTGCACCCCTTTGTGGGCTTTGTGCACAGTCTTGTTGTAGTTAAGCCTTGATTGTTGTAGGTATCACTGGGAGGAATTGACCTCCAGGCCAATTGGCTGTGAGAATCAGCTGTGTTTATGGTGGGAGAACTTCTATGCTGGAGACACCCTTATGGGGCAAGACTTGCTTCAGTGGGGCTTTGGTGCTCACTGAGTCTGCCCCCTGAGTGTGTCCCTTATCTGAGGAGTTGTAATCTGGATGGTCTCACTCTGACCACTGGGTACACTGACTCTTGGATCTCCAAGGAGGTGCAATGTCAGCTGTTGGGGGCCAGATGTAAGCTGGCAAGTTCCTTGCACCTCCTGAAGGGGCTAGCAAGTTACCCACATAGTTTTCCCAGACTTGTTTGGATGGCGATTATCAGTAGAATGAGAACAGCCTTTCATGGCTTACCAAGAAGTCTGTAACTATTTACTGAGATAAGCTGTACTGAGAACTTGTCCTTCTGCTGTGTCTCTCCCTTAGAGATTAAGAGGAACAAAGAATACATTCCTCTTGACAGACCTCCTATTCAGTGTGTTGTGTATAAACAGGACTGTGTGGCTAATAAAGTTGCTCCAGTCCCTCAAGAGCTGCAGTCCTCCTGATCCCGCTTTCCTGTCTTTCTTTCTTTTCTCAATTCCCACCTCCCTGCGTCAGCCCGGCTCAACCTGTCAGGCTGGCCCTGACAGTCAGCCACTGCCTGAGGCCACCCAGCAGGAGCTACAGAGAAATCTGCAGATTCCTTCTCTTTGTTTGGGGTTTGGAGGTGCCTAGATGAGGCACTGCTGTGAAGCAATGCAGGCTGCTGAGGAGCCTTAGGCCTTCTTTTGGAAGCTCTGGGGTTCTTTGACCCAGCTGCAGTTTGTTGGGTTTTAGATTGCAAAAGGCCAGTCCATTCATATGCAAAAGCCTCTGCATACAGCTTGGGTGGGGTTGTAAATTGGGTGGGGCAGGGTCTCAGGGAATCACTGGACGGTGCAAACAGCAATGGTTGCCTGTCAGCCCTGCCCCAATAGGTCCCTGGGTCTCTGTGTCCTGCGGTCCCGTGCAGAAACAACGAATGCTGTCAGCACCTCTGAGAGAAAGCCGCCCTCGCATTCCGGCCTGATGCCAGACAGTCCAGTTTTCTCCCCGTATGAGTCTGGGTCCCCAGAGTCTCACCCGGAACTGGAGTTCAGAGCAAGCAGGAGCTTGTATCTCCCATCCGATTGAAAATTGCCATCCCGTTTCTCGCACCTCCGTACCTCCGCTCTTCCGCACCTTCTACAAGTCTCAATGCGCTTTTCTCTTTCCCTCTAGTTGTCGAACTTCCACCCAGCCAGCCTTCCCGTGGTTCTGGATGATATCTGTTTTGTCTTTTAGTTGTAGTTTTGATGTGGTCCTGCGAGGCAGCAAGTTCAGGTGTTTACCTATGTCGCCATCTTGGTTCCTCCCTGTATTGTCCTTAGTTTGGTCTGTTTCATCATTATTTTGAAGAATAATTTTGCTTGACATCCAGTTCTAGGTTGGCAGATACATTCTTTCAAGATTTTGAATGTTTCATTCTAAAACCTTCTGGCTTCCACTGTTTCTGGTGAGACATCAGTAACAGTCTTATTTTCATTTCCTTGGAAGTTAATCTCTTTTATTGACTGCTTAAATTTTCTTTCTGTCTTTGTCAGAAGTGTTTTTCAGATAGGCACCACTTTGGTTTCTTTTTATATAATATCTAATTATCTGCTAAACTCTCATCTTTTATGCTTGAACATATTGAAGTTATTTTTAAATATCTGCCTGATTATTATTTGACACCCCTGCATATCCGTTTTATTGTAGATCGTTTATTGTTTTTCTTTCTTAGCTTCCTGATTGCTTGGTTATTCATTTGTTTGCTTGTTTATTTTAGCCCCAAACACTGTATATGAAAAATTATAGGAATACATTCATACCTGGGGTGATGTTTTCTTCTTGCATAGAGCATTTTGCTTTACTTAGGGCTGGCAGCTTGGGACATTAGAATCCATGATCACCTAGTCCAGTTTCAGGACGAGAGGCCTGGACGCTGGGCTTGGCTCTCTGGGAGGGCCAGTCTGCTTCACTCTCACTAACACAGGTTTCTCAGTCTTGACAGGAGTGACCTTTGGCACCCATCAGATGCCAGCAGCACCCCTTACCCAGATGTGACAGCTGAAAGGTCTCCAGAGTTCAAGAAATGTTTGCTGGAGAACAAAATCACTCTACTTAAGACCGACTAACACATGTTTGAGCCCAATTAAAAGTAGTGGGTTTGTCTGGTCTCACCTTGACAGGCCCTGGAGTCCAGTGTTTATCCCAGTGGCTCTGAGATTGCCAAAATGAATTAAATAATTCATAATTCATTTCAGGTGGATTTCTGTCAACAATGATTATAATAAAAAACAGTACTTTTGGTACTTAGGAAAACAGTCTTCACTTATCAGTTGTCTAGTAGGTCACTAGTGATCTGAAAAATTCAGTTATGTGGCCCAGCTATTCCCTTGATTTTAGATAAAATATGTTTTGTAATAGTTGAAAGAGTAGCTAATTGATTTTATAGAATTGATACAGTAATTATTTTCCTTTTCTAGGTCACCTACAATGGCTGGAGGACTGTTTGCCATGAATAGAAGCTACTTCAGTGAACTTGGGCAATATGACAGTGGCATGGATATCTGGGGAGGAGAAAACTTGGAAATATCATTTCGGGTAATTTTATCTTTTTTTGCATGCTTCATTGTTTGTATGTAATGGAATATAATTTTCATCCATGATCCCGTATTATCTGTAAATTCTCTTTATCTTTATTAAGAAATTATCCTAGTGATTGCTACTTTGCCATCATCTGAGATATGGGTAATAGCCTTTCAGAATGTCAAAAGCATATAAGCAGCCTTATATTTATAAGAATTCAGAAAGGAATGATTGGGTGTCAATTCAGAGGACTTAATGAGCATTTAATATAGTTTTGTTCTTGCTGTATACAGTTGGGATCAGATTTCCCTGATTGCCCAAGATTGTCTGGTTCACAGTGTTTCCCTAGAGAAATTAGTAATAGCTCCCCATTTCACTTTTAGAAGTAGCCTAGTTTATATGACAAATTTTTCATCAGCTCATGTATAGCTTACTGAATCCCTTTCATATACAAGTACCTCCAACCTGAGGAAGAAGCGAGAGGGAGGGAAAGAACTCAGAAGTCCCCGTTCCCCACCTCCCATCTCCTGATCCAGATAGATCGACATTCAGACAATAGCACAAAGCCTTGTGCATATGTCATTTTGTATTTCTGCAAATGTATTGACCACAGTATTTTTACAAGGTAGCTTTTCTTACATAATCTTTCAAATTTTAAAGTTGAAAGGAATAATAGATATTAGTTCAGTCTTATTTTGTAAATAAGGTATTTGAGTCCCACAAAAATTAAATAACTGTATAAAGTAACTCAGTCGAAAATAAACTTTAAACCAGAACCAAGGTCTTTTATATCTTAACTAGAGTTATTCTGTATATTTTATACAACTTTTTTCTTTAAAAAGTTATATATACATTTTATAAGAAAGTACCTATAAAACTGAAATTACAGGACCTGCTAAGCATTCCTTGTCCCTAAGTCCTGAAGATCAAGTTTTTTTGATCTAGTAAAACAATAGTATATGACAGTAAAATAATATTACATTAAGAGTTTACTTTTTAAAAAAATCATACAGATGGTTATAAAAAATATGGCGTTTGGCTTTCTTCTATTTGAATAGTTACATCTATTAAGATAAAGCATCTTGCAAAGTCCTACAAACAGCTGTTTAATAAAGATTAGTTTCACAACAAGTCATACACTGACTTCATAGCACTGTGAGGCAACTATTGATACTTGCTTTGCTTCTGACCAGATTTGGATGTGTGGGGGTAAGCTCTTCATCATCCCTTGCTCCAGAGTCGGACACATTTTCCGGAAAAGGCGACCCTATGGTTCCCCTGAAGGCCAGGACACCATGACACACAACTCCTTGAGGCTGGCACACGTTTGGTTGGATGAATATAAGGTGAGCTTAGATTTCTCATTGAGAAGGAAGAATTAGGCCATCTCCTTTGGGGATGGCTTTGGTTGCTTTTCGCTCTTGCACATTTCTGTTTGGGGGACCATCTCCTTTTAGGTTCCTTTTCTCTCGCGTTTCTTCGCCTAGGGTTTCACTCTTCTGTTTTGATCTTCTTTTCATTTTCTAAGTGACTACTCAATAAGAGGTAATGTAGCCAACCAGGATCAGAAGAAACTCTGTTTCTCTTCAGTTTCTTTAGTCGTTCTGGTCCCCCTCCTATAACTCCCACCAAACCTGACTCTGGTCATGTTGTATCCTTCTGGTCGTTTTCTCTGTTAGATGCAGCCTGCAATATTATTTTCTTTGTAATAGCTTTATTGAGGTATAATTCACAAACAATTTTTTAGAACATTTTATCACCCCAAAAAGAACTGTATCCTACCCTAGACAACCAGTAATCGGCCGCCTCATTTTATGGATTTCCCTATTCTGGACATTTTATACAAATGTAATCTCGCAATATGGGGCCTTTTGTGACCATCTTTTTTCATTTAGAATGATGTCCGTTTCATCCATATTATACCATGTATCAATTCCTTTTTATTGTGAAATAATATTCCATTGTGAACATACTGCATTTTGTTTATCCTTTCATGAGTTCATGGACATTTGGGTTGTTTCCACTTTCTGACTCTTATGAAAAATGCTGTGAACATTTGTGCACAATTAATTTCTTTACACAAGCATTTATTGAGCACCTACTGCATACTACCAGCTTATGTCAGGTGTGGGGGGATACAAAGATGACTAAGGCATTGCACAGTAATTTTTTTAACACTGAGGTAAATGCAAGTGGAGGGGTCCATACGTGTCCTGTGGGAAGGATGAAGCGGCTTGCTATACTTGGGGAGAAGAGGTAGGCACCTGTCACTCTCTTCTGCAACATTGGTTGCCTCCTCCCTACATTGGACTGAGCTCCTTGAGGTCCAGCTCTATGCTAATCATCTTGGAATCACCACTGTATAACACAGCAGCTCTAAAATGTGGTCCACAGACCCAGGAAAGTCCTGAGCACCCTTGCAGGTCATCTGCCGGTGCAAAGCTGTTTTCACAGTCAGATTTGTAGTGAATGTGCCGTGTCCCCATGTTGACATCCTCTTCGTGTTCTCTGTTAGTGTTCATGGCCATTATGCAGAGAGCACTTGTGCTGTGGGTTGGGGACAGTGGTTGTCACCAGGAAAAATATGTGCAGGCAATCATAAGCAGATCTTCAGCCCTGCTGAAGGTGTCCATCAACCTTTTGATGGACATCCTGCATTTATTATGCTAACTACTGTTCCTAATCTCCAGCATATCCCCCTTCTTGTTTTATTTTAAAAATCAATCACATTCATGTCCTTTTAAATTGCTGCCAGGCATCAAAGGAATCAGTCTGCAGTAAGCTCCTTTCTAGGCCAACAGTTCTTTGAGTCCCCTTTCCAGTATCCAACAGTTTTTTATGGGTTCTCTTCCCAATCACTGTCGAATAGTTTTTCCATGGGTTCCCTGTGACATGACACTAATGATACTCTAGTTCTGGATGGTGGACAAACGATGAGCAATGTCAATGCCGGTCCGACCTTCTTTGGCCTGGTCCTGGGCAACCTGCAGCTGTGCACAGCTGCTGACTGCTAGCATGGCAAGGCATCTTCACCATCCTCATCTCTGGTCTGTTTCTCCTCTTTCGTCAGCGTGTTGCTTGGGGCCACTGCTATCTGTGGCTGGAGTAATCTGGTCAGTTCCTCTCTTGAATCCATTGTTGCAGGAATCCACATGTGCTTGGAGTTTTCTGGAAATACAGAAGCATATTCTCAACCAAAGGTTAATAAAGTGATCCTTTCTATAAACTAGACTCTCGGGATCTTTTCATTTTTCTCACCATTTTCCTTTGGCTTATTCTGACACCATGTGTGTCTTGCCATCAGCATTACAAGTGAAAAAAATTTTAAAGTAAAAAACTTTAAAGTCATTAAGGCTTGATGTAATTTATGTACAGGATATTTCTCCACTATCCCCACTTTTTTTGTTTTAAATATTATTAAGAGGCTTTTGGAAATTTTGCAATGCAGTCTTGATAGCTTTTAATTCAGTTCTTAGCACATAAGTATGACTGGTCTAAATTCATTGCATGATAAACAGCTTTACTATGAGATGAATCATCAGTAAAAAAATTAGTTAATGCTTCAAGAATAGTTTCCTGCCTAGTACAACTAAGTTCTCTGGAATATTCACTTATTTTAATTTGCCAATTTAAATTAGTCTGAAATAAGGCTTATTTTTTAACTTCATTTGTGCTTCGCTGTGGACAGTAAATGACACTAACTGAACTTCTGCTATCAGTCTTTAAGTATACCCATATAATAAGCTTTGATAGGGAGGCAAGAACATAAATTACTTACTTTTCTTTTTGAGGCTTAACACATTGATTCTTAATTACAACTTTCTAGACATTTGAAGGAAGTTTTCTTCCATTTCTTTCCTAGAGTAATTTCTAGGTCATATTTAGGGAGTTTCTTTTAAAAACTTTTTCTTTCTTTTACACCAAGCAACAAACATGGTTGCTTTTCATATGCTAGCTGATACTGCTGCCTACTTTTTAAGTGACTGTCTTTGTAGTTGACTACATTAAGTATGAGATTTAATGCTTGAATAATAACCTTCAGTTTACCCTGTAAATATTAGCAGAAGAGATCTTAAAATCTTAAAATTTCTCCTCTTTAGTAAGCTTAAAATTTACTTTTAAACAGTATTCTTTTTGGCAGCACTTATTTGCATACACAGGGATTATGGGAAGTCTCAGTAACTTTCAGAGGACTTTACTAGATTTGTTCGACATTTTGGCTTCTCATATAACTGAAATTATATGAGACTGTGTTTATATTTTAAAAAGCTAACTTATTCAGTAATTAAAGTAGGCATCTCTATTGAAAAAGTAAGGTAAGCAAACTTATACATTTGATCTAGGAGGTACAAATTCCATCCCTTCCCCCAGCCTATCTAAAATGCAGGCTGCCTGAGGCTTTTGTTTTTTAAAATTCCGTTGCTTTTGTTTTTTTAAAATTCCGATGCTGAAGAAACACTTCGCAACTTTGCCTTGCCCTCCCTTAAAGTTTAAAACCTTTATAACATTTAAAATATATGTATATAAATAAAATACAGTTATTAATTTTTATTTGATAAAGCTTTCCACATGATTTTAAGTATATTGGATAGGACTATTTCAAAAATTATTTCTTTTAAGAAGAGAGAATAAATTCTTTGAATCACTCCAGGATCCTTAGAATGCTCCAAAAGTGATTTCTCGGTTAAAATCTTGAAATTTAACTTGGAAAGACCATCCTAAAGATTATATTACTTTTTATAATTATTCTAAAAGATACCATTTAAACTTAAACTTTTTTATATTAAAAATTTGGTTGAGGAGAAACCAAGATGGCAGCATAGGTAAACACCGGAAATTGCTGCCTCCCACAACAAATTCAAAAATACAACTAAAAGACAAAATGGACATCATCCAGAACCACAGGAAGGCTGGCTGAGTGGAAATTCTACAACTAGAAGGAAAGAGAAAAGCACACTGAGACTCAGAAAAGGTGCGGAAGTGCAGAGGTACGGAGGCGCACATGGCAAGGGCTGGCAACCGAGGACGCGGCTGTCTTTTTTAATCCGAAGGGGGTCACAAGCCCCCCACTGCTCTGAACTCCAGTTCCGGGCAAGTCTCTGGGGACCCAGACTCATACAGGGAGAAACTGGACTGTCTGGCAGCGGGCAGAACTCGGAACTCAAGGGTGGCTTTCTCTCAAAGGTGCTTGCAGCCATTACCGGAACACTGAGATGCGGGGCCCCTTAGGGCATGGCTGAGAATCAGCCATAGCTGCCTGCTCCACCCTGTTGATTCCCTGAGACCCCGCCCCACCCAAGCTGCGGCAGAGGCTTTTGCATATGAATGCCCTGGCCCTTTGCAATCTAAAATTACCTAACAAACTGCAGCTGGGTCAGAGAGTCCTAGAACATCCAAAAGAAGGCCCAAGGCCCCACAGCAGCTTGCACTGCTTCACAGCTGGGCCTCATCTAGGCACCTCCAAACCCCAAACAAAGAAGAAGAATCTGCAGATCTCTCCTTAGGTCCTGCTGGGTAGCCTCAGGCAGAGGCTAAATTAGCACCTCCTTAGAGATCCAAGAGCCAGTGTACCCAGTGGTCAGAGTGGGACCCTCCAGATTACAACTCCTCAGATCCATAAGGGACACACTCAGGGGGCAGACTCAGTGAGCACCAAAGCCCCACTGAAGCAAGTCTTGCCTCATAAGGGTGTCTTCAGCACAGAAGTTCTCCCACCGTAGACACAGCTGATTCTCACAGCCAATTGGCCTGGAGGTCAATTCCTCCCAGTGATACCTACAACAATCAAAGCTTAACTACAACAAGACTGTGCACAAAGCCCACAAAGGGGTGCACCAAGAGTGTGCACCTCAGGTAATTGGGGAGGCTGAGCCACTGGGCCCTATAGGACACCTAGGACACAAAGCCACTCTACCAACACAGGGAAGCATAAAAAATGTGGAGACAAAGAAACAGGTCACAAATGACAGAAATTGAGGAAAGCAAACTACTGGTTGTAGAGTTCAAAACCACAGTTTTAAGGTTTTTCAAGAACTTTCTAGAAACTGCCGATAAATTTAGTGAGACCCTCAAAAGAAATCTAGTGAGACCCTCAAGGTTATGAAAAAGGACCAACTAGAAATTAAGCATACACTGACTGAAATAAAGGATATTATGCAGAGTTCCAACAGTAGACTAGAGGATTGCAAGTATCAAGTCAAAGATTTGAAATACGAAGAAGCAAAAAACACCCAACCAGAAAAGGAAAATGAAAAAGAATCCGAAAATACGAAGATAGCGTAAGGAGCCTCTGGGACAGCTTCAAGCGCACCAACATCAGAATTATAGGGGTGCCAGAAGAAGAGAGAGAGCAAGATATTGAAAACCTATCTGAAGAATTAATGACGGAAAACTTCCTCTACCTGGTGAAAGAAATAGACTTACAAGTCAAGTCCGGGAAGCGCAGAGAACCCCAAACAAAAGGAATCCAAAGAGGACCACACCAAGACACATCATAATTAAAATGCCAAGTCCAAAAGACAAAGAGAGAATCTTAAAAGCAGCAAGAGAAAGACAGTCAGTTACCTACAAGGGAGTGCCCATACTACTGTCAGCTGATTTCTCAACAGAAACTTTGCAGGCCAAAAGGGAGTGGCAAGAAATATTCAAAGTGATGAATAATAAGAACCTACAACCAAGATTACTTTACCCAGCAAAGCTATCATTCAGAATTGAAGGTCAGATAAAGAGCTTCACAGATAAGAAAAAGCTAAAGGAGTTCATCACCACCAAACCAGTATTATATGAAATGCTGAAAGGTATCCTTTAAGAAGAGGAAGAAGAAGAAGGTAAAGATACAAATTATCAACAACAAATACACATCTATCAACAAGTGAATCTAAAAGTCAAGTGAATAAATAATCTGATGAACAGAATAAACTGGTGATTGTAATAGAATCAGGGGCATAGAAAGGGAGTGGACTGACTATTCTTGGGCGGGAAAGGGGTGTGGGGGATGCGGGAAGAGACTGGACAAAAATCGTACACCTATGGATAAGGACAGTGTGTGGGGGGCGGGGGTGGCGGATAAGGGCAGAGGCTGGGGTGGGAACCGAGTGGAAGGGAGCTATGGGGTGAAAAAAAGAGGAACAACTGTAATAATCTTGAAAAAAAATGAAATGACTATAAAATAAAAAGATGTGATCACAGGAGTGGTTAAGAGCCATGTTAGGCATTCATTTGTTGTTTTTTTGTTAGACTGATTGAACTGTTGACAAGTATTTATTAAGCATCTTATTCATGCAAAATATTTTATGACAAAATAAATTGCAACTATCTCAAAAAAAAAAATTGGTTGAGACCACACAATTAATCCTCTTTATTAATTAGACCACATAAAATATTATATCTTAGGTTGAAGTTTTACCGCACTTGGTACATTAATATATATCTATTTTTTAAATATATTTTTATTGAGTTTTTACAGAGAGGAAGGGAGAGTGATAGAGAGTTAGAAACATCGATGAGAGAGAAACATCGATCAGCTGCCTCCTGCACCCCCCCCCCCCCCCCCCACTGGGGATGTTCCTGCAACCAAGGTACATGCCCTTGACCGGAATCGAACCTGGGACCCTTCAGTCTGCAGGGTGACACTCTATCCACTGAGCCAAACCGTCTAGGGCTACATTAATATATATTAAACTACTAATTTCTCTAGAGAAAATATAAGAATTATTATCTCAAAAATAAATTATTATACTTTATGCCTTTTGTTACTACAACTATATAATTTCTCCTAACTTAATTTGAAATTAAACTCTTAGAAGCCTTAAATTTTAGCTGGCAAGTTAAATATTTAGCATTTCTTAAATTAATAATAACTTTACTTTTTTATTTAAATTAAATCTTTATTGTTCAGATTATTACAGTTGTTCCTATTTTTTCCCCCCATAGCTCCCCTCCACCCGGTTCCCACCCTACCCTCTGCCCTTATCCCCCCCACAAACACACACTCTCCTTATCCATAGGTGTACGATTTTTGTCCAGTCTCTTCCCGCCCCCCATACCCCTTTCCCTGCAAGAATTGTCAGTCCACTCCCTTTCCATGCCCCTGATTCTATTCACCAGTTTATTCTGTTCATCAGATTATTTATTCACTTGATTTTTAGATTCACTTGTTGATAGATATGTATTTGTTGTTCATAATTTTTATCTTTACCTTTTTTGTCTTCCTCTTCTTAAAGGATACCTTTCAGCATTTCATATAATACTGGTTTGGTGGTAATGAACTCCTTTAGCTTTTTCTTATCTGTGAAGCTCTTTATCTGACCTTCAATTCTAAATGATAGTAGCTTTGCTGGGTAAAGTAATCTTGGTTGTAGGTTCTTGTTATTCATCACTTTGAATATTTCTTGCCACTCCCTTCTGGCCTTGATAGTTTCTATTGAGAAATCAGCTGATAGTCATATGGGTACTCCTTTGTAGGTAACTAACTGTTTTTCTCTTGCTGCTTTTAAGATTCTCTCTTTGTCTTTTGGTCTTGGCATTTTAATTATGATGTGTCTTGGTGTGGTCCTCTTTGGATTCCTTTTGTTTGGGTTTCTTTGTGCATCCTGGACTTGTAAGTCTATTTCTTTCACCAGGTAGGGGAAGTTTTCTGTTATTATTTCTTCAAATAGGTTTTCAATATCTTGCTTTCTCTCTTCTTCTGGCACCCCCATAATTCAGATGTTGGTACACTTGAAGTTGTCCCAGAGGCTCCTTACACTATCTTCATATTTTTGGATTCTTTTTTCTTTTTTCTTTACTGGTAGGGTGTTTTCTGCTTCTTCGTATTTCAAATCTTTGACTTCATACCTGCGATCCTCTAGTCTGCTGTTGGATGTCTGTATAATATTCTTTATTTCAGTCAGTGTATGCTTAATTTCTAGTTGGTCCTTTTTCATAACCTTGAGGGTCTCACTAGATTTCTTTTGAGGGTCTCACTAAATTTATCGGCAGTTTCTAGAAAGTTCTTGAAAAACCTTAAAACTGTGGTTTTGAACTCTACAACCAGTAGTTTGCTTTCCTCAATTTCTGTCATTTGTGACCTGTTTCTTTGTCTCCACATTTTTTATGCTTCCCTGTGTTGGTAGAGTGGCTTTGTGTCCTAGGTGTCCTATAGGGCCCAGTGGCTCAGCCTCCCCAATTACCTGAGGTGCACACTCTTGGTGCACCCCTTTGTGGGCTTTGTGCACAGTCTTGTTGTAGTTAAGCTTTGATTGTTGTAGGTATCCTGGAGGAATTGACCTCCAGGCCAATTGGCTGTGAGAATCAGCTGTGTCTACGGTGGGAGAACTTCTGTGCTGAAGACACCCTTATGAGGCAAGACTTGCTTCAGTGGGGCTTTGGTGCTCACTGAGTCTGCCCCCTGAGTGTGTCCCTTATGGATCTGAGGAGTTGTAATCTGGAGGGTCCCACTCTGACCACTGGGTACACTGGCTCTTGGATCTCTAAGGAGGTGCTAATTTAGCCTCTGCCTGAGGCTACCCAGCAGGACCTAAGGAGAGATCTGCAGATTCTTCTTCTTTGTTTGGGGTTTGGAGGTGCCTAGATGAGGCCCAGCTGTGAAGCAGTGCAAGCTGCTGTGGGGCCTTGGGCCTTCTTTTGGATGTTCTAGGACTCTCTGACCCAGCTGCAGTTTGTTAGGTAATTTTCAGATTGCAAAGGGCCAGGGCATTCATATGCAAAAGCCTCTGCCACAGCTTGGGTGGGGCGGGGTCTCGGAATCAACAGGGCAGAGCAAGCAGCTATGGCTGATCCTCAGCCCTGCCGTAACTGCCCTCCCCTGCCCTCCTCACCACTGCCCTAAGAGGCCCCAGGTGTCAGTGTCCCGTGGTAATCGCTGCAAGCACCTCTGAGAGAAGCCTGCCCTTGAGTTACGCCCGATGCCAGACAGTCCAGTTTCTCTCTGTATGAGTCTGGGTCCCCAGAGACTCACCCGGAACTGGAGTTCAGAGCAGTGGGGGGCTTGAGACTCCCTCCCGATTGAAAAAGACAAGCGCATCCTCAGTTGCCAGCCCTGTTCACTAGCGCGCCTCCGTACCTCTGCACTTTACTTCCGCACCTTTTCTGAGTCTCAGTGTGCTTTTCTCTTTCCTTCTAGTTGTAGAATTTCCACTTAGCCAGCCTTCCTGTGGCTCTGAATGTTTTGTCTTTAGTTGTATTTTTGAAGTGGTTGTGCGAGGCAGCAATTTCAGGTGTTTACCTGTGTCGCCATCTTGGTTTCTCCTAACTTTACATTTTTTTTAAGAACATATTTCAACTAAAATACAAGACATATTTAATTAATAGATTCAATTCTGTCCTCTAGATTTTTTATATGAGGCAAACTCAGATTAACATTTCAGTATCTGTCATTTCAAAATACCTATATATTCAACAAGTTTTTTATTATTTAATTCAGTAAACTCCAAAGTTGGAAAACTATTTGAGGCTGATGAAACAGGTGTGACCTAGCCTGGTTTATTTAAATGTAAAATTGCCACATTCTTTCTGCTGGGGGAAGGGCAACCAGCCCCTTCCTGAACAAGGATCGAACCCCCACTATTAATACACCTATAATTATAACTGAAAAGCTTTACTACAAATTCTTTATTTTAGCTACATCCAGGTTTCAACAATTTTGAGATTTAAAGCCAATTATTATTATCCAAGGCATTTTGTTTGGCATATTCTGTAACAGAGATAACTTACTGACTTCCTAGTGGCCTTAATGTTAACTTTGGAATGCGGTCTATTACTATTCAAAAACTACTCTTTACTATGGAAACATCAGTCTTGTTGCTTAGAACCTGCCTATATTCTTTCCCTGGGTCATCTCCGACATCTTTTTTGTTGTTGTTGTTGTTGTTGTTGAGAAAAAACAGTCTTTGGTTTTTCTATATCATCCATAAAGAGAGTTAAACTTAGCCCAAAACTATCTAAAATCCGAAATTGGATGGTGCATGAATTTGTCTTAAGCCAGCTTTCTCTCTTTACGAGTACAGAAATCCCAGATGCATTTCTGAATTCTGTAAAACTTTTAAATTACAAACCGGGAAAGAAAAATCATGGCAAAGATGAGACTTTTCGTAGCACTCTCGGGAGTGGGCGTCCATTTTACAGGATCAGCGCGTGTCTCCTAACCCCCACTTGCTGTTTTCTCTGGGGAAATTCAGTAAATGATCTGGCTGCATTTCTTTTCTTACTAAATTAAAAGCATGCTTAATAGAAAATGACAGATCAACAAGACTAAATAAATCAAAGTTCTTTTCCTGAATCTTGTCCTATTCCGCTCTCCATGGCATTGACTAGCTTTTGAAGTTATTTTTGCTAAAATCTGCCTGTCCCAAGGCCCCCTATGGTAATTTTTAAACAAAGCATTAGAGAGTTTCCCTGTGAGAGTTAATAGCTCCGCCCTCTCTGGCTGTGGAGTCTCTCTATAATAGAGGTGGATCCCTGGGGACTTTTGATTCCCAATATGAATTAGGCATTTTGCAATTTGAACAAGAACCCACATAGTTAAAGATGACAACGGCACTCTTTTTCCTTGAGTTTGATTTAAGGAAGTGCCTAATGACATTGGAATTTCTTTATCCTTGAGCATATAAACTAAAAATTTACAATGGTATTTTGCCTTTGAACTAAACTCTTCCCCATTATAGTCTGGCTAGAAAAAGACATTCCCGCCCAGTCTGGATTTGCAACTTCCAAAGCTGGTGCAGGCTTTACACATAGTGAATCTCCCCACCAAATATACTGGTGGACCCCCTCACCTTTTACTGGTGATCCCCACCTTTACTGGTGGAACACTTCTTTTTGCTCAGGCGAATAATCTTCTCCAGATGTCCTTGTCTCAGGTGGCATGAATGCCAGGGTGTTATCCTGCATCTACTAGGGTTCGGGAACCTGGACAAGGGGCTGTGAGTAAATTAATAAAGAGACTAGACACGAAATGTGAACTTGGGAGGCCTTTTTCAACTTGGGAGGCCTTTTTCAACTTGGGAGGCCTTTTTCAACTTGGGAGGCCTTTTTCGGGGGAGCCAGGGAGGCTTAGCTTTAGTAACTGAGCTCCATGAATCTCTGTACCCAGGGCTTTTTATTCATACATTTTGCCCTCTAGAAAGCAGATATACATATCAAAGGTAAGGCCTGGTAAACAATAAAGGACCATCAGGTTGGGGGAAACTGCCCTCAGCTGTCTGGCAGCAGGCAATCAGATGCAGACCCTCAGCCCTGCTGAAGGTGTCCATCAGCCTTTTCATGGACCTCCTGTATTTATTATGCTAACTGCTGTTCCTAGCCTCCAGCATGGGAGGTAGGGCACATGGCCAGGTTGTGGGCTTGATCCCCAGTGGGGTGGGGTGGACATGTGCAGGAGGCAGCCAATCAATGATTCTATCTCTCCCCCTTCCTTTCTGAAATCAAGAAAAAAATAAATAAAAGCTATTAATGTTTAATGTCGCCATAATTATCTGAAATAGTTTTATTAAAATGTTTTCATTAACTTGTATTTTTAAAAATATATTTAACCTAACAACTTACAGGCCGAATGCAGACGTATGAGAATCCAGCTCAGTTCTTTTTAACCATGGAAAAGATTTGCAGGAATACAAAGCAGTGCCACTGTTCTCACTCCATGTTTTGTTCCAAGCATGTTATGTTAATAGGCAATGAGTTCATTTTTATTTTTTTTAAAATATATTTTATTGCCCTGCCGGATTTAGCTCAGTGGACAGAGCGTCAGTCTGCGGACTGAAGGGTCCCAGGTTCGATTCCGGTCAAGGGCATGTACCTGGGTTGCGGGCACATCCCCAGTGGGGGCTGTGCAGGAGGCAGCTGATCGATGTTTCTCTCTCATCGATATTTCTAACTCTCTATCCCTCTCCCGTCCTCTCTGTAAAATATATTTTATTGATTTTTTACAGAGAGGAAGGGAAAGGGATAGAGAGTTAGAAACATCGATGAGAGAGAAACATCCATCAGCTGCCTCCTGCACACTCCCTACTGGGTATGTGCCCGCAACCAAGGTACATGCCCTTGACCTGAATCGAACCTGGGACCCTTGAGTCCGCAAGCCGACGCTCTATCCACTGAGCCAAACAAGTTAGGACTTATTTTTTAATGACTTAAATGTTTTTAAACTTGTGAATTATAACTTCTGGTATGGTAAATATCAATAGATATAACTCACAGAAACAGAACCTCCTTGGAGTCTTCAATAGTTTTGAAGAATATCGAGTCCTGACAAACAGTTTAAAACTGCTGACCTCATATATAGCCCATTTCATCAATTCCAAGTGCATTAGAACCAATTTAAGATATCTGACAATCATTGTCAATTATGGAACTAACTAGAGGCCCAATGTATGAAATTCATGCACTGGGTGGGCAGGGGGGGGGGGGGGTGTCCCTCAGCCCAGCCTGCACCCTCTCCAATCTGGGAACCCTCGAGGGATAAACCGGCAGTCGGACATCCCTCTCACAATTTGGGACTGCTGGCTCCCAACCGCTCGCCTGCCTGCCTGCCTGCCTGCCTGATTTTCCTTAACTGCTTCTGCCTGCCAGCCTGATTGTCCCTAACCACTTCCTTGCCAGCCTTATCAACACCTAACTGCTCCCCTTCAGGACTGCCCCCCCCCCAACTGCCCTCCCCTGCCGGCCTGGTCACCCCTAACTGCCCTCCCCTGCCGGCCTGGTCACCCCTAACTGCCCTCCCCTGCCAGCTTGGTCACCCCTAACTGCCCTCCCCTGCCGGCCATCTTGTGGTGGCCATCTTGTGCAAAGGTGTGATGGTCAATTTGCATATTACCTTTTTATTATATAGGATTGTGTAAAAACTTTCTACTGACATTTTCTGTTAATATCAAGAAAACACTGGCATGAAAAATATTTTTGCTCATCCATTTTTTCAACTCTTTAAACCTCAGATGTAATTGATGATACTCATTTTAACAAAAAATCCATTCCCTTTCTCAATGTTCTTTTTCAAATTCAGGAGCAGTATTTTTCCTTAAGACCTGATCTGAGGACAAGAAGCTATGGAAATGTCAGTGAGCGTGTTGAATTGAGGAAGAAGTTGGGTTGTAAATCATTTAAGTGGTATTTGGATAGCATTTACCCAGAGATGCAGATATCTGGGCCCAATGCCAAACCCCAGCAACCCATTTTTATCAACAGAGGGCCGAAACGCCCCAAAATCCTTCAGCGTGGAAGGGTAAGAAAGTAATCTTATCAGAGTATTTCATTAATGTTGTATGATATAATAAGTGGCATTATAGACTTGACAGATGTTTAATGATAGCCTTTAGCTTGTCTTCCATTATGTTCTTTTTATGAGAATTTCCTCTACTCAGGTGTAAGACCTTAGACATTTTAATATCTTCCCTATTTTCAGATCTTTTACTGCCAGTGATAAGAGCATGACTTTTGTAGGTAGATACACATATGAGTATTTGGCAGAAACCTGATAATTTAGGAAAACAAAAAAAAAGAAATTGGGGCAGCTATATATTGTTTGGCCTCAGCTCTGGGAATTGACTGCAGACGGAAGTAAAAGGTGGGTTAGGGTCTAAGTGTTGGTACAAGGTGAAATTCCATATCCGATGATCTGAACGGAGCAGAAAACCCATTGACCAACCACATTTGCTTAGATGTCCCCTTTTGTTCTTACAGAATTTCTTCACAATTAATAGTAAGGATCTGGCCAGAAATGTTTTCCGCTTTCCTGAATCGCTTCTTAGAATTTCCTTTTTGAAAGCTGTGTAATGTCATTATTGCCCAGTTTTCTCCTGTTACAAAGAAGGTGCTCCCCTCCAGGTTCTTTCACAATGCCAACGACTAAGTGGCCAGAATTCAGCCTACAGCTTTCCCCCCACTTGTTCTAAGACTTTAAAAAATCATCAAGATGTTCTTAGGTGTTTTCTGCTAAAGAAAATTAGGTACCAGTGTACATCCATGTAATTAATCCCTCGCATTATTCTTGCCTTGAACAGACTCATCTTAGTGCTTACAGCCGTCCTTGTACTGAGACATGTGCTTTGCTTCTCACGCGTCGCGCTTTTAGAATTCCTGTGGCATTATAAACTGTGTCTATCTCCAGTCCAGCATGTGTGTCACATTGCTTACGCAGTGTCTCCTTTGCTCTATACCTTTGTTCTTCCCCCCAATTATCTATTTTAGTGCTAAAATGATAGTTTGATTTTCTTTCTTCCCTATAGGAGACTAGTAAACCTGTAACTTTAGGTAGAAATTCCCTGTGGCATTGCTTGCATATGTTAAAATTGCCTATAACCTTGAAGCCTATTGTTATGCTCTGTACTAAAGCTAGAATGTAGGAATATAAGATGCTTTTGTGACATTGGAATTCATACGACTGGAATAATATTTTCATATTTCATCCCACACCTCCTTTTCTAGCACTGGTCTTTCTTCGGTGCTGGGCTTCATGAACATTCTTTTCCTTTACAGCTTTATCACCTCCAGACTGGCAAGTGTCTGGTGGCCCAGAGCCGCCCAAGTCAGAAGGGAGGCCTAGTAGTGCTTAAGGCATGTGACTACAGTGACCCAAACCAGGTGAGCAGTTCCCCTGTATTCAAAGCCAGTCCCTGAAGGGTGTCCTTCAGTGAAGGGAGGGCAGACATTAGGTTTTAATCTGATCATAGTAGCATTTTGTTTCTTTAGAGCATTATTTGAATGGTGCAGTTATATAGAATGAATTGAGAGATGTGAATCTGTGAGAAATGACAAAGGAAGAGCACTCCCCACACATAAACATACCTCCCCTTTGGCAGCCATCGCTTGTTCTCTGTATCTGAAGATCTGTTGTTGTTGTTTTTTGTTTATTCCATGTTTAAGTGAGACCATGAGTTATTTGTGTTCTCTGTCTGACCTCTGTCACTTAGCATAATACCCTCTAGGTCCATCCCTGTCATTGCAGATGGCAAGATTCATTCTGTACCACATCTTCTTTATCCATTCATCTATTGATGAACATATAGGTTGCCTCCATATCTTGGCTACTGTAAGGGGTGCAGATATCTTTTCAAGTTAGAGTTTTTGTTTTCTTTGGATAAATAACCCAAAAAGCGGGATTGCTGGGTCATATTGTAGTTTTATTTTAATTTTCTTGAGAAACTTCCACAGTCTTCATAATGGCTGCATCAGTTTACATTCCCACCAACAGTGCACCGGCTCCCTTTCTCCACATCTTTGCCAACACTGTTTGTTGTCCGTCTGAGTGTCCTCTGTCCATTTTTAAATTGGGTTGTTTGTGTTCTTGGTGTTGAGTTGTGTGAGTTCTCTGTATTTGGGGGATTAACTCTGTCTGATGTGTCGTTTGCGTGTATCTTCTCCCATTCAGTCAGTTGCTTCTTGATTTGTTGGTGTTTTCCTTTGCTGTGCATAAACTTCATTGGTTTGGTGTAGTTCCATTTGTTTATTTTTCTTGTTTCCCTAGCTTAAGGAAACATAATCCATGTCTTACAGTTTTCAGAGTGTGTGTCTTTTATCTCTTTGGTTAAATTTATTCCTAGGTATTTTATTCCTTTGATGCCATTATAATTGGCATTATTTGCTTAGGAGCATTCATTATTGGTATGTAAAAGCACAATAGTTTTTGGTGGAGTTTTAGGGCTTCCTGATGTAATGGCCTGTCATCTGTAAATTCGGATAGTTTTACTTCTTCCTTTCCAATTTGGATGCTTTTTTTTTTTCTTTGACTGCTGTGTGTAGGCCTTGGGGTTTTGACCTTTTCTTTCCTTCCTTAGATCTGGATTTATAATGAAGAACATGAATTGGTTTTAAGTAATCTCCTTTGCCTGGATATGTCAGAAACTCGATCATCTGACCCACCCCGACTCATGAAGTGCCATGGGTCGGGAGGATCCCAGCAGTGGACCTTTGGGGTGAGACGCTTGCTCAGGGAGGATGGGAGGAGGCTCATAGTCCACCTGTAGAAGGGTGTTCTGAGCTTGCAGCATCCTGTACCTACTCTTAACACATTGCGGACCAGTAGTTTTATTGCTGGCTTTACCCAGTGGCCAGATAGGTTTCTATTGAACGAGTACAAAAAACATTTTACATAAATGTTAAAGGCATGCATTAAAATTAAATACCCATTGCATATTGAAGTTATTTATTACATGTTCTTACAATCTAATATCTTTTTTAAAGTGTGATACTTTGTAAAACACTGTGTAATGTGAAGTGAGAATTCTCGTGATTGGTCCGCAATGTGTGAAGTACTCCACATCTCTGGATCACTGTATCTTCTTTACCTTATTTGGATAGTAAGTGTTGTAAGTTACCTCTTGCTTCATTTTTCAGAAGAATAATCGGCTGTACCAGGTGTCAGTTGGACAGTGCCTGAAAGCGGTTGATCCGCTGAGTCACAAAGGCTATGTTGCTATGGCAATCTGTGATGGCTCCTCCTCACAGCAGTGGCATTTGGAAGGTTAAGGCGGATGCGATGACTGGAATGGAATGCTTGTCCTGGGAAGATCAGCAGACGTGAAGCAGCAGACATACTCTACTGTCCATTTCGGAACACCGAGTGACCATCAGGCGGTGAAGCAGTATGTGACGTTGGGTCATTTCTAGGCCACTGTTAAGGAACTTCTTATTTAATGGTAGGAAATCAGAATACAGTTTTAATATAAAGAGTCAGGTTTATACAGAAGGATTATACCCAGGAAATTGCTAGGTCTATTCAAATTAGTTTATGCTTTTTAATCCCCTTTAATAATGGAATGGAATGGAATGTGTCATGATTTCCTTTCTTAGAAGAATTCATAGCAGACTAGTTAACTTTAAACAAACTGACTGAATCCACACATTGTTTATAAGATCATATTTAAGGGGTGGTTAAGTACTATAAATTATTTTCATGAATTATGGTACTATAGACATTTAAAATAAAGAATCCTTTTAATTATTTACCTTTTTGTAGTGGAGACTCAGGTCTGAGCTGTCCTATGTCTGTGATGCATGGTAAGAAATAAACTTGGATTCAGCTGATGAACCATGTGCAGCTCTAACTTTAGGGAATTATCAGTTTCTAGGCTTGAACTAGGAGTTTGAAACTGAAGGTATGTGAATTTGGATACTAAAGTTGCCTGTGAACATACAGGTAGAGTTGTTGAATAAGTTGTTGGATCTAGAGGTCAAGATTTTTATGTCAATTAAATATAAATTTAGGAATCCTGTGTATGTATTACATGCCCAAATATAAAGAGTTTTTAAAATCTTGAATCACAAAGCAGTTTAAGCATCATATTAGAAACATGTTGGGGAGTAATATGTCTGCATCCCAAACTTTTTATCAGTCCTTCAACTTCAAAGACCAGATGGGAACGTAATCAAAAAGCAGCAGCTGGCAGATTTAAGCCAAATAAAATCAATGAATGCCCTAGTAGAAGGCGGAGATTGGATAAAAACATGGGAAAGTACATGCATGTTGAGCAGTAATTGCAAGACATCTGGAGCAGCTGTATTTATTTAGTCAAAGGAGGTTTCGGAGCAGAGTATATGGCCAGGGATAAAGAAGTTGTTAGGGGTCAGTTCATTAAGAGGAAATAATCCCAAACAACAGAACTTCAAAATACAAACCACCAAACCCATACCAGCTTCCAGGAGAAACGGTGTCTGCAGGTGTGAGATTTCCACACAGCTCTCAATAGCGATAAAGCAAGTAGAGAAATACTGTGAACCAACTTGACATAAGTAACAGGGACACTCCATCCACCCAGAAACAGTAATTCTTTCCAAGTACACTGTCTTGTACTACCAAGACAGTATCTTCTGGGATAACAGATTCAGCTCACGAAACTTTATAAACCAGATAAAAATAATAAAGATCCTGGAAAACCTACCAGTCATACCACCTCAGTAGCCTGTGGGTCACAGAAGCAACCAGAAGGCTACTTTTGCTGGCTGGTGTGGCTCAGTGGTTGAGTGTCGACCTATGAACCAAGAAGTCACCCGTTTGATTCCCAGTCATGGCACATGCTCAATCCCCAGTGAGAGACGTGCAGGAGGCAACTGATCGATGTTTCTCTCTCTCTCTCCCTCTCTCTCTAAAACCAATAAAATATACAATATATATGCAAAAGGCTATTTTCAACTGACTGAAAATGAAAGCATATCAAAGACTGTAGGTGCAGCTAACTCAGTCCTTGGAAATTCACAGCACTAAGCCCCTAGATTAGACAAGGGTTAAAGGTTTAAAAATCAGTGATTGAGGCTCTCATCTTAAGAAAATAGAAAAAGAGCAAGTTAGAGCAAAGAAGCAGAAGAAATATTGAGTATCAAAACAGAAACAAATGAAAATAGAGAAAATTAATGAAACCAAAAACTGGATTAAGGACATCAAAAGTGGAAACCTCTCGTCAAAAGAAAAAGGACACAAGTGACCAGCCTCAGTAAAGAGAAGGGCAGCCTTCCTAGAGCCCAGATGCTGAGGAGGAGCAGGAACCTCCCTCCTGCTGGCGGGGCGCAGCATGGCGCCACCACTTTGCAGCACAGTTTGGTGGTTTCTTACAAAACTAAGCCCTAGTCTTTGGTCCGACCATCAAGCTTCTTGGTAATTACCCAAAGGATTTAAAAGCTTACACTCCCTCAGAAACCTCACTTACAGCAGCTTTATTCATAATTGCCCAGAATTGGAAGCAGCCAAGAAATCCTTCAGTAAGTGAATGGATAAACGGTGGTACATCCAGACAATGGGTATTTTTTAGTGTTCAAATAATTGAGATATCAGGCCACAAAAAGACATGGAGAAACCTTGAATACATATTCAGTGGAAGAAACCAATCTGAAAATCTACTTCCTGTATGAGTCCAGCTGTATGCCATTCTGGAAAAGGCAAAACCATGGAGATGGGCAGTTGCCAGAGGTAAAGGGAGGGAGAGATGAACAGTCGAGCACAGAGGATTATTAGGGCAGTGAAACTATTGTGTATTGTTGGGGTCCAACCCCAGCAGGTCCAGGGCTTCCCAAAGGTGTGGACAGAGTCGGCGAAGAAGGAATGACACGGAAACAGTGTTCAGTTGATCAGCAGTCTAGCTAGGTTCTCGAGCCAGGATCTCCAGCCAAGTTCTGTGTTTATTTCTCCTGCTACATCTGTATTTATGCCAGTTGATCTTAATCCTATCCATTCTTTTTCAAAGGTTAGGGTGTTTGTTATCTCCATTCCAGGGAGTAAAGATTATGTAGCTTAAGTGTGATTGTTCGTAGTTAAAGTGATTAACTACCTATCTGGCACTTAATTAAGGGGTTTTACTGATAAAAATCCCCACCTGGGCCGAAACCAGTTTGGCTCAGTGGATATAGCGTCGACCTGCAGACTGAAAGGTCCCAGGTTCGATTCCAGTCAAGGGCATGTACCTTGGTTGTGGGCACATCCCCAGTAGGGGGTGTGCAGGAGGCAGCTGATCGATGTTTCTCTCTCATCGATGGTTCTAACTCTCTCTCTCTCTCTCCCTTCCTCTCTGTAAAAAATTAATAAAATATATTTATATAAAAAAAAAATCCCCACCTGGGGAAACAACCGTTCTCGGAGAGGTGACCTTGGTTAAAACACATAGCACTAAGAAGGGGAGCAAACATTAAGAACAGTATGCCATATACACCAGGTCCCTTGAATCATGTGCTGTGCAGATGTTTCTTCCCTGCAGCGACTGTGTCAAGCAGCAAGGGTGGTCCAGCTTCTGGCAAATTCCCCCTTTTTTTTTAAATGATAGCACGTGTAAATCAGCGGCCACCTCTCGGATTGGGCTGTTCAAGGCTCAGAAGAAGACTGACAAGCAGTGATAGCGAGCATAGTTATAAACATAGTGGATGGAGTGCACACGGAGCCTTGTTCCTGTAGAAGGTTGCTGGCCTCTTCAGTCAAGGGATTTCAGCTGTCCTCAAGTCGGCGGTTTGGTTGTCATTGTTGTTCAGGCTAGCGGGCGGCGTCATTGGTGACGGGCTACCCGAAGCGTCAGCGCATTGAAGGGCTGGATCAAAGGGTCCATCAGGGCCGTGCTTGATGGTGGTGTGGGCGTCTGGGGAGGAGTCAGCTGTGCCCTCTGGGTCGGCTGATATGGAAGATACCGGGAGGAGGAGGAGGAGGCAGAGACGGAGGGTGGTGTGACATAAGGTCGGACTAGACGGTCTGGAATCCACACAGGTGAGTCTGCGTCCTGTGGAAATATACAAGCATATCCTCTCCCCAGGCTCCTGTAAGTAAGTCTGTCCATTTGACAAGGGCTTTAGGTTTAGTTAGATCAGGGTTCCAATGTCTGTACCTCGGGGAATTTCCCTCAGAATTTACTCAGAGTCCTCGGACTTGGCTGAGAGAGTAGCGTCCACTTCTTGCCTTTCTACCATCTGCTGGGCCTCAGTTGTTAACTTCTCCAGCTGACCCCATGTTGGCACCTCAGTCCCTTGCAGAGCCTTCCTTTTCTTCTCTTTTCCACTTTTCTGTCATCGGGGCAACTCTAAGTCTTTGGAACGATGGGACAAGGAGCTTCTTTGGGTCCATTGTGGTGACGCACGTAATGCTCTGGTACCCAAATCGTCTGCACTGCTCCTTCTGGAAAGATACAAAACACAACCTCTTCCCCACATCATTACTAGATCTGGTAAAACTCTTGTCTGGTTTGTGTATCCTTCTACCAGGCTGAGTCAGCAGAGGCTATTGTACAGGAGGCCTGATGCCTTTTGGCTGCTGTACAACCCTCTGCATTGTATTTTTTAAAAAATTTAACATATCCAAAGCAGGCATTAAAAAGAAAAATCCCAAATGCTAAGGTTTCAATGAGCTCAGATTTCCTGTAAGGTTGAAGTAATGCACTGTCCATTTACATGCTTATATTTCTGACCCAAGCTAAGGGGCTGGGAAAAAACTTGGAACAGTCCCAAGTAAATTTGGGAAGCCAGAGCAATGATGAAAACGAAGATTTCTCAGAAATAATTTTAAGTGGGGATAATCCTACCTGGATAGTGCTTTTATGTGGGTTTCACAGCATGAGTCCAAACCGCACAAAGCACCTTCCAAAACTGGGTTACCCCATGTCACACGTATGGCAGTAGGTCCAATAGGCTGGATACATAGCCCATGTAAATAATAGTGAAAGCAAAGGTCCCGACACTGAGACTTGCCCTTGTGTCCCACAGCTGGAAGAATAAGTAGTTGACCTTTAAGTAGTTTTCCGCTTCTTGGCAGATGGCCATTCAAATACATCTCGTACCCCAGCTGCCTTTTGTTTAAAAAACTTTGTGTTCTGGGCACTCGTTTGGCCCATGCTGAATCAAAGGAGGTGGTGTCCTGATCCACAAGGTGGGTATATTTGGTACGACCAGAGCGCCCAAAGTTCTTGACCTGCATGACTTTGGGAAGAATTGTTTTGTTGAAATGATCCTCCAGGGTAGGTGCACTGAAATCTCTCTTGTATACTTCCTCATCCTCATCCATGTAGAAGGCACCCCGGTGATAATACTTCTGTAAGAACTTGCATTTGCCCTTAACAGCTTTGTTGGTAATAACTTTGCCATTTGCATGAAGCTCAGCTCGCCTCTCTTCCTCAGTCAGGTTTTGCATGCGTTCAATTTCTGCTTTCTCCTTCACAAGCGCTTCTTGATCTTTTCTGTCCCTCTTGATCCTCTTTAGTTCTTGAACTTTCCATGCCTCATATTACTCCTCATCATTTTCATCATCAGTATTCAGTGCAGCCAGTGCAGCCAGGGATTGCTTGTTTTCCTCCAGCTCTTTCTTGGTCTCCTCTTCTACAATCTTGAGTGTATACTTGCTCCTCTCCTCAGCCCTGCATTTAGCCTCCTGGTCCAGCTCCTTCTGTTTCAATGCTCCAGCCTCACGTTCTTTAACTGTTACTCGGTCCTTCTTTCGAATGAAGACTGGCTTAGGGCGAGGCTCCATCTCATCTTCACTGTCTGTGTACTCTTCATACTCAGACTCTGATTCTGACTCCTCCCCAGAACGTCCCTCATCTTCCACTTCCATGACTTCCATCTCTTCATTTTTTTCTCTCCTGTGCTCATTGACGCATCATGCCACAGCGCCGCTCTATTTCCTCATCATCAATTTCTTCCTCTTCTTCCTCACTGCTATCTTCTCGTTCCATGCGCCAAGCATCTCCTTCTGCTTCTGAATCACTTTCTCCTACCACTTCAGGTTCCACTATCTTCCGATGTCGAGCCAATCTCTCTTCCACATCTTCACTAATACGGTTCTGCAAACGCCGTAGTCGGGGGTCGCTAGATGAATCCTCCTCCTGTTCCTCAGGCTCTACTTCTTGTTCTTTGGCTTTCTTAACTGAAATTCTTCGTCCTCCTCATCTGAAGACTCCATAGGGGCATAGTCTGGCCTCTTTCCCGACACATAATGTTTCACCTTCACTTTCTCCATCAAAATCTCACCTTTCTCATTGCAGACCGGGACGGCCCCGGCCGTGGACTGAATGGGCGGCTGTTTCATGAGTGCGCTGGGGGCCGACATGTTTATGGCAGCGTCAGGACTCCGGGCACTTCCCTGATTCCAAGTAGTAAACAGCTATCAATGGTAGAGCATGAGACTCTGAATCTCAGGGTCATGGGTTCGTGCCCCACGTTGGGCGCCAATTTTTGGGGTCCAACCCCAGCAGGTCCAGGGCTTCCCAAAGGTGTGGACAGAGTCGGCGAAGAAGGAATAACACGGAGACAGTGTTCAGTTGATCAGCAGTCTAGCCAGGTTCTCTAGCCAGGATCTCCAGCCAAGTTCTGTGTTTATTTCTCCTGCTACATCTGTATTTATGCCAGTTGATCTTAATCCTATCCATTCTTTTTCAAAGGTTAGGGTGTTTGTTATCTCCATTCCAGGGAGTAAAGATTATGTAGCTTAAGTGTGATTGTTCGTAGTTAAAGTGGTGAACTACCCATCTGGCACTTAATTAAGGGGTTTTACTGATAAAAATCCCCACCTGGGGAAACAGCCTTTCTCGGAGAGGTGACCTTGGTTGAAACACATAGTGCTAAGAAGGGGAGCAAACATATTAAGAACAGTATGCCATACACACCAGGTCCCTTGAATCATAAGCTGTGCAGATGTTTCTTCCCTGCAGCGACTGTCAAGCAGCAAGGGTGGTCTGGCTTCCGGCAGTGTATGATATACGTTAGTTAACGTACATAGAAATACAAACCCCAAAGCAGAGTGTAGTGTAACTGGACTTTGGATGATAATGATGTGTCAATAAAAGCTCATCATTGGTAGCAAGGTACCACAGATGCAGGGTGTTGGTGGGGGGAGGGGGGGAGGGGATGTGCGTGTGTTCTATACATTCAGTTTTGCTGTGAACTAAAACTGCTTTAGAAAAGGATAAGGGATTATTCCGACCAACTTTATGTCAATAAATGAAATGAAATGGACAAATATCTTGAAAGAAATAAATTACCCAACTTCTCTGAAGAAATAGATACTTAAATAGTTGATAGCTATGAAACAAATGGAATTTGTAGTTTAAAAACCTTCCCATGTAGAAAACTCTAGGCACAAATGGCTTCACTGATGAGTTCTAGCAAACATTGGAGGGAAAGACTATACCAATAATACATAGCCTCTTCTGGAAAACTTCTGAGAAATTTTGACATTGTGAGAAATTTTAAAAGCAATACACCAAAGCTGCTTTAACATTACAAAATTGATCAGTAGTTTGTGACAGTGATACTGGAGAAAAGGCTTATGATCTTGCAAAAGAAAGCAAGGAAATTTATCAGGATCAAAATAAAGGGTCAATTTATAAAAATTGTATTTTTATATAGTAGCAACACACAGTTCAAAATGAAAAATAATGGTAATTGCAGGATACAATAGCATTAAAAATATGAACAGTGAAAGGTATAAAACATTGCTGAGAGAAAATAAAGACAACCTAAATAAATGGAAAGCTATATTCACAGATTAGGAAACTCATTTTTAGGACATTAATTCTTCACAATTTGATCTACAAATTGAATGCTGCCCTCCATCTAATTTTCAAATTTAGCCCTAGCCCTTGGGCTCAGTGGGTAGAGTGCCAGGTTGTGGACTGAAGGATCACCATTCTGGTCAAGGGCACGTACCTCCGTTGCAGGATAGATCCTGGCTGACTATGTGCTGGAGGCAACCAAGCTTGTCTCTCACATCTCACATTGAGGTTTCTCTCTTTGTCTCTCTCCCCCTCCCATCTACTCTCTAAAAATCAATGGAAGAATGCCCTAGGGAGGGGTGGGCAACCTTTTTGTGAGCGCTTGCCAAAACCAGCAAAATCTCTAACTCAAAATTCTTCTGCGTGCCAACCCTAATTTTTTGAGAACATGTTACACCTACTTGATATCTCTTAAGGTGTATGTATGTGAAGAACCTTGAAGAAATAATAAAACTCATTTGAGCGACAAAAACACAGTATATTTATATTTCGTGACCTTCAGAGATATGCAGGACCTACTATTTTCATCCGTCAGGCTACTCCTATTATGAGACTTAACAAAATTCATCACTGAGAACAAAAATTCACAAGTGTATGTGGATGAAAACATGGAGAGTAACACTGTTGCAAAGTTCTTTAAACAGAAAAAGTTTTCTGGAATGGCATTCCAAGTCCTCAGTAGTTCATTTTCAACACTTCTCTCTGGTACCCTAATCGCTTTTTTTCAATGTTTTCCAAGTCAACTCTAAGGTCAATAAATTTCTGCTTCCAAATTGAGCTACTCTGAAATTCGATCAACTGCATTTCAAAGTCAGCCATGTCTATCCATGAAAACATTTGTAAGTTTAGTTCCTCCAGTTTCATGCTGTCTGGAAACCTCATGAATTGCTGTCTCTTCCAGTTCTCTGAATTTCGCAAATCTTGAGAAGAACTCAATAGTTGACTCGAGGATGTTTAAAAACAGCTTTTGAAGGCTTTGACAGTCTGTTCTGTCATCTTTTGGGAGGTCTTTGATGTGTCGCTTGAGGTTTGGGAAATATCTAAATCTCTCACCATCCACATCCCTCTTAAAGACTTCCAGTTTCTTTTCAAAAGCCTTTATGTAACCAAACATAACATCAAGTGTCTTGCCAGTTCCTTGTAATTTAACATTTAAGTTATTCAAATGTTCACAAAAATTGTAAATGGAAGATTATAAGAGAGGGTTTCGCGTGCCAGCAAAGGTTACTGGCGTGCCACGTTTGGCACGGGTGCCAGGGGTTGCCAACCCCTGCCCTAGGGTGAGGATTAACACCCTATGGAAATGCATACAACTAAGTGGCCAAAGTAATTTTGGAAAGAATAAAAGTAGGAGGACTTGCACAAAGTCCACACTGATAATGGCTTATCAATAATGAATATATTTGTGGAACAGAAACAACCCCACACACATGGGCAACCAACTACAGTAAAGGAGCCAACTCTGGGGAAGGAAAACCGAATAACCAATGGCACTGGGAGAAGGGCACCTCCATTTGCCTTCCTGGGACAAAACATGAAAAGTTGTATCACATGCAGAAATTACTTCAACCTGAAACTATAAAGTGAAGTGCACCTTCCTGTCTTTAGGGTTGGCAACAATTTCTTTTCTCTTTTTTAGGTTTTAAAGATAATATTTATTTTTTAAAAGTTAGTGTGTCCCCACAAGAGCAAACAGAAACATAAAAAGCAAAGAACAAAGTCATCCACAACCACAAGCAGTTTCCAGTCTGACTTGTCCTTCTAGGTCCCCTATGTATCTACACAACTACGCTTCCACTTGTATGTACTCACGGTTGTGTGAATTATGCATCATGCTTTTTCACACATGATGAATATTTGCCATCACAAAGTCCCAAAGCTGTAGGAGTATTTTGATAACCAAGAATGCCAGTATATCAACATATGTGTAATTCCATCTGTTGGAAAAAAATCTGCATTATTAACCAGTACACCTGGGACACTGCACCAACTCAGTCTGGAAGAAAATGTAATCCTGACTTTCTTGGCGACAAACATTTCATAAAAGGACAAAAATAGCCAACAGGCATCTAGATAAAGCTATTGGCAGAGTTAGAATTGAAATACTGCATCCCCGCTCTAGCTGATTTAGCTCAGTGGATAGGGCATCGACCTGCAGACCAAAGTGTCCTGGGTTCAATTCTGGTAAAGGGCATTGTAGCTCAGTTGGAGGCTCCTCCCCGGCCCAGGCCCTGGTTGGGGCTTGTGCAACCAATCGATGTGTTTCTCTCACATCGATGTTTCTGTCTTGCCCTCTCTCTTTCACTCTCCCTAAAAATCAATGGAAAAATATCCTTGGATGAGGATTAACCAATTGATGAATAAATAAAATACTGCATTCCCTTAATGTTCAATTAAAAACGAGACAGAAAGCCTCAGAATACAGCAAGTATAATGCAGCTACAAGAATTTGTACGACTTATATTGTTGAAATATCAGCAAGAAGGTGAGTTTGCACTGAAGTCTTTAACAACGTGTCCACAGCACAGCTGAAGGAGATGCACACTGTGAACATGGACGCATCCCCTCCCTCTGCCTGCTGCTGCCCCAGCCCAGCGAACAAGTGCTGACATCCGTTTCTGAGACGGCTGAACAGTTCCCTGACCAAGATTAGCCAGAGATTTCTTAACTCCTGAATAAGTACTAGTCATGGAGGGGAAACCAAAAAAGAGGATGGTGGTCTTGCTAATTGATACAGAACAGTTCAGGAGGCACAGTGGCTAGAATTGGCCGCCCGGCGTGGAGGAGAGGAGGGAGCTCGCAGAGGAAGGTCTGGAAATGTGTGCATCATGCTGCCCACAGGCGACGTGTGGCTCTGCGAGGTGGGCCAAGAACGAGCCCCAAGGAAAGAAGTCCTGGGAAGCTCTAAGCGGAACCCCTTCCCGAGGTCACCTTTCAGCTCTCACCAGCCACGTGGCGACACTGAAGACCCAGGGCATCAGGAAGCTGCCCCCGAAGGGCCTCACCTCATCGGTGAGCTACGTTAGACTCATCCTAAAAATGCTTAAAGGACAAGCTTCTGGTGAAGACCTGAGAGGGTGGGTGGGGGCTTGGAGGGGGGGGGGGGGCCAATGGGGAGAAAATGGGAGAGATCTGTATTACTATCATCAATAAAAAATAAATAAAAATTTAAAAAAATAGCCCTCGCTGGTTTTGCTCAGTGGATAGAGCATTGACCTGTGGACTAAAGGGTCCCAGGTTCAATTCCGGCCAAGGGCACATGCCTGGGTTGCGGGCTTGATCTCCAGTGGGGGACCTGCTGGAGGCAGCCAATCGATTCTCATCGTTGATGTTTCTCTCTCTCCCTCTCCCTTTTTCTCTGAAATCAATAAAGAAATATGTTTAAAAATAAATAAAAATAAAATAATAAAGGCAAGATTCAAAAGGCGGACCGATTCTCCATTAACTTAACTGCCACCAGAATAAAATCTCTTTTTTTTTTTAAGTCCACACCCAAGGGTATTTTTCCCATTGCCTTTTAGAGAGAGTGGAAGGGAAGGAGGGAGGAAGAGAGAAACATCGATTGGTTGCCTTGTCGCACAAGCTCTGACTGGACCGGGATGAACTTGCAACCCAGGTACGTGCCCTTTACTGGATTGAACCCGAGACCCTTGGGTGCGTGGGCTGACGCTCTGAGCACTAAGCCACTCCAGCCAGGGCAAATTGTAACACTGTCACGGAGAACACCACCATCCAGTGCTCAGCACGAAGGCACGAATTCTGGACCCAGTGTGACCTGTTACAAGGAGATGATCAGTTAAACAGGCCCAGACGTGAAAGAATTAGCAAACAACAGTATTAAAACCAGCTATTATAAATATGTTCAATGTGCTAAACATTTTAAAGGGAAGCCTGGACATGAGGAAGGGAACCGTCAGAACTACCAAGGTCATGAGAAATGAGACAAACCTGAATCCCTGGCACAGGCCAGAGGAGCCTAGGCTGACAGGATGACCCTGTGGGGTCCTGGATCGGACCCTGGAACAGGAAAGGGGCACGGAAAAGCTGGTGAAAGCAGGCCACGTCTCGAGTTTACGTAATGTCTTTGTTCTGACAAGTGTGCCACAGTTACAGAAGGAGAGACGGGGTGTGTGTGTGTGTGTGCGGGGGGGGGGGGGGGGGGCAGACTATTATCTTTGCAACCTTTCTGTAAATCTAAAAGTAACTTCAAATAAAGTCGATTTAAAAGACCAGTAAAGCCCTAGGCAGTTTGGCTCGGTGGATAGAGCATCAGCCTGTGGACTGAAGGGTCCCAGGTTCGATTCTGATCAAGGGCATGTACCTTGGTTGTGGGCACATCCCCCGTGGGGGGTGTACAGGAGGCAGCTGATCCATGTTTCTCTATCTTCGATGTTTCTCTCTCTCTCTCCCTTCCTCTCTGTAAAAAATCAATAAAATATATTTAAAAAATAAAATAAAAAGACCAGTAAATTGCTGATACACTTGAGGCACACACCCGAAAATATTCATCGCAGCATATTCATAAGAAAAAATTGTTTCCCTCCCTCCTCTTGTTTTTTAAGGATAAAAATGGATAGTTTAATCATAAAATATTGTCAAAGTTTTACGTCAGTATTGTATTCATTTCCAATGTCAAAAGTAATAATTTATTTCAAAAATTGCCTTCCTCTGTCAGGGGCCCCGTTAGGAAGCAGAAGGCCCTTGCCTCTGAGCCGGAAGGGGAGGGAGGAGAACACAGACTCTAGAAGCACCCAGTCTGAGCAGCGCATCCAGGTCAGGCAGCAGCCAGGAGCCCTGCGCGGAAGGGGAAGGAGTTCGGGGCAGGGCTGCAAGAGGGAGCTGGGGGGCGGGGGGCACGTGGAGCGGAAGCCTTAGCCTGGGGCTTCTGGGTGGGGCACCTGGGTGGGAAGAGCTGCCTCTGACAGGAAATACTAGTGGAGTAATTTTGGGGAAGAAAAGATTGAGTCAAGTTTTAGCTTTTATAGTAACACTAGTGGCCCGGTGCATGAAATTCGTGCACGGAGGCAGGGGGGGTGTCCCTCAGCCCAGCCTGTACCCTCTCCAATCTGAGACTCCTGTGGGATCAGGCCTAAACCAGCAGTCAGACATCCCTCTCGCAATCCGGGACCACTGACCCCTAACCACTCACCTGCCTGCCTGCCTGATTGCCCCTAACCACTCTGCCTGCCAGCCTGCTCGCCCCAAACTGCCCCTCCCGCTGGCCTGATCACACCCAATTGCCCCCCACCGCTGGCCTGCTTGCCCCCAACTGGACCCCCTGCCGGTCTGCACGTCCCCAACTTCCCCCACAGCCAACCTGATTACCCCCAACTGCCCTCCCCTCCTGGTCTGATTGCCCCTAGCCCAGGGGTGGGCAAACTTTTTGACTCGAGGGCCACAATGGGTTCTTAAACTGGACTGGAGGGCCAGAACAAAAGCATGGATGGAGTGTTTGTGTGAACTAATATAAATTCAAAGTAAACATCATTACATAAAAGGGTATGGTCTTTTTTTCTTAGTTTTATTCATTTCAAACGTCCGGATCCGGCCCGCGGGCCATAGTTTGCCCACGGCTGCCCTAGCCCCATTCCTTGGTTGCCGGGGTGACCCGGGAAGCCAAGCCTTCCTGCCTAATCTCCCGCCAGCTCTGTGATCTTTGTTGTGTCAATTTGCATATTCCCTCCTTATTGACTGTGGGCACCACCATCTTTATCACAAAGTGACGGTTAATTTGCATATTGCTCTTTTATTAGATAGGATGAGCATCTAAGCCAGTGGTTCTCAACTTGTGGGTCACGACCCCTTTGGCAGTTGAACGACCCTTTCACAGGGGTCGCCTAAGACCATCCTGCATATCAGATACTTACGTTACGATTCATAACAGTAGCAACATTACAGTTATGAAGTAGCAATGAAAATAATGTTATGGTTGGGTCACCACATGAGGAACTGTATTTAAAGGGCCAGAAGGTTGAGAACCACGAAAGCTAAGCAGTAATACCAAGCAGGCTCTGGTTGTACCTGGGTTTGGAGCTAAGGGAGCGATTTGGGAACCTGTCCCCATATTGACTGCATTGGACGAGGTCAGCGAGGAGAGCTGAGGGTGGGGCGGTGGGAGCAGGAGGAGGCAGGAGGTGAGAGCTTGGACTTATCTAGTAGCCAAGAAGCGACATGCTTTCTCGGCCCAGTGGTTGGAATAGGAACTGGGTGGAAATAACTTCTGGAGCCCCAGAAAGCATCTTCTGACATGAGCACCCAAATCTGCAGGCAGGGAGGACACCCAACCAGCTGGGGCAGTGGCCGCAATGGAGCTGCGGGAGGCATCTTCTCCGAGCAGCCGTCTGGCCGGCAGAGCTGCTGTATCCACCTGAGGGCAACCTGACTAGGCCCTGGGGGTGGGGGTAGATGGAGGGGAGGAGGAGCTGTTCTGTCTTCCTACCAAGTAGCAAGTGGGTTCCATTTCAGAAGATTAAGGAAGTTGTAAGAAACCTTCTGGAACCACAGGTGAGGACTGCTGATCACGGTGCCGTGCGTCTCCAGCAGCAGCGCCAGGCTGAGGTCCCGGGCCTCGTCCTCGTCCGTCATCCACAAGCAGGAGCCATGTCAGGCCCCTCCCATCTGGACGGGAACCATCTTGCTTTGTTGCTTAATAATTACCGTTCCCTTAGGCAGGTGGCTAAGAACCATCAGCTTTGCTCGGTGATGGCTCCTGTGTTGGGAACCTGTGGGGAGTGCTGATGGTCCCCTTGCAAAGCGTTGGCAACACTGAAATGGAAGGCGAGGTCTCCTCTGTTCACCGAGACTGCGCAGCCCTCCCCTGCAGGGCCCGGGACAGGACGGAAGGGAACAGTCCCCGGGGAGAGACTGCCTGCACTGCCTGCGCGGCTGCCAGGGGCCGGGGACACCACCGCCTTATCGCAGCGACAAGGAGCGTGTCCTCGGTGCAGGGCCTGCGGCCTGCTCTTCTCATGGTGCTGGGCGTGCGCCTGCTCCTCGCAGGCTCCGTGTGGCTTCTGGGCCTTTGCCCAGCTAAACACGGGGATGTTTTTCAGGGTGTTGGTCTCTGAGGCTAAATGTTCTCACTTCGTGACTGCACACCTGGGCTTCCTGGAAGAGGGGGGCGTTAGAAGTTGTATTTCAGCCCTAACCGGTTTGGCTCAGTGGATAGAGCGTCGGCCTGCGGACTCAAGGGTCCCAGGTTCGATTCCAGTCAAGGGCATGTACCTTGGTTGGGGCACATCCCCATTGGCAAGTGTGCAGGAGGCAGCTGGTCAGTGTTTCTCTCTCATCGATGTTTCTGACTATCCCTCTCCCTCTCTGTAAAAAATCAATAAAATATATTTTAAAAAAAAAGTTGTATTTCAGATCACGATTCTTGGATTAAACAGATGAGGCCAGCAGGAGGGCGAGGGCGAGGAGGTGGTAATTGGGAAGAGTTGATGGAGTGTTGTCGATTGACAGAGCAGCCGAACTCTCGATGGCCCCTCACTCTGCTTCTACCAGGAACTGAGCCATCAGCGCCTGGCTTCCCGCTGCCTTAGACGTCCGGAATCCCTGTGAGGTGGCCCTTGCTTTTCTCTCATCTCCTCTTCTCCTGCCATGTTTTCCAGCCTCACTTGACTCCAGTCCCCAAACCCCAGCCTCTTGCACATGCTGGGAAGGCCTTGCCTTCGTCCCTGCACTGGCTGTCTCCATGCCACAGGGCTGCTTCAGGATCACCTCAGGGAGCCTCTCCTGCTCTCCAGCTCACCAGATTCTGCCTTAAAAATGTCCTGCTTTTGTCTGTCTTCTCCACCAGAGTATGAACTTGGTGAAACCAGGGGCCACAGCTGTCTCATTTGTCACTCCCTGGAGCCTTTCAGGCATTTAAGAAACATGTGGAGTACATGGTCAAAGAATAAACGCAACCACTGTGATGTCTGAGGTGGGAGCGACAGGCTTGCTACTCCTCCATTTACCTCTGGGATCCACTGCAGGGGTAGAGGCACCAGGAGGCCCTGCAAAGAACCATCTACCCCTGATACTCACCCGCATCCCATGCTTCCTCTCTCCCTGTGACAGGGTGCTCCGGTCCGTAGACCTGATGGCTAGAATGAGCTTTCTTGCCGTCCCTTGGTATGGAACAAGGAGTTGGCATCCACTCGCAGACAGCAGATCCCAGGCTCTACGATGGCTCACAGACGTTTCCTTCCTTACGTGTCTCATTGTTCGAGACCAAGTCTGAGGCTGAAGAAGAACAGACTACAGTGACGACAGCTTAAAACCTGCAGACTGAGAAACTGACAATTTCAAATGTCTCAGAATAGTTTCAAAAAAATTTGTCAGACGATATTTGCTTTGAGACTTTTTATAAAACCACACAATACAAAGGCTTGTTACTTTGGGGTATTCATGAAGCACAAGCTAGAAGTCTGCTGTAGAAATCAAGATGGTGGCGCCGTGCTTGCCTCCCACGGCCACATCGAAATTACAACTAAATCACTGAACAACCATTATTGAAAACCACCTGAAGACTAGCTGAACCGAAGTCCGATAACTAAGGATATAGAGAAGCCACATCAACAGCGGTAGAGGGGCTAAGATGTAGAGCAGACAGACCCCACACCCATGTGTGGTGGTTAAACATCAGGAGGGATATCTCAGCTGTGGAGCGAAGGGCCCAGCCCAGCATCTAGTGCTGGGAAGGAAGTCCCAGTAACATCTGGCTGTGAAAAGCAGCAAAGACTGTCCCAGAACGACAGTGGGTGGCGAGAGACGTAGGGGCTGCAGGTCTTAAGGGGACCATGCACAGACTCACTCGCTCTTCACTTTGGGCAGCAGCTCCAAAAGTGTCAGGGACGTGGGGAGGAAATAATTTGACTAACTCAAGGGCAAGGGCAAGGGCAAGGGCAAGGGCTAGGGCTGGAGGGGCAGCAATCAGGGCAGCTCTCTCAGAAACGCAAGTGCTGGCCAGTGCTATTGCTCCTTTGTGGAGCTTCCCTCCCATTCCACCGGCTGGGCACAGGTGGGCACCAAGCCTGAGTCTCCATCAACCTGGCTAACACCACTCGATACCCTGCCCCGCCCAACTCACCACTCAGCCAGAACCTCTTCCAGCAACTTTTCCACACAAGTGGCAGCCTCTGCCTGCTTTCCTAAAGTCTCAGAGATCACAAACTCTAACAGGTAGCAGTTGGCCTCAGTGACCTAGACCTCTTGTTAAGCAGCCCAAACCCAGTACCGGCAGCAACCAACTGCAGATCATGTGGAATTTATTCCTAGGATGCAAGATTAGTTCAGTTTCTGCCAATCAATTAATGTGATTCACCACCTAAACAGAATGAAGCATAAAAATCATATACTCTCATCAACAGACACAGAAAAGCATTTGACAAAATCTAGCATTCATTAATGATAAAAACTCTCAACAAACTGGGAATAGTGGAAACATGCCTCAACATAATGAAGGCCATATGACAAACCCATAGCTAACATACCCAACAGTGAAAAGCTGAATTCCTTTTCTTAGGAACAAGACAAGGTTGTCCACTTTCACCACTTTCATTTAACAGTAGCGACCCGGTGCACGAATTCATGCACAGGTGGGGTCCCTCAGCCTGGCTGGTGATCGGGGCCTATTGGGGCAGACCGACTGGGGGAAGGGACTGCAGGAAGTTGGCTGTGGGAGTGCACTGACCACCAGGGGGCAGCTCCTGCATTGAGCATCTGCCCCCCTGGTGGTCAGTGCATGTCATAGCTACCAGCCAGTTGCCTGGTCTTAATGGTCACTTAGGCTTTTAAATATAATAGAGGCCCAGTGCACGAAATTCATGCAGGGTAGGCCTGGTTGGCAATCAGGGCTGATCAGGGCCTTCCTTCGTTCCATGCTGCCCCCTGTTGGTCAGCACACATCATAGCAAGGGGTCGAACTCCCAGTCAGTTGAACTCCCAAGAGGGCAATTTGCATATTAGCCTTTTATGATATAGGATAGATGGTATTGAAAATCGTAGCCAAAGCAATCAGACAAGAAAAAGAAATAAAGGACTTCCAAATTGGAGAGGAAGAAGTAAAACTGTCAATATCTGCAGATGACATACTGTAGAGAACCCTAAGGATTCCACCAAAAAGTTTTTAGAATAAAACAATTATCAACTCACACAACTCAAAAAACCAATATATCCCAAGAAACTAGAAACACCAATCAGAATGGATATGTGCACCCCTATGTTCATAGCAGCACAATTTACAATAGCTAAGATTTGGAAACAGCCTAAATGCCCATCAATAGATAAGTGGATTAAAAAACTGTGGTACATCTACACAATGGAATACTACACTGCTGTAAGAAGGAAGGCTCTCCTACCATTTGCAACAGCATGGATGGACCTGGAGAGCATTATGCTAAGTGAAATAAGCCAGTCAGAGAAAGATAAATATCACATGATATCACTCATTTGTGGATTATAGAGAACATAGACTAATGAACAAAACAGATCCAGAGACAGAGAAGCATTGATCAGACTGTTAAACCTCAGAGGGAAGGCAGGGGAGGGTGGGAGTAAGGGGGAGAGATCAACCAAAGGACTAGTATGCATGCATATGAGCATAAACAATGGACACAGGAGAGTGATGGCATGAGCCGGGGTTGGAGGGGGGGGGGGGGGAATAAGAACACATGTAATACCCTCATAAAGAAAAAAGGCAACCCAGCCAGTGTGGTTCAGTGGTTGAACATCTACCTTTGAACCAGGCAGTCACGATTCGATTCCAGGTTGGGGCACATGCCTGTGTTGTAGGCTTGATCCCCAATGGGGATCAGTGATTCTCATCATTGATATTTCTCTCTCTCCCTTCCTCTTTGAAATCAATAAAATAAATATTTTTAAATGGACAAAGGAATTGTAAAGACATTTCTCCCAAGAGGGCAAACAGATGGACAACAGAAATGAAAAGATGCTCAGTATCAGTAATCATCAGGGAAACGCAAATTAAAACCACATTGAGATCTCACCCTAGACCTGTCGGAATGTCATCAATAAATCAACAAACAGCAAGTACTTGTGAGGAAGTGGAGAAAAGGGATCCTCGTGCACTGCGGGGAGGGGGGGATTGCAAACTGGTGCAGCCACTGTGGAGAACGGTGTGGAGGTTTCTCAAAATAGAGAACTGCTCTATGACCCAGCAATTTGACTTCTGGGTATTTGTCTGAAGAAATCCAATACACTAATTCAAAAAAATACATGCATCCCTTTGTTTATTGTGTTGATATTTACAATAGCCAAGATATGGAAATAGCACAAGTGTCTATCAATAGACAATTGGATAAAAAAGATGTGGCATGTATATACAATGGAAAATTACTTGGCCATAAAAGGAATTTAAATCTTGGCATTTTTGACAACCTGGATGGACCTAGAAGGTAATATGCTAAATGAGGTAAGTCGAACACAGAAAGGCAAATTCCATACCATGTCACTTATACATGGACTCTAAAAGCAAACTCATAGACACAAAGCACAGGCTGGTGGTTGCCAGGTGGCAGGGGGGTTTGGAGGGTGGATGAGAAGGTGAAGGGATTAAGAAGTACACATTGCCAGCTATAAAAAGTCACGGGAATACAAATTACAGCATAGCAGAAATAGTCATTAATGTTGCAATAACTATGAATGGTCTGACTGGACCTAGACATATCAGGATGATCATTGTAACATATGATCACTATGCTATGCATGTGAAACTAATATTGCATATATCAACTATTTGAAAATGTAAAAAAAATGTAAAACATTTCACATTGCACATAGAATTTTACTTGAGGTAGGAAAAATACATAAAAGGCTTCAGGTTTCTTCACAAACTGTGATAAACCTCGCTACTAAGTAAAAAGAAAATCCTTTGGGGGATTTTGAGCAATTTTAATTCTTAGTAACCTCCTTAAATGTTAAATACATTCAGTTTTATAGAAATAAAGCATCTACCACATAGAATAAATCTAGGAGAGCAATTGAACAGTTAAACAAAAATAGACTAGTTCTGGCCAGTTTGGCTCAGTGGTTTGAGTGTTGGCCTGCAGATCTCAAGGTTGCGGTTTGATTCCTGGTCAGGGCACATGCTCGAGTTGCAGGCTCAGTCCCCAGTGGGGGGCATGCAGGAGGCAGCTGATCCATGTTTCTCACATCGATGTTTCTCTCTCTCCCTTCTAAGTCAATTAAAACTCTTAGGAAAACAGGACTTCATACCAGGGAGTAAGGCACCATGAATATTTTTAATTAGGCCTAAATAAACTAAAGCGAAACTGAAGTTCCCTTTATTCAACTGCAAGGAAGAGAGTCTCTATTTGCAATGAGTTAAGAACTTGTGTCTAAACTTTGAGAACTGAGTTGATTATGGCAACATGGCAGTAATTCTGACATGTGGATCAGACCATCGGTGAATTTCAAGCAAGCATCAATTTCAGAGCTCAAACCAGAACAGGCGAGGGGTTAACAGAGACTCAGGTGGCTTTTAGAGATGTAAAATATTTTATTTGTAAATGGTGATCTTCTAAATCTGTGTCCACAAATTCCAAAACCCATAACACTCTGTATACTTCAAAAAATTCAATTTTTCCAACATTAGATACTATTATACATAACCAAAAACAAAACAAAAACCGGTAGGACAAATACTGGTAGGATGTCAGAATATTGTACAAGAGAAGAAAAATATTCAAGAAACAAATTTCATACAGCTATTTATCAAGAGAAAAATATATACAATTGATTTATTCTGTAAGATAAAAATACATCATGCCATATACATTACAAGTTCAGAACTGCATCACTGAATATACCAACAGCTTACAGTCCACTGGAATTGTGCACACAAAACTTCATTTTATGCTCAGCCTGTGAAGTGTCAGTACCAGAATTTTAAGTACAAAATAAAAAGCTAACCCGGTTCAAAATGCTGATTAAATTCCTACGAGCAAACACAAAACAGTGTTTTTATTAAAGAAATGTAAACAAACAGATCATACAAACACATTTAAAATCACATCTTCCAAACCCTTTGCCGGAGTCCTGCCGCCCATGATCACATCTCCTTTTTTTTTTTCCTTTTTCAAATTTTTGTGTTAAATAGAAGGCTAGAGTTAGATCAGAGTTCCTGCTACATGATCCTAGTATGTTTAAATGATTCTTTGTGGCCTGAAACAGAGTTCTAATCAAAACTACTTTTGCTGAAGAAAAGTCAGCCTCTATGTGGGTGTCTTTTAAGCAGTTATTCACAGTTATCACAAATTGTAAGCACAAAAAAACCTGACTGAAGAAGTAGGGATGCAACAATATAATATGAAAAATTTAGTTTAAATTACCAAAACAGCTATAAAAGTTGTAGTCATGGCATACACTCTGTTCTATCAGAAGGTGTATAAAACATTAAGTACTAATTGACCGTGGTTTCCAAAAAACTCCAAACACTCTAGGTTGAAATTTTGGTTATTACATAATTATAATGGCATATTTATAACACAAAGTTATATTGTAACATCCCTATGAACATTTTATAAGCACCCGAGCTGCTGCAGAGCCTGGTAGCATTTGGTCAATAACTATTTTTATACTGTATTTTTTTCTCAAAATATTTACATATTTGTACAAAGTAACAGGGTCTGTTAGTTCTGCAGGTAACAGCAGCAGCTTGGCTTTCTTCTAACTTTTATTTAAAAATAGCTTCATTCACTTATTCAATAATAAATACAAAAAGTTTCTCTTATTTTACAGAAATCAAAAACTACAATAAACTGACTCATGGAATCAAGTATTTAAATGTATTTTAGTGCAAGTTATTATCCCTTAGCTCTATCCCTAAGGAAGTCATTTCAGTACATTCCTTGTTCAGTGGTGTCTACTTTATTTAAAGAACTTTAAATCAGAGGGCCCGCCCCTTTTTCAGTAAGGCCGTGGCCAGCACTTTGGACGTGTCCCTTCGCTGGTGATTTCAGTCTCACATTCACAGGAAGGCCTTGCCCTGGGGCGGGGCAGCCACCGGCTCTGCCCCGGAAAGGTTTCTCCTTAGTGAGACCAAACAACAAAACAAACAACACCCACCCACAAGAAGAAAAAAGAAGGAAAGAAAAAGAAAAAAGTGCTGGACCATCTGTAATTCTGTAACCTCAGCCACTGGAGGAGCGCTGCCGAGTCCGCCTTCCCTGGGAAGGGCTGAGGAAATCAGACTCCCAGAAGCTAGATTTCAGTCATAAACAGAAAATAAAAATATCTCTCTGCTGCCAAATCCAAACGGTGTGTTGAATCGCTTCTTCCTAGGGACAAGCGCAAGGAATGCATTCAGTTCATCCACTTCCGGCAGTTCACAGCTCCACAGTGACAGGGGATCTTGTGCTGGTCGTCTTCAAAGTCAAACTTATAGTCGTAGCACAGCTGCCCACGGCAAAGACACGAGTCAGAGGGGCTGGGAAGGAAGGAGAAAGGGCCCCTCCCTCCATCTGCCCAGGGCTCGCAAACAACAAGCTACAGGAAGACCCGCTTTGGTTGAGGTTCTGTGGGGCCTGGGAGGGGTGATGGGGGAACCTCTTGAAGAAGTAAACAAGCCTGGCCCTCGCCAGTGTGGCTCAGTGGTAGAGCCCTCGGACTGCAGGGCCTCAGGTTCAGTTCCAGTCAAGGGCATGGACTTTGGTTGCAGGCTCCATCCCCAACCCTGGGTGGCAACCAATGGATGTCTCGCTCTCCACTGAGGTTTCTCTCTCTCAATGGAAAAATATCCTTGGGTGAGGATTCACAACAAAAACAAACAATGAAAGAAACAAGCCTGGCTGTTTACCTGGGATCCCAAAGGGACCGAGGGAATGGGAGGCAGTATGTTCAGGCCGAGCCAGGCCTGAGACGGGCAGCTGGCGGGAGAAGGGGCATCTCACAACTGCTCACCACGCTGCCCTGCAGGCGGAGCACCCGGGTCCCCTGCCCCCGAGCTCCAGGCTCCTCCTCCCCTCCCTGGCGGACGGGGCACTGCAGGTTGGGCAGAGATGAATCACCCTCGTCAGCTACCATCCTTCTCCCCCACTGTTCCTCACTTAGTATTTCAAAGATGTCTTTCTATAGGAGTCACCAAATTATTAACTTCTCAGACCAAGCCTGTTGTCAAGGCAGCTAGGAGTCTGCACAACCCCCTTGGTACAACCCCCTGGACCCCAACACTGCCCAACCCGGGAGGAACCAACACGCACTGGCACCGTGCTCACGGGCACCGTGCTCACTGGCACCATGCTCACGGGCACCGTGCTCACTGGCACCACGCTCACGGGCACCGTGCTCACGGGCACCACGCTCACTGGCACCACGCTCACGGGCACCGTGCTCACGGGCACCATGCTCACGGGCACCGTGCCGGACTTCTCCCTTCCTTAGTTCCTCATCGAGTTACAAGATGTGCAAAAGAAGCCTTGGTTCAGTTCTCGATTTAACAAAGGGAATTCCAAAATGACCGAAACACAAGCAAAATACCATAGCTCTGTCCACAAAGGGCTGGGGGCTCCAACACCCACAGGACACCAGGGCCCCTCCCACCCGAACGGGAGGGCTCCTACGGGGCCCATGGCGCTCAGCGGGAGCTTTCCAGCTCCGGAGCTGCCGTGATGCGTGATCACATTAGTGAACGACCAAGTCGGGAAACACAAATGAGGCAATCAAGACCAATAATCTTGCCCTAACCGGTTTGGCTCAGTGGCTAGAGCGTCGGCCTGTCCGGTCAGGGGCATGTACCTTGGTTGCAGGCACATCCCCGGTAGGGAGTGTGCAGGAGGCAGCTGATTGATGTTTCTCTCTCGTTGATGTTTCTAACTCTCTATCCCCCTCCCCTCCTCTCTGTAAAAAAAAAATCAGTAAAATATATTAAAAACAAACTAATAATCTTAAGTCACCTGGGAGACCAAAGAAATGTCAAGGTCGGCACCTAGCATTCTGAAGAACAGATAATAAAGCAACTATACGTTGTGAAAATCGATGTGAAAACCGATGTGAAAACCTGTAAGCGTGTTCTCATATCTGGGAATATAAGGACCTGGAGTGGAGGGTGCCCCAACGCTGCTGCCTATCGCCCTGTGGTGGCCTCACACGTGGCAGAGACCACAGGAGGCAATGGTACCATGATTTGCTCTGCAGGCTTTTAATTGTTAAAGAAAGGAATCCTGCCAAACCGTGACCAGGGTAAGGGGGGGAGGAGGAGTCCCAGACATGGGAAATGATGCCACACGAATGATGGGGGACGAAGGAGGGACCAAGGAGAGGTGGCAGGAAGTACTCAATGCTGCTGTGCGGAACGTCAGACAAAGACGACAGGGTGGTGCAACGGGACCGACGCTGAAAGGCTGGGTCCAGAATATAGAACTGGGAAACCACGGGACAAGTTACCGTATAGAGGTGGAGACCGCACCCCAGGATCCGCTCCCAGCAAAGCCCCCCAGGCTTACCTCTTCTCCTTTCTGGATTCTCCGGTTGGAGCTGATGATGATTTTGTGTCCTCTTTCAAAAGTCACCACCTCAGCCACACAGTTAGGGGCACATGAATGGTTGATGTACCTGCAAACCACCGTTTCAGAAAACTATGCACCAACTAGAAGAAGCCTGAAAAACTTGCAGCTCATAGGGAAAACTTTTTCCTAATTACACTCCTATTTGCTCATCTACTGAACAAGAACCAATATAATTTTAAATAAAACTTTTGGGACGTATCTACTCTAAACTGTTGCTCCCTGGAAGGCTATGACAACAGGGCCCACTGACAGGAAAGGCCTTGATCAGACTGAGCCTCACCTCGCAGGCCCTCCCGTGAGCGTTGCATCGATCACGTGGTCGTTATCCATGCGGAACATGTACACGCCGCGGTTCTGAAAGAGAAGCAGCTCAAAAGTCCTCTCTTCCGTCCTGCTCGCACCAGGAAGCCTAAGCCAGTGGTCGCCACACTGCGGCTCGCGAGCCACATGCAGCTCTTTGGCCCCTTGAGTGCGGCTCTTCCAAAGTACCGACTTCTGCGCACGGGCCACAAAGTTTCAATCGCACTGTACGTGCGCGCCCGCACGTGGTATTTTGTGGAAGAGCCACACTCAAGGGGCCAAAGAGCCGCATGTGGCTTGCGAGCCGCAGTTTGCCGACCACGGGCCTAAGCTGATGCGGCCTGAAAGGCCCCTGGTCAGCTGACACGCGCTATGAATGGCAATTAACAAAGTGGCGGAGGCCTGAAGACCAGCCAGGCTCATTCATCCACACACGCCTCTGCAAACAGCAGGCACGGAAAGAGAAGACTGATGGGGAGATGAGGAAAACACAAGCTCCAGACAGGGCTTTGTTCACAACTGAACCCAGCGCGACCGTCGGCTCTGGCCCCGTCTCCGCTGTTCGCGGCTGTGACACTTACCTGAGACTCATAAAGCTTCTCTTTTCTGTTTGCTACTTCATTTCGAATGATGGTCCCAATGTATTCAATGACCATGGTGTGCTTCTCGATGTCTCTAGCAGCATATAGGCCCAGCCCCTGCAGGAAAAAGTGTGTGAGAGTGTGTGTGTATCTCAAACATACTTCAATTCCTTGGCCAGCTCTGCATTCTCTTTCATACAAAAGCCAGGCTGAAGATGTTGCCTGCACTCAGGTGATTTTTTCTATTTATGTGCTATCTGCAACTTGAAGGACAGATAACCGTACCTCTTAAAGCTACGTTATCACCACCCTGAGGGCCTTACAAAGTAGCCTTGCTGACCGACCGGCCACACTTTCTATCAGGCTTCTCGCCTTTCAGGTACTCGCTGAGACCCCACCAGCTAGACAGGCCTCATGGCTTCTGAGGTTTATCTTGTCCCTACCTCTAAAGGGACTGGACATACAATTTAATGACACAGAAATACTGCTCACTGTGGGGGATTATGAGTTTCTGTGTTCTCAGCAGAGAAGGCAGGCAGGCTCCACGCTGCCTGGGGACTCCCCACACACCGTCCGCCTCGGGCCGCCCGGGAGCACCCAGGACTGAGGCCTACACTAGAGGTTCTCCTGTGAAGTAAATTACTTTCTTGCGGGAAAAGAGTATGATGTGTCTGTTCAACTTCAGAGCTGACTCAGGAGGGACACAGAACAGGACACAGGACAGTTGGACCACATGATGCTCCAACAACTGCTTATCATTGGAAGAAAATCAAACTGTCTAAAACATAAAAAATTAAACTTCTGAAAGAAAAACAATCTAACAGACGACATATTATACAAAGTATGGTCTTAACCAAGACTAGAAAATTATGTGTTTGACTAAAAATTAAAACTTTTGTAAGAAAAAAAAAAAAAAAAGACAGCATACGTTCTGTTGGCCAAAGGTTGTTCTGCAGGGGAAATATCTAACAGTAAGCGAGTCCTTACTAATCGAACAATGGACAGAAGATGAATATGCAACTCACAGGAGAGGAAATCCCTATGGCAAACATGAAAAGTCACTCATTCGAAAATAAAAAGCTTCTGCACAGCAAAAAAAACCCCATCAAAATAACAAGAGCCCGGCTGGCGTGGGTCACGGTTTGATTCCCGGTCGGGGCACAGGCCCAGGATGCAGGCTCGATCCCCTGTGTGGAGGGTGCAGGAGGCCAATCGATGATTCTCTCTCATCACTGATGTTTCTATCTCTCTAGCCCTCTCCCTTCCTCTCTGAAATCAGTAAAAATATTTTTAAAATAATAATAATAAACAACAAGAAAGCCCACTGCATGGGAGAACATATCTGCCAATGATACATCTGATAAAGGATTAAGCTCCAAAATATGTGGGGGACTCATACAACTTAACAGAAGGAAGACAACCCGATTCAAAAATGGGCAAAGGATCTAAATAGACGCTTCTCCAAAGAGGACATACAGAAGGCCAAGAGACAAATGAAAAAATGCTCAAAGTCACTGATCATCCAAGAGATGCAAATCAAAACGACAATGAGGTACCACCTCACACCTGTCAGACTGGCTGCCATCAACAAACCTATGACAAGTGCTGGGGAGGATGCGGAGAAAAAGGAACCCTCGTGCACTGCTGGTGGGAATGCAGACTGGTGCAGCCATTGTGGAAGACTGTGTGGACTGTCTTCAAATTATTAAAAACAGAACTCCCATCTGACCCAGTCATCCCACTTCTAGGAATATATCCTAAGAAACCTAAAACTCATCAGAAAGAACAGAAGCAGCCCTATGTTCACAGCAGTGCAATTTACAGCAGCTAAGACTTGGAAACAGCCTAAGTGCCTGTCAGCAGATGAGTGGATAAAAAACTATGGTACATTCACACAATGGAATACTATGTGGCAATAAAAAAAGAACTCTTACCATTTGCAACAGCAATAATTGACCTGGAGAGTGATATGCTGAGCGAAATAAGCCAGAGAAAGATAAGTATCACATGATCTCACTCATATGTAGAATCTAATGAACCAAATAAACTGATGATCAAATATAGACCCAGATTTATAGAAGCATGAATAGATTACTGAACCTCAGAGGGAAAGCAAGGGAGGGTGGGAAGAGACCAACCAATGAACTTGTATACATATATGCATAACCCGTAGACACAGACAATGGCATGGTGAGGGCCTGGGGGGTGGGGAAGAGGAAGGGAGCGGGAGGAAGAGATTAATGGGGGAAAAAGGAGGACCTATGTAATACTTTCAACAATAAAGCTTAAAAAAAAGTTGTTCATTCATAATTAAAGTAACAATACCAGTCTACACTTAGCCGGCTGGCAAAATAAATAAGTAAATAAATAAATAAATAAATAAATAGGCTGTAACATTTACTACAAATGGGAAAACAGTCTCAGTGGATACAGGAAGAAACAAGCAATCACAGCTACCAACACACAAGAGATACAAGAGACTGATGGTTACATTGGGAAAAGTTGTAAAGAAAATAAATGCTTGTCAGTAGGTGGACGGTTTAATTAATCAAAGCTCATCAACAACATGGAGCATCACGGCCGTTGAAGAGGAGACAGAGCCACCTCCGTTGGTCTACAGCAGGGGTGGGCAAACTTTTTGACTCGAGGGCCACAATGGGTTCTTAAACTGGACCGGAGGCCGGAACAAAAGCATGGATGGAGTGTTTGTGTGAACTAATATAAATTCAAAGTAAACATCATTACATAAAAGGGTACGGTCTTTTTTTTTTTAGTTTTATTCATTTCAAACGGGCGGGCCGTAGTTTGCCCACGGCTGGTCTAGAGACTAAGGATTCGTGAAAACAATGCCAAAGCGTGTAGCGCACCCACATTCCCTGATGCTCACAGTGAGGCTGGGCCGCAGAGGGAGGAGCACCCAGCACCTGGGAGGCAGAATGGAGAAGGGCAAGAACCTTCGGGTGTGAGACGACAGCCTGAAGGCAGGTAGCGCCGAGGCCATTACAGTGACGGCGAGAGGAATGGGGGAGAGCACTGAGCCGCCCAGGCAGAGGGGAAGGGCACCGCTGCCGGGAGCCGCGGGGAGCTCTCGTCCCAGGATCGGGAGAGGCTCTGTTCTTGCGGCAACAGCTGAAGGCAGACACTGCATTCAAATTGTAAAAACAAGATACCAGATAAAAGAGAAGAGCAGAAAGGGCGCTTAGCTAATTTAAAAAAATTAGCAGCTTGGCAGAAGTCTCAGTGCAAGGAAACCAAGAGAGAAGGAGTGAGAAGGGCGGATACAAGACGGGACCCTCTGGCTGCGCTGAAGGCCCCAGAGCATGTTGCTGCTGCTGCTGGTCTGGAGTCCACGCCGAGATCCCGGGTCTCAGGGGGCAGGTATGTGCCCAGAGGTGCAAACAGAGGAGTGCGGGGAAAGAATGCACGTGGCAAGTCCCTGAGACTGAAGGTCATCTTGCTCCAGGATGAAAGGGCTCATCAGTGTGGAATCAGACGCTAACACAGCACATTTTTGTTAAATTCCCAAATATCTCTCTATATAAAAGGCTAATATGCTAAGTGTCCCCTCAGGAGTTTGACCGGGAGTTCAATCGCTCGCTATGACGTGCGCTGACCACCAGGGGGGTGGCGTGGAATGAAGGCAGGCCTCGGCCTGCAGCCAGAAGGAAGGCCCCAATTGGCCCCGATGGCTGGCCAGGCCTAGGGACCCTACTGGTGCACGAATTTTGCACACCAGGCCTCTAGTCAAGAATAAAGAAAGGATCATAAGATCTTTCCGAGGGGGAAGAGGCTCCCAGGAAGGAACAAGCCAGACAGCACAGACAGGGCCTGCAGAGGAGACTCCGTGTGAAGGGGCCCCAATGGCTTCTGAGTGGGGCAGGCTGGAAGGAGACAGGCAGGTCTGCAAAGATGCAGATGGGGAAACGGGGGTGAAGTCAGGGCGGCAGAGCCTGAGAGTAGGTCAGAGAACCTGGTGATTTCAGCCTGGGACACCCGAGGGGAGGCGCTGTGCGGCCTCTGGCTGTGAGGAAGGGAGTTACATGCTGAGCCCCAGACGGCTTCACCTGTGCAACATCCCACAGGTAGCTTCCGGAACAGGAGCACGCTTCGCAACTATTTTCATTGGATTGCTCACAAGTGCTTGAAAGACGCATGTGTACACAGAGGCCAGTGCTACCTGTTCCCCTGAGCAAAGGTGTGGAGTCCAACACAGTCTGTCCACTCGGGAAGCGAAATGTACATGCCCAGCGACTGCGTGTGGGCTTGCTAGTGTTATCAACCAACGGTCTGCTGTGACTTAGAAAACATGCCCGTCCCCACAGCCATGTGCAACCCTTTCCACACACTGGACGCTTCTCTCCCGAATGCTAGATGCCACCCGCTCTCCTTTCCAGAGACGTCTTTCCCACCTGAATCCGAGACCGGGCCAGGTACACACTGGACTTCCACTCGGTCTTCATCCTCCGGTACTGCGACGACTTGGAATGAACAAACTGCTTGCTGTAAGGGGCGTTCAGCTCCCCGGTGACTGTGCTCTGGAAGGACTTGGAGGTGCTGGTGCTGTTCAAGGTGTGAGGCCTGCAGGCAGGGTGTAGCAGCGGGAGAGAAGAAAAGGAGAACTGAAGACATCTCCAGTCCCGCCGAAGCCCGGCCAGTTCCAACGCGCACGGCGGGGGCATGCACAGAAGCCGCCTAGCAGAGCGCAGGGCGCGTCCTCTGATGTGGTCGGGCACAGACACAGCCAGGGACACAGGGTTTGTAAGCAGCAGACAAATCAAGCACAAAACCACTAAGACGCCTAGAAACCCTGGGCTGTACTATGTGAAGTTAAAACAAAATACCTTAACACAAACCTCTTGACATGGGCACTCATTTTAGGCTCAGAACGGGCACAACCTGTGGGGTTAACGGCAAGAGGAAGTTCCATGAGAGGATTTCGGCCATATCGAAAGGTGTAGTTTTCACATGCTTCAACCCCAGGGAGCTGAAAGGAAGCAAAATAGACAAAAAGTTAACTCAATCGATTAAGACGACAGGCAGTCTTGAGCTGGTGAAAGGATGGCCCAAGTTGTATGGAAATAACTTATCAACATCTTCAAAATGTAACTTATGTTAACAAGATCAGCCTACACTCGGCTCTACTGAAGTATGAACAGGTAAGTTCCGTTTCAAAGCAGACCTTAGCTGGCAAATGCTCCTTGAGGAAAACCAGCGTGCTTGCCTGTGGGATTTTAGGGCTGAGGATGCCAGCATACTAATTCACAACGTCAGTATCAACTTTCATGTCTCTGCTTGGAATTTTAAAATGGCCAGTAAGTACAGTTTCAAATCATTTCCATGGTTTACTTTCATGATCACTTCTCACTTCCCCAAGTCGACTCTGACATGAGGAGGCTGTCACATCAGTGTCCCAGGAGAGCGGGTAGTAAAGCTCAAGGCTACTTGTAAAATACTTTCTATGTTAAGGTCTTTTCTAGGACACCTTTGTAGTGAGCACATTGCTCTGTGGGCACACTAGACACACGGCATTTAGGCAGGGCTCTCTAGCACAGGAAGCAACGAGGCATATTACTCAGTAGCTTTTCCCAAGAAAGCTCATCAATGAGCTTTAACTCTTGAAAATAATGCCTTATAGTCACGCAACTTTCCAACACTGTGAGGGACTCATTGGCAAACACGCTTGTAATATTAAAAGATGACAGAGAGATGTCAGAGAAGACATGCGTCCTGTAACCTGACAGTAGCCACAAACATCCCCGTCAGGGGTGGGCACAGCACCCTCATGAAGTGCAGGGGGCCTCAGAGAAGCGGGGAGGGAGCCCCGGACGGCATGAGTGACGGGAACACAGACGCCTCATTGGAGAGGCGAGGCCATCCACAGCACGTGGTCCAAGGGCCACACTGTGCGCATCGCCCGCCTCGTCGGCACTCACTGATTCCGCAATCCGGGCCACCGCAGACACAGTCAGGCCAAACAGATCCTCTCCTTTCAAATACGCTGGGAAAAGTTGGAGCATTTCAGACTGTTTTCTCACACAAGCCACGGGCTCCAAAATTTTATCCCAAACACCTGTACAGATGGACCAAAAAAAAAGTTTGCATGACAAATGAACTTTCAGCTAAATAGAAAGGCAAGCAGGATGCAGCATAAAACCCAGAGCAGAAAGATGAGCAAGCCTCCCAGACACCCCAGGCGCCAAGGGAGGCAGTGAGGAGCCGACAAGCCTCACGCAGTTCCCCAGTACTTTCACCATCAAAAGTGCCCATGACAACCGAGACTTAACCCTGGAGGTCAAAACTGTCTCATTGCTAGCTCTGCATTGAATAGCTAATGCTGCTGAGTAAAACAGTATACGCAGATGGACGCTGCCTTCTCAGTGACATTAAGAAGAGGGACCCCAATCTAAATGTCCCCAACCTTTTATCAACAAATTTTCCTATTTATTTCATCAAATCTGTGTTTGAATATATATTCTGATTTAGAGTAAGTCTAGCAAGTGTTTAAAAAACTGTACAACGAAGAGCAAGGTAGAATCACAAAAACAAGTTCAGATTCGCATTTGTAAATGAAAAATCCACTCTATAAAGTATGAAACAAACATGATAAAAAAAAAACCCACATGGAAATACTGACCAAAAACATTCACAACCTAACAGCAGCCGAGTACCTAGCGCTGCGGAGCATACCAGCGGCGGCTCACCTTTGGGTGAGGTGTCACTTAGGACGAGATCTTCGTGGCCCTGCTCCACGATCCTGATGACGAACACGGGGCGCCCATCTTTCTCCTCGATGGAGCACAGGTAGCGGCAGCGCCTGTTGGCGTAGCGTGTGCTCCAGTACAGCCGACTGGCTTCGTAGCCAACAGGGAAGAGCGCTTTGGGGGAGTGGAACGCCTGCATCTGCTGTGGGAGCAGCTGGCCGATCGTGTGGAAGATGAGGCTCCCCACGCGGAAGGTGTGGTCGCGTTCGCCTCGCTGCACGATGCTGGCAATCTGTCGCACCTCATCCCGTTGCACATAAACCCTCCGGAAGACCGCGAAGTAGCTTAATTCCTGCTCATGAATTCCCTTTGGTTTGTGCATGGGACAAAGCATAGTTTTATCCTTAAAGAACATGCACTGTGCTTTCATGGCGCAGGTGAAGTGATAAATGTTGGTGCACCGCAATCGGTGGCACCCACTGGTGGCACCCATTTTATGACAGAAGACACACTTCATGTGCAGGCCTCTCCTCAGGGCTAGTTCCACATTGATTAAGGCACCCGCCTGGGTCTCATAGACCTCCGTGGACCACAGAGCACAGTTCAAGTGGACCCACAGATCCAAGTCAAGGTTGAGCAGCCTAGCCGGCCCGTCTGTCAGGCCATCCCCTTCCTCGTGACAGAAGCAGCACTTGCGGTAGTCCCTGGGCACCGGGTCGGGCTTCAGGGAAGTGCCCAGCTTCTTCAGGAACTCGTCGATCTCGTTCTCACAAGGCGGTGGGAACGTGCCTTTGGGGATGACGATGTGAATGCTCCACTTCTTCCACTTCATTCCTCTCCACTTCTTACTCACTGGCCTGCAGTCTTCAAACCCACCAGGGGCAGTTCTCAGCCGAGGCTTTAACTTGACTGTGACCTTAAGCTCATCTGGCTTTGCCTCAACTTTGGCTGCTTCAAAAGCTGGAGGGAAATTGATGGGAGGAGAGGCTGGAGGAGAAGCGTCTTCCTGGAGCTGCGGGAGGCAGTGCACGTCCAGAGTGGAGATGTTGTTACTGTACTGATGGAACGCCCGGGAAGGCGTCTCTTTTATCGGTGACTGGGGCAACGAAGGAATGGAATCCTGGCCAAAAAAAAGGAGAGTAATTCACAAGTTCTGAAAGCAGTTTTTGAGGAAATGAGAAGTCAAGCAATAGAGAGTGACAGTGTGTGGCGGGCAGGGGGAGGTGAGGGTCTGCAAGTGGTGAGGACTCAGGCCAACAGCAGCCAGTGTCGGACGCCTAAGGTGTCAGTCTGGACAGCAAGGGCTGAGGGAGGGAGCCAGCTACGGGTGGGCTCCTCGCAGGCCTTCTCTACGAAGCCAAATTCCAGAGCAGCTCTGCTCCTCACCCTTCTTTGACATTCCTCTTCCTAATCATACTAAGCTCAGAAAAACTGGTGCTGTAGAGAAGCTAGAGAATTTAATTTGTACAATGGAACAGCCCTTTTGGTAAACCAAGAGCTTCAAGATAATCTTTTATGAGCTTGTCCCCACTCTCTGAACCTCCTGTCTGTTCATCTTGGCTGAATTATTGGCATAAATGTGAAAGGAAGGGAGAAGTCCCCTGTAATAAGCAAGTAACTGTTCTCTGAGGCTGCCAGGTTCGAATTCAGCGGCTGAAAGAGTCCAACAGTTTCCCTTTAGGTCACATCCCCTAAGCCAATAACCCCCAACATGTTCCCTCTTCTCAGGCACCCCATCCTGCAAGGTACCTGAAAGAAGACGCACCTCATGTAGAACCCAGAAGCCGGCTGGCACTGCATTGACTAAAGAAACTGGAGATAAGCCATTCCTTCTTTCAGGGGGCTAACAAACTAAGTTCAAGTCTAAACTTATTTATCATGTCGGCCCACTGCCTGTTAAAAAATAAGAGTCCCTGGGATCTTCTTTTAAGAAAGACACATGAGCCCTAGCCAGTTTGGCTCAGTGGATAGAGCGTCGGCCTGCAGACTCAAAGGTCCCAGGTTCGATTCTGGTCAAGGGCATGTACCTTGGTTGCGGGCACATCCCCAGTAGGGAGATGTGCAGGAGGCAGCTGATCGATGTTTCTGTCTCATCGATGTTTCTAACTCTCTATCCCTCTCCCTTCCTCTCTGTAAAAAAAAAAAAAAAATCAATAAAATATATTTTTTAAAAAAGAAAGACACATGAGAGCAATAATCTGGAAGGAGGAATGACGGGCAGTGTTACTGCATGAGGGAAAGCTGTCCTCCATGCAAATAACTGAAAATACATTGTCCACCATACAGATGGCCAACAGGAAAAGATGCTCAATGTCAATAATCATCAGGGAACCCCAAATTAAAACCAGAATGAGATATCACCTCACACCTGTCAGAATGACTATCATCGAGAAATGAACAAACAAAAAACAGAAAGAAATGAACAAATGCCCCAGCCGGTTTGGCTCAGTGGATAGAGTGTCAGCCTGTGGACTGAAGGGTCCCGAGTTCAAGTCCGGTCAAGGGCTCATACCTCAGTTGGGTTGCAGGCTCCTCCCTGGCCCGGGCCCTGGTCAAGGGTTTGTGCAGGAGGCAACCAATCAATGTGTTTCTCTCACATCAATGTTTATTTCTGTCTTTCCCTCTTTCTTCCACTCTCTCTAAAAATCAGTGGGAAAATATCCTCGGGTGAGGATTAAAAAGTAAAAATAAAAAAAAGAAAGAAATGAACAAACAACAAGTGCTGGCAAGGAGGTAGAGAAAAGGGAACCCTCGTGCACTTGGTGAGAATGCAGACTGTGTAGTCACTGTGGGAAACAGTATGGGGCCCGGCCAGCAGGCCTCAGTGGCTGATCATCAACCTATGATGGTCAAAGTTCAATTCCCAGTCAGGGCACATGCCCAGGTTACAGCCTTGATCCCCAGTAGGGGGTGTGCACGAGGCAGCCAATCAATGATTCTCTCTTATCATTGATGTTTCTCTCTTTCTTCTTCTCTGAAATCAGAAAAATATATATTTTTAAAAACACCTAAAATTTCCACATTTAAAAATTAATATTGAGGAAAATGCAAGTCACCTATATTTTAAAAAACACAGCAGTATGGAAGTTTCTTAAAAAAATGAAAAATAGAACTACTACATGACTTAGCAATTCCATTCTGGGTGTTCAGCAGAAGAAATCCAAAACACTAATTTGAAAAGATATACGCACCCCCACGTTCATTGCAGCATTATTCACAATAGCCAAGATACAGAATCAACCTAAATGCCCATCAATAGACAAATGGATAAAGAAATGCGGTATATAATACTCAGCCATAAAAAGAATGAAATCGCGCCATTTGCAACAATATGGATGGACCTAGAGGGTATTATGCTAAGTGAAATAGGTCAGATAAAGACAAATACTGTATGGCTCACTTACATATGGAATCTTTAAAGAAACAAAATAAATGAACAAAACAAAAACAGAGACCAAACTAATGGTCACCAGATGGGAGAGTTTGGGGTATGAGCAAAAAAGGTAAAAGGAATTTAAGTAATATAAATTGCCAGATATAAAAATAACTGTGGGAATGTAAAGTACACCATGGGGAATATAGTCAATAATATTGCAGTAATTATATATGATGCCAGATGGGTATATAACTTATTGGGGGAATCACTTCATAAGGTATATGAATCTATCTGTACAGCGTACACCTGAAAGTAACAGAATTCTGCATGTCAAATGTAATTAAAAATAAGTTTAAAAGTAAAAAATAATAACAATAAAAACAGATACAATGTTCTAGAAAAACAAATGTTTGCATCAACTACACATAGATACACTTAAATTACACAAAATCAAATGAAGTAGACCATTTCCACCATGTTACAAGCAAAACAATTTCTTCCCAAAATACATGAGGAGACTTAAATTGTGTTTGTGAACAGGTTTTCCAGTTGGGATAAGATCAATAAAAATAATATTTTATAGTTGTAATTAAATTAAGATATGTGTAACTAAGTAAGTAAAATTAAACATTTTAATATTAGTGTTTTATTCCATTCTGAACTTTCAAGATATAATTCAAGCTTATCCACTCGTCAAATAACTTATCGAATCTGAAATGACAACATGGACAGAGAGTTGTTGGAACTGCTCTCAACCTGAGCAGCACCGGCTTAGATTCCTCCACCGGAGCTCTGGGAACTGTTCACGCTCTGACGTGTCCCCAGGACACAGAAGTCACTCACTGCGCATTGATTAATTAAAACTACTGGTTTTACCTTGCTTTCTGAGATTTTTGCTTGTACAGTCGATGAGTAAAGAATGAAGCAGTTATTGCTACAAAAGACAATGTCCTTCTCCACTCTACCGGAGCTCTCGCAGGAATCCTGAAAAGCAAAGAGAAGTGTGTGGGGGTCTCAACATGTCATAATTTAATAAAACAAGATCGATGTGCTGTTGGTTTTATCCTATGTTAAAGTGAAGCAGCTTCCTATCTTACAAGTAAAAGATGACTGCGTGTCTATTTAGCATAATAATTTAACCAGAGAAAATGAATTTATGAAAATAAACTTTACTATCTACATTCCATTCCCATTTAAATGTGTTTTCATAATATCCAACATTAAGTCTGTTGTAGCTACTTGGTTTTAAGTCTGTCAAATATACGCCAAGGCTGCTCCCAGGAGTGTGTGTCCCATGGAGTCACCACGGGGGATGACCAAACAAAGGGGCAGAGCCCTGCTCAGGACACGCCCGTGGAGAAGGGAAGTCCAAGTACCTTGCTCACAAAGGCCAGGTCTCTGAGAGACTTCCGCACCCCGCCGCCAAGAACCACCACTTTGCAGTGACAACACCACCGTGTTCTAAGTGCCTCGCTCTCTGAGATTCCATGACCAGCATCCTTGTATCCAGAAAGACCTGAAGGCAAGAGCTTCGTCAGTGATGAAATAACCAATAACACAAAGTGGTAATAGTGTAAAATTGTGCTCCACCAACTTATTACAATGGCTCATTTAACTGACCTATATGATTCTTTATCTATAATAATAATAGAGGAATATGCAAATTGTCTGGGACGCCATCACAGTAACAGCAACGACCAACCAGCAGGCTCAGTGGGACAACCAGGCCAGCAGGGGGGTTAGCAAGGGATGACCAAACGACTTAACAGCAGGCTGTGTGGGGCAACCAGGCCGGCAGGGGGGGCAGTTGGGGGTGACCAGGCAGGCAGGCAGGCAGTTAGGAGCCAGCGGTCCCGGATTGTGAGAGGGATGTCCTACTGCTGGTTTAGGCCCGTTCCCCGAGATCAGGCCTAAACCGGCCATCAGACGTCCCCCGAGGGGTCCCGGATTGGAGAGGGTGCAGGCTGGGCTGAGGGGAACCTCCCTTGCCCCCGTGCACGAATTTTGTGCACCAGGCCTCTAGCTAATTAATAAAAATCTTATCTTCCAAGCAATGCATACTGGGTATCTATTATGTGCACGGCACCAGGGTACAAATAGAGGGTCGCAGCCATTCTCAAGCAGCTGGGAAGAGAATGCTGGTCGTCAGAGCAGGAAGGACCCACAGCACACCACCCTCCAGTCTAAGTGCACAGCGAGTCAGGGGAGAGATGTCACTTTTGCTTGAGGATTAAGATGATACAAAAACATTTTGTGAGAAATGAAAAGATACGTGCATGAGAGTCTTAAATACAAATGGACAAAGAGGGATGAGCAAAGTTCCAGGGCCAAGATAAAAATGATAGGACTCACGTAGGGCATGGCAGGAGGAAGCAAGAAGCGGGGAAAATGGGGCGCCAGGAACAGCTAGAGCTTAGAGTTCAAAACCCAACCCAGGCAACTCTGTCGGAGCTCAGAGATGAGGTCGAGGACGCTGCTGGGCCTAATGGCAGCATAAGGATAAAAACAGGCCAGGACCAACTGAAAAGGGGCGGAAGCAGAGTGAGGAGGAGACCAGACCACAGGCAGGAGGGGAGAGGTCTGGGGAAGGCCCCCTGCAGACGATGCAGGGGAAGCAAGGGGGGGGGGGGTGGTGGTGATGGGAGGAAAGGAACAAGTAGAGCTGCCAGCCCTCTAGGCACAGGTGAAGCCAGCAGGGGTGGGACGGGAGGTCTGGGCGTGCAAAGAACAAAGCTGCTTCTGGGTAACTGCTCTAATGCTTCCTGGTTGACAGCACATCATACACACCCCAGCACCACAAGCCAAATCACCCTGCAGAAGACAGAACATGCCCAGGGCCTAATTCACTGAGCCCCACAGACCAACTAGCTACCTGTTATTGTTAAAAATTAAAGTGAAATTTTCAAGAGAATAAGCATAACTTCTGAATGCAGAATGAATCTAAAGTGAAAATGGAAACCAGCTCACCATTGCTTGTTGGTGGAAATGGTACATGGGGCGGCTTCAGCCGGTAAGAGCTTGCTAATCTGGGAGGGTTCGCAGATCCTGGTGGAGGCCCACGAAGAAATAAATGCTGTCGATACTCCAAACCTGGGTTTACTCTGTGGCTATTGATCAAACCCACGGATGGACCGTCTGGAGCATTACTAACCTCATAGCTGTTAGGAATTCGGACGTGAAGAAGGTTGGAAAACGCAGCCACAACGCTGCTGATGTTCTAAAACAAAAAGGTAAGTGAGGACAGGTCACCCACCCAGTGCCTCCCTGGCGATGCTCCTACTTAGGAGACATGCTGTTTGCATGACACACACCCTGCAAGAAACCCAGGAGCTGCTATTTCCACACAGGGCCTCATGGAAAACCCTGCTTTAATGGACCAGATTCTAAGTTAAGTTTTCATCAACAGAAGTGCTCCTGCAAGGACTCCCGATGGTAAAGAGCACGAAACACTTTAGATAACTTAGGACTGGACAGTGTAGTGCCAGGACACACCAGGGGAACGAGCCAGATGGCACCTGCTTCACAGCTGCTCAGATGTGTCGGGCACGGACTCTGTCCAGCTCCGGACACCAGGCTGAAGCGTCCCGAGAACACAGGGTCTCGTGACCACCAGAATGTCACGCCCTGAGACTAGGTTGGGCAGCAATGAAATGTCCTCGGAGAATTAAGAGTTAAGAAACAACTCAGCAATTCACTCCTGTTTGATACAAGCAGCTGCCACCTGAACAAGGTTTATATCTTGCTTCCATAAAATTGTACTGTTCATAGCTGTTTTTCACTGCTTAATTATCTATGTGTAAACAGTTATCAAAAGGTTTCACTGTAAAGAGTTCTCTAAAGTACACATCCTTTAATTAAAAAATGAGAACTCTAACTTCCTTCTGCCCTTTTGAACCTGGACTTAGGCTCAGACCAACCTAATGCATGTTTGCAGTATTCCAAGCAGCCAGGTGTCTAAGTGACGACGCACCCTAACCCAACCTTCCTCCTTTATCCTCTGGGACCTGCGATACCACTTCATGCAAAGCCGCCTGTGACAGCTTTAAATACGGGACACGTGCTGGGATGCTGAGAACCCACGTGAGCTTTACCTCAGCAGCTGCTGGATGCAGAGTGATGGCCACGGATATTAGACCCGACCTGGGGCCGTTTGGTGAAGAACCAAAAGGTGGTGAGAACAAGAAAGTGCCGGGCTCAGTTTTAATGTCATTCCGTCTAGACTCAGAACCTGAAAGCGGGGGGGGGGGACACGGGGGGACGAAAAAGGAAGAGAGGGAGGGAGGGAGACAGGGAAGACCGAATGTTAATGTTTTTCAAAACCAAAATGTGAGCTTTAGTAGATCAGCACACTGCCAGAAAAGGCCAAGCGAGGTCTCTCCTACCTTTGCCGGCGCTGCTGGGAAGAATCGGAATGATGGGGGACGGCACAGGCTCTGGGGGCTCCTCCTTGACCAAGGACAAATCAGGGTATCTGCTTACTTCCACCCCCACCACGCTTTCAGGAGAGGATGAGGGGACAAAGCTGTCAGGACTGTCCCGGTCGGCACTGTGGTCCTGCATCCTACAAGAAAAATCAATGCGACACATCAATGTGGGCCCTTCCACCAGAGGGACCGTGAGGTTCTCTGGACATGGCAGTGGCATGAGAAGCTAGAGGCTGCCAAGGAAAATGGGGTTGGAGGACAAGTGTGGTCTCAGGCTAAAGAGTGTGGGACACCCCATGAACCCCACTCCTCCCCGGGGAGATGCTGCCATGCGAAAGGAGACCCAAGCACAGCTTGTGGACTGAGTCCCTGGGGAAGCCGGCACGGGTGGACTGCTGCCCGGGGTACCCACGCACACTAGAGGCCGCCGCCCCCAGCTGCTCTCGAGTCAGACTTCGATTTCTGGCAGCGGCACAGGAGGAAAAGGAGACCTGGGTTCGCAATCTGAACCAGTCACTTCTCCGCTTGGGCCACAGCTGCCTCATTAATTAAGTAAGAGGCTTAGACTGAATGCTATCTCATCAAGTAGAAGGTAGTTATCAAATCTTCCAAGGGAGACAGAAGGACCTGATGAAGCACGGAAGCACCTATAGCCCCCAGTTAGATTCCTGGGACTAAAGAACTGACACAAAGAAGTCACAAAACTGCACAGGAAAGTCCTGAAATAAGCATCTCTGATGCCTGTGACTTGCCTTCTACTTTAGACTCTGCGAGCATCAATAATCCAAATCAATCACATTCACAGCTTATAAAGGACAATGACCTTTTAAAATATTTTACATGGAAATTCCCTTTGTCTTAATGTCTATCTGATTATTATGAGACTTCAAGAATTCACAAACAAATTTTGTTTAATAGCAAGAATGCTTTATAAACTTCAAATTCTGAAGAAAATTATTCACCAAATTTTGCCCCTTAAATGTTTTTACAGGGTATTCCTACAGACATCATTATACATACAAACATACATTACACAAATATGGAATAACTACAAAATACTGTGAAAAAAAAGAGCTACCACCTTAACTCCTCCTGGTTGTTGTGAGGCGGTGTGGGCAGTGACGCCGGCACATCGACGGTCTTTGGGCCTTGGGCAATGGCTCTGGCCAGCAAGTCGTCCTGCGGTCGGAACGGCAGATGGAATGGTTTAGGTCCGAGGCTTTTGGTAACTGGAAGAGCAAACACAACCGTGAAGACGTTTAGTCAGAACTGCTGCGTGGGAAGACCACCCGTCCGCTGGCCAAGGCACACTCCTCAAGGGGTCCCAGCGAGGCCCCATCATACCTTCGTGGCTCACTAACACTCCGGCTTTTCCAGCAAGCTCTTCAGTTGTCGCAAAGCCATTTGCCATCTTCTGACAGGCCACAGGAGGTGGTGTAGGAGGAAGAGAGGCAGGGGGTGTTGGAGGATTACTTAAATTATTCTGCTGCAGGAGACCAAAAAATTTTAAATTACATGCTACTGAGCAAATAAGCCATGACCTTGTAAAATATAGTTCTGTGAATTCTTAGCACATGGGAGCAAGGCTACAGAAATGTGATCAAGGTGCCTCTTCCTAACTCACACCAAGAAAAAAAATAAGTGTCCAAGCCACGAGGCTTTCTAGCGGGACAAACACTCACAACAGCGTGAGCATGTTCTCCTTCACTTACTCGGCCCAGCCTGAGCGCTCAGCTTTGACAGCAAGAAGCAAATTTACACCTGATCCAATCCTATACAACTCCTTTCAAGCTGTAGCCAGTGAAGGACAGTTTTAAAATTCAAGCAATAAATTGTAGAAAGTTCTCAAAAATTCCTTTATTAAATTCTCATTAAGATATGCCCCAGTTCTATAAAAAATTGAGAATTTGTGGCCCTAATTCTATCATTGCAACTCACATCCTAGATATTAGAATCTGGATTGTCCAAAATCTCTAAGCAAAAGCAGGAGCAATAATACTAAAATGACTGAGTCATTCACAAATGTAGTTCCTCCTCCAAACATTTCTCCCTGCTTCACCTTTGTCACCAATTTGTCATTTACTTTTGATTGTGGGAATCTACCAATAACAACATGCAAATCAAGGGCAAGGTGAAATGCTAATCTGACAGAGACCAAGGGTTTCATGAAGACGCAGTTGTGCTGGAGAACAGCTTGCAGCAGACAGAAGGCATTTACGAGAGGCAGGCCAGCTCTAGCTGAAGAGAAAGCCAACACCAGCAGAAATGAGCATCACCGGGAACAGGCTGAACAGTAAAGTGAGAAGAGAAGTCCTCAGGAAAACAGGCGATACTCTCAAATATTGTTGCAAAAAAGATTTGTTTTTGCAGAAGTTAGATGTAAAACGAAGAGTGTCTAATGAGGCTTTTATAAAACTTGGTGTAAAAGATAAACCTGATTAGGTTTGATATTTTAGTAGTCTAAGAATTAATGCATAATTGCAATTAGTACCTAATTAAATAAAATACATTTAAAAATATTTTTCATTTAATTTTCCAGGGTAAATTCCTAACTATAGTTTTAATCCTCATCATTTACTATTAACTTAGATTTGTTTTAAGAGTTAATAAAGGTTATAGGGAAATACATGATGGGACAAAAGTAGGTTTATAGTTGCTCGTGTGGAAAATAATTCAGTAATTAATAAGTAATAATACAAGAATAAATTACTTTGCATACTCACAACTGTAAACCTATTTCTGCCCCACCCTGTGTTTTCTCCACCACGGAAATACACAATGGATATTTTTCACAATTTTCAATCTTTCCTCTACAAAAATCTCAAATGTTCACATCAGAAACACTTCACCAGATAATGTTAACCTTGTAGCTAAACTGGTGTTTAAATGAAACTTGGAAGATTAGATGTAAACTAGACGGAAAAAATGAGACAAGCTCTGCCAATGCTGCTACGTATCCAGCGAGGAAGCGAGGTGACACCTTGGCAAAGAAACATACCTTGTAGATCAACTGAGAATAGTAATCCGAAACCCCGTCAAGGGTAGCACTGCCAAAAGTTCCTAGAAGTCGATTCCCACTATTAAATTGGCCACTGCCATAAGGAAGAAAGTGCGCAAAGTTCACTCCAATGATTGGTTCCATTAGAGGGAGCAGAGAGAGCTGCTATTAAAAAACACATTTAAGAGTAATGTACACGGCAAACAAAACAGGGCGATTCTCAACTTTTCTAAGACCCGAGGCAACTTAGTCAAACAGGCTTGAGAAAAATAAGACTTAAAAATTTCAAGTAGCAAAATGCTGGAATAAATGAGAGACTGCTGAATCTTTAAGAGCTACTTTAAAATAGGCTCCACTCTTGTCTGTTTTAAGGAGATGCTACCAGGCATCTAACAAGGAAACCACATCCTTATCTTTGCTCAGCAAGAGCGACGGTGTGAGCCAGGCCTGGTGCCCAGTAGCACCTCTCAGAGGCCACGCCCCACCTTGGTGACAATTACAAGGTCCGCAAGCAGCGCTGCCTGGGGTAGACCAGCAGCTGCACGTCTGTGTGTTTAGACTCCCAGGTACTGCGGACAGAGTTCCTCTGCTGCTGAGCTGCTGAGCGGCTGCCCTGACCATCACCTGCCAATGCATTTGTGCTGTGCTTTCGGGGCCAACAGGATAAGCTGCAGTTTTGCAAACAGGAACTCACTGGGCTCCTTGCTGAGATATGTTTTATCCCTGTAACTCTCTACTTCAGGGCTAAAAATGCATTTGCTGTTCTCACATCCTTGAAAGGCTCACCTGCTTCAGGTGGGTAAAGGCGTCGCTGCTAGAACACACGGCCTGCTTCTCTTCCTCGTCCTTTCTCCTTTTCTTTGAGCGAGGAGCTGCCTTCTCCCCCGTCCTCTGGGTCCGTTTGCCTCGTGGTTTCTTGGTTTCACTTCCTCCATCTACTTTTGGCAGCTGGTTGTTACCACATCCAAAACCACCTTGCGTGTGAGCTCCCAGAGTTTGCTAATGTAATTGGAAAAGTTAAGAAGTAAGTGGACTGTTAACACATGGATTTGCAGTTCATACTAATCCCTGACACACATTCCTAACATGAGGAGTAAAATTCAGGAGGGGAGACAGTGGCATCGAGTGCTCTCACTGTTTTCTGAAAGCATCATCCCTTTCTTCAAGCGTTCTCAAGTGTGGCAGTCGGTGAGCGGCAAAGCTGGAGGTAAGAGCAGAACTCCTCAGTTGGCTCCTTTCTCTCCCAGAGGAAGCACTGCTACAGCCTGACTTGGAGCACAGCCGAGCCGTGCTGAGCCGGCGACAGGCCAGACCTCCAGTCCCTGCTGTGTCCTGCGCACAGGGTCTGGCTGAGGGGTCCTGGGCCCCCCTGCGGCGTGGGTAAGTACAAGGCCAGCGGGACAATGGAGGCTCCAGAGAAGCCTTACCTTGCCCACCTCTAGTTGAGAACTGGCCTCGGATCAATAAACAACAACACGGGGCATGTAGATCCGCTCCCAATCATGCATTCGACTCACTGCCTATTGCTGTTTACTTGGAGTCGATGAAAAAGAACTTACCTGATAGCCAACAAACCTTTCTTTACTTTTGTCTTTATAATTAAGAAGTGAGAATAAATCAGTCCTTGAAGAGGTTTTAAAGTCAGTGCTATTGATACCTAAAATTACAGGAGTTTTCTTTAGGGCCATTATTTCTAAATTTGCTATAGGCAACTATAGCTGCTGAACTTCTTTTAATGAATCTTTAAGGGTTTTGAAGATTATAGTTTCCAGGTATAATCTAAATGGGTTAGAGCATGGACAGCACATTTTTCTGCAAAGCGCCACGTAGTAAACATCTTAGCCTCTGTGGGCCGTACAGCATCTGTCCCAACGATTCAGTTCTCAGCCCAATACTGCAAAGGAGCCATGGATAATCCATAAATGACAAAGTTGGCTGTGTCCCAATAAAACTTAAATTCATGGACACTGAACCTTGAATCTAGTGTGATTTTCACATGTTGAAAAATATTACTCATTAGATTTTTTTTCCAACCATTTAAAACTGTATAAACCATTCTTAGCTCCTACAAAGAAGAGGTGGAAGCAGGTTCAGACTGCCCACCCACCTGGGCCGGATTCGAGGTTCTCAGAGGGCTATCACTGCCGCAGAGTGTGCATCACCTGGATGGGTTGGAAATGCATGTTTTCTGGCCCCACCCACACCTACTGAATCAGACACCTGGGAGTGAGGGCTCCAGGTGATTCTGACACATTAGTTCGGGGAACTTCAGTCCTAGAGCCGTTCTCTGCATATGTATAGGAATTTCCTGGGATCTTATGAGAACATGTTGGTAGGTCTGTGTTGGGCATGTGATTCTGCATTTCTGAAAAGGCTCTGGGTGAGGTCACACTGCTGATCCCAAGGACTGAAGTCTGCAAAGCAAGTGCCTAAGATTGCTCACTGGCTTTTAAGAGACTAATATGTAATCGCTTGTGTAGGTGTGAGTGGGCCAGGCACAGATTATCTCTAATCCTCACAACCCCTTAGAAAGCTGATATTACTACATTTCAAAGAATACATTTAACTATAGAAGAACACAAACATCATCGGAAAGTATGCCTGAGATTAAAAAGTCAACATTTTGCCTTAGCCAGTTTGGCTCAGTGGAGGGTTGGACTGCAGACTGAAGGGTACTGGGTTCAATTCCAGTCAAGGACTTGTACCTTGGTTGCAGGCTCAATCCCAGCCCTAGTCAGGGCGCATGTGGGAGGCAACCAATCAATGTGTCTCTCTCACATTGATGTTTCTCTCTGTCTCTCCCTCTCCCTTCCACTCTCTAAAAATCAATGGAAAAATATCCTCAGGTGAGGATTAAAAAACAAAACTAACAAAAATAGTCAACATTTTAATGTATCTGTTTGCGATCTTTTATGGGTGCCTACATGTATTTTGTTAAAAATACAACAGATTGAAAAATAAAATAATTTTTAAAAAATACAACAGATTGCACTTTGCTTTCTTTTGTTTGGTTGCTGCTTTTTAAACTTGACAGGTTCCCCAAGACACTGAACATTCTTACATAGCAAAATGAAATGGCTGCAGAAAACCCTGTATGTCATTCAGACTTTGAGACATTAAATGATTTAACCAATAGCTGCTATAGTGAGTCTAGGTTGTTGTTTTTTTCTCTCTTTTTCTCTGTTAGTAGAGACAGGATCTTAGCTATTCATGTAGTTACATCTTTGCACATATTAGAATCTTACATCCCTGATGCCAGATTCCTAAATGTACAGTTGGTGGGTCAAAGGTATGAACCTTTTATAAAATATTACAAGCACTATTTGTGCTTTAACTTCTGCAATCCCTGTGGCAACCCCATACAACAGGGGATGTAGACCCTGTTTTACAGGTGAGGAGACCAAGGTATAGAAAGGGTGCTTCCCCGGACGACAGCTGGGAAGTGCTGAGACACGGACCTCATCCAAATGGGAGTGGTGGGATCCCGACTCCGACGAGGAGGGTGCCCTCTCCTAATCCCAGCTGCTGAGGGGGAACAGTGTGGAGAAGCACTGGGCCTATCCAACTACGGCCACAACGATGTTGCCTACTTGGGACTTAAGTACATGAAGTTCTTCATCTGCAAAGTGGGGATAATGATATGTCAGGACAAGTGCTCAGCATGGCCCACGCCAGGAGTGTGGTCAGGACTCGTTACCCCTGTTAACAGTGTGCCTGCCCCTGCGACCCCCTCCAGAACCCAAACATTTACACATACATGATTAACCTCACCCCTTTCTCTACCTGATCGCCATTATTAGGACTTCACTTCACTACCCGAGTGCTGACTCCTTGCTAAGCACGTGAGCAGGGGCTGCAAGATGTGTTTGAGAAAGGCACCTGGAGAAGACGGTTCCAGAACTGAGTTCTCAAAGGAAAAAGACACTGGCTGGATGTCAACGCCAAGGGGAGCTGCGGGCCACACAGCACGTGGGAGGGTGAGGACATAAGGGCACTAGGGCACTGCAAGAGTTCACCGTCCCGCAGGGCAGCGGGTAGCTGGAGACTGGGCATATCTGCTGGTGACAAAGAGGCTGAGAAGGTATTACCACTAACTGAAATTTACAAAAATTACATAGATCTAGCAACTCAACAGCCACCCTCTACTGAACAAACAAGAGAAAAGGAAGCCAACACTTGCCGAAAGCTAGGCTCTGTACCACTAGGTATCACTGTAAAAAATGGAAACGCAATGTGAGCAGCACTGTGGGAAAGCTTATGAGTACACAGGAACGTACTACAGCTTCTGAAAGACAAAGAAGCAAAACTGTTCCTGTAACCCAGGAACCCCAGTTTGAGAACCATCTCATGGAAGTTCATTAAAATGCGGGGGCTGGAATCTTGTAAAGATGTATTTACACGGCCCTTCGTAAAAGCGAAAAATAAAAAACAAAAGCAAACCCAAAGAGCAAACTACTGATACATGAAAAAGGACAAAGGTAAACTAGCACCCGTGTGTAGGGCTGCATTTGTATAGCACTGCGTGTTAATACATGCGACACGGGGGCTGCCTGAGAGGGAGCCCTGGTGTGTTTCAAAGGTCCATGGAAAACACACGCTTTCCCAGTAAGACACACATTTGCTTCTTTGCTTTAGTTAGAGCAGCCTGGTGTGGGAAGAGATCAGCTGACAGGCCCAGGTTACATCTGAAAAGCGTCACCACGTCTCTGAGTTTTGAAAAACAAAGTATACACATCATTACTTAACATATGTGTGTGTCTACATCAGAACATGGATCCATGAAGGCAAAGCCAAGAAAACACAGCGGTCCTGTCGAGGCGGAGGCGGCACGAGCCGAGGCCACCCGCCGGGGAACAGGAGACAGCTGCACGGGCGGGGCGCACTTACCGGTCCTCTGGCTGGGTTCTGCCTCTCCGCCGGCTTGCTGTCCTTCGTGCTGTTGTCTTGTGAGCAACAAGTGCCTTCAGGTTTCTGGGTCACGAGGGCAGCGGCCTTCTTGTTTTTCAGCAGGTGCTTCAGAAGCTCATTGCCCACATCTCCTTTGGCAGCAGGGGGAGGGCTCTGCCCTGAGGAGATGGGACAGACCACAGCTGCGTCTCCTGCCTGACTCCCAGCCTGTCCCTCTGAGGGAGGCCCCTCGGGGCCTGGGCACTGCTGGGGCTCGGCCATCTCCGGCGTGACCTCTTCAACCGTGGCAGGAGTGCTCGCGGGCCGCGTGTCCGCCCCTGCAGTGACGGGCGTCTGCGGATGGGGGGTTCCTTGTGAGAACTCCTCGTGGGGCAGGCTGTTTTCCAGGTCTGTACACCGCTGGCCTGCGGCCGCGCTTGCAACCGACGAGCCAGCTGCTTCCCCCGGCTCGGGCTCTCCTTGCAGAGGCAGCTCGCTGGGAGTGTGGACTGTGGGTGTGGAGGTAGTTTCAGAGACACTCGGGGTCGGGGGAGCAGTGATATCTGAGTGTGGAGTGGACGGTGCCTTGGTGGACTCCACGTCATCATCTTTCTTCTTTTTTCTTGTTCTTTTCTTCTTCCCCTTCTCCTCTGGGATGATATCAGAATACAGTTGAATGAGAGACTGGGCCGATCCGGGGTAAGCTTGTCCATGGGTTAAGGCAGGGTCTTGGCCACAGGGGAGACTGCTGTTGGCTCCTGGCGATGCTGTGGGCAAGGCAGGTGTGAAAGGAGCCCTCACGGGGGACTGCTGGAAGCCAGCCCCGGGAAGACTGCTGTGCGCCTGCTTACCAGGGTGGAAGGTTGGGCTCCCGCCAGGAACTGACAACGAGTCAGGGACCAACGAGGGGGGTCCTATCTGTCTTCGCTCGTTGGTCTGCATGAAAGTTGGGGTGGGGGGTGAATTCACAGACCCTTGTGGCATGCTCTGCTGCTGCAAAACCTGGCCCACCTGCTGCTGCTGTTGAGGAGACTGCGGAAGGGGCCGTGGCGGCTGCAGGAAGTCACAAGGCAGGTCAGGGCCGTAGAATGGGGCCTGGGGCACGGCTGTCCTTGCGCTCAGCTCCGGACTGATCAGGCCGTGCTGCTCCAGCTCCATCCTCTGCTGCAGGGCTCGCTGGCGGTCCACCTCCTGCATGAGCTGGATTCGCTGCCTCTCCTGCTGTTCTCGGAGACGCTCCTTCCGTTCCCGTTCTTGAAAACTTTCACTAAAGGGGTTGTTGTCATCAAACTCCACCCGTGGGGGCGGGCCGCTCTGTGGATTTGCATTGGGCACTGTCCCCGGGGCTGAAGTACACGTTTTCATTGGTAATTGGGCAACTGGAGGCTGGACCCGGGGAGGGTTGAGGGGGAGGTGAGCAGGGGCACTGGGAGGCTGCCATCCGGGTAAGCTAGGCATCCGGGCGGGGCTGGTGTGGCCAGGAATGACAGCGGAGTGCTGCAGTGGCTGGGCCACCAGGGGGAAGGTGGGCGGGCCCATGGCAGGTGGGGCAGCTCCGGGAATGGGGGGCGGCACCCTGGGCATGACAGCAGGTGGGGCCATTGCATGCTGCTGCTGCTGCTGCTGCTGCTTGATCCGGTAATCCTCCATCAGCTCCGCGTGCTCCTTCTGCTGCTTCCGGATCTGGAAGAAGAGTTAAATCTCACTCATGGATGGTGCTGCAGGTGCCCAAGGGCTCTGGGGGTTATACCGAAAGCAGTTCGATCTTAATACAGGCAAAAATATTTGGCTGAGGGAAAGGGCAAAATCACAAAAAGTTGGATTGATAAACATTAACTAAAGGTTGCTAATCTTTTTTAACAATAGAATTTTTCTATCATCTGTAAAATTTCTTTACTTATGAAATACCAAAAACAAATTTGAAACAATTTTCTGAAATGAATAGTAAGAAAACCTTACTGTGAAAGTCGAACTATTTAAACTGCACAAAACAATAAAAACTCCACAGAAATCATTAACTGCGACACCTTAGAAGTGACATTAGTACACAAGTTTAGAGTAACAGTGAGATTTAACTCAAATTTACCATTGAAACATGTTACAATTTCACTTCTTCAATATACAAAATGGCTCGACATGTTAGGATAACTACTAGCATGTTTTCCACACCCTCCCCTTCAGGTTAAAAGGACTGGATTGGAAAACTCTGCATTTAACAGCTAACATGCTCAAGTGATGATTTCTGAAATGTGTACAGGCCCAAGGTAATGTTCTGAATAGCTCCTAATAGAGCCCTAACTGACTGGTGTCAGTTACTTCATTCCAAAATCCTCTGTGCCCCAGTGCAAGATGCCATAGACTCATCCCAAGGGAGACACTGCCCGAGTCCTGGGGGCGCATGGCCTCCCTTAGGGAGCTGGGAGGGAGAGGCTCTGGGTGACATTCGCATTCTTCAAAACCACTCCAATTTTGGATGTATGCATATTATACCAGTAGTTCTAACAGTTTCCCTGGCCAACTGGCACATTCTCTGCATGTGATGGTTCTGACCTGCTCTCCAGTAGCTGTGTAACTTCTAACTTATTTTCTTATCTTTTCTGACCCGTTTACTGGCATTGGATTGGGGAAGTGGTTCTCAACCTGTGGTCGCGACCCCTTTGGGGGTCGAGGGACCCTTTCACAGGGGTCACCTAAGACCACCGGAAAACACATATATAATTACATATTGTTTTTGTGACCTATCACTATGCTTTAATTATGTTCAATCTGTAACAATGAAAATACATCCTGCAATCAGATATTTACATGACGATTCATAACAGTAGCAACATTACAGTTATGAAGTAGCAACGAAAATAATTTTATGGTTGGGGGTCACCACAACATGAGGAACTGTATTAAAGGGTCGCGGCATTAGGAAGGGTGAGAACCACTGGATTGGGGAAGCAGTATGATAGACACTGAACACCTCAGTACCTGGAACATAGAAGGTGGTGGTCCCTGCCTTTCCCAGGACATTTAAAAATACTTCAGAAAACATTGTCAGCAATTGCTTACTTTACTGAGATACAATGGATTGTTGACAACTATACAGTAACAGATGAGATGCCCATTTTCCAAATTCAGTATTAGCTTCTGTGAGTATTTGATGCATGGATATAAAATTAGGCCCTTAGCATAGAGAAGTTATAAAAATACACTGAAGGCAATGAAAATGCTAAAATTACTTTCTAAGAAATACCCTTAAAAGAACATTTACTTGCAATAAGCACAAACCCAGCGAGTAAATTTAAAGAGAAAAGAAACCTCTCACTGTGGATTAGCCCCAGTGTAGCTTGCAGATAAGTCATTTGAGTCAAAAACCCTAATTCCATAGTCAGTGTGAGTGAGCATGCACTCACCTCTGCGAGGACTCAGGTCCTTGGTGTGCCATGGTTTAATACTCACGTCTTTGGAAGGTGGTAGAGAAGGTTGTTTACTAGAGTGTTCACTACAGAGAAAACACTCCCATTTCTGTCAATCTACTCTGAATGCCTCCCTTTCTATATTAACATTCAGATTACTTTTCAATTTTATTTTAAAAGTTAAAATAGACAGATAGAAGCAAAGTTGACTTTTTGGGTGGACAATTCCATTAATGTTAACGCACAGAGACATTGGTGTAGCTATCGCCACAATCAAGATACAGAAAATTCCTTCAGCCCTGACCGGTTTGGCTCAGTGGAGAGCGTCAGCCTACGGACTGAAGGGTCCCAGGTTCAATTCCAGTCAAGGGCATGTACCTTGGTTGCAGGCACATCCCCAGTAGGAGGTGTGCAGGAGGCAGCTGAATCGACGTTTCTCTCTCATCAATGTTTCTAACTCTCTAGCCCTCTCCCTCTCCCTTCCTCTCTGTAAAAAAATCAATAAAATATATTTTAAAAAAAAGAAAATTACTTCATGTGACCCACCCCTTAGCAGTCACACCTTCTTCCCTCATCCCTTAGCCCTGGAAACCTCTATGGTCCATTTTTATAACTCTGTCATTTCAAGAATGTCATACAAATAGAGTAGCCTATAACAGTTGGGGATTAGCATCTTTTACTCAGTATAATGTTCTCGAGATCCGTTCAAGTAATTCTGTGTAGTCCTCCACTGTGTGGGTACACAACACTGTCCAACAATTCACCCCTGAAGGACACCGGGGTTGTTCCCAGGTTTCAGTGACTATGAACAGAGCTCTTACATTTGGTACAAGCTTCTGTGTGAAGCCAGGTTTTTCATTCACTTAGGTAAATACCTAGGCTCTTAGCCCATCTTGAACAGTTACTGTTTAATTTTAAATAAAAAGTTAAAGTTTTACTTCTTTTTAAGTATAATTGTTACTTCAATGAACATTTTGAGAAATATGTTCTGGTTTGTAATGGAAGATAACAGCAGAATGGTTTCATTTTTCAGGAATGAGTACTTTCCATAAAATATACCATGTATTTTAGAAATATTTTAGAAATATTAATAAAAATACTACGAAAATGAATCACCAGAATGACTCAAATGCTTATCTGAAATTGCACTAGAAACCAGGGAACTAAAGACAATGGGCCAGCAAAGGTCAACTCCCAGTGAACAAATACTTCTGGGGCCCAATTCTTGTTCCCGCCTGAACCAGGGTTCCCCGTGAGCTCTGTGCTCAGTGGAGCTGAGGACCCCCAGAGGGATTTTTTAGGCAGGGTAAGTACCTGGATTTCCCTGGCTGTCCCAGGTTTCATACCAGAGTGTGGAAGTGGCTCCTCTAGGTCAGGGTTATGAATTAACCTCTTCAGTGGCACTTTTTAAATATGTGCTGTGTGACTACCACTCCAGGGACAGGACTGGCTGTCACTTCCTAGGTTAGTGAAAGGCCCACAAGCTGCTCCTGCATCTGCCCAACACTAATCGAGCCCTGCATCCACTCGCCAACGCCTGCCCGCCGTGCAGAGGCGGCCGTTACCTGCTCCAGCTGCTTCTGAACCATGCTCTGCTGCTCAGTCACATGCTTGAGTTGCTCCGCGTCCTCTTCTGGGAACTCACGCCCGGCCTTCTTGGCGGTGCGCTGCTTGGCCGAGAGGGCCTTCTTGGATTTTCTGTGTGCGCCGATTTGTTCTTCGAGGTATTTCTGCTGCATCTGAAGCAGCTGCTGGGTCTCCTGAAGCCACTCTTCGTATTGCTTACGTTGGGAGTCATCTGAGTGGATAATGAAAAAATCAGCTCTGTTAATTTTCTGGAGTCCAATAAAAAGTTACACAAATCCATTTTGTAAGGAAATGCATTTTACCATGACCTTGTAATAGGTATTCTGAAAACATGATACTAAACATTAGACCATAATGTAACTATAAAGTAGGAGATTTTAGAAAAATATTTATTTGAGAAAACTAAAGAATGCATGTTTTTAGCTCACAGGCTACCTTCATACTTATCAAGACTGTAAATCCAGTTTCTGAAAGCAGATGACTTTTATCTAACAGATAAAAACAATCTGCTCAACTACCAAGTTCTCTAACTCATGTGTGTATTTCATTAAGTCACATTTACAGACTTTGAAGAGACAAAGTAAGACACATGTATCCTATTAAGGTCCAAAGCATAGGTTAGGTATCCTTTCCCATGTTAATTTCCCTAAGTTTTAAGGGTTACCCTTTTTCTCAATAGTGAAAACATGTCCTGAACCGAGAAGGAGGGAACCTAGAATGCCTTAGAAAGGACAATCTGAAGTCTATGTTTTATAAAGGAAATCTCTAAGTTAAAAACATTGGTAACTTATGAATTTTATAATTTAGTACTTGTATAAGTAAGCAAAGTAAAATCTTTAATTAACCAAGTAAAATCTTGACTACTTTTATGACTGTCATTGATATTGCCCCAAAATAGTTATATCTCTTCATCTTGTACCAACAGTCCTTCTTTATTCTTTAAGGGCACTTCACGTCACTGATTCCAAGTTAAAAAAAAAAAAGTCATCTCATGGTAGTGAAATTCAGAATATACCTTTTTGAAGACAAAGAAATGAGTAAGTACAATTTCAGGAAGGAAATTCGCTGAAAAATTACATCAGTGATAACAATATTGTCATACAGTGAGAATGCAACCAAAGCCAATCAATGGGCACAGTAAAGCCAGAAAAAGCCAGTTGGTTACAGCAGTTTGTTTTTAATGCGAAATGTGTTCAAATTATGATAGTAATTAATGCAGGGGAATTTTAATGGGTCAGACTTTGGGTTTGTTCCTAAACCCAGAAGTCCCAGAACATGTATGAACTTGAAATCTAGTCTAAATTTGAAGGGCATTTTTTTAAGAACAGGCTTTTTCAACAAGGTTTCAGAAGTTCTGCTTCTGGTAGAATGAGACCTACCGCAAGGAAAGCCTTTCTGGTTTCTGGAACCAGGAGAGCAGAGGTGAGCAAAATGAAAAATAATGGTGAAAAAAAAAAAGTTAGCTAAACAGTCTGAAGATTTCAGAAAGGTTCAGTTTGGGGAGAACTTTAAATACTATCCTGAACCACCTTGGGACCCCTGGAGATAACTCAAAAGGACTCAGTGGCATCCTGCATCCTTGCCCTGCACACCATGCTGCTAACCCAAATGATTCCTAAGCACATTTCCTATGTTGTTCCCATTCAGTGTCCTTGTCACAGAGGCAGACAGTCATTGAGCAAGAAAAGGCTAAATTCTAGTTGTAAAGTGCCCAATCTACATATAAAACAAACAAAAAACCCAGCAACAATATTGAAGAGAATGGGAAAGGTGATTTTTCTGTATTAAAATATTTACCTAACTATAATTCTTCATGCACAGAGAAAAAAAGCAATGAAAATCCATGCCTTGAGGAAAAGACACCAAATAAGGTTTCATAAAAGATGAGGGCACTCAGACTGAAAAACACACCTACACTAACTCCACGTTTTTAGAACACAGAGCGCAAACAAGCAATCCCCAGAGAACAGGTGACTTATTAGATTTATACTTACTGACAAAGCCTGGACCAAAATTTGGAGGATTAGGCCTAGAAAGCTGATGTGTTATACTGCCATCCTAAAATAAGTAAAATTTACAAATAGGTTTATTCCACATTTCAGTTAAAGGGGGGAAAATTTTTTAAAAAGAAAGAGAAAGAAATGGAAGGGGGTGAAAAAAAACCTTTAATTTCCTAAGACATCTATAAAGCTCTCCTTTTAATAAAAAGTAGATGAGTTGAGTGGTGAAAACCTATTTTCTGAAAATTTTAAATTATTTCTGAACTATTTCATTTCATAGATTTCAGTTGAAAAACGTGTGAGGTAAGGGATGATCCATCGGAAATACAATAGTAGGGCAAATCAAATACTGTTAGCACATAGCTAGAGATCATGTAAAACTCCACTTTTTTATGAAATCCACCTGGTTTCTTCTGCAATTAAGACATAAACATGGGTTCTGGATTGACTAGATCCCACTTCAGAGCACACACTTCTTTATTAACAAAACCCGACGTCTCTAAGATGTACAAGTAATTGAAAGTCTCATTTTAAATTAGTCTCATTTTTTAAATTAAATGTCTTGTTTCTTCCAGGGTGACTGAATAAACAGTTTTTAATTTCACAATCTAATACGTTTAACTTTGAGAAAATATTAATCAGTCGTTACAAGTTCTGTTAGACATGAGCTGTACACAAGGTAACGACTGTAAAAGACACTAGCAGCCAGAATGTGCTGTATGTAACCCTTACACTGCGAGGCTGGAGACCATTTGACAGCTAGGAAAAAATGCAGGTCACAGGACGTATACAAACTTTGCACAGGAAATTTAGAGTGGAACTGAGTTTTTATAAAAACTCATCTATGAAGCCTATGTTTTTTCCACCGCCTGAGATGCAAGATGGTCTCTCTTCTTTTAATAATAAAAACATAGTAATCACCATAATAAAGCTGAAGCACAAATTGCCGGGCAGAAAAGAAGATTCCACAAAGACATGTAGTAGGTCACTTAACAAGTAGCTTGCTTTTTTTTTAAATCTAGGCAGATGCTTGAAAAGAAAAATCATTGAAGAATACTCTGTATGAGATGAGCAGGTCTACTTTCCCTAACATTGCTTGACACTCAAATTTATACTTCAAGATGATTATCATGAATGGTGAATATTCAAAAGACTAAATTATTCCAAGGAATAAATAGCAGAACATGACTGTATCTAAATAGAATGATTACAATCAGTATTCTACTGTTTATAACAGGTTTACATTTTTAAAAATAATGAATTAAATCCAAAATGCAGAACATGAAAATGTCTTTGTGGAGTCCAAAATAAAAACCCAAGAGATTAACCAAAGAACATATATGCATAGCCCATGGACATGGACACGGACCACTATGTGGGGAAGGCCAGGGGTTGGAGGGGCTGGGTGGAGAGGAGCAGAGGAGGAGGGAGTGGGGACATGGGTAACAGTGTCAGCAACAGAAATAAATAAATGTAGAATCAGAAACCCTAAGCATTTGGTTGCCCTCAAGTGACTTTCTACCCTTAAATATATGGGTCCTTTTCAGAAACTGTGGTCAATTTTAGTCTTAATAAGAAAGTCTTTATTCCTGCTGAACAGATATCTAAGCTCCTATGTCTTCCTAGAAGTGGCCTCGCCAGGCAGAAGAGGTCTGTCAGGAACAGGACAGTATGGTTTTGGTGACAATACCTGAGGAATGGCCTGTGGCAGGAGAGTCTGGCCGTCACCTGTTTGCGCTCCAGGCACCGACTGGCCCATAAAGGGGAACCTGTGAGGGAAGCACTAGTGTCAAACGACAAGCACGTACAACTACACTTATTTTAAGTGCTCCACAATGTTGTCTTCCCGGGAAGGAAGAATGGCATGTCCGCATCATCATGAACATCTGCGAAGGCCCAGTCTTCTGTGTGCCGACCCCACTTCACCCTCCGCACCCTCTCTGAAGTGCACCCTCTTCCTGCCGCCCTGACTCATGAGTCCCAGGCCCACCAGTGAGCTGTGGTAAGCAGGCCACACCAGAGTTTCACTTTCTATTCATGATTCAACATGCCCTAAAATAAAATTAATTCAACTCTTTGGATAAAAGTATCTAATGAAGAAATAGTTTTATAATATACATTCTAAGAAAATTTTTTTCTTCTTCCAATCTTTATTTTTAAAAATGCCTTTTCTGAACTGAAAAAAGTAAAGATGATAGGTGACTTAGCTATTTTGTATTCTAAACTAAAGATGCACTCTCAAGAAGTTTCACACATTTTCTATACCTAATGTTAAAGCAAATTAAAAATTGGTCACAGACCAAGAAAAAGTCTACAAGGTTAAAAATATTTGGCCAGCCCAGCTGGTGTGGCTCAGTGGTTGAGCGTCAACCCATGAACCAGAAGGTCACTGGTTCAATTCCGGGTCAAGGCACATGCCTGGGTTGTGGGTTCGATCCCTAGTACAGGGCGTGCAGGAGACAATTGATTGATGTTTCTCTCTCATTGGTGATTCTAACTCTGTATCCCTCTCCCTTCCTCTCTAAAATAAATAAAAAGATACTTTTAAAAAATTGGCCAATATATTTTGTTGTTGTTGTTAATCCTCACCTGAGGATATTTTTCCATTGATTCTTAGAGTGGAAGGGAGGAGGAGGAGAGGCAGAGAGACACACACATTGATGTGAGAGGGCTGGGGACGGAGCCTGCAACCAAGGTACGTGCCCTTGACCGGAACTGAACCCAGAACCCTTCAGTCTGTGGGCCGACGCTCTATCCACTGAGCCAAACCGGCTAGGGCTGGTCAATATTTTGATTCACCTATCACCCCTGCACCCACTACAGCCTGGGCAGGAATGATCTCTTAATCCAAATATCACTCACTGTCCATCACCCTCAGTAGCATATCACACTATGTTAAGGGGCTAATACCTCCACTTCTTCAAAGCACTCAGTAGAATAGCAAACGCTATGCCTAAAAGGTGGCTAATACCTCTAATTATGATGCTGAACCAGCAGGGGTTCTAATTCTGAGGTCCATCTTTTAAACTAAGTGCTAACCAAGTTTAGCATTTCCTTCTACCCTAGCAGTGGTGTGACTTTGTCACCAACAGAACGCACATTGCTTTCATAACAAAAGTTGTTGCACATACTAATATTCTAATTCATTGTTACTTTGAAATTATGGTAATTATTATACCTTCTGCTAAATTTGTTAAAGCATCAAGAAGCACATATGCCATAATTTTTATATTTAAATAACTATGTTTCAAATATGACTGATTTCCTTTGTAGTATGTTTTTGGTTTTGCACATAAAATGTTCTGCATCAAAAGGTTTATGACATAAAAAAGAACCCTATGATAAAGAATTAGGGTGAATAAATACTGTGCAACAGTGCAAATCTCTACTTTGATCTCAACAATACTTCTTACCCATTTCCAAACTATCTCAACAAATGAAAAGAACTACTCCTTTAAGGACTCCTAACTAATCGGAAGTCTCACTTATTAAAGTCATGTAGATTTTACATTCAATTCCATAATCATTCTTTTCATAAAAGTTGTTCAACAAGATAATGAGGCTAACTTGAGGCTTTCTCCTCACTACTGACAGAGGCTATCAACCAGAGATCTCCGTAAGAGAGGACCAGCGCCATCTGCAGATATTCTGACTTAGGAGGTCTGTGTTGGATTAATGCAAATGCATTTTTTAAAATTGCCATATAATTTTGACAGTGGTCCATGATAAAAACTTAAGATATAGCCCTGGCTGGCATGGCTCATGGGTTAGAACACTGGCCCATAAACAAAGGGTCTGGGGTTTGAGTCCCGTTCAAGGGCACATACCTCAGTTGTGGGTTCACTCCCCATCCCCAAGACTCATGTCAATCTTACAAGCCTTTCTAGGATGTTTTATTATGTTTATCCTGAAACTAAAGGAAATTGATCATATCCAGCTAATATCACAACAAATATAAATACTATTCATTCCTAAAACATAGTGGGCTTTCTTATATATTTGAGTTTTGGAGAGAAAGAGGAAGTCGGAGGGAAAGAAACATTGACGAGAGAAACATTGATTGGCTGCCTCCGGCCTCTCCACTGGGGATCAAGCCCACAGGTCAGGCATATGCCTTAACCAGAAATCAAACCGTGACCTCTTGGTTCCTGGGGCGATGCTCAAACACTGAGTCGCACTGGCCGGGCTAGAACATAGGGTGGTTTTTAGGTACTGTATATTCTTTGTAGGAACTAGTAATAATTTCATACACTTCTTTTTGCAAAGGAATAATGAGAAACACCTTCACCTACCTGTTCATGACCATTGGTGGCATGCCCATATTGTTTTGTGCCATTACTTTATTGATGCCTTTAAGGGCCACCATTTTGGCTTTCATTATAGGATCTGTAATTGCATCAAAATCTAAAGAAGAAATATATTTTAAAGTTACTAATTTCATAGTACTTGGTTCAAGTTACACTTAACTGTCACAAACATTATGTAATTAGAGGTTTTTATTCCTTATTATTTAATAAGCATTATCACAGGTTTCTAGTCTAGGTTAAGGAATGATGAGATACAAGGAACCTTAACCAAATTTAATGGCATCTCAGTGGCCCATCATTGAAGCAAGCTTGGATACCTTAGTCCTGCAGGAGTGAAAACAGAAAGCTTGTCACATTGAAGGGGAATGACAGCAATAACCTAAAGCAGTGAGATTCTTTTCACCCAAACTTTCACATGCTAATCAAAACTGCTTCAAAATGTTAATGTCCTAAGAATTTACAGTTATTTCCAATACTAAGGAATTCCACTAAATCAGTTACTACCCTTTGAGAGAAAAATGTATCCATTCTTGAGGACATAGCTTTGCAATAAAGATAGGCTACTGAGAAAAGACCTCTTTGCATAGAAGTGAAAAAGATGGGACAATATGCTAATTTTTACTCTTAGAGACACTCAGGTAATTTTACTGCGTTGATGTTTTGTGGGTTTCCTCCCCAAAACTAGTAAGCAATTGGAAACAAGTTAAAGAGCTTTATATAACCAAAAACTGCCAAGCATTTATAGTACACAAATGGACATTAAGGAGTTTGTATCTATCATAATTTCTTTAAATTAAACGCCTCTGAAAATAAATGATTAGAAGGAATAAGAAGACTTGTTTCTGTTAATAATGTAAGTAGAACCAAGAAGGTCAAACTCAGGGTTCTGAACCTCTTAACTGAGCTGGCAGGAATCTAAAGGCTTCATCACTGTGTGACCCTCAGTGCTCTAGTCCACGTGTGTCGTGAACACTGCAATCTTACAAGCACACCGCACACCACCCTGCGCCCACCGTGCCTCCCACTGCACCAAAGGCCACTCCTACCGATGTTGGGGAAGAAGGGCTCCGACCGCTGCCGGATCATGGCCTGCATCTGTCTCTGCTGCTGCTGCTCCTGCCTCTCTTGGTCCAGAAGGTCCTGCAGCAGCAGAGGCTGTTCGTCCAGGAGGAGGGGTCTCTCTCTGCTCTGCGGGGTGAGTGTCGGAGGGACCACCAGTGGCGGGGGTCCAGACTGACTGGATAGGGGCACAGTTTGATCCATAGGTTTTCCTGTCCCAAAACCATGATTAACTGCTGGCTGACCCTGAAGGAATCCCGGGTTGACCTGCACACTCTGAGGAAAAGCGTGGTTTACCCTAGAGACTGCTGCCACGTTGGAGTTCATGGTAGTATCCAGAATATGACCAGGCGGTGTCATCAGCGGAGGAGGCAAACTTGGCATGTGGCTGGATGTTGAGACTGGCAACGTTGGTGGTGGAGACCCCAACGGCTCCATGTCTGGAGTATCCGACTTTTCATTAGCAAGTAAACTGGAAAGAACCGGAGTCGACCCAGTTACGCCACAAGAATTGGCTGTGTCTTCAGCAGGCAGCTGAGTGGGTCCGTGAGCAGCACCTGTGCCGGAGCCAGCGGTTTCGCAAAGAGCTCTTTTGTCAGGTAGGTCTGCGTCACAGGACTGTGGAGGGGCCTCGTCTCCACCCTGCAAGTCTGTGTGAGCAGCAGCCTGGGAGCAGGGAGTGTCAGCGTGATCTTTACCCTCATCGCTTTTCTCACTTTCACATTTGGTTTCCCTTTTAGAATTTGGAGACAGTACTTCTGTTTTTATCTCACTGGTGACAGTGGATTTTTTCCAAGGGGAATGTTTATCAGAAGGAACCACAGTTTTATCTTCTTGCTCCTTTTTTTTTGGTTCAATAGATACACACTGATTATCTAACTTATCATCAATTGTGACATTAAGGTCTAGTTCTGCGTTAAACATGCTTTTCTTATCTCCTAGGTCAAGTTCTGGATCTGTATATGCAATGATATCAAATTCTCCTGACCTTAAAAGGTCATCCAGGTTGGGATCATTAGTTTCCAAGTTACCTAAAGTATCCAATTCATCTCCCTTTCCATCTTCTGTATCTAGATTTAAATTTTCAAGATCTTCATCATCCAAGTCTTTGACCTCAACCCCCTCAAGATCTTTAACATCTAGCTCTTTTACAGATGGGTCATCAGAATCAAGTTTTTCTTCAAGACCATCAGAAGACTGGGAAGTTACCTGTAAATTATCAGGCGTTGTTTCAACTGATGTAGATGTTGACAAAGAGGCCTCTGAAAACTCCCCACTGAAGGGATGACTCAGGGACCTCATGACCATAGACGATGAGTGAACAGGATGACCTTGCTCTGGCTGAGAGGGTGGCACCTGTTCCAAACTTGGGTGCACAGACAGCTGATTAGGTAGACCTTGGGAAGGTCGCTTCATGGGTTCTGTGTGTCTAGGACCTGGAACGTCCGGCCGGGGAATAAAGTTCCCAGGTCGTGGATGAGAAGGTGCCTCTAGAATGTTGCCAGGAGCACTGAAGGGCAGCCGTGGCCGTCCATCCGGGGCCCTGTGCCGCAGCTCGATGAATGCTTGGCCAAGTATGTGATGCTGCGGGACGGGCAGACCCGGTGGTGGGAAATGCTGAGGCAGACCAACTGGATTACTCATTGGTGGGTTATTTAAAGGCCTGGGCATATCTACAGACATTGGTCTTCTCGGCTGTGGAGGAATTCCAGATCCTTGTATTTGCTGAGGAGGCACAAGGAAGCGTTCCTGACTTGACAGGGTACCATGATTACCTCCTGGAAACCCAAATCTAAAAGAAAAAAGAGCAAATAGCAAACACTAAGTATTACATTAAATTTAGCGTTAAGTCGAGGAAAGGAAATGTTTTAGATTAAACTCAGATACAAATGTTGCCAAATACCGTGACTTAGGAAAGACAAAATTATCATGATTAAAAAGCACTCATAAAGCATCCACATGCACATAAATTTTTGCTAAGTGAACCCAAAATGAACACTGAACCTGAGTCCGTTCCTTTTTTTCTGCATTTAGGGAGCTCTACGGGGGAAACTGACTGGGGAGGTGGGTGGGTGCTTGAATGAGGGTAGGAGATCTCAAGAACTGAATTGTACTTGAGAGACTTCGGGCCTCTGTCCACAGACGACAAAGGCAGAAGCCTGGCCATGGGTGTAACCTATTTTCCTGAAAGGAATGAAGACAGGAGGCAGAAACAGGCATCCTCTCTCAAGATTTAACAAATCAGTTATTTATACTGTACCTCATTCTAGAGAGAAGGAAAGGCAGTTTACAAGTAAATATGAAATAGAACAGGCATACATTAAATTGAGGAAGAAAAATGGAAAATAAGGGTAAGGCTGTAACATGGGGGTAGATATTAGACTAAAAAATATGTCTAATAAAACTAAGAGTCATCTTAAAGAACTCACTCCTCAGTATACCTGGGCGTATGTTTGGCTTTGAACTTTCTACTTACCTCTTCAAAAACAAACAAAAATCCCACTGACTTTATAACCTTATCTCACCATGAAAAGTTCCAGAAGGAGAACATCCGTTTCATATGGAAATCTCCACTAATATTCACCATGTAAACTAAAATAAAAAATTGGGGGAGAGGAGAAACCTCACTCATCATGTCACAGGAGGCTCTGACTGAATATGGTGGTTACATTTTAGAGATTTGAGGGTGTCATAAACTACATCCTATGGCTATAATATAGCCATGGTAACGCTAACACAGTCAATACTTTAAAAAAATAAAGGGCTATTTAAGATCTTCATTAAAAGTTTAAAAAATCCAGTGGATCAAAAAAATTAAATTATTTGCAAGGAAGTCCAACTGCAAAACTGGTGAGGTTTGGGGTGGGGGTTGGGAAAAAACACATTCACCTGTCCTGACAAACCCGTTTCCTGAGGGTGCCCGAAGTCAACATATAGTTCTAAAGCCTCTAAGTAAAGCACACAATACTCTATGTTGAAAGACTTCTCTAAAGTTCACGTTTTAAATTAATTTATTTATTTTGTTAACCCTCAACTTAGGATATTTTTTCCCATTGATTTTTAGTGTGGGAGGGGGAAAGACAGAGAAACATCCACATGAGACACACATTGATTGGTTGCCTCCCACACAAGGGAGATTGAGCCTGCAACCAAGATACTGGCCATGGAAGGAATCGAACCTGGGACCCTTCAGTCTGTGGGCCAATGCTCTAACCCAGGGGTGGGCAAACTTTTTGACTCGAGGGCCACAATGGGTTCTTAAACTGGACCGGAGGGCCGGAACAAAAGCATGGATGGAGTGTTTGTGTGAACTAATATAAATTCAAAGTAAACATCTACACTAATAAAAGAGAAAAATGGTAATTGGTGTACGGCGATACCGTTTTCATTGGCTAATCAGGGCTATATGCAAATTAACTGCCAACTAAGATTGGCAGTTAACTGCCAACAAGATGGCGGCTAATTTGCATATGTAGGCACAGTGCAGGGAGGCGAAAGGGAAAGCAGGAAGAAGCCCCCTGCCACTGACAGTGATCTGAAACCCAGGGGGCCCCCCCAGCCATGATCGGAGAATCAGGCGCCTTTGCCGCCCTGGCCAGTGATAGCAGGAAGTAGGGGTGGAGCCAGCAATAGGAGCTGGGCACCATCGAAGCTGGCAGTCCTGGGAGCTAGGGGTCCCTTGCCTGGGCCTAAAGCGAAGCCCACGATCGCGGCGCCCCCCGCTGCCACTGCAGGTCCCCGCTGCCCGGGCCGGACGCCTAGGCCAGAGGCGTTAGGCCTGGGCAGGGGCAGAGCCTGCAACCGCGGGGAGCTGGGGGTCCCCTGCCCAGGCCTGACACCTCTGCCGGAGGCCTCAGGCCTGGTCAAGGGGCCGATCCGGTGATTGGTGATCGGAGGGTGATGAGGGTCAACTCCTCTGGCTGAGGCATCAGGCCTGGGTGGGGGGCGGAGCCGGGGATTGGGGGGATATGATGGTCCCCTTGCACAGGCCTGAAGCCTGGGTCAGAGGCGTCAGGCTTGGGCGGGGGGTGGAGCAAGCGATCAGAGGGAGATGGGGGTCCCCTGCCCAGGCATGATTCCTGGGCCAGAGGCCTCAGGCCTGGACGGGGGCCAGAGCCAGTGATCGGGGGGAGATGGGGGTCCCCTGTCCAAGCCTGACACCTCTGGCGGAGGCGTCAGGCCTGGGCAAGGGGCCGATCAGGCGATTGGAGGGTGATGGAGGTCAACGCCTGAGGGCTCCCAGTATGTGAGAGGGGGCAGGCTGGGCTGAGGGACACTCTCCCCCCCCCCCACACACACACACCCAGTGCACGAATTTCGTGCACTGGGCCCCTAGTCATTACATAAAAGGGTACGGTCTTTTATTTTTTCTTAGTTTTATTCATTTCAAACGGACCGGATCCAGCCCGCGGGCCGTAGTTTGCCCACGGCTGCTCTAACCGCTGAAACAAACTGGCTAGTGCTATGGTTTATTTTTATTTCTATATAATTCATTCTAGTCCTTCCTGACCTCAAGATTCCAGAAATCTGAACTATTTTCAAGTAAAAATCTTCTTTCTAAAGGTAACAAGAGAAAATGAAGTAATTTAAAAAAAAAAAAAAAAAAAAGAAAGTTTAAATGAAAGTGGCATTTTGGGGTATTTTTCTATCATAAAAAATTATCCAATGTAAAAAATCCAAGCAAGCCCTGGCAGGTGTGGCTCTGCTGATTGAGCATCGTCCTGTGCACCAGAAGGTTATGGGTTCAATCCCTGGTCAGGGCACATGACCGGGTTGCGGTTCAATCCCTGGTCAGGGTGTGTACAGGAGGCAACTGATGGATGCTACTCTCACAACGATGTTTTTTTCTCTCTCTCCCTTCCTCTCTCTCTCTAAAATCAATAAAAACTCGTATTTTTAAAAATCCAAGCAATATAAAAATATAAGGTATATTTTCCCAATAATCACTATCAACTTGTTGGGTATCATTCAAGATATTTATCTATGCAATTATGTAGTTTTATACAAATGAAATTATGTTGCATACAGTCTATTTTTTCCACCCAATAAATCATAAATGTCTTTCTTCTCAAATATTAAAGCACATTTTAATGGCTGTCTTATATTCTATAACACAGATATACCATGATATATTTAACCTTTTTTTTTCCTGATCCTTGTATGCTCAACCTCTAAAGTGAGGGTAACTGAACCTTTGTAAAGGTTTTATAAAACACCTGAAGTGCACAGAATAGTGCTTCACCCGAAGTAATAAAGTTAGCTATTGCTATTATTTACTACTATTATAGGTGGATAGATACTTTCTACCTTTTTTGCTATTTATAACCAATGGCTAAAAGAATGACCTTGTATATATTTCCTTGGACACCTGCACCATTGTGTCTGTAAATTTCTAAGTGAAGCCCTGATCAGTTTGGCTCAGTGGCTAGAGCGTCGGCCTGTGGACTGAAGAGTCCCAGGTTCAATTCCAGTCAAGGGGATGTACCTTGGTTGCAGGCACATCCCCAGTAGGGGGTGTAAAGGAGGCAGCTGATGGATGTTTCTCTCTCATGGATGTTTCTAACTCTATCCCTCTCCCTTCCTCTCTGTAAAAAATTAATAAAATACATATTTTTTAAAAAAATTAAAAAAAATTTCTAAGTGAAACTTCCTGTAAGTAAATGGTATTTTATTGCCAAACTGTCCAAGGTTGAGCCAACTGATACATCCATGAAACTTTACCAGATTACCCATTTTTCCGATTATCAATCTATACTAATAAAAGGGCAATATGCTAATTAGGGCAGATGTCACCCAGACATCCATCCAGACAAAGCAGGGCCGGCGCCATGCGGGAGAGGCGGGCGGTCCGGCACAGCTGGTCCAGCACCACGGCCCTTTTTGCAGAGGCGGCAAGAAGGCAGCGCCACGCTTCCTTCTGCAAAGGTGCCGCAGACAGGGCGCAGCGCGGCCCGGTCCCAGTGCTGCCCCTTCTGCAGAGGCAGCCTCGAGGGCCCGGTCCAGGCACCACGCATCCATAAAGGCTGGACTGGGTGCAACCTGCTGTGCCTCAACCTCCCACAGCCCCTCCCCCAGCCTGCCCTGCCCCTGATCACCCCCTACCCACCAGTGGGCAGGGGGCAGGGCCAGCACTAAGAAGTGAGGGCTGAGGGCTGACAGCTGCGGAGGCCAGCACTGGCAGCAGCAGCGGGGTGATGGGGGCAGTGCCTTCCCAGATCAGGCGGGTCACCCACACAGGAGGACATCCCCTGAGGGTTCTGGACTGTGAGAGGGGGCAGGCCAGGTTGAGAGACTCCCTCCACACTCCCTCCCTCCGTGCACGAATTTCTTGCACTGGGCCTCTAGTCTTTAAATATTTTCCAATCTAAAGAAAAACTCGGTTTGTTTTTTTTAAATCCATGACTTCTCATTAGTGGAAATAGCATTAGTTATATCTCAAAGGGATATAACCAGTAAAAAGCAGTAACAACTTCTTAATTACAAGTAACTTCTAACAGCGATTTAAATCTGGCAGGAAATTAAATGCATTACCTAAATCCATGAGGTCTCATTCCCATACCAGTAACTTCAGGAGGATAGGGTCCACGCGGGTCCTTTGGGAAGACAGCATATCTAGGTCCCAGTGGAGGGACAGCAGGCGGCCTGATGCTCCCAGGATAGGGGGGTGGAGGCCTGGAGAAAGCCTGGCTGACACTCTCAGGCTGCCAGTGCTGCAGGGGACTGGGACGAGGCACAGAGGCTGCATCCTGGGAACCTTTCTCCTGTCGACCTGCCATCTTCTTCTGCTGTTGCTGCTGCAGAATTATTTCACGTAACTTCTGCCGCTGAAGGAAAGAAACAAAAATCACTAGGATTTCTGGTTGCTAAGGGCTTTCTGGTAACTAATGCTTCCAATATACGACTATGGTAATGTTTAAAATATTTTTTTAAATATATTTTTTTAAATTTATTTCAGAGAGGAAGGGAAAGGGAGAGAGAAACATCAATGATGAGAATCACTGATCAGCTGCTTCCTGCATGCCCCACACTGGGGATTGAGCCCGCAACCTGGGCTTGTGCCCTGACCAGGAATCGAACCGTGACCTCCTGGTCCATAGGTCCGACGCTCAACCACTGAGCCACGCCGGCCAGACAGTGTTTAAAATGTCTTAATGTTTTGCCCTAGGTGGGTAGCTCAGTTGACTGGAGCATCATTCCAGTATGCCAAGGTTGTGGATTCAATCTCTGGTCAGGGCATACACAAGAAATAAACCAATGAATGCATAAACAAGTGGACCAACAAATCCATGTTTCTCTCTCTCTCTCTCTGAAATCAATCAATCAATCATTTAAATGTCTTAATGTTTTAAAGTTTGATGAAACACTAGTATACTTAACTATTCAATAGTTATAAAACAGATTACTTGGGGCCTTTTCCTTGCCTGACAACTATTACAAAACTTAAAAGATTTCATATATAACAATTCCCCTAAAAATTCATAAATATTGAAAATATAGTAAATCCAAATCAACTGGTGTTAATTTCACCACTTCCATTTTTCTTGTTTGCAGTATAATGAATTCTATAGAAGATAAACTTTAACATTTGTTAAAGTTTGATGAAATGAATAGCTTTCTCAAATAATGTACTTAAAACATCAAAGAACATACAATGTGTTTACCTGTCTCAATTTCTCTGTATCTGCTTGGGACATATTGATGGTGTGCTGTGTGTCAGTGACTCCCGAAGCTGGTACCGGACCAGGAAGTTGGGAGACACTGGAGAACTGCTGGCCTGGAGAACTCATGGGGGTGTCTGAAGGAGCACTGAGGTTCCCCTCAGACCCAGGCCGGGGCTGACCAGCAGCATCAGGAGCCATTTGACTTGCTCCAAAAGCATCAGCCTGAGGCCTTGGAGTCATTGGGGGCTGGTCATAGGGATCCCGAGCCGCAGATGGGGAGACACGGCTGAATGTGTCTGCAAGGCCAGGTCCGGGCGGCCCCGGTGTTTGGGAACAGGCTTCGGGTGTCCTCACCACAGGGCCAGGTAAGGCTGTGCCTCGATTCTGTGCTGCCTGCAGGAACACATCCTGACTTGACATGAGGACAGGTCTTGTCACTGAGGACCGAGCAAAGCCCTCTGAAACCCTTGGCCTTGGTGCTGCTGGTGGCTGAGAGTAAAAAACAGAGACGCCAGGTCTGGGTGTTCCAGGAGCATGAGCGTATGGGTCAGAGTGCCTCTGAGTAGTTGCAGATGTAACAAACAAGTCTGCTTGTGTAGGTGGCCTTGGGGTTGGTGGCTGCTGACTATATGGATCAATCGTCGAGGGCCGAGGAGTTCCAGGAGGCTGAGAATAAGGGTCTGGATTGGAGGGAGATGGTCCTGAGGGCTGGAAATATGGATCCTGAGATGTTGGCCTTGATATGGTTCCAGGCTGGGGAAAAGCCCTTGAGGGGTGGGTGAAAGACTCATTCATTGCAGGACGTGGGGTGAGGGGAGGCTGGCTATATGGATCACTCGACTGGTTATGAGAAAAGTTATCTGCAGGTCGTGGTGTCAAGGCAGGCCTTTCATAAGGGTCGGCGGACAGCCGCCTTGGTGGATGTGGCACTGGCCCGTAAGGGTCCTGGGAAGGCGGAGGCAGCTGCATGGGAGCCTTAAAAGGTCCAGGACCACTATCAAGGGGTGCAGGCGTCAACGAGGGTCGTGCATATGTGTCAGGGATCCGTTGTCTTTGAAACACATCTGTCCTAGGAGACGGTTTCATGAAGTGGTCATTGGTTCCAGCTGCTAGACGACTTTTTGCCGTTTGTTCTGGAACTATAGGAGCCCGGGGCAGGCCCAAGGGTTTGGGAAACTGGTCTGTTGTCACAGGCCTGGGTGTGTCTGGAGGCTTTGCATAGGGGTCACTACTTGTCGAGGAGGAAGAGCAGAAATCTCGGATGGGAGATGGCCTGTTTGCTGTGCCCTCACCCATTTGAGGGGGCCTCGGCGCTGACGATAAAGATACACAGCTCTCCACCAGTGCAGAATTCCTTCTGGAAAAGCTGTGGCCCCCAGGAGGTGGTCTTGGGGTACCAACCATTTTCGCATAAGGATCCACTGGAGATGGTGGTCGGGAGTTAGAAGATCCAGGTGAGAACACCTGAGGGGAAGGCGGCTGAGAAGTCTGAGGCTGTGAAGGGCTCTCCTGGAGGGGAACTCGGGAGGGAGTGGGAGGAGGAGGAGGAGCCTGTGGCTTTACAAACACATCGTCTGCAGATGAGGAAGTTGGGGTGCTGGGGAGCTGCTTTGTAAACAGGTCTTTATGGAATGACTGTGCAGGAGACATGTTTCCAGGGCCAGGCTGGGCAGCCAGGGGGCTCTGTATCCCACTGCTGGGAGTGTCCGAGCGCGACAATGCCAGCAGAGGCTGTGAGCCAAACTGCTGCTGCTGCTGCTGCTGCTGCTGCTGCTCGCTTTTCACCTGCTCCAGCTTCTGGGTAGCCTCAATCTTCGCCTGCTGCTTACTCTTCTGGCGCATTTGCTATTGGATGGGGACAGAGAAAGCAATCATGTGGGTAAGGAAGAACATAGCTGTCATGGGGGGAGAGGCTGTTGCCTTTCTCTTGAAATTAATTCTTAATTCTGTTGAGAGTTAATGTGTTTGATGTCTGCAGTGCCAGGCGGCACCCACCTGATAGTCAGTCTCCTAACAGGAGACATTAGTCACCAGTCCACCTAACTCACGCCAGGCAGCATGTCGTTATCAGCAGCTCAATCACCTTCCCAAAGCAGCTTACATATATTTTACTGAGAAAGGAAAGTCTACTTTCAACCAAACTTTTATGTTCTAATGAAAACTATGTTCTGAGATAATGACATAAGTAGCTCTCTTTAAGCAAAAATGCAATTTTGTTTTTAAATGCAATTTTGAAAAAATCCACATACCTGTCTAAATTTCCATTCCTGTTCATGTTCCGATTCTCTTTGCTTTAACGGATCTTTAAAGAGATCCGAGTCAAGCCGAGAGCTGGGGTCGCTGCTGTCCGGCTGCTGCTGCCTCTTCAGGGAATCATTTGACATCTGCACTTTATTGATGCGCAATGCAGCTCGGTTGTCTCTAGCTTTTTGCTTTGAAAAACAGATCAGAAAATCATCTGTCAGTTAATGTTAACAAATTTTAAGACATAAAAATAAAATGAACCTATGTTGATCTTTATCACATAAAAGCAAGAAAAGGTCTAGTTAAACAGTTGAAATAGCCCCAGCCAGTTTTCTTAGTGGGTAGACCATGGGCCCACAGACTTGAACGGTCATGGGCATGTCCCTCGGCCGCAGGCTCAATCCCAGCCCCGGTTGGGGTGGTTGCGGGAGGCAACCAGTCAATGTGTCTCACTTTTGATGTTTCTCTCTGTCTCTCGCCCCTCCCTTCAACTCTCTCTAAATATCAATGGGAAAAATATCCTCGGGTGAGGATTAACAATAAACAAACTACCTAATTAATCTAACTACATAAACAGTTGAAACATAACCCTTTAGAATTTACAGCGTTCTGGGTGAAAGGACTGGATGCCACCCCACCTTCTCCCTTCCAGAATGGGTGTTACCACCCTTATCTGAATCAGGCTAGAGAACCCAGGCATTGTAATCTAGTGTTGTCTTAACAATGGAAGAATTCATATCTTGCTCAATTTAGAGAAAAGGAAAATATAAAATCAATCTCCAAATTTAAAATCTGGAATTTGAAGTTTAACACAAAAGAAAACCCATCTCAATGCTATCACTACCTCTGGTAGTCCAGATTAAAGCATTACCAACACATCAAAAATAATTTCTGCCCAGCTGGTGTGGTTCAGTTGTTGAGCATCGACCTATGAACCAGAAGGTCATGGTTAGATTCCCAGTCAGAGCACATGCCCGGGTCGTAGGCTTGTTCCCCAGTGTGGGGCATGCAGGAGGTAGCCGATCAATGACACTCTCTCATAATTGATATTTCTCTCTCTCTCCCTCTCTCTTCTCTGAATCAATAAAAATATATATTTAAAACCAATAATAACAATTTCTGCTCCATCCAATTAATTATTATCACTGACAATGTATGTGCTAAAGATTAAGTTGGAAATTAACTGCTTATGTTTTTCAAAGCAATAATGTCGATTTAATATGCTTTAAAATGAAAGCAAGGACTAGGATCCAGCTGACAATCTCAATTTGGCTCCCTGGGAAATAACAATTCATCTCTGAACTATGACTCTTATAAATACCCTAATGACTCTGACAAAGCGCATGTTTCAAAAGCTCCTGAAAGGTGTCTGGATATGTCCCTTTCAAGTTCCAGGATGATTTTCTACTGGACCTGACAAAAAAGAGTTTTTATGGAAGAAACAATACAAGAATGCAGCCTCAAAATTTAGTACTCTTTTGAAGAGATAAAGCATGTTTAATTTAAAAATGAATTAAACACACTCCTAAAATAACTGAGTTCAATCTTCAACATCCTGGTGCTGTTAAGTTGCTTCTAAAAATGCCACACTTTAACAAAAAGGAAAAAAAGATAAATAAATAAATAAATAAATAAATAAGTCACATGCAAGACTAAAGAGTTAGAAAATCCCTATGGAAAACAAAGCTATTTATGTGTTGCGCAAGTGTAAACATGTTTTCCGCAATGGAAAATCATTTTAGAAACCTAAGACAATAACAATAAGGCTCAGGATTATGTTCAAAGATATAACAACGCAGAGAAGTTTGTCAATACCACGTATGGTGCTCTTTCCTGGGAGCTTGCTTTTCTCCACAGCTTAGCAATCTGTTTCACTCTAGTAGTCCAGTCTGCAACAAAAGAATACAGCATGTACATTTATGGAGCCCACAATAAGGACGTGTCACAATAAAAAAGCTATGAACTCCTGGCAGCTAAATGCTTTTTGGCCAGATTTTCATAATTTAAGTTCGAGTACAAATTCATGGCACATAGTAGGCTAAAAATATATTTTCTGAATAAAGTGTTGCCTTATTAATAAATCTCACATGTAGAGCTGGGAAGTTTTTAAATCAAAAGGGCTAAGCAGCCAAGTTAAATTTAAGTCACATATAAGAAACTCCCTCAATCCTGTAAGATGCTATCAGAACCAAAGCTACAAGTTTTGTAAAATATCTGTACTCAAGAGAAGGCTATCCATTTGATCAAAAGGAAGTTGAGTATTAGAAATGAGCATCTCACGAGCATTTGTGCACAACGAAGACATGGAAAGTCATGATTTTAAGCTATTTCTATGAAATTCATTGTCAGGACAGTATATAAAATGAAGTTTAGGTAAAATGAACAGTTAATGGTTAATGTAGAAACAATTTATCTATATTAAAAGAAATGGAGGGGAGGGGAGGGAAGATGGAGGGAAGGAGAAAATTTCAAAAAAGGCACTAAAAGAAAACGGAAATCAGCTGACAGATCAGGAGCTTTAACCTGCTATTTTGTGAGGTTCTAGAGCAGCCGTGGGCAAACTACGGCCCACGGGCCAGATCCGGCCCGTTTGAAATGAATAAAACTAAAAAAAAAAAAAAAAAAAGACCATACCCTTTTATGTAATGATGTTTACTTTGAATTTATATTAGTTCACACAAACACTCCATCCATGCTTTTGTTCCGGCCCTCTGGTCCAGTTTAAGAACCCATTGTGGCCCTCGAGTCAAAAAGTTTGCCCACCCCTGTTCTAGAGTCACATAGTAAAATCATTAAAGAAAATTAAACAAACTATAGCTCTGCTCTCAGGACAATTTACACTGACACAAAATGACTTGCTATAATTAGATGTGGTTATCTGTAGGCAGCAGATAAAGTGTGGTTAGATGCACATGAAGAATACACGTATTGAGTTAACAGACATCCCTGCACTGAAACTGCTGGATTACTGTTAGGGAACGTGGCATTCATTTCTTGCACGTAATGAATCAAGTACTACGAGGAGGATGAACTGAAAGGGCACCTGAACAGACTAGGTCATCCATTAGCAAGTGCACTCGCAGGTGGGCAGCCACTCAGGTATCTAACACAATAATGTGCTGACAAGGAAGCTACTGCAAGACAGTGTGTGCGAGACCTTTCCAATTCTGGTTTGTCTAGCAACATGAACTCAAGCAATACCAGCATTTGCTTACTAATACTCTACAAGTTGGTTTCATTAATCCAAATGATTCATCCTCTAGTCGATCAGAATTTCCAAAAGGGGACACTGTATCATCTGCAATTTTTGTTCAAACAGACTGGACACTTGGGGGAAAGGGAATATAATACTGAGTTCATTTTGATGGAAACAAGACTCAGAATGGAGTCTGATACAGCCTAACTTTAACACTTTTTTTTAACTGACTTAACACTTTAAAAACATTTTTTTATTGATTTCAGAGAGAGGAAGCGAGAGTAAGAGATGGATAGAAACATCAATGATGAGAGAATCATTGATCAGCTGCTTCCTGCACGCCTCCCATTGGTGATCGAGCCCAAAACCGGGGCATGTGCCCTGACCGGGAATCGAACCACAACCTCCTGGTTCATGGGTCAATGCTCAATCACTGAGCCACACCGGCCAGGCTAACACTTGTGATTAAATGATGATATTCTGTTCCAGGAAATTTTTTGTACAGTTACACATATAACACAATGCTGACTTTATATATTTGTAGTCTCTAAGAGAGGAAAACCAGATCATTTCATGCATTAAAATTAGCTTAAGGGAAATATGCAAATAGCAACAGGGCCTAGGACTAAGAAAATGCAAGATGTTTCCACATATCTAGGAACTAGGACTATCAGGTTGTGCATAGTCATACTAGATGAAAATCAGTGATGACACATGGGCGCTCTACTGTGGTAAAAAGAACACAGACAAAACAAAGATTGTCTTACACATGCGGAAGTTGGTAACACAGATAGCAATCATATACCCAAACCCAAGACTTACCAGGGAACTCGTCCTTCAGGTTGGGGAAGTTAATGTTTGTGTAGAGAACTGGCGCAACGGTGGCCATCTCCCCCAGGGCCTCCTCCTTCTCCCACTTTAGTGTGCTTCTCTGAGCATTGGACATCGTATCGCCCTCCCCTTCCACAGGGGGAGCCGAGGAGGTCCAAGAGCTGTGAGGGTCACTGGCCATTGGATTAAATGCTGGATTCTTATCCCTGGTAAATAATATACAACGTTACTTCATAAACATAACTAACTTTCGAGTACAATTTCATCAAAACTTATTATAAAATAGCTTAAATGATAGATCACAATAAATGTAACAAACATTAATATTATGCACAATAACAGAATAACATTCATAGAACAAAAATTACTTAAGTTTCCACAGGAAGTGAAGGCTTTTAAATACCTGGCATCAGTGTAAGGGGATTGTGCTATGGCAGAGAAAGTTCCCAGTCCACTTCCAGGAGGCAAAGAGTTGTGTGGGAGATGAGGACTGGGCCCAATAAGGCCGTTCATGAGTGGCATCCGTGAAAAAACATCTTAAAAGAAAATAATAATTCAGTCTGCATATTATTCATAAATAATAAAAAAGCAACAGAAATATTTCTAGATAAATACTTATATTGCTATTTAATAATAAAGTTGGATGTGGGTAATTTTTTCAATATTATCCTGTAAAATATTGCTTAAAGAATGATTGGCCATAAATTTTTGAAATGTGGTCTCTAAAATTCTGTTTACTTTGTTATAGTTTACTGAAAATAGTACATGTTTTGGAGTCTGACTACCCTAGGCTTGAATCTTAATTCTGCTACTTGTTAGAAGTAGAATCAATCGCTCTTCCTGTAAATGGAGGTATTCTGTGATTGACACAATGTACGGCCATTCTCAGCACTAATGCACAGTGACTGCTCAGTACATATCAGCACTACAAAAAGAATAAATCTAGAAGTTTTATCAGATACTCTTCCTCTTCTTCATTCAAAATTAACAAATAGAGATTCTTCTAATTTACTTATTCCCATTAATACAAAAAACCATCTATGATTCTTAAATTGGCACTCTCTCTAAAACAGTTTAGAACAGCAAGCAGTATTTATTTCATCTCTCATCATCGATTAGATCATTACTACTAAAAATATATTCATTCTGGTTTTGGCCTAATTTTCATTACTTGTGGTTTCCGCTCTCAAATGCATTTTAGCTCTTATTCTCTCTTATTCACACGCTTCCAATACCTTATCACCTTTTTCTATATAGACATTAAGTAAACCTTGTTTCCCCTGTAACTCTCCTTAGCATGCGACTCCAACCCTACTTGTGACCTTCTACTGTCCTTATCTGAGCAGTTTTCTAGCAAAAAAAAAACAACAAAAAACAAAAAAAAATACAAAAAACCTCCCAATTCAGAGTCACACTCTAAAGTAACAACTACATGACCTCTGTTGTCACAGCACTCAGAACACACTGGAGACCCTCCCTCACAGTTAATTCTACAACTAGAATACAGTTCCCATGTAAACACTTGGCACACTTGGTGTAATGACAGAGAACCCCAACCTGATGACTTGGTCATACCATTAGAAGAAAAAATAGCCCAGCACACTGTCTTGTGTGATGTGCTTTCACATGAACTATGTCGAAAGCACACAGAGCTCCCATTCCTACCTGAGGATTCTGAGGCTGATCGCTGGCAGGTTATAGGATTTTTGTCTCAAGGACTTCTAGGTTAGGGCTTATCCTACTAAACTGCACAGCAGGGCCCACTGGATCAGGTCCCCACAATGACAAGGTTCTTTAGAGACTTAAGTTCACACCAAGATTAGTTTAAAGAGTGAGATTTAATTCAAAGTAGAATGCTAACTTTCTTTTCTTTTCTTTCTTTTTTTTTTTAAATCCTCACCCGAGGATATTGTTCCACCAATTTTTAGGGAGAGTGGAAGAGAGAGGGAAAGAGGAAGAGAAACATCGACATGAGATAGACACATCGACTGGTTGCCTCCTGTGTGTGCCCTGACCAGAGCCTGGGCCTGGGCCCGAGGAGGAGCCTACAACGGAGGTATGTGCCCTTGACACCAACCGAATCTGGGACCCTTATCCACTGAGCTAAATCGGCTAGGGCTAACTCTATTTTCAACTTCAGCAAAAAGTAAGCTCCATTATGTAATTAGGATAAACAAAGGCATTGTTATTGGAAATGAGAATGTGATCCATCCCCTAGCTACCTGTCAGCACGGACAACAGGAACCACGAGCACATGAAACCTTTCAAGATAAAGGCAGCTATCCTATCTAATAAAAGAGAAACATGGTAATTAGCCATACCTCCGCTACCCTTCCCATTGGCTAATCAGGGAGATATGCAAATTAACTGCCAGCCAAGATGGCGGCCAGCACCCAGGCAGCTTGAACCTAACATGAGGCTTGCTTGCTTCAGTAACGGAGGACTCCAACGTTCCCCGCCTGCCTTGCCAGCCTCTGAGCTTGCAGTTTGAAACACTGTTACAAATATAGAAGCTAAACAAAACCCCAGAAACCTACTTTCAGCAGCCGGGATCTCAGAGCTGGAGTTGATACAGTGTTTCGATTATAGAACACAAACAAACCAGATACCTGCTTTCAGCCGTGGAGGCCTCAGAGCTGGAGCCAGAGCTAAAGCTGGCCCAGAATAAAAAAGAAAAGAAAAAAAGGAGCAGTTGGGAGCTTCAGTCAGCCGCCAGCCTGAAAACAGCCCTCAGCCCCTCACCCAGACTGGCCAGGGACCCCAGTGGGGACCCCCACCCTGAAGGGTGTGTGACCAGATGCAAACAGCCATCATCCCCTCATCCAGGCTGGCCAGGCACCCCAGTGGGGACCCCCACCCTGATCCAGGACACCCTTCAGGGCAAACCAGCCGGCATCCATCCGTGCACCAGGCCTCTATCCTATATAGTAAAAGGGTAATATGCCTCCCAGCACCGGGATCAGCGAAGCCACGAGGCCTCCCGGCACTGGGATCAGCGTGACAGGGGGCAGCGCCCAAACCCCCTGATCGCCCTGTGGCTCTGTGTGTGACAGGGGATGGGGCCACAACCTCCCTAGCCACCCTGCTCTGTGTGTGACAGGGGAAGGCACCCCAACTTCCTGATCAGCCCTGCTCTGTGCCTGATAGGAGGGAGCTCCCCAACCCCCTGATTGCCCTGCGGCTCTGTGTGTTGACAGGGTGCGGCGCCCCAACCCCCTGATCGGCCCTGCTCTGTGACAGGGTGCGGCGCACCAACCCCCCTGCCCCCAATGGGCCCTGCTCTGTGTGTGACGGGGTAGAGCCATAACCTCCCCATCGGCCCTGCTCTGTGGGTGATAGAGGGCAGCGCCCCAACCCCCTGATCCGCCATGCTCTGTGTGTGACAGGGGGCGGTGCCCCAACTCCTCTATCATCCCTACTCTGTGAGTGACAGGGGGGGAGCTCCTCAACCCCCTGATCGGCCCTGCTCTGTGCATGACAGGGGGAGCTCCCCAACCCCGATTGACGCTGCTCTGTGCGTGACAGGGTACGGAGCCCCAACCCCCCTGATTGACCCTACTCTGTGAGTGGCATGGGGCAGAGCCCCAACCCCCTGTTCAGCCCTGCTCTGTGTGTGACGGGGGTGGCGCCGCAACCTCCCCATCGACCCTGCCTTGAGTGTGACAGGGGGCGGTGCCCCAACTCCCCAATCGGCCCTGCTCTGAGCCCGACCAGGGGCTGCACCTAGGGATTGGGCCTGCCCGCTGCCACCCAGAAGCAGGCCTAAGCCAGCAGGTCATTATCTCCCGAGGGGTCCCAGGCTGCGAGAGGGCACAGGCCGAGCTGAGGGACCCCGCCTTCACCCCCAAATTTTTGTGCACCGGGCCTCTAGTCTATATATATAAAAAGCTAGTGACCGAAACGACAAAATGACTGGAATGACCGCTCGCTATGACGCCCACCTCTGTCAACGAATCAGCCAGATCGGGGGCGGAGCCAACTGGCTAACCTCCCGTGGCCCTTCCCCCCAGCTGGCCCAGTCCCTTATCAGCCTCTCCCACCCCGATCGAGGGCGAGGGGGCCAGCCAACATCCCCCCCCCACATTGGCCTTCCCCCGCACTGGCCCCACCGCACCGTCGGCCCGCAGCCCCTCCCCCTGGCTGGCCCCACCCCTGATTGCCCCTGCCTACCCCAATAGGGGGTGGGGCCAGCTGGCCAACCTCCTGCAGCCCCTCACCCCCAATGTGCCCCTACCACCCTGATTAGCCCGCAAGCCCTTCCCCCAGTCAGCTTTGTCCCCAGTCAGCCCCAACTTGGATAAGGGGCAGGGCCAGCCAGCCAACCACCCATGGCCCATCCCCCAGGCCGCTGGCCTCTGATCGGCCTGCCTCACCCCATTCAGGGGCAGGGCTGGCCAGCCCACCACCCTTCCCCACAGCCCACCCTACCCCCAATCAGCCCCCACCACTCTGATCCGCCTGCGACCCCTCCCCCCAGCCAGCTCCACCCCTGACGGGTGCCCCCCACACCAATTGGGGGTGGGGCTGGCCAGCCCACTGCCCACAGCCCCTCCCCACAGCTGGCCCTGCCCCCAATCAGCCCCTCCACTCCAATCTGGCGCGGTGCCCGTCAGCTGCTCACCCTTGGCCCTTACCCCAGCCGGTCTGGTCCTGATCAAGCCCAGATATGAGCGGGCAGGCCGGCCAACCTCCTGCGGTCTCCTCCTCCGGACAGGACCGGCCCTCATCCGCCCCAATTGGGGCTAGGCTGGCCGGACCCCACCCGTGCATGAATTTGTGCACTGGGCCTCTAGTTACTCATTGAGCGCTCTGCTCCACAACTAGCACTGTCCTTCAAGCTTCTGTGCATCCACTACTGGGTCCTCACAACAACCCCATGGAAAGAGCTATTACACACAGCTCATTTAAGCAAGAAGACTCCCTTTCCCCAGAAGTTACATTAATTTGTTCAACTGCACATAAGTCAATGCAAAGCATTTTTATTCTAATTAAGAAGTGGTCTCCCCCACCACCCTCAAGTCTACGATACCACCCAACTGGTTATATTAGTGTATAAAAGCAATCTTTTTTTCAAACGTGAATGGTAAGAATTGAAGAATTGCTTAACTTTCACCTAAAGTGATTTCAACCTACTATCTCTCACATCTTGAAATTCCCTTTCTTCACCATCCCATGAAACATCTTCCCAGCACTCACACCATTTTACAACTAGTCTCTCATGACCATCATTCAATGTCTCAAGCTGGTTTTTTTTCCCCCTTCACCTAATCCTTAAAAAGGAGAAACATATAACTGCATATCTAATATAATTAGGACGAGTTAAGCATGTAACTCACTACATTTAAATTCTTTTAAAGTTCAAGATTCTGTACTCTGCTGGCAATGCTGTACTAAGTCCTGTTAAAGAATTGTCTTTTCCTCCCACAACTTCAATTCTGCCTTTCAATTAGCATTACAGACTGATCTACATGGAACCCAAATTTCACTCAGTCCCAATCCTAATAAACTCATCTGCACAACTCTTGTTTGCCTCAAATTCAGTTCCCATATTCACGGGAGCAACGCTGCCAAACTTGAGAGGTCATTTCACAGCTGTGCCGTCTTCAGTGGCTCAGACATGGGGGAGAAGGCCACCTGTCCTTGCCGTCTCTCCCAGCCGCCTACAAGCCATCTAGCTCCAAAGTGCTTTTTCCAGTCTTGCCTCCTTAAACACCACCCACTAACCTCTCCTCCCTGTGCTCTGTTAGTCGTTGCCTCAAGTCTAGACATTAGGGTTATAAAGTCCTACAGGTGGGCAGCCTTACTCATCCTTGTATTCCACACAAACACCCCTGCAAAAAAAGTCAACTCCTCAAAACTCTGCAGAGTGAACCTTTTATAAGAAACACATCTTTAACTGATCTGATTTTTAAAGTACAAGCTTTCAGTTTCAGAATACACGGAGCCAGAGCTTTTTCATATGTTGAGAAGAGAAAAACTGAAGAGCTGTTACCATAAGCATTAGGAAGGCACAGCATAGGGGACAATTCAGGTAAGAAGCACTTCCAAAGAGTGTTTTACCCATATGCTCAGCAACAATCAAGGTATAGTTACATAGAAGCTAAACTGGCAGAAACTGAGGTATTTCAATTTTGTGCATTATGGAATTTTTAATGCATACACAAAATTGACAGTAAAGATAACATTAAACCATATGTACATTTCGGCACATATAAAACAGTGTAGTATTTTTTATGGAGTATCACTGTTCAACTCAGCATGTAATGACGAGGCAGTGGTAATAAGCGGGATGTAGAAAAATGACCTGAGCTCCCAACTCCTTTCTGAAGGGGATTCCGTATCAGCAACTCTCTCTCCTATCCACTCCCACAACCAGAAAGGTCACTGGTTTCCTCTGAACGCATGTAGTGAGCACACACTTTGTGGCAGGGTACACAGTGATGACGACAGGTATGACCTCAGGGAGCTCACAATCGAGAAAGAAAACCATAATACCCACGGGTCCGTGTGCTGGCAGCACTACTACAAATGGAAAGCATGGTGGCAGGTGTAGAGATGATAGGGAAACTAAGACCAGATCAATGAATACGAGGCAGCCAGGTGAGGGGAAGTAGTTCTCCCAACACGGATGCAAGGTCTGAGTGAAGGTGGGCTGAGACTTGTGGGGGGACACTGAAACATTGTCCCCACTGACAATAGACTGAGCAAACGAACTTTGGTCATAAAGCAGATCATAAATTTCCAGAGTTTCAGTGAAGCAGGTGTTTGACTGCGATAAATTCAGAGATTAGTCTTTTCCATTGTCACAGAAGAGCAATGTCAGTCTGTATATGTTGTTACTAAGAGACAGGTTCTGCGTTAGTGAACCCATGCTCTCACGCACAGAGAGCCACACTTAAGAGACTTCTTGGGGTGACATACCCTGACTGTGTAGGGGCATCAGCGGTGGTGCAGGGGGAGGGGGAGGCTGTGGTAATGGAGTTGGCTGAGGAGTCACAGGACTGAGCACAGCAGTAAACAAGTCTTCAACATCCTTTCCTCCAAGCTCTAGAAAATACAATTATAATGATAATATGATTAAAAGTCTATGAGAGCCATATAGGGAATGCCACTTTTGGAAACTAAAAAATACAATCACAATTACCTGGAATTTTATATAACTTCCCAAGAATTGCTCCTAGGATAGATTAAAGAAATAGAAATATTAATAATTACCATTTTAATGTACTAATATAAAATAGCATTTCATAGAAATCTTCAAAATAGAAGTTAAAATGATAAATAAGCATGCAGAAATCTTTGAAAATCATATTTACTCATGTCTTTTAGAAAGCCTAGCTGTAGGGCAAATATTTTACCATCTGTGACCATTTTGTCTAGTTCAGGACTAAGGATTCCGTCCAGCTGCTCCTCACTTAGAGGTCGTGAACTCTGATTGACACTTGGCTGAGACACAGAGGAAGGGTCATCGGCGACAGGGCCAATATCTATTCCGGCTGGAGGAACAAGGCAAAGAAATTAAAAAGTGAATTCTGAATACATACACAAAATGCATTTCACTATTTACCTGCATGAATACACAATAGTACGATTAAAATTGAGCAATGAAAAGTCTGAAATTCTGAATTAATCAAGATTCTTATATCAATCTGGATGGTCAAAATCAGTAAAAATTAGGCACAATGTATTTGTAAACTGGTGCCACTTTAAGTTATAGTTTAATCAAAATAAATATATTTCCTGATTAATAAAGAAACACTTCTGGTTGTAAAGTGCTAATTTCTACAGAAAATAAGTTAGGAGTCTAAGAAAATATTCTATATACAATATCCACTACACAAATAATAGCTTTAACTTGGAAATGGTAGTTCCTAATGCATAGTTTAACTATCATATGCAAGTATGTGAAACAGGAGGAATACGTTTCACATAAAATTAATGAGAAGCTCTAAAATTCTTATTCAGTGTTTAGTAAACACTACCCTTGTAAATAATTTCAGCTGTAGATCATAATTTTGAAATATTCTGTGGTCAAAATACAAAATATAGATTGTGTTTATTACGTAACATGTTCTATCTCATAAAAACTGGTTTTTAAAGCAATATCCACATTTAAAAGTACTCTATCATCTAATTTCTTTACCATGCTTTCTCAGTATTACTATTTCATAAAGTAAAATTTAGTCTGCTCTTATTTTATTTTATATTAGAAATTCTATAACATTTGGGTAAAATTATAAATTACACAGTAACAAAAATAAAACCATTCATTAAAAAAAAAATTACTGAGAAAATCACCCAAAGCACAGTACAGCTGTACCATGCTTTAGCTGCACGCATAAAGGGGAAAGCAAAGATGGATTAGTGACAAATTAGCACTATCACAAATGCGCATGCACCTACAGGCTGTGGCAGCGGAAACCACTATAAAAAAGACTACTCTAGTCAGCCGTCATCCACTGCTCAGGTTCTTACCAAATGGAAAAGGTGAGTTGTCAACCTGGAAAGTGCATAAATCAAGACCTACAAGACCCAAACCAAATAAAATGGATGATTATCACAGGAGCGGAGGCAAGGGACAACACAAACAAAAGAACAAGACACAGGAGCCTTGAATGCCATAAGCCTTCAATGTGATGCCATTAGAAAGACAAAAGAAATTAACTAACTTGCTGCAGGGAAGCTGAGGTAGATCAAATTATATAATTGAGGTCTTTGATAATGACCCCCCCCCCAAAAAAATTTTTTTTCAGTTTTAGAGAAAAGACTAAACTTCTTCCACACACATGCACCTCTTTCTCATGCCCTAAAACAGACACTAGGCAAACAGCATTCAATATACCTGAATGATCAACTGATTTTGCAAGATCATCTGAAATTATTCCAAGAATGTCATCCTCTGTGTTTAGGACTTCGGATATATCAGCTAAGGTGTCATCAGCAGTACCTAAATACAGGAAGTGTATTTTCAGTGTCTTGACATTTTCCCAGACATTAAATTCTAAAACACCCTGCCTCGTCCTACCATTTACTACATATCCCGAGTACAGCAGATGCTAAGTGCGAGAATCATAGAACATTAAGATTGTTACTTCTAAAATAAAAGATTTTTTCATAGAAAAGGTACTCCAATGTTTTGAATAACAAAATATTAAAGATTAGGACCATTTTTATTTTGTGGCTAATTTAAAATTAAGGAAACAAAGATCTATAGGCAATAAAAGTGAAATAAAATAGTATAAGAAACAAAGCAAAAAAAATCACTAAGAAAGTGACATCTCTAAAAATGACGTCTGGAAAATAAAACACAGAAGATAAGTAAAATATGAAAGGCAAACCCATTATTTAAAAATTCCCTGTTTAAACCAGATACCATCTGGTTCCAGCCTACCCCCCATCCCCACCTAACACTGATAATTCATTCCTTTCTTTATTCATTGAATACCCACAGAACTGGGGTTTCAGACTGTGTGAATAAACATGTTCCAGCCACTGAGAATACAGAATTGTATAAAACCAAGTACATTCCCTCACAGAGCTTACTTAGAGTCTGAGGGAGTTAGACAATAAATTACACCAGTATAAATGCCATAAAGACTTTAAAAATAAGGAGACAGAACTAAGACTCAGATGTGGGGGTGCTGTATTAACTGGTCAGTAAAGACCTTTTAAAGGACATGATCACACATGTCCAAATGTGTGTAAATGAAAAAAAAGGAGACATTAAGACCAGAGCAGGTAAGGTTTTGCCAACAGAGGGAGCCAGTGTGCTTGTCATAAGAAAGAGAGCTAAGCAAAGGTATGTGTGGTTTTACAGGTCACAATGAAGACTGAGCTTTACTCTCAAATATGATGTGTAACGGGAAGTTGCTGGAAGGCTGGGGGCCAGGAGATATGAAGTGGGTGGCTGCGGGACCTACTCTGAAGACAGAGACGACTGTGTGGGTGTATTAGAGATAGAATGGGAGTAAACAAAAAATCAAGGGTGGCTCCAAAGGTTTCTCACCTAACAAGCAGAAAAACACTTAGGCTATCTTTAGTAATTCTATTAGTCATTTAAGTTAGGGAACATGATTTTTTAAACCAAATGGGACAAATAGTTTTTTGTCACATTAAAGGCATACTTCCCAAATAGAATTCATATATACATGAGAATTTCTCAAAGTGAAAGAAAATATAAATTTTGTATGCCCAAATATTCATAAATTTATAAGAGAAATAAAATTATTTCAATAATATATTCTCTAGACAACAGTACACTTGAAAAACAACTTTTGGATAATTCCTTCAGGAGTCATTTAATGTGAGTGACTGTGTTTGTTTTAGACCAATGGAATTCTATACACAAATCAGAACAAACACTTTTTAAAAGGCCATGTTTTAAAAGTCTGCCCCTACCTAAACAGATTTTATACCATACCAGCAAATTATTAAAATTGATTTCATGGACTATATTAAATTAAATTTTAAAAAAATGAAAGCCATTATTTGTAAATTTCCCATTATAAAGACAAAGAGTGATTCAACTGCAAAGAATATTACGTTTCCTCTAAGTTTTGAAACATTTATCTTATTCTAGTCCTCATGTTTGGTTTTATCATTAAACCATTTCTCTTCAGCAGTTTTGTGGAAAAAACAACTTCAAACAAAGGAGAGCGGAAAAAGAACAAGTGGTAACGTCTTTCCTGTCACGGGGCAGCTTCTGCCCAATCTGTTCTCTTCTCCACAAAAACTCAAGTGCAAATAACTTCTGTTTAAGTCTTTTAATCCCTAGTCATGATTTTTACAATAAAACGTAACTTTCATAGTTAGGGTATCCTTGTAAGGACCTACAGATTTTTCACTACACATTATTTTAACAACACATTCACATGGAGAAGAGCAGGTCAGTACTTAAAACAACAGAATGAAAGTAAAAGTAAAAATAATCTGCTAAAATCAATGAACAAAAGCATGGCCTTCAGTACACCAGTGGGAGAGACAGGACGTGTGCATGCATACAGAGGGGCTGAGATGCTTCTATAATTCAGTCAAGAAAAGTTACAACCAAAATACAAAAGCCTGCATTTGGATCCAGGATAATGCCAAGTTAACAAAGCTGTAATGACTTAATGTACCAAGTGGTCTTTCAGTGCAAGACTGCCTTAAGAGTATTTTCCAAATTGAATTTATAAAACTAACTGAGCAACAAATGTAATCAATGGCAAAAAGGAAGCTTGTCAGAAGAACATTAATTTATAATTGTTAGTAAGATACAAAATCTAGGGGGGGTACCTCAGAGCATCATGACATCATGGGAACAGAGATGTTGGCAAGTAATCCCCACTGAACAGGACCACCTCCCTTCTCCAACAAAGACTGCTCTGGCCCAAGCTGTCAGCAGTCAGAAATGACCTAAGGCTATGGGTTTCACTGATTAACAATCTGGAAGCCAATTCCCTAACATAGCATTCTTGTCTTCTCTTGAATTTCTCTGGGCTGTGTAATTAACAAAAACCTATCTTACTTAAATCAAAGATTATTATATTTATAACTCATGGCCAAATTACACCCCCTTACATTTACCCTCAGCAAAGTGTAAACCTAACATTTTCCTTTGCAACTTCTTGATTTTGGTGGTAGTTACACAGATAAATTTATTTCCCAGATGTTATACACCTGCCCACCTAAAAAACAGTTACACTTACTAAATACGTCACACCTCAAAAAAGATGATTTAAAAACTGTATATAAGGCCAAACCAAAGCATTTCAGAGGTATAATTAAAAGGAAGATGATGTCACATGATAAAAATTCCACATACCATGAGTTCCAGGTTTTGCTGGCGTTGAGGATGAACTAAGTAGTGGGTCTAAGGAAGGATCCAAGAAATGTGTGTTCACGTTTGCTTTATATGAAAGCTGAGCTGTGTCTTCTGATAGAATATCTAAATTTAGCTTGTTTTGTCTACTTGTATCTAGAAGATCTTTTCCAAAGAAAGCTTCCTAGATAAAATAAAGCACATATGAAAATGACTGACTTATTTATAAAATTCTAACATGACAATAGATAATTCCGTTACCCTTTGGACAAGAAGGCAGAAATAACAGACAAGCTTGGTATTTAACAACATAAAAATTGAATACAGAAATATATAAATGACATAGAAATATCCTGTCAATTCTTTTATATAGATTTCCCTTATTTTAAAAGTACAATTTTCTGCAGCTTTATAGAGATAAATAAAATTATGCAAACAGCAGCACACAATTTTGTCCAATGTGTTCTAGCGACAGCAGTCTAATCATTCAATAATTCCAGATTTAGGCTACAATTAAATTTAAAGATGGATAAATTTACAATACTATTGGCACCTAATTTGTATAAGAGAAACTCAAGCTTCATGAATATTATTTTTTTTTTAAATCTTGCAGTTTTTATTTTTATTTTTTTTAAATATATTTTATTGATTTTTTGCAGAGAGGAAGGGAGAGAGATAGAGAGTTAGAAACATTGATGAGAGAGAAACATCAATCAGCTGCCTCCTGCACATCTCCTACTGGGGATTGTGCCTGCAACCCAGGTACATGCCCTTGACCGGAATCAAACCTGGGACCTTTCAGTCCACAGGCCGACGCTCTATCCACTGAGCCATACCGGTTTCAGCATCATGAATATTATTATTATTAGAGGTTACTTGCAGAGGATAGCACAGGGTCTGATCCACACTGTTAATATGTGCAAACTTCAGATTAATAACCTCATGCTGATTCATGAACACATTAAAGACTGAATACATTATAGATCTGAAAGGGATTTTTGTAGCCATTTTAATCTTACTATGTACACAAAATTTATTTCTCTTAAAAGGCTTTTAGCTTTTTCTTTACTCCTCTGACACTTCTCCATTTCAATATACATTCTCTGAAGACCAAGGTTTCATATTGGGTTCTTTACAACGCAGTATAGCTACAGAACTTCTGAAGGACCAACCAAAAGGACAAAAGGAAACACTGAGGAACGCCCCCCGCCGCCCCTCACTTACTTCAGCCCAGCAAGTCTGCTGCGGCCTATTTTCTACCATGTGGTCCACCTGGAAAAGGGTCCTCTGTACAGGACACTTATGCAGTACTTGTCAACATTTCACACATTCTTGCTAAAGATGCATACACACAAAAAAGTTCACTACAGCATTTTTAATAGCAAAAAAGTGAAAACTGCCTGATGTCAAAAGGCACATGACTAAATAAATTATAGACAACCACACAACAGCAATTGTTAAAAAGGATATTGCCATGCTGTCAAAGAAAAGTTCTAAAATACAGTATTAAAAGAAAAGAAAATTGAGTGGTATGTCCAGCTAACCATAAAATACAAACCAAGACTATTAGGACTGTATAAAAATCCTATCTAATAAAGAGGGAATATGCTAATTGACCCTCACACCATTGCAACAATGGCAGCACCCACAGCCATAAGGAGGGAATATGCTGATAGACTGCCCCACCCTTAAAGATGATGGCACCCACAGCCAATGAAGAAATATGCTAATTGACTGCCCTGCACTCAAAGATGGTGGTGCCCACAGCCAATAAGGAGGGAATATGCTAATTGACTACCATGCTCTCAAAGATGACAGCGCCCACAGCCACAAGATGGCAGTGCTCAGTCACCTCAGCCCTGCCGGGGCAGGGGCTACCCGAGGCTCAGGCAACCAGGGCCGGCCGAAGCTTGCGCTGCCAGCAGTGGCAGCAGCAGAGGTGTGATGGGGCGTCTCCTTCCCCTGATCGCTAGGTTGCCTCCTGCCCCTGAGGGCTCCTGGAGCGCGAGAGGGGGCAGGCCGGGGTGAGGGACCACCACTCCAATGCGTGAATTTTCATGCACCGGGCCTCTAGTAAACTATAAAAGAAGTTATGACCGGACAAACACCAGAGTATTAACAATACTAAGTGGACGGAAAAGGGATGGGTGTGGGGGAGAGTCTGGTCGAGGTAATAGTATATTTGATTCAAATTTCTGCACATTTTTTCAATGAACGAGTTTTTTCACTATGAAAAAAATCTGAAAATCCATAAAGCTAGGTCACTGGGTAGCAGATAGGTTTGTTCTCATACCAAAATTGTTGTGCTCGCTTCGGCAGCACATATACTAAAAAAAAAAAAAAAAATGTTTATATCAGTAGGAAAAATGCTGAGTGGCAGGAAGCACGTCAGAGTTTTAGAGTTAATTTATTTAATGACTTCAGTATAAATCTGAGAAATCTGAGACCATATTAGCAGAACTTTTTCTTTAAGTGACTCAAGATGACATGGGTTCTCCAGGTCACATGGCACCACAGCTACTTCGTAGTCTGCATAAATATTTCTAATGGATAGAACATACAATTATGCATATTTTATTGTGACAGTGTTGTAAATAATAAAATTAAATTGGCCCAGCCGGTGTGGCTCAGTTGTTGAGTGTCAATCGATGAACCAGAAGGTCACGGTTTGATTCCCAGTCAAGGCACATGCCCAGGTTGCAGGCTCGATCCCCAGTGTGGGGTGTCCAAGAGGCAGTCGATCAATGGTTCTCTCTCATCACTGATGTTTCTCTCTCTCCCTCTCCCTTTGTCTCTGAAATCAATAAAAAAATATTTAAAATTGGGAAAAAAATTGTTACTGAATTCCTAGTGGGTTTTTGACACTAGGTATTCTGCCCACCCACCTTGGATGAGGGGGAAATACAACTGCTATCACAAGATGTTCAAGAAACAGTACCATTACAAAGGCTTCCTTCACTCCTTCACATACAAAAAAAACAAAACAATTAGCTATTACTATGTGTACCGGAGTCAGTACACTGGTCACCAGAGGAAACAACTTAGCTCAGTAGATGAAGATCACAGCAGGAATCAGGTCCCTTTGCTAATGGATGAAATAGTCAGTTTCCATACTTTCATAAGCAGCTCAAGAAAGCTTCCTAAATATAGATTACACTGCACAGAGGAGCAGCAGCAAGAAGAGGAGAGGAGGAGGTAGAGCAGGGGGAGGAGCAAGAAGAGGAAGAGGAGAAAGGAGCAGCAGGAGGCGCAGCAGCAGGAAGAGGACTTTACGTGCTTAATTTTTATTTAATCTCTCATTTCTGTGTAGTTGGTATGACCACAATTTTACAGATGAGACTACTGGGCACCCAGATGTTAAACAGAGTAAGATCACATAGAACCAGTAGCAGTAGTATTAAAATCCCGGACTCCCAAAGGCTCAGCTATTTAAAATGGACACAGCCCTGAAGATGTTAGCTGTTTAACAAAAACTGACACTCGTAAATATTACTATGTACATAAGTGACTATGCTTAAAAGTCACATTTATTAAATACAAAAGACTTTTCACTTAAATGATTATTTATTTTTGTGCTTTTTATACATGAGGAAGAATGAACAGGCTCAGGAATGGGAAATCAGCTCATGGCTGAGCCAGATGGTCGATCTCAGTCCCCCTCCAATCCAGGGCTCTTTCCCACACAGCACATGGCCCTGAACTCTCCGGTACTTCATGCTCACAAATTGGTATCTTTTCCCATAGTCCACATCTATCAAACATCACTTCTTTCTATGGATGGATATTTTTCTGATGTATATTTTAAAACACAGTAACAATTCTGTTTAAATCTTTAGTTCACTGAGCCTCTAGAAGCAGACAATGGTTATGAAAGCTGTAACTGGCTGCTGAATGCCCATCTTCACTCAGGCAACATTATTACTGTTGCTCAGCAATGTTAGCCGTGTGCTGCAAGAAGTTTTGAAACATGCCACACCTGATTATTTAGGCAGGGGCACTGACCTCTTTTCCCTTAGACTGTCAAATGACAACAGCCAACACAACGATAGCCATCCAGTGTGAATGAATCAAAGTTATACTTTCTTTTTTTTTTGTCAGTTAAGAAAAAATATATTTTTTGGTGTGTGGCAGAATTTTGGTAATTTGCTTATATGTGCCATGCGACGAAAAAGATCGACCATCGCTGCTATAACCTGTACTAGCAAAGGGAGATGTCCACAGGACCTGGGCGTGGGCAGCACATAGGTGTGGCTGCTTTGCAAGAACGAGCTTTTCTCAGCCCAACGTGTCCTTGTGAAATATTCAGAAGTGGAAAACTAGAATAATAAAAACAACTTTGTGAAATGTATCAAAGCACAAAAAGGTAAACATTAATTTTCATGAGCCCTTGGAAGGTAAAAATGGCACTATGATAACTAATTAAAAATAAAACAAGTAAAAAACTTAACAAAACCGAACAACCTATATTTCAAAACTCAATACATTACATTTCTTTCAATAACAAACTACATAATATAATGTGAAGCAAAATATTACTTGTAAATAGACAGGGAAAGTTTCCTCGAGCTTGTTTTTCCTTTTCCGGTACCTCTTCTTTATTTTTTCAGTGTTTTCAGTAACAGAAACAGATTCATCAACAGGAGTATCTGGTAACTGCTCACTCCAACCTGAAAACAGGAGCCACATTTATGAATGCATGGTATTTAAAATTTCCAGACAGGTCTGCCCAAAGTAATTGTATAGCTTACCAATATACACAGTTCCATATAAACAAATAAGCATTTTCTTTTGAGGTATAATTGACATGCAACACTGCATAAGGTTAAGGTGTATAGCATAATGACCTGACAAACAAGCCTTTCACAAGTGTATCTCAAAGCAAGTCTACCAATATAAGTAAATTTTAAGCATCATAAAATTTCATTTCATGTCTATTTAATATCAGCATGTTTCCTACTATCTCTTATGAGCATTTCCCTGCTAGCAAAGCACAGCTTGTTTTTAAAACCTCAACATTTTGTTAAAAAAAAATAATTAAAATGAAAATGCATGGTGCTCATGAGTATGGAGAAATGGCTACTGGTACACTACTAATTTAAGAAGTATAGCCTTTGTGTAGAGTTTACTGGAAATATCCAACAAAAGTCTTTTTAGAAATGTGTGTCCTTCAATCCAGCAACTCCAAGGGGTTAATTGCAAATTAGGTATTTGTAATACATATATATTGTGGTAAGATATGACTATGAAATATACTTATCAATATGTGATGAATGGTCCATCTTAACTCAGAAATGGAAATAAACAAAGTTTGGACTATGAAATTAGTCCAGAACAAGTATGCTACTTAGAGCAGGTAAGCAATAATGACATCTCCTCCCCTTCTCAGGGCAAATGGCACATCCCTTTTGAAAATCAATGTGGGTGCTTTTGTTGTCAGATTACATAGGTAGACTGACTCTTCTAAAAAAGACTAAAAACAGTGCTCGCTTTGGCAGCACATATACTAAAATTGGAACGATACAGAGAAGATTAGCATGGCCCCTGAGCAAGGATGATACGCAAATTCGTGAAGCGTTCCATATTTAAAAAAAAAAAGACTAAAAACAGTGGATAAACACTTAAAATTTTTTTAATGTACTAGTATTCTAGCCAGAAAATGAATCCTCAAAGACCAAAAATTAAGGTAAAACAAGAATCAAAGAAATTAGCAAAGAAATAAATGAAACTCTCAGAAAATTTGTAAAAATCCACTGACCTTGAACTCTATAGTTTTCAGAGCCTGAGTAGGAATGGGGAATAGAAGACAAAGTTTAAGTCTTCTCCTCAAAGTCATTAACCAGAGGTGTCTTATATGAAGGTGGGACCCTGAAGGACTCCATGCTCAGGTTGGTTTAACAAAAATAAACCCCTCCCCCACCTCCACCAACAGCAAAGAAAACTGTTTGTCATCTTGTCATAGAATTGGTGCTGGATAGAAAGGCAAGAAATAAAATTCCTCCCTGAGAATTCATAAAATCAGTATAGCCCTAATGTGTAAGAAACTTGAATTTACACAACATAGGTGAACCAACAAACACTTCAATCTAAGAACTTAGCTCCAAGAAGTCCTGGTGTATTACCTCATGTTCCTGGAATTGACAAATATAAATAGTCTCTGAAAGAATCCACCTTCAAGTCAGTTCTCAGAAAGTTCAAAGAATATTCTAAAGAAGATGAACTCACAGTGCGGTAAAATCAATATACATGCATGTGGACCCATGTATCTCACATAATAAACACAGGGAATGAGGCACAGGGGATGAGCCAGCAGATACAGAGTAGAACCAGACAGCTAATATTTTAAGCTAATTAGATACACACAGAAATGAATGTTGGCTGATGCTAGAAGAAGAAACTACTGAAATATCAAGAAGGCAGTTTAGAAAAGGGTGAAAATGCAAATAAATTAAAACTCAATGGATGATACAGGTAAAGGAATAGAATATTTTACTAAAAGAATTGAAATTAGAGGAGAAAATAAAGAGATAGAACAAAAACACAAAAAATAGTTTCATTGATCATGTCACATTTCTTAATTAGGATTAATTATAGCCATGTTGAGTCACATTAGAAACTTCTCTAAAATCAAGACCTCTGCTTGGAGCACATGCTGAACACAGTAATTTTCCTTCTCCTATCCTATATAAAGCATTTAAAATATGTAAGTATACAGATCATGACCATAATGATTACAAAGTCTTATTAGAATCGGCTCTTACACTATGGCTTAAGCAATGATTTCAGCTTTCTTTGACTCTCTAAGTGAAGATGACAGATTATTAATTGGAAGATGTATTTTTAAAACATGACAGAATCTTGTTAAAAATTTCTGGGGTTCACTATTATTTTCAACTGCATAGTCTAAAAGTTTCCACTTTCATGCCAGAGAAAGGCCTCTGTGAAAAGGCCTTTAAGTACCTGATACATAACTAAGTGATTTGGTCCCTACACTATCTATACTTACCACAGGAAAAAAAAAAGAAACATTTTAAAATCTCAAAGTAATGTAGTCTATTAGATTCAAATCATTTCCTTATCAAACCTAATTTCTGTATTACTGGTATGAACTGGACAGGCGCTCAAACCCTTTGATCATACGCAGCAATGACACTGTAGCATTACTTAGGATAACTCTTTCCAGTAGCAACAGCAACACAAACAAAATCCATACCTTCATCTCTGCTAGGTAACTGCTCAGAAATAGAGCCCGAGGAATCTTTCCTGATCACAGATCTTTTGGCTTTTCCTTGCCCGGTCCGACTTCTTTGCCGTACCATAAATCCACCGATACCTATCCCCAAAGAAATTGTATAACCTCATAATTAATTTATCCCTGTATATCCACAGTAAGTAGGGTGAAACTGCTTAGTCTTACATAATGAAGCATTGTACAAATTCAACATGGGCTAATTTAAATAATTAATCTCATTTTAATGAAAAACTATAAGATTCTGGAAATAAGCAAATAAAAAGGTTAAAGCCTTATCACTAACCAACCAAAACAGGACATTCGAGGACAGCAAGACTGCACACCTTTCCTCTTCTACACAATGCCAGAGTAAATATTCTTTACTTAACAAATACCTATAACTCACATATTATCACTTACTAGTAAATGGTCTATTAGCAGAGGGAGAAAAGAGACTAGAATACACTAGATAATGCAAACAAAATTCAAATGATTTCACGGGTACTGTGTCTAGTCACTCCTCGTAAGACCCTTAGACGCCAAAGACATGCATGACTCTATAGGTAAAGGCATGGAATCTGGAGCCAGATTCTGGAATTTTGGTCACTACTTATTTAACTTTTCAGACTCCTTACTGGTAAAATAGTGATATTGTACAGCACCTCCTCATACATAAAAGGATGAAATAAATTAACAGATATAAAGTGCTTGGAATAGTGCGTGACAGTCAATGCTTTTGTCATGTGACCCAAAAGTCTAAAAAGATACCTAATGGGCCACTCAGAGGTATGGACAACTTCCATGTGAGGCAGAAAGAGAAAAAAAAAGTTACGTTTTTCTAAAAGTGTATTTCTAAGCCTCACTAAAGGCCCAGTGCACGAATTAGTGCACGGATGGGGTCCGGCCGGTGGATTGAGCCGGCCCAGCTGGGTAGAGGGGATGCAGGAGGTTGGCCAGCCGGGAGGGCTACAGGGCATGTTCACCCGTCTCGTTCAGTCCCGATTGGCTGGACCCCAGCAGCAAGCTAACCTACAGGTAGCAGTGTCTGCCCCTTGGTGGTCAGTACACATCATAGCGAGCAGTTGAGTGGCCTGAGCATATCATTAGCATATTACACTTTGGTTGAACGGACAACCGGACACTTAGCATATTAGGCTTTTATTATATAGGATAAGTGAAGCCCCCCCTACCCCATTCTATTTTTAACATAACTGAGCTTTGGATCAGAGCATGCAGCATGGCTCACACCTGGTCTGTATGGTTTCCGCTTCCTCTTTCTGACACCCTCTGTTCCTTCCACACCCTTGGCTTCACCATCCACAGCTTCCCGTTCAGGACTAGATTCTGACTTTCCATCACAGTCCATAAGTTCTCCTTCTGGAAAAAAGTAAATATACAATGAAAATTGGGGAAACCTACCAAATACATCATTCCTATGTAACAGGAAACACAAAGCAAAGTGGCTGCCAAGCCCTGCTCCATGCATCCCAGGGTAGGAAAGGTGTAGGAGAGATGACGAAGTCCCACATTAGCCGTAGAACTCATGCAACTTAAGGCAATTATGTCAGAAAATGCAACTAGTCTCCACCATGCTCCTCACACATGCTGGGCACTCCTGCACAGGGCCTTTGTCTGCATGCTCTACCTCAGGTAATCAATCTAGTGGCTCACTCACCCAACCCTTCAAACTCAGTGCTCAACACTGCTCTCTGTTCACCTGATCCTGCACCCCCTCCCTATGCCCCCCTACTCCTACTTACTCTTACTCTATTTTTTCCATAGCAGTTGCCAAACACATTGTAATTAACTTATTATTATATATTTCAACAGTCTTTCCTCCTAACATAAAAATATAAGTTCCACAAGAGGAGAATTTTATCTGTTCTCTTCACTGATATGACTTCCGACATGTGGCACACAGGAGGCTTTCAATAAGTACTGTTCATGATGAGATGTTGTAGAACAAAAAATAATAATTACTTTATTTCTCAATCAGAGGAAAAGACATTACCACCCTAAAAATAAGCAAGCCTGTGGTCATCTGTTTCAAAGATAAGCAAAAACATAACTCATATTCAATTTAATACTACTAAAATTATATTGTCATCTCAAGAATTCAGCTAAGAAAATCTTTTCGTTAAAAATATTTTTTTTATTTACTTCAGCGAGGAAGGGTGAGGGAGAGAAACATCAATGATGAGAAAGAATCATTGACCGGCTGCCTCCTACATGCCCCCCTACTAGGAATTGAGCCAGAAACCCAGGCATGTTCCCTGGACTGAAATTGAACCGTGAGCTCCTGGTTCATAGGACAACGCTCAACCACTGAGCCATGCCAGCTGTGAGAAAAATCTTGATTATTAGATCAGGAAAATGTTTATAAACACCTGTGACTATAACTGTATATTTAAATATTAAGAATGGCGTTTCTATTTCTAGAATAGGATGCATGATCACGTTTTGCTTTAACCTAACCATGGTGCTCAAGCTTATAGCCTCGAGAAGGTTTATGCTGCCCTCTGAACTTTCCCACCTGCGATCCTCCATACACAATGCTTGGGGAGGTCCTGAAGCTCTGTGCTAAAGGACACATGAAAAGGGAGGGAACCTGCAAAGGCAGGTCCAGTAAGACAACCCACCTGGAAAGATCAGATGTCATATCCAGGGTTATCTGAGCCAGTGGAATTTACCTTTAAAGAAGTCATTCTTATTTTAAAGGTTATTTTATCTACTTTAATTCTTGCAAACATACTGCACAAAAAATAAATTATTATTACCTCGACTATCATCCATTTCTCCATCCCGTGAATGCTCAGACTGGATGTCTGGAGGGGTCTGCAGGACGGCCACACTGTTCTGATTTATAATCTTCAATTTCAACTTTGGTTTTGACCGCTTTCTTCTTGGAGCTGTAGCTATGAGACTCTGCAACTGAGTCAACCCTGATTCAGTCAAGCACACACCATCCTGTGTGTAGGTCTTGGGTGGATCTAAAATTGTAATATCCAAGGATACAAATTAAAACTCTCACTTTAATTCTGATTGATAAGTTAATTCAAGACACAAAAGAAGACCTTAGCCAGTTTGGCTCAGTGGATAGAGCTTTGGCCTGCAGACCAAAGGGTCCCAGGTTCGATACTGGCCAAGGGCACATACCTTGGTTATAGGCTCCTCCCTGGCCCAGGCCCTGGTTGGGGATGTGCAGGAGGCAACCAATTGATGTGTCTCTCTCACATTGATGTTTCTCTCTGTCTTTCCCTCTCTCTTCCACTCTCCCTAAAAATCAATGTAAAAAATATCCATGGGTGAGGATTAACAACAAAAAGGTGGATATGAAATACCCAATGTGACTTCTATAGAGCAATTATCTACTAAATGAACAAATAATTAGCTAAGAGTACTTAATTAATTAAAAGTAAGAGTTACTGCCCTGGACCGTTGTTCAGTGGTTAGAGCATCAGCCTCCAGACCAAAGGGCCATGGGTTCGATTCCTGGTCAAAGGCATGCAGGTTAAATACCTAGTCCTGGTCGGGTCTTGAGCAGAAGGCAACCAATCAATATGTCTCTCTCATTCGATATTTCCCCCCCCCACCTCCCTCCCACTCTCTCTAAAAATCAATGGGAAAAATATCCTCATTCCCTGAGTTAGGATTAATAAAAATAAAAAAGTAACTGGCAAAACTTGCAATTTTTTTTTTAATGGTCTTCCTGGCCCTGTCTGATGTGGCTCGGTTGGGCATCATCTCATGCACCAAAAGGTTGCTGGTTCTTCAATTCCCAGTCAGGGCACATGCCTGGGTTTTGGGCTCAATCTCTAGTAGTGGGCATTGCAGGAGGCAGCCGATCGATGTTTTGATTTCACTTCAATGTTTGTTTCTCCCTCTCCCTTCCTATCTTCCTGGCATTTCTTTGTTCATGTATCAATGTAAAGATTTAGAAAGAAAGCAACGAAGCCAAAAGGGAAGCTTCGGTCTCGAGGTGTGAACCTTTTCCTGGGAAATCCAGTCAGGCTAAAAGATGAGGACCAATTTATACAAGAGAAACAAGAATACTACAGAAGCCCATCTGGAAAGCAAAGTATCAGTGTAATCACTTACAGGGAGAGATACAAATACGGAGAAACCCTGCAGTATTTTTTAAACCCACAGAATTGCCGTTCGTTAGGACAGTTTCTGAACTGTCCAAGTATGTTTGTGCTGGTGACAGCACATGGGAGTGCACAAGAGAATGAGAGATTAATAAAAGTATATTTATCACCATTCCAGGCTGATCTAGTACAGAAAAAAATAGCAACAGATTGACTTAATGCTGAAGGAATGTGTTAACCAGGTCTTATTCTCTGCTGATAACTAAGCAGGGTAATTATCAATGAAAACAGCAAAAATGGACTAATGGTTATTTCATTGCCAACAGAGGAGATTTACAGAAATACTGTACCACAAAAACTAGACAAGATGAGCATTTATGTATCAATTATAGAAATGATTACTGCCTGGCTGTGGTGACTCAGTGGTTGAGCATCGACCTATGAACCATGAGGTCATGGTTCGATTCCCAGTCAGGGCACATGCCCAGGTTGTGAGCTCGATCCACTGTAGGGGGCATGCAGGAGACAGCTAATCAATGATTCTCTCTCATCATTAATGTTTTTCTCTCTCTTTCCCTCTCCCTTCCTCTCTGAAATCAATAAAAATATATTTCAAAAAAAAAAAGAAAGAAATTATTACCAACATTAGGGAATTTAGACCAGCACCCATATGATTAAGGTAGGTATCATGTATATGTGGAAGTCAGTTAAATCAATAATTATGTATTTATATCTTTTTGTAAACAACAGCCAAATAAAGCATTTAGACCTTACCTAGCTCCTTCACTTTCGTGACAATCTGTGCTACAAGTGAGGAGTCACAGCATTCTGAGGAAGGCACTGAAGTGAGAGAAAAAAAGTCACGTAATTTTCTTTTTCAAAAAGGTGAAATATATTCAATGATTTACAAATGACTAAAATTTCTATTTCTGTACCCATTTTACTACAATAAATGCGTGAAAACTAAGTAGAGTTTAAAAGTTGTCTTTAAAACAAGCAGGTGAGCCCTGGCCGGAGTTGATCGGCCTGCACACTGAAGGGTCACCGGTTCGATTCCCAGTCAAGGGCATGTACCTGGGTCTCAGGTTCGCTCCCTGGCCCCTATTGGGCATGTGCGGGGAGGCAACAGCTCAATGTGTCTCTCTCACATCGATATTTTTCTCTCTCTTCTCTCTGTTCCTCCCTTCCACTTATCTGTCTCTGAAAAGCAATGTAAAAAATTTCCTCTGGTGAGGATTAACAAAAAATTAAAATTAAAATTAATAAACAAGCAGTTGAAGAAAATGCACACATAAGAAGAAAAAACTGGTAAAGATAAAGGACCAAGGTACTGGGATTTCTACATATTGCTAACCACCACAAGGTTATAAGCTTTAAAAGCAAAATTACATTTATAGCTAAAATATATGCTTATTTTACTTCATGGAAGCAAATTGTTTTAATATATTAAGTTGGGTTGGTAAGAATTATTTACAACACAAATAACTTAATTTTCATAAAATATTTGTTAAAACAGTTTCACAAAAAGAAAACAGAATTAGTGTCAACCATTCACTGGTTCTGAACAGCAAAGCACAGGGTTGTAGCCAAGCACAGACTCGCTGTCTAAACCATACTCTTACCATTTGATGTCAGCATATAGGGTCTGCACATGCTACAGTCAAAACCAGTGTCCGCCACATTTTCCACTTCTTCTTCAGTATTTAAGTTTTGACAAATTGCATGCATCCATCTAAAAAGACCATATTTGTACACTTAAAAAAAAGGAAATATACTAAGAATGGTTTTCTTTTAAAAATAGGAGTTGACAGTCTCCACATTTCAAATCCCTGTCCAGACCAAAGTTACCCTTTTCCCCTAACCTTGCCTACTGACCCACAAACATTTTCAAAGCTGAGAAGGAAAGAAAAAGGAAAGAAATCAAGTACTAGGAAGGGATAATGGTTTGATGGTCATCCCCTAAAGATCTGGGAAGTTCATTGCGGCAAGTAAGTGCATGGAAATCCAGAGACTGCAAACTGTAGAGTGAGTGAGTGAGTGAGTGTGCGTCATGTAGGGCACCTACCGTGGGGTATACACAGCTCATACAAATGAGGCTGAACAGTAACCGGGAAATAAAAAGAGCTGTCTTGCCTTAGAACAAGGAATTGTGGGCAGAGTCCTGAGAATCCTGCAGTGCTGATAAAATACTACTAATATCACATGTAGAGTTAACTGCTCACAGGGCAGAGTGTACCATTAAAACCAAGATAACCGTCTTGATTTTGAAGCTGCACACAGACCACAGAGGGAGAGCACACAGATATTTAGTGTCTAGACGAGCTTTAAGAAAAAGTGGCTAAAGGCTGAAACTGGTTTGGCTCAGTGGATAGAGCGTCGGCCTGCGGACTGAAGGGTCCCGGGTTCGATTCTGGTTAAGGGCATGCACCTGGGTTGCAGGCACATCCCCAGTAGGAGATGTGCAGGAGGCAGCTGATTGATGTTTCTCTCTCATCGATGTTTCTGACTCTCTATCTCTCTCCCTTCCTCTCTGTAAAAAATCAACAAAATCTATTTTAAAAAAAGAAAAAAAAAAAAGAAAGAAAAAGAGGCTAAAGGAAAACAGAATGTGTGTGAGGGCCTTTGTAAAATCTAATAAAACATTCAGAAACTATCCGAGAAAAATGCATACATGCAGGCAATAATTTGGCTGCATCTATTTTCAAGGGATTTATCAACCCTCAAAAAGCCCTACTAGTAACTTAAAATCTTTAGTCTGGAACTGAGAAGACAAAACTAGAAACTTCTGTGGGTTTCTAGCTCACTAAAAACCTGGAAAGCAAAGGTGTTGTTTCTTAAATTTAAAAAAGTTATTTTCTGATTTTCTTCTACTACATTTATGAGAGAAAAGCTTGCAAACGATGAGGGGAAAAACCGCCAGCACAATACCTATCACACTGTCTGCACTGCAGAATGAGGTCTTCCTCGCGGTAGTTTCGGTAGCAGATGGGGCAGGAAGACAGGCTTGCACAGGGGGCACACTGCGTGTAGTTGTTCTGCCACTCACACCTCAGGCCTGCAGACGTGGCTCCACAGTGTCTGCACCAAACACACCTGAAAGCCAACACCCACCACAAGTCGTGATTTTACTTATTCAGTTACTATATTTCCCCCTCCCAGGCCACAGCATGGCTGGACCCCATTCCTCTCTCACAAGGAAGAGTAGATGGAAATTATTCAATGTATATTTGAAAAATTTGATTAGTAGCTATGATGGTAAATATGTATTATGCAATTAAGCAGACATGGCTAATTTTTAAAAGCTGAAGTAGCGTAAACCCTAGAGTACCATTTGCATTTCCAGCCTCCTTTGGGAACCGTCTGCAAGGGAGGGTCCAAGCAGTAGGTGTGGTAACTGATGTCACAGTCATCGCACAGCAGGAGTCTCCCCGGGTCCGTGGCCTTCCCGCAGGCCTCACACACAGTGCACTCGAGGCACCGCCAGCCTTTGCTGAGAACCACTTTAGTGATCTGGAAAAGAAATAGCCGCCCACATGGTTTATACGTAACCTACACGATGCACATGATGGAATACACCATGTAACTGAATGTGGTGCTTATGTACCTAAAGGCAGAAAAGAGGCAAAACTAACATTTACTGAGTACAAACAGTGGCCCAACACGGAGGGGGACACATTCATATACTTTGAGGAGTCGCCCAACTGGACAGAATAAAAGAAAGCGGTAAATATTTTAATATCTTAATACCTTTTCCCATCCATATAACTATCCTGTGCAGAGGCTTATATGTCCACTTTACAGATGTGGTGACTGGATTTTACAGAAATCAAGTATCCTGCCCCCTTACTGTTAATACTAGAGGCCTGGTGCACAAAATTCATGCGGGGGAGGAGGGGTCCCGCAGCCGAGCCTGCACCCTCTCCAATACGGGACCTCTCGGGGAATGTCCAACTGCCTCTCGCAATCCTGGACCGCTAGCTCCTAACCACTTGCCTGCTTGCCTGCCTGCCTGATCGCCGTTAACCTCCTCTGCCTTCCTGCCTGATCGCCTCTAACCACCTCTGCCTGCCTGATCGGCCCTAACTGCTCCCCTACCAGCCTGATCACCCCTAACCGTAAATGCCGCACCCTGCACCCAGGACCCAGGATTCCCTCCTCCAGTCGGTCACAGACACCCAGGACCCAGGCTGGCTTTGCCTGGGCTGGCTGCAACTTAAGGGAACCGTGGGCAGGTGGCTTTGCCCAGGCCACAGGCACAGCTACAAGCACCCAGGACCACAGGGCGGGCAGCTTGTCCCTCTCCCAGGCCGCAGTCTGGCTGGTCCCCATTCCTCTCTCACAAGCTCATTAGTGCCTGGCTGGTCCCCATTCCTCTCTCTCAAGTGTTGAGTGTCTGAGCTGTTACAGTGTGAAGGCGTGACAGCATGATGACCATTTGCATAATAGCTCTTTATTATATAGGACTAGAGGCCCGGTGCATGAAATTCGTGCAATGGGGGGGGGGGGGTGTTCCCTCAGCTCAGCCTGCCCTGCTCAGAGCAGGCACTGTGTGTGTGTGTGTGTGTGTGTGTGTGTGACAGTGTGTCTGCTGGGGGCCTGCCCCCAGCCACACCGTGGAGGCTTGGAGCAGGCACCACTCTGTGTTGATCTCTCAGGCTCCTGGCCTCCACTGTGTGTTTTTCTCTCCCTTGAGCTGTGGCCAGGGTGGGGTGCTGCCTGCAGGCTGCGCTTTGCTGCTCATGGATCACCAGATCACTGCAGAGACCAGGGGCAGGCCCTGCTGGGTGCGGCCTGTGGGGAACTTTCCTGCTCTGGGATTGCCATGACGATCCCAGGAGCAGGCCCACCTGGGGGCCCCCTGCCCTCTGAACTTGCCTGCTCTGGGATCACCATGGGGTCCCGGCTGGGGGCGAGGCTTAAGCGGTGTGGGGCTTAGGCAGCACATGGGGGTCCCGGCTGGGGCGGGACTTATGCGGCGTGTGGCTTAGGCAGCACACGGGGGTCCCGGCTGGGGCAGGACTTATGCGGCGTGTGCTTAGGCAGCACACGGGGGTCCCAGCTGGGGCAGGGCTTAGGTGACACAATTGCCCCGCGTAAGCCCGGCCACCCAGGGCAGCACATGGGGCCCGGATGGCGTCTGGCGATGGCCAACCCTGACTGCAGTATGCAAATTAGCCATCTTTGATGGCGGCTAATTTGCATATGAAGCTGCTTAGCCAATGGGAAGCGTAGAGAAGGTATGGTCAATTACCCTTTTGTCTTTTATTAGATAGGACTAGAGGCCCAGAGCACAAAAATTTGTCCACTCGGGGGGGGAGGGGGCCCTCAGCTATGGCCTGTGCCTTCTCGCAGTCTGGGACACCTCAGGGGATGACCACCTGCTGGCTTAGGACCGCTCCCTGGGGGGATTTGACCAAAGCTGGCAGTCAGACATCCCACTGGCAGCCTGGGAGCCCTCGGGGGATGTCCACTTGCCAGCGGGGTGCAGGCCTAAGCTGCAGTCCGAAATCCTTAGCGCTGCTGAGGCGGGAGAGGCTCCCACCACCACCGCTGTACGGGAAGCCGTCAGCTGGCTTGTGGCTGAGCAGATCTCCTCCTGTGGGAGCTCACTGATGACCAGGGGGCAGCCCCTGCATTGAGCATCTGCCCCCTGGTGGTCAGTGTGTGTCACAGTGACCAGTGATTCCCAGTCGTTCTGCTGTTAGGGTCAATTTGCATATTACCCTTTTATTATATAGGAGTGCCTGGCCAGCCTGGGTGAGGGGCTGATGTTTGTTTGCAGGCTGGCCACAGCCTCTTCAGGGTGGGGGTCCCTCCTGGGGTGCCTGGTCAGCCTGGGTGAGGGGCTGATGGCTGTTGGCAGGCTGGCCACAGCCCCTTTTGGGTGGGGAGGGGTCCTGCTGGGATGCCTGGCCAGTCTGGGTGAGTGGCTGATGGCAGTTTGCAGATGACCAAGCCCCCCCAGCTGGGACCCTCACCCCATGAGGGTGTGGACATCCTGGGTGAGTGGCTGATGGCTGTTTGCAGGCTGGCCACAACCCCCAGCCACCCAAGCTCCCAGTGGAGGCTGGCTAGAAGCAGGTACCTGGGATTCATTTATCTTCTATAATTGAAACTTTGTTGCCATTAGCAGAGGCCACAGCCAGCTCAGGGCAGACGGGAAGCTTGGCTCTCTACATCGCCCGGGCAAGCAAGCCTCCTGCTTGCTCCAGCTCCATGGCTGCTGCCTGCCATCTTCGTTGGGTTAACTTGCATATAGTCACTCTGATTGGCTGGTGGGCATGGCTTAGGGCATAGCAAAGGTATGGTCAATTAGCATCTTTGTCTTTTATTAGTGTAGACTAGAGATCTGGTGTACAAAAATTTGTGCATTCGGGGGGGGGGGGGGTCCCTCAGCCCGGCCTGTGCCCTCTCTCAGTCTGGGACCCCACGGGGGATGTCCACCTGCTGGCTTAGGCCCGCTGCCCGGGGGGGGGGGGGGGGGGGGTCAGACCTAAGCTGGAAGTCAGACATCCCTCTGGCAGCCCAGGAGCCCTCGGGGGATGCCCACTTGGCAGCGGGGAGCAGGCCTGAGTGTCAGTTGGACATCCTTAGCACTGCTGAGGAGGCAGGAAAGACTCCCACCATCACCACTGTGCTGGCAGCCGTCAGCCTGGCTTGTGGCTGAGCAGAGCTCCCCCTGTGGGAGGCAGCTCCGAGGGCAGCTCCTGCATTGAGTGTCTGCCCCCAGGTGGTCAGTGTGTGCCATAGTGACCAGTCATTCCCAGTCATTCTGCTGTTAGGGTCAATTTGCATACTGCCCTTTTATTATATAGGATAGAGGCCTGGTGCACAGATGAGGCCAGCTGGTTAGCCCTGAAGGGTGTCCTGGATTAGGGTGGGGGTCCCCATTGGGGTGCCTGGTCAGCCTGGGTGAGGGGCTAATGACGGTTTTCAAGCTGGCCACGGCAGTGGGCTGGAAGCAGGTATCTGGGATTTATTTATCTTCTATAATTGAAACTTTGTAGCCTTGAGCGGAGCTCAGGGCTGGCCAGGGCAGGCGGGAATCTTGGCTTCATCTATCGCCAGGGGCAACCCAAGCCTCTTCCTCACTCCAGCTCCATGGCTGCTGCCATCTTAGTTGGGTTAATTTACATATTTTCTCTTGATTGGCTGGCAGGCGTGGCTTGTGGGTGTAGTGGAGGTATAGTCAATTTGCATGTTTCTCTTTTATTAGATCAGAAAGGATTTAAAATGTATTGACATAGTTTCCACTGGCATTTCATGAATTCATGCTTCTGAAACTTGTGTACATTGCAAAGGCACCTGCAGTATTATGTTCAACATAAAAATGCAAAAAAAACAAACAAACGAAAAAAAGTAAAGTGTGAGTTCCCAAGAACTTTTTATGATCTTAGAGGACTAGGACTTTTGAAGTTCACATTCACTCCTCTGTTTATTCCCTCAGGTAACTTTGAGAATCTCTAGAAAAGTTTTTGAATCCCTATATTTCTAAAATACTCCTCAAAGTAGTCACACCATGTAATAGTAAGAATTTAGAATCAACTTAGAGCCTAGAGTCTATTAACAAAAAGGATCACAAAGGGCCTGTGTTATAAGCAATCAAGACAATAAAACTCAGATCATGAAGAATAAGAGCCTAAAGCTACTTAATTCATTGTATGCGGGAAACGTATTTATACGTTTTACGTATTTATACGTTCTACCAGTGTAGTAGAGCGTGGGACACATATTAATACGTTTTTTATAGACTAGCGGTAGAATGCGTATATAAATACGTAAACTAAAGTTATTGTAATTTTACTGAATGTTGCCATTTGCGCAAAAAATTAGCAAAAATGGCCCGCACCACCTGTTAGCGCGCAATAAAAACTACCCGCAAACAATGTGTTAACACATTTCATAGCGCTCGGGAGTTTTCTCGTGTTTCGTGCACCATCTGTTAAGGACAGCTCACAAGTGTTCTCGTTTTTCACGCCCATGGAAAAAGGAGCGAATCTAGATACTTACGTAAATTTTGTTTGGTCCCTCTTCATAGAGGAAAATGTTTTACGCAGTACCATACGTTAAAAAAGTACTAGGAACTTTAATTGTTTAATTGTTTTTGTAAATAAAAATGTTATAATTATTGAAAAACAACACCTAAAGTGCATTATGATGATTTAAATAACGTGCAGTTTGCCCAAAAACGTGCGGTCCCTGGCGTATGTCTTAGAGATTTCTATGCGGTACGCAATGTGCTAAGAGAAAAATAAGTTAAATAAAGGAACAACTATTAAAATGGCATCAGACTTGTCCAGCCAGAGTGGTTCAGTGGTTGAAAGTTGACTATGAACTAGGAGGTCATGGTCTGATTCAGTCAGGGCACATGCCCAATCACATGCTTGATCCCCAGTAAAGGGTGTGCAGGGGGCAGCCAATTGATATTTCTCTCTCATCACTGATGTTCCTATCTCTCTCTCCTTTTCCCTTCCTCTTTCTGAAATCAAGGAAAAACCATATTTTTTTTAAAAAAATGTCATCAAACTTTATTTCAGTAGCCAGAGTTGGAAAGTTTAATTCTATGGAAAAATACTTTTCAAGGTACAATTCTTACTCAAGTAAACCAGTAATCAAGTGTGAAAGTAAAATACCTTTCAGACATCCAAGGACTCAAAATTCAGGTCCCATATAACCCACCTAATGAAGTTACTTAAAGGTATGAGGAACAAAATGAGTGTGTGTACCAAGAAAGGAAAGATATGGGCTCCAGAAAGCAATGACCCCAGTGAAGGAAAGCTTAAGGAAAACAGCTGAACAAGGCCTAGACTGGAACAGGGGTGTGCAGGGAGGGGAAACACTCTTCCCAGAAAAGTAGGTACCTGCCAAAATAATCGGATATGATCTAGCTTCTATAGCAGGTAAAAACAAACAGCATCACAAGCTGATGGAGAATCATGAATTCATGCATTTTCTTCTTGCTATTAAAAACTCCATGAAAAAAAAAGAAAGTCATGGTATGCTACTCAGATGTTCAGTGAACATTTACTGAGTCATAGCCAACACTGTTTATTAACTAAATGCAGTAAAAGAACTACACTGGGGGATGCCGGGAGATTTATCAACCCTCAAAAAGCCCTACTAGTAACTAGCAAGAAATGTATTTTAAGAACTAAGTTAGCATTCATTTCATTCACAGCAGAGTCACAGAATCCAAGTCAGATAAAGCAATAGCACCAGCATCCAATTTAAAGCTATAGAGTTCATTCACGACCAGGACCTGCAGATCAGAAGTGGCTGTAGGGCACGGCTATAGGGTTAAGCCTCAGACTGACCTGTTGGCAAAGCCACAAACAAGTCCCAGCTTAGAGGGCACAGTCCACTTAGCATAATTAGGATTGACCTTATGACGCTCCCTAGATCCTTCCTGGGTAGCTAATGGGCTGTGGGAGGTGCAGTAAGTGCTGCCAAAACAAGTGAAACTCACAAGAACTGTGTAACTATGGTTACCACTACCTTGTTTACCTCTGGCTATAAAATAAAGGCTCAGCTTGCCTCTGGATCTCTCTCTGTGGCCTCAGCCAGGCACAGGAAGATCCACCCAGAGTGGGTGGGCAAACTTTTTGACTCCAGGGCCACAATGGGTTCTTAAACTGGACCGGGGGGCCGGAACAAAAGCATGGATGGAGTGTTTGTGTGAACTAATATAAATTCAAAGTAAACATCATTACATAAAAGGGTACGGTCTTTTTTTTTTTTTTTTTTTTTTTAGTTTTATTCATTTCAAACGGGCCGGATCCGGTCCGCGGGCCGTAGTTTGCCCACGGCTGACCTAGACCCAGCTTATTCTCTTTGTCTGTCATTTCTTCATCCTTTAGCCACCCTCACTCAGGCTTTCGAACCCTTGGCTGAGCTGGCTCAGCACAAGTGGCCACCTGTGGAGAACAGGCTTCAGTAGTGGGGGTGGAGCAAAAAGGGGTGGGTCAGTCATTGTGAGGCTTTTAAAGCCATTTGATATTTTTAAGCATGTGTATTCATTAATTTGATTAGTCTACTAATTCACGTAAATTAGTCTTACATTATCTTATTTACCAAATGGAGGCAAGAACCCTGGGTAGGAAGAGCAGGGTGGCTTAGAGCAGCGGCCAGCAAATATCTGTAAAGGGTCAGATAATGGATATTCTAGACTTGGTGGGGCATGTGGCCTGCTGAACGCCACAACTATGCCATTGCAGTGAGAAGCCAATTACAGACAAGTGTAAACAAAAGAGCATGTCTGCATTCCAATGGAACTGCATTTACAGAAGCAGTTGGTGGGCCAGATTTGGCCTGTGTACCATAGTTTACCAATCCCTGGTGCAGAAGAAAAAGTGTAAGATAGACCCAAGGTATTTAGTGGTAGAAAAAGTGTTTTATATCTTTACTCCTATTAAGTTCTCCTCTTTCACAGACAACTATGCTGTGGTCCTTTACAGCCAAACTCTCAAATGACTCAGTTTACAGTCCCTCTCCAGCACACTAATCTGATTGCTATGCCCATCACCACTGAAAATGCTCAAGCCAGTTAAGATCTCGTAACTCCCAAATGTAGTTGACATGTTAGTGTGTACTGGCCTCTCTGCAGTATTTCAACATTTGAACAGCCCCCACTCCCCAAATCCCCTCTTAGGACAGATTCCAGGGCTCTCCTATCAACTCTTTTGCTCCTATTCACTGGTCTAGTCTTCATTTCTAAGAGCTCTTTCAGGTCCGGTATCATGCAGGGTCCCCACCATGTCTAATGGCATGGTGCATGTGTTTTATAGTCTACTAGAGGCCCCGGTGCATGGATTCATGCACCAGTGGGGTCCCTCGGCCTGGCCTGTGGGGATTGGGCCGAAACTGGCTCTTTGACATCCCCCAAGGAGTCCCAGATTGCAAGAGGGTGGTTCTCGGGTGACACACCCCAAATCGGGCTTCCTCCTCTCTGGTTCCGGGTGCGTCACCTGAGAACCGCAGCTGCCAAGTGACTGCAGCTTGGCAGCTCCTGCATTGAACATCTGCCCCTTGTGGTCATTGTGCATCATAGCTACCGGTCAGATGGTTGAGCAGTCAAACAATCACTTAGGCTTTTATATATGTAGATAATACATATCTGTTTCAACTACAGTAAGGTAACTGGGATGCGACCTTGCTCCCATCATAAAATACTAGAAACTGAACAAAATGTATGAAGCACTCATTTTCAGATACTGGACAAAAGGCAGTCCAGGACTGTGGTTTTTGAGAGGAGTACGACAAGTGAGGTGAGAACTATGATCATCTGCCTGTAGACATTTTCCAGGGTGCTGCCAAGGGAGGGAGAAACCCAGCAGAGTATGATGGTCTCAACAAGCTTAAGCACACATGATGGAGCTCAGGGAGGCTGAGGCAGCTGCAGCCTGCGGGACAGAGGACTGGAAAGGAAGGAGCAGTCTACACAGCATTTCCCTGAGGCCTTTCGCTGAAGACATCTTTGAAGCCAAACAGAGCTCCACTACCAAGGCAAAAGCTCCAGGGAATGTGTAAGTTGAACATTATCAGAGCCCACACAATGTTGGAAAACATGTGGAACTTAACTAGCCAGAGTGGTGAATTGGGGGGAGGAAAGGGTATGACCAAGTGGCAGGGAAGAATAAACTAGCGCTACCCCGGCCATCACAAAAGTGTCATCGGGGGAACCCCAGTGGGTCTGGGGGTCAGAACTATTTTCATAATTATACTAAGACTTTGTCTTTTCCATGTTAATCCACTCAGTGTTGTTTTACAGAGGCTGCATGATGTACACAACAGCATTACAATGACACCATCCAAGCTGTGCCTGTATAATTTTGTTTTAAAAAATTCCCAATTTCTAAAATAAAATATTCAATATTTGTTATCCTCAGAAATAAAAATTCTATGGGGCCCTTGATAATTTTTAAGATTGTTAATGGTTCTAAAACCAAAATGTTTATAAAGAAGCTTCAAAAGTTTTAAATTCATCCACAAATCACTGCCACAACAAAAACTCAATATTTTTTAAAGAAAGAAAACCCAAACTCCCTACAATATACTATTTTAATTCACAATGTCCACATTCAATCAAAAATTACTAGATGCTATGAAAGTATCTACCAATGAGCAGAAAAATTAGTTAATACAGTGAGAAATGCCAGGTAAATATATACAAAGGCTTAAAGAAAAAAACTTTTAACTACAAAATAATCCTATGTAATTATGGACAAACATGGTAATTGACCGTACCTTCACTAAATCTCCCACTGGCTAATCAGCGTGATATGCAAATTAACCGCCAAAAAGATGGCAACTAATTTGCATACTGTAGGCAGGGTGGTTCAGCGCCATCCCACCTGCCCCACCGCCATCCGGGCCTGCTATCTATGACCTGAGGCGGCAGGCATCCGTGTGCGACCTGACCCGGGGCGTCCCGTGTGTGAACTGACCTGGGGCAGCGCCCCAACCACCAGATCGGCCCTGCCGTGTACGCGACCCGGGGAGGTGGGACAGGCACCGAGGGATCGGGCCTGCCATCTGACACCCGGGGAGCGGGCCTAAGCCAGCAGGTGGTTATCTCCCAAGGGGTCCCAGACTGTGAGAGGGCACAAGTGGGGCTGAGGAACACCCCCACCACCACCCCTCCCCCTCCAGTGCACACACTTTTGTGCACCGGGTCTCTAGTAAACTATAAAATGGAGCTGAGATTAAAGAATACAATTCTCTGAAAAATCCACTGGATGGGCTTTAGTGGATTACACACTTCCTAACAACGCTGAGTTTTGGGAAATATAGAAACTATACAAACTAAAGCACTCAGAGAAAAACTGGGGGAAAAAACAATAGTGTCAGTAATCTGGGGGAAATGTTATGCAATTTCACACACACACCTGAAATTCCAGAAACAGGGGAAGGAAACATAAAAAAGTTTTTGAAGAAAAATGGCCAAGATTGACCATTAAAAACATTAACGTCCTGACCCAAGAAGCCTAACGGACACACTCTGTATATGGTTAGGGTGGAGAAGAGAGCATGTGGGGAGAGAGAGACCCAGGAGCACTAACACTTTACTAACTATTCTAGGTGCTCTCAACTTTTATAATTAATAAGCAGAATGAATCAACTAAACCTCATGCCTTAGAAATAATAGTATAAAGCACATCTTAAAATAAATATTACTTTTTCAAGACAATAGCAGGATAATCACTACAATTCAAAGACAATAGATTTATAGAGTCAATTTCTTCAGGTAACACTTGAAAGGCAATACTGAAAGTATTTAAGTATTGGCCCATATGTACAATTATCCTGACAATATTTGATTAATTATAAGAATTGGAAGCAGCATACAGTGGGGCCTTGACTTACGAGTTTAATTCATTCCATGACAGAGCTCATAACTCAAATTACTCGTATGTCAAATCAAAAAGTGAACGAGTGAGACACGTGATGCTGGGCTGATGTTGTGGCGTTCACTGTGAAGTTCGCTGCGCCAACCAGCGGTGGGGTATCTGAAGCTGGCTTGTAACCCGAATTTTAGCTCGCAACTCAAAGCAAAAAATCGGCCGAGAGATGGCTCATATCTCAAAAAACTCGTAAGTCGGGACACTCGTAAGTCAAGGCCCCACTATACTATCCAAATCAAATGTAACTGTATTTTTTGTTACGACATTTAAATGTAAGCATATTTACCTTAATACTGACACAGTATGGATGGTAACACTGCCCACACTGAGAACAGGCCAGTAATCTTCCCTCTGCTCCTTGGCCAAAACTGCCACAAACTACGCACATATCCTGAAATTAAGAACATGTGAACATAAGAATGCACTAAAATTTTATAATTTTATAGTATGATTCTTAGCTAGCACAGCTCTAGAGCTAGATATGAGATGGCTTCAGTGCACATGACATAAAGAAGAAGTGGGCAAGGAGGATTCAGAAGTGGAAAACTGGAAATAGCTAAGTTCAAACCTGATGCAAAGTGAACTTGTCACTACTAGAAAACAGCACAACCGTATTGTGCATGGAGTTTTCTTCTTCATCCTTATTCGATGAAATATCAGCAGCAGACACCTAGAAAAAGCAAAAAAGATAAAATATCATGACCAAGTAGTGTTTATCCCAGGAACGCAAGATAGCTTTAGCACACAAAAATCTAAGTGATGTAATTCAGCATATTAGCAGTAAGTCACAGGATTATTTGTAAAATTCAGAAAAGGCATTTGAAGAATCCAACATCTACTCAAAATTAAAAAAAAAAATCTCAACAAATTATGAATAGATAGTAGCTTCTTCAAACTGATTTAGGATGTCTGTTAAGAAAAACAAAACAAAACTAGAGCTAACACCATATGTTATGACAAAAGATTAAATGCTAACTCCCCAAGATAAAAAACAAGGTTACCTGATTTCATCCCATCTACCCAACACTATACTAAAGGTAACAGCAAATGTAATAAAGAATAAAAATGAGCCAAAACCGGTTTGGCTCAGTGGACGGAGCGTCGGCCTGTGGACTGGGGGGTCCCGGGTTCGATTCCGGTCGGGGGCATGTGCCTGGGTTGCGGGCACACCCCCAGTGGGAGATGTGCAGGAGGCGGCTGATCGGTGTTTCTCTCTCATCGATGTTTCTGGCTCTCTATCCCTCTCCCTTCCTCTCTGTAAAAAAAAATCAATAAAATATATTAAAAAAAAAAAAAAAAAGAATAAAAATGAAATGACATAAAACTTTATTTGCAGACATAATTGTGTATGCACAAAATCTACAAATGAATTCTACAAATATGCAACTAGAAGCAATAAGGGAGTTTTAGTTAAGGTTGTAGGATACAAAATCAATAGCAAAAATGAATATTGTCTCCAGATAGTAACAACCACAATATGAAATTAAGACATTACCATTTACATTAGCATAAAAAATATGGAAGACTTCACATGAATCAAGAAATGCTGTGAGAAATCTGTATGTTAAATACTAAATAACAGCACTGAAGAGAAATTAAAGACCTAAAAAATGGAGAGATACACAAAGTACATCGTTAAAAAGCCAATTTCCCCCACACTGATCTGTTGTTTGAATGCAAACCCAACCAAGATCCCACCAGACTTATTTGTAGAAATTGACAAGCTAATTCTATAATTCATACAAAAATATGAAGGATTTAGGCTGGTCAAAACAACTTTGAAAAAGTAGAATATTAGAAGACTAATGGTGTCTGATTTCAAGAGTAGTTATAAAGAAGAAGTGATCAAAACAGTCCAGTATTGGATTGCCTAAAGATAGAGAAAATTTAGAGATTCCAAAATTAGATCCACAAATATACAGATAACTAACTTTCACGAATGATACAAAAGCAATTCAGAAAATGGTACTAAAACAACTGGATATTCAGTATGCCAAAAAGTAAACTTTGATCCATACTCACACGAGCCATAAAAATTAACTCAAATTGGATCACCGATCTAAATGCAAAATCTAATACCACAAAACTGCTATAAGAGCCCTAACTGGTTGCTCAATGGATAGAGCGTCGGCCTGTGGACTGAAGGGTCCCAGGTTTGATTCCGGTCAAGGGCATGTACCTTGGTTGTGGGCACATCCCCAGCAGGGGGTGTGCAGGAGGCAACAGATCGATGTTTCTCTCTCATCGATGTTTCTAACTCCCTCTCCGTTCCTCTCTGTAAAAAATCAATAAAATGTATTTTTTTAAAACTGCTATAACACTGAATACATTTCTAACATTTCTCAGACACCAAAAGCACAATCCACAGAAGAAAATATATTGGACTTTGTCAAAATTAAAGCATCTGGTCTTCACAAGACATAGTTATGAAAAGAAATGAATTTGCATTCTTAAAACAGGACCAGAACCCATGTTCCTTTGCTCCTTCAGTAGTAAAATTAAACAATCCCACCTGACTCCTGAACTTAAAATGACAATTAGAATTTGAAAAACAGGATTTTAAGGGAATAGTTACTGCAGGAAATATTACCTGCCAAATAGTCATCGTTGTTTTTTTAAATATATATTTAACTAAAGCCTCATCCAAGTGTCAACAAACAAATATTTATCAACCTTAAAATGTCCAAGTAGTCATAAAATCCTCCACATTTTAGAGTCCATGCTAACCTGCAACATCTCTCATTTCTTCTGTAAACCATTTTATATAACACTGAGAACAGCTCCAACCAAAAACTTAAATGCCAACAGAATTTTTTCAAGTAAACAAGAATATGACAGGAGTTTGCCCTTTTTTAAATAATAAAGAAAATATCCATTTGTATTTGGGAGGAGTGTTAGCATAGAAAGAACAGTGTCAAAAAAAAAAAAAAAAAAAAAAAAGAAGGCAAGAAAAAAGAAGAAGGATTGGAAAGTAGAAAGCCTGACCAGAAGTGTTTAAGCAAAAACACAGTAAAATAACAATGTTAGCCTATTTATGTGACTCTTAACATCTACATAATTGCTATCCAAGAGATTACCATCATCAGTCGACGTGTTAAGGATTACAGCGAACAGAAAGGAGAGCCTTACCCCGGGTAGCACAACTGTCCCCATTCCACTTTTCAATTTGGACCTGCCTCTGCCGCCACGGCCGGACAGTCCGGCACCTCGAGGTCTCCGCTTTCCTGGAAACCCCGACCCACGGCCCTACACAACAGATAAGGAAAGGTCAGCATTCTGTACAAGCCCCAAAGAATTAGAAAAATTAAATGGGAGGCAAAAAATCTTATTAAATGTTACACATACAGTTTCTTCTTTTTTAATTTTGATCAGATAAATATTGAGATATCAGGGTTATTACTTGTGTCTTTTAACATATATTCTGCAACTTAAAAACATAAACATAAAATACGTACAACCTCAGAGTCAAACTTCAGGTCTGTCAGTTACAAATGCCCTACACCTGCAAACCCTGGCCTTATTTTTCCATTGCCTAACCCTGCATTCCAGATGGCTAGAACATCCACAGCCCACCCAAGTATCTCCATGTGCAACACCTGTAATCAATATACAGGAAGTATAAGAAACTACTCTGGCTACCTGGTCTCTCAGTAATCATGGTAAGAGCTAACCTGCTGAAGACTTACTAGAACTATCTTAGCATGTTTTACTCTCAACAATCTTATAAGGTCAGTCCTATTTTATTATCCCCATTTAAGAGACACAATACACTGAGGGATGAAAGGTACAATAACTTATCAAAAGCCACAGACCTAGCAAGTCTGGTTCTTAACCACTATTGTGAACTGCCACATTGCACAAAAGCTAATTTTTGCTAGTACACAATAGTATTTCTTCTAGCCATTAAAACTGTCAACTTCTCTTACTATTCAATAGTTGTCTGTATGGACTGAACATGAGTGCCTCATTCTACTATAGTATTTAGAGTGCAGTTTAATTATAGGTAGGAAAATGGTGGAAGTATAAAAGGCTTGCTTTGAATCATCTAGATAATAATTACTTAAAACAGAAAAAAATTTATCTGAATTTTTTCCCAACACAAGAAAAAATTCTATGGGAAAACACGTTAAATTCCCAGATATTTTAACAAATAAATACTAGAATTATTTGTTGTGGTTTTCTTTTTCTTGTTTATACTCAGACTTATCTATTACTACCTCAAAAACCTAAAATTTACATATCCTGGTATGTATTTAAAATTATGCCTGGCTGGTGTGGCTCAATGGTTAAGCATCAACCTATGAACCAGGAGATCACAGTTTAATTCCCTATCAGGGCACATGCCCGGTTTGCAGGCTTAATCCCCAGTAGGAGGCATACAGGAAGCAGCCAATCAATGATTCTCTCTCATCATTGATTTTTCTATTTCTCTCCCTCTCTCTTCCTCTCTCTGAAATCAATAAAAATATATTTTAAAAATGTATTAAAATACTCAAGAAAATCCTTTGCTATTTTTTCCCTAACAAGTTAAATAGTATTTATGTTCAACTGATCTCACTAATCACAGTTTGAAATGTTGCACTCATTACCCAGTTAGCAGAACAGTTTCAAAGTTAATAATTAATGATTATATTGTGAGCATACGACACATACATATGAACAAAAGGGGAGGAAGTAATCTATTTCTTCCTTCAGTTTTAATAAATCCTTCCAATTTTCAAACTGCCCCTCCTTGTCCTCTAGATCTCTGAGCTTCTTTGAACCAGGGGTAGTGTAGGGCTGACTTGGATAGTTTCTTCTTGTTCTTTTGTTAATAGGTATGAAACAATTTTTAAAACTTAAGTCAAAGATTAAAGGAAGACTATAATAATCTCACAATTTATTTTTCCCCAACATCCAATGACACCAGTGAAAATTGGTGGTATTTGCTTCAAAACTGTCAAACAAGTCATCTTTAAACACTTAAAAAAAAATACTTATACTTTCAACACCTTGCATGATATCAGAATGAGTTAAAAAAAATCTTCCAATGCTGACAGAAAATTACAAAGTGGAATCTACAACTCCTTTGAAATCTTTGATTCATCTAAATTAAACACCCTTATTCCAGAATTACATCAAATGTAGAAGATAAAGGAAAACTGTGTTCTTTAGTCAGTAAAATATTTCAACTTTTCAGATGATTAACCATTTTCAAATTAATTTTTTACTCTTCAAAATGCATCAGACTAAACTTACTTTAAGAACTAGGGAGTTACCCAATGACATGGAAAAGGCCCTATAATTTTGAGGTTAACACAGCCAATGAAATCTGCAACGACTCTGGTATTTCTTCTTCACTATTACATTAATAGCTTAGTGTAGTTTTTCTCTTGTAAGCAACGAAATTTTATGATATCACAAAAAATAACCAATAACTAATTACTTCATAGCCTCTGTGACAAGGATTTGACCCATACTGTTAATTACAACATAAAAGGAAGAAACCATGGAAAAGGTATTAAAAATTTACACTTAAAATGAGAGGTGCAAAATTACAATTTAATTTCCTCCTAATTCATATTTTTAAGTGCAAACAGGTTGTCTCTTCATTATTAAAATTTTTAGGTTAAAGACGTGGCTCTGAAAGCTGAACTAGTTAGAAAAGAAAGGTTCAATTTCTGAACTTCTACTCGGATAAGACCAGAAAGAAATGATACATGAATGTAAATGCAATTTTATTTACCACTTTGATGCTCCAAATGGCACTGCCAGGAAGCTGCCTGGGTTTAAAAATTTCCCGACCTTCTGAAATGTCTGGGGACCAGGAAGGTGGGCTCACTGTATTATGGGTACTCCAAGCCCCCTAGGATATGGCAGGTGAGAAAATAGATGTGTAAAACTCAGCAACATAAAAGGTCAAAGCCAGCAACTAAGGAATTTTAGAACAGCAAAAACAAATGCAGACGTGTGGAAATTTAGGACAAATTGCTTCAAGTTAGGGAAAAGAAGCTTATCACTTACAGTGACTTTATAATTAAATGTTTGCAGCTACAAATTACATTCAATATTTTATTCTGGTTGAAACATCAGCACAATGAAACATTAAAAATTAAGGTTTATATGAAATCAACACTGACTTATGCATTGCAATGATAACACCAAGTATAAATAAAAGGCGAACTCTAAAACTAGCACTATAAGAAACTATTTGGGGATTACTTTCTTCTAACAACAGTCACGCCACTGGCAAGGAGAATCGATAGATAACCTTAAAGAATGCATGTAACCCACTGCTATAACAACCCAACCAGGAGGCAAAAAAAGCAATCAGAAAATGCAATAAAAAAATGAGCAATCAATAGACACATTCACTTTAAATTGTGGAAAGTTAGTTTGTAACCTTCAGATGCAAATACCATTATAATCCTAGCATCTAATTACTCTTCCTTCAATGACCATTCATTGTGAGTTTTGGTTTTTAGTTAAGGGACTTATACTTAGATTACATCCTAGGGATTAAGTTGAAAACTGAAAATGTTAAAGCAATTGTCCTAAATTTGAAAATTAAAATGCCTAAAGTATCTGATTATTTATACAAGAAATAGTAACTTACTAGAATAGTTACAATAAAACTAAGACATTTTACTACCAAATAACTACATTCAGCAATAATCTGAACTAATATGATGAAAACGCTAAGCAGCATGAAGAAAAATGTTTACTCCACAAAACTAACACTTTAAAGAAAAACACAAAATAAATGTCAAACAATAAAGTACCTATTTTGAATTAGGTAATTCAACAATGCTTAAACTTTAGACAACACAGTACTTACCAGGTTTCTAGAATATTATCAAACTACCACCTAGTAACCTATTAATCACATAAAAATACCACTGGGAATTTAAATAATCAACCAAAAAGAAGAGCTTGACTATCCTCTGTGGAGCAGATAGTTAATGGGAAAACAGTATTTAAGGAAAAACCACGGAGGAAGGGACTGCACTTCTAACCAATCTACCTACCTCCCTTTAAGCTCAGCTAAAGGCTACACTGATCTCGCTCACTTCCCCACTATGAGTCTACTTCCCGCAGACCTGTCTTCTTTCCTGCTGGGTCCAGGTCTTTGGTAACCTGTTGTCACTGAAAGCCCTTTCTCTATGCTTATTTACTCAAACTCTCAACATCCACAGAGCTCTGTTGGGTTCGGAGCAGCCCCCTGTGAAATGGTTTCCTGCTGTCTGCTGCCAAACTTCGACCTTCATCAGTTGCCACGCAAGTTCTTCCTCCACCTGCCCTCCAAAGCCCCGCCTCTCCCAGGGCTGGAGCTGGACAACCTTCTCCTCACGCAGTCTTATCCTGAATGGTCTTGTTGGCAATGAGGGCTGGAAACACCCTGATGGATCTGTTGTCTCACAAGTTCACATGTTCTGAGAGAACTTCCCTCTTAGCATTTCCATTTTCTCACATGAAATGTCTCAAGTTTACCATGTCTAAACTCTCTCCCTTCGCCTGTCCCCTCTCAGACTCTAACCCCTTTTAGAAGCGGCTGGGAGTCATGAAATAATTCTCTTCCCTACTCACTCTCCCCGCTGCCTCCTCAATCCTTTCTCCCACCACTCCTTCAATCCAAACCACTGGTAAATCTGGTTCATTTTAGCCTCCAGTCTCTTCTCTGATCATTCTGCTTCTCCGTCTCCCACTGCCTGGCCCAACCCCACTCCAAAAGGCCTCAACTTTTTTAGCCTCTTCTTTGCCTGCATCTCCTCAAGCCTTTATCCATGCAGCAGCCAGAAAGGCTTTTCAAAAATTCAAATCTGATCAAGCAAGTCACTACTGTTGTAAACCATTCAACAGTTCTCAGTGCACTTCAAACTCAACCCTGCCCACTGCCTCTCTCCAACCTCGGGGTGTAGCGCTGTCCTGCTGCCCACCCACCTCGGCTACCCAGGCTGCCCGGCTGTCCTTCAAACACGCCTCACTCTGCATGCAACAGAGCCCTGCTAACTCAGAACAATTCCAACTCCGATGGCTGCTTCTTCCGATTCCTCAGGTATGACCTTAATATTTGCTCATCAGCAAGGCCCTTCCTCAAATGAACCATCATTTCCCTTACCACACCTTTGTATCCTCTCATTGGCCACAATTTGGGCTCATATGTTGTATTGCTTCTAATTATTTAGTGGTAGAGAGTAGAGGCAAGAGATGTGTGAATTAGTTCTCAATAGTTCAACTGGTTTTTCTCTGAGGGTATCTGACTAATGTACATCATAAATTCCTTTTGGTAGATTGTTTAGGTTATGTCAATAGGCAGTTCTTAAAACATATCATAAAAAGTTATACTTGAAGCAGCCAAAATGCGGAGACAAAGAAACAGGTCACAAATGGCAGAAATGGAGGAAAGCAAACGACTGGATATAGAGTTCAAGGCCACGTTCATAAGGTTTTTCAAGAATTTTATGGAAACCGCTGATAAATTTAATGAGTCCCTCAATAAGTATAGTGAGACCATGGAGGACATGAAAAAGGACCAACTAGAAATTAAGCATACACTGACTGAAATAAAGAATAATCTACAGAGATCCAACAGCAGACAAGAGGATCCCAAGAATCAAGTCAAAGATTTGAAATACAAAGAAACAAAAAATACCCAACTGAAAAAGAAAAAAGAAAAGAGACTCCAAAAATATGAAGATAGTGTAAGGAGCCTCTGGGACAACTTCAAGCGTACCAACATCAGAATTATAGGGGTACCAGAAGAAGAGAGAGGGCAAGATATTGAAAACCTATTTGAAGAAATAATGACAGAAAACTTCCCCTACCTGGTGAAAGAAATAGACTTACAAGTCCAGGAAGCGCAGAGAACCCCAAACAAAAGGAATCCAAAGAGGACCACACCAAGACACATCATAATTAAAATGCCAAGAGCAAAAGACAAAGAGAGAATCTTAAAAGCAGCAAGAGAAAGACAGTCAGTTACCTACAAGGGAGTACCCATCCGACTGTCAGCTGATTTCTCAACAGAAACCATGCAGGCCAGAAGAGAGTGGCAAGAAATATTCAAAATATTCAAAGTGATGAATAGCAAGAACCTACAACCAAGATTACTTTATCCAGCAAAGCTATCATTCAGAATAGAAGGTCAGATAAAGAGCTTCACGGATAAGAAAAAGCTAAAGGAGTTCATCTCCACCAAACCAGCATTATATGAAATGCTGAAAGGTATTCTTTAAGAAGAGGAAGAAGAAAAAGGAACTCTTATCATTTGCCACAGCATGGATGGAACTGGAGAGTGGATAAATACCACATGATCTCACTCATTTGTGGAATATAATGAACAACATAAACTGATGAACAAGGACTGATCCAGAGACGGAGAGGCATTGATTGGACTGTCGGGCTTTGGAGGGAGGGTAGGGGAGGGTGGGGGTAAGGGGGAAAGATCAACCAAAGGACTTACATGCAGGCATATAGGCCTAACCAATGGACACGGACAACGGGGGGGTGGGTGAGGGCATGAGCGGGGGGGTGGGGTGGGGGGGGGTGGTAGAGGGCAATGTGGGGACAAGGACACATATATAATATCTTAATCAATAAAAATATATTTAAAAAAAAAGTTATACTTGATAATGTTAAATTATCCATCATAATTTAAAAGTTGCCTTTGATGCCAAAACTACTGTCATTCTAAAAAGCATTCATGTTTCATAAAATATGGACAAAATGAAGAGTTCTATGGATCAAGAATGTTTGGATGTCATTTCAGGGATGACTGGAAAACCACCCAACTGCTATGAAGAACTTATATAATAAAAGCTTGGGTAATTACATTATGAATTTTAATAAGTACGTTATAAGACATTGGAAGATAAATGGTGTGCAATTTTATAGGAACAGAAGAAAAATTACGATATACTTAGATATTTTGACAAAGGAGAAATTATCCTTATACCTTAAAACTGAAATTTAGCTGTAATTATTAACTTTAGTTATAAATTATCCTTCAGATCTCAGCTTTGATCAAAAAGAACAGACCAGAGGAAGTTAGTGTTCCCTGTCGACTGCAACATAGACTGCACTGTCGTTGAACTTGAATCTACACCAACTACACTTGTATTTATTTGTTGCCATTGGCGTATAAAGCTTGATGAGAAGAGACTGTGCTCTTTCTGTTCACTGCTGTGTTAAACATTCTGTTTAGCATTTCTTGAACATCTACTTTTTTCTCCTACTTATTACTTTTTGCATGCATAAATGCATCAATAAACACTGTAGTATGATATGAACCATACTAATTCACCCACCAGTTAAAGCCTAGAACCTTGGATTTCCTCATCTATAAAAAAAATTAATCTATCCAATGCCCTGTTACTCTTTACAACATACCTACAAAATGAATTAAAATAAAAAGGGTTCAAACTGTAGACAGCAGGAGACTTTCCGCTGTAAAGAAAGCAAAATAGAACCAACTTGCTATTAAATCATATAGAATCTTCTAAAAAATACTACTTGGCAGAGATTGAATTGATTCCAACAATAATTATTGAATCCAAAACCTATTTAAAGTTGTATTAATCTTTCTGCTTTGAGGCCAATTTCTCAGGTAAATTTATCAACCTAGGAAAGTATACAGCTGCCACAAAGACTGTGGAGCAGGGAGATGGGGACAGCAATGGCAGGGGAGGATGGGTTATTATGGGCCACTTTCTGTTAGAAGTCTAATCCTGATATGATCAACGCCATGATTAGAGCCTAATCTACTGAAATCAGTTTTAGGAGTGGCCACAGAGGGTTTGGTGTCTCCTGGGCAGACTTCACATCTCCAAATCCTAAAAGTCAACCTGGGGCTACCCTCTCCCAGCATGCTATGCAAAACCCTAACAAAACAGAACCAAGGAAGCATAAAAGGATGAGTCTGGCTTAGAGAAAGTGAAAATGATGGAGAGTAGAAAAGAAAACTAGTAGGAGAAACAGAAAACGTAAGTATTTATAATGTCTTTTGGATACATACATTGACTCATATATATTACAGCCCCAGCAGCCAACACCTCAAAGCATTCTTTTCACATACATAAGTGTCATATTCAAAACAGAGGTTGACATCAAACAAGAATTTTAGTCCTGACTTGAAGCATACCAGAAAAGCATAGAAACAGAATGTGAATTTGGCTGGTGCTAGCAATGCCTTTGTTTTGTTTTTATATGTTTTTATTGATTTTGAGAGAGGAAGAAATAGAAACACCAATGATGAGAGAGAATCATCACTGATTCTCCTGCACACCCCCTATTGGGGATTGAGCCCGCAACTCGGGCATGTGCCCTGACTGGGAATCAAATCAGTGACCTCTTGGTTCCTGGGTCGACGCTCAAACACTGCGTCACACAGCTGGGCACTAGCAGTGGTTTTGGTAATGGCTTCAGAAATGTCATGATAGGCTTAAGGGCACTAAGAGGAAAGTCTGATGCTTCTAATTTGTATGTGCATTGGTTGACACACCAAAGAGTTAAACATTTTTTAGGGTTAAAACTACATTTTAATTTCTCCATGGTTTAGAGTAGTGCTTCTTGGACTTTAGCCAGCATGGGTACCTTCGTAAAATACACATTTTCACTCAAGTTAAAGTGGCCTCTGAGAGTCTGCCAGGCGATATTGATATTCCAGGTCTGAAGGTCACACTTTAAGAAGCAAGGGTTGAGTCTTCAATTTTCCTAGAAAACAGGCCTGGCCTGCAAGCCTTGAGTATTTCCTATCGCCTACCCTGCTGGCCCACAGTACCCTGCAGTCTTCTCTACTCTAGCACACATCACACACAGTATAAAAGTCTGTTGCGTCAGCCTATGAACCAGGAATCATGTTCGATTCCCGGTCAGGGCACATGCCTGGGTTGCAGACTCAATCCCCAGTGTGGGGCGTGCAGGAGGCAGCCGATCAATGATTCTCTCTCATCATTGATGTTTCTGTCACTCCCTCTCCCATCCTCTCTGAAATCAATATACATATGCATATATATATATATATATATATATATATATATAATTTTTTTTTTTAAAGAAACCTACTATATATCTTATTTACTGAGAGCAGTGTTTGACTCGGTCAAAGCCCACAGTTTGTTTCATTTGTACAAGTCATTATTAGTCAATCTGACTGGTTGTAGGACCACTGCTCCAGCTACATTTAATATGTGATTATATCCTTCTCAAGTCTCCATTTTCACAGAATAGTTAACTGTAGCAATCCACTATTCAAGAAAGGAAACAGGCCCTAGTTGGTTTGGCTCAGTGGATAGAGCGTAGGCCTGCGGACTGAAGGGTCCCAGGTTAGAGGCCGGCCAAGGGCACATGCCTGGATTGTGGGCTCAAACCCCAGCTGGGGGCATGCAGGAGGCAGCCAGTCAATGATTCTCTCTCATCATTGATGTTTCTCTCTCTCCATCTCCCTTCCTCTCTGAAATCAATAAAGAAATATATTTTAAAAAAAGAAAAGAAAGGAAACAGGGCAGCACTACCATTTCCTGTGTATCAGGTGCTTTATATTTGTTTTCGTTCAACTATAACAGCAACCATATGATGTAGTTTTACAGATGAAGCAACAAGACAATTCACAAGGTGACTTGTTTAGTGTCACAGACAATAATGGAAGAATAAGGGTTTGTATCCAAGCAACTGCACTATGGTAATATGCAAATTGACCCTAATGGCAGAACAACTGGAGGCAGCCAATTGATGATTCTCTCTCATCATTGATGTTTCTATCTCTCCCTCTCCCTTCCTCTCTGAAATCGATAAATATATATATATATATATATATATACATATATATATATATTTAAAAATAGTGAAAGCATAGCAAAATCTTTGGTTTATCAATTTTAAATTCGTTTAGTATTTCTTTTAATTTCATCAGTAATTCTGGAACTGAAATTTTCACATTTATTAAAATGCTTTGCTGTGCATTGTGCATTAAGGTAGCCACTAGTCATGAGGCTATGAAGCACTTCTAATGTAGTTAGTCTAAAACCAGAGCTAGAACACTGAACCTGAAAAGTGAATGGAAAATATCTCATTAATAATTTTTATGTAGATTAAATGCTAAAATATATTGGGCTAAATAAAAATTAAAGTTAACTCACCTGCTTCTTTTTATTGGGACTACTCAAAACACTGAGATTATACTACGGCTTGCATATTTCTATTGCACAGCACAGGCTTACCTAACTTCCACTGTAACTCCATCTCCAGAAAACACTTGATCATCTAAGCAATAACTGTCACACCAATTTACAACTTATAGATTTTCTTGGTATTTAATCAAAGAATTAATCGAATGTCTAAGTTTATTCTTGGAAAAGTTGATGTACTATTAGAAAATGGTTAAGGTAAATAAAGATTTGACCACTATGAGGCAGAATTTTAACTGATGAAACACAATTCTCTGGTTAGGATGGTATTCACTATATTGGTCAAGACCACAGAACGAATGACATTTAACAAAATACGGAAATGACACTGATATTAACAAAATTTTAAAAATATGGAAACCAAAGAATCTTGCTTATATCACAATAACTGCTATGACAACCCATCTCATTTTATAGCCAGTCTCCACTGCCAAGAATATGCAAAATAAGCACTAAATAAAATAAAAAATATAACACAGGAATGCCTGATATTAAAGAAATTCATGTGATAGACTAATGGATTTCCAATATAAGGCTGGACACATTTCTGTTCATGTAACATGATCCCAGTACCAAAGCAATGATTTAAAAAATGAAGTACTACCTTGTTCTAGGCAAGGCATCTCTGCACAAGTTTGGCAGTGCATTAGAGAGCTAGAACTCATCAATGGAGGCTGTTTGCTGCCCAACTACAACCAATACAAGGGGGAGGTAAAACATGGCCAACGAAACACTCATGAGATTAGCAGCGGATTATGAAGCAGTAGTGAGATAAATAGGAGGCAAGACACTACCAGATTAGGGGGTAAAAGAGGACACAGGAGAAGCAATAGCAAGTATGGGGACATGGCTCATATAAATGGGATCAACCTGGAAACACACACACACTCACACACACACAATTTTAGAACATAAGTCAACAGAAAAATAATCCTAACTGTTTCTCAGTTGGAACAGAAGTTTCTAAATAAGGAGAAATGCTGTATTTACTTATTTGTGAATAAAGAATGTAAAGAATTTATATTCTTAAAGAATGTAAATTATCTGGACCAAAATTAAATGTGAGAATCAAATTTCCATTGCTAAGATCTTTTCAGAGCCAAAACTACGTAATTACTATATATCTATTCAAGAAATAAAAAAGACAAGAAAAACAAACAAAAGAAAATGAAAACAAGAGAAGACTAAGGAGCAGGAAAACTGGTTTGAGAATAAAAATCTCTCCTGGTTTATAACTGTAACGTGCCGTATTTACAAAATAAAAATATATCTGGACTTTATTTAGAGGAGACTAATTCTCACATTAAAATAAAATACAATTTTGTTTTCCTACTGATCTTATAATTCCAAAATAAATGACCAAGATACTAATCCTATAAAAAGTCAAAATTTTCATCAATTTAAGTCATGAGACTTGAAAATTCAAATTATCATTTTGACTAAACACTTATGCACTATTTGATATCTGGCCATTTTATAAAAACTTAAGTAGGATTTTGTAGAATAAATCAGTCTTAGATATGGCGTCTTCACTTTGCATGTAGTTTCGCTTAAGTGCCACTTAAAAAGAACTGGAACTTACCCTCTAGAGCAGTGGTTCTCAACCTGTGGGGCGCGACCCCTTTGGGGGGTTGAACGACCCTTTCACAGGGGTCGCCTAAGACCATTGGAAAACACATATATAATTACATATTGTTTTTGTGACTAATCACTATGCCTTAATTATGTTCAATTTGTAACAATGAAAATACATCCTGCATATCAGATATTTACACTACGATTCATAACAGTAGCAAAATTAGTTATGAAGTAGCAACGAAAATAATTTTATGGTTGGGGGTCACCACAACATGAGGAACTGTATTAAAGGGTCGCGGCATTAGGAAGGTTGAGAACCACTGCTCTAGAGGTAGAGCCCACAATACCTAAAACAATTTCAGAAGGAGCTCCCTTCACTTCCTAAAAATCAATAAGACAATTCTAAGATTTTTCCATTAAACCACTGATGTAAGTCCTAAGTTGAAATGTCAGCTGCACTATACCCAAAACTTTACTGTTTCTTTTAAAGGGTTCTATTGTAACTGCAAACTAGAACTTTAAAAAATTTTAAGTGTTTTCTATTAGAAGCTGTAATCAAATAGGTTACATTTATATATCACAAGTGAGTTGAAATTCCAAATAAGATCACTTCAAGTTTACTGCTTCATTCACAGCATTTTTTTTTAAATGGCCCATATACCTAAGTTAACACTACATTAAGTTCAACCTGAAGGCAAAAAATATTGCCCTCCAAAGCCACACATACACCTTGTTTTACAGAAATGCTCCAACATGGTTTGTCAACATCGTTAAAATCACCCTACCTGTTTAGAACGGGGTCTACCGGGAGAAAACTTCCTTTTGGTAATAGCTGGTTTACCCATGCCAATTTTCGGAGTGACTGAAAAGTAAGTGGTTGGCAGGATGTTTCCAACAGAAGCACTGAGCGCTGAAGGGTAACGGTGCAGCATGTCGTGGGAAGGCGAGTCCGAGGAACGAGGTGGAGAGGAAGGAGCGTGGGCCTTGCTTATGTCCACGGCCAATGGCAATGGTAACTCCGTCTCGGGCGGGAACTTTACAGATTTGTCTTGGCAGAAACCATCCTTCACACAACTCTCAACTGCAGGAGTCGTTTCAAAGTCCATGAAGGCAGCGGAAGATTCAGAACTAGCTTTCTTTTCCACTTCTTCTTGTACCCTTTCTCCAGCTAAGCGTTCCATAGGGCATACAGTACTGTCCTCAGAGGAGGACACCGAGGTTTCTGGTGGAATGGTGACGGAGTCCATGATTGAATTTGGAGGCCTGGACTCCTCAGTGGATGCCACCACCTGAGGTTCCTCTGACAACTGCAGCTCCGCTTGTGCAGTGGCCGGGTGTGCCAGGATGTTGACGTTTCCCGTCACATCCATTTTGTTTTCATTTTGATTTTCATCACAAGTATGTATCACTTTAGAAGACATTTCCACTTTTTCATTATCAACTGCATGAGAAATCCGATTTTCCAATTCAGGATGCATTTTATCTTGAGATGATTCTACAAAAGTTGAAATATTTGTTATGTTAATGTACATATGAATTTTTAAATTTCTAACTAGGAGTAGTTGTAAGACATGAATGTCTTATATGTCTGTAGCTTTGTGGCTTACAAATAATAGGCTTGGGCAGATTAATCGCAGATCAGACCAGAAAACCTACAAAATTATCACATAAAATAGGATCCCCAAGGTGTAAGGTATTTCTGGTAAGAATATTAAAACAGAATTTCTATAACATGTATAGGTGTTTTATAAATTGAGCACTTACAAAACTATTTAAAACTTTGTAGGTGAAGTTATACTCATTTAACAACTAGGAAATGAAGTTCAGAGATGTTATGTAAGGTCTTCAAGTTAAAATGAAGACTACTAGTCCAGAATATAAGGCTATTCTGCAACAGCAGGCACCCAGGTGTAAACAAAGCTCTGTAGACTCAAATGTGTAATGACCACAGACAGAAAAGATTTTGCTCAGCTGTACCTGCTAACCTAACTCAAGGCATGTGTTATATATCAGAAATATTTCTAGTTGCTGACTAGTAAATTTTAAATCAGGGGACTAGTGTGTTGGACCATTAACCCAATACTTAACAGTAATTTCAGTGGTCCAATCGACATGAGCCCTAAGTGCCCTATCAAGTAAGACCACTGACTTAGTAAAAAGCACTTCGTATTTCAAATACCATCGTGGTAATTTCTAAGTTACATTAACAAACACTCTAATTCCTCCTTTATGATTTACCATGGTGACTGAAATTTATCTACATCCTTGTATCAAAATGAAATCTCACTTCTCATTTCCACTTTATTGGAAGACTATAGTTGAGGATAAAGAAAAAACATCAAATAAATCTGATTGTACCTTTTTAAGTTATTTTTTAATACATTTTTATTGATTTAGCGCAGAAGAGGGAGAGAGGGACAGAAACATCAATGAGAGAGAATCACTGATTGGCTGCCTCCTGCACGCACCCCATTGTGGATCAAGCCCGCAACCTGGGCATATGCCCTTGACCAGAATCAAACCCAGGACCCTTCAGTCCGCAGGCCAATGGGACTGAGCAAAACCAGCCAGGACTGTACCTAGTATTTTTAAACACAAAAATCCTTCAAAAATACTTAATACAAAATTAAACACACATGAGAAGTACATGCTTAAGGGTTTAAAACCAAAAGTACCATTATTTGAGTGACTCAAATGAAAAAACCTATCATAATGCTATAGGAAGCCTAAGTCATATGCTAACAGAAGACCAACAGCCTCAAATCACACTGGCAAAGAGGAACCTATGTAACACATGTAGAGACCACAAATATATTCCTTCTGTTCTATGCTAGGAAGTATTAAGATAGAAATATAAACACACAGTTCAATTATAGTCAGCTAGTTTAATACAATGATTTTAACTTGCCTAAATAATGAACACTTGATTTAGCAATTCTTTTTAGAGAATGTAAGCAGTAGTAAATAATTATTTGGGATGATTAATTTTGAAAGGCAACTGACAATGACCAATCTGTATAGAAACCATACAGGCATGGTTATGGTTGTAATGGGAGCAAACAGACCATAGGAACATGCCGCTTACCAGAAGTGAGAAGGCCCTGTGTGTCCAGACCTTCTGGCAGATTGCTCTTCTGCTGTTCTCCAGCATGGATCAGAACTGCTGGGAATAACACATGCGTGGAATCTCCAGCAAGGAGTCAAATTTCCCAAACCCTGCCCTTTCCAAGTAACTAAACATTTTTATCCTATTGTCAAAGGCCAATTTCCAATGTAAGCACAGAACACCATGCTACTATTTCTTAGTAAGCAGGGTATAAAGATGGGTATGAAAAAGAATGAGGATTCTGAATACACACTATGAGACTTATGGTTATAGATAGCCTTTTGTCTTACTTTTTTTACGTTACATACCTTTTAATAAGTTGTTAAATATGAAGTTAATCTCAGAAAAATCTCAATAATTATATTCAATCTATAAAATATACAATTTTACATAAACTACCACAAACTATCAAATGAGCCCAAGATTTAAGTTTAAGAAGTAGTTTATCCCTCAACCTGGTCTCTCATTAATTTCAGATCAAGTGCAGTAATATTATCAATTTTGAAAAAAGCTTAATTGAAAGAACTAAAACAACCCTCAACAGGATTGCTAAGATGACCTCAAATAAATTTTTCATTATCTCAGCATGGAATATCTCACAATCAGGAATGGCTCTAGTTAGTAATTAACAAGTATAACTCAGAAGTAGAAAATAACAAATTACTTTTTTGGGTTTTTTTTTTACAAACTAGAGGCCTGATGCACAAAATTCGTGCAAGGGGCTCGCCCCTCCCCCACCCCGCGGCTTCGTCCAGAAGGTCCTCGGGAAGGACTTCCGGTCTAATTAGCATATTACGCTTTTATTATTATAGATCACTTTTTAATGAAAAGCAATTGATCCCTAAACAAATAATTTATTTGTGATTAAGTCTAGGTTACAACTCAACTACAAATATATCCGTACCCTTTCCCCTATTGATTTCTGTCTAAGGTTATTTTACTAAAAGCTCCTCTCTAAACAGTTTCCTAAGCAGTATGTATATCTTGGCTAATTTTTATTTAGGATACTAAAATTTCAGCAGACATTCACATATTCGCTGTACCCACATTTTCTCCAGAAAATGGGCTCTATTCATTATGGAAAACACTCTTACCATCTGGAACAATTCCAGATGTAGACTCTTGGCCGCGGGCATCTTTAGTAACTGCTTGCTGGAGAAACACCACAGGGTCTCCAGAGCCTTCCACTTCCATTTCATTGTTATAATCTGTAACAGAAATGTATTTATTCTTTAGCTCAGAATGACTTTTCCTGGTTTTGTTTTTGTTCTGTTGTTGTTGTTGTTAACTAAGTCAACAGTTACTATGTTGCTTTAGTGAGGGTAAATTATCACCAAAAATATCATAAACTCTTCTTCATATTTTACTATTTTGAACCCAACATATATTTACATATTTTAAAACATGGAAAGTAGCCCGGCCAGCATGGCTCAGTGGCTGAGCATCAACCTATGAACCAGGAAGACACAGTTCAATTCCTGGTCAGAGCATATGCCCGAGTTGCAGGCTTGATCCCCAGTTTTGGGGCATGCAGGAGGCAGCCAATCAATGATTCTCTCTCATCATTGATGTTTCTGTATCTCTCTCCCTCTTCCTTCTCTCTGAAATCAAAAAAAATTTTTTGAAAAAAAATAATAAATAAAATAAAAATATGGATAGCATAATGAATTAAGAGGTAACTGGTACCCAGCCAGTGTGGCTCAGTGGTTGAGCATCGAGCCATGAACCAAGAGGCCAAGATTCCATTCCGGTCAGGGCACATGCCTGGGTTGTGGGCTCAATCCCCAGTAGGGGGTGTGTATGAGGCAGCCAATCAATAATTCTTTCTCATTTTTATCCCTCTCTCCCTCTCCCTTCCTCTCTCTGAAATCAACAAACAAAAAAGTAACTGACATTTCATTATTTTAAAAGGATATTCAACAACTGTATACTGATGCATACAGGAATAATATGAGTAATTAAGATGCATCTATTTAATCCCTTTGCAGATAATAACACAGAGACTTTTATAGAGGTTGTCACGCATACTGATGAAAATGAAAAACAATGGCAAGACGGTCTGTTTCTTCACCATCTAAGAATCTTGTAATCATATTTATAGCTAACAGTACACTACTAAAATACCTGAGCAAAATTTGGGACTCTAGAAGTGAAAATTAACATATAAGAACAAAATTATAAAACTAAAACTTGTTTAGAGTGAAATAACCCAGATTTTGAAGCGCAAATTAAGTCCTATTACCAAACCTGGAGGAACCTGCACTGTTGGCGCAAAGAATATGCTTGGAGTAAAGCACAACAGTCCTGGATTCGAACATCCGGAGAACAGTTGTGAGAAGCTAGATGAGATGTCAGCCATCAGACACAGGTATCAGGGTCACGTGTGTATTTAAAGGCTGAGAAATTAAGAATAAGATGGGACCTGGCACACAGAAGTCACCCATTATCACTAAAGCAGTATACTGGTGGTTGGCTGGGCCCAAGTGTACCTGCAGTGATGTCGGCCATCTCCACACCATCACCTGGCTGCAGCGCATCCATCTCGGCTGCTGCTAAGTGTCTGCAGTATGTGCAGATATACTCTTCTCTGAACTGAGAGTCCAGTTCCTGATCGGTTGGTTTGTCACATTCTAAGTGAATCCACCTGCAGTGATAAATATTTTTAGATAAAATGTTCTAGTTCATAACGTAGGGCAAAGAGAAGCAATTGCTGAAAAACTGGGCAAAGGAGAGGTTGAGGATGAGAGAGAGAGGTTATAGGGGTTGGCAACTGGGGAAGGACCTATTTAAGGAATGGGCGTTTCTGCATGTCATGAGAGGTGCTGACATACTTTTACTTCCATACTGTCAAACTATTTCCTCTTCAGTTCCCCCTCTTAATGCTCATTTCTGGTCTTGTCTTATCTTTTGCCCATTCAGTTCCTTACGCCTTTCAGATTCATGAAAATGTGACTTAACTTCACCTACAGCAGCACTCAGTACTAACAGGAACATTAGAGTAATAAAGCTCAGAGCACAGATACATGGCAGAGGACGATCACACAGAGGAACTAACACAACACTTCAATGGCAAATGTCTTCTTACCTTTTGCACATATTACAGTGAAGCATGTCTTTCTGCAGTTCTGGGTTGTAGCACTTCCCGCAGAAAGGACACAAGTTGTCCTGCTGCTGGTAACAACTGTCACACACCAGGCAATTGTGGTGCCACTGAGAGCTAGACCGTGTGCCACACTCTACACAAATTCTGCAATTCTAAACGCCAGGAGAAATGAAAACAAAACCAGGGTGTTAAGCATATGTATTACAGTCCTTGTATAAACCATTTGGAACTCAATGAAACATTCATAGATTATACATTAAGCTTTCATTTTCATGATGCTAATTTAGGGTATATATTTTTGAAAAAGCAATTTGTATTGAGCCTCTGATAAGACATCACTCAATTTGAGCTAAAACCTCTAAGAAAATATAAATAGGGGATGGAGACATCCAAGTAAACATAAATAAGAAGGGGGGAAAGCCCAAGAGCTACTCCAACTTTAAAAAAAAAAAATGGAGCATATTCCAGAATCAGGAAGTAGCTTATGTGGAATACATCTGCTAAACCCCCATTGCAGAATGCAAATTGGTGCTGCTAGGGTGCTCCATTTGCTATGGGTAGCTTAGACACCAAAAACAAGGATTCACACTAAAGAAGTATCACCACCCATTCCAAATGACTTGGTGTCTAAAATTGTGAAAATAATCACTCTGCATCAAAATCCAACTATGGCTTCTCGTATTTTCTGAACAGAATGGCACTATTCTTTTCAAAATAGAGCTTTTTACCAAGTGCCAGGCCTGCGAAGGCCAGCCCAAACCCTCCTTTGTGCCTGTGAGTTAGTCTGCCTTAAAGCCCTGGGCGCAAGACTGCGGGGCTCTCATTACCTACCGTGGCTTTCTGATCTAAAACACCAACAAAAGGAGCTGTATCTTTTTGAGCTGCTGGGTTGACATGAAAAAACTTGTTCACCAAAAAAGAGAAACTAGCATGAGCCATAAATCTGCTGAAGTCTTACAGGTATCATATGAATGCACTAATACTAATGCAAAAATCCTGAATAATATTACAAATAGACTCCAGTAGCAAACAGGAAAATAATAAGCCACATCCTAGTGGATTTTATGCAAGGATGGTGAAATACAAGGACGGTTAAATATTAGAAATCCGCCCAGCAGGTGTGGCTCAAGTTTGTTGAGCATCATCCCACGCACCAAGAGGTCGCCAGTTGATTCCACTAAGGGCACATGCCCAGGTCGTGGGCTCAAACCCTGGTAGGTGGCATGCTGGAGGCAGCCAACTGATGTTTCTCACATCAATGTTTCGGTCTGTCTCTCTCCTTCTCCCTTCCTATTTCTCTCTCTTAAAAAACAAAATCAATTAAGAGCATATTTTTAAAAAAGAAAATCTATTAATAAAATTTAACATATTCTTAGGTCTAAGAATAATTTCAATAGATTCTGAAAACCCTTTGGAAAAAAATCAAAACCCATTCCTAATTTAAAGAACTCTTAAGAAAATAAAAGTGGGTGGGTATTTCCTTAATGTGATAAATATACATACATCAACTCTAAAGCCAGCATTTTATTTAACTGGGGAACCCTAGAGGTATTCCCACTGAAGCAAGGATGTGTACTCGACTCACTACTATTTAACATGATTCTGAACTTAATGTAAACATTGAAACAAAACCAAGGTAGAGTAATAAGAAGAAATAAAACAGTATTGTAGATGTCAAGATAATATATTTGAAAATCCTAGAGAACTGATCACAAATTCAATATAAAAGAACTTAAGAAAGTAGCATGATATAAAACAAGCAATGATAAATCAAAAGAATATACACACAAATAATAACCAGTTAAAAGGTATAATAAATGAGAAAATCTCACTTATAACAGCAACAAAATGGATAGAATACTTAAGAATGAACCTATACAAAGAGAATTACAAGCGCTATTAGAGGACGCCTAACTAGATCTGCACAAACGCAAAGACATACCTGTTCATGGTTAGGATGTCTTATCATCAAGATGTCATTTCTCCCCTAACTCAATTAAAAATTTTAAAGTGATCCCAATAAAAACTCCAATGATGTTTTTTATGTAGTTAGGTAAGTTGATATAGAGTTCATAAGGAAAAGTAAACAAAAGAACAGCCAGTAAATACATGAAATTAAAAGGTTCTGAAGGGGGACGATACTTCCACACACTGCAGAGCCTCTAGACTTGAAACAGGATGGTAATAGAAAGATCCATGGAACAGACTAGCAATTCCAAAAATAAACCCCAACCCAATCTAGAACTCTAATCTGGAATCTCAAAATGGATGGGGCAAAGAGAGTCTTTTAATGTCTGGTTTGTGGGCAACTGGATAGCCAACTGGAAAATGATACTTCAAATAATACACAAGCAGCAACTCCAAGTGGACTAGAGCTAAAAGTGAAAAATAAAGTGATGCAAAAACTGGAAGATAATATGAACTCTTCAACCTAGCTGGTTGTTCAGTGGTTAGAGCGTTGGCCCACAAACTAAAGGGTCTCGGCTTCAGTTCTGGTCAAGGGAACGTACCCTGATTGCAGGCTCAATCCCTGGCTCCAGTCACAGCATGTGTGGGAGGCAACCAATAGATGTGTCTCTCTCACACTGATGACTGACTCTCTCTCTCTCTCTCTCTCTCTCTCTCTCTCTCTCTCTCTCCCCCCCCCCCTCCCTCCCTCCCTTCTACTCTCTCTAAAAATCAATGGGAAAAATATCCTCGGTGAGGATTCCTCGGTGAGAATTAACAACAAAAAAAGAACTCTTCTATAACCTCAGTGTAAGGAAGGATGATTCTAACTCAAAAAATCCAGAAGTAATAGAAAATGATAAATCTGGCTATATTCTGTGGCAAAAACGTAACATTAGCAAAATGAAAAGGGAAATTAACTAACTGGAAGGAAATATTTGCATCATATAACACAAATAAAGGCCTTATATCCCCAATATACAAAGAACACTTAAATTGGGGGCGGGGGGTAAAAAAAAATCAAAATCTTCAAGGATAATAGGCAACACTCATATAGAAGAAGGTAAAAATTACCCTTACGCACATAAAAAAGTTATCAACTTCACTCAAAAGAGAAATGAAAATTAAACTACATTGAGATACCATTTTTCACCATAAAATGGGCAAAAATTCAAAAGCTGAACATGATACTCTGTTGGCCAGGCTATAGAAAAAGTTGTTCTTTCACACATTACTTTCCTGGTGGTAATGTGAACTGCCATTAGCCCCTGGGGAAGGAATTTGACACTATCTCTGTCAATTCCTTGAGCATTCACCCCTGAGTCAGTAATTCCACTTCCAGGAATTTGTCTAGAAATCTTCTCTCAAAAATTCAAAAAACCTTAAACATAAAGTTACTGCCTTCAGAACCATTTGTTATGTAACTATGGAAAACTACCTAATATCCAAGCATAGCCCATTGGTTGAATAAACTATGGTGCAGATAAGAAAGTGGGGGAGGGGAAGGGAGAGGAAAAGGAAGAGGGAAATCAACTGATATGATTTGCAGACTTTTTTTAAGTGAAAAAAGCAACATGCAAAAGAGCACATATAATATGCTACCTTCGGTATAAAGGGAAAATAATATATCTGCTATCATTATAAAATAATACAGGAAGGACAAATCAAGGAGCAAGCTAGTAAATGTGGTGGAAGTGGTTCAGGAGGAAATAACAATTCTGAGTAGAACTTTTGAAGGCATGCTAGTATTCTATATACTTTTAAAAATGGAAATCATAAGAAAAGGGGAATAAAGTCTATCACTGAAAGTGAACTGAAGTTTCTTTGTTGCAGTGAGGAACTGAGTAAATGTGTGGGTGTTGGTGGGACCCAGATTCTTACTACAGAAGAACAGACATGCAAGAATGGGAGAAGGCAAAAACCTCAGTAGGAAGGATTGGCATTGGAGTTATTGGAGTACATCCATTACTTATAAATTATGTGAGTATAAAGTTATGTTTATGTGTGTACATGTATTTATTTGTACATACGTATGTGAAGTGCCCACATGCATTAATTCCTGACCCATCTGCTGACATGGCAAACCTAGTGCCTCTTCTCCACTACAGGCTCCTGAGCTAGAGGAGATGGCCGATTCCAGGGCTGAGGCATGAGAAGTGTAAGATGAACTTGAACATCTTGTTAGCCAAAATGTTAAGGAGCTGCTCACAAGGACATGGGACCCAGCTTTAAGAGGCTGCCAAAGGGAAATATGGGACAATCTGAGCACAAAACAAATTAGCTACAGTAATTAATTAAAGCATTATTTTACAAACAAAGGGTAAAAACTGCCATCAGGCAATGGGTCCTAAAATCTTGGTGGAAATTTTGATGAGGAGCAGGGTATTCACATGATCTTAAGAGTGTCTCCTCACAAGGCTTTACTCGATACACGGGAGAAAAGAAAACGGGAGAAATCTACTGGCAGCTTGACCAGATTATCAGATTGACATCACCTATGAGGAGACATGAGCGTGAGGTGCACAGGCTGTGACACCCGAGAAGGTCACTCATCACCTTTGCAGTATTTGGGCCAAGAATGCCTAACTCTGCATAATCATGAGGAAATACAAAGACAAAATGAAGGAAGTTCTATTTGGGAAAAACAAACAGGTATGTGGGAGAAAACTATTCTTCAAAAATGTCAATCTAAAAAACACAAAGAAGAGCTTGGGAAATTTTCCAGATTAAAGGAATCAAAAGAGACACAACTACTAAATGGGATACCTAACCCAGACTAGATCTTGGACCCTGCTTGGGAAGGGAGAAAATGTTATGTGGGACCTTAGATTAAGTGACAAATTGAAACATGGATGGTAGATTGGATGAAAATACTACACTGATGTAAACATATGAAGTAGGGAACAGTGTTGATTATGTAAGAATATCCCTATTGCCATGACCGGTTTGGCTCAGTGGAGAGAGCGTCGGCCTGCGGACTGAAAGGTCCCAGGTTCGATTCTGGTCAAGGGCATGTACCTTGGTTGCGGGCACATCCCCAGTAGGAGGCGTGCAGGAGGCAGCTGATCGATGTTTCTCTCTCATCAGTGTTTCTTTTTTTTTTTTCTTTTTTTTAAAAATATATTTTATTGATTTTTCAGAGAGAGGAAGGGAGAGAGATAGAGTTAGAAACATCGATGAGAGAGAAACATCGATCAGCTGCCTCCTGCACATCCCCCACCGGGGACGTGCCCGCAACCCAGGCACATGCCCTTGACCGGAATCGAACCCGGGACCTCTCAGTCCGCAGGCTGACGCTCTATCCACTGAGCCAAACCGGTTTCGGCTCTCATCAGTGTTTCTAACTCTCTATCCCTCTCTCTTCCTCTCTGTGAAAATCAATAAAATATACTTAAAAAAAAAAAAAGAATATCCCTATTATTAGGAAATACACACTTAAGTATTTAGGGGTAAAGGAAACACAGTATATGTAACTTACCCTCAAATGGTTCAGGCAAAAAAAAATATTGGGGGAGGAGTGTTGGTAAGGAGGGAGAAGAGAGTAGAGAGAAAGGGCAAAGATGATGACGCTGAAACCCCAACCATAGGTGAATCTAGATAAATGACATATGGGTATTTTTATTTTTCGAACTTTTAAAGTTTGAAATTATTTTCAAATAAAAATTTTTTTAAATGTATAATATACCAACACGCAAGCATTCTTGAAAGAAAAACAGGGAAAAGAAACCTACCTGACATGTGACTGGTCTACAGCAAAGTTCATGACAAGATCACCCACACTCCAGCGGGCAGCCTCACTGCCCTGAAGGCCTGTGAAGGCCCCAGCGTCTCCATCTCCGATGCAGTGTGGGCAGGTACCAGGCCTCCAAATGTTAAATTCTGACTAAAGATCATGGAGATGCATGGAAGAATTTAACAGGAGAGGATCATTCTTCAGACTGCTCAGAGGATAAGCCTGCCTATTACAAAAAGCTCCATGCAGATTCCATGGGTGCCTGGATACTCATTTTAGGCATCACGCTGGCCACTTTATAGGCACATCTCCCTAAACTCAACACCCCTGTGAGCTAAGTCCTATTAACATTCTCTGCATGAGGAAAACTGGCTCAGGAAAGTTGAATAATTGCCCATAATCTTGCATTTAGTAACCAGAAAAACTGATATTTGACACCACAACCTAACCTTTTATCCACATTATAATAACTCCATAGAACAGATTTTCTCTTTTTTAAACACAACTGTCCAATCCGATTCCCAGCACGGTTATATTCTGTCGCTGAGAAAAACACCAGCAGAATCTGACAGAGAGCAAATTAGTAAGAGGCCAGCACAAAGGGAATGCTGAGAACAACCTTGGGAAATAAACCTGAAATTTTGAAGACATTTTCCAAGATAATGAAAACCATGACAAAGAAGATAATGAAGTAAGAGCAGGAAACAAAAATTAACTAGATGTTACTAAATAGTATTAAAGAGAATATTAAAAAGGTAGTTTTTTTTAAAGGCAAAGTTAGTCACACTTCTCTAGACCTGGAGACTGAAAGCTACACTAATTAGTGTAGAACCACAGATGCATCCTGGAAGCAAATACAAAGAAATGAGAACAACAACAAAAAGATCCTAACTCTTTTAAGCACACACACAAAAAAGGATTATAGCTAGGTAACTTAAAAAAAAGAGATAAAGAAAAAATAAAAAATTTTCTTCTGTGATAAGCTGAAAAAACTCTTGGGGGGGGGGGATGGGGATGGATAGTTTCTAAAGTATAAAAAAGAAAAAGATGTAACACAAAATTATACCAAACCAAATCCAAATTCTTGTGGTAGTCATAAGACAGGAGTGAGCAAACTTTTTGACTCGAGGGCCACAATGGGTTCTTAAACTGGACCGGAGGGCCGGAACAAAAGCATGGATGGACTGTTTGTGTGAACTAATACAAATTCAAAGTAAACATCATTACATAAAAGGGTATGGTCTTTTTTTTTTTTAGTTTTATTCATTTCAAATGGGCCGGATCCTGCCCGCGGGCCGTAGTTTGCCCACGGCTGTCTTAAGACAACAGTATTCTTTCAGATATAGTATTTCAAAAAATTTACAATTCTTCTTTTAGAGAACAACAAGGATGACAAAAGATTAAAGGTGAAATGAGACTGCAATTTATAGTAGATATACACACACACACACACACACACACATATATTTATTTCATTTATTTTTTTGCAAAGAAAAGGTGACAAAGTTTATATTAGTCTGAGTTAACTTAACCAAGATAAAAAGAGAGAAAAAGAAAGAATTCTCATTCAATGGGAAGTGAGAGAAGAAAAAAAATACTTTCAACATTGTAATTTAACATTCATAAAATAAGATTCTGAATTGCAAATCATTGCAGGAAATAGAACTAGTTTGTCTTAAAATAGTCAAGCATCTCAATCACAACCATTAATCTCAAATAGTTAGCTCTATTAAACCTTTTCAGAAGAAACATTTAAAATTACAACAAAGGGTCCAAAATAAAGAAGATGTGAAAAGATCATTCAATTGGTAAACTAAAACCCCCTGTGGCCATATTGTCAAGCAAAGTATCTGGTGAAAAATACAAGTGTTACACGGGCAGTTTTACATTGATAAAAGGCATAATATATGTATCAACAATGGCCTGACCTACTTGCTCAATAACAGCCACAAAATAAGTTTCTTAAAAAAAAAAAAAAAGTAAAATACAAGGAGAAATTGATATGAAAAAGCATAGAAGTCAATTTTATATACATCCTTATATGCTGTTGAATCAGCTAACCAAAAAATAAGGACTGAAATGAAATTAAAAACAAATATTACACCTTAAAAAGTCACTATTTCAAGTATCAAAATATTTGCCAAAAAAAGCACACTGGTTAAACTATCTGATTAAATACAATTAGGGCAGAAATGAACATGCTTAAAGCACACCCTAAAAATAAATTAGGTCAAATGTATATAAATACAGATAAGCTTAAAATTATAACGACTTTGGGGACAGCTAAAACTATAACTCAAGGTAAATTTATAGTTACATATCCTTTTCCTTTGAAAAAGCGAAGAAAACAAATTACGATTCAGCTTCCTAGTTCGGAGAAAGAAGAAGGCAGGCAGAGGCGCGGCGGCGAAGACCAAGTGCGAACGTACACGTCAGTCCGACAGCAGGTTCTCCTCGGACGGCAATGCGGCCGGAGAGCCAACCACACCACCGCGTCCAGCAGACGCGGGGACCGGAATCGCCGACGGGCGGCCGCACGGGAGGGCAGTTAAATGGAGACGACCCCTCCCTCCCCTCCAGTGCCCACCCACGGAACTCCCCCCCGCCGCCCACGGCCAGAGAACCAGGTGAGTTGCGGCCAGGTCGAGGCGCCGATCCTCACCTGGCCCGGGGTGCGGCGCAGGTGCTGGGCTCGCTCTGCGCCTCCCCCCTCTCCCTCTCCCGCACTCCATCCCGGGATTCTCCCGACGGGCTCGTCCCCCTAGACAGGACCCCGCCCCCGGAGGACAAAAGACCCCTCCCTACCCCCCGGGCCAGCGCCTCGCTCCCTCCCTCAGGCCTCCACACCTTTCCATCTCCGGAAGGTGCCTCCGCCTGGAAGCCTCCCCGGCCCTGGGATCCAGGGCCCACCTCGGCCACCCAGCCACCCCACTGGAGGAAGGGAAACCTACACACGCCGACTGGGAGGGCAAATATAAGGGCCAGGACAGGGGTCCAGAAACGCATTTCTGAGTCAACGGGCCACGAATGGGAGGCTGCAGAAGGACCACAAATGTACTCTTGGAGGATGATGTGTTTTCTGAGAACTTCAAGTTTTTCAGGGAAATGCTACCCTAAAATAATTAATAAAATGTTAACTGGCCTGCAAGGTGCTGCAGTGCAGGTCTCCATACCGTCATTTAGCACTTGTGCTTATCACTGTTAGTCCCAAGTGCTGTCAGATAGAAAGAGGCAAGATCTGACCTAGTAAAATCGCGGTACAAAGGAGCAGATGCTCGGCGGACCGGACGCAGGTACCTGCACCGCAGCCCTCAGCTGAAGATCCACAGAGTAGCAGAGGGTTCTATCTCCATTCACAGCTCGTGGCAGTAGCTGCACCAGCAAACAGCACGCCAGTAACTCACAATGAGGAACTGCTGGTCCTTATTTTAGCGACCACTAGATCGGTACCCACCATGGTGCACCTGTGAACAAAGCTGCTCAGAGCTACCCAGTTACATCTAAAGCTCAAGGGCTGCCTGCTGGCCTTCTGAGGTCTCATTTCTCTGAACCAGGAAACACGGTCATCACGTATCAATACTGTTTTTATAGAAATACCTGTACAAAGGCATTCTCAGTACCAACATCACTAAAGCCAAAGAAACCTAATGTGCGGGCCTGGACCTGAGATAGTGCCTGTCTACTAAACTGAGACCTGGCTGTTTTGTTTCAATGCAAAACTATTTGTTAGATTAAATGAATATTTACTCTATAAATTCTATTTAGTTTTATTTTTAAAGTCATTGTAATTACTGTAGATAAAAGAAGTTGATTCCTAGCTTCGTGTCTGTCCTATAAAATTAAGGTTATAATTTTTAAAGCCCTCAGCATGAGGGGAGTGCAGACACTCGAGTCTCCAGGTTTTTAACATCTACATCCAAGTACAACATGAAAATGAGACTCAGCAATATTTCTTAATAATTCTACAGAGCAAAGCCCTGCTACTCAGTGCAATAGGACAGCCCAGGGAGATGGATAATGTAGAAGATGAAACATTACACTGACATTAAGGAGACCTGAGTTCTAGCTCCTATTCTGCCTTTACAAAACAGTAAACTTGAACAAGTGAGGCTCTCACCGGCTCATAATCTAGAATTTGTTAAACTATACAGATTTCAAAAGAAGCATGTGAACTACTTTTATGATTGATTCAGCCTAGAGAACATTCAAAGAAAGGTCACAGTAAATGTCTTTGTAAATATCTCCTAAACAGGAAAAAAAAAGCAGTCAGTTGAGAATTAAAGGTGGGCACACAGTGCAATATACAGGTCTTATATTATAGAAAAATGTACAGTTGAAACCTATATGATCCTATTAAGCAATGTCACCCCAATAAATTTTAAAAATTAATAAAAATAAAGGAGTTGTTCTTACCTTCTACTTTAAATATTTAAATATTTTGTGCTTCCATGGACAAATAATTTGTTTACCTGATACTATACTAACTCCCCCCATAAGGAGAGTTGTCAGCCAACCTATAGGTTTATGGAGACAGAACCTCAGGAAGCTTAAAGAGATCAGCATGGAACACTCAGGGTCATAAATATGCAAATACCAAAATAGATGGAAGAACAGAGAATCACTGACTCAAAGAATATCCAGAAAGAATTAAAAATAACTGCAGAAAGACAGAGTGTGTTAACTGGAAATGATTTAGTAATGTGATATGTACGATCAATAATGATATGTACTATGTAATATCAAGCATAATATCTTAACTGATGGAAAAAATGTCTATAGATCTTGTCTCTTAAAATCCAAGAGAAACTTTAAACAACACCTAAAAAAATTAATATCTAAGTCAATCATCACTTACTAAAACCACACGGGGGAGGCACAATATGCATATACTTATGCATATATATATAATGATTCCAAATAGTCAATGCAAGTGTTACAAACATACATACATAAAATCACTGTAAAACCACCTAGAAACTTCCCTATAGAAATTCAATGTATTTTATCTCTGGATTTTAAATTTTAAAAATATATCTCCGTTTCAGTATCCTCATATGGTGATACTATCTATTTCAGACTTTCTGGGAGGATTAAAGATAAATCATTTACAAAAAAATTTTAAGCCATAAATACTTATGCGTGTTAATAGATTCAGCAGCATTTTGTAACAGCCTGAAATTGTAAACAACCCCAATGTTCACCAACAAGCAATTCAATAAACAAATCGTGGTATCTCCACTACTTGTCAACTATATGGGTGAATCTCAAAATAATTATACTGAGTTTAAAAGCCAGAACAAAAAAGAGATTATATACCATATAATGTTCTTTATATAAAACTCTGGAAAATGCAAACTAATGTACAGTGAAAGAAAGAAGATTGCCTGGAAGATAAGGGTAGTGATTGGTGAATAGCTGGAGGGACTCACAGGGGCACCAGAAAACTTTTAAGGGAGATGAATATATTTATTATCTTGAAGGTGACAATGGTTTCATAAGGGTATATATGTGTCAAATTATAGACTTTAAATATGTACAGTTTATTGTATATCAATTATGCATCAATAGAGCTGTTTATTTTAAAGTTGATGGCAGTGTATATAAATTTGTGTAAGTATCCGGTTTGTCTGCTCTATATATTTAAAAAACATACAGATGCTGATATTTTTCTTAAAAAAATAAACAACTTACTTTGCATTTCCAGCCATTGGTTGGTACTGATTTCATAACTGGTTGAAGACAAAAAGTATGATACCCTTTGTCACACGTATCACACACTAGCATCTTGCTATCTTCTCCCGATTGTCTAAAAAATAAGATAGCATTAATGATGCCTGACCTTTAAACTTATGTTTGTAACATAAGTAATCATCTAAAGAATCAACTCTGGGATTGCCCAGTTCATAAACACCTCAGTGTCTGTTTTGTCCATGTGCAGATAATGACAAAGGCAACCCCTAGATGTGACAGCATTCGTCCCAAGCTCCCTACAGGCTTTTCCTACTGAAAGCTCACCTAGGGTGCGCCTGCTTTAGTCATTTGGGGATTCCACAGAGAAGGAGGGGTTAAGGCAGGATGACTGACTCTGATCTTTAAGTATCACATACTATCCTCTCTTGGGAAGGAACTATAACTGATAGTTGATGCTGAAGGAACACCCTTCAGAACAGTGAACTGGGAAGACACAGTCATAATAAAAGGAGGATCAAATCTGGCATCAGACCTATCTTTATATTCAACTGCTGTTTTTCTAGCTATGCAACTCCTGAATAACTTAGACTTGAGTTCTCTTGGTTTCAGGTATAAAATATGAATAATTACCAAAGGTTACTCTGAGAATTAAATATAATTCTGGTTGAAGAGCTTAGAATACTCATTAAGCAGTATGTACTAAATAAATAGGTATAAGAATTACAATCTTATAATTATTAACAACTATACTAAAAATAAATATCTGCCTTGATTCTTGGCTATTAATCACTCTCAGATACTAAGAATTTAACTCAAGAGGAGGGGAAAGAAAACCTGGGGAATGCAAAAAGAGCGGAGAGAGGAAATGCTGAATTAATCCTGGGGATAAACAGAAGTAAAACGGAAGATGGGTTAGTTGGTCTCCAGTTATTTCTTATTCTACATATAAAATTGCATATTTTGTCTCTTCAGCTACATGGAAAGATCCCATAGGAAAAGCACTCTTTCTTCAAGTTCTCATATTCCCTCCCAAGAAACCAGGCACAGATACAAGGTACCAAATAAATGTTTATTGATATTTTCTTTAATTTTTACCACAATATAACAGCATTTGGTCCTACTTATTCCACATAATTCTGAGATACTGATGCTTTGTTAAGAAATTAAATTATGAATAAAACAGACTGGTGGGCATAATTTCTCCTAGTTAAAAAAGTCCTCAGCTTGTAAATAATTTAAAGACTGCTGTAGATGCAGGTAACATCCCCAATCTATCATGCTAATTAGTAGCATGAGGAAAATAAGTCACAGAAAAGACTGGAGAAATGACTGAAGGATGGAATAGAACAAATAGATCACCCCATTGCAAATGTTTAAATGCCATACAATACTCTGTTTCAGTATTGTGGTGACTAGGATCTACTGACCATAACTGTCTTTCAGAGAGATATAGATTTTTTTAAAAACAATGATCTTAGTTTAATTGTTCTTCCTGGAAAGGAAGATGACTCACTTTCAGTAGTTATGTTCATTTTCCTATTAAATCCCCTCCCCGGTCTCCCTCTAAAGAAGTTGCTTTAGTTTTCTAATATTTATTTTAAATTGTTAATATTACTCATTTTAAAAATTGTTGGCAAATTTAAATTAGCTTTTTAGGCAACCAGAGGAATTTAAATTATTAAAATTACTTTTGTGTAGCCTTTGTTTCAAAGTAACATAAATGTTAATACACACCTAGCATTTATTTCTTAAATTAAGACATGATGAAGGCGATGTGAATGAATATAGCTGCAGTCTGAACAACCTTTAGCACATCACACAAACCTCTCGGACCTACAAATAAGGTCTCTCACAAACTCAATACACACCTGTGAGTTGAAATTAAAACTTACTTGCAGTTCTGGCACACTTTGCACTCAGGACATTGCCAACCTGCACGTTTTAATGGAGTAACCGCTATATCCAGGCACATTCCATGATAGTGCTGACCACAAGTAGTACAAAAGAACTGATCTAACAGGTCTCCCGGGCTGTCGCACACTGCACAGTTTGCATCTTCCTTTGCTATAATTAACAGTAAAACAATGAAATTGTTGTATAAGAATTTGATAATTTTCTGACTTTACAGTTTAAAAATCACTTTAAGGGAATTTGCATGGTAAATCTTTCAGACACTTTAAGTTATCCACATTGAAGTGATATCCAATCAGAATATGGTCTCCATAGAAACAATGCAATATATTTAATCTAAATGTAATCACATTCAGTTTAATCATCTGGTTTTGCAATTTGTGCCTATATGTACTTGAGACCAAGCAGTTCTGATGTAGTCTTATATCCCTAGTACCAGTGACAATGCTGGGTGCCTACTTAATGCTTCATATATGCTGCTGGAAGAACCAAACCAGTAAAGTATCAACTGAGACATTGGTAGTGTAAAAAAACAACAACAACAAAACAAAAAACATTTTATTTGGATGTTAAATATGTTCTGAAATTAACAATAGACAAAAAAATTAAGAAATGTTAATATCCATTAGATTAAGATGCATCTTAAGCATAAACAGACTAATTTTTATTTAACTCAAAAAAGTTTTTTTAATACTGAAAAATATTGTATGAGGGAGAACATTATAGATGGAAGCTACACATTCATACCCAAATACAATACTTCATTCACTATTTCGATATTCATCTATATTGATGGCAAGCTGTTTTAAAAAGCATTAAATTCTATATAATTATGGACATCATCTATCTCCTAAATGTAGATCAAAAGAAATGTCGCTTTTTAGCAGTTCTTTTACCATTAAAACAAAAAAATAACTGTAATAAACTGCCTTGCCAAGTACATAGTTAAACTCATTCACATTACAAAATAAGGAAATAATGTTTTCTAAAATCATACCAATTTGATAGCTAGATATAGATATATCCTACATAATAAAAACCTAATATGCTGTGTCCAACAGTTGATTCGACCAGTTGCTATGACATGCACTGATCACCAGGGGGCAGGTGCTCCAATTGGTAGGTTAGCTTGCTGCTGAGGTCCAGCCTATCAGAACTGGGCCAGATGGGCTGGACACGCCCTGGAGCCCTCCCACAGTCTCTCCCTACCGGTGCACCGGTGAGGTTCCTCGGCCTGGCCTGTGTCCTCTTGCAATCCGGGACCCCTCAGGGGATATCGGAGAGCCAGTTTCAGCCCAATCCCTGCAGGCCAGGCTGAGAAACCCCACTGGTGCACAAATCCGTGCACCGGGCCCCTCCCTCCCCACACAATTATGCCTATATCGGACACTTAAGGCCTCAACTAAATGGTCTGATTAGCTGATTACCTAGGATTGTTTTAAATAGTATATATAATTTTTTTTCTTTTTTGTATTTTGAAGGTTTCATCAGTCCTCTCTGACTATAAGCCCTTTCTACCTTCTTTCTTTCCCAGTCGAGCATCTTGAAACCATGTAATAATCTATTCCATTTCCTTATACCAGTCAGCAAACTGGTTTTGTAGGCCATAGAAGTCTCTGGTGTAGAAACTTTTTGTTTTTATTTTAGAGTCCTTTTAAAATGGTAAAAAGCCATTTGTAGCCTGAGGGCAGCACACAAATGGGCCCTGGGACTGAGATGTACCTGGCCCCCAAGCTGGACCCCCTGGTGGCTTCACACCCACCATTCATCTGAAGATACTTTAATGAGGCTACCAATGACCTGTGAGCTCCCAGGGTCACTTTTTGGACCTTACCTTATTTGCACTTCGCAGCATTTATATTACTAACAAAGTCCCACCCTGAAGTAAGATTTCTCTTTCCTTGGCTTCTAGGGTGGCCTCCTCCTCCTGTTTCTCCGTAAGGTCCCCATGCCGCCACCTCTTCCTCCTGGGTTGGCTTTTGTGCCTCTCTCCCTCTAAATGGTAGGATTGCATCCTGTTCTTTCTTTTCTAACTCCCCATGCCTTCTCTGTGTGATCACATCAACTCCCACAATTCCAATTCCCCAATGGATATCGCCAGCCCCAAACTTCTTTCTAAACCCCAACACACTATTTGCAAGTCTTCCTGAACCTCAATAGCCAGATGTTCTAAAAATATACACTCAATGCCTCTAAAATAAAACATTTTTAAAATCTAACCCCCCTCCTCCCTCTTCTCTCAACCAGCATTAGTATCACTGTTGACCCTTTAACTCTTTCCTGACCCAACACAGCCACTGGACACCAACTCTTGTTGAGCCAACTTTCCCTGTCCCTGTCCTTCCATTTGTACAGCTGGGTCCTTGCACTCCCTGCTGTGGTCAGTGCAATGTGTTCTGAATGGAATCCCTGCATATGGTTCTGATCTGCTCCCTAAATAATCTAACTATGCATCTAACTGGTTATGCCCTGCTGAAACTAAAACTGCACCAGTACTTCCTTTTTCACCTAAAAGTGAAAAAATAAAAACTTTCTAGTATGAGGCAAAAAAGAAAAACACAAAACAAAAAACCATTTCCTCCCTTTCCAACTGACTCTCAGGACCATCCACCAATTCCTAATCACGTCAAGCAGTTTGCTGCGCACATAACATTCGCTGCTGCTCAGTGCCGTGTACTTGGACACCTTCTATCCCAGGGGTGGACAAACTTTTTGACTCGAGGGCCACAATGGGTTCTTAAACTGGACCGGAGGCCGGAACAAAAGCATGGATGTAGTGTTTGTGTGAACTAATATAAATTCAAAGTAAACATCATTACATAAAAGGGTACGGTCTTTTTTTTTTTTTTTTTTTTTTTTTTTTAGTTTTATTCATTTCAAATCCAGCGGGCTGTAGTTTGCCCACGGCTGTTCTATTCCCTCTGCATGAAATGTGGTTCCCTTGTTGTGCCCCGAGCCCATCCCAAAGAGACCTTCCAAACTCTGCTCACTGTCCCCAAATATGAAATATTACCACTCCTAAGCAACTATGTGCATAGTTGTTGAATATTCTTTTCTCCATATGCTTAGAAGAAACTCCTCTATAAGTAATTATAACACAATACTGTGCTCCCTTGAAGGGCAGGGACCTTGTCTTTTAGACTTTGCATCCTCCACTTCCTAGCACAAATAAAGTCTTATTAAATATATAGTTTAAGTAAATAACTTGCTTCTAAAGTCACTTTTAAAAGAATCTTTGATTGATAGGCATTAATTTAAAAATGGAAATGTTGCCGAAACCGGTTTGGCTCAGTGGATGGAGCGTTGGCCTGCGGACTGAGAGGTCCCAGGTTCGATTCCGGTCAAGGGCATGTACCTGGGTTGCGGGCATATCCCCAGTGGGGGATGTGCAGGAGGCGGCTGATCGATGTTTCTCTCTCATCGATGTTTCTAGCTCTCTATCTCTCTCCCTTCCTCTCTGTAAAAAATCAATAAAATATATTAAAAAAAAAATGGAAATGTTATAAATTAGTTCATTTTTTGTAAGGGTGAATTGTTTTTTCTTAATACTGAAATGGAGTGCCAATATTTACTCATTCAAGCTATGGACATTTAAAAACTAGTCTTAGAACTATTTGCTACCATCAGAACATACAGAAATTGGGGCAAGTACTGGACTCTGATGATCAGATACTCAATTCATCTTTCTATTGTAATTTTCCAGGAATACTGCCCAAGGTCCTTCCGTGGAACTTCCTAGAGTTTGACTCTGACACTTCCACTTACCATTGCAGCCACCAGCCAATGTGGCTACAAAGCAAATGAAATTCAACCAGTCCAAATTGAGATGAGCTGCACATATAAAACACACTCTGGATTCCAAAAATATATTAGGGGGCAATGTGTAATATCTCAAATATTTTTTATTGATTACATGTTGAAATATTACTATTTTGTATATACTGGTTAACATGACTACTAGAAAAATGACAACTGCTTCTGTTGCTCACATGATATTTCTGTTACACAGTGAGCGCTATTTTATATAGCAAAGCCCATTTGGCACCTAGATACATGTGTGTCACTATGGCAGAGATAACTTCTTCATTCTATTATAGATTCCAGCAGTTCCTTAATGACAATGCTGTCATATTATTTGATTAGTGTGGGTCATTAGTAGTAAATTAAACTAAGAAAACATCCACAGGATACACTGGGTCCAGAAACATTTACTTTATGACATATAAAAATAATAACAGCAAAAAAGTGCTACATAAAGAAACAGAGTTCATTCCAACCACTGCCCAATCCGGGAGAAGATACATGCAGAAACCCTAGCACTGCCTATTACAGATCATACATAAGAAGATGATATTACTGGACAGCTTAAGCGTCTTGTCTCAGGTAAGTATATGTACACAGACATACATATGTGTCTGCACACCCCAGAGACATTAAGTTTGAAGCAATAATCCAATAACTATGTGAGATTTTTCTTTAAGCAGCTAGAAAGCAGAAGAGATTGGGTGTAAGACTAAAGTTAATCTGAGAGGACAAGAGTGAAGTCCAGGTCAGTGTGGCTCCACGGCCACGCTCTTCACTCCTCCTCAACACAGACTCCCAGTGGGAGGGCAAAGAAGGCGGAGAACATCTGAGCATGTACAAAAGCAGAAAGCGCCAGCACAGGCATGGAATGAGGAAGGTAAATGACTGGGGGGGAGGAGGAAGAGCGGGAGAAGCAGAAAGATAGACTTCGGACAAGGTCACTGCCTAAGTGACAGCTGTGACAAGAAAAGAGATGGAGGAAAAGGCAAAAACAATGAGCTCAAAGTAGAAGGGAGCTTACCATGGATCCTTCACGTTGGTCAAGTTGGGAGGTGAGACTATACTGCTTACCAGTGTCTAGAAGCACGTAAGAATAAATGTGCTGGTGTAAATAAAGAGTGAGAAATGTCAAAGTGATGTCAGATAGCATCAGTTTAAGAAGGACTACATCAGCATGGCTTCTGCTTGGCACGACAGCACCGACCATCGACGCCGTCACTGCTGGCAGAACACTGTGCCAGGTGGCTGGCCTACCATGGGGCGTCTCTAGAAAGAAAACGTAAATCATGGATGCTGCCCAGAGAGGCTGGCCCTTATGGTAGGTAGGCAGGTAGGTAAGAAAGAAAGGTCAGGGGACTGACAGAATGTAGGGTAACAGCAAAGCAGTAGGACTTTGTGTCCAGAAATACAAGCACTACCAAGAAATGAAGTCTGGAGTTAAAAGCTTAACAGAAGTAAAGGAGTGAAAAGCTGAGTGGTGGCAATAAATACACTGGAGAGGGGAGACGACAGAGAGACAGAGAGAGAGAGAGAGAGAGAGAGAGAGAGAGAGAGAGAGAGAGAGAGAGAGAAGGGGGAGGGGAGGAAGGCATTCCCACGTTTAAACCCTGCAAAGGGTCACACTGCAGACAGAATCACATCACAACCTGCCCTGTGTGACCCAGCCTGTGTTCATCAGGGTGTTGCCTTTACTATCCACCTAGAAGACACTATGGTACAGGCACACTGACAGCGACTGTCCACAGCTGTGCCAAGCTCTTTCCTCAGGCCTGTGCAGTGTTGCTCCACCTGCCTGAATGCTCTCCCCACTGCTCCTGCATGGCTGGCTTCCTGCATTCAGCTCTCCCTAGGAGGCAGCACACTCCTCAGGAAGCACGCTGGCCGTGTCTCCACGACAAGCATTCGGTGGGAAATTTCCAGACAAGGTCCATGTACATCATCATCAGGACAACAATGCTGGAGGTATGGCCAGCATCCATCCATGACACAGAGCGCCCTGCAACTGCTTTCTACTGAAAGTCCTGGCCTTGCTCGCTGACCCTGTCTTTGTTGGGATTTCTTTCTAATGGTGTCCGTGTCTCTGTTAGATTTGTCAACTTCCATAAAAAATGTCAATCTTTCTCCTAACTCAGCTATCACTCTAACATATTGCTCTACACTTAGCCATCAGTATTCAATGTATACATATAACTTGAGCCTTAGATAAGAACTAAAATCACTACCTTTCTGTAAAGTAATTAATTTAGACAAGGTCCGATGCCACATGATATTCACTGACTTGTGTCTTTTCACTTATCCCCCATTTTTGAGACATAAAAGTTATGTACTTTGTGCTATGACACACAATTACAACAACTAGAAAGATTTTATGAAGACTAATGCATGGTCTTGTATATTATAGAAATACATTATATCTCCAATATTCTCTATATTCTTGGGTTAAGATGGATGGTCAGGAAGTTATGTATTTAGACTGCATTTTGCAAAATCCCCAAGAAACTGCATTTCCTCGGTTGGGCTTTGATTTTATACCACTAGCTTATTTTGAGGTCTGTTATAAAAAATTGCCCTGTGGGATTTGCTTCTTACACTACAAGGCAGCTACTTGGAGACAGTTTTAACACTGTAGCATGTAGTGTACATACAGTCTCAGTATCAAGTGAATTCTTGTCATATTGCTATGAACCAGGTAACTCTTCGTGCTGATTGCTGGAAAGCTCTGGAGCCACATTTGTAGTTTAGGTTGAGGAAGTGTGCATTTAACTTGGGTACTGGCCTCACCATTACCTTCGTGTTTATCCTACCTGTATTTTACAATGGCCAAATTCCCTTGCTTATTTTTAGTTTTATTTTAACCTACCGTTCATGTATTTTTATGAGTCTACATAAATCTATTTGGGAACAAGAAACAGTACCAATAATCTCAGAATATCTTTTGGTTTTATGTTGCCGGCATGAACCTTTCACTCTAGGGATGAAAAAAATGATGGCAAATCATCTCACCTCAGTTCTGACACGTCATTACTTTACAAAACAATTTATGATCTCTCACACATAAATGAGGTCTACGCTGTTAGAACCAGTCTGCAGCACGGAGCAGTACAGCCATTAGGCAACAAAACACCTAACATTGGAAACACAGTCACGGAAAAGTTTACACACTGTTTACTGAGCTCTAAAGCATGACTAAGTACAAAAGGCTGAGTAAAATTCAGATTCATAAATACATACACGTTGTTTTGTTCCACTGGCAAAGTGTAACGAACCACCCAGAATGCAATCAACTCTAATTTAAACTAGCATCGTAGCTTGTGCACCCGGTGAAGTGATTCACTGCATGAGGTCTTAAAATAACACCCGGGAGAGTGGCTATGCATGAATGTTCTTTTTCTCCCAGATTTTAGTGTATAATCCAAAACATTCTTAAAACTTTAAATCCCTCCCCAGCCTAAATACAATTGACATTAGGTTTTGCCTTACCTATAATTTACACCTGTATGGTGATTATACGTGTAGACACAAAATAATTTTAACTGAATATAAAATTATGGTACTAAATAAAGATAAAAAATAATGATTATGAAATCTAACTGTACTTGAGAATACTTCAGTTTATGCCTCATAAATATAAGTAGCTATATTTATGTTTCACAGAGATGAAAAAGATAGGGAAAAGCCTTTATTGACATTGCTAAGAAATAGGTAAAGCTAGCAATTAGGTTAAAAAGACTGAATAAAGCATTTCACTATGAGATTGGAAATACAATTTAAGAGGGAAAAAGATCCCAAAGCATATATGCTCTTTGGAAATCCATAGAAATAAAAAGTTAAGATCTGTTTCATGACAAAGACAGCAAAGAGTCATAACTTTTGGTACAACATGAAATTCAAACGTTTAAACATTTTTCACTTAATTAAAAAATACTGTCTGGAAGAGAAAGGAAAAACCTGAAGTGTGGTTGCAGTGAACAGAGAAGACTCAGAAGCTGCAGGGACAGGCTCCACAAGGACCAGGCCGGTCTCCAGAGCGCAGAGGTCTGGGGTGACCTATCAATAGTGTGCCTCCTGCAAGAACGCCTGAGTTGGAGATTTTCAACCTTCTTCATCTCATGGCACATAAACTAATTACTAAAATTCTGCGGCACAACAAAAAGTGTATTTTTGCCTGACCAAAAAAAAGGTATGGTTTTTGATTCATTCACACTGGATGGCCAGTGTTGTGTTGGCTGTTACCATTTTTTTATCTGACAATCTAAGGGAAAAGAGGTCAGTGCCCCTGACTCAGTAGTCAGATGTTGCATGTTTTAAAAGTCCTTGTGCGCACGGTTGAAAAATCTGAGTCAATCAGCTTCCAATTTTCTAGCTGGGTGCTGGGTGGTTTTTAGTGTAAAAGACACTGAATACTGTTTAACTTTTTAAAGGACTTACTTTATAGTGCATATTAAAATACTATATACTCAGTATTTCTATTTTTTGACAGTGTTTTAAAAAAAATTTTTAAGAAAAACCACGTAAACTACATTTGAATTGCTGAGGAAGTAACTTTTTGCCTTTAACTTCAATGACACTGTTGATAACAGATTTCCCCCAAGGACCTCTGGCAAGGATCCCTCAGATTATCAAGATTATACAATGTTATCTTCTAGAACAAGCAGAGTGACACTCAGGGAGTGATGACATGCATTACTGTCAGTGAGTACACTGGCTCATATCTAAGAATGTGTCTAAGTAAGTGCGCTACTTACATCTTTCAGGAGCTTGGTCGATGTGCTCTGGACAAAGAAGGAAGAAGTGGCTGACGTCCTGGAAGGTGCCGGCCCCCACAGCACAAGGGTAATGGTATGTCTGTGTACATTTCTCTTCACAGCATTTGATAGTGGCTCCAAGGTGCTTACAAAATGCACATCGCTGAAGGGGGGAAAAGGGAAAAGAATTTCTTCATAAAACCTGGTAGAGGAACATTCAAATGCGGGACTAGGAAAGTATTAAAAACCTTTGTACATCACTTGTAAAACTAGTTGAATCTGCAGAATAGCAAATAAAGGATCTGTTAGAAATAATAAGATCTAAGGTACTCAATTCGATGCCTGGTATAATAGTCTCATCCTTCCATTCAAGTTTACAAAGTTAGCATTTCGCTTTTTCACTGACTTTGTACAACTAAATTTTCAAAAATATCAGTAGTATGGTTAAAAAGGCAGGTTTCTAGTTGAGCATTACTTTCGTAAGTGTTTAAATACCATCAATAAACAAGTAAAACGAATATAGAGTCTAAAACATCTATCATCCTGCCTAAAAATCAATAGGTAGTAAACTAGTCAATCAGGGCAGGTTAATGAGGGACAACTATATTGTTCAAGGCAACAGACTGACACATTTCACTGTGGTAATTCACTTTAAGTTTCTTAATAAATGCCAGGAGTGTAAAGAAAAATTAGGTCATGACTATCTCCTCTCCCCTCGCTCCCACCAATTTCAATCTGATGCTACTCTTACAAGCAGTAAGAGCAAAGAAATAAGGCCCCCATGATCAACAAAGTAAGTCTAGAGCAGTGGTTCTGAACCTTCCTAATGCCACGACCTTTAATACAGTTCTTCATGTTGTGGTGACCCCCAACCATAAAATTATTTTCGTTGCTACTTCATAACTGTAATTTTGCTACTGTTATGAATCGTAATGTAAATATCTGATATACAGGATATATTTTCATTGTTACAAATTGAACATAATTAAAGCATAGTGATTAATCACAAAAACAATATGTAATTACATATGTGTTTTCCGATGGTCTTAGGCGACCTCTGTGAAAGGGTCGTTCGACTCCCAAAAAGGTCGCGACCCACAGGCTGAGAACGAACCGCTGGTCTAGTGTGCAAGAAGTCAGTCTGGACGATCTACGATGCTTTACTTCCTTAACTCACCTTTCCCTAAGAATGACTGGCTATCCGCCCAAGCCCATTTTGGACATCATTTCTTTTGTGGAGCTTTTGCTGTGAGGCCTACACTGTCTAGTGTAAAACCTCCCTCTGTGTAGAAGAGGCTAGGCTGTCCTTGTTACATTAACCTCTGAGTTAGCATTTATGCCTCTGGCATGGTGATTTGTCTTTTCCTCCTGTTCCAACATCCCTTGGTAGAAACTGGTAGTCCTAGTTTGTTCACGTAGCACCACGGATGCTGCTGACAAAGAAAGACCAGACATACATATCCTAAGAGGATCTCACCCTCAGGACTCACATTCGTGCGTGCGGCTCACCAGCAGCACAGCTGGAATACCTAAAGCCAAACAGGATGGTCTGTGGGAAACCGAGCCTCAAGGAACCACAGACATCTTCACATGCCAATGTTGACTCTACATGTCAACGTTCATGTGTAAACCTCCATAAGATAGCACATGCCATCAAAACCTCATAACTTCAGGTCCTCCACTTCGAAACAATATGAGGAAGCTTAGCACCTTCTGGTGTGTCTGCTACACACTGAGTGCAGCCAAAAGACCACAGCAGTTTTTAAGTCACTCGTAAATTCTAGCTGTATCTGTGACATTTTAATTTTTTATAAAATCCACAGACTAATGCACATTTTAGTTCTTTTTTGTACTCAAGGGCGTTACAGCATTAAAAACACAGAGAAGTTCAGCCAGTGTGGCTTAGATGTCACCAATGTTTCTCTCTAAAAATCAATGGAAAAATATCCTTGGGTGAGGATTAACAATAACAACAAAAATGAATGTAATATAAAAAACTCAAAGTATCTCTATATCGCTGTGGTGAAAAGATGATGGCAAAAAGCAATAATAATATTAAATCTCATTTTTTTATCTACTAGCTTTGAATGTTTTATACTGGTATAGTTATTTTGGATTCTTTTAAATTGGTGCACAAAATAAACAATATTCTCTTTTTCTTTTAACTTCTTCAGTTAGAGGAAAAATTCATCAAAATTAAAAGAAAAGATACTATGGATTAGGGAATAAACAAAAATTTTATACAGATATATTATAAAATGCTACTGAAAACAAAGAACATTGAATCCTATCTCATATTCTCATATCATATATATAACTTAACTATAAAATGGATAAATAACCTAAGGTAACTTGGGAATATGCAAAGCTTTTTGTTTTTTTTTTAATATAAGGCATAATGAGCATAACCCATAAAAGAAAAAACTTAGCCCTAGCCGGTGTGGCTCAGTGGATAGAATGTCGGCCTGCGAACTGAAAGGTCCCAGGTTCGATTCTGGTCAAGGGCACATGCCCGGGTTGTGGGCTCAATCCCCAGTGGGGGGTTGGCAGGAGGCAGCTGGTCAATGATTCTCTCTCATCACTGATGTTTCTATCTCTCTCTCCCTCCCCCTTCCTCTCTGAAATCAATAAAAATATATTTTTAGCCCTGGCCGGTTTGGCTCAGTGGATGGAGTGTCAGCCTGCGAACTGAAGGGTCCCGGGTTCAGTTCCAGTCAAGGGCATGTACCTTGGTTGCAGGCACATCCCCAGTGGGGGGTGTGCAGGAGGCGGCTAATCGATGTTTCTCTCTCATCGATGTTTCTGACTCTCTATCCCTCTCCCTTCCTCTCTGTAAAAAATCAATAAAATATATATTAAAAAAAATTTTTTTTTTAAAAAAAGAAAAGAAAAAACTTATCTAAGTGGCAAATGACAAACTTCATCAAAATTAAGCCCTCTGCTCTTCAGAAAGCACTAAGAAAATGAAAACGAGTTGCAAACTAGGCAGGAATATTTATAAAATGCGTCTCTAATAAACAACTTGTATGAAGAATATATAAAGAATTCTGACACCTCAATAGTAAGAAGACAAATTCATTGGAATAGGGTAGGGGTAGAGGCAAAAGATTTGAACAAACACTTCGCTAAAGATACACGATAGCAAGTAAGTACATGAGATGTTCAATCTCAGTTATCAGGAAGCAAAAAAGAAGCCCACAAGGAGATATCACTGAAGGAGAACAGCTAAAATTCAGAAACACTGACAATTTTCAGTGTTAGCAACACCATAGAGCAAATGCACCTCTCACTACTTACTGGTGGAAATGGAAAGGTATACAGGCAAAGTTAAACATACTTCCAAACAAACAGTGTAGCATCCATGTTCACAGCAGCTTTATAAATAATAGCCAAGAACAAACTACCAGCTGATGAATGACCATTATGCTAACTACATGCTGTATGATTCCATTTCAGTATCAGCCTAGAAAATGCAAAACTGTAGGAAGAGGAACAGGTCAGTAATGGCCAGGAGCTGGAAGGGGGGGCCATTAAAGGGGAGGAGGGGGCTCTGACCTCAGAGGGTCATGAGAGAACATTTTTGGGGTACAGGAAATATTCTATACCATGACTATGATAGTTACATACTTGATTGTACACACTTCTCAAAACATGTTCAACTATAACCTATGAAGAGGTGAGTTATACTGTATATAAAATATGCCTTAATAAAAGAAAGAATGGCCCAGCTGATGTGGCTCAGTGGACTGAGCGTCATCCTATGCACCAAGAGGTCTCTGGTGTAATTCCCGGTCAAGGCACATGCCCAGGTCTCAGGGGTGTGCAGGAGGCAGGCAATGTTTCTCTCACATCTATGTTTCTAACTCCCTCCCTTACCCTTTCTCTCTCTAAAATCGATAAAAATATACTTTTAAAAAAAAAAAAGAATGAGTCACACAGAAAAATATTATTCACTGAATAAAGGCAGAGAGGCTAAAGATAAAATATGTAGCCCTTGCATGGTAGCTCAGTTAGTTAGAGTGTCATCTCAATACGCCAAGGTTGGGGGTTCGATCCCTGTCAGTGCACATGCAAGAATCAACTAATGAATGCATAAATAAGTGAAACAACAAATCACTATAAATTTAGTATTTTTTTTATTATTAATTTCCTGTGAGTTGGAATAGTGTGGCAAGTGCTCAATCTGGTAATGCTGACATATATTGTATTCTACACATCAACCAGATCCTGGCATAATTAGTTTAATACTTTGCCATCTAACTTGATAACAACAGAAGTGCTACATATGAAGTCCACTTTTCTTGTTTTAATATGCTAGGTATATATAACAGTAACAAAAGAAATAAATAAGCTGCCAGGACTGTACACATGGCACTCAAACACTGTGAATTATAATTGTGTCACTGTGACTTCTACCACATTCACAGCAATGACCAGCACGTGTGGTCTCTGCAGCAACCACTCAGCTCTGTCACTGTCATGCAATGGAAGCCACAGATAATATGCAAATGACTGTGGCTTTGTTCCAATAAAACTTTATTTATGACACTAAAATTTGTATTTCCTATGACTTCATGTATTAGAAATATATATTTAAATTTGTTTAACCAGCTCAGCCAATGTGGCTCAGTGGTTGAGCATCGATCCATGAACCAAGAGGTCGAGGTTCGATTCCCAGTCAGGGCACATGCCCAAGTTGCAGACTCAATCCCCAGTAGGGGTATACAGGAAGCAACCAATTAATGATTCTCTCTCATCAAGTTTCTATCTCTCTCTCCCTCTCCCTTCCTCCCTGAAATCAATAAAAATATATTCAAAACAAAACAAAACTACTCAATCCAAAAAAATGCAGCAGAAAAGAAACAATAGAGATAAACAGAAAAACAAAACAAAACAGGATGATAATCACATTAGTACATGGCCTTAATGCTCCAACTAAAAAGCAGATTGTCAGTAAGATTTTAAAAATCAAAATCAGTTCCTGCAAGAAATGCACATTAGCCTGGCTGGTATAGCTCAGCGGTTGAGCGTCGAACAAGGAACCAAGCAGCCACCAGTTCGATTCTCAGTCAGGGCACATGCCTAGGTTGCCGGCACCATCCCCTGTGGGGGGTATGCAGGAGGCAGCTGATTGATGATGTAATCTCTCTATCCCTCTCCCTTTTTCTCTAAAAAATCAATAAAATAAATATATTTTAAAAAGTAATGTACATTAAATATAAAGACACAAATAGGTTAGAATAAAGGGATGGAATAATATATACCACTAGAGGCCTGGTGCACGAATTCGTACATGGGTGGGGTCCTCCACCTGGCCTGTGATCGGGGCCCATCAGGACCGTCTCACCCAGTCCCAATTGGGGCCGGTGGGTGGGAGGGACCGCAAGAGGGCTCCAGGACATGTCCGACCCCATCTTGCCCAGTCCAGATCTGCCAGACCCCAGCAACAAGCTAACCTACCGGTTGGAGCATCTACCCCCTGGTGGTCAGTGCACATCATAGCAACCAGTTGGTGGACTGCTCGGTTGGACACTTAGCATATTAGGCTTTTATATATATAGATTGTAACTCACAGCACAGAATGCTCAGCACGCACTTTCCCTCCAACCCCTGGTCTTAGAAACCTCATGTCCTTCCAAGGCCCTGCTCAGCCTCTTCAGCTGCCACATGAAGTTGCATCGTGTGTGTGGAAACCCTTTGCAGGCTCCATGGGTGTGTCTTTACTTCGCTTCAGTTCAGATTACCCAACATAAGGAGACGCCCTCATTATCAGATAACACTATCGTGGTAAGACCCCTGCTCAGCCTACTGCAGTGGTTTTAAATAGGTCATGGGTCGCCCTAGATCAGGGGTCCTCAAACTACGGCCTGCGGGCCACATGCAAATACAAATATTGTATTTGTTCCCGTTTTGTTTTTTTACTTCAAAATAAGATATGTGCAGTGTGCATAGGAATTTGTTCATAGTTTTTTTAAAAACTACAGTCCAGCCCTCCAATGGTCTGAGGGACAGTGAACTGGCCCTGTTTAAAAAGTCTGAGGACCCCTTCCCTAGATGGTTTGGCTCAGTGGATAGAGCCACGGCCTGCGGACTGAAGGGTCCTGGGTTCAATTCAGTCAAGGGCACATTCTGGGTTGTGGGCTCAATCCCCCGTAGGGGGCATGTGGAGGCAGATCGATTCTCTCTCATCATTGATGTTTCTATCTCTCTCTCGCTCTGCCTTCCTCTCTGAAATAAAAATCTATATATATAAAAGCCTAAGTGACTGAATAACCTAACAACCGGTCGACACTCAACTCAGGTGCTGCCCCCTGGTGGTCAGTGCGCTCCCACAGCCAACCTCCCAGGGCCAGCCAACCTCCCAAGGCCCCAATTGGCCCCGATCAACGGCCAGGCCAAGGGACCCCACCTGTGCATGAATTCGTGCACTGGGCCTCTAGAATATTAATAAAAATAAATGGGCCATGAATCAAACAGCGCTGCTCTCCATCCATCCAGTCCCCTCACCCCTCTTTTGTCTTCGCTACCCCCACCCCACCGCCACACACACACACACTCTGCTGGGGTCTGAAAATGGGGTCAGGATTTCTGCTTCAACCAAGGGCGATGCTTCTGCACGGCCCTCCTTTCCCGCCCATCTCTGTCCCTAGTTCTGTGGGGTCTCTCTCTCCTTTCCCTCCATCTAATTTGGTGGGCCCTGCTCTACCCCTCCTCCTGCAATCTCCTGTCTGCAGCCTCCCCCTTTCTCCTCCAGGGGCAGAACTCCCTAAAGGCTGTGCGGGGTGGGACTGTGCAGGGCAGGGCTGTGTGGGGCGGGGCTGTGCATGCCCTGCAGCAATGTGGAGATGTGCTGGGCGAGCCCAGATGGGGCCTGGGAGGACTGCTGGGGTGACAGGTCACAGGGAGGAGGGAGGGACGTGGAGCCTGTCCCATGGGAGATGCACCCGGCTCCTCAGCTGCCCGCAACCCAGCAGCTTTTCTAGGCCCCTGCGCAGCTGTCGCCCTCTGCCCCTCGCTGCCTCCCACTTCAAGTTTTGGACTCAGTTTCTCCGACTCGGCTTCACCCCTCTCTCTGCTGCCTCTCTGCTGCGTCCCAGGGAATCCAAGGCCGCCCCTTGGCCTCAGGCAGGTGCACCTGGCCCGTCCCCCCTTAATGGTGCTATCCACTGTCCTGGAATAGTTAGTGAAACTTAACAAATAAAAAGCAGCAGCTCTGAAGATTATAAACTGTGCACTGAGAACGCCACAGGCTGCAGAGGGCTGCACAGTCCATGGCTCTGGGATCACGCATAGCAGCCACCCGGTCCCTCCTGGCCCCCGCCCCAGCCCTCCTCCACTTGGGGCTCGGACCAAACCCTGGGAGTTTCCTGACAGCTCTCACCTCACACCACACTTTCCAGTCCAGCCCACCAGCGCCCGCAGCAAGCTAGCCTAGGTTGGAGCATCTGCCCCCTGGTGGTCAGTGCGTGTCATAGCAACTGGTCGAGCAGTCAAACTCCCAGGGGAACTAGTGGTCAAGGGGACAATTTGCATATTAGGCTTTTATTATATAGGATGTTTACACTAGTCAAAAGAAAGCTGGAGTAGATATATTAATATTAAACAAAATTGATTTCAGAGTTAAATACAGGCTTTTTCTGTTAAAGTATCCTTACCAGTATCTTCCCTCTGAACAAAGTTATTTTAGGTAACCACTAGAGCATTATCACAGTCTCTCTATGATGGAGAATAATTCAATGTTGTACAATAAAAAGTACCTACTACAATCCTATAGAGAGGAATATACTGGAATTGAGATACAATCCAACTTAAGAACTAAGCAAAAGGGTTAACATAACCGGCCCGAGACTACTATTCTTACAAAAGCCTGCTTGCAAGCTGGCACCCTCAGTACCCCAAGTGAAAGGGCAATTTTTTGCAGCTAGACTAAGTGTGCAAACAGTGTGGCTTTCTCTCTGGTAAGGTTAGGCCCAGAGTGCCATTGTGGCCAGGCCCCAATAAAGACCTTGAAACTCTGGGTGCAGGAGCATCACACACATGTGGCTGCACTTTCCTTGCTGGAAGAAGAGGGTGCTCCATGTGCCCCCTCATGGGAGGGAGAGCACCGAAGGAAGCTTGCACCTGGATTCTTCCAGAGGCTGCCAGTGTCTTTTCCCGCTGAGATGCTCACCAAATCACATAAGTCTCAGCCATAATCACAACTCTATGAGTCCCATGGGTCCCTCCTGGGAGCCTCCAACCTGGACAGTCTTTTTTTTAAAATATATTTCTTTATTGATTTCAGAGAGGAAGGGAGAAGGAGAGAGAGATAGAAACATCAATGATGAGAGAGAATCATTAATCGGCTGCCTCCTGCACACCCCCTACTGGGGATGGAGCCTGCAACCCAGGCATATGCCCTTGGCCGGAATCGAACCTGGGACCCCTCAGTCCGCAGGCTGACGCTCCATCCACTTAGCCAAGCCAGCCAGGGCCTGGACACAGTCTTATAGATGCAGCACCACACTGTGAATGTGTGCCTTTTCTCTTAAAAAACTATACTGGAAAAGGAAGAATATATACTTTGATAAATTTTTAAAATTTACATTACAGATCACTAGGATTATATTAAAACAGTATTACACATTAGTGATAAAATAGGTACTTGCAGATCACCTATCATAAAGAGGAAGGGAGAGGGATAGAGAGTTAGAAACATCGATGAGAGAGAAACATTGATCAGCTGCCTCCTGCACACCCCTTACTGGGGATGTGCCCACAACCAAGGTACACGCCTTTGACCGGAATCGAACCTGGGACCCTTCAGTCCACAGGCCGATGCTCTATCCACTGAGCCAAACCGGTTAGGGCGCTTACTTACATTCTTAATGTGTACTACCATCTTATGACAGAAAAGCTTTTTTTTTTTTTTGCAGTCTACATAAAGAATGCAAAATATGAAAACAAAAACTTACAACTCTTTTCTCAGAACTAAGTTGGCTTTACACAAAGACACCTGGCAAAAAAATCAGTATAATATGATGGAATTTCAATATGGGTTTGTGGTGTGAGGGTGAGAGTAGAGAAAATATAAGAAATTATCAACTCTAAGGGAAATGATATAAGCAATTTTTAATTATTTTTAATAGAGTATGACACTACATTTGATTCAGAAATAGTTAAAAGGACAGAAATATGTGTTAGAGGTTGATGAGTTATTTCTTTTCGGAGGGGAATGAGGGGAGTGCAGGAAAAAGAGGCTTCAGTGGTTCTCAACCTTCCTAATGCCGCGACCCTTTAATTCAGTTCCTCATGTTGTGACCCCCAACCATAAAATTATTTTCGTTGCTACTTCATAACTGTAATTTTGCTACTGTTATGAATCATAATGTAAATATCTCATATGCAGGATGTATTTTCATTGTTCACGACCCACAGGTTGAGAACCGCTGCTTTATTTTTTTATTTTGTTTTATTGCTTAAAGTATTACAAAGAGTATTACATATGTCTCCTTTTTTTCCCCCCCTTGACATTCCCCCAGCTTCCCCTACCCCCCAGTGTCTTGTGGCCATTGGTTATGCTTATATGCATGCATACAAGTCCTTCGGTTGATTTGAGAACCGCTGCTTTAGATAAAGAAATGACCAAGCATCTGTAGCATGCAGAATTAAACTATTCCTTTGGTAATATTCAAACTACCTAGATTTCCAAGATGTTGGTCGCACACCCAGGCTGCAAAGAGCAAACTAAAAGAGAAACATCATTACCATTCCTGAACACAGGTTTATAGTTTTAGCATATTCTTCCACCTAGAAAATGATAATGTTCCCCTGGAAAAACTGAAAAGCAGTCCGAGGGAAATTCCACAAAAACTGAACTACTTGATAAAGAATGCCATTTAACAATTGAGGAACTTATATTAATTATATTAACTTGAAAAGAATAATGATATTATTAGTCAAACCAGGATTTCTCAACCTCAGCACTATTGGCATTCTACGCTAGATAATTAATTCTTTGTTGTGAGAGGCTGTCCTGTGCATCTCAGGACTTTTAGCAGCTGCCACTAGGTGACAGTAGCACCTTCCTCTCCATTCCAACAAATGCATTTCATTGGCAAATTCCAGTCATGCATACATTCATCCCATAAATGACTCGCTTGTGTTCCAGGTACTCTATTAAATGCTAGAGATAAAATGATAAACCTAAACAGATATTACCCATGCCCTCATGGAAAGATACACACAAACAATGTAAGTATACAATTGTTGCTAAGTAACGTAAGGAGAGCTACCTGTCCCAATGAAAATGTATAATGATGCAAGCTCAAATATTTATTATTAAAAGACCAGAGGCCCGATGCATGAAATTCATGCAAGGAGCTTGGCCCTCGCAGCCTTGGCGCAGCCCTCAGCCCTCACAGCCCCAGCTTCATCCGGAAGGTCATCCAGAAGGTCATCTGGAAGGTTGTTCAGCTGTCCCGTCTAATTAGCATATTACGCTTTCATTATTATAGATGTGCACATTCAAAAAGTTAACAGAGCCTGGCTAGTGTGGCTCAGTGGTTGAGCATCAACCTATGAAGCAGATCGTCATGATTCGATTCCTGGTCAGGGTACATGCCTGGGGTTTTGGGCTCGATCCCCAGTAGGTGGCATGCAGGAGAGGCAGCAAATCAATGATTCCTTCCTATCATTGATGCTTCTATCTCTCACCCTCTTCCTTCCTCTCTGAATTCAATAAAAAATATGTATTTCTTTAATTGAGAGAGTACTGCAACCCTCCATCTGAGCTCTATACCTTGTTCTCATACTTCTTAGATTAAATGGCCTCTTGGTTTCAATTGCTGCCAATTGGGGGGCAGAGGGGTCCTCATAAAAATAAGGAGACTTGTCTTGGCTGGCTTGGCTTAGTAGACAGAGTGTTGGCCTGCAGACTGAGGGGTCCCAGGTTCGATTCCGGCCAGGGAGACATGCCTGGGTTGCGGGCTCGATCCCCAGTTGGGGGTGTGCAGGAGGCAGCTAATCAATGGTTCTCTCTAATCATTGATGTTTCTATCTCTCTCTCCTTCTCCCTTCCTCTCTAAAAATAAAGAAATATTTTTTTAAAAAAAATAAGGAGACCTAAATAGAAGTCGTGCATCATTAGCAACCATTATTTTTCCCCAGTTGAAATTTAGCCAATATATTTTCACCTTCTGTAATCAGAAAGTACTTTTTTTCTTCCTAACAAATGGATTTAAAACATACCAAAAAATCTTTAAAAATATTTTAAACAGCTCTAGCCGGTTTGGCTCAGTGGATAGAACATCGGCCTGCGGGCTGAAGGGTCCCAGGTTTGATTCCGGTCAATGGCATGTGCCTTGGTTGCAAGATCAATCCCTGTCCCTGATCAGGGCATGTGTGGGAGGCAACCAATCAGTGAGTGTCTCTCACATCAATGTTTCTCTCTGTGTGTGTGTCTCCCTCTCCCTTCCACTCTCTCTAAAAAATCAATGGGAAAATGTCCTTGGTAAGGATTAACAATATAAATACGGGGGGATAAAATGGACACATATGTAATACCCTTTGTAATACTTTAAGCAATAAAAAAATTAAAAAAAATAAAAAAAATAAAAAAAAACAATATAAATATACAAATAAATAAATAAATAAGTTAATTAAAAAATATATTTTAACAGATCAGGAAATTCTGTGTCCAAGATTTTTTAATAACAAATGTCAGCATATTTTTTCATTGTTTGTTTTACAGACTTTTCTTGTTTCTGTTAATAAAATATCAATAGAAATAGTCCCAAATATTCATTTTTTATAATCCTCACCTGGGGATATTTTTTCCATTGATTTTAAGAAAGTGTGGAAGGGAAGGGGGAGAGGGAGAGAGGAAAGAGAGACATCAATGTGAGAAAGACACATCGATTGGTTGGCTCCCGCACACCTCGACCTCTACGTCCTGGGAACCTCCAACCTTGACACGGAAGTGAGCCCAGGTAATGCCCTAACCACTCAGCAATGCCAGCTAGGGCCCAAATATTCTTTTTTGAAATGCTCAACCCCAACACACTTATTTGAAAACTCATTATGTTCTCATTGTTGTTGTCACATTTATCTTAAAAGAGGCAGATGACATACCATGCACGACATTCAGACATGTCATTATAATGAAAATCAATAAATTTAAAACATCTGTCTTTTGGTAAAAATAAAAATGTAGTCTAAATTCAATAGCACTTTCACATACTCTGCCCCAGGGAGCCTGTTGAGATATTAAAGATTTTTGTCGTTAGTTTTACAGTTATCCAGTCAAGATACTGTTCCCAGCCTGGCTGGCATGGCTCAGTGGTTGAGCATCAACCTATGAACCAGGAGGTTCGATTCCCGGTCAGGGCACGCCTGTCCCCAACCCCTTATTCCCATCACTTGTAAAAATTTACTCTGTTTTAGACATTATTTGGACAATTATAAATTTGTAAACTTGTGTAAAATGAACCACACTGACAATCTCCTATAGTACTCTGGACTCTGGACTTCTTACTTATAACTATGAATGAATGAATGAATGACTCCATGAATGATCTTTAGTGCTATTCATTTAGGCTACAAATATTTCTCGAGGAACAATCAAAACAGAAAAAGATCCTGTGAGAATGGCACTATTATTCTAGTGAGAACAGAGAAACCAGATTGCAAGTAAATACACACTACTCATATGTCAGATGGTAATACATGAAAGGAGAAAGAATAGCCCGGCAGTGACTCAGCAGCTGAGCATCGACCTATGAACCAGGAGGTCACAGTTCGATTACCGGTCAGGGCACATGGCCGGGTTTCGGGCTCGATCCTCAGTAAGAGGCATGCAAGAGGCAGCTGAATGATGATTCTCTCTCATCATTAATGTTCCTATCTCTCTCTCCCTCTTCCGTCCTCTTCAAAAACAATAAAAAAATAATAAATTAATTAAAATGTATTTAAAATTTTTAAAAAGGGGAGAAACAATAAAGCAGGGGTATTATGGGAGGAGGACAGACTTGAAATTTTTGATAGGGAGCCCAGCAAAGTCCTCACTGATAAGATAACTTGAATAAATACCTAAAAGAAATGAGAAAGCAAGCCACTCATATATCTAAGAAGAATATTCAACAGAGAAAGAACAAGAAGTGCAAAGGCCCTGAGGTGAGAGATGTCTGGCATACTTGAGGAAGACCACGGAGTCAAGTTGTCTGAAGGAAGCAGGGAAGGGGAGAGTGCTACTGGGTGGTGTCTTAGAAGTACTTGGGGGAGGGGGCACAGAGCCTTGTTGGTTAGTTAGGACTAGCTTGTATTCTACGAATGAAATGGGAAGTCATTGAAGAATGTTAGGTAAAGGAGAGATGTGTCTGACTTGCGCTATTTATGTATTTATGTCAGTCCAGACTCATGAGTACTTAATTTATTCTGTGGATGAAAACCCGTTACGGTCTTTTTTTGTTGTTGCTCCAAGGAGCTCTGCGGAACTCACTCAGGTTGGCTCCCTGCTCTCTGTTAAGTGCCCATCTTTCTATCAATTCCTGACATCCTCGTGCCTCATCACGTGTTTTCCCTGCACCAGGAACTACTTTACTTCTCAAGGAGAACAGAGGTTAGAAGCCAAGGTCCGGGCACGAGGTGTGCTCCCTGCTCCGGGGGTCCCGGCTTCCGGGCCTCGCAGGACAGAGCTAGGAAATTTGTGTAGAATGCCAACTCAGTCGTCTATACACACCTATTGTTCTGTACGTGTCTGTGTAAATAGTAAACACCATGAGTTTACATCAATCCTTCTGATTCCATTCCAACACCACACATTCAGGCCAGCCTCTCCCTATTTGTAGCTCCTTTCTCCAACACTGGAAAACCTACCTCTCGTTGCCTACCACATATTTACATATTGTTCACTTATGTTATATCCGTAAAGCAGTTGCAGAGTTGCTAACCCACACCTGTGAGAAACTCATTGACTCGCTGGATTATACCACATCCGTGCAGTTCTTTGTCGTTAGTTTTACAGTTATCCAGTCAAGATATTGTTCCCAGCCTGGCCGGCATGGCTCAGTGGTTGAGCATGAACCTATGAACCAGGAGGTTTGATTCCCGGTCAGGGCACGCCCTCGGGTTGCAGATTTGATCCCTAATACAGGGCATGCAGAAGGTAGCCAATCAATGATTCTCTTATCACTGATGTATCTATCCTTCTCTCTCTCTCCCTTCCTCTCTGAAATCAATAAAAATATATATTTTTAAAAAGATACTGTTTTCCAGTTACTTAGATTAGCTCTTTTCTTTCCTGGCCCTCTAAGTCAGTGGTTCTCAACCTTCCTAATGCTGCGACCATTTAATACAGTTCCTCATGTTGTGGTGACCCCCAACCATAAAATTATTTTCGTTGCTACTTCATAACTGTAATTTTGCTACTGTTATGAATCGTAATGTAAAAATCTGATATGCAGGATGCATTTTCATTGTTACAAATTGAACATAAAGCATAGTGATTAATTACAAAAACAATATGTAATTATATATGTGTTTTCCAATGGTCTTAGGCGACCCCTGTGAAAGGGTCGTTCGACCCCCAAAGGGGTCACGACCCACAGGTTGAGAACCGCTGCTCTAAGTGTAAATTTTGCTTCCCAAAATATTCTTTTTGGTTCCCCATATCCTAGGTGGTTGTAATTGCTTGTTTAGGGATATGTGAGACATTCCTACGGCTCTAAGTCAGAGTTTTACAAAAAGATGTACCTGAGTAGTGTCTGTCTGCTATGCCAATCCATTCCCTCTTCTTTATACCCCTTTCCTGCTCATACCCACTGGGAACCAAGCTTCAGTTCTGGTTTATCCTATCTGTATACCTTTCCCATAAATGAGCATATGCATGTCTATTTCCTTATATCTTATACTTTATTGCATAAAGGGTTTCACACCATAAATGGTCTTTTGCACTTTTTTGTTCCACTCAAAGGTACATGCTGGAAACCACTGTGCATCAGCTTTAAGAGCTGTGCCTATTGTTGTTTTCAGCTGCACCATATTCCACTATATGAACCGAACCATAGTTTACGCAACCATTCTATTATGTGTGGTCATTTAGGTTGTTTTCAACATTCTGCAAATCAAACAATGCTACAACAATTAACTTTTAATAGTGCAAGTGTTTTTGCATTAATGCAGGCATGTTTTCAATGTAGATTCCTAAAAAGGTCACAGGGTAAGTGCATATGTAGCTTGTTAGATATAGCCAAACTTTCCTCCAGAAAATTTTATCAGTTTGTATTCCCACCCACAAAGTACAGCGTGCCCATTTCCCACAGTCTCATCAACAAATGTGTTGTTATATGCTTAAATTTTTATCAGTGAGACAAACTCTTCTTAGGAAAGAAAAAATTTTAAAAGTTCTAACTAACTGGTCTATCCTGTGCCTATTTTATAAAAGAGAAAACAAACGCATAAAAATGGCAACAGAAGACTGGCGCTACCCTGCTTTGACTGAATGCAGTGGAGAAGTAAAGGTTTGACAAAGCTGCCCCTGGTTCCTTTCTGACCTCATCTCTCCATCTATTCCCAGCATTCTGTCTGCATTCTACTTGCTTGGGCCCAGTTCACATTAATGCCTAGATGAAGTGAGAATGAATGCAGCCCGCCTGGTGTGGCTCAGTGGTTGAGCATCAATCTGTGAAATAGGAGGTCGTGGTTTGATTCCAGGTCAGGGGTCAGGGCACATGCCCAGGTTGTGGGCTCGATCCCCAGTAGGGGGCATGCAGGAGGCGCTCATCAATGATTCTCACTCATCATTGATGTTTCATCTCTCTCTCTCCCTTGCTCTCTGAAATCAATAAAAATATACTAAGGGGGGGAAAAGAAGAAGGAATACAGGTTTCTCATGGCCCTGATTCCTCTGTCAGGGGGAAGGCATAGCCTTAATCTCTAAATTCCATCTAAATATTAATCAGTATGCATTTAAAGAACAAGAATGACAGAGTGAGGCAAGCTTTCCTTTACCCTCTTAGCGAACAGAGCTAGGAAAAATGTGTTTACACACTAACCCAGGTATATGCACATCTCTACATTTCCGTACCTGTGTAAATACTAGAGTTCATATTGATTCCTTCAATTCCAATCTAACACCAAAAGTTCATTTTAGCTTTTGTTTGTTGCCTTTCCTATAATACAGGCAGACCTAGTTCTATTGTGCTTCAATGAAACATGTTGAGTTTTCCACACATTGAAGGCAAGACCCTCCGCCAGCAAGATTACAATTCCCTTTATTGTGATACCTGCTTTACAGCAGTGGTCTGGAACCAATCCCACAATTATCTCCAAGATATGCCTATACTCTTCAATGTCACAAAACTACTTCTGAGTTCACAGAAAAAATAGCTCACTGATCTATCATAGTCTTGATCTGGCCAGCTAAGTATTTTCAAACAGTAGAATTCACTATTATGCATCACATTGTTCAAACTTTGATAACATAGCACTCAAAAGTAATGTCACATTACCAAAGCAAGCACTCTTACTTGACTAATCTTGAGGTGAGAGTTACTTATCCATGTAAACCAGATCATTGTGATAATCTGAGTAAAGCTAATATTATAATGATTGAATTATTACTTGAATCTAAGTCCTTACACTTTTGGAAGTTTTAATTATATTCAACCTATCAAAGACCCTATAATTTCTATGTTCAAAATTTCCATTTTTAATATTTCTTTGGAAGAGCTGTTCACTTCGCCGAAATATACTTGTCAAAAACCAAAGAGAATTTGTAGGCAGCAAAACAATTTCACTTCACGGGGTTTGTTGTCTTTATAGAGGGAGGGGAATATTGCATTTATTTCTCTACTTGTTTCACAATGAAAGCTCTGGTAGATGGCAGACTATGGACATGATGTTACTTGGGGACAGTGCCAACTTAGCTGAAAAGGAATATTTTAATTTTTAAAACATCAAACAGGGCTAGTCTACGTTGTGGACTAAAGACCTGCCAAATCTCATCTCTATTAGGTTAAATCTTCACCAAATAATTTTGTCTTAAAAAGTAACCACATGGCCTGGTGACAAGCGTGGCTCAGTGGTTGAGCATCCACCTATGAACCAGGAGGTCACAGTTCAATTCCCGGTCAGGGCACATGCCCAGGTTGTGGGCTCGATCCGCCGTGTGGGGCGTGCAGGAGGCAGCCTATCAATGATTCTCTCTCTCATCACTGATGTTTCTATCTCTCTCCCCTTCTCCCTTCCCTTCTGAAATCAATAAAAATATGTTTTAAAAAATGTAACCACATGGATTTAGAAGTTTAGTCACTAACTCTCATTTCTAAACATTTTAACTTCTGTTTTAAATGTAAAATATGTATCTTAAAAAGTTACATTTATTGCATAACTTAACATACTATGTTTCAGTGGTTTGCATAAACAACTCTTGGATACAAATTAATCATTTCCTACTTTAAGGGTTTTTGCATGACAGTAATCATTTCATAAATAATTCTTACAAGTGAGCTTCTATGTTGACTACAGGAAATGTTACAAAGCTGTGCTTAAATGTCTGTTTCTTCTACTTACCTCTGTGCTCCCTGAGACAACAGCTTTGTCCACGTTCACTGATAACGGTTCTTCCATCTGGCACACTCCCAGTGACCACTCCACACAGCGGTGATGAGCCCAACAAGTGCCTGAGATCATTAAAGTGAAAACGAGCATATGAATAACATTAACAATAGGAACACTAATAAGGAAAGACATAAAACCCCCAAATCCACTCTAAGGTGGAAATCACAAAAAAGGCACTGAAGCAGCCCTTCTCAAAACATGGTCCTGTACCAACTGGGAACTTGTCAGAAATACAAAATTTCAGACCCCAACAAACACCCACTGAACAAAAACTCTTACAGTGGTGCCAGAAATTAATGTTTCAACAAGCCCTCCAGGTGATTTTGATGAACACAAAAGACTGAGAATCACTGAATTAGAAATTATTTCTCCAACAACAACAAAAATCAGTTTTTAGTCATTTTACTTAAATACTAGAGGCTCGGTGCACAAACTCATGCACCAGTGGGGTCCCTCTGCGGGATCAGGTGAAAACCAGCTCTCCGACATCTCCCGAGGGGTCCCAGATAGCAGGAGGGTGCAGGCCAGGCTGAGGGACCCCACCGGTGCACGATTGGGGCCAGGAAGGGATGCAGGAGGTTGGCCAGCCGGGGAAGGATCACGGGAGGGCTCCAGGGCATGTCCAGCCCATCTTGCTCAGTCCTGATCAGCCGGACCCCAGCAGCAAGCTAACCAATTAGTCGGAGCATCTGCCCCCTGGTGGTCAGTGCATTTCATGGCAACTGGTTGACTGGTCAACTGTCTGCCCCCTGGCGGTCAGTGTACATTAGAGTGAGCAGTTGAGCGGCCTTAGCATATCATTAGCATATTACTCTTTGATTGGTTGAACGGGTGAACAGACGGACACTTTGCATATTAGGCATTATTATATCGGACTAGAGGCTGATGCATGAATTCATACACAGGTGGGGTCCCTCGGCCTGGCCGACAATCAGGACCATCTCACCCAGTCCCAATTGGGGCTGATAGGGGCTGGCCGGCCAGGGGGAGGAACTGTGAAGGTCCGCTGCTGGAGGGCTGCTGGCCAGCAACAGGAGGTTGGCTGTGGGAGCACACTGACCATCAGGGGGCAGCTCCTGCATTGAGCATCTGCCCCCGGTGGCCAGTGCGCATCATAGCTACTGGCCAGTCGTCTGGTCGTCCGGTCGTAAGTGTCACTTAGGCTTTTATTTAGATTACTGGAAGATATTTTATTTGGAATCTTACACATCTTACCTAATAATAGACAAACAGGTAAATTAACTGGCACTCCATTACGCTCAGCAGCCAATCAGGACAGTATGCAAATTAACCCAATAAAGATGGTGGTTAACTTGCATACGTAGGCACCCAGCAGCCTGGGTTCTAGGAAACTCATCGGGCACACAAGTCACTCCGAGGTAGGCCCCGTGTGAGCCCTGAGGAGCCTAGGAAGGGCCTGAGCCAGGGGGCTCCTGGGCAGAACCTGAACCTGCGATCAGAGCCGAGGGGGCCCCTGTCCAGGCCTAAAGCCTCAGCCAGAGGCATTAGGCGTGGGCAGAGGCGAGCCGGCGATCAGAGGGAGCTGGGGGTCCCCTGCCCAGGCTGAAAGCCCCAGCCAGAGGCCTTAGGCCTGGGCAGGAGCAGAGCTGGCAATTGGTGGGAGCAGGGGCAGAGCTGGCAATCGGAGGGAGCTGGGGGTCCCCTGCCCAGGCCCCAAGGCTATAAGCCTGGGCAAGGGCTGAGCCAGTGATCAGTGTGAACTACAGAGGAAACACCTTTTCTGACCGCTCATTGGCTAAGCTCCCTGTATGCCACTGGTAATATTCTTAGTAACTTGGGTAATAAGAATCCAAGAAGGTGATCTAGGGTTTATCACTACACTCCTGGAGAAAAAAAACGAAGGTCCACTGCTGGAGGGTTAAGAAATGTCTATCCTGTCCTAGCCAGTATGCCTCATTGGCTAGAGCCTCGGCCTGCTGACGGCAGGGTCTGGGTTCAATTCCGACCAAGGGCATGTACCTAGGTTGCACGCTCCTTCCTGGCTGGGGCCCAGGTCAGGGCTCATGCAGAAGGCAACCAATCAAAGTGTTCCTCTCACTTTGATGTTTCTCTCTGTCTTTCACTTTCTCTTCCACATTCTCTAAAAATCAATGGAAATATAGCCTCAGGTGAGGATAAAAAATATAATAAAGAAATGTCCTATCCTATGAAAGACACATCTTGAAAATTACCTAAAGAAAGTTGTCATTTTTTCATGGTGAAAGGACTAGAGTCCGTGTTGATGAAAACACTTTGTTGGCTGCGGTGACTGGCAGTGGCTGCAACAGCGGGGTGATGGGGCTCGTGCCTTCCCCTGATCAGCCCAGTCACCTCCCACAAAAGGAGACCAGACTGCGGCTTAGGCCCACTCCCCAAGGGGAGCAGGGAGCGGGCGTAAACCGTCAGTAGGACATCCCCTGAGGGCTCCCAGTATGTGAGAGGAGCAGGCTGGGCTGAAGGACCCCCCCCCCCAACCAGTGCAAGAATTTCGAGCACCGGGACCCTAGTCCTATGTAATAAAAGAGAAGCATGGTAATTAGCCGTACATCCGCTACCCTTCCCATTGGCTAATCAAGGCAATATGCAAATTAACTGCCAGCCAAGATGGCGGCCAGCACCCAGGCAGCTTGAAGCTAACATGAGGCTTGCTTGCTTCAGTGATGGAGGACTCCAACATTCCCCGCCTGCCTTGCCGGCCTCTGAGCTTGCAGTCTGAAACATTGTTACAAATACAGAAGCTAAACAAAACCCCAGAAACCTGCTTTCAGTCCGCCGGGATCTCAGAGCTGGAGTTGATACAGTGTTTCGATTATAGAACCCAAACAAACCAGATACCTACTTTCAGCAGCAGAGGCCTCAGAGCTGGAGCCAGAGCTAAAGCTGGCCCAGAATTTAAAAAAAAAAAGAAAGAAAGAAAAAAAGGAGCAGTTGGGAGCTTCAGTCAGCTGCCAGCCTGAAAACAGCCCTCAGCCCCTCACCCAGACTGGCCAGGCACCCCAGTGGCGACCCGCACCCTGAAGGGTGTGTGACCAGATGCAAACAGCCATCATCCCCTCACCCAGGCTGGCCAGGCACCCCAGTGGGACCTCCATCCTGATCCAGGACACCTTTCAGGGCAAACCAGCCGGCCCCACCCATGCACCAGACCTCTATCCTATAGTAAAAGGGTAATATGCCTCCCAGCACCGGGATCAGCGGAGCCGCGAGGTCTCCCGGCACCGAGATCAGCGTGACGGGGGCAGCGCCCAAACCCCCTGATCGCCATGCGGCTCTGTGTGTGACAGGGGGCGGGGCCACAACCTCCCTATCTGCCCTGCTCTGTTGAAGGAGCCCAAACCCCCTGATCAGCCCTGCTCTGTGCCTGATAGGGGGGAGCTCCCCAACCTCCTGATCGCCCTGTGGCTGTGTGTGTGACAGGGTGCGGCGCCCCAACCCCCTGATCGGCCCTGCTCTGTGCGTGACAGGGGGGAGCTCCCCAACCCCCTGATGGGCCCTGCTCTGTGCGTGACAGGGGGGAGCTCCCCAACCCCCTGATGGCCCCTGCTCTGTGCGTGACAGGGTACGGAGCCCCAACCCCCCTGATGGGCCCTGCTCTGTGCGTGACAGGGGGCAGAGCCCCAACCCTCTGATTGGCCCTGCTCTGTGTGTGACAGGGGGTGGTGCCGCAACCTTCCCATCGACCCTGCCTTGAGTGTGACAGGGGACGGTGCCCCAACCCCCCAATTGGCCCTACCCTGAGCGTGACTGAGGGTGGCATCGCAACCTCCTGATCCGCCCTGCTCTGTGCATGACAGGGAGCAGTGCCCCAACTCCCCAATCGGCCCTGCTCTGAGCCCAATCAGGGGCTGCACCTAGGGATTGGGCCTGCCCTCTGCCACCCGGGAGCAGGCCTAAGCCAGCAGGTCGTTATGTCCCAAGGGGTCCCAGACTGCGAGAGGGCACAGGCCGGGCTGAGGGACCCCGCCTTCCCCCCTGAGTCCACCAATTTTTGTGCACCGCGCCTCTAGTCTATATATATAAAAGCCTAAGCAACCGACCATCCAACCGGTACCTATGACATGCCTTGGCCGCCAGGGGCAGTCACTCCGACCAGTAGCTATAACGTGCAATGACCACTAGGGGCAGACACTCAGCACAGGAGCTGCCGTGCTGCGGTGACTTGGCAGCTGCAGTTCTTGGGTGATGCACCCAGAACCAGAGAAGCAGAAGCCCGATTGTGGGTCCCCTCGGGGGATGTCAGAGGGCCAGTTTCAGCCCGATCCCCATAGGCCAAGCCAAGGGACCCCCCACCTTGTGCACAAATCCATGCACCAGGCCTCCAGTAAAATATAAAGGACATAATTTAATACTCTGTTTATGACAAACAGGCTATATTGCAAATAGGCTACAATATACCAGTACACCTCTATTTTGCTCTATCGCACACCCACCAAGAGTCCACGTCATCACTGATAACAGCTCAGTCATTAAGTTTTCTATCACAGAGCACTTGAACCACTATCAATAAGCAGTTCATCTATGGAATGAACTTTACTCAAAACTCCAGCAGCAACACTTCATGAGTACGCATTACTATTCTGTTATAATGGGATACCCACATGGCTAAGAACTAATGTTCTTTACCCCTACAGTAAATATACCACACTGCCTTGTTCCCCATGTTCTCACAGATCCCTTTAAAATGTCCTGTTTTCAACTGTCAGATCACCATGGCATTGCTGCCTATACAAAAGTAAATACAAATATTTATGAAAGCATCCAATCTAGGGTTAGCTCTGTGCAGATGCTAACTAAATTAACTCAACATAATTAGACAATGTATTTTACCTAAGTAGGCATACTTAACAATGACATTTTTTACAATGTGAAAGGTATTTACTATGAAGTTGGCAATTCACTAAAATTAAGATGCTTAAAGAATCAAGAGGTAATTATGATTGAAGACCAGCTCCTACCTGTAGGATCAAATAAGGCTTGGACATCAATGGCATCGGGAAGACCGACGAGACTGAGCTCATCCCATAACTGAGTAACCTGGTCATCAGAAGCAGTCTGAGTGCTCACACTCACACACGACACTGTATTCTGCTGAGGAGACCGTTCTCTGGGGAAATAAAATAAAACCGATGTGGAAGTGATAACAACAAAAATGTTTCATTGTACAAGTTAAATATCAAGTATTGCCAGGTCATCTTTAATTTATTAGGCATAAGCTGTCATAAAACAACTTTTAGAACACATCTGTTATCATTCATACATAGTGTAAAACGTTGTGTCATGTAAGCAACAACTAAATCTCTAAATCAGTAAGAAATGTCAAAATTACAGTTTCGAATTTATTTTGCTATTCTATAATATTTTTTTTTTAACTTGAGCTCTAAAATTCTTATCAGGAGCCATATTTTATCATATAAAGTGAATATTCTCCTTGGTCTTTCTTTAATGCTTATAAAACTTAACTCATTCAAATCAGAAATTTAATTTGTTTTTTTTGTAAGTGAGGACTACAACTGCAGAGCTGGCAGTTGTTTACGTAAAGAAAGGTTATTTCTCAGGGGAAATGAGAATGCACTAAGTGTGAAGAGGGAGGCGTGGGAGCAGAACGTATCAGCTGGAGCTGCTTATGGTCCCCTCGACAAATCTCGGCAGCTGGCCCGCCGCAGGATGTTGCAGGTTCTCTCTACCAAGACTGCACCTCACAAGTCAGAAGTAAAAAAGCAAAAGCAAAATACTTCCAAGCAGTTGACCCAGGTAAAAAAAAAAAAAAAAAAAAAAAGCAAAATAGCCACCAGTGGGTTGGGGACAAGGAAGAAGATGATATAACAGCAAAAACCACAGTATACAAATGAACACTGAATAAGGTATACAATAAATGGGAGATTTCAGACTTCCAAGGCGCTTCAACTTCAGGTATTAATTAAGATAATTACGTAAATAACGACTGCTATTGCATTTAAACATGAAGCATGGCCAACCAGGTAGCTGTCAGTAAAACGTTAATGTCTCTAGAGGGCACAGTATTTAACCTACCATCTGGATTAAATGCTTACAGAATTACGCACTATTGAATATGGATCACAACTCACTGCACTTCTGTCTGCTGGGTATTTATCATGATTCCTATTAAGAGAATATCAGCACAATGACCAGGGTACTAAACTTTTTATACCTGGAATCATTGAAAGAAAAGAAAGTATTAACATATTTCAATAAGTACATTTAAATATCAAACCATGTAAAAATAACCAATATGTTTTATGTTCAGCATTAGAAATTCATAGACTTATTTTTTTATAAAGTTTAGCATGCTATGCTATCTTTAAATTCTCATTTTTCTAAATGTCCACAGTAAAATGAGAACAAACTCTTTCCTATAAATATAATCTCCATTCCTACAAATATAGTCTTCATTATTATTTTATTGGGAGGGGGAAAAATTAATAGCCCATTTATAAAGACTAATGTACCATTTTTAACATATTTCCTTTGTACCAGTATTTTATGGGAGGATAGGTATAAAAATCAATGGGATGGCTAACCAGTCTATTACTAACCAGTTCCTAACCCAGCGCTTAATCAAATTTCCCCTTCGGTTTGTACATATGCATCACATCAGTAAGATGCCAATGTCAACCCTAAAGATGACAGCAACCCTCCTTAGGAAAGAACATCAAGAGAAGCCAGATGAAGAACATACCCCCAAAATTTTAAGTCTAAACAAAAGGAAAGAAGAAATAAACCCTTGATTATATAGTCTTCTATTTAGCAAACCAAGAAGAAAGAACTATTTTAAAACCTCCTTTACAAATTTAAAAAACAAAACAAAAAACAACTACCTGTTCATCTAATTTATAGCCCATTAGTAACATATTCTGTAAATATTTAAAATCACTACCAACCTAAATAATTGTTTACTCTTAAATAATTTTCAAATTTTATAATAAATGTGCTTTATTCCTAAGATCCACTAACTGGCTTATTACTGTTACTTAATAACTAGGTAAACACTAAGTGTGTATAAAGACTTTCATTAAACCAAGGAAAGCTACTTTTACATAATGAACATCTTAGCTCATAAACACTTTCACTAAAAATTAGCTTATAAAATAAGTAAGTTATGAAGCCCAACTGTATTTCCCAGGAGTTGATATAATTGCCATTATTCAAAGCAGAACATGAAGATATAAGATATAATCTGGTCCAATCCATAAATTTGTATTATTGACGGACGGTGTAATGAGAGGATGGGTATAAAGACCAATGGAACGGATAACCAGTCTATTACTAACCAGTCCTAACTAGTGGCTCAATCGAATTTACCCGTCAGGTTTTAAGATGCTAATGTCAACCCTGAAGACAGAAGCCCTTCTTAGGATTACAGCAGTCCTCCTTAGGATAAAACCACTCATTTTATCACAATGGGAAAGCTCGTGTGTGTGATTAAAATATCAGGACTCCAGATACAGTACTTCTAAACTTCCTTAAACTGTTCCACCTTAAATTCTTTTAAAAGATTCTCTCTTGTGATTGTTTCATTTCCTACTTCAGGTCTTCAAGGCATTGGCAGCAGTCCAAAAGAAGGAACCAATCAAATAGGTACAACACAACAATGCCTTAGAACTTAACTCTGGAGAGAAGCCAGATAAGCACTTGGAGGATGACATCATCACCCTCCAGGGGCAGGACTGGCCAGCCTTCCAAGCTAACTTAATTTTACACTTTCTCGGGGACCTCAGAAAATTTTGTTCTCTCGACTACCAAAGCCAAATCCACAGATTAATAAAATGGCCTTTAACCAAAACTCTACAACATATAAAGAGATTTTTATGATTTGTCTAAACATATTAGACAAGTTTTTAATATAAATATATAGATACACAAATACCTTAGTAAATTGTTTCGTTTAAAAAAAAAAAAAAGAACATCCTTAACTTCAGAAAGGACATTCTCAGCATATAATTAAGTACTTAGAAAAAAAGTCCACACTATATTGTAATAAGAGTTTACAAGACAGTTCAACATTCTCTGAACCATAAAAATAAATCAATAAATGGCATATAAAGAGCATTAGTGAAGCCCTAACTGGTTTGGCTCAGTGGATAGAGCGTCAGCCTGCAGACTCAAGGGTCCCAGGTTCGAGTCTGATCAAGAGCATGTATCTTTGGTTGCGGGCACATCCCCAGGAGGGGGTGTGCAGGAGGCAGCTGATAGATGTTTCTCGCTCATCGATGTTTCTAACTCTCTATCCCTCTCCCTTCCTCTCTGTAAAAAAACCGATAAAATATATATATTTTTAAAAAAGAACATTAGTGAAAAACACTTTGATTTTGCTGTTCTCTTATTATATTCTAACAAGCCATTAAAAACTTACTTAGAGGAAGGAAAGACTTCACTAATTTTTTTTACCTTCTTTTCCATTTATGTTATGTTCTTCAGAGTTCTCTTCCACAAGTTAACTTTTGTGATCACACTGATTTTGTTAATATACAGTTAAGATAGCAAATTTTTAAAAATAAGAAAGAAATTTTGAGAAAAGGAGTGTTTTTTTGGGTTAATGCTGAGTCATAGAGCACCCTATGAAAGTTGAAAACATGAGAAACTGTTCAGTAATACCATTTATACAGTCGCAAACAATGCAATAAAGAGAAGTTATATACTCATAATGCATCCCAGCCATTTAAATTAAAATTGTTTATTTTTGCCCTAGCCAATTTGGCTCAGTGGTTGGAATATCAGCCCTTGAACTGAAGAGTCCCAGGTTCGATTCCAGTCAAGGGCACATACCTCGGTTGCAGGCTGATCCCTCTGGCCCCTGTATGGGCGCGTGTGGGAGGCAACCAATTGATGTGTCTCTCTCACATCCATGTTTCTCTCTGTCTCTCCCCGTCCCTTCCACTCTCTCTAAAAATTAATGGGAAAAATATATCCATGGGTGGGGCTTAACAAAACAAAAACAAAAAATTGCTTACTTTCTCTGTCCTCTATGTTTTCGCGGTGCTGAGTTTTGAATTTTCTCACAGGTCCCATTGCTGTTGTCATCAACGTCCTTCTTGCTAGAAGGTTGGTTTTTCCACGGCAAGATAAATCCAGGTGTTACTCTAAATTGCCTTAAGTCTCCTTGTCCTAAGGAACTTTTTTCACCACAGTAACAAAAAGCACAGAGCTGTTCACTGGTAGAAATAAAAGTAAGGGAAACAAAGAAAGAGAAATTTAATTTTTCAAAGTGACAGCTACAGACAGCTGTGCTTTAAAATTAAATTGTTTTTAGTGTAAGACATTTTTAAATGCTAGTATGATAACAATTATACATTTGCAATTCTACTTTTCCACAGCATGATTTTTTTTAAATAACAAACATACCAAATCAAAAAATTATAGTGTATACTTAGAAACATGATTTTCTTTTAAATCTGATTCAAGAAACTCAAAGTATTAACAAGAATAACGAAAGTAAAGCTAAGACTGGGGAAGAGGATAGTGTTTAATGGCCACACAATTACATACCAGGTTTGTAAACAAGTGGTGACAAAGTTTTTATTAACCGCCTGATAGGACGTTCTTTATGCACGATACATTACCACACACACAGATACAGGGAGAAACATGAAGACATAAATGTAAGTTGTTTCGGGGCTGGACAGCTAACGAAGGGAAGAGTGGAAGGGGTTCCACAGGAATGGGAGAGGAAGAAGAAGTGGAGCAAGGACTGGGAGAGCAGCGAAACTGTTTCCTAGGATACACTAATGACAGGTACCTGAATTATGCAATTATGAAAACTATATAACACAAAGAATGAAGCCCAGTGTAAACTATGCACTTTAGTTAATAGTAATATATCACAACTGGGGTATCAGTTGTAACAAATGTCCCATACTAATGCACAATGCTAAAATAGGGGAAACAGAGGCGGGAGAAGGCTGGCACCGGGAACTCTCTGCCATCCACTTGATTTTTCTGTATACCTGAAATTGCCCTAAACAATAAAATCTACTAATTTTTTTAAAGAAACTATTTTAAAAGTTAAAGGACAAGAACAATATATGCTTGTGGAATATATGCTTAATGAGGGACCTTAGAAAGAACAGAATAAAAAGTACTGTCTCTCTTGGATATATTTCTTTTCACAGCTCATTTACAATAGCTGCACCCAAATCTTTCTTCCCATGAATCAGTTTCCGCCATCACCTCTGCCGTATCTACCCCACGAACATCATAATGTCTTGCATTAACAGGTGATAGAAATAATCTATAATCTCTTTTAGGCAATTTTTTTTATTTGAAGATCTAATTGGCTTTATTAAGTGATTTATGAACGGGCAGTATCCCATCTAGCAACTAGAAGGGGCTCTCAATAATTTTTTTTAACGTAAGTTAAATTCATATTGGGTCTCTCTCAACTAATTTCCTTTTGTTTATGAAAGTTGACTATTTACGTTTTTCCAATATTACCTATTTCAATTTAATGATAAATGTGTTGCCCCTGGATACACACACACACACACACACACACACACACACACACTTAAATGTGGTCTACTTTCAGAGTAGAGTCAAATAGAAAAAGAAAATTTTTTCTTGCCTTCCTTCGCCAGGGTCTTACTAATTTTGTAACTCTGTGTGTGATTCTCCCTGCACTAGTGAGCTGCCATTTCTCTCCACATACCTAGTTTCTGGCTTGTCTGTCTCCCCCGGAAACATCAGCTATGAGCAGCAACAGTCGGGCTGACACCAGCCTCACTGACAACACTGATTAGAAAGCCAACCAATACTTTTGAAGTATTGATAGAAAATATCTTAACCTTCCATTTCATATCCAAAACCATCACTCAAATGTAAAAGTGTTGCTTTGGCCAGTGCACTAAATGGTTAGAGCACTGGCCCATGCACCAAAGGGTCATGGGTTCGATTCCTGGTCAAGGGCACATACCTGGGGTTACAGATTCGAGCCCTGGCCCTAGTCAGGGTACATCTAGGAGGCAACCAATTCGATGTGCCCCTCTCATATCCAGGTTTCTCTCTCTCTCTCTCTCTCTCTCTCTCTCTCTCTCTCTCTCTCTCCCTCCCTCCCTCCCTCCCTCTCTCTCCCTCTCTCTCTCTCTTTCTCCCTCCTTTACTACCACCCTCCCCCCTTCTACTCTCTCTAAAAATCAATGGGAAAATAGGTCAGGATTAACAACAACAACAACAAAAGTGAAGGCGTAATAAAATCATTCCTAGGCTTATAAGATCTCAGAAATTTTACCATACAATACGCCCACATGAAAATATTTTTAGTGAAGTACTCAAATTATTGAAGCATTAGGAAAGGTTGTAAGAGATGTAGAAAGTAAGTTGAACATCTCAGAGTAATTTGTTACTTTAGGGGTCACAGGGGAAACCCCTGGTCTCCACTTTTAGAAAGCTGCAGAGCATTGCTCCCTCCTTGCCACCAACACTCGCCAGACAATCTACAAATTCACTTCTCTTGGCCCCATCAGACTGCAAGGAGTTGTAGGGCCACCAATTCACCTGCAACTGAAGGACAGGCATTTCCATAAGGTGATGAGATATAAGCACCTGCTGCATCTGGGGAAGAGGCTGCCTTATGTCTTACAAGCAAGATAAGAAGAATTCAGTAAAAAAATGAAGAAACTGATGAAGGCTGAGTGTCAGAGTGTAAAACATCCATGACCCACAGACACGAGAGGAATCTGTCTGTGGACCTCCCAGGTGCCCATGTGCATGGGAAAGAGTCCCATGGATGTGCCAGTCATGGTCCTAGCTGGGGGAGGGGAATCTGGGAAGTCACAAAGACCCACCCAGATTGTCTTTCCCATTTTTCCTGGGAAACAAAAACCTTAGTCGGGGGGGGGGGGGGGGGGCAGCAAAAATCACCATGCTGCAATGGTGACAACCAACTGTGGATGGAGGAATAGAATTAGAGGGATGGACTTTTAACCCTGGACAAGGAGCAAGACTACATCCTGGACCCAGGTCTCCCACAGCTGAGGCAATGGCATGACCACTGAGAATACCAATCCCTGAAACCGAAGGCACTGTGCCTACCTAAGAATCAGTCTGAATCGGAACAAGAAGCATCCTTCCTGCCCACTCTCCAGTGGAACTCTCACACATCACTGGTGGGAGCACAGAACAGTACAGTGCACGAGGAAACATGTTGGTGTTTTCCTTCAAAATGATCTCTCTCCCAGGCATTTACCCAAATGAAATAAAAACCCTATGTTCACATCAAAACCTAGAAGAGACTATTTACACCAATTTTATTCATAATTGCCAACAAAAGGAAACTGCCCAAATACTCTTTATTAAGAAATCCATAAAAAACTGTGGTAGGCAACTCCATAAAACAGAACCCTACTCAGCAATAAAAACAACTACAACTTATGTAACCTCACAGATAAACTGGAACTGTTCTGTTTTTTGTTTGTTTTGTTTTTTGTTGTTGTTGTTTTATTCATTTCAGAGAGGAAGGGAGAGGGAAGAGAGAGATAGAAACATTAATGATGTGAGAGAATCATTGATCGGCTGCTTCCTGCACACTCCTCCCTGGGGTTGAGCCCACAACCCAGGCATGTGCCCTTGATCGGAATCGAACCCGGGACCCTTCAGTCCACAGGCCAATGCTCTATCCACTGAGCCAAACCAGCTAGGGCTGGAACTGTTCTTTACCTTCTGGTGGCAGGCGTTATAGGACTGTACATATCTGAAGTAACTAGAAAATTAAATGCCACAGATTGCAGAGATATGAAAATATGATGACTTTTTAAAAAAATCAATCAAAACTGTAAGTTTCAAATTCTTTCAAAATTAAATTCAATAAAGAATTATGAAGTCTGAGCCTTAAGTTAAGGGACACCATCTTAAAAGCAAAATATAATGTACAATCAATAGGAAAAAAAGTATCAATCCAATAGAATGCAGAAAAAAGCCCTGCCTTCGTTTAATTAACTCACTCTAATACCTTGGCAGGGCCAGACCAAATGATTTCCCAGGCCTCATATGGCTCTTGGGCCAGACGTTACCCACCTCTGCGCTAAAGTATCGCTTGGTTCTACACCTGAGCACACAGACACCCCTCCCCCCAACTACACAGCGAGGAAGCAGCCTGAAATGTAAAGCTACTAAATAATAAAATTCCATCCAGGTTCACATCCTAAGCTGTGCTCTCCTGTTGCTCATCTCCAACCAGCTGCATTCATCCTCTAACCTGATTTTGGCTTCCACACCAACTGAGACCAGGGAGCTCGCTGACTCTTCAGACACAGAGCGCTGCAGGGCTGGGGCCAGGCGCTTGCTGCCATCCGCCTCCACCTCAGCATCCTCTTCTGCAGACTGTTCTTTGATTTCTGCTGCATAGTGAACAAGAAAATAGAGAGTCATTTTTGTATTTACATTCATCTTCGGTGAATTTACCTATAAGCACATGTCATAAAGAAAAAAGGATAATACAATGACAATACTTCACTAACAGAGAAAAAGTTTATGTACATGATTAATGGCATGGCTTATATATTTATTCTCTACTGCAAAATGATAATCAAATAATGTAAAACAAGCCATACTTTTTCCTTGTCCTCAAATTACAATTCACTCTAAGAAGTTTTCTCCTAGTAGCAACTGTTATAAACCTGATGTTCAGGATTACAGCAGTTCCTCTACAGAACAAATGTATTTCAAAGTAACTCATTAAAAAAATACTTTCTTTGCAATTCATAAATTGAGCTTATGGTCAATTTGAAACAATCATTATGCCCTCTAATAATCAGCCACTCTAAAAGCTAAATAATTGAAAAAAACACACCTTCACTCTATTGCCTTTTCAACTACCCTCAAGACTCCACCCCAAGCACCTCACATGTACGTACTTTCTAAGGAGGCAACGTAACTGCTGCAAGGATTTTCTAACACAATCACCCTTCATATCATTCTTCTCTGCAAACAGAATTCTTGGCTTAGGCCTCTAATTTCACTCAGATCTCTCTGCACCCCTACACACATACACACACCCCTCACAGTCCCTCAAGCTCCTCCTCTCTGCCTGTCCTCCTTTCACCACCAAACTTTACGAAACGGGCCTCTGGAGTGACTGCACCCATGCTCCGCACCAGCAACCGGCCTCTCCACCACCCAGGGCAGCAGAACCAACAATCGGAAATTCACCTGACACCAACGACTGCCTCCTCCTCAGCGAGATGCTCTTCTGCCTTTGTAAGCACCGGGACGACAGATTACCATAGGCTCTGGTGTCATAAAGAACTGGTCACAGGCCTGGCCAGCGTGGCTCAGTGGTTGAGCATAGACTTAGGAATCAGAAGGTCACGGTTTGATTCCCAGTCAGAGCACATGCCTGGGTTGCCGGCTCGGTCCCCAGTGTGGTGTGTACAGGAGGCAGCTGATCAATAATTCTTTCTTACCATTGATGTTTCTATCTCTCTCTCCCCCTCCTTTCCTCTCTCTGAAGTCAATAAAAACATTTAGAAAGAAATGATCTGGTCCCAGGTACCAGCTCTACCAACTACTAACTATAGGTACAGTCATCTGTCTCAGCCTCGATCTACTTGCCCATAAGTTAGAAGATGCTAACAAAGAGGAACTGGTCTAACATCTGTCCCTGCAGCTGGTTTCTCTCAGACCTCAAAATGTGGGTACCGCCCTCTCTGCATGTGCTCTTCTGTGAGGCACTTCATTACTATCCAGGCCTCAACAGTCTCCTCTGGACTTAATGATTCCTAAATCAACATCTCTGACCGTTTCCTCTCCTGAGTTCCGGATCCAATTTCCACTGCACACGAGACACACCCAGCAGCTGGAATACTGACCCTCACACCACATTTGAGCTCTAATTTCTGGGTTAGCACTTCAATCTGAGTCCCCTACCTTCGGGACCATCAGAGTCCTCTAGGTTAAAAATGAATGTTAGGGAAATATTTTGACAAATGAATAATTTGGAGAACTACTAATTGTTTTGTTAGAAAAAGGACAAATAATTATAAATCCTGTCAAATAATAAAATTAATGATAAGATGAGGCATCAAACAGATGGCTTTGTTTTTCCTATTTAAAAGAACATGTTTCTTTTTAAAATTGAAAGAGAAAAGTCAGTCATAAATTACATTTTTGTGGAGCCTATCAATCATGGCACCTACCCTGCCTACCCCAGCCACAAAATGGATGTAAAGTACCTAAGACCAAATCTACCAACATAAAGTGCACTCCATCAAAAGTTATAAAAAGATCTCTAAATTTTACTATATTAAAATTTTTAATTTATATACAACAAGCCCTCCCATGGACAAAATGAAAAATATGCACAGATTGGAAGAAAATAAATGTAATCTGTATCCCCTAAACGGTATTTAAATCCAGAGTAAGTAAGGTATTCCACAGATGAATAAGGCACATAACCAATAGAAAAATGGACAAAGGCCGTAGCCGGTTTGGCTCAGTGGATAGAGCGTCGGCCTGTGGACTGAAGGGTCCCGGGCTCGATTCCGGGCAAGGGCATGTACCTTGGTTGCGGGCACATCCCCAGTGGGGGGGTGCAGGAGGCAGCTGATCGATATTTCTCTCTCATCGATGTTTCTGGCTCTCTATCCCTCTCCTTTCCTCTCTGTGAAAAATCAATAAAATATATTTAAAAAAGAAAAATGGACAAAGGACAAAACCCATACTTCATTCCCATACACTATATTTCCAAAGGGTTTTTTTGTTTTTTAATAATATTTTTTATTGATTTCAGAGAGGGAGAGAGAGAGATAGAAACATCAATGATGAGAATCACTTAATGAGCCGGCCCCTGCACATCCCCCACTGTGGATCCAGCCAGCAACCTGGGCATGCGCCCCGAAGACCAAGAGTCAAACTGTGACCTCTGGGTTCATAGGTCGATGCTCAACCACTGAGCAACACCAGCCGGTCTCCCAGTGTTTTTTTGCAGCCAAGCTTGACAAGTTCTCACCATCAGAAAATGACCAGAAGTGACCATGCAGCTTCTACCTCCCCTGAAAGGGCTAATCGTTCCCCCCTTTCCCATGCACTATAACATGGACATATCAGCCACCTCGGTGTCGCACCCAAGGTGAGAGCAACGTACCACGGGAAGACAGAGACACAAGATGGAAGGAACCTGGGACCACAGACTACCAGAGGGAGCAAAGATGCCCCATCAGTCGGGACCTCTCATCTCAGACATATTACACAAGAGAAAGTTGTTTTGTTTAAGCCATTGGGGTCTCTATCACAGCAGTTTAACCCATGTCCTAACTAACACAGAAACTGGTATCAGGAGTGGGGAAATGCCACAACAAAAACTTCAAATAGGTGGTTTGGTGACCAGGCAATGAGAACAGTGACACTGGAGTTTAGAAATCAAATGACTCTTCTTATGCTGTATCAAAATATGTGACAGATCTCTCACCTGCAATGACATGGAAAGTAGACTGGGTATCTACAGAGCCTGCAGATTTAGGGAAAAGCATCTAGAAAGAGCCAGGATTTGTATTGCCGGCCCTCAGTCCTTTTACAACCAAAGATACAAAGCAATACAGACCTGCTAGAGAGTCTCTCTGTCCATTACATATAAAGTCTCAAACAATGACCACATGTAAAATCCCCATATGGGAGCATTTCACTTCTACTCAGAGATGCCCAGAGCATGCATGGGATACGCTTTTCTGGCACCATTTCTATTACTAGATAAGGAGAAAGAGTCACAGTTCAGAGAAGAGATGAGAAATATAAACGAGGAAGAAGAAGACTGTCTCAGAAGCTTGTAGGATTGACCCCAAGGGACCAGGGTCACAGGCCATTACCGTTCTAAGAGCAGCTCCGTTTAGCCTCCACCCCTAACCTAGTCCCTACTCAGTACCACTCACAGCCTCTAGTCAGAATTTTTCTTCCCCTCAAAAAGAAAGTACATAATAACACTTTTAACTTTTGTAGTGTTGTGTTGTTTGTTTTTTTATTTGCTTACAACTAAAAAGAAGCAAGTAGGAGGACAGTGTGTCTGTCTGTCTCTCTCTCAAATTAGACCTAAAAGGAAGCGGGCAAGGTTAAACTTAATGGTAGGTTGGTAGTTTTCAAGTACACAACCTTCTGAAATTAGGTTCACTACATTTAACAGGGAAGAAAAACAGATTCTTAACTATAGGCTTTTTCCCCCTTAGAAATGGGAGCAGGAAGGAATAAGCCTGGTCCACAGAGAGAACATAAGGCAGGCTCCAGGGGTCCATCCTGTTCTCTCTCTTCCCTCTGCCCATGACCCTAACCCGCATACACTAAAGAAACAGCAAGGACTGTGAGTTTGGTTTTACTTTTGGTTTGGTCCTTTGTCTTTAAGGAGTAAGGAAGACTCTTATACCTACTTCTTAGAGAGCTGTTCCAGGCACAAAATAGAAAAAGAAAAAGGTACCAATAAAGAACCAATCTTTGTTAACTGTCGCTCTTCATCTAGTGGAATAAGCTGGGTCTTACTGTCCATCAGCGTCAAGGCAGGACAACTACATACGTGTTTGTGTCCCTCTCTTCTCCTGGCCTGAGTCTTCAGAAGATGTCAGAGTGTGTCAGCAAGATGTGGAACACAGTGCTCTGGATGAAAGGACTATCAACCAGTGGCAACGCAAGAAACAGTTCTGACGCCGGTTGCCAGTTATCAGTTTATTATTGAAAATGCACTCTTGAACACCATCCTGGGCTGGTGCCTAAAGCAAGGCACTACACCCCTGGGGTGCTTGGAGGGGGTGATTTTATCCTCAGCCCCTACCAGTGCTTAATCTGGAACCACTAGATGGCACATGTGGTTCAACTACACTAAAGAACCCATCAGAGAGGGGGTTCCTAAGAGAAGTTGACAGCCAGGGCCTGTCACTCAAAAGACACTGCTTTGTGCTGGGCAATTCTTTGGGGAAACAAATGTACATGGGATATGATGGTAAACCTGATCTAAAGTCTGCCATTCCACCTCTGACAACTGTTACTTAATCCAAAATAGTTGGTTTTATGACAAAAATATAATTTAAATGAATAGCAAAGGCTATTTGTTGGGGTAGTTAAAATCAAAGTCTTGGAATTGAATGGTCCAGAATTTGCATCCTAGCTGAGTCATTTGCTAGCAATGTGACATTGATAAGTTACTTAACCGCATCTCAAGTTCAGTGTGCTAATCATTTAAAAGGCAGCTAACTACTCATCTGGTGTGGCTCAGTGGTTGAACATCAACCTATGAACCAAGAGGTCGTGGTTTGATTCCCAGTCAGGGCACATGCCCTGGTTGCAGGCTCAATCCCCAGGGGGGGTTTGCAGGAGGCAGCTGATCAATGAGTGTCATCATTGATGTTTCTATCTCTCTCTTCCTCTCCCTTCCTCTCTAAAATCAATAAAAATATATTTTAAAAAATAAAATAAAAGGTAACTAATTAATACCCTCTAGTATAAAACTGTCTTTAGGATCAGAAAAGATAATACATGCAAAGACCTACTCCCCTGCCTGAAGTACACAGTAAGTGTGGGTATGTGATTGCTATTCCAATTATCCACATTCACACACGCTATTCTAACTATGTATTAACTTTCCCATCTAGTTGGACAATACCCCCCCGACATCGAACACATGACATCAGATCCCACATTATGAAACTGTGTTGTGAGAATAGGAATGAAAACTTATTCAGCACCTCCTGGCCTCGTGCTAGGGAGTTAATAAATCACTTCTTTAGAACGATTTTTCACCAAACAAAATAACTATTGACATACATTCTATTCAAATGGTAGCCAGTACAAAAACAGAATCGGGATCCTTATCTGTAAGGAGTCTAGTCAGGGGACAGCAAATGGTAATGCCAAGACACAGTAATTGTCGAGGTGGAAGTACGAGGTGTAATGAGGTAAGGGAAGAGATGAGGAGTGCAGCTGAGAAAGGAATGAGCAGCAGCCCAGCTAAGAGTTCTCTCACTCCACCCACCCTTTTAAATAATAATATCTGACATAATATCCTTATCTAAAAGATAAAAAAACTAAAGTTTGAAAGAAGAATAAGAAGCTCAGATCACTGGGTAACAGCAAGCAAAGCTGAGAGTCAAAGCCAGAGGGCGCTCTTTCCACCAGCACACAAGACAACAGGGTACTGAGGCACCTGGCACAGCAGCTGGCTGGAGTGCAGGAGCTCTACGGCTAGATTCATGATAAAGCGAAATGTTCACTTTCTACTAAGGCTGTGTGACTGAGGAACATTTGTTGAATATGAGATGATATCTGAAAATACAGAGTTTTTCTCTATTTTTTAAGCACTACTGAATAAGATTGTAGAGAAAACACCTCACAGCCAAGTTCACAGAAATAAAACATTTTGATTTGGGACAATGATGAAATTATTTCCCTTAAAGGTTAATCTATTTGAAAGGGCTATATGTGTCCTATGAATATATTCAGCACACTCACCAACATGACAGCATGACAGACTACAAGATGTCAAAAATAGCCCAGCACCCTATTATGGCTTCCCTCATTAGCACACAGTACATGCCCTCAAAGCACCATATCTTTTAATGAATTTCTAAAGTGCATTTAATCAAGTGTTCTTAGATCTTGGAGAGAGAAATTGCATCTTTATCTTTACTAACCTTTGAGATTTGGAGTTCTAAACAGCCGTTTCATTATGAATGTGCACACAAGCAGAGCTGGTATAGCCATAACTGTGTCTCGACACTAGCAGGAAGCAGGTAATTCCTTATCACATTCAGTGTTTACAGATATCTTAAAATATCATTTACCCTCATCTCTACTTCTAAATTACAGTATTGTTAAATTAGATTTTATAATTTATGGGCAATTAAAAAATCACATTACAAAATTACAAATTTGGTTTTTACTATTTTGATCTTATTTCTATATATAAAAGCCTAAGTGACCGTTACAACCAGTCACTATGACACACACTGACCACCAGGGGGCAGACACTCAATGCAGGAGCTGCCCCTGGTGGTCAGTGTGCTCCCACAGCCAACTTCCCATGGCCAGCCAACCTCCTGCGGTCCCTCCCCCTGGCCAACCCCAATCACTGGCCAGGCCGAGGGACCCCACCAGTGCACGAATTCGTGTACTGGGCCTCTAGTTAAATATAATTATCTTTGCAGTCTAAAGGGGTTAATGGCACAGAAAGCATCCAATTCATAGGAGACAGCACTTGCACTGGACTGCGCTCTATGAAAACAGGCACCAAATCTGTTTTCAAACCAGAGTCTATCACAAAACCTGGATGACATTCAATACTTGTTAAACTCATTATATACCATGTAATACAAACCATGCAGATAAATATTATACACATATAAAGACTTACAAAAAGCACAGAGAAAGATACAAAAAATATTTTAAATTGGCTAGTATTTACTAATTACATTAGTCAACACTAGCAAGTTTTTCTAGTAATCCAAACAATATGCTGGCTTCTATTAAGTAGAATAAAAATTATTTTTCTCTCCTAACTCCCTTTACTTCCACAGAATGACAATACTTTTCATGCTTCTTTTCTACTAAGACTACAGAAGAAAATACGTCTAAGAAATTGTGCGAGTGTGTCCTTTCCTTCTTTTGAATAGCAGTAGACAAAAAAAAGTTGGCGTTTCAACAGTTCCACTTTCTGGATGTGTTTATATCTTACTGAATCTAGCATATCTGCTGCAATCAAAATGTTAGCACTACTGCAGAAACAGAAAAAGAATTAGCACTACCATAGAAACAGAAAAATGAAAAGATAAAAAAGCAAATATTTCATTTATCCTACCCTTTATTCACTAAACTACATAAAATATTGATGCTGATTATTAGTATAAAGTAGCCACTTATTTTCACAGAGCACTGAAAGACTTTTAAATGTAGGAACTAAAAATCTATATATATAAAAGCCTAAGCAACCGTTCGACCATTCAACCAGTAGCTATGATGCACACTGACCACCAGGGGGCAGACGCTCAATGCACAGGCATGGAAACATGGAACAGACTGATGAATCTCAGAGGGAAGGAAGGGGGTAAAGAGGAAGGAAGGAAGAGATTAACCAAAGGTCTTATATGCATATATACTAGCGGCCCAGAGCACGGATTCATGCACCGGTGGGGTCCCTTGGCCTGGCCTGTGGGGATTGGGCCAAAACGGGCAATCCAACATCCCCCAAGGGGTCCCAGATTGCGAGAGGACATAGACCAGGCTGAGGGACCCCCAGGGCCGCTAGTAAATACATAAAAAGGTGGCCCTGTTGGTGTGGGTCAGTGGTTGAACGTCAATCCATGAACCAGGAGGTCACCAATTCGATTCTCTGTCAAGGCACATGTCCGGGTTGTAGGCTCAATTCCCAGTAGGGGGCTTGCAGGAGGGAACCAATCGCTGTTTCTCTCTTTCCATCCTTTTCCCTTCCTATCTCTCTAAAATCAATAAAAACATTTGAAAAAATAAATGAATGAATGAAAATGTGACCCTAACTGGTCTGGGCCTGCGGACTGAAGGGTCCCAGGTTCGAGTCCAGTCTAGAGCATGTACCTTGATTGTGGGTACATTCCCAGTGGGGGGCAGGAGGCAGCTGACCGATGTTTCTCTCTCATCGATGTTTCTAATTCTCTATCCCTCTCCCTTCCTCTCTGTAAAAAATCAATAAAATGTATTTTTTTTTAAATGTGAAAGATTGGTTTTCTCTAAGACGTAAAACTTTTTTGGGGGGGCACTTTTTTTCCTTTTTTTTTTAGTCCTCATCCGAGGAAATGCTTTGTAATGGCTTTTAGAGACACAGGAAGGGAGAGGGGAAAAGGGAGAGGGATAAGGGGGGGGGGGGGGGGGGGGACGACAGACAAACATTGATGCAAGAGTAAAACATCAATTGATTGCCTCCTGCACTTGCCCTGCCCAGGGATGGAGACAACACTTAACCAACTGAGCCACATGGGCCCGGGGTAGATCTTAACACTTATAGCTACTTATTCTCTTTATTAGAGGCCCAGTGCATGAAAGTCATGCACTGGGGGGGGGGAGGGGGGGGAGCACGCCTCAGCCCAGCCTGCACCCTCTTGCAGTCCGGGACCCCTCAGGGGATGTCCTGCTAGCTTAGGCCCGATCCCCCCAGAGATCGGGCCTAAGCAGGCAGTCAGACATCCCTCTCGCTAGAAGGCCTAGGACAGTGGTCGGCAAACTCATTAGTCAACAGAGCCAAATATCAATAGTACAACGATTGAAATTTCTTTTGAGAGCCAAATTTTTTAAACTTAAACTATATAGGTAGGTACATTGTTATTAACTTAATTAGGGTACTCCTAAGGCTTAGGAAGAGCCACACTCAAGGGGCCAAAGAGCCGCATGTGGCTCGCAAGCCGCAGTTTGCCAACCACGGGCCTAGGATAATCTGTCTAGAATACAGGACAGAGGTCCAAAAAGAATTAAAAAATTACAAAAAGAGGATAAATGGCAACAAACACAGTGATACAGTATGATGAGCATTTAATTAGAAAGAATGGTACAAAAGCAGTATGAGAATATATAATAGCTGAGAATGTCCAAAAACAAATGAAGACTTCAAGAAACCTCAAATACCAAAATGAAAAAAGTATACCAAACCAACACAATATAAAAAAACTATAAATTAATAACAAAAACAAAAAAGAAAATCTGCACAAATACTTAGAAATTTTAAAGACTCTCTCAAGCCCTGACAAATCAAAGGGGAGATCAGAGCTACAAGTGAAAACCACTCAGAAAATAAAGCTAATAAGAATAATATCCAAACTGAAAGGAAAACACCGTAAGTCATATTAAGAGAAAAAACTCACCAGCCTTAAGCAATTTATTTTTTCGTTCAGTAATTAAAGAAAATGAATGAACCAAACATTACTCCATAAGCTGAAAAGGACATCCACAAAAATTTCTACAGCTCACATGATACAAACAGTGAGTTTAGCAAGATTGCAGAGTACAAGGCAAACATACAAAAATAAATCATAGCTTTATAATCGGAAAGCAGTTTTTAAAAGTGTATTATTTCTGCCCTAGCCGGTTTGGCTCAGTGGATAGAGCGTCAGCCTGTGGACGGAAGGTTTGATTCCAGTCAAGGGAACATACCCATGTTGTGGGCTCAATCAATGATCAGGAGGCAACTGATCAATGATTCTCTCTCATCATTGATGTTTCTCTCTCTCTCTCTCTCCCTCTCCATTCCTCTCTGAAATCAATAAAAATATATATTTTTTAAAAAGTGTATCATTTCTGCCTGGCCAGTGTGGCTCAATGGTATTAACTCATGAACCAAGAGGTCATGATTTGATTCCTGGTCATGGCATATGCCCAGGTTGTAGGCTTAATCCCCAGTAAGAAGCATGCAGGAGGCAGCCAATCGATGATTCTCTCTCATCATTGATGTTTCTGTCTCTTTCTCCCTCTCCCTTCCCTTCCTCTCTGAAATTAAAAAAAGTATTTTTTAAGACCAATGAGCTTCTAGCCAGATTAACTAAGAAAAAAAGAGGATACAAATTATTAACATCGAAAATTAAAGAGGGTACATCACTACAGACCCCATGGACATTAGAATAATAATAAAGAAATACTATGAACAATTCTATGCCTATAATTTGAAAACCTAGATGAAAAGGACCAATTACTTGTAATTGTAATTGTAAGACATAATTTGCCAATACTCATCACAAGAAAGACACACTCTGAATAGGATTATATCTGTTAAAGAAATTGAATCAATAATTAATATCTTCCAAAACAGAAAGTGCCAAGCTCAGATGGTTTCACTGGTGAATTCTACCAAACACTGAAGGAAGATTTTATACCAATTCTGTACAATGTCTTATGGAAGATAGAAGCAGAGGAACTACTTCCTAACTCATTCTATGAAGCCAGTATACCCTAATACCAAAAAGAAACGAAGATTTTACAAGAAAAAAACAAAACAAAAAACTACATAACAATATCTCTCATGAACATAAATGCAAAAATCCTCAACAAAATATTAGCAAATCAAATTCAACAAAGTATAAAATGAATTATACACCATGACCAAGTGGGATTTGTCCCAAGTATGCAAGGCTGGTTCAATATTAGAAAATCAACTACTGACGCCAAAACCGGTTTGGCTCAGTGGATAGAGCGTCGGCCTGCGGACTGAAAGGTCGCAGGTTCGATTCCGGTCAAGGGCATGTACCTGGGTTGCGGGCACATCCCCAGTGGGAGATGTGCAGGAGGCAGCTGATGGATGTTTCTCTCTCATTGATGTTTCTAGCTTTCTATCTCTCTCCCTTCCTCTCTGTGAAAAATCAATAAAATATATTTAAAAAAAAAAAAAAGAAAATCAACTACTGTAATCCACTGCATCAATAGGCTAAAATGAAAAATCACAGCATCATATCAACAGATGCAGAAAAAACATTTGCTAAACTATTGATGATACACACACACACACACACACACACACACACACCCTCAGTAAACTAGGAATAAAGGGGAACTTCATCAACTTGATAAAGAATTACTACAAAAAAGAAACCTAGAGCCAACATTATATTTAATGGTGAGAAACTAGCAGCTTTCCTAGTAAGATCAGAAGGAAGGACGGATGATTCAACACCCCTTTTCAATAATGTACTGGAAGTTTTGGCTACTGCAATAAGACAGAAAGGGAAATAAAAGGCATACTGGCTGGGAAGAAGGAAATAAAGCTGTCTTTGTTTGCAGAACATTTCTGTAGGAAATCTGAAAGAATTAACAAAAAACCTCCTGGAACTAATAAGCTATTATAGAAAGGTTTCAGGATACAAAGGTTAATATACAAAAGTCAATCACTTTCTAATATACCAGCAAAAAACAAGTGGAAACTTAAATTTAAAAAATATATACCATTAACAGTAGCACCTCCCCCTCAAAATGAAATACCATTCCACCTTCATGGATTGGAAGACTCAATATTGTCAGGATGTCAGTTCCTCCCTATTTAAACTATATATCAGTGCAATACTAATTAAAATCCCAGCAAGTTATTTTGTGGGTATCGACAAAGTGATTCTAAAGTTTATATAGAAACCCAGAATAGCCAACACAAGGTTGAGGAAGACCAAGGTGAGAGGACTGACACTACCTGATGCCAAAACCTCTATGAAGCTACACAGTGGTACTGATGAGAATTAGACAAGCAGATCAATGGAACAACATGGACAGCCCAGAACCAGACCTACTAAATAAAGCTGACGGATCTCCGAGAAAGGAGCAAAGGCAACACAATGGAGAAAAGATGGTCTTTTCAACAAATAGTGCTGGACATCTATGCACACAAAAATGAATCTAGACACAGACCTCACCCTTCATAGAAATTAACTCAAAATGAATCAGAGACCCAACTATAAAAGGCAAACCTGTAAATCTCTTAGAAGATAACAAGGAGAAAATCTCTATGACCTTGGATATGGCAAGGAAATTTTAGATACAACACCAAAGGCATGATACTTAAAAGAAGTAACTGATAAATTAGACTTCATTAAAATTAAAAATTTCTGCTCTGTGAAATACAATGCCAAGGGAAATAGGAGAAAATATTTGCAAAAGACATATCTGATAAAGGACTGTTATGCAAAATATAAAAGAACTCTTAAAACTCCACAATAAGGGAAAAAAAACTTGATTTAAAAATAGGCCAAAGACTTTTAAAGACACCTCACCAGAGAAGACATACAGGTGGCAAATAAGCATATGAAAATATGTCCTTTTCTTTACTATTCTCCTTGTCCTGTGTGTTCACTAAGAAAACTGGGTAAAGACCACATTATATATGTTATCAGGGAAATGTAAATTAAAAAATAAGACACCACTACATACCTATTAGAATGGCCAAACCCAGAACATTGACAACCCCAAGTGCTGACGAGAATGTGGAGCAACAGGAACTCTCCCTCACTGCTGGTGGGAATGCAACATGGTATGACCATTTGGAGACAGTTTGGTGGTTTTTTCAAAACTAAACACACTCTCACCATATGATCCAGCAATCACACTCCTTGGTATTTATCCAAAGGAGCTGAAAACTTATGTCCACAAAAAAACCTGCACACAAATGTTTATAGCAGCTTTAATTCATAACTGCCAGAACTTGGAAGCAACCAAGATGGCCTTCAGTAGGTGATGGATAAACAAACTGTTGTATATACATACAACAGAATATTATTCATCAATAAAAAGAAATAAGCTATCAAGCTATGAAAAGAACCTTAAATGCATATTACTAACTGAAAGGAGCCAATCTGAAAAGTCTATGGAGACAGTAAAAAGAACAGTGGCTGCCAGGGGTCAGAGGAGAGGAAGGGATAAAGTAGGCAGAACAGAGGACTTTTTTTTTTTAGTATATTTTTATTGATTTCAGAGAGGAAGGGAGAGGGAGCGAGAGATAGAAACAACAATGTTGAGAGAGAATCATTGATCAGCTGCCTCCTGCACACCCCCTACTGGGGATCGAGCCGGCAACCCAGGCATGTGCCCCTGACCATAACTGAACCGGGACCCTTCAGTCCACAGACTGATGCTCTATCCACTAAGCCAAACTGTCTAGGGCAGAACAGAGGACTTTAGGGCAGTAAAACTACCTGCAAAACACTATAATGATGGATACCTGTCACTGTATATTTGTGCAAATCCACAGAACGTACAACACCAAGAATGAACCTTAGAATAAACTATAGACTTAGGGTAATAATGATGTGTCAACAGAGGTTCAACTCTAACAAATGTATTATGCTGGTGGGGGGTATTGATGATTGAGGAGGCTATGCATTGTGTAGAGGTAAGAGGTATATGAGGAATCTCTGCACCTTCCACTCAAGATTACTGTGAACCATTAACTGCTCTAAAAACTATAGTCTATTTAAAAAATTAAGCTAAGGTTAAACAAAGTATCAATGTGAGCGGGTGTTCATAAGCATGTGTATACACTCACATCTACGTATTTACTAGTATATCACTAAAACAAAATAACTATTTCTCTACACAAAAACACAACATGATATTCATCCTCAGAGCCTAGATTTTTATATCTAATCCTATTCTCCCCACTAAAAAGAACTAGGAGTCTTGGTGTATAAAGAATGAGGGATGGGCCTGAAAAAATGCTGTTACCAAAGAGCAATGCTTGCACATTTTGAGATGATATCAAAAAAGACTCAGAAGCCAATTGAAAAGAGACTCCCACTAGCTACACTCTGACAATTTGAATAAAATTATAATTAGCTAAATCATAATTAACCAATTATAACTAAAACAAGTTTATGAAGCCCTAATTACATAATGATTCTCAAAGAAAAGTGGAATTCCTATTCTTAAGTAACTAGCACTGCATCCAAGTTTTTGTATTCATAAAGGAAAGTACAGAGACTGGTAACAGCCACCACCTCCAATAGGAAGACTGGATTTTCTTACCAATTAAACATAACAAATTGATCCATGGGATGGATATCTTGCTACTTTCCCCATAACCACTAGTAAGACAGCATTCTCAACACTCACACCCCACACATCCCCTATAGAGTGCTCATTTTCATAAATACTCTTCTATTACTACAAATCATTAAAGAAATGTGTCAAGACATGGATTTTACAGGAATAAGAGGCCTTCCAATAAACCCAGGGCCTTGAGACATGCAGAGAAGTTCAAGCCTTGCAGCCAACTTGTGCATGTTTTCAAACTGACTGGAAATGTACGGACTCTTCCCTTTGCTTGGGTTTCTTTGTAGGTTGGTAGTTTTAACAATTGTCCTTTGTCCTTTTCTTTACTATTCTCCTTGTCCTGTGTGTTCACTAAAAGAACTGGGCACAGGCCAAGGACAAAGACAGAGTAAAAACTAATGCATTTGGCTTTATTTAACTTTAGTATAAAAGGCCAGGATGAGAAACAGATCATCCTGCGGCTGTTAAAATCTTTCACTAAACTGTATTTGCCTTGACATCCCATAGGAGATAGTGTGAGGAGATAAGTTTATTTGTGAGGCTTCAGGTAAGAAAAAAATTAGGTTCCGGAATATTAGTTTTGTGGTGATGTTCCAAGCACAGAAGACAGAAGTGAAATGCCTGAGAAAGGACTATACTTGGTGCACTCTGAGAATAGCAAGGAGACCAATGTGGGTGTGGCCCAGGGAGCAAGAGTGGAAGATGTGGTTGGACAGGCAGGTTAACAGAGCGTGAAGATCACGGTAGAGACTTTGGATTTTATTTTAAACTAGAGGCCCGGTGCACAAAAATTTGTGCACTTGGGGGGGGGGGGGCCTCAGCCCGGCCTGTGCCCTCTCACAGTCTGGGACCCCTCGGGAGATAACGACCTGCTGGCTTAGGCCTGCTCCCGAGTGGCAGGGGGCAGGCCCAATCCCTAGGTGCAGCCCCTGGTTGGGCTCAGAGCAGGGCCGATTGGGGAGTTGGGGCGCTGCGCCCTGTCATGCACAGAGCAGGGCAGATCGGGAGGTTGCGATGCCACCCTCAGTCATGCTCAGGGTAGGGCCGATTGGGGGGTTGGGGCGCTGCCCCCTGTCACTCACAGAGCAGGGCCAATCAGGGGGTTGGGGCGCTGCCCCCTGTCACTCACAGAGCAGGGCCCATCAGTGGGGTTGGGGCTCCGTACCCTGTCACGCACAGAGCAGGGTCGATCAAGGATTGGGGAGCTCCCCCCCGTCACTCACACAGTAGGGCCGATAGGGGAGTTGGGGCACAGCCCACTGTCACACACAGAGCAGGGCGGATCAAGGGATGGGGCGCCACACCCTGTCACACTCAGGGCAGGGCCGATGAGGAGGTTATGGCTCCACCCCGTCACACACAGAGCAGGCCTGTGGGGGGGGGTGGGGGGGGCACCCTCTATCACCCACAGAGCAGGGCCGATCAGGGGGTTGGGGCGCCGCACCCTGTCACACACACAGCCGCAGGGCGATCAGGGGGTTGGGGAGCTCCCCTCTATCAGGCACAGAGCAGGGCTGATCAGGGGGTTGGGGGGCCTTCCCGTCATGAACAGAGCAGGGCAGATAGGGAGGTTGTGGCCCCGCCCCCTGTCACACACAGAGCAGCAGGGCGATCAGGGGGTTTGGGCGCTGCCCCATCACATTGATCCCGGTGCCGGGAGACCTCGCGGCTCCACTGATCCCGGTGCTGGGAGGCATATTACCCTTTTACTATATAGGATAGAGGCCTGGTGAATGGGTGGGGGCCGGCTGGTTTGCCCTGAAGGGTGTCCTGGATCAGGTTGGGGGTCCCACTGGTGTGCCTGGCCAGCCTGGATGAGGGGATGATGGCTGTTTGCATCTGGTCACACACCCTTTAGGGTGGGGGTCCCCACTGGGGTGCCTGGCCAATCTGGGTGAGGGGCTGAGGGCCATTTTCAGGCTGGCAGGTGACTGAAGCTCCCAACCTGTCCTTTTTTCCTTTTTTTTTTTTTTTTTTTTAAATATATTTTATTGAGTTTTTACAGAGAGGAAAGGGGAGAGATAGAGAGATAGAAACATCGATGAGAGAGAAACATCCATCAGCTGCCTCCTGCACACTCCCCACTGGGGATGTGCCCGCAACTAAGGTACATGCCCTTGACCGGAATCGAACCCGGGACCCTTCAGTCCGCAGGCTGACGCTCTATCCACTGAGCCAAACCGGTTTTGGCTCCTTTTTTTTTATTCTGGGCCAGCTTTAGCTCTGAGGCTCGGCTCCAGCTAAGAGACCTCTGCTGCTGAAAGCAGGTTTCTGGCCTTTGTTTACCTTCTGTATTTGAAACAATGTTGCGGTCCTGCTGGCTGAAGCCCGGGGTTTTGTTTAGCTTCTATATTTGTTACAATGTTGCTTAGAGTGCAGCTGAGAGGCTGGCAAGACAGGCGGGGAAGCTTGGCTTCCTCCCTCACTGAAGCAGGCAAGCCTCCCTGTTCGCATCAGCTGCCTGGCTGCCGTCCGCCATCTTGGCTGGCAGTTAATTTGCATATCGCCCTGATTAGCCAATGGGAAGGGTAGCGGATGTACGGCTAATTACCATGTTTCTCTTTTATTAGATAGGATATCACTGGAAGCTTTAGATGGTTGACAGAAGAGAAAGAGAAGACTCTTACTTTGGGTTTGAAAAGATCACTCTGGCTATTATGTGAAGAACAAGACTAGATTGGGGCTATAGTAAAAGCTGTGAGAGCAGTTAGGAAGTTCTTACAACCCTCCACGTGAGAAGTGGTGATGGCAAGTACTGGAGGGGCAGCAGTGAAGGAGGTGACAGTGTTGTAACTAAGGCTATATTGTGAAAGTAAAACCCAGAGGACTTTCCAATGGGCTTCATACAGTAATCATATACTGCCTAACAACGCACAAGAGAAATGCGTGCGTAGGCAACATCTTCACTGTGTGAGCTCACGGAGTGCACCTACACCAACCTGGGGGGTGGAGCCTACTACTGTAACTGTATGTGCATACTTTCATTCGACCGACGGCACAGTAGGTGTGTTCACATCACGTCACCCCAACATGCGAGTAATTGTTGCACTACAACATTATGATGGCCCTGACATCACTAAACAATAGGAATTTTTCAGCTACAGTATAATATTATGAGACCACCGTTGTATGTGCCATGTATCATTGTCAAAAACACTGTTATGTGGCCCATGATTGTATTTTTATTTCTTAAGATTTTTTAATTGATTTTTAGGAGGAGGAAGGGAGGGGGGGAGAGATTTGAGGAGAGAGAGAGATCAATGTAAGAGCAGAACATCAATCCAGTCCGGCCAGTGTGCTCAGTGGTTAAGCATGGACCCATGCATCAAGAGGTCACCTGTTTGATTCCTGGTCAGGGCACATGCCTGGGTTGCAGGCTTGATCCCCAGCGGGGTACATGCAGGAAACAGCCAAAAGATGTTGATGTTTCTCATCAATGTTTCTATTTCTCTCTCCCTCTCCCTTCCTCACTCTCTAAAATCAATAAAAGCAAATAAAAATTAAAAGAAAAACACGATCTGGCTACGTCCTGCACTCCCCCTACCAAGGATCAAGCTCACAACCCAGGAATATGCCCTGACTGGGAATCAAACCAGCCCCCTCTTGGTGCAGGGGACAATGCTCAACCAACTGAGTCATACCCTGCCATGGCTCCATTATAATCGTTTTTAATTTTCCATTGATTTTTTTAGAAAGAGTAGAAGGGAGTGGGGGAGGGGGGAGAAAGAGAGAGAGAGAAAGACAGATAGACAGACACATCAATTGGTTGCCTCTTGCACACACCCCAACCAGGCCTAGGGATCGAACACAACCCTTCGGTCCCTAGGCCAAAGCTCTAATCATGGAGCCATGCCCTGGCTGGTTTGGCTCAGTGGATAGAGCATCAGCCTGCAGACTGAAGGGTCCCAGGTTCGATTCCAGACAAGGGCACATGACTGGTTTGTGGGTTCGATCCCCAGTAGAGGGCATGCAGAACCCTCTCTGAAATCAATAAAAAATGTTTAATCATGGGACCACCATAATCTTATGGGACCACTGTTGTTATGTGCTGTCAGTCACTGACCAAAACACTGTTATGTGGCCCATGACTATATGTTTAGCCTGAATAACACATGATGTCACTTACTGAGGTGGAAACACTGAGAGAGAAGGTTTTGGGATGATAATAAATAGTTCCACAGAGGACACATTAACTTTGAGATCTTCTTTACACATATTAAAGATGGTAAGGCCCTGGACGGTTTGGCTCAGCGGATAGAGTGTTGGCCTGCAGACTGAAGGTTCCCAGGTTCGATTTCGGTCAAGGGCACATGCCTGGGTTTGTGGGCTCGATCCCCAGTGGGGGACATGCAGGAGGCAGTGGGTCAGTGATTCTCTCTCATCATTGATGCGTCTCTCTCCCTCTCCCTTCCTCTCTCTGAAATCAATAAAAAAAAAAATTTTTTTTAAAGAGAGGTAAAAAGGAAGCTAAAGATATAGGTTGTGTTTGAAGCAAGAAAAGAGGTGATAATATAATTTTTAGAGTCACCAGCATATAGATAATATTTAAAGTAACTGAAATGAATGAGACCGCCTAATGTATGGGAGAATGAGCAAAACAGAGTGAAGAGAGACCAGAGAGGAAGGAAGAAGGTAAGAGGATGTGGTATCCTGAAAGTCTTGGGGTGTGTGGGTTTTGGTGGGTTTTTTTAATTGTTTTCAAAGAAGAAGGGAGAGGGAGAGATAGAAACATCAAGAGGAGAGAAAGCATCATTGATCAGCTGCCTCCTGCATGCTCCCTACTTGGGATCGAGTTCAAACCCCTGGCATGTGCCCTGACTGGGAATCTAACCGAGACCTCCTGGTTCATGGGTCAATGCTCAACCACTGTACCACACTAGCCAGTCTTTTTTTTTTTTTTAAAGGTCCAATCCTGAAGGTGGCTAGCTTCAGGAAACAGTACTGCGTAGTGAAGGTGAGCGTGGCAATATGACATCCTTGGTGACATTGACAAAAACAATGTCAGCAGAGTAGGAGGAAGAAAACCTGACAGAAGTGGGTTCATGAGAAAATGGTCAAAAATAAGTTGCAGCAATGTTTGCTATAAAAAATGAGCAAAGAAGCAATATAGAAGCTGAAAAGGGACGTTTGATCAAGGGAAGGTATTTGTGCTCAAATGCTCATGGTAATGACCCCCCGGGAGAAGAATTCATGATGCCAAGGAAAACTGAAGGTCCGTAACAAATGCAAGGGGACAGACTCCAGGACACAAGTGTAAGATCGGCCTTACCCATTCTGGCAACAGGGGCGGTGGAATGTATAGGTAGAGATGCAAGCAGGAAAGACTTGACAGGAGTGAATGTGGAATTTCTTTCCTGGTTGCTTCTATTTTTTTCCATTGAAGTAATAAGCAAGATGATGGATTGAAGAATGAAAACAATGGGAGGACATGTTAGAAGGTTGAAGAAGAGTGAAGGCGGTTCAAGAATCATCACTGATAACAGGAGAAAGAATGTCTAAGTAAAAGCGGGATGAGGGGAGGGCAGCAATCATGACCTTCTTGTGATTTGAGGTCATAAATTTAAAATGAAACTAGTTGGCAAGTTTATGGTGTTTTCCTGTCGAAAAATGCAGAATGTGGGTTTTGTTATGAAGGCAAAGCAGTGGGAGAAACGGCAAAGGAGTTGAGGGTACGTAAGAGAATGACTACAGGGATGGGTCAGAGCATCTGACCTGGAAAAGGATGGTAACAAACCGTGTTGGTAAGATCACCGGATTGGAGAACTCGACATGGCTGGTGTGGACATTAGGAGACAGTGAGCTGGGAAAAGAAGAGGCAGTATTTACAGGGAACAATTGTTGAAAGTGAGATTTTGGAAGTGAAACAGTGATACAATGGCAAAGGCAAAAGCATGACCCTAAGAAGAAGTGGCTGGGATGGGCTGGAGAATAAGATATTTTAGGGCAGAGGTTCTCAACCTGTGGGTAGCGACCCCTTTGGGGGTCAAACGACCCTTTCACAGGGGTCGCCTAAGACCATGAGAAAACATATATAATTACATATTGTTTTTGTGATTAATCACTATGCTTTAATTATGTTCAATTTGTAACAATGAAATTGGGGGTCACCACAATATGAGGAATGTATTAAGGGGTCGCGGCATTAGGAAAGTTGAGAACCACTGTTTTATGGCATCAAGGAGCTAAGGGTCTGGGTATTGAATAGATTATAAAAATTGGCAACAGGAGCCCTGACCAGCGGGCTCAGTTAGTTGGGCATTGCCCTGAGCACTGAAAGGTTGCCAGTTCGATTCTGGGTGAAGGCACATGCCCAGTTTGCAGACTCAACCCCCAGAAGGGCAGCTGTCCATGTTTCTCTCTCATTGATGTTTCTATCTCTCTCTCCATCTCCCTTTCTCTCTCTCTGAAATCAGTAAAAACATATGTTTTTAAATCGGCAATGGGAGCCCTAGCTCGTTTGGCTCAGTGGATAGAGCGTCGGCCTGCAGACTGAAAGGTCCCGGGTTCGATTCCGGTCAAGGGCACCTGCATGGGTTGTGAGTTCTATCCCCAGTGTGGGGCTTGTAGGAGGCAGCTGATCAAGGATTATCTCTCATCACTGATGTTTCTATATCTCTCTTCCTCTCTGAAATCAATAAAAAATTAAATAAAAATTAAAAAATTAAATAAAATTGGCAATGGGAAAAGCAGAGGAGAGTAGGAAGGCAGGTGCTCAAGTGTCAGAGAATGCGGGTGAGTTCTCAGAAGGCTGCTAATCAGTGCAACCCGAGGGACCTGTGGGCCATTCTGAAATGTCACTTAGAACTTTGAAGATTTTCACCTAGGAAATAACTGTATACAGTACAGAAAAAATTAAATTAAGGGGGAAAAGTCATACAAAAAATAACTGGAAAACTTATATAAATCCAAGTTTAAAGTAATATGGTGATAAATGTCCACCAAAAAGTGAAATGCAGAATTCTGATCATCCAAGCTTCCCTTGTGTCACTCTACCTAACCAGACCCTGCTGGAAAAAGAGATGAGAATTGCAGAATATTTGAAAGCTTTCCAAGAATTGTAACTATATAGTAGCAACACATTTGACACCAAAAATATTGTATGGAAAATTATAATTTAAAAGATATAGCACTTTTTAACTTTTCTCTAAAAACTGCATGACATTCTATAAGCATCAAGAAGGCATTCAATTTCAGAGAAAAAGCCTGACACTGTATCTAAATTCTATTCAACGGCTGCTAAAAACATTGCCAGTGAGAGACCATCTCACACAAACATCGTCTGAATACAGCATGGAATCTCATCCCTTTGACAACTTATAAAACCACCAACCTTGTGTAAATTTTGGAAACTACTTTGGGCAAGCTACTCTATTCTACCTTTTGCAGACACCTAACAGTCCAGCAGACAGACTAGAATATATTTGGTCTCTTGTAACCTAGCACTGCACAATATTACTACGGAACTTTTACTCCCCCCACCACACACAATAACACCATCAGCTTTAAACAAACACTACAGGTTCATAACCCAGAAATATACTACGAGCTGTCATCCTAGTAGCCTAGACTTACTCTTTATTCCAGTTTTAATTTCCTTTAATAAAACATTTCTCTACAGATATTAAATAATTTCTACTAAATCAGGACTGTAGGGAAAAAAAGAGTAATCCGTTTTTTCACTTCATCGTGACTTCTCAAATTATTTCAGTACAGAAAATTTCAGAAATCAGTATACAGACAAATGCTAATTGTGCAAATTATTACGTGCATTTTCATTAAGTTCCAATACCTGTTTCCACAATATTTTCTGTTTCTGCTGTCTCCAGACCATCCATGCTGTCCTCATCTTCCACTGTAGTTTTTCCTCTACTTCGAGGCCTACAAAGAAATAAATATATATGTATAGTTAAATATTAAATTTTAAGGCTCAGAATTAAACTCAATGTAAAGCACCAATTGTAGGTACACAAAATAAACATTTCTAACATTTTACTATATTAAATAGTAATATAATACTTTACAGTCATTTCCCCCTCAAATTCTGATGTGCCTTTCACCTGCATGTGAGGACAGGCCCTGATTACTAAGTCTGTGCCATCATAACTCACTTTCTCAATTACTCTGCATTTTAGGCTTTGTCTCTGGTTTAGCTAATCTTCTGATGCTGCCCTCTGTCTACAGTCTTGGTCTTTGATCACCCAGTGCAGTGGTTCTCAACCTTCCTAATGCCGCGACCCTTTAATACAGTTCCTCATGTTGTGGTGACCCCCCAACCATAAAATTATTTTCATTGCTACTTCATAACTGTAATTTTGCTACTGTAAACAATATGTAATTACTATATATGTGTTTTCCGATGGTCTTAGGCGACCCCTGTGAAGGGGTCGTGACCCACAGGTTGAGAACTGCTGACCTAATGGGTTCCTTTCAAAGTTCATACACCAGGTTATACCACTACATCTAATATTAAGGAGTGATGCCCAGACAGATGTATTTTTAAGAAAGCAATGCACACCCTGTCAACCACTCAAAGAGAAAAAATTCTAAGTAGTAAGCAAGATTTAGTCATAGCAACCTTGCAAGTGTGATAAAATTTAACTTATAAACACTTCAGTGAAGTAAACATACGAGCTGTGGGATCCCAATCGGGTTGCTCAGTGGTTGAGCATCCACTCATGCACCAAAAGGTCGCTGGTTCGATTCCCAGTCAAGGAACATGCCCAGGTTGCGGGCTTGATCACCAGTGAGAGGTAGAGGTGGTATAGGAGGCAGCTGGTCGATGTTGATGTTTCTCTCTCATGGATGTTTCTCTCTCTCTCCTTTCTCCCTCCCCCTTCCTCTCTCTTTTAAAAATCAATAAAAACATTTTTTTAAAGTGTTGTGGTAAAATGGGATTCTTTGACCCAAGCAATTAAAAAAAACTAATGTCTTTAAATTTTTTCATGTCTCGTAAATAAGGGATAGAAATGAGTCAAAAAATTGAAACAAATAAAAAACATGACATTACATATTTTAAAAACTTAGAAACTGGCAAAGCAGTATTCAGATTTCAGCACATTAAATTATTACTTAAAAAGAAAAAATACAAATGAACTCAGTATTTAGTTGAGAAGCATTAAAAGAATAAAAAAATAAGAAATAAAGCATTGATATGGAAAAATAAAGCAAAAGGCTGTTTTAAACAGTAGGAAATCCATTCAAATCTTATTTAGTACACTCAGCAATTAAAACAAGTAAAGGAGATATAATAATTTTTAAATAAGAATTTTTAAGAGTTAAAGTGTTCAAAGTCCCAATGGGTTTTATAAATGAATTACTGCACACTGTCAAAAGGTCATCTCTACCCCAAAAATACAATTAAAAAGAAACACCTGAACCAAAACCCTAATAAATATAGCAAAAAATATATAGATAAAAAAAAGTATTGCCCTAGCCAGGGTGGCTCAATTGGTTGAGCATCATCCCATGCACCACATGGTCCCTGGGGTTCGATTCCCCATCAAGGCACATACCCGGGTTGTGGGCTCGATTCCCAGTAGGGGGGTGTAGGAGACAAACAATCATAGATATTTCTCTCCCTCTCCATTCCTCTCTCACAAATCAACAAAAACGTATTTTCAAAAACCTAAAAATATGAGTAAATATAATCAAATTACAAGCATGATTTAATATTAGAAATTTGTCAATATAACACACAAGGTCAAACAGCCAAAACAGCATCATTTCAAATTTCATGAGGGGAGGGGAGAAAGAGGCAGAACTAAATATGAGATTTCAAAGACTTAATGTCCATATTAATCTTATAAATTAAAACTAATCTGAGTTCCTAAAATAATATAGGAGACTTCTACTTAAAGTTACATGGAAGTAAGAATATTCAAAATTATCCTCAAGCCATTAACAAGAAAACCAGAAAAAATATAAGAAACAGCCATTATCAGACACTGGACAACAGGCAGGGACAGGACTGGAGTCCCTGAACAAAGGGAAATAAACAAGGCGAACTCTGCTATCACAAAAACTGTCTGCATGGAGTTAATTTAAACTCACCAGAGAGTGGCACTCCGAGACGGGCAGTTGTACTGAAAAGGGGAGACAAATCATCAGTCCAGGAGGCTAAAAGAGGTTACAAATTATGGGACAGAATTGCTGTGCTGTGTAGTGGAAAGAGCTCTCCAGAACCCTGCATGAGGTTACCTGTGAGTTTTTATCTGCATACGCACCTGTATAATTGTGCTGTAAAACCCCCTAAGGCTGAACAAGAACACCTTCAGAAAAAGGACAATTATAGGAGAGTTGCAATACAAGCAAGCCCCAAAGTTCACAGAGTGCTAAGAAAGACCTCATTGACTATGCATTCAGTAGAGACCACAGTGGAACGCATCTTCAGGAGTAGGGCTAACAAATGCTATTCTAGACCTAAAAGAGCTGACAAGTAAGTCTCAACAGAAGCCAAATGATCCACAACTAACTTCCCTGACAGGCAAGAAAAAAAGTTCAACACTTATGAAAGCATTACAATAAAATCTAGCTGTTAGCAACCACAAAATCACAGTATGAGGAATCCAATAAAATTTTACAAAGAAGCAAAAAAAAAAAAAAAAAGGTCAGTCATAATCAGAATAAAAATCAAAGAATAGAAATAGAAAACAACAAAAATGACAAAAAGGACAAGACTGGACATTAAACCAGCTATAGCAATATGCCTCATACGCTCAAGAATGTAATAGAAAATGAATATGAGAGAAATAGAATACATTAAATATAAACAAAATGGAACTCATAGAGGTACATTAAAAGATAACCTCAGCATTGGCTGGTGTTGCTAAATGGTTAGAGCATCAGCCCTCACACCTAAGGGTCTCAGATTCAATTCCCAGTCAAGGGCACATACCTGGGTTTCAGGTTCGCTCCCTCCCAGCAGGAGGCAATCAATTGATGTCTCTCGCACATCAATATTTTTTCTCTCCCTCTCTCTAACTTTCTCCCCCTCTCTTCCTCTTTTCCTACCTTCCACTCAACAACAAAAAGATAACATCTAATAAAAATTTCACTTTGAAAGATTAACATCTGATTAGAAATAGCAAAATAAAGATAACTGACCTTAAAGACATAGCAAAAAAAAAAAAAAATCTATCCAAAATTAAAGGACAAGTGAAAAAGGACAAACAGCTACAGGTGGCTTTACTGATTAATTCTATTAAACATTTAAGAAATAATACTAATCCTATACTATCTTCAGGATGTACTGGAGGAAGGAATACTTCCTAACTCATTCTATGAAGTAGGCATTACGCTGACAGCAAAATCAAAGACACAATCAACATCCATCATGAACAAAAATCCTGTTTCACAGAATTTTAAAAAGGGCATTCTACCACCCATTTTCCCGATATTAAAATTACCATACCAAATCAAACTAAGAAAAATGTAAGAAAAAAATTACAGCCTGTCTTTTCACTAAAAACATACAAAAAATCTCAAGCAAGGGGCTCCAGTTCTATATATGATTTAGAAATATGCCACTCACTGAATGCAAATGAAAATAATATATGGAACAACTATTTTGAGTTTCCTTAACCAGTTAACTATCATGCATCCAAAACGCAAACCATCTCCACATGCCACAGTATTTTGAATTTAATTAAAAAAATCAATTTGCGATGAATATTATAAAAATAAATATATTACTCACAATTCGGATGTTCTTGAATGTTTTCAGCTGAAAATTCTCACGAAAAATAATTTTAAAGTTGGTCAAGGCTGCCACTTAGGGAAAACATTTTTTTTTATAGGCGCACGTGGCACGTGGGGAAGGTCCACTGCTTGCATCTACAGATGCTTATGGCATACAATGGGTTAAAAATACCTAACATGCCCAGCCGGTGTGGCTCAGTGGTTGAGTGTCGACCTATGAACCATGAGATCACAGTTCAATTCCCGGCAGAACATATGCCCAGGTTGCAGCTTAATCCCCAGTAGGGAGCATGTAGGAAGCAGCCAATCAATGATTCTCTCTCACCATTGATGTTTCTGTATCTCTCCCTCTCCCTTCCCCTCTGAAATCAATAAAAATATATTTTAGAAAGGAAAAAAAAATCCTAACAGCAGGTTGATCGGGAACAAACACCAAAATGCAAAGTATTGCCAAAATGTCACTGACTTCACTGTTTTACCTCTCCAGTATCCCCTGTACTGAATGAACTCAATGCAGTTTGAAACCTAGAAGAGCGTGCATAGGAGGTGTGAGCGCCTGAGCTGATCTGCAACCTGTCCATGGTGGGCCTGACCCTAACCAGTACAACAAGACTTTCCGAAGTGAACTAACAGATGTCCAGCAAGGTCCCAGGGTGACTGCTTGGTGCTGCACACACACAGTACAGGCAGACAGCATCTGTCACATGCCCATGAGACAAGTGATCGTTTTCTCGTTGGCTTCTTTGGACATAACACTCTCCTAAAACTTCTCCCATATTTTTCCTTCTGCTGGTTCCGCTTCCTCTTTATTGACCTCTAAATGGTAGAGTGCCCAGGGCTCGGGCACAAAGTCTCCTCTCCACACGCAAAGGCTCATTCCCTGGGCACTCTCACCCAGTCTCTTGACATTTATACTGTTATTGACCCAAATTCCTCCACTCCCTACCTGTCCACTGTTAACTCATATTTAACTGTCTACCCAACAGCTCCACTTGGATTCAAACAAGCATTTCAAAGTTAACATGTCAAAAACCAAATCTGATTCCACACTTGCTCTTTCTCCAGTGTTTCCTATCTCAGTAAAGTGTGACACCAATCACCCAAGTAGCTCAGCTTCATAATTTTCGATTCCTCTCTCTCATGCCTCATATATCCCATCAGCAAATCCTGTCAGCTCTGCCTTCAAGACACGTTCCAGTTACACTGTGTTACACTGTCAACAGCCTCATGTCACCATGGGTTTTTGTTACTATTACAACTGGGAATTATGTAACTCACCTTTACTGAGTATTCAGTATGTAAGAGACACTCGTATTACCATCTCTATTTACATTTGAAAAAGTGAAGTTCAGAGAAGATAATGGCTATGCCCAAATTTCATGGCTCTAGCTCCATAGCAAAGCATTCTTAACCACTGCCGATACTGCAATTAGTGGCCTCCGTTTCCACTCTCACTGGCCTATAGGCTCTCCGAACAATTATTAATGATAATTTAAAACCTTAAATTAAATCAGGTCACTCGTCCTTCCTCTCAGTGGCTACTCATCACACCCAGAAAAAATCCTCCACGGCCTACGTGATGTGGCTGTCCGGGTTCCCTCCGAGGTCATGCATGAGCACTCCTCCTTCCACACCACGGCCCTGCTGCACTGCCCTTCCATAAGCACACCGAAGATGTTCCCCTTTAAAGCCTTTGCATAGTTACCTACTGTTTTATCAATCTGTCTCTTCAACTGGAATGAAATCTCCATGAGTGTCAGAACTCTGTTCTATTCACTACCACACTTCCAATGCCTAACAGTGCCAGCCGTATCACAGGCACTCAAAACAGGCTTTGCTGAATGAACACAACAGTTCTACAACTCGGGAGGAAAATATACATTTAATAACAAGAATTGAGATAGCTACCTAACCATTCTAAAGATGCAAATTATAGCCCGGCTGGTGTGGCTCAAAGGTTGGGTGTTGACCCAGGAACCAAGAGGTCACCAGTTCGATTTTTAGTCAGGGCACATGTCTGGGCTGCAGATTTGATCCCCAGTAGGGGGTGTGCAGGAGGCAGCTGATTGTGATGCTTCCCTCTCATCGATGTTTCATTCTCTCTATCCCTCTCCCTTCCTCTCTCTATAAAATTCAATAAAAACATATTTTAAAATATAAAATAAAGATGCAAATATAATTCTGCTTCCCACTGAGCAGAAAAATAAAATTTCATATGGGGTCAAACTTTGTTTGTTTATTTATTTAATCCTCACCTGAGGATATGTTTATTGATTTAGAGAGAGAGAAAGGGGGTGGGGAGAGAAATATCAATGTGAGAGAGAAACATGGATCAGTTGCCTCCCATAAGCATCCTGACCAGGGATCAAACCTGCCACCTTTTTGGTATACAGGCCAATGTTCCAAATAAGCCACCTGGCCAAGGACTGGGGTCAAACTTTAAAAGTAAGCCATGTAACCTAATACTAAATGTTTGTCATTAAGGTAAATAAAGAAAAAATAAGAACTTTTAATACCACAAGGGAACAGACAAAACTGTCATCATTGGCAAATAACACCACCAACATCTATTAAAACACACAGGTTAATTAACTGAAAAGTGAAGAGTTCTCGAAGATTGTCAGATCTACACGGTAATAAAAACATCAACAACTTTCCTGTACTTCATGCTGTACAAACAGCAGCGATAATCATTTCAAATGCAATGAAACAATCAAGTTACTAGGAATCACTTCAATGAAAAACATAATAAACCTATTCATGAACATAAAGGGAAAAAAACAAGTAAACAGAGAAAACCTAATATAAAAAGGAACAAAGGATTCAAATAAGCCATGTGTAGACAAAATGATTCAACCTAGAAATATGACAAAGTGTTCAACTTCACCAAGTAATCAGGGAATTCAAACAGTGAGATGGGAAATGAAAAACACTGATACTACCCAGGGACAGTGGGAACACAGAAGAGACAAAGGCTCGCACACAACAGCTGCAGGGGTGTGAATACTGGGCAGTGGTCGGCAAACTGCGGCTCGCGAGCCACATGCGGCTCTTTGGCCCCTTGAGTGTGGCTCTTCCACAAAATACCACGTGCGGGTGTGTATGTACAGAGTAATTGAAACTTCGTGGCCCATGCGTACAAGTTGGTATTTTGTGGAAGAGCCACACTCAAGGGGCCAAAGAGCCGCATGTGGCTCGCGAGCCGCAGTTTGCCGACCACTGGTGTAGTGTATACCGGAAGGCAATTTAGCAACACGTATCAAATATAAGATATTCACATCATTTGCTCTGTCAGTTTCATGTCTAGAACTCTACCCAACTTCACATGCATAAATATCTAGATAATATATATATATATGAGGACGTTCACTATAGAACGAACAACATAAAAGCTGGTTGAGGGGATACTGAAACAAAGTATGTGCTAGCCATTCAATGATTTTCAGTCTCTGACCACTACAAACAATAAGGAAGTCCTATTTGTAATAATAAAGACAGACCTCTAAGACATCGTTTAATGAGAAAAAGTGCATTACAGAATATACATGATTCCATGAAAGTTTTGTAAGTGTACATGCATGTATAAATAAGCATTTGGGCTTTATAACCATGTGTGTTTACACATCAAAAACACACAGCAAAACAGAATGACAGGCACTGAACTGGTACAGTGCTCTGCTCTGGAGGCATGAAGGAAAACCGAGGGCCAAGAAGGCCTTTCGACTCCTGGTGAGTTCTTTATAAAAGCACACATTCACCTATCATTTATAGGGGGGGAAGGGTTAAGAGATGTTTTTCCTTGGGAACCACTGGGAGAGCGCTTTATCTTTTATGCTCTAGTGGTTCAGGGATTATTTCTAATCCCACTCGATATAGCAAACCTTCCAAAATAACGTATCTCACGACAGTCCTTAGGAGTCATATGCAAAAATAAAGGACTAGTTTACGGTGTTTGGGGTTTGTTTATAATAATAGTTAGAAATGCCTCTGTGATTAAAGCCTATGGCCTGATTGTCAACCTGTGATACTTGTAACCATTAGGAGACCACATAATACCAAACCACCAGGAAACTGAAAAATTGTGCCAATCATTCAGATTTAAAAAAAAAATCCCTGTGACTATTCTGTTCAATAATTTGACATCTATCTTGTGTATGAACATATGTATATACAATACATACCTACACAACAAAAATTAAGTCACTACATTACTGTTCTATGGTCAGAATATAACTTGCCCTTTAAGCCACCTAAAATATGTCACTTACTGAATAATATTAAATAATTTTTCTTAAAAATATTACTAATACAGTAGTGTTTTTAAAGAGAAAAAACAACCACATTCTCAATAGAAAAACAAAGAATAATAAATAATATGACCAGCAATTTTAAATAATGAAATGGACTTTAAACACAAAATATTCAACCTCACTAACAATTTTAGAAATGGAAATTAAAGCAAAGAGATATCATTTTACAAATCAAAAGAGCAAAGGGTGATAATGCCCTCATCTGGACATGTTACAGGAAAACATATGGTAGAGTATGAATGTAAATTGGACAACCAAACAGACAATATCCTAAATACAGAGCATATAGAATGCAGCTCTTATTTAGTCTCTTGTGTCAAAAGGTTTTAGAGGAAAATCCTCCGGTATTATAAAGACTGAAATGTCATGGAAGTAATTGTCAGGGTAAATTTGTGTAGCAATAGGACATTATAGGCAAAACAAAGGAAAACATCAAGAGTTTGCAACTAGCCCTAACCAGTTTTGCTCAGTGATAGAGCGTCGGCCTGCGGACTCAAGGGTCCCAGGTTCGATTCCGGTCAATGGCATGTACCTTGGTTGCGGGCACATACCCAGTAGGGAGTGTGCAGGAGGCAGCTGATCAATGTTTCTCTCTCATCGATGTTTCTAACTCTCTATCCCTCTCCCTTCCTCTCTGTAAAAAATCAATAAAATATATTTTAAAAGAAAAAGAGTTTGCAACTACATAGCTAATAATAATCACAGGAAGCCTAAGCCATAATTACCATAAATAAAACTTCCTAATAAATACCTAAAGATATTGTTTTTATTGTTGTTTATTTTTACCACTCTGCAACTGAAGAATTTACAGTAGTGTACAGGATCTATCTATATAAAAGCCTAAGTGACTATCACAACCGAACAGACAACCAAACAGGCTGCGTGGGGCAACCCAGCCAGCAGGGGGGTCAGTTAGGGGTGACCAGGTCGGCAGGTGGGGCAGTGAGGGGCGGTCAGGCCCGCAGGCAGAGGCGTTTAGGGGTGATCAGGCAGGCAAGGGGCAGTTAGGGGCAATCACACAGGCAGGCAGGTAAGCGGTTAGGAGCCAGCAGTCCAGGATTGTGAGAGGGATGTCCCGGATTAGAGAGGGTGCAGGCTGGGCTGAGGGACACCCTCCCCCGTGCACAAATTTCATGCACTGGGCCACTAGTTTTCAATAATAGACAGTTGTGAAGTTTGAGCATCTGTTAAGAATGACAGTTCAAAACACAGAAATGCAAAGCACAAGGAAGAGATCCATGCAGAGATCAATATTTCAGAAGGGCCTTGAATTAAAAAATTACAAACTAAACTCACATTTTGTTTACCTGAAATTTTTTAAGTAAGACTTCTTGCAGGGAAGGGTACATGGGAACTGTACTTTCCGCGCACTTCTATAAACCTAAAACTATCCTTAAAAATTAAATCTATTTTTTTTAACGTATTGAGCCATTTTTTAAAAACTCCTTGTGGTCTAATAAACTATTTCCAAAATAACTTTTTGTGGTGAAATATAGAAAACAGGATAAAGAAAAGCACAAAAATCAATGCGGGAAAAGGACATTTTTTACAAAGGATCAAGAATCAAAACTGCACCAAATTTCTCAGCTGAAAAATAGAAAGTAGAAAACAAACATGGAGGGGAGGAAAGGATTTAACAAATAATGAGTATAAAATAAAATGATAGAAATATCTCCAGCCTGGCTGGTGTGGCTCAGTGGTTGAGCATCAACCTATGAACCAGGAGGTGATGGTTCGACTCCTGGTCAGGGTACCTGCCAGGTTGCAGGCTCGATCCCCAGTGTGGGGCATGCAGGAAGCAGGTGATCAATGATAACCTCTTATCATTGATGTTTCTATCTCTCTCTCCCTCTCTGAAGTAAAAAAATATATATTTTTAAAAAAGAAATATCTCCAAACACATCAGTAGTTATAAATTATCAATAAGCAATGATTATAAAACATGTAAAGTCCCCAGCAGAAAAACAAAAATTACCAGACCAGATTTCTCGACAAAAGAGTTTTAAACTATGAAGAGACATCTAAGCATAAAGGCAAAATATAGTGGAATATAAAGTTAGAGAAAAAAAGATTTAAAAGATGTTCAATCTTCCCAGCCGGTGTGGCTCTGTGGCTGAACGTCATCGACCTACGAACCAGAAAGTCATGGGTTCAATTCCCAGTCAGGGTAGAAGCAGGGGTTGCAAGCTCAATCCCCAGTAGGGGGTGTGAAGGTAGCAGTTGATCAATGATTCTCTCTCCTCATTGATGTTTCTTTCTCTCTCTCTCTCTCTCTCTCTCTCTCTCTCTCTCTCTCTCTCTCTCTTCCCCTTCCTCACTGAAATCAATAAAAATATATTTTGTTAAAAAAAGGTATTCAATCTCAGAGACCATCAGAAAAATGATATCTACAACAATATTAAGATATTTCTCGCCTACTATCTTGGGAATGTTTTAAATCTGATCATAAATCTGGTGTAAAAAAACAACAAGCAACTTTTACTAAAGGAAGCATGAATTGGTGCCATCGTTTAGAAAAACATTCAGCATTACCCAGTAAAGCTGACATGTACATACCTAAAATGCACTGGCATGGTTTTAACCATAACTGCGAGTAAGAGATTTTAAATTATGACCAAGCACATATATAAAATTCCATACAAAAGTAAAACTATCTTTCAAAGTGGGGGGCAAATTTGTGAAAAATAAAACTGAGGTTTTTGTACCAGCAAAAGATGCCAACCAGTTAACTCTAAAGACTCAGGAAGGAAGTTTCCAGAAGGAAAATCTGAGACCTAAGAGGGAATGGACAAACATGGACTGCAAGAAAGCAGACTAACAATAATGTCTGATTTCGGGGGCTCCCAAAGGACTGAGACAATGTACAACAAGAGCATGTGAGGCAGGAGGCAGGGTAGTCCTAAGGGAAGCATTTGACATGGTTATCGTTCGGAGTAAAATGAATTATTGATTCATGTTCCATTTTAGATATATATTTATGCTAATATTTCTAGAGTAGACACAAAAACAATGCAGATAGAATGTGTAACTACCAAAGGGGAAGCATGGAATAAAAAAAATCTCAATCCAGAAGTGAAAATGAATACACAGCAGTTATGTATATGAACAGAGATGAATCCCACCAAAGGAGAAAAGCAAGTTGCAGAAGACTGTATACCAACCACATATACAATATACCTGGTATGATTCCACTATGACAAAGTTTAAAAGCAGGCAAACTAAGCCTAACTTATATAAGAATACATATAGACGTGGTTTTTAAAAACTATAAGGACCAAGAAAAGGTTAAACACAAACTTCAGTGTGATTACTCTGAATGGGAAGTCGGGGTGTGACCAAGGAGAGGTATTTAGGGGACTTCAAAAAATATTGGGTAATATTATATTCTTAAACTACAAGGGAGGTAACACAAGTGCTTGTTATTTTTTAAACTAAACTATATAATCCTATCTAATAATAGACAAACATGGTAATTAACCGTACCTCTGACATGCTTCCAATCAGCTAATCAGGGCTATATGCAAATTAACTGCCAGCCAAGATGGCGACCAGCAGCCAGGCAGCTGAAGCAAACATGAGGCTTGGTTGCCCCGGCGATGGAGGAAGCCAAGGTTCCCCGCCTGCCGCAGCCCAGCTCTGAGCTGCACTCTAAGAAACAATGTTGCAATTATAGAAACTAAACAAAACCCCTGAAACCTGCTTTCAGCCGTCAGAACTGGAGCAAGCAAGACCGCAACAATGTTTCAATTATAGAAGCCAAACAAACCCAGATACCTGCTTTCAGCAACCGAGGCCTCAAGCTGGAGCTGGCCTCAGAGCTAAAGCCGGCTCTCAGCTCCAGTGACAGCCATAGAAGGTAAATAAATCCCAGAATAAAGAAGAAAAAAGAAAAAAGGAGAGGTTGGGAGCTTCAGTCACCCGCCAGCCTGAAAACGGCCCTCAGCCACTCACCCAGACTGGACAGGCACCCCAGTGGGGACCCCCACCCTGAAGGGGGTGTGACCAGCTGCAAACAGCCATCATCCCCTCATCCAGGCTGGCCAGGCACCCAAGCGGGACCCCCACCCTGATCCGGGACACCCTTCAGAGCAAACCAGCCGGCCCCCACCCATGCGCAAGGCCTCTATCTTATATAGTAAAAGGGTAATATGCAAACTGACCCTAACAGCAGAAAGACTGGGAATCACTGGTCACTATGACACACACTGACCACCAGGGGGCAGACACTCAATGCAGGAGCTGCCCTCTGGTGGTCAGGGCGCTCTCACATGGGAGGAGCTCTGCTCAGCCACAAGCCAGGCTGATGGCTGCCAGTACAGCGGTGGTGGTGGGAGCCTCTCCTGCCTCCTCAGCAGCACTAAGGATGTCAGACTGCAGCTTAGGTCTGCTCTCCACTGGCAAATGGACATCCCCCAAGGGCTGCCAGGCTGCCAGAGGGATGTCTGATTGCCATCTTAGGCCCAATCCCCCGGGGAGCAGGCCTAAGCCAGCAAGTGGTCATCCACTGAGGGGTCCCAGACTGCGAGAGGGCACAGGCCGGGCTGAGGGACGCCCCCCCCCCGCCCCGAGTGCACAAATTTTTGTGCACTGGGCCTCTAGTCTATATATATAAGCGATAGTTAAGACCAGTCGACAGAACTACTGGTCAACCGGTCGCTATGATGTGCATTGACCACCAGGGGGCAGATGCTCAACACAGGAGCTGCCCCATGGTAGTCAGTGCGCTCCTACAGCCAACCTCCCACGGCCAGCCAAACTCCTGCGGTCCCTCCCCCCGATCGGCCCTGATTGCTGGCCAGGCCAAGGGACCCCACCAGTGCACAAATTCTTGTACCGGGCTTCTAGTTATATATAAAATTACATTCAGAAGGAATACAGAATTTCACAATTTAAAGTTAAAAAGAAATCTCCCTCAACTCCAAATATCCCACCTTCCTCCAATCCTTAATTCCAGACTCCTAAAAGGTCCTTGACTCTATGTCTCCTCCTCTTCTCCCAAGGCCTATGGACTTAGTGCTTTGGTGTTCTACCTTGACATCTCTTTAAGAGATGCCTCTCATTGTTATTAAAACTGTGATTTATTAACTATTAAAGCAATGGGGCTTTTTTGTTTTTCTTTTCTTTTTACTTCTTGTTCCCTATCTAGACTGTTAAGGAAAAAATGCCTCTTTTGTGCTTCCCACCCTGCCCAGTACCTGCCAGACACTTCTTGTACAAAGTGGATATTAAGGTGTTTAGTTTTTGTACCCATTTCTAGATTTACATCTGCATTTACCCAGATAGCACTTCCCAGTCTCATGTTCCTTAACCAGTTAATATGAAACAATAATGATAAACCATGAAACACAATTAACAAACTCAAGTTCCAATATGTCCTTCACTCTGAAACAAAAACTTTCTTTAGCATATTGTCAGAAGTCCTAGGTTTGGGGGGGGATTGCATCTTAATTTTCTGTGTTCTATTTTCAACTTCAAAAAACTCTCTTTCTTCCAGAGCCTAGCTTCTAGAAAGAACCCATATATTGTGTTTCCCCTCCTTGCTCATCTACCCTTCACCCCTCTATCCAAGACCTTCATAACACAAACAAAACATCTTCCAAGGCCACTCCTTGAGTGACTTCTAAACTCCATCTTCCTATTCTTCCAGTTGAACCAGTTTCCCCAAAACTTTTCACAGAAGTCATGTAAAAATAAAAACCTAGCCCAGTCAGTGTGGTTCAGTGGTTGACCGTCAAACCCAGAGGTCACAGGTTCCATTCTAGGTATGCCCAGGGTTTCAGGCTCAATCCCAGTAGTGGGCATGCAGGAGGTAGCGATCTATGTTTTTCTCTCATCTTTCTATCTCTCTATCCCTCTCCCTTCCTCTCTGAAATCAATAAAAATATTTTTTTAAAAAACTAGTTACATGCTGAGTATTGATAATTTAAATCTAAACTTGTTTCAAAAATTACCCAAAAGGAAGGGAAGAAAGAGGAAGGGAGGGGAGGGGAAAGGGGAGGGAAGGGGAAGGGATGGGGAGGGGCAGCACAGATGAAATGAAACATAACTAACCAAAGGGGATGGCTATTAAAACTATGGGATGGGAACATGAAAGGGTTCGATATAAAAATATCTCTACTTTTATTTCTATATAATATTCCATGATAAAAAGTTCCTAGAAATATTTATTTACTACTTGATCAAGCAGTACGACTAAGTACACCTAAAGCAGTATCACAGACTCTTAATATCGGCAGGATTTATTCAACTTGACACCCAGTGAATGAAACCTTCCCAAAGGTCCCAGACAAGATATCCAGCCTCGCCCTCAGCCGTGGGCAAACTACGGCCCGTTTGAAATGAATAAAACTATTGAAATAAAAGACCGTGCCCTTTTATGTAATGATGTTTACTTTGAATTTATATTAGCTCACACAAACACTCCATCCATGCTTTTGTTCCGGCCCTCCGGTCCAATTTAAGAACCCATTGTGGCCCTCGAGTCAAAAAGTTTGCCCACCCCTGCCCTGGCTGGTTTGGCTCAGTGGATAGAGCATTGGACTGCAGACTTAGAAGGGTCCCAGGTTCGATTCCGGTCAAGGGCACAAGCCCGAGTTGCGGGCTCCATCTCCAGTAGGGAGCGTGCAGGAGGCAGCCAATCAATGCTTCTCATCATTGATGTTTCTATCTCTCTCTCCCTTCCTCTCAGAAATCAATAAAAATATATTTTAGCCGAAACCGGTTTGGCTCAGTGGATAGAGCGTCGGTCTGTGGACTGAAAGGTCCCAGGTTCGATTCCGGTCAAGGGCATGTACCTGGGTTGCAGGCGCATCCCCAGTAGGAGATGTGCAGGAGGCAGCTGATTGATGTTTCTCTCTCATCGATGTTTCTAACTCTCTATCTCTCTCCCTTCCTCTCTGTAAAAAATCAATAAAATATATTAAAAAAAAATATATATATATATTTTAAAAAAAAGATATCCAGCCTCTACTTCAATCAATGCACAGCATACAATGACAACGCCCATATGGAGACACAAGTATGAGTAAGAGACACTCATCGAACTTGAAAACTGGTCCTGGCCAGCTTGCGGGAGGCAACCAATGGATGTCTCTCTCACAGATATGCTTCTTTCTCTCTCTCCTCCCCCACTCCCCCTCCCCTCCCACTCTCCTTAAAAAAATCAATGGGGGAGAAAATATCCTTGGTTGAGGATTAAGAAAAACAACAGCTTGTGCGTATGGGAAATAAACAGTAGAGTGTCTCAAGTACAGTGAACACAAACCAATAGATTAGCTGAGAGGAGAGCACTTATGATCAGTAAAGACTTCACAAAGAAGGATGGGTCGGATTTCAGACTGAAAGTGGGGAGCGGGAGGAGAGAAGTAATTCAGGTAGGAAGAATGCCTTGAGCAGGTAGAGGTGAGGGTAAAAGTCTGCCACATCCAGAAGAAAACAAATAAAATGGACCAAGGACATGGGAAAGGCTTGAATGCCACACTAAGGTGTTTGAACATAATTCAGAAGACGGGTCCTAAACATTTTACAGCAAAAAAAAAAAAAAAAAAAAAAAATCAGAATCAATTACACACTGGAAGAAATAACCCTGTCAATTTAATAATCCAGATTAGAACATAAGGCCTGAAAGAAGTGTTCAATGGACAGCTTCTTCGGTGATAAAAAAAAAAAAAAAGCCTAACAGTCACCCCAAGACTTATTCAGTTTTTTATTTCAAGCCAAAATATGATTGCTCATTTATTCAACAAATATTGGAGTGCTGGCTGTGTGCAGGGAACCATTCTGGGGATCCAATAATTCTTACGCAGTAGTCCTGTTCTGTAACAAGAGCAGTGGTTCTCAACTTGGGAAGGGAGACATTTTTTTTAAACACACACACACACCCACAATTGGCAATGTCTGAAGACATCTGGTTGGTGGAGCCTGGGAATGCTGCCAAACATCCCTCAAGGCACCCCACACAAGGAAGCAGCCAGCCCCAAACTTCAACAGTGCAGAGATGAGCAGCCCTGCTCCAGAGCAGCATTACTTGGCAATGAACGTGCTGTTTCACATTTACTGGTTTTCTTTTATATTCAGACAGCTAAAATTATGATTGATTCAATTGTAAACTTATGGAGGGCAAGGAGGTACTTACATTCCCAAACCAATCTTCAATGCTCTTTTACAGATTTTTTTTTAATCACAATTCCCAGCACTGGCAGGAAAATAGGTAAATAGGCATATTCATATATTATTGGTAGGAGCATAAATTGGTACAATTATGCCATAGTGGTATTTGTGAGTATTAAAAGTCTTAAAAATCTGCATATCTTTTGGCCCAGGAATTCCACTTAGGAATTTATCATGAGTAAATAATCTAGTGCATAAAGGTTTAGCTGTCAGGATGTTCACCCCCACTCTGCAACTCTCAAAGACTGAAAAAAAAAATCCTCCTTGTCCAGCAAGAAAAGACTATTCAGATGAGTCATTTCTCGGAGCAAGGTGATGCTCTACAGCTACTGAACTCCTGTAGCACCGTGGTTATTGACATGGAAACCTTTATATGACCTCTCTCCTTAAGTGTACAAATATAAACAATCATAGAGGCCCAGTGCACAACATTCGTGCACTGTGTGTGTGTGTGTGTGTGTGTGCGCGCGCTGGGGGGTGGGGGGGGCATCCCCTCAGCCTGGCCTGCACCCTCTCGCAGTCCAGGACCCCTTGGGGGATGTCCACCTGCAGTCAGACATCCCTCTCGCCGCCGCTGCGCTCGCCAGCCATGAGCCAGGCTTCTGGCTGAGCGGTGCTCCCCCTGTGGGAGACATTGACCACCAGGAGGAAGCTCCTGCGTTGAGCGTCTGCCCCCTGGCGGTCAGTGTGCATCACAGTGACCGGTTGTTCCGCCATTAAGTCGATTTGCATATTAGGGTTTTATTATACAGGATGATTCATAGATCTTATTTATATAGTTTCATACTACGTATTTTCTATTTTCTAAATGTTTCCTACATATGTATAATATATATACACCATGTTCATATGTAAAAAATATATACCACTAAGTATTTGCAAACCTAGGACAAGATGCTAGGACAAAATAGTTTTATCTCTTTTGTTGATGAATATTTATAATTTAGCTATATTAATTTTTTATATAAACATTTTTAAGGCCTATTTATCATTAAATGGCAGTCTTACAAAACCCAAGAAACCTTGTATGGACCTGTGGAGAAAACATTTTCAGTGGAAATGCTACAACACTCTCCCCATCTCACACACACTCTCTCTTTCTCTATCTCTCTCTCTCTCTCTCTCTCTCTCTCTCTCTCTCTCTCTCTCTCTCACACACACACACACACACACACACACACACACACACACACACTTCAATGATCAAACCGAATCATCAGCTAGACTGGGGATGTCACTTTGACACAGGCTGGGCAGCGACTGGACCAGAGATCCTAGCAAAGACTGTGCTGATACAAGACTAAGGGTGAGACAGGAGGCCCGGAAAGCCTGAGAAAGGAGGGATTGCATGGCAGGTGGCATGGGACTGGTCTGTGTTGGGTGATGAGAAAGGCAATATGGTGGGGCTGCTGTGGGGATGAGCTCGAGAGGCAGGATGCTGAGGTTCTGTTCCATCTCACCTTGACCTCACCAGAATATGGCCTTGAGCAGCTTGCCCTGCGCATTTGCACCTCTGTGGAATGGGGGTGAGAGCACGCTGAGAACAGGCCCGGGCACTGTGATTACGGTTAGCATCCTCGTTACTCCTGTGACTCTGACATGAAGTTGTGCCTTTGGGACAGCAGAGGTGACCTCTCAACTATAAACCACTTTTTTTTTTTAAGACACCTTGTCAGGTGCCTAGGGTCTGTATAGAACAAAAGCCAGGACTCTAGAAGGAGGCCTGAGGCAGTGTGTGTATGTTAAAGATGGGGGGGGGGGGGCATGCAAGAAGTAACACCAGGAGAGAACATCAGATCAAATCTGCAAAGGCACAGCAGGAACAGAGCACCGTGAGTCACTGCACAGTGCTGCCAGAGATCTCCATAAAACAGTGTCTACGTCACTGGATAAAACCTTTCAGTGTCTCTCCGTGGCCTTCAGAGTTAAATCAGAACTGCTCCTTAAACTGATTCAAAATCCATACTACTTCTGCCCTGGCTGGTTTGGCTCGGTGAATATAGCGTGAGCCTGTGGACTGAAGGGTCCCCGAGTTTGATTCTGGTCAAGGGCACATGCCCGGGTTGCAAGCTCAATCCCCAGTGTGGGGCGTGCAGGACTGTCTCTCATCATTGATGTTTCTATCTCCTTCTCACTTTCTATTCCTCTCTGAAATCAATAAAAATATATATATTTTTAAAAAATTCATACTACCTCTTACGTCAAGCGCACTGGGCTCTGGCCACACTAAATATCCTTGATGCAAACTCACTCTGTACTCAGTTCTTCGCACATGCAGCCCCTCTGCCTGGGGAGTAACCTCTGTCTCCTCCAGGAGAAGCAAACTGCTATCCAACCTCCAAAACTCAGCTTAGGATCAACTTCAGAGTCCTGTCCTGACCTTCGTGCTAAGGGACTGTTGTGTGCTCCCACTCCGTGCTCACGATAGCCCTTACACACGGAGCTGTACACCATCAGCTATGGCTCCGTGTAGGGATCCGGCCTTCACTGAGTTTCCAGATACTGTTCAGCACAGTGACTGATACATAAACTGCTACACAGCAGGCAACCAAAAATTCCGGGGGGGGGGGGGGGGGGGTGTCTTCTGGATCAACAGTTGCCAACCTTTCGGACCTCGCAGACCACCAGTTGGCGACCGCTGTTCTAGGTAACAAAATGAAGGAATAGCAGAACTAGAACATCATCATTTTACATTTTACAACCCAAAATGATCAATGGATCTAGGCACTGACCAACAGTGGCTGGCGTCACAGAAAGTGACACCCAGACTCTATGTGCCTCCCAATGAAAGAATGCACTGCAGCCTGAGAAGCAGTGGGAAACTGCTTCTTCAACAAACAAATTGCAAGTAAAAAAGGAGGGTAGTAACCTATAGATTAAGAGACTTAATCACAAGGTGTGGGCCTTGTTCACATCCAGATTTAAGCAAACTGGTTTTAAAAAAAACAGATACCTGCTTAATCTGAACACTGAATATTTGATACTATGGATTTAACTGTTAAATAATTTTTAGGTAACGATGGTAGTGTTAGGGTTTTCTTTAAGTTTACTTTTTAGAGATGCATTCTCAAATATTTATAAAAGAAATTATATTATGCCTAAAATCTGTTTCAAAATAACACGAGAGAAGTGGGTAACAGTATCAATGAAACAAGATTGGCCCTGTGTTGATCATCATTAAGCTGGTGATGGGTATTCAGAGTTTCATTAGCCTATTCTCTACCCATTTGTAAATGGGCAAATTTTCTATGACAGTTACAAAAACAGGTGGGAAGGGAAAAGGAGTGATCGTAGTGACTATAAGATTACTGAATATCAAAGCAGATGGAGGGAAGGAAAAAAGATCACAAATGTAGGTGGCAACAACCAGGAAAAAAACTATTTTAGTGCAAAAAGACCCCGGCTGAAGAAAAGTCACTAAGAGAAGGGAGATGCAGGACACAGCAGAGTGCAGGGGTGAAGGGAAACCGCATGCTCGCAGGACTTACAGCCAAGCGTTGCAAGCACAGACCCTGCAGCGAGAGAACACTGCTGGGTTCGAACCCTGTCTCCCTGGCTCGCTCTGTGTCTTCCTTTCCTCAGATGTTACAAGGGGAACAAAGGTAAGAACAGTCTTTGCTTGGAAGACTTCTGTACAAAGTGAATGAGTTAATGTGGTTATAATGTCCAGTTCTCCTAAAACAGTACTGTCTAGAAGTTCTCCGTAAACGCTAACTATTCCCTCCCCACCACCCCTCCTTCCACTTTAGAGAGGGAAACACAGACCCCAAGAGGTGAAGTGACTTGCGAACCATATTCTATCTAGGCTGAGTACTTAATGGCAAAGACTGGCTGGCTGCCTATTCACCAAACGCAACTCCTAGGCATGCAGCTACATTTCACAACTTCCCTTCCTTGTGTTTGACTTCCAGGTAACACAATGTGGGCAAAAGTGATGAATACCTCCTTCAGGACTCCCAGGCCCTGCCCCAAACCTCCATGCAAATGTGCACCTTCTCCCTCCCCCATCTGCCAGGCGACATCCATGCCCAGGGCAATCTTGGAAGTCATGTGTGAAGACAGCAGAGATATAAACTGTTACTGTCCTAACCCCTGAAATCTCAGGGTTTATCCGTGACCGTGTCCGTGACCGCAGGTGACTTTTTGTGGAACCATCACTACAATCATTCCTCCTTATCTTACAAATGGGGACAATGAGGCATGGAGGGCGTCATAGTCACATAATTACTAAGTAATACTTCCAGGACTGAACCAGGACAGGCTTAACACAGAGCTCGGGTTCTTACATGTCTTCTAAGACCATCAGACCAGCAAGTACAACCAGGATTTTGAGTTTACAGTGGACACATTTAATACAGAATTTTGTTCTATATTCCTTAAAAAAAATCATCACATTAATCTCTTAAAGGGATAATTACAGAACATATCTTTGGTTATCTTAAACCAAAAAGATATAACTAGGCCCCCAAAAGTTTAAGTGGTGCTTTACAATAGACAAGAGGCACATAAGAATATTTTTTAAATACCATGTATATTAAAGAGACCATGCTTCCTTACCATTGCAAATAACGATAGAGTGCAAGTTTTAATCTTTTAATCCAACTTTTCCTGTTTGATTTTTCTTGAGCCATCCCTATTTACTGACAATTATATTGCATGATTTGATTATATTGTCATTTTTAAAAATAGGATTCAATGGAAAAAATCACTATTTCAATCATCGCTGAACTGCACCTACATTATTAACCAAGATGTACCTATGAAAAGTACAAGATACCCTATTGTTAAGCAAAAGGAAGTTACAGAAAGTGTTTACAACATAATTCCATTTGTTTTCAAAAAAGATATTTACCTAGTCTATATTTTTTACTATGCATATATATCTCTTATCTACAAATGAAAAACATCTGGAAGGAAACACAAGACAGTTTCTAGTGATTACCTGGGGTGAATAGAGAGCTCAGCTTGTGATTTATACCTTTAGTTAGTTTGAATTTATGATGAGCACGTGTACTTATAGAATAAAAAATACTTTCACCCAGCCATTGTGGCTCAGTGGTTGAACGTCGAACTATGAACCAAGAGGTCATGGTTCAATTTCTAGTCAGGGCACATGCCAAGGTTTTGGTCTAGATCCCCAGTGGGGGCTTGCAGGAGGCAACCGATCCATGATTCTCTCTCATTATTAATGTTTCTCTCTCTCTCCCTCTCCCTTCCTCTCTGAAATCAATACAAATACGTTTTAAACTTTTTTTAAAAAAGAAACACTTTTAAAATAAAGACCTATGATTTATAGTAATATGAAATGATCAAACTACCCAAATATCCCACATTACCGTGATATACAGTGAAGCATGTTGGTTGAAATAAAAAATTGTATCCCTTTAATATATATATATATATATATATATATATATATATATATATATAATATATATATAAATATAAAATCTGATCAGTGTCACTCATATGTACAGATATATATGTGTGTTCAGATATCTGTGAGTAAATCTATTTCAAAACACAAAAAATAAGTATATTCTAAATAGATTTTGATAACGGTTAATCAAACATGTTCCTTTTTGTGAAACTGGGTTCTAACCTGAGGAGTACCTGGGGTTGTTAAAACAGGAAAAATAGTATGTTAGAATTTTAAAACAGTTCTCATTTGGCTTTCCAAGTTTACAATGTTGGGGGTGGTGGTGGCTATTTTAGTCCTTAGGCCTTCTTCAAATATTTCAGACCCTTTGGGAGAAAAGAGCAATTCAAAATCAAATATCCATTTGTCAAGGACCTCACTGTGTCATAAGCACTATTTTAAAATGATCTCATTCATCAAAATAGTGTTTGTCAAGAGCCCAGAGGTAGTTATCATTGTAATTACAGTATATTAAGATAAATGTTTCTTCATCTAGAATCTTATACAACTGTATGATAGTGAAACAGAAAACAGTTTTATTTTTTTTAAATATGTTTTTATTGATTTCAAAGAAGGGAGAGGGAGAGATAGAAACATCAATGATGAAAATCATTGATTGGCTACCTCCTGCATGCCCCACACTGGGGGTCAAGCCCTGACCGGGCATGTGCCCTGACCAGGAATTGAACTGTGACCTCCTTGTTCATAAATCAATGCTCAACCACTGAGCAACACCAGCCTGGCGAAAACAATGTTTTATTACCCCTGTTAATAGAAGTGGGGTAGAGGGAGACTATAGTAAAGATAATCCAAAATAACAAGCATTCAAAATAAATAATATTTGGCTTGTTTCAGTTTGAGAAACTTTCTGATGGCTTGAAAATTCAAAATCAAAGTGTATGAAAATAAAGCTGCACTATGAAAAAAAGGATGATTCCACAAAAGGCATATTTATAATATGGTATATTTAAAATATTTACAATATGGTCCCGATCCTGTTTCCTGGTCTAGTAACTGAACCTTGAACTGATGCATGACCTTCAACTGTGCTTCCCTGCATGAATCAGTTCACTTGTGCAGCCCTCCTTGATTTAGGGCTTCTTCCTTTATAAACTGAAAAATTAATTCATTTGAACCTCATGAAATTGTCAATATTTGACTATTTTATTCTAAAAAGAAAAAAAAAAAAGGCAATTTCATGTGGTTCAACCTAACCCAGCCTCTTTGATTCTAGTGGTTATTTGAAAAAAAGAACGGAATTTTACATGCATCCTTTCTATCTCCATTCTGCTTCCCTCTCCCCAAAAAACATGATCAATCTAGGATTGGCAGCTTTAAAACTTTAAGGTTTTATTACAAGTCAGCAGAGAAAGCCACTGTTCTGGTTATTAAAATTGGCTGCCATCACTCAAACTGTTTCACTAAAAAGAAGTATAATAAGATCTGATGTGAGTTTTAATCTGAAAGAGAAGTAAACTCATAAAAATAACAAAGATGAGAGAGCAAGACAAAGCCCAAATATAATAAATAGAGAGGACTCTGATTTATCTAAAGAAATCTAATAAAGAGGTTCACATCTTAAAATGAGTGATTTCTACTTTCCTTATTAGATTTTAATTGGAATTAATGATTACTTAGTTAATACGCATGATACACTAAAGGTGATGGACAAATAGATGTTAACAGCTGAGAAACCATCCTAACCAGGACACTGAGGGCGGTCCAGAGGTCCAGGAGCATCTATGGAGAAATTGAGAACTCATCCAAGTGAAAAACACAACATGCAGATTCGTGTTCAGAGTGGGATCGCATTTTCTGTTTTAAAAACAGTGTATCCTCCAACGTGTGCAGTTATTTCTTACATATGGACAAAAATATTAGTAGGGTAGACCCTAAGTTATTAACAATGACTCCCTGAGAGAAGAAGGAGGCAGAACTGGAGAGAGAAAAAGGAAGATGTCTAGTTGTGTGTGCCTAATTAATAAAAATTAGATACTATTAAAAATTCAGTTTCTGAATTCTGCCAGCTCCATTCCAGTAGCTATCACACCTAACAACACAGCTATGGAACTTACATCACTACAGACAGATCTGCTGGACAGCTCTGGTCTGAAACACAACAAGGAAACCTGACAGAAACTTTAAAAGGTAAGACAATGAAGAAAATCTACCCCTCCACCACTCTTGAAACTGAAAATACAACAAAAAGCAGAAATTATACACAAAGAACCTCAAGAAGCATTGCATCTTCGGGTGATGTCTATCTGGACTAGGTTAGCAATCCTATATGCTATTTGGATACTGAGGGGAAACCGGCAGTAAGCACTTTATAACCATCTACTGAAAAACATGCAGTGACATTTCTCATCAGAAAAGATGATTTCAATGACCTCTCCTTGAAAACAATGGTATTCATGGGCTTAAAAAGTAATAAAATTGAGCAAGTTTTATTTTATAATTCAGATATATGAACCTAGATAGGATTTTATCTGAACTGGTTCATAATTTTAAAAATTACTAAAAACTTGTCATCGCAGCCCCATCCGAACGCCCTGGGGGTGGGAGGTGGGGGCTGTAGAGGCCATACAGGAGGCAACTGTTGTTTCTCTCACATCAATGTTTTTCTTTCCCTCTCTCTCTTCCCCTTTCTCTCCCCCCGCACCCCCGTAAACTCAATGTTTAAAAAAAAAATATTTTAAGCCTTGTAATCACAGACTCTAGCCCTAAATAGGTCCAAACAAATGAAATGAGCCTGCTTTAACAACTGCATTAATAAAAACTGCCTATACTTTTATACATTTTAATGGATGCATTAAATTCATTAAATTTTTCACTTTAGAAATTCATTTATAAAACTACCAATTTGAGTTGATGTGTGTCCCCAAAATTCCTATCCATTTGAGAAATATGACTTTATTTGAAAACAGGGTCTTTGCAGATATGATCAAGTTAAGATAAGGTCATACTGGTACAGGATGGGCAGTGCCCTTACAAGAAGAGGAAATTTGCCCTAGCCTGTTTGGCTCAGTGGATAGAGCTTTGGCCTGTGGATTGAAGGGTTGCAGGTTCGATTCCAGTCAAGGGCATATGCCTGGGTTGTGAGCTCGATCCCCAGCAGGGGGCATGAAGGAAGCAGCCGATCAATGAGTCTCTCTCATCATTGATGTTTCTATCACTCTCTCCCTCTCCCTTCCTCTCTGAAATCAATAAAAATATACTTTAAAAAAAGAAGAAGAGGAGGAAATGTAGACCCAGAGAGACACACAGACATCCAGGGACAAGGACATGTGACAATATAAATAGAGGCAGATACTGGAGTGATGCAGCTGCAAGTCAAGAAACACCAAGGATTGCCAGCAACTGGCAGAAGCTGGGAGATAGGCTCAGGACAGATTTTCCCTCAGAGCCTCCAAAGAAAGCAACCTTGCCCACACCTGGATTCCTGGTGTTTAGACTCCAGACCTGTGAGACAATGAATTTCTGTTGTTTTAAGTCATCCAATTTCTGGTACTCTGTCCCAATGCCCTATAAAACCAATATGACTCCCCTCTTCCTACATGTAACAGGCAGGCCCATCACCATGTCTGATGTTCCATCACAGATTCATTCATTCTGCCTTTCCTATGCAAGTGCAATTGGAGATGAAGAAAACCTAGTTCCTGATACCAGAACAGATCCTTCTCCCTGGGACAAGCTGAGGATATTCCATCTCACACGCAAGAGATTATCCAAGAAAATCATTTAGTAGAGGAGGAAAATATGAAGAATAAAAGCTTGCCTTAATACTCACAGTAGCACCGTTTTAGAAATCAAAGGACTGCAATATGGAGGTAATCCATCTTTATGTGTGCTTACATACCTACCAGTAGCATGTGCTCTGGGTCTGAAGTCAACCCCTCACTCCAAATGCCCACCCCCTCCCCCATTTATCTTTAGTGACCAGCACCCCTGTCACTCCATGTGCCCTTGACTGGAATCAAACCCGGGACCCTTCAGTCCACAGGCCAACGCTCTATCCACTGAGTCAAACCAGCTAGGGTCAAAACAAGTTTTAGCACATTAATGACTTAAGACAAACATGAAGCTAGTCAACTCTACTAAAGAGGCTTCAATATATTGGTATTTATATACACACACATACCCATAGATATATGTTACCATCTTTGATTCCACAAAACAGGTTCATTTCCCCAACCGAGCACAACCCTATAATAATTAATTCCTTGCTGCTATGTATACTGCTCACACTGAGTTCAAATATGCTAATTTAATAATCCCAATCATATAAATTCAGATGCCCACAGAAATAAGGACAGGAAATTTTTCTGGAAATGTTATTAATAGTTGTAATGGTAGGACAGTGTTATATGCTAAATTGTGTCCCCCCAAAATTCATGTTGAAGCCTTCAACCCCACCTCCCCCACTGCCCAGTATTTGGAGATAGGCCTTTAAAAGAAGTAGTTGAGTTAATAAAGTCAGGTTGTTAGGGTAGGCCCTAATACAAGATGACTGCTATCCTTAGAAGTAGAGATTAGCCCTAGCCGGTTTGGCTCAGTGGATGGAGCGTCCGCCTGCGGACTGAAGGGTCCCGGGTTCGATTCCGGTCGAGGGCACGTACCTGGGTTGTGGGCACATCCCCAGTGGGGGGTGTGTAGGAGGCAGCTGATCGATGTTTCTCTCTCATTGATGTTTCTGACTCTCTATCCCTCTCCCTTTCTCTCTGTAGAAAATCAATAAAATATATTTAAAAAAAAGGGGGGGGAGTAGAGATTAGACAACATGGAAGGATGACCAGGAGAGGTCACAGAGAGAAGGTGGTGTTTGTAAGCCAAGGAGAGAAGCCAAAGAAACTGAACCTGCCAACACCTTGATCTTGGACTATCAGGCTCCAGAACTGTAAGACGGTTTTGTTGCGTAAGCTGCCCAGTCTATGTTACTTTGCTATGACTCCCAAACTGACTTTTTTAAAAATATATTTTTATTGATTTCAGAGAGAAAGGGAGATGGAGAGACAGAAACATCAACGATGAGAGAGAATCATTGATCAGCTGCCTCCTATATGGCCCCTACTGGGAATCGAGCCCACAACCTGGGCAAGTGCTCTGATGGGAAATTAAACCATGACCTCCTGCATCAAGGGGGACACTCAACCACCACTGAGGCACACCAGGGCTGACTTTTTTTTTTTTAATGTTTTTATTGATTTTAGAAAGAGAGGAATGGAGAGGGATAGAGAGATAGAAACATTGCTGAGAGAAAAACATCAACAGGCTGCCTCCTGCACACCCCCCTAGTGGGGATCGAGTCCACAATCTAGGCATGTACCCTGACCAGGAATCAAACCAGCAACCATTTGGTGCACAGGATGACACCCAACCAACTGAGCCACACCAGTCAGGGCCATGGCATATCTTTTAAATCAGCAGAGGTTGTGTAAACAATGGGATTATGGACATTTTCATTTTCTTCTTTATGTTAGTCTGTATTTAAAAACCTTAAAAAGTGCTATTAAACTAATGATATAATTGAATATCCTAGACATCAGAGTTTATAATACTCTGGCCACACTTCACCTTACTATTTCCAATTTGAAACAAAATAATATAATGAGATAAAATAAGACTCTTTTTTTTTATTTTCACCAGCTCCATAGAGGAGCTGGTGGAGGCAGGCTCCGGGGAAGAGCACTGCTATTAAACACTTCTCTGGAGCCTGGGAGCGTGGCTCAGTGATTGAGTGTCCACCTTGAACCAGGAGGTCACGGTTCAATTCCCGGTCAGGGCACATGCCTGGTTCATGGGCTCAATCCCCAGTATGGGATGTGCAAGAGGCAGCCAATCAATGAAGTCTCTCTCATCACTGGTATTTCTCTCTCTCTCTCTCTCTCTCCCTCTCTCTTCCTCTCTAAAATCAATAAAATATATTTTTTTAAAAAAACTCCTTAAAACACACACACACAACACGCACAAAACACTTCTCTGGAGACTGGAGAACTAACCTACAAAGTACAGAACCTTCTGGTATTGGAGTGAAAAGTCATCATAGCAACTAGGGGGCACATATCAGACCCTGTGAGTTAGGCATCTTACATATACTATCACTTTAATTCTCATCACAAACTAGCCCAGCAAAGGCTGACTCCATCTTTCACAGAAGGAAACTCAGGCTAAGGTCACACACTTAGGAAATGGAAGTGCTTATACCAAGAGCCCTGAATGCTTAGCAAATATCTATTAAACATCCGTTATATGCATGTTGCTACATGTGTGACAGAACCATGACTCTACTAGCCTCTTCTCACAGACACAGATCTTTCTCTTTCACCCTCATTGCATACATGTTTTCCTACCTCTGTAAGTAATTTTAGAGCTCCTCAAAAGAGCTATAGAATGAAGAGGAAGATAAAGAGATCTGTGTCCAAAACCTGGAAAATTCTGGCTTTTTCACTTACATAAGTTAATAAATAAAAGGACTGTAGACATGGGGGGGGGGGGGGCTGGATTAAGTTATATGTGTGAAATTGCTAGGAAGAGTGCCCTGGCACATAGTGGATACTAAATAAATGTTAATGAAACATGAATATTCATTTACAAACCTTTATAGAGTTAAACAGACCTAGAAGTTTTAAACTTTTTTAGAAATTGGTTAGATTAACTGAACAGCTTTCCATGGGAGGACCACTTCATCCGCCGTCAATCAGTGATATCTGGGAAATCTAAAGCCAACATCAAAACGCTGACACTAGTCAGAGGAACTCAGCATTTACTGCTGCAGACTGACTCCCTCTAGAGTCCCACAAGCCAGATTAGAAAGGGACGCCTACCTTCTGAGACCAGAGCTTTGTATTTGGTCAGTGCTCTGATTTCTCCAAAGGTCTCCTCAGGACTCAGATTCCACTCACCACTCACTCTACCCCCTTCTTCTACACTACATACTGCTTAACACTCAGAAGAGAAGAACAGACATTCTGAGGCTTCCTTACAACCTGGCCTTTTATAGTAGTGGGCTTCAGAATGGAGTGCACATGAGACACTCAAATCTCCTAATCACTGTAACTAGAAAACACTAGAACTGAGGACTAATTTTTTAAAAAAAGAAAAGGAACATTAAATTTAGCGCTCCTAAAATTTAGTAATCCATACCTAATATAAGGTATCCTTATCCTATCTAATAAAAGACAAATAGGGTAATTAACCGTACCTCCGATACGCTTCCCATTGGCTAATCAGGGTGATATGCAAATTAACTGCCAACCAAGATGGCGGCCAGCAGCCACGCAGCTTAAGCCAACAGGAGGCTTGCTTGCTCCAGTGATGGAGGAAGCCAAGATTCCCCGCCTGCCGCGGCCCAGCTCTGTGCATGAAAGCAGCAGCTCCGAAAGCAACTATGTTTCAATTATAGAAGCTAAACAAACTCCAGATACCTGCTTTCAGCCAGCCGAGGTCTCAGAGCTGGAGCTGCAACAGTGTTTCAATTATAGAAGCCAAACAAAACCCAGATACCTGCTTTCAGCAACCGAGGCCTCAAGCTGGAGCCGGGCCTCAGAGCTGGAGCTGGCTCTCAGCTCCAGTGACAGCCATAAAAGGTAAATAAATCTGAGAATAAAAAAAAAAAGAAAAGAAAAAAAGGAGAGGTTGGGAGCTTCAGTTGCCCACCAGCCTGAAAACGGCCCTCGGCCCCTCACCCAGACTGGACAGGCACCCCAGTGGGGACCCCCACCCTGAAGGGGGTGCAACCAGATGCAGCCATCAGTCCCTCATCCAGGCTGGCCAGGCACCCAAGCGGGACCCCCACCCTGATCCGGGACACCCTTCAGGGCAAACCAGCCGGCCCCCACCCGTGCACCAGGCCTCTATCCTATATAGTAAAAGGGTAATATGCAAACTGACCCTAACAGCAGAAAGACTGGGAATCACTGGTCACTATGACACACACTGACCACCAGGGGGCAGACACTCAATGCAGGAGCTGCCCTCTGGTGGTCAGGGTGCTCTCACATGGGAGGAGCTCTGCTCAGCCACAAGCCAGGCTGATGGCTGCCAGTACAGCGGTGGTGGTGGTGGGAGCCTCTCCTGCCTCCTCAGCAGCGCTAAGGATGTCAGACTGCAGCTTAGGTCTGCTCTCCACTGGCAAATGGACATCCACTAAGGGCTGCCAGGCTGCCAGAGGGATGTCTGATTGCCATCTTAGGCCCAATCCCCCGGGGAGCAGGCCTAAGCCAGCAAGTGGTCATCCACTGAGGGGTCCCAGACTGTGAGAGGGCACAGGCAGGGCTGAGGGGACCCCACCCCCCAGTGCACAAATTTTTGTGCACCGGGCCTCTAGTCCTATATAATAAAAGGCTAATATGCAAATCGACCACATAGCAGAACAACCGGTCGCTATGATGTGCACTGACCACCAGGGAGCGGACACTCAACGCAGGAGCTGCCCACTGGTGGTCAGTGCACTCCCACAGGGGGAGTGCCGCTCAGCCAGAATCTGGGCTCACGGCTGGCGAGCACAGCGGCAGTGGTGGGAGCCTCTCCCACCTCCACGCAACACTAAGGATGTCCAACTGCAAAAATTTCGTGCACTGGGCCTCTAGTACCTAATATAAGAACAGATGTACAGGGTGGGGAAAGTAGGTTTACAGTGGTTCATATGGAAAATAATTAATAAATAATTACACAACAATAAACTGTTTCATGTATTTACAACTGTAAACCTACTTTTTCCCACCCCTGCATACAATTTATTCATAAATAAAAGTAAAAAGGATACAAATGTTGAAGTCACAGATTCAAATTCTTACTAATGGAGGCATGATTCAAACGTAACATTGAGCCCAACCAGCATGGTTCAGAGGTTGAGTGTCGACCTATGAACCAGGAGGTCACGGTTCATTTCCCAGTCAGGGCACGTGCCCAGGTTGCAGGCTCGATCCCCAGTATGGGGTGTACAGGAGACATGATCAATGATTCTCTCTCATAATTGATGTTTCTTTTTCTCTCTCTTTCTCCCTCTTTCCCTCTCCCTCTCCCTTCCTCTCTGAAATCAATAAAAATATACTTTTTTTTAAAAACACATAAGATTGAAGACAACTGCATTAGAGCCACAATTACATCGTTAATTTTGGTTAAATACCCCATAAGAACTCTAACAAACAGTATATTGTGTTTTTATTAACACTGAACACTTTACAAATAGGCCAAGCAAATTCCCACCTCTGTGCCACGTATTCTTAAGTTGTTCCTTCTGTCCATACATCCACTAACAGGCAACTCCTACCCTTCTCGGCAAATATCTATTCATCTTACCAAAAGTCTTTACAGAGCTGCACAGCGACAGGTAGATAGTAACCACTCTATAAATCTAAGGCTATGAGTTTGTAAGTCAAATTATAATACAGGCTTACTAGAAGGAAAAATTTAGGTACCTTTCTCTTGCTCTAAGACAACTACATTAAGAATAAAACTATCCTATTTATTATTATATCCCCCTCTGCATCTTTTGGAAAAACCCTCATGCAGATGAATTTTGATCAGAAGGAATACAGTATATATACAGTGCACGCTAAAACCGATTTTCCTCCTAAATCTACACTTAAATCTTCCCCCCAAAAGTATTCTGCACAAAAGGACAAGGTGAATGTGTGTTTATTTGGAACCCTATAACCCTAGATACCCAACAACTACTTGAACAACATTGTCCCTCTGTTCTCATATGACACAGACACTAAACCAGTGACTGGCTTGGAGAATCTCCTGTTTTTACACACACAACTGGGAACGTAGAAATTACTCTGATATCCTACCAAAAGTATATCAAAATGAATACTTGGAAGAAAGAGAACTAAATAGGTATTTACTTGCCTCCACTGAATTCTCTCTTGGCTATGCCTTGGTAAGTCACCATGTAGGAAGTGTCCTTGTGTGCCACCTATCCGTGCCCATGCACTCTATCTCCATCACAACCGGCACCTGGAAAGGGCTCAGAGCACCCCCAAAACTGTGGAAATGATCCCAACTCATACACTCACAATTGCTTCTTCAACAATGAAGTCTGGTGTTAGAGGAGAGAGAACAGCTTTTTAAAAGATACCTTCCATAATATCTCACAACTGCTTCACAGTGACCCCACTTCCCAACTTGTAACTCACTCAGTTATCAGTCATCAACCTTTAGTCCAAGGTAAAATGAAAGGCTATGGAACTGTCATCGTTTCCCCTACGTGGCTTAAAGGCACGTAATAGCATGCATTATCTTCTTAAAAGCTCAGGGTTTAATTAACTTGCGTAAAGTCACATCAGAATCACCAAATTGCACAACTCCAGGAAGTGGTACCTACATTGTATTTTTGGCAAATGCTGCCCTAGCACAGCATGAATGGTGCTGTGCAGTGAAGTGGTCTGGGTCAGACAGCTAGTAAGCCATGACACTGAAGCCCAAACACTCTGCTGTGTCTGATAAGAGAACAGACTCCCAACCTTAAAGCCAAGCTGCCCCCATCTTGAAAGTGAAGTCTGAACAATTAATCACACAATAAAACAAAAATCTCTCGTTATATAATAACAGTTACAGGCCTTGCGGGCGAAGGAAGAAAGGGAGAGAGGGAAGGAAGTAAGGTCAACAGATAATGACTATGGAAGACAGAAGCAAGAAGAAGCAAGACATATACATCTTCGGTAAAAGGAAGCAATAACAACTGAGTGATCTAAGGGGAACAGAGGAATTGGGGCAGAGGAGTTGGTTCCCCGCATCCCCACCCCACTGCTGCCCTTACAAGACCATAAGCATAGTTTTCTAAAGAATGACTAGCCAGCATTCAGGTTAAAATGACACGTGCACCCAGAGTAGGAAAAACTATAAATTATGCATGGGACTCTGCATTCACCTGCTCCTACTTGTAGCTTCGAAAGGATTCATTTATTTCAAAATTTAAAAACTGATCTCAGAGTAAAAAAACCTCATTAAAATATATGGCTTAGAAATACTTAGAATCTATTATAACAAGAGCTTATTTTCTTAAGATGCAAAAAAGATTTACAAATCACTTTAAAGGGGAGTGGGGGGGTGACCAACCCAACAAAAGAGTGGACAATGACATATATTACCCAACCAACAGCCACCCCACCTCACAACCTGATCTTGCTGACAGGGGCCACCTCTCCCATTATAAGGCCTAAGAGGAACAGATGTTTGCTTTCTGGCTTCACTAGCAACTACCACATGACATGAGCACGTGACCAGTCATAGCCAATAGGACCCGAGGACAAACCTGCTGAGGCTTCCAGGAAAGGTTTTTGTTCTGTGAACAAATGCACTTCGCCTCCACTGGCTGTTGTCACGTGGACTCCTGGAACTGTGACCTATAGCTCCTCTGTTTTCTACATCCCACAAATTCTTTCAGCTCCACCTTCAAAACATGCAGAACTGCTTTGACTCCTTTTTCCAAATCATCTCTTCCCTGCCTGCTTGCAATATTCTCCCAACCACCACGCCGGCTTCCGCCTTTATCCTCTTCATTCAAGTCTCAACACAGCAGCCAGCATGAACCTTTGAGAGCCTTCATCAGATAAGGTCAGTCCTTTGCTCAAAGGCCCTCAAAGAGATCTCATCTCCCCAGGAAAAAGCGCTCCCAATGGCCTAAGAGGCCCTGCTCTTCCGCGGGCCACACTCAGCTCCGCCACACTGGCACTCCTCTGCCTGGTTGGAACACACACTCCTGCCCCAGCGCCTGCACACTCACTACCCCTGTCTGAAATGCTCTTCCCCCACACATCTGCCCTTGTCCTCTTACCACCTTTAAGACGCGACTCAAATGTCACCTCAGTGAGGCCTTCCCCGATCACCCCATTTAATATAGCCCAACGCAGCCTCACAGTCCCCTTCACGGCTTTATTTTCTTCGTGGAAATCCCTTTCACCTACTTGTCTGTCTCCTCCCTCCCCCACCAAAAGTAAGCTCCCCGAGGGCAATACACTCAGCCTGTGGTCCGTTTTGCTCAGTGCTGCTGTTATTTCTCACGCTTAGAGACTACTGCCTGGGACACAGTGGGTGCTGAATAATTATTTTAGTGAATTCATGGAACAACCATCAACAGCATGCTAAAGATGAAAGACCAGGAGAAGAGGAATATCTGGGTCCTCGGAAATTTCATTGAGCTATTGAATTACATCTGGACTTCTGATCACATGAGGTAAAATTCTACCCATCATCAGACATGGTAAATTAAGGTTTGTGTTATTTGAAGCCAAAAGGTACCTGAGACAGGACATAGGCAGGTGGTTTGACAAAAAAAAAAAAAAAAAAAAAAGCTATTGGCAAGTATAGCCAATTTAACTCAATCATGAGGCATGTATATTAAAATTACCATGAAATAATGTCACACAGAAAAAAATGAAAAAGCTTAACTGATGTATATCCCATTCAACATGACTAAAACACTAGCTGTATTTAGTTATTTTTTAAATTTTATACATAAACATATACCATTCATAAGAGTTGTTATTCCATCCCATGCATCGAGTGCTAGACAGGATGCTCATTCTTGGCCAATGATGTGAAAACAACAGTTAACTCTAATAAAGAACTTACTGCACACCTGGCTATGTGCTATCCATCCATTTTTACATGCAGTATTTACAGCCCCAGTACACCCACAAAAGCGGTACTATTTTTAACTTATCCCATTTAAAGTTGACCCAAATCAAGTAGCTACTAAGTGATGAGGTTAAAATTTGAACCTAGTCAGTTTTAACGACCAGACCCAACAGCCTACCAGCCCGATCAGCCAAGAGGCAGAGCATTCTCAGGACTGAATGGGTCTGGAACACATTTACTCCACCAGTGGCCTGTTTTCTGCCATTTATTGTGTTTGGGTTTCAACCCAACAACTGACAAAAGATATTCAAGTGCCAAACTTACCAGAAAGAAACGCTCTGACAGAAAAAGAAGATAGAAATGAAAAGACAAAGATTTGTAGAAGTCCTTTGTCTCAGTTTTCTCAACTGAAAAAAATGGAGATAATAGTTATTTACTAGAAGGAAGAGGATAAAGGCTGAAGCAGGCACAGTATTTTTAGATTGTTATGAGGATTAAATAGATAAATATGGCACGTGCAAGCACTTGGGCTGGTGCCTGGCACACACTAAACAATCCTGATTATCATACTTATGATGAAGGGCTTCAAATATGTCACCAAAACTAGAAGGTCAGACCAACAACTAGATGGCTAGTAGCTGAAAGAAACCACATACGTTATAATTTCAAGAACCCAAAAAAGAAAGGAGAACAAGTACTGGTATTCATTCATTCTGTGAAGAATGTTAAGTGACCTAGTAAGAAAAAATTCTGTTAGAACCACCAGAAACGTATGTCCTGTCCCATCCTCTCCCCAACATCCATTGTGGGAAGAATGCCAGAGGGAAGACATGCTCTGTTCTGGGAGGCCAGGCCAGTTACCTCATTTCTGGAGAGCAGGTGGTCACTCACTATCAAACTTGAACTGACGTGTGCTCTTTGATAAGAGCACTCTACACGGAGGAATGTAACTTCTGTAGTGCCCACAAGTATACGACGATGGTCACTACAACTAAGTGACCACCAATAGGGAATGGTTAAATAAATTAGGGTACCACTACCTAGTTAAAAACCCGTTTCTCCACTAGGCTCTCATCTAAGCAAATGACACACTGTCCACCCAAGCTGCTAATACCAAAAATCTGTAAAACCATTTTAATTCTTCTTTTTCTCAGGCCCATCTCATCAAATCCTTTAGTAGATCTTATCCTAGTAACTTTCAAAACATGTATGAAACCTATCACTCTTCTCCTTAGTCATAAGCCTACTCTAAGCCATATCTGCCAAGATGATTTCAATAGCCCCACTGGTCACCCAGGTTAAAACCCTCCAGTGGCTTCCACTGCTTTGGGAATAAAATCCCTGTTCCCTACCATGGCACGAAGGCCCTGCTTACCTCTTAGACAGCATTTCCTAGGCTCTCCTCAGGGTCCAGTAACACCAGCCTTCTATTTGGGGAGGCAGAAGGTCTCTTCAGTATGACACACTCATTCTAGTTTTAGAGCCTTCATGATGAACCGTGATCTTCCTAAACCAGTGATGGCGAACCTATGACACCAAACTCATTTTTTTTGGTTGATTTTTCTTTGTTAAATGCCATTTAAATATATAAAATAAATATCAAAAATGTAAAATCTTTGTTTTACTATGGTTGCAAGTATCAAAAAATTTCTATATGTGACACAGCACCAGAGTTAAGTTAGGGTTTTTCAAATGCTGACACGCCGAGCTCAAAAGGTTCGCCATCACTGTCCTAAACTGTCTAACTGCTTCGTTGTTCACGTTGATTTAAATGTCGTCACTTCAGAGGGACTGCCTGACTCCCCTACCACATGCATCACTCTCAGAACCACTTACAGATGCTGTCAACACCATTACCACTGTTTACTTTATAGCATTTCTCAATGTCTGAAATCCTATATAATAAAAGCCTAATACACTAAGTGTCTGGTTGTCCATTCAACCAAAGCGTAATATGCTAATGATATGCTAAGGCCCCTCAGCTGCTCACTATGATGTGCACTGACCACCAGGGGGCAGATAGTCGACCAGTCAACCAGTCGCTATGAGGTGCACTGACCACCAGGGGGCAGATGCTCTGACCAGTAAGTTAGCTTGCTGCTGGGGTCTGGGCAATCAGAACTGAGCAAGACGAGCTGGACATGCCCTAGAGACCTCCCACGGTCCCTCCCTGGCTGGCCAACCTCTCGCTTCCTTCCCCGGCCTTGATTGTGCACCAATGGGGTCCCTCGGCCTGTCCTGCGCGCTCTCGCAATCCAGGACCCCTTGGGGGATATCGAAGAGCCAGTTTCGGACCGATCTCGCAGGCCAGGCCGAGGGACCCCACTGGTGCACGAATTTGTGCACCAGGCCTCTAGTTAATTATAAGAAACGCATTTATTTTATATCTCCCACCATATGATATATTGGTCCAGTGAAGGCAAGGGCTTAATCTCTCGTTTACCACTGAATGACTAGAATCTAGAATCAGGCATAAGCAAACACTTCAAATCAGCTGCATAAATATTACACAGTTGTTGAAAAGACTGTCTATATGCTAAAACAGAACAATGTCCAAGATAGACTGTTAAGTGACAAAAGCAAACCACAAGCATTACAGTTGATCCTTGAATATGGGCTCAAACTATGGGGCTCCATTTAACCGCAAGTTTTTAATTGGCCTGTATATTTCAAGGGTCAACAGTAATTTCATTCTGAGGTTGGGAATCTGCATGTGTGGAGAGACAACTGCAATTACACTCAGATATTTTACTGTGAGGGAGGTCAGCACCCCTAACCTTCATGTTGTCTCAGGGGTCCGATGTATAAACAAAATGATCCCATCTTTGTAAAAATTAATAGACACACATCATGTACAGAGAAAGTATATGCATAGCAAAAGTCAAGAAGGCTGTAAAATAGTTACAGTAATTAACTTTGAACTATGGGGCTGGAGGGGAAGAGGACCTTTCACTTTTTAAGTTAGGTTCTCCTGAGCTATTTGAGTGTTTTTACCAGCACATATTACAGTTGTAACTTTTTTGTGATGCTTTCCTCATCCTCTACCTGCTGAAAGGCCCAACAATGTATAGTGAGTACTCTCTTTTTCAAACACCCAGAACACCTCAGACACAATGTAAAGTTTTTGATATATTTCTACCACCTGACCCATTTCGAAGCACTAGAGAAACAGATATCTGAATATTTGTTATGGTCTAGTCCAGTTTAAGGGCTGATGGAGAATCTCTGGCTCAAACAGCAGACCAAAAATACATGTTTATCTCCCTTCAATAAAAGATTCTTTAAATGGTAGTTAAAAAAAAAAAGTTAATAAAAATAAAATAAAATGGATATCTTTCTAAAGAAAAGAAACCATGGGCTAGGGAAAGGGAATTAGTGAACCTAGTGTAGGGTTGGCACTTTGAACACAAGGGACTCCTAAATGTCAGAATTCAAAAGAATAATTACCAGCTTCACCCTCAAGTCTGACAGTCATTAATTCCCACCAAGAGCTAACTCTTAAATCTGAAAAATAACCCAATCAGATGTTTGATAAAAAGCCTACAATATAAACAAGACCAAAATAAACAACAAAAAGTACTCTACAGCAAACAGATAAAGGAGAGTATGATGACTTTAAAGAAAATTCTTAACACTTTCAAAGAGATTCAAGAAGGTTATGAGTCCCAGCCAGTGTGGCTCAGTTGGCTGAGCCTCATCCTATGCACCTAAGGGTCGCAGCTCGATTCCTGGTTGTGGGCTCCATCCCCAGTGCAGGAGGCAGCCAATGGATGATGCTGTGCTCTCACATTGATGTTTCTCTTCTCTCCCCCTCTCCCTTCCTCTCTCTAAAAATCAATAAAATATTTTTTAAAAGAAGGTTATGAATCCATAGTCTTGGAAAAAAGAAAAAATAATGCTGGGAGTGGAAGGAGGGGAGAATTCTTAAAAATTTAAAATATGACTGCTAAAGTAAAATTATAGAACCTGAGAATAAAGTAGAGGAGATGACCAGAAGAATAGAACTAAAAGACAAAATGAGGATACAATCTAATTAAAAAATGGGCAGAAGACCTGAATAGAGATTTCTCCAAAGAGGACATATACATGGCCAAGAGACATATGAAAAAATGCTCAAAGTCACTGATCATCAGAGAAATGCAAATTAAAATCACAATGAGCTATCACCTCACATCTGTTAGAATGGCTATCAATAAAAAAATCAAGTGCTGGCGAGGATGTGGAGAAAGGGGAACACAAGTTCACTGCTGGCTGGAACCAGATTGGTGCAGGAACTATGGAAAACAGTATGAAGTTTCCTCAAAAAATTAAAAATGGAACTTCCGTTTGACCCAGCAATGCCACCTCTGGGAATATATCCTAAAAACCCAAAACACCAATCAGAAAGAATAAATGTGCCCCTATGTTCATAGCGGCACTATTTACAATAGCTAAGAATTGGAAACAGCCCCAAGTGCCCATCAGTACATGACTGGACAAAAAGGCTGTGGGACATTTACGCTATGGAATACTATGCAGCAGTAAAAAAGAGGGATCTCTTACTCTTTGGGACATCATGGAGGGACCTGGAAAACATTATACTAGGTGAAATAAGCCAATCTGAGAAAGACAAATACCACATGACCTTACTTATTTGTGGACTCTAATGAACAAAATGAACAGACCAACAAAATAGGACCTGATAAATGGAGACATGAAACAGCCTGACATACCTCGATGTGCGGTTGGAGGGATGAGAAGAGATAAACCAGAGAACTGATATACTTATTAGGGCCCCAGTGCACAAATTCGTGCACCCTGAAAGGAACTGTGGGCTGCGAGGCTGCGGTGGGCACAGGGGCGGGTCTCAGCCCATCCTCTGTGCCCCTGCCTGACCCCTCCCGCCAGGGCCCCAGCAACCCTGTTCCCGCCACCACCACACCGCTCCCATGCAGTGACTGCACCGGCCCCGCTCACACCTGCTGACAGTGCGGAGCGATTGGCACCAGCGCCAGCAGCAGGTGCAAATGGCAGCTGCTGCTCTGATTGCCCTTCAGTAGCAGGAAAGGTAGAGAAGCCCTCAGGGGCAATTCGGGCTGCCGCCGCCGCCGCCACACCCATAACGGGTGTGGGGCACCATAGGGACCGGTGCCAGGCGCCGGCAGCAGGTGTGAGTGGCGGCTGCCGGCCCGATCACCCCTCAGGAGCAAGGGGAGGTGGAGAAGCTCTGAGAGGCAATCAAGGCCGGCAGCCACCGCTTACACCCACTAACGGTGCCAAGCGATCGGGGCCGGTACCAGGTGCCAGCAGCAGGTGCGAGCAGTGGCTCTAGCAACAGCAGCGGGTACTAGCAGGGCCTATGCCGGCAGCAGCTGCAAGTGCCGGGCAGGACGTGGTGCGCAGAAGCAAAGAATTTTCAGTAACCACCACAGGCTCGCCCCGATGACAGCGACTAGCACCCGCCTTGGTCTGGTGCCCCCACTCACCTGCTCCACCATCCCGCCACGGCCAATGCCTACCATGTTCTGCGCACACCCCCTGTTGGTCAGCGCATGTCAGAGCAACTGGCTGGTTGGTTGTTCGCCTGTTCCACTGTACAGTTTTATATATATAGATATGCATAGCCCATGAACATGGGCAATAGGGTAGTAAAAACCTGGGGGGAGGGGTAGGAGCTAGGAGGAAGGAAGTACAGGGGGGGAAATGGGAGATATCTATAATACTATCAACAATTTAAAATTTTTTTCTTTTAAAGACAAAAGGGGGAGAGGAACTAACTCAGGAAGTCCAATAACCAACTAAAAGGAGTTATACAAAGAAAGAAGATACAATTACAGCATTATAAGAGGATTCCCAAGAATTAAAAAATATGAGTCTTTAGTTTATTAAGAACACATCTAGACAAAACACATCACCCACAAAGGAACAAGAATCACCCTGTATCAGACTTCTCCTCAACAATGGATGCTAGAAGGCCTGGGAGCAATGACCTCAAAGCTCTGAGGGGAAATAATCTTCAACTTAGTTTGGCTTGAATAAAATAATACCAGTCAAGGTATTTCAAGGACTAATAAAAACACTTTCAGATATGCCTGGTTCAAAACTTTATCTCCTACATATTCTTTCCTAAAAGCATGTGAGGGATGCACTGCATTAAAGAAAAGATCCAGTCACAGCAGAACCAAAGCCCAGCACTGAGGGGAGTGACCTGGAACAGGCGTAGGTAACATCAGGTCCAGACTAGAGAAAGAGGACCAGGAAGACCTCTCCTCAGGGGGAAATACTAATGTGGTATGGAAACATGGAAGAAAAAAACAGTGAAAAATAAAGCAAGAGGAAAAAGGTAATTACTGACTCAAAAACCAGGAAACCATACAGGATAGGTAATGATATTCTTTGCCTCGGCTATGAACAATTATTTATATCATCACAGTAATGTAGAAACTATTTGTTGATTTTCAACAATGAAAACCAAATCATAGACAAAGAATAAGGGAGTATGGTACAGAATATAAATGTTCTCAACCTTGACAATGCCCATGTGGAAATGACAGACACATAAGAGCATAAAGGGGAAAGGAGAGGTGAGAAAAAAGGGGGGGAGTACGAATATTTTCCTACTTGGGAAATCAAGATACACAATCTATAGGAACGAGAAGCAAAGGTCTATTGTGTTACATAAACTACAAAGATAACAGAGAAACTAAAAGTGGTAACATCTATTTGGGAAAGTGGATATAAGGGAGCCAAATCCTTATTTATCAGAGCATAAATCGATCTAAAATTGATAAATCCTAAAGTAAGCTTATTATGTCATCACAACAATACCACATGAAGACATTTAAGTTTCCTTTAGAGAATGGCTGTAAGCAGTGAGGAAGGGTTGTTGGCCTTTATTATAAATAAGCATTTCTGAGTTTGTGTTGTTCATTTGTTATGTATGGTGGTGGTTTCTTTTCTGCAGGGAGAAGGCAGCTGAAGGGGAATACTGTAACATTATGGTTTATGGTGTTTGTCATTTTGTTTAACAATATTCTACTCAAGAAACAAAAGCCTTTTTAAGAAAATGCCAAAAACAAACTGGGTTTACTTCTTCAAACTACAAATGACAGTGTGAGGAAGCATCCGTGTGACAACAGTTTTCTGTAGCGTCCGAGTGACATCAGCACCCGTTAACACACCGGTGCGGCTGTTCACTGGGAAAGTCTAGGTTCCCCTCAGGATTGAGAGCCAAGTGCCTATGGCAGCACAAGATGAACATATCCCATATCACATTTCAGGCAAGTTACAGACCCACTCTGCCACTATCCATGAGATGTAACAAAAAGCTAAGCAATGTTAAAAAATAATTTACCAAATTCCGCTCAAATCAAAATACAGGAAGCTATTGTGTAATTTGACACTTCAGAAAATTACATTTTTGTTGTCACTAAAATGAAGCCAAGAAAAAAAATAGTTCGGTGTTTAATCAGGCATTGTGTAGTTTAGAAAGGACACAACTATATCACATTAATCTTTGTATGGGTCTAGACATGAAAAACATGTAAGCAAAGAAACTACATAAGTAGAACAATGATTATGTAACAAATGATTTTACATTAGGAGCAGCAACTGTTTATTTTGAAATATATGCTACTGAGTAGTTAAATTCAAGTTTATCTTGTTAAGAATACAATGTTTCCAAATCAATGATCCTTACAGAAAATAAAACATGAATTTCAGTATTATTTAATCTTACTTTTAGAAAAGTAGCCAAGAAGGATTTCATGCCCTAGGTGAAAAAAAAATAAAATCTACTTATAAATTAGACACTGCTGCTTTGATACAAAATAAAAATTATTCTAGAAGAGATGGGTTACAATACTTAACATATAATACAAAGTTTTGTAAGAAAACAAGTGTAGCCCTAACTGGTTTGGCTCAGTGGATAGAGCGTCGGGTCTGCGGACTGAAGAGTCCCAGGTTTGATTCCGGTCAAGGGCATGTACCTTGGTTGCAGGCACATCCCCAGTAGGGGGTGTGCAGGAGGCAGCTGATCAATGTTTCTCTCTCACCAATGTTTCTAACTCTCTATCCCTCGCCCTTCCTCTCTGTAAAAAAGTCAGTATTTAAAAAAAAGAAAAGAAAACAAGTGTAACATGCCACCTGAGGTTAAATATATAAATTTTACAAGTAATATATATCTAAATATTAAATAGGACAGGTGTATAGGTAAACGTCTAAATATGAGTTTGTAAACATAATGAAGTTAACCCTATACTATCATAGTTTTACTTAACAAAAAGAGAATATATTTAATCCATCAAACTGTTTATCTTCTGCTGAAACACATCAGAAACATTATAAATTATAACATTACAATTTGGTTTTGTTTAATAATTTCTTCTGATTAAATTCTAGTAAATTACAGAGATAGGTCAAATGCTGGTTAAGGAACCAAATATTGTACTTCTCATTTCTTTTCCTTTTCTAATTATAACTGGGAATTAAACATACATGAAGAACTATTCTGAAAATCCTCAAACCTATAATGAAATATTTGAGCCGGTGTTTTTTCAGAGTTTTCATATTATATAAACATTTCAGTGTGTTAAATTCATATTACCATTTAAATATTTTACAGAAGTACATATTCTTATATATACACAATTTATACAGAATTAGAATAAAAATACTGAATTATTTTTGAATAGCTAATAAAACTACTTAAGAAACTAAGTGAAAAATCTTGAGAACTAAAGGGGGAGGGGATAAAAATGCTACTTTATTCCCAATCCTCTTCTATCAAACAACTTCCAAATCCAGAATGTGAAACTTTCATGATTTGTTATTTCCTTATTTCCAAACCTAGATATAATTCAACAATAAATATACACATCTCAATATCCAGTGCCATATGACCATATCTGAAGCTTTCATCCAGTTAAGTACATAATAGAGAAATATAAGGCTTCTGCTGGCTCTGTTTATTTTTAATAGTAACAATCCAAGCCAAGTCACCCTCCGGAAACAGATGCAAAAATATGATCATCTGAAAAGAAACAACTTTCCCCTCCGGGTATTTGGGGTTCTGGCTCTTTTTTATTGTCATTTTTCATTCCTGTCTATAAACCATCTTATAAAAAACTGCTCCCACCGCTCAGATCAGCCATATTCCCACCCAGATCCAATGCCCCGGGATGAGAATGCTCAGCTCCACGGCTCCGCCTCAGGCAGGCAGCTCAATTCACTAGGGCAGGCTGCGAGGCTGCCAGCCAGGTCCTGCCAACCTGCTCGCCCTGCAGCACCCACTGCACAGGACAAACCAAATGAGCATGAAGGGTCTTTCTGGCAAGCTCTCCCACGGTTCTGAGACTATCCCGCCACACACACCCACTACCAAAAACACACACAGAACTCCCAGGAGCCTACAAGACAGAGGAGGGGGAAGGAAGGTGGAGGAAAAGAGGAAGACCAGAGAAAGTAGATCTCTGTGTAGCAGTTGCTTCAAAAAGGTGGGATGGATTTCTCCAAAGTCCAGACCTGGAACCTTGCTACAGACAGCCAGCGGAGGAAACCCCCAATGTTAACTCTTTGTTAACTCTGTGCTAACCATTTCCAAGAACTTTTCCCCTCTATTGCTTTATTTCAAATAATCCAACAACTCCATTTTATTTTTTTATATTACTTAATGAAATTTTGTTGGGAGCCGAGAATATAAAGGTTAGATAAAACAAAAGGATACAACACATTTCGCATTATTTTGCGTCACATGGTTAAAATCTTTATGTTAACCCTTTTTATCCTTTCTAATCTCTCTCTAGTGAGGAAGTCAAAACCAAAATACTAACCACCACCTAACATGGTCTTCAACGTCTACCAAAAATGCCCTATTCAAGTCTCACTCTTTCAAACCAGAGCCTTTCTTTTCCATTTAACAAGGATATTTTTCCATGAAAAACTCTACTTAAGGTGCTGCAATCACTTTTTCCAAATTTTTCTTTCTCCTTTTACTTACATATGTTTATCATGGCTTTTTTTAAAATATAAGTTTTTTTAACCACTTTTTCCAAACCTCTAAAACAAGGATCTATAATTATGGAGAATTGTCCTTCTGCTCAATAAACAAATAATTCTACTTTCCCTCCACAAACTTCCTAAATACTCTATGAAGCTGGCCTAAAATTTAAAAAACCATTATGTAACTGAAGCCTACTTCTGTTGTTCTAATAACCTAACTTAAATGGTGATTTAACAGTAGTCTTGGTTGTCAAAGAATCCCTATTTTTAAATAAACAAATATTTTGAAGAGGTTCAAAGTGAGGGGTGGGGCCACAGGGGTAGAGCCCCATAAATGGAAGTCAAGTTCATGACTGTTTCCACAGAGGCCTAATCAAGAAATTGCCTTTTTCATATCTCATATCCTGCAAAATCTTACCAACTCATAACCTTGATTACAGATCATCCTCTTCTAGGCGACATTCTCCAAACTACAATGTTATAGTAATACCACCAAAATTCAGAATAAGTTAAAGGAGTTAGGTTTAAGACATAACCAAGAAAGCTGCCCTTGTATAAAGATGCTGACTGCATGACTGATGCTTATGTGCAGATGGTCAGACAAGGGAAATACCCAGGCTTTGGGGGCAGAAGAAAACAACTAAAAAATAGAAGTTTATTCTTTTAGTTAAATAAAGTTAAAACAATGTCCTTCCAAAGAATATTTTAGAGACACAATGCAAAACAGTTCCTAGTTTTCATTTCCACTGTAATTAGTTTCAAATATGAATAAAATTCTACCTATTTCAATCCCAAGATTTTTATTCTAATTTAATTAAATTTACAAAAATCTTTTAGAAAGTGTATGTAAAACACAAAGATTTGACAATGGTGAAAACTACTCAACAAAATTTAATAAAAATATTGTATTTGGAGAAATCATTTCTATTATCATCAATTCCTAGACTCCCTTTAATCACTTTGGGTTTTGTGCTCTTCCACCACAAGACAAACTAAGCTATGGCACAATGGTTTATTCTGTATGACAGGACTCTGTCGGCAGCAGGAAGATTAATTAATCTAGCACAACTGGCTTTAATTAACTTATCGCATCCCCTCACCCACTCCATGGTTCCCCTCACTTTCCCCACAACTTCCCCTAAAATCCCAAACATCACTACAAAACAGGCAACAGACACCAATGGCATAGTGCAGGCAAGAACTCTGTAGAACACAAGAGAGGATGCAGATGATGTGTTGTGGAATTGTGCACCTGAAACTTATGTAATTTTGTTAATCAGTGTCACCCCATGTGGAAGCACGAGCTGCTCTTTAGCGGCTGCCAATATAAATATGAAGGGAGAAAAAGCAGTAAGAGTTTTAAAAACTTAAAACTGACAATCAATAAAGATACAGAACTCCTCTGCATTTGTCTAACAGGTTTATCTGTGACTCTCAAAATATTTTACCGTTTTTCATTAAGGCTCTGAACTAAGTTAACTTCTCAATATTTTCACTAATACCGAGACTCTCCCCTGTATCATACACCTTTAAATGGAGTCAACTTTTTAATTATATATGTAAAGATTAAAATGTATATATACATATATATTTTTCACTAATAAAAGAGAAGATTTATTACTATCCTAAATTATTTTTTTAAAAAAACCACACACTCACACAGGAGCAATACCTGTGTTGATTAAAACCTAAAGACATTTTTACCTCCTAGTATTATGCCCTACTAATGAGATAAAGAATGGAATTGAACAAAAAATGACATTAAAAATTAAATGTTTTGCCCAGCCGGTGTGGTTCAGTGTTTGAGCATTGACCCATGAACCAGGAGTTCACGGTTCCATTCCAGTCAAAGCACATGCCCGGGTTGTAGGCTCAATCCCAGTAGGGGATGTGCAGGAGGCCTCCAATCAATGATTCTCTATCACTGAAGTTTCTATCTTGCTCTCCTTCTCCTTTTTTCTCTGTAATCAATAAAAATGTATTCTAAAAAAAAAGAAAAAGAACTTAAAAAATCAAATGTTTTGATGTTACATATAGTCAGTCCTAATGTCCTATCCTAATCTATATATATAAAAGGCTAATATGCTAAGTGTCCCTCCAAACGTCCAACCGGTCGCTGTAATGCATGCTGACCACCAGGGGACAGATGCTCAATGCAGGAGCTGCTGTGACGCGCACTGGCCATTTACAAAGAAACAGCACTGCGGGCCTGGTGCCAACAAAGCAACACTCGGCTTCCCCCAAGTGGGACACAGGCCCCGCCACCACCCCAGAGTAAAAGCCCACCAAATCGCAGCCAACACTGCTGAGATCCGATAGTGCAAAATGCAGCCCACAGTCCAGCCCAGTCTGGAATCAGTCACTGTGGGCACCGGGTAATAACATCATGTAGCAACGCCCGGCGGCACGGCTTCCTCTCCCTACCGACTAGCCTCCTTGCAATTTCTTCAGTCCAGGAACACAACTTGCTTTACAACCAGCTGCAAACATTTTACACATTAACCAAATATCTATGAAGCGTTTTCCCGTGCCTCATCTCATTTGATCCTCACAGAAGTCCTGGAGTTGGTAGATAGGAGACTTCAATAATAAGTCTGCTTCGTGTTGATATTTACTGCTGTGCTGCTAACAATTACCTGAAAGAGAAGTTGGGGTGCTTCACTGGGCTGGAAAAAGTTTAGATCTAATTAAGCAAGTTTATCATATATATACATAGCTAGTTTGACTCGCACATGCGCCATACATATTAAGCTCTTACTGGCGCCAACTGCACGCGTGTGTTTCAAACTGTTATTGTCGATCATGAATTTGGTTGATACTTCTATCATAGAGAAAGGGCGAACAGCAATATTAAAATATTTCTTCTAATTAATTTTCTTTCAATGTACATAAATCCATGTACCAGGCCACTAGTGTCATATAAAAAGTTTAAGTAATATGAAAAACAGTAAGAATGTCCTCTGGCTAATAAACTACAAATAAAACATAAATTTTTAGAAATTCACAAGAAATACAAGTAGTAAAATTGAAGAGTCTTCAATAATCCTACTAATCAAGTGAGTAAAAATTGTAAACTGAAGTGATTTTCAGTGATTAAACTATAAAGGGTTTCTTTAAAATCTTTAATTGATTTTTTTTTAGAGGGGGGGGGAGAAGGGCAGAGGGAGAGAAGTAGAATGGCAGGGGGAGGGAGAGGGAGAGGGAGAGAGATTATTTGTTGTCCCATGTACTCATGCATTCACTGGTTGATTCTTTTTTTAATATATTTTTATTGATTTCAGAGAGGAAGGGAGAGGAGAGGCAGAAACATCAATGATGAGAATCATTGATCTGATGCCTCCTGCATGCCCCCCACTGGGATCAAGCCGGCAACCCGGGCACTGGAATCAAACCCGGGACCCTTCAGTCTGCAGGCCAACACTCTACCCACTGAGCCAAATCGACTAGGGCTCATTGGTTGATTCTTTTATGTGCCCTGACTGGGATTGAACCTGCAACCCTGGCACATGGGGACAACACTCCAACCAACTGAGCTAACAGGCCAGGGCATAAAGGTTTTGTTTTAATATACCACACATGACAAAGATTCAATGAAACTTGTCCTAACACATATTCCTGCTGACATTATAATCTGATACACCCTTTTTTTTTTTTTTAAATATATTTTATTGATTTTTTACAGAGAGGAAGGGAGAGAGACAGAGAGTCAGAAACATCGATGGGAGAGAAACATCGACCAGCCGCCACCCGCACATCTCCCACTGGGGATGTGCCCGCAGCCCAGGTACATGCCCCTGACCGGAATCGAACCCGGGACCCCTCAGTCCGCAGGCCGACGCTCTATCCACTGAGCCAAACCGGCTTCGGCCTGATACACCCCTTTGATGAAGCATTTAAATTTTTTAATAAAAATAAGAGTTCATATTTAATAGGCACTGTTCTAAAGGCTTTCTGAACATGTGCCCTCTTTAATTCTCTCAGTAACCCTAACACAGGGATTTTATCATCAACCCCATTTTATTTTTTTTAATGTTTATTGATTTCAGAGAGGAAAAGAGAGAAACATCAATGATAACAGAGAACCTCTGATCAGCTGCCTCCTGCAAGCCCCACACTGGGGATTGAGCCCACAACATGGGCATGTGCCCTGACTGGGAATAAAACTGTGACCTCCTGGTTCATATGTCGATGCTCAACCACTGAACCACACCAGCCAGGCTTCAACCCCTTTTTACAGGTGAGTAAACAAAAGGAGAAATTAAACAGTATACACAGAGTCCAACAACTAGAAAGTGATGGAGCCAAAATGTGAGGCCCAGCAATTAAACCGTAGAGCCCATTCCCTCTCAATATGGATCAAGAATCATAACATTCTTGTGTGTGTGTGTGTGTGTGTGTGTGTGTGTGTTAATCCTCACCTTAGGGTATTTTTCTAATGATTGTTAGAGAGGGTGGAAGGGAGAGGGAGAGATAGAGAGAAATATGGATGTGAGAGAGACAATCAATTGGGTAGGGACAATTCAGTCTGCAAGCCGATGGTCTATCCACTGAGCAAACCTGGCTAGAGCAAATTGTTCTCTCTTTTAATCTAGTGATCCTGCCTATGGAAATGTCCTATAAAAATAATCCAAAATATGAATATGACTATCTACAAAAGTGTCTGCAAAGCATTTTACATGGTATAAGCAAAAAAAAAAAAAAAATCGTATTACCAAGAAAAGTGGAGGAACAGGGGTGATGGAGGATGCGTATATTAGTTTACTCAATGGAAAATTAAACTCCTTTAAAAAGGTTATGTGTAATACTTTCAACAATAAAGAATTCAAATTTAAAAAACGTTATGAAGATTAACGACATGGAAATTTTCTTTTACACGTTAAGCAGGGAAGTAGCCTACAAAATCTAGAGTAATATACCATCATTAATACAATGAAAACCAAATAGGCATATGGAAAAAGTTGGAAAAAGAGATCAAAATAACAGTATCTATGTAAGAGTAGTATGATGGATTTCTTTTCTCCATGTTCCACATTTTCTGTAATAAAAATACAATTTTAAAAATTTTCAGTGATTAAAATAACAGACTTATACAATTAGAAATCCACAGGTTATATGATGATAGAAGAAATTCAGGCTCAACCTGAAAAAGGCAATGTTTTTTCACTCCTCACCAGAGAATATTTCTTCTATTGATTTTTTAAAATATATTTTTATTGATTTCAGAGAGGGAGGTAGAGGGAGAGAGAGAAACATCAATGATGAGAGAGAATCATTGATTGGCTGCCTCCTGCAGGCCCAACACTGGGGATTGAGCCTGCAACCCCAGCATGTGCCCTTGACCAGAAATGAACCCAGGACCATTCAGTCTGCAGGTTGACGCTCTACCCACAGAGCCAAACTGGCTAGGGCTCTTCTATTGATTTTTAAAGAGAGTGAAAGAGAGAGAGAAGTCGGGAAGAGAGAGAGAGAGAGAGAAAGAGAAACATTGATTGGTTGCCTCCCACCGGGGATTGAACCTGCAACTAAGGCAATTGCCCTTGACTGGAAATCAAACCTGTGACCCTCGGTCCAAAGACCAACACTCTAACCACTGAGCACCGTCCAAGCTTGATATGCCTTAATACGCAGAAGGATAATCTAGTTATATTTCAAAAATATTAGAAAATAATTATTTCATAATATAATCCTCATTGTGCTAATTTTAAACTAAACTAATTCTATTTTATCCAAAGCTCAAATTAATGCCAACCTATCACTATTATTCCAGAGACCTTGAAAGAAAAGACCTCTTAATAACATAGAGAGGTAACAGTTACCATGACCTGGATTAGGACTCAAAAATACTAGACTGGGCCCTAACCGGTTTGGCTCAGTGGATAGAGTGTTGGCCTGCGGACTCAAGGGTCCCAGGTTCGATTCCGGTCGAGGGCATGTACCTTGGTTGCGGGCACAACCCCAGTAGGGAGTGTGCAGGAGGCAGGAATTGATGTTTCTCTCTCATCGATGTTTCTAAATCTCTATCCCTCTTCTTTCCTCTCTGTAAAAAATCAACAAAATACATTAAAAAAAAATACTAGACTGGTTAAGTATCATGAGATATCATAAATAAACACATGATATGGAATTTTGGCAATAAAAACACTTTAAAATACTTTTTTTAATGTGAAATTATCATTAAATTATTTACCCGGTATCATTTTCCAATGGCAACAATAACGAGGATCAAGAACCTCAGGGCAAAAAAAAAAAGAACCTCAGGGCAATAAATAAATAAATAAGAACCTCAGGGCACTTGGCACCAATAGCATGCCACTGCAATGCCTGCACAGCCCAGCTACTTCTGGTGGAACAGGCCCTCCCTGCCCGGAAACAAGAGAAAGGGGTTTGAAAAGAAGGGTTAATTGGAGGAGTAAAGGGTTACTTAAAAGGCTAATAAGAGGGCTGTATGGTAAAGACAAAGGAAAAATAAAAGCAGAGAAGTAAAGCCAGCAATAGAAAGGGAGAACAATTCCTGATATAATTACATGGGGGGAGGGGGATTTACACTTTGATTTATTCCCTATCTTTATCACCCTTTTTTTAAAAAAACCGCCCTGGCTGTGTGGCTCAGTTAACTGGAGGATTGGCCCATACATCAAAAGGTCCCCAGTTTGCCCTAACCAGTTTGGCTCAGTGGATAGAGCGTCGGCCTGCAGACTGAAAGATCCTAGGTTCGATTCCGGTCAAGGGCATGTACCTTGTTTGCGGGCACATCCCCAGTAGGAGGTGTGCAGGAGGCAGCTGATCGATGTTTCTCTCTCATTGATGTTTCCAACTCTCTGTAAAAAAAAGTCCCAGGTTTGATTTCTAGTCAGGGCACATATCTAAGTTGTGTGTTCGATCCCCAGTTGGGGCACATATGGGAGTAAACCAATCAATGTTTCTCTCTCTCAAAAAAAAAAATAAAAAAAATAAAAAATCAATAAAAGCATAGCCTCAGGTAAGGATTAAAAAAAAAAGAGAGAGAAACTAAGATGGCGGCATAGATAAACACCGGGAAATAGTCGCCCCACACAACAATTGAAAAATATCCCAAAGGACAGAGCAAGCATCGTCCAGAACAACAGGAAGGCTGGCTGAGTGTAATTTCTACAACTAGAAGAAAAGAAAAGCATGCTGAGAGCCAGAGGAGCTGCGGAGGTGAAGTGCAGAGGTACGGCGGCGGCTCGCGCGCGCGCGGAAAGGGGGTGGCACCTGAGGACGCGGCTGTCTTTTTGAATCACAAGCTCCCGACTGCTCTGAACTCCGGTTCCGGCGAGTCTCTGGGGACCAGGACTCATACGGGGAGAGGCTGCTCTGTCAGGCGGCAGCAGGCGAACTTGAGGGCGGATTTCCCTCAGAGGTGCTTGCAGCCGTTACCGGGACACTGAGACGCGCAACTCCGGGCGCGGAGAATCAGCCATAGCTTCTCTCTCCGCCTTTTTGACTCCCTGAGACCCTGCCCCACCCAGGCTGCAGCAGAGGCTTTTGCATGTGAATGTACCTAACTGCAGCCGAGCCAGGCAGACCCGGAACTTCCAAGAGAAGGCCCAAGGCCCCGCAGCGGCTTGCATTGCTTCACAGCTGAGCCTCTTCGTGGCTCCTGCTGTGTGGCCTCAGGCAGGGGCTGAATTAGCACCTCCTTAGATCCAGGAGCCACTGTACCCAGTGGTCAGAGGGGGACCATTCTCCCACTTCAGACACAGCTGCTTCCCACAGCCAATTGGCCTGGAGGTCAATTCCTCCCAGTGATCCTAAAACAACCAAGGCACCAAGAGTGCACCAAGAGTGTCCACCCCAGGTAACTGGGGAGGCTGAGCCACTGGGCCCTACAGGACACCTGGCGCGCAGGGCCACTCTATCAACACAGGGAAGCAGCCAAAATGCGGAGACAAAGAAACAGGTCACAATTGGCAGAAACGGAGGAGGCCAGACGACTGGATATAGAGTTCAAGGCCACGTTTATAAGGTTTGTCAAGAATTTTATGGAAACCGCCGATAAATTTAATGAATCCCTCAAGGAGTATAGTGAGACCATGGAGGACATGAAAAAGGACCAACTAGAAATTAAGCATACACTGACTGAAATAAAGAATAATTTACAGAGATCCAACAGCAGACAAGAGGATCCCAAGAATCAAGTCAAAGATTTGAAATACAAAGAAACAAAAAATACCCAACCGAAAAAGAAAAAAGAAAAGAGATTCCAAAAATATGAAGATAGGGTAAGGAACCTCTGGGACAACTTCAAGCGTACCAACATCAGAATTATAGGGGTACCAGAAGGAGAGAGAGGGCAAGATATTGAAAACCTTTTTGAAGAAATAATGACAGAAAACTTCCCCTACCTGGTGAAAGAAATGGACTTACAAGTCCAGGAAGCGCAGAGAACCCCAAACAAAAGGAATCCAAAGAGGACCACACCAAGACACATCATAATTAAAATGCCAAGAGCAAAAGACAAAGAGAGAATCTTAAAAGCAGCAAGAGAAAGACAGTCAGTTACCTACAAGGGAGTACCCATCCGACTGTCAGCTGATTTCTCAACAGAAACCATGCAGGCCAGAAGAGAGTGGCAAGAAATATTCAAAGAGATGAATAGCAAGAACCTGCAACCAAGATTACTTTATCCAGCAAAGCTATCAATCAGAATGGAAGGTCAGATAAAGAGCTTCACAGATAAGAAAAAGCTAAAGGAGTTCATCACCACCAAACCAGCATTATATGAAATGCTGAAAGGTATTCTTTAAGAAGAGGAAGAAGAAAAAGGAACTCTTACCATTTGCCACAGCATGGATGGAACTGGAGAGCGGATAAATACCACAAGATCTCACTTATTTGTGGAATATAATGAACAACATAAACTGATGAACAAGGACTGATCCAGAGACGGAGAGGCTTTGATTGGACTGTCGGGCCTTGGAGGGAAGGTAGGGGAGGGTGGGGGCAAGGGGGAAAGATCAACCAAAGGACTTATATGCAAGCATATAGGCCTAACCAATGGACACGGACAACGGGGGGGTGAGGGGATGAGCGGGGGGGGGGGGGGGTAGAGGGTACACATATGTAATATCTTAATCAATAAAAAATATTTAAAAAAAAAAGAATGTAAACATAAGATATCAAAAACTCTGCACTCTGCTTTGGGGGATACAATGTTGAGAGGCCATGGGCACTGTCTTCAAGACACAGGTAGCCTAATCTGAGCTTCAGCTGTGTCCTGGCTGAACTGCAAAAACCTTGAACCTCAGTTCTAGGTCTCACTATGGCAACAAGAGGTCTGTCACTCTACCTTCTTATTATTTATACTTGAAGTGCTAAAGTTTGTGCAAATTTACTTAATAAATTAGGGCACTTCACCGTTATCCCTCTAACAACTTCACTCATTTCAATGTGCTCTCTTGGGTACAATCACAGTATACGCCAGTGATGGCGAACCTATGACACGCGTGTCAGAGCTGACATGCGAACTCATTTTTTTGGTTGATTTTTCTTTGTTAAATGGTATTTAAATATATAAAATAAATATCCAAAATATAAGTCTTTGTTTTACTATGGTTGCAAATATCAAAAAATTTCTATATGTGACACAGCACCAGAGTTAAGTTAGGGTTTTTCAAAATGCTGACACGCCGAGCTCAAAAGGTTCGCCATCACTGGTATTCGCTCTGACATGCACATAACCTACAAACTACCAAAACCTGATCGTATTCCTAAGAGAGTAAGTGCCCTTCCTTGACATCATCAGTCAGGTGACTTCCAACACTAATGCTGTGTTTACTTCCTAACCTGTTCTGTTCAAGGACTTAGCTTTGAGTGGAAACCTCCATCCCCTTCCACATCCAAGACCTTTGCCATCAGAGAACACTTTACTTTTTGAGGAAAAATCCTTTTTCTGGGGGCTATGCACCCCTACAAAGCTTTTGTTTAAGCTCCAGGGGGTCACTGAACCCTCTCCTTTAAATTACACAAAATTTGCATAGCTACATTCCTGTCTGCATTCTTCTGTAGAAAGTAGGGATCTATCCAAAGGGATCTATAACCCAAAAAGAGATTAAGAACAACCCCTCCCCAAGATTTCATCAAACCCACACTAGGATGATCTGACTCTGACAGTTAAACAGTTTTCCTCTCTTCATCCTCCTGCTAAATTCCTACATGTTTAAAGCTAATGAAATTAATAAAGTGTTTACTGTATGTCAGACACCATGCTAAGCACTTCACATACGTGAATTTAATTATCACAACAACCATAAGAAGTAGACACTATCATTAACCCACTTAGCAGTTGAAGCAACTAAAGCACCAAGAAGGCATTTACTAAAAATCACATAGCTACTCTGCTTGAAAAGTGTAAAACTTCTCAGAATGAAATGTGGCTGCTTGTGTACACTTCTCATACTTCTCTTGGCTAATTGTCTTTCTGTTTAACCCTCGCCTGAGTCAGAGAGAAAATTAAGTGGTTTTGTTGTCAAAACTCATCTCTGCTAGGCTGCCAACTTACAGATAGATCCTCGGTTCAAGAAAGACCGTAAGCACAGCTGGTGTGGCTCAGTGGTTGAGAACCAACCCATGCACCAAGAGGTCATGGTTTGATTCCCAGTCAGGGTTGTGGGCTTCATCCCCGGTGGGGGCTATGCAAGAAGCAGGCAATCAATGGTTCCCTCTCATTGATGTTTCTATCTCTCTTCCTTCCTCTCTCTAAAAATCAATAAAAACATCTTTTTAAAAAAGAGAGAGAAAGAAAGACCGTAAGTATCACAAGTGTTGAAAGGGGAACATGAAAGACACTTGTCCCAGGATAAAACTTAGTTTGAGGTTTTTAAAATAAGCAGTTCATCAGTTATGAGTTATCTGTTTGGATATAGAAAAGAGCTGAAGAACCTACAAAAAATACTAATACTAAAACTAAAGTAATACTAATACTAAGTAAATTTAGTAAGATAACAGAATATAAGACCAATAAATAAATCAATTATACCTCATGGGTTGAGCCCAATCTCTCTTACTGCAAAACCCCAATGTAGTAGTCCCCCCCCAAAATCAAGTCTGCCTTACCACCTTTAAAAGAAATCAATTGCACTTCTATATACTAGCAACAATTTATAAATGAAATTAAGAAAACAATTCCATTCACAACAGCATCAAAAAAATTAAATACTTAGGAATAAATTTAACAAAAAAGCACAAGGCATGTACACTGAAAATTATAAAATATTGCTGAGAGAAATTAAAGAATATCAAAATGAAGAGATACATGATTTCACAACTGGAAGAATAAGGTAATCCCTATCAAAAGTCCAATTGGCCGGAACCAGTTTGGCTCGGTGGATAGAGCGTCGGCCTGCAGACTGAAGGGTCCCGGGTTCGATTCCGGTCAAGGGCATGTACCTGGGTTGCGGGCACATCCCCAGTGGGAGATGTGCAGGAGGCAGCTGATCGATGTTTCTCTCTCATCGATGTTTCTGGCTCTCTATCTCTCTCCCTTCCTCTCTGTAAAAAATCAATAAAATATATTTAAGAAAAAAAAAAAGTCCAATTGGTTTTTTTTTGTAGAAGTTGACAGGCCAACCATAAAATTTATATGGAAACTATAGGCAAAACAATTTTGGAAAAGAACAAAACTGGGGAAATTACACTACCTGATTTCAAAACTTATAATAAGCCCTAACTAGTTTGACTCAGTGGATAGAGCGTCGGCCTGTGGACTCAAGAGTCCCAGGTTTGATTCCGGGCAAGGGCATGTACCTTGGTTGCGAGCACATCCCCAGTAAGGGGTGTGCAGGAGGCAGCTGATCAATGTTTCTCTCTCATCGATGTGTCTAACTCTCTATCCCTCTTCCTTCTTCTCTGTAAAAAAATCAATAAAATATATTTTAAAAAAAAACAAACCATAATAAATCTACGGTAATCACGTTAGTGTAGTATTGGCATAAGGATAGACATACTGATCAAAAGAGCAGAAGAGAATCTAGACATAAACCCATATTTACAACCAATGTTGTAATCAAGTGATTTTCAACAAAGGGGCCATAACAGTTCAATGAGGAAAGGGCAAGTCTTTTCAACAAATGGTGCTGTAACAACTGTATGTCCATATGCAAAATAAACTCAGACCTTACCTCACACCATCCCAAAAAATTAACTCAACATGTATGTAAGCATTAACCTTAATGTAAAACCTAACACTATAAAAGCTTAGAGAAGTAAACATAGATCTTTCTATCTTGGGTTAGGAAAAGAGCTCTTAGATATGAAACCAAAAGCACAATCCATAAGGGAAATAAAACGATAAGTTGGAGTTCATCAAAATTAGAAACGTCAGCATTTCAAAAGATACTACTTAAAAATTAAAATAAGCCACAGAGTGGGAACATGTAACTTATAAAGGACTTGTATCAAAAATATATAAAGAAGGCAAACTATGGAGATTTAAAAAAAACAAAAACAAAAAAAACAGTGGTTGCCAGGTGTTAGGGAGAAAGGAGGGATGAATAGTTGGAACACAAAGGATTTTTAGGGAAGTAAAGTACTCTGGATATCCTAAAAGTGGATACATGTCATTATACATTTGTCAAAATCCACAGCATGTACAACACCAAAAGTGAAATCTAACATCAAACTATGGACTCTGGGTGACAAGAATGTGTCATTGTAGGTTCATCAGTTATAACAAATGTACCACACTCTGCTAGGGGATGTTGATAATGGGGAAGCTATGCATGTGTAGGGGCAGAAGGTATACGGGAAATCTAGGTAGCTTCTCAGTTTTGCTGTAAACCTAAAATTGCTCTAAGAAAAAAAGTCTAATATATACACACTAGAGGCCTGGTGCACGAATTTGTGCACGGGTGGGGTCCCTAGGCCTAGTAGGCGATCGGGGCTGATCAGGGCCGGGCCAATCGGGGCCTGCTGGCCCGGGGGGAGGGACAGGGCGCGGCAGGTTGGCCACCGACCCCAAGGAGGGAGCCGGTCCTTGGCCCCCCTGGGAAAGGGGTCACGTCCACTGCCACCCACCCTCGGTTCCCTGTCCCAGCCTGGGGCCCAAAGGCCCCAGTGGAGTCGGGAGAGAAGGCGACGGTTGCCAGACTAGGTGCAGAAGGAACGGACGCCGGACACCGATGCTGATGCCAACACCACTGGCCGATCACAGGAGGTTGGCTGTGGGAGCGCACTGACCATCAGGGGGCAGCTCCTGCATTGAGCATCTGCCCCCTGGTGGTCAGTGCACGTCATAGTGACTGGTCGTTCTGGTCATTCAGTCGTGACAGTCGCTTAGGCTTTTATATATTTACTAGAAGCCCGTTGTACGAAGAGATTCGTGTAATAGGCCTTCCCTTTCCCTGGCTGCCGGCACCGGTTTTCCTCCAGCACCCAGGACCCAGGCCTTCACTCCGGCCAGAGCCTTCAGTCTTTGCTCCGCTACTTCGAGGCTACGTATGCAAATTAACCGCCATCTTTGTTGGGTTAATTTGCATACTCTCCTGATTGGCTGGTGAGCATAGCAGAGGGACAATTTACATGTTTGTCTATTATTAGGTAAGATAGATACATACACAGAACTCTTATGATTCAAAAATAAGACACAACATCCCCCAAAACAGGATAGATTTAAGTCGATATTTAAACCAAGTAAGATACAGAAATGATAAATAAGCAATTCAAAAGGTGCTCACCAACATAAATCATTAGGAAAGTGCAAATTAAAACCACAATGGGATATCACTACACACCCCTAGAATGGCTAAAATCAATGATGTATAATTCCAAACATCAGCAAGGATGTGAACCTTCATACAATTTAATAATGTAAAATGGCACAGGCACTTTGAAAGGTTTGGAAGTTCTCAAAAAGTTAAACATGCACTAACCATATAACCAAGCAATTTATATTCCTAGGTATCTACCCAGAGAAACGAAAACATTTGTCCAAGGGCATGTAAGCAAATATGGTAGTAGCATTATTCACTGTAGACAAAACACTGGAAACAATCCAAATGTCCATCAACTGGCAAATTAATAAAGTGTGGTACATCCATACAATGGAGTACTAGTCATCAACATAAAGAAGCAAACTATTGGCCCTGCCAGATAACTCAGCTGATTAAAGCATCATCCTGATGTACCAAAGTTGCAGATTCAATCCCTGGTCAGGGCACATTCGATGAACTAATGACCCTAACAGGTTTGTCTCAGTAGGTAGAGCATAGGCCCACAGACTGAAGGGTCCCAGGTTCCATTCCAGTCAAGGGCACATACCTCAGTTGCAGGCTCCACCCAGGGCCCTGGTCTGGGCCCTGGTCTGGGAGACACCAATGGATGTATCTCTCTCACTTCCATGTTTCTCTCTAGCACTTTCTCCCCATCCCTTCCACTATTTCTAAAAATCAATGAGAAAATATCCTCGCAATAGTTTTAGTAACAATGAGAAATAAAAAAATAAGAGCAGTATTTCTGAATCCACTTTGTATACATTTTTTTTAAAAAATGAACTGATGAATGTGTTACTAAGTAGAACAACAAATCAATGTTTCTCTCTCTCAAGTCTCTAATAATAAAAGCGTAATATGCTAATTAGACTGGACGTCCTTCCGGATGACCTTCCAGACAAAGCTGGGGCTGCGAGGGCCAAGGCGGCCACCATGGTGGGCAGGGGCCAAGGCAGAGGCAACCGCCGCCACAGTGGGGGCTGAGCCCTTGCACGAATTTCATGCATCAGGCCTCTAGTCAATAAATTAAAAAAAAATTTTTTTAAGAAACTATTGATACATGCAACATCATGGATGGACCACAAGGACATTTTTCCAATTCAGGTTCACATCCTTGCTGATGTTTGGAATTATACATCATTGATTTTAGCCATTCTAGAGGTGTGTAGTGATATCCCATTGTGGTTTTAATTTGCACTTTCCTAATGATTTATGTTGGTGAGCATCTTTTGAATTGCTTATTTATCATTTCTGTATCTTACTTGGTTTAAATATCGACTGATATTTGTAACACTTGGTTGTTAGCTAATGGGACCTACCATAGGTATTTACCTTCTTTTATTGGCAAAAAAGACTATTGTCGCCAAAACCGGTTTGGCTCAGTGGATAGAGCATTGGCCTGCAGACTGAAGGGTCCCAGGTTCGATTCCGGTCAAGGGCATGTACCTTGTTTGCGGGCACATCCCCAGTAGGAGATGTGCAGGAGCAGCTGATCGATGTTTCTCTCTCATAGATGTTTCTAACTCTCTCTCTCTCTCCCTTCCTCTCTGTAAAAAATCAATAAAATATATTTTTTAAAAAAAAGACTATTGTCTCCCGATCCGGAAGTGTAATCTCAGATGTCAAACTTGCCTTTGGCATTTCATTTTCTAACCCATAAATTGAAGACATTGGAATAGATGACTGTGAGGTTCTTTCTGGTTCTGGTGTTGAATAACTTGAAAATGAAAGCTAGGCAAGTATTATTTCTTGATTATAAAAACAAAAAACAGGCTAAATCAGTTTGGGTTTTTATTCTGGTCCCTGTAACAAGACAAATGAGGTAGTCCACTGGTGTGGCTCCGTGGTTGGGCATCGGTCTATGAACCAAGAGGTCACAGTTGATTCTCAGTCAGGGCACAAACCCAATTCTTTCCGGTTCTATCCCCAGTGGGGAGCATGTGGGAGGCAACAGATCAATGATTCTCTCTCATCATTGATGTTTCGATCTCCCTCTCCTTCTTCCTTCCTCTCTGAAATCAATTTTTTTTTTTAAATGACAAATGGGGTATATGCCCCTACATACCATCTTCCCTCCTGTTGCCAAGGTTATTTTTCTAACCAAGAGACAATGTAACTATTTAAAATTTTCAATGACTCCCTACTGCCTACAGTAAAATTTTGAAATTCCCAACTTACTTTCCCTTCCTCATTTTCTCACATACAGGACTGCAATTTCTCTTATGTGCATGGGCATTTTTTTTTCTCAGCTTTACTGAGGTGTAACCGACAAAATTGTAAGATATTTAAAAGTGTACATCATGATGATTTGATATACATAAACGTTGTGGAAGGATTCCTCCCATCTAGTTAATTAATAAATTCATCACATCACATTTATCTTCAGATTTTTTGTGAGAATATCTAAGTTCCAGTCTCTTAGCAAATTTCAATCATGTAACACAGTGTTATCAACTATACTAGTAATCACCATGTTATACATTAGATCCTCAGACCTTTTTCATCTTATAGCTGAAAGCTGGACTGGAGTTCTTTAAAAAGCAAAGACCAGAGTCAGACACACCTGGATTCAAATCCTGACACAATCACTTATCAACTAAGTGATCTTCCTGAAACTTAGCTCCTTCACCTGTAAAGCTGGGCCTAATGATTCTACTGCATGTGACTGTTAAAAATATCAAATGAAGTAACAATGGTCAGTCCAGCTGTGCCTAGCCCATGATGGCCATGTACTAGTTCCTCACTCACTCCCTTCCTTCAGTCAAGTTGATTTAATTCTTCAAGACTCAACTCAGATGTTTCCTTTATTTAATCCCCATGCTTTAAGTTCTTCCTTCTCTAAGCTTCCTCAGTCCTTTGCAATATCTTCCACTGTAGGCCTTGCATTATAATTTGCACAGTATTAGTAAAAACTGAGGATAGGAATTGTGTCTTATTTTGGTTTCTCCAGTATATGGTGCATAAATGGTCAGTAACATCTTCTTGAGTGATTGGTAGAAAACAGGCAAAGTAGCCTTGACTGAAAATAAAATGCTTGAAGAACCAAATTTGAAATAAACAGATTTTAGATCAACTATAATCTCACTAACTTTTCATAGACATTTTAATATTTGATTCCTTCCCTCTTTTCTTGTGAGTGGAGAGAGTGAAAAAAACATGACTACAGTAGAGAAAAAATCAAGAGATCAAGCCCTATGCCTCCTATATTATTTCTACCTCTGGAAAACGTTTTGTGTGTTTAATAGTATTAAACACAGCCCTTAGTTATAACATTGTTGTAGAAGAGACAAACAGGTGGTCATACTCAATGACAGGTAACCAAATCTATTCCAAAGTCAAATGCGAATATTTGAACTAAAATAAATTTTACCCTATACGATGTTTATTAGTGCTCTTCATCAAATATTTCCAGTTATCCCTCCACAGATACGATAGGATTTCACTTCCCTGCCTCCTTCGTTAGGTGCTCCCACTGGTCTTCTTGGGCCAGTGAAACAGACAGAGGACTGACACCGCCACATCTGGAGGGCCTTTAGGAGCTAGAGCACGGTCTACCCTGCTGTCTTCTTCCTCCCTTGACAAGTGTGGAAGGACAGAGTGGCTCCCTTAGCGAGGTGTAGATGTTGTACAGCTCCTAAACTGGCCCATCATGAAAGTGTGGTATGAATAAGGAATACACCCCTATTGATTGAAGCCACTAAGAACGGAGGCTCATTGTTTCCGCAGTATATTCTAGACATTCTGACATACACATAAAAGGAGTTAAGTATTTCTCTACATCATCATCATCTCCAGTTTGGAGAATGTCCTACACAAAGTTGGGAATCAGGCTTATTAGCAAACGTTTAAAATATGGAATACATTTTAGGATATTTTTTAATAGAAAAAGTCCAAAGGTTAGCAAAATAATAAAAAATTCTGAATAAAAAGATTTTTACAAGTAAAGTAACTGTACATAATAAAAGGCTAAAGTGTACATGGGGTAATATGTAAATGACAGCATATTATCACTCCCGTATTTACCCAAAAACAAATTTTTCTACTACTTCCTTACCCTGCTGAGGCCAAAAAATTAGGGACTCGTGTTCAATGGAGCATTGCAAGCAGTCACTATCACTGAGTTGGGGCTGGTCCTCAATATAAAATCTATCTGCATCTCCAGTGTTTCATATCATCTGTCTCACTAGGCCTCTGGAGATAAACCGGTTGCTCTGTTTCCTTACTCCACAAGGTAAAGACTGTTGGTTACTTCTGCAATGTCCACTCCCACCCTTAGTAATAACACTCTAAATCTATTCTAGGCAGCAATGGACTAGGCTAAGGACTGCATCCCCAGCCTCCTTTGCAGCTACATATGGTCATATGACATTCCAGTCAATTACACACAGGCTGAAGCCTATGGTATTTCTTAGAGAGTGTTTTAAAGAAACGGATTGTTTTGGGCCTTGGTCTACTCATTTTTTTTTTTCTTTAATGGGATGTGGATGCAATGACCAGAGCTCTAGTAGCCATCATGGAATCTGACAACAAAGACCATATTCTAGAAATATCTGAGCAGTGAGATAAAATGAGCTAAGTCCCTGACACCTTTGCAGTGCCAAAGCCCCAAACATGCCCTAGGGCAGTGATGGTGAACCTATGACACGCGTGTCAGAGGTGACATGTGAACTCATTTTTTTGGTTGATTTTTCTTTGTTAAATGGCATTTAAATACACAAAATAATAAATATCAAAAATATAAGTTTTTGTTTTACTATGGTTGCAAATATCAAAAAATTTCTATATGTGACACGGCACCAGAGTTAAGTTAGGGTTTTTCAAAATGCTGACACGCCGAGCTCAAAAGGTTCGCCATCACTGCCCTAGGGCTTACCCTCCAGACTGTGATATGAGAGAAATAAACACTCCTATTCAAGTCACTATTATTTTGAGGGTTTTCTATCATGTAAAAATGAATCTAACCCAGGTCCAGAAATAGAACCCGGTATTCTGACACAGAATCTGTGATACTCACAATATATATGAGATCTCTGTATAAGTCAAAAAAGTAGTATCATACTTTTTTGAAAGTTGATATTCAGTTCTTTTATCTTTCCATTACATATTAGCTAATTATAGTCCAATCAACTGTGACAACTACATTTTAAAATACCACTTAAATTCCCCAATAATATAACTCCATCTCTATTTCAAAATGCCTTTGGTGAAATGAGGAGCAGAGGGTAGAGGACAGCATCACTGAACTATCTCAGTAAAAGAAGCCGAAAAATAATGATTTTTATCATACACATCTCAAATATATTTTTGTTCTCAGAGTCCCTTAATTCCCAAAATCATCTGCTTCCAATCTATATAGCTATATAACAAGCCACCATAAAAACTAACAGATGTAAACAACACAATTTTATTTATTCATAATTTTGCAATCTGGACAAGGCTCGGCTGGCTGGCTCCTCAGCTGATCTTACTGGTGGTCACCTGACTTTGGGCAGAACTCAGCTGGGACATGGGGATAGCTGGGGCATCTCTGTTTCCTTACTCCACATGGATTCCCCAGCAGGGTAAGATCTAGTTTCTTGATGACTCAGGGCTTGCAAAAGTGGAAGTTCCAGCCTTCTTAAAACATGGCCCCAAACTTAGCACAGTGTCATTTCTACTGCATTCTATTGGGTAAAGTGAGTCACAGAGCTAGTCAAGATATTGGACTCAATAGCATGAGTCCAGTAGGCTTGGCTCACTGGGAGTCACCAATGTAACAGACTACCTTCTCCCCTTTACTTATCTATAGGTTAACACCTTATGTATGACTTCCGGCATGCTGTAATCTCTCTAGGGCTCAGCTACCTATAAAATGAGGGGATAGACTAAATGTTCTCAGAATTTTCATCTAGTCTTTTTTTTTTTAATATATATTTTATTGATTTTTTACAGAGAAGAAGGGAGAGGGATAGAAAGTCAGAAACATCCATGAGAGAGATCGATCAGCTGCCTCCTGCACGCCCCCCAGTGGTGACGTGCTCACAACCAAGGTACATGCCCTTGACCGGAATCGAACTCGGGACCCTTGAGTCCACAGGCCGACGCTCTATCCACTGAGCCAAACGGGTTCGGCTCATCTAGTCTTTAAATTCTGTAACTCTTGAAGTACATTGTTACTTCATATGCAAGTAGGTGCTTACTCCAAACAAATGGTACATGATGTCATCAGGATCCCAAAGATCAGGAAATTAGTAAGTTTTTGCTAGGTTTCACTTAAGATGGAAGAACAAAACACACAGACTTCTTATATGTGCCCTGACTAGGGATCAAACCCACAACATTGGTGTATCAGGATAATTCTCTAACCAACTGAGCTATCCGGAGAGCTACATATATTATACACTGTGTTCCTACAATAAACTAGACAAAAAAAATGTTACTAAGAAAATCATAAAGGAGAGAAAATACATTTTCTCTACGATCCTTCAACTATGTTGCTTCTGATGTACATGGATTGCATAAATGGATTAAAAGTGACCCAAGCATAAAAGACATTTAAAAAATCATTTTAAAACCACCTTACAGCCCAGCTGGCATGGCTCAGTGGTTGAGCGTCAACCTTTGAACCAGGAGGTCGAGGTTCAATTCCCAGTCAGGGCATATGCCCAGGTTGCAGGCTCAATCCCCAGTTGGGGGCGTGCATGAGGCAGCCAATCAATGATTCCCTCTCATCAATGATGTTTCTATCTCTCTCTCCCTCTCTGAAATCAATAAAAATATATTGGGGTTTTTTAAAAAAAAAAACCTACCTTATAGTAAGTCGCATTTAAAGAGACCTAATCGAAGATCACTATGAAAGCATTAAGTCTGGGTAATGAAAATTTTTGAAATGATTCTGTAGTAACATTACATACATATAGCTTCTATAGAACTGCTGTGGTTGTTTTTCATGTGTTACTCATAATATGAAATATTCTATAGAAATTTCTGCTGACCTAGGTTTTTTACCTTCTTTTTCTCTTTATTAAGGACAGCTGTACAGAAAGGAAATCTTTATTTACTCCTGAACCCCGATAACTACTACATTATTTTATGCCATGGCATTTTTATAGAGTTTGGTATCTTATCACATGTCTGTCACTAACAGATCCTATGATTCCAGGCAAATACTTGATTGATAATTGATGACAGTGGCAAAAACAGTAATAGCCAATTCATATAAAAGCACTCTTAATAGCACTTACTAGTAATTTGTGCCAGACACTGTTCTGAATTCTGCACATACATAAATCCACAACCATCCAAAATTGGGTGTACTCGTATGCCCTTTGCAGATGTTAACAAAGGCACAAAGAGTCAAGTAACTTCCCAAAGTCAAACACAGTTAATAAGTGGTGGATACAGGATTTGAATTCAGAACATCTTGGCTCAAGAATCGGTGATGTCCCCAGAACCTGGTTTTCTTATTTGTAAAACAAGACTACAGTTTTAAATTACAGTTGACCTTTGAACAACATGGGTTTGAACTGCATGGGTCCACTTATACGGAATTTTTTTCAATAAATACTGTAAATGTATTTTCTCTCCTTTATGATTTTCTTAGTAACATTTTTTTGTCTAATTTATTGTAGGAACACAGTGTATAATATATATAGCTCTCCGGATAGCTCAGTTGGTTAGAGAATTATCCTGATACACCAATGTTGTGGGTTTGATCCCTAGTCAGGGCACATATAATAATCAACCAGTAAGTGCAAATGCGTGCATATATAAGTGGAACAACACACTGATGTTTCTCTCCGCCCCTCCCCCCCCCCCCCCCCCGCTTCCTCTCTCTCTCTTAAATCAATAAACAGAGAATTTTAAATTACATAGAGTTTTTACTGTGCAGGGGATCAGTGACCAACCCCCACATTGTTCAAAAGTCACCTATATTGGCCTTTTTTTAAATTATATTTTTATTGATTTCAGAAAGGAAAGAAGGGGGCGGGGGAGAGATAGAAACATCAATGATGCAATAAAATCAGTGATTGGCTGCCTCCTGCATGCCCCTACTGAGGATCCAGCCCGCAACCCAGGCATGTGTCTTGACCGGGAATTGAAACCTGACCTCCTGGTTCATAAGTCGGTGCTCCACCACTGAGCCATGCCGGGCGAGCTATATTGGCTGCTTAAAAATTGCATGGAGCCCTAGCTGGTTTGGATAAGTGGATAGAGCATCAGCCTGTGGACTGAAGAGTCCCAGGTTTGATTCCGTGAAAGGCACATACCTCAGTTGCAGGCTCCTCCCTGGCCGGAGCCCTGGTCAGGACTCATGCGGGAGGAACCAATCCATGTGTTTCTCTCACATTGATATTTCTCTCTGTCTTTCCCTCTCTCTTTCACTCTCTACAAATCAATGGAAAAATAGCCTCAGGTGAGGATTTAAAAAAAAGAATAATTCACAGTGTAAGATATAAAAATGTTGAATCACTATGTTATACATCTGAAACTAATATAACCACTAAGATTGTACTTATACTTGAATAAAGTTATTTTTTTAAGAAGTTGCATCGATGTGCTTATGAAAATATATACTCCCCAGAAGTATTCATGTTTATTATGTATCCTTCCAAATCATTTTCTATGCACAAAATATATAGTTTGGGTGCTTTTTACAAAAAATAGTTCTAAACTTACTGCTTTGTAACTCTTGGAAATTGTTTCCTCAGGTCAACAAATGTTATCATAGACTTGGGTACCTACAGGTCTACTCTACCCCTCTGTCCTGACAAAAACCACATGGCTGTCCACTGATGGGTATTTTGTTGTTGCCAATTCTTCTCTACTATTTTTCTACTTTTCTCTGCTGCCATGAGCATCTTTGTACATATGTGCATACTTACCCATTTATACTGGGAATATATTCTGATTTCCTTTCTCATTTTTACAGACTTTCTGGGTCCCTTTTCCCCCATCTCCTAAGGGTATTTTAATCTTTTTACTATTTCTACTCTCCATATTCTCAGATTTCAGATAAATCACATCTTTAATCGCCTATCCTAATCTAGCTCCTAAACTCCAACTCTACATGCCAGTACTCCCAGGTATGTCCATCCTCTAGACAGCTATGTCAAGAACTTCGAAATTCCTCCTCTGCATTGATTGAAATCCCTCTTCCTTTCCAACCACACTATCAACAGTGTACCCTCTGCCCTGATTACCTCACACTGTGACTACTGCAAGAGCCTATTCTCTCTGCCTCCAGGTAAGTCCTCTCCTCATATTAACATCAGGGTGGTTTCCCTAAAATAGCTATCATCAAATCACCAAGTATTAGACACCTTCATTCAATAAAGTAATGAATACAATGTAATTTAATAGCATTCTGTCCTTAGGAAAACTGCAAATATCTGCTTTCAAAGCATTAATTTACAAAATAAAATAAGTTGGGACAGAAAGCAGTGGTTGAAGACCTGCAGCCCACCCACAGGCCACAGATTAAACCTAGTCCACAAGGTGTAGTCCCAAATAGTGCTGTGGATCTTAATTAACTGAAAATACTTAAAAATCAAGAGATTTCACATAAAAACCAGAGTATTTGGGAGCAACGTCTCCCAGTCTCACATGGCAACCATCAGCCAGAACTGTCTATGGGTTGCAGGTAGGCAAGTCCCATGGGCTCCTGGGACTCCCCAGGTTTTCATTCACCGATTTTCCCCAAAGGCCTCAGTGTCAGCTGTCATTTAGGATCTTACAAGCAGCAAGCAACTCATTTAAGTTACCTACCTGGTCCTTGTAAACAGTTTATAACTCCAGGACTATAAAGCACAAACTCATTAGCGTGGCATGCAAGGACCATCACAGCCTGGCCCTAAACCCCATATTAAGCCTCTTGTTCTACTCACACTCTAAGAAAACACCTTTAACACTTTCCTCAGTCCTCAATAATTTTAATCACATTGTTACCCACCTCCAACACTCACTTTCTTCTCACTCTACTAGGCTAAATCCTATTGATCCTTCAAGGTCCAATTCAAGTACTGCTTCCTCCAAATCTTTGCAGACCCCTCGCGGCCCCAGTGAATCTTCCTCCAGGTTGATTGTCCACATCCCAGCATATTACATACATGCTCTGTGAATAACATGAATGAAACTTCTTAAACAATTTCAGCATTTGTGCATCATAGTTACTGCTCCCACAAAAATTAACAGCAGAAGCAAAGTCAAATAATTTTCCTATGTTTTACAGGAGGCTTTTTCTAGAAAAAGTACAAAAAAAAAAAAAAAAAAAAGCTGTGTCATTCCTGCTTCTCTTATGTTCTTAAGTCCTTCAAATTCTGCAAATAGAGAAATTGACACTTCCAATTACTAATTCAAGATTGGTCTATAACAGTGATGGCGAACCTTTTGAGCTCGGCGTGTCAGCATTTTGAAAAACCCTAACTTAACTACTGGGGATGTGCCTGCAACCAAGGTACTGGGGATGTGCCTGCAACCAAGGTAGATGCCCTTGACCGGAATCGAACCTGGGACCCTTCAGTCCCCAGGCCGACGCTCTATCCAGTGAGCCAAACCGGCTAGGGCTATGAATTTTTTTATATTTTCAACCATAGTAAAATAAAGGTTTGTATTTTTGATATTTATTTATATATTTAAATGCCATTTAACAAAGAAAAATCAACCAAAAAAATGAGTTCGCGTGTCACCTCTGACACGCGTGTCATAGGTTCGCCATCACTGGTCTACAATGTAGATTCTACACTAACCACAAGCTTATGTTTATGTGCATGCAGGCCATCACAAGAAAATAAAGAAGACATCATCCCTACTTCACTCATTAACTTCTGCAATTTATATTGCCAAGAAGTTCTGAAAATAGCCACTTTAGCACAAACATGATAAAGAAAATTTTTTAAGAGAGAAGAATTAATGTTTATTGACATGAAAAGATGGGCCAAAACAATAAAGAATAAAAGGAACACACACACAGTGATCGGAAAGTTTATTCTATATCAGCTATGGTTAGTCCAAACATCTCAAAGATTAAAAATTCTAGCAAATCCTGTCAAGGGATCTCACATGTCCCCAACAGGAAAAGCACAGAGAGAGAGCATCCAAGGTTCTCTATAACTAAAACTGACAGTTTGCAGTTTGGAAGCTCCTAACAGTAAGTGGCTTAAGAACACAAGGTTGTCCCTGGCCAGCCTGGCTCAGTAGATAGAGCATCGGCCTGCGGATTGAGGGGTCCCAGATTCGATTCCGGCCAAGGGCACATGCCTGGGTTGCGGGCCTGGTCCCCAGTGAGGGGCGTGCAGGAGGCAGCCCATCGATAATTCTCTCTCATCATTGATGTTTCTGTCTCTCCCTCCTTCTCCCTTCCTCTCTGAAATCAATAAAGAAATATTTTTTTTTTTTTAAAAAGAACACAAGGTTGGACAAGTACTATCTGCCCAGAGGAAATCTGACTGTGGCTGGGGAATAAGGTGCAGTTTTGCAAAAAGGTAGGGGAAAGGTAAGGGTGGAGCACTGTGCCTTGTCACTGTGCAAACTGTCTACAAATCTGGCATGAGAAACTGAGATAAAAGTTTACATAGTAATAAACACCAATACACTTACTAAAAACTCTATGTTTGACTAAAAACAATGTATTCTCGCCCTAGCCAGTTTGGCTCAGTGGATAGAACGTCGGCCTGTGGACTGAAGAGTACTGGGTTCAATTCTAGTCAGGGGCACGAACCTCGGTTGCAGGCTCCTCCAGGGCCAGGGCCAGGGCTGGTGTCGGGGTTCGTGCAGGAGACAACCAATCAATGTGTTTCCCTCACATTGGTATTTCTGTCTTTCCCTCTCTCCTCCACTCTCTCTAAAAATCAATGAAAAAATATCCTCAGGTGAGGATTCTAGAAAAACTCACATCATATTCTCAAAAACCAGAGGTGCCATGAATGAGACAAATAGGAGCAGGGTCAGGTTAGACAACTACCGCCTAACAGATAAGAGAGAATGCCATTCCTGGACCAGCTTTTTCAAATAAATTAAAACATTTCAGTGCCCATTAAGTTCCAGAGGTCGGTAATTACTGAAAATGTCCATTTATCTAATTTTTTTTAAATAAAATAAAAAGAATTACTATCATAAAGACTACAAAGTTGTATTATCTCAAAGAGCATAAATAACAATACCTCTCAACTGTAAACTGTTGTTTTGTGAAACTGCATATATTATGGTGCAACAGAGTGGTTTTTTTTAATATGTTTTACTGATTTTTAGAGAAAGAGGAAGGGAAAGGGATAGAGAAAAACATTAATGAGAAAGAAACTTCATCTACCAGCTGCCTCCTGCACGGCCCCTATTGGGGATCAAGCCTGCAACCCAGACATGTTCCCTGACTAGGGAATTGAACCAGATCCTGCACTGACGTTCCAACCACTGAGCCACACCAACCCGGCACAACAGAGTTTTTTCTAATCACTTATTTCAGGTTCACAGCTACAGAAATGAGAAAACTGTTGGGGGAGGGGCCTTACATCACCTGCAGCCCAGCTATATTTTGCTGATCCCCTATATGACAGCATTAGTTGTGCCTAATTTTTCTGCAGCAAGAATCTTCCAGGTGGCCTTCTAATAGCAGTAACTGGCCTATTGTAGGTACAGGGTGTAAAGAGTTTAAAAGAGGATCAAGGACAGTGCCCAGAAAGCCTATCCCCACCACCTGCCGCTTTTGTGCCACCCCAAGACCCATCACATCCCTAATGTCAACTTTGTTGACTTGGTAAGAAATATGGTAGAGCCCTAGCCAGTCTGGCTCAGTAAAGGAGTGTCGCCCTGCAGACCAAAGGGTCCCGGGTTCGATTTCGGTCAAGGGCATGTACCTCGGTTGCAGGCTCCTCCCTAGCCCGGGTCCTGGTGGGGGCTCATGCAGGAGGCAACCAGTTGATGTGTTTCTCTCACATGGATGTTTCTTTCTGTCTCCCTCTCTCTCCCACTGTCCCTACAAATCAATGGAAAAATATCCTCGGGTGAGGGTTAACAACAAAGAAATATGGTAGAATGTTTTCTTGGCTTCCCTTATATATTCTAGGGAAGAGAAAGAAAAAAAAAAAGCAAAACTTACAGAAGGGTTTCCTTAACATTAATAGGAAAGTAATCAGACGTCTAGAATGTTGTCTACTCTGTGGCAGAAACTTCTTCACCAATAGAAAGACCTGTACCTCTGATAAAGATTACTCCAAATAACCAAATAATTAGATAACCCTTACTGTTAAGAAGAACTTTTATACAAATGTAAAGTTCACTGTTCCACTTGACTTGTGTACTACAGGAAATTCCTACTTATATACCTACTTTTCAAATTATAAGGTTAATAGCTTCAGTTCAAAATTCTTGATTTTAAGTAGTAAACATAATTTTAAAGTAATAATAATGTAAAACCAGTAACTATATAGCTTGTGCTTTTAATTTGATAAAACATTAAATTGTCTAATATTAAATAAGCCTGAGGCAATATCTGTCAAAAAGTTATCTATTATAAAGTTAGATGTTTAATTTGTTTACCTAATTTTTAAAAATTCAAACTCAAAGAAAAGTATAATTAGCAGTACTTTTTCTAATCCAAAGACAAATACACAAATCCATTGTTTAAAAATTGTCATGATGCCTGGGAGAGGGAAGGGGGGAGTGGAGGGGGCCAATGGGGCGGGGGCGAGGGGGACATTTGTAACACTTTCAACAATAAAGATAAAATTTTTAATGTGCCATAATGCATCCATCTTCTGCAGAAAACAACCACTTAGTGACTATCTAAATAACCCTGACAATTTAAAAACCTTTCTCTCCAGCGCATTTCACAAAGAATATTAATTTTCATTTCTTACATAATTAATTTGCAAATACTTTTAGCATTTACAAACCCAATTTACATTTGCTACATTATCAGTTTCACTTTCAGGGTCTTCAATACCCAATTAAATACAGGGTCTGTTCTGCAAGTACATATCCTAATACTGTGTAACCAACTGAAAACCCTTCTCTTTGCTTTCATTTCACTCATTGTTTTCCATTTATATGTTTCTTTAAAACAACTGGAGATTCTATCCTCTTCAAAAGGTCCTAATTTTAAAGAATTCACTACAAACTTTGGAACCATCAAAGTTACCACTAGACTTAATTTCCTATAAGGAATGCTGTACCCGTTTTCAAATCTAAAAGAGAAAACTCTCTTGAGACTTAGAATTGTTCTAAACATTCTCCATGCGGTTAGATGGGTATATTCTGTAGAAATTAAAATAATAAAGTTGTAATACCCCAAATCAGACTTCCTTCTGGTGCACTGGAAGTTGCACTAAAAGTGAGCTCATTTCCATCTCAGGGGAAGTGCGTGTGCCCGCACACACTGGCCATGTGTAAGGGAGAGGGGCTTGACAACAGATAGGTGTACTCTTTCTAGAGTAAGAACTGAAAAACAAATATAAAACATATAATCCCAAATTAATGTTCTGAAAGAAGTGCTTTCCAAATAACAAAATGGGAAACAATCAAATTAAAACCCTAATATGACTTGATATGTGTTGCTCTAAAGGATATGAAAAGTAACAAAAAAGTTTAACGTTATTCAAAACTCTCTTCCTTCTCCAAATTTCAAATTAATACAGGAATAATAATAGGATTTTATACCAGACATTACAATACAAATGGCATACCAAACCCTAACTTTGTATCACAAAGAAGCTAATGCAATAATATGTACATCTTGTACTCGGTTCCCAGACGATCTGCCACAGCTCGGTAAGAGCTGGCAATTAAAATATGGAGGCAAGATGAAGGCCCTAAGTCGTTTTCATAGTCAAAGGAAAGCAGAGGGGGAAAGGCACTCCAGTCGAGAGCTTCCTGAGCTTCCTATACCCAGCTCTGCTCTGCCTCACTTAACCCTACTGTTTTAACTATGTATCAGCAAACACAACAACATTACTAAATGAATTCGCCGGAACCACCACCAAAATAAGGGTGTCCATAAATGCGCAGCTGTCCTCCATCCCGTGCACCCTTCCACTGCCAACAGTTGGGTAAGCCATCGTGCAATGACATGAGTAAGCGACGCACATCGTTCTGCAACTTCGGAGCCGTCAAAGACCTTCCAGGGCACCCGCAGGAGTCACCAGGGCTGCGCGACTCCCTGGCACCGAAACGGGCGTCTTAATTTCCAGGCAAAGCGGCCGCACAGCCACCGCGAGCAATGGAGTGAGCAGTGCCGGTGCGCGCACGAAAGCCCACGAGGGCTGTCCCCGACCCCAGCACTTGCGCGGAAGTTCGGCGGCGCTTCACCGCCGTCCCGAGAGCAGACGTGCTCGGCACCGCCGGCCTGCGTTTCCCAAACTTCCTGCACGCCCGGCCTCGGCGGGGCGACCGCGCGGGAGCGGTGCGTTCGGGCGCTGGGCGGTGTGGCTCGGGTGGGGGAGGGGAGGGAAAAGTCAAGGGACTTCCTAGTCGACCGAGTAGACGGTGAAGAAGGAACGCGCAGGTTCGGGAGCAGGAAAGTTCAAGGCGACAAAGAAGAGCCGCACTCGGCGCGTCGGCGCTCGCCGCTCCCCTCCCCGCCCCCCGCCGGGGGACCACCTGGCCGCGGCGTTTGACAGCTCGGCCGGCGTCCCGGGGCGCCGCTTTGTAGTTGACAATAAACTCGCCCGGCTCCGCCAGGTGTGCGCCGTGTTTGTTTTTTAAAAGACCGGCGAGGCCAGGCGGCGTCCGCGAGACAGGTCGCCCGAGAGAGGCTCCGGCAAGCCCGGCGCCGGGACAACTAAAAAGTAAAGTGCGGCGGCGGCGGCGGCGGCGGCGCCCGGCGGGGCGGGAGGTGCGGGGCGCCCGCGGGAGGCCCGCGCGCCCGCGGGAGGCCCGCGCGCGGCGAGGGGCGCGGGGCAGGGCGCCGGGTCGGGGACGCGCGGCGGTCCCACCCCCACCCCCACCCGGCGGGGGCGGCGGGCGCGGGGGCGGCGGGCCGGGCGCGCGGTGACAGCTCCGGCCCGGCGCCGCGGCTGGCTCCCGGCCTGGAGGCTCGCACTCAACTTACTTCTTTCTGGCTCTCTGGAAAGGGGAAGCGCCATCTTTGCGAGGCCGGCCCCGAGGTCTTTTGTCTGCGGCTGCGGGGCTCGGGGCCGGGGCTCCGGGCTCCTCGGGGGGTGGTGGCGGCGGCTGCGGCTGCTCCGCGCCCTTGTCCTCCTCCGACGACATCCTAGTCACCAGGAAAGACACATGGATTCCGGTCCTCCTCCTGGGGGGCTCCTCCCGCCGCCGCCGCCGCGGCCGCCGCCGCCACCGCTCGGGTTCCTCCTCCCCGGCTCAGCCTCTCGCATTTCCCGCAGCCCCGGGAGCAGCAGCAGGTACCGGGAGCGGCGGCAGCATGGAGCGAGCAGGACACGCACTCACACACACATCGGCGCGGGCGCGCGCACCTCAGCGCGCAGGGGCCGGGCGGGGGGCGGCGGGCGGGGCGCTCGGCGCGAGGGAGGGGCCGCGGGCGGGGAGGTGCGGGCGGCGGGCGTGGCGCGGGCGGGGGCCGGGTGCGGGCGCCGCGGGGAAGCGGAGGGTGAGGGGCGGCGGCCGGGATCTCCGCCCGCGCCCCGCCCCCAGGCGGCCGCCGCGGGGAGGAGACGCGGGCGGGGGTCGCGCCCGCCGCTGCCCCTCCCCCGCGCGGGCCGCGTCAGGCCGGGCGGCGGCGGCGAAGTTTTGACAGCTGCTCCAGTTGTTGTTGTGGGTTCCGGGCCGCGCCGGCGCCGGCCCTCAGCGCCCGCCTCCCGGGCAGGGGAGGAGGAAGTTTGCGGGTGTGCGTGCACCACACACCGTGGCCGTCGCGCGAGGGCCGCGCCGGTGTCGCTCGGGCGCCCGGCCCCACAGCCCTCGCACCCGCGCCGTCGTCTCGCCCACACACGGCCGCCGCGAGGGCCCCCTGCCTCCCCTCCCCCCGCCCCCACCCGCCAGGCCCACCGCCCCCCGCGCGCCGCCGCTGCCACTCACGGGGCTGGCTCCGCGCATGCGCCGCCCGCGGCCGCGCCGCCGCCGCTGACCTCACTGCCCCTCCCCCGCCCCCGCTGCCTCCTCCTCTGACGCCGGGGCTCCGGCTCCGGCTCCGGCTCGGGAGAGCGCCAAGCTGCGGAGCCGAGAATCCGGGATCCGGGTCCGGGTGTGCGCGGCGGCCGCGGGGGGAGGAGGCGGCTGCTGCTGCGCGCGCCCGGAGCTGGACAGGCTCCGCCGGCCCGGCCGGGGTTCTCCTGTTGAAACGCGTGTCTGCGGAGGAGAAATGCGCTGCAGCTCCGCAATAATCCTGTTCCGCCGATAGTTTTATTGCAACGTCATTTTAATAAAATGATCCAGAAAGGGCTGGTACAGCTGGCACACAAGAATAACGGAGGCATGTGGTCTACAATGCTGGGAGGTATAAGCCCATACAAACCAGCAACTTGACTTCAATGTTCAGTGTGTTGTGATGGACAAGAAAATACCAAGTACTTCTAAGCAGCTCTTGTCATGAGTAACAATGGCCAAAGGAAAATGGGGCTAGAACCAGAGGTCTGAAATGTGCAGTCCTGGAAGAAGGCTGGCCACAGATGTGTGATTCTGGGCTTCTTGTCTGAACAGGGAGGCAACTGGACTATGTGATTTCCGTCCAGATTAGTACGTACGGGAGTTGAAAACATCATGGATTTGGGGGAAAATATTAAGTCCTATCAAACCATCTGCAAAATAGGATAAACTCATTTAATAAGCATATACTCTAGGCTGGACACACTGGGCACTTCCTATTATTTCTTTTCATCTTCACAACACAGCTTTAGTAGAGGGTAAAAATAAAATGCTGGTCTTTCCAGCTTTGTTGTTCACCTTCCCTTCCTCCCAATAGCCAGAATATAAGCTTTAAACTGTGTTTCCTAGTTGAGCAAAATACACAATTTGATTTCCAGAGTCTATTCTGACTAAAAGCATCATTTTTTGAAATGATGACTCTAATAAGATAGTCATTTGAATTCCTTCAGGGCTTATTCCCTACTGGCTTTTCCAAGTTGACTAAATTTACAGCCAAGGGAATTTTGAGCTTGGGGAGAAGCTGGCTTGGTAAATGCAAACTATAAATTAAAAGTGTCTATTATGCATAGCAATACAACATATCTGTGACAAATGATAAATGTATGAAGTGGCATATTCAAAGTTTATTATTACTCACCCATTTTCATATTTTCTACACTTGGCACTTTAAACTTTGAAAAATTGGATTATTGATCCAAATGTTTATCTGGGTTCAATGCTGGAATTAGAACAGCCATTTTCAAATGTGCACAAAATTATGTGTCTGGGTAATTACGTTCACTTCTTCAACACTTGGGGGAATTTAAGTGTCAGTGTGTGCAAACTGCAAGTCACTCCTGCTGGAGAGGCGTTTTAAAAGGAAACGACCAGGACCCTGGCCGGGGTGTTCAGTGGTTAGAGCATCCTCCCACTAAGCCAAGGCTGCGGCTTCCATCCCCAGTCAGGGCACATGCTGGAATCTACCAATGAATGCATAAATAAATGGAACAACCAATCAATGTTTCTCTCTCTCTCTCTCAAATCAATATATTTTTAAAAAAGGTATTGCCCAGCCAACATGGCTCAGTGGTTGAGCATTGACCTATGAACCAGGAGGTCACAGTTCGATTCCAGTCATGGCACATGCCCAGGTTACAGGCTCAGTCCCCAGTGAGGGATGTGCAGGAGCCAGTTGATCAATGATTCTCTCTCATCACTCATGTTTCTATTTTTCTCTCTGTCTCTCCCTTCCTCTCTGAAATCAATAAAAATATTTTTTTAAAAATATTTAAAAGTTATATTTCAAGACCCTTAAAAAATAAATAAAGGAAACAAGTAAGGACTAAGGACAGAAAGTGGGCGGAACGAATGGAAGGGTAGAGGTCTGTGCAGTGATGCTCTGGACAGGAAAAAGACGGTGATGATGAGTAAGCCCAGCCTTCCATCTCTATTCCTTTGGGTAGTGTGAGCAGACAAGTCGCTGGGATCTGTTTTAAAAAGGCTAGTAGGCTTGTCCCCATGAAGTTACCACCGGCAGAACAAATAAAATATAACTCAGGATGCAGATGAAGTATTCAAGAAATAATTGTTCAACAAAGCTTTTCAAAGGTTTTTCTATCTCCATTATCCAAATTACACAGCTCTGAGACCACAAATCCAGAAGGCAGGTAGCTGAGGTGCCTCCAAATTATAAAGTTAGAAAGGCACGAGCATCTGGGGGGAAAAAATAAAAAAGGAATGTCTACTTTCTATCCAGTGAGCGTTAAATAGGCATTTTCCCCAATATGGTAGATATGTACCAAACTGCAATCATCTCGGGAGGTTAGGTTATGGGAACTTTTACTTTCTATATTACATTTCTCTATAATAATATAATCTTTCTAAGCACAGGTAGTATAATCAGAAATATATATTAAATATTTAAAATGTAGGTAGAGGAAGCGTTTTTTATCTGCAACAACAACAAAAAAACCTCATGAACTGTAAGCAAATGAGATTCTCAGAGTCTAGCAAACAAGTGGTAGAGAATAAAAAGTCATACATAGTACAGTACCCATTCTCACTATTTGAAGGCCTGTAAGTATCATTGACATGGTCTTTATTCAGAGTTGTCTTCATCACTTTTAATGAATGTAAAATATATCTCCTCACCAGAGGATATGGTTACTTTTTTTTTTTTTTTTTTTTTTTTTTTAGAGAGAGAGACAGACTTTGATGAGCGAAACATCGATTGGTTGCCTCCTGTACACACCCCCACCAGGGATCAAACCTGAACCCAAAACCTAGGTATGTGCCCTGACCAGGAATCAAACCAGCAATCTTTCCTTGCAAGGGGTGACTCTCCAACCAACTGAGCCACACCAGCCAGGGCGAGAATGTAAAAATACTGATAAGATCTCCTATAGACTTACTGATGATTGTTGTTCCTCTCTTTGTGTTTTCCCTTAAATTCCTCAGAGTTTTTTAGGAACCAAACTTTTACAGTTGGGGAAAGACCACTGAAAACTTAAATCCTAAATTATACCATTTTGAGTTCATATGTTTACTATCAAAGTTACACTTTAAAAAGCTGCATGAATGGCTATCATTGTTTTCTCCTTTATTTCTCAGCAGAAAAAAATGTTTTAAAAATAACTTCAGTCACTTAAAATTCACTCATAGTTAGTCTGTGGTGCATTTTTAGCTTTTAAAATTCATATTACTTTGCATACGTTATTTCAGTAATGCAGACTGTGTGCCAGCATGATAGAAACGTTAGAGGGAAAACTTAGAAGACACAACCAAAACAATCACCTTCAAAAAGAATTTGTGGCCCTGACCCGTGTGGCCCGTTGGTTGGAGCATCTTCCCGAACGGGGCGTGTATGGGAGGCAACCATCAATGCCTCTCTCTCACACTGATGTTTCTCTATCTCTCCCCTTTCCTCTCTCTAAAATAAATTAAAAATAACAATAATAATATGTGTAGAAGAGGCTGGGGCATGAGTCAGTAGGCCTTCTGAGCACATTTTAAAAAGATAAGAATCTTGCCCTCTGGGGGTGAACACTCTAAGCCTGGCACTTCTTAACAAAATAAACAAAAGAGGGAGGAGCAGGCAACTGAAAAATAAACATGGAAAAACATGCAAATAGAAAGATTAAATATTGATATCCATTGTGTGCATGACCATAGGCGTTTGAGGGGAAGGGCAGGAATGGGACAAGTCAGCAGACAGTGTGTCTATTCACAAGAGGCAGCCTAGAAAACATTCTGCCAGCAAGTGTCATAAACTCCTAGAAATGCGCGCTCTCGCTCTCTCTCTCTCTCACACACACACACACACACACACACACACACACACTTTCTTAGGCTCCTCTCCTGTATTGACATACAAGACCACCGTATAGATTCCTAGGGATGCTGCACCAAACAACCACAAACTGGGCAGCTTTTAACAGCAGAAGTTTACTCTCTTCCGGTTTTGGTACCTAGAAGTCCACAATCAAGGTGTTGTCAGGGCTGATTTCTTCCGGACGCTCTGAGGGAGAATCTGTTCCACATCTCCCTCCTGGCTTCTGGTGGCTGCCCACAGTCCGTGGCATTCTTGGCTCGCAGGGGCATCATCCCAATCTCGGCCTCCATCGCCACGTGGCCATGTTGCATGTGTGTCTTCTGTTCTTGTAAGGATCCCAGTCATATTGCATTCAGGATCCACCCTACTCCAGTATAACCTCGTCTTAATTCATTTTATCTGCCACAGTTTTGTTTCTAAGTAAGGTCACATCTCAGGTTCTGGTAAGGACATAACTACCAAACAGCCTACATTGATGCCTACCCATCTTAGTAGATCAAGGTGTACACTGTCAGACAACTGTATGGAATGGGTTAACTGCATGCAAACTCTTCTTGGCACACACAAAAAAATGTACTTACATTTATTTTACATCCAATCGATCTGAAGGTTAAATAAAATCAAAGTGAATTTAACAATGGCTGTGTCCACATAGTAAAAAGTAAAATCAAGATTTAGTAGTTCCTTGGCTGGTTTGATCTGTGTAAAGATAAGTAAAAAAAAAGTGAGTGTAGAATGTATAGTTTGAGGCCTGTTTTATGAGTCTGGCCGTTCTTAAGGGTCAGAGACAGCGATCAAATGGTTACTTTCCCCTGTCCTGTGTACTCAAACAGGTGAGGATTTCACAGCAGAAAATGATACACTGAAACACATATATAATTACACATTGTTTTTGTGATTAATCACTATGCTTTAATTATGTTCAATTTGTAACAATGAAAATACATCCTGCATATCAGATATTTACATTACGATTCATAACAGTAGCAACATGACAGTTATGAAGTGGCAACAAAAATAATTTTATGGTTGGAGGTCCCCACAACATGAGGAACTGTATTAAAGGGTCGCGGCATTAGGAAGGTTGAGAACCACTGTTCTAGCCCCTTCCCTTCCTCCTCACCATGAGCTGCAGCCTTCAGGACTACTTTTGGTGGACAACACCCTTTACCAGCTTGTCCCAATCCCCATTCCTTTTTTTTTTTCCTTTCCTTCAGCTCACACTTCAGACTTCACTTCCATTCCAGACCACCGTTCTCCCCATGGGGATGGTTATGTGTTCCCCTCCCCCCATGTTTCTATAACACCTGAGCTTTACCTCATCAAGGCTCCCCCCGGCCTGTAATGAGTTTGAATTAGCTGTCTGTAGCCCACTCTAAGCCCAGTGGAGACAGCCACAGCTGTCTTATTCACCTTTTATACATATTATTCAGCAGCAGCTCAATAAATAATTGTGGAATAAGTGAAATAAATGGGAAAACATGCTTAAGAAAAAGATCTAAGAACCTTTTACAGGAGTGTTTACTTTTTAAGAAGAAACTGTATCTTTATAAACAATGTATATGTGCACACCTTGCTACATTTTACGTGGGTTGTCACAATGTACATTTCTATAAAGAAACTGGCAAGTCATCTTTGCCGCCTATAAGCAACATTTCTTAGGTGACACTCTTCCCGGTGTTACTGGCTTTCAGAAACCTGGGTGGAGAGGATCATGCCTGTTTCTCACGGAGTCTCCAAAATCAACGAGTTGTCAAAAGAGTTGTCCATAGGGCAGTGGTGACACCAACATGCCATCTCAGTGCCCGTCCTGGAAACCAGAGGCTGCTCCTGAGCTGCTGCTGCTGCTTAAAAAGGGGTGTCCAGAGTCTGCAGACAGCATAACACCTACTTAGAAACATCCCTCTCAGCCAAGATAATGCCGAGGGGAGAATGACTACAGAGCAGCACATACAATATGTGTCATACAACCCACATCTGTCAAACTGTGTCAGTCCACAACTTTCTGTGTATATGTATGTTTAAAGTAATCACATTCATCAAAATATAAACAAGGATTATCTCTGGGCTGAGATTCCAAATGACATTCTTTTTCTTCCTTCTTTTTAAAAAAATTTGTCTCCTGGCCGGCATGGCTCAGTGGTTGAGCATCGACCTATGAACCAGGAGGTCACGGTTCGATTCCCGGTCAGGGTACAGTCCCGGGTTTCGGGCTCGGTCCCCAGTGGGGGGCGTTCAGGAGGCGGCCGATCCATGATTCTCTCTCATCATAGATGTTTCTCTCTGTCTCCCTCTCCCTTCCTCTCTGTGAAATCAATAAAAACACATTTAAAAAAATAAAAATAAAAAAATTTGTCAATTACAGTTGACATTCAATATTATTTTATATTTGTTTCAGGCGTACAGCATTGTGGTGAGACACAATTTACCAAGTGGTCCCCCGATAAGTCTAGGACCTACCTGGCACCATCCACAGTTCTCATGGGATTATTGACAATATTCCCTGTGCTGTACTTTACATACCTAGTTATTTTCTTTGTATTTTTCTTTTTAACTTTTATAATGAATAACTATAATTTTTATAAAAGCAATCAAGTTGTTAAGGGAAAAGTTTTTTTTCTCCAAAATTATCTCCTCTTTAGCCTTAATTGTATTTCACTTTCACTGTGATTTCTTTTCTTTCTCACTACTGTCTTGTCTGTGGAAATATTAAAACAACGTCTGTCATGCCATCATGACTCGGGACTGTCATTATCCATTTCAGAGTTCTATTCCCCCCTCCCCAGGAACATCCCCCATTAAACAAAGTAAAAAGGTTTTTCCAAATGAAAATGAATGGTATTGCTCTGTCTTTCCCCTAATCCCTTTTTGTTGTTGTTAATCCTCACCTGAGGATATTGTTTCCATTGCTTTTTAGAGAGAGTGGAAAGGCGCAGCGGGTGTGGAGAGTTGGCGATGAGAAAGAGAAACATCAATATGCCATCGATTGGTTGCCTCCCACATGTGCCCCCACAGAGGCCTGGGTTCGAACCTGCAACCCAGGTGCGTGCTCTTTACCCAGAATCCAACCTTCAGTGAGAGGGCTGGTCGCTCTAACCAGTGAGCAACACCGGCCAGGGCCATCTTTCCCCTAATCATAATAGCTATACCAGTATTCCGCCCTGGACAAGTGGCCCAGTTGGTTGGAACATCGTCCCCATATGCCAAGGTTGCGGGCTTGATCCCCAGTCAGGGCACATACAAGAATCAACCAATGAGCCCTAGCTGGTTTGGCTCAGTGGATAGAGCGTGGGCCTGTGGACTGAAGGGTCCCGGGTTCAGTACCAGTCAAGGGCACATGCTTGGGTTCCGAACTTGATCCCCAGTAGGGGGTGTGCAGGAGGAAGCCAATCAATGAGTCTCTCTTATCATTGATGTTTCCATCTCTCCCTCTCCCTTCCTCTCTGATATCAATAAAAGTATATTTTTTAAAAAGAATCAACCAATGAATGCATAAATAAGTGGAACAACAGGTCAATGTTTCTCTCATTCTTTCTCCCTTCTTCTTCAGTGGTTCTCAACCTTTCTGAGGCTGCAACCCTTTAATACATTTCCTCATGTTGTAGTGACCCCCAATTTCATTGTTACAAATTGAACATAATTAAAGCATAGTGATTAATCACAAAAACAATATGTAATTATATATGTATTTTCCAATGGTCTTAGGCGACCCCTGTGGAAGGGTCGTTCGACCCCAAAGGGGTCGCGGCCCACAGGTTGAGAACCGCTGCTCTAGATGAAATAAATAGACACATTCATGTCCACCAGCTGGTGCCCTGCCTAGCACCTATGGGAAGTTGTGTGGGAAGTTGTGTTCCTTTGGAGAAATCTCTCTCCCGCGAGAGGCTCTATATTCCTGTCATCTCTGTACTCCTTACACTGTACATTGTGGGTGCTCAATAAATATTTGTTAAACCGAAAAAGAAGCAACCATTTACTCCAACAGGCTCTACACGAGGAAAGGAGGGAGCGAGGATGGGGAAGAAACTTCCCTTCTAAGGGTGGAGGGTGATGTGGGAGGGCCCCAACTTCAGACACTTGGGTTTTCTACCTTCCTCACCACTTTCACTCCGCTGGGTCCTTTCTGTCTAGGCTGTCGGCTTCTTTCCCTCCCTCGCCTTGTCCTGTCACTGTCACTGGGAGGAGTTGTCACACTCTGTGGCCTCACACACCTGCAACCTGAAAGATAAACAGACCAACAGACACCCGAAGGCCCCCGATGAATAGCACGGACGGAGAAGGCGGCCAAGGCAGACAGGGAACAGCCTGGCTGGCGTCAGACGGTCCGGCACACGCTTCCCCTCAGACAGACAGCGGGGGCGACGGCTAAAGCAGTGGGTCGGTATTTTCACCTGACTCCTTCCTCTTCGTCTCCAAAGGCCTGGCCCTCATCACCGGACCTGCAGGCCTGACTTCTGCCCGCCCCCAGCCCCTACGGACTCCAACCATCCTCTGTGACCTCATTCCCCGCTCAGGGTTCCACGTGCCACTCTGTGAGGTCATCAAGAGAGGATCCCTTCCAGCTTCCCACCCTCAGAGGCCCCAAGAGCCGGTTCCCTGACAGATCCGTTTGGGGCGGTTTCAGGCTGGCGCTCTCAGCAGTCACCGGCCCTGCGCCTGGAGGGCTGATGTCTCCAGACAGCAGGTGATGCGCCCTTCTGTCCACTGATTCCTTGAGGGGCTTCAGAGGTCGGCGTTTCCACCCTGCTGCTTGGCCCCGCTCCGCAGGCCATGGAGGGCGGAGCCCCCTCGGTGCGGGAGCTGCCCCAGCGGCTGTGGCCGGGCCCGGGGGGCGAAGAGCAGCACCTCCTGCGGAGCCTGGCGGCGGCGCACGCCTTGGGCGGGATCATCCGGCCGTGCTACGGCCCCCTCGGCCTCCAGAAGCTCCTGGTGACCGCCAAGGGCGAGACGGTGATCACGGGGTACGCCACGGCCATCCTGGGGGCCCTGGAGCTGGAGCACCCCGCCGCCCGGCTCCTGCGGGACGCGGCGCTCAGCCACGCCCAGCACAGCGGCGACGGCGCGGCCTTCGTGGTGCTGCTGGCGGAGGCCCTGCTGGCCGAGGCCGAGCTCCTGCTGCGGGCCGGCCTGCCCCGCGCCCAGCTCCGCGAGGCCTACGCCGCGGCCACCGCCGAGACGCTGGAGCTGCTGCCCTCGCTGGCCGTGCGCTCGCTGGGGCCCCTGGAGGACCCGTTCTGGGCCCTGCACACGGCGATGAACACGCACACGCTGTCCCACGCGGAGTTCCTGACCAGGCTGGTGGCGCAGGCGTGCTGGGAGGCCCAGGAGCTGGACGGCACCTTCCGCCCCGAGCGCCTGGGCGTGTGCGCGCTGCGGGGCGGGCAGCTGGACCGCTCGTGCCTGCTGCCCGGGCTGGCCGTGCCCGGCAAGCCCTGCGGGAAGGTGACCGCCGTGGTGGGCGGCGCCCGGGTGGCGCTCTTCGCCTGCTCCTTCGGCCTCGCGCATCCCAATGCGCCTGCCACTGCCACCATCTCCAGCCCCGCCGAGCTCGCCCGCTTTCGGATAGGGAACGAGCAGATGACGGAGAAGCAGGTGCTGCAGCTGGCCACGGGGGACGTGAACGTGGCGGTGGTGTGCGGGGACGTCGAGGAGCGGGCGCTGGCGCAGGCCGACCGGAGCGGCATCATGGTGATCCAGGTGAAGGCCCTGCGCGAGCTGGAGTGCCTGAGCGAGGTGCTGGGCACGCCCGCGATGCCCTATCTGCTCCCCCCGCTGCAGCTGGGGAGGTGCCAGCGCGTGTACCCGCAGGAGCTGGGGCAGGGCTCGGCCGTGGTGTTTGAGTGGGAGGGCTCCGACACGCCCGCCCTCACCCTGGTGCTCAGGGCGGCCACCAAGGAGGGGCTGCGCGGGGCGGAGCAGGCCGTCTACCACGGCATCGACGCCTTCGCGCGGCTGTGCCAGGACCCCCGGCTGCTCCCGGGCGCCGGGGCCACCGAGATGGCGCTGGCGAAAATCCTCGCGGATAAAGGCGCCGCGTTGGAAGGGCCCAGCGGGCCCGCGCTCCTGGCGTTTGCCCAGGCCCTGCGGTCTCTCCCCGCCACCCTGGCGGAGAACGCGGGCCTCGTCGTCTCCCAGGTGATGGCAGACATGACGGCCGCGCACCAGCAAGGGCACTTCCTGGTAGGAGTGGGGGTCGAGGGGATCATCAACGTGGCCCAGGAAGAGGTGTGGGACACCCTGGCGGCCAAGGCCCAGGCGCTGCGGGCCGTGGTGGACATCGTGCTGCAGCTGGCCACTGTGGACGAAATCGTGGTGGCCAAGATGAGTCCCCCGCTCCAGCAGGACCCGGGTCCCCGCCCCACGAAGGCCCAGGAGCACCCGTCTTCTCCCAAGACACCCGCACCCATCACACGCTAAGATCCCCTTCCTCATGCGGGAGGAGAGGAAGAAGGCCACAGTGGAGATTGGAAATGAGAGATGCTGACGGAGTTCTGAGAGGCTCTGCTCACCGTCCACTGGTTTCTTGTGATGAGAACTTTTAAGATCTGCTTTCTTAGCAAACTCCAAATATACAATACAGTATTGTAGGCTACCATCCCCATTGTCTCAGGACTATTTTTTCTTAGAACTGGAAGTTTGGCCATTTGTACTTTTTGACTACCTTTCACCCATTTCACCCACTATCTCCACCCTGCCCACCCCCATCTCCACCTCTAGTACCACTAATCTGTTGTCTGTATCTATGCGTTTGTGTTTCTTCATTTTTCTAGATTCCACATATAAGCAGATCATATAGTATGTCTTTCTCTTATTTCACTTAGCATAATGCTCTCAAGATTAATTCATGTTGTTCCAAATGACAGAATTCCCTTCTTTTTATGGCTGAATAATGTTCCATTGTATACATGTACCACATCTTTTTTCAAAAATAAGTTTATTGATTTTAGAGAGGAATGGAGAGCAAGAGAGAGAGAGAAACATCAATGATGAGAGAGAATCATTGATTGGCTGCTTCCTGCACACCCCCTACTGGGGATGGAGCTTGAAACTTGGTCATGTGCCCTGAGAATTGAACCTTAACCTCCTGGTTTGTGGGTCAACACCCAACCACTGAGCAACACCAGCCTGGTTTTTTAAAAAAACTGATTTTAGAGAAAGGAAGAGAGAAACATGGATTTATTGTTCCACTTATATATGCATTCATTGGCTGATTCCTGTATGTGCCAGGACCTGGGATTGAACCCACAACCTTGGCACATAGGGACAATGCTCCAACCAACTGAGCTACCCAACCAGGGTTGTACCATACCCTCTTTATCCCTTTGTACTTGGACACTTAGGTTGTTTCCATGTCTTGGCTGTGTAAATAATGCTGCAATGAACATGGGGTGCATATTATCTTTTTGAGACAGCAATTAAGTTTTCTTCAGATAAATACCCAGAAGTGGAATTGCTGGACCATATGGCAGTTCTATTTTCAAGTTTCCAAGGAACCTCCATACTGTTTTCAATAGTGGCTGCATCAGTTTACGTTCCTACCGACATAGCACCAGGGTTGCCTTTTCTCCACAGCCTCACCAATACTTTTTGTTACAAATTCATTAAATATAATTGCTTCTCTCCTCCCTCCCATGTTTCATTTTCTGTGTGTTGTTTTTTTTTCCACTGGTTTATTTCAAATTCCTAATCATGTAATTCTCAACCATTTCTTTCTTTCTTTGCCCATGGTTTCTACTTTTCCATGTCTCTGGATCTATTTTGTTCATCAGTTTATTTTGCTCATTAGATTCTATATGAGTGAGATCATGTGATACTTGTCTTTCTCTGATTCACCTATTTCACTTAGCATGATACTCTCCAGGTCCCTCCATGCTGTCTCAAAGGGTAAGAGATTCTTCTTCTTCTTCTTTTTTTTTTTTTTTTTTTTTACAGCTACATAGTATTCCATGGCATAAATGTTCCACAGCTTTTTTATCCACTCATCTACTGATGGGCACTTGGGCTGTTTCCAGATCTTAGATATTGTAGATTGTGCTGCTATGAATATAGGGCTGCATACATTTTTCCTGACTGATGCTTTGCATTTCTTGGGATATATTCCTAGAAGTGGGATCACTGGGTCAAAAAGCAGTTCCATATCTAAATGTTTGAGGAAACTCCATACTGTTTTATAACCCACCTCCCATCCCATGAGTCACTCCCTAGGCCACTCCCTAATGGCAGGAGCCACACCTGAACTGTGTCAAATACTTACAGGGCACTGTTGACTACCCCCTCAGCATCCATCCCCACCCCACCTTCAAGTAGATTTCAGTGCCACACACTTACCAGGAGCTGACCCCACGCCTGGTCTAAGGATATGCTCTGGTTGGTTTAACTTGGTCAACACTTTCCATTTTCCTGGCCAATCCCTGGTCCAGGGGTGGGCCTGGGCCCAAACAGCCCAACCAGAGTGAACTGGAGGGTTCTGGCCTGGACCACAGGCCTAGAAGTCCAATCTGTCCTGCTGGATGCAAATTAGGAAGCACTGGCTTTATGGCTCCTGGCAGCCTCTCTGTGGCCCGAGGGGAAGCCACAGGGTTCTTGTTTGGGTTGATAGTTGTCTATCTCTCTAAAATATGCGCATACAACCTAGGCAAAGGCAGATGATGTAACAGACCCAGGGAGTTTCCAGAACCCGCCAGGCTCACACTGCCTGTTTGGGGCGGTTAGGACTAGATTTCCACTTCCCAGCAACTGACTCGGGATCTCTTGGCCTCAGCAGGTAGACAATGCGTCCCTGTGCAAGGATTCCTGAGGAAGATGGGACAGTTCTAGCTGCTGAACAGAACCCAGGAGGAAGGGGAAATGAAACGGGGCTTCCTTCTGCTTAAGGTAGAACCAGTGACAGGGACCCAGCCTAGTGAGTTGGTGACACTGAGCCACAACTCCTTCCCTTCCTCCACCCTAACGCCCTGAAAGCCCACGCCCTCTGAGACTGCCCTGGAGGAAGGAGGCACTCCCTGCCAGGTATCTGCCCACCTGGGGTCAGGGTGAGGGCAAGGCATGACACAGGCTGGGAACAGCTGTAAAAAAGGCAGTGAAAAGGTGGTTTTGGGGGCAAGTTTCTCACTCTCCTTGTTAAAAAATGGCCAGAAATAAAGCACACAAATCAAACACAAAATACAGAGAGAGGAACCATTTCCCCCAACTCTCTCACTTACAGGTGTGACTAGATATACACTGCTGGCAGGATCAGACATGAAGGACAGTTTGGTTCATTCTTCAGAGCGCTCTGACGAGCTCATGGAGGACAGCTGGTTAGTCCATGTGAACACAGCTAAGGTACCGTACCGCTCATTCATCCATCAAGGATTTATTGAATACCTACCTATTCTGTGCCTGGAGATACGGCTCTGAAAAAACACAGGAAAGGCTGCGGTATCCAGGAGCTCACATCTTAGTGGCGGAGGGGAGGCAAAGGGGAACAGATCTTAAGTAAATAAACAGGATTTCACACTGTGCCCAGGCTCTGCAGGAAGTGACAGGGCCTGTCAGGTACGAAGTCAGGCTGAAGGGTCCTGCTGCAGACAGGGGTCAGGAATGCCTCCCTGGGGCACATGGCTGAGCCGTGTGAGCAGTCCGAAGGCGAGCTGACCCAGACAGGCCAGGAAACAGCAGGACCTCAGGTACCTGGCGAGGCCTGGGGGTCCTAGAAGGCAGGGCCTTGGAGGCCCGGCGGGAGCCTGTGGGGCCCCTGTGACAGACGGGAACACAGCTATGGACCTGCCATTCTGCACACATGAATGAGCCATGACGGGTTTTCCTGGTGGGCCTCTGAGGACTCTGACCTGGGTTTAAGTTTGAGATCTCTCACTTTAATGACCTTGAGAAATCTACTTGAGTTTTTCTCATTGGAAAAATTAAGAGTTTCTTTGAAGCCAACACACTTAAGCTCCAAACCTCAGCCTCATCAGTCAAGCAGCCATTAACAAAACTAGCACAAATTTCACACACACACACACACACAGCTTAAACTGTTAGAACAATGTGGCAGAGATATGAGTAAATTCCCCCCAAAAAACTGATTATGATTCGGGGATAATACACTTTGTCATTACGTGTTCACGTGGTCCTTTAAGAACTCGATTTTGACCCTGGGTCTGGGTTGATCTGGCCGCTCCAGTTCATTTTCGGTGTCAAAAACCCCAGCAATAACCATCTTAGATATTTGTCACGTGTATCCCGTGCCTCGGTGCTCGCTGGGGGGTCTGTCCCCGTGGCTGCGCCGGGGAGGACCTGCAGGGCGCGGGGAGGAAGGAGGGCGCGCCGAGACCCCCGCCCACCGGACACCGAGAGGAAGCCCGCGACGGCTTCCGCCGCCTCCGACTCAGGGAAGAAAGGGAACTGCGAAGCGACGCCAAGCGGAGGACGGGGCAGGGAGGAGCGAGTGGGCAGCGCTGGACGCGGGGCCCCAGGGTCCGGCGGGGCTCGGCCGTGCGGGTGCAGCCGCTCGGGGCTCCGGCTCCCGGGGCGCAGGGCAAGGAGAGACGGGGAGACGGGAAGCCCTGGGAGCGGCAGAAGCGAGGGCAGGACTGGGCGGGAAGGACGAGGGCGCCGGCGGCGGCAGACGCCCGCAGGAACCGCAAGCGAGCGGCCAGCGGGGCTCGGCTCCCCTCAGGGACCGGCCAGTGGAGGCGGGGCGGGGGGCCGCCCTGCACCAACGGGAGGGAGTCGGCGGCACGAGGACCAATGAGAGGCCGAGGCGGAGGCGTGGCGGAACGGCAGGCAGCGAGAGGGCCAATAGGAGGCCGAGGCCGCGGCCGAGAGAGCGGGTGACCCTCGGCCCGACGCCCGCGAGGGGAACCCGGAAGGCGGTGGGGGCGGGGAGCGGGCTGACAACCTGTCAAACCTACACCGGGACGAACTGGGTCACGCGCCTCCCGAGCCCGGGCGCCCCCGCCCAGGGAGGCCTGGCCGCGCCGCTTCCTGTTCCGGCCGGCGGTGGGGGCGGGGCGGCTTCGGCACCTGCCTCCCCCGCCGCGGTCGGCCGCCGGTGCTCTCCCAGCTCCTAGCGCTCGGCCGCACGGTGTCCCCGACCGCGCAGATGAAGACACGGCCCATCCGAGCGACCCTTCACTGTGGGGACGCCTCACCGGCGGCCGTCCGCACGCCGTTCGGCCGGGTCCCCGCGGCCCGCGTTGGCGGCCGGCGGCGCACTACTTGGCGCGGAAGGACCCGAGGCGGCGGAGGGATCCGTGCGGAGCGGCTAGGCCCGCCCACCGGCCGGGTGGCAGGTCCCACCGTCGGGAGGACCCAGCTTCCCCGGCGCCGGGCTCTGGGGACGGCGGCCTGACTCAGTGCGGCGGGGCAGAGCACCCTCGCCATCGCCCTGCACGTCTCCCTCCTGGCTCCGACGCGGAGCGCTCGTTTCCCGGGGAATTAAACGCAGTGGACGCCTCGGTGAAAGCCCGCGGGAGCCCAGGTCCCGGTCGCACGCTCGCTTCACCTCCCCCGGCGTCGGGTCCCGGATCCCGCCGCTGGGACCGCTAGGGCGCAGTTGCTCTTCGCTGGCGGTCGGTCCGCAAAATGGGTGTTAGCGCGCCGGCTCTCATTAGGCAGCGCAAGTGCATTTCTCGGTGCAGATTTGCTCAGGACTTTGGCAGCTGCGGACGAAAGGGCCACTTGCGGACCTGACGAGCTCAGGGAAGGCCTGCGTGGCGGTCTTGCAAACTGAGGACCTACCAATAAAATAACCAGAGGATGGTCTGAAATTAAGCTTTAAAAGCAGTTATGGTGGGTAGCCACCTCCTGACAAGGTCAGTCTTTACCTTAACGGAGCGTGATGACTTTTTGCATCTAAGATAACATACTGAAATGTCAGGGTGACTTGTAGCTTACCTTTTTCCAGACCCCTCAGGGTACAACCGAATGTCCTGGGCCCCGGGACAGAGAGCACAAATTCCTTCATTGTTATTATCATGTTAATTGTTGATTTATCTATCCTGTACCCACCTCAGTAAAAGAAGTATGTGTCTATCATTTTACTTTTTTAAAAATATTTTTTTATTGATTTCAGAAAGTAAGGGGGAGGGGGGGGAGAAACACCAATAATGAGAGAGAATCATTGATCAGCTGCCTCCTGCAAGCCCCCTACTGGGGATCAAGGCCCCAACCCTGAATCGAACCATGACCTCCAGGTTCATAGGTGGACACTCAACCACTGAGCAATGCTGACCGGGCTTTCATTTTACTGTTTATACAACCTCAGAGGTTTCCCTGGCTTTGCTTTCTCCGGTCTCTCTAATCCATTACCAGTGGATTTCATGTAACCCACCTACATCTCCTTTGATTGTAACTTATAAAAATAGGTGAAAAAACACCATTCTCTGGAGCATTTATCCCAATCTGCTGAGCTTCTGCTTCCCAGCAATTATCTATAGCTTGCCTCAAACTCACAAAAATTCTTTACAGGTTTGAATGTTTTTATGTTAACACAATGAATGGACCGTGAATATCAGGTTTTAATTTTTACTACTTGGCCATTCAAATTATGTTAACCCCCCCAAACTGTATAAAGACCTAAGAATGTAGATTGAAAATGCTAAAATTTGGATGCTTAATTTACATTTTTGACATAGTAATTATTTGAAGTGTTTCGCTGCAATATTACAATGAAATAAAACACTTCATTCAGGCCGAGACCGGTTTGGCTCAGTGGATAGAGCGTCGGCCTGTGGACTGAGAGGTCCCAGGTTCGATTCCGGTCGGGGGCATGTACCTGGGTTGCGGGCACATCCCCAGTGGGGAGTGTGCAGGAGGCAGCTGATCGATGTTTCTCTCTCATCGATGTTTCTAACTCTCTATCTCTCTCCCTTTCTCTCTGTAAAAAATCAATAAAAATATATTTAAAAACAAAACAAAACAAAAACAACACTTCATTCAGATACCATTTAAATCTTTAATATAATCCAAGCATTGCACTGTACTCAAACATTTGCATGTGTTTTTATGCAAAGCATTGTGCTCAAATGTTTTATTACTTTACCAAATGCATACTGTATTTCATCAGTAAAGTTTTATTCCGTTTTAAAACCTACAGGATTGGGAAGAAAACAATATATTGTGTTATCTCTGTGCGAAATGTACAGATGTAAATTTGTTACATTTATGAGAAACATGGTCATCAAGAAAGTAAACTGGATAAAATTTTAAAAAAGAAAATGCCCTTTAAATTCATGAGCTTAATGTACATGAGCTTACCCATCAATTTAGCAGTAACATTCTAATACTTGAAGAACTACCATATTTATTACTCTATAGTATAGTATTATCAATAAAAGGTTGGGATAGATGCCAAATCTTTTTTATAAAGATGAAAAGCTGACAAAACAACAAATGACCTTACATGTTTTATTGTAGCTAATTCCTAATTGCCAGCTAATTTTCCAGAGCGAGTAGTTGTTCTCTGTTTTGACCAATTAGCAACCCTCAGTGTTAGAAGCTCTTGGCCCTCATTGGATATAAGTAAAAATTAGCATATTCTCTTATGCCCAAAGTGTCTTTTTTTTTTTTTAAATATATTTTATTGATTTTTTTACAGAGAGGAAGGGGGAGAGATAGAGAGTTAGAAACATCGATAAGAGAGAAACATCGATCGGCTGCCTCCTGCACATCTCCCACTGGGGATGTGCCCGCAACCCAGGTACATGCCCTTGACCGGAATCGAACCTGGGACCTTTCAGTCCACAGGCTGACGCTCTATCCACTGAGCCAAACCGGTTTTGGCAAAAATAAATACTTTTATTGATTTTTAGAGGAAGAGCAATTTTTAAAAAATCCTCACCTAAGGATATTTTTCCATTGCTTTTAGATAGAGTGGAAGGGAGGAGGGATGGGGGGAGAGAGAGAGAGAAACATTGATGTGAGAGAGACACATCAATTGGTTGCCTCCCTTTGATGTGTGGGCCCACACTCTAACCACTGAACATACAGTCCAGGGCAAGAAGGATTTTTATAATTCCCTACCAAATGCCTTGGCACAGTTTCATTTCTCAGTTGACAGTATATTTCCTAGACTAGAAGGAAAGAGCAGGCAACCTCTTTAGTTCTCTGGGAGAGATGGGCTGGTGGCTTTACCATGGGGGTAAAGACATCTTCATGGCAGCTCAGCCTGGGCTATGTGATTGGGAATTCAGTTTAGACAAAAAAGGGGAAAGATTCTGTGAATGGGAAATAAATATGCCTTGAGTTAGAGGTTGCCCACCAGTGGTTTACAGATGTGGTTTTTGTTTTTTTGTTTTTAAATATATTTTTATTGATTTCAGAGAGAAAGAGGAGATAGAAACATCAATGATGAGAGAGAATCATTGATTGGCTGCCTCCTGCACGTCCCCCACTGGGGATCGAGCCCGCAACCCCGGGCATGTGCCCTTGACCAGAATCGAACCTGGGACCCTTCTGTCTGCAGGCTGACACTCTATCCACAGAGCCAAACCAGCCAGGGCTACAGATGTGTTTTAATTCTCACAATGTTTAGAAATTTTTAAATTAGTTCCCAATATTTGAAAAAATGGGAGATTTCAGATAAAATACTGAATTGCTTCTGTTGAAAATTTGACAGACATTGCTCACGTCTTGCCTGATGTATGCTGCTGTAGCCGACTGCTGCCCCCTTTAGACAGGGTGTGCGTTGTTGAGCTCAGTACAATAATTTGGCCACTGAATAAATCTGTTGGAAATACCTGCTGTAGGTTATATAAAATTGTGAAAGACTTCATCACAGAGAGAACTTAGACTTAGGAAGAAGAGATGACCTTAAGTTTTTGTTGTAAATATATAGAATGAGCTCAGAAATGGAAAGTAATTGGAATGATATATGGCAACTGGATGTACCCCATTATTTCTCTTATCAGTCCCTGGTACACGGAAAGGTCAGGTTGTATCAAAGTGAAAATTTGAATAAAAAATGGAGCCCTGGCCGATCTGGCTCAGTGGATAGAACATCGGCCCTCAGATTGAAGGGTCCTGGTTTCAATTCCAGTCAAGGACATATACGTATATTGCAGGCTGAATCCCTAGACCCGGATGGTTGGGTGTGTGTAGAAGGCAACCAATCGATGTTCCTCTCTCTCTCTCTGTCCCTCCCTCTCCCTTACACTCTCGCTAAGAACCAATGGAAAAGTATCCTCGGGTGAGGGTTAAAACAACAAGAAAGGAAATAATGTTCCTGTGGTATACATTCCACTTAGAAAGTCATTGCCTTGATTAAAATGAACCTAAGAATAGTTACAACTGTGAGAGATTATGTAAGAAGAAGGGATTCCCCAAAGGGTTACAGAGTAACAACCACGATGACAATGAGACAATGTCGACATGACAGAGCAATAACTATGTGCTGGACATTGTTCTAAACGCTTTATCTGGACTGTATCATGTTGTTATATTTTCATTTCCTGTTTGCTACCTACCTCACCTTACTTTTGTTCTTGTAGCTGCCTTGAACCCTCTAAGACCCAGGCATGAGGTAATTTGCGTTACCTTAGGATGCCACTAACCTTTGGCCATTATTGGTTCTACAAGTGCCCAGATGTTCCTTCTTTTCTGCCTTCCCCTGACTATATCCCTAGCTTGTCCTCCTGTCCTGGTCTGTGCTTTTCCCTGTTGGCATCAGACTTCTTACCTCAGCAAGAAATATTCCTGTCTTAGGGCAGAGAAGAGAGAGAATCAGCCAAGAATTGAGGCAAAAAAAATGTGGTAGAAAGAAAGAGAAACGAAAGAGAGAAATAAGATAGAGAAATGGAGATACAGAAACAGCCTCCACCCACAGGTGGGTCCAGATACATTGATGGGGGAAAGTTTTAAAAAAATGCATACTCTCACATAATAGAATGTTTGTAAAAGTTTTAATAAGATGGCCCAATGCCATACTATATAAAGAAAAAGCAAAAAAATGTAATTGTATATAAAAAAATATTTGGAAATAAATAAATAAATAAATAACGTAGTTGGCCCTGGATGGTGTTGCTCAGTGGTTAGAGTGTCAGCCCTGTGCACCGAAGGGTCTCCAGTTTGATTCCAGGTCAGGTACCTGGGATGCAGGTTCAATCCCCAGCCCCAGTCGGGATTGTAAGATGTGTCTCTCTTACACAGATGTTTTCTTCTCTCCCCCTCCTCCTTCCCTCCCACTGTCTCTAACAAAAAGCCCCCACAATGGACATAGTGAGATTTGCAAGGATCTTAGTGAGAATTTCAAGAATCTTAGTGAGAACATCAAAGACATGAAAAGGGACCAGTCAGAAATTAAGCATATATTAACTGAAATAAAGAATAGTTTTCAGGGATCCAACAGTAGAATAGAGGATTCTGAGAAATCAACAATTTGGAATATGAGGAAGCAAAAAACATGCAATCAGAAGAGCAAAAAGAAAAAATATTCCAAAAATACGCAGATAGTGTAAGGAGCTTCTGGGACAACTTCAGGTGTACCAACATTTCCATTATGGGAGTGTCAGAAGGAGAAGAGAGAGAGAAAAATATTGAAACCTATTTGAGGAAATAATGACAGGAAACGTCCCCTACCTGGTGAAAGAAATAGACTTACAAGTCCAGGAAACACAGAGTCCCATACAAGAGGAACCCAAAGAAGCCCACAACAAGACACATCATAATTAAAATGCCAAGGGCTAAAGACAAAGAGAATCTTAAAAGCAGCACAAGAAAAGCAGTTAGTTACCTACAAGGGAGCACCCATACGACTGTCAGCTGATTTCTCAACAGAAACTTTGCAGGCCAGAAGGGAGTGGCAAGAAACATTCAAAGTGATGAATATAGCAAGGGCCTACAATCAAGATTACTCTAACCAGTAAAGTTATCATTTAGAATTGAAGGTCAGATAAAAAGCTTCACAGAGAAGAAAAAGCTAAAGGACTTCACCACCAAACCAGTATTCCATAAAATTTTAAAGGGTATCCTTTAAGAAGAGAAAGGAGAAGAAAAGATAAAAAATATGAACAATAAAATGGCAACAAATACATATCTGTCCACAACTGAATCAAAATAAATGAACAGGGAATCAAATAAACAAAATATACTGATGAATAAAATAGAACCAGAGTCCACTGGCATGGCTCAGTGGTTGAGTGTCAACCTATGAACCAGGAGGTCACGGTTTAACTCCCCAGTTAGTTCACATACCCCGGTGTGAGCTCGATACTGAGTGTGGGGTGTGCAAGAGGCAGCTGATCAATAATTCTCTTTCTTCATTGATGTTTCTATCTCTCCTTCCTCTTCCTCTTTGAAATCAATAAAAATATATTTTTAAAATATAATATAATAGAACCAGAGTCATGGAAACATGAAACAGACTGATGAATCTCAGAGGTAAGGGGTCAGGGCGTTGGAAGAGATTAACCAAAGATCTTATATGCATATATGCATTACTTAGGGACACAGACAGTAGGGTGGTGAAGGCCTGGGGCAGGGCAGGAACCAGGTTGGGGGGGGGGGGCCATGGGGAAGAAGAGGGGCATCTGTAATACTCTCAACAATAAAGATTTAAAAGAAAAGAACTAATGTCTATATGCCTGAATGAAAAACAAACACCCGAACACCCCACTTTCCCTCATTGCCTGCGTTAAAAGGTGAGGTGGAGTATTGGGAAGATAAAAAATGAGGACACATGTAGCAATAAACAACAACAACAAATTCCAGCCTGCCTTGGCTTTTTCTGCAGTAACAGAATTTTTAAGCAGCCAAATGTCTCCAGTCCCTTTTGGAAAAGGTGAGGGCCCATATAATGAATAAATAATCTAACCATATTTTGCCTCAGTAGGAAAAAAACCTGCCTGTGCAAGTAACCATCTCTTCCGTGTTTTCATATTAAATTGCTTATCTGGACTAAGCAGACTTTTAAAAATAAAAACCCTGTTTGGCATCCATATCAGTTGGTATAAACTCAAAGGAAATCAATCAGCATCAGCCAATAGTGAGTCGCCTTCGACTTGCTCTCCGGCACTTTCCATGTAGGGTTCATAGGGAATGTCTCTGGGGGAAGCACTGAAGCCCAGAACGCTTGCATGATGCCGTGGACTGAATGACATCCTCCCAAATTCACAAGTTGAAGTTCTAACCTCCAGTGTGACTGTCTAAAGATGGGGCCTCTGGGAGGTAACTAAGGTTAAATGAGTCATAGAGCGGAGCCCTGACCCAATAGGATTAGCATCCTTCCCAGAAGAGAGCTCAGTTTGTCCCTGCCATGTGAGGCCAGCAAGAACGCAGCCTTCTGAAAGCCAGGAACTGAGTCAGCAGGCATCTTGATCCTGGACTTGCCAGACTCCACAACTGTAAGGAAATAAACGCCTGCCGTTGAAGCCGCCAGGCCTGTGGCACAGCCCGCCAAGCTGACTGACAAGCGACTGGTCTAAACACCTGGCAGTCTCATGGTCATCCTCCGGGTCTTCACCTGAATTACCTCTTCGTTGCCTTCTTTTCTGCAGAAGTTACACCCAGTCCATCGGGCCGAAACACGCCCCTGTCTTTCTCTGTCAGAGCACTTTCTGAAAAGCATTTATCCCCGTCTGTACTTATTCTGTTTGTTCATTTACTGTTGACTTTCACTTGCACTAGGATGAAGGATTCATGAAACAGGGGCCCCTGACCCCTTGCCCTCTGTCACATCCCCACTGCACAGCAGAAGCCTGGCACACGGGGGCAGTCCAGGCGAGTGCCCCATTTTACTACAGCTGTGCCCATGTTGGGGTGCCAAAGGGCCTGGGGACTTTCTTCATTCCCCAGTTACAATGAAGGACCTGTATTAAGCCAGGTCAGTAACAAGTATTTTGAATGTAGGCCTGGCAGTTTTCCTATTCATGCGATAAGTCAAGGCCATCTTGAATTGGTTCTCTATTCCATTCCAAACAGGCTCAGACTAGATAGAAGAATCCGCTCATGGGTTTCACTTGTCCACAGGTAACGGTGGTGAACAAGCAGAGTGGTGGGCCTTCCCTGTTCCCGGTGAGAGGCGTGGGGCTTGGGCCCAGGACATTGAGCTCCAGTCCGGGTGTTGCTGTGGCCCGTTGTGTGCGCTGGGCCAACAGTGCCTGCCCTGCACACTTCTCAGGGCTGGGGTGGCAGTCGGGACGCTTAAAACAAGATAAGAAGGTTTTTAAATCTCGTAACAGATGGACTAAAAGTCTATGTCCATATAAGCCACTACTGACATCTTAACCTTGTTACCTGGGTCCCATTCATGTCCCCTTGGGTGACAGGATCATATATTGTCCTTCATGGTGTTCTCTGTGGCGGCACCAGGTCAGCCTTGGTCTTTTTTCAGCCATGACCAGCTTCCCTCACAATCATTACGTAGGCACAGTTAGCTCTCATGACCCCAAGGTGCTCCTTCACCCCTTTATAGGTGACAGGCAGACTTCTCCAAGGTCACAGACCACACACTCCCTCAGAACCTGCTCCCTTCAGAAACTCCCCTACCAGAAAATTGGGAAAGGTGTTTGCCTATGAAGAAATAAACCTTGGCCCAGGGGGTGTGGCTCAGTGGTTGGGCACTGACCTACGAACCAGGAGGTTATGGTTTGATTACCAATCAGGACACATACCCAGTTGTGGCTCCATCCCCAATGGGGTAATGCAGGAGTCAGCCGATCAATGATTCTCTCTCATCATTAATGTTTCTATCTCTCTCTCCCTCTCTCTTCCTCTCCAAAATAAAAAAAATATATATTAAAAAAAAATAAATCGCTTTGTAAAAGTGATGACAGCAGAATAATGACGCCAGGCTGGCCACACTCTCCAACACAGTAACAGGCACGTTAGCGGAGAAGGGGTAGGGAGAGGCTCCTCAGGAAGGTCAGTAAACTGGTGACCCTTAACAGACAGCCTGCAGGCCCACATGTGCTCAAACTGAAGTGAGGACTGATCTCCACGGTCAAGCCTAACAACGCCTTGGCTTTCCCTTCACTCTGCTTCTGAGAGGGTAGGTTGGTCAGTTCCAGCTGAGTCCTAGCCCTTCCTGGCCAATGTACCTGGCAACCTCCACAGTCAACTCCCCACTTACAGTAAAGAGTATTTTTTCTAAGGGATGCTGTCATGTTTTGGGAAAGCCAACTCAAAATAGAAGCCAAGATGGTCCAGGTTGGGAATGTAATTATGTAAGTGTATAACTCACCACTTTCCACTTCTTCTAACATACACATGCACATCCTCAAAGTCAGAGAGAGTTCAACTGAGGAGGGGGTAAGGAAGGGAGTTAAACTGATAACATTAAAATGGTCTACTTTCTTGAGTCCCTACCTTTCGGTATTCCTCAGATTCTAGCATTGACCCATATTAGTCTCTCTCTGTCTCCCATGATAATTTCGTACTTACTTACTGTTTGCCAGACATACAAACTACTTTTTTTTTTTTTAATTCTCACCCAAGAATATGTTTGTTGATTGTAGAGAGAATAAAGCGGGGGGGGGGGGGGAGAGGCGGGGGGGGGGGGCGGAGAAACATTAATCGGTTGCCTCCTGTACACACCCCAACCGGAAATTGAACCTACAACTTTTTTGGTGTACATACAGGATGATGCTCCAACCAACTGTGCCACCCGGCTGGGGCCCCAACCTACTTTCAAACAATATTCAATTTCAATTATCACCTCAATGCCATAAATTCCAGTCTCTGACTTACCCCTATAGTAAATCTACATTTCTAATTTAACCTCTCAACAACTCCTAGTCTGCATTTCCAACATTTCCTGGGCCCTTCCTCTTGGAGGTGCGACCAACACCTTGGACTCCCTGGGCCTGAAAGGACTTTCTGTTTCCTCCCAAACCAACTTCTTCTGTGCTCCCTATTTCTATTCAGGACTGGACTTCCCACACTCCTGGTCACCTAGGTTCTCAGTAGGTGGGTCTCAACTCATCTGCACTCTGGTATGGCACGGGGGAGAGGGGGGGGATCTTATCCAAAAATGCATGGCCTCACCCCAGATCACTTATATTGGAATCTGCAGAAGCATTAAAAAAAGAAGAAGAAAAGCTTTTTTGATTTCAGAGATAGGAAGGGAGAGGGAAAGAGAGATAGAAACATCAATGATGAGAGAGAATCATGGACCAGCTGCCTCCTGCATGCCACCCACTAGGGACCAAGCCCACCACCCAGGCATGTACCCCGACCAGGAATCGAACCATGACCTCCTGGTTCATAAGTCAACACTCAACCACTGAGCCACACCAACCAGACTCCAGAGGCATTTTTTTTTTTTTTAATTCTGTTGATGATTCAAACATGTAGCCAAGGGTGAGAATTACTTTTCCAGACCTCAGGACGATGGGAGAGAGAAAGTTTCCCCTTTCCCCTCTTAGTTCTTCCGGCCGGTGGAATAATTAAAATGACATAAGACAGATTATCAGGACAAAATAACCACATTTAATTATGTATGTACATAGAGGGGTTGCATAGACTATGGGGACTCAGGACAAATGGGGCAGTTGAAGGCTTGAGTGCCATCTTGAGCTAAGGAGAAGGGGGCATGGAGTAGTGGTTTGGGACTTCAAAGGGGAGGGAGGCAATTCACTTGGGGATGGAAAAGCAAATGTTTGGTAAATAAATGTTTGTTGGACCATCTTTAACAATGGGACACAGGGAGGACTTGGATAAAACAAACCTTGCTAAGTTCCTCCCTGTTGATCACACCTGGTTCAGATTAAGCTATAGTTATCTCTGGTGATCTCGCTCTTCCTGGAGCAGGTCCTCTGTCTAACTTCTTTCAGGGAGTTATGGGGAAGGTCAAACATCTTTGTTTGAGCTCTCTCTCTCTCCTCTCTCTCTCTCTCTCTCCTTCCTTCCTTCCTTCCTTCCTTCCTTCCTTCCTTCCTTCCTTCCTTCCTTCCTTCCTTCCTTTCTTTCTCTTTCTTCCCTCGCCTGAGGATATGTTTTTATTGATTTTAGAGCAAGAGGATGGGAGAGGAAGAAAGAGAGAGAAATACTGATGTATGAGAGGAACATCAATTGGTTGCCTCCCATATGCACCCCAACTGGAGATCGAGCCTGCAACCTGGGTAGGTGTCCCGACAAGGAATTGAACTGCCACCTTTTGGTGTATGGGATGCTCCAAGCAACTGGGTCACACTGGCCCAGCTGAGCCTTTTGTTTCTTAAAAAATAACCAACTTGCCCTAACCGGTTTGGCTCAGTGGATAGAGCGTCGGCCTGCGGACTGAAGGGTCCCAGGTTCGATTCCGGTCAAGGGCATGTACCTTGTTTGCGGGCACATCCCCAGTAGGAGGTGTGTGGGAGGCGGCTGATCGATGTTTCTCTCTCATCAATGTTTCTAACTCTCTATCTTTCTCCCTTCCTCTCTGTAAAAAAATCAATAAAATATGTTTAAAAAAAAATAACCAACTTAAAATGATCACTGTCCCAAAGAGGCATATTTTGGGGTGACAAACACTGCTCCCTTTCAGGGCCATCTTGGACTCTGTCCTTTGCAACCAAGTCCAGCCTATGACTTACCCCTTGAGTATTTCAGAAAATCCTCTTCTCCCTTTCTAGTCCCTTTTACATTATTATTTTTAAAATGGGGTTTTAAATTGACTTTAGAGAGAAAAGGAGGGGGGGAGGGAGAGAGAGAGAAAGATCAATGTGTGATAGTGAAACACTGATCAGTTGCCTCCCGTATACACTCCGACTGGGGATTGAAGCTACAACCTGGGTGACGGAACACTCTGGCCAGGGCCGGGTAAAGCGTTTCTTACACCAGGCTTTGCGAACACCCATGGCCATATGGGCGAGGAAATGAGAAAAGCAGACCTCAGTGCTGGGGGACCAAGGAAGGGGCAGGAACTGGGACGGGCTGAAGAGACTGTGCTCCTTGCCTCTGGGTAATTACTTCCATTTCACACTGCGTAACAAGTAATGCCTGACCCTTCCATTTTCTCAGAAAGCTGGGAACCGAGACTTTTAGGTGACATTTCCAGATTACGTTTCAAAACACTGTGAGGTTTGATATAGTCCAAAGCCTTCGGAACTCAGACTTAAACTAACAATTTAATAGTGGAAGTACACTTAGAAGTAAATACTTGTTGTTGCAGCAGAAACGACATACATTATCTCATGTATACATTGAGAAATGCGAGCCACAAAAATGAAGAGAAAGCCTCATTTAGGATTTCATATGTCATTAATTTTCTTAGAGATGGGTCTGCCCTCTCACTTTACAGAAGCGAAATGGAGAGCCAGGAAGTAAGTGAGTTCTAGGACTGTGAAAAGACGAAGCTGAAGGACACTTGTGGAGAGGCAGGGTGGTGTGCCCAGAGCAAGGAGTGGGGGCCAGAGGGACACGGCTGCTCCCTTCAGGCTGTGTGAGTGTGGGGAAATTCCTTAAAGTTACTTAAACTGACCTTTCCAATCTGTAAAATGGGATAAACAGATCTACATTATTGTGGACTGAATGTTTCTGGCCCACCCCCCGCCCCCAACAACTGGCATATTGAAATCCTTCCTGCCAAAGTGGGGCCTTCAGGAGGTGATTAGGTCATGAGGGTGGAACTCTTATGAATGGGGTCAGTGCCCTTAAACAGGGGACCCCAGAGGCCTTCCTTGCTGTTTCCACCATGTGCGGATGCGTCCTGGGCAAGGATCCTCACAGGAACCCCCCCATGCTGGCACCCCGACCTCGGACTTCCAGCTTCCAGAACTGTCACCCACACTCTATGGTACTTGTTATAGCAGCAGGAACTGACGAAGACATATACTAATTGGACCCTTGTGAAAACTGAATCATATGTTCTATGTAAGATTCCTGGCACCACTAAACATTGCCTATTATTCTTATTGGGTTCAAAATTAAACTCATGAAACTCTCTCCGTTAAGATTTTCCCCGAGGGCTCTACCTCAGCCATTATGCAATGAAATGGTTTTTATTAAGCCAACTCTTTTAGATAAGCTGAGTTTCAACTAATTTTTGGATAGAATGATTTAAGTATTTGAACTTTGCTGAGGTGGCTTCCTTATCTGCTATAGAAGTCACCCTATTTGATCTTTAAGATCCTATTTAGTGCCATAATTTTATTATGTTTATTATTCAATTAATATATTTCAAAAATAAGTGTTTAAACTGTGAACCACAGTTTTTATGGGTCTGAATATGTTTTACCTACCAATTTACAGATTGAATATCTATATACACACATTTATTTATAAGTTTAGTACTCATAGAGAGAATATTAGATACAGTTCCTCTCTCCATTAAATACCAACAACTGTATTTTATTTTTTAAAAAAATATTTTTATTGATTTCAGAGAGGAAGGGAGGGGGGAGAGGGATAGAAACATCAATGATGAGAATCATTGATTGGCTGCCTCCTGCACACCCCCTACTGGGGACCAAGCCTGCAACCTGAGCGTGTGCCCTTGACCTGAATCAAACCTGGGACCCCTCAGTCCATAGGCTGATGCTCTATCCACTGAGCCGAACCAGTTAGTGCCCAACAGCTGTATTTTCAATTATAAAATTAGCCCCTTATTTTATTATTTAAGATATTTAAGTTATAGTTTTACATTGTGTTAGAAAATGGGGAAGTATTGACAAGTACAGACCTTTTCAACTTCCAATCGTAGTGTCATAAAAATCACTGAATTGTGGGCGGTTACTTCACATTCACACAAAGTTCTCAGAGTAAATCCTTTCATTCCCACCACTGTCCCGTCCTGATACCTGAGCTGCTTAGAGCATATGGTCAGGGCACACACAAAATCAACCAGTGAGTGCATAACTAGGTAGAACAACAATTCTCTCTCTCTCTCTCTCTCTCTCTCTCTCTCTCTCTCTCCATTCCTCTCTCTTGCTCTCTCTCTCTCTCAAATCAATAAATACAATTAAAAACAAAATAAAACAAAACATTTTATTTTATTTATTTTTTTAAAAAATATATTTTATTGATTTTTTACAGAGAGGAAGGGAGATAGAGAGTTAGAAACATTGATGGGAGAGAAACATCAATCAGCCCCCTCCTGCACATCTCCCACTGGGGATGTGCCCGCAGCCCAGGTACATGCCCTTGACCGGAATCGAACCTGGGACCCCTCAGTCCGCAGGCCGACGCTCTATCCACTGAGCCAAACCGGTTTCGGCACAAAACATTATTTTAAAATATACATATATATTTTTATTGATTTCAGAGAGGAAGGGAGAGGAGGAGAGAGGTAGAAACATCAATGCTGAGAGAGAATCTTTGATCAGCTGCCTCCTGTATGCCCCTCACTGGGGATCAAGCCTGCAACCCAGGCATGTGCCCTGACCAGGAATTGAGCTGTGACTTCCTGGTTCACAGGTTGATGATGCTCAACCACTGAGCGACACGACTGGGCAACAAAATATTCTTCAAATGCAAGACAATGACTGCAGAGAATTCAATCCCAAGCACCGACTCTTCGAGCAGGGGTCACCACCCTGACCGCACGCCCGGGCGGTGGCCTTCTGAAGGGCCTGCTTCTTTAATCTTCCTAGAGCCGTCAGGCCAGGTATTATTACTGTCTCTACTTTACAGGTCAGGCAGTTGAGGTGCAGAGCAAGTAGGCAGCCGGCTGAGCAGGCAGAGTGGGGTCCTGACCCAGGGCTCGCATCCCTAACGTCATCCACGCTGCCACTCGTACAAGACTCTGTGCTCAGCAAGTGCAAGTGCAGAACAGCCAGCCAGTGAGCCAGAGATGGCTCCTTTCCGTCCAGCTGGCAGAGCCAGTCCCCACTGCAGCTCCTTTTCTTTCCCTCCTAACACTTTTGTTAACCCTCTCCCAGAGCAGCAGTGGGACATTAAGACAGGAGGCGTGTGCTGCTGCCCTGCCTACGAGTGGACTGAAAGGCTGGTTGGAAGCCGCCCCCTCCGGGTAGCCTTCCAGGATTAGCTCAAGCAGCATACGTGGTTCTCCTGTGGGTTTCATGACCTGGCAGGATGGAGACCCTGGTCCTATGTGTTAAGGAAGGACTTCATGAGCAGATGCAGGTGTCAGCTAGGGCCCAGGAATCTTCTAGAGCAGCAGTTCTCAACCTGTGGGTCATGACCCCTTTGGGGGTCGAACGACCCTTTCACAGGGGTCGCCTAAGAGCATCGGAAAACACATATATAATTACATATTGTTTTTGTGATTAATCACTATGCTTTAATTATGGTCTATTTGTAACAATGAAATTGGGGGTCACCACAACATGAGGGTCACGGCATTAGGAAGGTTGAGAACCACTGTTCTAGAGCCTCACAGGAGTTCTTTCCAGCGCTCACACTTCCTGGCTTGCTTCCAGTTTCGTTCACTGAAAGAGGTAGGGTCTTTGAAAAGACAGTCTCAGAAGAATGGCCAGCACCCTTAGAAAGTTGTCTCAGCCATTCAGGTGTAACTGGTGGTATGCTGGTAGCTGTTTAGTCCATGGCTCTCTGGAACACATTTTTTTTAAGGCCCTGATTTTGTAGCGTTTGGTGAGTCCCATGGTGTGAAAGTTGCACCATGACTGATTTCAGGCTACCAGGGTGACACCCACCTGCTGGCAAAGTACCTGACATTTTTACAACCTGCTCTCAGAGGTTGAGGGAGCCAGCGCACTCCAGGTCCAAATCACTCACGGACACAGCCTTTCTCTCTTTTATATTAATTAATTAACTAATTAATTAATTAGAAACCTCAATTTGTTGTTCCACTCATTTATACATTCAGTGGTTGATTCTTATATGTGCCCTGACCAGGATCAAACCACAGCCTTGGCGTACCAGGACAACACTCCAACCAACTGCGCTACCTGGCCACGCCAGGCTTTTGTATCCTAAAGGGCTCTCTGCGAGTCCTCGCTGTCACACGATCGGGGGACGAGGAAGAGGAGCTACGGTCCAGTACCATCTATCTCCCAGCTGATCAAACCAAGATCCCAGCACAGAGTATTTTGCCACAGGTCCCCAGCAAAGACAGGCTTGAGAACAGAATGGTGTTGGCAAGTGTCTGGCTGGGTCACGCTGGGTGAGTGTGACCTGGAGGTGGCTGTGACTTCCACTGGGGACAAGAGCAGGAGGACGGGATGCCTCAATAGTGGGGCTGGCCAGCTGCTGAGAGTCCCAGAGCAGAGCAGGGCCTGGGAGCTGGAGCAGAGCCGGGGCTCAGAGCCAAGGGGAGGACGCAAAATGAGCCACGTGACATCAGGATTTACTTTGGTGGCAGAAAGTGTGATAATGAAAGAGCTTACTTGTCTGTCCCTTCCTTTATATTGAAATCCTATTTGACTGTTCACTGACTTTCTCTTGATTTCCCCTCCCGTAGCCCCGCCCCCAGGCGCATTACCACTGCCCTCACCCTCACTAGGATTTCTTGTGAAAATCCTCAGCGTAAAAAGTTTAGTTTAGCCCTGACCAGTTTGGCTCAGTGGCTAGAGTGTCGGCCTGCGGACTGAAGAGTCCCAGGTTCTATTCCGGTCAAGGGCATGTACCTTGGTTGCAGGCACATCCCCAGTAGGGGGTGTGCAGGAGGCAGCTGATCGATGTTTCTCTCTCATGGGTGTTTCTAACTCTCTATCCCTCTCCCTTCCTCTCTGTAAAAAATTAATAAAATATATTTTAAAAAAAGTTTCGTTTAATCAGATTTGGCCTCACTAGCTCTTTGAATGCGTCCTCAGGGCATGACATTTCAATCGAGTGTCTTTCTGGAGTCTGGGAGTGGGTGGAAGGGAAGGGTTTGACTGAACTTCCTGGTGATGCCAAACCTTTCTCTAAATTGGCTAGTGTGGGGGGACCGGACAACGCTCCCATAACATTTCCAATATTGAGGAGAGAATGAACATTAGAAATGAAAAGATAGAAAGTGTGAGAATATATATAAAAAAGGAAAAAGGACATAAGTAAGAGCCTCATTTAATAACATTCACCGATCCTAAATGTGTACAACATTCTCATTGCTGCTTAAAAATAGGATGATTTGGTGAGTGCCTGTTTGCAGGAAAATCAGTTTAACATCACTGTGTTTTCGATTTGTGCTGCCAAGAACACCAGGCTGTGTCTTCTGTTTCAAACATAAGTGTCTCTGAAAACCTTTGGATCCTAAATCAGAGGGCCCCATCTGCTTCGCCCTCTCCAAATTTCCATTTTAGCTTAATTCACATAAGAATTTTCTGACATTCGCCTGATTTCCCCACTCTCATTATCTAAAATCATAACTGGCATCCCTCAGACTTGGATTCAACTTAGAAAATAATTTTTAGCTTTTTAAAACCCTTTTTAGTAGTAGGCAGGGTATAAATACATTTAAAACAGAATGATAGAAATATCTATGTGAAGGATGTTTATTCTAGCATTATCTATAAGAAACACATTGGAAACAAAAGTCTGTAAAGGGGAGAGGGGTTAAGGCAGTAATTGCTGAGTGAAATATCCATCGATCAATCAATCAGTTGATATATCCTAATAGGGAAGGCGGCACATGATACACAAAGGGGGGAAGCATGTTGGAAAATCAGTACACAGATAGTTTTGTGTGTAGAAAAGAAGCGAAGTCCTGGCCGGCATGGTGCAGTTGGTCGGGCATCATGCTGAGCGCCGTAAGTTGCTGGTTTGATTCCTGGTCAGGGCACGTGCCCGGGGCATGGGCTTGATCCCTGGTAGCAGGAGACCTGTCAGCACACAGGAAGTAGATTACAAGTCACTGCAAGTGAGGGTGGGGGCAGGGCAAAGCTGGGGCAGCCTTTTTTTCTGTGGGCTTGTTAGGTTTGAATATTCTACAGTAAGAATGTGTGGACTCATGTACATTGTACTTAAAAATCCAAACCACAGCAACAAGTGTTAAATTACCAAACATTTGTAATAAAATAGCAAATGATGCAAAATAAGGTCCATCAGGAATTTTTGTAGATTTCCTCTCTATTCCTATTTTAAATAATTTCATATCTATACTCAAGGAAAAAAATTTAAAAAGTTAAGAGATTTGAAACATATGTGAAAGGAAGGTATGAGAGTTGAAGATAGCCAGTGTATAACTGTCTGTCTAGTAAGCGCAGAGATCACAATTTCAGGTAGAATGCAGGACAGAGGCAAATACATGCTGGTGTGTGTAAAGTTGTTTTGTTTTGGGGGAGGCCATTTTCCTAATGATGATGATGATGATGATAAAATTGCCATTATTGTATGGCAGGCAATGTCTTAGGTATTTTATTTTTATTAATATAATCTTAACAATAACCCAGTTAGAAAGATGGAAGGTTATTCCCACTTTACAGGTGAAAAACAGAAGCAGAGGGAGATGAAGGAACATGGCCCAGGCTTCACAGTGCATACACCCCAGTGCAGCTGGGGCCAGAGCCGGGCAGGACGGAGCCAGTCTAAACCCAACTACGCCCCTCAAACTGCAAAGCCAAGTGAGCACCCGCACGTGTTTGGTGAGTGCATCCTGGAGGGGGAGGGAGGAGGGAGCACGTGCATCTTGGGAGGGGGGTGGGGGAGCCCGTGCTGCTCCGGGGCTAGGCCAGCCTGCAGCAGGGCCTTTCCTGGGAGCTCCCTGCACACACCCAGGCTGCTCTCGCCAACGTCCCCCCATGCATGCAGCCACGTTTTCTTTGGCTGCTTCTATTCTGGTATTTGTTACTGCATGTGGCTGAGGAGGTTAGCGTGCCCTGGGAAGCATTCCTCAAAAGAGCGGAGACTAGAGAAGTTGGGGTCCTCTGAGTTGTGGCAGCCGCTGGGGGCTGGCGCAGGGAGTGGGGAGGAAGGAAAGCAGTGATTTGCTCATCAGTCATCCCCGGCCAAGCCCTCAGGTTCCCCAGCTCGGCCTCCTGGCCTCCGGGACTAGCTGTATGCTGGAGGCCATGAAATCACTTTTGAGGCTAAAGCGGAAGGTGAAGTCAGAGCCGAACACAAGGAATTTACACCCTGTGGCCACATGAGGACAGAAACAAACCCCTAGCTGAGGACGTGACTTCGGGGTCCACGCAGAAGCGCTGGGCTGTAGGGTGTGGGCAGCCTGTGTAACCCCGAGAGCCTATGTCCCCAGCTCTGACACGCAGGAACCGCTGGCGGCATGGGTCGCAGGGAGGGCCAGAGGAGGTCATGGAGGCTGGAGTTTGGCTCTGGGCTCCGCATTGGCCTGAGGGAGACTAGGGCTCACTCCCCACCTGCTCTGTCCTTCCCTCCCCGAGTGCAGGTGTCAGACCTGCATCTGGCTCCAGACTGTCCCTCTGCTGCTCCCCGCCCTCGTCCTCTCAGACTCTCTCCCAGCAGGTCTCCCAGACTTCAGATTCCATCTTGGCCTTTGCTTCTGAAAAGTCTGGACTGGCAGGGAGGCTGGGGAAGTGGCCACATGCTCCCATCCTAAGACAGGATGTCGATGGAGGAGGCCGAGAAGAAGGCTGCCTGTGTGCGGTGGGAGGGAGAAGAGGGTGTGAGGTCAGTCATGGGGTCACCAGGAGCCGGACCCATGGGGTTCGCTTTCATTCCCAGAGCAATAGGCAGCCAGTGAAAGGAGTCCATGTGACAGGAGCAGATGCAGGGGCTTTGGCTGCAACGCAGGAACAAGACTGTGGGAGTCACGCTCAATGCCGCAGGCCTGCTCGGCTCTGGCCCCACCCCTCATGTCTGTCCCCCCGGGGAGCTGGGCCAGGCTAGTCCCTCTGCTTCGAGATGCTCTCTCCCCACTCGGAAGGCAGGTTGCGGTAGGTCTGAGCCAGGAAGCCACCTCCTCCCGAGGCCTACTCATGCTGCCCCTTCCATTTTCTGTCTCAGCCCCACAATCCTGTTCTTCCTTGTGCTATTACAACTGGCAATCATTCTATTGATCTGTTTTGCTTTTGTTGGTTCCTGACCTTCCTCACACAAGCTCCGTAGGGAAAGACCACGACTGCCTTGAGTCTCCTTTGCTGAGTCCAGAGTCAGGTAGAGCGGCTGCAGGGAGGACGGCGATGGGTCAGAGTGGATGCGGACGGGGTGCAGACTGTGATCATGGTGGCAGTTGACTGTGGTAGAGACCACGGAGGTGGGACCGTGGAGAGCGTCTCAGACCTTCTGATCCTGCCCTGGCCGGTTTGGCTCAGTGGGCAGAGCGCTGGCCCACAGACTGAGGGGTCCCAGGGTTGATTCTGACCAAAGGCACGCACCTTCATTGGGAAGGGGCAGGGGGCAGGGGGAGCTGGCGGGATGAGAGAGGAGTCAACAAATCCATGTGTCTCTCTCACATCATTGAGAACAAAACCTTCCGACCCTAACAATGACTGAGAACCTAATGCTTCTGTCCCTGTGGGCTATCGCTACCAAGATTTACCGATTAGAAATTAAAACTGAGAAAATGGAAAAGTCTTTAATTGATTGAAAATGAATAACAATAAACCCATTGTACAGTAAGCTCATTTTTATGAAAAATAACCATTTTCCCAAACAAAACCTTTAGTGATAGAGTGACATTGTTTTATGTGATTACAAATCTCTTTAACTGACTTATTAGCAGACAGTTGGGTTCTCATATCTGCTGCGTGTAATCTGTTGCAGAATCTCAGGCCATGTGCTCGCTGGAAAGCTCTGCCTCGCACTTGTGAGACAGTGAGAATGGAAGGCAACAACGTCTGAGCATTAGGATGAAATCGTTTGGACCTGTGGATGTCCTGCAAGGTCTTGGGAACACCCGCTGCCTCCAAGGGGCCCAGGCCACGCCGAGACCTGCTGGATTAAGGCTACTTAGGACACATGATTGACAGGCCGTCGTTGTAGTAATCTTATTGCTAACTGGAGGCCTGGAGCACGGATTCGTGCACATTGAAAGGAAATTAATTAGAAGGTGGCCAGTGGGGCAGGACTGGGTGAGATGGGCCAGACACGCCCTGGAGCCAACCTCATATGGTCCCTCCCTGGCCGGCCGCACCTGGGGCGGTGCGCCAGGGCTCGAAGGGTGTCTGTGGAGTGAGCAGGGTCCCTTGGGCAGGTGGGGTCCCTCGGCCTGGCCTGCGGGGATCAGGCTGAAAGTGGCAGTCCAACATCCCCAGGGAGGTCCTGGAGTGCGAGAGGGCACTCTGCAAAGTTGCTATCCTCAGCAACTTCTGCGTTCAGCATCTGCACCCTGGTGGTCAGTGCGTGTCATACCTACCAACCGGTTGGCCGGTCGGCTGGTTGCTTAGCCTTTTATATATATACTAGAGGCCCGGTGCACAAAAATTTGTGCACTCAGGGGGAAGAGGGGGGTCCCTCAGACCGGCCTGTGCCCTCTCGCAGTCTGGGACGCCTCGGGAGATAATGACCTGCTGGCTTAGGCCTGCTCCCGGGTGGCAGAGGGCAGGCCCAATCCCTAGGTGCAGCCCCTGGTTGGGCTCAGAGCAGGGCCGATTGGGGAGTTGGGGTGCCGCCCCCTGTCATGCACAGAGCAGGGCGGATCGGGAGGTTGCGATGCCACCCTCAGTCACACTCAGGGTAGGGCCGATTGGGGGGTTGGGGCACCGCCCCCTGTCACTCTCAAGGCAGGGTTGATGGGGAGGTTGCGGCGCCACCCCCTGTCACGCACAGAGCAGGGCCAATCAGGGGGTTGGGGCGCTGCCCCCTGTCATGCACAGAGCAGGGCCCATCAGGGGGGTTGGGGCTCCGTACCCTGTCACACACAGAGCAGGGTCCATCAGGGGGTTGGGGAGCTCCCACCTGTCACACACAGAGCAGGGCGGATCAGGGGGTTGGGGTGCCGCCCTCTATCACCCACAGAGCAGGGCCAATCAGGGGGTTGGGGCGCCGCACCCTGTCACACACAGAGCCACAGGGAGATAAGGGGGTTGGGGAGCTCCCCCTATCAGGCACAGAACAGGGCTGATCAGGGGGTTGGGGCGTCTTCCCCTGTCACGAACAGAGCAGGGCGGATAGGGAGGTTGTGGCCCTGCCCCTGTCACACACAGAGCCGCAGGGCAATCAGGGGGTTTGGGCGCTGCCCCCTGTCACACTGATCCCGGTGCCGGGAGGCCTCTCGGCTCCGCTAATCCCAGTGCTGGGAGGCCTCACAGCTCCACTGATCCCGGTGCTGGGAGGCATATTACCCTTTTACTATATAGGATAGAGGCCTGGTGCATGGGTGGGGGCCCCCACTGGGGTGCCTGGCCAGTCTGGGTGAGGGGCTGAGGGCTGCTTTCAGGCTGGCGGGTGACTGAAGCTCCCAACGGCTCCTTTTTTTCTTATTTTTTTATTCTGGGCCAGCTTTAGCTCTGACTCCAGCTCTGAGGCCTCTGCTGCTGAAAGTCGGTATCTGGTTTGTTTGTGTTCTATAATCGAAACACTGTATCAACTCCAGCTCTGAGATCCCGGCTGGCTGAAAGCAGGTTTCTGGGGTTTTGTTTAGCTTCTATATTTGTAGCTATGTTTCAAACTGCAAGCTCAGAGGCCAGCAAGGCAGACGGGGAGCGTTGGTTTCCTCTGTCACTGAAGCAAGCAAGCCTCCTGTTCGTGTCAGTAGCCTGGCTGCCGGCCGCCATCTTGGCTGGCAGTTAATTTGCATATCGCCCTGATTAGCCAATTGGAAGGGTAGCGGACATATGGCTAATTACCATGTTTCTCTTTTATTAGATAGGATAGACTAGAGGCCCGGTGCATGACATTCGTGCACTGGAGGGTGGGGTGAGGGGTCCTCAGCCTGGCCTAAGCCCTCTCGCAGTCCGGGACCCCTTGAGGGATGTCTGCTAAGCAGGCAGTCAGACATTCCTCTCGCAGTCCAGGGCTCTGGCAGTCCAGGACCCCTCACTCCTTACCGCCTGCCTGCAGTGGAGGTGGGAGAGGCTCCTGCCACTGCTACTGTGCTTGCCAGCTGTGAGCTCGGCTTCTGGCTGAGCGGTGCTCATCCTGAGGGAGCACACTGACCATCAGGGGGCAACTCCTGCATTTAGCATCTGCCCCCTGGTGGTCAGTGTGCATCATAGCGACCGGTTGTTCACCGGTCCTTCCACTATTCGATCGACTTGCATATTAGGGTTTTATTACATAGGATGGTTACTGTGTGATTGTTCCATGCCAGCAATGTTTTTAATCTTCATGACGCCTCTGTGCAGAAAGCACCATTAATCTGCCCCTCTCACACATAAGAACCTTAGTGATGGTAACCAGGACACATTTTGCATTTACATATGTATGTGTCTATGTATACCTTTTTCACAATGAGACTGAGCATTTTTATTTTAAGAAAAAGACCCAAACAGCTAATGACAAATTTTTTAGTTTTTGGACGGCAAGGCTAAGCCCAACTCCAGAGAGCCTCAGACATAAAAGTACCTTCTCTTAGCTTCTATCGCTCCATACTTTTGAAATCTAACTTTTTATTTATTTATTTTTTAAAATATATTTTATTGATTTTTTTACAGAGAGGAAGGGAGAGAGATAGAGAGTTAGAAACATCAATGAGAGAGAAACATCGATCAGCTGCCTCCTGCACATCTCCTACTGGGGATATGCCCGCAACCCAGGTACATGCCCTTGACCGGAATCGAACCTGGGACCTTTCAGTCCGCAGGCCGATGCTCTATCCACTGAGCCAAACGTTTCGGCTGAAATCTAACTTTTTAAAAAAATTGATTTCAGAGAGGAAGGGAGAAGAGAGGAAGAGAAGAATCAACGAGATGAGAGAGAATCATCGATTGGCTGCCTCCTGTACGCCCCCCACTGGGGATCGAGCCTGAAACCTGGCCAAGTGCCCTAACAGGGAACCAAACCACGACCCCCTGGTTCATAGGTCAGCGCTCAACCACTGAGCCACAACTGGCAGGGCTTGAAATCTAACACTGATTTTAATGCATTTTTGAGCCATTTCATGGGGATCTTAAAGATTAAATCTTTCGTCTGCAAAGTTTAATTCCTCCACTTCTGGCACATTACCTATGGCTGTGAGAAAAATTGCCCATCACTCAGGTAATTTGCACCCAAAATAAAGGCCCAGGGAAGTTGAAATTAGAAGTAGAGGAAATAGTACTTCTTTGGTTTTTTCTGCTAAGGTTTTGGACCAAAATTCACAGAACCACCCTTTGTGCTCACAGTTCCCTCTCAGGCACTGCCAGGGTTCAGTGCTGGCTTCTCACCACGCAGCTTCAGGGCTTCAGGTCCCTGCTTGCTGTCCGACCACTCCCCGAGCTCCTTCCTCCTCCTGATATTGGTCCTACTTCTCACCAACCTGGTCGGCAGTTCCCCGGATCCTGACCCAGAGTGGCAGTCATTGTCCAGAGGACGGTCATTCTATTCCTCCCTGACACCATCAGGCTCAGACCCTGTGTCAGGTACGTGTGTGCTCTCATTTCACGCTCACGAAGCCCAGGAGGTCGGTGTCGCCCACTCTGCAGATGGGAAGATGAATTTGAGAGCGCTGAGCACTCACCCAGGGACCCACAGGCAGCACCATGGGAAAGCACAGAGGCACTATAGGCCCCCGGTGTGACTCTAAAGTTTTGTTCTAAATCATCTACCTTTCCTTTACCTGTGTGTCTTTTAAAATGCTCTTTGCTGTGCCTGCTGTCCTTAAGCTTCAATGCAAGCGTCTTCTCCAAGAACTCTTCCCTGGACTCTTGGCCTCTGGTGCCCCTCTCTCTGCTGGGGCATCTGCTACATTTGATACCCAGGAGAATGGGCCTCCAGCCAGGATTAAGGCTCTGCTTTTCATCTGAGTCTCCACCATCCAGCACTAGTCCCTGACAAACAAGTGTTTCCTATTAATAATTGATACACTTGCCCTGGCCAGTTTTCTCAGTGGTTAGAGCATCAGCCAGTGGACTGAAGGGTCTCGGGTTCAATTCCAGTCCAGGGCAGGTACCTTGGTTGCAGGCCCGATCCCCAGTGCCAGTCAGGGCACATGTGGGAGGCAACCAGTCGATGTGTCAATCTCACACTGATATTTCTCTAAGTCTCTCCCCTTCCCTGCCACTCTAAAAACCAATGGAAAAAAATATTCTCAAGTAAGGATTAACAACAACAAAATAATAATAATTAATATATTATTTTTTCTAAATTAATTAACAAATGAGTGAAGTTCACTGGTAAGGTTGCTGTTTGAAACCTGGACTAACAATAGTGAGCATGTGTTGTTGAAGAAGTGCACGCACATCCTGGTTAACGGAATTGGTGCGTTGACTGCTGTGATTTCCAGTTTTGCTGCATTGTTTCTTTGGGGAAATACAGACCAAATTTAAGGAAGGGTCATAGACCTAAATTTTAGACCATCACTCTGACAATTGGTGGCCTGCTTGTAGAGCTGACTACTTTATATTATCTATTTAGAAGTTACTTTAAGGATAACTGGCTATCTACCTGTACATTTTTGTCATCCATCTACTCATCCATCCATCCTTCCACCCATCCAGTCATCTACCCATCCACCCACCCATCTATCCATCATCCACCCATCCACCTACCCATCCATCCATTCAGTCATCCACCCATCCACCCACCCATCTATCCATCTATCATCCATCCATCATCCATCCATCCTACACTCATGTTAAGGACTATTTGCCAGCCACTATTTTAGGTATCTGGGCTACAGGTGGACAACACGGTCCCTGAAATCAGAGGTTGAGTCTGATGAAGGCAAATAGCTACAGCCAAATGGTAACAGCAGACACAGCCAACCAGAGGGATGGACACTTAATTCTACTTGAATAGAGTAGAGGAGGCTTCTAAGAGGAAGTGGTACTTGTGCTGAGTCTTGTTGAAGGCGGTGATTTCTCAAGCTGCCTGGCAATCATCCTTGTTACTCTACCTTAATATGAATGTTTAAGGATGTTTATGGGTTTTAAAAAGCCTATGGGCGGGGGGGGGGGGGGGGAAGCCTATAGAAAAAACTGTCCATAGAGGGGCTTAGGATTGTCTTTTGAGAAAAATGGCCACCCTGGTATAGACCATTGTCCTGATGATATTGATCGGTTGTCCAGTTGGTCCTAAAGGGCAGGCACACACCTGCTCACCCGTTGGAAGGGAAAGAAGAGGAGGTCCACCAGAGTGGCTGTGTTGGGACTATCTCATTGGCTATCAGTTTTCCTGCAGCCGGGACAAAAGGATCTAAAAACTGGGTAAAGGAATTTGAGGTGCATCTGTTTTTGTTGTTTTTTTTTAAAAAATATATTTTATTGATTTTTTTACAGAGAGGAAGGGAGAGAGGTAGAAAGTCAGAAACATCGATGAGAGAGAAACATCGATCAGCCGCCTCCTGCACACCCCCCACTGAGGATGTGCCCACAACCAAGGCACATGGCCCTGACCGGAATTGAACCCGGGACCCTTCAGTCCGCAGGCCGACGCTCCATCCACTGAGCCAAACGGGCTATGGCTGTTTTTTGTTTTTTCATCCTCACCTGGGGATGCTTTTTCCATTCATTTTTCTTATATAAAAGAATATTTTAATTTTTGTCCTTAAAAACTATAAAGACGATACATGATTTGGAAATGAGACTACACCAAACACTGGCCAAAGAAGAATGGTCTGCTCTGTGCCTTCTCTTCCGTCTGGTCACTCAGAAATATAATGTTATCAGCTATGACTGTTGCTGCTTATCGCCTCACATTATTTTTATCCATATATTCACCGTAGTCTACTTTCTCTTCCACATAAGTTTTCGAGACCCCTTTTCCACATACTGATAAGTCACGTCTCTGAGGCCTGGCTGGAGTGCTGAAGTGCTGAGCCATGTTGTCTTTTGGCTGACGCCACCCATTTGGTATGCTTCTATGTCTCCTGATTTCCACATCTTATTTGTTGCTAGAGAAAATATTGTGACTGGGTTTCCCCTCCCACCTGTCTTGTGGCAGGATCCCGCCCCACCCGCCCACGTAACTGCACACGATTCAGAGATCTTTCAAGAACCAAGCTGCTTACTCATGTCTTACAAATTTATGAAGCACCTGCAATACAGGTATTCGAAACATTGCTTCTACTTTTCCTACAATCTACTCTTTAATCCTTTCCGGATGCTCCAGCCAGATAGCTCCAGGCCCGGAGGACACTTCGCCTCCATTCATGTTTTTTTAGAGAGAGTAGGAGAGAGAAAGACAGAGGAACATCGATGTGAGAGAAACACATAGACTGGTTACCTCGTGCACACGCACTGACCAAGGCCTGAGCTGGGGAGGAGCCTGCAACCGAGGTACATACCCTTGACTGGAATCGAACCCAGGATCCTTTGGTCCTCAGGCCAATGCTCTATCCACTGTACCAAACCGGCCAGGGCTAGGTTGCATTTACAAACCGTAATTCCTACTCTAAACCCACTCTAAACAATAAGTCCGCATTGGGTTCCAGAACTCTGCTTCTGGAGGGCAGAGATGAGCATGCAGACATGTAGGAAGTGCTCAGCAAGTTGGTTATATGCTGGTTTGATGCCAGACACTTGCATTCAAGGGATTCATACCCAGGTGCAGGGATGTCATGTGGGGAGGTATTTATAGTGAGGAAGGACCCTGCCATGTCTGTTAAGTCTAGCGATATACTTGATTGTCTGCTGGGCCCTGAGTGGTCATGGGGATTAATATACAGACAGGTGATTCAAGAAAGATCCAACTGTCTTGCATATGTTGACTGAAGCTCTATAATTACTGCAACCTGTGAGATATCTGCCAAGCAGTATAGTAGGAAATGTGTAAGTCACGGACTGGAGGTCTGGGTTTACATCTTTACGGGGTATAATGAATGATCTACTGCTGCAAAACAGACGATCCCCAAGCTCACGGTGGCTCAGAAATGCTGCCAAGCACTCTCTTTCACCAAACCTTACTCAGGCTCCCTTGGGCCCTCATCTTGACAAGGTCTCCATCGAGGCTGTGAGAACTGCAACAGCCCCCCCCCCCCCCCCCCCCCCGCCCCAGCACCTGCCGTGCCTAACATTTCTCAGAAAACAGCTCCCTACCTACTTTTGGTAATTTTCCACTTCGCTGACTCTGCTCAGTGGTTCCTCCCCCTGCTCTCTCGCTCCCATCCTGCAGGAGTCGAAGTAGAATCTACGTTGCCACAAACGTGCAGGTCTGCTTCCCTATGACACCTCAATAAACATTAGTCCTCAGCTTTCACCACAGAACCTCGCCACGGGGCGCCTGAGACATGGCAGCTGGCTTCCCGCAGTGGAGGGAGAGAAGGCGGGAGCTGGAACGCCTGTTATGACCAAGCCACACCTGGTCACTTCTGCGATAATCCATTGATTTCCCAGGGCAGCCCTAGTCACTGTGAGAGGGACTCCGGGAAGGCTGCTGTGCCTCTGCTAGACTCAGTATCCTGACCGCGGGGCAGGTCGCTGGGACAGGGAGCGGAGGACTGGGCTTCCTGTAGGAGGTCCCTCCCAGCCCTGACTCATCTTCTCTTCAATGTGAGAGTTAGTCATTGAATGAAAGAGTTAATGTGCTTCCAGAAGCATTTCTCACAGAGAGCATCGCATCTGCCAGGGTCTGGCGGGGTTCTTAGAACTGGGTGACTGGCTCTACGGGGGAGGGGAAGGGGGAGGGGGAGGGGGTCGCAGCTGTCTCGGTTTCCTACCATGTCTCCTCTCACTTCCGAGACCGGGGAGGTGGGAGGGGGCACGAACAGGTGGCCCCTGACTGGTCTGGCCTGGATAATTCCTGCACAAAGACACCAGGCTTTGGAAAGGAAGCCGAGAGGGGGGACTGGCAGGCTGCGCGGAGGGCTCCCAGTTCCCTCCTCTCAGGGGCCCCCACCTGATGAACGGGCTGCCCCAGATGGATTCGACTGCTGGAACCTCCTCCCGCAGCAGTGCCAGCCCTTTCCTCCTCTCAGCACAGCTTTTGGCTGGTCCCAGTCTCCCCGACCCCAACATGTCCTTGGGGCAAACCGCTGTCCCCTGGGGAGCAGGAGCGCTGACTGGCAGCCCCGAGGACTCCAGAGGGAAGGGACTGAGGGGAGTTCAAAGCCCTGGACCCTTGACCCTGAGATTCTCTTGACTCCTCAGTACGTTTCGTTCCGAGTGAACAGATATTGTCACTTTCAGAGAAGAGCTGGTGGCTCTGTCTACCTTCCCAGAGGAGGGGGAGGAAGATGGGGCAGGCTCCCCAGCCAGGAGCCGAGGAGTTGCTGCTGTCACTGAAGGTGTGAAAAAGAGCCCCCTCAGCCCACACCCCTTGGGGGGTCGAATTCCCTGACTTCTCCTGTCCTCTCCCCGATTCCTTACAGTCTCCTAGGCCGGCTGCAAAGCATCCTGACGGACCACGTGGCCATGGAGTCTGAGTCCCTCTCCTTCCCCCTTCCCGCAAGAACAGGCTTTCTGCACCGTTGACTAGTCATTGGCGAACTGCTCTTCCTGGAGACAGCTGGCAAGAGGAGGGGCCGCGATGAACCCCAGGGGAGGGAGCAGGATAGACAGGGGCTCTGTGTCCCCCGACTCCACCCCCTCCCTCACTTGGCTTCCTCTTGGCTCTGCGGGCCTAGGCTCTCCGGCCCCTCCCACGCTGCTCTTTATTCAGCGGGGATCTCAGGGTCCCTCCAGAGAAGGCGCAGCGCCCTGGGCTCGGGGTGCCAAGTCCGCGGCGGAGGCAGGGCCCGGCACAATGCCCCTTTATGCCGTGCGCTCCTCTTCCTGGCCTGGCCGCCCGCACCGCTTCCCTGCCTCTCTCTTCAGTCTTTCTTTTCCAGTTGACTTGGTTATTACAGTACATGGACCGGGAGGGAAGGCTCGGAGGCCAGGCCTGGCGCTGCAGGCTGAGCGGAGAGGGCTCCCTGGCCCTGCCATGGCCACGGGTCGCACTCCCACTGCTGGCCCAGGGCGCCTTCTTGGGCTCCTTCCATGGCGGGGGAGGGGTAAGGCAGCGCCAAGTCTAGGACATTTCTAAAAAGGGTGCTGGGTATGGAGGGAGTGCCTACTGGCTCAGCTCCAGCCCAGGCACTAAGTATAACAAATAAGATCAATGCTCTGAAAAAGGGAACCTGCTCCAGGGTTGATTAGAGTAGCGTGGGGCTGCCCAGGTCAGGGCTCAGGGGCTGTCCATCTGTGGACAGACTCCGGGGGCAGCCAAGGGTGCCTCCTGCCCCGACCAGCCCCTGAGCCTAGCCTGGGAGCCAAGGCGGGGGGCGCCCCCTTCCTACTCATGGTGGGACTTCCTCCTTCAGGCAAGTTTTCAAGGGGTTACTAGAACCTGCAAGAGCTACAAACATGGCATCAACATTGAACATCTGTTGTATGTTTAAAAAATCTTTTTAATTAAACCCTTTAAACTTGTAATCAGACAACTGGAGTTTCACTTTTGAGGTCCTATATTTCATGGTGAAAACACAAAAGTTAGTCTGTGGAGCAAAGGTCAGCCTGAGCAAGGAAGGCAACGCCGGCCACAGTGGTTCCCCCTCATGTACGTAACCTCAGACAAGCGCCCGCTTTCCCATCTCCTGCTGGAGGACAGGAAGTGGACAGCCAGCTCCATTAAGGGCTGGAGGCAGGTGCTGGCCAACGCTCAGGTGTGACACTTAATGAAAGCCCATCTGGAGTGTTGGACATCACGAGGTCACATGACTGGAAAGGTAGTGACTCTGATCGGTTTGGGAGCTGTGGACAGCGTGGACACTGGTCAGCACCTGCACCATGTTGCACATAAAAATCTTTAAGCCCCGGCCGGGTAGTTAGTTCAGCTGGTTAGAGTGTTGTCCCGACACGCCGGGGTTTCGAGTTCGATTTCCGGTCAGGGCACATACAAGAATCAACCAATGAATGCACCACTAAGTAGAACAATAAATCGGTGTTTCTCTCTCTCTCTCTCTAAAAAAAAAAAATCAATAAATAAAAAATTAAAATATATAAAATATTCAAATACACCTCCATCAGCCATTAAATGGATGCTGCTCCACTCCCTCCCACTCCACCCCCAAATCTGTCTGCCCCAGCCTCCTCCAGGCCCCTCCCAGAGCTATTCAAAATCCAGCTGCTAAAGGGTTAAGTCCGGTGGAGCTGGTGTCCAGAGGGTCTTGGAGTTACAGCTCGGACCCGGGCCGTCAGACATCGCACGCATTAGCCCTGGCGACACCAGTAACTGGAACCCGTGTTGGCAGAGCTATCTGGAAGGAGCTTGGCTGCGGCGGCGCTTGAAGGTCTGATCCACTGAATCTGAGTGAGGTCTGCTGTGTAGGGTGGGGGTGGGGGCCCATGGCACGAAACCCGTTCCTAGACATCAAAATTTGATTTATTATTTTTTTAAATTTGATTTATTAATATTGGCAACAGTGATGGGCCATCTTGCCAACAAAGTTCCTGAGATTGAAATCACATGAAACTTCCCCGTTCCTGCTAGCACCACACACGCCCTTTCCTTTCTCAGGCAGCAAATTCACTTAAAATAATTAAGGAAAGATTGATGGGGTTTTGGAATTGTAACGAAAAATATGATCTCATTAGCAAGTTATGAGTAAGGGCCCGGCGCTCTGTCAGACATGCGCAATCCTGCGTAATTAGAAGCTGCTACGGGGAGCTAATAATGGCAGGAATTAAAACACTAAAATGGTTTCCCTTTACACCTCTTGGCTGTGCTGAAATCTTCCTTCTGCAAAGATCCGGAAAGAGATATCCTTCGAAAGAACACTGTAACTGAGCTGGTGACAGGAAATGGCGGGGAACAAACGGGAAGGACTAGGTGAAAGGGGTCTGCCCCTCCTGGCCCGCTGTCAGCAGTCACAGGAGAGGGGTCCCACCCACTTATCTTCATGAGGATAAAGACACACCTGAGGCGAACACATTCTGAAAAGAGCCGCCGATTAAACAAAGTGGTTACTCTTCAGAAGAGACACACAAGTTCTGAACGGGCTACGTTGAGTTTAGCGTGAGACAAAGGATGGCAAGTGCATTTCTGCCCCGTCCAAGTGGCAGAAATGAGCTTCAATTGGCCAAAGCCTTGATTTGCTCAGCTGTAAAATGGGAACAGGAAGAGCAATCTCCCAGGTGTACTGTGAGAAGGAAATGACATTTACAGAGTAGGCAATCATTTGAAAAGATTGATCTTTTCCCTTTTCCTCGGGAACCTTACTTGGTTGACATCTGAAAGTGAACAATGTCCCCTTCATCAAGTCAAAGGAACCAACATTTGTTGAGTGCCCGCGATTTGCCAGGTGTCGTGGAGGGAGGGCACAGCGATGAGTCAGAGAGCCTTGGAAAGGATCTGTAATCTTGTTGCAAGCAGGATGAAGGAGATGGGCAAGTGTGTACCAATCACTACCAAGCACGATGGGCTGATGCTGCAGAAGTCAAGGACACTGGGAGAGGCCTGCACAGGATGATTGCATGAGGGTGTCAGAGGAGCTGACGCTCAGCTGGTCTGCACTATGATGTCACTGTTAAAATATTAAAACCCTGAGCCCCTCACTGTACTCCCCTCTGCCCCTCACCCTGGCTCCCTCCCCTGGAACCCAAGGCCCTCCCCCAATTCAGCAATAAAGGGTTAACGCCCATCGTGGCAGGGACCTAGAGGCCCGCCTCTGAGCACAGCCAGAATTGATAGGATGGTGCTGATGGTGGGGCAGTGGTTAAATATTTTCAGTATCACCCCTGAGTACGTGTGAGGGAGAAGGGCTTCGTAAGCTCGCTGGCATATGCAGCGTGCTGATGAGGAGAACGGGATTTTGACAGGTGAAAACCTGAGAGGGCATGCTGGGAGGAGGAACAGCCCGCAGGAAAGCGAGGAAGGCACAGTAAGACGCCACCTTGGGAGTAGCGACTGCGAAAGGTGACATGGTCGGACACAGGACAAAACTATTCTCAGCATATTGTGGAAGGTTGCAACCTTTGCGTGCGGACAGTTAACTTTATTTAGTAGGGAGGCACTGAAGGTTTTGAACCGGGAAATGATGGAAGGTTCACTTTGAAGTAGTACGTAAGAAATGACATGAGGCAGAAAAAAGGAGTTCAGGGAAGAAATCACGGGGCCTGAATCGGATGCTCATAATGGAAATAAAAGGAAAACAGGAATACAGGACATAGACTGGAAGCAGACACCACAGAACCCACTGATCGCTGGCCACACAGCCCCTCACAAGCTCCTCAGAGATAGAATCTGGCCCAGTGTCACCTCTGGACACTATCCCCAGAGTCCGAATGAGCTAGGAACCTGGGGTCAGGCCAGGTCATTCTGCTGTGCTTCCCACCCGTCACCCCCACCACCACCCAACCTGTGCTCATCCTCCTCCTGCCAGAGCCTCCTCTCCCTTGACCCAACCTCCCTTCCCACCAGGCTATTTATTTATTTATTTATTTATTTATTTATTTATTTATTCATTCATTCATTCATTCATTCATTCCTCACCAGAGGGTATTTTTCCATTGATATTTAGAGAGAGTGGAAGGACGGGGGCGAGACCGAGAGAGAGAAACATCATGTGAGAGAGACATGCCGATTGGCAGACACACTGATTGGTGTGCCAGGCCCTGAGTGGTGTTTTGTAGACATTCTCTGATGCAAGACCCTTTCCGTCTCTGTCCAACACGAGGCTCCCCCCTGAGCAGCGGTGGGTGGAGGTGGTTTGTTTGTGCCAACCCTGTGTAACAAGGGCCTGAGATCAGTGTTTTCCTGGCTCTTGGCTGCCCACCAGCTTTTCCAAATGGTCACCGTTCCACCCCAGTACAAACTCCTTCCGCTCTTTGAGGGTTTACCAGTTGATTGCAGGCCGACCTTGTTTCATTGCACTTTGGTTTATTGTGCTTCACAGGTGGTGTGTTTTTTACAAATTGAAGGCAAGACCCTCCAGCAACAAAAAGGTTTCTACTTGCTTTATTAGGGTGGTCTGGAACCGAACCTGAAATATCACTGAAGTATGCCTGTACTTTTTACGCTCCTCTGTGCCATCTACTTAAATCCTGGCCACTCTTCCATATTCACTGAAGGCTTGGCACAGTTTAAACCACCCGTCAGACCATCCTGAGTGACTCAGTGCCCATCTGAGTAATCACCTCCAGGTCCCACAGTCTTCCCCTCCTTTCTTTCAGCCTCCGGTTCCAATGGTACACCCACACCTTGCCATCCCTGCACCTATGGGTCCATGTCAGAAATACCACTCTCAGGCTCTAAGGTCCGATCTTCCTACACCCTAGACCACCGCCCCACCTCCAGTACAACACTGAGTACAAGTGGTAATAGTGGACATCTTTCCTCATTCCTAATTGCAAAGGGAAAACTTTCAACACTTTTTTTATTGAGTATCTTTGCATAGGTTAATTTTATCAAACATTTTAATTCATCGGTTAAAATTATTTTTCTCTTTTGTTAGTGTGCTAAATTACACTGTATTTTAATAAACCAATTTTATATTCATGGTATACACTCAAATTGGTCATGATGCATTAGCTTTTTATATATGTTCAGAATCACTTGGGCAATGTTTTATTTGGTATTTTTGCATATATGTCCATGAATAATATTGGCCTGTAATTTTTTATTTTTTCATGTAGTATCATTGATAGGTTTTGGTACAAAGTTATGATAGTCTCATATAATGAGTTGAAGAATGTTATCTCTTTTTCATTTATCTGGGAGAGTTTGTATAAGATTAGTTTTATTTATTTCTTATATGTTGGTAGAGTTCACAGGAAAAGCCCACTGGGCTTGGAGTTTTCTTTGGGGAAAGGTTTTAAATTACAGAGTCAACTTCATTTATAGGTACAGGACTATTCAAGTTTTCTATTTCTTTTTGTATCAGTTTTTTTTTTAAATATATCTTTATTGATTTTTTACAGAGAGGAAGGGAGAGAGATAGAGAGCCAGAAACATCGGAGAGAAACATCGACCAGCTGCCTCCTGCACACCCCCCACTGGGGATGTGCCCGCAACCAAGGTACGTGCCCTTGACCGGAATTGAACCTGGGACCCTTCAGTCCACAGGCCGACGCTCTATCCACTGAGCCAAACCGGTTAGGGTGTGTATCAGTTTTTTATCAAAATTTTCAAACATTTACATGAAGTTGTTTGTATATTCTTACTGTCCTTTTACAGTACATATATTCTGCAATTTTGGGGTGGAGTGTCCTATTTATGTCCTTTAGGTCAGTTTTTTAATCTTGTTCAAATTGACCAGAATTGAAACTGGGACCCTTCAGTCCGAAGGGTCCACTGAACGAAACCAGCCAGGGCCTCTTACTGTTTTTCGTTTTTTAAAAAATATTCTATTAATTACTGAAGAGTGGTGTGTTAGAATCTCCGAGGATAATAGATTTGAGTGCTTCTCCTTGTACTTTTATTGAAATACTTACTTAATTACAGGACATGGGTCTATTTGATTAGTTTTCCATTTATAATTCTTAGAATGTGTGCCTCTGCAATTTGCAGTATCTGGAACATTACAACACTTTTCTCCCAGCCCTCTGCCCACCCTCTCCAAATTCTCCACCAGTCTTGTTGGCTGAGCAACTCCCGTTCATCCTTTAGAACTCAGGTTAGTGCTGCTTCCTCCAGGAAGACTTCCCAGCTTTGAGTGAGATGCTCCTCCTCTGTATTACCATGTCTGTGACATTGCGTTATAATTTTCTCTTTCCTTTTTTGGTCTGAATCTTTCAATGTTAAAAGGAATCCTCTACTCTTCCAAGTCCTGTGATGACACAATAATATATGTCTTGTTGGCACTGGGTAGTTGTGCCTTGTACATAGAAGATGCTCAGTAAATATTTCGTGGATGAGTAATTAAATGAAGGCTTCTGCATTTCAGCTTGGCACTTCCAACTTTGTCTACCCAGCTTCTAACCATAATGCCCCTTGCCTCTTTTCCACCTAGCATCCCGTGGGCCTGTTCTGTTTCTACTGTACTTCAGTGGCAACCCAGGGCCCGTAGCCTGCAGGACTGACGCTTGAGGACGGCTGGTTTTCCTGTTTTGCTCATACGTGGCATTCATCCTTCTGTATCTGCCACCACGTTCCCATCACTTCGTGAATTTTGAGCCATCACTGCATCACCCACAGCATCAGCCGGGCTCTCTTTTGGCCGGTATCTTTGGGGTCACCTGGGTTTGACCCCCTATTGTAATTTCCTTCCCAGCAGCACCCTTAGCCTTCCTGCTGTTCGTCTTGGTTCCTTGCCCAAGTTTGTGGTCCTGAGAGGCACTGGTGACTTAACATCTCCAACAAAGCCATTCACCAGCGCACTTCCAACTTGATAAAAGTCAGTGTAACAAAGACTATATTCAATTGCCGAGTCTGAATAACACCTTGGAAATCAAAGGGTAATTTACCATTCCAGATTTGTTTTTCCTTTTATTTTTTTCTCTTGGAATTTAGAACTAATTCCTCTAATTTATAAATTTGGAGTTTACCGTACTCCTACAAGTCAGGAGCTTAGCCAGTCACAATGGAAGCAGAGACAGTGAAGGGCTGTAAAGCGTCCAGACGGAGCAGCACAGCTTCCTCGTCTGGTAGATGAAGGAACCGAGTCCGGGGCGGCCGCTTCATTTCTTCTTCCGGAAGCGTGACAGGCGTATGGCCCACCACCACACAAGGCGCGGGCTGTTTCTGAGTGAAGTGCGCATGATTTGAATGTTGTGGTGCTAGCCAGAAAAGCAAGATACGAACAAACCACTCAGACACGTAAATGCGGTTTGTTTGCTTTTCTTACTTAACTTCTAACTTGTTTACTAAAACTAAACTGCCCTGGCCCTAACCGGTTTGGCTCCGTCGATAGAGCGTCGGTCTGCGGACTGAAGGGTCCCAGGTTCGATTCCAGTCAAGGGCATGCACCTTGGTTGCGGGCAAATCCCCAGTGGGGGGTGTGCAGGAGGCAGCTGATTGATGTTTCTCTCTCATCAATGTTTCTAGCTCTCTATCCCTCTCCCTTCCTCTCTGTAAAAATCAATAAAATATATTAAAAAAAATAAAAAAAATAAAACTAAACTGCCCTGGATTCAGATGATATTGTCTAGTTATTTGCTAATCATGATGACTTACCTTTGTAGGAGTTTTCCTCTGCTAGGCACTACTCTAAATACTTATGGCTCACAATAACCCTATGAAGTAGACACCCCATGGCCCCAGGTGGCAGCAGAAGCTGAGGCATGGCGGCCCAAGTGCTGTGCCTCGGTCACACAGCTGTCACTCTGGCTCCAGAGCCTGGGTCTTCCGAATGTCCACACAGCCTGTCCGGACAGTTTTCTTTACTCTTCCAACAGTGCAGCGGTTCTCAACCTGTGGGTCGCGACCCCTTTGGCGGTCGAACGACCCTTTCACAGGGGTCGCCTAAGACCATCCTGCATATCAGATATTTACATGACGATTCATAACAGTAGCAACATGACAGTTATGAAGTAGCAACGAAAATAATTTTATGGTTGGGTCACAGCATGAGGAACTGTATTTAAAGGGCCAGAAGGTTGAGAACCACTGCAATGCTGGTTTTCCGGTCTTACCTGGGAAAAGCCTCGGATTTGGCCAAACTCAAGGAGTCACTGGTTTCCTGGAAGGGCCCAGAAAATGCTAGGACTTCTCTTCTTCATTCTCTAAGCACTTCCTTTGTTCATCACTCCCTTACTCCACCTCCCCTGTTCACTGCTGTGACTCAGTTACCAGTGAGTCTCCTCTCCTCTCTCCTCGAGCCTGAGTTCACGTCACGCTCAACTTGGTACTCCCAGCAGACAGCACGGTGCCTAGCACGCAGTCGGCTTACTGTCTGTGCTCCAGTCCCCTTCAATCGCTAGTAACTGAAAGGATCTGAGAGATAAGCAGCCTCTATGGGCATAAACTCAATACCACATATCTATTGATTTTTTGCTTTAATAATGGGTAATGGGCCCTAGCTGGTTTAGCTCAGTGAATAGAGCATCAGCCTGTAGATTAAAGGGTCCTGGGTTCAATTTCGGTCACGGGCACACATGCCTGGGTTTTGGGCTTGATCCCCCAGTGGGGGGCATGCAGGAGGCAGCTGATCAATGATTCTCTCTCATCATTGATGTTTCTATCTCTCCCTCTCCGTTCCTTTCTGAAATCAATAAAAATACATTTTAAAAAAAATAATGGGTAAATGGGATTGGCTCTAAGGATTAGAAAATAGTCATGTGTAGCCTGAGCTGCCCCTCAGCAAAACTGCCACGTTGGTGGCATCTGTCTTTGCCCCGTGAAAGCTCCCACCTCTGGGTGCAGTGGCCTCTCACAGCCTGGCACGCGGCCCTCCTGGTCACGGCTTAGTCACTCCTCCACTGGCCTCTTCTCAGCTTGCCTTCCAGGTTGGGAACCATGACAAGAGGGTTCAATTTACAGGTGGGAAGAGCATCTGCGCTTGCCTCGATGGAGTCGGGAACTGAATGCTCCTTTTCTCAAGTTGGCAAAATCAGGGGATGGGAAGAGACGATGACGGTGACGGTGACGGCAGCCACTACGCTTCGAGGCAGGCACCGTGGGAATCATGTGACATGCGCGCTGACCTGACAGATGTCACAGCATTTACATGAGATGGACACCGTTCCCATTGGGCAGGGCAGGGAATAAAGACGGGCAGGACACACCTCTAGTTTCACAACCAATAAATGGCAAAGTTGAAATACAAACCCTAACCTGTCTGTCTTAAACCTAGTTCTTTTACCCTCTAGTCCAAACTTCCAACCTTCACACACCAGGATATTTTGTGAATTGGAAGGCATGGCCCAAACTCTAGTCCAAATGATTAAAATTTTATTGCAGCATTTAGTGACTGAGGGAAATAAGTGAGGACGTATTTGGGGGCATAAGGGCCAATTTGTTGCTCCTAAAATGACGTCACCCGGTCTCCTATTTATTTAGATCTGGCGATTGTGAAGGTAACAGAATTGGAGCAGATGGTTAGAGAGCCTGCGGCTTGCTGGAGTCCAATCAACACTGCAGCGAGCAAGCCCATCATGGCTGGGCAGCCTCACCAGGAAAGGCCCCGCCTTTGTCAGGGACCATTCATCCTTCCCTCGCAAAACAAACCCTCCGCCGCTCCCTGAAGAGTAAGTCAGTTTCAGAAGGGAATACATGTGAGTTCTTTTGAGCTTTTAAAGAATTTAATGGGGAGCCAAAATAGAAAAAAAGAAGAAAAAAAGTTTCCATAAAATTCCAGTAAGAAATACTGAACTGAAGGGGATATCTGATCGCTAAAGTGATTATTGTAGCAAAGTTAAAAGCCCTCAGATCTTTGATTTCTGTCCTTGGAACTAACACTATTAAACATTTTATACAATATTAAACACTTACACATTAAACAATGTTATACATTTGCAAATCAGTTGATGATACCTCCATGTAGGGCTAAGGACAGCTCCTGTGCGCCTTTGCTTAATTGAAGAGGCTGCCTACCGCCTGCCGTGAGCACCCTGAGCAGTTGAAACAGCCGAGCTGGCTGGACGCGTCACCCATCAGGCACTGTTCTAGGCAGAGCAGTCAAGGCACCTTCATGACTAATCAGCTGTGACCTTGGGCAAGCCACACATTCTCCATGGTCTCAGCTCCTTCCCCTAGAACAGCAGCTTCTAAGAATCCCTTAGGGCAGTGGTCGGCAAACTGCGGCTCTCGAGCCACATGTGGCTCTTTGGCTCCTTGAGTGTGGCTCTCCCACAAAATACTGACTTCTGCGCATAGGCCACGAAGTTTCAATCGCACTGTACGTGCGCGCCCGCACTTGGTATTTTTTTTTTTTAATATATTTTATTGATTTTTTACAGAGAGGAAGGGAGAGAGATAGAGAGTCAGAAACATCGATGAGAGAGAAACATCGACCAGCCGCCTCCTGCACATCCCCCACCGGGCCAACCCAGGTACATGCCCTTGACCGGAATCGAACCCGGGACCTTTCAGTCCGCAGGCCGACGCTCTATCCACTGAGCCAAACCGGTTTCGGCCGCACGTGGTATTTTGTGGAAGAGCCACACTCAAGGGGCCAAAGAGCCGTATGTGGCTTGCGAGCTGCAGTTTGCCACCACTGCCTTAGGGGAAACTCTCTCTTAGCGGGGAGCATCTCTACTACTATGGGTGATATTTATTTGTTAATGTATTCACCCCTAAGCATTAACTAATTGAGTTATTAATTTTGTCAAGTGTTTATTTATTAAGAGCACCAACCAGTGCCAGGCACCCTGCTTCCTGGCAGGATAGGTGAGTAGGGTGGAGACACACCTGCCCAAGGAGTCTGCAGGCTGGCAGAACTGAGCCTCGCCAGAGCAGGGACTAGACTAGCGTGTGATGTGAAGGGGTAGTAAGGGCCACCTGTCCAAAGTTATAGCTCCTGAGTCTTTAACGTAATACCCTCAGGCTCCTCAGCCCTGCGGTTTGAAGCAGCGTCCAGTGTGGGCTCTTCGGGAGGCTCACTCACCCCTTTGGCAGATGTTTAGTGAAAGCCTGGGTGCCTGGCTATGTCCCACCGTCAAGTAAGTCCGAGCAACACTGGACTAAACAGCAGTGAGTGTCCTGCGCTAACTAATATGTGCTATCACTCAGGCCCTGCAGAACTTCCTGCCTGGGGACCTCCCCTGGGGGTGAGCTGTAGAACCAGTGCTGAGCATTCTCACCTCAGGCTGGAGTACTGAAGGCCCCTCTTATATGCAAGCATAGTGTGTGTGTGTGTGTGTGTGAGTGTGTGTGTGTGTGTGTGAGTGTGTGTGTGGTGGTGGTGGGGGGGGTAAGATGGAAAGCTATTCGTGGCCTATCGTTCACATCTTGATGAGAATCAGAATAGTATAGTTCCATCAGAAACTTGATTTAGCTCATCTTTCTTGAGAAGGCATCCATTTCAGGATAGAATCAGAATATTAGAATAGCTAAAGTTAATTTTAAGGCCTTCTTAAAATGGGCTGCGGCCCACCCTAAATAGGGGCATCTGCTTTATTAGAAACAAGGCTGTTTCTGTGTGGGTGATGTGTCTGCTCCCAGTCTGCCAGGAGAGAATGGGCCAACTGCACTAATTGGATGAAGGGGCGATTACAGGGATTTGGAGCTGCAACCAGTGCTAGTCAAAGGCAGACTGACCTCCACAGGCAAGAAGGCACGGGGGTGAGAGTGACAGACAGGTCATTGAGCCGAGGACTGATGCCCAGCCTGGATGCCCCTGGCTCAGCCTGGACTTCTCCAAGAGACTGTTTTCTGGGAGTGTTTCTATTTAGTCAAAAATGTTCACCAGAAGAAGGGCTGCCCGGGGGGCCTCGGGCCTGGCCGCAGTGATGACTGTGGTCAGGAGGGTGACAATTTTCATCTGCATGGCGCTCCCTGGAGGACTCAGAGCTCAGAGGAACCATTGTTTGCTCCCTCTCGTCCTAACCACATTGTCAGGTTAGATGATGAGATTGAAACGAAGGGAAAGAAACTTGGAGAAAGACCGTGACAGTGTGCACAGGGAGGGAGGAGGGGCTGCCTGGCCAGGACCTGGGTGGTTGTGAGGAAGTGAGTGTCACCGTCTCCCCCACAGGCTCCTTTCCAACTCTGGACCCAGCTGTCTCCTGTGGGGGTTGCAAGCCAGTCACCCCACTTCTTATAGTCAGGACAGCTGTCAGAAGCTCTTCCCAAGACTTGATTTAGGTGATCCTTTCCTGCAGATGGTATCCATCTTCAGGAGTTGAACACCATACAAGTAGCAACGACAGCTCTCACCGCGTCGGCCCTGAAGGACAGGGTGGTGCAGTGTGACATGACCCACCTACAACTCACCACAGTGACCTTCTAGGGGACTCCTTCTTTACTTTCCGATTATTCTGGCTTGAGATAGGCAGACTCCTTCCCGGGCAAGGATTTCTGTCCAGTTGCAGAGAATGTAGCTGAGTACCCCAAAAGAGAACGTGAGAACTACAGTCTGACTGCGAATAAATTCCTTGGCTTCCTTGTGGGCCAAACCCCCCGCCCCCTTTCTTTTTCCCAGGCAAACACTGAAATCATTGAGTTTTGACAATGGTAGGAAGGGGGCTCTTTGGAACAACATGGAGAAAACTTTCCCTATGGAGACAAGAGTTTGGAACAACGTGGCCACGCGCCAAGTGGCTGAAGTGTTGTAGGCAGTTAGACGTGAGCAGAGCAAGGACGATGGGCCAGATACAGAAGGCCACCAGGGTGGAAAGCCCCCCCCCCCCCAGCAAGGGGCAATCAATGGTAGGGTGAGATCTCCCCCCAGGCCTTTTCCTCCTCTAGCACAGCCTGGTCAGGCAGTTTGGACCCTGTGACCTTTCCTCCCTAGAGATAGCATCTGAGCCTCAGTTGTATTTCAGCTCCAGGCCCAGAAGAGCCACAAAACCAGCCTCAGGCAGATCGGCTGCACTGGATAATGACCCCTTACCCCCCCCCCGCCCCCGCGGAGACCACACCCTGAGAGGACACACCTGGAAAACTGCTGAACATCTTAATACTAGTAAGACCTTTCCCTGCTACTTCCCCTAAAGTCTCCAGTCCCCGCCCTTAAATCCCTTAGGAGGGAGGACCCCGCCCGTGCCTGCCCCGCCCCGCTGCCTGCCCCAGTACTCCAAGGCCCCTTTCTTTGCCTCTATAACTTGTTTCCTCAGCCCATTTCTTCTACCTGTGATTTTATAAATAAATATTCTCTTACAGTTGGAGTCTTGTTCTGAATTCTTTCCTAGACAGAACTCAAGTACTGAGGCTGCTGAACCCAGGTCTGGTCTGACCCCATTGGCCTAACACCTAGTGCCATTCCCGCCGCCTACAACAAAAGCAGGAAAAGTGCCCCCTCTTCTTTCGAGGGAACCCCACAGCCTCAGGAGCTCCTGGGGAGTGTGGGGTCTGACGGGAAGAAGAGGGAGAGACTAGGTGCGGGAGTACAGCTCCCGAAGAGCCAGGACTGGGAGAGCCGACCTTGACTTTAGGGGGAGATCTTAAGTGGAGACGTGGTGCTCCTTAGTCCAGGCTCGCCCCACGCAGCCATCCCTGTGGGGTGACCGGTCCAGGCGTCCCTCAGCAGGAATCCCTGCCTCCCGGCCTCCCTGGTGGTTATGTTAGGGTGAAGGGACAGAACGGAACTGATAGCTGTGTCCCTAACTCCTCTCCCAGGAAAGCCGCAGAATGTATCAGTTACTCAGCCTGCCCTTATCTCAGCCAATGGGAAAGCGGGGGAAACTAGCCCAAGGCCAAGAGAATGCTAGCCACCCCCCTGTCTTTGTGTAACCAGACCCTAGCTGCACTCTGCCCTTGGGTCACTAGCCTCCCCCCCCTCACTCAACCAACCGGAATCGGCCAAATCAGTGGTCAGAGTGTGCCCCCCCCCCCCACCCCAAGCCCTATAAATTCTTTGTTCCCTTGGGACGCAGGGCTCTCTCTTGCATCCAGTAATGGAAGCATGGGGGGGACCAAGTCCCGGGCTTTAATAAATGACTCTATGCTTTTGCATCGGACTCGGCTCCCTAGTGGTCTGTCTTGGGGGATCTTGAAATCTGGGCATAACAAGGGCAGCGGTTCTCAGCCTGTGGGTCGCGACCCCTTTGGGGGTGGAATGACTCTTTCACAGAGGTCGCCTAAGACCATCGGAAAACACATATATAATTACATATTGTTTTGTGATTAATCACTATGCTTTAATTATGTTCAATTTGTAACAATGAAAATACATCCTGCATATCAGATATTTACATGACAGTAGCAAAATTACAGTTATGAAGTAGCAACGAAAATAATTTTATGGTTGGGGGTCACCACAACATGAGGAACTGTATTAAAGGGTCGGGGCATTAGGAAGGTTGAGAACCACTGTGTTAGGGGCAAAGCTAGAATACTGGGGACTAGGTAAGGTGATTGAAAATGTTAATTGTGCTCTGTTAACCATGACTGCCTTCTGTTGATTAAAGAAAAGACATTCTGACCTGGCTGGGAGTTGTACGCCCCCAGGACCTTGGGGATTCAACCTTGGAACCATTCTCATTCAAGAACTGCCCATTATCATGGAAAGGTTAACAACCTAGTTGCCCAAACAATGGAGTCCCACCCCAGCCTCTTACTTCCCCATGCCTGTAATCCCTACTTCCCCATGTAATCCTTGTCTATCCTATACAAGCAGCTGGCTTATGGGAGGTGCAGAGCAGATTTTCGTGGATGACCTGCTGCTCTCCCATACTGCCAGCAGCATTGGAATAAATGCTCATATATGATGCAACCCTGTCTCTGCTTAATTGGCTCTAGTAGTGACTGGCAGCACGGACCCACTGAGGGTCTGGTTCAGTTAGTTCCTTCTTAGATTAGGCCTGGACTAACTTCCTGGTCACGTCTACCTTCGGGATGATAGAGGCCACTGCATTCCTCCCCTTCCACACCCTGCTTTTCCAGGAGTGAGGTCAGGCCCCAGGCCCAGGAAACAGCCTCTTCTCATGTGCGGAGGAGGAAAGCGAGTTCACTCAGGTCGGGCATCCCTCCCTCTCCCAAGGGGAAAAGCCAGCCTGCAAGTCTCCAGGTAACTTTCCTGTCCAAATCCTTAAGGAGACACAAATTCACACCAGTGGTGGTAACATTTGGAGAAAATGGTGCCATTTGAAAGATCTTCCCTATTCTTGTCAAACCTCTCAAGTAAAGATTTTATGACGAAAAATTCTAAGAAAGCAACACGGTGAAAATACTTGCAATGTATACGGTACAGGTATACTGGTCTTTGGAATGTGCTCTCATATGTCTATTTTTTCAAACAGGCAAATAACAGGCAACGTATGAAGTGCTTCTCACAAGCTGGGGCGCTCTGCATGTATACACTCACTGAATTCTTACCACGACTCTGAGTTGCATGTTACCCCATTCTACAGATGTGGAAACTGAGGAGCAGTTATTTGTCTGAGATCAAACAGCTGATGAGCCAGTCCTGCCTCTGTGGACAGTGACACAGCAAGAGAAAAGAAGCTGGCGGGAAGAGAAATGCCACCAGCAGTCAGAGGCATGCAGGGAAGGCACTGAGACATATTTTGAGCCTTAAATCTAAAACAATCTATTATTTGTAAATCACAGAGCTAAGCGCTGGTCTGTGCTTCCGGGGTCTGCAGCCTTTCTGAGGAGAGGTTGGCACTGGGCACGAAGCATGTGGGTATCTTTTTATTTATTTTAATTTTTAAAAATATTTTTAAAATTGATTTTCACAGAGAGATAGAAACATTGATGATAGAAAAGCATCATCGATCGGCCTCCTCCTGCATGTCCCCTACTTAGGACTGAGCCTCCAACCTAGGCATGTGCCCTGACTAGGAATCAAACCAGCGATCTTCTGGCTCCTGGGTCGAAGCTCAACCACTGAGTCAGCCAGCCAGGCTGGTGTCTTTTGATTCAGAGGTGCTACAGAGCTTATCTGGAGAAAGGAAGTAAGAACGAACGCACATGGAGATTTAGTTGCAAAAATATTCAGAGTTGTTACGGTGGAGTTGCTGTGACATAGAAAAGTTAGAAAAATACAAATATTCAACGCTAGAAGGTTGATTAAATGAAATAGGACACATTCATAGAGTGGGGGACACACGGTCAATAGAAAAATGTGCCGAAGAGGTTTTAATACATGGCAACCTGCTGTTATGGGTTGGCTCAGCGAGCTAGACCACCGACTCAGAATTTAAATTTAAGAGCCTTTATTAAGCTGGCCAGCTGACCACAGCGCCTATCTCCCCCTCTGGGAGCTTCGGAGCATGTGGCAGAGACCAAGGGTGTAGTATGATCCTTTATAGCAAAACAGTGTTAAAAAATATATATATAAAGCATTCCATTAGCTGTTCCTTAGAAGTTCACAGAAAGTCCATAAGCACAAAGGGGAGGTAAACGGAGTCACACCTGGCTGGAGCGTATCATAACATATTGTTTTTCTAAGACAATTTAGCAATTTTTCTCTGCCTCGGTTCCTGACCCTAATACAATCGGTAACCTTTTCCAGGCCGCAGTCCCTCACCCTAGCACACTGCCAGGTTTCAAAGGAAGAATACACCACTATTGGCTCCTTTTTTGGGTAAATAGAACAGTTGTTTATCTATGCACTGAGAAAGCATAAAGATATACGCTTGGTTGTAACTAACAATTATCTCTTAAGTAAAGGAGCAATGGGGATTTTAATTCTCTTCTTTACTGTATTTACATTTCTTTAATTCAACACATAAAAATCTTATAACGGGAATACAAAAGTTATTCTTAATTAAGAACAGGAAGGCAAAAGTAAGCAGAAAATTCCAAAGTGAAGAACCTACTGGGACTCCGTTGCGCCCAGGCCCCTCACCAAGGTCCACAGGGGCCCTCTGAGAACGGTGATGGGAGTTTCGTCTCGCCATTAAAATAAAATCCCATCGGAACGCAGCAATTTTCTTGTAAAGGAGAGAGTTGGTGAGGGACTCACAAGTAAAAATAGTTTTTTATTTTTCTTGAATTTCTCCATGAGTTTCATACCCAAGTGTGGACTCTCTTGAGAAGAATTAGAATGTTTAGCAACATCTGGCTGGTGTTGCTCAGTGGCTAGAGCATCGACCTGCGAACCTAAGGGTCTTGGGTTCGATTCCTGGTCAAAAGCACATACCTGGATTGCAGGTTTGATTCCCAGCCCGGTCAGAGGCTTGTGTGGGAGGCAACCAATTGATGTATTTCTCTCATGTGGGTGTTTCTCTCACCCTCCCTCCCTTACTCTCTCCCTAAAAAATCAATGGAAAAAATATCCTCACGTGAGGATTAACAACAACAAAAAGAATGTTAGGTTTCTGTCTCAACCAAAGATTCTAAAGAGGTGAAGGCACTCAGATTGTTTACATCTGTCGCTGTAGGACGTCTCTCATGGGGACTGTGGGTCTCCAGACAAATTCTACTTTGTAAAGAGCCATTTCCTCCTTTGTTCAGTGTCCCCTAAACTGTCAAATCTTTCCATTGATAAAGTTGGCTAATGTTAGCCTCTGAAGCACAAGGCTGTGAGCGGCTCACAGTGACACAGGAAAGGGTCAGGGTGGCTCAGCACAGGCCGGTGTCCAAGCACCATGGGCCGGTGGCAATTTCCTGGGCGGCTTCAGGCAACAGAGCCTGCACGTCTGTGCTGAGACCTGCCTGAGCCTGGCCTTCCTCCTGGGCCAGAGAAGAAAGACCAGTTTGCTGGGGGCCAGAGGGTGTCCACATAACTCCATGCTCCTTCCAGACACAAAGCCCTGCTGGGGGACAGACTGACTCATCACTCCTGGCTCTGCCCAGGCAGCCCTTTTCTTCTCTGGGCCTCAGGAGGGTAGATACGGTGCGTGTGTGTGTGTGTGTGTGTGTGTGTGTGTGTGTGTGTGAGCGCTCGCGCGCGTGCACGTGCATGCGCACGCGCGAGCGCTTTTAGCCCAGAAATGAAAATTTAATGGCATTATTCAAATAAACATGATCTTTTTTTTGTTGTTAATCCTTACCTGAAAATATTCTTTCCATTAATTTTTATTTTTATGCTGGGGATGTGCCCACAACCAAGGTACATGCCCTTGACCGGAATCGAACCTGTGACTCTTGAGTCCACAGGCCAACGCTCTATCCACTGAGCCAAACTGGTTAGGGCTTCCATTAATTTTTAGAGAGAGTGGAAGGGATGCTGGGGGAGAGAGACACTTCGATGCAAGAGAGACACATCATTGGTTGCCTCTGGCATGTGACCCGACTGGGGTTGGGGATCAAACCTGCAACCCAGGTATGCGCCCTGGACTGGGAATCAAATCCGGGATCCTTCAGTCTGCAGGCTGACCTCTAACCACTGAGCACACCAACCAGGGCAATAAGCTTTAGGTGACTACTGATACTCTGTGATTCTCCCCGGGCAGGAGCCAACCCTACAGATGGCATGGCCTTCCTGGCAGAGAACCTGGGTACTTCTCTTCCCAGACTTGCTATTCTCAGGAGCAGAGAGAGACCAGAGTCAGGTCACAGAGCCTGCCCTGACCTCTCCCTCTCCCAACTGTGTGGCGTGGTCCTGGTTCCCCCTGGGTCCCCATTTCCACCTCATGTGACTGGGGAATGAAACTAGGAACGTGGCGTCACTTTTCAGCAACCCAACCTCCTCTCCCCCGACAACCAGTCCAATAACACCTCACAACGGCCCGGGACCCGTCACCTGCTCTGTATTCACACTGACATTGCCCTGGCTCATTGCCCTGGCTCATGCTTCCTATAAGCTCAAAGGCCAACTTAGCAAAGAAAGCGCCTGCAGTTCATCTTCGGAAAGAGTGTGTCCTGAATCAGGGGAGGGCGTCCTGCAGCCGAGACTCTGGCTGGAGGGGTGAGAGGTGGCAGAGGGCCGTGCAAACCGGTGAGTAGCGGAGGAAGGTCAGTGGTCACCTTCCTCCAGTGAGAGATGCATCACAGCGTGCAGCATCATTTCACACAGACCAAACCCACGCGTTTTGTGACTTACACAGATTGGTCTCATTACGCAGGACGCGGTGCTGGGCTGTATGTTTGGGAGGCAGAGCCCAAGACAAAAACAAGGCTAGCCAGGGTGGAGGTGGGTGAGGAAGAAGGTGAGGTGGCTGGCGGAGTTCAGGCTGCAGAAGAGGAGAGGCCTTGGTGGCAGCGTGGCAGAGAACACCAATGACATCAGTCCCGTACGAGACCACATGTAACTGAAGAGGTTAAAGTGCAGAGATGGCAGAAAGTACATGGGCGGGTAGGGGAGAGAGGGGCATGAAGATCAGATTCCTCCAAGGGCAGCCTTGCCCTGGCAGTTCCCTCTGCCCGAAATGCCCCTCCCTCCCCGCTGAGCGCAGCATGGCTGCCGTCTCCTCCAGGAAGTCCTCTGTGACTACTTCATCTGAAACTGCCCAGTGACTCTAACGTCATCCTGTTTGATTGCTCTGCCAAGCACTTATCACTCCCTGTCATTTTCTTACCTCATTGTTAGTTTATTTTCTGTCTCCCCCAGCGAGAACGCAAGCTCATCTCGGGCAGCAGAGTCTGGGTGGCTGGCACATGGTAGGTGCTGGGTAAATACCGCCGAATGACTAAGCGAACCCTGCATGTGCCCACCCCTCCCATGCGCCCTTGTATTACCAAATCGTGCCGCCGGTTATGAAGCAGGAGACCTCCGAATCGCCAACACTGGACGAATCTCATGTACATTTTGATATTAAATTTACTAACACGGACATATCAAGCCTTTCTACTACCGCCTTGTCAGACGTGTACCTCTCACTGTTCTTGAACACATTCTCCTCATGCCGACCTCATCATCCTGCCGTTCCAGCACAGGCCGGACTCCGCCCAACCTCCCGACCTTCACAGTGTCCTCAGTCCCGCCCGCGGACCCTCCTCCATCCCGGCTGTTTCAACTCAACCCACGCTTCAAGCTCCCCCTGCTGCCTTCCCAAATACTCCGGCCCTCAAGGATGTTCTGTATGTTCCAAACAATACTTACTCTCCTATTTAACCAGGTCACAGCTGTTTCATGGAAGTAACTGCATTTCCTCTCCAAGAGCAGGAATGGCACCAGAGGTAACTAACCCTCATTTCCCAAAGTCTCCAGACAAAGCTGGACACAGAGCCGACCTGTGGCACTGGGGACGGGGTGGGGGAGGTGGGGGGTGGAGGTGACGGGGAACCGGGGGGGGGGGGGGGCCGGGGGGAGAAACTGCATGACTCCTTTTTAAGGGGGCCTCCTGGAGGAACCCCACAGTACTCTGCTCTCGTCTCATTAACCAAAACCCAGTCCAAGTCCACACACCAGCAGAGGAAAGTGCCTACCAAACAAGACACTGGGGCAGGAAAAAGAGATAAAGAACTTACTGAGGCAAGTAGCAGCCTGCCACCCAGTTTTTCCATATTTAAAAATGTTCAAGGGATGCACGGCTGGTGTGCCTCAGTGGTTGAGTGTCAACCTAAGAACCAGGAGGTCACAATTCGATTCCTGGTCAGGGCTCAATACCCAGTGGTGGTGGCGGCGGGTGTGTGTGTGTGTGTGTGTGTGTGCAGGAGGCAGCCAATCAATGATTTTCTCACCATTGATGTTTCTCTCCCCCTATCCCTCTCCCTTCCTCTCTGAAATGAATAAAAATGTATTTTAAAAATAAATAAAATAAAAATGTTTAAGGGTTAAAATTTATCTTTCTCCATCTCACTTTCAGTAGATGAAAATACTGAGGCTATCCCCTGGGTGGACTCTCCGAGTTATCTTTTTTTTTAAAATATTTTTTATTGATTTCAGAGAGGAAGGGAGAGGGAAAGAGAGAGAGAAACATCAGTGATGAGAGAATCATTGATCAGCTGTCTCCTGCACGCCCCCTTCTGCAGATCAAGCCCACAACCAGGCATGTGCCCTTGATGGAGCCAGGAACCCTTCAGTCCGTAGGCTGATGCTCTGTCCACTGAGCCAAACTGGCCAGGGCTCTCCGAGTTACCTTTATCTCAAGTTCTTTTTATATCTCCAGCCACTCTCTCCCAAGGTAACTCCCTCACTTCTGTTCTTCACCCCATTTTCCCACTTGTCATAGCTAATCCAACCATCACCCATCTCTGTCTCCTCTACCTGGGATATTAAGGAAGCACATGTTTGTCGTCTACCTCTCTTCCCTTTCCTCTGATTGCATCAGCATTTCCTCTTTATTCTTAACTACAGGTGTTTGGTGTCAAGTTTTCTGGAGGATATGTTTTCCATTTATTTAGGGGGAGGGTAGGGGAGACAGAGAAACATCGATGTGAGAGAGATACCTCGATTGGTTGCCTCCCACATGGGTCACAACTGGGGCCGGGGATTGAACCTGCAACCCAGGTACGTGCCCTTGACCTGGAATTGAACTTGTGACCCTTCGGTGTGTGGGCCGACGCTCTAACCACTGAGTGACTCGGGCCAGGGCTCATTACTATTTTCATAGATGACAAACCTGAGGCTCAATGAGTTCAAGTACAAGAGCTTATAAAGGGGATCAGGGGGAGTGGGTAGGAAAGCTGGTCTCTGGTCTGCATTTACGGCGACTGGCCCTGGTGCCCTCGGTCCCGGACCTTCTGCTGTAGTTACTTATCTTCACCATTGCCCGAGCCCCGGGAAGAAGCAGCGGCTGTATTCCGCATTCCCAGCAGATGGTTTCTACTAAATAAATGATTGCTGACTGAATGAATGCTTTCCTCCACCCCGCAGCTTCTGTTTGTAGTCACAGCCCCGTCAATACCTGGCGTCACCAGCGATGACTAGAGAAAGCCAGCACATCATTTCACGAAAGAGGCATCACATGCCCTGGCCCCTGTGGCTTATTTGGTTAGTGTTGTCCCTATAGGCACAGACTGCGGGTTTGATCCCTGGTCAGGGCACATACAAGAATCAACCAATGACTGCAACAACAAGTGGATCAACAAGTCCATGTTCGCCACCCCCCACCCCTTTCTCTCTCTCTCTCAAAAATAAATAAATTTAAAAAAATTAAAAGTCCAAACCTGTAGAGAATGTAGGAGTTTATCTGAGTCAAAGTTGAGGACAGTTGCAGGGGAGCAGGAGCTCAAATGCTCTGGAGGATAATAGTTTTGCAGTTTCCTCTACACATTTGAAATGAATGTGAGCAAGATTACAGGAAGGTGGGGCCTGGATCACAGGAGAGCTAACAAGATGATCTGTCCTCTTGAGGGTTAATACCCCTTTGAGAGGTATGACTTCTGGCATTTCAAAGGGGTGGTAACCTAGATGACAGAAAAAAATGGACAGGGCTGGCTTAAAAACCTCTCCGTCAAGAAGTTACGGGCCTGGCTGTGCCTACGCCCGGTGACCTGTCCAGGTGGCGATTTATGGCTGATCACAGCCCCCTCTTTCCTCTGCGGAGGCCATGCCCCGCTCTCTGGGGGTCTCTCTGACAGGAGCCGGCATGGAGTCGCTGCCCAGTTAGCTTCACTCGGACTCTGAGGTTGTTAGCGGCCCATGGACTCCCCTTTCCTGAAACCAGAATCTCCCAGTTGTCCGGGCCTGGTAGCTCCTCCACTGCTGCTTCTGGCATTTCTGGTAAGATGTAGGTGGTCTTCCAACATGTTTTCATTTATTATTTATTTTTACTTTTAATCCTCACCAGAGGACATTTTCCATTTATTTTTAGAGAGAGGGAAAGACAGAGAAATAGTGATGTGGTATTGCTTCCCGCATGCTCTCCAACCAGGGTCCAGGCCGGGGAGGAGCCTGCAACTGAGGGACATGGCCTAGACCAGAATCGAACCCGGGACCCTTCAGTCCGCAGGCTGACGCTCTATCCACTGAGCCAAACAGGTTAGGGCCCGACTCATCCTTAAAAACTAAACTAACAAATGCAAGTTTCCATCACTTTGGGTGCGTGTTTACCCAATAAACATTGCTATACTGTTTAAGTTACCAAATGTCTTGATTTTTTTTAATTAAAAGTATATTTTTACTGATTTCAGAGAGGAAGGGAGAGGGAGAGAGAAATAGAAACATCAATGATGAGAGAGAATCATTGCTCAGCTGCCTCCTATAAGCCCCCCCACTGGGGATCAAGCTGCAAGACAGAATTGAGCCCGGGACCCTCCAGTGGGCAGGCTGATGCCGACACTCTATCCACTGAGCCAAACCAGCTAGTGCAAATGTCTTGATTTTTAGGTTTAAATGACTTGATTATATTTGGTTCTTAGGTGAACCCCTGCCCCTCCATTTTTATCTGAATGCTTGATGCTATGTAAACCAGCCTAAAGTCTGAAATTAGGAATAACTGTGTTTTTCCAGCTTTGAGCTACTGGTTGAAATATCTGATGTGTAGTTGATGTAGCTGATGCTGGTGTATCCAGCCATGGATCTGCGATTCAGGAAGAGAAGGGACACACATATTCTAAATGTTTGCAAAACCAGGGTTTCATCCCTTTTCCCCAGACGTGAAAACCTGTTCGTAACCAGCACAACAGCACAGGTTCCCCTGGGCGACTAGTCCAGCTCAGGTCCCAGGCCTGATGCTGCTGGGGGACCCTGAGCTCCAGGGGCTGCTGGCTTTCAGCCGCTGCGGCCTGTTCCTGTCTTTTCCTGGTCAAACTCACAGCGCCAGGGGGACTGCGCTACAGATGGGGTCAGCGCTTCATGGCCAGGGCAAAACCGGTCAGATCTGCGCGTGCTCCTCTCGATGTGGAGAAAATGGATTGTGAGTGTGCATGTGGGAATGCTTTTATTGTTGTCAGTAACATGAAGAGACTTTTCGAAGGTTTTACATCATATCGCAACCCAACAGCAGTCCTAAAAGCTCCAGTTTACTTGAAGGGATGCCATGTTCCAAGTACCACGCTCCAGCTTTGGTACTTGGTCCAGCTTTGAACACGGTTCTCCTAGTCTCATAACAAGCCTGTGGGAGAAGTTTTAGGTTTTATTATCTGAATTTATGAATGAGGAGATGGAAGCACTGGGTTAAGTCATTTGTTCGAGGCCACATGACTAGTATGGGGAAGAGCTTGGGGTTGAAGGAAGCGTTTTATGGTTTCCAAGCCTGTCCTCACCATCATTCCAATATCAGTATATTGTCTTTCTTTTTTTACTTGTTGACATATTGCCTCTTTTTTTTAAAAATATATTTTTATTGATTTTTTACAGAGAGGAAGGGAGAGGGATAGAGAGTTAGAAACATTGATGAGACAGAAACATCGACCAGCTGCCTCCTGCACACCTTCTACTGGGGATGTGCCCGCAACCAAGGTACATGCCCTTGACCGGAATCGAACCTGGGACCCTTCGGTCCGCAGGCCGACGCTCTATCCACCGACCTAAACTGGTTTTGGCAATATATTGCCTCTTAATAGCCTCACTCATGTCCTCAGTGGCCCTCGGACCCCCGCTCCTGCTTCTAGTCTCTCCCCCTCCTCACCAGTCCCCTCTATAGACCAAGGCAGCTTACATTTTCCTAAAATACTTCTTGACTCCCTTCCCTGCCTACAAGGAGCAAGAGAACGTCCAGTCTCCCCCTGACCCGTGCTTCCTGTCGGACATCCTCGTTTTAGCAGCAACCCCCTTCTCCGGCTTCCACACCCTCCCTGAGGGGCAGAGGCCTCTGCAGCAGGCACGGGGAGGGGAGGTCACCTCTGAGCAAACCTATGTGAGACTTAGGAGTATTTTCTACCTCTACTGAAACGAAGCATTAAGGGAAGCATTTTAAATAAAGACATTACCCATGACATTTTCTATGGATAGTAATCTGAAATTACTAATGGTGGCTAATGTACAATTAAATTCTCTTCACCATCTGTTGCTTGCTAAAAACTTTAGTATCGCTTTCCAAGGACATTTTAATGTAGGGTTTGTAAAAACAACAACTTCCTCCCTCTCCTCCCCCTCCCCCATGATATGTCAACTATGTTTTTGTGATTATCCAATTATTCCGTGTGGCTCTGACCATAAGATGGATCAGGAGAGCCTCACAATTTGAGTAAATTTGTTTTAAGGCATTTTCCTCTTAAACAAAAGCTATGAGGAGGAAGCTGGGACTCTCACATTTGCTATGTTAAGGCTCAACCAGTTTTCTTGGTTATTAAATCCTCTTGCCCATAATCTACCCATTAGCCTCTGTGCTCACCAAAAGCCATTTTTACGAAACTGCAGGAACATCACGCTGAGAATACATGTTGGGGCGTATATCAGGCGTGTTGTTGGTGCGGTGTGTGCATGGTACCGTTCACGTTTGTAAACGTTCCCTGAGTGTGAGTGAAGGAGAGGGACTGTCACCTACATAGGCTCCTGGCTGCGACAGGGACAGCAGCCAGTCTGGTCCTTGCTGTCGATGGCACTCCCGCACCAGGAGGAGAACAGAGCTTGGATTTCCTTCTGGTTCCAAGGTTCTATGATGCTGCTCCTCGCTGGCCACTGCGAGCAAAGGGACCATGTCATGTCACTTATTACTTAGGCCTTGGTCTCCTCATTTCTGAAACGAGGGTCAGCCCAGGTCCTCTCAGAGGCTTTTATGGGTCTACAAGCAGGTGGCCACAGGAAGCCCAGAGCGGAGCGCACCAGATGCTGCCTGCTGACCCCGGATCTTCCAGACCGTAACATACACCGAGGAAGAGCCTGGGCGGCAACTGTTCTAACAGGGCGATGGGATGTGGGATCCTGGGCACTGTACCCCACAGCTGTGCGCAGAGGAGCTCAGTCTCGCTCTGTCTGCTCCTGCCACGGGGAGAGTGGTAGGTTTTGCATGACTCACATGATGAAGTGCACATGGGCTCTCTCTCTCGTGTTATGTGCAGAGCAGCTTCCACAATCCCAGAAAGCTTGCCTCTGGGCCTGGAAGACCTGGAGTCTTTCCAGGCTCCTTCCTCTCACTAGCAAGCATTGGGCCTCAGGCTGGGGCCTCTTTCCTTCATCCGTGAAGAAACAAAACACTGGGTCAGACTGTCAGAGGATCTAAAATTCAATGATCCCATGGTTCACATGAGGCCAAACAGAAAACAGGCTGGCTGGAACCAAGCTGACGGGGCAGGTAAAGGCTGGTACTCACAGCCTCCCACAACCACATCAAAATTACAACTACAATACAGAACCACCATCATTCAGAACCACCTGAAATCTGGCTGATCAGAAGTCCTACAACTAGAGAAGAAAGAAGAAAGCATGTTGAGATTGGTAGGAGGGGCGGAGGTGCAGACTGGGCTGGTCCAACACCCACGTGTGGCATTTTTTTTTAATCGGGAGGGAGATCATCTCTGCAGAGCACCCCCAACCCCCCACCCTGCCCAGTGAGGAGCAAGTGGTGCCAGCCCCACACCAGACCCCCAGCCCAGCGTTCCAGAGATGGGAAGAGAAGCCCCCATAACTTCAGGCTGTAAAAACGAAAATGGGGATTGTGGCTGAGTGACAAGGGGGCTGATGGAGACCAAGGTGTCCCTCTTAAAGGGTCGGTGCACCAACTTACTTGGACTCACTTCCTCTGAAATCCATTACTGGGCAGCAGCATTGGGGGAACCAGGAACACATGGGGAGGAACTAGACTGTTTGGCATTGGGGCAGGAAATCCGGGGCAGCTTTCTCACAGACAGGGTGTTTGCAGGGGTCATTGTTCCTGTACTATGACCTCCTCGGTCGCAGAGCTGACTGGCAGCCATATCTGAGTTTCCATCAGTATGGTTCACACTGTTCACTCTGGTGATTCCCTGAGATGCCACTGCATCAAACATGCAGCCCCACTCAAGAGGTTTGCAGTGGCTTTTCCATATGAGTAGCCTGTCCTGGCTCAGGTTTCAGACTTGGCTAAAATCTCTCAAAAAAGCAGCAGCTGAGGAGAAACCAAGATGGTGGCATAGGTAAACACCTGAAATTGGTGCCTCCCACAACCACTTCAAAAATACAACTAAAGGACAAAACGGGCATCATCCAGAACCACAGGAAGGTTGGCTGAGTGGAAATTCTACAACTAGAAGGAAAGAGAAAAGCACACAGACTCAGAGGAGGTGCAGAAGTAAAGTGCAGAGGTACGGAGGTGCACGTGGAAAGGGCTGGAAACTGAGGATGCGGTTATCTTTTTCAATTGGGAGGGAGACACAAGCTCCCGACAGCTCTGAACTCCAGTTCCGGGCGAGTCTCTGGGGACCTAGACTCATACGGGGAGAAACTGGACTGTCTGGCATCGGGTGGAACTTGAGGGCGGCTTTCTCTCAGAGGTGCTTGGAGAGATTACTGCCGAACTCTCAGGGCAGAGCTGAGGATCAGCCATAGCTGACTGCTCCTCCCTGTTGATTCCCTGAAACCCCGCCCCACCCAAGCTGTGCACAGAGGCTTTTGCATATGAATGCCCCGGCCCTTTGCAATCTAAAATTACCTAACAAACTGCAGCTGGGTCAGAGAGACCCAGAACATCCAAAAGAAGGCCCAAGGCCCCACAGCAGCTTGCACTGCTTCACAGCTGGGCCTCATCTGGGCATCTCCAAACCACAAACAAAGAAGAGGAATCTCTCCATAGCTCCTGCTGGGTAGTCTCAGGCAGAGGCTAAATTAGCACCTCCTTAGAGATCCAAGAGCCAGTGTACCCAGTGGTCAGAGTGGGACCATCCAGATTACAACTCCTCAGATCCATAAGGGACACACTCAGGGGGCAGACTCAGTGAGCACCAAAGCCCCACTGAAGCAAGTCTTGCCCCAGAAGGGTGTCTCCAGCTCAGAAGTTCTCCCACTGCAGACACAGCTGATTCTCACAGCCAATTGGCCTGGAGGTCAATTCCTCCCAGTGATACCTACAACAATCAAGGCTTAACTACAACAAGACTGTGCACAAAGCCCACAAAGGGGTGCACGAAGAGTGTCCACCTCAGGTAATTGGAGAAGCTGAGCCACTGGGCCCTATAGGACACCTAACACAGAAAGCCACTCTAGCAACACAGGGAAGCATAAAAAATGCGAAGACAAAGAAACAGGTCACAAATGACAGAAATGGAGGAAAGCAAACTACTGGGTATAGAGTTCAAAACTCACTTTTAAGGTTTTTCAAGAATTTTCTAGAAACTGCCTATAAATTTAGTGAGGCCCTCGATAAATCTAGTGAGACCCTCGAGGATATGAAAAAGGACCAACTAGAAATTAAGCATACACTGGCTGAAATAAAGAATATTATACAGAGATCCAATAGCAGGCTAGAGGATCGCAAGAATCAAGTCAATGATTTGAAATGCGAGGAAGCAAAAAACACCCAACCGGAAAAGCAAAAAGAAAAAAGAATCTAAAAATATGAAGATAGTGTAAGGAGCCTCTGGGACAACTTCAAGTGTACCAACATCCGAATTATGGGGGCACCAGAAGAAGAGAGAGTGCAAGATATTGAAAACCTATTTGAAGAAATAATGACAGAAAACTTCCCATACCCGGTGAAAGAAATAGACTTACAAGTCCAGGAAGCACAGAGAACCCCAAACAAAAGGAATCCAAAGAGGACCACACCAAGACACATCATAATTAAAATGCCAAGAGCAAAAGACAAAGAGAGAATCTTAAAAGCAGCAAGAGAAAAACAGTTAGTTACATACAAGGGAGTACCCATAAGATTGTCAGCTGATTTCTCAATAGAAACTATGCAGGCCAGAAGGGAGTGGCAAGAAATATTCAAAGTGATGAATACCAAGAACCTACAACTAAGATTACTTTACCCAGCAAAGCTATCATTCAGAATTGAAGGTCAGATAAAGAGCTTCACAGATAAGAAAAAGCTAAAGGAGTTCATCACCACCAAACCAGTATTATATGAAATGCTGAAAGGTATCCTTTAAGAGGAAGAAGAAGAAAAAGGTAAAGATAAAAATTATGAACAACAAATACATATCTATCAACAAGTGAATTTAAAAATCAAGTGAATAAATAATCTGATGAACAGAAAAAACTGGTGAATATAATAGAATCAGGGGCATAGAAAAGGAGTGGACTGACAATTCTCAAGAGGGGGGGAAGGGGTGTGGGGGCTGTGGGAAGAGACTGGACAAAAACCATACACCTATGGGTGAGGACAGTGGGGTGGGGGGTGGGGGTAAGGGCAGAGGGTGGGGTGGGAACTGGGTAGAGGGGAGCTATGGGGGGAAAAAAGAGGAACAACTGTAATAATCTGAACAATAATGATTTAATAAAAAATTAAAAAAGCAGCAGCTGATGTCAGCATGCCCCTATCCTATCAGTAAAAGGCCCAAGACCTGGCACTAGCACCAGCCTGCCTTGATTCACAGCTGGACCTTGCCTGGGCACTTCCAAGCCCAATACGAGTAGCAGCCATCTGCAGATCTCTCTGTAGCTCCTGCCCGGGTGACCCCAGGCAGTGGCTGACTTTGCACCTCCTAGGAGGAGCCAGAGCCAATGCACTGGATGGACAGCATCAGACCATGCCAGATTACAACTCTACACATCCAAAAGCAACACACTCAAGTGGCAGACTCGGTGAGCACCAAAGCCTCACTGACGCAAGTCCTCTCCATAGGGGTGTCTCCTGCGTAGGAGCTCTTCCACTGTAGTCATAGTTGGTCCTCACAGCCAATTGGCCTGGAAGTCAATTCCTCCCAGTGATGCCAATAGCAATCAAGGCTCAACTACAAGATTGTGCACACAGCCTACACAGGGGCACACCTAGAGTGCCCAGCTCAGGTGACTGTGGAGGCTGAGCCACTGGGCTCTACAGGACACCTACTACACAAGGCCATTCTACCAATTGCAGAAGACATGTACCAACATTTGCAAAATAGGGTTGTCAGAAGAAGAGAGAGAGCAAAATATTGAAATAATGATGACAGAAAACTTCCCCTACCTAGTGAAAGAAACAGACTTACAAGTCAAGGAAGCAGAGAGAGTCCAAAACAAGAGGAAACCAAAGAGGCCCACACTAAGACACATCATAATTAAAATGCTAAGGATTAAGGATAAAGAGAGAATCCTAAAAGCAGCAAGAGAAAAGCAGTTAGTTACCTACAAGGGAGTACCCTATGACGATCAGCTGATTTCTCAACAGAAACTTTGCAGGCCAGAAGGGATTGGCAAGAAATATTCAAGGTGATGAATAGCAAGGACCTACAACCAAGATTACTCTACCCAGCAAAGATCTCATTTAGAGTTGTAGGTCAGATAAAGAGCATCGCAGAGAAGAAAAAGCTAAAGGAGTTCATCACCACTAAACCAGTATTATGAAATGTTGTTGAAGGGTAGTCTTTTTGTTTTGTTTTCTTTCTTGAAGGGTATTGTTTAAGAGGAGGAGGAGGAGGAGGGGGCCCTGGTCCTCTCTGGGATTCGAAGCCTGTTTGCCACTTGGACCAGATGCCTGGTTCCCCAAGCTCTATGTCCCTGGGTGGAGTCACTAGAGGAATGATGGACATCATGATGCAATTACCTGTTGGGAAGAAGTTTCTGGAGCTGGTGCTAGTGAAGAGTCCAATCCTATTTAGATCTCACGTTCACTGCTTAAGTAACCATCCCTTCTCTCTCACTTCTTTTGGAATGAAAACTCGCCTCATTGACTTCTTTAAAAACCTCAAGGGAGACTCTTAGATGTATGTTTTCTGTTTTTTCTTCTGATGAATTTATAGACAAATGGAAGGGAGATGAGGCTGCTCTCTGCCTGACTTCCCAAATTCTGCATGAATGGGAGAGGAGGTCAGTGAAGGGGAAGAAATGTTACCTGTGTGGCTATCATATGGTTTCCCAAACTTTTCATCAGGAGAAAGTGTGGTTAAAGTGTACATGAAAGGAGACAACACTCATAAAGCAATTCAATCTGATAGGTACCTGTGGAGAGGAAGGTGGGTGGGTACCGCCCTTTCATCTTGGCAGCACTGCCTAGATATCAGAGGCTCAAAAGGTGGTGGAGGAGGAGGAGGAGGAGGAGGAGGAGGAGGAAAGGAGGAGGAGGGAAGGAGGAGGAGGAGAAAAAGGAGAAGAAAGAAGAAAGAAGAAAGAAGAAAGAAGAAGAACCCAGTAGCGCTCATTCTTCTGCCTTGCCAGCCAACACCATAGGCAACCTCGCCACTTCCAAAGGGGTGGGAAAGACAGAAAGGCTCCCAAGCCTGGGCACTTCCTGAAATGGAGCTGATCAAGCCCCCTCTGTCAGGGAGCGAAGACTGTTCCCTTCAGACGAGTGCTCCTGAGAGCGACCGCCTGCAGCTGGAACGGCTGAACCATCCAGGAGCCAAGGTGGAGCCCACTGTGCCCAGGCCATCCCTGCTGAAGGACGTGCTGCCCTGATGAGGACTCCAAGTCTCTGCACTGGGGGGTGCAGCATAAGCCTGGTCTCAACACTGGGAAATGCAGGTAGCACTGGGATTGGGGAACAGGCTAGCAACTACATTCAGGTTACAACTCCAAAGTAACGAGGCCATGGCCTGGAATGACAATCTGGCTTGCATGAAAAAGCCACAAAGCATTCCAATGGTAGGTTTTATTTTAAAACTAGAGGCCCAGTGCATGAAATTCATGCACTCAAGGCAGGGGGGCGGGGGGGTTGTCCCTCAGCCCAGCCTGCACCCTCTCGCAGTCCAGGATCCCTTGGGGGATGTCTGACTGACAGGGGAGCGGGCCTAAGCTGGCAGTTGGACATCCTTAGCACTGCCACGGAGGCAGGAGAGGCTCCCACCACTGCCGCTGCACTCGCCAGCCGTGAGCCGGGGTTCTGGCTGAGCGGTGCTCCCCCTGTGGGAGCACACTGACCACCAGGGGCAGCTCCTGTGTTGAGCAGGATTGGGCTGAAACCGGCTCTCGGACTTCCCCCTAGGGGGTCCCAGATTGTGAGAAGGTGTAGGCCAGGCTGAGGGATCCCACTGGTGCACAATCGAAGCCGGAGAGGGATGCAGGAGGTTGGCCAGCCAGGGAGGGACCATGGAAGGGCTCCAGGACATGCCCAGCTGGTCTCACTCAGTCCTGATCTGCCGGACCCCAGCAGCAAGCTAACCTACTGATTGAAACATCTGCCCCTGGTGGTCAGTGCATGTCATAGTGAGTGGTTGAGTGGCCTTAGAATATCATTAGCATATTACACTTTGATTGGTTGAACAGATGACTGGCACTTAGCATATTAGGCTTTTATTATATAGAATAGACGCATTGAGGCGTAACTGACATACTACAAACTACACATGCTCAAAGGATACATATGTATACTGTGAACTGTCAACACAAGACAATGAGCATATTCACCACCTCCAAGTTCCCTTGTGCCTTTATCACTCACCTCTACTGCCGCCCTCCATGCTCACCCCACACCATGCTCCTAGTTATGTCCCAAGGTAACCACAGGTCAGAATTTTCTAGAAATTTACACAAATGGAACTGTACAGAATGGATTCTCACACTGGCTTCTTTCACTTCACCTGCTTACATTGGGATTCACCCCACTGTTGCCTGGCTTTCAGTGAGGAATGTACCAGTTTACTCATCACCTTTAGAAGGACATTTGGGTTATTTCTAAACTCTGGCAATTTTGAAGGGAGCAGCTATGAATAGTGTGCAAGTCTTTGTATGGGCAAATGCTTTCATTTCTTTTGGGTCAGTGGGGAGGAGTAAAATGGCTGGCATATGTAGTTGGGTGGTATATGTTTAAGTTTTTAAAAACCACCAAACTAGTTTCCTCAAGCCTCACCTTTCCTCATGCTGCCCCTGAGCCAGGGTATTCCTTCCTGAATGATTGTCCCTCAGTCCCTTGCCACTTCCTTATTTTGGTTCATTTTCCGATCACCTCCCATAGGACTGTCAGTCTATCTGGCAGGATCCACACTGGGCTCAAGGTAGGCAGACCATGCACCTTCCTCTCTTGTGAAGACTTACATTCTTAATAGCCAAGGTCAGGTATGTATTCGCTAACCTGTTCCCTTATTCTTAACATGAAATTGAATCAAGTGACATTAAGTTTTCTCTTTTTAAAAAAAAAAATATATTTTATTGATTTTTTACAGAGAGGAAGGGAGAGAGATAGAGAGTTAGAAACATCGATGAGAGAGAATCATCGATCAGCTGCCTCCTGCACATCTCCTACTGGGGATATGCCCGCAACCCAGGTACATGCCCTTGACCGGAATCGAACCTGGGACCTCTCAGTCCGCAGGCCGACCGACGCTCTATCCACTGAGCCAAACCAGTTTCGGCAAGTTTTCTCTTTTTTTAAAAAAAAATGTTTTCATAGATTTTTAGAGAGAGAGGAAGAGAGAGGGAAAGAGAGAGAGAAACATCAATTAGCAACCTGGGTGTGTGCCCCGATGGAGAATCGAACCAGTGACCTCTCGGTGCATGGGACAATGTTCAACCAATTGAGCCACACCAGCCAGGGCTTAAGTTCTCTTTTAAGCTAAAGTTTGAGAAGTTTTATAACAAGGGAGTACAATAGGAAGTATATTACCTATTTCCGTGTGCCTGTCTCTCTATGTATCCGTGCAGCCATCCATTTGTTCTGCGTTTCCTTTGTGCAGGGCACTAAGCGAGTTACCAAAAAATGTCTAAGATGTAGCCCTGCTTTCAAGGAGGTTAAGGAAACTCTTCTCCCAGGGAGAGGGGGTGGGTTGGAGGGGAGAGAGCCTTGAGGAGGTCTTTACTAGCCAGGGCTAGAGGACCTGCTAATCCATCAATTAATTACTAACAGTGAGCAAGTGGTATCCAGCGGGAAGCGTGGCTTCCCTTCCAAAGGCTAATCACTGGCCCCGTTATGCAGCTGAGACAGCGAGGGCACTGGTGCAGGGCCCCAGAGGAGCTGGCACAGACACGGCACGGAGGCTGTGATTCTCATTGGTACCAGCCTGCATGCCAGTTTTTATCTTGGAGATTAATTAGAACTTTTAGAAGTGCAAGTTAGAGCCATAAAATATTAACACCCATGTCACTGGTGATGTGAGTCTACTGAAATAGCCCAGGGCAGTTTTAGGGCACCGGCCTGGACTGCTACGTGGAGAGGGAGAGGGAGTTTTCCGCTGCCTCTCAGGTAATGGCTCCTCAGCGGCCTACTCAGCGACTCTGACCTCTGCCTTTTAACTTCTCTTGCTCTGGTAGTCTTGCATTCACCCCCCATACCCCTTTCATGCTTCCAGAACATGCCATGTTACCTTTTAAAAATATATATATTTTTAATGATTTCAGAGGAAGGGAGACGGGGAGAGAAATGTCAATGATGAGAGAGAATCATTGATCAGCTGCCTCCTGCATGGCCCCTACTGGGGATGGAGCCCATAACCCAGGCATGTGCCCTGACTGGGAATCAAACCGTGACCCCCTGGTTCATAGGTCAGCCGGGCTGCACTGTCATCTTGATGTGCTTGTCACGCTCCCATGGCTGGACTTCCAGCCTTGGCCCCTCAGCAAGATGACCGGCTCAGGGTTCCAGGTTGTTCCTCATCATGAACGTGACCCATATGCTCCATAAACTGGGGAAGAGTATTTACTTCTTCTCAACATGCAACTCCCATCACTAAATTCGCTGTTGGGGTGATGTCAGTGACGAGCGGTCCATTTCCTCACATCTTGGCACGTGCACTTCCCCAGGGCTCCTATCTAGGCATCGTTGTTGATCTTGGCCATAAACTTGTAGAGGCAAAGGTCCACGTCTTCTGTGGACAAACTGCAGTGCCAGGGTAGTGCCAATCGTGGCTTGCTGTCCCTCACTGGCATGGGATCGTGGGTTTACACGAAGCGAGGTGTGGCATACCAGAGCTGGCGCTGCGGACGTGACCTAATGCAGGCGGCTCACCACGCGGCACCATCTCCACAGGCTGAAGCCTGCCTCCCAGGGCCCTGCTGGGGAGAGCAGCCCCGAGGCCTGTCTGCTGAAGCACAGTCCGCCCCGGCATAAACCATAACAGCCCAGCGGCGCTGACGGGAGCTACTCCACATCTGTTCTGGGGTGGACATCTGCCTGATGTGGGACTTCCCATCACTCTCTGAATGTCTTTCTACAGTTGGAGAAATCACACACCGTGGAATGTGCCCTCCCACCCAGAGACAGAACCCAAATTCCCGTTCTCTCTGCAGGAGCGTGGCCAGCTGACCTGACAGTGACCAGCTGATGAACACGCCGTGCGTGCGGGACTCCACCCGCTGATGCTGCGGGCGGGGTGCCATCCAGCTCCTGTGGCTGCAGTGGTAGTGGCTCCGTGTTGGAGCAGTGATGCCTGGAGAAGATGAGTTTCCACACTCATTCTCGGCGGAGGTTGGGCTGGGGGCGGCTTTGAGAGGGGCTGCAGGAAGTGCAGCCTCAGACCCCTTCCTGGGCCCTCGCAGTGCGTCCCCGGTCACCTGATGTCTGCAGTACATCCTTTCCTGCGGTGTCTTCTTCTGCTTAAAGTAGCCATGGTGGATTGTTTTATTTTTTGTTTTTGGTAATTAAAACCCTGACTTTTACAGTATTGGTACCAGCAGCGGTGGGAGGCAACAGACCTTTGAGAAAATGGGGACCTAGGGTGTCATCTGATCTGAGAGGGTCTGAGGACAGGGAGCACCAGCCTCCGGCAGCCCGTAGCCTCGGGCTGAACGAGAATGACACCGCTGAAGGCAAGGCAGGGGGACGAAAGGCCACAGCCAGGGAACCATGTGACAGCAACAAGAAGACCAGACTCTGGCGGGTTGTACAGTGGCTTTTAACTACACGAGAGAGAGAGAAAAAAGAAAGACATTACAATCTTTTTTTTCTCACCTGAGATTATTTTTTTCATTGATTCTTATAGGAAGTGGAAGGGAGGGGGAGAGATGGAGAAATGTTGATGTCTGTAACTGAGGTATGTGCACTTGACCGGAATTGAACCTGGGACACTTCAGTCCACAGGCCGACGCTCTATCCACTAAGCCAAACTGGCTAGGGCCACATTATAATCTTGAAGTCTTAAATGTTGGCTGAAGGCATTTTCAAAGAAGCAGAGTGTGGCTTGGAGCCACCTGGTCTCTGCAGCCCTGGCTCCTGTCTGACCCTTCGCCACCTCCCACAGGCCGCACGGTTATTCCACCGGCGCCAAGATCAGTCACAGGAAAGGTGTCCTGCCCTGGACGACTCGGGTGCTGAGCCCCCAGCCCACAGAGCCCCCCAGGAGAGCGGCTTTCTCCTCTGCTGGTGCAGCTGCAGAGCCTGTCATGGATGCACAGGGACATCCGTCAAAGGACATGGCTGCCAGGCACACCCACCCCACGCAGCCCCAGCCTGCTCCAGCTGCGCGGTTTCATTACTGGCCACCGGAGACCTACGTAGTCGCCACTTTAGGGTCCTGCTGCCACTTTGGTTCTTCTGTCAAAACAAAGCCACACAGCTGTCACCCACCTCCTTCCCCTGGTCTCCCTATTTCAGGCTAGACACTGGGTTTGAAGGTGGGGCAAACCCACCAAAGCCCACGCGAATGGGTCCGCGGCAGTAAACGTGGTATCATGCCCAGGGCCCACTTGGGTCGCCTCACTGGCCTGTATACAAGGCATTGTCAGAAGAGCAGAGAATGCCTGACTAGCATCCTCAGCCTCCCTGGACAGTCTGTAATTCCAAGACAAACACTCTGCTCCTGAATCCTGTGGTGCGGCCGCCCGCAAACACCGCGGGGACTTAGTTCTCCCGGAGCAAGTGTCTCCCTGAGCAGTTTCTGGGCTCGTCTGTGGGGACTGCAGAGAAGATAAACATGAACATTCTGATACAAACAAGAGGTCCCGGGGGTTGGGATCCTTTCCTCTGGGTCTGGGGGAGCCGTGGGGGCAGCGAGCTGTGCACGGCTCGGCCCGCCCCGCCATCCCCAGATGAGGCCCAGCTTGGAGCTGCCCGTCGGGGTGCTGCCTGGTCATTAGTGTGCTTCTGAGTGTTCACGGAAATTCTCGCTTGAGTGCTGTCCAAAGGGAAAAGAACTTGGAAATCACTAAACGTCCCCAACAGGTTAACCTATGATGGCCCATTCGGAGGAGAACCTAGGTATTGGGCAGACGGCAGGAACTTGGGGAACTGTCCAAAGCAAATAGCTAAGACCTCATTTAAATGGCTGCCTACTATTGAATGATATGGATACAGTATAGCTTATTTATCCAATTTCCTCTTTGTAAACAGTAGGGTGGTTTTCAATTATATTTGCTATTATAAAGGGCTTACAGGTCATGTTTGTATACAATTTTCTGTAATTAAAAAACTTTCCTTGTGAGTCTTAGACGGGGAATTCCCAGAACAAAGAACATGTGTGGACTTCAAGGGCCTAGAATGGATTTGCAAAGTGCTTTTGCCAACGTGTGCACCGACCTCTCTCTGCTACAGTGCTTGGACATTTCTTTCCACTCTTCTCAACATTAATGCTTACCTATATCTGCCAGAAATGATGTTCCACGTTGTTTTAATGTGCATATCTGCATTACCAGTTAGGCTGACCATTTTTAACAATTTTAAAAATTATTGCTGTACTTTTGGAGAATCATCTATTTACATATTAGACCCATTTTTTTATTGTGTTTCCATGTTTTTCCTATTAATTTACAAAGACTCTTCAGCAGGGCACTGTGAGCTGCTGCTCGCTGCCCTCAGCCTTTGGAAAGCATTTGGTTCAGTCACAGCAAGTGACTGCTGCCTCATCCCAGGGCCCCACTGCCAGCCCCCAAACGAGGCCTGATAGCTGGTCCACACAGAGCCTCATGCAGGCTGCGCGTAACAACGTCTTTTCAAACAGTGTGCATAACAAAGTACAATAATTTTTTAAAATATATTTATTTTATTTTTTTAAACATATTTTTATTGATTTCAGAGAGGAAGGGACAGGGAGAGATAGAGACATCAATGATGAGAGAGAATCATTGATTGGCTGCCTCCTGCACACCCCCTATTGGGGATCAAGCCCGCAACCCGGGCATGTGCCCTTGACTGGAATCGAGCCCAGGACCCTTCAGTCTGAAGGCCGATGACAACCAAACCAGCTAGGCCCAAAGTACAATAATGTAAAATGTGCTCTGCTGTCCTTGCCAGTTTGGCTCAGTCAATAGAGCGTTGGCCCATGGACTGGGGGTCCTGGGTTCGATACCAGTCAAGGGCATGTACCCCGGTTGCGGGCTCGATCCCCAGTGGGAGATGTGCAGGAGGCAGCTGATCGATGTTTCTCTTTCATCGATGTTTCTAGCTCTCTATCCCTCTCCCTTCCTCTCTATAAAAATCAATAAAATATATTTTTAAAATGTGTTCTGCGCCCATGCTTGACATGTTAAACCTGAAGGGATCAATATCATACATTTACTTTGTATATACCCATGGAACAAGTCTATTTTCCTTATTTAGACCATGAAATTGTAAGTGATTTACGGTCTTTGAGAAATGACGGAGGTTCCGGTCAAGATGGCAGTGTAGGTAATCACAGGCACCTTACTTGAAACCTCCCACAACCACATTAAAATGACAACTAGCCCAGCTGGTGTGGCTCAGTGGTGGAGTGTTGGTCCAAGAACCAGGAGGCCACAGGCTCAACTCCCAGTCACATGCCGGGGTTGCAGGCTCAATCCCCAGTAGGGGGCCTGCAGGAGGCAGCCGGTAGATGCTTCTCTCTCATTGATGTTTCTATCTCTCCGTCTCCCTTCCTCTCTCTCTAAAATAAATAAAAACAGCCCTAGCCAGTTTGGCTCAGTGGATAGAGCACCGACTTGTGGACTGAAGGGTTCTAGGTTCAATTCCGATCAAGGGCACGTACCTCGGTTGCAGGCTTGATCCCCATCCCCAGTATACCCAGGCCCGGTCAGGCAACTAATCAATGTGTCTCTTTCACATTGATGTTTCTCTCCCTCTTTTTCTCCCTCCCTCCTGTCCACTCTCTCTAAAAATCAATGGAAAAATATCCTCAGGTGCGGATTAACAAAAACAACAAAATATACATATATAAAAATAAAATAAATAAAAATATATTTTAAAAAATTACAACTAAACTACAGAAAAACCATTAAATTTAGCTACACAGAAGTTCTCTAAGAATATGAAGAAGAAGTCACATTGAAACTGAAAAAAGAAAAAAAAATATTTTCAAAAACCTAAAACAATGTTTTTCTTCACTATTTTTTTTTTGGAAATAGTTTTTTAAAAATAAAATGATGTCATGTTAAAGAAAAAAAATGACAGAGTTCCAAAGCTACCACATCTTTAATTTTGTCAGACTTCACATCAACAGGATATTTTGGGGATGTTTATTTGTGAGAAACCACCATAAGCAGGGCAGTAGGAGCTGGACTGAATATCACGAGTGACCACTTAGTGTGAGTGGTGGCCCTTCAGCATAAACTGGAGGCTATCTGAGAGTCTCAGTAGCTGCTCCACGGCCTGGGGACAGCACTTGTGAATTAGAAATGAATGTGCTGCCCTAACTGGTTTCGCTCAGTGGATAGAGCATTGGCCTGCGGACTGAAGGGTGCCAGGTTCGATTCCGTGTACCTTGGTTGCGGGCACATCTCCAGTAGGGGGTGTGCAGGAGGCAGCTGATTGATCTTTCTAACTCTCTATCCCTCTCCCTTCCTCTCTGTAAAAAAATCAATAAAAAATATATTTTTTTCAAAAGAAAGAAATGAAGATGCTGACCTCCATGAAAAATCTTGAGTACAAAGAGGTGACTTTTAGAACCAATAAAGTAATATGGCATTGTTCAGGCAATGGTTTGAAGGACCAAAGCCTGACCTTTAAACGAGGCCACCGGATGAACCAGAAGTGAGACTCGGGTGATGGGACCTGTCACTGGCCAGCCCTCAGGAGTCGGGAGAGCTGGCGGAGCGGGTCCTCTGTCTGCTCCGTGTGCTAGTGGAGGACCCCACAGAAGACGCACTGTCCTCCCTGCCTCCCCTTCTGGTTTTTCTTTTCCTCATCCTCTCTGGGCAGATGTCTACTGTAATCACATCAGTTGGTTTCCATCAGCCAGCATTTTCTTACCACATTTGTTCCTGAGCAAATGCCATCATCATTTGGCATCAAAATCCTGGGAAAACAGAGACCTCTGCTGGGTCGCACCGCTCTCATCTCCTTCCTGCCCCACCACTCGGTTTCTGGTGAGCTTGCTTCCCTACGGCTCGTGTCTACTCACACTCTGCTCCCGATTCTCTACACAGCAGCCAGACTTACCTTCTAAAACACGAGTCAAATAAATGTCAGTGTTTGGGACAAAATTTTCCAGTGACTTATGATGACAGTTCCAATGCAATCCAAAATCACTGCCGTGGTCTCCCTGCCCTGGCGACCGCCCATGCCCTGACCCTGGTTGCTCCCTGAACTCACCTCTCACCACCTTCCCTTTTGCTGTCCCTGGAGCGTGCTGGCTCGCCGCCCACTGGGGGCCTTGGCTACTTCCTTTCCTTAGTACGATATTTGTAAGACTCTCCCTCACTGCATTTAGGGCTCTGCAGAAATGCCACCTCCTCAGAGATGCCTTCTCTCACCACATTATCTGAAACAGCGACTTCATCATCACCTACCGCCTTCTTCTTTACTTGCCCTCACGCACTCACCATCTGACGTGATAGTATGTAACTGCTGGCCTATGCATCGTTAAGAACTGTGAACCCACCATCGTGTTCACTGTTGCCCCTACACCACTTAAACAGTGCCAGCTGTATCATGTGCTCTAGGGTTCAGTAATAGACAAAGGAATTTTTCAAAAGCTTCCACTTTTAAGTCTGAGTGCATAGAACCCGTGTCGGCAATGGAATGATCTAAATGACAGATGGATGACAAGAGATTTTTGTTTCAAGACCAGTATCAGGATGTGGGACATTCTGGGCAATGAGCGTATGGGAAGTTGCAGTGAGCAAGGCAGCCAGGTCCAAGTGAGTGGGCAGCCTTTGGACAGAATCCAAAGGAGAAAGTCCAGCCCTTACTGGTTTGGCTCAGTGGATAGAGCGTTGGCCTGCGGACTCAAGGGTCCCAGGTTCGATTCCGGTCAAGGGCATGTACCTTGGTTGTGGGCACATCCCCAGTAGGAGGTGTGCAGGAGGCAGCTGATCGATGTTTCTAACTCTATCCCTCTCCCTTCCTCTCTGTTAAAAATCAATAAAATATATTAAAAACAAAAACAAAAACAAAAAAAAAAAAAAAGGAGAAAGTCCATTTGCAGAACTTTAAAATTATGGACTTCATTTTGTTTGTTAACCCTCACCCGAGGATAATTTTTCTATTGATTTTTAGAGAGAGTGGAAGGGAGGGAGTGAGAGAGAGAGAGACATTGATGTGGGAGAGACACATTGATTGGTTGCCTCCTGGGCTGGAGATTGAACCTGCAACCCAGGTATGTGCCCTTGCCTGCGGATTGATTCTGTGACCTTTTGGTGTGCAGGTTGACACTCAAACCACTAAGCACACCAGCTGGAGCTGAGCTTCATTTTTAATTCCATAGTTAAGTAACGCCAGGGAAGTGCAGAGGATTTAGAAGATTCAGATCACTTAGGTGATGTTATTACCTAATACAGTCACCATTTTGTTTCAGAGAATTTGCTAAGTACCCATTGGTATACAGTGTTGTTGTTTTTCTGTTTTAGTTTTGCTACAAAACACAAACTAAACCAATATAGTCAGTAGAAAAACAAAACGGAGTGGAATTACTGAATTGAGGGAGCAAGGGAATAAAGAGAATTAGACCAATGCAAAAGGCAGAAGGGGGGGAAAACCTATAAAAAGATAAATAGGAAACATGAAGATATTAAAAATTAGACCAGACATACCAAGGATCATTAAAAATTCTAATAGATTGAAGACTTATGAAAACACAAAGAACCTCAGATTGCATTTTAAAAGTTGTAAGCTTTTTATAAGATGTACATCTAAATAGAAACATGAAGATATTAAAAATCAGACCAGCCATAACAAGGGTCATTAAAAATTTAAATAGACTAAGAAAAAAAATAAATAGACCAAATTTTATTGAGTTACAAAAAAACTTAGATTGCATTTTTAAAAGTTATTTGCTTTTATCAAGAGGCACATCCAAAACAAAATACCACAGGAGGGTGGAAAAGACAGGGATGGCTAACACAAGGAAAAATAAAGAATGTAGGACTTGTAATAGTCAAAGCAAAAAAAGCAGTGTGGATTTTAAATGTGCAGTAAGCAACTACGTGACTTTAACACTGAGTCGTGTGTCACAGTTGTTTGTATAGAAAAAAAAAAAAAATGAAAAATGTAGTCACAGATTTATCTCCCCCAAATACTCCAAGCCAGTTTCATATTGTAATAGGTAAATTCTATCAAATCTTCCAAAAAGTTATAGATAGTATAATATTTTCAATATTCAACAGTTCCAGAGAATAGGAAAAAAGTTACAAAGAATTTTAATTCATTACAAGGCTGGCATAACTTTGATCACAAAACTGGGCAAAGACAAAAGGAAAATTATAAACATAGATGCAAAATACCAAATAAAATATTAGCAAGTCAAACCCAGCAATCAGTTAAAAGATTGGCATGCAGGGAGACATAAAATTGTGGAATCTGCTACCAATGTGATTTACTGTATTAACAGAGCAGAACAGAAAAACAAAAGTATTTCAACAGAGGCAACAACCAGCCCTGAAAAGCAATAACCTAGGGATACACAAAGTTCCTTCACTTTAATAATAATTTTTAAAAAGTCAACAAAAGTTTCTGTTCAGTAGGAAATACCATAAATAAAATTTAAAATTACCATCTAGGAAAAGTATCTATCTATATATAAAGAAGTAATATGCAAATGAGGTCAGGACTCTGTAAATCTCACGACCAGCTCAGGAGGAGGGATTGGGCACAGCCCCAAGCCTGAGAGAACAACACGCAGGCGTGTCCCAGAGCCTGAGAGATCAACACAGAGAGGCGCCTGCTCCGAGCCTCCGAGGCACGGCTGGGGGCAGGCCCCAGTTGACACACACACACACACACACACACACACACACACGGGGCGCCTGCTCTGAGCCTCCGAGGCACGGCTGGGGGCAGGCCCCAGTTGACACACACATACACACACACACACATACACACACACACGGGGTGCCTGCGTGGAGCCTCCGTGGTGAGACTGTGGCTTAGGCCCGCTCCCCATGGGACATCCCCTGAGGGCTCCCGGACTGTGAGAGGGGGCAGGCTGGATTGAGGGACACCCCCTGTGGCTTAGGCCCGCTCCCCATGGGACATCCCCTGAGGGCTCCCGGACTGTAAGAGGGGGCAGGCTGGATTGAGGGATACGTCCCCCCCCCCCAGTGCACGAATTTTGTGCACCAGGCCTCTAGTATATGATAAAGGTATTAAGAAGGGCTAACAGGGGTTACTACCTGGCAGGAATAATGCTAAGTGTATTACATGAGTTATCCAATTACAAGAAATAGGTATTATTACTACTAGAGGCCCGATGCAGGAAGATTCGTGCAAGAATGGGCCTTCCTTCCCCTGGCTGCTGGCACTGGCTTCCCTCTGGCACCCGGGACCAGGGCCTTCGCTCTGGCTGCCACCTCCCACCTTCGCTCCAGCCAGAGCTGCCTTCCACCTTCGTTCTGGCCCTGCCACCCTCATGTAGCTCCCTCCATCCCCCACCATCCCCCTCATAGCAGGCCTTGCCCTGGCCGCTCCGCACCTGCGCGCTGCCCAGAGGCCCAGAACGGCCGCCATCTTTGTTGCGTCAATTTGCATATTCCCTCCTTATTGGCTGTGGGCACTGCCATCTTTGTCGGGAGTGATGGTCAACTTGCATATCCTGTCTTTATTAGATAGGATTATTCCATTTTAACAGGTGGGGAAACTGAGCTTAGAAAAGTCACACTTATGCTCAAAGGTTTCACATCTGTCCTGGGCATTTGCTGTTCTGGGCTGTTCAGGACTCTGATTCTCTGGTCCCATCACTTCTTAGACACTTGAACCAGGCCAGTTAATTCGAGTCTCTGGCTGTGGAGCCAGAGAAGAACGGACCTTATTGTGGGTTTAGAAAACTAAGCCGTCAGTGCTCCTGGCTGCATAAGGAAATCCTAATTCCCGAAGGATCACACCACAGTCAAGAGATAGCAGAGGTGAAAGGTAAACGGAGAAACCCCTAAATGCATTTGTGCCTGAGTTAGAGCTACTGCTGGACTTCCAATTACTGGAGGCCATGAGTCCCCTCTTTTCTTAAGCTAATTTGGATGGGTTCTGTGACCCTTGGAATCCAAACCCACAGTATATAAAGACTCCACCTACTGTTTAAGGATAAAAAAGAAATCAATTGTACACTGGACAAAGCATGTGATTAGAAACTCAACAAAGAAATATCAATGGGAGTTCATTCTGGAACTCCTATTTGGGGGGCCCAAGCCTCTCTGTGGTGGAGGACTAGTGCTATCTTTTTGAAAGTATGTTTTTATTGACTTTAGAGAGAGAAGGGAAAGGGAGAGAGAGAGAAATATCAGTGAGAGAGAAACATCAATTGGCTGCTTCCTGCATGCCCCCTACTGGGCATTGAGCCTAAAACCTAGGCATATGCCCTGACTGGGAATCAAACCAATGACCTCTTGGTGCGTGGGACGAGGCTCAACCAACTGAGCCACACCAGCTGGGCCAGGTGCTATTTTTATCTGCTCCTCCTCAGGGCTCTCCACTGCCAAGGACCACACCGGACACCCATAGTTAGTGTCCAGTGATGACCTGGGAGTGCACACGGTTTATTTGGCTTAATGAAGTAGTTTTCTTTAAATACGGAGTTAGAAGAGACGAGCAGTCATTAATGGTATATTATGTCTGAGGTACTAAGGAACTGAGGAGAGTGCCCCATGTGGCTTCTGGGAGCACTGTGGAGATGTGGGGCTCAGGTGTGCTGTGGGAGGTCATGGGTCATTAGCAGGCAAAGTCTTCAACTGCCCTCCTGCGTGGCTGGCCACAGGGCCTGTGATGAAGCTGATGGCTCCACCAGGCACACTTTTCCCCCTTGGTACATGGCTTCTTTGGAACAAAATCAATTACAGAGTTTTATCTTAGTCCATCTCTACAAATTGGTTGTGGGATGATGCTTCTTTGGTGTGGAAAAAAAAGTCCCTGGATGAGAGATTGATACAGAGCAGAGAAAGGTTCTGTCACCACTGGGTACATGGTACAGACTGGGACCTGAGACAAGTCAGCATAAAAGTTTACTGAAAACTACGCTGCGGCCTGGCCATCGTGGCTCAGTGGGTGAGCGTCGACCTACGGAAGTCACGGTTCGATTCCCAGTTGGGGCACATGCCTAGGCTGTGGGCTGGACCCCCAGTGGGGGGCGTGCAGCAGGCAGCAGATCAGCACTGTGAGGGGCTCAAAGTGAGTAAGAAACAGTCTTGCTCTCAAACAGCTTCCAGTCTAGTTAGGGAGAGAAGACAGGGGACAGGGAAGCAATGGAGGCCATCTCTGACTCCCCGATGGAGAAGGTGGCACTGAGGATGGTGGGCGGGAGGAGGTTGCTGACAGCTTGCTCTGAAAGTGGAGATACCAAAAGCACACTTGGACACCTGTTCCTTTGGGACAGGAAGGAGGAAGCTGAAGATGAGTGCAGATGCATATACATCTGTAGGATAAGGATACAAATGAGCTTAATACAGGTTCAGTCTGTCTCTTTAAACATAACGTATGGGACCAGGAGTAGTAACGATCAATTAGCAAGGAGTACCCGCAATGCCCTCTCTACTAAAGGGAACCAGGACTCCAGGCATGGGGCAGAAACATGTCAAAGACTAATAGAGACGAGTCAAAAAGGTACAACACAAGTTTGAAAAGGACCCACTGATTAAGTCTGGGATAATTTTAGCATTAAAAAAAGTAGAACTGAAGTGGATTGAAACACATCAAACATAAAATCCATGAGTTTATACGATACTTGAAAAAAATTTTCATTATTACATGATGAGGCGGCTTAGGGAATCAATTAATTAATCTGATATTAATGAAGGGAAGGAATCAAGTATTTATCCTGCTTTTCTAAACATGAGGGGGCAGTCCCTCTCCAAATAAGAATCATGGCTAACCTAGAATGAAACATCAGAATGCCACCCTGCGTCACCCCCGATGACATAACCATTCTAGCCAATGATCACCACTCTGCACCAAGACTATCCGGTGAAATGTTAACGGCAAACTTCACAATGGCTGGATCAGGCTGACAACATTTGAACTCATGAGTCAATTTTAACATCACTGAAACTGGACATTTTGATATTTTGTGCCTCTTGGGTAAGAAGCAAAAGGAAGATCACAGAACCATGTATATAAATTTGTTTTTAAAAATATTTTTATTGATTTCAGAAAGGAAGGGAGAGGGAGAGAGATAGAAACACCAATGATGAGAGAGAATCATTGATTGGCTGGCTGCCTCTTGCACACCCCACACTGGGGTATCGAGCGCGCAACCCGGGCATGTGCCCTGACCAAGAATCGAACCGTGACCTCCTGGTTCATGGGTTGACACTCAACCACTGAATCATGCTGGCTGGGCAAAGTTTTCTTGAAAAAAGTCAACACCTGATTCTCATGAAGCTTCCAGGTTTTACTATGGTTTACAGAGAATATGGGAGGTAGGAGAAGGCATAAACGGACCGTGAGGGTGTGACTGTGCCATTTTAAGAACAAATGACCACCTAGCCCTCCAGTCACAACTAAATGCGGTGCGTGGGCTTGGCTGGAGCCGGAGCCACACACACGGGCATTTCTGAGGCATGTGGAGATGTGACCCTGACTAGATATTGGGCGACATCGAGGAATTATGACTTATTTTGGTGGTTACATTTTAGAAATATCTGTAGCTATATCAGAATTGGACACTAACGCACTTCTAAGTGACACGATCGTCCGAGCTGCTTTAAAGTGCTCCGGTGAAAAGAGAAGAAAATGGGGGTGGGGAGACAGAAAAAAGAATGGCAGAAGGTGAAGCACAGGTGATGGGAGTATGAGGGCTTACTATACTATTCACCTACTTTTGTGAATTTTGGGGCATTTCTACGCTAGAACTTAAGGTTCCGTTTCCTCTCAGAAGCATTTCCAGCTGCAGAGCAGGGCGATGCGGCTCACTCTTTATCTCCAAGTATCTTTGGAGGTAAAGTACCCAGAGCCTCTGGGCAGTTCCCAGGCCCCACCCGCGGGGAGGGTTCTGGGGCCAAGCATCCTCCGGCGGGCACTGCGGGTTAACAGACTCCCTGGAGGGCGGCCCGCAGCTGCCGGCCACCAGGGAACTCCTGCGCCTGGTGAGGAGTAATTGTGAGCGGACTCCCAGTCCCGCCGCAGAAATGGAAATCCCTCAGGGAGAGGCTGGGCCGGGAGCTGCCTTCTGGGAGCGCAGTGTTTACTAGCATTTCCTGTGCTCGCGCACCGCGTACTGTCGCGGGAATATCACCCCCAAACACGCTCACGTGTCCTTTGGACCCAGGAGTCTTCCTTTCCCCGCGTTTGGACTGTGACGGAAAGGAGCCTGTTGTGCCGAGAACAGCGCTCTGACACCGTTTCTTGGGGAGACAGGTGTCCTGGGAGTGTGGCCCGGGCGACACTGCGGGGGTGGGTGGGAGGTGGGGGGGGCTCAGGAGGCTTCCCGGGTGCGGGACCTCAGCTGAGCTTTGGAGGTTGGCCGCTATTCTGTACCGAGCAGACTCCGTTCAGAGCCTCACCAGCAGCCACTGAAAAAACTTCCTGCACATCCTTGCCGCGGGAGATCTGTGCCCGGCCCAGGGAGAGGCAGCTTTCCTGGGAACCAGTTCCACCTGGTCCTCACCCTCAAGGACCCCTACCGCCTGTGCAGGTGCAAAAACAAAGCCACTACAGAGGAGCTATTTAACTTGCTATGTGAACAGAATGAGGAGGATTTTTTTTAAAAAATATATTTTATTGATTTTTTACAGAGAGGAAGGGAGAGAGATAGAGAGTTAGAAACATCGATGAGAGAGAAACATCGATCAGCTGCCTCCTGCACATCTCCTACTGGGGATATGCCCACAACCCAGGTACATGCCCTTGACCAGAATCGAACCTGGGACCTTTCAGTCCGCAGGCCGACGCTCTATCCACTGAGCCAAACCGGTTTCGGCATGAGGAGGATTTTTAACACCCACCCCGCACCACTACATTACATTTTCTCATTTTATTGAATTTAAAAAAATTAATTGCTTCTTTTTGAGAGAGAGAGAGAGAGAGAGAAACTGAATCAATCTGTTGCTCCACCCAGGTATGCATGCATTCACGGGCTGCTCCTTGTATATGCCCCGGGGACAGTGCTCTAACCAGTGGTGCCACTGGGACAGGGCTCATTTAATCGATTTCTTGTTAGAACGAAGCACACACATATGGGGTTTTGAGTTTTAACCTACTCTGAAATGCAAGGGAATTATAATGAAGGGTGGGTTGTATCATCTGGGAAAAAACACTTCTGATCTCACTGCAGATATGCTTCACAAGCAGGACACAGTCACAAAGAAAGTCCTTCTTAGCAGGTGTCCAGGGGCTAAAAGTTCCTCACAGACAGACAGAGAGACCAGGTGGAGTCAAGTGTGAATGTGTTTCTCCGGAAATAACATGCATTTTTTTAAGTGTTTGTGAAATGGTCATTTTGCAAATTCTTGTCCCTCTTGCACCAAGAAGTCTGAAAGGTGTTCAAGTAAAATTACTATAAAGTAAAAAAAGAATGATGATCCGTTCATAACTTTTTACCTCAAAAATAACCCAGAGAAACTTTTTAAAGTACGTTAGAGTATTTGTCTGCTTTAAAAGCCGGCCCTTGCAAATGACCCATTTACTAAGTCAGGCATCAACAACTCATCAGTCACTGTGTTTATGTGAAAGTAATTAAACTACATTTCTGTTAAAACATCCTCAGATTAAGATTTTCCCAAAGAAGTACTGCATCGCTGTTCAGTCCAGACTTAAGATAATTTCAAATGCCGTAACCACTTTACAGAGAAATCCCCAACCGTGCCAGACGGCCTTCGTTTAGGAAAAGTGCTGCGGGCGGAGGGAGAGACCCGAGCGGGATGATTTGGATTGTGCTGCTCAGGGATGTCTCTGAGGCTATCGGCGGTTGCGCTCAGGACACTGGTAGGAGTTGTCTGGCAATAGAATCTCGCTATTATTTCCTCTTGCTGCTGAACTGGGATGCGGTCACCAAGGAACCTGAAAGAGGCAGGTGAGTTACCATGGCGTGGCTCAGGAAGCCACCAAGAGAACAGAACTTGTCAGCGACTGGCACGGTTCCTCTTTTTTTAATTTTAAGTACTACTTTTTCACAGTGTTTTCATAAAATAGCCCTACTGAAGAGCAAGGAGACTGGTTTTATAAACTACAAGGAAAACGGATCTCACTGTTCTCTGCGCAGAACCTGTGCTTGGTCGTTTGACCCAAAGGAAGCCACGTCTTGCTGCGTTGGCCAATTTCAAAATAGGCCAATGCGGGGAGGAGGGAGCAAGTGCTTTGCCAGGATGACGTGTCTATTAACAGCACAGCTGGTCCTGGAATCTGATTCTCTCAGTTTCAAATCCAATGTTCATCCTTTACTATTCTTTTGACTTTGCTATTTTTTCCCTAAAGTGGTCTCTTTATTGTGTCCTTCCTCTCCTTTTATTACCTATTTATTCTTTCTTCTCAGTTGGATGTATTTGATTTCTTCCCTCTATTTTTCTTCTCTTTTCTTTTTAATTATAGAAACTCCTGGTAATCCAGAAGTTGAAGGGATGAGGTGGCCCTGACAAACGCTTCAGCAAAGGGTTCTGGTATTAGAGACTTGACTGTCTCAAACTGAAGGACACATTTACTATTCGGTAACTAGAATCCCAAATGCTATATATTTCATCATATGTTTAAGTTTTATGCAATTAATAAGGAAAAACTCTAAAATAAAATTCCAGATCCTAAAAGGTCTTGATCTTAAACTTGCACATTGTATTTTTACATAACTTTTAAAGAAGTTCTGTTTTTAAGAACTCTGAAATGCAGATGGTATTTATTTTATTATTTTTAAAATGTTTTAATTTATTTTAGAGAGAGAAGGGAGGAGAGAGATAGAAACATCAATAATGAGAGAGAATCATTGATTGGCTGCCTCCTGCACGCCCCATACTGGGGCGTGTGCCCTGACTAGGAATCGAACTGATGACCTTCTGGTTCCTGGGTCTACGTTCAGCCAACTTGGCCACACTGGCCAGGCAGCAGGTGCTGTTTAAATCACTCTCACCGTTAGCAGCACTTCATCTTTCTTGGAGCAGGCCTGCAGGGTACTGATTACTCTGCTTTGCTCCCACTGTCCTTATTTGAACTCTTGTCATTCTACTTAGGAATCCTGAAATCTTCCTTATAAAAGCCATGATTCTCTTTCACAGTGACTAGGACTCTAAACTTGAAAATGTCCAACCCAGGGTATAATCCTGTGATAACAATAGACTCGAGAGTTAATGGGAAATAAAGGGTTAAAAGAAGGGGACTAAAGGAGCCAAGCAGAGAGTTTCGGAAAAGTCCTGAGTACTGGGATTCCAGTGGATGCTTCACTGACACTCTCCCAGGACCAAACTGGAATAACAAGTAAAATACAGAAAACCACGCCTGAATAACCACTGAAGACTAGCTGGAGTGTCACATGAGCTCACTCATGTGTGGAATCTAATGAACAAAATAAACTGATGAACAAAATAGACCCAGAGACATGGAGACATGGAACAGACTGACGAATCTCAGAAGGAAGGTGGGGTGGGTGGGTGGGGAGAGATTAACCAAAGAATTTACATGCATATAGGCATAACCCATGGACACAGACACTAGGGTGGTGGAGGCCTGGGGGCGGGGGGGCGCAGAGGAGCTGGGGTGCGGGGGTACGAGGGTCAGGGTGGTGGGGGTCAATGGGAGAAAAAAGGGGACATCTGTAATACTTTCAACAATAAAGATAAATTTTTAAAAAGTCCTGAGTACTCTCAGATGAATACAAAGAGGATCTGACTCTCCTACGAAAGGAAATTTCAAGAGTAAAAACCTGAAATCCTGGCAAAGCACTCATATTTCACATTTGAGTAAAGTAGAATACTGTTAAAATATTATGCAGTATCTTTCCAATCTGTTTAAACATTCTCGCATGGTTTATTAATTTTATTATTATTTTATTTTTTTAACAGCTTTATTGAGTGCTCCTGATTTTCCAGGGAAAGCTTTCAGCTTTTCACAATTGAGTCTGAGGTTAGCTGGGGGCTTGTAATATGTGGCCTTTATTCTAATGAGATACTTTCAATCTCTATCCACTTTGATGAGAGTTTATCATAAATGGATGTTGAGTTTTGTCAAATGCTTTTTAATGCATCTACTGAGAAAATTATGTGATTTTTATTCTTTATTTTGTTCATGTGGTATATCACATTGACTGATTTGCAGATATTAAATTGTCCTTGCATCCCTGGAATACATTCCACTTGATCATGGTGTATAATCCTTTCAATGTATGTGAATTTGGTTTGCTAATATTTTGTTAAGGATTTTTGTATCTATTTTCATCAGGGATAATGACCTATAATTTTCTTTTCTTGTAATATCCTTGTCTAATTTTTGTATCAGTGTAATGCTGGCCTCGTAAAATTAGTTTGTAAGTGTTCCTTCCTCTCTATTTTTTTGGAAGAAGAATTGGTATTGTAAATTCTTCTTTAAAACCACTTGGTCACTTTTTAAGATTTTTTCGTTCCTTATTGATATTCTCCATTTGATTAGACAGTGTCATCCTGCCTTCCTGAATTCTTAAAGCATTTCTAATTTTAGTTATTTAAATGTATTTATAATCGCTGATTTAACTTTTGTCTGCTAAGTCCAGCATTTGGTCTCTCTCATAGGCCATTTCTGTTGCCTGGTTCTCTCCGGTAAACTTCTAACTAGTTTATAATTCAACTTGTTGCTCTACTGAATCTACTGGCCTCCTCTTAACTGCTTACCTCCAAACCTTCCATTATTTCTGGTAGCGCCTTTAGGCTTGAATTTCCTCCCATTCTGTTCCAGATAAAATCAGATCATTTTGGAGCTCTCTATTCTGTAGCTTGCCTCTCCACCACTTGGGGAGGAGAAATGGACTCTGTAACAAATCTAACCAAAAGTAACCTCACCTGGTGACTTGGTCACAAATTCCTAACTGGGCAGGTAGTCATGGTGGGTAGTAATATCCCATGCCTATAACTTCTTTAGTGAAGGTTTTTAAGCAAGCCCTGCCCATTGTTCTTGTGCATCTAGGTTAACACACCTTGGAAATGCCAGAAGTAATCCTCTTTTCCAGACCCCTCAAGGGCATAACCACCCTCACAGGTGCTATTATTATAGCACATAATCTACAGTGGAACCTCGGATCTTGAACTTAATTCATTCCAGAAGGCTGTTTGAGGAGTGATTTGCTTGAAAATGGAATCATTTTTTTCCCATTAGAAAGAATGTAAATTGAATTTTTCATTCCAGATCCCCAAATGATTCCCTGCTTTAACCTTCCTCTATATAGCACATGCCTAATGCCCTGTCTAATCCATGAACAAACACTTCTTTTCTTAAGTGTATCAAACACCTACCGGCCTTGAGTGAATGAATCCCTGTAGCACTGGGCCCAGGTGTCCTTCAGGAGGGCAGATGCAGCCTCTTCGCCTGTGCCCACGGCACTGCCTCTGAAATGCTGTCCCGGCTGACTGCTCTTCCTCTTCCAACCAACACAGTCAGTCTACCTCTGCAGCTGCCTGTGATCCCTGTTTCTTTCACACCCTCAGCAACATTAGCACTCCTGAGGGCATCTTCATCTTTTAAAATTGTGCTAATCATCTATTTTACCAGGAACAAAAGAAAAAAATGCACAAAAATATTCACAGGACAATTTCCTGAGATGTTAACAAGGTGAGGTTTAGTGGTAAACTGGCATTTCTCCTTCGGTTGTGGCCTGAGAGAACTTTTTGTTGTGCTGATGTATCAGCACAAAAGGGTTGTCAGGGTGAGAACCAAAGTTTTGTTCAATAATCGAGACATTTTTCTGTGAACAACATGGTCGAGAACCAAATTGTTCTCAAGTATGGGAGATGCTTGAGAACTGAGCTTTGACTGTATCTTGCTTTCTCCCACCTTCATGTAACCTTCCTTAGTTCTCTCAGTTCCAGATGCATAAAAGAAAACAACAAAAGTGTCATTTTCCAGAGCATTTGAGATTTTGCTTCCTGGCAGTGTCATCCATTTGGCTCAAAAAAAACCTTAGAAAAATCCTCGTCAGGTCTGACACACTGCTCTGCGGATTCTCCCAGAGTGCCAGTGCCAGCTGGGCCCCAGTGACACCCCTGCTTCTAAGCAGGGTCCTGGTTGGGGGCAGTAGCTTCTGGTTTATTGGCTTTCCTTTCCTGGCATCACTCTTCTGCATCACAAATGAGCCGGGGTGAGGACTGTTGGAAGCTCAGTGTTCTTGGCCTGTTGTGCCCATGGGTCAAGCTTCCACCCTATGAATGGGTACTGGGTAAAGACCTCTTAGATGTTTTTGTTTGTTTGTTTTAAACCAGGAATCAAGCTTCTTCACCATCTTTTTGGGAGAAAATGAAAATGGTGGCTTGTGCTTCCCAGGAAGATACTGTAGCCCATAACTGGGATTGGGGAAAGAAAGCCCCGTGTTCTTGTCTGGATCTGCCTGGGTAGAGCTTCATCACACTGAGCTGGGCCAGGAGGAGTGGGGAGGAAGAAGGAAGAAGGAAGAAGGCTGTGCCACAAATTCTTCCTGTTCCCTTAGAGATTCAGTAGATTTTCTTGAATCAATGTTTCTTCATTTGCTGTATGCCCTTACCACATTTTCAGACATTAAATAGTTGTTCTTTTTATATATGTGATGTCTTTTACCAGTTATCGTGGCTTCATTAAGGAGAGCATCCTAACACCACTATTCCAGAAATTATCCTAATAGATTAGATTTATTTTTAAATCTTATGTTCTATTTAGGACAAATTGTACTGTAAAGTTTGAAAGGGACTTCTAATGTCAGTAAGGTCAACCTCTAGTTAATGAAGACATACCAAAATATCCTTAATTCATATAATCCTTTAACATCTGTTTGGTGACAGATAATTTATTACTTTCTACACAGACAACTGGTTTGATGCTGGACAGCCTAAATTAATAGAAGTTCATTCGGACCTTAAATGTGTCTGCAATTGATAACAATTTTGAAAGCACATCAATTACCCTCCTTGTATCAAACAATTCTGCAAATATTTGAGACCAAGCACCAAATCTCCCTTTAATCTTTTCTTTTTAAACTTAATTCACCTTCAATCTTTGTTTAAATGAGGAAGTTTCTGAATCTCTAGACATCCTAGTCACTTGTTTTAATGTCTCTCATAAAATTGGCTTAAATTACACGAAAAAAATCTCGATGTGATCTGAATAATTCAGTGTATGAGACTATTATTTTCAGTACAGATGGGTAGGAAGTAAATAGATAAATATAGATGAATAGATGATGAAATTAGTGCATTCCAAAAATATACTTGCTCAAGCTACAGAAGACAAAATAGAGACATTACATATAATAGTCAGAGCTGGAATCTGGGAAACTCCGTTCTCCAACAAATCTCATTTTACCAAGCCCTTCAAAACCTTGGGTAGCCCAGGCGTGTGGCCAGTTGCTTGAGCGCCGTCCCATGCACCAGGAAGTTGCCGGTTCAATTCCTGGTCAGGGCACATGCCCAGGTTGCAAGCTTGATCCTCAGTAGGGGGCATGTTTCTCCTTGATGTTTCTATCTCCCCATCTTTTTCCCTTCCTTTCTCTAAAATCAATAAAAACATTAAAAAAAAATAGATGGGCCAGCATTTATTTACCAAACATTTGCTTTTTCATCTCCATGTGAATTGCCTTCTTCCTTTTGAAGTCACACACCTCTACCCCAGCACCCCTTCTCCTTAGCTCAAGATGGCATGAAAGCCTCAAGTGCCCTGATCTGTCTTTGGTCTCATATTCTTGCGGAACATCCATATGCACATACGTAATATATTCAGTCATTTTCTCCTATTAATCTGTCACGTGTTGATTTGATTCCAGCCAAAAGAACTTAGAGGGGTAGGAGTCAAATTAATCTTTTCACCCCCACAAAGCCTATCAGAAGTACACTACCAAGTTCTTCTGGTAGGGCTTAGGCTAAAACAGATCTATATTTAATTTTAAGCCAAAGTATTCTTGTTCTTGAGTAAATTACTTAGTTTCTGAATCCCATACTGACAACTATTAAAAGAGAATTCTGTTCTCAGAAGGTTGCTTGGCATGTTGGGGGAATTATAAAAAATGCATATAAAGCGTGTTGCCGTGTTTGTGTCACTACCCATGGTGGTAACTGGAGAGAACAGGGAGCAGAGTACAGGAAGTTATACATGAAACTAGGAGAGGCTTTAGCTTGGACAACGAATATTCGAAAGGGAGAAAAGGATGTGAGTGGCTGTAATTACAAGAGGAAGGTGAGATGAAGAGGTTGGATGAAGGAGGCACAGTCTGCCACTGCCACACGCACAACCATGCTCAATGCCAGCCTCGAAAAGACCTGGAAGTAGAGGGATCCTGAAGTTGGATGACGTTTCTGTTACCTGCGCCAGAATCGTATCAAGCCTATTTAGGTCCAAGTTCTGTTTCCGAGACTGCCACTGTGTTCGAAGTAGCAAGTACACAGATTCCACTTTGCTAGTTAACACACTCTGTTCAGGGTGGGATGTTAGCTCAGGTCGCCCCACAGGACCAGCGGACACCAAAGCAGCATGAGGCCCGGGGAGGAGACCTTTCTAGGAGAGATTTCCAATTTTTATTCAGGTGTACTGGTCCTCATGTCAATGCAGGAGGCACTTAGCTCTTAATTTTTTCCTTCATAAAGACAAAAGAAAGATCACAGTGCAAACTACTCACCAAACTTTCTAGGTCAGGGATGGCGAACCTTTTGAGCTCGGCGTGTCAGCATTTTGAAAAACCCTAACTTAACTCTGGTGCTGTGTCACGTATAGAAATTTTTGATATTTGCAACCACAGTAAAACAGAGACTTATATTTTTGATATTTTATATATTTAAATGCCATTTAACAAAGAACAATCAACCACAAAAATGAGTTCACGTGTCACCTCTGACATGCGTGTCACCTCTGACACGTGTGTCATAGGTTCGCCATCACTGCTCTAGGTCTTAGGTAACCAGAGGAGAGGAGCTTAAAAGGAGACACAAAATTCAGCCTGTGTCTGGGCTAGAAAGTTTTATTTTTCTTTCTTTTGTTTTTTCTTTACTATGTCACATTAAAACATATTTGAAATTTACATATATATATTTTTTTGACTTCAGAGAGGAAGGGAGAAGGAGAGAAAGATAGAAACATCAATGATGAAAGAATCATTGATTGGCTGCGTCCTGCACGCCCCACACTGGGGATCGATCGAGCCTGTGACCCAGGCATGTGACCTCACCGGGAATGGAACCATGACCTCCTGGTTCATAGGTCGATGCTCAACCACTGAGCCACACCAGCTGGGCTGGAGCCAGAATTTTAAAGGTTTTCCCATTTTTTATGATCTTGTAGTATGGTTGGGAGTTATTTTCCAAATGAAAACCAGCAGATAAACAGTCTGCTTACTATCCTCCAAGGACTCCAATATTCCGTGTGAACAAAACCATATTGTGGGACAGGGCTTCAGCTTGGTGTTTCATCTCCACAACTGCTATTAAATTCCATGATGGGGTGTAGGTGAACCCTTGCCTAGAATGTAACAGGTCCACCATGTTTTGGTTTAGATAATCTCAAATGCAGTGAATTCCTGTCTGGAGAGCATCCTAACCTTGCTCTATTTTCCCATCACAGAGAGCTTACTATGGGACAGGAAGGGGGTGAAGTAACAGGGATACTGGAGGGAGGAGGCACAAGGGTCCCATGGACTAGAATACAAAGAAGGAAAAAGAAAAAGAATTCCAGGAATCAGATAGATGCTTGGGCAGCACCAAGGGTCTGAGAATTCCAGCTTCTCTAAGACAATGACCACCAAAGTACAACCCAGGCCTCACCCCAGCCTCACAGAATAAACATGCATTTTAACAAAATCCCCTGGTAACTGTATGCACATTAAAGTTTGAGAAGCACTGGTAAAAGCACCAAGTGTTTTACCCTCTTATGCCACAATGGCCCTGCCTTATTGAGAACTCTTACCGCAGGAACCCTAAAATGTACTTGGACTTAGGAAGTCCCTGGAACAGGGTTTGTGATCATATAGGATAAAGTGTCTCTTCTTGCCGGAGGCTGGTCCATCCTTGTTGCTTGACACAGTCGCTGCAGGGAAGAAACATCTGCAGGTCATATGTTTCAAGGGACCTGGCATACTGTTTGTTCTTAATACGTTTGCTCCCCTTCTTAGCGCTATGTGTTCTAACCAGGGCCACCTCCCCAAAAAAGGTTGCTTCCCCAGGTGGGGATTTTCCCCTGGAGTTAGGGATTAACAGGACTAAGGAAGGGAATAAATCAGTAAAACCCCTTAACTAAGTGCCAGGCGGGTAGTTAATCACCTTAACTACAAACAATCACGCTTAAACTACATAATCTTTACTTAGGATAATCTCCTTCAGCTACTTCCTTATAGCTTAACAGAACAGTAGAGGAGTGACCTTGGAATGGAGATAACAAACTAGCCCTAACCTTTGGAATAGAATGGATAGGATTAAAGTCAACAGAACTAGATGGAGATGGGATTTTTGGCAAAGGTCAGATAAGAAACTATGGACATGAAACAAGGAACTGTAGAAGGTCAAGTTACATATGATGATGTAACTATAGAAGCATGCTTATAGGATCAAATGGTATAAATACAGATGTAACAGGAGAAAAAGAGAGAACCTAGCTATGCTGATCATCTGAACGCTGTCTCCGTGTCCTTCATTCTTCACCGACTCCGTCCACACCTTTGGGAACCCCTGGACCACTGGGGCAGAACCCCGGCAACTTCTGCTGTCCTCGTGTGAGCTCAAAGCTTACCCTAATGACCAGTCAGGGAATATTAATAAACTCCGATGAGAAAGGGACTAAGACCTATGCAATGAGAGATATATATTTTTTTAAAAAAATATTTTTATTTATTTCAGAGTGTGGAGAGTGGCTACAGGGTTTGGACAGGTTTAAGCCTCGGACTAATGAGAGGGCACAATCCTCTCGTGGCCACGTGCAAGTCCCAGCTTGGAGGGCAGAGCCCTCCCAGCACAATTATAGCCAACAGCTATAGTTGTAAGCTTGAACCTATGGTCCGAACATGTGGCCCCATGTGCCTGCGTGATGTGGGCTTGATAGAGTTCAGGTGCATGTAACTGAGTAGGATAGAAACCCACGAGAATGTTATAAACATCTTGACCACACCCTTACTTTGTCTCGTGGAATCTGGCTATAAAATAAAGACATGGCTTGTGGGTGGGCGCTGTCTCTCCATCAGAGAAGCAGCATCCCACTGAGACCCAGCTTTCATTCTCTTGTCTGTCTTTTCTCAATCCTTCACCGACCCCTCTCAGGTTCACCCTTGGCCATGCTGGCGCGGCACAAGAGAGGAAGGGAGAGGAAGAGGGAGAGATAGAAACATCAATGATGAGAGAGAATCACTGATTGGCTGCCTCCTGCACACCCTCTACTGAGGATCGAGCCCAAAACCCGGTCATGTGCCCTAGACAGGAATTGAACCCGGACCCTTCAGTCCCCAGGCCGACACTCTATCCACTGAGCCAAACCAGCTACAGTGTGATATATATTCTTTATCAAACCTTAACTTTTGTGACTAGGAGACGACTACCCTTAAAATAGGCAATAATCCCAATATCATCCTGTTGTCTAGACTCTAACACTCTAATGCAGTGGTTCTCAACCTTCCTAATGCTGCGACCCTTTAATACAGTTCCTCATGTTGTGACCCAACCATAAAATTATTTTAGTTGCTACTTCATAACTGCAATTTTGCTACTGTTATGAATTGTAATGTAAATATCTGATATGCTATATGTGTTTTCCGATGGTTGCGACCCACAGGTGAGAACCGCTGCTATGAGACCTTTTTAGACTCCAACTAGCTGCCACGAGAAACAGACATGGTGCTTTAATAAATGTTACACTCAATCAAATGTAAAATGCTTGTTATTATATGGAACTAGATTTGTTCTTTCCCTGTGCACATCATGAGATGAATCAAATGTAAATACTCTAATGAAATTTCAGCAGTTGTTTCAAAAGTTCTTAAGTTTTTTAAATCGATGAGAGAGAGAGGCATCAATTTATTTTTCCAATTATTTATGAATTCATTGGTTAACACTTGTATGTGCCCTGATTAGGGATCAAATCTGCAATCCTGGCATATCGGACAACCCTCTAACCAACTGAGCCACCTGACTAGCTCTCAATTTTAAGCATTGTGCTACATAAAGAAAATAATGATGGGAGTGGATAGCTAGAAAAATGTTTATAGAAGACTTCACTCATACTTCAGGACCACCCCGAGAAGTAAACTGGATCACTGCCAATGAATGTGAGTTTCTTTAAGGTCAGGCTACAGTGCCTCTTCTACCTATATTGGCCAAGAGTCCTCTGCTGTTCTACAAACCAACCACCAGCTTTGATTACGGATGGCTGCTATATAACAAGCACTGTGAAGGATGAAAGTACATACGAAACTTGTTCTCTAGGAATTTACAGTCTGCACCAGGAGAAAAAGAGATGCACATGAAAATGTCAGGATAGCCCTGGATGGCATTGTCTTGATACATCAAGGTTGTGAGTTCAATCCCCAAACAGGGCACATACAAGAATCAACCAATGAATACATGAAGAAGTGGAACACATTGATTTTTTTTCTCTCTCTCTCCAATCAATCAATAAAACTAAATCAGTAAAAAATACAGGATAGCATGTGAGTCTCAAATGCGAGATGCAGAGTGCAGAGGCTGGCTCTGGGCTTGGAGGTGAGGGAGGCTGTGTCGCGCATGCAGGACTGAGCTGGGTGTTGGTGCTCAGCTAAGTTTAACGGTGTGATAGAATCAATGGCTGTCGAGTAAAATATTCCTTTCAGCTATAGTTCTCAGGGTGCTTTTCTGAAAAGGAACATTTTGGGTGACTTTCTCACATGAGAGATCTGATTCTAAGGCCCACATCTGTGAGTCTTACTAGGGTATAACCATCCAGTAAAGCAAACCATCACTGCTGGATGGCAACTTAGGTAGTGCTGCAGGAAGCTGTGTCTATTTATCTGGCCAAATGCTAATGTATCATCTTCACGTCATCATCCTCATGGTTTTTCCCTCCTGCTCTGGCCAAGCAGGATCCCAGTGGAAACCAGTAACATGGAACTGCAGCAGCATCCCGTTTTACAGGGTGTTCACCGTGCCCTCCAGGGCCCCGCTCTTCACACACGGGCCTAGTGAATGCTGCTGGCAGATGGAGTGGCCGAAAGGAGATTCTGGCAGAGCTCTCCAGCCCATCTTTTCTAGGCTACAAGCGGAGAAAGTACTCACAACCCAAGGAGGAGAGAGAGAAGGCTGGGTTTGGTTACCATTGGCTTACTTTTGATAGTAGCACATGATTTTTGTTTACCCATCAACCTAACCTACTTGGAGGCTCAAGTAAAAATAAGGGGTGTCTAACACTATGCCAGAGAATAATTTCAAAAGGTTAAAAATGATCTCATATAAATATCAAATGAACACGTGGCCAAAGATTTTATTCAACTCATTAGTGAATGAGGAAACCGGGAGAAGACTGGGTTCAAATGAGACTGTAGGAGGTAGGTATTTCTAACAGTTTAACGAAGGAATGTTAGGATAAGAGTTCTAGGTGGGATAAAAGTGGCCAATGCCCCACAGGGCCATATGCCACAACCTCTGGGCTTATCTTGTCCATGGGACAGAAATTATTTGTCTCTCTAACTGAACAAGAACCTAAAAATTAACCCCTGCTCCTAGTAAGCTGTCAAATAACCAAATCAACCAACCGCCAGTCAAAGGGGCAGGCCAGGCCGTGTGCCGGAGGGATACCCAGCATTGCGTGTCTGTTTCAAGCTCTGAATCATTTTCCTGGCACTCGGAAGAGGCTCTCGAAAGGCCGTGGGGAAGGTCCAACAGCACACTAGAAGGCTCTGCGGATCTTATGATGCAGGTGCCACTGTACCAAGGACAGAAGACCTGTCAGAGCAGGTATTCGTCCTGTAGTTTGGGAACCGTCACTGGATTTAGGTAAGGACAAGACTCAGAGAAGGAGGGCACAAAATGTCCCGGTGAACAGCAACGAGCGCAGAGGCCACGGCAACCTCAGGGAGCTGGACCCAGGTGACACTCCAGCTCCTCTGAGAATGTGAGCAGGGCCGTCACCAGCAGAGGCCCGTTTGGGAGGAGAATAGTCTTTCCATTGGCACCTGGGCCATTTCGTCCACAGACTGCAGAGCTCTCAGGGCGCCAGTGTCTTAGCAATGTCCTGTGACTGTCTTTATATAAGTGACAGCTATCAAAAATCTTATTTTATTCTTAATCCTCACCAGAGGATATTTTTTCCATTGCTTTTCAGAGAGAGTGAAAGGTGGTGGTGGCGGGGAGAGAGAAACATTGATGTGAGAGAGACACATCAACTGGTTACCTACAGCAGGTGCCCCAACCAGTGGGTGGGGAGCGAACTTAAAACCCAGGCAGGTGCCCCTGACAGGGAATTGAACCCAAGATCCTTGTGGGCCGAGGCTCCAAGCACTAAGCAACACTGGCCAGGGCAAAAATCTTAAATGGTTTTTCAATAAACTCTGCTCAAGAAAATATGCAAATATGTGATCCAAAACCATGTCTACGAAAAAACATTTTTAAATCTAAAAGCATTGTTATTTGAAGAGATAACAAATCAATGCAATCCCTTCTATTAAGTATGTGTGCCACATACTTTCTTGGCCCTGAGTTGTACTAACAGGAGACTACATTCTTCCTGCTTTCCAAAAGTTTATTATAGGGGAGATGTCTGCGCAAACATGTTTAATACAGGAAGTCTGAGTGAAGTAGGGGTGCACCTGGGGGAACACACGGGAAGGACGGGTGAGCAAGTCAGAGCAGAGGTCATGGAATAAGGGACATTTGAATTGGGCCTTGAAGAATTCAAAATTCATTTGACTGGAAAATTCTCTAAAAGGCATGACTATGAATCAATGAAGGTGAGGGGAGCTGTACAATTGTTTTCTCAAACTGATTCCATATGTATAAAAACATATGTGATACTATAAACAAAGACAAGTGAGAATTGAGATAAAAATTTTAAGAAAAGCAGATCCATGTTGTGGACAATTCACAAAAGAAATAGAAATGGTCAATGAACATCCACAATTATATTTGTTTAAAATTGATTTTAGAGAGAGGAAGGGAGAGAGAGAAACATCAGTTGGTTGCCTCCCATACGAACCCCAACAGGATGAAACCACAAACTGGACATGTGCCCTGACAGGGAATTGAACCCGTGACCTTTGGGTGTATGGACCACAACTATATCTGTTCCTAATAATAACCAAAGAAATGCAAAGTAAAATGAGATAAACGAGGTACCATTTCACACAGAGCAGCATGACAAAAATTAGAGAGACAGTTACTAAGGATTTAAACTGGCCCAAGCTTTCTTTAGAACTGCATTTCCATGGTGAAGAGTTTATCCCATGAAAATAATTAGACAATAGCGCAAAGATCCTATCTATATGAATGTCATTAAAACACTTCAAATAAAACACTTCAAACAATTTTTAAAAGGGAAGAGCAAATAAAGAAATATCCAACAAATGAAGATTGCTTAGATACATTATGAGTCCAGGAAATACCATGTGGCATTAAAAACTGTAATGAGCCCTAACTAGTTTGGCTCAGTGGATAGAGCATCAACCCAGGGACTAAAGGTTCCCAGGTTTGATTACAGTCAAGGGCACATGCCCAGGTGGTGGGTTCATCCCCAGTAGGAGGTGTGCAAGAGGTAGCCTATCAGTGATTCTCTCTCATCACTGATGTTTCTATCTCTTTCTCTCCCTCTCCCTTCCTCTCTGAAATCAATAAAAAAAATATTAAAAAAACAAAACAAAACTGTAATGACATAAAATTTAATGGTGTGAAAAAAATTACAAAATAGTAAGTGAGAAAAAAAAAGCACGTTATAAAAATCAGTATGGTCCCAGTTTTTATTTCAAAAAACAAAAGAAAAAGAAGGTTCTTTATTTTCCTGGGTTTTTTTTTTGCAGATTATACCTCTGGGTCTCATCTTCAACATTTAACATTCCTCTAATTCTAAGACAATACTTTTTTCTTATGAGGAACTCTGGAATTAGTGAAATACATACATACTAGAGGCCCAGTGCATGACATTTGTGCACTGGGTTCGGGTAGGGGGGCCCTCAGCCCGGCCTGAGCCCTCTCGCAGTCCGGGACATCCCCCAAGGGGTCCTCAGCACTGTTGTGGAGGGTGAGGCTCCCGCCACTCCCGCTGCGCTCACCAGCTGTGAGCCGGGCTTCTGGCTGAGCAGTGCTCTCCCTGTGGGAGCACACTGACCACCAGGGGACAGCTCCTGCATTGAGTGTCTGCCCCCTGGTGATCAGTGTAGTTCATAGGGACCGGTCATTCTGCAGTTTGGTTGATTTGCATATTAGTGTTTTATTATATAGTATAGCTATTATAATGCTTAAAATCTTTTTTTTAAAGAATAGTTTATTGATTTTTAGAGAGAGAGAGAAGAGAGAAACATTGATATGAGAGTCCAACATTCTTCAGCTGCCTCCTGCATGCCCTCCCATTGTCCCACTGGGGACTGAGCCTGGCAACTTGGGTGTGTACCCTGACCAGGAATGGAACCAGCAACCTTTCCAAACAGATAGATAATATTCCAAACAATTGAGCCACACGGGCCAGGGAAAAAGTATAATCTTAATGGTAATAGCCAATCATCTCCTTGAAGCATCCAGAATAGTCCCTGCTGCTGTAACTGGCCCATTTTCCTTCCAGATTGCCCTCACTTCCTGCCCAGCATTTTGGCTAGCCTGGGAGGTCTGAGCCCTTCACTGCCTTGCCCTTGTTGGGCCCTGGCTGCTTCAATTGCTCATGCAAAGTTATCTATGGCAGAGAAGTACCACAATATATCTTCATTTGATCAAAGAAAGTACAGCTCTTCATTGTGCACAAGAAAAGCCTACCTCCCACCCATACCAAATCTTATTAGGGTACACTGCTCCCAGACACAGACTCTTTTGAGTCACTCCCCTACACACACACACACACACACACACACACACACACACACACACACAGCACCGTGGGGGCAGGGAGTAAGGACCAATTTGAAATACTGGTGTCTGGGAGGATTCCTTTCAGCACAGAACCATCCGCCTGCACAGGGTGTCATGTGTTCCCCTCTGTCATTCTGCAGGCTGCCGGTTCCATTCCCGGTCAGGGTGAGGTATCTTATACACTGGGTCCTCACTTCTTTTTCTTTTTTTAAATTTTTTATTGATTTTTTTTAGGGTGAAAGGAAGGGAGAGGGAGAGACAGAGAGAGTAACATGAAATGGTTGCCTCCCATTCTCTGACCTGGGACCGAACCCACAGCCTTTTGGTACACGGGACAACGCTCAACCAATCGAGCCACACCAGCCAGGGTTCTGCTTCCAATGCTCTAGCATCTTTGATTATTTTGAAAGACGTGTAACTTCTGAAGAACACCATTGAGTAGAGAGGCATCAATTAGAAACACTGCAGGCAATGGAGGCTTACTTCATCCAGACCACCAAGTGGCAAGGACTGTGACCTTCCCATGCCCCCATCTGTCTGTCCATCCATCCATCCATCCACCCAATAATGAAAATATTCAAGATTTGTTAATACCATTTTGGGAAATGTCAATCTGCTCCAAAACACATTTTCTCTGCATTTCCCGAGTTCTTGGTAATGAGAAAGCACTTACCTAGCATGACCGTGTAGCTGGTCTCAGAGGCGGAGTTTACACAACTCTAAGGATGAGGCATGAAGATTTCCATGCTTACTTCTGACAGATGAGCTTTTCCGCTTCAAATGAAAGAAAGAGACAGTCAAGGTAAATTAATGTTTGAAGTTAATGTGATTGTTTCCCTAACTTGTAGGTTGAGCCTCCTTCCTGATGTTACCAATCAACTAATTCTGCTCATTTATTACATTCTATTATGTACTAATTATATTTAGACTTAACTTATAGATCTTATTAAGAAATGCATTCCTGCCCAGCTGGCATGGCTCAGTGGTTGAGCATCGGGGCAAGTGTGGGAGGCAACCAATCTCTCTCTGTCTCTTCTCCTCCCCTTTACTCTCTTTAAAAATTAATGGAAAAGAAATACCTTTGGGCACGACCAGCATAGCTCAGTGGTTGAATACTGACCTATGAACTAGGAGGTCGACATGTGATTCCTGGTCAGGGCACATGCCCAGGTTGTGGGCTCAAAACCCAGTGGGGGGAGCATGCAGGAGGCAGCCTATCATTGATTTTCTCTCATCATTGATGTTTCTCTCTCTCTCTCCCTCTCTGAAATCAATAAAAAATATTATTTAAAAATTTTTCTTTTGAAAGAGAGAAAATATATAAACAAATAGAAGAATATACCATGTTCATGGATTGGTAGAATCAACATCATTAAAATGTCCACACTACCCAAGGCAATCTGCAGAGTCAATGTAATCTCTATTAAAATACCAACAGCATATTTCACAGAGCTAGAACAAATACTCCAAAAATGTATATGGAATCAAAAAGAACTCGAATAGCTGCAGCAATTTTGAGAAAGCTAAAACAAAATTGGAGGAATCACAATACCAGATTTCAAGTTATACTACAAAACCACCATAATCAAAACAGCCCGATACTGGCACAAGAACAGGCATATAGATCAATGGAACAAAACAGAGAACACAGAAATAGACCCAAGCCATTACACTCAATTGATATTTGACAAAGGAGGCAAGAGCATACAATGGTGTTGGGAAAATTGGACAGATACAGGGAAAAAAAATGAAACTAGGCCACCAACTTACACCATACTTAAGAATAAACTCAAAATGGATAAAAGACTTAAATGTAAGTTGGAAAACCATAAAAGAAGAAAACATAGGCAGCAAAATCTCAGACATTTCTCGTAGCAATATGTTTACTGATACATCTCCTACTTAAGGCAAAGGAAACTAAGAAGAAAATAACATATGGGACTAAATCAAAATAAAAAGCTTCTGCACAGCAAAAGAAACCACCAACAAAACAAAATGGGAGCCCACTGTATGGGAGAACATATTTAGCAATGATACATCTGATAAAAGGTTAACATCCAAAACATATAAGGAACTCATACACCTTAACAAAAGGAAGACAAACAATCCAAATTAAAAATGGGCAGAGGACCTAAATAGACACTTTTCCAAAGTGGGCATACAGATGGCCAAGAGACATGAAAAATGCTCGAAGTCACTGATCATCCAAGAGATGCAAATTAAAATGACAATAAGGTATCACCTCACACCTGTCAGAATGGCTACCATCAACAAATAACAAGGGTTGGTGAGGAAGTGGAAAAAAGGGAACCCTCGTGCACTGCTGATGAGAATGCAGACTGGTGCAGCCATTATGGAAAACAGTATGGAGTTTCCTCAAAAAATTAAATATGGAACTGCTATTGACCCAGTGATTCCAATTCTAGGAATATATCCTAAGAAACCTGAAACACCAATCAGAAAGAATGTATGCACCCCTATGTTCCTAGCAGCACAATTTACAATAGCTAAGATCTGGAAACAGTCCCAGTGCCCATCAGTAGACGAGTGGATAAAAAAGCTGTGGTACTCCGAAACCGATTTGGCTCAGTGGATAGAGCGTCGGCCTGCGGACTGAAAGGTCCCGGGTTCGATTCCGGTCAAGGGCATGTACCTGGGTTGTGGGCACTTCCCCGGTGGGGGATGTGCAGGAGGCAGCTGATCGATGTTTCTCTCTCATCGATGTTTCTAACTCTCTATCTCTCTCTCTTCCTCTCTGTAAAAAAAAAATCAATAAAATATATATATATATATATAAAAGCTGTGGTACATTTACACCATGGAATACTATGCAGCAGTAAAAAAGAAGGATCTCTTACCCTTTGAGACAGTATGGAGGGAGCTGGAGAGTATCATGCTAAGTGAAATAAGTCCGTCAGAGAAAGACAAGTATCCCATGATCACACTTACATGTGGAATGTAAGTAACAAAATAAACTGGATCCAGAGACATGGAAGCATGGAACAGAGTTCAGAATGTCAGTGGGAAGGTAAGGGAGGGTGGGTGTATGGGAGGTAATCAACCAAAGATCTTGTATGCACATATGCATAACCCATGGACACAGCAACAGGGTGCTGAAGGTCCTGGAGGTGGGGGGCGGGGGGCTGGATGGGGTCAATGGGGGGGGGAAAATGGGGTCATATGTAATACTTTCAACAATAAAGAATTCTTTTAAAAAACAACAACAGCCCTAACCGGTTTGGCTAAGTGGATAGAGCGTCGGCTATGGACTGAAGGGTCCCAGGTTCGATTCTGGTCAAGGGCATGTACCTTGGTTGCGGGCATATTCCCAGTAGGGGGTGTGCTGGAGGCAGCTGATCAATGTCTCTCTCTCATCGATGTTTCTAACTCTCTATCCCTCTCTCTTCCTCTCTGTAAAAAAATCAATAAAATATATTTTTTTAAAAAATTTAATAAACAACAACAAAAAAGTTGCAGTAAATACACATAACATAAAATTTACCACATTTGCCATTTTTAACTGCGTATTTAGGAGCATTCAGTACATTCACACTGCTGTGCAACCAGCGTACAGACTGCATTCTGCAACACTGAAACTGTCCCCATTCAAAAACGCCCCTCCCCTCCTCCCTCCAGCCCCTGGCACCCACCCTTCTACTTTCCCCATAAATGGAATCATGTAGTGTTAATACAAGCTTTATTTTGCTTTAAAAAATGCGTGGTAGGTATCAAGTTGCTATGATACGTAGGTGTAGATCTCATTGGATATATTTAATAAATGATTTATTTTAAAACGTTAATGTCATAAGTCAATCCTTTTACCAACATCTAAATATCTGAATTAAAGTCTGAATGTTAATTCAAATGATGTAAGCTGATACATACACACATCATTTTCCAAATTAAGTTTTGGGAGTATATACGTAGAAAGAAAGCCCAGCGGTGCTAGTTCAGTCTTTTTGTCTTATACATAAGAGATTAAATGATTTGTATAGCCACACACCTCGTTGGCTAGAGTGCTTTGGAAATAATCTAAGACTCCTGACCCTAAGAGGTCCTTCCAGCTACAGATTCTGTTGTTCATAAATTTTATACATTTCAACTTTATGAAATATGCTTTCATTGATTTTTAGAGAGAGGAAGGGAGAGAGAAATATCAATCAGCTGTCTCCCACATGCCCCCCACTGGGCTTTGAGCCTGAAACCTGGGCATGTGCCCTGACCCAGAATTGAACCAGGAACCTCTCAGTGCATGGGATGATGCTCAACCGAGCCACACCAGCCAGGGCTACATTTCAATTTTAAACGCACTAGTCACACATAATCTTATGTGCAAATATTCTTGTATACTCAAGAATCTTTAGCAATTAAAAATATTCTGTATGTCTGGTATAAGTTAGATTTTTCTACAATGAACTCGAATAGATGAACATGTATTTGGTAATAGTGTTTTGTTTTAGGTAAGATGAAGTGTATCACCCTATAAGTGATACACTAATATGAACTCACAGAGGTAGGAGGGGCCTCGGAGGTTTTGTGTTCAGAAAAATACAGAAGAATAAGGCACAATGAAGGAAATTGCCCCAAATAGCCTTCAGAGAATTCTGAACCATATTTGAAATGAAAGACATAAATTATATGACTACCCATAAGTATTCCCTAATCTTTTTCAAAGAGATCCTTTAAGAAACTTCAAAATAAATGAATGGAATCTAATAATTTAAAACTCAAGTGCTGTTATTTCTACAGTATCTTGGATTATATGTTCATTTGCTCATTGGAAGAAAAATCACATTTTCATTTCTTATATTTTATTTATATTAGAGAGAGCACTTCAATATTAATTCAAATATCTATCCATTAAATGCAAAAATGTTAATATAATAATAAAAATGAAATTTAAATGAAAGCAAGGGAATATCACATTAAGGTTCCCATGGCAACTCTCACTACACTCCTCAGCCTCTGAATTGTAATATGGTCATTATTACAGACTCATACAAAATATTTAAAGATGTGTAGGTTAATTCATGTCAATTCAAGAGTTCTGCTGCAATGTATCAGGCTAAGAATATCCTAAATATTAACCCATACTCTTAATTTAGACATACCTACACAAAACAGATGCAAATTTCCTAAAATTTTAAAAAATATATCATCTTATGCCCTAACCGGTTTGGCTCAGTGGATAGAGCGTCAGCCTACGAACTCAAGGGTCCTAGGTTCAATTCCGGTCAAGGGCATATACCTTGGTTGCGGGCACATTCCCAGTAGGGAGTGTGCAGGAGGCAGCTGATTGATGTTTCTCTCTCATGGAGGTTTCTAACTCTCTATCACTCTCCCTTCCTCTCTGTAAAAAAAATCAATAAAATATATTTAAAATATATATATATATGTCATTTTTACATAATAATAGACAAACATGTAAATTGACCATCCCTCCGCTACAGCTTACCAGCCAATCAGTTGAGTATGCAAATCAACCCAACAAAGATGGCGGTTAATTTGCTTACGTAGGCACGAAGTGGCGGAGCAAAGACTGAAGGCTCCGGCCAGAGAAGTGAAGACTGAAGGCCTGGGTCCCGGGTGCCAGAGGAAAACCAGTGCTGGCAGCCAGGGGAAGGGAAGGCCTATTGCACGAATCTCTTTGTGCAACGGGCCTCTAGTATATAATAAAAGCCCAGTGATCGAAACAGCAGAACAACCAGAATGACCAGAGACCAGAACAACCACAGCCCTTCACCCTGGCCAGAAGACCCCCAGTGAGCAGTTAGGGGCAATCAGGGAGGCAGGCAGAGTAGTTAGGGGTGATCAGGCAGGCAGAGGAGGTTAGGGGCGATCAGGCAGGCAGAGACAGTTAAGGGTGATCAGGCAGAAAGGCAGAGGTGGTTAGGGGTGATAAGGCAGGCAGGTGAGTGGTTAGGGGTGATGAGGCAGGCAGGCAGAGGCAGTTAGGGACGATCAGGCAGGCAGAGGTGGTTAGGGGCGATGAGGCAGGCAGAGGTGGTTAGGGGCAATCAGGCAGGCAGGCAGGTGGTTAGGGGAGATCAGGCAGGCAGGCAGAGGGGCTAGGGGCGATGAGGCACGCAGGCAGAGGCAGTTAGGGGTGATCAGGCAGGCAGGCAAGTGGTTAGGGGTGATTAGGCAGGCAGGCAGAGGCAGTTAAGGGTGATCAGGCAGGCAGGTGAGTGGTTAGGGGCAATCAGGCAGGTAGAAGCAGTTAGGGGTGATCTGACAGGCAGACAGAGTGGTTAGGGATGATCAGGCAGGCAGGCAGAGTGGTTAGGGGCAACCAGGCAGGCAGAGGTGGTTAGGGGCAAACAGGCAGGCAGACAAGTGGTTAGGGGTGATCAGGCAGGCAGATAGAGGCAGTTAAGAGTGATCAGGAAGGTATGTGAATGCTTAGGGGCAATCAGGCAGGCAGGCTGAGTGGTTAGGGGTGATCAGGCAGGCAGACAGAGGCAGTTAAGGGTGATCAGGCAGGCAGGTGAGTGGTTAGGAGCTATCAGGCAGGCAGAGGCAGTTAGGGGCAATCTGACAGGCAGACAGAGTGGTTAGGAATGATCAGGCAGGCAGGCAGAGGGGTTAGGGGCAATCAGGCAGGCAGGCAGGCGAGTGGTTAGGGGTGATCAGGCAGGCAGGCAGAGGCAGTTAAGGGTGATCAGGCAAGTAGGCAAATGGTTAGGGGCAATCAGGAAGGCAGGCAGAGTGGGTAGGGGCGACCAAGCAGGCAGCCGAGTAGTTAGGAGCCAGCGGTCTTGGATTGTGAGAGGGATGTCCAACTGCTGGTTTAGGCCCGATCCACAGTGGGATTGGGCCTAAACCAGCAATTGGACATCCCCCAAGCGGTTGTGGATTTCAAGAGGGTGCAGGCCGGGCTGAGGGATCTCCCCCGCCACCCATGCACAGATTTCATGCACTGGGCCTCTAGTTAGTATTATAATTATTATTATAAAGTGTATTTTTATTGATTTCAGAAAGGAAGGGAAAGAGATAGATAGATACAACAATGATGAGAGGGAATCATTGACTGGCTGTCTCCTGCACACCCCTGACTGGAGATCAAGCCTGCAACCTGAACATGTGCCGTGACTGGAAATCAAACCTTGACCTCCTGGTTCATAGGTCGACGCTCAACCACTGAGCCATACTGGGTGGGCCAAACTTCCTAAATTTTAAATTTATTAGCACTGGCATGAATCACACCATTTTGCCATTCCCCAGATGGTTGAAATATGAACCTTATATTACTGACAAAGAAAAAAGTATGGTCACGTGCTTCTCTTTTTTAGCAAGAATTTGAAATTAAAGGTTACAAATGTTGCCAGATGTTAACTCATTATTCACACAAGTTAAAGGTTCAGAAACAGAGTTTTGTGGGAGAGGAAATGCTGCTGCCCAAGCTCTTCCTTTGTCACTGGCTCTGCTTCTTTCTACAACCTTCAGCAGTGTGTAATCAGAAAACTCAGAAAAGTAAACATCCTCTCTAATCTAACGGGACTCACTGCACTACTACAAAGCCACATGTATGAGGATTTAGAAAAAATATAATCTAAACTAGAGGCCCAATGCACGAAATTTGTGCAAGAGTAGGCCTTCCTTCCCCCGGCTGCTGGCACTGGCTTCCCTCTGGCACCCGGGACCGGGCTTCCCTCCGGCACCTGGGACCGGGCTTCCCTCCGACTGCCGACAGGCACCTGGGACCCGGGCTTCCCTCACACTACTGATTGATGGGGGGTGGGGGGACTCTGCAGAGGGTGTCAACAGCCGGAGCTGCCTCAGCCCTAGCAGCCCTGGCTGCCTCGGTCCTCTCAGCCCTGGCTACCTCGCGGCTCTGCAGCCCCACACCCCACCCACTGGTCATTCTGGAAGGTTGTTTCACCGTCTGGTCTAATTAGCATATTAGCTCTTTATTATATAGGATAGAGGCCCAGTGCACAAAATTCATGCACTTGTGGGGTAGTCCCTCAGCCCGGCCTGTGCCCTCTCGCAGTCCAGGAGCCCTCAGGAGATGTCCAACTGATGGCTTAGGCCTGCTTCCCACGGGGAACGGGCCTAAGCCACCAGTCGGACATCCTTAGCGCTACCATGGAGGTGGGAGAGGCTCTCACCACTGCCACTGCACTCGCCAACCGTGAGTCGGGCTTCTGCCTGAACGGCACTCCCCCTATCGGAGTGCACTGACCACCAGGGGGCAACTCCTGCATTGAGCATCTGCCCCATGGTGGTCAGTGCGCATCATAGCGACTGGTCGTTCCGCCATTTGGTTGATTTTCATATTAGCCTTTTATTATATAGGATTGTTTTTGAGATAGTCTTTTGTCTTCTTCTGTTTATTTCTTATGTATGTACTGTTTTATACTTGCTTTGTTTCCTCATCAATATATACCAATCTAATCATTCTCAAAGCTCTACACCATAGTTGGTTTAAACAACCCCTATTGGACATCTAATCTAATAAAAGAGAAACATGGTAATTGGTGTACGACCGCTACCCTTCCCATTGGCTAATCAGGGAGATATGCAAATTAACTGTCAGCCAAGATGGCGGCTGGCAGCCAGGCAGCTTGAAACTAACATGAGGCTTGCTTGCTTCAGTGACGGAGGAAACCAACGTTCCCCACCTGCCTTGCAGGCCTCTGAGCCTGCGGTTTGAAACCTTTTAACAAATATAGAAGCTAAAAAAAACACACCCAGAAACCAGCTTTCAGCGAGCTGGGATCTCAGAGCTGGAGTCAGAGCTGGAGTTATACAATGTTTCGATTACCTATTTTCAGCAGCGGAGGCCTAAGAGCTGGAGCCTCAGAGCTAAAGCTGGCCCAGAATTAAAAAAAAAGAAAAGAAAAGAAGGAGCGGTTGGGAGCTTCCGTCACCCCCAGCCTGAAAACAGCCCTCAGCCCCTCACCCAGAATGGCCAGGCACCCCAGTGGGGTCCCCCACCCTGAAGGGTGTGTGACCAGCTGCAAACAGCCCTCAGCCCCTCACCCAGACTGGCCAGGCACCCCAGTGGGGACCCCAACCCTGAAGGGTGTGTGACCAGCTGCAAACAGCCATCATCCCCTCACCCAGGCTGGCCAGGCACCCCAGTGGGGACCCCCACCCTGATCCAGGACACCCTTCAGGGCAAACCAGCCAGCCCCACCCATGCACCAGGTCTCTATCCTATACAGTAAAAGGGTAATATGCCTCCCAGCACCGGGATCAGCGTGACAGGGGGCAGCCTCCAAACCACCTGATCGCCCTGTGGCTCTGTGTGTGACAGGGGGTGGGGCCACAACCTCCTGATCAGCCCTGCTCTGTGCCTGATACGGGGGAGCTCCCCAACCTCTGATCACCCTATGGCTCTGTGCGTGACAAGGTGCAGCGCCCCAACCCCCTGATCGGCCCTGCTCTATGTGTGACAGGGTAGAGCCATAACCTCCCCATCGGCCCTGCCCTGAGTGTGACAGTGGCAGCGCCGCAACCCCCTGATCGGCCCTGCTCTGTGGGTGATAGAGGGAGGCGCCCCAACCCCCTGATCCGCCCTGCTCTGTGTGTGACAGGGGGCGGTGCCCCAACTCCCCTATTGGCCCTACTCTCTGAGTGACAGGGGGGAGCTCCTCAACCCCCTAATGGGCCCTGCTCTGTGCGTGACAGGGGCAGCGCCCCAACCCCCGATTGGCCCTGCTCTGTGGGTGACAGGGGGTGGCGCCGCAACCTCCCCATCAACCCTGCCTTGAGTGTGACAGGGGGCGGTGCCCCAACCCCCCAATCGGCCCTACCCTGAGCGTGACTGGGGGTGGCATCGCAACCTCCCGATCCGCCCTGCTCTGTGCATGACAGGGGGCGGTGCCCCAACTCCCCAATCGGCCCTGCTCTGAGCCCAACCATGGGCTGCACCTAGGGATTGGGCCTGCCCTCTGCCACCCGGGAGCAGGCCTAAGCCAGGAGGTCGTTATCTCCCGAGGGGTCCCAGACTGCAAGAGGGCACAGGCCAGGCTGAGGGACCCCCCCTTCCCCCGAGTGCACAAATTTTTATGCACCGGGCCTCTAGTCTATAATAATAAAAGTGTAATATGCTAATTAGACTAGGCATCCTTCTGGACGACCTTCCGGATGAAGCCGGGGCTGGGAGGGCCAAGGCAGCTGGGGCTGTGAGGGCTGAACCCCTTGCACGAATTTCATGCATCAGGCCTCTAGTGTGTATAGAAGTATAAATAGTCTAGAAAGATATACTCCAAATATTACTGGTAGAGATCACTGGATGGTGAGATAATGACTGAATTGTTCTTTTATTTATTTATTTTAATGTATTTTTATTAATTTCAGGGAGGAAGGAAGAGGGAGACAGAGATAGAAACATCAATGATGAGAGAGAATCACTGATTGACTGCCTCCTGTACGATCTGAGCCCACGACCTGGGCATGTGTCCTTAACTGGAATCGAACCTGGGACCCTTTAGTGTACAGGTTGATGCTCTACCCACTGAGCCATACCAGCTAGGGCTTGTTTATATTTTTGAACAAGTGAATATAATTAGAAAAATCAAGTATAACATGTAAAGTAAGTACTTACTACCTGTTGTTAGAGGTGTGAAGATGTTTATACTCTCTTCCACTGAAGGTAGGACTGAAAGTTGGTATAAACCTTCTTCTGATAACACCTGATAATATGAAAAAATTGCAGCAAATCTACTTCTAAAAATCTATTTTTTAAAAATAATTGGGTCCTGGCAGGGTAGCTCAGTTGCTTAGAACATCATCCCAATATGCCAAGGTTGCAGGTTTGATCCCTGGTCAGGGCACATAAAGTAGTCAACTAATGAATACATTAATAAGTGGAACAATAAATTGATGTCTCTCTCTCTCTTTCAAATAAAATATAATAATAACTAGAGGCCCGTTGCACGAAGAGATTTGTGCAATAGGCCTTCCCTTCCCCTGGCTGCCGGCACCAGTTTTCCTCCGGCACCCGGGACCCAGGCCTTCGCTCCGGCCGGAGCCGCCTTCAAGCCTTTGCTGCTCCAGCCAGAGCCGCCTTCAAGCCTTCGCTGCTCCAGCCGGAGCCGCCTTCAAGCCTTCGCTGCTCCGGCTGGAGCCACCTTTAGTCTTCGCTCCGCCACTTCACCTCTACCTATGCAAATTAACCGCCATCTTTGTTGGCGGTTAATTTGCATATCTTGCTGATTAGCCCATGGGAGGCGTAGCGAAGGTATGGTCAATTACCATGTGTGTCTATTATTAGATAGGATGATAATAATAATAATAATAATAAAATAAATCGTGGAAAGGAAGCATTTCAGATCTTGCTCCCTGGCATAAGTAGTCAGTTCGGCTCAAATAAACTCCTATAAAAATTTTAAAAATATGTATTCGTGGAGTCCTAGCTGGTTTGGCTCAGTGGATAGAATGTCAGCCTGGGGACTGAAGGGAACCAGGTTCGATTCTGGTCAAGTGCACATGCCCAGCTTATGGGCTCCATCCCCAGTAGGGGGTGTGCAGGAGGCAGCCAATCATTGATTTTTCTCTCATTGATGTTTCTCTCTCTCTCTCCCTTCTTCCCTGAAATCAATAAAAATATATCTTAAAAAATATATTCATGGAAATTGGAAACCACTTAAAATTTTAAGAATATTAACTACTTACATGTCTGTAAGAGTGAATACTATATAGCCATTAAATATCACACTGTAGACTATATTTGCAGGAAAATACTAATGATAACATGTGAATCAGGATGCTTTTAGCTGCCATAGATATGTTTGACTCAGTTTAACCTATAAAATTTCTAGATAACTACAGCATTTGAACAAACTCATTTACCTTTAATTCCTCCTGAAACCTGACTAGAATGATAGAAATGGGGGGAGAAGTGCAAACCCATAAAGACAAAGAAAGGAAGACATGAGACAAGAGCAACACGTTTGAAGGTAGAAAGCTGGTGGATGGGGTAGGTCTGTGACCTATTGGAAGAGATGACCCGGAAACCCAAGTGGGCAGGCGAGAGGCAAGCTGGTTTGCCCATCAGTGATCAGAGAAAGTTCAGAACTGAGCACATTGGAAAAGTGGGGTTGCAGTATGAGCATTTAAATGAGAATGAGAAAAACCAGGTCCCCCTAGGGATCTGAAACCTACTTGAGGTTTTTAGCTACTGTTCTTCCCATGTCCAGAAATCAAACTTGTACAAAATGTGGAGGTCGGAGCACCCTATTTGTATATGTTAAGATATTGTAATACAAGTTATGAGGTATATTAAAAATGAACCTTAATTGATTAGAACATCCTCAAATCTCATTCTGCTGCCCCCTTTATAATTTTAACATATATTAAGTTTTACTTGGTTTTGAACCTTATTTTAAAAAGAATCTCCATATAAAAAATCATAAGTGAACACTCATAGCAGCATTATTCATGATAGCCCCAAATTGGAAACCCAAATGTCCATTAACTGATTTTTAAAAAGTGTTATATTCCCACAATGGAATATTACATGGCAATAAAAAATGACAAAGTAGTAATATATGCTGCAATATGGAGGAATATTGAAAACATTATGTTAAGTGAAGGAAGCCAGTCACAGAGGACCACATTGTAGGATTCTTTCTATCTATCTATCTATTTATTTATCTATCTATCTATCTATCTATCTATTTATTGTTTTATTGCTTAGTAGGATTCTATTTATATAATACTAGAGGCCCAGTGCACGAAATTCCTGCACTTGGCAGGGGGAAGTGGGGGGTCCCTCAGCCTGGCCTGTGCCCTCACAGTCCAGGAGCCCTTGGGGGATGTCTGACTGATGGCTCGGTCCCGCTCTTCACAAGGAGTGGGCCTAAGCCAGCCGTTGGACATCCTTAGCACTGCCACAGGGTTGAAACCTGTGAGTCCGGCTCAGGGCTTCTGGCTGAGTGGTGCTCCTCCTGTGGGAGCACACTGTGACCACCAGGGAGAAGCTCCTGCATTGAGCATCTGACCCCTGGTGGTCAGTGCACATCATAGCGACCAGTCGTTCCGCTGTTTGGTCGATTTGCATATTAGCCTTTTATTATATAGGATGTCCAGAACAGGCAAATGCATAGAGACAGAAAGATTAGTGGTTGCTAAGGGCTGGAGACAGAGGGGTATGAGGAATGGGGACTGCCTACTAGTGGGTATAGGGTTACTTTTGGGGATGATGAAAAATTCCTGAAACTAAATAGTTGCACAATTCTGAATATACTAAAACCACCAAAGAGTATATTTTCTTTTCCTTTTTTTTAAATCCTCACCTGGGGATATTTTTCCATTGATTTTTAGAGAGAGTGGAAGGAAGGGGGAGAGAGAGAAACATCAATGTGAGAGAAACATTGATGTGAGACACATTGATTGGTTGCCTCCTGCATGCAACCCAACCAGAGGCTGGGGGAATGAGCCTGCAACCAATGTACATGCCCTTGACCAGAATCAAACCCAGGACCCTTCAGTCTGCAGGCCAACACTCTATTCACTGAGCCAAACCGCCAGGGCCCCCTTTTTTTTTAATCCTCACCCAGTGATATTTTTTTCCCATTGATTTTTTAGAAAGAGTGAAAGGGAGGGAGGAGGAAGAGGGAGAGAGCGAGAGAAACATCAATGTAAGAGAGACACATTAATTGGTTGCCTCCCACTTGCTCTCCAACTGAGGCCAGGGCTGAAACCTGAGACCAAAGTATGTGCCCTTGTGTGGAATTGAACCCACAACTCTCGGTCCATGGGCTGACACTCAACCACTGAGCCAAACTGGCCAGGCCCAAAGAGTATATTTTCATTGTCATTAATTTTTGACCGCTTTAATAACAAATGCCTTGGAGAGGGCCTCTTTGGATTGAGGTAACTAGGTGTTCTGTTTGCTTCTTGGATTTGAGGAACTAGTTCTTCCCATAGGTTTGGGGAGTTCTTATCCACTATTTGTTTGAATAGACTCTCGGTTCCATGATCCCTCTACTCCTCCAGAATGCCAATATTCTAATATTACTTTTTCTGATGGAGTCAGAGAGTTCTCATAGAGCTCTTTCATTTTTCTTTATGCTCAGGTCTCTCCCTTTTTCCCTCAGTTATTTCTGGATTCCTATCTTTCATATCACTAATTCTTTCCTCAATCTGATTAGCTCTGTTTTCTGTGCTCAGTAGTTCACTCTTAAACTCCTTAATTACATGCTTCATTTCCAGTATTTCTGATTGGTTCTTTTTAAAAGTTTTAATTTCTTTGGTAAAGTACTCATCTTGTTCATTGATTTGTTTCTGAGTGCATTCAATTGCCTATCTGTATTTTCTCATATCTTGTTGAGTAGTTTCAGAACTGCAATCTTGAAATCTTGGTTATTTATATCACATATTTCCTTGTGTTCCAACTTGCTTTCTGGAGATTTTCATTGTCTTTCTGGTCATCCTTATTACTGTGGTTATTCATGGTATCTACTGTCCTCTATTGCCTACCCATTTATCTCTGATGAGGTTTTTCTACTATTTTCTAGTAGATGGTGCTGAATTGCAAGATATTTTTTTACCTCTGCGCTCTTCCAGGCTTGAACCTCCTTAGCTTCCATGAAATAGTACAGCTGTGCTGCTTGGGGGTGGGGTTTGTTTTGCCCCCATCCTAATGGTGACCCTTGACCTCAATGGGGTACTACCCCAAGCATCCCTCCTGGGGGTCAGCCACAGAGGGAAACAGCAGTTTTACTGCAATAGCTCTTGGTTTTCAGATAGTATGCTCCTGGACCCAACTCCAAGGGCAACAGGAGGCGAGTTTTGGGAGTACAAGTGGTGGCAGGGCTCTGTGGTTCCATTTTCTTGTCTGAAACAACACCGCTGACCTGACAGTAGAGAACTGTGCCGGGAGCCGGTCCATGCTTGCTGTTTCAAGGGACCTGGCATATATGGCATACTGTTCTTAATGTGTTTGCTCACCTTCTTGGCACTATATGCTTTAACTAAGGTCTCTGAGAAAGGTTGTTTCCCCAGGTAGGGATTTTCCCCTGAAGTTAGGGAGGGAATAAAACCTCTCAACTAAGTGCCAGGCGGGTAATCACTTTAACTATGAACAATCGTGCTTAAGCTACTTAATCTTTACTCCCTGGAATGGAGATAAGAAACGCCCTAACCTTTGTAATAGAGATTGATAGGATTGAATCAACTGGTATAAATACAGATGTAACAAGACAGCAAGAGACAGAGAGAGAGACAGAAATTGGCACAGAACCTACACAGAACGTTCTCTAGAGACAGAAGAACTTCGCTGGAGAGAACATGGCAAAAGATCCTGGACAGAAACTGGCCTCAGAACCTAGAGACAGAACCTAGCGAGAGAACATGGCAAAAGATCCTGGGCTGAACCTGACTACAGAAATTGGCAAGAGAACCTGACTAGAACCTGGTGACTGAACCTGGCTGGAGAACTTAGCGAGGGAACATGGCTACTGAACCTGGCTAAAGAACCTGGACAGAACCTGGTTGGAGAACCTAGCGAGGGCACATGGCCACAGAACCTGGCTGGAGAACCTAGCAAGAGAACATGGACACAGGACCTGGCTGGAGACCCTGACAAGAGAACCCGGCTATGATGATCACCTGGACGCTGTCACCGTGTCATTCCTTCTTCGCCGACTCCGTCCACGCCTTTGGGGACCCCTGGACCCGCTGGGGTTGGACCCCGGCAGAACTGCACAGCAGAACCCCGTGTTCTGACGGGTGTCTGCTGACAGACACTGTTTGCTACCTTGCTGCTCTTCCTGCTGGGCAGGCCCTCCCCCCACCCCCCGACCCCCATATACTCTCTGTTACGCCCAGCTGAAGGAAGGCCTGCTACCGCGGCTTTCTCTTGGCTGTCTGTGCTTTCCTCCCTTCTCGTCTCCCTGTTCACTCCCAGTTGCCCATCTTTAGATGTTTCAATGCACAGGGTCTCTCAGGCATGCATCCGTGTTGAGCAGAGATTTCTTTCTTGAATTATAGTTGGTTACCTAGTTGAAATTTCAGGGAGAGAGGACATGGAGCTCTCTCACCCTGCCATTCCTCTGACATCTGAGTATATTTTCAATGGGTGACTTTTATGGTATATGAATTACATCTCAAAGCTATCCAAAACTGGTGTGATAGAGGACAAATTCTTTGACAGTATCTTTTAAGAAAACTTGACATCGTTTCTGAGATTTATCTAACGTTTATGCCTCTTGCAGTAGTACATTCATCTTCCACACTGTCCAGTGCTTCACCCTATGAATAGGCTACTGTTTGTTCATTCATCCATTATATGGTGAGTACATGTGTTAGCTGATTCTGGCTTTCGCTGTTAAAACTGCTAATATAAACATAGTTATACCTCTCTCGTGGTGCATATAAACAAGAATTTCTCAAGGATATATACCAGATTAAAGGGTACCCCTGTGTTTAACTTTATAAAACCACTAGAGGCCCGGTGCACGAAATTCATGCACGGGTAGGGTCCTAGGCCTGGCCTGTAATCAGGGCCGTCCAGGGCCTTCCTTCCCCCGGCTGCTGGCTGGGGATTTTCTTCATTCCACGCTGCCCCCTGGTGGTTAGCGCACATCATAGGAAGTGTATGAACTCCCAGTCAGTCGAACTCCAGAAGGGACAATTTGCATATTAGCCTTTTATTATATACTAGAGGCCCGGTGCACAAAAATTTGTGCACTCGGGGGGGGGGCGGGGGGGGGTCCCTCAGCCCGGCCTGTGCCCTCTCGCAGTCTGGGACCCCTCGGGAGATAATGACCTGCTGGTTTAGGCCTGCTCCAGGTGGCAGAGGGCAGGCCCAATCCCTAGGTGCAGCCCCTGGTCGGGCTCAGAGCAGGGCCAATTGGGGAGTTGGGGCGCCGCCCCCTGTCATGCACAGAGCAGGGCAGATTGGGAGGTTGCGATGCCACCCCCAGTCACGCTCAGGGTAGGGCCGATTGGGGTGTTGCGGCGCCACCCCCTGTCACGCACAGAGCAGGGCCCATCAGGGGGGTTGGGGCTCCGTACCCTGTCACACACAGAGCAGGGCCAATCAGGGGGTTGGGGAGCTCCCCCCTGTCACGCACAGAGCAGGGCCAATCAGGGGGTTGAGGAGCTCCCCCCTGTCACTCAGAGAGTAGGGCCGATAGGGGAGTTGGGGCACCGCCCCCTGTCACACACAGAGCAGGGTGGATCAGGGGGTTGGGGCGCTGCCCTCTATCACCCACAGAGCAGGGCCGATCAGGGGGTTGGGGCGCTGCCACTGTCACACTCAGGGCAGGGCCGATGGGGAGGTTATGGCTCTACCCCATCACACACAGAGCAGGGCCCGTGGGGTGGGGGTTGGGGCGCCACCCGGATCAGGGTGGGGGTCCCCACTGGGGTGCCTGGCCAGCCTGGGTGAGGGGATGATGGCTGTTTGCAGCTGGTCACACACCCTTCAGGGTGGGGGTCCCCACTGGGGTGCCTGGCCAGTCTGGGTGAGGGGCTGAGGGCTATTTCCAGGCTGGCGGGTGATGGAAGCTCCCAACCGCTCTTTTTTCTTTTCTTTTTTTAATTCTGGGCCAGCTTTAGCTCTGAGGCTCCAGCTCTCAGGCCTCCGCTGCTGAAAGCAGGTATCTGGTTTGTTTGGGTTCTATAATCGAAACAAATGTATAACTCCAGCTCTGAGATCCCGATTCGCTGAAAGCAAGTTTCTGGGGTTTTGTTTAGCTTCTATATTTGTTACGTTTCAAACTGCAGGCTCAGAGGTCGGCAAGGCAGGTGGGGAACGTTGGTTTCCTCCGTCACTGAAGCAAGCAAGCCTCATGTTAGTTTCAAGCTGCCTGGCTGCTGGCCACCATCTTGGCTGGCAGTTAATTTGCATATCTCCCTGATTAGCCAATGGTAAGTGTAGCGGTCGTATGCTAATTACCATGTTTCTCTTTTATAAGATAGGAGGATACCCAGTTAGTTTCTCAAGTGGTGTACCATTATGGCGTTACGTCCCCAGCACTAAGTTCACTTTGTTGCACTCTTCTTCAGTACCTGGTATTGTCCTCCTTTAAGGTTCTGTCATCCAAGACAAAATGACATCTTATTGAGATCTTAATTTGTACTTCCATTTGCAAGGAGATTGAACCTCATTTCATGGTTTTTGACCATTTCTGTTTCTTCTGTGAAAGGTCTCCAAATATTCTGTCCATTTTTCTATTCATTAATTTCTCCTATGGATTTATGTTTTCATATAAATAACCACACACCATATATAATTATATATAGTTTGTTTTAGGTAGTAAACATTTGTTCACATGAACTGCAAATGTATTTTCAGTTTTGTAGCTTATTTGTTCAATTTTATATTATCTTTTGATGAACAAAAATTCGAAGTTTTAATATGGTCACATTTATGCTTTTTTCATTATGATTATTTTTTGTGTGTGTTTGAAGTACTTCCCTACCCTGAACCCAAATATATTCTCATATATAGTCTTTTATAGTTTTTAATGTTTTGCTTTTACATGTATGTCTTTAACCAGTGGAATATATTTTAAAATCCTACATAATAAAAGCCGAATATGCTAAGTGTCCAATTGTTTGCTCGACCATTCGACCAGTCGCTACGATGTGCACTGACCACCGGGGGGCAGACACTCCGACTGGTAGGTTAGCTTGTTGCTGGGGTCTGGCTGATTGGGACTGGGCAAGACGGGCCAGACACGCCCTGGAGCCCTGCCACGATCCCTCCCCGGCCCTGATCATGCACTGATGGCGTCCCTCAGCCTGGCCTGCACCCTCTCGCAATCTGGGACCCCTTGGGGGATGTTGGAGAGTTGGTTTTGGCCCAACCACTGCAGGCCAGGCCAAGAGACCCCACTGGTGCACGAATCAGTGCACTGGGCCTCTAGTATATATATATTAAGTAAAGACCCAGTTTCATCCCCCCCCCCCCCATTTAATGTGCTCCATCCCTGATGAAATGACATGAATAGCTTGTCCATTTGCTACTTTTAACATACATATGTGGGTTTGTTCTGGCACTCTACATTCTGTTCTGCTTATTGCTGTACCAATATACACTACCATAATTAACACATTGTTTGCGGGTAGTTTTTATTGCACGCTAACAGGTGGTGCAGGCCATTTTTGCTAATTTTTTGCGCATATGGCAACGTTCAGTAAAATTACGATAACTTTAGTTTATGTATTTATACGTTACCCACATTCTACCGCTAGTCTATAAAAAATGTATTAATACGTGTCCCACGCTCTACTACCAGTCAACGTAAAACGTATAAGTAAAACGTATAAATACGTTTCCCGCATACAATGTGTTAAAACAGCTACATATCTTTTCATATAACAGGTAAGTCTCCCTGACTTGGTCTCCTTTGAGAACACAGAGCAGCCTTAAGGCGTCCTGCTCAGACCTCCCTTTGAAAACGAATTCGCCACAACGGGTGGAGTTCCTTCACAGCCTCCAGTTTATTTCATCTTCTGGATCTGTCATGGCATTTGGGCAGAGGTAATGCTTTTTGTAGGCAGCTAACCAATATTCGAGCAAGGCAGGGGTGGTAGGCCTGGCCATTTCTGCCCACTGTGGGAACCTCCACACAGTCTTTGCCCTGGATTTTGCTGTTGGTCAGGCCAAGATTTTCTTTCTTTTTTTTTTTTTTAAATATATTTTATTGATTTTTTACAGAGAGGAAGGGAGAGAGATAGAAAGTTAGAAACATCAATGAGAGAGAAACATCGATCAGCTGCCTCCTGCACATCTCCTACTGGGGATATGCCCGCAACCCAGGTGCATGCCCTTGACCGGAATCAAACCTGGGACCTTTCAGTCCGCAGGCCGACGCTCTATCCACTGAGCCAAACCGGTTTCGGCAGGCCAAGATTTTCTTATAGCTGCGCTGCGAGTCTCAAGTTCTTTATGCCAATCCTTCCTCCCTCACCCATGTGTCAGGGCTGCACCAGTCCAGAGGCACTCCCTTCCTAATCCAGCTCTCTCTCTTCTTCCACATTGTATACTTCTGACCGCATTTCAGCAACTGCCTCAGAGAAGATCTGTATTGATACAAAGGTCTTGGCTATTCTTGGTCCCTTGCTCCTCCAAATTTAAACATTAGATTGTCAAGTCCCAATGCAAAGCAAAACAAAAACACTTTTGGGGGCTTTTTCTTCATTGATATGATCTTAACTTTCCCCCCTTTCATCTGGTTTATGTGGCAAATTACACTGACTGACTTTCTAATGTTAAACTAACCTTGTGTTTCTGGGATAAATCCAGCCTGGCCACGATGATGTAATAGAATCCTAAGCTTATTTTGTTGAATTGTTTGTTGACATTTTTGCATATATGTTCATCAGTAAGAAAGGCTTATCATTTTCATTCTCGTATTTCTGTCCAGTTTTGGCATCAAACTGATGGTAGCCTGATAAAATAAATTGGAATCTGATTCTCTTTTTCTATTCTCTGAAAGAGTTCACATAAAAATGATACCGGATTTATTTAACATGTTAAGCGCCATGTCAGTCACCGGTGACTGAAACGGAAAGACAAAAAAAGGCTTGGCGCTTAATGTGTTAAATGTCTGATGGGAACATCACAGCCTGAAGTTTTCTAGGTCTTAAACTTCTGATCCAATTTATTTAGTAGTTATAGACTACTCGGGTTTTAAAATGCCTTCTTGTGCTGGTTTCATTAAGCTATATTTTTCTATTAATTTGCCCGTTTTTCAAAAACTTTGGGCATAAAGTTATTCCTCATAACATCTTTTGAAAGTCAGTAGAATCTGTAGTGGGGTCCCCTTTCCCATTAAAAAATTTTTTTAAATTGATTTCAGAGAGGAAGGGAGAGATAGAAATGTGAATGATGAGAGAATCATTGATTGGCTGCCTCCTGCACATCCCCCACTGTATATTGAGCCCGCAACCTGGGCGTATGCCCTCACTGGAATCCAACTGTGACCTCCTGGTTCATAGTCAACACCCAACCTCGGAGCCATGCCAGCCGGGCAAGATGCAACATCTTTATCCAATGTTGATATCTTTCCTTCTCCCAGTGTCAGTACCTTAGAACACTAGCTCCATTTAGCCTTGCTGCCAACTCACCCATGTTCATTCCATGTGCCCCAAGTCTGTATGAGCTGTACAAGTGTGCGGTTTTTTTTTTTTGGGGGGGGGTGTCATTTGTTTCCTCTCTTTTTTAGTCAGGTTACCTTACTATATTCTGGACGCTGCATTTAAGACTCACTTTCAGAAATATTCTAAAAGAATCTCTCACTTCCAGATTATTCTGAAAGAATTTTTTAGTTGGGACATGGGGTATTGAAATTCTGGGGTCACTTTATGTAATACTATAGGCCCAATGCACAAAATTTGTGCAGGAATAGGCCTTCCTTCCCCCAGCCGCGGCACTGGCTTCCCTCTAGCACCCGGGACCCGGGCTTCCCTGCAGCACCCGGGACCCAGGCTTCCCTTGCAGCCCCGGCTTCATCTGGAAGGATGCCCAGTCTAATTAACATATATGCTTTTATTATTATAGACTAGAGGTCCAATGCAGTGTTCATGCAAGAGGCTTGGCCTTCGCAGCTGCAGCAGCTTGCTTCAGCCCTCACAGTCCTGGCTTCATCTGGAAGGTCGTCTGGAAGGACATCTGGAAGGTCGTTTGGCTGTCTGGTCTAATTAGCATATTACATGTTTATTGTTATACTCATCACTCAGATTTGTTATTGACATTTTGCTATTCTTATTTCATCTGTACTTTCTACTTTCAAAACATGTTAAATACATTTAACAAATGATTTTTTTTTGTTTTTTAAATATATTTTTATTGATTTCAGAAAGGAAGGGAGAGAGAGATAGAGATATCAATGATGAGGGAGAATCATCGATTGGTTGCCCCCTCCATGCCCCCTACTGGGGATGGAGCCCACAACCCAGGCATGTGCCCTTGACTGGAATCAAACCTAGGACCCTTCAGTCCGCAGGCCAATGCTCTATCCACTGAGCCAAACCAGCTAGGGCAGTTCAAGTTTTTGAGAAGGAGTAAGAGTTCATTGCTTTAAGAGTGATTAAATGAAAAAGCACCCAGCCTGCTGCAAGGCCCAGAACCAGCAATTTCGTGTTATCAGAAGATGCCAGCAACCCAGGTCAGGAGGCATAAGCTATTCACTTGCTCCATTGGCAGCTTCGGGTGAGGGCAGAGTCCTGATCTGCAGCATTGGGGAAGGTGCTCCAGAAAGCAGCAGAGACAGAGGAATTGGTTCAGGTGAACTGAGCACAGTAAGTGCTGAGAGTTATTGGGAAGAAGGCATTTGTTTTTTGTTTTTTTTTTAAAGTAAATCTTTATTGTTCAGATTATTACATTTGTTCCTCTTTCCCCCCACCCCCCATAGCTCCCCTCCATCCAGTTCCCACCCCACCCTCTGCCCTTACCCCCGAACTGTCCTCATCCCTAGGTGCACAATTTTTGTCCAGTCTCTTCCCGCATCTCCCACACCCCTTTCCCCACCAAGAATAGTGAGTCCATTCCCTTTCTATGTCCCTGATTCTATTATAATCACCAGTTCATTCTGTTCATCAGATTATTTATTCACTTGATTCTTAGATTCACTTGTTGATAGATGCGTATTTGTTGTTCATAATTAGTATCTTTACCTTTTTCTTCTTCTTCTTCCTCTTCTTAAAGGATACCTTTCAGCATTTCATATAATACTGGTTTGGTGGTGATGAACTCCTTTAGCTTTTCCTTATCTGTGAAGCTCTTTATCTGACCTTCAATTCTGAATGATAGCTTTGCTGGATAAAGTAATCTTGGTTGTAGGTTCTTGGCATTCATCACTTTGAATATTTCTTGCCACTCCCTTCTGGCCTGCAAAGTTTCTGTTGAGAAATCAGCTGACAGTCGTACGGGTATTCCCTTGTAGGTAACTGAGTTTCTTTCTCTTGCTGCTTTTAAGACTCTCTCTTTGTCTTTTGCTCTTGGCATTTTAATTATGATGTGTCTTGGTGTGGTCCTCTTTGGATTCCTTTTGTTTGGGGTTCTCTGCACTTCCTGGACCTGTAAGTCTATTTCTTTCACCAGGTAGGGGAAGTTTTCTGTGATTATTTCTTCAAATAGGTTTTCAATATTTTGGTCTCTCTCATCTTCTGGCACCCCTATAATTCTGATGTTGGTACGCTTGAAGCTGTCCCAGAAGCTCCTTACACTATCTTCGTATTTTCGGATTCTTTTTTCATTTTGCTTCTCCGGTTGGGTGTTTTTTGCTTCTTCGCATTTCAAATCTTTGCCTTGATTCTTATGCTCCTCTGGTCTGCTGTTGGGAGTCTGTATAATATTCTTTATTTCAGTCCATGTATGCTTAATTTCTAGTTGGTTCTTTATCACAACATCAAGGGTCTCATTAGATTTCTTGAGGATCTCAATAACTTTATCGGCGGCTTCTAGACAGTTCTTGAGAGACCTTAAAAGTGTGGTTCTGAACTCAATATCCTCCATTGACAGTTTTGTCCTGTTTCTTTGTCTCCGCCTTTTTTATGCTTTCTTGGTGCACCCCCTTGTGGTCTTTGTGCGCAGTCTTGTTGTAGTTAAGCCTTGATTGTTGTAGTTAATACTAGGGGGATTTGACCTCTAGGCCAACTGGCTGTGAGAATCAGCTGTGTCTGCAGTGGGAAAACTTCTGTCCTCTAGGGAGGTGCTAATCTAGCCTTTGCCTGAGGCTATCCGGCAAATGGCTCTGTGCAGGGCTTGGGCGGGGCAGGTCGCACGGGATCAACAGAGCGGGTGGAGGGAGCAGTTATGGCTGCTCTCAGTCCCGTCCCCAGAGGCTCCGCCTCTCAGAGTCCCAGCAACCGCTGCAAACCTCGCAGAGAAAGCTGCCCTGACGTTTCGACCGATGCCAGACAGTCCCGCTTCTCCCGTTTGAGTCTGGGTCCCTAGAGACTCACCCAGAACTGGAGCTCATAATCTGAGACTCCCTCCCAATTGAAAATGACAACCGCGCCCTCAGCCACCAGCCCGCTCCGCGCGTACCTCCGCACCTTTGTATTTTCCGCACTGCGCCTCTTCTGAGTCTCGTATGCTGTTCTCTTTCCTTCTAGTTGAAGAATTTCCCCTCAGCCAGTCTTCCTGTGGTTCTGGGCGATGTCCATTCCGTCTTTTAGTTGTATTTGTGAAGTGGTTGTTCGAGGCAGCTAACTCCGGTGTTTACCTATGCCGCCATTTTGGTTTTCCTCGGAAGAAGGCATTTGTTTTGGTTTAGTTTCTAAAAAATGATTTTTTTGAGCCACCCAAACAATGGGAGGCCACACTACAGTCTGTTCAAGGGCTGGTTTACTTCCATTTCACCCTCCATCCTAGGGCCCCACCATTCAGGTTCCCAGTGAAACTGGGGTGTGGCTACTAAGGTTCCTTAACAGTGACAGCAAGAAAAGCACGGTCAACTCTCAGCTGCTCCAACTGACCTCTGCGTTTCCTTTCTCCTCTGGACCTTGGCCTAGTGATTTCATGAGCTGGTCGGCTCTCTGACACTTTATGCATTTGTATTTTATCCAGTTTTGTTTTTATTTTGAGCAGGCAAGTTTGTCAAAATTACATATTCTGTTATTACTGAAAGTCCCTCTAACTGTGGGGAGAGTTCAAATTACTGAATCAAGTCTTGTAATGATTATTCTTTTTTCTCTGAAGATTATTTTGGCAAGATGTACCCACTGTCTAATTTATTGATATAAAGTTAATATTCTAAAACAATCTCTGTACTACTTGTAGTTGTCTTCTTGGTCACTCCTTGACCATTAGGTTTTGTTGTTCCTATAGTTTTCAATTTCATTAATTTATGTTTTTCTATATCCTTTGAATTTATTTTCTCTTACTTAAGTTGTATATTAGTATTTTCTAATTTTGAATATCCTTTCTTATTTGATCTATATAGAAATTTAAACTTTTTCTAAATTTGGAATCTTTTGTGATCCTTTTGGTTGTTGCATGTATATACATACATATATAAAATCTTTTTATTGATTTCAGAGAGGGAGAGAGAGATCTATCAACGATGAGATGGAGTCATTGATCAGCTGCCTCCCGCATGCCCCACATGGGGATAGAGCCCGAAACCCATGCATGTGTCCTGACCAGGAAATCTGTGACTTCCTGGTTCATAAGTCGATGTTCAACCACTCAGCCATGCCGGCCAGGCTGGTTGCTGCCTTCTGACATTGGTTGAGAGAAATGATCTCTATGATACTGATTCTTTGAAATACGATGATGTCTTCCCATAGCATGTGACCAGTTTTCATAAATTTACTTTACTTTAAAAGAATATGCATTCTTATTTTGTATGAAGATTTCTACAAGTGTTCATCAGATCAAATTTGGTTTTGTGTTCAGATTCTAGGTCAGGGGTGGGCAAACTTTTTGACTCGAGGGCCACAATGGGTTCTTAAACTGGACCGGAGGGTCGGAACAAAAGCATGGATGGAGTGTTTGTGTGAACTAATATAAATTCAAAGTAAACATCATTACATAAAAGGGTACGGTCTTTTTTTTTTAGTTTTATTCATTTCAATAGGGCTGGATCCGGCCCGCGGGCCGTAGTTTGCCCACGGCTGTTCTAGGTCTTTAAATGATTTTTTAAACTGCTTTGCCTCCAAGGCATAGTAAAACACCTAGCAGGATGGTAACACCTATTTCTCCATGTAGTTCTCTAAATTTTTGCTTTATGTTTTTTGATGTTATTTTACTGAGGAAACATAAACAATGAACCAAACCATGTATCAGTCTTTGTTAAAAAAGAAAATGTTGCTACAGTACATATACAGCTATAAGAGTTTCCTTTTGCTATTTCTTTGGTATCTCTTGGCTCTCAAAATTTCTGGATTTGTTTTAGATGCATTTCTTTAAGAAGCATATAGTGGACTGTTAAAAATCTAGTCTAATGACCCAAGATTTTTCACAAAAGAATTCAATCCATTTACAACTAGAATTATAACTACCATATTAAGTGCTTATTTATCCTATCCACTTTCTCTCCTGTGTCTTTTTTTTTTAAGTTCTTTTTTTAAAAAGAAATATTTTTATTGATATCAGAGAGGAAGGGAGAGGGAGTGACAGAAACATCAATGATGACAGAGTGTCATTGACCAGTTGCCTCCTGCACGTCCCCTATTGGGGATTGAGCTGGCAATCCAGGCATGTGCCCTCGACTAGAATCAAACCTGGGACTCTTCAGTCCACAGGCCTATCCACTGAGCCAAACTGGGTAGGGCTCTCCTGTGTCTGTGGGTGTGTTTTTTTCCCTTTCACTTTTGCCACTTCAACATACACTGTTGGAACATATATTAATTTGTTTCTTTTAAAGGCAGCACTTCAAATTTTCAAGATCATACTTAATCAAGCCCAAGGTTGGTCCATATCCTTACACTCCTTCAGAATAAAGCAAAATCTTAACACTGGTATCATTTCAATGACCAACCTTACATGCACTAGGCATCAGGCGATAGGTTACCTAGAATACTAGATATTGTCTCTTCCTCCAGCAAACTAGACAGTTTTATACTACCGACATTTCTTTAGATTTACTCAGTTGCTTACTATTTTCTTTACTTACTATTATTTCCTACACCTCAGACTTTCTGGGATAATTTTCCTCCTCCTTGAAGCATATCTTTTAGAAGTTCCTTTAAATGAGGCAATTTTTATAATAAATTCTCCATTTAAAAAAAATATAAATGTCTTTATTTCACCTCACTCGCAGATAATCCATTTAGCAAAGTTATCTGAATCAAAAAAATTTTAATATTAATATAGCATTTGATGGTTGAAAACGGAAAATACTATTCATACAAAGAAAGTGATAAATACTATCTTAATTTTGTATAGCATTTCTCAGATGAATGTCTGAAATATATTTTTTTTAAATATGGTTTCTTAATTTTTTAATTTTTTTTAGAGCTAGGAAGGGAGAAGGATAGGAACGCTGATGAGAGAAACATCAATCAGGTGTCTCCAGCATACCCACTACTGGGGATCGAGCCCACAACCCAGGCATGTGCTCTGACCTGGAATTGAAGCAGCGACCTCTTTTATAATGTATCCTTTTACTAGATACTTAAAATTATCCTGAGAAGTTCACCTTTAAGAAAAGTATTTTATGATACTCATTTTTTCTTTTTTTATAGGCAAATAGGTTACATTTTCTAAGATTTGTAATCACTCACTCATTATTATTTTAGCTACATCGAGGATACCTGGTATCTGCTACCTATGTAACTAAGGATGTGCCACTTCAACCTCTATCTTGTTCAGCCTGACTCTTTTTATAGTTATTAAAATTTCTATAGTGTTCAAAAAAACCCATTGGTATAACTTTTAGTTTAAAAGAATTTTTTATTAATCAGGATTCTTAATTCCTTCCAGCATGTTTGATAACAAATCTTTTAAAGATAACTAAGTCTTTGTCTGACATATCCTATATAATAAAAGGCTAACATGCAAATAGACCGAATGGCGGGACAACCAAACCGGTCACTATGATGTGTGCTGACCACCAGAGGGCATGTGTGGAACATGGCAGGCGTTGGTCACAGTAGGATGGTGGAGCAGGTGAGCGGGGGTGCCAGTCACTGTCATTGGGGTGAGCCTCTGGTGGTTACTGAAAATTCTTTGCTTCCCGCGTGCCACGGTCCCACCCAGCGCTTGCACCTGCTGCCAGCGCCGCTGTTTGCACCCGCTGCCGGTGCCTGGCACCAGTCCCAATCACTCAGTACCATCAATGGGTGCGAGCAGTGACTGCCGGCCCTGATTGCCCCTGAGGGCTTCTCCACCCCCACCCTGCTCCTGAGGGGTGATTGGGGCAGTAGCCACCGCTCGCACCCACTAATGGCGCCGGCCCTGCTCTCACCCGCTGCTGGCACCGGCCCCAATTGCTCTGCACTGTCAGCGGGTGCAAGCAGGGCTGGTGCTGTCAGTGTGTGGGAGCGACGGCAGCGGGGCAGGGCTGCTGGCAGACAGAGGACTGGGGGCTGTGGTGGGAGGGGCCGAGCAGGGGTGCAGAGGATGGGCCAAGACCTGCCCTTGTGCCTACCACAGCCTCACGGCCCGCAGTTCCTTTCAAGGTGCACAAATTCATGCACTGGGCCCCTAGTTAATATATAATTGATAATTTAATATAAAAGTTCATTATTTTTAATAATGTTCCAGTAAAATAAGTTAGAAATCCGTGAATAACAGCTCATTAAATTAACACTTAATTTATACAGAGGAGAAATGAAAAATTCTGTCACATTCAAAGCTAGAGTTTGGCTAAGAGTTGCGAAGTTTTTCATATACATCTGTAAAACATACACACTCACACAAGCACACACACGTGAACATGCGACCAAAGCACAGAGTATGACAGGGAAGGAAACTGAATTGTCATATCTTTTCTTAACAGCTAAAAGGAGAAGTAGTCTAGAATAGAGCAAAAGAATCTCAATCTTAATGGTTTGTAAAAATAAGTATATTCCCCCCAAATACAAATATTTATAAATTACTTGTATGACACATATTACACATAACAAAAAACCCACAAAAAATATAACTTGAAAAAGGAAGAACTAGAGATAAAGCATGTAATATTTTTAAGTAGTTGTTATTAATGGCAAAATAACATTTACTGAGCACGGATAGGTGTGTGGATGTGAATGACAGTAATGCGACCCAATGTAATTTAATGTGTTACCAATCAGACTGCTATCCCATTTAATTTCACAATGTGGCTGAAAAGCAAATGCTGGGCCTACAAGAGCTGTTGGGCTGATGACTTCTATTTTTATTTTTTTAAATGTGGTTCTCTTTTATTTTTTTAAATATATATTTTTTTATTGATTTTAGAGAGGAAGAGGGAGGGAGGGAGAGATAGAAACATCAATGATGAGAAAGAACCATTGATTAGCTGCCTCCTGGCCTTCCACTGGGGATTGAGCCTGCAACCTGAGCATGTGCCCTTGACCGAAATCAAACCTGGGACCCTTCAGTCCGCAGGCCAACACTCTATCCACTGAGCCGAACCAGCCAGGGCTGATGACTTTTATTAAGTGCTGACAGTTTGGGTCCCCCTCACCCTGCAACAAAAAAAGTTCCTAGATAAGAATTTGTCACTCATTAGGGAAACAATCCCAGGAGGCCCCAGGAGAGAGTGAGGAAGTGAGAGGGAAGGATGGAAGGCAATAATACTGTCAAATGAATGGATATTTGCATTAAGCAACTGGGAATTAGTCCCACTGGGGCCACTCTGAGAAATAACAGTGCCCTCTCACTGAGCGCTATGTATTTACAGACCAAATCCCGACCCCCACTGCTAAGGACTGCCCAGCCTGGCCACCTGCAGGCCAGCACGCTCTGTATCCAGAAGACACCTGCATAAGTCCGAGGACTGTGTAACTGCACATGAGCTAGAGGAGGCCCAGGGCACATGGTGGGGCACAGACAACAGATGCCACATCTGTTGTGCCTGCGTCAGGGAAAATTAGCTTCAGTCTTGGTTTCTTTGCTTTGTTAGGTTAGAAAAGTTAGAGTTGACAGTTTTAACTAATACTGTCATTTCTTGCCCCAGCTAGTTTTGCTCAGTGATAAGAGTGTTGACCTAGGACTGAAGTCTCTCAGGTTCGATTCCTGGTCAAGGGCACATACCTTGGTTGCAGGCTCAATCCCAGGCCCTGGTCAGGGCGCGTGGGAGACAACCAATCGATGTCTCTCTCTCACATCAATGTTTCTATCTCTCTGTCTCTCCCCTGCCCTTCCACTCTCTCTCTGAAAATTAATGGAAAAAATATCCTTGGGTGAGATTAACAAAAAAATAAAAAATAAATACTATCATTTCTTTCTACTTTTCCCACAGGATACTTCAGATATGTATGTCGTGACTTAAGACCATCTGACATATAGATTGTACGAGTGCTGGGATCAATCTATCAAATATTGATGTAATTTCATCTTTTCTTGGATTAAAATGTACAAATAGAAGTTCTAAAATTTTCCTGCTCTAGCTAAGCCGGCGTTGCTCAGTGGTTGAACGTCGACCTATGACCCAGGAGGTCATGGTTCGATTCCCGGTCAGGGCACATGCCTCAGTTGCAGGATCCATCCCCAGTGGGGACATGCAGGAGGCAGCCAATCCATGACTCTCTCTCATCACTGATGTTTCTATCTCTCTCTCCCTCTCTCTCTGAAATCAATAAAAAATATATTAAAAATAAATAAGATTTTCCTGTCCTATCTACTGCAATACAGTACCTTCCGTGCCCCTTGAGGTGTGCGCTCACCTTCTGGCCATCACTGGACCAGAGCATATAGAGCCCTGTCCAGCGCTCAGCTGGAACAATTCATTTCACTCCAGGGTATATCTGGACTATTCTAAATGAGGAAATACTAGTAACACACAGTTCTAATATATAGTTTTAACATCTATCACTTAAGGAGGAGCTGAAAATTTCAAAAACACTCTTCACAGAATTCCCTGAGTGGGTATCTTATTTCCCTGTGTCTAAAAAATTATACAAAAGCCCAACTCCATCTTGGAATTCAGTTTAACTAACTCGGATTAAAATGCTCTGACTTCCCATAGTTGGTGGTGTGAAAGGCAGATGGGTAGACTTATTTCCATTGCTTTTACAAAAATAAAAGCTCTACAGAAACATTTTTCAAAATCACAACTTCCTAAAGGAGTTACATATGAGAAATTAAAAATGCATTTAAACTTTCCTTAACAAATAACTACTTAACTGAATTCCAGAAATGTGACACAAAGTTATAAAAATCCATTTTATTTAGACTGAAATGAGTATATTATTTATTTAGTTTTAAAACAAACTTAGCCTTTGCCCACATGCTCAATGGTTAGAGCGTCAGCCTGTGCACCTGAATGGTGGGGATGGGCAGTGCGGGGGTAGCAGGTTTGATTTCCAGTCAAGGGCATGTACCTGGGTTGCAGGTCTGATCCCCAACCCTGGTCTGGGTGTGTGTGGGAGGCAACAAATCGATGTGTCTCTGTCACAAAGATGTTTCTCTTTCTCTCTCACTCTCTCCTCTCTCCCCATTCCCTTCCACTCTTTCTAGAATCAATGGAAAAAAATCCTCAATCCTTGGGTAAAAATTTAAAAAAATAAAATAAAATAAATTTAATCTATAGTTTAATTGTTAATATCACTTTGAGTAAACTTGAACAAATTCTGAGGTTTACTGTACTAGTTTAAGAAATCCATTCTGTGTAGAAATACTGTTATGTTACTTCCTTTAGAGTTTAAAACTTCAGAATTGAATCACTTTAGCCTATTTAAGACTTTTTCCTCTTTATTTTTTTCTCAAGACTTTTAAAACCTTGCATAATACCCTGCAAGAGTATTTTGATATATATCAACAAAATTCTACCCCACTTTCCCCAATAATAAAAACATGTTTTTTTAAAGTGTTGCTTTTTAAATTACGTGAAACTAAAGAAAACTGGTTACTGGCTTTAGCATCGTCTTTGGAGAAAAACACCCTCTGCTTGACCAGCTGCTGCCATGCCTTACAGAGGTAGGGTCTGTAGTCCACACTCGTATCGCTCGGGCGCTTAACGGCAGAGGAAGAACCTTCCGTGGAGTTTGAGGTTTTCTGCATTATACTCTGTGTTGTTGCAAAAAGAACCAAGCGATACTCATTAACAAGTTTCTCTAAGAGCTGCGAACACTTCTTCAGAGTAGACTCCTGTAAGTTAACACTTTCTCCTCCATTGGCTCGGTCTATCCAGTAGAAAGCGGACAAGCTATCCAAAATCAAAAGGCAGAGAGAGGGGTGACTACAAAACATGGCTTCTAGTGAGTAGAGTGTGAGCAGCAACTGGCTGCTACTGCAGCAGTACACCAAGAAAAACCTGCCAAGGCAGTATTTTATTATTTCTTCAGAACTCTGGGGTAGTCTATGCTCAAGAATTGTAACAAGCCGAAGCAGATCAAAGTGGTAATCTGTATCAATAAATAAGACTTCTATTTCCAGTCCACCTGCTGATTGTGGAAGAATGCACCGTGCTGTTAAATGATAAAGCATTTCTGTTTTTCCTGTTCCTTCTGGACCATGAAATTCAAGAATATCACCTGTGTAAAATGTAAAAATGTCAGTCAAAATGCAGCAGCACAGTAAGAGTAGGCTACAAGTGAAAAGTCTGCAAAAATGTTTAAAAAGACATTTGCTGGAACATAAAAGAAAAATCTAAGTCCATTTGCCAAACGGATCTGTAAAAGCACACACAAATAAACAGGGAAATCGTCATTTGAAAAGCAGAATGACAGCAGTCTGTGGGGATCTCCTGAGAACGGGTCTGATACACTCACAGTGAAATGGTGATGTGGAGAGTTAGGAATAAAGTGCCACAGATCCGGGGCCTTTCAAACACTACTGATTACTAACGTGCACGCTATTTCTGGTAATTGATCTCCCTATATCCATTCTCGCCTTTTCCCTTACATATGAAACCCCAATTGTGGAAGGTAATGTGCCCAACTTAAAAAACGATTTTTCTTAGTCTTCCTTGCAGAGGGGTCGTCACCAGGTATCTCAACCGTAGACAGTGAGACGTGCGCAGAGCCTGCTGAGATTTCTACGTTTCGCTTTCCTGACCCAGCTGCCACTTCTGCTCTTCTGCTCCCTTCTTTGGAGGTGAGGAGCCATCTTGAAAGAGTGAGGAGGGAAGGTGGACCCTCAGGGGCAGACCCTAAGGAGGTGGAGCAGGAAGACAGGAGGTACCCAGGACCAGTTATGCATAGCCTGCCTTGACGCCACTTCTGATTGAGGAAAACAAGCCTCTATCTGGTAAGCCACTAGGCTGGACTTCTGTTACATGCAGAGGAAATAATCCCCAACTAGGGTTTCTCAGTGTTATTGGCATTATGGGCAGAGCAATTCTTGATAGTGCAGTCTTACATGAATAGGGTGGTAAGAGCTGCAGCTCTCAGGTCTTCCCTGCCAGTAGCATCCGTCCACTGTGTTTTACATTGCCACACTGCCGCAGTCACTCTCTGCTGTATGAGTCTCCCAGGAAACTGCTCAGGGAGAATGACACCTGCATTGTGAATTACCCTCCTAGCATTATTAATCAGTCACCTACTCTGAACTTTGAAGCCTGCAATCTCTCTCTATACAGTTCCAGCATCTCTTCCACTGAGAAAGTACAAACTAAAACACCTGGAACACGGTCCTGCCTCCACAGCTTCTCAAAATCCACCCAACAGTGGCCTTCCAATTCTTGTTAAACTAAAATTACTGCGATTTGATTTATGGCTGAACCACAGAATTGAAAAGTTTTAAAATGCAGATTCTTAGGCTTTTGCAGATTACAGAGCCTGAAAATCCAGTTACTTTATTTCCTGTCATTATTAATAAACCCTTAAATGTTGAAACAAATAATGTGTAAGAAATCTAGCAAGTTGTTACCAACCTATAAAGTAGTATAAAACTTCAGCCAATTTCTTCTACAATCTTTCATATAATTTACAATTCAAAATGGCGTGAAACTATGTTTACATTAACAATTGTTCATGGACACTTTTATTAAAAGCTGACATAATGACTATAACTATACTCAACCCAGATGTTCAGTTTACTCTCTGCTACCATATTACTGGGGAACTAAGCTGCCCCCACATGAAAGTCTTTTACTAATAATATAGGAGAATGAACTACATACACAAGATGAAGAAACACTGACACAGAAGCACTATTAATGGTAGTGCAGGAAAGTCAAAAACACTTTAGCAAGATGAGTCTGAAATGGTTTGCAGGACACAGTGGACTGTGCAGAAACTTGATGGGGAACAGTAGCACCCTGCACTAAATCCTCCTCCCACGCCCAGAAGAGGAGCAGAGAGGCTGATGAGCACTTCACAAACGAAAAGGGACTTCTTCATGGTAGCACCTTGGATCCTAGTAACAATACCAAGGGGGGAATAGCAAATCCCGTCATCTTCCATGATCGCATCTATCGCACTGTATAATTTACTTCATTATATTTCTTGTTGACTACTTTAAGGTTGGGACTTGATTATTCTATCCCCAACACAAACACAGTATCTTTTTCATCAGATGGTTTTCTTCTTAAGAACTTCTTGAGAGACATCTAGAGTGAAAATATAAGTCCCGGTTGGGGGAGGATTAGAGGCCCACAGTTAATGTTGGAACATGGATTTTGAAAGGAAACAGGTCTACCAATAAGTCACAGATGGGACTTGAGGGGTGGCTTTGTTTAGCAGAGCCCAGCAGGTGTGAATGCCCATGACCAAGGCTTGGAACAAGGGACTATCAGCCGACGGAGCAGGAACAGGAACAATGTGCCCAGTGCTAGTTTAGCCCCGCCTGCTGCCCCTGCCCAACAAGAGCCGACACTCAGCTTCTGTCAGGTCTTCAGCCCCTTCTCTGATTCCTAAGGTGATGGTAGTGACTTAAAAGTTCTGAGACAGGCTCAGGAGTACTCACACAAATCAATACTTAAGCACATAGGGATTTTTCATTTACATAATTCATGTACATATCTTAACATGAATTTACCTTCCAAGTGGTATGTTGAGATGGATCTCCAAGACTCACAAAATAAAAATGTCCTACAGCCGCTAGGACTTAAGATTCAAGACAGTACTAAGATGCTGGACACAGAGGTCTGGGAGAAAGCTACATAGAAACAGAGAACAGCTACAGCGAGAGAAGTCAGAAAAAATAGAAATTTCATAGAAAAAACAGGAGGAAAACAGCACAGAGCACAGAAGCCGTCAGGAAAGTGGAGTGGTACTAAGTGATATTAATGAAGCAGGAAAGACCTAACAGTGAGAAATGGGAGGGGAAGGTAGGGACAGGTCACACACTGGTCCTGGACAGTGGCCTTAAAGCAGTAAAGGTGTAGTTTGCAAAACCACTTTTAATATAAATATTAGTTTATGAACCAAACTTCAAGAATGGAGACACTCAGAAGATGGACTGTCAGGCACTGCAGGGAACATTCATGCTGTTCAAGGAACAGCAAGGAGAAACCAGGGAACCATGAGGAATTACAGAAAGCATACGATGGTTTACACTCATTGGCAAAGTAAAAGAATTCAACAGTAGTTTCGTGAGTCTGGCGAGTGAAATGAGGACCATTTAAGGTAAGGGAAATGTAACATATTCTAAAGAAAAAGGGAAGGGACTTCTCGGGGAGATAAACATACATGATACTGGCCAGAGGGTAACTGTGAGATATGTCTGGATATTTGTGGAATTCTTGGACTAAGAACAAGAAAATGAAAAATTTGCCAAGTATTTTCTTTGAGAAATGGGTGGTGCTTATAACAAATTTCAGCACAACTCGAAAGAGTAAGTCTTCGAGAGAGCTTTCCTACATGGTTTGACAAGGAAAACAACTGATGTAGTAGGTGGATTCCTTAGCTCTGTGGTTTGGCATAAATGAAACTGAAGCAAAGTTTAAGGTTAAGTCCTTGGTTAAGAGGTTATTAGGTATATAAAAATACTCTTCTCCCTTTATAGATTAACTAGAGGCCCAGTGCACGAAATTTGTGCATGGGTAGGGGGGTAGGGTCCCTAGCGGCTGCAGCTGCCACCGGCCCCGCCCCCTGGTCGAACTCCTGGTGGAGGGGACAATTTGCATAGTAGGCTTTTATTATATAGGATAAGCAAAGCAGATAAAAAGGTCATTTATAAAAACTGGAGAAGTAAAATCTGTAAACTTGTAAATTACACATGAATATTACCATTAATGTCATTGAATTAGGTTCCCTACAAATGTTCAATGATGAACTGAAATCAGTTTCACTGATGTTATAAACATTTGCTATCTAATCATAAGATCAAAAATGGTATCCAAACTTTACATTCTATAGAGGGAACACGGGCCTTTCAAGTGTATTTGAAGTCACTAGCTCATATGTTTCCGTGAGCTGCTACCAAAAAAATGCACCCTTGTCCAATGAAAGTACTGGATATGACAACTGGTACTAAAAAAACAAACAAACAAAAAAACCTGTACAGTTTGGCACTTGGCAAACTAAATCAGAAAATCTGGATGGTTTGGCCTTGCTAGCTACTCTCACAAATAGAATGCTGTAAGGGGTTTGGGTAACAGATTGTCAGAGTGAGTTTATGAATCTAAACATCCTTCAAAATGAGGAAAAGAAAAAAGCCTAAAAATACATCATCTTGGGACCAACCTACTAATTGTATAACGAATATGTTGAATTTGCAGATTACAATCATCACAGTAATAAAGAGGTCATTATTATCCGAAAAAGCTATGGTTAGTCCTAGCCTGTTTGGCTCAGTGGATAGAGCATCGGCCTGTGGACCAAAGGGTCTCGGGTTCAATTCTGGTCAACAGCCCTTGGTTGCAGGCTCCTCCCCAGCCCTGGCCCTGGTCAGGGCTTGTGCAGGAGGCAACCAATTGATATGTTTCTCTCACATTGATATTTCTCTCTCCTACTCTCTCTAAAAATCAATGGGAAAAAATCCTTGGGTGAGGATTAAAACATAAAAAACATATGTATATGTTTACAACAGCATTAGAGACTCCTATAACCCCTAAATCTCTTATTGCTTCTACTTGAGCTTCCCTATGACAATTTCTAATAAAATATTGTTGTTGATAAGTCATCTTTATAATCCTAGTCTGTGTCTGCCATTGCTCCACTGAGTATTCATCGAACTAGTGTTACAGCTCTAAGATGTATGATAGTTTTGAGAAAACTTTGTAGGTGACCGAACAAGATGGTATTCCTAAAGTACCTATAAATGTAATATTCAAATGTATAAGCTGATTTGCAATCCCATGTTTCAACATCAATTTCATAAGGTTCAACTTATCCTTTCCAGCAGAGAGAATAGAAAGGCACCTCAATCTTTTGTCTAACAGGTTTGATCAAAATTTGTCTTTTATTATTGACGAGAGGCCCATGTGCATCATAGCGATGGTCATTCCGCCGTTCAGTTGATTTGCATATTAGGCTTTTATTATATAGGATAGTTTAGAATTTTACTTGCTAATAGATCTGTTCTGTAAGAAATATTACAGGGAATCCTTCAGGTTGAATAAAGGCACAGTAGACAGTAACTTGAATCCAACTGACTTCATAAAGAACAGTAAAGTAACCACATAAGTACATAGATAAGACAGCATAAACGTGTTTTATGTCTGAAACTCCTTTTTTCATCTATCTGATTTAAGAAGCAATCCCAATTGTATTAATAATTTTAAATGTTTATGGACATACAATATATACATATGTAATTTGTGTTTTGTTTTTGTTAATCCTCACTTGAGGATATTTTTCCATTGATTTTTAGAGAGAGGGTAAGGGAAGGGAAGGGAAGGGAAGGGAAGGGAAGGGAAGGGAAAGGAAAAAGAGAGAAACATCGATGTGAGAGAGACACATGGATTGGTTACATCTCACGCGTGCCCCAAATGGGCCAGAGATCAAGCCTGCAACCAAGGTACGGAGGTACCTGCCCTTGACCAGAATCGAACCCAAGACGCTTCAGTTCATGGGCTGATGCTCTACACACTGAGCCAAAACAGCTAGGGCAAATATGTCATTTGTAACAGCACAATGCAAGGGGGAGGGAATGGAGATATATGGTAACAAAGTTTTTGTAAAATACTGAGGTTAAGTGGGACTAATCCAAACTAAATTGTTATAAATTAAGATGTTAATTGTAATCCTCAGGGACCACTAATAGAAAAAATAATCTTTTTTAAAAAGTAAAAAGGATGACAGAGAATTAAAATGGTATACTAGAAAATGTCTATTAAACACAAAAGACAATAAAGCAGGACTAGAGAAACAAAAAGCACACAAGACATATATAAAACAGACAACAAAATGGCAGTCATAAATCCTATCTTACTGGTAAATTCACTAACTATAAATAGTTTAAACAGTCCAAACAAAAGGCAGAGATTGGAAAAATGGAATAAAAAAACATGATCCAAGAATAGGCTGGCTATAACGGGCACACTTTACAATCCGAAGTTACAAACAGGTTGATAGTAAAAGGACTGAAAAAGACATCCTATCTAATAAAAGAGAAACATGGTAATTAGTCATACACCCGCTACCCTTCCCATTGGTTAATCAGGGCAATATGCAAATTAACTGCCAGCCAAGATGGCGGCCGGCAGCCAGGCTACTGACACAAACAGGAGGCTTGCTTGCTTCAGTGACGGAGGCCTCCAACATTCCCCGCCTGCCACTGCTGGGCTCTGAGCTGCTAAGAAACATTGTTACAAATATAGAAGCTAAACAAAACCCCAGAAACCTGTTTTCAGTCAGCCAGGATCTCAGAGCTGGAGTCGCAACAAAGTTTCAAATACAGAAAGTAAACAAAGCCAGAAACCTGCTTTCAGCAGCGAGGTCTCACAGCTAAAGCTGGCTCTCAGCTACAGTGACAGCCATAAATCCAAAAATAAAAAAAAAAAAGGAAAAAAGGAGTGGTTGGGAGCTTCAGTCACCCGCCAGCCTGAAAACGACCCTCAGCCCCTCTCCCAGGCTGGCCAGGCACCCAAGCGGGACCCCCACCCTGATCCAGGACACCCTTCAGGGCAAACCAGCTGGCCCCCACCCGTGCACCAGGCCTCTATCCTATATAGGAAAAGGGTAATATGCCTCCCAGCACTGGGATCAGCGGAGCTGCGAGGCCTCCCAGCACCGGGATCAGCGTGACAGGGGGCAGCGCCCAAACCCCCTGATTGCCCTGCGGCTCTGTGTGTGACAGGGGGCGGGGCCACAACCTCCCTATCCGCCCTGCTCTGTGCGTGACGGGGGGGAGCTCCCCAACCCCCCAATGGGCCCTGCTCTGTGTGTGACAGGATATGGAGCCCCAACCCCCCGATGGGCCCTGCTCTGTGTGTGACAGGGTACGGAGTCCCAACCCCCCTGATGGGCCCTGCTCTGTGCATGACAGGGGGCAGCGCCCCAACTCCCCAATCGGCCCTGCTCTGAGCCCGACCAGGGGCTGCAGGGCAGGCACCTAGGGATTGCGCTTGCCCTCTGCCACCTGGGAGTGGGCCTAAGCCAGCAGGTCATTATCTCCCGAGGGTCCCAGACTGTGAGAGGGCACAAGTGGGGTTGAGGGGCCCTCTTCTCCCCCCCAAGTGCACAAATTTTTGTGCACCGGGCCTCTAGTCTACACTAATAAGAGACAAACATGCAAATTGACCATACCTTTGCTATGCCTTAAGCTATGCCCACCAGCCAATCAGAGCAACTATATGCAAATTAACCCAACCAAGATGGCGGCCGGCAGCCACAGAGCTGGAGCAAGCAGGAGGCTTGGTTGCCCCAATGTTGGAGGAAGCCAAGCTTCCCGCTTGCCGTGGCCCGGCTCTGAGCTCCACTCAAAGCAACAAAGTTTTATTATTTTTTTTTAAATTTTTTAAAAATATATTTTATTAATTTTTTATAGAGAGGAAGGAAGAGGGATAGAGAGCTAGAAACATTGATGAGAGAGAAACATCGATCAGCTGCCTCCTGCACACCCCCCACTGGGGATGTGCCTGCAACCAAGGTACATGCCCCTGACCGGAATCGAACCCAGGGCCCTTCAGTCCGCAGGCCGACGCTCTATCCACTGAACCAAACCGGTTACGGCTAGCAACAAAGTTTTAATTATAGAAGGTAAATAAACCCCAGATACCTGCTTTCAGCTGGCCGTGGCCATGGAGCGGGAGCAAGCAGGCGGCTTCCCTCCCGCCCGCCCTGGCCAGCTCTGAGCTCCTCTCAAGGCAACAAAGTTTCAATTACAGAAGGTAAATAAAACCCAGAATAAAAAGAATAAAGAAAAAAAGGAGAGGCTGGGAGCTTCCATGGCCGGGGGGCTTGGCCAGCATGAAAACGGCCCTTAGCCCTTCACCCAGACTGGCCAGGGACCCCAGTGGGGACCCCCCCACCCTAAAGGGGGTGTGGCCAGCCTGCAAACAGCCATCAGCCCCTCACCCAGGCTGGCCTGGCACCCCAGTGGGGACCCCCACCCTGAAGGGGGTGTGACTAGCTGCAAACAACCATCAGCCCCTCACCCAGGCTGGCCAGGCACCCCAGCGGGACCCCCACCCTGATCCGGGACACCCTTCAGGGCAAACCAGCTGGCCCCCACCTGTGCAGCAGGCCTCTATCCTATATAGTAAAAGGGTAATATGCAAACTGACCCTAACAGCAGAACGACTGAGAATGACTGGTCACTATGACACACACTGACCACCAGGGGGCAGATGCTCAATGCAGGAGCTGTCCCCTGGTGGTAAGTGCTCTCCCACAGGGGGAGCTCTGCTCAGCCACAAGCCAGGCTGACGGCTGCCAGTACAGCGGTGGTGGTGGTGGGAGCCTATCCCACCTCCTCAGCAGCGCTAAGGATGTCTGACTGCAGCTTAGGCCTGCTCCCCGCTGGCAAGTGGACATCCCCCGAGGGCTGCCAGGCTGCCAGAGGGATGTCTGACTGCCAGCTTGGGCCCAATCCCCCAGGGAGCGGGCCTAAGCCAGCAGGTGGACATCCTCTGAGTGGTCCCAGACTGCAAGAGGGCACAGGCCGGGCTGAGGGAACCATCCCCCGTGCCCGAGTGCACTGGGCCTCTAGTAGTATATAAGCAAAAACCAACATAAAGCTGAAGTGACTATACTGTTATTAGACAAAATGTATTTTTAGATAAAAACTATAATTAGAGACAAAGAAGAATGTGTTTTGTACTGTGATAAAAGACACATAATAAAATTTACCATCTTAACCATTTTTAACTGCACACTTCAGTAATATTAAGTACATTCACATTATTGTGAAACAGATCTCCAGAACTTTTTCATCTTACAAAACTGAAAATCTGTATTAATTGAACAATTCCCCTTTCCCCACTCTGATCTAGACCTTGGTAACCACCATTCTACTTTCTGTTTCTACAAATTTGACAACTTTAGATACTTCATATAAGTGGAATCATATAAGTATTTTTCTTTTTGTGACTGGCTTATTTCACTTAGCATCTCCTCAAGGTTCATCCATGTTGCAGCATGTGACAGTATTTCCTTTCTTTTTAAGGCTGGAATTATATTCCACTGTATGTAGGTACCACATTTTATTTATCCATTCATCTACTGAACATTTGGATTGCTATAATTTCTTAGCTACTGTGAATAGTGCTGCTATGAACATGGGTGTGAAAATATCTCTTTAATACCCTGCTTTAAATTCTTTTGGATAGGTACTCAGAAACAGAACTGTTGGACCATATGGTAGTTCTAATTCTATTTATTTATTTTTATTATTATTTTAAATATATTTTTATTGATTTCAAAGAGGAAGGAAGAGGGAGAGAGAGAGCTAGAAACATCAATGATGAGAGAGAATCACTGATGGGCTGCCTCCTGGATGCCCCATACTGGGGATCGAGCCTACAACCTGGGCATGTGCCCTTGACAGGAATTGAACCTGGGACCCTCAGTCTGCAGGCCGATGCTTTATCCACTGAGCCAAACCGGCTAGGGCTAGTTTTATTTTTTTTAAGGAACCTCCATACTGTTTTCCATGGTGGTTGTACCATTTTACAATTCCATCAACAGTGAAAGAGGGTTACAATTTTTCCACATCCTACACTTTTTATTTTCTGTTTTTTTGATAGTTGTGAGGTAACGAAGACAGACATTTTATAAAGATAAATGAGTCAACCCATCAATTATATCACAAAAACCTATTTGTGCCCAACAATACATGAAGCCCCAAAGAACATGACACAAAAAGTGACAGACTAAAAGTAGTAGACAATTCAACAATAATAGTTGAAGACTTCAATACACACTTTCAATAATGAATACAACAACTAGTCAGAAGATCAGCACAGAAACAGACTTGAACAACACTAAAAACCAACTAGAATTAAGAGACATCAATATAACATTTGACCCAACTATAGCAGAATACACAATCTTCTCAAGTGCACATAGAACATTCTCTAGGATAGACCCTGTTTGGCCATAAAACAAATCTCAATAATTTAAAAAGACGGAAAGCACAAATGTTCTCTAATCAGAAAACAATGAAAATTGAAACAATAACAAGAAAAGCTATAAATCTTTTTTTAAAAAAAATATTTTTATTGATTTCAGAGAAGAAGGGAAAGGGAGAGAGAGAAACATCAATGATGAGAGAAAGAATCATTGACTGGCTGCCTCCTGTACGCCCTACACTGGGGATCAAGCCCGCAACCTGGGAATATGCCCTGACTGGGAATCAAACCGTGACCTCCTGATTCATAGGTCTACGCTCAACCACTGAGCCAAGCCAGGCGGGCTGTAAATCTTCTTGATCTTGAATTAGACAATGGCTTTTTAACTATACCAAAAGCATAAGCAAGAACACACAAAAAACCCAGATAAGTTGGACTTCATCAAAATTAATAACTCTGTGCTTCAATGGACACCATCAAGATAGTGAAAAGACAACCCACAAAATGGTTAAGAAAAATACTTGCAAATCATATATTTGATAAGAGACTTAAAGGACTCTTACAATCTATAATAATAAAAGTGTAATATGCTAATTAGACCGGATGTCCTTCTGAACGACCTTCCGGACGAAGCCGTGGTGAGCAGGGGCTGAGGCAGAGGAAGCCACGGTGGGGGCCAAGCCCCTTGCATGAATTTTGTGCATTGAGCCTCTAGTTCACTAATAAAAAGACAATCCAATCTTTTAAATGGGCAAAGATTTGACATATATAAGTTGTCAATAAGCATATACCAAGATGCTTAACATCACTAGCCATCAGGGAAATATAATAAAAACCACAATATAAGATATCACTGCATATTCACTAGAAAGGCTATAATCAAATAGCCAGACAAAAACATTTATTTGCAGGATGTGGGGCCGGCCATTTCAAACATTTCACTCTTGGTGGCAAGTAAACTGTGCAGCTGTGAAAAAAACAGTCTGGTGGTTGCATAAAAGGTTCAACACAAAGTTATCATACAACCTAGCAGCCCCTTTCATAGGCATTACCCTAGAGAAATGAAAACATATATCCAAAGAAACACTTGTACAAAAATAATCATAGCATTATTTGTAACAGCCAAAAAGTAGAAACAACCCAAATGACATCAACCGATGAATGGATAAACAAAATGTAGTATACCCATACAATGGAATATTATCTATATATATAAGAAGCTAGCTACCATAATGGCCATAACGACCTAACGACCAGTCGCTATGATGCCCACTGTGGCCAGCGAACCGGCCCGATCAGGGGGCGGGGCCGGCCAGCCAACCCCCTGCCGGCCTGCCCCTGATTGGACTCTCCCACTCCGATCAAGAGTGGGGCCGGCCAAACGCCTCCTCCCTTTCCCCCCAGTCCCGCCCCTGATCAGCCCGCCCCACCACGATAGGCTCACAGCCCCTTCCCCTGGCCGACCTGCCCCTGATTGCACCCCCCACCCTAATAGGGGGCACGGCTGGCTGGCCAACCTCCTGCAGCCCCTCCCCCCGGCTGTTCATGCCCCCTATGGGCCCCCACCACCCTGATCAGCCTACAGCCCCGCCCCCTGGCCAGCCCCGCCCCTGATTGCCCCCCCACCCCAACTGAGTGCGGGGCCGGCGGGCCAACCACCCATGGCTCCTCCCCCAGACCACTGGCTCCCAATTAGCACCCCCAATCAACTGCAGCCCCTTCCCTGCTGGCCCGGCCAACCTCTTGCCATCTCCTCCTCCCAACAGACCCAGCCCCAATCTGCCCTGACTGGGCCCGGCCAAGCCGGCCAGACCCCACCTGTGCATGAATTTGTGCACTGGGTCTCTAGTTCAACAATAAAAAGGAGTCAACTACTAATGCATGCTACAGTATGATGAACCTTGAAAAGATTATGCAAAGTAAAAGAAACTTGTCACAGAAAACCATATAATATATGGCTCTAATTATATAAAATGTCAAGAAAAGACAAACTGATAGAGTCAGAAAGTAGATTAGCAGTTGCCTAGGGTTGAGGGATGTGGGAAGAAATGGGGAGTAACTACTAATAGGCTTGAGTTTCCTTGGGGTAATGAAAATGTTCTAAAATAAAATGTGGGGATGGTTGCATAACTGTGTGAATACTAAAAATCACTGAATTGTACACTTAAATGGGTGAACTGCATCGCTATAAAACTGTTACCGTACATTAAAAAAACCAACAACCTAAGCACACTACCTTCTTTTTAAGTTTTCCCTAGGGTAGCAGTGCTAATGGAACAAGTAGGTATATATTTTCCCAACTGTAGAAATATTAACAGAACAACGGGATACCTGAGTCTTTCCTGTGATTCTCAAACTTCTAAAGAATAAAAAACACACAATTCCCACAAATTTGTGTGTTGGAGTAAAAGAGCTCAGTTTATTCTGAAGATTTACCGCAGATAAGCCCAACTTTATTTCATCTAATGTAGATAAGGCAGGCTTCAGTGTGGTTAGAGGACTGGCCCGTGCACTGAAGGGTTGCGGGTTTGATTCCTGGTCAAGGGCACGTACCTGGGTTGCAGGCTCGTTCTCCTGGCCCTGGTCAGGGCTCGTGTGGAAGGCAACAAATCGACGTGCCTCTCTCACATCGATGTTTCTCTCTCTCAAAGGGCCGACACACAGCACGGACTTACTCAGACTCACTCCCAGAGCTCCAGCACTAGGACAGCAGCTTGAAAGGATCCAGGGACATACAGGGAGGAATTAACTTCTCTGGCATCAGGTTAAGAACTGGGGGACAGCTTTCTACCAGACAACAGTGCTGGCAGAGACCATTGTTCCTTTGCTGAGACCTCTCTGGCACAAAGCCAACCAACAGTCACCATAACTGAGTCTCCATCAACCTGTAGCTGATTCCCAGAGACCACACCCCATCTAATTTGCAGCCTCACCCAAGCTATCTGCAATGACTTTTCCATATGAATAGCCTGTCCTAGCTCAGGCTTCAGACTCCTAAATCTCCCAAACAAGCAGCACCTGACCTCAGCATGCCCCATACCTCTGGATAAGCAGCCCTAGGCCCTGTACTAGCAGCAGCCTGCCTTCTCCTGGGCATCTCCAAGCCCAACACAAGTAGCAGCCATCTAAAGATTGCTCTGTAACTCATGCCAGGTAGCCCCAGGCAAGAGCTGGCTATATACCTCCCAGAGCCAGTGCACCAGTGATCAGCTTCAGACTATGTCAGATTACAACCTCACCACATCCAGTAGCAAAACACTCAAGGGGCAGACTCAGTGAGCACCAAAACCCACTGAAGCAAGTCCTGCTCCATAGTGTGTCTCCCACACAGCAGCTCTCTCTCTCTCTGTAGTTGCAGCTGTTTCTCACAGCCAATTGGCCTGGGGGTCAATTCCTCCCAGTGACGCCAACAGCAATCAAGGCTCAAATACAACAGGACAGTGCACACAGGGATGCACCTAGAGTGCCCAGCTCAGGTGACTGGGGAGGCTGGGCTACTGGGCTCTATAGGACACTAACTATACAGGCCACTCTACCAATTCCAGGAGACATAGCAGCTCTACCTAATACATAGAAACAAACACAGGGAAGCAGACAAAATGCAGAAACAAATAAACATGTCAGAAATGAAAGAACAGAAGAAATCTCCAGAAAAAAGAAATAAATAAGATGGAAGTAAGCAAACTACCAGATGGAGTTCAAAACAATGGTTATAAGGATGCTCATAGAACTTAATGAGAACTTCAAGGAACTTAGTGAGAACATCAACAACATAAAAAAAGATCAGTCAGAAATGAAGAATTCACTAACTGAAATGAAGAATAATTTATAGGGAATCAACAGTAGAGCAGAGGATGCTGAGAATCAAATCAGCGAATTGGAATATGAGGAAGCAAAAAACACCCAATCAGAAGAGCAAAAAGAAAAAAGAACCAAAAAATATGAAGATAGTGCAAAGTTATCCTCTGGGATAACTTTAAGCATATTAACATTTGCATCATGGTAGTGTTGGAAGGAGAAGAGAGGAAGCAAGAAATTAAAAACCTATTTAAAAAATAGTAACAGAAAACTTACCCTCCCTAGTAAAAGAAACAGACATACAAGTCCAGGAAGCGCAGAGAGTCCCAAACAAGAGGAACCCAAAGAGGCCCACATCAAGACACATCATAATTAAGTCCTTGCCGGTTTGCCTCGGCCTGCAGACTGAAGGTCCTGGGTTCGATTCCGGTCAAGGGCACATACCTCTGTTGCAGGCTCCTCCCCAGCCCGGGCCCTTGTCAGGGCATGTGCGAGAGGCAACCAATCGGTGTGTTTCTCTCACATCGATATTTCTCTCTGTCTTTCACTCTTTATTCTATTCTCTCTAAAAATCAATGGAAAAATATCCTTGGGTGAGGATTAAAAAAATAGACATATCATAATTAAAATGCCAAAGGTTAAAGACAAAGAGAGAATCTTAAAAGCAGCAAGAGAAAAGCAGTTATCTTCAGGGGAGTATCCAAAGGACTGTCAGCTGATTTCTCAACAGAAACTTTGCAGGCCAGAAGGGCAAGAAATATTCAAAGTGATGAAAAACAAGGACCTACAACCAAGATTACTCTACCCATAAAAGCTATCATTTAAAACTGAAGGTCAGATAAAGAGCTTCACAGCCCAGCTGGTGTCGCTCAGTGGTTGAATGTTGACCTATGAACCCGGAGGTCATGGTTCAATTCCCGGTCAGAGCACATTGTCCAGGTTGCAGGCTCAGTCCCTAGTAGGGGGTCAGGAGGCAGCTAAACAATAATTCCCTCTCTCCCTCTCCCTTCCTCTGAAATTAAAAAAACAACAAAAATGAGGGAAGGTCAAGGGGGGAGGGGGACATATGTAATACTCTTTGTAATACTTTAAGCAATAAAACAAAATTTAAAAAATAAATTAATTAATTAAAAAACAACAAAAACATATTAAAAAAAAAAAGAGCTTCACAGACAAGAAAAAGCTAAGAGTTCATCACCACCAAACCAGTATTACATGAAATGTTAAAGGGTCTTCTTGAAGAAGAAAAATATGAACAATAAAATGGCAATAAATACATATCTATCAACAATTGAACTTAAAAATCAAAATAAATTAACAAGAAATCTAATGAACAAAATAAACTGATGAATAAAATAGAACCAGAGGCATGGAAACATGGAACAGACTGACAAATCTCAGAGGGAAGAGGGGATGGAGGCAGGAAGAGATTAACCAAAGAACTTATATGCATACATGCATTACCCATGGACACAGACAATAGGATGGTGAAGACCTGGGATCTGGGTGGAGGGGGAAAAAGGAAAGGGATATCTGTAATACTCTCAATAACGATTTAAAAATATTTTGTTATTGATTTTAGAGAAAGGAAGGGAGAGGGATAGCAAGATAGAAACATGAATAAGAGAGATGCACTGGGGATGGAGCCCACAAGTCAGGCATGTGCCCTGACTGGTAATCGAACCATGACCTCCTAGTTCAGCCGTGGGCAAACTACGGCCCGCGGCCGGATCCGGCCCGTTTGAAATGAATAAAACTAAAAAAAAAAAAAAAGACCGTACCCTTTTATGTAATGATGTTTACTTTGAATTTATATTAGTTCACACAAACACTCCATCCATGCTTTTGTTCCGGCCCTCCGGTCCAGTTTAAGAACCCATTGTGGCCCTCGAGTCAAAAAGTTTGCCCACCCCTGTCCTGTCCTAGTTCATGGGCCACAATGACCAGGCTCAACAATAAAGATTTTAAAAAATAAAATAAAATAAAATAAACAACATTCAAAAAGTTTGGAAAATTAAAAAAAAAAGCAATGTAAAAAATATCCTCAGGTGAGCTTTTTTAAAAAAAATTCTGTCATGATCTGTGTCATTTTAATTTTACAGTTGAACCTACAGAGTCTCTTGCTAGGAGTACATGAATATATATGAAAAAAATACTTTCGTTTACAAAACTTAATTTGTGACACGACATTTTGAAGTTGTGTTTTTACCATGCACAGGTTCATCTTCATCGACAAACAGACAGGGTTCTATTTCTTTCAAGGACCGTCTTCCTTCAAGCCGGGCAAGGAGCTTCAAACGGAAAAAAAAAAAGAGAGAAGGAAAAATCGTTACCTAAAAATGTAAAATCTTGAAGATCTGCATTTATGTAATTTTCCAAAAGACTATAAAAAAGGCTTTCCATAATTTTAAGGGTGTAGAGAGAATTCTGAAGTATATAATTTAAAAGAAAAGTTGTGTTCACTTGTTCAGAAAATATTTCATTTTTTGTTTATATACTCGGTACGGATGGTATGGGTTCCTGCCCTCAAAGGAGCTGATAGTATAGTCTGGGATATAGACTGAACTGCTAAATGCAATGTATTCACCCTCCTTATGCATTATAATTACCTTTCTCACGATGCTTATTTACCTGTTACACAGGTACCGGTGTTTAATCTGTCTGTCAACTCCTTTTCTAGTGGGGGGAACTGGACAAAGGAGAAAGGTGGAGAAAACTTCCTTGGGGGCTCGTACCTGATTTAGTGAGGTATGTGGGGCAGAGGTGGCCAAAGCGCAGAGGTTATAAGCAGCGCTGTGTGTCGGTCAACCATAAGCACATTTGAATTGCTACAGCTTGTAGCACAAAACAGACAGGAGATAATGAAGTTCCAAAGAGCAGAGGTCAGATCCCAGAAGGTCTCAGATGCCATGCTCAGGAGCCTGCTCCTTGGCTTGTACACAAAGCAAGGGGTCTCAGCTACACAATGAGAAGCAATCTGGACGATGCAGAGTAGACAGTCAGGACTCCAGAAGCAGACTTGCTATGTCACTTCCCTGGGCCTGAGGTTTCTCATCATAAAGTGAGGGTAACGAACAGTATATCTCCCTCACAAAGTTGTTGAGGATTCAATGTGTTAAGAGTGCTGCCTTGCCCTGGCCGGTTTAGCTCACTGGATAGAGCGTCAGCCTGCGGACTCAAGGGTCCCAGGTTCGATTCCGGTCAAGGGCATGTACCTTGGTTGCAGGCACATCCCCAGTAGGGGGTGTGTCTCTTTTCCCCCTCTCCCTTCCTCTAAAAAAATCAATAAAACCCAGCCAGCATGGCTCAGTGGTTGAGTGTCTACCTATGAACCAGGAGGTCGCGGTTCGATTCCTGGTCAGGGCTCATGCCCAGGTTGCGGCTCAATCCCCAGTGTGGGACGTGCAGGAGGCAGCCGATTAATGATTCTCTCATCATTGATAGTTCTCTCTCTCCCTCTCTCTCTCCCTTCCTCTCTGAAATCAATAAAAATATATTTTAAAATAAATAAAATAAAAATATTCTTTGTGATGACAGGGAACATAGTAGTAAAGAATTTACCTAGTCCTAGCCCAGGGGTGGGGAAACTTTCTGACTCGAGGGCCACAATGGGTTCTTAAACTGGACCGGAGGCCGGAACAAAAGCATGGATGGAGTGTTTGTGTGAACTAATATAAATTCAAAGTAAACATCATTACATAACAGGGTACGGTCTTTTTTTTTTTTTTTTTTAGTTTTATTCATTTCAAACGGGCTGGCCCTCGGGCCATAGTTTGCCCACGGCTGTCCTAGACCAAAGAGGTTTGGCCTTTGCCCCAGGCTCCTGGAAATCATCTCTAAGCCTCTTAGAATATCCGGTCAGCGTGTACCTGGGGCCCTTGAGCCACACCGGATGGTAGAACAATGTGCTGGGGGCTCTGGGTCAGCTCAAATTCTGCTCTCAGCTCTGGTGTCTGAGGAGCTGGAGACAGAGGGCAGCTGTTTGGGCAGCTGACTATGTCCACAGGACAGAGCCTCATTATGACCCTGGACACCGAGGTTCAGGTGGTCTTCCCTGGCTGGCATACTGTCACATACTGCTGCTGGGAGAAGTTAGCACTGCCTGCGACTCCACTGGGAGAAGACAAGCAGGTCTGCGTTTGGAATTCTTCTGGACTTTATCAATTACATCTCTTCCCTTGGCTGATTTCAATCTGATCCCTCTCACTGGAATAAACCATAGCCACGAACAGGGAGCAGGCAATTCTGCGAGTCTGTCTAATGAATTCTTAAACATGAAGGTGGTCTTGGGGACCCCTGAACTTGCAATTAGTGTTATGAGTAACATAATCTTGGGGCCCTGAATTCTGCAGTTGGTGTCCAAAGTGAAGGCAGTTTTGGGGACTTCCCCAATGTCACAGATAAAGTACTTCTGCTCCAAACACAAATATAATGGTTTCCTCTCGGAAAAGCAATTGTATGATTATTTGAGTTAGAGAATTTTTCCCTGGAATACTATTTTATTACTTGAACTTTGTAAAATTTTCATCCACCACTGTGAGCTTGACAGCTTCCCAATACTTAAGATCCCTTTTGGTGAACTCACTGGTGAGTTTAATGAATGTGACTTTTCAGGATAATTACTTAAGGAAATGTGTTAACACCTGGAAGATCTGCATAACTCAGTATTTCCAAATGACCAATGCATGATGTTAAAACATTCCTGGGTATGCCCTAGCCCAGGGGTCGGCAAACTGCAGCTCGCAAGCCACATGAGGCTCTTTGGCCCCTTGAGTGTGGCTCTTCCACAAAATACCAACCTCTGCGCATGGGCCACAAAGTTTCAATTGCACTGTACGTGCGCGCCACACGTGGTATTTTGTGGAAGAGCCACACTCAAGGGGCCAAAGAGTCGCATGTGGCTCACGAGCCGCAGTTTGCCGGCCACTGCTCTAGCCAGTTTGGCTCTGTGGATAGAGCCTTGGCCTGTGGACTGAAGGGTCCAGGGTTCGATTCCAGTCAAGGACACATACCCAGGTTGCGGGCTTCATTTTTAGTAGGGGGCATGCAGGAAGCAGCCGATCAATGATTCTTTCTCATCATTGTTTATCTTTTTTTCCCTCCTTTCCTCTATGAAATCAATAAAAATATATTTTAAAAACAACAACAGCCGAACCGGTTTGGCTCAGTGGATAGAGCAGCCGTGGGCAAACTACGGCCCGCGGACTGGATCCGGCCCGTTTGAAATGAATAAAACTAAAAAAAAAAAGACTGTACCCTTTTATGAAATGATGTTTACTTTGAATTTATATTAGTTCACACAAATACTCCATCCATGCTTTTGTTCAGGCCCTCCAGTCCAGTTTAAGAACCCATTGTGGCCCTCGAGTCAAAAAGTTTGCCCACCCCTGGGATAGAGCATCGGCCTGCGGACCGAAGGGTCCCAGGTTCGATTACGGTCAGGGGCATGTGCCTTGGTTGCGGGCACATCCAGAGTGGGGGGCGTGCAGGAGGCAGCTGATCGACCTCTCTCATTGATGTTTCTGACTCTCTGTCCCTCTCCCTTCTTCTCTGTAAAAAATCAATAAAATATATATTTAAAAAAATTTTTTTTTATAAAAATAAAAAAACACACACAAAAACAACAAATAAAAACAAACATTCCTAGGTAAAAGATTCACTCCAAGTGCAAGACAAATCAAGGGGTTTTAATGTCTGAAAAATTCACTGATATAATTTTATGTTCTACATTGCAATGAATTTTTTAGGAAAACTACTATTTGTTGAGTTTTGATATAGTATCAAAGAAGAATATCCATAATGAGCTGAAAAGATCTTAAAATACTCTTTCTTTTTCCAACTGTATACCTGTGAGAAGCCAGACACTTTCAATATACTTTAACCACACAACATATAGTAATCGACGATACAGAAGAAATGAGAACCAACTATAAAATGTTTTTAAAGGCATGTATACAAATGACTAATATCCTCATCAGAATGATTAACTTGGGAAGTCCCTCCAATTGTTTACTCTTACTATAACTGCTCAAAATATTTTAGAACCCTACCATCCGAGAGTTCTGAGTAAGATAATATTTAAGAAAGTATTATTTTATTGACATGACTTTTTTGGACAAAGATGGTATTAATTACCCCTCTTACCAAAATATCTGATTTAGGCAATTTGCATGACTTTCCACTGTTATCTAAAAATCAAATTTATTTTTTATTTTTTAAATATATTTTTATTCATTTCAGAGAGGAAGGGAGAGGGAGAAATAGAAACATCAATGTTGAGGATCGTTGATGGGCTATCTCCTGCACGCCCCCTACTGAGGATCGAGCTGGCAAGCTGGGCGTGTGCCCTTGGCCAGAATCAAACCCGAGACCCTTTAGTCAGCAGGCTGACACTCTATCCACTGAGCCAAACTGGCTAAGGCCAAATTTATTTTCAAAGGATGGGAACTTCCCATCCTTTGAAAATATTCAAAAAAATGTTTTATAATGCCAAAAGCAGAGAGTACAGAGGGAGTGAAAGTAATTCCCAGAACTTGGAAACAGATTTACCCTTACAAATAAGGGATAATATTAGCAAGATGTCTTCCAAATATAGTGTATCCCCCAAAAGTTTACACGCCTTGAATGACTATAAAGTCCGTGTTTCTGAACATACGGTTCATTTTCAAAATTTTAAAGAATCCACACAAATGAATAACATTTTTGTCAATGCCTGTTTTCAAACTGATGACCATTCTGGTCCAGGCACTGCTGATAACACAAAGCAATGGAATCACAAACACAGTTCAGTACTTGTGCCCCCTCAATTCGTCAACTGTTCCCGGTTTTGTACCGTAAACGTTATCTTTTATTTATCTCCATGAAAAAGTCTAGTGGATGAATTTTCTTTGTTCAAAGCTTAGTCTGGCTTCACCCATTATTTCAAATCTGCTAAACGTGTAAAAGAGTAAAAAATTAAGTGAGTTATCAGCTATTAAAGTGTGTATACATTTTTTGGGACAGGGTGTCCTCTCAAAAATGTATACACATTTTGAGTAATTATAAAGGCAGTGTTTGTACTTCAACCGCATTTTCAAACTTCCAGTAGCATTTTAGGAAGAATTTCCTTTGTTCAAAGCTTAGCCTGGCTAAAAAAAAAAAAAGAAACATCAATTGAGCTAGCAGCTGTTAAAGTGTATATACATGTTTTGGGGACACCTTATATAAGCAGAAAAGTACCCTAAAAATCTGAAATAAACCTGAATGTTATAGAAATTAAAATTAATGATGCTGTCCAGACTTGAGGAATAAGTAAAAAGAAGCAATTAGTCAATCTGGAGTTTGTTAAGCATCAAGTTAAAGGGAACCCAAATAAGTTCTGCCTGACATGACAGTTAATCCTTTTGGGAAGATGAACACATCAGGCGATCAGAGCTTAGTGATGGTAGCATTAATACATTCAACTATTCCTCTTGATTCTCTAAGCCAGCGGTTGCCAACCTTTTGGACCTCACAGACCACCAGCAGTCCACGGACCACCGGTTGGCAACTGCTGCTCTAAGCAACCTTTATGAGGTCAAATTATTGTGGACACAATCATCTTCATCTATTTGTCGGTTTTATAAATATTGTGAAGTAATAGGTTTGGCATTAGGTTTGTAAATCAGTAACTCCTAGGTCAGCGGTTCTCAACCTGTGAGTCGTGACCCCTTTGGCGGTCAAACGACCCTTTCACAGGGGTCGCCTAAGACCATCCTGTATATCAGATATTTACATTACGATTCATAACAGTAGCAACATTACAGTTATGAAGTAGCAACGAAAATAATTTTATGGTTGGGTCACAACATGAGGAACTGTATTTAAAGGGCCAGAAGGTTGAGAACCACTGTCCTAGGTTTTATTATCATAATAATTATCTAACAATGGCTACTATTTGTGCTTACTGTCAAATCAGCAGTACATAATTTATACACATTCTATCTTTTAATTGTCACATTCACTCTATTTATTATCATTCTGTTTTTCAGATGAGAAAACTAGCAGACAACGCAGCCAGGATTTAACTGAGATCTCTTGGCTCTAAAAGCCTGGAGTTCTCCTTCTGTGCTACATAGCCTCAGAGTCAATCAATTATTATCAAGTCTGACCAAATCTGAGGACAGAGACAAAATAGTCTCGGACCTACTAACTGAAGCTGAAATGAACCTGAGGTCCTATCAAGGCCATTATTCGGCCTCTCAACCATCTCCCTTAGTACTCCCTCTAACTCAGTGATGGCTAACCTTTTGCGCTCGGCGTGTCAGCATTTTGAAAAACCCTAACTTAACTCTGGTGCCGTGTCACATATAGAAATTTTTTGATATTTGCAATCATAGTAAAACAAAGACTTATATTTTTGGTATTTATTTTATATATTTAAATGTCATTTAACAAAGAAAAATCAACCAAAAAAAGAGTTCGCGTGTCACCTCTGACACGCGTGTCATAGGTTTGCCATCACTGCTCTAACACCTAGCAGACTCAAATGTTTTCAACTGAAGCAGCAACACTTTGAGCAAGCATGCCATCTGCAAAGGGACCGTCCTCAGTTACACAGAAATTCACTGGGACACGTTTCAGGAAGGCAAATGTGTTCTAGGAACTGAGGTGCTGGGACACAGAGAGGTAGCAGACAGAGTTCCTGTCCTCAAAGAATTTAATGGGGCCGTAACTGGTTTGGCTCAGTGGATAGAGTGTCAGCCTGCAGACTGAAAGGTCCTGGGTTCGATTCCGGTCAAGGGCATGTACCTTGGTTGCGGCACATCTCCAGTAGGAAGTGTGCAGGAGGCAACTGGTCGATGTTTCTAACTCTCTATCTCTCTTCCTTCCTCTCTGTAAAACATCAATAAAATATATATATATTAAAACAAACAAAAAACAAACAAATAAACTTTAAAAAAAAAAGAATTTAATGTGGAGAGTCAAAACGTTAAAAAAGTACAATAAAGTATGGTAGGTGCTAGAACAGATACGCACATGGGGGTGTGTGAAGGCATCAAAAAGGGATGGTCAATTCTAACTTGTGTGAGAGATACCTTTAATTCTGAATGAGAGATTTGAACACATAGTTCTTTCAGGTACATACAGAATGAGCAGTAATAACACAATGCTTTCCTTCTTTCTTCCTGGAATGTCCTTTCCCTGGTCTCGCAATTAAATTCCCTAAGGCCTAGACTAATGAACAAACAAAAATCCTACACATTCTTCAAGGCCACCTCCCTCCATGAAGCCATTACTATACTTAAGAGCACATTACCAGCCTGTCTTCCTGATCTAGATGTAAAAGCTTAAAAGGGAAGGGTTGTACCTTGGCTCGTCACCAATTCCAAAATGCAGAAACTCAGCTGCCTGGTAAATCAAAAGTAAACAGGTAGGTAGAAGTGGGGGAACTATTTAGATTTTCATATATTTGGATACTTTGTGCAAATTTCCACTAAACAAAAGTTCATGAGTATTCTTACAGCTATTATCAAAGTTCTTCATACTCACTAACAAAGTCCATTTTAGAGGCAATCATATACCTTCAATGCTTGCTAAGCAGAACATATCATATAGATCAGGGGTCCTCAAACTACGGCCCGCGGGCCACATGCAAATACAAATATTGTATTTGTTTCCGTTTTGTGTTTTTACTTCAAAATAAGACATGTGCAGTGTGCATAGGAATTTGTTCATAGTTTTTTTTTAAACTATAGTTCGGCCCCCAACGGTCTGAGGGACAGTGAACTGGCCCCCTGTTTAAAAAGTTTGAGGACCCCTGATATAGATGTTTCTAAACATACTTAGTATGGAAATGCTTACACTAAAGCAGGAAGGAGTGCTTAAAGATCGAATTAACCAGAAGTAAGTGACATGATGGCAAACATGTGTATCTAAGACTTATTTGCATAAAGGCTCATTTTCCCTGATCTTTTGTGATTCAGACTGTTTGCAAGATGGATACCAGCAACAGGGCTTCAGCAAGTATAAGAGTTCCCTACAGAAGCAGACACTCTAACCACATATTCCCAACCCTGTCCACCCTACAATAGGACTGGACTTCTACCTACAAATTTAATGAAATTCTGCCCCGCCTGCGTGGCTCAGAGTTGAGCATTGACCTATGAACCAGGAAGTCAAGGTTCAATTTTTTGTCAGGCCCATGCCCAGGTTGCAGGCTTGATCCCCACTGTGGGGTGTGCAGGAGGCAGCTGATCAATGATTCTCTCTCATCATTGATGTTTCTCTCTCTCCCTCTCCCTTCCTCTCTGAAATCAATAAAAATATATAAAAAACATACACACAAAAACACACCAAATGGAATACAATTCTGAATAGTTTTACTAATGATATAAGGAGGATCTATGTCAGGCAAAAATGTGAACTATTTAACAGAGGGAAAGTAAGAGAGGAGCTAGAATGCGTAGAAAGAAAGGGAAAGCAGCAGCTATGTTAACATGCATGTGACCAATGCAAATCTGATCCTTATCATGGTAACCCTTTAAATTAGAGGACTAGCCCTGGCCCGGTAGCTCAGCTGGTTAGAGCGTCACCCCAGTATGCTAAGGTTGCAGGTTTGATCCTGGTCAGGGCACACACAAGAATCAAACAATGAGTGCATAAATAAGTAGAACAACAAAAATATTTGATGTTTCTCGCTCTCAAATCAATACATTTAAAAAATAAATAAATTAGAGGACGAATTCTTTTTCACATGTGAAATTAGGCTCCTCTGACACTTTGAAAATTAAATGATTTTTGGGGGCATAGTACTAGGCCTGGCTCTTCAATAATGCTTTTGTCTAAATTATATGTAAAAGACAACCGCTACTCATATACTATATGGTTAAATTCCACTGTTTCTAAATATATTCCCTGAAAAAAAAATATATTCCCTAAAAGGCTGCTGCTTTTATAATATTTTAAAGCAATCATGCTATAAGAGGAAAAGGAAAACAGACAAATATATAAATAATCAAGCAAAAATTACTACATATACCTGACTACTTAGGCAGCATTAATGTCTAGCAGAAATTTTAAGGACTAAATTTTAAACTTATGACATTCCACAGATTAGAAATTCCACTAAATGCATACTTAAAATTTCATTAAGTTATAGCAGACTGTGCTTTAAAATTTCATCTAGACAGAAAAATCACTATATGCAAGATCCTAGAAAGAGACAGTGAAGCACAGAATCCAAATTGCAAGAGTATATTGCTGGTGAAGGCTATTCTTTCCCTTAGTACGAGGAGGAGCTCTGCTGGAGAAACACTTAGGTGGATTCCATCCTCTCATTCTCTCTTCCCAGGAGAGGAGAGATTTTTCTAAAGGGTAGCTTTAGGAGCAGGAACTAGATGCGCATTGATCAGCCTGCTCCTCTCTCCTGACAGCTTGCCTGCACCAACACACATTCTGCTGTGTTTCTTCAGCCCTAAATTTGACAGAGGCAGATCCTTAGATGCCCCTGGGATGAAAACGTTTTAAGGTGCTATCCATCAACTGTGAGAGGTCTGGTGTGAGGAGGACATGGCAACAAGCCAAGCACTGAATTTGGAAACAGAAAGGCCTTGACAAGAGCACTTTTAGGGGACTGTGAAGACAGAGGTAGATGACAGTGGCTAAAGAGGGAATGGGAGAAAAGGAAGTGCAGGCAGAAAGCACAAACACTTTGATGTGCTGAAGCGTACAGGAATGGAGCTGGAGGAGTGCGGAAGCCACTGCATGCAGATACTGTCACTAAAGTACACCAAGGAACTCGATGAAATTTGGGCGTTAGCAGGGCTGACACTAAGCGCAGATTGTGTTGAGATAATAGTGGCTCGAGGCAATTCTCTAACCTGATAATCCTTTTACTGTTTATCAAACTTTACCTTTGATATGCCTGTATGCATTTCTAAAGGGCAAATGTGTATTCAAGTAAATAAAAGGTGGACCAGACCAGAAGTCAGTGTGTCTCTTCAAGAAACAGGCTCCCCCTGACCCCCAATGTCTTCTAAATTCATATTTCTTGTATAGCATTTTCATTTATGCATGGCGAAGGTTGAGGCAGAGGAGGATCTAGGCAGGTGTTTTTTTTTTATTTTTTTTATTTTAGAATACTGACGGAAATGGTTGGTGGAAAAGAAGATTGAAGATGCAGGAAACAGAGGGAAATGACCCAGGAGCAGAAATATCTGCAGGAGTGATGTCCTTGAGGAGGGTAAACAGGATGGATGGAAACCATATCACAGGGAGAGAAGTTGCCCTTTTTTAGGAGCAAAAATACTTATTCTATTTTACAGGAGGGAATTCAGAGAAAATGAACATTATTTTGACATATATTACATATCGCTATATATAATAATGTTAACGTTTATTATTATCAATACAGACTTGATGAAAAAGTTGCTCTATTAATATCCAAGAAAGTAGACTTCTGAGCAAAGAAAATTACCAGAGATAAAAAGGGACATTACATAATAATAAAAGAATCAATCCACCAGCAAGACATACCATCCCAAATGTGTATATATCAAACAGAGCCTTGAAACAGGTAAGGCAAAACTAATTCAGCTGAAAGGAGAAACAGGCAAATCTACAATTGTAGAATTCAACACCCACCTCTCAGATTTACTAGACAGAAAAGCATCAAGGATATAAAAGATTTAAACAGCATAACCAAGAGGATCTAATTCATATACACACTAGAACATTTCACCCAACAATAGCAGAATGTCCATTTGTTTCAAGTGCCCATGGAACATTCATCAGGACAGACTACATCCTTGGCCAGAAAACAAGTCTCAACACACGTAAAATAACTGAAATCATAGAGTGTGTTCTCTGATTGAAATGGAAACAATAGGAAAAAATAACGGTGTGCTTGTCAAATTTCTTGTTTTCTCAATGACACATGAGGTGAGGTAGAGAGAGGGCAGAGGGAAAAGGAGGAAGGCATGAAATCCAACAACTAAACAATTATTGAGCACCTATATGCAAACTATTGCTCTGGACACTGGGACCAAAGGAGAAAACCCAGACAACAGTCTGTCTGCTCTCATGTCCCTAAATGGCAGGTCGGGAGATGGGGAGGAGACACATAAACAGTATAAAACATCAGGTGCGGTAAGTGCTAAGAATAAGCACGGGAAAGGAATAAACAGCAGCAGCAGCAGGAAGGACTGCTTATGCAGTGGTCGGCAAACAGAGCCAAATATCAACAGTACAACGACTGAAATTTCTTTTGAGAGCTAAATGTTTTAAACTTAAACTATATAGGTAGGTACATTGTTGTTAACTTAATTAGAGGACTCCTAAGGCTTAGGAAGAGCCACACTCAAGGGGCCAAAGAGCCGCAGTTTGCCGACCACTGTCCTAGACACTCAGGAAAGGCTTCTCAGCTGACAGGGGAGCAGAAGCCTGGAGGAGTGAGGAAGTGAGCCATGTGAATTTCTGAGGGCAGAAAGAACACGAATGCTGAGCCACTCGCCCTCAGATACTTTAATATACTCCATCTCCTTAGAAAAACTATTTCCTCCTGCACAAGTACATTATTAATTATCACAGTGATAAACTGAGCACTGACACATACAATACTCTGCTTTAATACTCTCTGTTTTCCCTGGATCCAGGATTCAATCATGAGCATGATAAGTTTGGGACGCCTATTAGACATCCATGTGGATATACCAAGAAAATAGAACATGTGTCTGGAATTCAGAAATAGGTTGTATTTGTTGACATTTTGAAATGAGAAAGTGAACTAATTACTACAGAAATATGGTTGGACTGTGTATCCATTTGAGGTTGATGGTTAGAACTTTAAAATGAAATCAGTAGGCCCAGTTGTGATTTTCTCTAGCAATATTCAGCTGAGGTAGTAGAAACACAGTGAAAGTAGACAGCTGGGTTTAACCTTGGTTAGGAAAGTAAGTTAGGGTGGGCAGACACAAGGAAGGTAATGGGGTGTACAGTGGAGTCACGGTAATGTTGGAGCGCCGACTCTATTCTAGATAAGAAGGGAAGCAAAGAGAGAAGGGGACAGATGTTCTAAAAGTCTATCACACAAAACCAAAATATTATTACTTAATAAATACTAAATACTTGTCTTTTTAATATTTGCTTCTGGGGGAAAGGCCTCCCTGTACCTTTCCTAAGAAAAAAATAGCAACAACCAGTCATTATTATTAACAAATATTTATCAAGTGTTTACTATGCAGAGAAAACTATGCCTGGTGAAAGGATACAAATAGTAAAACCCACCTCCTAGAGGCAGAACTAAAAGGGATCTGAGAAATCATTGCCCACTACCCTCAGCGTACAAAGGTAGCAGCCCAGGTAAAATAACTTATCCAAAATCACGAAGCTTGTCCACTGGCAGAGCCAAGATGAGAATCCAGGTCTCTGAACTTCTCTAGTCCAGCATTGTCTCACTCAGCCTCCAAAATAAGGACATTAGAAAATTTCTGGATGTACAAATTCACTTTGGGAGATGATACTTGGAGTCGGTAAGTTTCCTACTTTACCCTTCAGAACTGGAATTTTCTGTGATAGACACGTACTACTTTAATAATAAATATAGCCCGGCTGGTGTTGCTCAGTGGTTAAGCATTGGCCTATGAACCTGGAGGTCATGGTTCAATTCCTGGTCAGGGCACATGCCCAGGTTGTGGGCTTGATCTCCAGTGTGAGGTGTGCAGGAGGAAGCTGATAAATGGTTCTCTCATCATTGATGTTTTTATCTCTCCTCTCCCTTCCTCTCTGAAATCAATAAAAATGTTTTTAAATAATAATAAACATAATAGAACAATTATAACAAAGTTAATTAAAGAAAAAAGCAGACAAAATTTTGTGTGTGGCAACCAAAACTGAACACCTTCAACTTTTTATCATCAGTTATTTTTTTAATCCTCATCCGATGACATGTATATTGATTTTTTAAAAATATTTTTTATTGATTTCAGAGAGGGAGAGATAGAAATATCAATGATGAAAGAATCATTGATCAGCTGCCTCCTGCATGCCCCACACTGGGGATCAAGCCCGCAACCTGGACATGTGCCCTGACAAGGAATCTTGTGACTGGGCTTGATTTTTGAGAGTAACATTGATCAGTTGCCTCCCATAGGCACCACGACAGAGATTACCAGCAACTTTTCGGTGTACGGAACACCGCTCCAACCAACTGACCTACCCAGCCAGGGCTATTATCAATTATTTTAAAACTCAAGGCATGTTACCATATTTGACAATGTAAAATACAACACTATTTAACAACTCTGTGTAACTGAAGCCATTGGTTGGATAATACCAAAATCGCTGTGAATCTTTTCCTTTCTTTTTTGTTTGTTCATCCTCACCCGAGGATATTTTTCCCATTAATTTTTTTAGAGAGTGGGAGGGAGGGAGGAAGGAAGGGGGAAAAAGAGAAACACTGATGTGAGAAAGACGCAATAACTGGTTGCCTCCCGCATGTACCCTGACTGGGGCCGAGGAATGAACCTGCAACCCAGGTATATGCCCTTGACCTGGAATCAAACCTGTGACCTTTTGGTCTGTGGGCCAACGCTCTGTCCACTGAGCCACTTCAGACAGGGCTGTGAATCTTTTCTATACTCTCAGAAGGATATAAATGCAAAAATTCCATTGCTATGGCACAAAAGCAAGGTAAAAATGGATTATTCTATTGTAAATCATATTCAAATGCTTGTCTTCCTTATTTCAGGGGCTTATTTTACAAGGTTTTCTACTCTCTATTTGGCCTACCATAAACTGCATCCCTAGGATCCATGAAAACAGTCTTTGCAACTTTGTTTTCCTGGATGAGCCCGTATGAAATGTCTTTTCCCTACGATTCACAAGATGTGGGAAAGGTTAACCATTTATTAAGGTGGTAATTCTAGTGGATTAAAATTTTAAAGTAGCTTATTTCAGTTCCTTGGGATAATTTCTGACTTTGCCTCCAAGGAGAATCCCTAAAATAGACTAATGTGCACAGAAAGAAAACACCATCCAAACAGCAAGCACTTCACGGAAAAGCGGCTTGCTTACTGGTTTTAACAAAAGGGGAGAGAAGAGCGGAGCACCCACTGCCCAGCTGCCTATCTTCTCCCCTCCACGCCACTCCAAGTAACATAAGCAAGGCAGTCTGGCTTAGGATCTGCAGACAGGCAAGGCAGGCACAGGATATGAGGCTAAATTCTTTGTTCAGTGATTTGGCTGCGCTGGGCTCCCGTTTTCTGGATTAGCTAGGCTTGTTCTGACTGCAAGTCATCTCAGTTTAACCTGGTGTCAAATGATCATTTAAACAAGTAAGGCTGTGACTGTAGTGGTTCTTATATCAACCAGTGGGTCTGCTCTTAAGGAGCAAGGGCTGGCAACCCAGGGCCAGCAGGCCAAACCGAAAATAAAAGTTGTGACAGAAACCGCTTGACCTGCAAAGCCTAAATGTTACTCTTTGCTAACTGGTCTTCTGAAACAGTATGGGATCGTAATGGACTCCATCGTGACCAGAAGAACTCCATCTAGAGGCCTGACGATGGCTTTGGGCTTTCAGTAAAAGTCCGTAGTTAAAGGAACTTAACCACATTCTTAAAGGAAAGAATGTATGATGATGACATCCTTTCCAGAAACATGTTCTGCTAGAGCTGTTTTGTCCATTTAATGGTAACCGGAATATTTGTGCAAGCATTATTGTACAGGCCCTATGACCACCCCGGGATCAACCATGGCCTGATGACGAAGACCTGCATCCTCTTTCCCAAGCCCTACACACCTGCCAAGGCCCCTCTACAGGACACCCACAAGGACCCCTTGGGGAGCTCGGCTTCCCTCTTCTGGTCGACTCCCTTGTGCACAAGGTCTTTTTTCTTTTCTTTTGTTAATCCTCACCTGAGGATGTTTTCCACTGATGTCTTAATAGAGTGTGGAAGGCAAGGAGAGAGAAAGGGAGGAAGGAGAGGGAAGGCGCCCCAACCAGGGCCGGAAATCGAACCCGAGACCGTGCAGTGTGCCAGCTGACGCTCTAACCCTGAATCACCCTGGCCAGGCTGCACAAGCTCTTTCCAATAAACTCTGCTTGGTCTGTACTGAGTTCCCTGCGCACTTCTGTGACGCTGAGATGGAGAACCTGGCATCCTAGGTGCCTAACACCTCCTTCCCTCGCCCACATAACAGACCCTTCCTGGCGCACCTCCCCCTTCCCCAGCGCTCGCCTCCCACCTGCTCGCAGTCAGGGCTTAGCTCCGCACGCTGCCTGCGGGCCCCCTGAGCGAGCCATGTGAATGCCGAGCCGACTCCAAACGGTCCTTCCAGGAGCCGCTCAGGCCTCTGCTCCTCCCAGCTCGTCCCCCTCCTCCGGACAGCATGACCCCCACACACACTGTAGTGTTTGAGCCAACCTCTCTCCTAGTTCTTCAATGGCACAAGTTGTTTCTTCTGTTCCTGACTCCTATTCCTTAACCAGTGGGTGACATAGAGTGAATGTCTGACACTTGGTTCAATTCCTAAACAAATTCTTGCAGGGCATCCAATCGCCTGTGGCTCTGGAGTTACTTAGGCTGGAAATGTAACCTGGGGTGGCGAGGGCGACGGACGGTTCAAACACCGCCTGTTCCAGAGAAGCGGCTCCCACGGGCGACGCCTCCCTTCTCGGAGTTCCTCTCGCCCAGGGACCGCCTCCTTAGATTGTGGCAGATTTGAGCCATAATCCCAGAGAGCAGACACCAGTTTGACCCCCATCTGTGCACGCATGTCTCGGATCTACGGGAGCGACTTCCTCCGGGTCCGAGCCTGCGCTTCAGACCGCCCGTCTGGGGAGACTCCGCGTGACAGGGCCTGGCTCCAGGTGCACGGGCAGGCGGGTGCACAGGTGGGGTGCTCAGGTGGGCAGGTGCACAGGTGGGGAACACAGGTGGGCGGGTGCAAAGGTGGGATGGGGTACACAGGTGGCGGGACTCTAGGCCCAGTGCGTCCCCGGCCCCGAGCCGCACTCCCGACCTTCCCGGCTTCCGGCCTCCCTCATCCGCCAGTCCTCCCTGTCCACTTTTCCTCTCGCTCCCACCCAAACGACTCTCACCTCCGTCCCAGACTCCGCCCTGTGGAAGTCACTACACATCGCCCCGAATGCTCGGCGAACCAGGCACTCAACTTTCCCGCCACCAGCGCCATTTACGGCGGCGCCAGTCACGCGCGTTGACCTGTTGACCCGGACGCGAACGTGCGCGCTGCGCCCGCCCTCGGCCGGGAGGAAGTGGGCATGCGCAGAAGGCGGGCGGGCGCAGAAGTGGGCATGCGCAGAAGGCGAGTGTGCGCAGAAGTGGGCATGCGCAGGAGGCGGAGCTGTACGTGCGCAAGGGAGCGTGGGGTCAGAGCGTCAGACACCATTGCGCGAGAGACCATTGCGACGGAGACCGAGGCGCGGCCGGTGACTACTTTCTTAAACTTCATTTCGTTTTTACTAGGTAAAATTAACAGCGTGTACTTTTTATTATTTTTTACTACTAACAAACCATTTACCGAGTAAACAGGCATTTTTGGTCTATTCTTGGGTTAAAAGCCTCCAGCTGCCTGCGTATGTGATTCGTAGTGAATTCTGAGGAAAAAGGACGCTAAGTTTAAAAGAACTTTAAAAATATGGCGGGCCTGCATATTGATCCAGTTCTTTTGAAGATAGAATTTTAGTTCTATTGGTTACCAAGTGTTTATTCGTTAAGATAGACATTAAGTAGATAGACACATAGACGGATATGGAGTATTTCGTGCACGTGAGGCCTTGCGCCACGTTCTGGGAATACAACAGAGTAAGAGCCGTGCCTGACGGAGTGTACAACCATTTGATTTACCGGAACGTGTTTTTACTTTACAACGGCTGTGTCGGTTGTCTTATTCTTACATTTGACGGCGTGTAATTAAAAAATAATGCTTAGGCCCTAGCCGGCTTGGCTCGTGGCGCGGCCTGCGGACTAAAGGGTCCGGGTTGGCTTCCGGCCTAGGGCGTGTGCCTCGGCGGCAGGCTCCTCCCCGGCCCCGGCGCATGCCGGAGGCAACCTTCCGTGTATTTCTCTCACATCGGTATTTCTCTTTTCCTCTCCTTTCCACTTGCTCTGAAAATCAATGGGAAAATATCCTCGGGTGAGGATTTAAAAAAAAAAAGTTTATAATGGTACTAATCGTTAACACAGTGCATGGTATCTGCCAGACAAGGGCCTAACTGCTTTATATATAATAACAACCCGTTGCGCCCCACACCTTATGCGGCAGGTACTTGTTATCCCCGTTTTATGAAGGAGGAAATGGGGTGCGACTTTGGCCCACATTACTCTGTTGACCAGATTGTAGTGAGTGAACACATTTTTTTTTTTAAATATATTTTATTGAGTTTTTACAGAGAGAAAGGGAGATATATAGAGAGCCAGAAACATCGATGGGAGAGAAACATCGACCAGCTGCCTCCTGCACATCCCCCACCGGTCATGTGCCCGCAACCCAGGTACATGCCCTTGACCGGAATCGAACCCGGGACCCCTCAGTCCGCAGGCCGACGCTCTATCCACTGAGCCAAACCGGTTTCAGCTGTGAGTCAACACATTAATGTGAAATGAATTCGGACGGTTCCTCAAAATAAAACCACTTGGTTATGAAGGAAGGAGGGAACATCTAGAAAAATACAGGGTTGGCAAAAAAAAAGTTTATAGTTGTGAGTACACGAAACAATTTATTCTTGTGCTATTATTTATTAATGAAGCTGTTAACCTGCATGTCTTCTTCCCTTTAGAACAACTGCACACCTACTTTTGCCCACCTCTGTATATAGAATGAAGGAAGAGTCTTTTAAGAAGGCAAAGCCTGGGGCATGCTTAAATGCTGGTAGGCATAGAAACTTAAGGGTTAAAAACACCATCTGGCCTTAGCCAGTTTGGCTCAGTGGATAGAACATGGGCCTGCAGACTGAAGGGTCCCGGGTTCGATTCTGGTCAAGGGCACGTACTTCGGTTGCAGGCCCGATCCCAGTAGGGGGCATGCAGGAGGCAGCCAATCAATGATTCTCTCTCATCATTGATATTTCTGTCTCTCCCTTTCTCTTCCTCTCTGAAGTCAATAAGAATATATTAAAAAACAAACAAACACCATCTGAGCAGCATACTTGGAGTCCAGATCTGAAAAGGAAGGAGGGTATAGGTATAAAAATCAGCTTTAGATAGGGGAGGGTGTCTTGTCCACCCCCTAGCAGAGACAAGGAGTCAAGAATAGCTGCAGCCTTAGCTGGTTTGGCTTAGTGGATAGAGTGTCCGCCTGCGGACTGAAAGGTCCCAGGTTCAGTTCCAGTCAAGGGCACATGTCTGGGTTGTGGGCTTCATCCCCAGTGAGGGGCATGCAGGAGGCAGCCAATCAACGATTCTCATCATTGATGTTTCCCTCTTCCTTCCTCTCTGAAATCAACAAAAAATATTTTTTTTAAAAAAAAAGAAAAAGCCCTGGCTGGAATGGCTCAGTGGGCAGAGCATCGGCCTGTGAACTGAAGGGTCCTGGGTTCGATTCCAGTCAAGGGCACATGCCCAGATTGCGGACTCGATCCCCCATGGGGGGCGTGCAGGAGGCAGCCAATGATTCTCTCTCATCATTGGTGTCTCTCTCTCTCTTCCTCTCCCTTCCTCTCTGAAATCAATAAAAAGATATTTTTAAAAAAGAAAGAGAATGGGTGCAGATGCAGCTGTTTGGGGGTAGGTAGCTCAGAAAGGCTGAGGAGGTTTTAATCTGAGGGCTTAAGTTTTTTTTCTCCAAAGAAGAAAGCAAGATAGTAGAATTCCAAGACTTAAGTTAAAGCCAAGTAATCTGTAGGACTGTTACCCATCTATAGGCTCTGCTAAAATTTTTCCTTAAACATGATTCTTGATCCATTCTAGTACATGGAACAGTGGGTTTCATAAAACTATAGAGCAGTGGTTCTCAACTTTGTTGCCCTTTAAATACAGTTCCTCATGTTGTGACCCAACCATAAAATTATTTTCATTGCTACTTCATAACTAATGTTGCTACTGTTATGAATCGTAATGTAAATATCTAATATGCAGGATGGTCTTAGGCGACCCCTGTGAAAGGGTCGTTCGACCGCCAAAGGGGTCGCAACCCCCAGGTTGAGAACCGCTGCTCTAGAGTATGGCAGTAATTATTTTAACTAAGGATATTTTCCTGCAGCACTCATTGTCTGTAATCACATTTAATACTTAGCATGTATGAGCACTCTTTCTCATTACACAGAGCTTTTTTTCCCTGAGTTACAGTCTTCTTGAAATCCAAGATGAATTTTCTGAACTCACCTTGGATTTTGATGTCAAATGCAGCTAGAATTTTCAACCTGGTTCTGTTACTTATCACCATGGTACATGTTACTTTATCACCCTGGACCTTAGTTAACAAAGTGCTATAATGGCTAAATGAAAAAATGTACTAAGACAGCTAGCACAACACCTAGCACAAAATATGGATACCCTTTCTAATTTCCTTTATTTCTTAGATCATCACTTAAAAGTGCCAAAGATTCAATATCTACTCAGTATATATCTCCTGTTTACTATAATGGCAGTGATTAGGGCCAGATTAAGGGATGAGCCCATCAGGTAGGTATCCAGGGTGGCTAACCATAAAGGGTGCTAAAACTTCTCTACATACTAAAATATTCTGAGAATATGAGATGGGGAAAAAACTGTTTATTGCAATTCCTTCCAAGGAGAATATGGTTAGGAAGGAAAAGCCCTTGGAAAGAGGGGAAAGGTCAGTGGGTTGTGATGGAAGGCAGAGTGGACAAGCTGGCACAGTCCCACCATCAACACTCACCTACTCTTCCTTCTCCCCACCCATTCCCACACATAGAAGCAGAATTCTGAATCTAAAATATATATATATTTATATCTATATAAAATATATATATATATATAATACATATATATTTATATATATATAAAATGTGCCAAATTGTATTATTTGCTCCCCAAGCAAGTCCATAAATGTTAATCCAATTCTGATGGTATTGATGATGGTGATGGCTTAAGCTAAAATCCTTTTAGAACTGGGTAGGGTCCTTCCTGGATTTCCTGTCTTAGAAAAGTGAAGTCTTTTTTTGTTTGTTTGTTTTTGTTAATAACACAAGGTGTCAGTTGTTTGTATAGTAAACAAAGCAAAGTCATGCCTCTACTGCCCATTATAAAAGATTTGGGTTTCCTGAGCTGAAGTTTCCCCTGGGGTAATGCCACCCACTTCACCTGCAAGCGTTCCCTTACTCTTTTCCCATTGCCCTGTGGTTGCAGGGACTCCAGTAACCAGTGCAAGGAAATACTGCTGTTCTGGATGTTGCTGTTGCTGTGAGTGAGGCTAACTTGTCCACTTGCAGGCTCTTTACAGTTCCTGATAACCCACACTACACAGTCTATAACGGGATAAATTAAACATTTTTCGTGAACAAAGCAGAAGCTCCGAGAAGCATAGACGTGACTGTAATTGAGACAGACAGGAAGACTTTTTTTTTTTAATTGTGGCAAAATAGATGTATGTGCCTCTTATTCTGACCTAAAAACTTTTTATGCCTTGTTAAAATTTCTTGATAATGGTTTGGATCTAAATTTTATGATTTGAACTAGAAATTTAAAGCTGGTAACAATAATGTCCTGGGATTCTAAAAGGCAAGAATTTAAACTAGTAGCATTGGCCATTACTAGCAGAACAAACTTTTCTGTCATGAAAAAGCTTTATATAGAGATAACTATTTTTCACTCATCTATTTTAAAAGCCTAGGGAATAGCATGAGCTTATGAAATATGTCTTGTGGGTAATACTAACGTTGCTCATTATATAGAGTATTTTTGTTTGCAAGTCACAAAACATCCAGCTCTTACTGGTTTAAGTAATAAATGGAATTTATTGGGTCAGACAGCTGCAAGTTCAGAGGTACGACAGCTTAAAGGTTAGTTTAATTGAGAGGATCAATTACACAGGTACCTAGTTTCTTTTTTCTCTAGACAGCTTCTTCTTTTTTATTTTTCCCCTCATGGGACTATGTGTCTATACTTGAAACATTAAACAATCCGGGAATAACTGGGCTGGTTGGCTGAAGCCTGAGCCACATTCTCAACCTTAGGCACAGGGGTTGATGTATGTTTTTTCAAAGGTTATAGGCTTTGTGGAAAGGAGTGGATAACAGGAAATGACAGTGAGAACAACAAAATAAGAGTAGTTGGGGGAAGTGGGGTAGATGCTGGGGACGCAACCTTACTTCATTATACCTTCCACAATGAGGATCCGTATATGCAAAGCCACATATCTAGGTCACCCTCCTCTTCCATGCCATGCACTTCTATACAAAGTAAATCTTTCCTCACATATAAAGAATCAGCCTCTTAGGAAGCAGGCTTTACAATTGAATAGCTGCTCTGTACTAAATGAGTTTCTCGGTCCTCACCCTGTTCCTAATGAAGATTATGTGCTGGTGGAAATAGTCCAGTCCTTAGGCACACCTGTTTCCATGGGCCATCTTGCACAACATGGTTTTGAAAGTTTTAATACTCTAGAGCAGGGGTCCTCAAACTACGGCCCACGGGCCACATGCAAATACAAATATTATATTTGTTCCCATTTTGTTTTTTTACTTCAAAGTAAGATATGTGCAGTGTGCATAGGAATTTGTTCATAGTTTTTTTTTAAACTATAGTCCGGCCCTCCAACGGTCTGAGGGACAGTGAACTGGCCCCCTGTTTAAAATGTTTGAGGGCCCCTGCTCTAGAGCAGTGGTCGGCAAACTGCGGCTCTTTGGCCCCCTGAGTGTGGCTCTTCCACAAAATACCGACTTCTGTGCATGGGCCACGAAGTTTCAATCACACTGTACGTGTGTGCCCACATGTGGTATTTTGTGGAAGAGCCACCTCAAGGGGCCAAAGAGCTGCCATGTGGCTCACGAGCCGAAGTTTGCTGACCATGGCTCTAGAGAAATCACTTCTCTTTTAAAAGAATGTATGAGGCACTCATAAATTGCTGGTAGAAATGCAAACATGTTCAGTCATTTTGGAGGGGAATTTGGCAATCTCTAACAAAACTTTACATTTATTAACTTTTTGATACGTCAATCCTACTTCTAGGAATTAATCCTAAATCATGCCTCCAATTCCACTCTTAGGTATATGCACATGAAATCCATTTAAATGGGTTTTAAATATGTTCCTGGGTGTGCCTCTAACTTCCATGAGATAGTAGCCTCCATTTCTTCCTCTGTGAAGTGGGGAAATTGGAATATATAATAGCTTCTGCTTGAGAGTCAGTTAAATTCCAGGCACTATGGTTATTGTTCTATGTATATGATTTCCAACTCTTCCCTGCAAGGTATTTATCCTCCTCTTATAGGGAGTACTTTGAGGACCTGAGAGGTTTAGATTATGCAGTCCTCTAGCTAGTAAGTACCCAGGTCTGTCTGACTGTAAATTCTTCAGTCTTCCTAACACATTAGTTGCTTCCAGAAGATGCAAAGATCTAAGGCCTTTTACAACTCTAGATTCTGTGATTCTTAACTCTTTTTTAAAAATTAAATGTATTGGGCCCTAACCAGTTTGGCTCACTGGATAGAGCATCAGCCTGCGGACTCAAGGGTCCCAGGTTCGATTCCGGTCAAGGGCATGTACCTTGGCTGCGGGCACATCCCCAGTAGGGGGTGTGCAGGAGGCAGCTGATCGATGTTTCTCCCTCATCGATGTTTCTAACTCTCTATCCCTCTCCCTTCCTCTCTGCAAAAAATCAATAAAATATATTTTTTTAAAAAGTTAAAAAAAATTAAATGTATTGGGTTAACATTGGTTAATAACATTATATACATTTTAGGTGTACAATTTTTTTTTATTAGTTAAGGTATTACAGATGTGTCCTCATCCCCCCCCCCCCCATTAACCCCCAACCTCCCCCCACACACACACACACACACACTCATGCTCTCATCCCCCTGTTGTCCATGCCCATTGGTTTGGCTTATATGTGTGTATACAAGTTCTTCGAGTGATCTCTAACCCCTTACCCCCTCCCTCCCCTACTTTCCTTCTGGGGATTGATAGCCTGATTGCTGTTTCTCAGTCTGTGGTTTGGATCTGTCCCTTTTCATCAGTCTACGTTGTTCTCTATAATCCACAAATGAGTGACATGTGGTATTTATCTTCTCTGACTGGCTTATTTCACTTAGCATAATGCTCTCCAGTTCCATCCATGCTGTTGCAAAAGGCAAGAGTTCCTTCTTTTTTTACCGCAGCATAGTATTCCATTGTGTAGATGTACCACAGTTTTCTAATCCGCCCATCTGCTGATGGGCACTTAGGCTGTTTCCAAATCTTAGCTATGGTAAATTGTGCTGCTATGAACATAGGGATGCATATATCCTTTCTGATTGGCGCTTCTGGTTTCTTGGGATATATTCCTAGTAGTAGGATGTATTGGGTTAACATTGGTTAATAACATTATATACATTTAGGTGTACAATTTTATAATCTATCATCTGTATGTTCTGTTGTGTGCTCACCCCCCAAAGTCTAGTCTCCTTCTGTTACGATATATTTGACCCCTTGTGATTTTTTTTTTTTACTTTTAAGGAAGAAGAGAGTCCTCTTTCCGTGCCTAGTACAGCCATGGCTCGTGGTCCCAAGAAGCACCTGAAGCGTGTAGCAGCTCCAAAGCATTGGATGCTGGATAAACTGACCGGGGTATTTGCTCCTCGTCCATCTACCGGTCCCCACAAGCTGAGAGAATGTCTCCCTCTCATCATTTTCTTAAGAAACAGACTTAAGTATGCCCTAACAGGAGATGAAGTAAAGAAGATCTGCATGCAGCGGTTCATTAAGATCGATGGCAAGGTCCGAACCGATATAACCTACCCTGCTGGCTTTATGGATGTCATCAGCATTGATAAGACAGGAGAGAATTTCCGTCTGGTCTATGACACCAAGGGTCGCTTTGCTGTTCATCGTATAACACCTGAGGAGGCCAAGTACAAGCTGTGCAAAGTGCGGAAGATCTTTGTGGGCACAAAGGGAATCCCTCATCTGGTGACCCATGATGCTCGTACCATCCGCTACCCTGATCCTCTCATCAAGGTGAACGACACCATTCAGATTGATTTGGAATCTGGCAAAATTACCGATTTCATCAAATTTGACACAGGTAACCTGTGTATGATCACCGGAGGTGCCAACCTGGGAAGAATTGGTGTGATCACCAACAGAGAGAAACACCCTGGTTCTTTTGATGTAGTTCATGTCAAAGATACCACTGGCAATAGCTTTGCCACCCGGCTCTCCAATATTTTTGTTATCGGCAAAGGCAACAAACCATGGATCTCCCTTCCCCGTGGAAAGGGTATTCGCCTCACCATTGCTGAAGAGAGAGATAAGAGACTGGCGGCCAAACAGTTGGTGAAATGAGCTGACGTGACATGATTAGAAGAGTCTTTGTCCTTAATTAAAGATAATGCAGCATGGGGGGGGGGGATGGGGAAAATGGACACTCCCACTAAGATGCTAATAATTCCTAACCTAAATTTCATTCCCTTTTCCTGTGGGGTTTAACAGCTAAATGAGTATGACAGTCCTTTACCCTAAAGTCATTCTCACTTCAACCTCTTCCCTTTTTTAGATGCCCGAGTTAGTTCATTGTACTTTTCAGTTTGTAACCAGCTATCTGCTCCTGAAAAGCTCTTATTTCATTTATTTGTTTATTCCCTTTTAGTCACATTTCTTACTTCCTATCTCATAGCTGCATGGGCAATTACTCTGATGTATTTTCAGCATATATTTGAATTTGTAGGTTTCTAGCAAATTAAGTAGTTTTGTTTTGACTTTATGTAATTGTAATTAAAATGCAAATACAGATTTTAGTTAATGGTAATGTATTAGTATTGGGTTATGAGATATAACAAATACACCATACCACTGTAGGATGTTAGTAATTGGTGAAACTGATGCCAGGTACATGACAGCTCTGTACTATCTTAATTTTTCTGTAAATGTAAAATTACTTTAAAAAATAAAGCCTGTTAAAAAATGTATGTGTACAAGGATGTTCATGGATAAAAAGATGCTATTTAAACTGGTAATTTAATGTATTTATCACCTTTTATATTAAAACTAAAATGAGGGGTAAAGTGTGACAAATACCTCAATATATACACTACTTTTTAAAAATTCCAATAACATTAAAAGACTAAAATATTCTATATAAATTATAAGTTCTCATAATTTATATATTTTTTTTAACTACTGAGGGGCAAAGGAATATTTTTTGCCTTGTTTAAATAAAATATAACTGAATTAGGAAGCTCATTTCCCCCCACTTTACACTCAAAATTATTTTGTTCCTGGTAGTCCACAAGCCTCCTGTCAAGCTGAAATATCTAACTTTTCTTCATTTTTTAATCTTAGCGTTTGTAAGATATAAATAATAGATGAACGCAGAATTTCTGGGGATAGCTGAATAGCTTATGCTCAGTACTAACCTGTTTTTAAATGTCCGTAGACACCAACCCAAAATGTATATCAAAAAGTTGTCAGTTGCCCTAACCAGTTTGGTTCAGTGGATAGAGCGTTGGCCTGCAGACTGAAAGGTCCCAGGTTTGATTCCAGTCAAGGGCATGTACCTTGGTTGCGGGCACATCCCCGGTAGGAGGTGTACAGGAGGCAGCTGATCGATGTTTCTCATCAATTTTTCTAACTTTCTATCCCTCTCCCTTCCTCTCTGTAAAAAATCAATAAAATATATTTAAAAAGAAAAGCATAGGAAAACATCAAGTCAAATTAGGGTTTCAGGCTTCTCTGCCTCTGATAACCACCGCTGCCTCTTCTCTCTGGGAACATGAAGGAAATGGAATGGAGAAAGACACCCCCCCCCCCCCCATTTTCCCTGGCTCTTCTGTCTCTACCTTCACAGCTCTAGGTTAAAAGGGACCTGAGTGGTACCATGATCAGGTCCTTCCCCAAAGTAGGAATTCCTTTTAAAGCACTTATGCTCTGCCTGACAGTCTGCTTAAGCACCATCGATGTCAGGGAAATTGCTAGGGCACCCCTCTCCCTTTCATTTTATTATGTGAAAACAGGCAGAACAAAAGTGAGCAGGGTAATTCCCCATCCTATCCCTGTCTCCCTGTGGCAACCATTGTTATGGCTCTACATATTGTTTTAAGAGGGTTTTGTACACGTATTCATATACGTGTAGCAGTCTTCCTTCAACCAGCACCAAACGTGTGTGTGTGTTTGTGTATTTAAAATACAAATGATAGCCGAAACCGGTTTGGCTCAGTGGGTTTGGCTCAGTGGATAGAGCGTCGGCCTGCGGACTGAAAGGTCCCAGGTTTGATTCCGGTCAAGGGCATGTACCTGGGTTGCGGGCATATCCCCAGTAGGAGATGTGCGGGAGGCAGCTGATCGATGTTTCTAACTCTCTATCTCTCTCCCTTCCTCTCTGTAAAAAATCAATAAAATATATTAAAAAAATAAATAAAAAATAAAATACAAATGATAACATAATTCTATGTTAAATGCCATTCTGAGCACTCCCTATGACAGATAATAGTACCTGCATTTGAACTGGAATTTCTGTAGATTTCAAATGGTTAAGTCCTTGTTTTGGCTTCTAGAGCATCACAGAATGAATTGGACTCTTTATTTTTTATTTGTTTTAGAGAGAAAGGAAGGGAGAGGGAAAGAGAGAAACAGATGTGAGAGCGAAACTGCACCCCCCACACCCACTGAGGATTGAGCAAGCAACCTGGGGATGTGCCCCAGCCTGGAATCAATTGGCAGCCTTTCGGTGCACCGAGTGAGCCACACTGTCCAGGGCAACTCTTCCGTGAAATGATGGTTCTGCAAGAATTCCACGACTGTCTTCCCCATCTTGTTGTCCCAGCCTTCTGTCTTCCCCATCACCCATCCTTCACACAATTCATTTCTGGCCAAAATGTTTTGAGCTCCTTTATTTCTCCTCCTGTGGCATTGTAGAATTATACGTTTCTTTTTTAAAAAAATATATTTTTACTGATTTCAGAGAGGAAGGGAGAGGGAGAGAGAAATAGAAACATCAATGATGAGAATCATTGGTCAGCTGCCTCCTGCATCCCCCCCACCCCCAACCAGGGGATCAAGCCCACAACCTGAGCATGTGCCCTTGACCGGAATCAAACCTGGAACCCTTCAGTCCGCAGGCCAATGCTCTATCCACTGAGCCAAACTGGCCAGGGCTATACATGTTTCTTGCCAAATAAAAATATTAAGAGTAATAAGCTTGCTTTGAGTTAAAGAAAACAAGCTAATGACTTTTGGTGAAAGGTTTGTTTGGTTGTTCTTGCTATTAGAGCCTTATGCCATTATCTGGCATACATGGTGCTATTACAGCATTGGGCTATAGACTGTTAGTTTCTAAAGACTACTATCTTGGTTATCTGAATTTGTTCTTGTTAATATTCACCCAAGGATATTTTTTCCATTGATTTTTAAAGAGAGTAGAAGGGAGGAAGGGGGAGAGAGGGAGAGAAACATGGATGTGAGAGAGACATCAATTGCCTCCTGTGTGTGCCTCGACCAGGGCCGGGCAAGGTATGTGTCCTTGACCAGAAGTCTAACCAGCGACCCTTCGGTGTGAGGTCTGATACTCTACCACTGAACACACTGACCAGGTCAGTTATCTGAATTTCACTTGCATAAATTAAAAAATCAGATACTCATGTGATTTCTTTCTTTCTTTCTTTTTTTTTTTTTTTTTTTTTTTGCAGCTGGAAATGTAAACTTTAAAAATCAAGATAACTTTTTAAAAAATTTGTAGAGTATGTCTCCTGAAGTGGAAAAAATGTTTAAATACATTATATTGTGTAGCATGTTTATAGATACAATCAAATTTACTTAGTGAAATGAAAAAATAAATGGATTAGGCCCTGGCCAGTTGGCTCAGTTGGTTAGAGTGTTGTCCCAATACCCCAAAGTTGCAAGTTTGATCCCCAATCAGGGCACTTACTAGAAACAACCAATGAATGAATCCATGAGTGGAACAACAACGTGATGTTTCTCTCTCCCCCTTCCTCTCTCTCCCCCTTCCTCTCTCTCCCCCTTCCTCTCTCTCTAAAATCAATAAATACAATTTTTAAAAAAGATAAACTGGCCCGGCCAGTGTGGCTCAGTGATTGAGCATCAACCTATGAACCAGGAAGTCCCAGTTTGATTGCTGGCCAGAAGACAGTAGATTGATGGTTTTCATCATTGATGTTCCTATCTCTCCCTCTCTCTTCCTCTCTGAAATCAATAAAACACAAACAAAAAATATATATATATACTAGTGGCCCGGTGCACGAAATTCATGCGGGGAGGCGGGGGGGGGGGGGCGTCCCTCAGCCTAGCCTGTAGCCTCTCCAATCTGGAACCCCTCAGGGGATGTCTGTAGGGATCGGGCCTAAACCAGCAGTCAGACATCCCTCTTGCAATTTGGGATCACTGGCTCCTATCTGCTCACCTGCCTGCCTGCCTGCCTGATTGCCCCTAGCCATTCTGCCTGCCAGCCTGCTTGCCTCCAGTTGCCCCCCTGCCAGCCTTCTTGCCCTCAACTGCCCCGCCTTGCCAGCCTGATCGCCCCCAACTGCCCCCACTGCCGGCCTGATCACCCCCAACTGCCCTCACCTCCTGGCCTGATCACCCCTAACCACCTCCACCTCTGCTCTGCCACCATGACCTCTGTCTGGAAAGATGTCAGGAAGGTCTCCCGAAAGGTCTCCTGGTCTAAGTAGCCTATTACCCTTTTATTAGTATAGAATAGAGGCCTGGTGCATGGGTGGGAGCCGGCTAGTCTGCCTTGAAGGGGGTCCCGGATCAGGGTGGGGGTTCCTTTGGGGGGCGAGGCCGGCCTGGGCAAGGGGCTGAGGGCCGTTTAGGGGTGGTTTACAGGCCGGCCAAGCCCAGGCTTTGTCCGGAAGGTCTCCTGAAGGTCTCCTGGTGTAATTAGCATATTATTCTTTTATTAGTATAGATACTTAATAGCCCAGCAGATGTGGCTCAGTGGTTGATCGCTGACCCATGAACCAAGAGGTCACTGGTTCGATTACTAGTCAGGGCACATGGCTGGGTTGCAGGCTCTTTCCCCAGTAGGAGGGGTGCAGAAGGCAGTCGATCAATGATGTTTCTCTCTCGTTGATGTTTCTATCTCTCTATCCCTCTCTCTTCCTCTCTCTCTAAAAATCAATAAAAACATATTTAAAAAATAAAAAAAGATAAACTGAGGCATATTAAAAATGTTGCCCTGGCCAGTGTGGTTCAGTGGTATAGCGTTGGACCTCACACCAAAAGGTTTTGGGTTTGATTCCCGGTTAAGAGCATGTGCCTGGTTTGCAGGTTCTTTCCCCAGCCCCAGTAGGAGTGCGTACAGGAGGCAACCAACTGATGGAATCCTTAGGTGAGGATTAACAACAACAAAAAAGTAAAGAGTTTATTTTATAAAAAGAAATAAATAGATTCAACTGTAAGGCAATTAAAATCCCCAGCTATTTAAATCTCTAGTAACCAGAAATCAGTTAACGATAATAATTGGTCTTCCTTCCTCAGAATTATGAAAATGGAGACACTACAGGATCTAAATTTATGAAAGATTTTGTGCTTCAACATAAAGGTCAAAATACAGGATTGCAGGAGATATTTCAGGAAGGGAAGACTTTCCCAAAGTTTTCAAATGTATGCAAAAATTAAAAACATTGGATCTGGGTAAGAAGACTTCATTCGGTTTGTGTCCCAGACTTTCCTCTTACAAAAAAAGAAAAGAAAAGAAAAAAGAAAAGTACTGATTAATTTTAGAGAGAGAGGAAGGAGGGGGAGAGAGAGAGAGAGGAACACTGATTTGTTCTTCCACTTATTTATACATTCATTGGTTGCTTCTTGTATGTGCCCTGGCCAGGGATTGAACCCACAACCTTGGTGTCTTGGAATGATGCTCTAACCAACTGAACTACCCAGCCAGGACAAGATTTGCCTCTTGTTAGTTGTTTATCTGTTTATTTGTTTGCAGCTTCCTCACAAGGCCATCATCTTCTTCATCATCATCATTAATAACTAGAATTTAGCTCAGCCTGAGGAGTGGCTCAGTTGATTGGGCGACATCCTATGCACTAAAAGGTTGTGAGTTCAGTTCCCGGTCAGGGCACATGGCTGGGTTTTGGGTTGGATCCTATGGAAGGCAAACCAATAGATATTTCTCCCTTCTTCCTTCTCTCTGTCCTCCGATGAGGGTGAAAAAACAAACAAAAAACCTAGAAATTAGTGGCTATTTCCTATGCAAGTGCCTTACACAAATGATCTATGTAATCAACAATGAGGGTCATGCTTTTATTGACCCCGCGTTACCGGTGAGCAACAGGCTCAGCGGGGTTCCTGAGCCTGCCCATGTCCTCACAGCCACAAGGGGGCGAGGGGTGTTGGAATCCACAGCAAACAGCTGAGTCCTCCCTCCCCCAGCTCAGCTGACAGCTGAATTTGGGGGTAAATTTTTTTTTAAATAGGTTTTATTGATTTTTTTTACAGAGAGGAAGGGAAAGGGATAGAGAGTTAGAAACATCGATGAGAGAGAAACATCGATCAGCTGCCTCCTGCACACCTCCCACTGGGGATGTGCCCACAACCAAGGTACATGCCCTTGGCCGGAATCGAACCTGGGACCTTTCAGTCTGCAGGCCGACGCTCTATCCACTGAGCCAAACCGGTCAGGGCATGGGGGGTAAATTTTTTAAAAGTTTATCTTTATTGTTGAAAGTATTATACATGTCCCATTCTCCCCCCACCCCACCCCTGACCCAGGGGTCATTTAAAAAAATTAATCATCACCCTAGGATAGTTTTCCATTGATTCTTGGATAGAGTGGAAGGGAGGAGGGAAACATCAATGTGAGACACATTGATTGGTTGCCTCCCACATGTGACCCGACCTGGATGGGGAATCCAGCCTACAACCAAGGTACATGCCCTTGACCGGAATTGAACCAGGACCCTTCAGTCCACAGGCAGATGCTCTATTTACTGAGCTAAATTGGTTAGGGCTGGGGGGCATTTTTTTTACAGCACTTACTTGGATTTCCTTCATTCTATTCTATAGATTTTTTTTTTGCAAGACACTCAGATTTCCTCCAAAACCTGACTGGCTTTTGGTTTGCACATGTGAAACCCCACGTTTTCTCACCTGGCATTCCATGCCTTTTACAATATGCTCCGATTCATCTTTCTAGACGTGTCTCACCAAGATTTACTCACCCACGGTGCTCTGCGGAGCAGTGATATTTCTACTTCGGTTCCTGCTTCTGACCCGAGGGCCTGTCTCAGGTGCCACCCTTTTGAGGAGCCAGGTTATTCCAGTCTGAAGGGATCCCTCCCTTCTCACTTGGAAATGCTACGGCATGGGCTGCACAACTCATATGATTTCCCTAGGTACACCATCATGGACAGTTATTTGTGTACGCAAATTATCTCCTTCGATATGCTGTAAGACCACAGATAACAGCACACAGCTGTTTCCACAGCTGGCTTTTTGCAGAAGTGGGAGGTGGCATTTGGAGCCCGGTGGGGGAGGAATTGCTAGCAGGCCAGCTTGAGGCTCAGGTGAATGGCCTTGGGAGCTAGACTATTAATTACCAGGTCTTCTGTATCTACTTTGTTTTATCAACAAAAGGAAGCTTTGTTTTATCAGGCCATATGAATGTAGTAGAAACTTCCTTCCAGTCAAAGCCAGTGTCTTGGGCCCACTGCACTGCAAATTCACCTGGAAAATATTTTTAAAAATGGAAGCTCTCCTATGTCCCTGGGCAATTATTCACTGGAATCTCTTTCAGGCTGTCCTGAAACCAGAATTTGACCCTGTGGTTTTTGCTTGAGTGGATTATGACAGGAAGTTAATAATGACACCCTGAAATGAAAACGACCTTTGCGTTTTTCTTTGCGTACCTTCATAACGCTGACATTTAAATTGCTGTGAGGTACACAATTAAGAGTGAAAGCCTCTTTAGGACAGGGGTTCAAAGTCCTTTAACAAGCATAACAGGCAGAAATAACCATTCCTTGATAGTGGCCTGACAGTCAGACAACACTGCCTCCTGGTGTCTAACGCAGACACTGTCTAATGAGCATGGACATGAAGCCAGGGGACTGCAGAGGAGGCTTTAGAGTAGGCAAGAGTGTGTACAGTATTTACTGGACAGCGTACATCTTATGGATGTAAAAGCTTAATCACAAAATGACCCCAAACAAGGAACTTGGAGCTTTTCATGCCCATGATTCCAAGCCTACAAAATCTTCTGCTTTCCTGAGCCCAGTAGGTAGGTGTGAGACCACAGACGCTGTGGCCAAGACACTTACAAAGGTACTAGCTTTCCTCACTTTCTAAAATGGCATGGGAGCCGGCCATGCATTTCATAGATTTTGCTACTTTTCTCTCTATTTGCTTCTTCTCTCCCTGTTTTCTGTGTATGCTCCTTGTTCTCGGTCCCATCTTGTGCCCTATAGCTTGCCGGGAAGAGGACAAGCGTTTTGGGCATGGTAGTCTGGAACCATCTCTGCCTCCCAACCCCAGCATCTGGGACTAGACTATATGTCTCTTTATTGATCGATTGATTGATTTGTTTAATTATTGGTTGATTGGTGGGGGTTTTTTTGTTTGTTTTAGAGAGAGAGGAAGGGAAACAGAGAAAGAGAGAAAGATTGATTTGTTGTTCCACTTATTTATGCATTCATTGGTTGCTTTGTTGTAGGCAGTTAGACATGAGCAGAGCAAGGACGATGGTCCAGGTACAGAAGGTCACGTGGGTGGAAAGCCCCAGGTGCCTAAAAATGGACAATTAATTGTAGGGTTGGACTTCGCTCCCAGGGTGACTTTCCCTCCCCTGCCACATAGCTGGCCTTGGGATTTGGACCCCCTGACCTTCCCTCCCTAGAGATAACATCTAGATTTCAGTTGTACTTCAGCTTCAAGCCCAGATAAACAAGGAAACCAACCACCGCTGCCCTCAGGACCAGCTGCATTAAATAATGACCCTGCCAGGGGCAGCCAATCAATCAGTGGGGACCACACCCCTGAAAGGACACACCTGGAGAACTGCTGAATACTCTAAAGCAGTGGTTCTCAACCTTGGCTGCACATTAGAATCACCTGGGAATCTTTTTTTTTAACATGTTTTATTAGTTTTTTACAGAGAGGAAGGGAGAGGGATAGAGAGTCAGAAACATCAATCAGCTGCCTCCTGCACACTCCCTACTGGGGATGTGCCCGAAACTAAGGTACATGCCCTTGACTGGAATCGAACCTGGGACCTTTCAGTCCGCAGGCCGACGCTCTATCCACTGAGCCAAACCAGTTACGGCTGGGAATCTTTTTAAAACCCTGATTTCTGGGCCTCATCCTCCAGAAATTCTGTTTCTTTGTTGTGGGGTGGGGCCACAACATTAGTAACAAAGAAACAGAATTTCCGGAGGATGAGGCCCAGAAATCAGGATTTTAAAAAGATTCCCAGGTGATTCTAATGTGCAGCCAAGGTTGAGCACCACTGTGATATTTCTCTGGGACTACATCAAAATAAAAAGCTTCTGCACATGCTTTGACCAGTTTGGCTCAGTGGATAGAGTGTCGGCCTGTGAACTGAAGGGTCCCAGGTTCGATTCCAGTCATACCTCAGTTGCAGGCTCATCCCTGGCCCAGGCCCTGGTCAGGTTGTGTGTAGGAGGCAACCAGTTGATGAGTTTCTCTCACATTGATATTTCTCTATCTTTCCCTGTCTCCCCCACTCTCTCTTCCACAAAATCAGTGGGAAAATATCCCCGGGTGAGGGCTAAAAACAAAAACAGGTGACACCCTAGGACTGAGGACCTGGTGCACTCAGCCTCCAAGGGCCTTTCCTTTCCTTCCATGACTCCTTTCCCAAGCCCATTTCTTCTAGGGTTTACTTCTACCTCTGTGTTCTACCAAATAAACATTCTCTTACAGTTTGGGTCTTGGCTCTGAATTCTTTCCATGCCAGAACCCAAGTACCGAGGTTGCTGAACCTGTTGGGGGCAAAAATAGAATATTGGGGACTAGCTATGGTTATGAGAAATATTAATTATGCTGTTAACTGTGATTGCCTTGTTCTGGTTAAAGAAGGGACATTCTAACCTGATAGGGAGTTGTATGCCCCTAGGACTGGGAGTCAGCCTTGGACCTGGGAGTCAACCTGGAATGCGGTCCATTCTCATTCAAGAACTGCCTATTATCGTGGAAAGATGAACAACCTTGTTGCCAAACAATGGAGTCCCACCCCAGCCCTCATTGCCTACCTCCCCACACCTGTAATCTCTACTTCCCCAAGTAATCCTTGTCCTACCCTATATAAGCAACTGGTTTATGAGGGCGTGCAGAACGGATTTTTATGCTGCTCTCCCTTACTGCCAGCAGTTTTGAAATAAATGCTCATCTATGATTCAACGTGGTCTTTGCTGAATTGGCTCAAGTAGTGACAGGCAGCCTGGACCCATTGGTTGTCTGGTTTCAAAAGGTTGCTGGCTCGATCCCTGGTGGGAGGTTTTGCAGATGCAATGGATCAATGCTTCTCTCTCTCTCCCTCACCCTTCCCTTCTCTCTAATAATAAATAAAATTTCAAAATAAGAAAAAATGTCACTTCTTTGGTCTGCCCCTTCCGCATAGCCCTACTTCTTTTATGGCACCTTCCCTGAATTATAATGTATGTGCTTGTCTGATGTGATGGCAGAGGACGAAAATGAGACCTGTTTCCAGAAACCAATCAATAAAATGAGATCTAGTGTTTTTTTTGGTTTGGTTTGATTTTTAATATGGTCACATCAACGGGCTGGTTAGTCACCTGCCACTGAAAGAGCAACTGATGGTCATTACCGACATTTCTATAGACCGATAACGAAGATCCCCAGTGACCCAGAACTAACTCCCAGTAACCCAGAAACCGTTCCAGTGACGGCAGTAAGAAAAGCTCAGCTGTGGAAGGCAGAAAGTGTTTTTAATGAGCATAGAATCACTGTTGTGAAGGTTGGCTTAGGGCCAATCGAAGTAGACAGACTCCCAGTATTAGGGCCCTAATGACACAATTATCACCACTCTCATTATTTCATCTGATTCATTAAGCCCTTGGTTTCCATGCACTAAATCCAGCCTTTTGTTGCTAGTTGAGGTAATAAATAGTGAATGGCACCTTTCTCCAGCCACCCATTTGATTAGCTTAAAATGACCTCATACTAGCTTTTACATCCTGGTGTGACTCAGACTGATATCATCAGATCCTGCTAAGTGCCTATGACTCCCCACGGCAATCAGCACCTTCCCCAAAGCTTCTCCAGAGAAGATTTTTAAAAGCCTTTTAATTTGTTTTGCGTGTTGTACGATGGGCTTTAGCCTCGAGTTCATTGTCTCTGTTGACATATGACGTCTTTAATTTTTTGTGTCTTACATCCAAAAAACATTTTCAGTTTTTAGTAAGTCATCTTCTAGTAAAACTTAATAGAATTTAGAAAATCTCAATTCAAGGACCAATTTACTCTCCTTGGAGAATACTAGTCAGTAATAACACCTGACACTTTAGACCTCTTACTTCCTCAAAGCACTTTCACATTTATTATCTCATTTGACTTTCCAATAATCCTTTCAGGTCCATAGGGGACATAGAATTCCTGGTTGTTATAACAAAGCCACCATGAGCATGTTTGTGCCTGTCCTTTAGAGGTTGTGCGCACTACTAATCTTGGGTATATACTTGTGAATGGACTTACTGGATCACAGGAGAACACATGTTAAACGTAACCAGGGCTGTTAGGCAGTTTTACAAGTGGCTGCACCAGTGTACACTCTACCAGCAACAGACAAGACTCCGAGTTGTCCCACAGCTGCACGCACTCTGCATCCGGGGCTTGATCTGAAGGCACCAGTAGAGGTGATGTGCTCATTCATCAGGACAGTTTTCACTCTTTTTTCATGTGAACAGCCACTGATATGCAATGCCTAGAGTCACTGTTTCATTGGGGGTTACAAAATGGTAATTTTCTAATTCAATCTTTCATTTTAAGTTGTCAGCTGAAATAAGTTTATAAGAAACAGTTACTCCCTCAACTGCTATCTTAGACAGGAAAGTCAAGATAAATGCTTGATTATTTCCTTTTGCTTTTTAAAAAAATTTTATTGATTTTTTTTTTTTTTCTTAAGAGAGAGAGGAAGGGAGAGGGGAGAGAAAGAGGAACATTGATGTGAGAGCCTCCTGCATGCTCCCTACCGGGGAATCAAGCCCACAACCTGGGCATGTGCCCTGACCAGGAATCCAGCCAGCAACCTTTTGGTGCATGGGACAACACTCAACCAATTGAGCCACATTGGCCAGGGCTATTTCCTCTTTATTTACTAAATTTTCAGATAATGAATTGGTTTCCTGTCATCTTCAGGAGATAATTAATTTGTTACTTAGATATTATTATGAACTCATGGATTTGAGCATAAAATGCATTGTAATTCTTATCTTTATTGACACTCAAATTGTCCCATCTCTGGCCACTGGGGGCCTCTCTAGGTTGACTCTTAAGTCCTTTTGCCAAACTCGGAGAGAAGGTACCAAACAAGTAGGGACAGCCCCTGTGATCCCAAACCCACAAGAATTATTTAAACTAGCCAGGCCTTCCGTAACTGGTTTGGCTCAGTGGATAGAATGTTGGCCTATGGACTGAAGGGTCCTAGGTTCAATTCTGGTCAAGGGCATGTACCTTGGTTGCAGGCACATCACCAGTGGGGGGTGTGCAGGAGGCAGCTGATTGATGTTTCTAACCCTCTATCCCTCTCCCTTCCTCTCTGTAAAAAAACAATACAATATATGTTATACCCAGATTTCAAGATCCCCAAAAGCCCACCAGGGAGCTAGCCGAGTCCGATGCAAAAGCAAAGAGTCTTTATTCGAACTAGTTCGGCTCCCCGACCACACTCACTGATGCAACGGCAAGCCAAGTGGCAGAGAGAGGCTAGCCCGGTGGGAAGAGGAGTTTTATAGGGGGGTGGAGTAAGGGGAGGAGAGGTGACTGTGGGCCCTGCCGATTGGCCAGGTGCAAGTCGGGTCTTGTTACACAGGATGTGGTCATATCTATGGCGCGCACCTCCCTTGATTGTCATTGGTTAGTTTAAAGAAATCCTGGGCATGGCTAGCAGAGGCTTGGGCTTCCGGGAAGAAGCCTTGCCGAGCACATGGCTGCTAGGGTAAGATGGAGGGTGTAGCCCTCACCCTTTCAATATATTTTTAAAAAAATAAACTAGCCAGTCCTCAAAGGACCTAAATAGACACTTCTTCAAAGTGGACATACAGATGGCCAAGTTGTGGGGAGCCGATATAGGTTTAAGCCTCGGACTGACGTGTTAGCAAAGTCACAAACAGGTCTTCCGAGTCTTAAACAACCCAATCCAAGAGGTGGCCACTGATTTACACGTGCTGTCATTTAAAAAATAAAAATGGGGGAATTTGCTGGAAGCCAGTCCACCCTTGCTGCTTGACACAGTCGCTGCAGGGAAGAAACATCTGCACAGCTTATGTTTCAAGGGACCTGGCATACTGTTCTTAATATGGTTTGCTCCCCCTCTTAGCGCTATGTGTTTTAAACAGGACCACCTCCCCAAGGAAGGTTGCTTCCCCAGGTGAGGATTTTCCCCTGGAGTTAGGGATTAACAGGACTAAGACTGTTGGCAATAAATTTGGGACTTGTTGGGCCCACATCCCCAGGGATCTGCCCACCAGGGAAAGCACCAAAGCCTATACCCCTGGAGACCCACCAACACAGGGCAGTCCCAGGGAAGGTAAGCTGCGGGGCTGGGAGAACATAACCTTTACTGGGTAGGATAATCTCCTTCAGTCACTTCCTTGTAGCTTATCAGTAGAGCAGTAAAATAGCAATCTTGGAATAGCCCTTATAATGGAACACAGAGATTAACCTAGACAAGATTAAAATCAACCGAACTAGATAGAGACAGGATTTTTGGCAAAGGTCAGATAAGAAACTATGGAAATGAAACAAGGAACTGTAGAAGGTTACCCAAAACAAACATACCATGATGTGATTATAGAGGCATGCTTATAAAATCAGCTGGTATAAATACAGATGGAACAGGACAATAAAAAGAGAACCTGGCTATGATGATCATCTGAACGCTGTCTCCCGCGTCCTTCCTTCTTCGCCGACTCCGTCCACACCTTTGGGAACCCCTGAACCTGCTGGGGCTGGACCCCAACACCAAGTTACATATGAAAAAATGCTCAAAGTCACTGATCATCAGAAAGATGCAACTTAAAACGACAATGAAGTATCACCTCACACCTGTCAGAATGGCTACCATCAAATCCACAAATGACAAGTGCTGGTGAGGATGTGGAGAAGAGGGAACCCTCGTGCACTGCTGGTGGGAATGCAGACTGTGCAGCCACTGTGGAAAACAGTATGGAGTTTCCTCAGAAAATTAAATATGGAACTGCCTTATGACCCAGTGATCCTGTGAGAATGAACCAGTGCTCTTTTCTGTCAAAGAAAGGAGCTGGCCACCATCCTAGGTTCTGCCATTTTGATATGACCTTCAGACTCTCAGGGGGCCACCATCTCAGGCTCCATCTTACCCCTCCCCTTCCTCTGAATTAGCCAATCTCGCAATAATGGGAACCTGAGCTCTGAGCCCTGACCAATCAAGTCAGAGTTCAGAGTGAGGGGCAGGGCATACCTGCGTCAGGAAATAAAACCCTACCGGACTTCCCGTTCATTGTGCTTTTGCCATGATTTCCAGCTGGCAGAGACACCCTTCTGCGCAGAAGTAAATTTGCCTTGCCCATCCGGTTTCAAGTGTTTGTCTCGTCTCATTCCTGCAACATCATTGAGGGCATTTCTAACCATCCCACTTCTAGGAACATATCCTAAGAAATCTGAAACACCAATCAGAAAGAATGTATGCACCTCTATGGTCATAGCAGCACAATTTACAATAGCTAAGATGTGGAAACAGCCCCAGTGCCCATCAGTAGACGAGTGGATAAAAAAGCTGTGATACATCTATACCATGGAACACTCTGTAGCTGTAAAAAAGAAGAATCTCTTACCCTGTGAGACAGCGTGGAGGGACCTGAAGAGTATCATGCTAAGTGAAATAGGTCAGTCAGAGAAAGACAAGTATCACATGATGGCACTCATATGTGGAATCTAAGTAACAAAATAAACTGATGAACAAAATAGACCCAGAGACATGGAAGCATGGAACCGAATACGGAATCTTGGAGGGAAGGTGAGGGAGGGTGGGTGGGGGGGGGGGGGAGGTGATCAACCAAAGACCTTGCATGCCCATGGAGATAGACAGTGGGATGGTGAGGGCCTGGAGTGGAGGGCAGGGGTGGGCTGGAGGGGGTTGATGGGGGACTAAAGGAGACATATGTAATACTTTCAACAATGAAGTTTAAAACAAGCGAACAAACAAACCAACCGAAAAACCAAACTGGCCAGTCCTAAATTGTTCATTCGGCCCTGCCTGGCCCTCCGTGCAGGAACTCCTGCAAAGGATGCCGCTTGTGCCTTCCCTCACTCCTTTCTGCCTCCTGACCAAGCCTGGGGCTGCGGAGGATGACGCGCCCGTCGTTTCTAGGGGAAGTGCGAGGCACACTACACTTTTCTCTCAGTGGCGCCGACCTCTTCATATCAGAACTCAGTCACCTTCGCAAATGAAGACCTAGGCACAAAGCACCAGGTTTCCCAGCTGTTGCCCCTCAAGTGGGACAACGTGAACTTCCCCATGAGAGTAAGTCCCACTGCACATAGAGGCGCTGGTTTGATGAGGCACCTGCCAGTGGCAGCTTTTCCTTGCCTGCTTTGCTTTGCATCCCCCTACAGCTGTTTCCTGCACTTCCAAAATAGACTACTGGCCGCTGCGTCCTTGTTTTTGGACAGAAAGGTTAACAAATAAGTGCAAAAAGAGGGGTCCAGGTGGTGCTATAAATGTATAAAGATGCATGACGGTCCGGCCGGTGTGGCTCAGTGGTTGAGCATGGACCAATGAACTGGGAGGTCATGGTTCCATTCTTGGCCAGGGCACATGCCCGGATTGTGGGCTTGAACCCTAGTGTGGAGTGTGCAGGGGGAAACCTATCAATTATTCTCTCTCATCATTGATGTTTCTATCTCCCTCTCTCTCTCCCTTCCTCTCTAAAATCAATAAAAATATACTTTAAAAAAAGATGCATGAAGGGGTTACAGAGTGGGGTGTGGTCCATTCTACCCACCTAGGGCAAGATGAAGAGGCAGGAGATGATCCATAAGTTTTGAAATAAGTAGGCAAATAAGTGGGTGAATTTTGGATTAAGACAGGTGTTGGAGACTGGGTGTAAGCTGACACAGTCCTTGCACCTGAAGGGGCTAGCAAGGCTGGGACCCTTACCCACACAGTTTTCCCAGACTTGTTTGGATGGCGGTTATCAGTAGAATGAGAGCAACCTTTGTAGAATGAGAACAGCCTTTCATGGCTTACCAAGAAGTCTGTAACTATTTACTGAGATATGTGCTGTACTGAGAACTTGTCCTTCTGCTGTGTCTCTCCCTTAGAGATTAAGAGGAACAAAGAATACATTCCTCTTGACAGACCTCCTATTCAGTGTTTTGTGTATAAAAGGCATTGCGTGGTTAATAAACTTACTGCAGCTCCTCGATTGACCTGTAGTCCTCCCGATCCCACTCTCCTGTCTTTCTTTCTTTCTTTTTTTTTTTTAAATATATTTTATTGATTTTTTTACAGAGAGGAAGGGAGAGGGAGAGGGATAGCGAGTTAGAAACATCGATGAGAGAGAAACATCGATTCAGCTGCCTCTTGCACGCCCCCTACTGGGGGTGTACCCGCAACCCAGGTACATGCCCTTGACCAGAATCGAACCTGGGACCCTTGAGTCCGCAGGCCGATGCTCTATCCGCTGAGCCAAACCAGCTAGGGTCTGTCTTTCTTTCTTTTCTCAATTCCCAGCTCCCTACCTCAGCCCGCTCAACCTGCCAGGCTGGCCCTGACAGGCAGGGAATTGCGTAGGTCAGAGGCAGGGTGATGTTAGCAAGGAGAGGATTCCAAGATGGGTGAGCAGAGGTAAGAAATGAAAGTGGTGGGGATTGTAAGGAGGTTCTAGGGTTGCTAAGCAGTGAGGCTAGAGATGCTAGCAGATCAAGGAGGCCCCGTGCTCAGCTGTATAGGTACTGGGGAGTCTTTAAGTGCCACATGTGTAATTAACAGGATCACACTTGCGTTTCCCCTGACAACAGCAAGGAATTGGAGAGGTTATTTAGGAAGAACAATGACAAAAACCAAGGCAAGAGACGGAGAATACAAACGAAGGCTAGCATTATGGTTAGAGAGGACATATACAAGGGATACCACGGAGGGAAAGCTAACAGGAATTGGCTGTGGGGGCTGGGGAGAGCAAGGAGATGTTGACAAAAATTATCCCAAACTTGGAATAAGGCAAAAAGGTAGGCGCACAGCTCTTCAATGATGTTGTTCAAGGGCAATCATCCACCCAAGGATTACCAAGGTAATATACTTAGTTCAACTCATGGTTTTCCAGGGACAAAAGTTCTCACACTTAGAGAAGTTACATGCTAACTTGTAGAGTTTTGTCTAGTAGAGATGCAAATAATTTCTTTCCAGTGGGGTGGGGGAAGGAACAACCCCAAGGTCATTCCCATTGCCCTCTAGAACATTCACCAGTTTTTTAATCCAAACCATTAATCTTATCCTAATAGTTCTTCATGAACTTGGTTATAGGTACCTAGCTTCCCTTTTGGTCTTCAAACTAGTTTTCACGTTTTACCATTTCCCGCATTATCAAGTTGAATAAAATGTTTGACAAGTGTTTACTTTACGTTTACACAAGAATGATGATTTCATCACTTTCAAACTTACACTTTAGTAGCGTGTATGCATGACCCGAGTATCTGGCTTTAGTGACAATACAGGGAATGATGACTTCCCATAGACCAGTGGTCGGCAAACTGTGGCTCGCGAGCCACATGGGGCTTTTTGGCCCCTTGAGTGTGGCTCTTCCACAAAATACCACGTGCGTGCGCGCACATACAGTGCGATTGAAACTTCGTGGCCCATGTGCAGAAGTTGGTTTTTGGGCGTAGACAAAACAAGTATACAAGACGAGTGTGGATGGGAGAGTTGGAAGGGGTCGACCTCAGCGAACGTACCTCAATCAGATTGAGGACGTTTTTAGCAAAGGCCAGCTTAGGAGTACCCTGATTAAGTTAATAACAATGTACCTACCTATATAGTTTAAGTTTAAAAAACTTGGCTCTCAAAAGAAATTTCAATCGTTGTACTGTTGATATTTGGCTCTGTTGACTAATGAGTTTGCCGACCACTGCCATAGACAGATCTAATTTGTTGGCAAAGATAGTAATTTACCTCTTTTTATTGCTTGAACTTGAAGCGCCTTTGGGAAATCCAGAGGCAAATATGTGCTGAACTTCCTAATGGAGATAAGACAGAGCTAGGGAGTGAGGAAAGGTAGCAGAGGTGTTAGCGTGCTCTCTGCAGGCACACACACACACACACACACGCACACGCACACACACATGCGCGCGCACACAGGACAAAACTGCTATTTGCAAATTTTTCAATCTGAAAAACGGAGTGCTGCTCAAGCTTCATATGCTGAGAGGGAATGTCTTCCAAGTAATTTTTAAATCAAATGAAGCAGCAGAGCAATTAATTACTTCAGATCCAAAGATACCCTGAGAGTTGCACTTGACAAATTAAGATAACACTCTAGCTGCAACTCTGTAATAATCAGACCAAACATAAGGAGACCCGCCTCTGCTTGTCAGCAAAATCGTCTTCAGATATTATGTGTGTTCACAAGCGGGGAGGCTATTTAAACATTTACCCCAAACTTGGAGGTAGGGTCACAAGGTAGGCAGCACGTCCTTTCACAGCCACACAGGGGCAGAGCCCAGCTGGGGCCCAGCCAGGGGACTTGCCCTGTCTCTTCATCATTGATTGTACTCGAGTGTAAGGCGCTGTGATAAACACTCGATGCTTTACATTTACAGGAACATGCACTTCCAGTGTTTCTCCTTTGAGATGGTCTCACTTTCCTCACTCATTACATTTTCTAAACACTTTACTTAAAGCAGTTTCTCTCCCCTCAAAAAGCTGTTATAAATTGATGGTGCTCCTTGTGACGAAGAAAATATTGTACTATTTCAGTTGAATCTTACTTACATCCTTGCAAGTGTTCATATTAACTAATCAAATCTTCTAATTTCCCATCGATCTAAGACATTGACGGACAGCATAGTGCCATCAGTGGCTGACAGCAATCAATCAATTAATTATCAAGCACAATTAATGAGAACAAGGGTTGTCATCCTTTTAAATTTTCTTCTCCAGTGGAGTGACTGTTTTGATTGCTAGAATTAGCAGAGTAAAAGACAGACAGCATTTTGATTTTCATGGAGCATGTACATTTCGTATTTTGAATCATAGCAGCAGGTATACATTTTAAATAGTTTTTAAAAACTGTTTTCACTGATTTTAGAGAGAGAGAGAGAGAGAAAGAGAGAGAGGGAGAGGGAGATAGAAACATCCATGAGAGAGAAACATTGATGAGCTGCTTCCTGCACCCCCCAGCCCCCACCCACCACCGGGGATTGTGACGCAATCTGGGCATGTGCTCAGACTGGGAATCAAACAGGCCACCTCCTGATGAATGGGTCAGCGCTTGGCCACTGAGCCACACAGCAGGTACAGATAAAAATAAATTAAACGCCTCTGGGGGCATCTCTTCGTTCTAGACGTCATGGTGTCCTTAAGTGAGGGAGGGTGGTTAATTGTCCCTTGGTAGTGACATATCTTGATTTTGAGGCTGATTTGGGTTTCTCATTTATTTTCTTGAGAGCCGTGGGGGGAGAGATTAGAATCACTAGGGCTTCTGCTTGAAGGTGAGCTGAGGAAAACACAGTAAAAGTAACTGAAAGTTAACCTCGTTCATCTAGCTGCTTTGGAATACTTCTGAGAACAGATGGCTGTAATAAATGGTCAAATACATGTTTCTCCCTCATCTCATGTTGATAATGCAAGTGAACGGCACACGTGTGGACATACTCCGGTAGTAGGGAACTCTTTATTTATTTTTTTGTTAATCCTCACCTGAGATTTTTTCCCACTGGTTTTTAGAGAGGGTGAAGGGAGGGAGAAACAGGAAGAGAGAAACAACACTGTGAGAGACACACACCAACTGGTTGCCTGCTGTGTGTCCCCGACCAGGGCCAGGGGTAAAACCTGCAGCCTGGGTGTGTGCCCTTGACCAGGAATCGAACCTGAGACCCTTCGGTGCGCGGCCAGTGCTCTAACCACTGAGCACACCGGCCGCGACGCTGTTTCAATAGTGATTTACGTCCATCTACATATTCCCAAGAATGTCCCCATCTCTCAATAAGAAGTAGCCCTTGTCGCCTAGAGCTGCTCTGGTGCCTCCACGTTCTGAAGGAGAACGTTTATCCCCAACGCTCCTGCTAAGTGGCCGAACCCCTCCACCCCTCCCAGCAGCTGCTACTGTGACTTGCAAACTTTTCCTAGAGGTTTTCCTGGAAGCATAATGCCTCCCTTCGCTCCGGCAGCGCTCCCTGACTGACTCCTACCGCTTTCCAGGCCCGGCTGCCAGGAGAGGCCTGCGGGCCAGGCAGCGGGACTGGGGGCTTGGGAAGGGCCTCCCAGCACCCCTGCCCCCGCCCCCGCCCGCTCTCCCCCCAGGAGTGGGCCGCACTGTCCACCTTTTTAATTCCTTGAATATAGGGTTTTTTTTAGAAGGGTCACCTGCTCTGACCCCTTCACTTTACAAACGAGGTGGCTGAGATTGGGGGAGACCATGGCGTTGCCTACGGTGCCTAGTTTGAAGCTGATAATGGCGATCTCCGTGCGTTGTTACTGCAAGTCCCCGCCTACCAACAGCCTGTCCGGCTGCGGAATTGGGCCTCCGGAGCCTTTCAGTTTGGTCCAGCCCAATCCCCGAGTTAGTGAGAAAAAAGAGCAAGCAATAATGAGGGGGTTTCCCTTCATCCCCCGCTGGACTCCATCCCGGAGCTGGGGCGCTGCAGGATGGGGCGGGATGGAGTACAGCCCACGGCACCCGGGCTGTTCTCCTTGGGGTTCCCGTCCCAGAGCCCTCAGCTGCCCTTCGCGCCTGTGCCCTGAGCTTTCGGACTCAGCGTTACTCCTCCTGCAGTCGTAATGGAACACTCAGTGCCGCTGGCATTGTTCAAACCCTAAAAAGACCACCCCTTCTCCCCGCCTCCCTCTCCCTCTGAGCCCGGCCCAGATACGCATCCCTTCCCGCAGCAGCGGCCCAGAGGGCACCGCTCATTTGGGATGACACGTGGATGTCCAGACCCTTCCCCCCCCTCTCTCCCCTCCCCTCTCCCCTCCCCTCCCCTCCTCCCTCCCCCCCTCCCCTTCCCTTCCCTCCCCCTCCCCTCCCCTCCCAGCTGCCTATATTGTTAAAGACCGGGGTGGGGGGGTGGGGGGGTGGGGGGGGTGGGGGGGGGTGGGGGGAGGGGGGGTGGGGGGGAGTGGGGGGGAGGGGGGTGGGGGGGAAGGGGGGGCGGTTCAGGTCTGGGCTTGCAGGCAGAGACCCAGAGCCACCCTGAGCCGGGCCGGGCACATTCACAGCGCCCCCGGCTCAGCGCTGTGTGGGGGTGGAGTGCGGAGGGCGCGCTGAGGCCCAGCAGCCACCCCTGGAAGTGCCACCTGGGATTTACGCTGGTCCCGTTTCCTTCATCCTCTTTCCTCCCTCCATCTCTTAAGCCAGTTCCCTGAGAGCCCCCGGAGTGTTCCCCAGGGAGCGGGGCTCTGGTAAAAACTGGGACCCTTGATGGGGTAAGTGCTTGCGCAGACTCAGTCAGAGGCTGTCTGCCGATGTATTTGTGGGCACAGAAGTACAAGCCGACCGGGACAGAAGGTGTGGGTGATGGATAGCTGGTGACTAAAGGTCTTGTGTGGTCCGAGCCAAAAATCGGGATACAGAAAAGTAACAAACACACTTACGGGACAACGGGACCCAATAAATCACCCAGCTGCGATGTGGGCCACAGGCCGGCCGCTGGGAGCTGGGCGCTGGGCAGGGAGCCAGCAGGACCAGGCTCGCAGGCCTCGGGAGGAGGGCTGCCATGTCCATCTCCCTGCGTCACAGACAGACCAAGATGAACCTCCCAGGGGCTCCCGCCTCTTCAACCGAACAGAGAAGGTGCTCCATGCTTTTTATGGCACTGCGGCCGCCACAGTGTCTGCCCTTGGCTCAGCTCCAGACCAACATTCCCAACTCCTCCTCCTCCTCCTCCTCCTCCTCCTCCTCCTCCTCCTCCTTCTCCTCCCCCTCCTCCCCCTCCTCCTCATCCTCCTCCTCCTTCTCCTCCTCTTCCTCCTCCTCCTCCTCCTTCCTCCTCCTTCTCCTCCTCTTCCCCCTCCTCCTCCTCCTCCTCCTCCTCCTCCTCCTCCTCCTCCTTCTCCTCCTCCTCTTTCTCCTCCCCCCTCCTGTTCCTCCTCCTCCTCTTTCCTCCTCCTCCTCCTCTTTCTCCTCCTCCTCCCCCTCCTCCTCCTCCTCCTTTTAAAATCCTCACCAAAGGTATGCTTATTGATTTTTAGAGAGAGGAAGGCCCAGTCGGAGTGGCTCAGTTGGTTGAGCATGTCTCATGCACCAGAAGACTGCAGGTTTGATTCCTGGTCAGGGCACATGCCTGGGTTTCGCTTTGATCTGCAATCAGAGAATATATGGAAGGCAACCGTTACATGTTTCTCTCACATCGATGTTTCTCTCTCTCTCTCTCTCTGTCTCTCTCTCTCTCTGTCTCTCTCTCTCTCTCTCTCTCTCTCCCTCCCTCTCTCTCTCTCTCCCTCTTCCTCTCTGTAAGCATGTCTTTGGGTGCAGATTAAAAAAATAAAAATCCTAAGATCAAGAGATTAAAGCCAAGTGCAGGAGGAAAAAAAAAAAACCTTGGAAAAATCCTCCCTTACATAAGGAAAGTAAAACTCAGAGACAGTAAATAACTCATGCATAAACATATTTAAGTTTTTGAGGTGGGATTTTGACACAGTTCTGAAAGGCTGAAAAATTTGGGCTCTTTCCATACTCTAATCAACAAGTAAAATTAACTTTTTATTTATTTTAAAAACTTTATTGTTGACAGTATTAGAGATGGCTCCCATTATCCATGCCTTGCCTCCTCCACCCAGCTCCCACCCCACCCCATCCCACCCCACCCTACCCATCCCACCCCACATTTTTTATTGGTATAAACTGACACAATGACAAATGTCTGGATTAAGAAGACAACATGCTTTTTGCCTTAACTGACAGCTATTTATTATCATTACAAAGATCTGGAACACAGTGACTCTTTGTTTTTCTGAGAACAATTCCTGCTTAGAATCATCCTGTACCTAGATAAGTAAGCAAGCACAAGATATAGTGAGATAAGACATGGAAGCATTGCAATGCTGTGTCTGGTTTTCAGATACACATTCTTGCAATCAGAGTTTCATTTGGATGAAAAGACAAATTCAGGAGGCAGGGGTACCCCCCAATCCTCCCAACCTCCCGCCCCCATCACTGTTCACTATGACATGTTTGAGTTTCTCTGACCAATTTTTCACATCCAAAAGGACCAAGTCAATATCTGGAAAGACAGTTTGAAATGGCATGGCCTTGATTAATTCGTTCTACTATAGTTACATAAGAGTTCCTGCTGGGCACTTCTGAAAAATATTCTATAATGAACGTCAGTAAGGAACAGAGGGGCCCCTGGGAAGCCAACTCCTTCAAAACCTGTTGCTTGTGAGATTTCACAATGGCAAGAAACATTTGGGCTTCGCTCTTGGCAGTACGCTCTGTCCAGATTGCTTGGCGTCCAATTATAACACTCAGCAGTTTCATGCCCGTTGGCAAAAGAATTAGATTTTTATTGGCTACTACTCAGTCTCTAGAACATACAGTGACTGCCTAATGGGAGCTTGTGGGTATTGGTTACTGGAAATAGAAACCATTCAAGGTGAAGAGCTCAAAATTTTCCAAGTGCATTTGAAATGATCAAAGGGAAGGACGATAGATTGCTGAGACACCTTCTGGCTCCAACATCCATCAAACCTCCGCTTACCAGGTGCTGGGTTTGCAGCATGTTAGCATTTTCCTGTTTCCTCTGTAGGCCCTAAAGAAGGTGCCCAGAACAAAATTAAATTTTAATATGTCCTAATTTGGAAAGTGTAAGGCTCAGTTTTCTTATTTGATAAAGAGAGGTATTTGTAATATCTACCTATGGGTTTTCTATGAAGATTAAATGTGATAATGTACTGACATGCTTTGTAAACTAAGATATTGTAACTCAGTTCTCCATAAGAAAATCACAATTCTACTTGGTAGAACAGAAGACCTTATTAAAATGCACATCTCTTCAAGAATAATAATAATAAAAAGCCTTGGCCAGGTATCTCAGTTGGTTAGAGCGTCGTCCTGATTCACCATGGTTTCAGGTTCAATCCCTGTTAGGACACATAAAGGAATCAATCAATGAATGCATAAATAAGTGGAATAACAAATCAGTGTTTCTCTCTCAAATCAATAGATGCTGACTCATACACAGAGTTAGTGATTGATTTTGATTAGAGGCATAAAGAATTCCTCGCTCTGTTTTGTTGAAGGAATAAATGAAGTGAATTTGAATTGAAATTGGAAGGATGAGTGAGCTTTGAACCAAAGGATGAAAAAAACAGGGTAGGTGAAAAAGAATGTTCTAGAATCAGCGGTTGCCAACTGGTGTTCTGTGGACCACTGGTGGATCGTGAGATCCGAAAGGTTGGCGACCGCTGTTCTAGATTGAGGGCCTGCATGAAGACCTGACAACACAGAGGGTTAAGCTTCTGTCCCAGATGTGTCAAGGGACATACTGGGAGATGAGATTTGAAAGATCACTGAAAGATCACTCGAGGGCAGCTCATAGAGGACCTTGAATGTCATAATAAGGGTTTGGATAAAATTCCATAGTTTAGGGAGTCGCTGAAGGTTTGGGGGAAGGGAGGTTGACATGATGTACAAACATCTGTACTTTGGCACGATGCCTCTCAGAGCAGTATTGTTTGCCCAAGAGATGTCTTGGACAGGCAGGCGATGGAGACAGGGTAGCTAGAGGGAAGCTATTGAGCAGGTCAGCAAGAGTGACAGTGAGATAAAAAGCAAGGCTGCAGACACAAGGGACATAAGTGGTGGGATTGAATGAACAGGATTTGGCAGCCGAGAGGTAGTGGAGGGAGGGGGAGTCCAGAACCAGCAATTGCCATAGGAGGAGGCAGAAACATTGTAGAGTTGATCGAATAGGGCCAGATCGACTAACCAGTGCTTCCTTAGCAGTCTTGTGTTTTGGAGTCTGTTATCAACTCTGACACAGCCAACACACTCAGGCCAATCAAATCCAACTTGGACCGTTCTCCTCCACTGTTGCCAAGACCTCTGGGAGGTCCATTGAGTGCGATGACAGGCCCTTCCTCTTAAAGGAGAATGCCAGCTACTTTCAAAGGAACAGGGCACTAATTTTTTGGTCCTCTTTTCTCTATTTGCATCCTCATGGCAACAGAGAACACACAGATCGTTCTGCTTTCAGCGCTGCCATTGAAGATTCGCAGAGCTGCCGGGTGGTCAGTTTTTGAAGACAGCCTTTAGGTTTTGTGTTCTTTTCCCTTCTTGGCCCAGCATGACTAGTTAAATGCAGGAAATGAAGATCACATTGTCCCAGTGCTCACTGACTAAATCCCGTTAGATCGACAACCTCTAAGCACTGATTATTTTTTAAAAGTTGTCTTCACTGGCATAAAAATGCATCAAAAGGTGTTTATATAAAGTTCATCTGAGGGTGGAGCTGGGTTGTGCAACAGTCAGGATAGTAGTTATGAAACAGTCACATTATCCATCATGGAGGAGATGCTGAATTCTACACAGGAAGTGTTCCGGTTTCCATGTTTCTGCGTATTGGGTGTGGGTGGGGTGGTGCCTCCTGTATATGCCCCAACTGGGGATGGATATGTGCCCTGACAGGGAATCAAACTCTCAACATTTTGGTGCATGGGAGAACGCTCCAACCTACTGAGAGTTTCAAGCAGAGGCTAGAGGAGTGAAAGGGCATACAATGAATGAGAAAAAAATCAGTTTAATTAGGAAAATTACCAGTGAGGCAGGAACTATTTGTTGTCATTCTCCTTTTTGCTGATCAAACCCAACTCCAGTCAGGTATTGGCAGCTGTATGTTTCAGAGAACATGAGGCTCCTCTCCAGCCCAAGTGGGTGGTCCTTAAGAGTCTAAGCCAGGGGTGGGGAACCTTTTTTTTACTGCGAAGGGCCATTTGGATATTTATAACATCACTAGAGGCCTGGTACACAAAAATTTGTGCACTCGGGGGCAAGGGGGGGGGGTCCCTCAGCCCGGCCTGTGCCCTCTCTCAGTTTGAGACCCCTCGGGAGATAACGACCTGCTGGCTTAGGCCTGCTCCCAGGTGGCAGAGGGCAGGCCCAATCCCTAGGTGCAGCCCCTGGTCGGGCGCAGAGCAGGGCCGATTGGGGAGTTGGGGCACCGCCCCCTGTCATGCACAGAGCAGGGCGGATTGGGAGGTTGTGATGCCACCCTCAGTCACGCTCAGGGTAGGTCGATTGGGGGGTTGGGGCACCGCCCTCTGTCACTCTCAAGGCAGGGTCGATGGGGAGGTTGTGGGGCCACCCCCTGTCACGCACAGAGCAGGGCCAATCAGGGGGTTGGGGCGCTGCCCCCTGTCACGCACAGAGCAGGGCCCATCAGGAGGTTGAGGAGCTCCCCCCTGTCACACACAGAGCAGGGCCCATCAGGGGGTTGAGGAGCTCCCCCCTGTAACTCACAGAGTAGGGCCGATAGGGGAGTTGGGGCACCGCCCCCTGTCACACACAGAGCTGCAGGGTGATCAGGGGGTTGGGGAGCTCCCCCCTATCAGGCACAGAACAGGGCTGATGGGGGGGGGGGGTTGGGGCGCCTTCCCCTGTCAGGAACAGAGCAGGGCAGATAGGGAGGTTGTGGCCCCGCCCCCTGTCACACACAGCAGCAGGGCGATCAGGGGGTTTGGGCGCTGCCCCCTGTCACACTGATCCCGGTGCCGGGAGGCCTCGCGGCTCCGCTGATCCCCGTGCTGGGAGGCATATTACCCTTTTACTATATAGGATAGAGGCCTGGTGCACGGGTGGGGGCCAGCTGGTTTGCCCTGAAGGGTGTCCTGGAACAGGGTAGGGGTCCCCACTGGGGTGCCTGGACAGCCTGGGTGAGGGGCTGAGGGCTGTTTTCAGGCTGGTGGGTGACTGAAGCTCCCAACTGCTCCTTTATTTATTTATTTTTTTATTCTTGGCCAGCTTTAGCTCTGGCTCCAGCTCTTAGGCCTCAGCTGCTGAAAGCAGGTATCTGGTTTGTTTGGGTTCTATAATTGAAACACTGTACCAACTCCAGCTCTGAGATCCCGGCAGGCTGAAAGCAGGTTTCTGGGGTTTGTTTAGCTTCTATATTTGTAGCAATGTTTCAAACTGCAAGCTCAGAGGCCAGCAGCGGCAGGCGGGGAACGTTGGAGTCCTTCATCACTGAAGCAAGCAAGTCTCATGTTAACTTCAAGCTGCCTGGCTGCCAGCCGCCATCTTGGCTGGCAGTTAATTTGCATATCAGCCTGATTAGCCAATGGGAAGGGTAGCGGACGTATGGCTAATTACCATGTTTCTCTTTTATTAGATAGGACTTGAGGGCCATACAAAATTATCAACTTAAAAATTAACCTGCTGTTTTTGATCAAACATTTAATTAAGTCACTACCAATGCCTTGGCAGGACCAGACCAAATGATTTCATGGGCCTTATTTCACGTTCCCACCCTGGTCTAAGTCAATCACTGTATATTACTTCCCCTCATGGGTGGCTGCTTTGGCACAGGTTGTGTCCCCCAAAAAGACATGTTGAAGTCTTAACTCCTGGTACAGGGAATGTGATCTTCTCTGGAAACAAGGCCTTTGCAGTAATTAAGTTAAGATAAGGTCATTAAGGTAGACCTTAATCCAGTATGACTAGTATCCTTATAAGAAGAGAATGCCACCCTGGCCAGGTTAGAGCATCATCCTGATACGCCAATGTTTCAGGTTTTAGCCCCAGTGAGGGCACATACAAGAAGCAAACAATGAATGTATACGTAATTGGAACAACAAATTGATGGTTCTCTCTCTCAAAAAATCAATCAATAAAAAACATTAAAAAAGAGAAGGCATGCCGTGTGAAATGCAGACACACACAGCGAGAATACCATATGGCATGGAGGCAGAGACTGGAGTGATACACCTACAAGCCAAGGGACATCAGGACTGATGGCAACACCAGGAGCTGGGAAAAAGGCACGGAACAGTTCCTGCCCTAGAGCCTTCAGACCTTGATTTTTGCCTCTAACCTCCAGAACTGTGAGACAATAAATGTCTGTTGTTTTAAGCTGCCCAGTATGAGGTGCTTTGTTATGGCAGCCCCAGGACACTAATGGAGCTGGTTAATGAAATTGAGGGAAAGCAGCTAGGGACTTCTGGGAATGGGTTTTCTAGCTCTGAGGCTTATTTGACCTTAACAGGCAAATTAAGAAAAAAAAAAAAAAGGTAATGAACATGGGTTACCTAGAATGACCAACTCATCTATTATTTTCCCTAGGGGAAAACACAATGCTTTAAATACTAGCTAAGCTACATGGAAATATGTCTCCATGTAGCTCATAAAAATTAATGTCAAGAGTTTGCAACAGGGCAGAAGCAGAAAGCCGGTGGGACCGTCAGTAGCTTTATAATGAAATGTGGTAGGAGCTTGCCTGTCTGGTCCCTGGTTTCCATGAGAACTTTTGGATGATGCCATCTTTGATACTTGGGAACATTTTCCTGTAATAATCTGGGTGTGGTGTTAACTCAATCTAAGGTCATTGGTTCCTTAAGGCTGGCCTGCATTTTTTTGGTTATTTTTCTACTAGAGAAGGAATTGTGCCGTGTTCTGCTAGGTATCATAAGTCTATATATACACCAGAGGCCAGGTGCATGAATTCGTGCACGGGTGTGGTCCCTTGGCCTGGCTGGTGATCGGGCTGATCAGAGCTGTCTTACCCAGTCCTGATCAGGGCCGATTTGGGCCAGCTGGTCTGGAGGAGGAATGGCCGAGAGAGGTTGGCTGTGGGAGCGCACTGACCACCAGGGAGCAGCTCCTGTGTTGAGCGTCTGCCCCCTAGTGGTCAGTGCACATCATAGTGACTGGTCGTGGTCATAATGGTCACTTAGGCTTTTATATATATAGATATATATTCTTTATGATGAAGGTTATTCATTCACCCAGCAGACATTTGGGTCCTTTTCATGGGTGCAGCAAGTTCTGTGCACATGTATGCAATAATGGGTAAAACAGGATCCCTATCTGAGTTGGGGGAACAGACTACAAATAAACGTATATAAAAACTTGCTTCAAGTGTTGTGAACAAAAGCAATAGATTGTTGAGATAGAGAGTAAGGTGCGGGGAGGGGACAAGTTCTCTGAGAAGGTGACATCGGAGCCAGGCCACGGAAACCAGGTCACATTCACTGTTAAGTTAGCTAAAAATAGCCCCCAATCTCCAGAGCCGGAAGCTGCAGGTGTGGTCCAGGAGGCCTTGCCGCCAGCACTAGAGATGGCGGGTGGGCGTGGCCTGTCGTGACGTATGCGTGCCCGCGCCGTGATTGGCTGGCCGGAGCGGCGTCACGTGGGCGGTACCGACCATCTGGGCTCCCGCGGCGGCGCTGCGGCGGCTCCCGGGAGCGGGAGGCTCGGGGCGAGCGCGGCGCGAGGAGGGCGGCGGGTCCTCCGGGGGCTCTCGCGTGGCCGAGCGGCGCGCTGCCCGGCATGGCGGGCTCCCTGCCTCCCTGCGTGGTGGACTGCGGCACCGGGTAAGAGCCGCCGGCGCTGAGCACCTGCCCCGCGTCCGCCCGCTCTCACCTGCGCCGGGTCCTGGGTCCCGCCCACCCCCGTGCGCGTGGCAGCGGCGGCTCGCCCCGCACGCTCCCCGGGCCGGGAAGCGCCACGCGCGGAGCCCGCTCACCGTGGCCGGGAGGGCTGCGGGGCTGAAGCCGGCCCGGCTCGCTCGCCGCCCCCTCTCCGCCCGGCGGGCCTCCCCGGCCGGACAGCCTCCAGGCGGTGGCTGCAGGCCCGCCGGCGTCCCGGCTTTCTACCCACCTAACGGTGCCCCGACCTCCCGGCCCTTAAACCCGGCCCTCTTTGGGCCCGGGTGCACCCATTGCGCCTGCGGGATCTTCGCCGCTCACCCTGGCGGTGGTTCTGTCCATCCATCCATCAACCACCCATCACCGGGCACCTGATCTGCTCTCCCCAGTATTCAGTGGCTCACTAGGCTACTAAGCCCTTGCTGTAGTTTGCGTAGACTTGCCTTTTCGCTTAAAAAATGAAAAAGGCCCCATTCTGAAAAATAGAGTCTAGATTTGGGAAAGCCGGGTTGTGGTATAGGTCTTTTTTCTTTTTCCTCCTCTATTTTTGGGTGGGATTGCTTCTTTTGATGTTAAGGTATGCAAGAGCCTTCTGGGACATTTCCGGAGCTCGCTCTCGGTGGCCCAAGCTTCCTGATGTTTCGAAGGTGCTGCTGAATACGGCCAGCTGGTGGTTTAGGAATTCCAGGTGGCCTGCTTGCTTTATAGATGAAGTACTTATTAAAATGACCTGGGAGGAAATGTAGCCTCTTAAAGTATTTCAAGACAGGATTCTAATAATTTTTTTTTGTCATGAAATAGCCCATGGCATGTTCACCTTTGCCTTGATTTCTTTTCTGTACAAAAACAGGTTTAGTTTCCATGACAACCCTGTGGGGGTGTCTTTAATTTGCTGCAGTCCATCTACTGATCTCTTTTTTCCCTCTGCTAAAGGCACCAGCCATCTGGGAAAAAACTGCCTTTTTTCCTGTACTAATTCTTTTTTTTAAATAATATATTTTTACTGATTTGAGAGAGGAATGGAGAGGGAGAGAGAGATAGAAACATCAATAATGAGAGAGAATCATTGATTGGCTGCCTGCTGCATCCCTCCTACTGGGGATGGAGCTCGCAACCCAGGCATGTGCCCTTGACCAGAATCGAACCTGTGACCCTTCAGTCTGCAGGCCAATGCTCTATCCACTGAGCCAAACCGGCTAGGGCTGTACTAATTCTTTTTGACATACACGTTATACCAGAAGTATTGTGGCCCTTTATGTTAGAGGTCATTTTGCTGCCCAAAACACAGGCCAAAGTCAATATTGGTATTAACACCCCCTCAACTGTCAGCTCCCTGAGGCATCTGCTCCCCTCACAAACATTCCCTTCTCTCACAACCCAGTGTTCACCCATGCCCACCTGAGGTCTGGTGGTATCAAGAGGGAAGGCAGCAGGTAAAAATATTTTTCATTCCCACATTTGCATGTGAGATTTTTGCTTTTGTATTTCTAGTCTTGTCAAACTGTTGAAATCCAGAGCATTTCTTGGCAATACAATAATGCTCACAGGGCTTGCCACCTTTACTATTAGTAAACTGGGGACTGTACTCATCATTCTTGCTCGAAATACCTACAATGTGTGTATAGTGTTGACCTGAGGTTAAGTAATCAGTGGAACTTGGCCCCTTTGGAGCTATAACTTAAGGATATTATTATTTTATGGCCCCAAGTCATGTCATTGTCTTCAGGCTGTCATACAGTGGCAGGGAATCTTCCCAGTGGGTCTCACGTAGTCAGTCGTGGAAGTGACTGGTCACTACAAATGCCCAGTGGCCAGGGTCTGGCCAGAAGGAGCAGCCCGGAAGAGCCTACATTTACTTAAACCATATTAGTAGTTCTTATATTTCCAGAGAGCTAAAATGGTTTTTGGATTACTTTTTTTTTTTTTTTTTTTTTTTAAATATATTTTATTGATTTTTCACAGAGAGTAAGGGAGATAGAAACATCGATGAGAGAGAAACATCGACCAGCTGCCTCCTGCACACCTCCCACTGGGGATGTGCCCGCAACCCATGTACATGCCCTTGACCGGAATCGAACCTGGGACCTTTCAGTCCGCAGGCCGACGCTCCATCCACTGAGCCAAACCGGTTTCGGCTGGATTGCTTTTTACTTCAAAATAGTATAAGAAGGGGTAAATGCAGATGAAAGTAAACCAGGACCAAGGAAAAGAATGGGCCGGGTGCCCGGCCAGTGTGACTCAGTGGTATAGTATCGACCTAAGAACCAGGAGGTCACGGTTCGATTCCCAGTCAGGCCAGATGCCCAGGTTTCAGGCTCGATCTCCAGTAGGGGGTGTGCAGGAAGCAGCCGGTAATTCTCTCATTGATATTTCTATCCTTTCCTCTCTGAAATCAATAAAAAAATATTTTTAAAAATTAAGAAAAGAATGGGCCTCTTGAGTCACTGTAAGGTGTAGGCCTGTGGCTGTTGTAGTCAAGCCTCACTTTCCTGTCTGACATAATGGTAAGAGTCATTGTTATTACGTAATTCCTGTCATCAGGAAGGAAGAGAAATACCTGCTTCTCAGGTGAAAGCTTTTTCTAGTGCTAAATTCTATTTTTTTTAAAATATATTTTATTGATTTTTTACAGAGAGGAAGGGAGAGGGATAGAGAGTTAGAAACAACAATGAGAGAGAAACATCGATCAGCTGCTGGGGATGTGCCCACAACCAACGTACATGCCCTTGACCGGAATCGAACCCAGGACCCTTGAGTCTGCAGGCTGACACTCTATCCACTGAGCCAAACCAGTTAGGGCTAGTGCTAAATTCTAAAAGAAGAATTCACATTGAACTATACATGGTGGACACCAATGATTTAGTGGGCAGTGTACTATATAGTATTTTCTTTATATAGTATTTTTATAGCAAATAAATTTCACACTGGTAGCCTAGAATCTTCTAATAAACCCTGAGACAAACCTGCTGAGCACAAGTGTACTGGGGGCCAGGAATAGTATGGGCCAGGGGTCTGCTCCATCTAAAGGTAAAGTGTCGTTTAGCAGGGATGGGGAACTTTGTTTTCTGCCAAGGGCTATTTGGGTATTTATCCTATCACTCACAGGGCATACAAAAATTATCAGCTTAAAAATCAGCCTGCTTTATGTGGTCAAACAATAAACTCACCCTAATGCCTTGGCAGGGCCAGACCAAATGATTTTGAGGGCCTTATATGGCCCGACATTCCCACCCCTGATTTAAAAGAATTACTAGGAGGCAAAGTTTTCAGAGAATATCCACAAATACTAGTCTCACTTCTCATAACCAGACTTTTTTAATGAAGATTTTTGTATTTTTTAAACTTATTTTGAAAAAATTTCTGATCTAATGAAAAACTGCAAAAAGTATATAAAAAACTGCCTGTTCTTCATCCAGTTGTACCAACTATTAACAGTTGCTTTTCATTCTCTGTATTTCTATCTGTATTATTATTTTTCTGAACTGTTGAGTGTAAAGTACAGATAACCCCGTGGTTTTATACCAACATGCTTCAAGGTATACTTTCTGAGAACAAGGAACTTATATTAGCATAGACTAATGGTCAGAACCAGAAAGTTTAACATTATCTACTTGTTATCTAATAGGCAGTCTGGGTTCACGGGCATGACTCCATGTCTGTCTCATGGATCCTCACCTCTCCTTCGTCTCGCATCATACATTCTGTTCGGTTATCATCTTGACTTTTTAGTCTCTTGTCGTTTTAGTCTGGTTTAACTGGACCAGTTGCTTAGCCTTTTTCTGTCTTTCAAGACATTGACACTTTTGGGGCCCAGTTCTTAGTGTATCCCATCAGAAGGCTTTTCCTCCCCTCAGTTCTATTGCGATGTAATTGACACAAAACGTGTAAGTTTAAGGTGTACAATATGTTGATTTGATATTGTAAATATATTTGCAAAGTGGTTATCACCATAGTGTTAGCTAACACCTCCATCATGACACATAATTACCATTTGTTTTCTGTGATGAGAGCATTTAAGATCTACTTTCTTAGCATCTTTCAAGTATATAAGACAGTGCCGTTAACTACAATCACTGTGCTGTCCATTAGATTTCCAGAACTCATTGGTCTAATCAGAAGGCTTAAGATAGTGATTTGCCTTGTTCTTGATAGGTTCACTTGGATTATTTGGATACGGTGATGTCCACTGGATTTCTTCACTGTCTGGTTGCTATTTCCCCTTTGTTGTTAATGTCATTCGTGGAGAGATACCTGGTTCTTCCTTAAACTTTCACCCACTGTTTCAATATCCATTGGTGATTCTTGCCCTAAGTCAGTGGTTCTCAACCTTCCTAATGCCGCAACCCTTTAATACAGTTCCTCATGTTGTGGTCACCCCCAACCATAAAATTATTTTTGTTGCTACTTCATAACTGTAATTTTGCTACTGTTATGAATCGTCATGTAAATATCTGATATGCAGGATGTATTTTCATGGTTACAAATTGAACATAATTAAAGCATAGTGATTAATCACAAAACAATATGTAATTATATATGTGTTTTTCGATGGTCTTAGGCGACCCCTGTGAAAGGGTCGTTTGACCCCCAAAGGGGTTGCGACCCACAGGTTGAGAACCGCTGTCCTAAGTGATTATTACAGGATGATTGCAAAATTGTGATTAAAAACACACACACAAAACTCTACTATTACCTACATTTGTTAACCTTTTACTATAAGGAAGCACTTCATAGCCCCCATTTTCTATTATTTTTAAAAATGATTTTATTGATTATTAGAGAGAGGAAGGGAGAGGGATAGAGAGATAGAAACATCAATGAAAGAATCATTGATCAGCTGCCTCCGGCACGCACCCCTATTGGGGATCCAGTCCGCAATCTGAGCATGTGCCCTGACCGGGAGTCACACTGGTGACCTCTTGGTTCCTGGGTCAATGCTCAATTGCTGAGCCACACTGTCCGGGCACCCCCATTTATTAATTTATCATCTGCATGGCTTATTATTTTATTCATAAGGTTATAATCCATTATGTAATTCTTATATATTCAATGGATTATTATCTGTTGTTGCTATTATTTTTTGATGCTTAAATTGTTTCAGATTTGGCCAACAGAGACCCATTCAACCTTTTCTGGTTCTTTAGACATGTCCATATATATGTATTTTGAGCATTTTGTTATTATCAAAAGACTGCGTGATTGCCTGTGCAATGCATACATCTTGTATTTTTAGCTGGAGTATCTCTGGGTTATACTTTCAGAAGTGGGATTTCTGGGTCAAAGAGTAAATGCATAATGTAATTTTGCCTGACAGTGTCAAATCCCACTCAGCAGTGTGCTAGTGGAGCCACAGCAATGTGTGTACTGTTTTGCAACTATTTTCAAACCATATTATGCATCTGTATATGCCAGTAACATAAATCTGCTTCATTTTTTGGTGTATGGAATGATGCTTCAACCAACGAAGCCACCTGGCCAGGGCTTGCTTCGTTTTTGATGATTGTGTAACATTTTAGTGAATGATTCTATTTATTTAATATGTCCTCTATTTGATGGCATTTGAGTGTTCCCAGTTTTTGTTGTTGTTGTTCTTTTGTTATTGTAATACTGTAGTGACCATTCTTGTGCATATCTTTGTACACATGTAAAAGTGCTTCTGTGAGGTAAATTCCTAGAAACATGCTATTTGGACCTAGGGCATCCTATGTAATAAAAGGTAATATGCAAATTGACCAAACGGTGGAACGACTGGTTGCTATGACACACACTGACCACCAGTGGGAAGACGCTTAATGCAGGAAGCCAGCTCAAAGCTGGAGAGCTCAGCCAGAAGCCAGCTCAAGGCTGGTGAGCGCAGTGGTGGTGGCAGGATCCTCTCCCGCCTCCATGGCAGTGCTAAGGATGTCTGACTGGTGGCTTGAGGGCTCCTGGACTGCGAGAGGGATGTCCGCCTGCTGGCTTAGGCCCGCTCCCAAGCCAGCAGGTGGACATCCCCCGAGGGCTCCTGGACTGCGAGAGGGCTCAGGCTGGGCTGAGGGACACCCCCCTCGCCCCCAGTGCAAGAATCTCATGCACTGGGTTTCCAGTATGCATATAAACTATTTGGACCATATGGTACATGCATTTAAAATTTTGACTGGTAGAATGAAGCTTCCTTTTGTAATGACTCTTCAACCTTTACTATGCCCAGGTATAATTTTCTACTATCTTCTTCAGAATTGGCCAGATTTTTAATGGTTTTGCATTAAACTTAGTGGTAGGTGAATTTAGTGATATTTGATGTTTCTTTTAAAACTGTTGACTCTTGCTTGGCTGGTGTGGCACAGTGGTTGAGTGTCAACCTATGAACCAGGAGGTCAGGGTTTGATTCCTGGTCAGGGCACATGCCCGGATTGTGCGCTCAATCCCCAGTGTGGGGTGTGCAGGAGCCAGCCAAACAGTGATTGTCTCTTGTTGACTAGTGTTCCGGTGCATGGATTCGTGCACATTGAAAGGAAAGTAATTAGAAGAATTATTTTAATATTGCTGTTCGCCCTTTCTCTATAATAGAAGTGTCAACCAAATTCACGATCGACAATGACAGATGGAAACACACACATGCGATTGACGCCAGCGAGAGCTTTATATGTATTGCACATGCGCAAGTCAACTTAGCCATATATATATATATATATATATATATATATATATATGTTTCTATCTCTTTCTCCCTCTCCCTTCCTCTCTAAAATCAATAATAAAAATATATAAAAAAAAGTTAAAAAAAAGAAAACTATTGACTCTTCCTATTTAAGATATGTCTCCATTTATTTATTTATTTATTTTTAAAAATATATTTTATTGATTTTTTACAGAGAGGAAGGGAGAGAGATAGAGAGTTAGAAACATCGATGGGAGAGAAACATCGATCAGCTGCCTCCTGCACATCTCCTACTGGGGATGTGCCAGCAACCCAGGTACATGCCCCTGACCGGAATCGAACCTGGGACCCTTCAATCCGCAAGCCGACGCTCTATCCACTGAGCCAAACCGGTTTCGGCATATGTCCCCATTTATTTGCCTACTTGTACACTATACAGTTTATTTGTAAGGACAGTGTTACTCGGTGTTTATTGTGAATGGGATTCTGACCCAGTGTGTATTCTGGTCTGTTGCTTAGGTAGGAAAACCGTGGACTTTTGTCCTTTCACTAAGTACCTGGTCATCTTACTGAGTTCCTGTTGTTTTTAGTTTTTTCATTTAATTCCTTATATATTTCAGGTCTATAATTATGACTTACAAATAAGTTTTTGTCTCCTTCCCAACATTATTTCTTTTATTTAGTTTCTGATTTGTATTATCTACTTCTCCCCAAACAGTGTTAAATGAGAGCAATGATAGTGGGTCTCCTTGGCTTAATTCTGATTTTAATAGGGATGATTCTAGTTTTTCACTATTATTTGAGCCTGTTTTTTTAATTTTAAGTTTTTTACTACTAATGGTTGCAATAAATGGTGTCTTGTTTCCGTAAATGGTGTCTTGAACACACTCTGTGTTTGAGTTGTGTTTTTCTTGTCGTTTTGTGTCCTGTTCTGTGTATAGCTGAGCCACTTTGTTGTCGGGTCATCTCTACTGGGTGTGCCAGGCTCGCATGGGGCTGCCCTCCTAGGAGTTATGAGAATGCACACTTGTCAGGTATGTTTGCAGTGTTCCAGTTAATAGCTTCTCATGGAAGTTTGAGATGAGCCTGTGCTGATGAAGATTTTATTAACATTTTAAATGTGGGCCTAAAAGTGCTCTGGCCCACTGCTGCAGTCTGACCCTTTGCTGATGGTTTCAGGGCACAAAACTTTGGGATGGAGATGAGACCCAGTTGTGGAAGGGCATTGGTGTCACACCACTTGGTTCACCACTTGTCCATTGAATTTCTACCACTACACACATTGGCGTGTCTGTGGTGTAGAGTGGTTTGCAGAGTGGTGTGTGACTCGGGACACAGAACAAACTTAAAATGACTCCCCTTCCCCCAAATTTAACTGAAATATTTCAAACATACAGAAAAATAATAGTAAAAACGATAACATATAGATAGCACAGTTTGAGTGCTCTTTCCCTGTATTTATGTATTTTTATATATTAACTCACTAATTCCAGCAGATAGATTGTATTATCCTTATTTTACAGACAAAGAAACTGAGATTATAGGTAGTTAAGTAACTTGCCTAAAGTTACATTTTGGTGAATCACAGCTGGGATTTGAACCCAGGCAGTCTGGTGCCAGAGTACATGGTCTTAACTAATACAATACACTCTGTTGCCTTTCAGAAATACAAAAAGTATTATCATATACATGGATGATATTTAGCACCTAATTTTAACAAATGTTGACATTTTACTATATTTGTTTTCAGTTAAAAAAAACCCCATTGCAAAAAAACAAGTGTTTTCTCATCCTTGAGGAATTGTATTAGACCAGCGGTTCTCAACCTGTGGGTCGCGACCCCTTTGGGGTGGAACGACCCTTTCACAGGGGTCACCTAAGACCATAGGAAAACACACATATAATTTACATATTGTTTTTGTGATTAATCACTATGCTTTAATTATGTTCAATTTGTAACAATGAAAATACATCCTGCCTTTCAGATATTTACATTACAATTCATAACAGTCAACGAAAATAATTTTATGGTTGGGGGTCACCACAACATGAGGAACTGTATTAAAGGGTCACGGCATTAGGAAGGTTGAGAACCACTGTTCTAGACACTATCTTTGGTCTTTTCCGGACCCATCAAATTGCTTTTCAGCATTGCCCTTTCCAACACCGCCCTCCCTCAGCACTGTGGCGTGATTACTTTTTCTTCTGTCTGGTAAGCACTCATTCAGCAGGCATTTTTGGAATATCTGTGCAGTGGTAGAAATTCAGTGGACACGCCAATGTGTGTAGTGGTAGAAATTCAATGGACAAGTGGTGAACCAAGTGGTGTGACACCAATGCCCTTCCACAACTGGGTCTCATCGCCATCCCAAAGTTTTGTGCCCTGAAACCATCAGCAAAGGGTCAGACTGCAGCAGTGGGCCAGAGCACTTTTAGGCCCAAGGCCAGGCACTGTGCAGGGTGGAGACACAGTCAAGAAAAAGGCCCTGTTTTGGTCATGATACAAGTCAGGATCTTAACAGCATGGAAATGTAGACTTACTTTAGTGCAAGGGGTTGTTCAAAACACAGGCTTGGAAGCGCTGATTTTAGTGTTTGCTGGCCTGCTTGTTAGACCCTGTAGGCTTCCTTAGCCCTGGGTCAGTAATTTAGTTTATTTATATTTATTGTCTGCAGTAAACTCCAGCGAGATGGTTGAATTGGATATGGTCTAGAATTGTTGCAGTTCAGTATGTGTTGACTTCCTTCTGGAAAGCCCTCGGCTCTGTATTGGCTTTGAATCCACCCTGTGGGTCTTGTGGGCCATGGGATGAGGAACTGGTGGGTACACGTGTACTTGGGTAATTCATGGAAATTGGAAGGACCCTCAGGTGGGTCTCAGGGCCTGGGCCAAGCTGTTGTGACACCAAGCCCTCTGATCCTGGGATACTGAACAGTAAGGTGTGATTTAAGTGGAGCTGACTTGCTTTTTTTATTTTTTCATCTTCATTCTGTTTTGAAAATAGTAAAATTAGCTGTTAACGTAAAAAAAACATTGAAACCTGTAAAGAATTTTTGTGAGTTTATTTGAGCCAAACTGTTGACATATGCCGGGAAGCAGAACCTCAACGAATTGAGATAATGCTTCGGAGAATGGCGGGTTACATCTGTATTTATATATTGCAATCAAAGGAAGGGACATAGGTGGGTTACATGAAATTCATTGGTGATAGACTAGAGAGGCGGGAGAAAGCAAAGCAGGGAAACCCCAGCGATTGGATAAAAAGTAAAATGATAGACAAATATTTAGGTGGGTACAGGAACAATTAACATGATAATAATGAAGGAACTTGTGGTATCTGTCTTGGCACCCAGCACATTAGGTTGTGCCCCAAGGGGTCTGGAAAAGGGAAGTTACAAGTTACCCAGACATTTCAAGGGCATGTTATTATAGATGCAAAAAGATATGCTAGTATAGGCTCAGTTAAGGTAAAGGTTGACCTTTTCAGTGAAGATACTGGCCTAGGACATAACTACCCACCATAACAGCTTTTAGTGAAAGTTTAATTTCAGACCATCCTTTGTTAAGGTCTCTGAGTTTGCAAGACCGCCATGCAGGCCTGCCCTGAACTTGTCAGGTTAGCATGTGGCCCCTTTCGTCCACAAAACATATATTAAAAATATATTTAAAAATCATTAATTTATTAGAATTTGGAATGTATTACTATATCAAAAAATTAGTATCAAGCATCTTGAAAGAATTTGTAAAATGGAATGAATTAATAAAGTCACTTTCAGCACTGCCATCAAGTGTTTTACTCATATGCATCACTACAGAATGGAGGTCACTGCCCAGACCCCACTGTTCATTCAGCAGCCTGATCAGGACGGGAACAGGGGCCGCATATTGAGATTTGGGTTTTTTCCTGCTCACTGGCTGTTGGGCTTTGGGCAGCTTAATAAACTCATTAGTGCCTCAGTTTTCTCATCTGCAAAATAGTGATAATATTTACTTTCTTCACAGGGTTTTTTTTGTAAAGACTGAAAGAGGGTAGAAGCACTCTTAAAGTTATTAGGGACACATAAATGTAATCCTACTTAATAAAAGAGTAATATGCAAATTAACCCTCACTCTGCGACAAAGATGGTGGTGCCCATAGCGGCCGGGGCAGGATGCTGGCAGCATCACCCCGGCAACGTGAGCCCAGCAGGCAAGTGCGCCCTCAGGCAGCACCCAGCAGGGCCTGCTTGGCGGTCACCGTGGCGACCCTGGAGCAGGCAAGTGGGGCCTGCAGGCAGCACCCAGCACGACCTGCTTGCCCACCCCTGTGGTGTGGAGCAGGCAGGCCCTGCAGAGAGCAGAGAACCACGGGGAGTGGGCCCAAGCCGTCAGTAGGACATCCCCTGAGGGCTCCCGAATTGGAGAGGGTGCAGATCGGGCTGAGGGACACCCCCCCTGCATGAATTTCGTGCACCAGGCCTCTAGTTTATAAATATATGCATACAGAGTCTTTCCAACAGAAACAAGCATACTATTTTACGTTTTTGTAACTGCTCGCTTGTCCAAAATTAGTGTGATTCTCAGTCATAAATTTTTTTAATTTCAAGGGAATATTTTGAGCCACGGTATTCTCGGACTTGGAGAGCTTATAGTAAGTGGGATGTAGAAGAGAGTATCGTTTTCTAAACGTGTCGATGACTTTGTGCTTTTAGGTATACCAAGCTTGGCTACGCAGGCAACACTGAGCCCCAGTTCATTGTCCCTTCATGTAAGTAAAGCTCCTCTTTTGAGTGTATAATAGATTGTTTCTCAGAATTGTTCTAAGTGTTCTAATTATGTTTTGTAAGGTATACCTGCCATCTTCATGTAGAACTTGTCCTGGTTCCTGGGGAGGGTTATTTATTTTGACACCTAGTTCCTGAATATTGCTATTGGCTGCAGGTGTGACCTAACACCACCCCCCCCCACCCCCCCAACTTTCTGACAGTCCTTTGTCATTGTCATTGAAGTTTCAGCTATGGTGGTTGGTAGGGGCTGTGCAATTCTAAATGTCTGAATTATTTAGAAGTGTATGTGTCGCTTGAAGAATAATTTGTAATTTTTAAGTCAGTGCAGTGTTATTAACTTAGCCACGTTGTGGGCTGAATATCCATTGTACTCACTGTTCACTCTATTGAAAGACTTTTTTTTGAAATGAGAGGCCTGATGGCTGTTTTACTGTGTTCAGAAGTGTTCTTCTTTTGTTTAAATTTTAGTCAGTAGAAAATGGTAGACTGAAAAGGGCATGCTCTCACAGTTCGGCAGCAGTGCCTCCCACCCCCTCTCCGTTTCCCATGGGAGTCTCCAGGCTTGGGTTGGTTGTTGAGAGGGTAGAATTAGTCTCCGAAATGATTTAAATTCTGGAGATAGTTTACCAAAGAGTGAAGTGTAACCCAGCTGGTGTGGCTCAGTGGTTGAGCGCCGACCTATGAACCAGGAGGTCATGGTTCGATTCCCAGTTAGGGCACATGCTTGGGTTGCAGGCTCCATCCCCAGTGTGGGGTGTGCAAGAGGCGGCCGATCAGTGGTTCTCTCTCATCTTTGATGTTTCCACCTCTCTCCCTCACCCTTCCTCTCTGAAATCATTAAAAATATGTTAAAAAAAAAAAAAAGAGTGAGGTGTGTCAGTGAAGTGAAACTCTGCCTCCTAAGTGTGGCTCTGGTACGAGAAGCTGTGACCTTAGAATCCGAGCTGCTCTGGGGCCGGTGACATGGTGATGACAGGCTCTCCTGACCCGTGCGGGGCATGGACAGCTGAGGAGGCGGGAGAAGGAGCCGGCTGAGTGTTTACTCAAGGGAAGACCAAAGGCGTTCTGGTGAACATGGGCCCTTGAGAACATTTTCTTCACCCCATTCCGTGGCGGCATGTCCTCGACAACAGGTCTGCTGCACCCTCGTTTTAAACCCACAATTTGGTGTATAGTTGATATCCCAGAGTGGGGTCTCCAAGTCCAAGGTCAGTGCCATCAGCGATGGTTTCCGGTGAGGTGTCTTCTCATTGTGTTCTTGCGTGACCTTTTCTCTCTCCATGGCTGACAGAGCTCTGGTGTCTCTAACTCTTCCTTTTTTTTTTTTTTTTTTTAAAATCCTCACCCAAGGACATGCTTTTATTTTTTATTTTTATTTTTTAATCATTATTTTATTTATTTATTTAAATCTTTATTGTTGAAAATATTACATAGGTCCCTTTCCCTCCCCCCTCCAGCCTGCCCCTCCTCCCCCACCCCCCACCCCAGGGCCTTCAACATCCTATTGGCTGTGTCCATGGGTTATGCATATGTGCCTACAAGGTCTTTGGCTGATCACCTCCCACCCTCCCCCATCTTCCCTCTGAGATTCCTCACTCTGTTCTGTGCTTCCATGCCTCTGGATCCACTCCGTTCATCAGTTTATTTTGTTCATTAGATTCCACATATGAGTGAGATCAGGTGATGATTGTCTTTCTCTGACTGGCTTATTTCGTTCAGCATAATACTCTCCAGGTCCCTCCATGATGCCTCAAAGGGTAAGAGAGCCTTCTTTCTACCCCTGCATAATATTCCATGGTGCCATAACTTTTTTTTATCCACTTGTCTAATGATGGGAACTTGGGCTGTTTCCAGATCTTAGCTATTGTAAATTGTGCTGCTATGAACATAGGGGTGCATATATCCTCTCTGATTGGCATTTCGGGTTTCTTAGGATGTGTTCCTAGAAGTGGGATCACTGGGTCAATGGCAGTTCCATGTTTAATTTTTTGAGGAAACTCCATACTGTTTTCCAAAATGGCTGCATCAGTCTGCATTCCCACCAGCAGTAACTAGGGTTCCCTTTTCTCCACATCCCCACCAGCACTTAGGACATGCTTTTACTGTATTTAGAGAGAGAAAGAGGGTTAGGGGGAGAGAGAGAAAAAAAATCGATGTGAGAATGAACATTGATTGCCCTGACGGGGGATTGAAGCAGCACCTGGGTGTGAACCCTGACTGGGAATTGTATCTGTGACTTTTCAGTGTGGGGATGACACTCCAACCAACTGAGCCACACTGGCCAGGACTCTCTTCTTCTTCTTTTCTTAAAAATATTTTTATTGATTTCAGAGAAGAAGGGAGAAGGAGAGAGATCAATGATGAGAAACATCAATGATGAGAGAGAATCATCATTCAGCTGCCTCCTGCACGCCCCCTAATAGGGATTGAGCCTACAACCCAGGCATATGCCCTGACCTCCTGGTTCATAGGTCGAAGCTCAGTCACTCGGCCACACAGGCTGGGCTCTTCCTCTTCTTATAAGGACACCAGTCCTATTGGATCAGGGCCCCAACCTCATGAGCTCATGTGACTGTGTTGCCTCCTTATAGGCCTCATCTTCGAATGCTGTCACTTTGGGGGTCAGGGCTTCAGCATACAGCATTAGAGGGACAGTTCAGTCAGAGCAGTTGGCACTGTGCAGGATACATCAGTCTTTTGTGAATGTTGTTACTGTGAATGCCTCAGAACTTGACCATGTCATGCCAGATTGATAAATTGGCCTTTCTGGCTTTTTAGAGCAGATTAGATTTGAACCTTGGTAAGTACAGCAGCTCTGAAAGGCTGACCTCACACCTGTGCTTTAAAGCTTTGGTCTTTGTTTTATTTTTTGTCACATGTCTCCCTCCCTCCCTCCCTCTCTCCCTCCCTCCCTCCCTCCCTCCCTCCCTCCCTCCCTCCCTCCCTCCCTCCCTCCCTTCTTTTAAAATTGATTTCAGAGAGGAAGGGAGAGGGAGAAAGATAGAAACATCAATGATGAGAGAGAATCATTGATTGGCTGACTCTTGCACACCCTCTACTGGGGATCAAGCCCGCAACCTGGGCACGTGCCCTTGATCGGAATCGAACCTGGGACCCTTCAGTCTGCAGGCTGACGCTCTATCCACTGAGCCAAACCAGCTAGTGCTAAAGCTTTGGCCTTGAGTGCAGCATTTTGTTGTGGGCGTCATGTAACCTGTCATCATTGGTGGGGAGGGGAACTGAATCCTGTTGTTAGGGGGATTTTGCTCACTGTCAGGAGGCGGGGACTCTCAGATTGGTGCTGCAGAGCGTTTGCAGTGGCAGAAGCTGGAGAGAGGCTAAAACGTCAGGAGTGGGAATGAAAGAAGAGCTATCCTGTTGGCTGAACTGTTGCCAGAGAGAGCAGCATAGGAGGCAGGTAGGTGTTTGGACAGAGAAGGTGCTGGGGCAGGTAGGGAGGGACCTTGCTTACTTGGGCCCGTGGCCCACTGCTGTGTTAGTGCTGGAGCTGAACTGTTCGGTTCCAGAGGCTCTGTTCACAGACCAAGGCCAAGACCCATGTGCTGAAGTGCGTGCAGAGGGAAGGGTGGAGTGGGTGTGCGGGTGTGTGGAGGGTGCCGGGACCAGGCTTTCTGACCAGGGGTGCACAGGCGAGGCCCTGGTGTGGGGGATGGCAGCACTCCGATAGTTTCTGAAATCACAACTCCGAGTGGACGATGGAGGATGTGGAACCACAGAGAGGCCCTGGTGATGAAGGATTTCGAACCGCCTTCGGAAGGAGTTTTCATTTGTATACCAGGGATTTTCAGATTGGCTCTGCGAGGTCTGGCTTGCCTGAGCCTCTGTGCAGAACTTTAAGTTGTCGGAGAATATTGGGAATCACTGACAAGAGAGGGCGCGTGTGTGTGCGTGTGTGTGCGTGCGTGTGTGTGTGTGTGTGTGTGTGGCGATCACAAGCATAGAAGGCAGGGTGGGGCAGGAGAAAAAGTGCAGCTCAGACATTTGGTGTCTGAAGAGTTTGGTGTAAAGGTCCAGTCGGCACTGGGGACAGGTTAGGTGCTCTGGGGGAAGCCTGGACTCGAGACAGAGGCTGAGCCCAGAGATGGTTTTCTTTTTAAAAAATTAGAGGTCTTTAAAGTCTTTATTTTGACAAAAAAACAAACAAAAACCCACCCATGTACCAGCACCCCGACTGAATAAATGTTAGTGGGATTTCACCTTGTGAACACCGGAACACAAGCATGTGTCAGTGCGAGTGCCAGCCTCTCCTGTTCCCCTGTCCTTCCCCTGTCCTTCCCCTGTCCTTCCCCTGTCCTCCCCCTGCCCTTCCCCTGTCCTCCCCTGTCCTCCCCTGTCCTCCCCCTGTCCTCCCCCTGTCCTTCCCTGTCCTTCCCTGCCCTCCCCCTGTCCTCCCCCTGTCCTTCCCTGTCCTTCCCTGCCCTCCCCCTGTCCTCCCCCTGTCCTTCCCTGTCCTTCCCTGCCCTCCCCCTGTCCTCCCCCTGTCCTTCCCTGTCCTTCCCTGTCCTTCCCCTGTCCTCCCCCTGTCCTTCCCTGTCCTCCCCCTGTCCTCCCCCTGTCCTACCCCGTCCTCCCCCTGTCCTTCCCCTGTCCTCCCCCTGTCCTCCCCCTGTCCTTCCCTGTCCTTCACTGTCCTTCCCCTGTCCTCCCCCTGTCCTTCCCTGTCCTTCCCCTGTCCTCCCCCGTCCTCCCCCTGTCCTTCCCCTGTCCTCCCCCTGTCCTCCCCCTGTCCTTCCCTGTCCTTCCCTGTCCTTCCCCTGTCCTCCCCCTGTCCTCCCCCTGTCCTCCCCCTGTCCTTCCCTGTCCTTCCCTGTCCTTCCCCTGTCCTCCCCCTGTCCTTCCCTGTCCTTCCCCTGTCCTCCCCCGTCCTCCCCCTGTCCTTCCCCTGTCCTCCCCCTGTCCTCCCCCTGTCCTTCCCTGTCCTCCCCTGTCCTCCCCTGTCCTCCCCCTGTCCTCCCCTGTCCTCCCCCTGTCCTTCCCTGTCCTTCCCCTGTCCTCCCCTGTCCTTCCCCTGTCCTTCCACTGTCCTTCCCTGCCCTCCCCCTGTCCTCCCCTGTCCTTCCCCTGTCCTTCCCCTGTCCTTCCCCTGTCCTTCCCCTGTCCTTCCCCTGTCCTCCCCTGTCCTCCCCCTGTCCTCCCCTGTCCTCCCCCTGTCCTCCCCTGTCCTCCCCCTGTCCTCCCCCTGTCCTTCCCTGTCCTCCCCCTGTCCTTCCCTGTCCTCCCCCTGTCCTTCCCTGTCCTTCCCTGTCCTCCCCCTGTCCTCCCCCTGTCCTTCCCCTGTCCTCCCCCTGTCCTCCCCCTGTCCTTCCCTGTCCTTCCCTGTCCTTCCCCTGTCCTCCCCCTGTCCTCCCCTGTCCTCCCCCTGTCCTTCCCTGTCCTTCCCTGTCCTTCCCCTGTCCTTCCCTGTCCTCCCCCTGTCCTTCCCTGTCCTCCCCTGTCCTCCCCTGTCCTCCCCCTGTCCTCCCCTGTCCTCACCCTGTCCTTTCCTGTCCTTCCCCTGTCCTTCCCTGTACTCCCCCTGTCCTTCCCTGTCCTTCCCCTGTCCTTCCCCTGTCCTCCCCCTGTCCTTCCCCTGTCCTCCCCCTGTCCTTCCCCTGTCCTCCCCCTGTCCTTCCCTGTCCTCCCCCTGTCCTCCCCCTGTCCTTCCCCTGTCCTTCCCCTGTCCTCCCCCTGTCCTCCCCCTGTCCTTCCCTGTCCTTCCCCTGTCCTTCCCCTGTCCTTCCCTGTCCTTCCCCTGTCCTCCCCCTGTCCTTCCCCTGTCCTCCCCCTGTCCTCCCCCTGTCCTCCCCCTGTCCTTCCCTGTCCTTCCCCTGTCCTCCCCCTGTCCTCCCCTGTCCTCCCCCTGTCCTCCCCTGTCCTCCCCATGTCCTTCCCTGTCCTCCCCTGTCCTTCCCTGTCCTCCCCTGTCCTCCCCCTGTCCTCCCCCTGTCCTCCCCCTGTCCTCCCCCTGTCCTTCCCTGTCCTCCCCTGTCCTTCCCTGTCCTCCCCTGTCTGTCCCCCTGTCCTTCCCCTGTCCTCCCCCTGTCCTCCCCTGTCCTCCCCCTGTCCTCCCCTGTCCTCCCCCTGTCCTCCCCTGTCCTCCCCCTGTCCTTCCCTGTCCTCCCCTGTCCTTCCCTGTCCTCCCCTGTCCTCCCCTGTCCTCCCCCTGTCCTCCCCCTGTCCTTCCCCTGTCCTCCCCTGTCCTCCCCCTGTCCTCCCCTGTCCTCCCCCTGTCCTCCCCCTGTCCTTCCCTGTCCTCCCCCTGTCCTCCCCCTGTCCTCCCCCTGTCCTTCCCTGTCCTCCCCTGTCCTTCCCTGTCCTCCCCTGTCTGTCCCCCTGTCCTTCCCCTGTCCTCCCCCTGTCCTTCCCCTGTCCTTCCCCTGTCCTTCCCTGTCCTTCCCTGTCCTTCCCCTGTCCTCCCCCTGTCCTTCCCCTGTCCTCCCCTGTCCTCCCCCTGTCCTCCCCTGTCCTCCCCCTGTCCTCCCCTGTCCTCCCCCTGTCCTCCCCCTGTCCTTCCCTGTCCTCCCCCTGTCCTCCCCCTGTCCTCCCCCTGTCCTCCCCCTGTCCTTCCCTGTCCTCCCCTGTCCTTCCCTGTCCTCCCCTGTCTGTCCCCTTGTCCTTCCCCTGTCCTCCCCCTGTCCTTCCCCTGTCCTTCCCCTGTCCTTCCCTGTCCTTCCCTGTCCTTCCCCTGTCCTCCCCCTGTCCGTCCCCTGTCCTCCCCTGTCATCCCCCTGTCCTTCCCTGTCCTTCCCCTGTCCTCCCCCTGTCCTTCCCCTGTCCTTCCCTGTCCTCCCCTGTCCTCCCCTGTCCTTCCCCTGTCCTTCCCCTGTCCTTCCCCTGTCCTTCCCCTGTCCTTCCCCTGTCCTCCCCCTGTCCTTCCCCTGTCCTCCCCCTGTCCTTCCCCTGTCCTCCCCCTGTCCTCCCCCTGTCCTTCCCTGTCCTTCCCCTGTCCTCCCCCTGTCCTTCCCCTGTCCTCCCCCTGTCCTCCCCCTGTCCTTCCCCTGTCCTCCCCCTGTCCTCCCCCTGTCCTTCCCTGTCCTTCCCCTGTCCTTCCCCTGTCCTCCCCCTGTCCTTCCCCTGTCCTCCCCCTGTCCTTCCCCTGTCCTCCCCCTGTCCTTCCCTGTCCTCCCCCTGTCCTCCCCCTGTCCTTCCCCTGTCCTTCCCCTGTCCTCCCCCTGTCCTCCCCCTGTCCTCCCCTGTCCTTCCCTGTCCTCCCCCTGTCCTTCCCTGTCCTTCCCCTGTCCTCCCCCTGTCCTTCCCCTGTCCTCCCCCTGTCCTCCCCCTGTCCTTCCCTGTCCTTCCCCTGTCCTTCCCCTGTCCTCCCCCTGTCCTCCCCCTGTCCTTCCCCTGTCCTCCCCTGTCCTCCCCCTGTCCTTCCCCTGTCCTTCCCCTGTCCTCCCCCTGTCCTCCCCTGTCCTCCCCCTGTCCTTCCCCTGTCCTCCCCTGTCCTTCCCTGTCCTTCCCCTGTCCTCCCCCTGTCCTCCCCTGTCCTCCCCCTGTCCTTCCCTGTCCTTCCCCTGTCCTCCCCCTGTCCTTCCCCTGTCCTCCCCTGTCCTTCCCTGTCCTCCCCCTGTCCTCCCCTGTCCTCCCCCTGTCCTCCCCCTGTCCTTCCCCTGTCCTCCCCTGTCCTTCCCTGTCCTCCCCCTGTCCTCCCCTGTCCTCCCCCTGTCCTTCCCTGTCCTTCCCCTGTCCTCCCCCTGTCCTTCCCCTGTCCTCCCCCTGTCCTTCCCCTGTCCTCCCCTGTCCTTCCCTGTCCTCCCCCTGTCCTCCCCTGTCCTTCCCCTGTCCTCCCCCTGTCCTTCCCCTGTCCTCCCCTGTCCTTCCCTGTCCTCCCCCTGTCCTTCCCCTGTCCTCCCCCTGTCCTTCCCCTGTCCTCCCCCTGTCCTTCCCCTGTCCTCCCCTGTCCTTCCCTGTCCTCCCCCTGTCCTCCCCTGTTCTCCCCCTGTCCTCCCCCTGTCCTTCCCCTGTCCTCCCCTGTCCTTCCCTTCCTCCCCCTGTCCTCCCCCTGTCCTTCCCTGTCCTTCCCCTGTCCTTCCCCTGTCCTCCCCCTGTCCTCCCCCTGTCCTTCCCCTGTCCTCCCCTGTCCTCCCCCTGTCCTTCCCCTGTCCTTCCCCTGTCCTCCCCCTGTCCTCCCCTGTCCTCCCCCTGTCCTTCCCCTGTCCTCCCCTGTCCTTCCCTGTCCTTCCCCTGTCCTCCCCCTGTCCTCCCCTGTCCTCCCCCTGTCCTTCCCTGTCCTTCCCCTGTCCTCCCCCTGTTCTTCCCCTGTCCTCCCCTGTCCTTCCCTGTCCTCCCCCTGTCCTCCCCTGTTCTCCCCCTGTCCTCCCCCTGTCCTTCCCTGTCCTTCCCCTGTCCTCCCCCTGTCCTCCCCCTGTCCTTCCCCTGTCCTCCCCTGTCCTTCCCTGTCCTTCCCCTGTCCTCCCCCTGTCCTCCCCTGTCCTCCCCCTGTCCTTCCCTGTCCTTCCCCTGTCCTCCCCCTGTTCTTCCCCTGTCCTCCCCTGTCCTTCCCTGTCCTCCCCCTGTCCTCCCCTGTTCTCCCCCTGTCCTCCCCCTGTCCTTCCCTGTCCTTCCCCTGTCCTCCCCCTGTCCTCCCCCTGTCCTCCCCTGTCCTCCCCCTGTCCTTCCCTGTCCTCCCCCTGTCCTCCCCCTGTCCTTCCCTGTCCTTCCCCTGTCCTCCCCCTGTCCTCCCCTGTCCTCCCCCTGTCCTTCCCTGTCCTTCCCCTGTCCTCCCCCTGTCCTCCCCTGTCCTTCCCTGTCCTTCCCCTGTCCTCCCCCTGTCCTCCCCTGTCCTCCCCCTGTCCTCCCCTGTCCTTCCCTGTCCTTCCCCTGTCCTCCCCCTGTCCTTCCCCTGTCCTCCCCCTGTTCTTCCCCTGTCCTCCCCTGTCCTTCCCTGTCCTCCCCCTGTCCTCCCCTGTTCTCCCCCTGTCCTCCCCCTGTCCTTCCCTGTCCTTCCCCTGTCCTCCCCCTGTCCTCCCCCTGTCCTCCCCTGTCCTTCCCTGTCCTCCCCCTGTCCTTCCCTGTCCTCCCCCTGTCCTCCCCCTGTCCTTCCCTGTCCTTCCCCTGTCCTTCCCCTGTCCTCCCCCTGTCCTCCCCCTGTCCTCCCCCTGTCCTTCCCCTGTCCTCCCCTGTCCTTCCCTGTCCTCCCCCTGTCCTCCCCTGTTCTCCCCCTGTCCTCCCCTGTCCTTCCCTGTCCTTCCCCTGTCCTTCCCCTGTCCTCCCCTGTCCTTCCCTGTCCTTCCCCTGTCCTCCCCCTGTCCTCCCCTGTCCTTCCCTGTCCTTCCCCTGTCCTCCCCCTGTCCTTCCCCTGTCCTCCCCTGTCCTCCCCCTGTCCTTCCCCTGTCCTCCCCCTGTCCTTCCCCTGTCCTCCCCCTGTCCTTCCCCTGTCCTTCCCTGTCCTTCCCCTGTCCTTCCCCTGTCCTTCCCCTGTCCTCCCCCTGTCCTTCCCCTGTCCTTCCCCTGTCCTCCCCCTGTCCTTCCCCTGTCCTCCCCCTGTCCTTCCCCTGTCCTTCCCCTGTCCTCCCCCTGTCCTTCCCCTGTCCTTCCCCTGTCCTCCCCCTGTCCTTCCCCTGTCCTTCCCTGTCCTTCCCCTGTCCTCCCCCTGTCCTTCCCCTGTCCTCCCCCTGTCCTTCCCCTGTCCTCCCCCTGTCCTTCCCCTGTCCTTCCCTGTCCTTCCCCTGTCCTTCCCCTGTCCTTCCCCTGTCCTCCCCCTGTCCTTCCCCTGTCCTTCCCCTGTCCTCCCCCTGTCCTTCCCCTGTCCTTCCCCTGTCCTCCCCCTGTCCTTCCCCTGTCCTTCCCCTGTCCTCCCCCTGTCCTTCCCCTGTCCTTCCCCTGTCCTTCCCCTGTCCTTCCCTGTCCTTTTCCTGCCCTTCCCCTGTCCTTCCTCTGTCCTTCCCTGTCCTTCCCCTGTCCTTCCCCTGTCGTTCCCCTGTCCTTCCCCTGTCCTTCCCCTGGCGCTGCTGCCCTCCTCTGGTGGCTGTTTCCTGTATCCAGTCCGTATGTGATCCTTAGATGACAGGCTCCAGGATCCATGAACAACATGTAGCATTGTTTTGTGAGTCTAAACATTTCCACGATGGTGTCATACTGCGAGTAACTTTCTGTTATTGCTCTTTTGAAAACCTCTCAAAGTTTTGATTCTAAGGTGTATTTCATTGTTGGTGTACACAGACCTAGGTTGGCATTCTAACACGTGCATCTACAACAGTTTGCTTTTAAACTTAGGCATTTCCCAGCTTTCTCTGCTGTACAAAATGGTGTAGTGAATACCTCCTTATTCATGTGTGCTGGTTTCCCGAGAGAAAGCAATGAGAAATGGTGGTTTCTTCATCCAGGTGTGCCCCTCTTCCCCCATGTCAGGCACTGTCAGATCGCTCTTCCGAGGCTGTACTGACCTAAACTCCCATTAGCAGCGGACGAGTGTATGTTTCTACATGTCCTGACCACAGTTGATACCGCTGGACTTAAATTTCTGCCAGTCTAATGAATGTAAAATGATGATGTCTCATTTTATAAGTGCATTTTTGAGTACTAGTAAGGTAACTTTCTGTTTTTGTTGTTTTTTCATGAATTTTGTTAGAATTAAATTTTCTAATTAGTTATTGCCAGCACATAGGAGGAATGCTGCTGAGATTTTTAAGTTGTTTTTGAATCTAGTAACCTTTCTGACCTGTCTGATTTGTTCTAATATCCCACAGATTCTATTAGTTTTCTATGCAGAATATTGTACTAACTGCAAATAATAGATATTTTGTCTCTTCCAGCCCCAGTACTTTATTTTTTTCCTTGGTCTTGTGTAACCAGGGATTACGAATTTGAATGGAAAATTGAATCTTTGCGAAGCTTTCCACATTTCATCAGATGTTAAGTTCTGGAGGGAAGTTTGATATAATTATTTACTACTAAGTGTATTCCCAAATATCAAGGCTAAGCTTTTTAAAAAAATGTTTTTATTGATTTTGGAGAGAGGAAGGGAGAGGGGAAGAGTGAGAGGGAAACATCAATGATGAAAGAGGATCATCCATCATCTGCCTCTTGCATGGCCCCTACTGGGGACCGAATCTGCAATCCAGGCATGTGCCCTGACCGGGAATCGAACTGTGACCTCCTAGATCATGGGTCCACACTCAAACACAGAGCCGCCCCTACCGGGCAAGGCGAAGCTCTTATTAAAATAGTATATCAAAAGTCTTTAACATTTTCATATAGTGCTGTTTGATTACTGTACTTTTTGTGATAGATATTAGCTGGCATCCTCCTAGTTTTTCTTTTAATGGGAAGTCAATTCTTTTTCTTCTGTAACAAAACAAGAAGTATTTTAAGTTTATCTGATGCAGAGTGTTATTAAAATGTGAAGGAGCATACTGGCTGCCCTGGCCAATTTGGCTCAGTGGATAGAGCATCGGCCTCTGGACTGAAGGGACCAGATTTGATTCAGGTCAAGGACGTATGCCTTGGTTGCACGCTCAAGCTTGCAGGCTCGAGCATATGGGAGGCAGCCAATCGATGTGTGTCTCTCTCACACTGATGTTTCTCTCTCTGTCTCTCCCCTCTCATTTGCTCTCTCTGAAAAAAAAAAAGCAAAAAAAAAAAGCAATGTAAAAATATCCTCCGGTGAGGATTAACAAAAACAAAACCAAAAAAGAGCATACAGGCAATTTCCCCCCAGTTAATTCTCCTTTCTTGTATTATGTTTTTAATTTTGTCTCCTTCTGTTTTGTATTTTAAAATTTTGGGACCTATTGATATATACTTCAGGTGCATTTCACTGTCTTGTGGGATTTTTTTTCAGATGGAACTGAGAAATGGAGTGGTGTAGCTTCTGTCAGCACTAAAAGCAGAGCAGTTAAGTCCCCTGTGCCCTCCCGAAAATAATGCCCGAACATAGAACCGGTCCTATAGTACTTTACATGCTCTTTGATAGCGTCTTTTTTGGGAATACCCTCTATCCTCCCTAAATATTATGCAGAAATATTTACTGCATATATATAGGGATTATATTACCCTTTCTTAATTATTTATGTTTTTTAAATTTTTTTATTTTTTAAAAAATCTTTATTGTTGAGAGTATTACAGATGTCTCCCCTTTAACCCCCTGTTGCCCGCCTCCACCTGGTTCCTGTCACCCCCCTAGGTCTTCACCACCCTATTGCCTGTGTCCATAGGTAATGCATATACGAATAGAAGATCTTTAGTTAATCTCTTCCGCCCTCCTTCCCTCTGAGATTTGTCAGCCTGTTCCATGTTTCCATGCCTCTGGTTCTATTTATTCATCAGTTGATTTTGTTCATTAGATTCCTTGTTCATTTATTTTGATTTTTAGATTCAGTTGTTGATTGATATGTATTTATTGCCATTTTATTGTACACATTTTTCTTTTTCCCCTCCTCCTCCTTTCTCCTCCTCCTCCTCCTTTCTCCTCCTCCTCCTCCTCCTCCTCCTCCTTCTTCTTCCTCCTCCTCCTCCTCCTCCTCCTCCTCCTCCTCCTCCTCCCCCTCCTCCCCTTCCTCCCCCCCCCCCCCCGCATCCTCCTTCTCTTCCTCTTCTTAAAGAATACCCCTTAACATTTCATGTAATACAGGTTTGGTGATGATGAACTCCTTTAGCTTTTTCTTGTCTGTGAAGCTCTTTATCTGACCTTCAATTCTAAATGATAGCTTTGCTGGGTAGAGTAATTTTGATTGTAGGTCCTTGATATTCATCACTTTGAGTATTTCTTGCCACTCCCTCTGGCCTGCAAAGTTTCTGTTGAGAAATCAGCTGACTGTCGCATGGATGCTCCCTTGTAGGTAACTAACTGTGTTTCTCTTGCTGCTTTTAAGATGATCTCTTTGTCCTTAATCCTTGGCATTTTAATTATGATGTGTCTTGGTGTGGACCTCTTTGGGTTCCGCTTGTTTGGGGTTCTCTGTGCTTCCTGGACTTGTAAGTCTATTTCTTTCACCAGGTAGGGGAAGTTGTCTGTCATTATTTCTTTAAATAGGTTTTCAATATCTAGCTCTACCTCTTCTCCTTCAGGCACCCCCATAATGCAAATGTTGGTCTGCTTGAAGTTGTCCCAGAGGCTCCTTACACTGTCTTCATATTTTTGGATTCTTTTTTATTTTTGTTCTTCTGATTGGGTGTTTTTTTGCTTCCTCATATTCCAAATCATTGATTTGATTTTTGGAATCCTCTATTCTACTGTTGAATCCCTGTAAATTATTCTTTGAATTAGTCTTTATTTCAAGTAGTATATGCTTAATTTCTGACTGGTCCCTTTTCATGTCTTTGATGTTCTCACTAAGGTTCTTGAAATTCTCACTAAGATCCTTGAAATTCTCACCAAGATCCTTGAAGCCTTCATTAAGATCCTTGAGTAACCTTATAACCATGGTTTTGAACTCTGTATCTCGTAGTTTGCTTGCTTCTGTTTCATTTAGTTCTTTTTCGAGATTTCTTCTGTTTTTCCATTTGTGACATGTTTCTTTGTCTCTGCATTTTGGCCACTTCCCTGTGTTTGTTCCTATGTATTAGGTAGAGCTGCTATGTCTCCTGGAATTGGTGGAGTGGCTTTGTGTAGTTGGTGTCTTATAGCGTCCAGTAGCTCAGCCTCCCCAGTCACCTGAGCTGGGCACTCTAGGTGGGCCCTTGTGTGGGCTATGTGCACAGTCTTCTTGTAGTTGAGCCTTGATTGCTGTTGGCATCACTGGGAGGAATTGACCTTCAGGCCAATTGGCTGTGAGAACCAGCTGTGACTATACTGGAAGAGCTACTGTGCAGGAGACACTCCTGTGAAGCAGGACTTGCTTCACTGGGGCTTTGGTGCTCACTGAGTCTGTCCCTTGAATGTGGATGTGTTGCTTGTGAATGTGTAGCGTTGTAATCTGGTATGGTCTGAAGCTGTTCACCGGGTGCACTGCCTCTGGGAGGTGCAAAGTCAGTGACTGCCTAGAGCAGTGATGGCGAACCTATGACACATGTGTCAGAGGTGACACACGAACTCATTTTTTTGGTTGATTTTTCTTTGTTAAATGGCATTTAAATATGTAAAATAAATATCAAAAATATAAGTCTTTGTTTTACTATAGTTTCAAATATCAAAAAGTTTCTATATGTGACACGGCACCAGAGTTAAGTTAGGGTTTTTCAAAATGCTGGCACGCCGAGTTCAAAAGGTTCGCCATCACTGGCCTAGAGCCACTCAGCAGGAGCTACAGAACTATCTTCAGGTGGCTGCTACTTGTATTGGGCTTGCAAGTGACCAGGTGAGGCCCAGGTGTGGCCCAGGTGTGAAGCAAGGCAGACTGGTACTAGTGTGGAGTGTTGGGCCACTTATTGGTAGTATGGGGCAGGCTGACACCAGCTGCTGCTTGTTTTAGAGATTTTAGGAAAGTCTCAAGCCTGACCCAGGAGAGCCCATTCATATGGATAAGCTGCTGCAAACATCTTGGGTAGGGCTGCAAATTGGATGGGGAGGGGTCTCAGGGAATCACCAGAAACTGGTGAACAGTGTGAGCCAAGCTGATGGAAATTTAGATATGGCTTCCAGTTAGCTCTGGGACAGGGGGAGGTACCAGCACAGGAACAGTGACCCCTGCAAGCACCCCTATCTGGGAGAAAGCCACCCCCTGAGTTCCTGCCCCAATGCCAGAGAGTCTAGTACCTTCCCATATTTCCCTGGTTCCGCCAATGCCGCTGCCCAGTGCTGGAACTCAGAGAAAGTGGACTGTGTAAGTCTGTGTGCCGTTAAGAGGAACACCTGTGTCTCCTTAGCCATAATCCCCGCTGGTTTTTACAGCCTGAAGTTATGGGGACTCCTCTTCCCAGTTCTGGAACCTGGATTGAGGGTCTGGTATAGGGCTGGGATCTCTTGCTCTTCACGGGAGGCCTCTGCAGCCACACTACCTCTCCCGATTAAAAAAATGGGGCGTCGGACCAGACCAGTTCTGCACCTTTGCCCTCCAGCCTCAGTGTGCTTTCTTCCTTACTTTTCTAGTTGTAGGACTTCCATTCAGCCAGATTTCAGGTGGTTCTGAATGATGGTTCTGTATTTTAGTTGTAATTTTGATTGTGGGAGGCAACAAGTACCAATGTTTACCTACCCTGCCATCTTGGTTCTCCCCCTAAATTTGGAACCCCTTTCTTAATTATTTAAGTAAATGTGGATAGTGATGGAAATATTTGTGCTTTTTTTTAAGGTATTGCCATCAGAGAGTCAGCAAAGGTAGTTGACCAAGCACAAAGGAAGGTGTTGAGGGGCGTGGATGACCTGGACTTTTTCATTGGGGATGAAGCCATCGATAAACCCACATACGCCACCAAGGTGAGCCCAGACGGGAATGGCTTTAGGGAGTAGCCAGGACGAGCTGCAGAATGAACCATGCAGAAGGGCAGGTTATCTAGAAAGTGTGCTTGTGAGTTGAATGTGTTTTTATGCTTATGTTTGTAAAAAGGTTTTGTTGTTTTGGATGTGGGGAAGCGGGTGGATTTTCAGAGCCCTGGGGCGCAATCTGGACTCAGGATTGCCTGTGAAGGTAGGTTCTGCTGAGATGGAAAATCACAGGTTGACTAAATGACCTGTCAGATATGGAAAGTTGCAGATTGATTAATTAAAGAGAAGCACTAAAATTATTTAAGTAGACATTTGTTCTAAAAAACCCCAAAAAACAAAACCCCATTTCAACAAAACAGTCGAATGGTATGGTGGATTAGCTGCACTTTGCACCTGCCACTCCACTGTTAAGACGTTCTTTGTTGTTAGAAATGGGTGGAGTTAGAGTATAAACAATTACATAACAGTCTTTCTGTTAAGGTGTCTGTCTTTTCTCTATGGGACTAACATTCACTTCATGCAAAGGGGACCTTGATTCTGTCGTTGCTCAGTCTCCCCCGGCCTTGTCGTTAGAATTGCTCTCACTGATGTGAACCGAGGCTTGACATACTTGGTTTCTCTTGGGTTAGTGGCCAATAAGACACGGAATAATCGAAGACTGGGATCTTATGGAAAGGTTCATGGAACATGTGATTTTTAAATATCTTCGAGCTGAACCTGAGGATCATTATTTCCTAATGGTGAGTAACTGGAACTAAGAGGGATAATTCCCAAGTGCTTGCATTTAACCAGTTAACTGCCATGCGTCCAAAACAGAAACCATCCCCACACACCACGGTATTTTGAATTTAACTAATAAACGTCTGCTGCTTGCGTCTGTACGACACTCATGGCGTACAAATGGTTAAACTCAAGATAGTCTTCCCTGGGGAGTCTTTATTTCTGCTAAAGCCACTTATATGAATCAGGGTGCTCTTTTGGGCAAATAATGGAAGGGTCAGCAAAAATGTCTAATGCCAGAAAGGGCTCATTTTCTCACTAAACAGGCAGCCTAGAGTCGGGTGGTTCCAGGGCAGGTCATCTCAGCCGCTCAGTGACAGAAGCAAGGGCCGGCCCAGTGCGCCAGCTGAGCCTCCTGTGTGGTCCCCCTGAGGCCCAGCCTGCCAGGTGCCCATGTCTTGGTATCTGTACTTTCAGAGAGAGGCTCACCTTTTAAGATTCCCAGAAACCTTTCCAGCAGATTGGCCCACCATCCATTCCAACCTGGGGATGGAATTACCTTGACAGGTTTAGAGTAATCAGGATTCTCTCCCTGGGGCTGGGAGAGGACCCTCTCTGATCACCTGGCCTGGGAGGGTAGGGACCTAAACAGGCCTCCAACAGCCTGGGAGGTGGAGGGAGGGATTGGTTGGGTAGGAAACAGCTGTGTACTTAGATAGCCCCGTGAAGTAACTGGGTGGCTGTGATTTTTTGCTTCTTACAACAGAGGAAACCGAGGCAAGATGTTATTTTGCTGTGGTTTAAGTCTTACTGCAAAATAAAATTGAGTAGGGTTATGGGCCCTGATTATGTCACTTAATCTTATTCAAACAAAATAAACAATTACAGAGAAATGAGAAGAATTATGTCTTGATTATGGATTCTGTTCTAATTGTTATACTCAATATTATGTATTTTCTTCCATGATATATTCTTTTTAAGTTAAAATTAATTACATGTACAACACTCATGCTTTGTAGAGAGCAATTGCATGTAACATAAGCTGCCTATTAAAACCTACATAATTTGGCTGCCCAGGCTGAGCACTGTGCTTTCCAGGCTGCCGTGTGTCCCTCCCGTGTCCCTCCAGTGGTTCCTGTAAAGTAAATGGAGCCAGGAAGTGACAGTGTGTCTGAGTGGCTTTGTCTTTGTAGCCAAAACAAATCATAGACTCCCACCTGTCAGGTTTGGCACTTTTCCTTCTCTAGTGCATCACATGGCTACCTGTTGGACAGGATTTTAGGAGCGGGCACCATGCCCAGCTGCTTCCTTCTGTCTGCTCTTCTCACTGTGCCAGGAGTTGTCCCTCTTACTCCACCTTGAGGGACATCATCCACTAGGCCTGTGGAGCAGATGCACAGGAAGTGTCTCCTAATTCTTTTTTTTTTCTGGTTTAGCTGGCATATGTAGGCCAGTAAGCTAAAATCACTTGCCAGGAAAGAATTGGAAGTGTTTGGTGTGAATGTGGAAAAGCTAAAGTCCATTTGCTAAAAATGAACATCTGCGGTGAATGTTCAAAAATAATCAAGTTTATTAAAGATAAATACTGTGTTATATATGCTGCGTTTTGGATTCTGCAGGTTGGTTCAATGCGTGGTGTGATTGAGGGAGTGTGGAGACGTACATTTCTCTGAGGTGTCTGCCCTTATCACCGGCTACTGCAGCAGTGACAGGAGTAAAGCGGTGTAGAGATTTACAGCCGAGTCATTGAAGTTCATTGAAGATATTTACTAAACTGCTGCGTCAGATGAGGGCTTCTCCATATGAGTCTGAGTTCTAAATTCTGTGCCCCTCACAGCCACAGGGTGTCCGTTCTGACTGCTGTGACAGACATCAGAGCAAATGGGGTGCTCCTCAGGCCTCACATTTTTCACACAGTCCAGAGACTCAGCTCACATGGGTTGTGTGGACTGAGCAGAGCAAATGGGAACCACTCTGCCACTGGATTGCCCACGTCTAAACCAGAATAACGGATTTCAGAGAATTGTGGGGCTGGCGAGCAGAAATTGAGTTTTATTTTTCTTTATTTTTTCCATCACCATTTATCCCCTCTATGCCCACTTCCCCCCACCCCCCGCCCAATCACCACACTGCTTTCCATGTCTTCTCTCTTTTTTCCTTTGTTTTGCTCAACCCTCCCCCCCCCCCCGCCCCAATTTAGAAATTGAGTTTTAACTTCAGAAGAGATTTGGAAATTTTGACTATGAATCTAGCAAAAAAGAGGAAAAAAGAGAGGGAATATCACCCTTCTTCCATCTTTTTGTTCCAGTCGGTCCTTGGTGAGTTGGGGGCTGATGCCGCCCATGTGAAGGGACAGCTCTTCACTGGGTTTGCTGGATGCTCTCCTCTCCAGCAGCACCCCAGACGCACCCAGGACCAACGTTCTGTTAGTTATGTGGGCACATCCGGTGCCGTCAGGTGCACAGCACAGTGGACCTTCCATGCATTGTGTCCTGATGTAGGGATGGTCCTTCGCTGCTTCTCGAGAGGGTGCAGCCCTGCTCGGTCTAGTTGCGGCCAGCGAGCCAAGGCTACTTCTTGGGTTTGCTCAGTTAGTTCCTGGTGGCCTGCGTGCTTTCCAGTCTCTAGTGCAGTGGTTCTCAACCTTCCTAATGCCGCGACCCTTTAATATAGTTCCTCAGGTTCTGGTGACCCCCAACCATAAAATTATTTTCGTTGCTACTTCATAACTGTCATGTTGCTACTGTTATGAATCGTAATGTAAATATCTGATATGCAGGATGTATTTTCATTGTTACAAATTGAACATAATTAAAGCATAGTGATTAATCAGAAAACAATATGTAATTATATATGTGTTTTCCTATGGTCTTATGCGACCCCTGTGAAAGGCTCGTTCGACCCCCAAAGGGGTTGCGACCCACAGGCTGAGAACCGCTGCTTGAGTGTGTTGTCATCTCCTCCCTGTCCTCCCTTCCTTGAGGATTTATAGTTTTGTTTTTTTTTAAATACATTTTTATTGATTTCAGAGAGGAAGGGAGAGGGATAGAGAGATGGAAACATCAATGATGAGAGAGAATCATTGACCGGCTGCCTCCTGCACACCCCACACTGGGGATCGGGCCTGCAACCTGGGCATGTGCTTTGACTGGGAATCAAATCATGACCTCCTGGTTCATGGGCCAACACTCAACCACTGAGCCATGCCGGTCGGGCAAGGATGTATGGTTGTTTTTTCTTTCTACCATGTGGGGCATGATCATATCATCCTATATAATAAAAGCCTAATATGCAGATCGACTGAATGGTGGAACGACCAGTGGAACAACTGGTTGCTATGATGCACACTGACCACCGGGGGGCAGACGCTAAACGCAGGAGGTGCCCCCAGCCCGCAGGCCCCAGGCCAGCCAAGGTGGGTGCCAGCGGGGGCCCCCTGATTGCCCTGCCCATTACTCCACAGAGGGAGGCAACTGGCGGCAGCAGCACGACTGGGGGGCAGCGAGCAGGCTGGCAATGCCCCAATTGCCTCCTGCAGAGGGTTGTGATTGGCGATGGTCGGGGGGGGGGCAGCAAGTGGGTGGCGACAGGCCGGCCAAGGCGGGTGACAGTGGAGGCCCCCTGATCGCCCTGCTGGTTGCCCCATAGATCAGCTCTGATCTCCGGCCAGGCCTTGGGACCCTACCCATGCATGAATTTTGTGCACCAGGCGTCCCGTATATTCATAAAGCTTTCCCAATTACAAAGCACTTCTCCTTTTTATTTTAATTCTTTATTGTTGATAGTATTACATATGTCCCCCTTTTTCCTCCATTGATCCTCTCCAGCTCGCCCCTCACCCCGCCTCCACCCCAAGGCCTATAGTTTTTAAAACGGTTTCTTTGCTGCAGTTACAAAGGAGATTGAGGTGGGGCAGTATTAGGTCCATGTGTACATTTTGCTGGCTTAACCCAGAACTATGGATTGGTTTTTATGACAGTGACTAATTATTCATTTTAGAATCAATACCAGATGATATTCTACCATTATTTAAAAAAAGTATCTATTTTTATTGATTTCAGAGAGGAAGGGAGAGGGAGATAGAAACATGATGCGAGAGAATCATTGATTGGCTGCCTCTTGCATGCCCCCTACTGGGGATTGAGCTGCAACCTGGGCATGTACCCTTTATTGGAATCGAACCTGGGACCCTTCAGTCCACAAGCTGACACTCTATCCACGGAGTCAAACCAGCAAGGGCTATTTTACCATTCTTATGAATAAAAATGTTTATGCAGCTTGCGTTCCTGTGATGTTTTAATATGTTTGAAAACATGATACCTGCAATTTAGAGTTTGTCATAAATAATGGTTTAGGGAAGTTTTACTTAAGTTGGTATCCTAAAGGAACAATTACTGGTAGTAAACATAGAAGAAGTGGAGGATTGAGGAAGAAATGGACTTATGATTAAAGTTCTCAGAACCCATGAAGATATGCCCTTAATAATGCTGATTTTGATTCAAGAAGCAGGGTAGCCTAATTATATTGTAAGCATTCCTTAAATGGAAGTATATGGATTTTAATGTAGAATCTCCACAGATGGTGAGTGTTTTGGTAGCAAGTAATAGAAGTATAAAGAATAGTAGTTTAGCCCTAGCTGGCTTGGCTCAGTGGATAGAGCGTTGGCCTGCAGACTCAAGGGTTGCGGGTTTGATTACGGTCAAGGGCATATGCCTGGGTTTCGGGCTCGATCCCCAGTTGGGGGTGTGCAGGAGGCAGCCAATCAATGATTCTCTATCATCATTGATGTTTCTGCCTCTCTCTCCCTCTCTGTACTTTTCTGAAAAAAAAGAAAAAAAAAGAAAAAAAAAGAATAGTAGTTTAAATGGTTAGGGCTTTTATTGTTGTTAAATTTGTAGTAGGGGCCAGTGCTGGTCTGGCACTCCCTGTGTCGTTAGGGACCTCGTGCTCCTGCCAGCACCGGGCTCGGTGATAGCCAGCGGAGATTAGCATGAGGCTTCCATTCCAAGGGTCTCATCGTCACAGGGTGGCTGCTGCGGCTCCTGTCAGCACTGCTGTGTTCCAAGAAAGGGCGGGTCAAGGGCAGAAAGGAGACTGCTGCTTGAGTCTGCCCTTGACCTTGAAGGAGCTTTCCTAGGAGGCTATCCATCAGCTTGTGCTTCTTACTGGCCAGAACTTAGTCCTTTAGCCATCCCTGTCCACAGGGAGTTCCGGGATATGCTCATCTTCTGGCCTGTCGCTGCCTCCTGTGACTGATCAGTGGTCAGTCAGGAAGGCAGATGGGAGAATGGACAGGGGTAGGCAATGGGTAGTGCCTGCCATACTGTGTGACCACAGGTATGATTGAACCCACAACCTAGGTATGTGCCCTGACCGGGAATTGAACCCTCAACCTTTTGGCGCACAGGATGACACTCAACTGAGCCACCTGGCCAAGACCTACCTATACTTTTCATACCTTTGTCACCTTTCCCTCTTGCTACTTTCCCCCTCTACTCAGTTGAAATGCTTTGCTTATAAAGGTAACTTATTAAGGTGCTTGGATTCTTATTTAAGGTGAGAAAAAACTTTGTAGATTTCTTTAGTTCATACAGGTTATTTCTTCTGGTCTGAGACTCATTATTGATCATTGCAGCTTGCTTTTATTGAGCATTTGCTGTGCGACCATCTCCCCCCTGACATGCATTAACTCGTTTATTTCATCCCACCAGTGACCCCGAGGGAGGTAGTTACTAGGCCCATTTTCCAGATTGGTAGGAGGTACCTTAAGAGACACACTGTGACCAGTACATGTATTTTAAATGAAAGAAATCTAAACTAATGATTTCTAACATTTATAGTGCAAACTAGGTGCTGGGCACTTCACAGGCATCAATTTCACCCCTTGAGGAGGCACGTTAAAGGGAGTAATGTGACTTTGAGGCCCCTTATTTATAACCTGCTTTTGAGTACGACTTCATTTATTTCTCCCCCAGGTTTTAAGACTGCTTTCTCCCACCCATCCAGGGAATAGACTGATTCTAATTACAGTGATCAAATCTTATGTGGGGCACTGTGAACTTTGCTGTAGTTACTACACAGAGCCTAAACGAAAGCATCTGGTGAGGTGATAGCCAGCTGAGATGAGCACACAGAGTAGGATGCAGAAGGGTTCCCAGCTCTGACGCCTCCTGCCCACCCTGCTACCAGCCCTTAACCACTTCATGGTTGGTCTTTGCAGAGATAATTGTGTGCAGGCACATGGATTTCGCATATACTTTTGTTTTATACAAATGGTAACAAAATACACATACTATTGAACACCTTGACTTTTTATTTAAAACTAGAGGCCTGGTCATTGAAATTCATGCAGGGGGCGGGGGTCCCCTCAGCCCAGCCTGCACCCTCTCCAATCCGGGACCCCTCGGGGAATGTCCGACAGTCGGACATCCCTCTTACAATCTGGGACCATAGGTTCCTAACTGCTCACCTGCCTGCCTGCCTGTTCGCCCCTAACTGCCCCCACTGCTGGCCTGGTCACCCCCAACCTTCCCCCCTGCCGGCCAGGTCACCCCCAACTGCCACCCTGGCAGCCTGGTTACCCTTAACTGCCCCCCACACCAGCCTGGTTGCCCTTCACTGCCCCCCTCTACTGGCCTGGTCACCCCCAACTGCCCCTCTTGCTGGCCTGGTCGCCCCACACAGCCTGCTGTTCAGTCGTTTGGTCGCTCCTCACTGCCCCCCCTGCCAGCCTGGTCTCCCCACACAGCCTGCTGCTCAGTCTTTTGGTCAGCCCTCACTAACCCCCCCTGCCAGCCAGGTCGCCCCATGCAGCCTGTTTGGTAGTCCGTTTGGTTGTTTCGGTTGCGACAGTCACTTAGGCTTTTATATATATAGATAGGTAAAAAATCTGATAAAAAGAGTAATATGAAATTTTCCTTCCTACCATTTTTAAGTCCAGTCATATTAACTGTATTTACATTGTTGTGGAACAGATGTCCAGAAATTTTCCACTGTGTAAACCGAAACTGTGTACTTACTCAACAATGCCCCTCCCCTTCCCCCTTATATTTATAAAAAGTTTTAATTAAAAATTGTCAACAAAAAGAATATTTAAGAATGTATGTAGTAGCCCTGGCTGGTGTGTCTCAGTTGGTTGGGCGTCATCCCGTGCACTGAAAGGTCACTGGTGGTTTGATTCCCAGTCAGGGCACATGCCTAGGTTGCGGGTTCAATCAAGGTGCGGTGGGAGGGAGCAGCTGATAAATGTTTCTCACATCAGTGTTTCTCTCTCTCAAATCAATTAAAAATAACATAAAAATAATGTATGGAGACACCTTTCTCTTGTTTAACGGTTTATCACAGAGCTTGTTTCATATCAGCATATATGGGGCTCACCCTTTTCATTGCTGTAAAGTGTTGTGTTTTATGGAAGTGGCATAATTTATGTAATTACTTCCTCATGATGGGCTTTAGATCATTTCTGATCTTGTCCTACTGACCGGAGGGGCTGACTTTGACCTCTGTGGGCACCTTGATTAGGTGGGTCTCTGGCTTGTAGTGTGATTTGATTTTGTTTCATGATCTTTGTTGAGAAACTTCCTCTGTGGTGGGAGAGTTGCTCACTGGTCTTTGCGATGATTTTGGTACTAATAACTCACTTTCATTGAACGCCAGGTGCTCTGTAAGTACTTAGACTCTTTTCATCTTTCCAGCTAACCGGGGTGGAGAGAAGAGATCACTGTCTTCTGACCCCAGTCACCCCATTGGTCTGCGTGCTGCCATGACAGCTATGGCTGCGCTTAGTTTAGCCACTTGCTTTATGTTACGCTTTCTGTTTTTAGTGTGTTTTGTTTATGTATTAATTTGTTAACACTCAGGCTTGGTGTTCTCTTTGCATTGCATTGGGTGTGTATTCTTTCTAATAACTTGTGTTTTTAAAAAATCTTTATTATTGAAAGTATTACATATGTCCCACTTTCCCCCCCCATTGACCCCTTCTAGCCTGCCCCCACACCTTCCCCTTCCCCCCACTCCAGACCAATCTCAGAGGGTAGGTGGGGATGGGGAGAGATCAGTCAAAGAACTTGTATGCATATATGCATAAGTAATAATTTGTTTTTAAATGTAACTCAAATTTCAAGTAATACATTGACCTGTGTTTGTTTAGCGATGATTACTTCCTGCCGTGATCAGTGACCAGACTGGCTCATCCTCACAGTTCCGTCCCTTGTCCTTGCCTCTGCCACCTGCTTGTGATTGAGTTTGTCACTGAACTTACTCTAATACTAACATTGGTGACTTTCTGTGTGTTAGTACCTCTGATACTTTGTCAGGTTAAAGCAGAACCTTTTGATTCCATCATAAGAGGATATCAGTATCTTTATAGTCCCTCTTTTCTGTCTACGCATCTCAATTTGATATGATTGCTGTTTAAATTGATGACATTTGCATTCTGTCCAGTAACTGTGATTCCCAGAAAAGAAAAATCTTACACCTTAACTGGATTACATGCGCACTGTCAGTTTTTTCTGTACTTCTGCACTCTTCTTGTTTGGCTCACGTTCATCTTCTAATAGTTCCTTCATGCAGGGCTCATGGGAACCACTTCTCCAAGTTCTCAAATGTTTAAAGAGACTTGTTTTTGCAACATACTCGATTGACAGTGTGGTCAGATGTAGAATTCTTGGGTCGTAGCTTCCTGCTGTATAGACTGTGAGTGAGCCCTTATGTCTCGGTGGTAAACGTAGGTATGCTAATGGCCAAGGCTGGTGTGCTTTTCCCACTTTAAGGTGTCTGCTGGAACTGCCATAGCAAGCACCACCAGCTCGTGGCTTCCACACACACGCTTGTTTTCTCAGCTTGGAGGCTGAAGCCCAAGGTCAAGGTGCCGTGAGGGTTGGCTGCTGGAGGCCCGTCTTCCCGGCTTGTAGGCGGCGGCCTTCCCTCTGTGCCTCACATGGTCTTTCTTCTGTTCACGTGAGAGAGAGCTGCCTGGTGTCTTCCTTTTCTAATAGACATTATCCTGTTCAATTAGGGCCCCATCCTGTGACCAGTTAACCTCGATTACTTCCCTAGAGACCCCAACTCCAAATACAGTCACACTTGGGTTTGGGGGTTCAACATGTGAATTTTTGGGGACATAGTCCAGTCCATAACAAAGGGTGATGTGAGTTTCTTTTTTTTTTTGGCCAAAAGGCCTGGATAATTTTTATTTATTGTTTTTTTTTTCTTTTGCAGCTTTAAATATGTGATGTATACCCATACTTATTGACATGGAAAAATTCACATCATACCACTGAATGGCAAAAAGCAGGTTTATTATTTTTAAAAAAAATATTTTTATTGATTTCAGAGAGGGAAGGAGAGGGAGAGAGATAAAAACATCAGCGATGCCCTAGCTGGTTTGGGTCAGTGGATAGAGCGTCAGCCTGAAGATCGAAGGGTTCTGGGTTCAATTCCAGTCAAGGGCATGTACCTCGGTTGCAGGCTCCTCCCCAGCCTGTGGTTGGGGCACATGCAGGAGGCAACCAATCAATGTGTTTCTCTCACATGGATATTTCTCTCTGTCTTTCCTTCTCTCTTCCACTCTCTAAAAATCAGGGGAAAAGTATCCCTGGGTGAGGATTAAAAAAACCAAAAAAAACCACCACATCAGTGATGAGAGAGAATCATTGATCGGCTCCCTCCTGTACTCACCCTACTGGGGATCGAACCCTCAACCCAGGCATGTACCCTGACCAGGAACCATTGAGCCATACTGGCCAGGCTATTTATTCTTTTTATCTTTCCGTAATCCTGTCATTTCCTCCTATTTGGTCATGGCTATTATTTTAAAACTAGAGAGCTGATGCACGAAATTCATGCACGGGCCTAGGCCCCGGCCCCCGCCCGCCGCCACCACAGCTGGGGGCCTCTGGTGCCGCTGCCTCAGCCCCCACCCTCTGCTGCTTTGTCTGGAAGGAAGGACGCCCAGAAGGATGTCTGGTCTAATTAGCATATTATGCTTTCATTATTATAGATAGATATTTGAATTTTTTGAAATGCCTTTGATCTTTATCTGCTTTATTTTTATATTTTTCTGAGGAAGAGTCTTTTGTCTGCCATTTGTTTTTCCTGTGACTTTTCTCTTTTTCTTTAGTTTTTTATATATCTTTGCCTAGTTTCTTTCCTCATCTTTGAATGAGGAGAGTTCTTCCTGGACTAGCTGTGTGTGTGGTTTTGGCCGGGGTAGGGGGAAGGGGGCAGTGTGGGTGAAGCCGCTTCTCTCTGGGGTTCTGCCTCGCAGCTGGAGGCAAAGGCATTCGTCTGAGCTTGCTCTGGGCTCTGGTGGCAGGGGGTTTGGCAGGTCTGCGGCTGTCCCGCTTAATCGGCTCTTGCTCTAAGCAGGGCTGCCTGCCTGAGCTCTGGAGAACTCTGCCCTTCCTCTGAGATCTGAAGTCCCTGGTGTTCTCCCGGTGCCTCACTGTCTTGGTTGAGTGTTTCTTGCCTGTGGCAACTTGCTGCCGGTTAGTCTCAGGCGGTTCAGGTGCTATGTTATCAAAGATCAAGCTTTCTTCTCCCTAACTGACTGTTCTTGGTCTGGGTGGTCACAAAGGGCAGCATTGTTCAGAGAGGTCTTTACTTTGCATCTTCCAGGTTCTGAGCCCCACAGTCAGGTTTCTTTCTTTCTTTTTTTTTTTAAAAAAATACATTTTTATTCATTTCAGAGAGGAAGGGAGAGGGAGAGACAGAAACATCAATGATGAGAGAGAATCATGGATCTACTGCCTCCTGCACACCCCCTACTGGGGATTGGGCCTGCAACCCAGGCATGTGCCCCGACCCCCAGGTTCATAGGTCGAAGCTCAACCACTGAGCCACACTGGCCGGGCCAGGTTTCTTAAGGAACCACATTGGTTTCGCCATCTGCAAAGGGAGGGCGCTCTACAGCATCCTGATGATCATGCAATCACATGGAATCTGGGCGAATACTGAACACAGTGACTGCTTTCTTACAGACAGAACCTCCGCTGAACACACCAGAAAATAGAGAATATCTTGCAGAAATTATGTTTGAATCTTTTAATGTACCAGGACTCTACATTGCAGTTCAGGTAAAAGCAAAGTTATTTTTATGATTCCCACAGGACGGCATGGTGATTCCAGAGGCTCTCTGTTACAAGATGGGGCTGTGTGTTCTTCCTTTTTCCTTTCCCTCAACACACACACAACACATGGAGACACAGACACACAGAAGGACAGACACACACATTCACAGACACATAGACACAGGACAGACACATTCGCTGACACACACACATTCACAGACACACACACAGAAGGACAGACACACACATTCACAGACACACAGACACAGGACAGACACATTCGCAGACACACACATTCACAGACACACACACAGAAGGACAGACACACACATTCACAGACACACAGACACAGGACAGACACATTCGCAGACACACACACATTCACAGACACACAGACACACACACAGAAGGACAGACACACATACTTACACACACCCTACTCTGCATTAATCTCAGACCAGGTTTCCCAGCTCAGGGTAGGACAGGCAGTTCTCTGTGCGGGGGCTTCCCATGTAGAGCAGAACGGTTAGCAGCCTCTGGCCTTGACCCCCTAGAAATAGCACCCGCCTGGTCTCCCCAAGTGTGACAGACACGGCACCAGGCCTCCCCAGTGTCCCGGGGGGCAGACGGCCCTGGTGGGGAACCAGTATCCGGTGTGAGGCCAGTGAACTGCAGCCGTCCGTGGACCTGCACCGGGAACGGTGGGTGAGAAACACCCCCCTCTGACTCCATAGTAAAATCCCCACCTCACTGGCTTTTTGGGGGTAAAAATTGATTTATTTTATTGAAAACTTGAGTCCTCCAGTTTAAGTACACATGGTCCTTGTCCAGGTTGGGATTTGAATTTTGGGGGGAGGTGAAGGAGGGAGAGGGAGAGTTAGCCTCAGTTGGGGAGAAGGACCGATTGCTTGACCTGAGCATGAGCGCGCAGAGGACCTGAGGCCGCTCCCCGTGCTGACGGCTCGTGTCCTGTCCAGGCAGTGCTGGCCTTGGCCGCGTCGTGGACGTCTCGGCAGGTCGGCGAGCGCACGCTGACAGGCATCATCATCGACAGCGGGGACGGGGTCACCCACGCCATCCCAGTGGTAAGCAGACTGGTCAGTGCTTCTCTTTGCAGGACTCACCTGATTGGAGGTAAGGGAACAATTAAAGGGAAAAAAGCTTTTCTGCTTAAAATACCACTTTTAAAGTCATAGCTGTATTTAGACAAGGGAATAAGAGGAGAAAAAATCCGTGGCCGTCGCAGTTTTAAATGTGCAGGGGCAGCTTCTGCTGTCGAACGGCAGCCATTGGGTGGGGTCAGCAGGACTCTGCCTTGCCCCTGGGGTCATGAGGTCATGGTCCCTGGGGGCTTTTCCTGCTCGCCTCCCGAGCCTGGGCCACCCAGAGGATCTCTCTGTTCCGGGACAAGACGTGGGTGGCTTTAACCAGCTCCTGCTCTGGACAAGGCGCTGCTGGGGTTTGAGAGTTTATGTAAGAGCTGAGAGGAGGAGTTGCACCTTTCAGTCTGCAGAGTGGTCTGCAGGGCCGCTTTCTGGTTTTACATTTCAGAATATTAGAGAAGTGGTTCCTAACTGGGGCTCTAAGAGACTTCTGTTTCTCCCCCCACCCTCCACAAACTATTTAAACGAATTGTTTAAAGTTGCTTTTGAAAAGAAATGGAAACTCTGGAGAGGGTGTCCAGGGGAGAGTGGCCTGGCTCTCATTCCTGATCGCCAGGCCCTCCTCCCAGATGCAGCCCGTTACCGGTTATCCACGTTTGTTACAAGCACGCTGTTTGTATATACAGGTGTCTGTGTGTATAACACCTTTGGGAAAGACAAACTAGGGCTTTTAAAAAACAAATCATTTACTTTCATTGAGAAATAGCATTTCGTTTCAGGAGGTTGCAGCTAGGATATGCTCACATGCTTTAATTCCTTCCGGGTCAGAACGCCAGGAACAGGGTAAAGGGTGGACGTGCCCCCAGGGTCCGGAGGGACGGGCAGGACTGCACGCGCCCTCCCGGTGTTCTCTGTGCTGGCAGCCCCGCAGCTGGCCTCACCCCTTGCTCCTGTAGGGCTGCTGAGGCGTGTCCGCGCTGCTGCCCTGGCCGTGAGAGCAGTGCGGACCGAGCGTCCCGGCGCCTGCCCCTTCCCAGGCCCTCCCCTCGGAGGCCGGTGCAGACGGACCCGCTGGGCGCGTGGGCCTGCTGCCCTCTCTCCCGTGTTTCCGGCTGAGGAGGAGAAAGGAAAACTGGCTCTCTCGGTGTCGAGGCCCACAGAGAAAGTCGCTTGAACATTTTTGTCTGTATCATAATTCGGTGTTTTCCCAAAAAATTACATGTTGCACAAAATTAGGGTGAAATGGAGAAATGTAAAGGAGGAAGTAGAATACCCGTGAACTGAGCCAGAGAGCTTCTAAGCTGTTTCCTAGACACAACGCGTGACGTTTTCAGCGAAATTGGAGCGTCCTGTGTCCGGTTCTGTGTCCTGATTGTACAATACAACCCTAACTTTACAGCTTGCATACAGACTTATCCCTAATAGTGTTTATGGCTGAGTATTCTGTGAAAATAGTTAGTAGCTATGTAATAGCGCATCCTGGAGTCTAGCCTAATTCACTTGTCTGCCTGTCCTTGGACGGGGTGTCGAGTGTTCTGAATCTGAGACGAAGCTCAGGTTAGTAAACACTGGCTGGATTACTTTTAGAAAGTGTTAGATGTGATGCACGGAGTATAATAATTGTGAATAGTTTGTGTTAGCTGGTATTCTTATGACTGTAAGTTGATCTTTACTATTTTAATAATTTGGACATATCTTTTATCTCCCTCTTTTTTCCTCTTTCTTAAAATATTTTATAAATAACTTAGACTGTGGGAAGGCCACATCTTCTCTTACTTCCAGACGTTAGGCACATCAGGAAGAAACCTGAGGGGTCAGCAGCGTGTCCTCGCCCTCACGTGGCCCTGCCTGGTGGCTCCCACCGCAGAGTGCAGTCAGCGGCCCCCTGCCGGGCCCTCTGTTTCCCAGGCGTGGGGCACGGAAGCAGGGCTGTCCTGGGGACTGGCGTGCCACGTCCTTGTCTGTGACACTGTGGTAGGAGGGACACTCTGACTGTCGGTCCCTGTTGGGCGAGCTGGGTGTGCCACAGCCTGTGGCTTCCCTGGAAGGTTGGGGAGGGGCTGGTGCTGGGCTATGGCCCGTTCCTGGCACCAGCAGACAGGGCCATGGTCCAGGAAGGCCCCCAGTGAGCGGGTCTGAGACACACAGTGTTAAGGGAACCACAGAATCACTCCTAGCCCCACACTCGGGGCTGTCTATTGGGTGCTTAGTAAATGGCCTCACAGTGCTAGTGCTGGGCTGCGTACTGCACTGACTCTGTATTGTACCCCAAGGGGTCATTTGCCCCACACTGTGGGCAGAGGTTCTGGCATGAAGCATGTTAAGATCCTTAAATACAAGTAGATTTATAGTTGGCTTAGCAGCTTACAGGTAAAACGCTTTCTGTTAAGGAACAGAGTTAGGTTGGATTCACGGTTCCGACACGCAGCATCTGTTTTTGGAATGTGGTTTTCCGAGCACGTTCCTGATGAAAGCACCGTTCTGGCTGCTTATGCGGGGGCCGGGTGGGGGGGGGGGCAGGTCATGGAAACGGGATTGGGAGTGCAGTCACTTTAAGGACCTCGCCCATGGAGCCATGTTGGGATCTGTAATTGTGTGTCAGGGCCTCCAGGGCAGGAGCCCCTGGGATTGCTCACAGTCTTCTGCCTCCTCTCTTCCCAGGCGGAAGGTTATGTAATCGGAAGCTGCATCAAACACATCCCGATTGCAGGTAGAGATATTACGTATTTCATTCAACAGCTGCTAAGGGAGAGGGAGGTGGGAATCCCTCCTGAGCAGTCACTGGAGACCGCAAAAGCCATTAAGGTAAAAACGGACGGGGAATGGGCTGGTTTGGGTGGAGGAGAAATGGGGCTGCACGCTTCCCCGCTGCCGCCACCCTGCGCCCACCTGCTTCCTCTCCCTGCTTCCTTTCCGTGAATGTGGGTCTTCATCTGTTTACCGCTGAGTTCAGTGAGGGCTGAAAGACTGACAGCTCAGGCCCTTCCTCGGACATCAGCCGTGGAGGTTCCAGTGTAGACGAGAACGGCTTTATGGCCAGACTGAGCCTGTGCTACGGATGCAGCCTCACTTAATTGGCGCCTGATTAGGTAGGGCCTCCAGTTACCTGATCGCCTGCAGCTCCCTCCACGGTTGGACGGTTGGACGGTTGGACAAGGCACTAGCAGTAGCAGCAGTGACCCCAGGGGTCCTGGGTATCGGCCAATGTCAAACTCGTTTCCCATCCCTGTTGTGTGTGGTTTGCACCCTCTTAACTGCAGTTCAGAACAAGTCATTCCTGGCTCTAGAGTCATGAAACACAGTCCACTTGTATTTTCTGGACTCTAGTTACCATGCTAAAAAAGTTACAGGAAGTTTTAAAAGGAAATCAATTCGATAAGAAGGAGCATGGCTTGTCGGGGCATATTTAAGTGCTCACTTGACCAGTTTAGACTGTTACCGTGTCCGTTTCAGTTGACAAACCCTTTTAAGGGAACTTTTCTAGTAAAAATGCAAGAGATTCTTAGGAATGCAAGGATAACTATTATGTAGATCAGTGATGGCGAACCTATGACACGCGTGTCAGAGGTGACACGCGAAACTCATTTTTTTGGTTGATTTTTCTTTGTTAAATGGCATTTAAATATATAAAATAAATATAAAAAATATAAGTCTTTGTTTTACTATGGTTGCAAATATCAAAAAATTTCTATATGTGACACGGCACCAGAGTTAAGTTAGGGTTTTTCAAAATGCTGACATGGCGAGCTCAAAAGGTTCTCCATCACTGATATAGATGAAGAGAGAAGGATTTAGTTTGTTTTGAAGAAGAATTTCGCGTGGGTGTGCCATGAGCTTGAGCATCTCCTGTCATTTTGAGCTTGAGGGGGAGTGAGGGGCGTTCCCCCACTGCTTTCCTTGGCTTAGTTCCCAGGAACCCTGCTGGTTGAAGGACAGGAAGCATCAGAGATGGCCCCACATTTGCACGGCACTCTGGGTAGCAACAGGGTGCACTGGTGTAGGTCTGGGCTCCGGCAAGCCAGGTGGCCAGCTGCCCTGCTGTCCTGGACCACGGTTTCCCGGGATGGGCACGCTTAACTGCACAGCACAGCCCCGGGCAGCCCGGGACACTTAGCCCTTTCTAGCTGGGGAGAGTTTACCCAAGAATCATAGACTTTCTTTTTAGACTAAAATGCTTCCCAAGAATTTCCCTCTTCCTTTCCTTGCCTTTTTTCAGTGGAAAAAAAAAAAATTGGAGATTTGACCCAAGCTCTCTTGCCACCCCATATCTGTGACAAATGTCAATCAGAATGGAACCTCTTGTTTCTAACACTCAGGGGTCGAGCTGGTGAGCGTGAGTGTTCCCTTTCTCAGTCAAGATTCCTGAGTGGCATGGCTCAGGAGGTTGCGTTCTGGTCCTCACAGTGGCATTTGCTTTACTCACTGGCTTTCTGGGGTCCTATCCTGACCTTGAATTAGAGCTGGCTGTTGAGGCTGCAGAGGTCAGGAGAAAAGAGACTCCTTTGGTGACGCTCTCGAGATCAGCTGCACTGGCCCTGCTTGGGGGGCGGTGGGCCCTGCCGTGGCTTCCCGCCTCACTTGTTTCTGTGAAAGGCAGAGGCCCCGGGGAGTGTGGAGCAGAAGTGCCTGCCTCGTGCTACTGCCATGGCGTGGCCCACGGGCATGAGCAGGCCTGAGGCTGTGTGGGCTGTGGCACGCCGTTCTCGTAGCGTGAGTCCAGAACTCCAGTCTAGGTCTGCACACGCCACCCACCTTCCCTTGAAGCCTTTCGTGCTGTCACTAGGCCAGTTGAGGTGCCGTTGGAAATTGAGCAGGCCTCTGAGGACAGCTCGATGCTTCTGTCTCCATTTGGTAGATTTAACTGTGTCCCTCACTCTCTGTCGTCAGGGAACACAGTTTGTATAAACAAACCCTGCCCACCAGTCTCACAATTCTGTTAGAGCGTCAAGGATGAAACTGGAATATGTTTCAGGGAGTCTAGGAGACTTCAAACTTCATAGCAGAAAACACCTTCAGAGGTTCTTCCAAAATGTGTACGAGCGCCCATGTGCTGCCTTCCCACCTGGGGTTGGGGGCACCATCTATGCAGGGAGTAGGACGGACCCAGCAGGTGCAGATCACCTGGAGACACTGAAGCCATTCTGGGTCCCTGCGTATTCCTGAGTGGGCATGGCTTGAGTGTCTCCATGGTGATCTATAGCCGCTCTGTCAGTCTCGCTCCTTGTGTACAAGGTGCCCCCCTCTGCTGTCTGCCCACAGGAAGCTGACTTTTGGAAGCTGGTACTCATGTGCCACCTGCAGCTTGACAGAGGTTAGCTCTAAGGACAGGTGCCCACCCAAGGAGCCCAGTTGAGCATCGCCAGATTCAGAGGAAACATTGCACGTCTAGGCTGGTGGTTCAAGGTGAAAGCCACGGGCATGTTTGTGCAGCAGCAGCAGCCATAGTCCAGTCCTGCCTAAGTCTGCCTCTTCTTTTTCCATGGCCCCTACCACCCATAACCTGCTGTGTCACCTGCTTGTTATGGACTCTCGGCCAGAGCGCATGCCCCAGGGCCGGGATCTGTGTGTCTGTTCACTTGTGCCTCAGCGTGAAGACTCTCCGTGCAGCTGATGGCCGCGCTGTCCTGTCAGGATGCACAGAGGGTAACAGTGGCGGTGGCTGTGGCGGGCATCATGTCGTCTGCCTTATTCAGCGGGCGGGGCTGCAGTGCAGGCCAGCTGGTCCAGGGCCATGGTAGTGGGTACCCGGGGCAGGTGCCGTGTGGGCGCCTAAGAGGAATAAAGAAAGAGGTGATGGAGACAACATACTTAGTAGACACCTTGAAACAAGCAGCTTAAAAGGTCCAGCATCAAAGCGTAGTCATGTCTTGTGTGAAGGATGACGACTGTGAGGCTTGGCGTTAGGGGTGTGGGCAGGACTCAGTCCAGGGGTGTGTTCAATGCTGGGGTTACTGGGTGTTTGTCTGAGGCTCTGGGTTGGTTGTTAATGCCTGGTGACGTCTTTGTGTGTTGTGCATGCAGGAGAAATACTGTTACATTTGCCCTGACATCGTCAAGGAATTTGCCAAGTACGACCTGGACCCCCGGAAGTGGATCAAGCAGTACACAGGCATCAATGCCATCAACCAGAAGAAGTTCGTGGTAGATGTGGGCTACGAACGGTTCCTGGGCCCCGAGATTTTCTTCCACCCCGAGGTGAGGTGCTTGCCTGTGGCGTTGAAGCACTTCATATGTGGAGGAACACTGCCACCTCGTGTGTGTAAAGCTGGTTCTCAGCCACTGACTGCGGCTAAGTGAGGACACTGGTGCGCACAGGCCCTGTGACGGTCACAGCCCCCGGGCCGTCTGTCTGCGTGACTGACTGTGCCCCTTGCTCGCCATAGGCTTGATTATCTGTAAATAGCGAACCATTGATTATGCCACGAGTGGTTCGGAAGAAGTTTGAAGAGCAGTAGGAGATAATGGAATTGAAACGAATCGCACACTAATATGAAAATGAGTTACTCTCAGGACCGCGTGCAAGCTGCCTCTATCAGAGTGGATGATGTAACCGTTTCCTTCCCATCTTTTGTGATCGCCCTTCCTAACCCAGTTTCTAACCGGGACACCCGCCTGCCGCGGCCCCGCTGGTGCTTAGTTAAGGCTTGTGTCTGAGGGCTGTCTGTAAGAATCACGGCTATCGTCATTTTAGCTGGGAGTCACAAATTATTACTTTTGTGGAAGCAGTAATTAAGGGGCAGCATTTTAAAGTCTAAATAAAATGCACTTAAAATATTTTGGTATATTTTCCTGCCTGATTCAGTTTGTATTTATTAGGAAGATTGCAAACTGCTACTTGTCTTTTTAGATGTGCATAAAACTGTTTTGTACTGGGAAATGGCACAAAACGTGTCCAGCATTGTAATCTAATAATATCATACTCCTCCACTCATGCCCTTGATATCAGTGATTGAAATAGACATAAAGCTGCCCATGCCCAGGAAACAGCTGGTGAGCAGCTGGATGTGACTTCCTCCCAGCAATAGTGTACTTTTAGGCTTTCCTTCGACTTTTAACACGTTTCAAATGGAATGTCAATGCTGTTTCCTCAGATTAAATTCCCTAAGTTAAATAAGCTAAAAATTTTTTATCCTTGGTTAATCCTCACCCAAGGATATTTTCCCATTGATTTTTTAGAGAGAGTGGAAAGGAGGGGGTGAGACAGAGAGAGAGAAGCATTGACTGGTTGCCTCCTGCACAGACCCAGGGCCGGGGATCGAGCCTGCAACTGAGGTACGTGCCCTTGACCAGAATTGAACCTGGGACCTTTCAGTCTGCAGGCCGACACACTATCCACTGAGCCAAACAGCCAGGGCATTGTTACATTAAGAAAAAAAAAATCGTCACCCAAGGATATGTTTTTCATTGACTCTAGAGAGAGAGGAAAGTAGAGGGAGGGAGGGAGGGGAAGAGGGAGAGGGAGAGAGAGAGAGAGAGAGAGAGAGAGAGAGAGAGAGGGAGAGAAACATCAATGTGAGAGAGAAACATTGATTGGTTGCTTCCTGTGTGTGTCCTGACTGGGGATCAGACCCACAACTTGGCATGTGCCCTGACTGGGAATCACATGGGAGGACATACCAACCACTGAACCACACTGGCCAGGGCAGTTGTTACATTTTAAAGCCACCATACAGTGGCTTTTCATTGGCCATGTTTTTTTTGTTATTTTCTGTATCTTGGATAATTTTTTCATAAGTTAGTATTCATAAGTGATGTACTCATTCATATTCATAGTGTTTCATTATTTCACATACATCATGTACGTGCTTTTTACAGTCTCTTACCACACGTTTCACTGTATTTGTGATGCAGGGCTGTTCTGCTTTTGTTACTGTTTCATATTTTTCCTTCACCAAACCCCACATTTCATCTCTTGAGGGGACGTATGTTGTCATCAGTCCGTGCACACAGTCACATGGGATTCACTTGACGTGTTGTTCATTCCCATGTGAAGTGCTTAAAGGTATAGTAAATTCTGTATTTGTTAAAGTTACTTTTTAAAAAGTGCTCTTGTTTTGTCCTGTTGAGAGAAGTGTGTAATGTTTCCTTTGTGTTTATGTGAAATGTAGTTTGCCAACCCAGACTTCATGGAGTCCATCTCGGATGTTGTTGACGAAGTGATACAGAACTGTCCCATCGATGTGCGCCGTCCGCTGTACAAGGTAGGAGCTGCTGGGGTAAGTTCCGAGCTCATTCCACAGCTACTGGCCGCCATCCTCAGGATAGGTCATTAACATCGATATGCAGACTTTCCTGTTCCACCTCCTGTCTTACAGGATTTGTTAAAGGCCAGTGGAATGGCAAATTTTTTTTCTTGGAGTGGGGATGCCTTAGATGTTTGGAAGAATGACTCAGTAAACCAGAAGTATTAGTTTAACTGTTCTAGTGTCTTTTATTCTCATCTGGCAAGCTATGCTATTTTAAATTGGACCCTTTTAACTATATGTGTTGATTGAGAGAAAAGTGATACTTCCTCTCTGATTTCCATGAATTCTACTGGTTTTGTTTGATGCATATTTAGGTTTAGGGCCAATGTGGTGTTGCCAGAAGAAGATAGAGCAACCAACTAGAAAACGCTCATGCAATATTTTTTTCCAAAGTCTTTGGAGGGACTTTTGAACTTGAGAAAATGCTAATCCATGTAATTACAGGATAAAAGGAAATATTGCTGACTGCCAAATATTGAGAGCAGAAAGGGATGGTCAATTAGCCGCCGTTGGAGCATTTAAACCTCTGCATGAGGGGGTCATGTCTTATCCCAGCCTCAGGACTGCGTCTCCCCTTACTCAGGTCTAGGCAGCTGCATTTTACAGAGGAGAACTCAGGCTCAGTAAAGAGGGCCCAATACATTTTTTCATCTATAATGGGTAGGGAACCTTTTTTCTGCCCAGGGCCATTTGGATATTTATAACATAATTCACGAGCCATACAGAATTATCCACTTAAAAATCAACCTATCATATTTGGTTAAACATTTAATTAACTTGCCCCTAATGCCTTGGCAGGACCAGACCAATTGATTTTGCAGGCCTTATGCAGCCCGTGGGCCGGACGTTGCCCACTCCTGATCTATAAGATGGAATACTATACAGCCTTTAAAAAGAAATAGGTAAATCAGTGTAAATGCAAATGAAAAGTTGTGAGAATATACTGATAGCTAGAAAAGCAGGTTGTAAAATTTGCACATAGTATTTCACTTCATATAGAAATATAGTTTGCATATTTATAGAAGCAAAGGTTCTGAATGATATATGTTAAACTTTTTTATTATATCAATTCTTTGATTTTTTTTTTTTTAGTCCTTTTCCTTTTCATCCATCCCTGCAGGCCCCCTCTCACCTGGCAACTGTCAAAGTATTCTCTGTATCTATGAGTTTGTTTCTTTTCTGCTTGTTCGTTTATTTTGTTTTTTTTTAGATTCCACATATAAGTGAAATCATATGGCCTTTGTCTTCCTCTGTCTGACTTATTTTACTTAGCGTAATACCCTCTAGGTCAGGGGTGGGCAAACTTTTTGACTCAAGGGCCACAATGGGTTCTTAAACTGGACCGGAGGGCTGGAACAAAAGCATGGATGGAGTGTTTGTGTGAACTAATATAAATTCAAAGTAAACATCATTACATAAAAGGGTATGGTCTTTTTTTTTTTTTTTTTTTTTTTAGTTTTATTCATTTCAAACGGGCCGGATCTGGCCCACGGGCCATAGTTTGCCCACGGCTGCTCTAGGTCCATCCATGCCATCACATATGGTAAGATTTTGTTCTTTCTTATGGCTGAGTCTCATTCCATTATATATATGCACTACTTCTTTATTCTTTCATTTACTGATGGACATTTAAGTTTCTTCCAAACTATGTGATTATTGTAAAGAATGCTGCAGTGAACATATGGACACATGTTTTTTGGATTTAGTGTTTTGGATTTCTTTGGATAAATAACCAGAAGTAGAATTACTGGGTCCTTCTTTGTCTCTTGTCATATAGGCTTTGTTTTAGTCTATTTTGTCTGGTATAAGTATTGCTACCCAGCTTTTGTTTGTTTCCATTTTCATGAAATAATTTTTTCCATTCCTTTACTTTTAGTTGTATGTGTCTTTTAATGTGAAATGGGTCTCTTATAGACAGCATATATAAGGGTCTTGTTTTCTTATCCATTCAGCCTCCATATATCATTTGATTGGAGCATTTAATCCATTTGCTTTTAAAGTAATTGTTGATCGACATGTATTTATTGTCATTTTATTATTCATATGTTGGGTCTTTTTTTCTTCTTAAAGAAGACCTATTAACATTTCTTGTAATACTGGTTTAGTGTTGAGAAACTCCTTTAGTTTTTTTTTCTCTTTTCTTTTTGTCTGGGAAGCTCTTTATCTGTCCTTCAATTTTCAGTGATAGCTTTGCTGGGTAGAGTGATTTTGCTGTTCATCACTTTGAATATTTCTTGCCAATTCTTTCTGGTGTGCAAACCTTCTATTGAGAAATCAGCTGACAGTTGTATGGGTGCTCCCTTGTATATAATTAACTGCTTTCTCTTGCTGCTTTTAAGTTTCTCTCTTTGTCCTTAACCTTTGGCATTTTAATTACGATGTCTTGGTGTGGACCTCATTGGGTTCATCTTGTTTGGGACTCTCTGTGCTTCCTGGACTTGTAAGTCTATTTCTTTCACCAGGAAGGGGGAGTTTTTCTCATCATTTTTTTCACATGGGGTTTTAGTTACTTGCTCTTCTCCTCGCACTCCTATGATGGGAATGTTGGTTGCTTGAAGTTATCCCAGAGGCTTTTTGTACTATCCTAATTTTTTTTGGCTTCTTTTTTCTTTTGCTGTTCTGATTGGGTATTTTCTGCTTTCTTATCTTCCAAATTGCTGATTTGATCCTCTGCTTCATCTGTTCCACCAGTGACCCCCAGACTTGATGTGGCTTCCTCTTTATATTCTTAGTTATAGGACTTTGTTCAGCTAGATTTCAGGTGGTTTTCAGTGATGGTTGTTCTGTAACTTAGTTGCAATTTTGATGTGGTGGTGGGAGGATACGAGTACCACCTTTACCTATGCTGCCATCTTGACCAGATTCTTCATATGCCAACCTCTTAAATAAAATGTCTTTGGGAGTGGCAGATGGATAACTTTTACTTTCTACTTTTTGTCTTTTAAAATTGTTTGAAGTTTTATAGTTAAAAAGTGTTATTTTTATTAGTGGAAAAATTTTTTCTATATAGACAGCTATTTATGGTGAAAATAATTATAATTCTTTTTTTGTTTATTGCATATCCTTGAATGTCCTCCAGCAATATCCACAAGAAGGGAAAACTGAAGACAGACTGGATATTGAGGTTTAGTAAAACCGTCCACCTTGTTTTCCCCACTTCTAAGTCTCAGCATTAGCTGAGTTTTCTTGTCCGTGAGAGCGAGGAGCAGGTGTGGGCTCCTGGTCTTCTTGTCTGTGAGAGCGAGGAGCAGGTGTGGGCTCCTGGTCTTCTTGTCCGTGAGAGTGAGGAGCAGGTGTGGGGTCCTGGTCTTGTCTGTGAGAGCGAGGAGCAGGTGTGGGCTCCTGGTCTTCTTGTCCGTGAGAGCGAGAAGGAGGTGTGGGCTCCTGGTCTTCTTATCGATGAGAGTGAGGAGCAGGTGTGGGCCTCTGGGTCTTCTTGTCCGTGAGAGCGAGGAGCAGGTGTGGGCTTCTGGTCTTCTTGTCTGTGAGAGCGAGGAGCAGGTGTGGGCCTCTGGGTCACTTGTCCGTGAGAGCGAGGAGCAGGTGTGGGCTTCTGGTCTTCTTGTCTGTGAGAGCGAGGAGCAGGTGTAGGCCTCTGGGTCTTCTTGTCCGTGAGAGCGAGGAGCAGGTGTGGGCTCCTGGTCTTCTTGTCTGTGAGAGCGAGGAGCAGGTGTGGGCCTCTGAGTCTTCTTGTTCGTGAGAGTGAGGAGCAGGTGCGCTCCAGGGTCTTCCCTGTGTCCTCCTGGACATGGATTTCTGTCAGTGGCTATGAGTTGCTCATGATGGGGTGAGCGTTTTCTCCTTTGACAGGTGGATAGATGGCCTTCCTCTTCCCAGTGGGTGTGAGCTTGTCATGGAAAGAACCTCCACCTGATCCTCTGTGACGTGCACAGGTGTTCGGGGTGGTGGATTTTTAGGGTTTAGAACCCTCTTCTTGTGGGAGACACTGTCCTGCAGAACACGCTGCCCTCTGCTCTGAGTGGCGCCTTCACCTGTCCTAGGCCCTGCCCTCCCTCTCCTGTCACTCTGGTACTGTCATTCCTTTCTCTGCTACTGATGTTCTTCTTCCTGCCAGGCCCACGCTTGTCTGTGGCATAGGTACCTGCCTGGGCTTACAAAGCATTCAGTGGTCTGGCTGGTGTGATACAGTGGTTGAGCATCGACCTATGAACCAGGAGGTCATGGCTGGATTGCTGGTCAAGGCACATGCCCAGGTTGCTAGTTTTATCCCCAGTGGGTGGAGGGCGTGTGTGCAGGAGGCAGCCAATCAAGGATTCTTTCTCATCATTGATGTTTCTCTCTCTCTCTCTCTCTCTCTCTCTCTCTCTCTCTCTCTCTCCCCCTCCCTCCCTCCCTTCCACCCTCCCTCTCTCCCTCTCTCCCTCTCTCTCTCCCTTCCTCTCTTAAATCAATAAAAAAAGCATAAAAACAAAACAAAACAAAGACAAAGCACTCAGTGGATCAGGGAGGAAGTAGGAAGTATGGTCCAGACCCAGAGGAAGTTATGAGTGCCAAGGGGACGCAGCATACCTGCTGAGCCCTGACCAGCCAGGTGAGGCACCCTCCACGAGAGCGGGCGCTGGTTCCGGCCCCTGTCACCACGCGCTGCCCTGTGGTCCCCACAGCCTCTTACGGCAGCTGTGGTGTCCAAATTGGTTGTAGTGGGACCCCGGAGACCCAGCAGGGGGGAGTTCCGGACCAGCGCCATGGTGCCTAGGTCTGCTGTTTGGGAGACCGGCCAGCAAGGACTTCCTATCTGCAGACTCGTCCGGACCCTTGTGTGGGTTGTCAGGGTTGGGGAGTCAGAGGAGGCTCATGGTGGGCCCTGTGGTGGCAGCTGATGCCTCGTTGTGAATTAGCACCTTGCTCAGGCTGGTGGTGGAGGAGTGAGAATAAAAGGTGGCTTTGAACTTTAGAATCTGGAGAAAAGCAGAAGTTTATTTTTCAAAGAAAGTAGTCATACCCTAATTTTCATTTCAGTCTGGACTGTAGATAAGAAGGCTGCCTACAGCCTCTTTGTAGGGAGGTCGGGGCCTGGAGGGGCTCGTGTGTGACAGGCCTATGACATCCCCAAAGGCCAAGACATTGCCAGGAGCAGGTGCTGCTTGAGCCCTGGCTGCCTGTGGGCATCACCCTCAGGAGTGTCAGAGTGGACACATGCCTGGTCCCACCCCCAGAGATGCTGGTGTGGTCGGGCTGGGCCTGGACCCCGGTGTTTGGAGCTTCCGGGTGACTGTGAGGTGCAGCTAAACTGGCGGCACTGGTAGCAGCTGGCTTCGTCTTGGTGTTGTCGCTTTCCTGCTGTACTTGCCGGCAGGGCCAGTTTTACGTTGCTTTGTTGTGGAATTGCTGTTGGGGGCCAGATGTAAGCTGGCAAGGTCCTTGCACCTGCAGGGGCTAGCAAGGCTGGTACCCTTGCCCACACAGTTTTCCCAGACTTGTTTGGATGGCGATTATCAGTAGAATGGGAGTAACATTTGTAGAATGAGAACAGCCTTTCATAGCTTGCCAAGGAGTCTATAACTATTTACTGAGATATGCTGTACTGAGAACTTGTCCTTCTGCTGTGTCTCTCCCTTAGAGATTAAGAGGAACAAAGAATACATCCCTCTTGACAGACCTCCGATTCAGTGTGTTGTGTATAAATAGGATTGTGTGGCTAATAAGCTCGCTTCAGTTCATCAAGAGAACTGGGGTCCTCCCGACCCCGCTTTCCTGTCTTTCTTTCTTTTCTCAATTCCCACCTCCCTGCCTCGGCCCGGCTCAACCCTGTCAGGCTGGCCCTGACAAACTGCATGTCTTCATTCCTGAGTTCTGGTCCTCAGATATCCGCACACCTGACAGACCACAGCACGATCATAGCCAAAGCAGAGGATTTACGTGTGTAGGAGAGAGAGTCCTTGTCCTCTAGACCTTAAAAAAAGCTAAAAATAATACTGAAATAATTCTCATGGGAATCACTACCGGCCACATGTCACTCAAGTGAGCCATGCAAAGTGTGATAATCGAGAGAAGGGCAGACTGAGCTGAGTCTGCGGGCTTGGCCTGCAGAGGGGGAGGGGCCTGGGCCTGGGGGAGGGGCCTTAACCCAGACAGAGCAGGCTAGCAGGCAGAGGTTTCCGAAGTCTGTTCTGGTGCAGCCAGGCATGGGAGGCAGGAACCACTGGGGGGCGGGCCCAGTGCCAGGCCGCCTGTCCCCACTATTCCCGTGGAGCATCACGCACAGCAGGGCTGTGTGTTTCTGGGGAGGGAAGAGTGGCGCTAACAGCTGATGGGGACTTGCCGCGCGGAGAAGGTCATTGTAGGGAGTGATGAAGTGAAGGGCTTGATGGTGTTCCATTGACCACACTGAATAAAGGCTCCTGAGCACCTGCCCAGGCTGGCCTCACCGTGGGCACCAGGGCACGGGCAGTGCCCACATGGCACGGGGGACTGCAGGTGGTGTCTCCTTTGCCTGGGCAGGCCGTCGGGTCAGTGCTGGCGGTGATGCAGTGCTTCTATTGGTTACTACGTCACCACGATCACACGTGGCATTGAGCCCTCAGAACGGGGCTCATGTGACTGCAGGACTGCTTGTAAAATTTTGTTTACTTTAAATTTATTTTTAAAATTTTATTTAAAAATCTTTTATGTTTTTTTTAATTTTTGTATTTAAAAATGTTTTAAATTGATTTTTATATATAGAGAGATACAGAGAAACATCAATTTGTTGTTTTGCTTATGTATGCATTCATTGGTGAATTCTTTTTTTTTTTTGTTAACCCTCATCTGAGGATATTTTTTCCATTGATTTTTAGAGTAGGGAAGAGAGAGAGAGAGAGAGAGAGAGAGAGACATGGATGTGAGAGAGGCACATTGATTGGTTGCCTCTTGCACACGCTGTGAGTAGGCCTGTAACCCAGGTACTTGCGCTTCACTGGGAACCAAACCTGAGACCCTTCAGCATGCAGGCTGACCCTCTGGTCCAGGGGTGGGCAAACTTTTTGACTCAAGGGCCACAATGGGTTCTTAAACTGGACCGGAGGGCCGGAACAAAAGCATGGATGGAGTGTTCGTGTGAACTAATATAAATTCAAAGTAAACATCATTACATAAAAGGGTATGGTCTTTTTTTTTTTTTTTTTTTTTTTTAGTTTTATTCATTTCAAACGGGCCGGATCTGGCCCGCGGGCCGTAGTTTGCCCACGGCTGCTCTAGTCACTGAGCCACACCGGCCAGGGCACTGGCTGATTTTTGTATGTGCCCTGACTGAGGATCTAACTTGCAAACTTGGCGCCTGGAGGTGATGCTCCAACCAACTGAGCTACCTGGCCAGGGCTGTTTACATTTAAACGGAAGTGGCCATGTGTGGCTGCTGGCTACTGGGACAGCTCAGATCCACTGAGTTCTGGCGGCCGGTGGGGCTTCCTGGTCAAAGGGAAGGCTCTGTCTCCGCCCCTGGGTGAAGGGGAGGAGAGCATGTGGGTCTGGAAGGAGTATGGCCTCCGCGGGCCTTCCATTCAGTGGGCATGGTGGGGTGGGGCCTGGCTGTGTGCACAGGAGGGTGCTGGCAGCTGCGTGTACTCAGTGGGATTCAGAGAGAGCTGCGGTGGGTGCGCTGGGAGGGCCTTGCGTGCAGTTGGGTTTTACCAAACTGAGGGCATCGGGGTTTTTTGCAGGGAGGTGACATCCTCCTTAGGGCTAGGAAAGCGTGTGAGCTGCACCACGGAAGTGGGTGGGAGCCAGAGGGGCAGAAGCAAGTTCTGTGGGCGGGCCCAGGACAGTGCCCACGAGGGAGGTGGCGGCGGACTCGGAGGAAGATGTGGAGAGGCTGGGCAGTGTTTGTGATGTGCTGATAAGGGGAAAGTTCAGGGTTCTTACACGCACATCTAGGAGGGGGTGTCACTAATGAGGACATGCAGAGAAAGGAGCCCATTGAGGAGCCCTGGGCGCGAGGTCTGGCCATGACGAAGTTTAGGAGGAAGGTCTGGATCCTCCTCATGCTGCAGGGAGGAGGGCTGCCGGCGGCTGTCACAGGGACAGGACAGGAAGACGGTGGTGCCGACTGGAAGGTCAGGTTTTAGGAACGGGCAGAGAAGAGACCGTCAGTGGGTTCTCCAGAGACACAAGCGGCAGAGGTCGTCGCACTGTCTCCGTCTCCTCCTCCCTCCTCTGCTCCGTGTCTGTGTCAGGGTTAGTACGTCTCTGGCCGCTGTCAGCCTGCTCGGGCCTGAATCGCAGGGCAGGCGGCTGCCGGGACTTGGGCAGGAGCGGACCGCAGTCTGAGGCCCATCCCTTCTGCCCCGGGAACTCTGCTCTCGGCCGAGGCCCACGGATGCTGTGGAGGGACACTCATGTTAACCACATCCACAGAGACCCCGGCAGCGCCTGGAGCCGTGTTAGTTAAATTGGGGGCCATAGCTAGGCCAAGCTGACATGTAAAATGAACCATCACAGAAGCCAAGAAGTAGTGAAGAAAGAGAGAAAACTCCAGAAGCCAGTGGAAGGTTGTTCGCAGCCCCGTCTGGCGATGCGAGAGGTCACGCAGGGGAGGTTGAGACCTGGCCGTGGCTGTCGGGTGAGGAGGTGAGCAGCCTGTGAGGGGAGGTGGGCAGAGCCAGGTCCCCGCAGTCGGGAGAGGAGCCGTGCAGACAGTCTCACCCTGGCAGCCAGGCCGCTTGGAGGCAGCCGAGACTCACCGTCTCTAGGACTTGGCACCACGTCCTAGAAACAGCTGCCCTGGCTTTGCTGAGTCCCAGTCTTCAGTTCAGCTCCAGAGCAGGACAGCCTTGTCCCTGAAGAGAGACAGCCTTTCACAGCACGATACAGGGCAGCTGCCAGGAGCGTCGGGCGAGCTGTCTTCTTCCCGGGTAGCGTTTGGTCTGCTGGTCAGGGGGAGCCCGCTCTGTGGGCAGGGGACGTGGTTTCTGCAGTGAGCGCAGGGATTTGTTAGTGGCACCAGGAGGTCGGTGGGGGGCCCTGCGTGTCTGTCAAGTGGGATTCAGGGGGAGCCTCCAGCAGGTGCACTAGCCACACAGCATGGGGTTCAGGGGGAGCCTCCAGCAGGTGCACCAGCCGCACAGTATGGGGTTCAGGGGGAGCCTCCAGCAGGTGCACCATCCGCACAGCATGGGGTTCAGGGGGAGCCTCCAGCACAGGCACCAGCCGCACGGCATGGGGTTCAGGGGGAGCCTCCAGCACAGGCACCAGCCGCACGGCATGGGGTTCAGGGGGAGCCTCCAGCACAGGCACCAGCCGCACAGCATGGGGTCCAGGTGGAGCCTCCAGCAGGTGCACCAGCCGCACAGCATGGGGTTCAGGGGGAGCCTCCAGCAGGTGCACCAGCCGCACGGCATGGGGTTCAGGGGGAGCCTCCAGCAGGTGCACCAGCCGCACAGCATGGGGTTCAGGGGGAGCCTCCAGCAGGTGCACCAGCCACACGGCGTGGGGTTCAGGGGGAGCCTCCAGCACAGGCACCAGCCACACGGCATGGTTGCTCTGGTTGTGAGAATCTTGGAGTCATGCGGGCCCTTTTTTCTGACTAAAATGGATCACAGATTTAAATGTCAGGCCTAAAACTAAAGAACTCTAGAAGAAAATATATATATATTTTTATGACTGATCTAGGCAAAAGTTTCATAAGACATAAAAACTATGAGCCATAAAAGATAAAAATTGATTTAATTTATAACAGTTGAAATAGGTAAAAACCTGTAAAAATAGGTACAATAAGGTAAAACCCATTAACTGAAGAAAAATGTCCCCGTAAGCTACCTATGACCTATAGCACTTTAGTAAATTACACCTTTGCCAGCAAAATTAAAACCTTTATGTTTCCTTCTTACCTGACCAAGGCCCCCACAATTGCAGGCCCTCTTCCGAACGACAGCAGCCAGCTTTGAGATTCTCAGTGATGGTTTTGGTTTTCAGGGTTTCGGTGAAAAGCAGCCCCATATCTGGGACAGTCATTTAGGGAGGAAGACGCTCAGTCACAGGGAGGGAAGCTCGGGGGCAGAGCCGGCTTCCTGCGTGACGCGTGGCCGTCAGGAGGCCCAGGCCTCTGTTCAGTGCTGGGCAGCAGGGACCTGGTCTTTTTAGCCTGAAAAGAAGTTTCAGAGGCGTTGTCTGCTGTGCAATATAAGAAATGAAAATAAAAGCTAGTATTTCAGCAAAGCACCCTTAGAAATGTCTGATGTCAGGCCGGTGCCGTCCTGCCCCCTGGGCTCTGGATCCGGTCTTGGATGTAAGCCGAGGTCTCTCCCCCAGAAGACAGTAGGCCCGTCTGACCGGCAGTTAGGGCGGGGGCAGATGTCAGTTGAGGCTTGTCCTAAGGGACAGTGACCAGAATAGCGAGGATGCTTTTCATTCGCGATTCGTAGTGGGAAAAGCATGGCAGTTTGTGTGAGTTCCCAGGTGAGGCCTGAGAAGGGGCGGGGTGAGGACACCCCTGTATTAACGATTGCCACCCTGGCTGGCGGTCAGGGGCTCGGCCCTGCGGTCTCACCTTCGGCCACACGGCCAGTGAGCGTGGGTAGCCAGGTGGCCCTGGGCTGGGGGGGCAGCCTCCTGCTGTGGCTCAGCGCTGTCTCTGGGAGGAGCAGAGTGCCGCAGCGCTTGTCCGCGACCTCCCTCCTGGGTGGGTGTTGCGGGTAAGACCTCCATGTGCGGTTTGTCACGCAAAGGAGCTGCGGCAGTCCCTGTGGGGAGGGGTGTCTGTAGACGGCTGCCCCTCGAGAAATGGACGAGGCAGCAGCCCGTGCCTGCGGTGTCCAGAGAGCAAGCGAGGTTTGGACGTTGGTGCCCACGGGAGGGCTGGCCATCACCATCCTGGTGGCGACACCATCCCTGGGCACTGCGTCGCGTGTGTTTGTTATTAATGTTCTTGAGGAGGGGTTGCCCCTGGGAGGGTCCTGGGGAGGGTGCTTGTGGAGGGTCCTGGGTAGGGCCCTGGGGAGGGTCCTGGGGAGGGCCCTGGGGAGAGTCTTGGGGAGGGTCCTGGGGAGAGTCTTATCGAGGGTCCTGGGGAGGGTCCCGGAGAGAGTCTTGGGGAGGGTCCTGGGGAGGGCCCCGGCGGGGGGTCCCGGGGGGGATTCCAGGGGGGGTCCCGGAGAGGGTCCTGGGAGGGTCCTGGTGAGAGTCTTGGGGAGGGTCCTGGGGAGGGTCCTGTGGAGGGTCCTTGTGGAGGGTCCTGGGGGGGGGTCCCGGGGAGGGTCCCGGGGAGGGTCCCGGGGAGGGCCCCGGGGGGAGTTCCAGGGGGGGTCCTGGGGAGGGCCCTGGGGAGGGTCCTGGGAGGGTCCTGGGGAGGGTCCTGTGGAGGGTCCTTGTGGAGGGTCCCAGGGGGGTCCTGGGGAGGGTCCCCGGGGGGGTTCCAGGGGGGGTCCTGGGGAGGGTCCTGGGAGAGTTCCGGGGAGAGTCCTGTTGTGACTACTTAGCAGAGTCTCAGGGTGACAGAGGGGACACGGGCACAAGGGTGTCTCACCCGAAAACACCGTTCTCCATAGCGCCCTCCTGATCGGACGAGTGTTTAAGACCTGTTTCCCAGTGATTATTAAGGCAGATAAACTAGGCCCAGTGCGACTTGCCGTAGGTTTTCATGACAACCAGCAGTCGGGTGATGTGCACGGTTGCTTTGCCCTCCTGGTCCTTGTCTAGCTTCCCCGTGTGTACAGCGGGCGGGTGGGTGCGGGGCAGAGCTGCCTCCTGCTTCCCTGGGTCAGGACGGAGGAATGACAGGAGGGGTGGCAGGAGGGAGATGCAGTGGCGCTTCGTATGCATTGACCTGGGTCGCTGCTTGTCTTCTCAGGTAGGCTGAAATGTGTTGGTCACACCGTCGTCGGGCCCCTGGCAGTTTTTTTTTTTTTTTTTAACAATAATATATTAGTTTATTATGGAAACTTTTAAACATAAAAATAGGACATTGATAGACCCCCCAGTACCTGTCACCCACACATTCCTTCTTCATGGATTATTGTTAAGCTCATCCCAGACATTGTATTCCATCCATAAAGTATTTCAGAAAGTGTCTCTAGTCTAGCAGATAAGGACACGTTAAGAAAAACAGAACCGTAATACCATGATCGCACCTAAGAGCATTGATGCTAATCCCACAGAATTATCAGATGCCCAGTCAGTCCACATTTCCCTGCCTTGTCATTGCCAGTTGTTGGTTCCCCTGGCGGTTTTTGTGGGCGGCCACTCACCCCAGGAAACCTCTGCTTTGCCTCTAGAACGTCGTTCTTTCAGGAGGTTCGACAATGTTCAGAGACTTTGGACGGCGGCTGCAGAGAGACTTGAAAAGGGTGGTGGATGCCAGACTGCGACTCAGCCAAGAGCTCAGCGGCGGCAGAATAAAGGTGGGGACCCCGACAGGCGGGCGTGGGAGGAAGGGCGATTCTGCCCCAGCTGACTCGGCTCTCCCCCACAGGGAGCCGAGGACTCAGCTGTCTGGGGAGTGGGAAGTGAAAGGTGTCCGAGTCCCCCCGGAGCCACACTGGGAAGTTACGGGTAGAGGTTGCCCGAGTCCCCCCTGAGCCACACTGGGAAGTTACGGGTAGAGGTTGTCCGAGTCCCCCCTGAGCCACACTGGGAAGTTACGGGTAGAGGTTGTCCAAATCCCCCCTGAGCCACACTGGGATGTTATGGGTAGAGGTTGTCCGAATCCCCCTGAGCCACACTGGGAAGTTACGGGTAGAGGTTGTCCGAGTCCCCCCTGAGCCACACTGGGAAGTTACGGGTAGAGGTTGTCCGAGTCCCCCCTGAGCCACACTGGGAAGTTACGGGTAGAGGTTGTCCGAGTCCCCCCTGAGCCACACTGGGAAGTTACGGGTAGAGGTTGTCCGAGTCCCCCCTGAGCCACACTGGGATGTTACGGGTAGAGGTTGTCCGAGTCCCCCCGGAGCCACACTGGGAAGTTACGGGTAGAAGTTGTCCGAGTCCCCCCGGAGCCACACTGGGAAGTTACGGGTAGAGGTTGTTGCTGAACTCACTCCAAGTGTGAGCCGACTGACCGGCCGTGGTGGCCAGCAGCTCTGCCCCCGCAGCCCCGGCAGCCCGTGTCCGACGGGCTCTCTTCACCGAGGGCCTCGGCGTCCTGATGTGGGCCCTGAGCAGGGAGTTAGCGCCGCTCCACGCCCTTCGCCTCCACTGGACAGCCAGCAGTGGGTCACAGGGGCTTGGGCGGAGGGTGAATGGGAGATGTCATCTGCTGAGTCATTGTTGGCAAATGTCATTTCTCAGAGCATTTTGGGGACTCTTAGTGTTACTTGGAATTATTCCTACAAAACCAGAACAGCTAATTTGTTCAGTAAAAAAATGAACTGAGTCAGTTGCTTGGATTTTTTGCCTTTTAAAAAATCCTCACCTGAGGATATTTTTCTATTGCTTTTGGGGCGGGGGGTGGGGGAGGGGGCCTGGGAGGGGAAGAGACACATCAGTGTGAGAGAGACATACTGATTGGTTGCCTCCCGCACCATCCCGCCCAGGGCTGGGGACCTATCTAACCTGCAACACAGGTACTTGCATGCCCTTGACCAGAAATTGAACCCGAAACCTTTTGGTTTGCGGGCCGACGCTCTAACCGTTGATCCATACCGGCCAGGCCGATGGTTTGCTTTTATAAATGCCCTTATTGTTCTGAGAGGCTTGCCTGCTGTGTTCTCCGCACCACCCTGGGCTGGGGGCTGGGCTGGGGGTGACGGAGTGTGGGGCGGAGGTTGGGGGGCAGTGGCCTAGGACAGTGATGGGGAACCTTTTGAGCTCGGCGTGTCAGCATTTTGAAAAACCCTAACTTAACTCTGCCGTGTCACATATAGAAATTTTTTGATATTTGCAACCATAATAAAACAAAGACATATTTTTTTTATATTTATTTTATATATTTAAATGCCATTTAACAAAGAAAAATCAACCAAAAAAATGAGTTTGCGTGTCACCTCTGACACACGTGTCATAGGTTCGCCATCACTGGCCTAGGAGGCGGAGGGGGCTTGAGGGGTGCAGCAGGAGTGGCTGAGAACCTCCTTTCTGAGGCAGCTGTGGCTGCTGCCTCACAGAGGGATTGACCATAGGGTCCGTGCCAGGGGAGGGGGGCACATGCCCGTCTGTGGAGAGGCTGGTGCCCGGGTGACCGTGTCCCTTCCCTGCAGCCCAGGCCGGTGGAGGTGCAGGTGATCACGCACCACATGCAGCGCTTCGCCGTGTGGTTCGGCGGCTCCATGCTCGCCTCCACCGTAAGTCCCTGCCGGCCGGCACTGCTCCCTCCCGTGTCCTGAAGGCCAGCTGGTGTGCCTGCTCTAGACTGTCGCCCCTAATCCTGTGGGACAGAAACGTGCGGTCCTTTCAGTTCTCAGTGATTGGGGGTGACGGGCTGTGTGGTCAGGGAACCCACATGCGTTCATCGTCCTTTCCGTGACTATCTGAGTCCTGAGTGCCTTTCCTCGTCAGCACGAACAGGTCACGCACGAGTCGCTAAACCCAGGGCAGCACACAGCTGGTCCCAAACAGAGGCTGAGGGGCTTTTAACAAAGGACCCCTGTGGCTGCTCAGGCCAGGAGAGGTGGAGGGGCAGGCCTGTGGGGGAGGAGGATGGAGGGGAGGGAGGGTGGAGGGCTGGCCTGTGGGGGAGGGAGGGTGGCCAGGAGAGGTGGAGGGGCAGGCCTGTGGGGGAGGGAGGGGGGAGGGGCAGGCCTGTGGGGGAGGGAGGGGGGAGGGGCAGGCCTGTGGGGGAGGGAGGGGGGAGGGGCAGGCCTGTGGGGGGGTGTTGGGGGGCGAGGTGGGGGGGTAGGGGGTGGGGGGGAGGGCGGCAAGGAGAGGGGCACTTGGGCTGCTTCGGCCTCGGACACTCACTCTCTGCGGCACAGCCCGCGTTCCTGCAGGCCTGCCACACCAAGAGGGACTACGAGGAGCGCGGCCCCAGCATCTGCCGCCACAGCCCCGTGTTCGGAGTCCTGTCCTAGCGTCAGCCTGGCCCTTGGCCTGTGGGTCACCTCGCCAGCCCGCTGTCCTTCAGGCCCTGCAGAGCGGGGTCAGCGGTGATGCCGATGTTGGGGGGACACGAGGCACCTGCGCCAGGCGGAGCCCCCGTGCCGCGGTGCCCCCCCTCCTCACGCCCTGCACTCCAGCCGGCTTCTGGGGACGCGGGAATGTTGGAAGGAGCTTAACTCACCGTGAGGAAAACAGCCAGAATGTGGCACAGAGCAGCCTCCTCCCCAGGGCCCTCAATCCCGCCCCCCCCCAGCCTATTTTTGTAAATAAATATAAACTTGAAATACAAATCGGTGTTTTATTTCCTGTCACTTTGCCCTTTATGTATTTGGTACAACTGGCTGGTCCCCGGCCTGGGCGGGTGTTGGGGTCCCGGGCCTGGGCGGTGCCGGGTCCTGGGCCTGGGCTGGTGTTGGGGTCCCGGCCTGGGCGGGTGTTGGGGTCCCGGGCCTGGGCGGTGCCGGGTCCTGGGCCTGGGCTGGTGTTGGGGTCCCGGCCTGGGCGGTGCCGGGTCCTGGGCCTGGGCTGGTGTTGGGGTCCCGGCCTGGGCGGTGCCGGGTCCTGGGCCTGGGCTGGTGTTGGGGTCCCGGGCCTGGGCGGTGCCGGGTCCTGGGCCTGGGCTGGTGTTGGGGTCCCGGCCTGGGTGGGTGTTGGGGTCCCGGCCTGGGTGGGTGTTGGGGTCCCGGCCTGGGCGGTGCCGGGTCCTGGGCCTGGGCTGGTGTTGGGGTCCCGGCCTGGGCGGGTGTTGGGGTCCCGGGCCTGGGCGGTGCCGGGTCCTGGGCCTGGGCGGGTGCTGGTGCCCTGGAGTGTGGTCATCCATGTTCCCTGAGGCACATCCTGGCTTCGGGCATTAACCTCACCAGATGGAAGGTAGCCACGTGTCTGCTAGGAGCTGACCTCACTCTAGTGGAGTGCCCTGGAGCTTAGAGCGCTGTGAGAATTGCTCCAGAAAACGTACCTGCTCACGTCCTCGCGGGGACCCTTGGGCTGAGCTGTGGAGGGTGCTCCGCTGTCTGATGGGACGCCACACCGCTGCGCCCTGAAGGAAGCCGTGGTGAAGTACCCGCTGCGCTGGGCGCCCCTGGCTCTCCTTCACCCATGTTTTTCTTAAACATCCGAGATTTGCTTCGTGTCTGTGGGGGTCTGATGTTGATACCAAGTTTGCGGAAGGAAATCTAAACGATGTGGATGTTGCCCCGGTGGCTGCCGGCTGTGGACAGGCACGGTCACCGGCAGAGGTCAGGGTAGGGCAGGGACCTGCGGTTTCCATGACTACGCTTGCAGTAAGCAGGACTCAGGAGCAAGCTGGCTTGAAAGGGATTTGTTAAATTAACAGTTTTAGTTTTATTCTGTTCATAGAGTATTTACCTTACTTTTAAACTGGTGTTTATGGTGTTTCTTCCAAGACACGAAGTATGTTTTATTCTCTCAACATTTGGAAGGAAGCATTGGGCTTTTTACTGACGTTTAGGAACAAGTTGGGGACTCGTGCAGTCAGCTCTCCGCCGAGCACGGGAGGTGGGGTTTCCCACGCCGTAGGAGGTCCGGCCACCGCCTCCTAAGGGTCAGCGCCCACACCTGTGCCCCCCACCGGGGCGTCTCAGCCACGGGGTCCTCCTTGGTCCGCACAGACCAAGCCCCTGCTTTCCCTCTGGCCTGGCTCCTTCTGGGCTCGCTGCGCTGTCCGCTGCTCGTCTCTCACGGTCCTCCAGCCACCTGGTCACAGGAGGTCTGGGTGGGGCTGTCTGCCTCAGGTACCCACGTGCACCCCACATCCTGTCCTGTTCAGCGACCAGGCCTGCCCCTGGGCCCTTGGGGCTCTTTGCCTCCCCAGCCTTTGCGTTCTCACCGTTTCCACCCCTGTGCTGTGTTCCTTGTTCAGGTGCCTTGTGGGGTGCCTGTCCCCAGGCCCCTGGCTGATGCACAGTGGACGGCAGCTGCCACGGCCTCCGAGGCATCGCCCCCCTCCCAGCTCCGGCAGCTCCTCCTCGGCCCTGCTCAGGAGGCCGTGCCACCAGCAGTGGTTGAGGTAGAACCTGACGTACGCGTTCTTAGGCCACAGGACTTCTAGGCTTCCCTTGAAGTTGGGGACAAGGTTATCTCTGAGATTGTACTCACGTTTGTCCAACTTACAGATCCTGAGCAGGGCATTTGGTTCTAAACATGACATTGATGGGTGGAGGGATTAGAACGTGACCACAGTGCAGGCTCTCAGCCCTGGCTGGTCCCCCGGGACCAGGCGAGTCAGATGAGGCAGGAGGAGGGAGGCAGCTGTTTTTCTAAGCTCCTAGGGCAGTGGTCGGCAAACTGGCTCGGCAAACCGCGGCTTCCACAAAATACCGGCTCTTCCACAAAATACCGACTTATGTGCATGGGCCACGAAGTTTCAATCTCACTGTACGTGTGCGCCCGCACGTGGTGCTTTGTGGAAGAGCCACACTCAAGGGGCCAAAGAGCCGCATGTGGCTCGCGAGCTGCAGTTTGCCGACCTAGTTGGCCCTAGGGGATGCCAGCCTGTAGGTGATCCAAGTGTGGGTGCTGGTGGCTCCTTAAGCAAGTGACTGCTTACCGTCTGTTTCCTTATCTAAGACTGCATGGTCCTATTGCTGGTAGCAGGCTGGAGTTGTACATTTTAAAAATATTTTGTTTATTTTTTAAAATATACTTTTATTGATTTCAGAGAGGAAGAAAAAGGGAGAGAGCGATAGAAACAACTATGAGGAGAGAGAATCATGGATCGGCTGCCTCCTGCACGGCCCACACTGGGGATGGAGCCCGAGACCTGGGCCTGTGCGCTGCCTGGGAATCGAACCGTGACCTCCTGGTTCATAGGTCGACGCTCAACCACTGAGCTATGCAGGCCTCGCAAAGATTTTATTTATTGATTTGAGAGAGAGCGAGAAAAAAGGAGAAAGAGAGAGAGAAACATGGATTTGTCGCTCTGCTTATTGATGCGTTCCTTGGTTGCTTCTAGTATGTGCCCTGACCGGGGGTCGAACCCGCTGCTTGGTGTATCCGGAGGACGCGCTAGCCGCTGAGGTACCGGCCAGGCTAATGTGTCGCTTCTTTCAACCGACCTGCCGGGTACTGTCTGCAGGAGGAGCTGGGGTTGGTCACTTGGTAAGAAGGAAGAATGCCAGTTAGGTTGGCAATCTGAAGGAAATCCGCACAGGCTTTTTCTCCAGATTGAGTTAGATCATAGTGTGACGACGTCAATGAGTAAAATCCACCTTCTACAATAAAACGCCTCCCTGAACAGTTTTCTGTAAGAATAACTCAACAAATGCACACGTTAGCATTCTGAAATGGTCAGCCAGTGGTTTTTAGAACATTACACGTCTTCACGGTGTGGCAGTTGCGGGGCGCTGCCTAACAGATGTGGACATAAACTCGGCTCTGGGCCCAGAATGTCACGGGCGCTTTCGCTGCACACCTGGTCACCGGTCAGTCTTTCCGCCGGCAGGTGGGGCCGCTCAGGCTCTCCACGGGCACCCGGGGGACACCCCTCAGCATCGGTCCCCGGGCATCAGCTTCTGTCTTTATTGAATTTCTACTCAAGACCAGATGGGAGAGCAGGCGGCTTAGGATTTTGCTCCGCACGTGTGGAGCATCGGGGGAAATGCAAGTGGGAGAGATGGAGGCTCCTGACAGGGTAGCTGGCCCTCCCTCCGGGTCTTCGAGGAGGTGCGAGGTGGCTCGCCTGGAGCACGAGGAGCTCTGAGGCCCCAGGGGCTCACGGGGGACAGATCCACAAGGCAGGGGTTCTCCCTGTCCAGCTTCCAAAGGGAAGGGGAGGAGTGGTGAGTTGACCTTGGGGCTGGGGTTTGCCAGCAGGTGTGGCGGCAGGGTGGGTGCCGGGTTCTCTGTGGGTGGGGGCAGGGAGGGTGTGGGGTTCTCTGTGGGTGGGGGCAGGGCGGGTGCTGAGTTCTCTGTGGGTGGGGGCAGGGGGAATGTGGGGTTCTCTGTGGGTGGGGGCAGGGCAGGTGCGGGGTTCTCTGGGTAAAACCCCTGAAGCCCAGGAGGGTGGGGAGGACAGGGAGTGAGAGGCTGGGAGTGGAGGGTCTGAGGACTGGAGGTTCAAGCCCCAAGGTCGGGAGACTGTGGTCACAGAGACGAAGCCCTTCTCAGCGATCACTGCGCCACCAAGGTGGGCATCGGTAGAGGTTGAATCCACTGGAAACCGGAGAATTCAGGGCGTTGGGCAGATGGTCTAGTTGGGGGTGGACACCATCTGGGTGGAATGGGGCCTTGGAGATGAGAGCAAAACTGTGACCCAGAGTCGCAGGTGCGGAACGGCCAGAACCTGAGCATCGCCCGTGGGAGCTCACGACGTGCCGACTGCACATGGCCTTGTTTGAGCTCAGCAGCACCCCTGTGAAATGGGTGCTGCCACGATCCCCATCTTCCAGGCTGACACGCTCAAGCACACAGTGAGGGGGGAGGAGGCTCTGTGTGGTCTCAGGCGCGCATCCGCCCCCCTTCCTGGAGAAGTAGGTGGACGACAGCCCGCGTGGGGGGGGCACATCTGAGGCGTGAGCCAAGTGATTTCCTGACAGCGCGTGGCCAGGTGGGAACCGACGACGAGGCGCTGTAAAAGGTCCGCCCCCACCCAAACCCCTGGCATGTGATGTCTTGTAGGGAGCTGCTGTCGACGTTTTTATGTTGAATTATTTTTGTTCACGGTGCTTTGCCAATATGTGTTTGCCCTGTGCGTTGACTCCATCGTATGTGATAAGGCAAACGAGGCGGAAGAGTCGTCAGTGCGAGAGCCGAGAGCCACACGGGGCACAGCGAGTGTGCGGGGAGTTTCAGCCGTTCTCACTTTGCTAAAAAGCGACTGTGTCCTGAGAGCCTACTCGTGAAAACTGATTTAAAAAATAGTTTTCGTGGGGAAAGAGAATGTTAGGTCCATGAACTAACGGGTCTTCAGGGCTTCCAGTAAGAAAATATTTAAAAAGGCATCAGTCTGTAGTTGCAGAGTCTAAACATCACTAGGCCTTTCTTCCTGTCACATTGCTGCCATGATGGAATCGTTCATCATCCATGAGTTAGAGCCCCGCCCCGCACCGCACCTGCCTCCGCCAAGCTGCGAGCTGCCAACCATCCTCTCAGGCCCAAGACTGTCCAGCCTCAGGCCCGCGCACCCCGCAGCCAGGCTGCAGCCGAACGCGCTGGGATGTGAGAAGCTCTCTCAGTGTCCCTGTGTGGTTTCCGGGGCAGGATGGGGGCAGCGCCCGAGTGACCAGCCCCCGAAGGGCTCCCTGCACCCGAGCGCTCTCACCTGCGCCCTCGCCCCCAGCCCCACCTCCCACAGTCAGCCTCTCCTCCCCAGTCCTGCCCTGTGTCTCTCACCGGACGAGGTCCTTGAACCCGGGGACTGATCTCCGCAGTGCCCGGCCCTTGGTAGGTGCCCAGCAAACGCTGGACTCCATTCCTGTCACAGGAGACTCCACCCGGTTCCCCAGGCTGGGCGTGCTGTGCAGAGTGTGGGTAGCCTCCGATGAGGCTGGTGTTTGCACGCTTGGGGTGTTCGCGAGCGTGACCGTAAGAGTTTTAATGGTGTGAAGCCCAGCACTTGAGGCCACAGTGGGCTTCCCGTCCGCCTGCTCCTGGTGTGCGGGCCCCTCCACGTGGTGCCCGTCCTTGTGTGGCCACAGCAGAGCTGGTGGCAGAAACGCCCGCAGAAGCCGTGCGGGCCTGGGCTGCCGAGCAGCAGCCGGCACCTGCAGCTCCCTGAGGTGAATGATGAGCCCCTTCCGACCGAAGCAGCGGGCCTTTCGCGATGAAGTCCTTCTCTACGGTCCCTCCTTCTGTCTCATCTGTGAACATGACGATGGTGCCAGACAGTCTTGTGAGAGTGATCGCGTGCACAGCTTCTGTGACACCGCAAGTGGAGATCTACTGGGAAAAAAGTCTTTGCTTAAATGAAGGCTATTTCATAATGTTTCCTTTAAAAGTAACTGTCAGGCTTGTTAAATAGAAATAGATTGGCAAAATAATTGCGTGAGGCTTTAATTGGCAATTATATCAATTCCACTTGGTCAGATGGAATACATTTTTAAAAAGAGAGGAGAGAAATGATAGCTTGATATTGGTGTCATGGAGGGATTGTTCTTGTGTTAAAATACTAGTTCTTGCCCTGGCTGGTTTGGCTCAATGGATAGAGTGTCGGTCTTCGGACTGAGTAGTCCTGGGTTCGATTCCAGTCAAGGGCACATGTCCAGGTTGTGGGTTCGATCCCGAGTAGAGGGCATGCAGGAGGCAGCTGATCAATGATTCTCTCTCATCATTGATGTTTCTATCTCTCTCCCTTCCTCTCTGAAATCAATAATAATAATAAAAAATACTAGTTCTTTCTATCCTGCACTATGTCTCAAAGCAAGTAGGTGTACTCTCGCAGGCTGGCATTCAGGTTACCCTTGTTTTCAGCTTGGGGTGTAGGTTATTTCTGGCTGTGTGTGTGTACAGTTATATATATATATATATATATATATATATATATATATATATATATATAAATAGTATTGGCTAGCCTGGCCGGTGTGGCTCAGTTGGTTGGGCATCGTCCCATGCACCAAGAGGTCACCAATTCGATTCTCAGTCAGGGCACATGTCTGGGTTGCGGGCTCGATCCCCGGTCGGAGGCTTGCAGGGGGCAGCCAGTCGGTGTTTCTCTCCCTCTCACTTCCTCTTTCTCTAAAAAATAATAAAAACATATTGAAAGAAATAGTGTTTGCTCCTAAGAAATTGAAAATTTTTTAATTGGTTAAAGAAGGTTGATTGGTAATTGATTTGATAGCTTTAAATTACTGTTAAAAAATTAATACTGATAAACCTAAGGATGGATGAGGAAAATTTAAATAACATGGTGTTGGCTATCTTTTCAATATTAACCGGTCAGATGGATCGGCCCTCACCGTTGACCTAGTTGCCTGCTGGCTGCATTAGCGCTCCCCGCAGATGCATTCTGACTAATTTCCCCTCAGACATCCCCTGGCCTCGAGTGACCTTTCGTCCTGCTTCCCGTTTGTGATTGGCGGGGTGACCAGACGATACGGTTTCCAGTGAGGTTCACTTCATGCCATTTGCTCATCACCGTGAAGCGGAGTTTGGGGGTGAAGCAGGGACGTCGCTGCCTTTGCTGGCTCTCGGTGCTGCTGCTCTCGGCTGTCTCTTCGTCTCCTTTCCTTCTCTTCACCTGGTGAGATGAGGGTGCGTGAGCCAGGGGAGTCGGGGGCCATAGGACCCAACGTAGAGTTTGGCAGGCAGATGAGCGGTGGGGGTGACGGAGGAGGTGCAAGGTGAAGGCTCTGGGTGTGAGGGCAGACAGCTCTCATGGAGACCCCAGGGGAGCCCTTCAGTCTGGTCTGCAGAAGCCGCACCCTCTGGGTTTGTGCGATTGGCCCTTCTTGCCTCAAGTTGTTTTTTTTTTGAAATCCTCATCCGGGATATGTTTATTAATTTTAGAGAGAGTGGAAGGGTTGGGGAGAGAGAGAGAAACATCCATGTGGGAAAGAAACATAGAAACATTGATCGGTTGCCTCCCACATGCACCCCAACCAGGGATCAAACCTGCAACCTGGGTATGTGCCCTGCCCGGCCGACACTCCAACCTACCGAGCCAGGGCAACGTGTTCTGATAACTCTAGCAACGTCCGAGTACTGGCTAAATCCCTGGCTAAATCCAGAGGCTGGTGGTGTCCTGGCTGAGAAGTTCTCCCGACAGCCGCTGGGAGAAGGCTAAGCTGTGGGCTCGTCAGGGACGGAGCCGTGTGCTCCCCTCGGGCCCCAAGGTGGCCCCTCCCCGAGGTGCAGAGGCTGAGGGCACTGGTGGCCCCTTTGTGGCAGAGTTGCATTCGGGGTGGGGAGATTGACAGAGGGAGGTGTGGGGACAGGCTACCCCAGGAGGGGCCGGGAGAGGGCCAGGGAGTCAAGAACAAGCCCGAGAGGATGCTGGACGGGGCCCTGCAATTCTCACAAACCGACACCCCCCAAATTTTACTACTGCCTTTCTTTCTGACCCCAGCTTCGTTGAGATATAATTGACAAATAGCATTGTATACATTTAAGGTATACAACACAACCTACTTTAAAAAAAATGTTTTTATTGATTTTAGAGAGAGAGGAAGGGAGAGGAGTAGAGAGAAGCATGGACGGAGAGAAGCAGGCCCCCTACTGGGCATGTGCCCTGACCAGGAATCGAACGGTGACCTCTTGGTGCGTGAGTCAATACTCAGCAACCACTGGGCCACACTGGCAGGGCACACACCTACTTCTGATAGAAGGTCTAATAGGTCCAAGTGTTAAGTTTTACACTTAGAATAGCCCACCACATGCAAACTCTCACCGAGCCCGGTGGCGTGTTGAAGGGGTGGACAGCAGAGAGAAGGACGCCATCCTTTCCCCAGGAGGACACGGCGAGCAGGGCGGCGAGATGCCTGCTCAGGGAGAGCTTAGGGCTGACACTCAGCTATCACCCCGGGCGCTGGGGGACCCTCGGCTCCTACCTCAACGTGCTCTGTCAGCTCCCTGCAAGTCACATGCTGAGACATGACTTAATTTAAAAAAAAATTTTTTTATTGATTTTTTACAGAGAGGAAGGGAGAGGGATAGAGAGTTAGAAACATCGATCAGCTGCTGCCTCCTGCACACCCTCTACTGGGGATGTGCCAACAACCAAGGTACATGCCCTTGACCGGAATCGAACCTGGGACCCTTCAGTCCGCAGGCTGACGCTCCATCCACTGAGCCAAACCGGTCAGGGCCTGAGACATGACTTTCCGACCTGGTCGATGTCTGTATGATGGTGGGCTGTTCTTGGAGTACTTTCTGACCCGAATGATGGGAAGGCCCAGCTGCTGCTGTAAACATGGGCAATTCTGATGCAGAGAGAAGACTTGCTCCACCACACAAAGTGATGTGTAGGTGCCCAGGGGTGCCCTGGGTCTGGGGTCCCAGGGCCAATGCCACCAGAGATTGTGTGGGCTCCAGTGGTCAGGGCAGTCTTGATGGAGCAAATGAGACTCTAGGCGACGTTTGTGAGTTCAAGCGACAAAGCTAAGCAGATGGAGACGCTTGGTGATGCTCCCAGCTGGTCAGCCCGGACGGGACACCTGTGGGTGTCTAAGGGGGTCCTACTGACCCGGATCCGATGAAGACTTTTAAGAACGGATGTTCGAGGGACTAACTAGAGAGGCTGGGCGCGTGCATCTGATTAAGACGACGAGAGCGTGGAGGAAGTGGGCGATCTGCGTTTACCCGGTGCCGTCTGCCATTCTAATGGGTGGTAGCGTTGGACGCTGTAGCGTTTTCTTCTGTGCGGACTCCACACCGCCCCTGAAGCCTTCTTGCTCGGTGTTGCTGTGTGCACAGCCCCGGGGGGAAGGCCTGCTTAGACTGTTGCCTTGTGGCTTTTAATGGAAAAGCAATTGATTTTGGCTTACCCCACTCATAGTGCCTGTTGGATATTAACCTCCACCTTTGCTTTAAGTCCCCCTCCCACCTCTCCTTTCTCAGGCATTGGGGCAGGGACACTTGAGAATGTGAGAGTGGTGACTGGAGCCCCGCCCCCCGGAAGCAGAGGTGGCCCCCAAGGAGCTTTCCGATGGAATTAGGAAATTCCCGAAGCCTTGTACAGTCTCTGATGGAGCGTCAGCTTGTTACTTCTGTGTTCTGTTAGGAAGTGGCATCACGGGAACCTGTGAGGGAAGTGGCCTGAGTGTGCTCCGAGGGTGACGGGAGGGGTTGGCACCTTCGATGAGGCGGCCTTCCTAAAACGGGGGAGCGTCCCTGGTACCTGTGCTGGCAGAGTCCACGTGTCCCTGTGGCCCGGCGATGGTGCCCAGGCACTTGGTCAGACACTCACCAGGATGTCAGGGTGAAGGTATTCTGTGGAGGTGGTTAACGTCTGCCACCCGTTGACTTTAAGTGAAGGAGAGCCCGTGGCTGGGCCTCAGCCAATCAGTTGAAGACTTTTAAGAGGGAAAAGGAATTCTGCCTCAAGACTGATATGGAATCCACTTGAGTCTCCAGCCTGCCAGCCTCCCGTGCAGATTTCACACACAAGACCCAAACATCAACTTTTCCTGCGTTTCCGACCGCCGCCAACCCTCACGGTGCAGACTGGCCAGTCCCCACACGCACATGAGCCAGTTCCTTAAATAACCCTCTCAGGCCCCACCCCACCTACTGCACACCTCTGATTGCATCTATCTCTGACTGACAACACCTGACGGACCACCTTCCCTCTCGGCTTGGCCTGGACCGGGGAGTTCTGGGTAATTGCTGAGCCCAGATCGGCTTCGGGATCATCTGGAGGAGGCTGTGGCCCTGATTGGGAGTCGGCACCAGAGAGGGACCAGAGTGTTGTTCTAGTCCTAGGGGACACTCTGTGGATGTTGGCTAATAACACAAATGAGCGTTTCGTGCTAAGTGCCATCGAGTTAATTTCCAGCCAGTGTTTGTGGGCTTGAGCCCCAGCCCAGCAGCAGAGAATGGGGCTGAGTATTTCCTTATTTTTAAAATTAAAAAATCCTCACCAGAGGATATCTTTTCCATTGATTTTATTTCAAGAGAAAGGGAAGGGAGGGGGAGAGACAGAGAGAGAAACATTGATGTGAGAGAGATACATCGATTGGTTGACTGCTGCACGTGCCCCGGGGCTAGGATCGAGTCTGCAACCAAGGTACATGCCCTTGACTGGAATTGAACCTGGGACCCTCAGTCTGCAGGCCGATGCTCTAACCACTGAGCACTGGCTAGGGCTGGGCTGAGCATTTCTGGTCACACACCTGCTGGGAGCTCCCGGGGAAGGTGGACAGGAGGAGGTGGGGCAGCAGCCGCTGAGGCCAGGGGGAGGGTCTCCCAGCACCTGTGAGCCGGAAGTCATCACAGCCTGGAGTTCACGGACATGGACATGCCCACCACCTGCTGTTTTGAATCCTGATGTTTATCAGGTGAGCTGTTCAAGTCAACTGATGTTACAGTGACAGCGATGAAAGAATTGTCTTTAACCAGAAGGCAGAGAGCAAGGGGGGACTTGAGTGATGTGTGTGTGTGTGCGCGTGCTCTCCCGCCTGCTGGCCTGAGCGGGGATGACTGAAGTTACAAATGATGTCGTTAATAAACCAGGAGGAGCTTTTAAATTAACTGCAGCCCAAGATTGGAGATTACTTTTCTAACATGTTTCCTCACAAGACAAATGAAGCAAATACATCCCGACAACGAGGAAGAAATGAAGACCTTGCAAGAAGAGCCCATTGCCAGAGGCAGGGCCAGCGGCGAGTCAGCCAGCCAGGCGTGAGGTCTTCATTAGGGGAACTGGTGGCTCCTGTGTGAACCGAAGCAGCTGAGGGAAGTGCAGCAGGGAGTGGGGTCCCCCCTCCCCACCCCACGCCGGTCCAGGAGTGACGATGGACACACACGTCAGGTGGGGGAGCAGTGTCCCGTGCTCTCAGAGGCTGCAGGTGCGATGCCTGGCCCGGCCAGGCACATGCCACGGGTTGTGTGATGAGCCAAACAGTCGGTGTTTCTCACATCGATGTTTCACTCTCTCTCTCTCTTTTCCTCCTTTCCTCTCTCTCTAAAAATCAATAAAACATGTTAAAAAAGAGAAAAAGAAACACGGCAGGTCAGGCACTGAGTTCACAGCTCACCGGGAGGCGTGCTGCTGCCTTCATCAGTGAGCACACGGGAAGGCCCTCCGCACTCTGCCCTCCACCCGCTCACGCCTGCCCCCTCCATCCATTGGTTCCAGAGGCGTTAAAGCCCTGAGCTGAGGAGCTGGAGGCCGGGATTGAAGTCCTGGGTTCTCATTTGTTAACCCTGCGAACCTCAGTGTATTTCCTCACCTCTGACCCCCAGTTTCCTGCCCCCCAAAGGGAGGATGTAGACCAGCGGTTCTCAACCTGTGGGTCGAGACCCCTTTGGGGTCGAATGACCCTTTCACAGGAGTCGCCTAAGACCAACGGAAAACACATATATAATTACATATTGTTTTTGTGATTAATCACTGTGCTTTAATTATGTTCAATTGGTAACAATGAAAATACATCCTGCATATCAGATATTTACATGACGATTCATAACAGTAGCAAAATACAATTATGAAGTAGCAACGGAAATAATTTTATGGTTGGGGTCACCACAACATGAGGAACTGTATTAAAGGGCCGGCATTAGGAAGGTTGAGAACCACTGATGTAAACTGAGCTGTCGGGGTGGCAGGAAGTGGAAAGGAGGAAGGAAAGCGCCAGTGCTGAGATGCGACATCTCCCCGTGGTGGGCCCTCCCTGCTCTCTCCTCCCTTTACTCTGACTCCTTAGGTTTCCAGGGAGGGGCGGCTGTGTCTGGAGGCTCCCACGTGGTTCAGTCCCTGGTTCAGTCGACCCTTCGCCCGGGCTTGCAGGCCGCCTGTCCCTGCGGCGGACACCAGAGGGCGCGCCAGCACCGCCCACCGCTCTGGCTCTGGGTGACACCGAGCACCGCGTGATTGCAAAGGCTCGTTGCCCAACCCTCAGAGGTCAGTTCTGAGCTGAAATCTGAAGCAACGGAGGGACAGTCACCTGCGTCGACCCTTTCAGGGGATTGTAAGAGCTTGTCATTGCACTGAGTGGTAAGGAGCAAATGGCATTCTGTGACAGCAAACCTTTGCAATTTGACCTTCAGAGTGAGTGTGCCTGTCAAACCTCTTGGAACAAGAGCTGAGAGGCAGATGCAAAGCCTGAGTCCACCCAGCAGCCCAGCTGCTCTGAGCTCAGAGCCCTCATGCTGGGAGGCACGGAGCCCCCTGAGGCTGCCATTTCTCACACACGCTGTGACCTCCCAGCCTGGCCTCAGCACCCAGAGCTGCCCCGGGGAAGGGCGTGGGCTCGCCCCGCTGTGACATGACTGTGGGGAGAGGTGGGGTTGGCAGCCGGCACTAGCAAGGGAAGGAGCAGCCTCGCTGTGGAGGAGGGCGCACGTCTGAGTCTCTGACCAGACGGACCTGCACATTCAGCTCCCAGACAAGACACCTGGCAGCTCCCTCGGGAATTCGGTGCGTCCAGAGTTTCCATTGGAAACCTGGTGAGGTTCTGAGCGCGCACAGCTTCCAGGTGCACAGGGTCCCACCAGCCAGTTCTTTCCCGTCACACCGTGGAGTGTGTCGGGAGTGAAAGAAAGATCACCTGTGTCCCTCTCCTGTGGTCACCTTAGGGGTGGTTCCCACGGGGCATCTCCAGGTCCCTAAAAAGGGCCACCAGAGTCTCAATGACTTTCCACTTCTACTCTGGGGGAGGGACAGAGCAAGGGACAGGGGCGGGCGGAGCAGAGGTGGTGGGGGCAGGGAACAGGGGGTCTCTGTGCTGCTGCACTGAAAGTGGGGACGGGAGGACGGAGAAGGTGTGGGTGTCTCCTAGGGGCTGGGGGACCTGTCCCAGGCAGCTGAGTGAGGCTTTCCAGCTGGTGGAGGTGGGTGTGGGATGGAGGGGAGGGGGGGCGGGTACTCAGGTGGTGCAGAGCCCTGGGTGCTCCTGAGGAGTGGTGGGGGCTGGGCAGGCCCTAGGAGAGCCAGGCTCACCCTCTGGGGGGTGGGGGGAAAGGGTCTTGGAGAACTTGTGGGCAGCATGGTGAAGGGCTTGGAAGGACAGGCTGGGGGCTGTGGTGACGTGGTAGAGAAAGGGGGAGGGTTTCCCAGCTTGCCCTTGTCCGAGGGCCCAGTGCTGGGTGCTGGGCACTGGGCACAGCCCTGCTGTCCGCAGAGCGGGGTGGCCGTGGGTGGTTCCTGGGCCTCCGGGCCTGGCCTCCTTCAGGTGCTGGTGGTTCCGGGAGGCCTGGCTTGGATCAGGCGTGGGCCTCCAGCTGGAATAGAGCTCATGGACACCATCGCTTTCAGGGAGCGATCATTCCCCAAAACTCGAGTTTCTGGCCCATTCTGAGTAACAGGCAGTGTGTTGAACCTCGTGCCATTGGCAGTTCTGACATCCTGCCTCTGGCCCCACGCTGCCCCCCCTCTCCAGCACTTTTTCTTCCACACCTGCCTGTCCCCTGTTCTCAGGACTCACGAGGCAGGGTAGCCAGCCGGACACTCTGAGCGACTCTGACCACACGAGGCCGGTGCCCCGACAGACGGGCAGGGACCTCTGTCAGCAGCCTGGCTGAGGGGCCTTGCTACTCTATTTCAATAGCTGTGAGCTTCAGCATGTGCGTGGCTACAACGAAGTCCCTGTCGCTACGGCCTGTCGCTGTAACAGGAAGCCTGAGGCACCGGGACCCGGCTGCTGGCCTGCAGGCCGTCAGCAGGCCTGAAACGCAGGCTCCACGGGACGGACGCGCCTCTGGAACCCACGTGTGACACAGTGTCCCAGGAAAACGAGTGGCGGCGAGGCAGCATCACACGCCCCTGTCGTCTCCTGTCAGTCAATGCAGTGTTTTCAACAATCGCATGTGCTAACAGCCGGCACCAGGTGACCGTGGGCATGTGTCAGTGTGGCCTGGGCCGGGTGCGGTCTCCCCTGCTCTTGCCTCGCGTTCTTCACTGTGGAATGGAGACGGTGACAGGCCTGCTGGATAAGGTTGTTTGAGATTCAGCGAGCTGCCTGCTGGACAGCGCCTGCCTCCTCAGGGGTGCCCAGTAACTCCAGGTGGATGGAGATGCTCCCTCTGCAGGGACGGGGAGAGAAACACCCGTCAGCTGGGGGGCTCTCTGGAGAGACTTCGGGGCCCTGCGAGCACAGGGTGGGTCTTGATGGTGGATGAAGGAAAAGGCAGCGAGAAAGGCAGGAGGGACAGAAGCGAGAAGGGCCACCGTGACAAGCAACACATCACGACCACATCCTGTGACATCATCGAGAAGGGGCTGCAGAAGGTGAGGTACTGGGACTTCTCAAAGCTCAAAGGCGCCCAGAGAGCAGAGAGGGGGTGCAGGCTTCTCCTCATGCCGCCCCTCGCCTCTCTGATAACCTGAGCGGTGAGCTGAGGGCTTTTCCTGGGGTGGTGTCTCTCGACGCTGAAGAATGAGCTCTGAGAGCCAGAAGATTTAAGCAAAAGTGTGGAAAGTTTCCTACAAGCAGATTCGGACTCGCCACACGGGGAGGGTGCCCTGTAATGCGCGGCCTGTGAGGCCTGTGGTCTAGGGACAGATATTTGCTACAAGTCTGCTCTATATCTATCCCTGTCATCACCTGATCGATTTCCTCAATTGTTCTTACCCAGCCATGGGCCTGAACTCTCCCTGTGTCTATGTGCCCTTTCCCTGTTCCTGTGCGGGACTCTCCCTGTGTCTATGTGTCCCTTCTCTGTTCCTGTGCGGGACTCTCCCTGTGTCTATGTGTCCTTTCCCTGTTCCTGTGCGGGACTCTCCCTGTGTCTATGTGCCCTTTCCCTGTTCCTGTGCGGGACTCTCCCTGTGTCTATGTGCCCTTTCCCTGTTCCTGTGCGGGACTCTCCCTGTGTCTATGTGTCCTTTCCCTGTTCCTGTGCGGGACTCTCCCTGTGTCTATGTGTCCTGTCTCTGTTCCTGTGCGGGACTCTCCCTGTGTCTATGTGTCCTGTCTCTGTTCCTGTGCGGGACTCTCCCTGTGTCTATGTGTCCTGTCTCTGTTCCTGTGCGGGACTCTCCCTGTGTCTATGTGCCCTTTCTCTGTTCCTGTGCAGGACTCTCCTTGTGTCTATGTGTCCTTTCCCTGTTCCTGTGCGGGACTCTCCCTGTGTCTATGTGCCCTTTCTCTGTTCCTGTGCGGGACTCTCCCTGTGTCTATGCGCCCTTTCTCTGTTCCTGTGCGGGACTCTCCTTGTGTCTATGTGTCCTTTCCCTGTTCCTGTGCGGGACTCTCCCTGTGTCTATGTGTCCTTTCCCTGTTCCTGTGCGGGACTCTCCCTGTGTCTATGTGTCCTTTCTCTGTTCCTGTGCGGGACTCTCCCTGTGTCTATGTGTCCTTTCTCTGTTCCTGTGCGGGACTCTCCTTGTGTCTATGTGTCCTTTCTCTGTTCCTGTGCGGGACTCTCCCTGTGTCTATGTGTCCTGTCTCTGTTCCTGTGCGGGACTCTCCTTGTGTCTATGTGTCCTTTCTCTGTTCCTGTGCGGGACTCTCCTTGTGTCTATGTGTCCTTTCTCTGTTCCTGTGCGGGACTCTCCCTGTGTCTATGCGCCCTTTCTCTGTTCCTGTGCGGGACTCTCCTTGTGTCTATGTGTCCTTTCTCTGTTCCTGTGCGGGACTCTCCCTGTGTCTATGCGCCCTTTCTCTGTTCCTGTGCGGGACTCTCCTTGTGTCTATGTGTCCTGTCTCTGTTCCTGTGCGGGACTCTCCCTGTGTCTATGTGTCCTTTCCCTGTTCCTGTGCAGGACTCTCCCTGTTCCTATGTATTCCTACACCTTGTTGCTGCAGGCCCTCCCTTGGTTTCCATGCCTCTGGCTTTGAGTCCAGAACATTTGATTATTTCTGCTTGGTTGGGTCCTGTGGTTGGGCTGCTCAAACTGACGTGTCTGCCCTGCCTGTGTGCCACCTGGCTTTGTTTCCCACTGGACCCTGCCCTGTCTGCCTGCGTGTCCAGCTAACCTCTCATCTCCACGAGCAGGGCCTGCCTGCGGTCTCCGGGCTCAGTATCCCTGAGACGCCACCCTTAATGGCAAAGAGGAAACCTCAGGGTTTTTGGCACCAGATGACTTTCTGACGCTGCCAGGCAAGCAGCACGGAGGGAGAGAAGCCAGCCCCACTGTGCGCCCCGGCGAGCCCGGCAGAGACCAAAGAACACGGACATGGCCCGTGTGTCCTAAAGCCCTGCAGCTCCCGGGGCTCCCGCAGCTCCCGGGGCACCCACAGCTCCCGGGGCTCCCGCAGCTCCCGGGGCTCCCGCAGCTCCCGGGGCTCCCCCAGCTCCCGGGGCACCCACAGCTCCCGGGGCTCCCGCAGCTCCCGGGGCTCCCCCAGCTCCCGGGGCACCCACAGCTCCCGGGGCTCCCGCAGCTCCCGGTGCACCCACAGCTCCCGGGGCTCCCGCAGCTCCCGGGGCTCCCCCAGCTCCCGGGGCACCCACAGCTCCCGGGGCACCCACAGCTCCCGGGGCTCCCGCAGCTCCCGGGGCTCCCCCAGCTCCCGGGGCACCCACAGCTCCCGGGGCACCCGCAGCTCCCGGGGCTCCCACAGCTCCTGGGGCTCCCGCAGCTCCCGGGGCACCCACAGCTCCCGGGGCTCCCCCAGCTCCCGGGGCTCCCCCAGCTCCCGGGGCACCCACAGCTCCCACCACAGGGGTCGCGGCCCTCGGCCAAGGTGCTTTCCCCGGTGCCTGTTCCCTAGGCTGGGCTGAGAGGAAGGAGATCCGTGGCTTTCAGAAACGAATGCTCCAGCCTCCATGTTAACTTCACTGTCCAGGCGGCAAGAAGAGAGCTCAGGACCCGTCCGCCGAGATATTTTGCAAGCTCGCAAGGGAATGTATTCAGCGCGTTCAGAGGTGATTTCTTTAAAACATTGGTTAGGTCGAAGGGCCTGGGTTAATTATAACAAGGCGGTCAGCGAATTTTATTTTCTGTGGCAAATGTTGTTCATGATGCTGAGAGAACGGGCATGATTTCCTGTAACAAACATCCTCACACGTACAACTGCCTACGACAAACGTTTAAGGGAAGCCTGGGTGTCCTGGGTGGAAGGCGACAGGCAGGTCACCAGGACACGCCTCGGAGTGGAGGCGCAGGAGGCGCAGGCTGCATGCTGTAGAGCACGCGTGGTGTGAATCGACACGGAGCGTGTTAGCGTGGGCCTGAGAGGGAACGCCCCCTTGGGGAAGCCATGGCTTTTTCTGCCGCAGGACCGTGAACGCGGCAGGGATGCGCGGCAAACGGACGCTCCCAGTGTAACGCGGCGATCGCGTCCCATCAGGCTTTTCCGCGCACACGAACCAGTGAGAGAAGAGAGCCCTGGCCCGTGCGGTGGGAGCCTCGGCCGGTGCACTGAGGGGTCATGGGTCCGATTCCTGCCAAGGGCTTGTACCTGGGTTGCAGGTTCGATCAGGCCCCAGTGGGGGTGTGTGCGGGAGGCAGCCAATCGATGTGTCTCTCCCTCCCCCCTCCCTCCCTCCCACTGTCTCTAAAAGTCAATGGGGATATATCTGCAGGTGAGGATGAGCAACCACGGCAACAGCGAAGAGCAAACGAACACAAATGAAGCAGGAGAAAGGGGACAATAATACAGAAATTAATGAGTAGAAGGCAGATAAACAATAGAGGAAATCAATGATGGGGAAGTCAGTTCTCAGGGATCAGCTCCCTTGGCAAGTCTCCTTAGCAGCGCTGGTTGGGAAATAAAGACGAGGCCTGACTACAGCACGGGGCTGAGCGAGGACTCCCGGCGGGGTCAGCAGCATCCAGAGGGTCCGAGGACATTAGGAACAGCTTATGTCCTAAACGCCTCAACTTTGATAAAACGGGCAAATTCCTGGCAAGATGATCAGAACACACTCAGGGAGGAAGAGGCAGTGAATGTCCCTGCATCAATTAAAAACAAATTGCATTTGTAATTACAGACCTTCACGTGAAGAAAGCTGTGTCGCCTTATTGGTGAATTCTACCCGCATCTAAGGAAGACACAGCACCACTTCAGCACTGCGTGGTGCCCACAGCCAAGGCAGACAACACAGGAGGCACCGACCACTAGCCGTCATGAACCTGGATGCACGTAATCTAACAGGAGTCAGCAATCTGAATGAAAAATGTATCTACACTCAGAGTTCTTCGTGGTCAGGGATTCACCCCAGGGCCGTGCGGTGGATTTGACATTCAGAACCCAGGGTAGCCCGACCGGCGGCTCAGGTGGTGGGCATCGCCTGATACTCCACGGCTGAGGGTCTGACCCCGGCCAGGGCCATGTAAGAATCGGCCAATGAATGTATCAATAAGTGGACCAGCAGATCAGTGTCTCTTTCTCTCTCAAATCAATTAAAAAAAGAAAGAAAAGAAAATCCACCCCCACCATGAGGCTGTGTGACCTTGATCAGGCCCTCCCGCTAGGAGAGCATTCGAGTGCCTTTTGTAGGTTAAAGTCAGTGACGTCGGACATGCTGGGAACTTCCTGTGAGAGTCTCATTACAGGGGGTGGTGGTGTGTGTCTTGTCTATTTTGCGGGTTGTGGAGTGGCCACCCGATTCCCTGCACGAGGGGCCTGCTGCCCCAGATGCCAGGAGGGCTGTCAGCACTTGTCTCAACTGCAGACTCACTCCTTTTCTTGGCAGCCCCTGCAGTGATGCAGGGACACAGAGGCCTGGCTATATGCACCCTGCAGGCACCCCTGCAGGCACACCTGAGGGCACCCCTGTGGGCATCCCTGAAGGCACCTCTGCAGGCACCCCTGAAGGCACCTCTGTGGGCAGCTCTGTGGGCACCCCTGCAGGCACCCCTGAAGGCACCTCTGTGGGCACCCCTGGAGGCACCTCTGTGGGCACCCCTGCGGGCATCCCTGAAGGTACCTCTGTGGGCACCCCTGCAGGCATCCCTGAAGGCACCTCTGTGGGCACCTGCCGGGGTCCAACCCCAGCAGGTCCAGGGGTCCCCAAAGGTGTGGACGGAGTCGGCGAAGAAGGAATGACACAGAGACAGCGTTCAGTTGATCAGCAGCCTAGCCAGGATCTCTAGCCAGGATCTCCAGCCAAGTTCTGGTCTGGATCTCCAGAGAGGTTCTACTTAGGATCTCCAGCCAGGTTCTGTGTCCATGTTCTCTTGCTAGGTTCTCCAGGCAGGTTCTGTAGCCATGTTCCCTCGCTAGGTTCTGTCCAGGTTCTCCAGCCAGGTTCAGTCACCTAGTTCTTGTCAGGTTCTCTTGCCAATTTCTGTAGTCAGGTTCAGTCCAGGATCCTTTGCCATGTTCTCTCCAGCGAAGTTCTTCTGTCTGTAGGTTCTGTGTAGGTTCTGTCTTCTTAGTTCTGTCTCCTGCTGTCTTGTTACATCTGTATTTATACCAGTTGATTCAATCCTATCAATCTCTATTCCAAAGGTTAGGGCGTTTCTTATCTCCATTCCAGGGAGTAAAGATTATGTAGCTTAAGCATGATTGTTCATAGTTAAAGTGATTAATTACCCGCCTGGCACTTAGTTGAGGGGTTTTATTCCCTCCCTAACTTCAGGGGAAAATCCCTACCTGGGGAAACAATCTTTCTCAGAGAGGAGACCTTGGTTAAAACACATAGTGCCAAGAAGGTGAGCAAACATTTTAAGAACAGTATGCCATATATGCCAGGTCCTTTGAAACAGCAAGGATGGACCGGCTCCCGGCAGGCACCTCTGTGGGCACCCCTGTGGGCACCCCTGTGGGCACCTCTGTGGACACTGTACTCCAGGCTCCTGTGGGGACCTTAGAGGCTTTGTGGAGCCTGAAGATGCTCCAATGACCACACCTTTGCCCTTGCCATGTCCCTCCCTCCACAGGTGTCCATGCCAGCTGCTCCCTCCAGCTCCTCCCCTGCAGCCCCTAGCTTCCAGCTCTGCACCCTTCACCTCCCAGCTCAAGGTCATCAGTCAGTAAGCCTACAGCAAATCACACACATACCATCTCTCACACACACCTATATACACATACACCATGTCATACACACACACACAACCTACACACACTACCTATACACACACACCATCTCTCACAAACACAAACATGCTCACACACACACCATCTCTCACAAATATACACATGCTCATACACACACCATCTCTCACAAACACACACATGCTCACACACACACCATCTCTCACACACACCTATATACACAAACACCATGTCATACACACACACACACAACCTACACACACTACCTATACACACACCCCATCTACATACACACCATCTCACACACACACACACACACACACCATGTCATGCATACGCACCACATACATACACACACATTCACACACCACCTACACACATAAGCCATGCCACACACACACACACACAGCATCTCATACACATATATCGTGTCACATACAGACCACATACACATATACAAACTCCCACACACAAATGCACATCTCCCTCTGGCGTTGCAGATATGCGTGTGGGGGGTTGTGTGTGTGTACCCTGATTTTAATGCTTTTCATTGTGTTTACGTCTTTTGTTAAAAGGCACCTCAAAAACTTTTTGGGTGTGGGTCTCACACATGGACACCCTGACACCCGACTGGCCCAAGGATGCCGTTCAGTATTCACCCTGTCTGACGGCTCGTCCCAGCTGCTCCCTTTAACTCCTCCCATTTTTCTCAAGGTTTCATCCGAATAAAGGCTTCCTCCTTCTGCGGCCGAGTGACCGTGCCAACCGAGTGACCATGCCAACCGAATGACCGTGCCAACCGAGTGACCATGCCAACTTAGCGACCGTCCCAACTGAGTGACCGGCCCACCTCTGGAAACAAGGGCACTTGCTCTGCGGCCCCACATGACCAACAGACACATGTAGCTCTGTGATAGCTTTGCCTCCTTGTCCTCCTCCTTCTTTAATCCTCATCCGAGGGTATGTTTATTGATTTAGAGAGAGATGAGGAAGGCAGAGAGAGAGAGAGAGAGAGAGAGAGAGAGAGAGAGAGAGAGAGAGAAACATTAATCAGTTGCCTCTTTATTCATTTATTCATTTATTTTTTTAGTTTTATTGCTTAAAGTATTACAAAGGGTATTACATATGTCTCCTTTTTCCCCCGCCCTTGACAATCCCCTGGCCTCCCCACCCCCAGTGTCTTATGTCCACTGGTTATGCTTATATGCATGCATACAAGTCCTTCGGTTGATCTCTTACCCCCCTCCCTCCTGCCCTCCAACCCTCTCTGGCCTTCCCGCTGCAGTTTGACAATCTGTTTGAGGCTGCTCTGCCTCTGTATCTATTTTTGTTCATAAGTTTATAATGGTCTCTATTATCCATGAATGAGTGAGATCATGTGGTATTTTTCCTTCATTGACTGGCTTATTTCACTTAGCATAATGCTCTCCAGTTCCATCCATGCTGTTGCAAATGGTAAGAGTCCCTTCTTTTTTACTGCAGCATAGTATTCCATTGTGTAGATATACCACAGTTTTCTAATCCATTCATCTACTGATAGGCACTTAGGCTGTTTCCAGATCTTAGCTATGGTGAATTGTGCTGCTATGAACATAGGGGTGCATATATCCTTTCTGACTGGTGTTTCTGGTTTCTTGGGATATATTCCTAGACGTGGGATCACAGGGTCAAATGGGAGTTCCATTTTTAGTTTTTTGAGGAAACTACATACTGTCTTCCATAGTGGCTGCACCAGTCTGCATTCCCACCAGCAGTGCACGAGTGTTCCTTTTTCTCCACATCCTCTCCAGCACTTGTCGTTTGTTGATTTGTTGATGATAGCCAGTCTGACAGGTGTGAGATGGTACCTCATTGTTGTTTTGATTTGCATCTCTCGGATGATTAGTGACTTTGAGCATGTTTTCATATGTCTCTTGGCTTTCTGAATGTCCTCTTTTGAAAGGTGTCTATTTAGATCCTTTGCCCATTTTTTGATTGGATTGTTTATCTTCCTTTTGTTAAGTTGTATGAGTTCCCTATAAATTTTGGAGATTAGGCCCTTATCAGATATAACATTGGCAAATATGTTCTCCCATGCAGTGGGCTTTCTCGTTGTTTTGTTGATGGTTTCTTTTGCTGTGCAGAAGCTTTTTATTTTGATGTAGTCCCATTTGTTCATTTTCTCTTTAGTTTCAAGTGCCCTAGGAGCTGTATCGGTGAAGAAATTGCTTCGGCATATGTCTGAGATTTTGTTGCCTTTGGATTCTTCTAGAATTTTTATGGTTTCCTCAGTTGCCTCTTGTACATGCTCCAACCAGACCGGGGATAGAACCTGTAACCTGGGTGTGTGCCTTGACCTGGAATTGAACCCACAGTCTTTTGGTTTACGGGATGACACCCCAACAGCTGAGTCACCCGACCAGGGCTAGCTTTGGCTTCTTGAGCCAGTAACAGACTTTGCTACTGTTTCTGACTTTCCCGGAGTGCGTGCATGTCTGAGCTAGGTTGTGAGCTCCTTCGGGGCATGGTCGCGTGGACAGAGGTGTGTGTACATAGAGTTGAGACTCTATTCAGGCCAATGGGGTGGAGCCAGAGGAATGTGTGCCAAGTTCTAGATCCATACACACAGTGGTATCATCTCTGAGTGCACAGAGCGCTGTGAGCTTACCGAGCTGCCGTCTGTTCATGCACATGCAAGGCTCTGTTAGTGAGCGACGGGGCATCAGTGATGATTGTGTGTGACTTCGGCCTGTGCTGTATTAACCGGTCCTTCTATGCACGCAGAGATGGTTTGTTCCATACATTAGGTTACCCATGCCTCCTGCAAGCTTATACTTTTCTTAGCAAACTTATTTCCTTTACATTTATTTATACCCTCCTTACAACTTTCAGAAAACTCAGCGCTGTTTTATATCTATAATAATAAAAGCGTAATATGCTAATTAGACTGGACAGCCAAACAACCTTCCGGACGTCCTTCGGGATGAAGCTGCAGCGGCGGGGGCCGAGGCAGAGGCGGTTAGGGATGATCAGATGGGCAGGTGAGCAGTTAGGGGCTACCAGACAGGCAGGCAGAGTGGTTAGGGGTGATCAGGCAGGCAGAGTGGTTCAGGTGATCAGGCAGGCAAGCAGAGTGGTTAGGGGCGATCAGGGAGGCAGGCAGAGTGGTTAGGGGTGATCAGGCAGGCAGGTGAGCAATTAGGGGTGATCAGGCAGGCAGAGTGGTTAGGGACATCAGGCAGGCAGGCAGAACCAGTGGTCCCGGATTGTGAGAGGGTGCAGGCTGGGCTGAGGGACCCCGCCCTCCCTGCAGATTTCGTGCATGGGTCCTCTAGTTTAATTCTAACATCAATGTTAGCATTTTGCAGCCCAGACTAAGGCTGGTGGACACAGGTTCTGCTGAGAGGCCGAGAAGTGGCTGCCTGAATGCCCGGCTACTGCTCTGGTAACAGGAGCCCCGGGTGGGGTCAGGCACCTTGCCCCAGAGCCATTCCTCCTTCCTACGCTGAGGACTGCTCGGCTGCCTTCTGGGTCCCGGAGTTCAAGTGGAAATGGATCCAAAGGGACCTCACAGGAGCCCGAACTCTGTGGCGCGTCCCAGATGGCACAGACCTGGATCAAGGCTGACCACAGGGCCTGTCCTGCCGGGGCTGCCTCATTGTAGCCCTGGCTACCAGGGAAAACAGCACCAGTGGTCTTTTAAAAAAATATTTTTATTGATTTCAGAGAGGAAGGGAGAGGGAGAAAGAGCTAGAAAAATCAAAGATGAGAGATAATCATTGACCAGCTGTCTCCTGCATGCCCCCTACTGGGGGTCAAGCTCTCAACCTGGACATGTGCCCTTGACTGGAATTGAACCTGGGACCCTGCAGTCCGCAGGCTGACGCTCTATCCACTGAGCCAAACCGGCCAGGGCACACAGCAGTGGTCTTAATGAAATCCCTCCACCTCGCTCTCCCAGGCTAGCCCCGCCTGCTGGAGGGGAGTGCGGGCTGGGGACCAAATGCAGGGCAGTAATAGGCAGTAATGGGCAGTAATGGGCGCCTGCGCCGAAGCAGGGCGGCCGGGGCAGAACCTGACAAAGTAACGCACCGGCCAAGTTATTCCCAAACCGCCTCCCGAGCAGGCGCTGCGGCTGAAATAGAAGCGATTGAACAATAAAGGCGATTGGCAGCTCTGCAGGCTCCGCGTGCCGATCCCAGCCCCGCAGCTACATTGCGTCCTCTCTGGCTTGTCGGCTTCCGTTTTACCGATAATTAAAGGTCACCCAGGGAGTGCGCCCTGGACTACAGAGAGCTCTTGGACTCTGGCCGGTTCTGGAAGCAGTGGCTTTGCTGAAGGAAAGCGAGGGCCTCCCCGCTGACCTCTGGTTGTAAGCCGTGCTGTCGAAAGCGCACGTTGCTGCTTTATTTAGAATCCCCAACCCCGTGACCTAACAAGACAGACATGTGCCCAGACGGCTCCCTGTGGCCCGAGGCCGACTTCGCTGGTGACAAGGCCACACGCGGAGTGTGTCTTTGGTTAATGTTGTCAGCGATCATATCGGAGTGGCGAGTGCAGTAACGTTGGCTGTCATCCGTGTGAGGCATCGCTCCGCAGATCTGGGCTGAGATGGTGCTGCCCTCAGTTTTGTAAGATCGGAGATGGCGCCTTGATGAATTCCAATGCCGCTTGGCTTAAATGCAAATTTTAAAATAAATAATTGCTTTGCTGTGGGCCACAGTCGAGCAGGCTGAGAATATCTTTCTATTAAGAACACGGATAGGGTGAATGTCTGAAAGGAAAAACTTGACATGTTATCAATTATTTCATGGAGGAGAATTAACAGAAAAAAATGCTTATTATAGCCATTTCCTTGTCTCCAATAACCACTAGGAGGCCACTGTTCACCGGACCCGCACAGCCTCATGACCTCTCGTATGGATGGTGTAACAGGTCCTCATGTTTAATACGGCTTCTTTGGCAAACAGGGCTCCTAGGCCGGGGCGTATTCACCGACACAAAGACCTTACCTCATGGGGTGTGTGCTAAGCGTGCGTCTTCTCCCCTACACTGCACCGTCTTCCAGGACTTAATCTCTATTTTCCTAAAGTGTGTTTAACTGACAGACTGCCTTTGAACACAGCCCCGGGCAAGGCCCTTGCTCTGGAGGTTGGGGACATGCCACCCCCACCCCAAGGAGGCACTGGAAGTGCCGGAGAAGACCAGCACCCGCTCTGTGTCTCCCTCAGGTTTTCGTTGCACCAGCTCCTGGCCCTGCCTCATCTCTGCAGCCTCCCGCCTGCTTCGACCCCTGCAGCCCTGTCTCACCTGCCCTGGCCGCGTGCAGGACTGAGGGGTATCATACCGCAGAGACCCCCGAGCACACACCTCACGCCAGGCCTGGCCTCTGAGGCCGGTACAGCGATGGCGAATGGCAGGTGAAGGGTCACCTGTGCCCTGCCTTCCTGCCCTGGGGACCCTCTCACAGCTTCATGCACGAAGCACTCATGTCTGTGCAGAGGGGAGAGGGAATCTGGGACTCCGGAGGTGCCGTTAGCCAATGGGAAGTGGCGGTGCAGACTCTGGCTCGTTTGAGTTTCTCCCCAGAAAGTTCCAGCAGGATGGAGCACCAGCCCCGGTGGCGCTGGTCGACATGGTAACACTCCCTGGTGTGGGCGGTTCTTCCTTCTCCTGGTCCTTCACTCCTGCGCCCGACTGCTTCCTGACTTAACTACCAGCGTGCAAGTTTTCATCCCAGCCAGGACTCGGGAAAGCAGAGTGGGCCCTGGCGCTGTGGCCCAGTGGCTGGAGCCCTGGTCCACACACTGAAGGGTCCTGGGCTTGATTCCCGATCAAGGCACATACCTGGGTTGCAGGGTTGTTCTCTGCCCCTGGCTGGAGCATGTGTGGGAGGCAACCAGTTGATGTGTCTCTCTCACATCAATGTTTCTCTCTCTCCCCCTCCCTCCCTTCCACTCTCTGAAAATAAATGGAAAAATATCCTCGGGTGAGGACAACAACAACAAAGCAGAGGCTGGGTTATTAACTTCTTTACAATTGTCTTAAGTTTTACGTATGTCTCCTTTCTCCCCATTGACCCCCCCACCCCCAGCCATTCCCACCCCCGAGGGCCAGCCCCCACCGCCCGTGTCTTGCCGTGTTGACCAATTCCCCGTGGGCCAAATTGCTTTCAGACAATTGTTTTCTGGCCAAAATAAGTGCTCCCGGAGGCTCACCTGTTTTGCCTTCCTGGCCTTTCATGCACACACACATGCACCCATGACCATGACACAGATGTATGCACCCACACGCACGCACATTCCTCCCATGTGCATGTATGCACAGCTGTGCACATAACATACTCCTGACAACTCCTCACACACACACACGTACACGTGCACCCACATCCATGCCCAAGTGTGCGCATGTGTGCGTGCACACACACACACACACACACACACACTCACGCTTTGGTCTGCTGCCTCCTGACTTACTCCCTCCTTGACCACAATGTGCTCAGACTGTCCTGAGCATCTGATCCCTCTGATGTGGTTCGACCGTCCTGAGCTGCCCCGGAGCCCTGTCAAGTGTCTGGCACTACAAGGACCTTCCCTTCTTCCCGCTGCCGCAAGGCCTGGAGTCTGGCAGCGAGAGGAGGGGCAGATCTGCACTGGGCAAGCCAGGGGGCGCTCTGGGCGGGGCCGGACTGCTTGGCACACCACACATGGCACTGTCGCAGGTGTGTGGCATGTGCAAGTGTGTGTGGTGTGTGTGGGTGTGTATGGGTCTGGGCAGACGTGTGTGTGGCATGTGCAAGTGTGTGTGTGTTTTTTTTTGTGTGTGTATGGGCCTGTACAGATGTGTGTGGCATGTGCGAGCATATGCAGTGTGTGTGTGTATGGGCTTGTGCAGTTGTGTGTGGCATGTGCGAGCCTGTGCAGTGTGTGTGGGTGTGTATGGGCCTGGGCAGATGTGTGTGTGGCATGTGTGAGCATGTGCAGTGTGTGTGGGTGTGTATGGGCTTGTGCAGTTGTGTGTGGCATGTGCGAGCATGTGCAGTGTGTGTGGGTGTGTATGGGCCTGGGCAGATGTGTGTGTGGCATGTGCGAGCATGTGCAGTGTGTGTGGGTGTGTATGGGCCTGGGCAGATGTGTGTGTGTGGCATGTGCCAGCATGTGCAGTGTGTGTGGGTGTGTATGGGCCTGGGCAGATGTGTGTGTGTGGCATGTGCCAGCATGTGCAGTGTGTGTGGGTGTGTATGGGCCTGGGCAGATGTGTGTGTGTGGCATGTGCCAGCATGTGCAGTGTGTGTGGGTGTGTATGGGCCTGGGCAGATGTGTGTGTGGCATGTGCGAGCATGTGCAGTGTGTGTGGGTGTGTATGGGCCAGGGCAGATGTGTGTGTGGCATGTGCGAGCATGTGCAGTGTGTGTGGGTGTGTATGGGCCTGGGCAGATGTGTGTGTGGCATGTGCGAGCATGTGCAGTGTGTGTGGGTGTGTATGGGCCTGGGCAGATGTGTGTGTGGCATGTGCGAGCATGTGCAGTGTGTGTGGGTGTGTATGGGCCTGGGCAGATGTGTGTGTGGCATGTGCGAGCATGTGCAGTGTGTGTGGGTGTGTATGGGCCTGGGCAGATGTGTGTGTGGCATGTGCGAGCATGTGCAGTGTGTGTGGGTGTGTATGGGCCTGGGCAGATGTGTGTGTGGCATGTGCGAGCATGTGCAGTGTGTGTGGGTGTGTATGGGCCTGGGCAGATGTGTGTGTGGCATGTGCGAGCATGTGCAGTGTGTGTGGGTGTGTATGGGCTTGTGCAGTTGTGTGTGGCATGTGCGAGCATGTGCAGTGTGTGTGGGTGTGTATGGGCCTGGGCAGATGTGTGTGTGGCATGTGCCAGCATGTGCAGTGTGTGTGGGTGTGTATGGGCCTGGGCAGATGTGTGTGTGGCATGTGCCAGCATGTGCAGTGTGTGTGGGTGTGTATGGGCCTGGGCAGATGTGTGTGTGGCATGTGCCAGCATGTGCAGTGTGTGTGGGTGTGTATGGGCCTGGGCAGATGTGTGTGTGGCATGTGTGAGCATGTGCAGTGTGTGTGGGTGTGGAGGCAAGCACGACAGGAACTGAGTGCAAGTGGGTGCATGTGGGCAGGGTTCCGGTCCGGTTCCGGTCCGGCGGGACTTGGGGTGCTGGAAGGTCAGGTGAAGGAGGTGGGGCAGAGCATTGTGGCTGGGGCGGGGCATACCCTGCACAAAAGCAGAGGAGTATTTATGGGATGATGGGAAGTGAGGAAACAGCGTAAATTCAGAGCAGAGAGAGCATGTGGGTGGACACGGCAGTGGGAGGAGCCGGAGGGAAGGGCCCCGTCTCCTCGGCACCTGCCCGAGCCCTGACACCTGGGTCCCAGCCTCTCCCTCTCTCTCTCCCTGCGACAGCGCCCAGGCCGCGGAGAGGCGGCGAGGAGAGACCCGGGAAGAAAAACGGTCGACTCTGCAGCCCTTTCTGGTCAGGAGCTGTGCTGGCAAAGGTGAGAGGAGCAAGTGAAGGACGCCCCGCGGAGACGTGCGGAGACGGCACACATTTGGGCTAATGCGACCCGCTCTCCCTCGCAGGCTCCGGCCACGCGTTCCGGGGTGGGGGCTGCGGCAAGTCCGTCTGGTCTGGGAAAGCCTGGGAGAGGGGTCGGAGGTGACCAGACGGGCAGCTTTGGACAGAACCCTTCCTGCTTGTTGGCCCCTGACTTTCCTTTCACAGAGTATCTACTTAGAAATGTGTCAGTTCTTCCTCTGCCCGTTGAGATGTAAATTGAAATGTAAATCTTTTCAAAGCCTGTTGCTGGTTTCTAAGCCAGGACTGTCTTTCTCAAGGGCCTGGAGCCATCTCTTTGAAATGTAACATGGGAGGGACAGGGGTGGGGGCAGCACCCCATCTTGATTTCCCAGGGGGTGGGGGCCTGCCTTCTGAGGGCATCTGGCTCCAGGTAAGGACTGCCTCCTGTCCTGAAGATAGAGACCACTTTTCTTTTGGGAAAAGGTAATTGGCAAACAGATGGGCTATCTCCCCCAACCTCTTTGCTGCATCTCTTAACACCCTCCTGCCCTCCTCTGGCTGGTGGGGCACAGTTTATTGAAGCACCATCCCATGTACCGAAAGGTCACTGGTTCGATTCCCGATCAGGACACATAACTGGGTTGTGGGCTTGATCCCCGATCAGGGTGCGTGAGGAAGGCAGCCAATCGATGTTTCTCTCTCAGATTGATGTTACTTTCTCTCTCCCTCTTCCTTCCTCTCTCTCTCTAAAAATATTTGCAGTAGTTTTGAATAAGTCTTCTTTGTCTGTTTAACTTTGTGCAATTTTTAAAAATATATTTTTATTGACTTCAGAGAGGAAGGGAGAGGGAGAGAGAGATAGAAACATCATTGATGAGAGAGAATCATTGATTGGCTGCCTCCTGCACGCCCCCTACTGGGGATGGAGCCTGCAACCCAGGCATGTGCCCTGACCAAGAATCGAACTGGTGACCTCCTGGCACTGAGCCACCGGCCAGGCCACTTTGTGCCATTTTTGTCTGGACAGAGAGGTGGGCCACACCTGAGGAAAGACAGATCACTTCCATTTGGGACGTGGAGACACAAAGAGTGAGTCCTACGTTCCCAATACTTTTGTGCTCATGTTCTACGCATCGGGCGGTGAAAATGGGTAGGTGGTTGTATTATGGCTCCTGTCCGGGAGGTGGCAGCAGCCACAGGACCTGAGGCTGTTCCTGTTAAACTTAATCCGCAAAGGACAGTGGCCACTAGAGGGCACCAAGCCCTAGGGGGGATGAAGACCCAGTGAGCTCCTGTGGCTGTGCCTCCATCAGGTTTGTGCCGGGGCGTGGGCTCCCCGGACATCTCATCGCCCCAGCACTTCGTGCCCTTTTTGTCATGGGATCTGCTCGTTGGTGCTGAATTGAGCCCTGCCTCCCCCTGTGTCCTGGGTGAGGAAGCTGTCAGAGCGAAGCGTGGCGGGAGCCTGGTTGCTGACCCTGACCGCCAACCACGGGGCGGTGCGGGGGTGGTGTGGGGTGTGGGGTTCGGGGTGGGGGTGGGGCTCACTGAAGAACTCAGCATGGAGAGATTCCGCTTGATCCGGAACTGAAGTCAAAGAGACAACAGCAAAGGCACTGACCGAAGTGCCTCCAACAAAACCACTGCTTTTTCAAAATAAAGATTTTACTGACTTTTTAGAGCGAGGAAGGGAGAGAAGGAGAGAAACACCGATTCGCTGCCTCCCGCATGTGCCCTGTGGGTGTACAGGACGGCGTTCCAGCAACTGAGCCACACCGGCCGCGGCACTTTTGTTGGTGGGTTGGTTTCCATGGTCTTTTGTGGTGTCATATACACACAGCCTATTTAAGATAAACCTCTCCTCCCTCTGAGCAGCCTAGTAATTATATACCCTTTTGCTTTAAAAATATTTTTTATTGGGGCTTGAAATTACGCCTCGGTGTTTCCTTTTTCTTTCTGGTCCTCCCCGTCTGTCTCTGGTGCCATCGGGAGGCCTGCGAAGGAGTCATACAGGCGGGGTGTAGGATGGGGAGTGTCAGAGGGCTCCCCACGTGCATTGGAGACTGCGTGTTAGAAAATAATGTTTCTCTTATTTTTCTATATTTTTATTGATTTCAGAGAGGACGGGAGAGGGAGAGAGAGATAGAGACATCAATGATGAGAGGGGATCATTGACCAGCTGCCTGCTGCACGCCCCACACTGGGGATCGAGCCCACAATCCGGGCTGATCAGGAATTGAACCTGGAGCCCTTCAGTCCGCAGGCCGACTCTATCCACTGGGCCCAACCCGCTCGGGCAGAACAGCGTTTGTTAGTCTGCATCGTGTTCTAGGCGCTGCCGGGAGACAGTTCAGCCGACAAGCCCGGCAGAGACACCGAGAGAAAGTCAGCAAGATTCAGAAATCCTCAGGCGACTGAGAGCGGAGTCAGTGAGAGGAGGCAGTTCCCCAGGGTCCGGAGTGCCAGGCGGCAGTGCTGGGGTGGGAGCCTGTGCCTGTATAAGGGTTCGGGGCCACTGCGCTGACTGGTCTTCCCATTACTGTCACACCACTACTGCTACCCTGTACCACTAGTACTACTACCACGGTTACCACCACAACTACCACCACTAGTACTACTACCACGGTTACCGCCACAACTACACCACTAGTACTACTACCACGGTTACCGCCACAACTACACCACTAGTACTACTACCACAGTTACCGCCACAACTACCACCACTAGTACTACTACCACTGTTAGTGCCACAACTACCACCACTAGTACTACTACCACTGTTACTGCCACAACTACCACCACTAGTACTACTACCACGGTTACCGCCACAACTACCACCACTAGTACTACTACCACTGTTACTGCCACAACTACCACCACTAGTACTACTACCACGGTTACCGCCACAACTACCACCACTAGTACTACTACCACTGTTACCGCCACAACTACCACCACTACCACCACTAGTACTACTACCACTGTTACTGCCACAACTACCACCACTAGTACCACTAGTACTACTACCACTGTTACCGCCACAATTACCACCACTAGTACCACTAGTACTACTACGACTGTTACCGCCACAACTGCCACCACTAGTATTACTACCACGGTTACCACCACAACTACCACCACTAGTACTACTACCACTGTTAGCGCCACAACTACCACCACTAGTACTACTACGACTGTTACCGCCACAACTACCACCACTAGTACTACTACCACTGTTACCGCCACAACTACCACCACTAGTACTACTACCACTGTTAGCGCCACAACTACCACCACTAGTACTACTACCACTGTTACTGCCACAACTACCACCACTAGTACTACTACCACTGTTACTGCCACAACTACCACCACTAGTACTACTTACCACGGTTACCACCACAACTACCACCACTAGTACTACTACCACTGTTAGTGCCACAACTACCACCACTAGTACTACTACCACTGTTACTGCCATTACCACCACCACCACCACTTGTACCACTAGTATTACTACCACTGTTGCCACCACCACTAGTACCACTGGTATTACTACCACCGTTACAACTACCTCTACCACCACTAGTACCATGGGTATTACTACCGCTGTTATCACCACCACTAGTGCCACTGGTATTGCTACTGCCTTTACCACTACCACTACCACCACTAGTGTGACTAGTACAATTACCGCCATTACCACCACCATTACCACCACTAGTACCACTAGTATTACTACCGCCGTTACCACCACCACTAGTACCACTAGCATTACTACCACAGTTACTACCACTACTACTATCACTACTACTATAGCCACAACAACCACCACCAGTACCACTGCTCCGTGTGCTCCCCACGTCCCTGACCCTGGATCCTGCATCACTTTCCTGGGTGGACCGCCTGAGAGTTTCTGCATGTGGATCCCCAGAACCAGCAGGGCCTGACTTGCACGTGTGCTGGGAACCTCATTCCACCCAGTGCGTGCTGCCTACCTGGCGCCCGCCCTGTTCCCACTTTGTGTGCTTAGGGAAGAGACTGCTTTTCTGAAATAGATGAGAGCAGTTTCGCTCCGGTGCAGGTAGAGTCACAGCAGCAGAGCATTTGGAGTTGTTTTCTTGCAGGTTTTTGGTTTGTTTTCAGGGGAACGGTTTGAAGATAACAGGACAGTGTGGGGAAGTTTTGGGTTTGGCTGTAGCCGGGAGGGAACTAACGTACTCCTTTGAAATTGAAAATCAGATCCAACAATTACTTTTAGTTGGAGGCTCGCTTAAACCATGTAGACTTCTAGGCGATCAAACATTTTAAATGTTTTTTTCCTTTCTTGAATTTCTTTTGGGCATTTCCTGACTGGATTGAGGCACAAACAGAGGGAGGAGTGTTATTTCTAATGGGTTGGCCGGTGCCTGAAGATGGTACACCTTGTTTTCTTCTCCTGAGTCGTGAAAACACAATCCAGATGTGTTCTGTGCGGGGTAACTGGTCACACCAGGTGGCATCGTCACAGAAGTCATGAGGAGGAGCTGGACAGTGTGGGTTGAGAGCAGCACTATGGTAGGATAGCCTGGGAATGAGTCTTTGCTACTTATCAGCTGCGTGACCTTGCAAGTTATTCAATGTCTCGGTTTTCCTCATCTGTAAATTAAGGATGAACATGAGACTTAGCTCCTGGGGTTGTTTGGAAGATTAAAAATACCTCATTATGGATGTTTCTATCTATCACTCTCCCTTCCTCTCTATCCTATCTAATAAAAGAGAAACATGGTAATTAGCCATACCTCTGCTACCTTTCCCATTGGCTAATCAGGGCAATATGCAAATTAACTGCCAGCCAAGATGGCGGCCGGAAGCCAGGCAGCTTGAAGCTAACATGAGGCTTGCTTGCTTCAGTGACGGAGGAAGCCAACATTCCCCGCCTGCCGCTGCCGGCCTCTGAGCTTGCAGTTTGAAACATTGTTTCAAATATAGAAGCTAAACAAAACCCCAGAAACCTGCTTTCAGCCAGCCGGGATCTCAGAGCTGGAGTTGAAACAGTGTTTCGATTATAGAACCCAAACAAACCAGATACCTGCTTTCAGCAGCTGAGGCCTCAGAGCTGGAGCCAAGCCTCAGAGCTAAAGCTGGCCCAGAATAAAAAAAGAAAAAGAAAAAAAGGAGCGGTTGGGAACTTTAGTCACCCGCCAGCCTGAAAACAGCCCTCAGCCCCTCACCCAGACTGGCCAGGCACCCCAGTGGGGACCCCCACCTGAAGGGGGTGTGACCAGCTGCAAACAGCCATCAGCCCCTCACCCAGGCTGGCCAGGCACCCAAGTGGGACCCCCACCCTGATCCAGGACACCCTTCAGGGCAAACCAGCTGGCCCCCCCACCCGTGCACCAGGCCTCTATTCTATATAGTAAAAGGGTAATATGCCTCCCAGCACCAGGATCAGTGGAGCCACGAGGCCTCCCAGCACCGGGATCAGTGTGACAGGGGGCAGCGCCCAAACCCCCTGATCGCCCTGCGGCTCTGTGTGTGACAGGGGGTGAGGCCACAACCTCCCTATCCGCCCTGCTCTGTTTGTGACAGGGAAAGGCGCCCCAACCCCCTGATCAGCCCTGCTCTGTGCCTGATAGGGGGGAGCTCCCCAACCCCCTGATTGCCCTACGGCTCTGTGTGTGACAGGGTGCGGTGCCCCAACCCCCTGATCGGCCCTGCTCTGTGTGTGACGGGGTAGAGCCATAACCTCCCCATCGGCCCTGCCCTGAGTGTGACAGTGGCGGCGCCCCAACCCCCTGATCGGCCCTGCTCTGTGGGTGATAGAGGGCGGCGCCCTAACCCCCCCGCCCCTCCACGGGCCCTGCTCTGTGTGTGATGGGGTAGAGCCATAACCTCCCCATCGGCCCTGCCCTGAGTGTGACAGGGTGCGGCACCCCAACCCCCTGATCCGTCCTGCTCTGTGTGTGACAAGGGGAGGTGCCCCCACCCCCTGATTGGCCCTGCTCTGTAGTGACAGGGGGTGGCACCGCAACCTCCCCATTGACCCTGCCTTGAGTGTGACGGGGTGGTGCCCCAACCCCCCAATCGGCCCTACCCTGAGCATGACTGAGGGTGGCATTGCAACCTCCCGATCCGCCCTGCTCTGTGCATGACGGGGGCGGCGCGCCAACTCCCCAATCAGCCCTGTTTTGAGCCAGACCAGGGGCTGCACCTAGGGATTGGGCCTGCCCTCTGCCACCCGGAAGCAGGCCTAAGCCAGCAGGTCATTATCTCCCAAGGGGTCCCAGACTGTGAGAGGGCACAGGCCGGACTGAGGGACCCCCTTTCCCCCTGAGTGCACAAATTTTTGTGTATCAGGCCTCTAGTCTATATATATAAAAGCCTAAGTGGCTGAATGACTGGTCGACTGGTCGCTATGACGTGTACTGACCACCAGGGGGCAGACACTCAATGCAGGAGCTGCCCCCTGGTGGTCAGTGTGCTCCCACAGCCAGAGCACTGCTCAGCTGAGCGACGGGTGCAAGCCTCTCCTGCCTCTGTGGCAGCACTATCGAGCGGCGGCGGTGGTGGTGGCAAGCGCAGCAGGGCCAGGATGAGCAGGAGGGGCGTGGTGCCTGGCCTGGGCTCCGGCTCCTCCCAAGCCTTCGGCCTGATCCCCACAGGCTCCTTGGCCTGTGGGGATGGGGCCAAAACCGGCAGTCTGACATCCCCTGAAGAGTCCCAGATTGTGAGAGGGCGCAGGCCAGGCTGAGGGACCCCACTGGTGCACAAATCCATGCACTGGGTCTCTAGTATAAAATAATATTTAAAACTCAGAATAATGTCCTTGTACTTTGTAAGTGTAATAATAATTATAGAGTGAGCATGGTATTTCTTTTCTGGGAAATAGTATAGCTACTTAGAGAAAGAGTCTAACTGCCATTTGTAAGAACCCGGACTCCTGAAGGCATGCAGGAGAACAGCTTGCTATCTAAACAACTGGACACTCGCCCTGGCTGGTGTGGCTCAGTTGGTTGGGTGTCATCTGTGCACCAGAAGGTTGCCAGTTTGATTGCCAGTCAGGGCACATGCTCGGGTTGTGAGCTTGATCTCCAGTAGGGGGCGTGCAGGAGGCAGCCGATTGATGTTCTGCTCTCACATTGATGTTTCTCTCTCTAAAAAAAAAAAATCAACAAAAATATTAAAAACAAGCAAACAAACAAAAACTGGACACTTGATCATAACTGATGAGCATTGAAATTTTTCTGTGTGTCAGGCACTTGGCTAAATACATTCCATACCCACGCCCACTGTTATTCACATTCTGTGGGATGTTAGTGGATTTTCCAAGGTTACAGACATTATAAACAGGAGAGTTGAGATCAGACTTAGACTTGACCTAACTTCTTTTTTGAGTTATGCCCAGTTTGCAGTCGAGCTAGATTTAATTAAGAAAACTAAAGAGCGGGGACACACTTTCTTTCACTGGACTAGTCAGTGGCACAATCTCGGAGAAAATGGTGGCCTAGGCTTGGGGTGGTGAACACACAATGCAATCTACATTTGAAACCTATATAATTTTATTAACCAATGTCACCCCAATAAAATCAATAAAAAGTAAAAAAATGATAATGATATTCACCTCTTTGAGTTGCTGTATCAGAGACGCTGGATGAAAAGCCCCTTTGAACAGGCGTGGCCTGTGATGTGTGCTCAGTAAATGCTAACTCTTCAAAAAAGAGAGGACATGGTGCCCTATTTATGCAGCATTCCTTTGTCCATTTACTCAGGAAACATTTATTCGTGGCCTCTGAGTGTGAGCTAATGCCATCTGTTGTCCTTTTTAGATTCTCATGTCCAAACAAAGTGATCAAAGTTGGCAACGTCAACTTGACAGCCACTGGTGGGAAATGCCCAAGCCAAGAAAAATGTGAATTCTGGGCCTCCCAGCTTCCCTTCTCGTGTCAGCAGAAACAGGTAGATTTAGGGACTTGTAGTTAACAGTGAGGTTTAAGATGTTTGGTCATACAAATCAAAAACCACAAGTCTCCTTGGGTTAACCAGGACACATTTATGACGAAAAATATTATATTCAGAAAGGGATTCTGTGAGATGAGCTAAGATTCCCCTGTTGGCAGGGCCATTTTTCCTTGTGAAATTCTGAATTTCTCATTAAGGCGAGAGATACTGTCCGTGGCCCTTATGTATGACTCAGAAAGCAATATATTTGCAGAGTGAAATTTTCTTCCCAGGAAGTTAGTCTGTCCTTGACTCATCGAAATGCTGCTTTGATTTATCCAAAGCCGAACTTTCCCAGCAGAAGGGATGATTAAACCGACTCGCAGTGGAAATACGATGCCGAGTAATTCCGATTGGACGAAGCCGTGTGACCGGGACACATATTCTCCACTAGGGCCTGGTGACCCTGGGACAGGTGTTTTGGGAAAAGTTATAGGATGATTGGGAAAACAAAGAAGATGGATGAAAATAGAAAAAAGGAAATCTTCATTCCGAAACCATGGGAAGCCAGAGTTGGACAGCAACTCTGAGATAAAATAAATGCCTCATCGTTTAAAAGCTATTATGCAAAACAGGGTATAAAGCAAGTTGTAGATTTGCATAAAAAAGTGAGCAAGCAGGAGCCATGGAAACCCAGACATAACGCAGTAACCGGAAGAGCCGGTAGGTCCTCCACTCATTCATTCAGCAAACTTGTGAGCACGGTTAATGCTACAGGCAGGCACTGGAAGGCCCCAAAGCAGAGTCTAAGGCAGCCTTGCCCCTGAGGCGCTCATGGTCTTGGAGGGGAGCGGTCAGCGGCATAATGCCCCGCAGAGCTCCGTCCTGTGAGTGTCATACTGGGGAAGGCTCAGCAGGCCTCCTGCCCGGGGGAGATTACCCGGGGTGTCTGAGCGGCCCTGCCTGTCACCACAGGGTCCTTACAGAGGTGCAGCGGGCGAAGGCAGCCAGGTGAGGGCAGGAGCGATGCTGCTGGCTTTGGAGACAGAGGAGGGGCCGGACAGAACGGGGAATGCAGCCGGGAGCGGGGACAGACGGTGGCCCCGCGAGGCCCAGCGGAGACTCTGACATCAGAGCTGTGAGAGCATTTGCTTTGCGCCCCCCAGTCCGTGGCAATTTGCTACCTCCACCCCGGAGATGGGGCAGGAATTCAGACTCAGGAGCCCTGTCTATGACGTCGCTGTAAGGAACGGAGCTGCCCTTCAGAAAATGCTTGTCACGTAACTGAGGACTTCGCTTTGGGATGTGTTCAGTTGTCAGCAGTCAGGTATCCTTGGCGACTAGCATTCCAGTCCCCTTGTCAGTGCTCTTGTTAGGTTTTAATAACGTGAGAGGAGGGGACGAGAGGTGGAGGAGATGTGGGTAAGGCAGGTCTCCATTTTGGGAGACGTATGACATCATCAGCCTTTTATTTTGGATTCTTTTCCAGACTTTTCTTTTTTAAAGATCAAAACTGAAGCGTGCAAACATATGTTGGCCCTGCCCAGTGTCCCTTTGGGGTATTGTGTAGTAACTCTAATGGGACTACCATTGCTTAGAAAAAAATTTAGATTTTATATTTTATTAAATATTTTTTAAAATTTTTATTTTATTTTACATTCACTATTATTTCGCTTTAGAGTCAGGCATGCAGCATAGTGGCTGGACAGTCATATATTAGTTAGACGTTCCTCCTCAGAGCCTTTGAATGTCCTCAGAGTTGGCAGCCCTGTCACCGTGGAGACTGGGTTTTGGTGATGAGCGCACGACGTCTGCAGGGCCCCCTGGGGTCGAGGGCTATCTGTTCACACTTGGGGTGAAGATAAGCTACTCACACATGCAGACAGAGCCCTGCCCAGAGAGGGGCGACAGAGCCCTGAGCTTCATTCTGCGCCTGTGGCGTGGGGGTGACATTTCACTGAATTCGCGTCCCCGCCACCATCTGGAGCCCCCTCCGTCGGTCTCACAGGGGAGGAGAGCCTGCTAAACACAGCACGATTCCTCTCTGGACTTTTTATACCACACGAATGGAGAAGATATTTTAGCCTCATTTAGATAAACCCCCTCCCGCACCCCAGTTATCATTCTGTGAATGTCTGAAAAAGAAAACCTCAGTAAAGTGGGTGGAGATAGTCCGGAAACATTTTCAGTCGGGGCCTGACACCTGTGAGTCGCTTGCAGACTCGGGGTGACTACCTGCACAGGAGGCCTCTCGCCGGGAGCATGTTGGCGGGGGCGCAGCGAGGATCGCGGCTCCCCCGTGTTCCGTGAGTTTCTCCAAGTCCCGCTCCCGGGCCCACTCATGTTTGGGTGCTGTGAGCCTTCTGCTGATGATGAAGTTTTGCTTTGCTGATATGACATTTGCTTCCAGCTGTTCCTTCCTGTTTGAAATCAGAATTGTCATCTGTGTGTTTTTTTAAATTGAATTGGTTGGGGTGACATTGTTAATAAAATTATATAGGTTTCAGGTGTACAATTCCAATTCATCTGTAAATATCCTGTGTGCTCACCACCCCAGGTCAAGCCTCCTCCTGCTACCAGACAGGCACCTGGCCGCGGCGGGCCCGCCTCAGGCCGGCCTGCAGTGTGTGGCTCTTGACTTGGTGCAGGAAAGACTTCACAACGCGAGTCCCGGTGACGGTGAGAGGGTGTTCACTGAAGCTGGGGGCAGTGAAGCAAGGAGGGCGTCGGGCGGAAGGGGCAACCGCAGAGCGCCCAGCGGGGCTGCGTCAGCTCCCTGGGAAGTCAGGGAAAAGGGGGCCTTGGGGACAGGATCAGGGGCTGAGCCTGGGTGCAGCTGCCACTGCCACTGCTCTGCTGGCTGCAGTCTGTCATGGGGACCCTTAGCATTTAGGAAGAAATAACATCTTCATGTCCAGGCGGGGGCACGGCCTGCTCTAGAGCGAGCTCACATGGAGTCTGTGTCCTGAGGGCTCTCTATCCTTTTTCCCCTGCAGGTGAGAATCTTAGGGGAGGGTTTCAGCAAATGTTCCTCAGCTTCCCGGGTGCATTTGTACATGCGGATGCATCAAAATGAGTGTATGGTGGTGGTGGGGGTGGTGGAATTAATTTTGGTCTATTTTACTGTTATCTGAGGTCTGTCTGGCTTTAATGGGTTTTGTTATTTGTTCCCTGACTTCATCTGCCCTTGGGTTTAGCTGCACAAACGGCCTTAATTGGGTCTTTGTGCTCCACTTCCCAGACCAGGGTGATGCAAGCTATGTGTCCTCTGGTTCGGGAGGAGAGTATAATCCCTTTGCTCTCAAGTGCCCTTGGCTGGGAAGACAAGGCCTTGTGACTCACAGGCTGGCTGCAAGCCGCCCAAACAGACTGGCCTTGTGCAGTTTTCTTGTCTCAGTTTCCCCTTCCTACTTGCCCAGGAAATTTCCCAGCTTCTCGCTATCCTGCCTCACTTCCATCACCATCCCCCTCCTTTACCTGCTCCAACCTCCTTCCCTCCAGCAATCAACATACTGCTGTCTGTGGCCATGAGCCTTCCTTTTTTTTCTTTGCTTAATCCCTTCACCCTTCTCATCCAGCCCCCAATGCCATCTTTGTTTTTAATGCACTAATTTTATTTATTGGTAGACTTTTATTTTTCAGAGTAATACTAGGTTTATAAAAAAATGGAGCAGAAAGGTCAGAACACCCTCCCCTTCCACATGCCATTGTTCTGAAGGCAGTTTAACCAGCAGTCACACTCTGCAGGTTAGGATGGAGAATGCGTGCTACCGCCGGCAGGGAGGACGGTGAGCAGCCACGCTCCAGGCAGCTTAGCTGACGGTGGCTGCAGGACCACACACTGTGTGGTGGGAGGGGGAGGGCAGTGATTGGAGGACTATGAGCAATTCTGACCTCAGAGTGGTGAAAACGTGGAGAAAGTGTGCCCGTTGGCATCGCTAGAGTTTATTGCCTTTGCTTAAGAGTGTACAGTTTTAAAGCCGTGCCCAGCATCCCGTGAGCTGCCGACGGCAGCTGTCGTTAGTTGCGGTGTTATGAATAAGTAACAGCTGGAAAGCAAAGGGGCTGGCCACAGTCAAGGACACTGGCCCGAAATCAGCAGGGCAATCACTCTGACTTATTCTTTGTTCTTTTTGTGGAGCTGGGAGGCTCTGCATCACGGTATTCATAACAGTTTTTGACAAACAGAAACCTGCGCCCTCAGATTTAGTGGAGGAAGACACGTGCTCTTGCTGTGGCTGCCGGTAGCCACCTGGAAAGCACTTGCGCGGGCGAAAGCTCAGGGGGACAGCAGGGTCTTCACCTGATCAGTTTAGCATTTTCAAATGGCAGCTGGCTTCTTAGGAGCTGACGGGAATGCTGCTTCCTTCCTCCACTCGCCCCGATTTGCTAAATTGTCCTCAGATGTCATCCCCAATAGGAGTGTATCCTGGTTTTTTTTATAAAGGTCTTTAAGCACTTTCGTTTCAAAACCTAATTTGCTGGGACTATTGATTCAATTAGCCTGCGGTCGTTTGTTGGATGGCGACCGTGTCTGCGTTCTCTCCTGGGCCTGGCGCAGTGGGAGTGGTGGGGGGAGGAGCGCCTGAGCTCAGCTCTGCGGACAGTTCAGCTGCCGTGTCCTGCTTCTCTGTCCCCCTGTGACCACATAGACTCCACGTGCCTGTGACTACATAGACTCCATGTGCCTGTGACTACATAGACTCGCAGGAGGCTCACACATTATTGGGAAGCACTGAGTTACATGACGTTTAGGAGAGATGGTGTCACAGGATACCGTTCAGCCAGGGCGTTGGTCATTTTGGGGCTCCCATGGCTCAAATACAGATGTCGCAAAGATATGATTTTCATGGTGTCTACTCAAGCGTCGTAGAGCATGTAACTGGCATAGGGTGGGGGTTGGGAAGACGAGGTTGAAAAAGACAGGGTTCCTGCTCTTGGCATGATTGCTCACCAGCAGCTGAGGCAAAGGGTTTTAGTGCGGTGTGGGCAGGGGGGGGGTCTGTTATCCAACAGTGGGGTAGAGAGGGTGGGGGGGCACCCCGAGGAGGGTCCACTCCGTTCTGGCTAGATAACTCCATGGACCAAGCTGCGGATTTTCCTGGTGCCAGGTGACGGGGAAGCGTTTCTGAAGGGCAGGACTTTTGGAGGTTGGGTGGAGAGGAAAACAGTCTCTAGCTCTGCTAATGACACCGGATCCAGAGAGCTGGGCCTAACGACTGCGGGAGAAATCCTTACGCTTTGACGAGGTTCTCCAGGGTCACAGGGATGTAGCATATGATTGGTTTTGCCCATCTGCTTCATTCACTCACGCATATGCTTACCAAGAACTGAGCCAAGGTCACCGAAGTCTTTTTCTTACTCAGTTAACTCTCGGCAGCATTGGTGGTGGGATCTGGTCCAACTCGACTCATTTATGATTCAAGCTCCGCGTTGGCTTCCGTGACACCGCTCTCAGCTGGATCGCATTCTGGCCTCTCTCCTATTCTTTCAGGCTTCTTTTCCATCTGTCTGTCCCTTAGTCCTTCGTTTTCAATAATTCTCTCTTACCGGCATGATTGTGTTATCCTTTTCCATGACCCCACCTAATATCTTTATGTTGATCAGAGAGAGAGAGAGAGAGAGAGAGAGAGAGAGAGAGAGAGAGAGAGAGATTGGTTCTTCTTAGCTCTAGGATGACTTGGGCACTTGGACAGCTGTTCCTGCTGCTGTTCTTGGTCATGGAGACGTGGACATTGGAGCCGCCTTCCTGAATTAGCTGCGGCTGGAACAGCTTAAGGGACTTACATCCTCTAAAGCCCTGAGTCGGTAAGTGGCTTCTCCCTAGGGTGGCCATAGCCAAGTACCACAACCTGAGCGGCTTAGAACAGACCTTTGCCCTCTCAGCTCTGGGCCTGGCAATTTGAGATCAAGGTGTTGGCATGGCCACGTGCGCTCTGAAGGCTCCAGGGGAGCGTCCCTCCTGCCCTCCAGCTCTGGGTGGTGGCCATCAATCCCTGGTGTTCGCTGGCTCCTAGGTCACTCTGATCTCTGTCTCTGTTGTCACGTGGCCTTTGTGTGTGTGTCTGTCTGCTAGTTTCTATTTCTTCATGAGGTCACCAGCCATTGATTTAGGGCCCACCCCAGTCCAGTCTGACCTCATCTTAACCCGATCACATCTGCAACGACCCTCAGCCATGCAAGGGGACGTATTGACAGACTCCAGGGACGAGAGTGTGGGCATCTTTGTGGGGGAAATCGATGTGCTTCCCATCAAATATCAGAGCAGAGAGCTATGTAAGAGCAGCAACACAGTGCCCGCAGGGTGCCTTACCCACGACACACACTGGATGTCTATTTTTGGAACTGAATTGGGATTTATGTTGATCCTTGCTCCCAAGTTCCCCTCAATAGGAGGAAAGTTTGGCAGGAAGACATCGACCTTCCTGCCTGGGAAAGGTGGGGGTGGGGTCACTTGGGTCTGGCCCATGGCTGTGAGGTGGGAGCTGAGATTCCTGATGGGACAGGGATGGAGGGCTCTGGGGAGAAAACCCAAGAGTAGGTTCAAAGCAGAGGGACAGCAACCAAGACAGGGTTACAGGACAAATGAGGGCCTGAGGCCAGGGAGGGGTAGAGTCTGGAGAGATTAATGGTAGCAGTGGTACTAATAATTCATCACATAAAATCATTCTGAGGATGCATTGTTTAACTGCTGTAGTTACCACATTTAACTCTCACAATAACTTTATGAGGCAGGCATTGTTCACATCTGCATTGTGCAGACGAGGAAACTGAGGCAGATAATACTGAAATAACTTGCCAAAGGTCTGGAGCCAGCAGGTGGCAGAATCAGGATATGAAGTGGGCTCAGTTTAGCTCCCGAGTTCGTAAGATCAGTCCGCTAATGTGCCTCAGTCACGTTCCTGGTTTCCCGAGTCTTCATATGTGGTGCCTGCAGCTTCTCCTGTAGGCTTGGTTCTGAGAAAGAAAACCTTAGGGGACTGAACCCAAGATGCTGGTTTTTAAAAAATATTTTTATTGATTTCAGAGAGGAGTGGAGAGGGAGAGAGAGATAGAAACAACAATGATGAGAGAGAATCACTGACTGGCTGCCTCCTGCATGTGCCACACTGGAGACTGAGCCCGCAACCTGGGCATGTACCCTGACCGGGAATTGAACCATGACCTCCTGGTTCATAGATCGATGCTCAACCATTTAGCAAACTGGCCAGGCAAAGTGCTGGTTTTTAAAAGCATTTTTATTTACCAATTTTAGAGAGAGAGGGGAAGGGAAAGAGAGAAACATTAGCCTTTTGTTCCTCTTATTTCTGCATTCATTGGTTGATTCTTGTATGTTCCCTGACTGGGGACTGAACCCACAACCTTAGTGCATCAGGACGACGCTCTAATCAACTGAGCTACTCAGCCTGGGCAAGATGCTGGTTTTCTTTGCAGTAAGTTCTAAACAATGGAGCTGACTACACTCAGATCATTGAGAATAATTTGGTTTGTATCATAACCGTCAATTCTTTCATTATTGTTATTGCTACTTTTCATTGGTAAAACATCTCTTATGGTTCCTCCCCTGTTTTATTGAGATATAAATTGACATACAGCTCTGCATAAGCTTAACCTATGCAGCATAATGACTTCTTACACATGTATTGTAAAACGATTACCACAATGCTTAGTTACCATCCTTCTCCTCATTACAGTTACAAAAAGCGTTTTTCTGTAGTGTTCTTTGTAGCTCTGATGAATCGATGGCTTCTACATTAAGTGCAGTTTTTGTTTGCATCATAGCAGTCAGTTCCTTTGTTATTGTTGTTGTTATTTTCCATCGGCAGCCGGCTCTGTGGTGTTACCTGCAGCTCTGCTCAATCCATGGTGGCTCTATGTTAAGTCCGGCCCAGGCTGTGGGGATTCTGCTGCAGCTGCTCCTTGGGTTTGGCAAGAGTGCCCAGCGGGGGCGAGCCCTGTATTAGCATTTTAATTGTCAGCCGATGGCTTTTCTGTGGTAAGACTCAGCCCACTCAGGTACAGCAAGCGAGTTTCAATTATTTCTCATCCTGTGACTTACTGCGCCTATAAAGAACATGTCCCCGTAGCATTTGGAAAGTAACACCCTTAATGTACTGAAAGCGACAGAGAACACTCCTGAGGAAACATCACCTTGAGGAGGCTAAAAAGCTAATTCCAATGTAACCCTGATCTCTGGGGAGCTAGCGATCTGAATCCATGCCAGCGAGCTCAGTGTACATTCTTGATAACCTATAAATAAGTCACTACCTCCTTCCCAGATACTGGTCTTGCAGAACCTGTTACAGAGGCCATAAAAGTGTGAACAGTGCACTGCCCCGGAGGGAGGGTTATTAACGCTGGCGCCAGGCCAGACCATCAGCTATGGCCTGGAGATCCCCAACTCCTGGGGGCCTTCTTGCAAGGCCCGCGAAAAGGACCGGAAGCATAATCCGTATTTGTGGGACCAAGACCACAGGGAGATATAAAGAGAAGCCAAGCCCCCTGCATGTTACTTTACTCAGATTTGGGAAGTTATTCCCTGAGTCCGCCGGCGTAAATAAACAGTGTCCCTCCTTTTCTCTAAAGCGTCGCTTGGTTTTTCTTTGGTCTTCTGCAACAGCCTTATCAAAGTCCGGCCTCCAGGGTTCCCGCGGGAAGGGAAGTTCCTGTCGGAGGGATGGTGCATTTTCTTGGTGGGTTCTCACTGAAACAACACAAAACACGCAAAAACCAGGGCTCCTCTGAGTTCTTGGCTGGGCGGTGCCTCCTTAAGGCTCACAGGGTGTTAAAAGCGAACTAACAGCCCCCACGAGGACAGCAGACCGAGGGGTAACTGCAGCGCCAACCTCTCCCGAGAACGTGACTCTGAAACAGCGGAGCGGAGGCGCCTTGATCGGCATAGTGAGGCCGCCTGCAGGGCGAAGGCGTGCGGTCCGTTCCTCCCCAGGCGGGTGTCCTCCTGACCCGAAACCGTCCTGCCCACTCTTCTGCCCCGAAAATCCCTCATTCCGCACAGCCCTCTGCGCACCCTCTCGTTGCTGGATGGGATGCTGCAATGCACAGACAGCTTAATAAGATGATGGAATTTTGTTCTTTGACAACGAGCTTCACCGCCGAGCTCCCCCTGGCCTGCCTTGTAGGGAAGCCAGTTCATCAAAGCGACGCCTGTGAGCTCAGCGCATTTATAACCAGGTGCCCAGCAACTTGAGTCTAAGAATTGGAAGTTTGGTACCTTTCGGAAACATTGGGGCCGTTAAAACACAGATTCCTGCCCTGGCCAGTTTGGCTCAGTGGATAGAGCGTCGGCCTGCAGACCGAAGGGGCCCAGGTTCGATTCTGGCCAAGGGCACGTACCTCGGTTGCAGGCTCCTTCCCAGCACGGGCCATGGTTGGGGCTCGTGCAGGAGGCAATCAAGCGATGTGTTTCTCTCACATCGACGTTTCTCTCTGCCTCTCTCCCTGTAAACCAACGGAAAAATATCCTCGGGTGAGGATTAACAACAACAAAGACATATTTAAACAAACAAACAAACAAACAAAACCACAGATCCTTGGGCCACCGCATGGAGCTGACAGGAGGTGTGAGTGGTGACAGCGTGGCCTTGGCATTCCCTTCAGCTCGACCGAGCCTCAGACAGCTCCTCCTAACCGTGGGCGCCGCCCGCCTCAGAGCTTGCCCTGCCCAGTCTTCTCTGCCCCTCGAGATGCGAGTCTCCCAGCCCCGTGCCGGTTTTATGCCCAGGACCAGCTTTCCCGAGGAGCTGAGGGCACCCCTTTGAAATGACATCATCGAGAGAGATCATGCCCTGAGTGAAATAAGCCCGTGAGAGAAAGACAAATACCTTCTGATCTCAGTTAAAGGCAGAGCCTATGAACAAAATAAACTGACGAACAACATAGAAACAGGCACGGAAGCATGGAACAGACTGACAGCTGTCGGAGTGGTGGTGGTGGTGGGGGGGCGCTGGATGAAAGAAGGTGAAGGGATTAGCCAAGGAAATCTATACATGACGCATAGACACAGACAACAGTGTGGTGAAGGGCCAGAGGGAAGGGGGTGCTGGGAGGAGGTGGGCAAAGGGGGGGCATGGGAGGCATCTGTGATAGTGTCAACAATAAAAAGAAAGTTAAAAAATAAAATAAAGCCAAACAGTAATAAAGAAAGAAAGAAGGAAAGACACGCCCCTATTTCCTAGTCTCTGTGAAAGGGGAGGAGCCTATTTTCAGCAAGTGCTGATCAGCCAACACAGATGGTCCCATGACATGACCAGCCTTCCCCACACATCCTCCAACGCCTCCCCCAGGGCTCAAATACTCTCCGTGCCGGGACTAAATCGCTCTACCGTGTTGCAACAGCCTCGAGTCAAGTCTTCCTTGCTCCTTCAGCTCTGCCCGTGCAATTGTGCTTTGATGGTTTGGTCTGGGTCTGCATCGCACAAGCTCCCAGGTGATGATGCTGGTCTGTGGGCGACCCTCTGAGTGGCAGGTGTCCAGCGGCAGCACAAATGGGAGAACCCTGCGTGTGTGCCTCGGATTGAAGGTCTTAGTGCACAGGTCCTGCCTCCTGTTCCCAGAGAGGACACACCTCTAGGAGGACCGAGAGGCTGGTAGCCTGTGCTGTGGTCTCATCAGCGGTACCTGTCGGAGACGGTAGGGACCACCCTGTGTTCCCATGGCTTGGCTCAGATGGCTCGTGGCTAGGTTCTCCATGGGATCTAACTCTTTGGGTCCTGGACTCCTTCCTCTTTTTTTAAAAAAATATATTGCCCTAACCAGTTTGGCTTGGTGGATAGAGCGTTGGTCTGCGGACTGAAGGGTCACAGGTTCGATTCTGGTCAAGGGCATGTACCTGGGTTGTGGGCACATCCTCAGTAGGAGATGTGCAGGAGGCAGCTGGTCGATGTTTCTCTCTCATTGATGTTTCTAACTCTCTATCCCTCTCCCTTCCTTTCTGTAAAATATCAATAAAATATATTAATAAAATAAAATAAATATATATGTATTGATTTCAGAGAGGAAGGGAGAAGGAGAGAGAGATAGAAACATCAACGATGAGAGAGAATCATCAATCAGCTGCCTCCTGCACACCCCCTCTACTGGTGCTCGAACCAGCAACCTGGACATGTGCCCTTGACCAGAATTGAACTGTGACCTCCTGTGAGAATCAGCTGTGTCTACAGTGGGAGAACTTCTGTGCTGGAGACACCCTTCTGGGGCAAGATTTGCTTCAGTGGGGCTTTGGTGCTCACTGAGTCTGCCCCTGAGTGTGTCCCTTATGGATCTGAGGAGTTGTAATTTGGATGGTCCCACTCTGACCACTGGGTACACTGGCTCTTGGATCTCTAAGGAGGTGCTAATTTAGCCTCTGCCTGAGGCTACCCAGCAGGAGCTATGGCGAGATCTGCAGATTCCTCTTCTTTGTTTGGGGTTTAGAGGTGCCAAGATGAGGCCCAGCTGTGAAGCAATGCAAGCTGCTGTGGGGATTTGGGCCTTCTTTTGGAAGTTCTGGGTCTCTCTGACCCAGCTGCAGTTTGTTAGGTAATTTTCAGATTGGAAAGGGCCAGGCCTTTCATATGCAAAAGCCTCTGCTCACAGCTTGGGTGGGGTGGGGTTTCAGGCAATCAACAGGGCAGAGCACACAGCTATGGCTGATCCTCAGTCCTACCCTAAGAGGCCCCGCGTCTTAGTGTCCCGGTAATCGCTGCAAGGACCTCAGAGAAAGCCGCCCTTGAGCTCCGACCGATGCCAGACAGTCCAGTTTCTCCCCGTATGACTCTGGGTCCCCAGAGACTCGCCTGGAACTGGAGTTCAGAGCAGTTGGGAGCTTGAGACTCCCTCCCAATTGGAAAAGACAACCGTGTCCTCAGTTGCCAGCCCTTTCCCCGTGCACCTCCGTACCTCTGCATTTTACTTCTGCACCTCCTCTGAGTCTCAGTGTGCTTTTCTCTTTCCTTCTAGTTGTAGAATTTCCACTCAGCCAGCCTTCCTGTGGTTCTGGATGATGTCCATTTTGTCTTTTAGTTGTGTTTTTGAAGTGGTTGTGGGAGGCAGCAATTTCCGGTATTTACCTATGCTGCCATCTTGGTTTTTCTGACACCCCCCCCCCCCCTTCTTGATCGCCCTCAAGTGGTGGCCTCTGAGTTCTGAGTTGATGTCATCCACTGCTCCTTGCCTTAAAAGCACAGCTGCAGTGAGCAACTCTGAAATGGTCTTGCCTCTTGTTAGCCTCTCTACCCCACGTTCCAACCTCCTTCTAGGTTTTCTTATTGTGGAACAAGATAAATAACATGATTTGCCTGCACATTCAGGAGCAGTAAGTCCACTCACGTTGCTGTGTAGCCATCCCCACCGTCCATTGCCAGAACTTTTCCATTTTCCTCAAATTAAAACTCTTCCCACTGAACACTGCCCCCTCCCCCCTCCGCCTGGTCACTGTGTTCCAGGGTCCATGCCATGATTTGTGGCTCCAGGGACCTCACCGAAGTGGCAGCACAGTGTCTGACCTGTGGTGTCGGGCTTCCTTCATGGAGCGTGACGTCCTGGGAGCTCATCGTGTTGCCCATGTGCCAGACGCCATTTCTTCTTCTTGGAGGGTGATCCTCACTGAGGATGTTTTTTCCATTGGTTATTATCAGAGAGGGTGGAAGGGAGGTAAGGAGAGGAAAGAGAGAGAGAGAGAGATACAGAGAGAGATAGAGAGAGAGAGAGAGAGAGAGAAAGAGAGAGAGAGAGATTAGTTACCCCCCCCACTTGCACCCCGACTGGGGCTGGGGATTGAACCTGCAGCCCTTTGGTGCTCAGGCTGATGCTCCAACCACTGAGCCCCATGGGCCAGGGCTCCATTTCTTCTTCAGGCTGAGGAATAGTTCACTGTGTGGAGGGACCACATTTTGTTCCTCCGTTCATTCATCGATGGGCGTTTGGGTTATTTCTGCCTTTTGTCCCCTGTGAGTGATGCTGCTGTGAACACAGGTGTGTTCCTCTGGTGTTGGCCATTGCCTTTCTAATGCACTGCTTGCCCCATGGATCCAGTGTCGCCTTGAGCTCCTCAAACACACACCTGCTGACCAGGTGCCCTGGCGCACCAGCCCCCGCAGGCCACCCCTTCGCCTGCCTTTGCCCCAGCTGTGCCTGGTGTGGCATGACCTCCGTCTGTGCCCTTGCCCAGTCCCCCCTCTTTGCTCTGGTGCCACCTGCTTTCTGGAACCCTGGCTTGGTTCCCCGTCCCCAGGTCTGCACTTACCCCCTTGCTTCTATCAAGGAACTGCCTCGGCTGCTCTGCGTGCAGCGGGTGGGTGTCCCTGAGGCTGTGACTCAGCCTGAGTTTAGCCCTTTCTTCTCCGCAGCCCTCCAGGCAATGACAGCCGAGCTCACAGCACAGAGTTCAGTATAGAAATCAAGAGAAACTTACAACAAAGCTAATCAAACATGAAATTCATTACATGCACTGCGCTTATTATGCCACTGGGTAATTAGGCACGAATGATAAGCAGCTCATAAGTGACTATAATTTTTATTATGATGGGGACCACCCAAGTGTTTCTGGAGTGGCAATTGCCTGTGTGTGTGTGTGTGCGTGTGTGTGTCTATGCATGTGTGTAGACAGGAGCAGAGAAGATGGGAAAGGGTCATGAGGAGAGGTAGTGTGTCAAGGAGTAAATGGGGGGACCCTGTAACCCCAATAGCAGGCCGGGGCAGATGCCCCTCATGAGGACTTGGCCTGCCTTGTCCCTGATTGTGCACCGCTGAAGCACTGCCCCACTCTCTTTCTTTTATTTTTCTGGTTCCCTCCCCTGACCTGGAGGGGAGAGGGTAGGGCTGTGACAGGACCTGCTGAATGCTGTGCTCAAAGAAAGGCTTCCTGGCCAGAATTGCTCTGTGCAGCTGCCAGAGATGCCAGCCGCTGACCAGCTGGCCAGCTCCTCCGACGGGCTGGCAGGGTGACCGGAACCTCAAGTAGGTTATAGGATGTCCCAAAGCAGTACCCAACTGCAGGCTGTGGAGTGACTGCATGGGGTCCCGACATTGTCCACTTTGAATAATTATCTAGCCAATATTTATGCAAATTTTAAAAGCCACGCACAAGGATGCATGGAGATCAGAAACCTGTTAATCTCAAATATTTACTGAGTCCATTGCTGGTCCTTGAAGCGAGAGCAAGGACTCCCATTCCACAGCCGTGGGGTCCACGGGGCAGCTGCCACCTTATTTCAGCGGCTGCATCAACACCTGTGCACTTGTCTTGGGAACCCCTGGGGCCAGTTCTGAGGAAAAGGGTTAAATAAATGTGAGAATGATGGTGTGACAATAATTCTCACTCCCACGCAGGGCCCTGGGGCGGGCAGAGTCACTCAGATGCCCACCTGTCGTTCCCCAGAGGACTCGGCCACCGAAGCTCATGGGCCTGGCCGAGTCGGCATCTAACTGGTGTTGCCAGACGAGAGGCAAAGGAACAGGACACCAGGTAAGTGCCCAGTAACTGCTGTTTCTTCTGTCCAGGCATCAATGAGACCCTGTCGCCGTGATGTCCTATCGCCGGAAATGAGGGCAACCAGGTAGTCATCGCATCATACTCTTCACGATTTAAATCATTCACTCAGCATTTTTTCATCATCTGGCTGCTACTTTAGTGCGAAAGACCCAGGACCCCATGGGAATGGACTGAAGAGAGGGCTGGAGGTCAGCACAGGAGGGTCCCCAGCCAGCAGCCGCCCTGCCTGGGAGCCACCAGCTGTGTGACCTTGGACAGATCATTGCACCCCACTGGGCTTTGTCCATAAAATAACCCATAACTTGGTGACTGCATGCTTTGTGCTATAACCCCTGGCTGATTCCTATCTGCCTCTTTCAAACAAATGAGTGGAAGGAGTGAGACAGAGAGAGACAAATACCATATGATTTCACTTATATGTGGAATCTAACAAACAAAACAAACAAATAAAACATAGACAAGCACATAGATACCAAACTTATGGTTGCCAGATGGAAGGGGGGTGAGGGCTAGGCAAAAAAAGGTGAAGGGATTGAGAAGTACAAGTTGGTGGTTACAGAATGGTCATGGGGATTTAAAATACAGTGTAGGCAACACAGTCAATAATCTTATATAATAAAAGCATAGCATGCAAATTGTTCCCTCGACCGGGAGTTCGACCAGGGGCCGGGGCGGCCGGGGGAAGGGAGGGAGTAAAAATTTCATGCACTGGGCCTCTAGTACTGTAATAACTACATATGGGGCCAGGTGGGGGCTAAACTTACTGTGGGGATCACTTTGTAAATCAATGTCTAATCACTATGCTATACACCTGAGTCAATATCATATTGTGTCAACTGTCATTGGAAAATAACCAGCCCTTGCCAATGTGACTCAGTTGGCTGAGTGTCATCCATGTACCAAGAGGTCGCAGGTTCGATTCCTGGTCAGGGCACATGGCTGGGTTTCAGGCTTGTCCCCAGTAGAGGGTGTGCAGGAGGCAGCCAATCAATGATTCTCTCATCCAAATTTCTCTCTCTCTCAAAAATAAAATAAGGACAGCAATGAGAACACCTAAGTGAGAAAGGGAGTGGGAATCGAGGGGGAGGAGGCGGGGGTGTGTTTGGAGGACACGGGCCGTGATCGTCTCTCCTCAGCCACCCGTGAGCTCCTCGCTGCCCGTGAATAACAAGCACATTTCCTAGGTGCGACCACAAGGAGTCAAGCTCATTCTCACTCGCAGTTCAGTCCATGCTCATGGCCCTGGCGCAGGAGCTGTCATCACCACTTCCCCGCAGGAAGCACAATGCAGGGAGGGTAAGGGGTTCCTGGTGGGGGGTGGGGGGTGAGAAAGAGCCCCGCAGAGGAGACAAGAGGAGAGTGGGACTGGTGGGAGAACCTCCACGCGTGGTGCCGCCTGGGCCTGGCCCTGGGGCTGGGCTCTTTTCTGGGATGAAACGCCCGCTTCCTTCGGTCCTGCCTTTGAGCGTAGGACACTCTCCTGGGAGACCTGGGCCCTCGCCTGCCCTTGTGACTTCTCTTCTTCAGGGAAGCCCATCCTGTTGATGACAGTGAAAGAATGGCGCCGGCGGTGGCTGTAGTCTGTCACGTGGCTTCCTCCACCCCTTAGGCCCTGTCCTGCAGGAGAGACGGGATGGAGAAGAGGGGTGGGAGGAGGCTCGGGAAGCAGAGTGGGCAGCGTGGCCGCCTCTGAGCTGATGGCCTGGAGGCTCCTTGCAAAGGAGGGACCATCCCTCTGCCTGGCAGTCAGGAGCTGTGAGGCGTAACTGAGACAACAGGCCCAGCGCAGTGCCTAGTGCGGGGGCGGGGGGCATCCAGGTCATCGCTCCCCCTGTGGCTTCCTCACGGCCCTGCTTCTTCCTTGCGCCTGCCAGCGTCCCCCCCCCCCCCCCCCCCCCGCCGCCTCTGTGTGCAGCACAGTCCGCACAGCTCGCCTCTGACTGCTTCCCACGTGGAGTGCCTGCCCCTCCAACTCTCTGCACTAACCGCAGGGCAGCCCTTCCTTGGCCAGACAGCCGTCTTCCTCTCGTGCCCGCCCCCACGTGCCCATCACTGGACCTCGAGCTTCCTGAGTCCCAGCTCCCTGCTTCCTGAGGGGAGGGTGGCAGCTGCACTCCCCAGTCCCTCCCCCTCCCCCTGCCTCTGCCTCGAACATTTGCTGGGCCACTTCCTGTGCTCCCTGACTTTCCAGGTGAAAGTGAACCTCCTCCAAGAGTCTTTCTGTGACTAGAAGCATCACTAGCCTCGGTGTCAGGGAGACCCCATCACGGGGGTGGGCACAACCCTGGGTGGGAGGGGGGTGGGGACCATGACATTCCAGGGGCTGTTCAGAGCCATCGCCCCTTGAGGGACTGGGTGTGGAGGAGCAGGACCCTGGCTGCTAAGGAACAGAGCTCCTGGGGAGGAGCTAAGCTGGACAAGACAGACACCCCTTAAGGGCACTCTCAGAGGCCAGAGAAAGGGCAGCTGAAAGCTGCACCGTGAAGCCAGGGCTCCAGCTATAAACTCCTGCCAGAGGCCAGAGGCCAGGCGCCTCCCTGGAGCCCGTGGGGACTGCCTGCTGTTTCTATTGTGTCAGAGCAAGTCCCACAGTTGCAGCTCTGAGCAGCGCAGACACATTCTCTCCCAGTTTCTGTGGATCAGAAGTTTAAGTCCAGGCTCATGACCAGGCTGCAACCACGGGTCAACAGGAGGCATTCCTTCCGGAAGAAGCCTTTTGGGAGGTCATTAGGGTTAGATGAGGTCATGATGAGGGCACGAGGGCGAGAATCTCAGGATGGGATTGGTGCTCTTAGAAGAGGAGGAAGAGAACAGATCTCTCTCTCTCTCCAGCTCCCACCCCACCCCCTGCATGAGGACAGAGGAGAGCAGCTGCCTGCCAGCCCGGAAGAGGGCTCTACCAGAAATGAAATTGGTCAACACCTTGATATTGAACTTCACGGCCTCTAGACTGAGAAAGAAATGCCTGTTGTCTAAGTGCCCAGCCTGTGGTGTTGTTAGAGCAGCAGCCCAAGCCGACTAAGGGAGACATTCTGAGAGGGAACCAAATTGTGCAAAGGGCTGGTGGGGGACAGCCCGCCCAGCTGGACTCATACTTCTCAGCCTCCTCTCACTAGCTCTCTAAGTGGACAAATTCTTAACCCTTGTTATGATTGTTTCTTAAATCAGTGAAATGAACATGTGAGCGTTCCGCATGGAGGTGCTCAGAACAGCGTCTTTGCATGGAGGATGCGTACATTGCCGCACGATCATCTTTACACCACTTGTTGAAATTCTTTCCTCCTCACCACCGTGCATGGTGGCAGCTCGGGAAGTTTATAGAGGAGGAAGCAGAGTTAGACCTGCCTGAGCTCCCACAGGAAGTCAGAAGCGGGGATCACAGCAAAGATCTTCTCGGCTGGGTTTGCCGGACGACCTATCTGTCTGCCACCAATCAGTACTGTCCCCATGTATCCTGAGGGCACATCCTCAGGGTTAGTGTTAGGTGCCAACGTGGCCAGGCTGTGGCACCCAGTGATTTAATCAAACAATATTGAGGCACTGTGGGGAGGTGTTTTTCAATGTGGTTAACACCTAAAATCAGCTGGCTTTATGCAGGAGATTTTACTTTACGGTATAAGCCCCATAATGTGGGTGGGCCTCACTGACAGCCTGAAGTGTGAGCCTTGCTCGGCTCAGAGCACCATAGCAAATGCCACAGACTGGACTTTAAACAGCAGACATCTGTTCTTACGGTTCTGGAGGCTGGGAAGCCCAAGATCAAGGTGCGGCTGATTCTGTCCCCAGGTGAGGGCTGTCCTCTTGGCTTGCAGTGGCTGTTTTCTTACCGTGTCCTCACATGGCAGAGAAAGCAAGCTCTCTGGCACCTCTCTTAATAAGGGCACTAACCCCATCATGAGGGCCCCACCCTTCCAACCTCATGTAACCCTAGTTGTTTCCCAAAGGCTTCATCTTCAACTACCATCGCATTGAGAGTTAGGTCTTCAGCATATGAGTATTGGGGACACACCACAGTTCACAACAGTGAAAATAGGTTTCCTGAAAGAAGGCATTTGCCTCCATATACAGTGTCAGCTCCTGCCTGGCATCCAGCCCTACAGATTTAGATGTGTCCGACCCCACACCCACAGCTGCCATGACTTAAGCTCTCTCTCTCTCTCTCTCTCTCTCTCTCTCTCTCTCTCTCTCACTAACTAGCAGCTGTATCTCCTCTTGGCTCGGTTTCTCTGGAGCTACCTGGCTAATACATTCTAAGAGGCAACTTTGGAGTTAATGATTTTTTGTCCTTTATATTCAGGCTAGCAGTGACTTAAGTCAGCCCAAACCAAGATATTTACATTATGACTTATCCTTAGGAAAACAGGAACCGCAGGTGCCAACCCTCATTTTCTGCTTTGGGATCAAACTCCTGGTTCTCTGCCAACCTGTCTGTTGCCTCACGAGAGGCTTATGGGTCGAGGTTCATCAGCAAGTTTCTTCTAGAACTGCCGGGGTCAATAGTGGTGCCACTTGTCACTCTGAGGAACAATTTAACAGTGTGTAGTCATCTCTGTATTAAGACTAGTTCTTGCCCAGCTGGTGTGGCTGAGCATCGACCTATGAACCAGGAGGTCATGGTTCGATTCCCAGTCAGGGCATGTGCTCGGGTTGTGGGTTTGATCCCCAGTGTGGGGCATGCAGGAGGCAGCTGATCCATGATTCTTTCTCATCATTGTTTCTATCTCCCTCTCCCTCTCCCTTCCTTTCTGAAACCAATAAAATATATTTTAAAAAGACTATTTCTTTATTCTTAACCCTCGCAGTATTTTAGAAATTTAGGAGGGAAATGAGTTAGAAAAAGAGAAAGGAGATACGAGGTAACTGGGGAGTGGATGGGGCACCTTCTAGGAGCTCACTATTTGCTCCTCTCACCCGTCTTCATGGGTCCCTGCAGACACTGATTCTTCTTAGTGTCCAGGTGAATTGTTAGGTTGAAGTTTCATCTTCTGCAATGTGTTTGGGACAAGTTATTATTAATAATATTAATGGTGCATCACAGTGACACAGCTTTGTGCCTCCAAAAGCATTTCTGAAGATCACATTTCATTCATGCTTTAAACATCCCGCCCTGCGGGAAGGCTTATACAAACCAGTGGTGTTTACGAGTGATTCCCCCACAAGCCTGCTCAAGTCCTCATGATCAGGTGTGTCATTTCCCCCCCGAAGTGGAATAAAATGTAATGAAAATGTTTGAAGAATAAGAACTGCAGACAAAACAGGCAGAGAGCACCGTGAGGAAGGAGCTGTGGAGTGTGGAGCTGGGCTTCGGGGCCCCAGTGGCTTGGCCATCTTCCTGCTGACGGCTGAGGCTCTTCACGGCTTCTCAGCCTCTGTCCGCCCACCACGTGGCTCAGCATCCAGCATTACCTGTGACAGCTGAAACTGGGAAAGTTGAATTCTCAAGGGTCTACAGCAGGGATGGCAAATGCGGAACATATTGTTGATGCTTCCCACTCGAGACCTTTTGGCAGACACGCGTGATTACCTGTGGAATGATCTCCCATTCGTTTCTGGACGTGGCCACAGAGGCCGTCTCTGATGCAGGGTTCTGAGCAGCCATCGATTAGAATCAGTGCCGCCTGGTCCCCTCTGTGCCACTGTGGTGCCGTATGGTTCTTCTGCCACACAGAGGCCAGGCTGATGCTTTGGGGAGCACAGGGCCAAGGGGGGTGTCTACGGCCCGGGAGCCACAGACCAGGCTGTTGTCACCTGGGCTCCGTGGAGAATCCCTGTCCTTTACCCGGGGGTCGCCTTCCAGGCATTTCTCAGGGTCAGAACTGCTTCCTCTGGCGTGTGGGCGGCTCCCGGTGCCATTTGACGGATGGTAATTTCCCTCAAAATGCGAGCCATTTAGGCACAAAGAGCGTGCTTTTCCAAGGCACTTGTGCGCCGATCACTTGCCATCGGCCTCTGACAAAGCTATATGTTACTGGAAATACCGAAGGAGTAGCTCTCCTCGCCGCCATAACTCAGGAAGCATATCAGGCACTGAAATTCTAATACCTCATTTTCATGACAAACGATGCACGGAGCGCCCTCACCGCCTATGAGTCTCTGTTCCCGACTGCCTGGTCTCAGGAGGGCAGGCAGGTGCCGGCCTTCACCTCTCGGCTCCGGCATGTGGCCGCATGAGGCCTGTGGGATCGCTGAGCCCAGTTGGGGCTGCCATTCCTGGGGATCTGGGCCCTAGTAGCTCTGAATGGACTCCATTCTAAAATGCAGGATGTGCCAAGAAGCCAGGACGTCATAGTTACACTTGACCTCGCCCGAGCACAGAGCCCTTGACCAAGGGGCGGTAGAAGCTCAGGGGTGAGAACATCCGTGGGAACGAGCATGTTAACCGTGGCTCCGGCCAGCTCCCGGGCTCAGTGAGGGCCTCCGGCGGCGTCCGCACCGTGGTGGGCCTGGGCTCACTCTCCTGATGTGTAAGGAGAACAGGACTCCGTGTGTGCACCAACCCTGGAGATTCCAGGCTCCCCCAGCCTTGGTTATGCACAGTTTTCACGACAGAGCAAAGTTCAGAAGTAGGAAGTGCTAGCGACTTGAATGTGGGGCTGGTATTACCCAGGAAACGGGACCAGGCTGGGAGGCTCCCTGTGCGTCCATGGGGGTGGTTTTGGCAGAAGCGCTGCATGGAGGGAAGGCACGGCTGTAGAGTTAGTGTCTGTTCCAGTCAGGACACGCTTCCTCCACCAGGACGCATGTGAGAATGCAATCCACCTGCCCCAGGCAGCGGTGCTCACCCAGGGATGGTGCATATGAGGAGCTCAGGGATGGCCTCCCTGCAGACACACAGGGCGCTCAGGGGTGGCCTCCCCGCAGACACACTGGGCGCTCAGGGGTGGCCTCCCTGCAGGCACACTGGGCGCTCAGGGTGGCGCAGTTCAGTCAACCTTGATGAGGGGAAGTCCTCAGCCACCTTCGGAGCGGAGCTGGCTCACTGGGTGTGAAGGAAGGACGCTCGGCCTGGCGTGTGGAGACGGGGTTCAGCGGAGAGGCGCGTTCCTGCCCGGCCCCACATGCCCACAGCAGCGGCCGCCTTCTGTGGTTTTGCAACCCACACATCATGGACTGCAAGAGCTGGGAGTTCAGAAAGCATCACAGCCCCCAATTCTGTATGCATATGAGAGCCAGAGAGGGCAACCGATGGGCTTGAGGCCACACAGCATGCTCCAGGGGAGCCCTTGGCTGCCGAGTTAGCGCTGCTTTCTCTCCTCCCGGCTCTAGAGAGGGAGATGGGACGGCACAGAGACCAGCGGCGGTGGAGGGAGCGATCAGGGAAACCCCTGCCCCTGCCCCGTGCCCACGGGCTCCCCACCCTTTCACACTGTATCCGTTCTCTGCTGTCTCTGCCACACGTGGGTTTTGAGCAGCCAGCAGCACTGACGTTTTACTAGAGAGTAATGCCCAGGGAATGGCATGCCCAGGACAGTGCGGATGGTGAAGCCAACAGGAAACGTGACAGAGAAGGTGGTCCTTGGCCCAGGGCTCCAGCCACACTGGCCCAGGGCTCTGGATTTACCGCCGCCCGACACCCAGAGCCCGGGTGGGGCTGGGAGGCTGGGTCCAGCCCGCAGTCTGTCCCAGGATGAGGGTAGGCGCTGGGATGGGATGTAAAGACGGTCCGATTTGGGTCTGCGGATTACGCAAGAGGTCTGAATCCACCTCGTGTCTAGCAAGAACCAAGAGCAGACACATTTCCACGTATGTCTGCCCCCTGATGTGGCTCAGACAGTGGGATCTGCCGAGTGAAGCCGGCACAGCCGCGGGGGGAGGGGGGTGGGCGAGCAAGGAGGAGTCATAGTGAACTGGGTGATTCTTCCGCTGAAACCATCCTATGCTGCCCCCACCCCCACCCCCGCCCCGCATTCCGAACTTTGTTTTAATTGGCCAATTACGCCGTCAGATCAGATTGAATTTCGGGAAGCAACCCCTGGGTGGGAGTAATTGCAGGTAGTCATCGCATTAACACTCCTGAAGACCGGCAGTGAGGAATAATGATGGTAAGTCATTAATTTGTCTGCTAAGCTGCTTTAGAATTAAATCTGTTCCACTGTGGGTTTCACACTGTTATGGCGGTTCCTGGGCCCTTTGGGACAGGCTCATAACGGCAGCCCCTAACTCCAGGCTGCCCTGCAGCGCACTGCCTCACAGCAGTCACCGCGTCTCCAAGCTGAGCATTGGCTCTCTCTGGAGCAGAGAAGGGAGGCTCGGGGCCTGAAAACCAGCAGGGTCCCACCTGGCTCAGTGTTTGCAGTGGTTCTCAACCTTCCTAACGCCGCGACCCTTTAATACAGTTCCTCATGTTGTGACCCCCAACTATAAAATTATTTTCGTTGCTACTTCATGACTGTAATGTCGCTACTGTTATGAATCGTAATGTAAATATCTGATATGCAGGATGTATTTAGGTGACCCCTGTGAAAGGGTCGTTCGACCCCCAAAGGGGTCGGGACCCACAGGTTGAGAACCCCTGGTTTAGAGCGTCGGCCCGACTGAAGCATCTCGGGTTTGATTCCTGGTCAAGGGCATGTACCTGGTTGCAGGTTTGATTGCCAGCCCCCTTCGGGGTGCATTTGGGAAGCAACTAATCGATGTGTTTCTCTCACATTGATGTTTCTCTTTCTCTTCCTCCCTCCCTCCCTTCCACTCTCTCTAGAAATCAGTGGAAACATATTCCCAGGTGAGGGTTAATGGAAAGGAAAAGAGCCGGGTCTGGAAAAGAGCAGAGGAGGGTCAGACGTGATCGATGCTCTTCGGAGGGATTCATCCCACGGATCCCGGAGGCTCCTGTGTCTCTGCCTCAGTTGTCCCCCAAAACAAAACAAAAAACAACAACAACAAAGCAGGCACAGTTGACAGTCTCTTGACAGACTACAGCAAGCATGTCAGACTCAAAGGCTAACACGGCCAAATAAATGAGGCATGCGGCCCGCGGGCCCTGAGTTTGACATGCTTGGTCTACAGGCTCACTCTTGCCTCGTTGCCATGGGGCCGTGGGGACCCTGTGCCGGTGAGCTCAGCCCAGACCGTGGAGTGAGGGAGTCAGCCAGTAGCCCCTAGCCTGCTGGGACCAGGTCCCTGCCAATCCACACAGCTCTGTTTCTGTGGTGACCGCTGGCTTGGCCAGCCTCCCCAGGCCTTTGAAAGTTCAGCCACAGAACTCCAGAGCAGGAAGGCAGGGCTCTCTGAATCTGTGGGGTGTTGCATTTATTCACTCATCTAAGCGCTGTTTTAACTTGAGGCTGGTATTAAGGTCGACTGCCGACGCCGTGCTGTAAGGGTCCTCCACCGGCGCCTAGAAGACTGGGAGTTGAAGTACAGCAGGTCCTCGGGCTACATCGAGATCTGTTCCTACGGTGGTGCAACGTAACGCGATTTCGCCGTAAGTCGGAACCCACCTACATAAGCAGCTATATCACTCACATGGAGCACATACACAGCAGTAATGAAGTGAAACAGTAAAAAAAATTTAAAAGAAAGATAACAATTCCTGACCTTTACTTGTGGTAACTAAATAAAAAAAAACATAAAGCACATATGTACATACATCAAAATGACGGAACTTTTTTTTTAATAAATAAGTGGGAGATTGCAACGTAACCATGAAACAAGGTACATCGAGTCTGACGTAACCCGAGGACTGCCTGTACTTTATTTTTATTTTTTATATGTTTTTACTAAAGACCCAGTGCACGAAAATTCATGCACTCCGGGGTTAGGGTGGGGGAGGGGTCCCTCAGCCTGGCCTGCGCCCTCTCACTGACCAGAAGCCCTTGGGTGATGTCTGACTGACAGCTTAGGCCTACTCCTAAGCTGCAGTCTGGCCTCCCTCTGCAGGAGGCGACTGGTGGGCTGATCAGGGGACAGCGCCAGTTGGCAAGCAGCCGCCACCCCCCCCCCCTCGATTGCCCCCCTGCCACCACAGGTCGCTGCCACCCCCTGATTGCCATCCCCTCCCTCTGCCCACTGGCAATCACCTTGGCTGGCCTGGTACCTCCTGTTCGCTGGCCCTGCCCACTGCTGATCAGTTGTTCTGCCATTTGGTTGATTTGCATATTAGGCTTTTATGATATAGGATTGACTTTTAGAGAGAGAGGAAGGGAGAGAGAGAGAGAAATGCCAATGATGCCTCCTGCACGCCCCCTACTGGGGATTGAGCTCATACCCCGGGTATGTGTCCTGACTAGGAATCAAACCATGTGACCTCTTGGTTCCTGGATTGACGCTCAACGGCTGAGCCACACAGGCCGGGCGAGCTGACTTACATGTCAGTTCTGGGGAGACTCCAGCTGCAGCAGGAGGGCGGGCTCTCCCAGGGGCCCGAGCCACACTCCTCTGGGGGAGAAAGCTGGGCCCGGGAGGAGGAGATAGGAGGGCAGGTCCATCAGGGCCTAAATGCCTGGTGGGAACAAGGCGCGGGCCGCTGGGGAGGCTGCGCTTCGCTCAGTGTCTGGAGGCAGCAAACCGGCTCCAGCACACCGGGGAGGCAGGAGTGGCTCTTCCGTGGGCGTGGGCTGGGTGGGCAGCATGGCTACGGCAGCCAGTACTGCCGCTCCCCGAGGGCCGGCTCCTCCTGAACACCAGCCTTCAGGCCCTGCAGGTGGGCACGTGACCACTTCTAGCCAATGAGCTGTGAGCGAGAGCTGTTTCCCGGTGACACAGGGGCCCTGGAGCTTTCCTGTCACCCGGTCCCATCCCGGGACCACGGGGCTCGTGCTGAGTCGGTGGAACAAGACGGAAGCGGATGCCGGGGGCCTGGCCTGGCACCCGTGTCGCAGAGGATTTACAGGGAGGGCAAACACGTTTCTGTGTGCGTGGCTAGTGAAATGTGGGGCTTGTTTTCTGTTATGTCCGTGTAGCCCAGCCTTGTCTTGATGGACAACATAATTGTGTACCATGTGAGATGGAAACAATAGAAGGCCCATTCCCCACCTACTGCAGGCAGGAGTCTGTGCAAACTTCCCGCCTGGCTCTTTTCATTTCGAAGGCTTCCGAGGGCAACTTCAGGACTGAGAGCCGTGAGGCGTGAACACCGTCACGTGGGTCCCTGCTATTCACACAGGAGCCGCCAGCGCTGCGGAACCGCCGTCAGGACACTCCGGACTTCCCACCAGAGGGAGAGCAGCCCGAGGGGAGTGCAACCAGCCAAACCACGATGTGCAGGTGAAGGGCCCTCGAGCCACTCCCGGCAGCCCATCCTCAGAAACACCCTCCGAGATGCCCGTCTGTTTGGTTTGTGCTTCTGTTTGGTGGGCGTTGCCAGGGATACCGATCACCAAGGCCCATGGAATGGGATGGGGGTCCAGCCGTGGCTTCTCACCTGGCTCTCCATTCCCGTGCTCACCTCTGCCTGCAACGATTTCCATGTGATCTGTGTGCTCCTCCTGGTGCAGCTGAACTCTTATCCCCGGCAACAGTTTAATCAGAGGTGAAGCCATGGCACTGTTTCATATGCTCATACCCACACGTGGACCGACAGCCCCTTCACAGGACTCTCCACCAAGCCCCGTCCTCCACCGGACACAGCGGGACACGCCAGCCCGATGTCCCTGCCGGTCGGGACGTCCCCTATGTCTCCTGGTCTCCACACCTGCTGTCCACCGTGAGCCGTGACACCAGGGCATGACCGCCCCTCCTGGCACACGCCCCCTCTCCCTGCGGCCCCGGAGGTGGTTGGTGAGGTGCCCTGAGAATTCCTGCCCTCCTGACCGTCTGTCCCGGGCCACTTCCCCGGGCTGGGGACAGGTGACCTCCCCCGGAAAACCCCTCAGAGTGCCGCTGAAGACACAGAGGCACATTTCTCATGCTTTGGGTTCGTTTGAAAAGCCAAGAGGAGGAAAGTTTCCAGCAAAGAAAGGCTTGAAAAGGACAAGACGTCGAATAGTGAGACTTAAAGGGACGTTTGGGAGATTCCCTGCTCGTGCGTGGCATCTGGGGAGAGATGTCACAGTGGGCCATTTGGCTGACATTTCTGGTCATCGCTTCTTTCTGGTTGGCAGAAAATCCCGACAGGCGTGCCCTCCAGAATGGCGCTCGCGGGACTCGCCGGGACCTGCGTGACGGGGTCTCCGGGAAGGAGCCCTGCTCCCCACGTGGCCCCCTTCCCCCCATCTTCCTGTGGCTGGTCAGGGTCTGAGATGCTCAGGTGTCTTGCTCGTCCCCTTGCCCCTCCCCCACTCTCTAAAGCTCAGCTGTTCACCTGCCTGAATGACCTGCCAGCTCTGCCAGGGAGAGACGGGGTCCCTACTGCTCTGCAGGGAGCTCTGGGCCGTTCTACCCTGATGCTGTCAGGTTGGTGTGACTGTCTCCACCCACTGGGTATTTCAGTTCGGTCCTGTCTCCTCTCAGGAACATGTGATCTGTGTTTATTTTTACGTTCCCAGGGGCTGGTCCAGCACCTGACCCGGGAGGGGCAGTGAAGACATTAAGAAGTTTCTCAGCATCACGTCTCTCTCTACTGTGAGGTGTGGAAAGAACCGTTTGTTACAAGACTGTTTGCCGACAAAGGACATAAAAGCATAAAGGCGAGGCGTCTTGGTCTGGTTGTGGCATTCAGGTGCGCATTCCACCGGGGACGGAGGAGAACTGACCAGAGAGGATGTGGAGCTTGGGGAGCTGAGGGGAGAGCAGGACACTGGGCGGGCAGTGGGGGGAGCCCCAGCCAGTCGGAGGCCTTCGAGATGGGGAGAGTGTGGGCAGCAGGACCCAGGGGCTTGGGTGACAAGTCCACGGTGACTCAGAGAGGAAGCCAAGGTCTTTCCCCCCGCCCCCCAGCATCACTGTCCTCTCTCCGCTTCTCTGACCTGCCAGTGATTCCCACTGCCCACGTCAAACCGGAAACCAGAGGACAGTCCACGCTGCCTGCCTCCTGGTGCCAGGTCGGCAGGGCCTTTGGCCATTTAGCATCCATTCTTGTTCTTGTGGAGGCGACACATTCATGTCCCACCACAGCGGGCCACACCCTTCACCCCACCCAGCATCCCCACCTGTGCCACCAGGGACTCCCAGGAGGCCCCGGCTTCCCCTGACTGTCCAGTTTGTAAGAACCAACCTCACAAGCTGTGCATTCGCCAGTTCCTTGTTCCTCTGTGTATTTCAGTTCGTTACAGGAACGTTTTGTCTGACCAATCATTGATTACTTGTCTTATTTCCTTTTCATCCTCAGAGGCCAGGACGGTGCCTCTGTAAACACTCCGAGAACATCAGCTCCTGTTGGGCATGTCCACGCTTACAAGGCCGCAGGGCCAGGAAAGAGGAGAGAGAATGTCACAACGCTCCGCTCTGAGGCCTGAGTGGAGTGGACGCTCCTGGCTGCGGTGGGACCTGGGGACTGTCCTCAGTGCTAGCAGCAGGCCAGGTATTGTCCTTAATGAGTCTCCGGACCTCCCGCTCGCTGAGGCGGCCCAGGTGACACTGGTCCTTGCAGATTGCCTGGGAGGGCAGTGTGAGCTGTCCACACGCTCTCCCTGGTTCCTGACTGGGCTGTGCTCCTGGCATTCACGTCTCTAACTCCCAGAACAGCTCTCTGTGCCTGTGGACAGTAACCCTCCCTCTGCTCTCTGCCAGGTGCTGCTTACAGGGTTAGCAACCAACCCACGATGGTGGGCCCACCTGCCTGCCACTTACCCAGGCGACGTGTCTCTCTTCAGACCCGCTCTGCGAGGCCCGGTGCGGGCTGGTCTCCCACCTGATCCTCATTCCTGACCCCCTGAGAGCCGACAGCCGAGGAATTCATCTCCTTGTCACTCTCAGTTCTGAGGAAGGTGGAGTTACTGGGAGAGGAGCCAAGAGACCCACTGCCACGCGAGGTCAGGATCTGTGAGGTCAGTGTGCCAGGAGGGTGGTGGGGCGCCCTGTTGGGAGGCGGATGGAGCAGGTGTCTCAGGACCTAGGCCTCTGCTGTGCCTGTGTGTGCCAGCTCCCCTCTGGCTCACATCTGTACAGCTCTTTCCCAGAGAACTAGACAGTGGCTCACAGACCTAATTTAACTGCTTTGATTCTTGTTTTTTTTGGAGAGAGAGAGAAACATTGATATGAGAGTGAAGCATTGATCAGTTGCCTCCCGCTACCAGGGATGGAGCCCAAAGCCCGTGCCCTGACTGGGAATCAAACCAGCAACCTTTTGGTACAGGATGACACCCAACCCATGGAGCCACACCGGCCAGGGTTTATGTACAACATAAAGTCCAAGCATCTCTCAGGGGTTTTCCAGCCCTTAGAACCCTCCGAGGGTTCTAAGCCACAGCTGGTTCTCTGGTTTCTCCTGCGGAATCGCGTGGCATCTGGTCTGATGTAGAAGGCATGCATCGGTACAGGAGTGATGCTCTCAGTGGAAGAAAGTCTCCCCTGGGCGTGAATGCACTTTAAATATATTGAGGCTCGTCCTGTCATGGAAGAGTGACCAGTGAGATTAGGATGGTTCTGGGACACATGCTGTGGCTGGGAACGTGGCTGCAAAGAGTTCTCAACAGCCTGGAGCCAGATCGTTACTGTCTCATGACTGAAGAGCCCCAGGATGGAAGCTGAAAAATGCACGAGTCAGCTTTGTTTCTCCACGACGTCATGGGCAAGAGGGAAAGACTCCTTGAAATGGATTATTTTCTCTGCAAGGTCAGCGAATCTCAGTAAGAGTGACATCTCCCCCACCCCACCTGCACGGGCTCCTCCCTCACACGTGCCCCCTGGAGCCGCCCTGGAGAGGTGAGTTTGCATCAGCCCGACCAGGAGCGAAGGCGGTGCAGTATGGCCACCCCGCATTGTCTGCAGAGGGAGGCAGCTCGCACAGACTCCATCTCAGGCTGCTTTGGATTTGAATCTAGACTCTAACTCTCACTGGCTGTGGTTTTTCAGCATGTTATTTGGCTTATATGAGCCTCAGTTTCTGCACCTAGAAAGTGGGCATAAAAGTACTTATTTCATGGGATTTTGTTGTATGGGTTTATTTATGTAGCAAAATTTAATGACTACATGTGTCTTATGTTCCAGATATAGGTGCCTACTGCTTCTATATATGCTACTCCTCTTAAAACACACACAGTACATCTCTGTGAGTCTTACTCCTCATCCACCACTTATCCACTCAACCATCCATCCATCCATCCATCCCCAGCCACTCACTCATTCATCCACCTCCCCATCTATCCATCCACTTATCCATCCATCCATTCATCCATCCACTTATCCATCCATCCATCCATCCATCCATCCATCCATCCATCCATCCAAATAAAAGCCTGTTCTAAGTTCTGGAGATACCAAGATTAACGGGATAAACATGCCTACCTTGAACTGAAAATTAAGACACAAATGTTCTCTCTGTTCCACCACTTCTTTGTTTACATCAGCGGTTCTCAACCTGTGGGTCATGACCCCTTTGGGGGTCGAACGACCCTTTCACAGGGGTCGCCTAAGACCATCGGAAAACATATAATTACACTAGTGGCCCGTTGCAGGAAGATTCCTGCAAGAATAGGGCTTCCTGCGGCTGGAGTGAAGCAGAGAAGGGAGCGAAACCCGCTGAGGTGGGCTTTGATCCCGCTCCCAGCCGCCGTGGCTGGGTTTCCCCTCCGCCTCCCACCTCCGCAGTCTTGGCTCCGTTCCTGTCTCTGCCACCTCTACTTTGCTCCCTTCTGGAGCGCTTTGCTTCCACGTTGTCTTCAGTCTTCGCTCCCAGCCGGTATTTGCAAATTAATCGCCATCTTGGTTGGGTTAATTTGCATATTGTTGCTCTGATTTGGCTGGTGGGCGTGGCTTAAGGCCTAGCAAAAGTATGGCAATTTGCATGTTTGTCTTTTATTAGTGTAGATATTATTTTTGTGATTAATCACTATGCTTTAATCATGTTCAATTTGTAACAATGAAAATACATCTTGCAATCAGATATTTACATTATGATTCATAACAGTAGCAACATTACAGTTATGAAGTAGCAACGAAAATAATTTTATGGTTGGGGGTCACCACCACATGAGGAACTGAATTAAAGGGCCGCGGCATTAGGAAGGTTGAGAACCACTGGTTTACATGGAACTGGCTCCTGGGTGACTAGCAGCCCTGACTTGGAGCTGAGCACTGGCTGTGTAGGTCAGCACCGACATTGACTAGCATGGCACCCTGGGCAAGTGACAACCTTTCTGTGTCTCAGTTGCCCTCTGTGAAATGGTGATGGTGATGGTGATACGTCATGGGATCACCAGTGCACGGAGGGCTTGGGGTGGTGCCGGGCACGCCTCACCTGCTTGTGTGTTGTGATGGGACCCGGGGCCCTCAGTGCTTTCAGTGAGGCAGAGCCGGGCGGGAAACCCGGCGCCTACGGACCAGCCTGAAGCCTTGGGCAATCGATGGCACTTACACTCTCTGAGCCTGGTTTCCGTGTTTGGGGATCAAGCCTATTCGTAGCCCCTCATCCTCCAAAGTGTCGACAGGCAGCGTGATCTGGTGCAAACAACACCCAGGTTCTGAAGTAAGAAACTGGGCTTGGGTCTCGACTCTCACTCCTGGCCCAGGCGGCGGGGCAGGCCTCAGCTCCCGGTCTGTGAAATGGGGAAACAGTTATGGTTGATGGTGAAAATAAAGTAGCTGATATTTTAATGGCATGATATAGAGCATGAAGCATGATACAGGGTGGGCAAGAGTAGGTCTACAGTTGTTCCTGTGGAAAAAAATACAACAATTAATAAACAATACAAGAATAAACTCTGTTTCATGTGCTCACAACTATGAACCTACCTTTGCCCAGCCTGTACAGAGTCTAACGTTTAGAAACAGTGGTTGAGCTTCCTGTCCCTGGGGCTGGGGTACGGAGCAGGGATGACCCACACGTGTTGGCCAGTGAACTAAACCCGTCGTGAGCTCTGCTCGGTTGCTGACCCTCCAGCTGCATCCCTGCACGGGCCGTGGTGCGGCTGGAGCAGCTCCCGCGGCTGCTTCTCGGAGGACCCGATTTCCTCAGGGGCTGGGGGAAGCCACCCTTTCATGGGAATGATCATGGAGGAGCATGCGCATTATTCATGAGGTTTCCATTAAAACACGAGGCTGCAGTGAAAACGCAGGGCTGTGGTGAGCTGCTCCGATTGCCGGTCTCTGGATGGCGGTGCTGCGGGGGGTGATGGAGAAGTAGGGGCAGCCAGGCCGATGGCCACGGCACAGGCTGTCTCCCAGGCTGGGCTCCCCATGGTGGACGGGCACCGTCTTTTACCTAAGAGGGTAGCATTGCTGCTTGCAGGCCTAGAAGCTTCCTTGGAGGGAAACTCCATCAGCTGAAGTAGCCTTGACTGCAAGTGACAAATAAGTCCCCAATTCCAGCTCCCTTACCCGGTAGGGAGTTTATTCCCCCACCTGCTGGGCTCAGAGGAGGGCGGTCTCCGGGGTTGCAGTGCAGCATGGCGTGAAGGGCCCAGCTTTCTTTCCAGAGCTCCCTCTGCCACCGAGTGGTCAGCAGATGACAGGGTGGAGCCCAGTGCATCATGGCCACCTGCTCCCTCCCCCCGTGGGGAGAGGAGGACAGGGAGGGTGTGGGGTGGGACCTGAGTTTCTGCATTTCTAACCAGCTCCTAGTCAGGCCCACGCCGCTGGCCTGGGGACCCACCTTCCAGCAGTCTCTCAGCGCACAGTCTGCGATTGTCCCGTCCTTGATGGGTCCAGGGCCTGCCTCACAAGGCAGAGCAAGGCACTGCTCTCTGTACCAGAAAGCCTCACCAAGAAAAATGCAGCCAGACTCCACACGCCCTCAGCCACGGAGTCGACCTAGGCTCTGCACAAACCGGTGTCTCCTGATGACCTGGGGCAGTTTGCAAACGGCCCCCTGCCCCCAGGCCACTGCGGCAGCTGCGGCAGGCCAGCCCGCGGCGGTCACACAGAAGGGCCACCACTCATGTCCTCTGCGCTCTGTCTGTGAGGCGCATCTTCCTGTGACTCCCAGGGGTGGGGTCACGCCCTGCCTGCGCTCTGCTTTCCTGACGGACCTGCCCTGGTGCGTCTCAGCAGATATTGTCGAGTGTGTCCCGCAACATCTATTTTGTCTTTCCAAATGTCCAACCTTTGTCGGCTGTGAAATATTCGAAGCGCTGACGAGGCACTGGTGGACAGCACACCTGTCATCGCAGAGTCTGTGGGATTAATTCTTCTTAATTATGCCAGTGCTGGGCCATCACTCACGTTTATTGATGCTGCCTGCTCCTGTCCAGGAGATTTATAGGGCCCGCGATTCACCCCCCGCACAAGGGACCCACAGACGCCTTGGTTGGTCTTTCAGCATCGTTTGCAGGAGACAAATGAGCAGCGATCACGAAGCCTTTTAATAAACAAGCACTTGCTTCTCCCAGCTTCCTCTTTGGGGCCTTGGAAGGGGGTGGAAATCTGGGATTGATTTGGCAACTCCTGTTTCTCTTCCCCGGCGGCTGAGTTTCAGACCCACTCTTTGTAGTCAGAGCTTCATCTCTAGTCCTGGGAGTATTTGTTGGGAATGATGTACAGGTTTAACGGGCAGAACGGAATTGTGTGTATGTGCGTGGCCTGGGCCTTCACATCACTGAGTATGAAATGACTCAGTCAGAGGGACAGAGTGAGTCTAGGACCAGCCGTGGGCAAACTACGGCCCGCGGGCCGGATCCGGCCCGTTTGAAATGAATAAAATGAAAAATAAAAAGACCATACCCTTTTATGTAATGATGTTTACTTTGAATTTATATTAGTTCACACAAACACTCCATCCATGCTTTTGTTCCGGCCCTCCGGTCCAGTTTAAGAACCCACTGAGTCAAAAAGTTTGCCCACCCCTGGTCTAGGACCCAGGGCCGGGGCAGGTCAGAGGTGAAAGGGACGTGGGCCGGCCCCGAGCTGCTTCGTTCCGCTGCACACACCACGCTCAGGGCTGTGCTTCTAATCTAGAGTCGGGGTGGCCATCTAGCGTCTGTGTGTCCTGAAAGCCCGGCAGGTTTTAAAGCCATGGATGTCATCGTCTCTTAATCTGGAGGGAAGGAAACTGGGCGTGAAGAGCCACGTCTGCGTGGTGAGTAGGCCTCCCAGGTTTGGTCAGTGGGGATGTGACCCTGAGCCAGGGGAAGGGAGCTTGAAGCCAGAGGCTCCGGGGTTGACCAGTCCGAGAGGTCCAGCAGCAAGCATGCGGGTGGACACTGTGCCAGGTCCTGGGCTAAGCTCTGAATGTATGATCTTCTAAAATAAACGGTAATCCTCTAGGTTGGCATTACTATCCTCATTTGTATATGAGAAGGCCAAGACCCACGGGGTTAAATAACTCGGCCACGATGACATAATAGCAATCAGGCACCGGAGCTGACCCAGTCTCCTGGCTGAAGACCCTCCTTTTTGCCTCCCTGCTGGAGGAAGGAAGCCAGTGGGAGACGTGCAGGGACCTTCTGCCCTCCCCTCTGAAGAAACTTGATGTAACATATGCATGTGGACGCCCGTAAAGACCTCAGCATGGTGGTTGGGCAAATTCAATGTCATTCTCCTTGTGCAAGGAAAGAAGCCATGGACAGTGAAGCGAGAGGAAAAAGCAGAGTGAGAGGAAGAAAAGGTGGGGCGGGTGATGAATGATTGGCGCTCAGTGGGGGATGGCGATCAGACGGGAATGACCAATGAGATGCTGGATAATGATCAATGGCTGAGGCTGACAGCAATTTATGAGTCACGTGTACTCACAGCTGTGGGAGGACGCCACACACCACGCAGGGCACGGGGCTGGGGGGCGGGCACTGGGGGCAGAGTGCACATGCGGGGCCGTGGGAGGCAGGCTGTGGAGGAGCAAGGGGGCGGGTACCCGTGGTCCCCACGGGAGGGTGAGGTTGTTTGTTTGAACGATTCCACAGGCTGGTGGGGACCCCAGCCCACTACCCATGGCTAAGCCCACACTGTGCCTAGTCCCCTGATGGGAAGGGTGTTTGACGAGGCGTTTACCTGAGGAGCGAGGCCGTGAGGCCTCCCAGTTTTACCGGATGTCGAGTCAGCACATACAGTGAGTCTTAATTTCAGGCCTGAAGCCACAGCCACTCCTTCCTCGGAAGGTTGTCGTGGGGACAAAGATGGCTGACGAGGGAAACTCAGAAAGCACTGCCTCTGGAAGTGGGAGGTGGCCTTGCATTTCAGTTCCCCACCGTGGAGGCCAGAGCAGAGAGCTGCACCAGCCGTCCCGAAAGATGCCACGAGCAGCGTGACCGTGTGTTTTAAACGCATCGGAAGCCTCGGGTGCAAACAGAAGAGCAGGTGCTGGGAGTGGGGGTGGGGGGGGCGTGGGCGGGGCACGGCTGCGTGTGACTGACTCCTTTTGCAGTTTGTTGCTGTGGCAGGTGCTGACCCCCTGATCACCAGGGTAGACGTTGGGGTGGATCGACTAGGGGATAGTTTCGGCTGCAGAGCTCTGTGCCAGGGCAGACTCGGGCCGGATGTGCTTTCTGTGAGCGGAGAGGCAGCACCATGTCCAGAAGCTAACACAGCCCGTGAGGGGGTGGGGGTGGCTCCCATTAGCACGGGGAGGTCAGACCAAACGCCTGCCATCCCCACGTCAGTCTCTGGCCCGCGAGCTGCTCCCCTCACGCACTCCTGCTTCCGACTCCGAGCAAATCCTGAACCGGAACATTCCCCGGGATGCGAGCTCTGCCTCAAGCACACGGAGAGGAGCTCCATGCTCGGTTTGCCTCTGACTTCTTGTTACACGCGACGCACAGAGCAGCTGCGTCCCACGTGGGTGCGGTTTCTTTTATTTCCACACCAGAAACCCTCTGCATTGGAAAGGGCGGCTTCGTCCTAAACCCCAAAGTGTGTTTTAATCCCAAACTCAACCGGACTGAGGTCACTCACGCCCTGTGGGCGTCACCAGCAGTCCCTCCTCGTCACACATCCCGGGGAGATGAAAGAGGGGAGAGATGATCTATGACACCAGGGATGTGGGCCTCCCAGGATGAGGTGCGGTAGGGCCACCCCTGTGTCAGGTACAGAAACAGATGTGACCTGAAGTCAGGGTGCCACGGGAGCTCCCCTGAGAACAGGTGACAGGGCCGTCTCCCTGGAGCGTGGAAACCTGCATGCAGCTGCTAGTAGTGAATACAGATCCTCTGGATTCGTAGCAATGACACCAAAGGCAGCTGTTTGAGGGGACGGGGAAAGATGGTGAGGGCTTGTTGAGCATGGTCAGGTCCTAGAGACGGTGGCCTTTAAGGCTGAGACGGAAGAGAACCTGGGAAATAAAGTTTTCATCCCATTCATCACCTCAGAACCAAGGCACCTTCAAGGCATCTGAAGTAGCCTTTTGAGGAACTCATACAACTTAACAAAAGGAAGACAAACAACCTAATCGAAAAATGGGCAACGGACTAAATAGACACTTTTCAAAAGAGGACATACGTAAGGACGAGATTCATATGAAAACATGCTCAAAGTCACTGTGGCACATCTACACAATGGAATACTACGCTGCTGTAAAAAAGGAAGAACTCTTACCATTCGTAACAGCATGGAGGACCTGGAGAGCATTATGCCAAGTGAAATAAGCCAGTCGAAGAAAGATAAATACCACATGATCTCACTCATTTATGGAATATAGAGAACAACATAAACTGATGAACAAAAATAGATCCAGAGACAGAGAAGCGTTGATCAGACCATCAAACCTCAGAGGTAGAGGAGGGTGGGGGTGAGGGGGAGAGATCAACAAAGGACTTGTATGCATACATATGAGCCTAACCAATGGACACAGACAACAGCGGGGAGAGGGTATAAGCAAGAGATTAGGGGGCAAGGGAGGGGAAAAGAACACATATGTAATACCTTACTAGTAATCAATAAAGAAAAAAAATAAAGTAGCCTGTTGATTCTTCCAACTATTTTAAAATATTTTTATTTATTTTTAGAGAGAGAGGATGGGAGGAGAGAGAAACATCCATGTGAGAGTGAAACACGCCCTTTATGGGGATCAAGCCCACAACCCGGACATGTGCCCTGGCCAGGAATCAGACCAGCAACCTTTCGGTGCCGGGACCACACGTAACCAACTGAGCCACACCAGCCAGGCACTTCCAACTAGTTTCACTGATGGCGGGGAGCGTGGGCCCACCTCCTATAAACCTCCAGTCACCACTGGACTGTCAGCATTCTACCCACGGCCTCTCCCCTCGTCCTGCCACAGCCTGGCCGTTCTTGGTCCTTTGCTTGGTCCTACATTCCACGTCCATCATGGTACCCCTCAGTCCAGAACGCTGCCTGCAAACCAACTTCATCGGATGAAAAACTTGGTAAAGGAGTTCCAGTCTCCTTTAATTCCTTAACACTTCAAAGGCCCCCATTGGTCTTCTAAATACCATTCCCACCACAGGAGCGACGGCTGGTTCCAGACTGAAGAAGAGGAGGGAAAGGTGAGCCCAGAGCACCTGTGAGGCCAGCAAACAGGAAGGGGCTTGAAGAATGATGGGGAAATGTCAAAGGGACACAGAGCCGCTGGGGCCAAATCAGAGACAATTTGGGGATCAAAGCACGTGGTGTGAGTAAGGGGTTTGAAGCCATCGAGTAAAACAAAAATCTTAAGTCCAAACCAACGTGACTCGGTACATAAATAGATGGGAAGCCTAACGAGGAATGAGATGCTTACATGGTTTCAAAGTCTCCTTCCTCACCAAATACTTACTAATTACCCAGAAGGGAAGGCCGTACCTCAACCCAAATCAGAGTCAACGTCTCCAGTGGGGAGGACATCAGCCTGTCCTCACCTGACAACACAGCGAGAACACAGGGCCACGTCTGGGACCTTCCCGCCAAAGTCCTGCAGCTGGAGTGTGGCCACAGGGAAGCCCCAGCAAATGCAGGCTGAAGGGCATTCGCTGGGACAACTCACCTCTCGAAAGGGTTGGGGCCCTGAGGGTTTGGGAAAGGCTGAGACCTGTTGCAATCAGAGAAGATGCAAGATACACGAGGATCAGTGACAACTAAAGGCAGCACGCGGATTCGAACAGGATCTTTACCTCTAAAACATTATTGGGACAACTGGGAGAACTTGAATGGAGGCAAAGAATTAGGCTGTTGGGACCATATCCGTGTTATGACCTGATTTTGATGGTTGTGTTATCCGTTTGTAGGATAGCGTCTGGGTTTGTAGGAGGTACCCACTAATGACATGCGCAGCACAACGACTCGCTCAGATGGCTCAGAGGAAAGGTTGTGTAGTATTGCAAACTTTGTAAAGGTTGGGTTATTTAAAAAATAGAAATAGGCATATAAAAATGCCTTTCCATTCACTGTTTTTGAATCTCTGCAACCAACCTTTTATTTTATTTTTACTTTTTGTTAATTCTCCCCTGAAGATATTTTTCCATTGATTTTTAGAGAGAGTGGAAAGGAGGGGGAGAGACAGAGAGAGACACTCTGATTGGTTGCCTCCCGCAAGCACCCTGACTGGGGCCAGAGATTGAGCCTGCAACCGAGGTACATACCTTTGACTGGAATCTAACCCCAGGCCCCTTAGTCCACAGGCTGACGCTCTATCTACTGAGCCAAACTGGCTAGGACTGCAACCACCCTTTAAAAGGTGATGTTACTGGCCAGCGTGGCTCATTGGCTGAGCGTTGATCTATGAACCAGGAGGTCACGGTTCGATTCCCAGTCAGGGCACAGGCCCGGGTTGTGGTTCCCAGTGTGGGGCGTGCAGTGTGGGCGGATCAATGATTCTCCCTCATCACTGAGGATTCTATCTCTATCTCCTTCTCTCCCTCTTTCTGTCTGAAATAAAATATATATATATTAAAAAAAATAAAGGTGATGTTACCATTGCTGGTTCTTACATAAAGAGAGAGGATCCGGGAAGAAGGTAAGTGACACCTGACTGGGTAGCTCAGAGTGTCGTTCCCATATGCCAAGGTTGTGGGTTTGACCCCTGGTCAGGACACATATGAAAATCAACCAATGAGTGCATAAATAAGTGAAACAACAAACCAATGTCTCTCTCTCTCTCTCTCTCTCTCAGAAAAATAAATATCAATAACTAAGAAATGAAGTGGCACCTTGAAGGCAGAGCCAGACCTTCATCTGCATCTTCTAACTTCATATCTGCTCCGTCTGAGCCCCTGTTCTCACTCTCTCTGGGTGGGGTGCGCCGGAGGGGCCGCTGGGGTCAGGCTGAGGGTCAGGCTGCGCAGAGTGGTGGCGGCCGTACCTTGCTGCGTTTGTGTGTGAGGGACCCCGGAAACCTGCTGAAAACATGCAATATGCAGCCCCCACCTCAGAGGTCTGATTCCCTGGGTCTGGAGGAAGCACCGGATGTTTGTTTTTTTAACAAGCGATGCAAGTGATTCTGACAGAGGTCACGCATAGGCCACACTTTGAGGAACACGGAGGGTGATCAATGACCCTGAGAGGCTACTGAAACCATTCAGTCAACTGGTGTGCCGAGGCTTCTCCGTGGAGCTGCCTGTGGCCCGGAAACAGGAGGCGAGATGCGCCTCCAGCTAAGCATTGCTTAGCCCACTTAATTTTAAAACGAATTAACAACCTATAATTGAGTTACAGTGGGCAGGCACTCTGAAACTCCTGCAGTGGACAGAGGAGTCAGAAACAGAGACATCAGCCCGGCCAGCGTGGCTCAGTGGTTGAGTCTCGACCTATGAACCAGGAGGTCGCAGTTTGATTCCTGGGCCGGGCACGTTCAGGCGCGTGCCCTGACTGGGAATCACACCCACAGCCCAGCACGTGCCCTGACCGGGCATCACACCCACAGCCCAGGCACGTGCCCTGACCGGGAATCAAACCCACAGCCCAGGCGCGTGCCCTGACCGGGAATGGAACTGGCAACCTTTTGGTGCACAGGATGACACTCAACCACTGAGCCCTGAAGCCAGACTAATGTGCTATTTTCATGGTAAGCACAGCCTGAATGAAACAAACGCACCTCCAAGAGAAGAAGAAGACCTGTCACAGCCCTCCAGCTCTTATGGGGGGAGCAGATTTTACTGAGAAAGAAGGAGGGAGAAGGACGTCGGATGGGAACGGAGCACTGGCAGCTGTGCTTTTAGAGAGAGGAGATATTTGGGGCCCATGACAGTTTCCGGGTTTAGCCGTGGTCCCCGGTTGAGCTCATCTGCAGGCATTGCTGGGAGGTGACCGTGGCCACCACCTGCAGGCATGGGCGGGGCCATAGGAGCAGCATCCTTTCTCATCCTCAGGGACATGGGACCAACTGCTGGCTCAGCAGTGACAAAGGGGGGAGGGGGACACAGGGCACAGGATCGGACTAGACCGCTCTCCCTCCCCCCCACACACCTGGGTCCTAGGAAGAAAGAATTACATTAGAAACCAGCTCACCTTTAAGCCTGCAGCCAGGGTGGGTCCTGAAAATGCTGTTGTGCCCCCGGGACCCCCGAGAACCTTACACTTGGGCTCATCTCTTCCTTCATGAGTGCTGGCAGGTCCCGTGGCCCCGAGCAAGCCACCTGCTCCCAGTTCGCAGGAGTTCAGGGCTCGGGCTCCGGAGCCGAGGCCCAGATCCAGCCCAGTGCCAGCCTGCAGGGACCCGCGTCTGCTCGTTTCTCTCCTCCGCGTCATAGCAGCCACTGGGCTCTGGAGGGATCCCCGTACCAGCCACACCCGAGGTGCTCTGACCCTCCTACAGCTTCCCCTGCCGGGCCACTGGCTGTGGTCGAGGTGGAATGCTTGACCGAGGGACATCAAGTGACCACACATGTGCAGTGACATCTGCAAAGACCCTGTTTCTACACGTTCTCAGCTCCTGGAGTAGGATCCTCAACATCTTTTGGGGGTGACACAACTGAAACCACAGTACCAGGTGAGCCACCAAGACCAGGGGAGGTGGTGGCCGAGGGTCCTGAAGGAGGAGGGAGATGGCCAGTCACAAGCCACGGGCCCAGCGCAGGGACAGGACGCAATCTCGCCCCCACAGGAAGCCCCGTGCACCTCAGAGCCCCAGGGAAGCGCGCTGCTCGCACAAGTCTCCCTTCCAGAAAGATCTGGTTCAGCTGCAATGGGTGTAGGCGGCTCACATTGTCCAGGTGTCAGCACCTTAGGGTCCACCTCACTTTCCAAAACGAGGCTGGCTGTCCCAAGCAGCCAGGCACCCACTGAGCTCGGGGAGGTGATCCGGCCTTGGCCATTTCTGCTCAGCCCTCTCAGCAGCAAGTTTTGCTCAGAAGCCGCCCGCCGGCTTGGCGGAGACTTCACTGGACCTGTGTCGCCTTTTGGGAAGATACTCAGCCTCTCTTCCTGTCCGTTTTTTCATTCACAAGCAGTCTCCCGCCCTCTCTCCCCTCTGGCACGAACCCCATCTCAGCAGGTGCCCCTGGAGGCCCCGGCCAGCACTGTGCCTGGGGACATGGTGGGGCCGGGAAATAGCCGCCCAGCCCACACGTGGCTCCTTCCTTCCCGCCCAGGCGTCTTCTCCAGATCACACATCCCTGGAGCAAGGCAGGCCTCCTGCAGGGAGAGCCACCTCCTCCTGAGGAACAGCCCCCGGGGGCACTTGGCGCAGAGCTGCGTGCCCTGCCCTTTGCCCCATGCCTGGGATCGGCCAGTGGATCAGCACCTTCGCATCAGCCGAGGGGGTCAGCGCCGAGGCCAATTCCAGGACGAGGCCTCTGTCCAGCGGAGCGCGTTGCCTTGGTCCCAGTCACACGCTCCCCAGTAGAGAAGACGACTCTGGAGGCGGACACAGGGGGAGTCCTAGGAGCGTATGCTGCTGACCAGCGTCCACGAGGCCTCCGCGAGGCAGGACGTACGTCCAAAGGTTCAGAGCGACTTCACGGGCACGGAGCAGACACTGCTGTCCTACGTCACGTCCCTCTCTGCGTGAAACCACTGCTGGCGGTAAGCCTGGCACCTGCGCTTACCCACCTGAGATAGATGGGCGGCGGGACCCTGGGCAGGAATCTCTGGGGGCATCGCTGCAGGGTACGGGGACTGTTCCTGTTCTGGGAAGGAGTGTAACCAGCATTCGGTTCAGCCCTGTGTGTGCGGCTGGTTTCGGTCTGTGAGCGGGACTGGGAGCTGCATTTGCACCCGGCTCACGGGGACGCTCCGGAAAGCAAGGCGCCGCATCGGGGGACTCCCGCTCACAGGACTCCCCTTCAATCACCTTCACTAAAAGAGGCAAGTCATCCGGCGGCTTCACGGACGCTTCCAGAGAGAGATTCAGGCTGGATCCAGGAACGCACGTAATAAATCCACTCAAGGTGTCTCCCCTCCTTCGAAGACTTGGTTTTTGGATTTGGCTGGGTTTTCCTGTCCCACCTGCAGGGGGCAGGTCCAGCTGATTGCTGGGGCCCTTTGCTAACAATTCCCACAGAAAGGACCTCGGTGCTGAGGACTCCAGCGTTATGTCCCGAAATTGGACCTGGGGTGGGCTCTGTGTCACCCTACTCAGGTCCTCGGTGTTGGGTTTGGCCAGGCCTGGGTCACTCGCCCACCCTGCCGCTGAGCTGGAGACGCCCACCCAACAGGACAGCGGGAAATGGGGCCCGCGGAAGTTCCCGGGATGCCTCCCGGAAAGGGGGGACGGGTCCCGGCAGACACAGTCCCCGCAGACACACTCTCCAGTGCCCCCTGCGCCCCAGGTGGGCAACAGGTCAGGAAGGCGCTGTCCTGAGTCGCGGGGATTTGGTCGTGGTCACAGGCCTGGGGCCGCTGGTCTTGCAGGAGAAAAACTGCTTTCAAGCAGCCACTCTGGACTCCGTCCATTTGCTAATTATAATCATTCTCAGTAAAGCAGGAGCTCCCCAGCCTTGCTCTTGGCCACAATGTTCACGGTTTGAGTTATGGCCTGTGGTTGGGAGCCTTTAAGGTTGTATTTCTTGCTCAGTGTTTGATCAATAACGTGAAGCAATTAGGGGCAGGCCCGCCTTCCTGTGGTTTGGCTCTGTCGCCATCACTTTGCTCTTTGAACACAAAGCTGCCCGATGACACTTTGGGGGAGCTGCTGGTTCTGGAACCTCGGGGCGCCCCTTAGAAGCTTGCTCTCAGAATTTAAAGTCCCAGAATCTCCATCTCCTCACTAGTGAAGTGGGGGTCCTGACTCCCAGGGGTACGCAGAGGCCCCAGGAGAGTGGGAAGCGCCTGCCCAGTGTCCAGTGCTTGGTGGGAGTCCGCATTAGCATATTAGTTTAGGGGTGCAGCACAGTGATTGGACACCATGTAGCTTCCACAGTGGTCCCCCTGACAAGCCTCAGGCCCAGCTGCCAACAGCATAGTCGTTACAGTATTACTGACTGCTAGAGGTCCAGTGCACGAAATTCGTGCATAGGCAGGTCCCCAGTGGCTGCTGGCGGGGACGCCTCCCTCCCCCCGCCGCCTGCCGCCACCACTCTGGCCCTGCTCCCTGGTCAAACTCCTGGTCGAACTCCCCATCGAACTCCCAGTCGAGGGGACAATTTGCATATTAGGCTTTTATTATATAGGATATTCAGTATGATGTGCTTTGTCTCTGGGACTTTCTGTGATTACCAATATGTATTGTTTATGTACATACATAAACAATATGTATATGTTTTTGTTGTTGTTTGTTAACCCTCACCTGAGGGTATTTTTTTCCATTGCTTTTCAGAGAGAGTAGAAGGGAGGAAGAGGGAGGGGGAGAGGGAGAGAGACAGAGACACTGATGTGAGAGAGACACATCGACTGATTGCCTCCTGCACTTGCTATGACCAGGGGCAGAGATCGAAGTGGCAACTCAGGTACATGCCCTTGACTGGGACTCAAACCTGAGACCCTCCAGTGTGCAGGGCAACGCTCTAACCACTGGGAAGCACCAGCCAGGGCAATCTGTGCTTCTTAATTCCTTCACCCTTTTCACCCTGTCTTCCAAACTCCCCCTCCCAACTGTCAAAATGTTCTTTGTATCTAGTTCCTGTGTTGTTGTTTTTTTGTTCATTTATTTTGCTTTTTAGATTCTACTTAAGTGACATCATATGGTATTTGTCTTTCTCTGTCTGATTTATTTCACTCAGGATAATACCCTCTAGGTCCATCGATGTTGCTGAAGATGTAAGACTTCATTCTTCCCTATGGCTGGGTCATATTCCATCGTATAGATGTACTATCTCTTCCTTATCCATTCATCGCTGGACACTGAGGTGCCTCCATACCTAGGATGTTGTAATAACGCTGCAATGAACATAGGGTGCATATCTTTTTTCAAATTAGTATTTTGAGTTTCTTTAGATAAAAGAATTGCTAAGTTCTTCATTGTCTCTTGTTATGGCCTTTGTTTTAAAATCTATTTCATCCACTATAAGTGTTGTTACCCCAGCTTTTTGTTCTCATATCCATTTTCACGCAACATGGACCCTGATTTATTGAGCCTGCGTGAGCCTGGGTGCCGAGGGGCTGCCATCGTGGGAGAGTGGAGTGGGGTTCGGGGCTGCTCGGTGCCGTCTACCACTTCCAGGTGTTAGAACCCCACGATCGTGACCCGGGATCAGCAAGCGCGATGCCTGGGAGGTAGACTCCTCCCGACATGCAGGATGGTGGCTGCCCGGAAGGAATTCCGTTGTGCAGTGAGGTTTGCTTTTAGCCTATACCAAGTGTACCTGGGCATGGTCCTGGCTGGAGGTCAGCCAGGGGAAGGGCAGGCTGCCACCCCAGGCGGTGACACTTCTTCATGTCGCTGTCTCTGCTTCCAGTGAGGGGGGGCCCAGATCGCTCCGCCCACTGCACCCCAGGTCTGTTCTTTCCCACCTGCACTCCTGCCTCCAGGCCTCTGCACAAGGATCTCCTGGGACAGGGCTGGCACAGAGCCCTTAGCGAGGGTCGGCCATCACGGTGCCCTGGTGCTTGTCACTGACGCCGGGACCCCGTGTGCCTGGCAGAGCGTTATTTCAAAGGCCTTGAAGAACGAGATTCTTGTCTCCCTTCTTCTATAACCTTCATCCCAGCTGTTACTCTTTCACAGCGTGACTTTCAGTTCACTGTGGGAGGTGTTCTCGGGATGGAGGAGACTCAACAGCCCGCGTGACGCCCTCTCCCCTGGGACCTGTGGGTGACGTGCGTGCGTGGGGTGAGACGGAGGGTGGGGAAAACAAGACCTAAACCCGTCTTTTCCTGCTCAGTCCCTGCTCTCCCGAGGCCCCGCCCGCTTGCTGTGACTCTGCCCACCTGGCACTTCCAGGGGGCAGCCCAGGAGGGAGCGGGCACCGTCAGGGCTGGGCGTGTCAGGAGGTCTGGGCCCCTGAGCTGCCTCCTCTCGCTGCAGAGAACGGAAGGGAACGTCAGTGCCATCAGCTTTCAGAGAACGGAAGGGAACGTCAGTGCCATCAGCTTTCAGAGAACGGAAGGGAACGTCAGTGCCATCAGCTTTCCTGGGGTCCGAGCCAATGACTCCAGACAAACTGCTCATTGGCTGTGTGGGGGGAGCTGGTGCATGAGAAGGACCCAGAGCCTGTGAGGTTCCCACCGAGAGCTGGGAGACTGAGACGTGCGCGTGGCTGTCCAGCAGGGGGCGCCGCAGGGGCGGCCTCGGAACTGAGGTCTGTTTCTTTGGTTACTGGGCAGGTGCCCTGCCGGAGGTGCAGTGAGGATGCCGGGATTTCACTGCAGGAGAAGGGAAGCCAGGTGACTGAGGCATGGGGGAAGTGCAGGTGGGCTGTGGGAGGCGTAGCCGGGCAGAGACGGGACGGGCGGAGGGAAGGGAGAGAGGGAGGCCACAGGGGACTGCACTGGCCCTGCTGTGCCGGAGCTCAAGGGGACGCTTAGTCGCCAGCTGTGTCCTTGCTCGCCCGGATGCCCTGGGACGGCCGTCAGAGAGTTGAGGGAAGGGGAGGGGAGGGATGCTGTCTGGGGCCAGCCTGTGGTGGGATTTCTGCCCCTGCCTCCAGCTGTCACCGCCCTCAGCTGTCACAGGAAGGAGGAATCCTCTGGGGTGTTCGCCAGGCGTGGGCGTGGGAGAGTCGGGACCCGAGCACCCTGGGCCCTCTGAGGAGCATAGGAAGGGGCGCAGGCCTAGGCCTGCCGGGCCCTCTGAGGCCCTTGCCGGGGCCACAGCTGAAGCAGAGACGCGGCGAGGATGGGGCGAGGGAGGCCGGGGAAGGGGAGGAGCTGCCTGACAAGACCCGACCAGTGAGTGGAAACCCTGTACTGTAACCGTCGGGGGAGCCCAGCTTCCTGGGGCCTCGAGAGCGGCACGCCTGGCCCTCGACGTGACGTTAGTGGGAAATGCCTTTGGCACTTGGAAGTGATAGGAGAGGGCTGCAAGGTCAAATGCAGTCTGTCTCTGGCCATGGGTGTAATCAGAGCTGGTGGCTGTTCCTATGATTTATGGGAACTTGGCCCCAAACACACCCTTTAATAAACAGCTTTCTCACTCACCCGCCGGATCGCCAAGAATTCCATGTGGGTATGTCGAGTCAGGCGCATGTGGTATCCAGGGCAGTCATGCTGGTCTGCACGCCTCATGTGTGTTACATCCAACAGAGCCGCAGGCTTGGAGCCTGTGCCCGAGGGACGAGGGAGCGTGGGTTCCTGGCGCCTGTGGACGGGCCCTGGTCAGCAGCAGGGCTACGGGCCGGACGCAGTGCACTGTGCTTGTAAGTACAGCCGTGGCCGCATGAGCGTGTTCTTCGTTTCAGTCTGACCGTCTTTGTACTCCTTCTTGTCGGGCAGGTCTCATAGCCACCACCTCTGTTAGTTTGGGGTTTTTTTGGAGAATGTTTCACTTCTGCATTTTAAAGCGGCGTTACTGAGCTGTAATTCACACACCACACAATTCACCCATCCAGCTGTCCAGCGGGGTGGTCTTTAGGAGATTCTCACATCTGGGCAGTTCTCTCCACAGTTGATTTTAGATCATTTTCAACCCCTCAAAAAGGAGCTCCATGGTCCTTGGCCTGCACACCCGACCTGGACAATCCAGAACGTGTAGGAAGAGCTGACTTGGCCTGACTCTGACCTGAATTCCATTGGAGGACGGGGCCGAGGGTAGCAGGGGAGCCGAAGTCGCTGTGATCCGTGGGCCTGGGTGAAGAGAAGCATCCCCAGTGAGTCCGGGACCTAGGCAACCGTGCCGGCGGCTTCCCCCAGCTCTCCCCCTTCTCCTGACGTTATCGAGGTCTAAGAGAACAGCAGGAAGAGGGTCTGGTCACAGAGGGCAGCCTAGTTGAGTCCGATTTGCTACCCTGGCTTCCCAATGGGATGCCGTTGACATTTGGGAGGGCAGCTCTCATTGGACTGGTGTGTGCTGTATATTTCAAAATGTTTAATATCCATGGTTTCCTCGCACTAATGTCTAGTTTGCCCCCCCCCCCAATTCTATTCCCAAGATTTCCGAATATTTCCTGATGTTCCCTCGGTGTAGGCACCCTCCTCTGTGGTCGGCCTCTACGAGCCGAGCGTGAGCTGGGGTGTGAGGTCAGATCTTTGCAGGATCAGAGCCGGGAGGCTGTTGAGATGTGGCTGTGACTCCCTCCTCCCCTTCCTTTTTTATCTGTAAAATGTTCCTGGGTCATTGAACTTGCCTTGGATTGTAAGTGGTATGGAAATGCGTCAACTTTGTTCCGCCATTCAGAGTTGGAAATGGTTGAATTCTGGTCTTTAAATCTTAAAAGAGCTGTCATTGTACTTTTTATTGGTGAGTTCCCCCCAGCTGAACATCAGGCTTTTATTGCAATGGTCCTGAAAGGGTAGCAGTCCCTTGGGCAGACATTTTTCATTTGGATGGGCAATAGCAACTCAAGACCCTTGGGTGAGTGAGTGCTTTCCAAGTACTGATGTCTGGAAGTTCTCACTTTCCCTAAAACCACCGCTGCAACTGCCCTTGAAGCCGCCACAGTTTGCCTGCTCTATGCTCTTAACCCGACTCCCAGGATGAGCCTGCGACATCGTGGTCTTACTCCGGGAGACAGGAGCACCTGTCCGCTGTGGGGCAGCTTTACTCGGCAGCTTTGCTGCCTGGCCTTCACTTTAATTCGCTGTTAATTGCCTACTTAACACACCTAGCGATTGAGGCAAAACGGCTCTTTGACAAATGGGAGAGCTTTTAAGTGAGTGCTAATTGCTTTTGTTAATTAAAAGTAAAGCCATATATTGTGTTATTGGAATTCTCTAAATAAAACCGGATTAATGGCTTCCCATCAGTCCCACCACTGAGGACTTCTGTCCAGCGGCTGGCGGCAGGGGCTCCCTGGAATGAGGAGATCCCTGGGGCTTGGAGGGTGCGGCTCCCACCAGGTTCTGCAAAGCTCCAGGTGTCCAGGGGAGGGCGCTGTTTCCGCAGGTTCCAACAAGAAGGGGACTCCCGCTCCAGGGTAACTGAGGATGGCTGAGTAATGGGCCTGTTTTTTTTAAAATATATTTTTATTGATTTTTTACAGAGAGGAAGGGAGAGAGATAGAGAGTTAGAAACATCGATGAGAGAGAAACATCGATCAGCTGCCTCTTGCACATCTCCCACTGGAGATGTGCCCGCAACCCAAGTACATGCCCTTGACCGGAATCGAACCCGGGACCTTTCAGTCCGCAGGCCGATGCTCTATCCACTGAGCCAAACCGGTTTCGGCAATGGGCCTGTTTATAGGGCCTGTGAAAGGGGTTAGAGCCGAAAGGGCCACTGCCCCTTTAGGTCCAAGACACAGTGAGGGAAGGGGCTAGAACCTGGGCCCGCCACAGTCCTTCAGGGCAGGGCGCTGTCAGGAAATCGGCGGCGACCTTTGGTGGGAGGACCCAGTCGCACTGCAGCACCTGCAGGGGTGGGGCCAGCGGCCTGTCCTCACTCATGTCCCCTCTGGACTCTCGCCGGGAGCCCCCTCCGCTGAGCCCAGCTGGAGGTCAGAGGGCGAGGGAGCCACTCGATGGCCTGGAAGTGGTCACACTCCCTCTGCCTTGTGGAGGGCAGAGGACGAGTGGGCCTGCAGGGCCAATGGAACCTGCCCAGCACAGCTGCCATCTCCATTTCAGAAGTTCCTGGAGCAGAGGAGTGCCTAACTTCTCTTCTGGAAGGTTTCACGTTTTCTATCCCCACTGCTCCCCTGCTCCTGGCCATCCACTGTGACTTCAACCCTCCCCCGGGCCCACTGAGCCCCTGTGGCTGTAGACAGTGCACCGGGACGTGAACGGTGGCGTCTGCATGTGCCACACGACACCTGCACCGCAGTCCCCGGAGTCCTGCCGCCTGAGCGGGTGGACCGACGGCTCGGGGACAGGCTTAGCCTCGTGTGAGAGAGCCGCTCAGTCAGAAGTGTTGGAAGTGTGGGAATGCGATACTGCGGTGCCTTTCACGCCCGGGTGTGAATGTAACTCTTCCTCTGTCATCTCTGGCGTCTGGCACCCGTTCCTCCTCCTCCAAGAAGCCCTCCTTGACTTCATCTGGGCCCTCGCTCATGTAATATGCTGCACAATCTCCGCATTTCACAGGCGACTGCCTTCCTGCTCCGGTCTCAGGGTCACTTTCTCCTGGGGGCATGCCTGCCCCCCACGCCCTCCCGACCTCCCACGGCACTTAGAAACGCTGCGATGCCAGCTCAGTTGAGCGAGCTGCTCCTTCGCCAGTTCTGCTGAGCAGTCAACAACCCCCTCTTTTCCCGACACCCAGCACTTTGTTCACAAGGTCCAGGGGCCAACCCCACCCCGAGTCCTTGGTATTCTCTTCACATAAACTTACAGTCACCGCTGGGCCGTGTCAGAGCCCTTTGCTACGCCCCGGCTCACCCAGGCTCCACCCACCTCCGACGCTAAATGCTGTCTCTTGTATCGAATAGACCTCAGGTAGGGTTGCCAGATTTAGCAAAAGTCCAGATACCCCGTTACATATGAATTTCATATAAATAACAAATAAGTTCTTTTTTTTCATTTATTGATGAGAGAGAGAGAGAGAGAGAGAGAGAGAGAGAGAGAGAGAGAGAGATTTGTTGTTCCACTTACTTGTGCATTCATTAGTTACTTCTTGCATGTGCCCTGACTAGGGATCCAACCCACAACCTTGGTGTCCAGGGACGACACTCTAACCAACTGAGCCACTTAAATTTTCAGTAAAGTATGTCCCATACCACATTCTGGACGTGCCTATGCTGAATGACTGTTCACTGTTACTCAGAATTGAGAGTTGACTGCCGGCAGCCGGCATTATGTTCGGCACCCCACACTCAGAGCAGTTGTACTGCTTCCACATGGTGTTGGCACTGCCAAGGACATGTGTGCTGCGTGTATTTGCTTCATGTGAGTGAGAAGGAGCAGTTGTTACCTTGAAGCACCTGCCCTCTTCACCTTGTCCCCCGTCCCTCGCACCCCCCCCCCCGTGTTCTCTTTAGCCCCCATGCCTCTGAGGAGTCTAAGGGCGCTCGCACGCACCTCAGCCACGCACACAGGGAACCTAGAATGAATCCAGCAAACAGCATGGGCGTTCCACCGATTCTTATAAGCCGGCACTGACGTCTTTAACTGTGGTGAATGGTCTGTTTCTCCTTTCAGTTCTGTCAGCGTTTGCTTCATGTATTTTTCAGCTTTTTTGTTAGGTCCTGTATGTTCATAATGGTTAAGATTTCCTGGTGGATTTCCTCTTCTCACTGTAAAATGGCCCGTGTGGCTAAGTGGTTGAGCTCAACCTAGGAACCAGTAGGTCACGGTTCGCCTGGGTTTCAGGCTCGATCCCCAGTGTGGGGGGTGCAGGAGGCAGACAATCAATGATTCTCTCTCATCATTGCTGTTTCTCCCTCTCCCTTCCTCTCTGAAATTAATAAAAATAGATAAAAAAGAATAAAATGTCCGTCTTTAATTTTAGTAAAACATTTAATTTACAGTTCATGGCCTCTGATGTTCATGTAGACTCCACCGCTCGCGTGGATGCTGCCTGCATCCTGTTTTCCATCCTTTCTTTTCAGCCCTGTGCAGCTCTGCGTCGGCAGCGCCCTCTCGTAGACGGCACACCATTGGGGCTTGTTTTAATTAATTTATTTCGTTTAAGACCCAGTCTGACAAGCTCTGTCTTTGGATTGGACTGTGCAGGCCCTTGTCCTTCTAGCCTGCTCTCCCGGAGACACCCCACTCAGAGCTGAGGTGAGAGAATGAGAGAAACTCGGGTTGAACCAGGAAAGCGTGTGGCATCCCAGGTCTTTCCTGAAAGCTTGGGACGACAGGCTGCCTTTTAACTGAAGGACAGAAGCGAGAAAGCCAGGGGATCAGATTCGTACGAGTCAGAAGCACAGCCTGCAGGGAGGGTTGAGAAGGAAGCAGCCTTAGGGGTGCCTCTGGGGCACGGCGTAGGTCTGGGTGCTCGGAGCTCTGGCTGGCATTCTTCTGGCCGTAAACATGGGACTGTGCCCTCCGGCCCACCTTCCAGCTCGCACCCGGCCCACCTTCCATGGGACTCTGCCCTCCTTTTTGGTTTAGCATTTCTCAGGAATCCACGACCAGAGGGTGTCACTGTGTGCCAGGGCTAAGATTTTTCTCCCGTCCACCAGTGCCTCCAGCTAGCAAGAACAGATACGAGGAGAGAGAGAGAGAGAGAGAGAGAGAGAGAGAGAGAGAGCGAGAGAGAGAGAGATAGGCATCTGTTGCTGCCTCTGTTTGAGTTTCTCTCGAGGACTTACACACAATTAGCAGCAGCAAAGTCTGGAGAGAGCCAATGATCTTTATGGCCTTGCACTATTTAGTAGGATTTTGGGTCTCTTATTTCTATGCCTTGAAATTGTCAACGATGCTTCCTCGGCTCCCATTTTGTCGGCGAGAGCAGACTCACTGTGCACATGAGCCTGATGGCATTAAAACCTCTCTGTGATTAGAATTTTAGACAGTCATTGGTGAATGGCCACGTGCTGCAAAGGTCGATTCCGCAATCCTGAGCACGAAGCTGGAGAGCTGCTCTTCCCTGCCCATCCTTAAGCGACCTGCTCTCCTATTTGTTATAATAATTAAAATAGTAAAGGACTCTGAGAATTTCACTTTGCAAATTTCATTCACAAACAAATGATTTAGTTTGTAATGTTTTACGTTTACAAAGCGGAATAGGAGTTGTTGCTGCTGGGAGCACCTACAATGACCTGAAGTGTGTTTAACCGCCCCCCCCTCCCCCCACAGTACAATGAGGTACCCGCCGCCCAGAGGGTGCGCTCAAGCTGAGCATTGCCGTGGGCACACGTGCTCTCGGTTCTCCCGGCAGAGCGCTCTGTGGGCTGGATGCCGTGAGGGTGGATCTCAGGTTTGGATGTTACTGTGATTGGATGTGGTTGCAGCAAACACCATCTCCCCTCAGACACACGTAGGCTTTATGCAGAAGTTGGATGCCCCGCAGCCCCGGCCGAGAAAGCGTGTGGGAAGGTAAGAGAAGAGGTATTTCCCGAGGTCAGGCCGCTGCTGCTGTCAGGACAATGGGGCCCTCAAGCGCGGCTCTGCAGCGGATCCACCCAGGGCACGGAGTCCACGGCAGTGCCCACACTCCCTAACACGAAGGAACGTGCCAGCTGTGGGCCTGGTGTTAATAGTGGGCGGACAGAGAGCTGTGTGTGTCCATCTACCAGGAAGGCGGCTAAATACACACATATTTACTCTAAAACACACAGGTGCCTGGCTTGGCCCCTGGGGGCTCTATTAACTATGAAGCACATGTGTGTGGGCTCGGGGATCAGGTTTTTATAGCAAAGAGCCTCAGAAAACCCTGATACGCTGTGTGTTTGTCAGCGAGCCTCACGCGTTCCATCACCGCGCCGTGTGGAGCGCCCGCCTGTGCACGCTCACTGGGAAGCTGGTGAGTGGGCGCGGAGCTCGTCTGCCAGACTGTCTCCATTCACCGAGTGACCGCGGTCAGTGAGGCCCGGGCCACTTCCCAGAGCCTAAGACGGAAATTCTTCACCCAGTTCAAGGGCCCAATCGATGAATTACATAAGAGACGACATGCTTTAACCCTTCCGTAAGTGTGAACGGCCTTTGCTCTGTGGGCCAGGACTTAGCTGTGCCGTCACGTTGCCCAGTGGCTATTCCTGGCTATTCCTGCTGGGCCAGTGCCACCTGAGTCCCCTCACGCCCAGCCCGACCCTGTGCTGCAGGCGTTCAGGCCCCGGAAAGTGATCGGAGAGTGAGCATGCTCCAGACGATGTCCTTAGATGAGTGTCTTGAATTATAACATTGATTTGGGGGAGCTTGGCTTTTCATTAGAATAAAAGTAGTTTGAAGTACTAGTATATTTGAAAGAAAGGATTAGGAAGGATTTGCGCTCTCTGATGTGAGCTGAGGGTCTGCATGTTGCCTGGAATGTCACCATTACAGGTTCAGTCCTTTAGTGTAAATGGTGGTTTTGGTGCGTCTGCCACATGATGCCGGGCTGGTGCCTTTAAGACAATGTGACGCAGCGGAAAGGCTGTGGCATCGCGATCGGAAGGGGCGCTGCCGGTCGCTTTGGATTTGGGCCAAGTCACCTGGCCCTCTGAGCGTGGTGTGGAGCGGAGGGCCCAGCAGGTGCCTGCGCACCTGACAGCCCCTCCCTCCCCGCAGCAAAGCGAACCCCTGATCAGACACCGGAAGCGACTCTTTCCAGAGTGTGGGCAGCCCTTGGTGGGCAGGACGCTGCACGGTGCCTGTGGCGTAAGTGCTGTTGTCGTGTGCGGGGTGTTTGCCCCTCTTCTCCGGATGTTCCCATCTTCTCTGCTCTCTCATCTTCCCTTTTCTCTCATCCCTTCCCTGGAGCTCATGGCTGGACCAGAGACCATCCCGACGAGCCTGCAGCCCCCACCACTCTGTGAGACGTGGTTACAGGGATGTAGCGTCCTCACAAACTGGCCGCCACACTTAGGTGTTAGCTACACACAGGGATGGGCACAAGTGGGCTAATAACAGTAGGAAGTAATACAATAATTATAAATAAGTAATAATACAAGAAGAAGCTCTGCAGCCCTGCCGGGTGGCTCGTTGTTTAGAGCATCGTCCCAATGCGCCAAGGTGCTGGTTCGATCGCTGGTCAGGGCGGTGCAAGAAGCAACCAGTGAGTGCGTCAGTAAGTGGAACAAGTCCATGTCTCTCGCTTTCTCTCTTTCTCTTCCGCTCCCATTTCCTCTCTCTCTCTCTGAAACCAATAAATAAAAAATTAAAGAATAATAAACTGTTTCACGTATTTACAACTGTAGACCTACGCTTGCCCACGCCTGCGTACACATCACTGTACTTGGTGCACTTCCATCCTTATCTCCACCCTTGCCTGTTAGTTCCATTCTCGTCTGTCCCAACCTCTGAGAGGCCTCTGAGCCTTCTTTCCTATTGACTATCTTCATATGCTCAGCAGTGACTGTCGCGGGTGAAGAATTCCCCGTGTTGGACGGGAGTGACTGTGGCCCGAAGGGGAAGAGTGAGAAGGTCTGGCCTAATTCGCCGTGTGTGTGGGGAGGGGTAGGGCTGGACTCGGGGTGTGGAAGGCAGGGTGAGCAGTTGATAGAAGAGGGGTCCCGAGCCATGCATGCGCAGGAGCTCGGTGGGACCACTCTCCTGGCAACGCCTGTGAGGGTTGGTGAGGCCAAGCGGGCACTGGCAGTCTGGGCTTCCCTGCCCCCGAGTGGGACCTGGGGGAGGGAGCTTGCTTTGTTTGAGGGCGATATGCAGAGATGTCCGTCCCATACGGGAGTCACTCTGTTTCTTAAGGAACCTGGTGTCAGGCAACACAGTTATTTGGAGGCGGCGATGCCTGTGAAAGCGTGGCCCAGGGCGCCCCAGGGGCTGGAGACAGGAAGCTGGCTGGGGCTGCAGGTCTGCAGCAACGCCCCCAGCACAGGTGGGGGGCGCGAGCCAAGGTCAAGCTGCACTTGACCCCTGTGGTTAGTGCTCAGGCCCGTGCATGGCTGTGTGCCGGGAGGCTGATGCTGGTGGCTGCTGCGTGCCATCAACATGCTGCTGGGTGCCAGCGCTTCTGTGATGCAATCAGAGGTGCGTCAGCCCTGGGACAGACGAGCCACTTGGAATACGGGAGGCGTGTGATGCAGTAGGACCTGAGCCGAGACTCATGGCGTTGAGAGAAACACACACCCAGGAGTTGAAGCTGAACCACCTGACAGATGGGGAGTCACCAGCCCCTCCTGACCTCGGGCTGGAGGTGAGACCTCAGAGAGGGACAATGAACCCGCCAGCCAGGGCTGGTCCCACCTCGCCTTGTGGGGAGCAGGCTTTCATGTCCTCCCCAGCCCCCCACCCAGAACCTCCGTCGGTGTAATCCAAACACATGAGAACCGCAGACATAAGCACTGCCAGGAACATGGTGTTGGTGACACTGTTTTGTTCTCCTAGTTTCCTGTTGTACAGATTCGTCTCAGTGGCTGAGCGCCGGCCATGTACCAGGTCCTGTTGGCTTCCTGGTCAGGGCACAGGCCCGGGCTGTGGGCCCGATCCCAGCAGGGGACATGCAGGAGGCAGCTGATCCATGTGTCTCTCTCATGGCTGTTTCTATCTCTCTCTCTCTCTCTCCCTCTCCCCTCCTCGCTCTGAAATCAATAAAAAACATTAAAAAAGAATACACACGGGGCTTGTTTCAACTGAATTCACCCCATTGCTTTCATTCCTCCGGGTCACCCGCCGGGACCCAGGCCGGTGGGACTGCTGCGGGGGGTGGCGCTGGGTCAGCTATGGGGCTGCCAGAGCTGGGAGGCACTTGAGGGGCCCCCCTCCCTGAGTACAGAGAGAGCCATTCCCCGGGGTGCATCAGTCTGGCCAGAGACTGTGCCAGCCACTCCCCTGCCTCCCACGCTGCTCTGCGGCCCTGCCAGGTGGCTCCACGGGGCCGGGAGGATGGCATCTGCTGCTGCTTCCCCTCTGGGCGGGGACAGACACCTGCAGTGCCCGGATCCCAACATATGTCCCACTCCTCTCTTCTGGAGTCTAACTCACCACCGCCTTCGTTTTCCTTGACGCGTTAACCTAATAAGAAACCCAATCCATAACTTACTTAAACATGTGCACCCTTTGGTGAGGGAAGTAGGCATTATACAGGGAGTCTGACATCCTGACACCCTAAAAGCAGCCCCCCCAAATGCTGGCCTACCTTCAAAGCCCCCCGGGACTGTCTCCTCCAGACGCTCGGAGCGGCCGAGGCTGGATGCGTCTGCCCGTGAGCCGCGCTGTGTGGGCGACAGGCCAAGGAAGTAGGCAGCTGGCCGAGCGCAGGGCAGTGGTTGACACACACCTGTCTACATGAGGATATTTTATTCTACATTTTTGGTTGTTAATCCTCACTCCAGGGTATTTTTGCCATTGATTTTTAGAGATGGGGCGGGGGAGAGGAATATAGAGAGAGAGGAACATCGATATAAGAGAGGCACATTAATTGGTTGCCTCCAGCATGTGCCCGACCAAGGTTAGGGATTGAACTGCAACCCAGGTACAGGGTCTTGACCAAGAATTGAACCCAGGACCCTTCAGTGTGTGGGCCAATGCTCTAACCACTGAGCACACTGGCCAGGGCACAATTGGCTAGTTTAAAGCCATTAAGTTGGCAGGCAGCTCTTTAGTGACTACGCTGACTTGGGGAAACCCACTGACAGTGGGGGTAAGCAGCCCACTCCGCTGTGGGGTTTCAGTCCCACACTCTCGGGGAGCCCCTCGTGAGCCCACACCTGCTACATGCTGCTGAGGGTGAGGTGAGTCAGCTCCATGGGGCATTGCCACATCCACACGGACAGCCAGCATCAGACAGTTAGGCTTTGGCACAAGCACTATTCCCAAAGGTCCGGCACTTCATATTGGACAAAGGAAATAGGCCATCAAGAGGGGAATCCCAGACAAGGAAAGCTTGCCTAGATCCCCCTCCAGAGAGAAGCTGCTGCCAGCTGTGGGGAGTGTGGCCAGCAAACAGACTCCGGCTCAGCCCTCCAGGGCCTGCCGTAGCGGAGAGCTGCTCCCCACTGAGTCACCCCTTTCTGGGGCACCCACATCCTGAGCAAGGCAGGCTGCAAGGACTGTCGCTTTGACCCACTAAGGCAGTGGTTCCCAACCTTTTTTGGCCACACCCCGCCTAAGCATCTGTAAAACCCTGATGCCTTCCCTGTGACATGTAATTCTTATTATTCAAAAAGTGAACTCCTGCCCTAACCGGTTTGGCTCAGTGGATAGAGCGTCGGCCTGCGGACTGAAGGGTCCCAGGTTCGATTCCGGTCAAGGGCATGTACCTTGGTTGCGGGCACATCCCCAGTAGGGGGTGTGCAGGAGGCAGCTCATCGATGTTTCTCTCTCATCAATGTTTCTAACTCTCTATCCCTCTCCCTTCCTCTCTGTAAAAAAATCAATAAAATATATTTAAAAAAAAAAAAAGTGAACTCCTGTTCACGGGGAGGAAGCCTAAAAGGCCATGAACTTGGTCTAAACAAGCTTCCAAGGAAGATGGAATCCATGAAAGAGAAAAATAAAAGAACAAAAGGAGAGTTGAAGTACTGAGGAGGAAATCACTAAGAAATTGTTTAAGAAATAATAACATGAAGTGATATGAAAAAACAGCAAATAAAGTTCCAAAACATATAATAGAGAATTTAAATGAATAAATATGTCACCATATATATTTATATACTGTATATGAGGCACCTAGACCATAAAAATGCAAAAAATTCACTGTTAATAACTCATTCTTGAACTGCCCACCTTAAAAATCAAATTGCCCCCCTGTGGGGCGTGTGCCCCACACTGGGAACCACTGAGTACAGGTCCTAGGATGGGCAGTGCTCCCTCAGAGCTCCTCCTAAAGGCCAAACACATGCTCTCTGCTGAGAGCCAGGGCCCGGGGCAGCAGTTTTCCTGGGGAGCCCCAGGGGTCCGCACTGTGACTCTCTGGTGGGACTTGCCAGAGACTCATCTGCTCTTGGCACCCCCGCACCATGGATCTGCCGGGCACGTGGCGAGAATGGGGTGCGAGGCGACTCGCTGAAGAGCTCTCTTCTGCTCTGGACGCCTGGAGCTGGACTTTGGAAACAGCGCATCTTAGACTTCAGAATCCCGTTCCCCCAGGGTCAGCTGACTTGGAGGTTGCAGAAGAGACCGCCAAGCTTTCTCCCCAGTGGTGGGTGATACAAGGTGTGAGGACCTGTTTCTCAAAGCACAGGGCGGGGGAGGGGGTGTGTGTGTGGTTCAACTTGCCCCAAACCGTTGCACACACAGCTCACTATCCTGGCAAGAGGGCAAGCCCCTGAATCTCCACGGGGTTATTCTCCCAGCAGCTGGCAAAGCCCCACCTCATGGGGACACCCCCGCCCTCCCCCCACAGCAAGTGCCATGTAACTGTGACTCTGGTTGGTGATTGGGAAGCACCCCTGGAGTTAAGCCTAGAATTCTAGACTTTTCCCTTGGGTTCGAGCTACCGATACATTTTCTTTTCACTTGAACTGTTGTCCTGGAAACCTTTGAAGCAAACTGCTGTTTAGCCTCGAGCTCCAGAGCTTGATTTTCTACATCAGAACCTGGGTCTCCGTAGGGACTCGGGACTGCTGGTCAACCTCCATTCTCTGCAAGAAAGAGATCTTTGGGAAATGTCATCGGGGGAGCAACCGAGCTACTCTCGTAGCCTCTTCTCTGCGGTGATTCGTGATCAGACGTGTTTAAAAAAAATCCACTGGCGAGTCTATAGATGGTGGGTTGTTTTGAATCTGTATCAGCAGTATAAACAGTTTCACATTCCAAATGCGATTTCTACTCACACACCTGTAATGCAAGGCAGACCGATTTGAACAAATGGGGCACTGCTTTAAAATGCTGGCATAGGTGAAGACGTAGTATCCACGCCATCTTTCCCACTGCTTTGAAACGGAAGCGTGCCTCAGTGGCCGGCTCTAAATAAGCACGGGAGTGAGTGCCTCCCGACCACGACGCAGTCACCGGCTCCTCTCACACCGCCCTCCCCTCCTCTTCTCTAGGGTCTTTCTCCCTTTCCACCTGCTTTCCTCACACATGGGTTTTGGGGGGAGTGTCATACGTTATAAAGTTCTCCTTTGTCTGTGTCCTTCTTAGAATCTTCTGGAACCAGGACAGGGATGTGGTCTGAGGGACAGGCATGAGGTTGGGTTGGGAGACGGTCTGAGTCAAACTGTCTCGAGATCAAGTTCAAAGAGTTTCAGCCAAAATATGGAAATGCCTTAAATGTCCTTTGATGGATAAATGAATGAGGAAAAGTGGTGTGTGTGTGTATTGGAATTTTATTTTTATATTTTATCTTATGAAATAAATCACAAGCCATCCATCGAATTGGTGCTTATGTTTATAACAGCTTATTTTCTATTTTGCTCCTTTTCAATTCTTTATCAATGAAGCCTCTCTCCTCCCTGGTGCACAGTGTGAAGGGAGGTGGGTGGGCTCTGGGACGTTTGCCCGCCTCAGGGCTCCAAGGCCCCAGAAGTCAGTGCCAGTTCCTTAGAGGTGGACTCGTTCCCGTCGCCCCTCCTCGCAGGCCCTGCCCGCGTGCCCCAGCCTCCGCGCCCTGTCTGAGGGTCAGTCTGCTCACCTCGCAGTTATGGTCATTCTCTTGAGTCCACAGTGGATTTTCAGTGCCTCACAGTCAGGACCATCACACTGTAAATTTAACGATAGTTTACACAGTTACCAAGCTTTTGGGGTCACATACCGGACGATTCATGGAAAGCCTTTGGCCAAATGATTGGACTTGCGGGGGGCCTCGGTGACAGAGGAGGAGAAGGCGAGACGGTGTGGGAGGGTCACTTTGGGAACTGGGAATATCTACATTAACGGGGAAAGGTGACCCTTGAGTGATGTCTGTGATGGAGGTATGGCAAGTGTCAGGGTCGGACACAGCAGGGACGCTGCTCGTCTTACTCCCCAGGTGATGCTGTGATGCCGCAGCTCTCACCTGACCTCTGACCTCCCTGTGCCCCACGGGGGCCCACGTGCGGCCCGTTCTCCTGGCTGCAGTCAGGGCGACCTTTCAAAATGCCCATCAGACCACGTTGCTCCCGTGCAGCCCTGTACCAGTTTCCGTTGCCGTTAGAATAAAATCCCATGGCCATGGCCTCGGGAGTCCGGCCTGCCCGGCCCACCTGCTCCGCCCTGGCTGCCCTCACTGCCCAGCCACATGCTCAGTCCGCCCCCCCACCCCCCCGCCTCCCAGCCGGGGCTGACCTTGTTCTCACCTCTGTGCTCCCTTCCCCGGGTGTGCTCCTCGCTCCCCAATTCGTGTGGCCGGCACCTTCCTACAACTCCGATCTCCTCTCCAGTATCAGTTCCTCAGGCAGAACTTTGTCGGCCCTTCATGAGAAATGTGTGCATCATCGTCACATCAGAGTCATCATGCTTTTTCATTTTCTGTATTGGATGATGCTTCAACATCCTGGGAGCTTGCTCATCCTAGAGAGAATGCCCTCCCCCCGGCTAATTCCTAGAAAAAGTAAACAGCTTTAGTCGATTTTGCTCAGTGGTTAGAGCATCGGCCCACAGACCAAAGGTCATGGGTTCGATTCCAGCCAAGGATACATACTTCGATTGCAGGCAAGATCCCCAGCTCTGTGGGGGCATGCGGGAAGGGCAACCGATGGATGTGAGCACTTCTTTCATATGCAAACCACAGTGATACCCCCAACCACTTCCTTTATCTAACTCTTACACACCAAGCCGACAGTCCCCTACCCCAAGGTCCCCCAGCACCAGGTATCAGAGGAATGGGGGCCCCTAGGACCCAGAGACCACTGAAGGTATTTGCACCCTCCAATCCTAAACTTGCTCAGCTTGTCTACCTTGTCTGGTCCATTCCTTCCTGCTAAACCCCATAATAAAGGCTCCTGCCCGAGCTCCTGCTTTCTGACCCACCCTGGGGCTTCCCGTGCGGGCGCTGTCCGGCATGGCAGGGCACGCCCCCAACTCCATCGCGATGCCTCGTGTCTGTTCTTTGGGGTCTTATCAGCAAAGGAAAGTCTCCTGCACATTGTTGATATGCTTTTTACTTGTAATCCCAAGCCACTGTTCCAGGATGCAGGCGCCATGTGGCGGGTGATCTTCTGCCTGTTCAGCATCCCTAATACCCAGACAACGGGCTGTCAGTTGGTATTTCTTGTCTGAATGAAGTTTGTAGGCACTGGGATTACAAACATGAGATTAACGTTTCACACATCATCACAGGGGGGCCTCAGAAGGGCTTTATGGAAGTACTTATATCCGTTCCCCAGCACTCAAGGCCAGCATATCTATGTGATCTCAGAGAAAGCTCATATGAGGGAAAATCAGGACAAGGTAGACATGTGGCTCTGCTGAAAAGATCTCTGTGTATTGCCTCCTCTTCCAGGGCAATTGGACTACAGGTCCCAGCACCCCTTGCAATTAGGTCTGGTCATGTGATTGAGTTCTAGCCAATAGAATGAGAGTGAGTTGATAGGCACCACTTCTAGATCCAGGCCCTATACCTAACCAAGGGCCACCCTCCAGGCTTCACCTTCCCAGGCGACCTCGGAAACCACCAGTGGAAAGTGGAAGTGACAGATGGAAGGAGTCTCAATTCCTACGGTATCACTCAGAGAAGCGTCACTCTGTCCCATGCAGTTTGGACTTAACCTGGGTGAGAAAGTTTTATTGAGTTCAACCACTGAGGCTTCTTGTTTTCATAGCTGTTTTATTAACACAGATGCCTCTAGTTGGCCCCAAACGTGTTGGCAGGGATTTGAACCCTATTCATGTCTCTTCATGCCACTGGAAGACCAGCGGTGGTGGGAGTCAAAGAAATTCTTGCTAGTGAGCTTGTGACTAATGAGGCTCCACACCCACGCCCGCCCTCCTGTCTTCTCTTCATCTGTCGGGGTTTGGTTCTGCCGCCACTCAGCACCGTGCCTTGACTGGCTTAGAAAGAATTATCCCGAGGAATGCAATTCATATCTGACAGTTTTGCAGACTTGGCAAAAATCTAACAGCAAAACGGCCTGATAGTACTTCTCTGGGCCACGGGCAGATGGCCAGAGGTGGAGGTGTGATTTCCTCTGTCAGACCTACCTTGCTTCTCCAGGCCCGGCTGACAGCAAACGGGGAGGCCAGACTCCGGCTGTCACTCTGCAACATCCCCCTTCCCAGTCCGCTCTCCTCTCCCATCCTGGGCATCGGGCCCCTGGGTGTTCCCCTGGAGGTGCCAAGCCTGGTGGAAGCTGCCTGCTTTCTATGCCTCTCCTGTCTGCTCGGGGACACGCCCGCGACGGCACCCAGGGGGAGTGCCCATGCTCTGTCCTGGTCAGCCAGGTGAAGACAGGTGCTCAGGCAGCTGGCCGCCAGCCCCACTCTCCCAGGCAGGCCGTCCCATCTGTGAGGTGACCCTCCCTCAGGTGAGTGACACAGCTCAGGAGGACACTCGAAGGGTCTTTGGTGAAGGGTCAGCATGCATCCCTGTACATGGATGGGAGTGTCAGCCATCTTGCACCCTCTGGCGGTTTGCCAAGCTCCCCAATCCAGGAGTGGGTACTCCCGACACTGGATTCTCCCGTGGAAGCAGCCCTCTATGACAAACATCACAGTGGGAACAAAGGATTGTCACTGATTCCTCTGGGGCAGCGTGGTGGCACTCTCAGTGGTTGGAGATGTGAGCTTGAATTTCCCAGATCCAGCCAAGCTGACAGAGCCCACAAGCTGGTGTATGAGCTGTGGGTGACCCACGGTCTGAAAGGCACTGTCAGGCCCTGGGAGGGTCACACTCCGGCAGCCCTGCTCACCTGTCCTGCCCCATCACAGTTCTGTGCTGACATGGCCCTGGCTTCTCCTCCCAGGAAGCAGGGCCAGGCTTTCAGCCCTTTTATCGAGCCCACGGTAAGCATTTGAATTCTGAGAAGTTCATTCATGCCTTTGGACTCCAGCATACACTGGGTTTTATTTTTAATCTATTAGAGAAAGTTTATGGACAAGTCCCCTGTTCAATAAAGGACTTGTATCTAGAATATATAAGGAAACTGAAAACTCAGGAACAAACAATCCTATTGGAAAACGAACAAAACCACAACCTGGCATTCCATCAGAGAGCATTCGCACGGGGGATACGGACGCTAGAAGACACTCAACGCCATTAGCCAAGGAGGGCGATCCAAACCCCACGAGAGATTGCCACGACATGGTGAAATGGGTAAAATAAAAAACAGTGACAACACCAAGCGCTAGGAAGTGTAGAGAAACTGGACCTCTTGGGCATTGCTGGTGGGAATGCCAACTAATGCAGTTACTCTGAGAACAGTCCGGCAGCTCCTCTTAGGACTAAAATCGGACCTGCCATTCAACCGGGCAATTGCGTTCCTGCATGTTCACCCCAGCAATGAAAGCTTGTTGTCATACGGACACCTGTAAGCAAGTGCTCACGGCATCTGAGGAGTCCTGGCCCGGGACTGGGCGCGTCCCTGGCCGAATGCTCAGTGGTGCATCCCACCCCACGGAGGACCACTCGGCAGTGAGCAGGGAGAGCTACGGGCACGGGCCGTGGACAACAAGTGGGATGAATTCCCAGGACATTTCTCTGAGCGGAAGAAAACCAACCTCACAAGGACATAAGCGGCACGATCCTTTTTGTATAACGTTTGTGATATAGTTGTGAACACTGAAGTGAATGATGGATATTGGGATAACATATTCACAGAAATGGAAAGCAGATCAGTGGTTTTAGGTGTCAGGGAGCAGGCGTGGCTGGAAAGGGGTGACACGGGGGAGACGCCCGCATGGACAAAACGTCACGGAGCCACACACAGGTCAGTGCATGTGTCACGGGTGAAGTCAGAATGAACTCGGTGTCTGTGCCAATGTTCGTTTCCTGGTTTTGATATTGTGGCCGTTACCTGAGGTATGACCTTTGGGGAAAACTGTGTGAAGGGCCCATAGGACCTCCCTGTCCATTCTTCCTCTGAATCTTTATTCAAAATAGAAATCTTAAAAATATATGGAACTCTAAGGTAAATGGAGACAAAATTGGAAATAAATGAAAATGTTTACCAAATATTTAATGGGGAAAAATTTAATGAAAAATTAATGGAGCCGCGGTCAAGTGGCTCAGTTGGTGGGAGCGTTGTCCTATACCCCAAAAGGCTGTGGGTTCAATTCTTGGTCAGGGCACATACCTAGGCTGCAGGTTTGATTCCTGGTCAGGGCTGTAGGGGAGGCAACTGATCAATGTTGCTCTCTCACATCGATGTTTCTCTCTCTCTCTCTCTCTCTCTCTCTCTCTCTCTCTCTCTGTCTCTCTCTCTCTCTCTCTCTCTCTCCCCACCCCCCTCCTTTCTCTCTAAAACCAGGAACACATATCCTTGGATGAGGAGTAAAAAAAGAAATTAATGGGAAGAACCCTAGCCTGGACCTCAGAAGGTCTTGGGTTCAAGTTGTTTTGTTGTTGCAGCTTTGTGAGCCTAGGTAACAGATCTTTGAGCTCTGATTGCCTATTGATAACACAAGGATTGTAACAGTCACAATGCCTGCTTCAAAGGCTTATTATAAAGGTTCACTGAGTTATTACACAGAAAGAGCCTTTCGTAGTGCCAAGAATATGGGAGAGACTCAAGCAATGCATGTTTTCCCATCATATGTCACACGATTATACTAAGTTACACGTATCCATGGGGTGGACAATACTGAGTGTCTTTCCAGAGAAGCTGGCTGCGTGTCCAGGGTGGGCAGGTCCTCAGGTGTCTGAATGTGCGCGTATCTGTGGGTGCAGGAGAATATTGGCGAGCTGGGACTTTACCAGATCAGCAGTTCTACCCGAGGCAGTTTGCAACTTGCTGTGGCTGGCGTCTGTTTTCTGGGGCCCCTTCATTCTCAGGGTCTCCCTGGGCTCTGACTCCTGTCAGAGTGTTTGTAGCTTCATCCACCTCGTACCGGGAAACTGGTGTCCAGAAAGCTCTTGGTTGAGTGACAGCTTTACATAACGTCACCGTATCACTCGGGATGGTCATTGCAATAACGTTAGAGGAATGGATGGGGATTCTGATGGTGTGGTTCATGCTTCATGCCCAACATTACCTGGCTACAGGGTCCCATCAGCCTGCTGTTACAGTGTCCGGAAAACAGCACCTAAAGTTGGTCCCTTGAAGTCCGCCATGAGACACTCAGGAATGCCTTGCCCTCTGGCAGGTCCTGACTCAGTTTGTCGTGGTCCGCCCTCCCGGCTGCCCAGGTCGGGGATGGTCAGTGGGTCAGATAGTTCCTTGACAATCATTTTCTAGCTCCATCGACATGTCTGATAGCTGTTTCCATTCTATTTCTTATTAAAACCCATATTCTCTCTGTCTGTGGAGTTGTAGGCGTGTGGTCTCTGAATCGGAGCTGCTGCCAGACGTCTCCAGAGCACCGTCCCAGCCCCAGGAGGGCCAAGGGCGGGCGGAGAGGGCCGCTCAGGCCCATGGCTGCGTCCTCACTGACCAGGAACACAGAGCCTCTGAGAGGCCTGGGGGAGACTGACACAGACACAGCGTGTCTCGTTACACAAGACGGGATCCCTGCTCTCGGGGTTCACTGAAGAAGGCTGAACCAGACCTGGCACCCCTTTCACGCTCAATTATCGAAGCCCCTCGCCCAGCTCAGGACAGCCCCCCCCCCCCCCCCGCAATGCGCTATTACATTCTCCATTTCCAGATTCGGGTGGGGGCTTGAATCCAACCAACCTCCTCTCAGGCCAGAGCTACTCAGCTTCTTTCTTTTCTGCTGGAAACACTCCCTGGCTGTCAAAGATACTCAAATGCCTCAGTTCCAATCAAAGCCGATTGATCGCGTTCGGTCCCTCCCTGTTCTCCTCTCCTCATTTTGCATCTCCACGGCCTGGGCAGGACAGGGCTTGCCTTCTGCTCCGCACCCTCCACCCCCACCCCGTGCAGAGAGGTCGACGTCCCTGTTCGATTCTCTGGATGCTTCCCCAGGGACCACAAAGCCCCATTCCGAGCGCTCTGCCCACGAGTGACTCACGTCGTGTGGAGAATAAATGGGCCTTGTTCGGGGATGCTCCTAACGTGTGAATGAAAGTTAAAGCCATTTTAATGACGATTAAGTAAAAATTGGATGCTGCATCCTCAAGGGGCCTCCGTTTCCCTGCATCTCCGCTGGTTCTTAATTGGTTCTGAGGGTGGGGCCCGGGAGCAGGAGTGGCGGCGGCCCGTTGGGTGGAGTTGCAGCAGACAAGCTTGCAGCATTTTAAACGCCGCTTACAAGAAGTGGCTTCCAAACATTACTGGGCTTCATGAGCTGACTCCCTTAACATGAATAATTCAACTCGTCTTAATTAAATATTCCAACTGAGGTTTTGGGGTTTTCTTCTCATTTAGTTTATTATGCCAGATTGCAAAGTTAAGAAGCACTTAGAAAAATTAAACCAGTATCTCCTACCATCAGAGAGCTCTTTAAATTCAGGTTGAAACAGAGACTTCCTAGCGTGAGCTGATGTGGGTGTGGGATTAACTCTTTCTGTCCCACAGCAGTCCAGGGGTTCGGGACACAGGCGGAGTCTACGCCTGAGCCCTCAACAGCGACACCGACACCTCGGAGCAGAACTGCCGCTGCAGACGCTGTTGCGCTAAGCTGTCCAACTAAAAAATCAGAGATATTATTGTCCTAAATACTCACAAAAGTGACCGTGTAGGGTGCAGCCCATCGTTTTCTCTCTGCCATCCTTGTCTCCACATGTGCCAGCTGCTGCCAAGTGTGGACAGCCACGCTTCCACCGGGGCTACCTGTCGCATTCGTCACCGACCTTGAGTTCTGGCTCTGTCGTGTGCAGATGGACAGCGGAGCGTAGGAACTGTCGCAGCCGTGGTGTCCTGGGAGGAGTGGCCACGCTCTGAGTGTGCGAAGACACTTTATCTCCATGCCGGGAACTTCCAAGAGCGTAAATGTCCCGAAGTCCTGTATGTTCTTGGAGGAAGAATATTCTTAGAATGTTCTTTATATGCTTTGATATCATCGCTGCGCATTTCCAGTGGCCGATCCTCATGCGTGAAACCCTGGCAACGGCTTTGACCCGTCAGAACGCCACGCGCCGTGGAGTGGCTCACCCACGGCAGGAGCTGCTGATGGGAGCGGACTCGGAGGCGGGACCGAGGACCCCGGGCAGACGCTGCTCTGGGCTCTGACCGTAGGCCCGGGGGCAGAATGCTTGGTGGGAAACACAACTCTTATTTGTGTTTTGGGGAGAAATCATGGCCTCATCGAGAATTTGATAAAAGCTATGGGCTCTTCCACAGACATGTGTGTCTGTCCATGGTTTGCACGGTCTCTGCTCTGAGCTCGATGCCTGTGCGGGGCCACCGCTGGCACCCTGCGTGGTGGATAAGCAGCTCAGCAAGGACGTCCACGTGAAGGTCACGGCTGCGGTGAGAGGCCGTGCTTCCGGTCGGAGAAGCTGGAGGCAGGAGTCTGGGTTCAAGTGGGAGGGTGCCAGTTTTCAAGCTGGACATTTTTTTCCTTTTCTCTTGACCCCTCAATTTACCTGAAATCCCATTCAGGTTCTGCCTGCACACAGATCACTGCTCCGTGCGTCCTCCCCTTTGCTCCTCTCGCCTGAGGAATGCAGTGACTGCCCCTCACCCCCGGCCTCCCCTCCCTCTTTGACCTCCCCCATCGCCCTGCTGCCGCCAACCACGGAGATGCTGGTGGACACAGACCCGGTCACGTTGCATCGCTTCCCTCCCAAAACATGTGAGGAGCCCGTCCCGGTCCCGGGGCCCTGTCACCAGCCTGTCTCCCATGCTCAGATCCTGCGATGCTGTCTTAGGCTCAGGGGCGGAGGGTTAGTTCTTAAACGCGCTGGGTCTTCTCCAAGGGGAAGCACGGGCCTTGGTTGGAAGGTCTGTGAGGAGGAGTCTCTGAGAGGCCGGGGCCTCTGGGGGACCTTGCCGAAGGCGGCAGCCCCTGCCTTGACTTTTCCAAGCAAGTCTGACCCCCCTTCCCCCCCACCCCCCCCCGGCTGGGTGTTTTACTAGAATCTTTATGGTTAGACTTCAGAACGTCCTTGTTTGAAAGACACTACAGACACAGGTGCTTTCTCAAGGATGCTTCCCTGCTGATTGTATCCAGAGGTTAATTTTAGTTCCAGCCGTTGTGACCATAAAAGCCCAAGGAGGCAGGAGAACAGGGCCGTTTGCTCCTAAAGCAAGCAGCCCCTTAGCCTTTCTCTCACAGAAACGTGTTCAGGGTGATCATTCATCCGTCGCTCAGGGGCTGCGGTCAGCCTCATCTCTCCAACCAGACTACGAGCTCCCTAAGAGCAATCACCCAGTTTTATGCTTTTCATCTTCAACAGCCCCACCTTCGCCTTCAACCCCCTCCCTGTGGCTGCATCTAGGACAGGATCTTGCACGAGTTCACGGAGCACATTGCTTTTTGAGCACCTCCTCTGCCTGGGCTAGGTACTGGGACTTAGTGGGTGCAGACGTTGAGATGGTTTCTCTTAGTCGAGGGCTGTGGGCCGTGGCGTGCGTGGTGAGGAGGGAGCAAGGAGATACTTGCCGTCACGCGTGTGAGATGTGTCACAGCAGATTTTCAGCCGAGGTGGAATTTGCCACGCTGGTGAATTTGGAAAACCATCGCAAGCTGGCGCGCTGCCTTGGGTTGGCCACTGAGGCAAGGGTGCCTCGGCTGCTCCCAAGAGCGACTGTGATTGCTCAGTGCTCCGTGTGCCCCTGGCTGCAGCTGAGGGAACGAAACAACCGGAGAGGTACACTGTCCCAACGAGAGACAAGTCAGGGGAGGAACACTGTCCCAACGAGAGACAAGTCAGGGGAGCTCTGCTTCACCGCCCCCCCACCGCCCCCCGGGCAACTGCCCCGCCGAGTGCTGTCTGAAACGCGCAGGACTAGAACTGAAAGCACATGAAAAGAAAAGGTGTTTCTCTTTTAGCAGCAGCCTCTTCCTTCAGCCTAAACACAACAGCCCCGAAGGCCAGGAGTGAGGTGGGTCAGTGTAACGGGGTGGGGATTCCACCCGACTCTCTGCCTTACAGCTCGGTCTGAAAAGAGCTTAGAGCAGGTCTGGCCCGGTTGTAACCAAACGCTTTCTTGCTGACGCAGGAGGAATTGCCTACCTGTTCGTGTCACCGGGACGCTTAGCTTGCAGAGCCGAGTGAGCCAGTGCGAGCACCTGGGACATGTTCAGCTGGTGACAGAGCAGAGCGTGGTTCAGCTTGGATGGAGCTGGGAGGCGCTGGGCTGTGAAATGACGAGGGCTTGTGGAGATGAGTGCCCGGGGGTTGTTTTAAAAGATGAGGTTTTTTATCTCCCCCACTCCCCCGCCTTTTCTGCTGAAATAAAAATAGCATCAGGGAGCAGGAGACTGGTCAGCACATGCTCTTTCTTGCTGTCAGGGGGGTGGAGCCTGGGGAGTGCTGTCCCAGGACCCTTTGGCTGTCCTGAGCCCGGGAGGCGCATGGGGTGGAGGCCGGCAACCTAACCCAGGAAGAGGATGCGAAGTAACAGGGCCCAACAGCCTGTCAGAACTTCTTATTCAAATAAAGATCAATCATAAAAGCGTCCTCTTTGGGGGCTGCTCAGTTTCCAAAAACATGGCAACAATGGCTTAACCCTTTGAAAACTGTAGACATTTTCTTAAGAAACAATTTACACCTGATCCTTTTGAGTTATTTTTTGCGTGTGGTGACAATCAGCAGTCTAGCTTCTTTTGTGTGTGGCCTTCTCATGTTCCCAGCACCATTTGTGGACGAGGCTTTCCCATCTCCATTGTATGTTTTCAGCTCCTTTGAAGAAAATTAGTTGCCCATCTACATGTGGGTTTATGTCTGGGCTTTCTATTCTGTTCCGTTGGTCTGTGTGTCTGTTTTCCTGCCAGTACCATGTATTTTGATTATTGCTGCTTCGTAGTCACATGAAATACTTCTCAGCCATCAGAAAAAATGAAATACCGCCATTTGTGACAACATGGATGGATCTGGAGAATATCATGCTAAGTGAAATAAGTCAGATGGAAAAAGTCAAGAACCACATTATTTCACTCATATGTAGGACATAAAAAAGAAATCAACAAATGAACAAACAAAAACTCATGGACTCAGACAACAGTATGGTGGTTCCCAGAGCAAAGGGGGGTGGGGATGTAGTGAAGGGTCAGGGGTCAGATATATGGTGATGGAAGGAGTCTTGATTTGGGGTGGATATGGATGATGTATCATAGTATTGTACACCTGGAACCTATATAATTTTATTAACCAATGTCACCCCAATACACTTAATAAAATTAAAAGGAACAATTTAAATCAAATCAGTTTTGCTAGTTTAGTTTCTGACGAAAAAATGGTATGCGTTTACCTTAAAACAACTACCGAGACTTGAGTGCCTCTAAATCTCACAGCGTGGGTCAGGGCCAGGCTGTGGGTGCAGGGCAGGGGTCAGGGCCCTGGTCTACTCCTCCCACTAGGACAGCTCAGGGCTGTTGGCCTCACTCTCTCACCTTGAGACCCATCCAGGAATGCATCTTGGGCCCTTCCTCCCTTCCTCTCTTCCTAGCCATGTTGCGCACCTGTGAGCAGGTGCTTCGATGCCCCGTGGCTGGAGCTGCCTGTCAGGAACTCGGTGCCGTGGAGTCCACAGTCTTAGGGGCCACAGGCGGCAAAGGGCCACTTGCTCCCTCCCCAGGCATGGAGGATACACCGTCTCATTTTTCTCACCGCCACCCTGGGACAACCCTCTTGCCCAGTGGAGGGTCGTGAACAGATCTCAAGTCTGAGAAATAGTCCTGAATACCTCATCCCCCTTCAGAGACGCATACCACAAACCAGTCCATTAAACTCAGGGTGGGTTTCTTACATAAAGAAATGAGCTTAGCTCAGCTGGTGTGGCTCAGTGGTTGAGTGTCAACCTATGAACCAGGAGGCCACAGTTCGATTCCCAGTCAGGGCACATGCCTGGGTTGTGGGCTCGATCCCCAGTGCAGGGCGTGCAAGAGGCAGCCGATCAGTAATTCTTTCTCATCATTGATGTTTTTTTTTTTTTAATATATTTTATTGATTTTTTACAGAGAGGAAGGGAGAGAGATAGAGAGTTAGAAACATCAATGAGAGAGAAACATCGATCAGCTGCCTCCTGCACATCCCCCACTGGGGAAGTGCCCGCAACCCAGGTACATGCCCTTGACCGGAATCGAACCCGGGACCTTTCAGTCCGCAGGCCGACGCTCTATCCACTGAGACAAACCGGTTTCGGCATCATTGATGTTTGTGTAACCAGACAAACTATGGATCTGTGCTGCCTGTCACTACTCGAGCCAATTCAGCAGAGACAGGGTTGAATCATATATGAGCATTTATTCTAATACTGCCGGCAGCATGGGAGAGCAGCAGGTTAGCTCTGCAGCCTCCATAAGCCAGCTGCTTATATAGCAAAAGGCCAGTGTACAGATATGGAAAGGCCTAGGGGTCTTCACAGGGTTGAGTGATGTGCAGGGGCTGGGGTTCCAGGGGAAATCGCCAAAGGGAGTGCCAGGTGGGCAGTGAACAGGTGAGCGGGCTGGAGGTCTGAAAAGGCCTGCAGGTGTGCAAAAGGGCTGGTGATTCTGGTTTCTGTAACAAATCTTTGTTAATCTCCCCATGATGACAGGCAGCTCCAAATGGGGAGGAGGGGCTGCGTCTCCAGGTGAGCCCCAGCCAGGGTGGAGGTGCCTTCTTTAATAAGAATTAAACAGTCACGGCTCACAGAGCAGGACTCACATTTCTCACAACACTAGCTGGCCCCCCACATTCTATTGCTGCCCCTTTTCATTTCTATCTCTCTGTCCCTCTCCCTTCCTCTAGGAAATCAATAAAAATATATTAAAAAAAGAAAAAAAAAAGAAATGAGCTTAGCTTTATTTAATCTAATCTTTCCAATGTACATAGACATGCTTTTGTCAGAACTTGTTATTAATATTATCTGGACCCGTTTCTCCAGAGACATCGAGTGAGGTGCACCCCAAATCCTCACACTCATTCCGTTGCCTCCACAATGAGGCCTACAGGTCATCTTGTCTCATCTGCTGCGGTTTCCCACGTCCGCTCAGACGGGCAGAAGGCTGCCTGTCACCAGCGCTTGCCAATCGATCAGGCCCAAGGACCATTTCCACTTCTTTGCTCACGTTATAATCCCCCAGGAATCTCTCTCCTTCATTACCACTGCAATGTTAATGTACACATTAATCACTTACCATCTATGAGACCTTTTCCAATCTCGCCCATCATTTGATTAATAATAATGGCTAACACTTGGCGAACATCTGCTGTGCCCCATAGACTGACTATAGCCCTTTTCATGCATTATTTCAGGTGGTTACTAGTCTTCTGTAAGGGCAGGAATATGAGTCACTCTCTAGCTCTCCACTTCCTGGTTTGTGAAATGAGCCCACAGGCTGGTGAGGAGCAGGGGTGGGATCCAAACTCACTCTGTTCGACTGCAGAGCCGGCCTTTTACGGATATTGTCTCATAGAAATCATTCTCTCATCCAAATCCTTGTACAGTGTTTGATCAGGCTAGTTTTGGAATGTAGGTATTTATTGTCCTTTTAAATTCATTGCTTTAATTAACTTGCAAATCCCAGTGCTTAAGTCAAGACAAAATATCTCTCTCTCAAAAAAATACTTATTTTTTTTCTTCCAGGTAGTTGGGGACAATGGCTGCTACTTCAATCTGCACTTCACCATAATACAAAAGACAGTGCACAAGATGAGCCTGTAAAACTATAGAAAGCCCAGGACAGCCACACAAGGAGAATTTAGCAGATGCACAAATGCCATGTTGCTTGTAAGTTAAAAAATAATCAAAGCTTAGTAAGCGATCTCTCAGACTCTTTTGCAAACCATGTTGCAGGCAAGGTGTCTAATTAAGAAAAATATGCAAGTGAGCAGCAGGTCTGGAATTATTCTAAGATCTCCACCAGAATGAAGTTCTCCCAACTGGGGAAATACCAGAAAAGTTGTATTAGTGGGCCACTGCACTGAGCACAGGGCAGAGATTTAAAATATATGTAATTTGAAAAAAAATAAATAAACAAAATATATATAATTTGAGGTAGCAGTCTTCATAAAGCATAGCTTCCATGGAGAAAACAACTAAAAAGAAGGGGTAGTCATCTTTGATGACTGGGTGGTAAAAAGTAAAGAAGCAAAAGTAAAAATGAAGGTCCTGGAAGACAGAAAGTGATATAAAAATCAATATAAAAATCAGAGTACACCACCATTCCACACAGGAAAAAACTCACTCACCAAGAAACTAAGGACAGAAAGCAGATAATGGAAAAAATGTGTAAACACCACAAAGGCACAAAACTAATTGAGTGAAACTAAATATATCCGTATGAAGTTACCACAAAAATAGCAAAAATGGTAATGAACACATTTCATTTGTTGAAAGTCCTCCCTAAAGATAACCACGAAGAAAAAACAAAACACCAACATACAAACACACAAAAAAGCCAAAACTGTAAGATGTGGTCCAAGTGAGTTAAATAGCTTAAACAGACATTTATAATTTGAAGAACAACTCTGATTCAGAAATCAAGCATTAAAAACATAAAGCACAGACAAATAGAAAAAAAAAATGGAGAGTTGACTGAACTCAGGAAAGAAATGAAAGAAAAAGACAAAACCGTCTCAGAGGTGATGATGACTCCTGTGGAATGTATAAGGGGCATTGAAGAAATGTAAGAAGTTATCAGCACATGAAATAAGATAGAGACACATCAAAATTACAACTAAACCACAGAACCACCTGAAATCTGGCTGGATGAAAGTCCTACAACTAGAGAATTAAAGAAAAAGCCACACTGACACTGGGCGGAGGGGTGGAGGTGCAGATTGGGCTGGTCTGATATCCATAAGTAGTGTTTTTTAAATCAGGAGGGATATCTTGGCTGCAGAAGTCTACGTGAGGAGCAAGGAGTCCCAGCTCCAGACCCAGACCAGACCCATCAGCTCAGGGTTCCAATGCCAGGAAGAGAAATCCACATAAGTTCAGGCTGTAACTACCAGCAGGAATTGTGGCTGAGTTGTGATGCAGAGGCTGCTGGAGTCCCAAGCAGTTCCTCTTACAGGCACTCGGACTTACTTGGACTCCCTCCTACTGAGCTCCAGCACTGGGGCAGCAGCTTGAGAGGATCCATTTCCTCCATATGGGGAGGAACTAACTTGTTTGGCATCAGGGCAAGAACTGGGGGGACAGTTTTCTCCCAGACAGAAGTGCTGGCAGAGGTCATTGTTCCTCTGCTGAGACCTTCCCTGCCACAGAGCTGACTAGCAGGCACCCTATCTGAGTTTCCATCAGCCTGGCTCACACTCTTCACCTGGCCCTGGTGACTCTGCCCCACCCAATTTGAAGCCCCACTGTTTGCAGTGGTCTTTCCATATGAATAGCCTGTCCTGGTTCAGGCTTCAGACTTTTCTAAAATCTCTCAAACAAGCAGTGTGCCCCAGACCTCTAAAAAAGTGGCCCCAAGCCTGGCACTAGCAGCAGCCTGCCTTGGTTCAGAGCTTGGCATCTCCTGGGAACCTCCAAGCCCACCACAAGTAGCAGCCATCTGCAGATTACTCTGTAGCTCATGCCAGGTGGCCCTAGGCAGGGCACAGGCAGTAGCTGACTTTGTACCTCCCAGGAGGCCCCAGAGCCAGTGCACTCAGTGGTCAGCCTCAGACCATGCTAGATTACAACCCTACCGCATCCATGAATGACACATCAAGGGGCAGACTTAGTAAGCACCAAAGCCCCACTGAAGCAAGCCCTGCTCCATATAAGGGCATTTCCTACACAAGAGCTCTTCCACTGTAGTCGTAGTTGGTCCCCACAGCCAAATGACCTGGGAGTCAATCCCTCCCAGTGATGCCAACATAAATCAAGGCTCAACTACAAGACTGTGCACACAGCCCACACAGGGGCACACCTAGAGTGCACAGCTCAGGTGACTGTGGAGGCTGAGCCACTGGGCCCTATAGCACACCGACTACACAGGCCATTCTACAATTCCAGGAGACATAGCAGCTCTACCTGATACACAGAAATAAACACAAGGAAGCAGCCAAAATGCAGAGATAAGGAAACATATTGCAAATGAAGGAACAGAAGAAATAAGGTGGTGAAGGCCTGGGGTGGGGGTTGGGGGTGGACTGGAAGAGGTCAATGGTGGGGAAAAAGGGGACAATACTTTCAACAAAAAAGATTAAAAGAAAAAAAGAAGAGGAGGAGGAGGAGGAGGAGGAGGAGGAGGAGGAAGAAGAAGAAGAAGAAGAAGAAGAAGAAGAAGAAGAAGAAGAAGGCAATAAATACATATCTATCAACAATTGAATCTAAAAATAAAAATAAATGAACAAGGAATCTAATGAACAAAATAAACTGATGAATAAATAGAACCAGAGGCATGGACACATGGAACAGACTGACAAATCTCAGAGGGAAAGTGGGTGGGTGGGTAGGGGGGAGTGGGAAGAGATTAACCAAAGGAATTATATGCATACTAGAGGCCCGGTGCATGAAATTTGTGCACTTGGGGGGGGGGGAGTGTCCCGCAATCCAGCCTGTGCCCTTTTGCAGTCTGGGAGCCCTTAGGGGATATCCAACTGATGGCTTAGGCCTGCTCCCCATGGTCACAGACAATAGGCCAGTGGGGAGCAGGTCTAAGCCATCAGTTGAACATCCTGAGCACTGCCGTGGAGGCAGGAGAGGCTCCTGCCACTGCCACTGCGCTCACCCAGCTTCTGACCACCAGGGGGCAGCTCCTGCATTAAGTGTCTGCCCCCTGGTGGTCAGTGCACGTCAGAGTGACCAGTTGTTCTGTCTTTTGGTCAATTTGCATATTAGCTTTTCATTATATAGGATATGCATAACCCATGGACACAGACAGTAGGATGGAGAGGGTAAAGGGGGAAGAAAAGGAGGGGACATCTATAATATTCTCAGCAATAAAGGTTTTTATTTAAAAAGAAAATAAGGTAAAGGAAGAGATAAAAGGACCAGAGAGACATCCTGAAGAGGGCGCTGTGGAGGAGCTGCATGTGCCATGTGATCACTGGTGTTAAGGACCAACTCTTCTCCCTCTGCCGTGCAAAGGTTAATTTTTGACATCACAAATAGCTCAGTTCCCCTTGAAAATGGCTTCATTCTGTGCTGCCCTCCTCTTGAGCTGCTGATGAGGGACACATGTGGAAACAGCTCAGACTCTGAAATCCTCAACGCCACCTGCTGCATAAGCAATGCCTCCAAATCTTAGCGCGTACACCACAGGCAGGTGAGACGTGGCTGGCGGTTCTGGCCCTGGGTGTGGACAAGGCTGCAGCCAAGCTGCTGGCCAGGGAGGGCTGTGGCCTCATCACTGGGGCTGGAGGTCTGCTTCCAGGCTCGATTACGGGGCCTCTCTGTGGGACTCCCGCAGAATGCATCGTCAGAGAGGCAGAGAGGACTCACAGGCAGCAAGTGCCTCTGGGTTGGGACCGCAGCAGGGAAGGAGCTGATGTTCGCTGGGCTGCCACAACAAGGACCACACTGTGGCTAAAACTACACAAACGCATTGTCTCCTGGATCTGAGGCTGGAATCCAAGGTCAAGGTGTCAGCAGGGTTGGTTCCTGCTGAGGCTCTGAGGGTCGCTCCATTCTCCGCCCCTCTAACGGCTGCTGGTGGCTGCTGGCCGTCTCTACGGGTCCTTGGCATGTACATGCACCCCCACCCCTGCCGTCACCTTCATGAGACTCTCTCCCCGTGTGCACGTCTAGTTATGTGTCCAAATTCCCCCTTTTTGTAAGGACAATTCGGACCCCCATCATGACCTCACTTTAACTTGACCACTTCTTATGAAGACTCTACTTCCAAGTAAGGCCACATTCCCAGGGGCTGGGGGTGGGTCCAGCATCTTTTTTGGGGAAGAACACAATCCAGCAGAACAGAGTGGAACCCTGTTTTTTTTCAGGGGCTCACTGGCAAAGCACATCCTTTGGGTTGAAGCTGGGTGGCGTGAGGCTGGGCCAGCTGATTGGGAACAGACTGGACTGTGGAATTCACTAGCATTGCTTTGCGCTTTCCTGCACTTCCAAGACTTCTTGTCTCCACAAGGACGAATAATACTGTGTCCATGTTGGCGCTGCTCTTACTGCCGCTGCCACCGCGTCCTGCTCTCACTATGCGTCAGTGTTCCGTACACGGAGCTGCCCAAGCATGCCCGTGGCCAGCACACGCGGCGACACCGCCCGCTGGGCCTGAGTGAGGACTGGGCATCTCATGGCAAGTGAAGGGTGTGAAGTTGGTGGTGACAGAAGCCTTGAGTCTCATCTGGAATGTCCTGCCCGTATCCCAGAAGGACCAGGGAGATGCTGAGTGTCCCAGAGCGGGAGGGAATGATGTAAGACGCTCCGAGGACAGATTTTTGGCTGACCTCCGTACTAAGTGGAATGAGTCGGAAGGACTGATTCGTTCCTGGCTTGCGGTTAGTGTACGGGTTCATGCAGAAGCAATACTTCATGGCTGAGACGCATTCTTTAAGGTCTGCAGTCTTTGCATTTCTAGTCACCCCAAGCTTTCTCTACTAAAAGGCCACTGATCAACCAAAGAACTTGTGTGCACATATGCATCACCCATGGACACAGACAATAGTGTGGTGAAGGCTGGGGTGGTGGTGGTGGTGGGGGGGGGGGCGGGCTAGAAGGGGTCAGTGGGGAAAATGGGATATTTGTAATACTTTCGACAATAAAGATAAATTGGAAAACCCCTACAGTAATCTTCAAGTCGTTATCTCTGACACTGCATTTGTCTGCTGCTGGTTAGGCAGACGACCAACCAAAGTGCCAGCTCAGGGAGATTAATGCCCTCATTTGTCACCAGCGAACCCAGGGAGGCCCATGCCCTTTCTCGCTGATTGACTAATGGCTTTGGAGGAGCAAAGTGCCAGGGAGAACCCTTCCCCTAGGAGGGAACCCCATCAATGGGATGGGCCCTATCCTTTCCGCTTCAATGAGTCAGTCCTGCTGCCAAATGCGAGGAGTTTGTCAACGTCATAGAACGGACGGGGTGGGCGCTGTGGAGGGAGGCACCCGTACTGCGTAGGGCCATCGACCTGGGGGGCGTTGGTTCCCACTCTCTCTGCTCAGCAGGCCAGTCTCTAGTATCCTCGCTTCTTAATGATGCTTCTCACCCACCTCCTCTGCCTTTGCTGGGAGCCCTCACCCACCTCCTCTGCCTTTGCTGGGAGCCCTCACCCACCTCCTCTGCCTTTGCTGTGAGCCAGCGCAGCTTTTGAAGCCAACTCCAACCTCTTCTCTTGGGAGTCAGAGCTTCTTTTTCTGAGTTTCAACCATGTGCAGAGTGTGTCCTGTGATTGGACTCCGGGTTCGCTGCTTCTTTCTTGCATCTGCACTGAGCTTTGGAGGCCATTTACCACGTCTTACACAATCTGTATCCTGCCATCACAGAGCCCACGCGGAGAACACACAAAGTACATGCTGAGGATACACAGAGGCCCACGCGAAGGACACACAAAGCCCACGCTGAGGACACGCAGAGCCCCACATGGAGGACACACAGAGCCCCATGCAGAGGACACTCAGAGCCCCTTGTGGAGGCCTTGGGAGGGAGGGGACTCGATGCGTTACCTGGAGAAAATCGCTGCCCTTTGCTGACCAGCACCACCCTCTCCCCCGGGAATACTAATGTGGAAACTGTCACCAGAAAGGGGACCTGGCCCTGAGCGGGTCTGCCTCGGGCCGACCAGAGTGTGTGGTTCCTGACTTTGTGCAGGAAAAATGTCACAGCCCGAGCCCTGGTGAGCGGTGGAGGACGTCTGTTAACGCTGGGGACAAGGAAACAGGGAGGGCTGGCAGTGGGCCTGGGCTTGGGTCACTAAGGAGTCAGAGAGAAGGGGCCTTGGGGGCAGGGTCGGGGTTGTCTGGGAGGAGCTGCTGCTGCCTGTTGCTGCCGTGGGGGCAAGCCTCACGGGTTCCTTAGAGTTTAGGAGACAGGTGCCTGTGGGGGAAGCGAAGGGGGAGTGGGAGGCTGGGTGTGCTCCTGGGAGAGAGAGTGCGCTGGTCCTCTGTCCTGAGGCTTTTATTTCTCTCTTGCGGAGAGCGCCCTGCTGGCGTTGAAGGTCATCACAGCACCGTGGTGGACACGTCTGTGGTCTTCCTGCACCGCCTGGGCCTCCCCTACAAGTGCTCCCTTCGCAGTCTCATGGCCGATCACCTCAGGCGCATCATCCAGGACGGTGGGTGGGCACAGCTCAGGAGGACGCCAGCGTCTGCAGGCACCTGGTGATCTGGAAGATTGGACAAGACGCCAGGACCAAGTGTTGACGGCTGCCAATCATTTTAAGGAAATAAGTATGAATTTGGAAAGTTCCATATGATCAAAGATATCTCTTGCCCCAGACTGGAAACACACATGTCTAACAATAAAGGAACGGTTAAGTAAACTGTAGTACATCTGTAGTTTTATTTTTCATGTTTATTTCCTGCCTGGCCGGCATGGCTCAGTGGTTGAGCATCGACGTAGGAACCAGGAGGTCATGGTTTGATTCCCAGTCAGGGCACATACCAGGGTTTCTGGCTTGATCCTCAGTGTGGGGCATGCAGGAGGCAGCCGATCAGTGATTCTCTCATCATTGATGTTTCTCTCTCCCTCTCTCTTCCTCTCTGAAATATAATTTTGAAATATATATTTAAAAATAATGACAATAAAATAAATAAAATTAACAGCCCTGTGCAAGGTTTTCTCAGTGGTTGGAGCATCAGCCCTTGGATTGAAGGGTTGAGGGTTCGATTTCTGGTCAAAGGCACATTCCTCGGTGGTGGGTTTGATCCCCAGCTTCCAGTCAGTGTATGTGTGTGAGGCAACCAATCTCTCTCTCTCTCTCTCTCTCTCTCTCTCTCTCTCTCTCTCTCTCTCCTCCCTCCCTCCCTTCCACTCTCTCTAAAAATTAATGGAAAAAATATCCTCTGGTGAGGATTAACAAATAAAAAAACAAAATATTAAGTACAATTACCAAATGGTCCAGCAGTTCCACTTCCGGGTAGACACACACAGAAATGGAAAGCAGGGTCCTGAAGAGATATGCGTGCACCCGTGTTCACGACAGCTCAGAAGCGGGAGCAGCCACTGAGGACTGTGCCTGGAGAGATGAATGGATAAGCAGAATGTGGCATCGACACAGGCCGTGGAATAGTGTCCAGCATGAAAAAGGAAGGGCATTCTGACACACGCTCCAACATGGATGACCCTGGAGGACACGATGTTACGTGAAGTCGGCCAGGCCCCAAAGGCAAGTTCTGTATAATTAATGAGGTGGTCAAATTCAGAGACAGAAAGTGGAATGTTCGTTGCCAGGGACTGGGGGGAGAAGGAAGGGAGAGTCAGGGTGTTGAATGGGTACAGAGGTTCCGTTTTGCAAGATGAAAAAAGAGGGAGGGAGCCTCATTGAGGGATGAACATGTTCCAGCCCCCAAAGAAGAGAAGGCGCAGGACAAGGAGCCATTGGGTCTGACCACGCTGTCCCCTGGGCGGGAGGCAGAGAGGACCTCTCACCTCAGCAAGCAGGGCAAGGAGAGGCAGCCCGACACGCCCCGGGTCCTGGCAGAGAAGTGGGGGGGGGGGGGTCAGCAGCAGCCCTGACTTCTACCCAATAGACACCACTGGCCCCCCTCCTCTCCCCAGGGTGTGACAACCAAAGAGGTTTGCAGACATAGCTCACTGCCCCTGACTCCCCCCCCCCCCCCCCCCCCGCTCCCCCCCTCCCCGCCATGGAGAACTTCTACCCTAAGGGAGTGAAGGCGGTATAGTCTGGAGAAACCACACACTCCAATGTTCCAATATTCCCTCTTCGGAGGTATTTCTCTCACTAACATGCTGAATCCGCTCCCCACGGTCTCCCTGCTGACAGGACAAGAGACCCGAGATGCCGGGGCCTGTCGGACGGGACTGATCCCCGTGGCCTTGTGCAAACGGCGGGTCTCCTGACATTGTGCTCCCAGCCACGGCTTCGCTGTAAAGCGAGAACGAGTAACCCAGAGCCCGAGTTTCGAGTGTGTATCGCTGCCGGAGGAGCACAGTGGGGAGACACTGTTTACTGAGCACCCACTGTGTGCTAGCACCACACTCAGTGCTTTGTGTTTGTCCAACCTGGTCGTCACACGGGGGTGTGAGGTCCGTGTTGCTACTGCACTGTCGGCTCAGGCTTACCTCCGTGAGCCACCCTCACTCCCAGAGTCACACTCGGGTCTGGCTTCTCAGCTCAGCGTTTTACTCGGCCACACTGAGCCCGGGGACAGACACTTCCTCTCCAGGAAGGCAGGCTGGGCGGCTGCGGGCTGCTCACCCGGGAAGCTCGCTGAGAAAGGGGTTAAACATCCGCTGCTTCTCCTCTCTGTCTGAGGGCGGGGATTGCAAGGCGCCTTGTGCCTTCAGGTGCCTTCGATGTGCTTCCGAGTGCCCTGCTCTGCGGATCTGAGTGTCTGTCCTGTCCCTCTCCTCCTGCGTCTGTCACCTGCCTGGGCCTTCCCGCCTCTGATGACAGCAGGCACACAGGGGCCCTGTTCCGTCCCCGCCTCACTGGGAGGTCGCAGCTCCGGTGGGGACCCCTGTGGGCGCCTCTCCCCGCTGTGAGGGTCTCTGCGGACGTTGGCTGCAAGCTCTCGGGAGCGGGAGGCCCCATCTTCTAACGCTGTTTCTGGCTTCACCTTGGTTTTAGTTTCCTGCCTTCATTTTTCTGTTCTCTCAGTTCTTTCCTCCCAAGCCAGGCCCGCCACCTGCGCCAGGACTCCTGCTCTGAGCTCCTCGACGGGTGCCTGGGATCCTAACGTTCGAGTCTCCCTGTGGGCGAGGAAATGCAAAGAGTGAACCGCAGTCCATGTTGAGAGGGGACCAGGGAGGAGCAGGTGGGCAGGCCCGCCCTGGCCCTGGGCGTGGAGGGCCAGGAGAGGACTCTACGGCCTCTGGGTGGTGGGAAGGCACAGAGCCCCACAGAACCTCAGAGAGGACGCTCCGTGAGCTGGGGCGGGGGAGACACCTGTGACACCAGACCAGGGGCGACGGCCGTCCCTGGGCCCCTGGGAGAGGTCTCCCCACCGGGCGTCACCCTGATCAGACCACACGTCCCCGGCTGAGCTCAGGCCGTGGCGGGAAATGCAGAGATCAGGGCTGGGACGAAAGGCCAGAGGGCTCAGTAATGCTGACCTGCTGGGTAGACACAGGTGGCCTGGCACACGGCACCCAAACATCGGTGCTCCGGCGGCGATGAGTCACACGTGACCCTGGGGCCCGCCCTCCCTGAGCTCGCGGTGTAACTGCGTCAAGGACCTTGGAAACGCGATAGCTCAGCTGCAGGGACCTCACCCCCGAGGTGCTCAGCCTCTCGTCGTCCTCTAGATCTAAGCTGCAGATGGGAGGGGCGAGGGGACCACGGTTATTTACACTCTTGTCCCGCCTGAGCGTAAGTCTGCTTAGCACCGCGGGGCCAGGCAGCTGAGCGGTGTGGGTGTTGCTGGGGACCTGACAAGCCCCTCGAGGCTCCTCCTCCTGGAGGTGCAGTCAGGTGGGCGGGGCCTCCAGTTGATCTTGATTCTTTGGAAGGAGAGGCTCCGGGAAGGAGAGCAGCCCCGATGCCAACGGGGCTAAATCTAAGCAGGTGCGGTTTTGCGGTTCTCAGGACGCCCCGGCCCATCCCCCCAGGAGTGGCTCTGGCTCTCACGCCCCGGCCGCCTTCTGCACTCGCCGTCTGAGCTGACCGCTGGCCAGCCCTCCATCCCCGTGCCACCCGGCGGGTCTGAGCTGGAGTTCATTGTGAAGCTTTCCTGCCGGCACCCAGCGGCTGGCAGGGAGGGCTGTGTGGATGGGCGCGGGCACCCAGCGGCTGGCAGGGAGGGCTGTGTGGAGTGGGCGCGGGCACCCAGCGGCTGGCAGGGAGGGGCTTGTCAGGTCCCAGGCTGTGTGGAGTGGGCGCGGGCACCCAGCGGGCTGGCAGGGAGGGCAGTGTGGAGTGGGCGCGGGCAGGGAGCTGGCCGCAGGGCTGGGGGGAGGGGGCTGGCCCAGCCTTGGATTTCTGGCCCCGAGCTGAGCATTCTGGGAGGGCAAATCCTCCAGAGGCTTCTTTGGACAAAGATGAAGGCCTGCCCTGCCTTTGCCAGGACTCAGTACCCCGCGCCCGGGACTGGGCCGCAGTCGCTTTTTACTTTATACACATTCCATTTTTAAAATCTGGCAAGGATACATCACTTAAAAAACTTTAAAAGCAACAGTAAAATTCCCCACTTCCCGGCATAATTACTGCAAAGAGTTTTCACGTGCTTAGATAAAGCTTAGAAACAAGGACACATACAAAAATTGAGGTGATCATGTGGACGGAAGGGGCCACCTGCTGACCTGACAGCTCAGGGGAGGCCTGCAGGGCGGTCTGCAGACAAAGAGACCTGAAGTCACCACAAAGGATGGTCTGAAATTAAACCTTAACTAAAAGCAGTGTGGTGGGCAGTTACGCCCTAGGCCGGTATCTTCACTGACAAGGTCAACTGAGCCCATCTGTCTTTTTGCATCTGTGATAACATGCCCTTGGGATGTCTGGGTAACTTGTGACTTCCCTTTTTATGGAGCCCCTGGGGCACAGCCAGGTGTGCTGGGCCCAGGACAGAGACCACAGATTCTTTCATTTGTCATGTTAATTGTTCCTGCACCCACCTAAGTATGTGTCCATCATTTTACTTTTTATCCAATCCCAGGGTCCCCCCTCAACCTCCCCCCCCCACTTCGCTTAATCCCACTTCCTTAAATCTGTCACCAATGAATTTCATGTAACCCACCTATGTTCCTCCTTTGATTGCAAATGTATAAAAACAAATGTAACCCCGCCATTCTCCGGAGCACTATCTCAATTTGTTGAGGTTCTGTTTCCCGGCATATGTTGACAGTTTGGCTCAAAAAAACTCACAAAAATTCTTTACAGGTTTCAATGGTTTTTTACGTTAATGATCATTTTGTACATTTTTTGCCATTTTATTTTTTAAAATATCCTCATTCAAGGATATGTTTTTGGTTTCAGAGAGAGAGGAAAGAAGAGAGAGAGAGACCAAAAGAAAAAGATAAAATAGATAAATGGGCCAAATGGGCATTTTAATGTGAGGGAGGACACAAATGGCCAACGAGTAGGGGAAGACACCATGTTATCACGGAGCAGACCGGCCAGTTTAGGAGCCTGCGCGTGTTAAGTGGTCGGAAGGATGTGAGCCAAGGGCGCATCCTGCTCATCGCAGGCAGGAACACTGTCTGGGACCCTTGCTGTAGAAAGAAGACTCACGTCTTCTTGTAAGTTGAAGGTGAGCATGCCCTGTGACCAGAGCCATCCTGTTCCTCGGTATAGCCTCACGCAGAATCCTGTGACGTGGGCCCGGGGACACGCACAATCACGTTGAAGCAGTGCTTGTACAGTGTGGGAAAAGCACCTGGAAGCAACCCCAATTCCCATCGACACGAGAATAGACGACAGTGTAACCTGAAGAGGGAAAATTCATACTCAAGGGAGGGCTCAGGGGTGAGGGTCACGCCTCTGTGCCAGGGTCCCTATTGCCATGTGCGGTAGGATTCGCAAGCCGTCAGCTGTCAGCTCCCCCATCGGCTCCCCCAAACGCCACCCGTGGATGTGTTGAACCAGAAGGCGAGTCTCGGGCTCTCAGCACCCAGATCCACGGGAAGGTTAGTGAGGCACCAGACTCCCCAGGGCTTTGGTGTCTGTGGTGTGTTTTTGGATGAGGTTAGTGTTTGAGTCAGTGGACCTCATCCGATCCATTGGACAAGAGGTGGAGGAAAGAAGAATTCACCCCCTTTTCCCACCTCACGATGCACAGGCGACAGCTCATCGTCTCCAGACCTTGGACGGGACCTACACACCATCAGGAACTCTTGTTCTCAGACCTTTGGACTCAGACTGAATCACACGACTGACTTTCCAGATGCAACTTCTCAGCCTCCATAACTGTGAGCCAGTTTCTCATACTAAATCTATATTATTATGAATACGTGTTGTGAATGTTCCTATGACTATATAATTCATAGAATGTATTCTTATTCACAGTTACATGCATGTCCTACTGGTTGTGTCCCCGGAGAACCCTGGTTGGTGTCGCCTGCTGTGCAGGAGACTGACGGGTCATGGGAAAAGCGTGTTACAGCAGCTTCAGGTGGCGGGCGGAGAGGCGAAGGTCCTGAAGAGAGCATCAGGGAAGGGAGCAAGCTGTCCGTCTTGGGAAGTAAGTGTTTTAGTTGGTTTGTAGAGATATATTTTAGGGGCAAAGATTCCTTAGAGCAAATACCCAGCATATTTTTGCTTGGCCCTGATAGGTTGTTTAGCGAGGAACAGGAGAGTAAGTTTCTCCCAGAATTTTCAGTCCAGTGACAGTAAAACATGTTGGGTCCTGGAACTTGACACAGCAATCGGGAATGTTGGTTCAGTCCTCACCCCACCCCCGCCCCTCCCAGACAATTCTTCAGCTGAGCTAGAGGGTCAGCCCTGAGCTGCGCCCCTGGTGGTCACGTCGTGGTCACAGGTAGAGTTTCCACCCTCAGTGAGTGTCAGTTTCTTGTGCGTTTGGTTAGAAGATCACTTTTTGGAAGGCAGCTATGCTCACCACTATACCACCAACGCAGAAGATCACTTTTTGGATTGTTTTACTGGGGTGGCCACACAGCAGGGCTGAAGACTGGAGCCCTCCCATCTGAGCATCGTATGCAGACACTGTGGGAAGATTATGGTCAGAGCGTGTCGTCTACATCTAAGCCAAAATAAACAAAATACCCAAATAAAAAACCAAAACAGAGACCTCACCCCAAATCTGAAGAGCGACATGAGGGTCCCTGAATTACCTAATGCCATGACCTCTTTCTTTCCCAGACGTCTGCCATCTTAAAAATCCACGGCAGGTGTGTGAGTGCAATGTTTGTCCACCCGGAGGGGCTGGTTCATTGCTGGTCAGCCCTATTTCCAGCGAGCACCTGTCCATTTTCATAGAGCTTCTCTCGAGAAAACACTGTCCTCAAGGTGGGGAGCAGTGGACAGAGCAAACAGATTCCCACGTCATCTACAGGTCAGACCCACAGGCTTTGTGCTATGAATCTGAAACCAATCATTAGGAGCAAGGCGACAATGTGTGCTGTTATGACAACCAGCCACACTCGTCCAATGACCTGTTACTGTGCTCCAGGATGGTAACGTTTAAAAACCACTCAAGTGTGGTTCTCTCAGATGGACTGAAGGCAAAGAGCTCAGGGCCGAGCCCGAACAGTACCCCTTCCGTGGCCCCTAAAAGTGCGGACACTGGCCCAGCATGGTTACAGACCTGTGTTCTGGTAGAAGTTCGATCACAAGGGCGTCTACTGTGAAAGGCACGGGAAGGCCGCTTCTGTGGGGACACACCCTCTTTCTGTGTGGGATGGGAGAGAGGGTTTGCATGTCTGGCTGGCTGTCCTGTTGTGTGGCTTGTAATCTAAAAGTGCCTCGTATTTGAGCCCAGTTAGCAAGGGCTCCAACTGATTTATTAAAAGGAAGCAGAATCAAAGGAAGCTAGAGACCAGAAAAAAGCGAATACAAACCAAATGGTTTATTTGCTTATCTATTTGGGCTAAACCATTAACACATTATATTTCCTGATTAGATGCACCCCAAGGAGTGGCGAGGAAGCGAAATTATATATTAATGGTAAGGATCTTACAAGCACCACGGTGAACAGACAGAAGGCGTCTCTTAATTCAGAACCTTACAGTAAGCAAAGATGAAGGAAAACAATAAGCACAAAAAGCTTGCAAATTACAGCATGAGACTCTGTGGCCCCAATGCCCTGCATCTCGTTCTGGGGTCCCTGGCACTGGGCTTCATGCGGACGTCCGCTTGACCCGAAAGTCTTCGATGGACGCTGTTTTCTTCCAACGAGCGCAGCACCTGCTTCCGGGAAGTCCGCGCCCTGTGTGCAGCTCCAGGGCGCCCTCCAGAGCTCCGTGATCAGAAATGCCCCGTGCCCCTTTCAAAGTGGCGGTGGGCGTGGGTGGGAGGGAGGCAAGTGTGCTCCCAGGGATCAAGCCCTTGGGGTTTCCCCTGGGTGCTACTTCAGCCTCCGATGGGACAAGTCCACCAGGTGGGAGGGCCGCTTTCTCAGATCTCTCTCACCAGACTTCCAAGTTCCAGTTACACCCTCTGCAAGTAAAGAGATTATCGTCAAAATCCCCTTGGAGGTGCAGATGGAAGTCTACAACAGAGGGAAAGCTGGGTGTCGTTAGCAACCTTGACAGGTGTTTTCTTTCTTTTCCATATTTTATTTTATTGATTGATTGATTTTAGAGAGGGTGGGGGCGGGGAAGAGAGAGAAACATCTATTTGTTGTTGTTCCACTTACTTATTGGTTGATTCTTTGGTTGATTCTTGTGTGTTCCCTGACCTGGGATTGAACCCACAACCTTGGCAAATCGAGACGATGCTCTAACAACTCAGCTAGCCAGCCAGGGCTGCAGGGGTCTCCTGACAACCCAGCGAGTCAGGTGACGATTTCCCCCGACACCAGCCTCCTTCACCACAGACTCCACCAGTGGTCCCGCCTCTGCTCTGCGGCGGGGTCCCCGTCACTTAGGCCACGGTTGGCCCCTTCTCCATGCTGCGAGTCCTTGGATGTTTCCACCCAGCCCACCCCTTAGAAATGGAGGGAACAGACCCAGATTTTCTATTTATGTTCAGATGACTTGTCTCAAACTCTCTCAAAAAGAAATGAAATAATTCTTCAAAAGCGGCTATGCTCTGTGGGAATTTGCTCATATAAGTCTGGGTTCAATAGAGTGCTACCCACATGCCTGGCCCAGAACTGATAAAAACGTCCCCAATCATGTCTCTACATGACGAGTCACCCGAGCCCTGGGATGGTGCTGGGGCCCCTTCCACATACTGAACATGTGGTGCCTGGCTCCCGGTGAGCCTTCTGTGTGTTTGCAGACACATTCCCGACCCGTGAGCCTCCCCATTGCCTCGCACACCTGGGCTGTGTCTGCCCCGGTGGCCTTGCTGAGTCCCAGCGGGTCCTTGCCTGACTCGCCGGCCCTCACAGGACCCACTCGGCTCTCCTTGGGAGTGAGGGTCTCTAAGCCGTGTGTCCTGTGAGCAGCACGTTACTTGTCAGGACTGTGAGCAGGGGCAGCTCCGACTGCTGTGTGACCCGCCCGTCCGCTTGTACGTGGCTGCCTTCCCTCTATGTTTCGTCCGTTTGGTGCAGATGGGGGAGCCCTATTTCCCCGTGAGCTGGAGCCTCGCCGCTGCCTCCCTGGCTCCCCATGGTGGGCGGCCCCTCCGCAGCCACGGTCAGGCCTTTGTGGGAACACTCTCCCCCCAGAACCGTACCACGTGGGTCACAGAGGGCAGGGGCTCTGGTGTAAGTCTCTGCAGGCTTATTTGCCAGAATAATCGTTCTACAATACTCGGGTTAGGGGGGAAAAGAAAATATTTTACAGACTTTGTTTTACCAAGTTGCTGCATTTGCATAGATTCCTCTTTACTGTTGAAACTCTTTAGATTTCAGAATTTTTTAAATGATAGAAAACAACAACAATTAACTAATAATGATGATAGTAACATCACCACACAAAAACCATTACTGTTACTGGGAAATCCCCGGTTGGGCTTAGCCTGCCTGTCGCTGTGTCCAGTAACGAAAGCGGAGTTGAATCATATTGGGTGTTTATTGAGAAGGCCAGCCAACCAAGAAGACAGGGTGCTTACAAGCATCAAATCCTGCCTCCCAGAGAGATTCAGGGGACAGGAGTATAAAGGGGAAGGGGCTGGGTGAGGAATGCAGCTACGTGCAGGCCTAGGGCCTGCAGACATCACTATTGTAGTCATCAGGCAATGAGATGATGTTGATGAGGTGATGTTTTGACTCCTGGTGGGTCGGCCTGGCCATGCTTATCGGTTCTGCTTGCTGGATTCACAGCTGTGTCACCTCTTCAATTGCTTCACACAGGCCTTGAAAAGGAAACTTTAAGAAAAACTTAATCCCTTATTCACATACTAGAGGCCCGATGCATGAAATTCGTGCATGGGTCGGGTCCCTAGGCCTGGACGGTGATCAGGGCCAATCTGTGGGGCGACTGTCAGGGCGATCGGGGTTCCCCTCTGGCACCCACCCTGACTGGCCTGGGGCCTGCGGGCTGGGGACAGCTCCTGCTTGGAGCATCTGCCGGTGGTCAGTGCACATCATAGCGACCGGTTGTTCCACCGGTCATTCCGCTGTTCAGTGGATTTGCATATTAGGCTTTTACTATCCTATACTAATAAAAGAGAAAAATGGTAATTGGCGTACAACCGATACCTTTTTCATGGCTAATCAGTGAGATATGCAAATTAACTGCCAACTAAGATTGGCAGTTAACTGCCAAAAAAGATGGTGGCTAATTTGCATATTGCAGGCAGGATGGTACAGCGCCATCAGAGAGCAGGTTGGGGGTGTGAGTGCCAGCAGTCACCCGAGACCCGATCCCGCCAGTAGACCAGGGCGGCTGCGGCGTCCGCCCGCACTCACGCCCTAAACCCGGGAGAGCGGGTTGGGGGCGTGAGTGCCGGTGGTCGCCCGGGACCGATCACGCAGGCCGGCAGGGCGACTCGCCCCCAACCTGCTCTCCCGCCCAGCAGGGGACCCTCATTTCCCCCCATCACTGGTTCTGCCCCCAGCCCAGGCCTGACGCCTCTGTCAGAGGCGTCAGGCCTGGGCTGGGGTCAACGCCTGAGGGCTCCCAGTATGTGAGAGGGGGCAGGCTGGGCTGAGGGACACTCCCGCCCCCCCCCCCACACCCAGTGCACGAATTTCGTGCACCGGGCCCCTAGTATAGGATAAGAAACTTAACCTCCTATGCACATAAGTATATGTGTTCTAAGATTTAAAATAATATGATTACTTTTCAGATTAATTCAGGTGCTCTATCTATCAGGTTATAGGTCCCTCCTATCACTACCAGCCTACATTTGCATGGCTCCTTGCTCTTTTTGGGGTGTCTTTGCAAGAATCAGTTAATTTGGTCCTCACAACAGCTTCCTGGGGAAGAAAGAGTGGACAGGTTGCCAGCATTTGGAGGCGAGGAAACCATGGCCCAAGGTGGTTAAGTGGCTGCCTCCAGGCCAATCAGTAACATAGGAAGTGACATTCACTTCAGACGTACGAACATACTCTAACGCCCGCCATTGGAGAGCTAACCAAACCACGCCCGTGATCTCTTCTGCCCCAATCACCGTCTTTTCTGTTTTCTCTCTGCCTTCCTTTTTAAGGCAGATTCTATGAGATAGTCACCTGGGTGACTCCAGACACACACTTGAAATGTTATTCTCACAGCAAACATCACATTCTCCACGTGTGGACACACGTGTTTTTGGAATAGAGTGGATCCCAATAACACCAGTACATATTTTTACAATCCAGATGTACTGAGGTATAACTTATATACAGCAAAATTCATCTTTTTTAGGTGTACAATCCTATGAATTTTGACAAATGTACACAGTTTGTAATCACCAATGTTATAAGATGTTTTCATCACCCTAACTCAGAAGGCATCATCCTAAATGAGAGAAGTCAGACGCAGAAAGACAAATATTGTATGATCGCACTTAGACGCGGGAGAAGCTGAACTCAGAGAAACAGAGTGGAATGGTGGTCACCAGGGCTTGGGGGTGTGGATAATGGAGAGATGTTGGTCAAAGGGTACAAACGCCAACTGGTAAGATTAACAACTTCTGGGGATCTAATGTACAGCATGGTGATTAGAGCTGATAATACTGTATCATATACTTGAAAGTTTCTAAGACAGTAAATCTTGCCCTGACTAGTGTGGTTCGGTTGGACGTCATCCCATTGCACCAAAAGGTCACTGGTTCAATTCCCAGTCAGGGCACATGCCCGGGTTGTGGGCTTAATCCCCAGTAGGGGGCATGCAGGAGGCAACCAATTGATGTTTCTCTCCCTCTCTCTTTCTCTCTCTCTCTAAATTAAATAAAAAATATATTAAAAAAAGAAAAAAAAGGAGTAAATCTTAAAGGTTCTCACCACAAAAAAGAAATGGTTGTTATGTGACATGATAGAGTTGTTAGCCATCTACAGTGGAGATCAGTTTGCAATATGTAAATGTCTTTTGTCACCATGTTGTGTATGCCTTAAGCTCAGGTAGTGTTTTATGTCAACTGTGCCCTATAAGCTGGGAACTTTTTAAAAACAATAGGTGATGTAAGACACTCACTGTCCTGAGATGCTCCACTTGTTATTTTTCTGGAGCCTCAGCTCATTACGTGCTTAGGTTCTTCAAATCCTCGCGGAGCCATTCTCTCCGGATGAAGCGCGGTGAGACGGCCTGCTCCCTGCTTTGTATTAAGGGAGCCGAGTCCCATTTGATCGTTTCGTATTTGGCTGTGAGGACATTCTGTGGTATTATTAACAAAAGCGTCTGTGGAACATTGTGTCTTGAGCAGCTCTGCAGGTTGTCACGATGTTCTGACTGCAGAGTTAATTTTGTTCAAATAGAAAACCCACTCGGGCATTGGGCAGAGAGGGGCACGATAATGTCACAGAAGACTTGGTGTTGGCGGCCCCTGCGTGGGTGTAAACAACCTGCTTTCATACGGGCGCCTGTGCTTCCAGAACCCAGGCCTTCCTCTCACGCCTGAGCTGCTGGCTCGGTGTGGCTGCTGCTTATTCATTCTCATTGTCTTTATGCCTTTATTCCTTTCTCCATACAATGATGAGGTCTGTGGGCAAGCTTAAATCCTCGGGTAATGCTGTTCCATGGCATGTATTAAGCCTGAGGCAATCACTTTATGCAAATACGCGGAATGAGTTCTTAATCCCGACGCTGGGGCACAGTCCTCTATGGAATTTGATTTCAGTTTAAATAAACAAGCTTGCTCTGAACCAGCGCCCTCGCTGCCCTTCTGGAGAGAGTGTGGCCTCAGGGTCCCCTGGCTTCCTCGTCCTCCAGACACTACTGTCGCCTTGCTCATCACCACGCCCACCCCCTGGGAGGGGTTGCTCAGGTGTCGACTAAGATGGCGCCAGTCGTGAGACTCCAAGATATATTTCCATTTTTTGTCGGAAATTCTTTTTAAAATTGTATTTTTATTGATTTCAGAGAGGAAGGGAGAGGGAGAGGGATAGAAACATCAATGATGAGAGAGAATCATTGATTGGCTGCCTTGTGCACGGCCCCTCCTGGGGATGGAGCCCGCAACCCTGGCATGTGCCCCTCCTGGGGATCAAACCAGCTGGGCTTTGTCAGAAATTCTTGAAGATATTAGGGTTCTCTGGTGATTCTCACTCAGGAGAGCCACCCGAGTTCCGATGTTCATCTCCCTTCCCTGTACAAACCACATTGCAGCTCTAAAGAAATAGAAAAAAAGAAATAGCAAGAGAGAGTCCTGTGCGAGCTCCAGGGGTAGACAGAGATTCGGGGCTTTCTGAGCGCTGGGAAGGGGCTACGATGATGCCGGCAGGTGAACGAAGCACAGGAAGCATCAGAGAACGAGCAGAGGAGAAATGGCAGTGCGGGGGCGCCCATGCCCCTGGGGGGCTCTGGGGACGTTCTAAGCACAGCACCACAGGTATGCACAGGTGGGGGGGGCACGTTCACATTGAACTTCCCCCTGCAGAGCAGCTGTGAGGGGACCTGGGAGCAAGCATTTAGCCGCAGGACAAGCCAGTCACGTAGTTTCTAAACTCACCGACCCTTCTGGGCTCCCCCGGGGTTCAGGAAGGTATCTCAGGGCAAAGTCTCCTAACCTTCTCTTTGAATGGAAGGTCGTCCCCACTGCCTGGTGCCCTGAAGTGGCACCCAGATGACACACCTCCGATACGAAGCCCAGAGCTCAGTGGTCTCTGGGGCCACGTTTATCACACCAGGCAGGCGGGATCAGAGCCATTACCTCTGGAATGTGGAAGTCAGGCGACTGTGAGTCAGGAAGTGGGAACCTAAGGCAGATGTGGTTCTTTCCTGGGCGCTTCCTCTACGGTTGGAGCTGTCATCATATAAATGCAATATTACTATAACAACACTGTGGGTCATACAGAGATGCGTCCTCTGATACTGGGCATTTGGGAGCAGAGAGAACCCACTTCCTTCCTCTCGTAAGAGTGAACTGGCGCTCGGTAGAGGGCCTGCGATGAAGACGCAGTGTTTGCCGGGACTGGAGAAACGACAAGACAAAGACAGAGGTCACGGTGACAGGGTGCCCGGCTTCCCCACCCAAGAATCGGGACCCTGGAGTATGGGACGTGCTCTCCATCAGGTGCTGTAGGTGGCATGGCTCAGGTCACAGCTCAAGTTCAAGTTCAAGGCTGAACTAGGGAAGGCTGTTGCAAAAAGATGGTTGTAAACGGTGCCCAACCCCCCTGTGAGCTAGAGCGCAGCATGCATGATGGAGGGACAGGACGCAGGCACAGGCGGTTATGGAGTCAGAGGTCGAGATCACACGTAACCTTAGCTCCCACAGCAAAACTCTCTCTGTTCCACATGCTTGGAACCAGGATCTGTTTTCCTCACCTGCTCCTCCACCAGGTGAGAAGACCCTCTGCCTCCACAGTGTGTGTGTGTGTGTGTGTGTGTGTGCACACGCGCACGCGCGCTTGGCATTACAATGAATGTAATCCATCTTTTCAGACCAATAGTTGGACACCTTTTTGGGGCCAACATAGAGAAAAAGAGATCGAGTCGGAGAGCCATGTTAACCGAAGGAGAAGGGCCTCGGAAGGCGACCCAATGGCCATGTTCATGGGCTTCACAACTCGGCAAGGCTGACCTATTTTTGTCTCATGTGTTGCTCAAGTTGTGTCTGAGTTTTCTTTCTTTTACTCCTCCCACTCCTCCTCTTACTTTTTAAATAGCTCTCCAGGATTCCAGAATACATGAATGACCTGCACCGGGGAAAAACCAAAATGGAAAGTGTGTGGTACCCACTGCCTGATTGTATTGAATTGTATTTAGGACCCAGACATCATACACCCAGGCAGGTCGCTTGGCTTCCCTTCAGAGGACAATCCGATCACCTGATTGCAGGAGAGTCCATAAGGAACACCTTCCGGCAGCCGTGGTGGCAGCTTCCTCTCTGCCTCACGCCAGTCCAAAGCACTCGCCTAATCTGTGCTAATCAGCAAATGCAAACACTGCCTCTCGCTGGCTTATTCAGCAGTGTTCACCTATGCAGCGCGCTCTCCTAAGACGAGGACAGAGACAAACAAAGGCTTTTGATAGACTTGTCTTAATATTAAAAAAATAAAAGGGTGTTATGGGTTTGGAAAAAGAGAACAGTCAGTTGGCATCTGACTTTGAATGCAATTCAGGTGTTAGGTGGAAGCAATGTTATTTACAAGTCAACTATTCTTTCCCAAAGTAGCATGAGCAGCAATAGGTTGAAGTTGAAAAATGAAACAGGGCATTTTTGAAACAGGGAAACCAAATGGGAGGAGAGAAGAAACAGAAGGAAATAAAGTCAAGACGGTGTTTCCCTCTGGTCCTGTGTTTATCCAACAAACACTTCTAAGTGGATCTGTGCCAAGCAAGGTACTGTGAGCGAATGAAGTCATGGCTGTTAGCAAACAGTGCTTGAGATGAGAGCGTGATGAACACAATCCTTCCTGTCTCTATGGAAGTGATAACTGTTAATTAAATCTTTGTAATGGTGTGGTCGTTACCAGAGGGAAAGGGGGTGGGAGGTAAGAGAGGGTAAAGAGGGGATAAATGGTGATGGAAGGACACTTGACTTGGGGTGGAGAACACACAATGCAATGTACAGATGGTGTATTATAGAATGGTACGCCTGCACCTATATAATGTTATTAACCAACTAGAGGCCTGGTGCACGAAATCTGTGCACTGGGGGGGGGGGCGTCCCTCAGCCTGGTCTGCACCCTCTTGCAGCTGGGAGTCCTCAGCCGTCAGTCAGACATCCTTAGCGCTGCCACGGAGGTGGGAGAGGCTCCTGTCACCTCCACTGTGCTCACCAACTGTGAGCCTGGCTTCTCGCTGAGCGGCACTCCCCCTGTGGGAGCGCACTGACCACCAGGGGGAAGCTCCTGTGTTGAGCATCTGCCCCCTGGTGGTCAGTGCACATCATAGCAACCTGTTGTTCTGCCCCTTGGTCAATTTGCGTATTAGCCTTTTATTATATAGGGCAGGGGTGGGCAACCTTTCTGTGAGTGTGTGCCAAAACCAGCAAAATCTCTGACTCAAAATTCTTCTGCGTGCCAACCCTAATGTTTTGAGAACATGTTGATATCTCTTAAGGTGTACGTATGTGAAGAACCTTGAAGAAATAATAAAATTTATTCGAGTGACAAAAACACAGTATATGGTGATGAAAAATACATTTATTTTTTAATGTACACTGACAGTCCAACAGAAAGCTTTATGACTCCGTTTGATATTATCAGTGGGACTTTTGCTGCTGCATCACTGATGACAGAGATTTTACATCAGGTTTATATTTCGTGACCTTCAGAGATATGCACGAGCTACTACTTTCATCCGTCAGGCTACTCCTATTACAAGACTTAACAAAATTCATCACTGAGAACAAAGATTCACAAGCGTATGTGGGTGAAACCGAAACGCTGGTTGGATCTAGGAAGGCAGGGAGAGTTAAGGCAGAGGCATAGAAATTGCTCTTCCCCTCTCTTGTCAATCCATGTCTATGGTCTTTAAGATAACTTGTTATGTAAAATTATTTATTTATCTAAGATGCACCTACACTGAATTTCTCTGAAAAATAAAAAAGTCGATATTAAGAAAAAAATTGTAAATGGAAGATTATAAGAAGGTTTTGCGTGCCAGCAAAAATTACTGGCATGCCATGTTTGGCATGCGTGCCAAGGGTTGCCCACCCCTGATATAGGATGTCACCCCATTAAATTTAATTAAAAAAAATCTCTGGTGGTCCATTGCCTGGTTGTTCTCATTTCTTCACTGCCTCCCTCCAGCCAGAGATCTCCCAGGGTGCTGGGCAGCAGGGTATATTTCTCTGTCTATAGTTGCCTGGCTTCCGCACTTGCTTTGGCCAATGGAATTGAATAAACCTGGTGCCAGCAGAGACCTTCAGTGTGTTTGAGTGGGTGGCTTGCCTCCTGTGTTCCTGTGATCCATCATGAGAACAATGTGACCGGCGGGCGGCGGGCCGAGGGAGAATGTGGAGACAAACAGAGCAGACACGAACTCAAGCAAAAGCCTGGAGCCACCTCAGCCGACTCACAGCCCAGAGCAGGGCTGCTCCAGGTGACCTGGGGGCCCAGGAAGAAGAAAAAACAGAATTGTGAGCTGTAAGCAACCAAGTTGCGCACTGTTTTGTGCTTTAGTGCAGCTACTATGACCTTAAAAGTTAATAGAAATTAATCAAATAGGAGGCGTGGTGTAAAATAGGTCAAGTTTTGGGACAGGTACATAGATCACACACTCTGGTTTTTAATGAACAAGAGTAACTTTAGTTTTGAAATCATTTGGGACCCTTTTCATAGAGGGACAAAAGACAATGTCTCCAGACAGGCTTGTTTCACCTGTCCACGCAGCGTTACTTGGTTGAGAACTGTTGTCCGACACGGGAGAGGTTGGAGAACTGAGGTTGGACTGTATTCCATTGCATAGATATCCTATGTATATATACCTCACCTTCCGAACCCACTTCTGGGTAATTATCCAAAGAAACCCGAAACACCACCTTAAGAAGACGCATGCACCCCTATGTTCACTGCAGCCTTATTTACAACAGCCACGACCTGGATGCAGCCTGGGAGTGAGGGTGACCTTTGATCATTCCATAGAGGTCCCAGCTTGGGCTCTCCGCCTGGCTGCCCCAGGAAGAGGGGTGTGGGGGGCTCTAGGGCGCAGGCCAGTCTTTGTTCCTGGCACAGGCCTCCTGTTTCTAATTCCCTGTCGTACCTGTGACCTGCTGATCCATCTAAGAATGAAAGGCCCTTGAAAGAGACCAGAGGTGGGAGGAAGGGGCAGGCTCTCTCCCGCTGGCTTCCTCTCCAGGAGGTTCCCTAGAGGGCTCCTTGCCTTCTGGCCTTGCTCACCTCGCCTTCAGCTTGTCCGGCTGGCGTTGGGTGGAGACTGCCCCCTGCTGCTCATCCTGGGCGCCCCAGTTCATCAGTCTGACTTCCTACCCACACCTTTGTCCTCAGTCTCTCGCACATAAACGCCTGGAATGTCCCAGAGTCCAGCCTTCTGGTTTGATGGGGACCCTGGCTGGTACAGGACGTCCTCGTTAAACTCTCGAACTGAGGAGTAACGCAGAGGAGCCAATTTGGGGCAATCAGGGTGGAGTCATACTTTGGTGGGGTCCCCTTCATTTACGTCATTAGTCATTCATCTGACTTATTTATTCCTTGTTACAAACTGTGACTCGTTGAAGCCCAGAGCCATCCTTGCCTAAAACCTAATTTGTGTCCAGCAAATGGAACAGATTTTTGAGGGAATCGCTCATGGCCGTTGAGTGAATTGTCAGGCCTCTGCTTCGTAGATGGCCACAGGGAATCAGGAGCCTGCCAGGGGCACGTGCTCACACATTAACAAAAGTGATTTTCTTGCAACTGGTGAGTAATGCTCAGTTAATGGACATCGGCGTGCCCGGCGCTGGGCTGTGCACCCGTGGGCTTCTTGCTCCTGAGGCGCATGCCAGCTCAGCAAGGCAGACACACTGGGCGCGTGATAGGACAGGAGCGCCATCAGGATAAATCAATCTGTGTTTCGTGTTTCATACAGCAGTGATCAGCTCTCCCCTGACCTGTCCGGGCAGAGCTCTGTAAAAATGGGAAATTGCTGTGTGTATTCTCTAACATCTCTCTCTCTCTCTCAGGCCAATTGTGGGAAACAAATGAAAAGATAAGAAATATATCCATGAACTTTAATTTTATTTATTCATTGATCTGAGAGGGAGGAAGGGACAGAAAGAGAGAGAAAGAGAGAGACCTTGATTTGTTGTTCCACTTACTGAAGCATTCATTGGTTGATTACTGTGTGTGCCCTGACCGGGGATCGAACCTGCAACCTTGGTGTGTCAGAACAAAGCTCTATACCTGGCCAGGGCATGCCAATGGACTTTAGATGCCAGAACAAAGCGACTTGATCTTTAACCAAGTGGCCTTGGCCCTCTAACGCTGTTGCTGCTGGGGAGAGGACGGTGTGGTGGGCTCTGTGGGGCGGTGGCCACAGGGCGCCTGGCCATATCCAGGCGCTGGGAGCAACGCTCTGTCCAGAAAACAAGCATGACTGACTCCGTTTCCCCACGTGTGTAGTAGAGATTGGGGGACGAGACTGATGCACTTTATTATGTCCTCTTTAGAGAAGTGTCTATTTAGGTCTTCTGCCCATTTTTTAAATTCTATTTTTCAATGACAGTTGAAATTCAGTATTGCATAGTGTCAGGTGTACAGCAGACTGGTTAGATATTTGTAGACCCTACAAACTGGTCCCCCTGATAGTCTGGTACCCACCAGGCACTGTCCGGAGTTAGCATATTATTTAAAAATGATAAATGTTTGTTGTGATCATTGCTATCAGCATCACTAGCCCATCTCCTCTGAGTCACAGAATTACTGAGGAAGGCAGGGACTGCAAAGGCAGGTGGGTCAGAGTTCAGGACAGTTCCTCTCCCGCGATGGCATCCGGCCCCGCTCTGCCTGGTGAGCGTGCACAGCGGGGGGAAAGCCTGAGGTCCGACGGGCGCACAGAAAGGACCCGATCGGGCAGTTCCCATGGCAGAGGCTGCGCTTGGCTCCAGTCCCGCACCGGACACTGCACCACGCGTACCCGGCTCGCTCAGTCCTGCCAGTCACGGGAACCCCCACGTGGGCTCTGCGGGGCTCCGCGTCCCTCTGAGCCGACCCGAGCCATGGCCCGACAGCTCACCGTCACCGCAGCCGCCTGCTGTCACCGGCGGACAGGCCCAGGCGGACAAATAAGCCTGTTACTGTTCAGTCAGATACCGATAAAGTCCTTGTTCACCGCGATTATTTATCATGTTGATCCCCCCTCCAGAGCGGAGAGCAAAGTACGTGAGAGCCGGCTTGGTACCTTGAGAACCAAGTACAGGTGCAATCAAGCTGTCGCCTGCGCTGGGAGAGTGATGGGACCCCTGTCCCATGGGTGTCGCTGTCCTGCACCCGCAGTTGCTCAGGGAGCCTCGGCCTTGGACCGGCCCAGCGTCCACCAGCAGGTGTCTCTCTGGTGCGCACAGGCACCGAATTAACAATTCTGCCGCGTTTTTCTTCTGAAAATAGTGTCAGCAAATTGGCACCACCTCCTACACATCTGCTTACGTCCCAGTTTTGCAGCGGCTTATGTGTTGTCGGGGATTTATGATGTACGCGTTAAAAACAGCTGTTCCGCCAGCCGGAACAGGGCCGCCCAGAACCGGGCCGGGCTCTCAGCAGGGGCTCACGGAAACGTGCAAACCCGTGGCCGTGGATTTTGCCTTCTGCTCTCATCTGCCATCTCTTCAAGGTCGTGGGGAACTTGCCGTCCTGTGGACTGTGGGCCAGAGGAGGGTTTTGTGTCAGGGAAGTTAGAGCGGGGACGCCATCAGATTCTCGGTTTGACCCAGCGTCCAGGTGCAGACACGAGGCAGGGACGCGAGTGGCGCTCACAGTCAGCCGCCGAGCGAGGCTTCAGCAGCGTCCGGCCCGGGCTCGCACCGCCTGGGAACACCGCACCGCACCCCATGCACACATCCTCTCCCCACCCCCGCCCACCACACACACACACTCACACTCGCACACCCCGCTCTCTCCTGCTCTGTTCCAAACTCAGTAATCACTCCCTCCTCTCTCAAACCACAGCTCGGGGGAGGAGAAAGCGACCCACCCGGCATGGTCACCTGAGGTTCAGCCTCTGTCCCAGGGGGAAGCTACCAGCCTCGGAGGCTGATGAACCCGCCGGAGAGGCCCCCGCTGGGACCCAGGGGCCCTGGGAAGCCAGGGCCTGCGGGCTCAGAGGACATGGTGCGGTGCGGGTGGCGCCGGGTTCTCAGGGTCGGGCTGGTCTGGGCTGGTCTGGGCTGGTCTGGGCTGGTCTGGGATGACAAGCCGCTGACTTCAGGTGGAGGCACAGCCTGGAGGGATGACCTGGGGGCCATTCAGGGACCTGGGTCAGTCCCACCAGCGAGACAGGGAAAGTGACGCCGGAGCGGCCGCCCAGACCCTTGGATGTGGCTTCTGTGGAGCTCGGAGGACGGTCTCAGGGAGCGTCAAGCCCCCGTCTCCGCTGCTCCCAGTCCTGGGGCAGGGGGAGGTCTGCACACCACTGGGCTCAAACCTCATGCTTCTGGCCCGGCCGGCCTGGCTCAGTGGGTGAGCGTCGACCTAGGAACCAGGAGGTCACAGTTCTGTTCCCGGTCAGGGTACAGCAAGGAGGCAGGCAATCAATGATTCTCTCATTATCCCTCCCCCTCCCCTCTCCCTCCCCTTCCCCTCTCCCTCCCCCCCCTCCTTTCCCCCTCCCCCCCTCTCCTTTCCCCCTCCCTCCTCCCCCTTCCCTTCCCCCCCTCCCCCTCCCCTTCCCCCTCCCCCTCCCCCTCCCCTCCCCCGCTCCCTCCCCCTCCCCCTCCCCTCCCCCTCTCCTTTCCCCCTCCCTCCTCCCCCTTCCCTTCCCCCCTCCCCCTCCCCCCTCTCCTTCCCCTCCCTGTCTCCGTCTCCCTTTCTCTCTGAAATCAATAAAAATGTATTTAAAGGCAAAAACAAAATTCATGGTTCTGTATATCAATTTTCCGGTATTCACTATTTGCTTCTTGGCATCCGGTACATGATCAATTGATCAATTTTAAAGCCGTTCGATGCCTGGAAGGGAGTTTTCGACGCCGATTCCATCTGCGCCCGTAGAAGCAGCTGCGAGGGTGCTGGTCAGGCCTCCTGCAGCCTCAGCACGTGAACTGTTCTTGGCTGACCAGGCACTGAAAGGGGTATAAGGTCCCTATTATTTTAGATTCCCATGTTATTCCTTCAATTTCTACCTGTTTCATTGGACACTATAGCTGGCTCATGCCAGTTCCGCATGGTCCCAGTTTCTCTCTGTCCCTTGTCTGACCCAGCAGTTTCTGAGTCCTGTGTCCAGTACACGTTCCTGACGCTAATGACGCCACATCGACTTCCTCCTGGCTACCATTTGCCCCATTGGTTTCTCTTACATTATTTTCAGTCTCAAATTTCAGAAATGTCCCTTCTTGGCAATTTCACATGGTATTTGTTTCACAGCAAATGAAGTGTGTTCTTCTCCGGGAGGTTTAACCCGACGACTTTCCTGGGTACGTTCACGTCTAGAGGTCTGAGCCCACAGCCCTATGTCCTTGTGCCTTATGTCCACTTGACCCCTGTTGTTCCCGCCCCCTCCTCGCTATCTTCTTGAATATCAACCAACTTTTTTATAGCCTCTATTTTCCCTCTGCTGGTTTGGAAGTTATATATTTTATTCCTGTTCTTTGCAGTGGCCAAGCTTAATGTTTAAGTTCGTTATTATTTTATTTTTCAATTTTTTTATATTTCATTATTACAGTTTATTTATTTTCACTATGATTGTGTATTGGTTTCAGGTGTATAGCATAGTGGTTAGACAATCATATACTTTACAAAGTGTTCCCCTTTAGTTTTTAATTAAAAAAAAAATTGGAAATCTCACACTTGGAGATAAGTTGCAATACAGTACAAAGAACAGTGATACAACATCGCTACTAGTTAATGCGGGTTCCCTACCAACAAGGACGCTCTCCCACATGGACATCTGAAAAGCAGTGTTCCGTGTTCCTGCCATCCAGCGAAGCCCTCGCTCTCATTTCCCCGAATGTTCCAGCAACTTCCGTGGGTCAGAAGGATCCACTTCAGAGCCCGTATTAGAAGGTGATGTTACTTTAATGTGGGGAGTCTTCATTTTCTCCTGGACTTTAGTCCCTGGCGCTTTTGCAGTTGTGGCCAGTGACGCCATCGAATGCCCCGGACGTGGGCTCACCCCACGTTTCCTAATTGCTCCGAGAGCTCGCCGAGTCTCGTCAGGTCGCAGAAACGCACCTGCTCTTCTCATCGCGTCCCAGCAGGTGGTGTAACTCCATGTGCCCCTTAGGGGACACGCTCACTCCGATCACTGGATCCCGCATTCACAGGCCAGGTTTCTTCACTCCTTCCCCTTCCAAATTAATGCACGCGTTGTATGAGGGACTTCGAAACCACGGAAATATCTTCCCTCCTCATCAAATTTCAGCTCATGAGCCATGTCGGGACTGACCCCGGGGCTGTGCTGCTCAGGGGCCCTCCTCCCCAGGCATCACGGTTCTTAGGTTCCCATGGTTCCCAACCTGGTCCGCAGGCACCTCTTTACACCCATTCCGCTCTCGGGTCAGGTCTCGTCACCTCTGCTCACTTCCGGTGTCTGGCACAATGAGTTGTCATTCTGTCCTTTCTGCCCCAGGTCAGGACTGTGTCAGATCCACAGGAACCCTGACTTCTCACAGAACGAGATCTGGAGGCCACCGTCTGGGCAGGAGCTGGGCTCTCTGCTCCTAGGAGATGACATTGTCCAAGCCACTCGGTGGGCACAGCAAGAAGGTGTATGTACACACATATCACACACACTACATACCACATACCACCAGCACATATCACACACCATACACACCACACACACACCACACACCACACACATGCACACTATACAAACACACCACACACACACACACCCCACATACCACATACCACCAGCACATATCACACACCATACACACCACACACCACACACATGCACACTATACAAACACACCACATACACCACACACACACCACATACCACATACAAACAGCACATATCACACACCATACACACCACACACACAGCACATACCACACACACCACACACACAGCACATACCACACACACGCACACTACACAAACACACCAAACACAGCACATACCACACACACACCACATACCACATACAAACAGCACATGTCACACACCATACACACCGCACATACCACACACACCACACACAGCACATACCACACACACACACACACACACCATACACATGTAAACCACACACACCACACACAAACAGACCACACACACACAGACACACCACACACCACACCACACACACACCACACACACATACATACACCACACACACACCACACACCACACAGATCATACACACTACACAAACCACACACCCAGACACACACATCATACTTTCACTTACCCCTCCTGTAGACATGTTGAAAACCATGGTTCATGTCAATTTCTCCGATTCCGACATTTCCGTGGGGTTCATTTTAATATTTCCCCTTCCCAGATTTCTTCCTTTCTGATCAGTGAGAACGCTAACCACTCCCATTCTCAGTGTTTACCTCCTGGGTCAGCTCCACCGGCTCCCCTCAGCCCGAGGGACCACCCTGCTCGATCTGATGCTCTGACATCCTTGCTGACGGCCCTGTGTGGACCCCCCCCCCATTCCTGCCATGGGGGGACACCTCCTCTGCCTTAGAGCCACAGCTCAGGGCCCCTGCTGCTGCCATCTCTGGTTTAGGTCCCTAGGCATTTAGCTTTTCTTTTAAAAAATTGTTCTTTGAGCCCTACATTTTGGCCTATTTGTTAAATGTTAGCCAGTTTTTAAAATATATACATTTTTATTGATTTCAGAGAGGACGGGAGAGGGAGAGAGAGACAAACAACAATGATGAGAGAGAATAATGGATCGGCTGCCTCCTGCACGCCCCACACTGGGATCGAGCCCACAACCTGGTCAGGACCGGGAATCGTACAGTGACCTCCTGGTTCTTGGGTCGATGCTCAACCACTGAGCTATGCCAGCCAGGCTGGCCAGTTTTTTTAGGTGCTTGTAGAAGGAGGGTTTTCCCCATTATTTACCTATAATATTTTGGCAAACAAGAATCCATGCGGCTCACCCTGTCTACGTTTTCCCTAGAAGCCCCCCCTGCAGTTACTGAGCCCGCCCACCTAGGGCATCCTGGAGGCTGACAGCCACCCAGGGCGCATCCTTCCTCTCAGCCACCACCCACCCCAGTCACTGGGCGGAAGGGAGAGAGTGGGAACTGAAAAGCAAACTCACCTTTCAAGTACCTCAAACAGACCAGATGCAAGGAGAGAGGAGGAGAGGTGGATGTGGCCAACATCTATGCCTCCGAGGGACTTGGTAGGATTGAGCTGCATGGCTTCACGGCTCCTGGGAGAGCTGAGCATTTCCTGGCTCGTCGGCTGGATTTTATGAGCCAAACAGGGACCTTTAAAGTGCATTTTCTTTTGCTTTTCAATGGATTTAATTAAGGTTGGTCTTGAGGCTTAAAATAGTTAAGAAACTTGCATGTAAAACAAATAACCCAGAGCCGGCTAACCCCTGGAGCAGGTAAGGCTGGCGGGAGCGTGGCGCCCAGGGGCTGGTAATTTGGCACCTCCTGAAAGCAGAATTTTAAGTGCTTTTACTTAGGAATCTCAGAGTGTGCCAAATAAAGCTTTTTATTAATACCATTTGCATTTATCGTCCTTTCTGTTCATAACCTAACTGCCCCTCTATTTCCCGGTGGGGGTTCTGAGTGACTGGTGGGTGCCCCTCTTGCCTCCCTCCAACACATGTTTAATGAGCTCGAGCTGAGAACTGAACACGGGACGAAAGCAGGGTGTTCTCACTCCCCCAAAGCAGGAGCCGCTGCCGGGAACCCGCTATCCATCACCCCCTGTGAGCCGGCCTGGCCTTTGATTGATGGCAAAGACATCCCGGACTCAATAAAGCAGCCGAAGGCGCCTCTGCCACACGATTTCTTTCTTTATTCATGGAATTCCTCCAAGAGGTCGTGAAAAATAAGTCACCACATCACCATTTTATGTCTTTTCTTCTCCGTAGCCACCTGTGATTTTCTTAAAGTCCTAAAAGTCTCGTTTTCTTTAATGAACCAGCTTTGACTGCAGGAAATATATATCCACTTGTGTTTTATTACTCCTCAGCTCACGACCTGGGTTTCCTCCTCTCAGGACGAGTGTGGGGGGTGACCACCCACCGCAGCGCTTGCACTCGCCACTCGCGCCGTCCCTGCCAGGCCGTGGACAATGTCTGTGACTGATGAGCAGGGAGACTTGCGTTCAAGTTCCTCATGTTCAGAAGGGAAAGTGAGGCCCAAGACCGACGACTGAGTACAGAGCTACTCGATGTCCCAGCACAAGTCAGGACTAGAAGCCGGCTCTCCTCGGCTCCCTGCGTCCTCCCCGAGGAGGTGGCACAGCTGTGTCTTCATGTGGCTTGTCAAACCCGCGCACGCAGCACTGGGATTGTGCTGGGCACCATCGCGCCAATCAAAGCGCCAGTGCGGTCAGCAGCCAGCACTGTTCGTGTCCCCAGGCCACAGAGAGGGAAACAGGCTAGTGTGTCCCCCAGGCGAGTGGCCCAGGCGAGTCTACACACAGCAGATCTGACTGCGGATCCGGGCTCCCACTGCCCCTCCCCCTCGGCTCCGTAAACGGGTGCCTTGGTGTCGCGCTTATCACAAATCCCAAAGGAGATCCAACATCTCCATTGGAAAGACGGATCTTCACTCAGCGATCAACATCGAGTCACGTTTGAACTATGTGCCAGTGGGCAACACGCAGTGTTTTCTCCATGCTCCTCGTGGTCTGGATGAGTGTTAAGATATTTGTCTCACGCGTCTTAATTATTCAAAGGGTTGCCGAAGGACAGGCCGAGGTGGCATTCCGTGCACATGCCGGGAGAGTCATCCCCCTTTGACAGAGACAGTGAAGGAGGAAAGATTCTCTTAGCAATGACCTTGATCTCATCGGCTGCGAGTCCTGGGCGACGGCAGGGGTGACGTTGCTGCTCGGGCTGTTCTGGCTTCCTCAGCTGTGTGTGTGTGAGAGGAGGGGGATGCTGAGACAAGGGTCACCGTTTGCTGCGCCTTGTGACTCTGTCCCATCAGTGAGGCGACCCCGTAGCGCCTTAGGGATCGGTCGGCACCATTCATGGAAAGGTGAGGCAACACTCTATCAGAACACGTGAGTCTTTTGAACGTGGAGTTTGTTCCAGATTCTGCCCCTTCATGGCTGTGTGAACCTGGGCAGTCAGGTTCTAAATGCTAGAAAACGGACTCATTCTGGATGAACACAATGATGTCACAGGGTGGATGTGGGAGTCAGATGCATGACAGCTGGGGCAGGCTGGGGTGGGGAGGCCAGCCCGGGGTACCTCTCAGCCCAGAGCAGAAAGGGCTGTCATTGCAGCCCAGCGAAAATCTCCGGGCGGTTGGAGTGCAAATCGGTTATGCCCCTGGACGTGGCCGTGATCATGGTAACCACAAACAGTGAACAAAGTCAGTGAACAATATTCACGGATCCAAGGGAGCAGGCTCAAGGTGCACGGCATATGAAAAACATCCTCAACTGTTTTCAGAGGGATTTGGTGGAAGATTAAAATGTCCCATCCTAACCCAACTAGAAGTCTCAGCCACAAATAGAAGGCGGAATGAGAGGGAGAGGGCAGAGCAGTTGAAGAGTTGGGAGAGATGGAGCAACGAAACGGGAGAGAGGCCAGGCATGAGGGAGAGAGGCCGGGAGAGAGGCTGGGTGGGAGGGAGAGAGGCCGGGAGAGAGGCTGGGCGGGATTGTGTAGTGGGAAATGGATTCATGGAAACCCCAGAGAAGGTCCTTGAGGTGTGTGTCTCCTCAACCCCAAGGAAGTGCTCTATTCTTGAAATGGTTTCAGGGGAGAGGCACAGAACAAGGAAGTCACAGACCAATATCTTTGATGAATTCAGATGCAAAACCCCTAAACAAATACTAGCAAATCGAATATGTCCTTTCACTGTCACTTCATTCCATGTTTATTGCAGGATAATTTTCATAGTAAGACGCACATGTCATGTGTGCATAGCTCACGGGGTTTGGAAGCTGTATAAATCCATGTAACTACCAAGAAAATAAAAATGTGGAGTTCTAGCCATTTTGGCTCAGTGGATAGAGCGCCAGCCTGTGGACTGAAGGGTTCCAGGTTCGATTCTGGTCAAGGGCATGTACCTTGGTTGCGGGCACATCCCCAGTAGGTGGTGTGTAGGAGGCAGCTCATCGATGTTTCTCTCTCATGGATGTTTCTAACTCTCTATCCCTCTCCCTTCCTCTCTGTAAAAAAATCAATAAAATATATTTTTTAAAAATAGAGAAAAATGCTATCTATTTGGAAAAAAAAAGCGGAACCTTCCCGTACCCAGAAAAGAGGCTCTTTCCAAGCGAATATACCACTGTGTTTGCATCCCATGTTTATGAAGGATGGTCACCTGCAATTTTCTTTCCCAGTCATGTCCTGTCAGACTATTATGACCACCTGATGTTTGTAGGCAAATTAGCTGTAATTTCGCGCTGAAGTTGCTAGAGGGCCAGACCAAGGTGGGGAGGGGACAAATAGGGAAGCAAGTTGTTTACCACGACAGTAGAAGTGATTTTTTTCTGAAGATATGAGTAAACAACACGATTAAACAGCCTTTGAATGTGGGATATATATACTGAGTGGCCAGATTATTATGATCACCCCATCAGTACTTCGTTGGGCCACCTTTTGCCTTCAATACCGCGGCGATTCTTCTTGGCATTGACTCCACGAGATGTTGAAAGGTGATGCGAGGAATCTGACACCATGCCTGATGAATAGCACTGTCCAGTTCTGTGAGATTTGATGGTTGTGGAACCAGCTGCCTGATGGCTCTTTTAACTTCTTTCCACAAATGCTCAATTGGATTGAGATCTGGTGATTGTGGGGGCCACCCAAGCAAGGTAAAGTCTCCCTCATGTTCTTGAAACCACTCCTGCACAACATGAGTACCGTGGCATGGCGCGTTGTCTTGTTGGAAGAAGCCACCTCCATTGGGATTTGCCATCAACATGATAGGATGTACTTGATCAGCAACGATACTTAGGTATGTTGTGCTATTCAGACATTGTTCCACACGAATTAAAGGGCCCAAATCATGCCAGGAAAACATGCCCCAAACCATAAGACTGCCCCCACCAGCTTGAAGGGCTGTACTCATGCATGTGGGGTGCATGCTTCATGCTGTTTCCGCCAAATTCTCACTCTGCCATCTGCATGATGCAATTGGAAACGTGATTCATCGGACCACATGACTTTTTTCCAATGCTCGACTGTCCAATCCTTGTGTTCCTGTGCGAATTGGAGATGTTTTATCTTGGTAACTGCAGACAGCAAAGGTCTTCAAAGAGGCCTTCGGCTTCCATATCACATATGATGCAGTGTACGGCTAACTTGCCTACAAACGTCAGGTGGTCATCATAATCTGGACACTCAGTGTGTGTGTGTGTGTGTGTGTGTATATATATATATATATATGTATATATATATATATATATACACACACACACATAAAATTGTATCCATCTTTTTATTGACTGCGATTTTTTGTGTCTTGCTTAATAATTCCTTTTTTATCTAGGACATTGTCCTCTATTTTGGGGGGCTTTGATTTTCACTTGTTAATACTTAACTCATTAAAGTTATTTTTATTTATGGTTCGACACAGGTATCAGCCTTTTTACATCGCACAATCAATTTTCCCAGCACAATTTATTGACTAGCTTAGCACTTCTTCTTTGACTTGTAATGCCATTTATCAATGTCCTATGTATTAATAGGCAACTGTCTGTAATCTTTATTCTTTTCCATTATCTACTTGGCACTGACATCAGAGTGTCTGCTGCTGCAGTTTATAAGTCTGATGCCCAGTGAGGACTGTTTTCGTCCATTTCTCCTCTCCTCTTGATCTTTATTCCTAGAGGTTTTAAGAAAACAAGTTTTTGTTCTGTTGAGGCTTTTGTCCCCTCCCCATTTTATTAATAATTGTCAATTATGTCGGCCTTATCTTCAAAAGCTTAAGTTTTTAACTTCTCTGGACCTTTGTTTCTAGTTTCTTTATTAGAGCACAGCCCCCACCCCAGGCCCTTCGGGTCCCACTGCAGGTGACTGCGATATGGTACCTTCTTGCCATTCATTCCGAATATTTCATGGTTTCCTATGTGAATAACTAATTAGCTCATTAGTTATTTAAGAGGGTCTGTGTTATTGTAAGTCCATCTTTGTTGATCTTTTTAAAATTATTTGAAGTGTTGCTTTGAGAATCTGATCAGAGTGCGTACCACGTACAACCCTAGCAGCCAACAGAGCCACTCTCAAGTGGGTAAACGAAGGTGCGTTTACTGAAGAGGCTATTGACACGGGTAGGCAGGGTTTCAGGACCACGAAGGGGTGGTGGGAGCCCTGAGCCTGTGGCAGGGGAAGCCTCAGGGCTGGGCGCCAGGAGAGGACAAGGAGGCCAGAGCGCAGAGAGCCCGGCTGCATAGCTGAGGCCCCGACCAGGGCCGTGGTCTCGGAGAAACTTCTTCCACCCACAGCCTCCTGGAGGAGCAGGCTCAGCACCTGATGTCAGTCTCTCCCCACGGCACCGCCTGCCACTCCCACTGATGGAAACCCGCAGCAGCCCGCCACGGAGCTCGGCCCCCAGCGTGCGGAGTGGATGGTCTGACTGCAGCGTCCAGGGCAGCTCACTGTTCGGTCCCTCAGAGCCTTCTCTTATCTGTCTTCCAGGTACAATACATGTGTCCCCTGCACAGGACCACAGAGCCCCGTGAGCTGCCCTGGCATCAAGGCCTGGCATCAGGATACCTGGACACTAGAGTAGGAGTCCCCACCAGCTGCGCAAGGAAGTCAGAGGCGGAGGATGGGGAAAGGGGAGCAATTAGCACAAATGCAGCGAGTGTGTCCCGAGCCTGGAGGCCGGCAGGCTGCCCCGCTGGCCAGGACAGCTGTCAGGCTCCACAGTAAATCCCATGCTCCGTGTTTGCTCTTCCAGGACCTTTGCTACACGGGGGCCCTTTAATCCTGGGGGCTGTTTCAAACGTTCACTTCTTTGTTTTCCGAACCCCTGGCTCTCTGTCCTTGTGGGGCTGCCGGCAGTGCCCACTGGCCAGAGCTACTGGGGAGGAGTGCGGAGCCACACCGGGCCCTGCGCTTGGGAGGCACCCCCTCTCACACCCCCCGGCTGGGAACGAACACAGCGTGTCTACCGCTCCCCGGGGCTCCCGGCGATACAGAGTGGACCCAGAGCACCGACTGCCTGCCTGACCTCCCTTTTCGGCGTACCCGGTCATTAGCTTCAGCCCAGAGCAGAACCTAGTGACCTTCGGAGGGTCCTGATCTTGCCTTTGACCAGTCAGTAGCCGTGTTTGCGTCAGGATTTCGGGGCCAGTGCAAGGCTCAGCGCTCTGCCCCCGTGTAACTTGTGACAGGCGTGGGAGGCAGGAGAGGCCACGGAGAGCAGACGCCCCCTGGAGTGGGGAGGCTCCCACCCGACGTCTCAGGGAGGGCGAGCCCAGCTGTGCCTCTCACTGGCCCCTGGACGGTCCCGAGACTCCAGGTGGCTCAGCCCTCCCCACTCAGCAGAGTGTCCGCCGGGCCAGGAAGGTGCACCGAGTCCTTGAAGTCCCAGGTGAAGGAGGAGAGAGGTGGCCGAGACAGGAGCTGGGAGAAGACAGACAGGACCCAGGGGGTGGGCTGCGCTCACACTGAAGACCTGAGCGGGAAGAAGGGTGAGCGGTAGGACCCAGAGGGTCAGGGAGCTGCAGGGCGAGGGCGTGTCCCTTTGGCCAGGGAGGGGGACGACAGAGAACAGTATGAAAGGGCGGGATAGGGAGGATGTTGGAGGGGATAAAGGGGTTAGGTTGGCTAGGCATTCGAAGGTGGGTTACCTTTAACAACTTTGAGAGTTGCCACTGAAGACTGAAATCAATTCTTCCTTAATGAACTTTCCTCCTGTTTGTACAATGTTTTAAAAAACACCTGCGACAGGGTTGTCCTGGTGTAAACTGAGGTGTGTTCACTTGCCCCCCCCCCCCCCCCCCTCTTTATTTACCAAGAACCAGGGAGATGCCTCCTTTCCCTGCTGCCTTGGGAAGGGGTGGCTCTGACACAGGCCCGCTGTAGATCCCAGAGCTGACCACCAGGAGGCAGTGTTGTTTCTTCTCAGACAAGGTCAGATGGTCCACGGGACCAGCCAGGGATCCCAGGGGTGGGCAAACTGACTCGAGGGCCACAATGGGTTCTTAAACTGGACCGGAGGCCGGAACAAAAGCATGGATGGAGTGTTTGTGTGAACTAATATAAATTCAAAGTAAACATCATTACAGAAAAGGGCACGGTCTTTTATTTCAATAGTTTTATTCATTTGGGCCGTAGTTTGCCCACGGCTGGATCAGACTGTTGTTGAAATAGAGGACGAATGAGGCCCGGGAGCCAGGATCCGAGGTCAGAGGTGGGAGAAGTGTGGGAAGTGAGGACAGAGAAAGACGAGACAAAAGTGCTTTCCGGAAGCCTCGTGATGGGAGGAAACAGGCTCTCTCTCCACGTGAGCCCGTCAGGCAGGTGGGTCTCCTTCAGACGCTGGGGTTGGCTGTCCCCAGAGGACACCTGACATCCAGCAGTTCCGTCTCCCTCTTGGCCTCCATAGGGTCTGGCTTGCAACACGTTGTCCAAGGAATGATTTTTTAAAGTAATAGTTTCTTGATTTTTTAGAGAGAGAGAGAGAGGAAGGGAGAAGAGAGAAACACCGATGTGAGAGGGTAACATTGACTGGCTGCCTCCGGCACGCCCCCTACTGGGGATCAAGCCTGCAACCCGGGCATGTGCCCAGACTGGGAATATAACGGCAACCTTTTGCTGCACAGGACGATGCCCAACCAACTGAGCCACAGCGGCCAGGGCATCTGAGGAATGATGCAACAAAGCACCCGGCCCTGCGCTGCAAACAGAACTCTTAGGTCTGGACTTTTCTTTCTCCTCGTCCGGAAACTTCTTACATCAGCCACCGTCCACCTCGTCGCCCCATCCACGCCAGAGACACGGCCAAACGCTCTGGCGCTTCTCGGCGCCACGCACGCTGCTCGTTGTCTGTTCCACACCGCAACGTGTCGCTCTTCCTTTGCGCTCTGTGGTCTGGAATGTTGGCAAAGCGGTAACTTTCCTTCCTAATTCCTCTCCTCATGCGTCCCTAGCTCCCCCAGTGCTCGGCGCTCATGGAGGGCGGGAATTCCTTCGTCTCTCACTGTGCTGACCACAGAGAGCATTCCGGGAATATTGGTGAAGGAATGAGGTAAAAGCAGGCCCGTAGCTCTGCAGCTGAGGCGCAGACTGGACCTGTGGCCTCCTTGCCAGACCCAACCCCTCGTAGCCAGGCTGCTTCCCGAGCTGCCCTGTGGGAAATGCATGGAAAGTCCCACTTTGGGGAAGGAGGTATTTCCATACGTGTGTTCCCATACATCATCTCTTAAATGCATATCGTATTTTAATAGATGAAGCCTCAGCCTGTGAGGCAGGTGGCACAGATGCTACTTTTCTAAGGGTTTAGTTGTACGACGAGAACAGTGAGCCTCAGAGGGGTTGAGTGATTGCCAAGGTCACGTAGCTAGGGCATGCCTGTGCTTGGCGAGAAGTAAGCTCCCCGCGTTGGCTGCCATGCCGATTTCTCACTGAGCCTCCTCCCGCGACTTGTGCAGCGAGTGATGGCTGGGTGTCGGCTCACGGGTGCTTACACGGTGTGTCTCTGACCCCCTTTCCAACAACTGATGGGGCAGAACCCTTTGAATTTGGGCTTAACAAAGGCAGACGCTAACTGGGTGGGTTAAGGGGTTGAAGACGCACTTTGAGATGCCTCACCTGGAGCCCTGCCACCGACAGGTGGGTACAGTGAATGTGGAGAAGTCCCTGCCGATGGCTTCCGGGCAAGTAGGTAAATTCAGGGAGATTGCCTTCCCAGCTGCGCTCGGAAGCTTAGCGCATGAATAATTGAGCGGCTTCCTGCACACTCAGTGTTTGTTTGTGAGCCTGCTCCAGGCAGAAGAGAGAAAGAACATTTGAAAGCAAGCGCTGCATTCTCCAGGAGTTGTTAGTTTGGCAGAAGACTCAGTAACCACACCTGCAAAGGCACATGTTGGTGTGTCTTGTTATTTCCTTGTCGATGCATCGAAGGGAAACACCTCAGACCCGCGCCCCGCGGACCCGCTTGCTCATCTGCAAGGACCCTCCTGCTGGCCTCGCAGCGCGCCTGTGCTCCAGTTCTGTTCGCCCGCCTTGCTTGTCTCTCAAGGGGGCAGTGGCCAGTCCAGTAGGGGCACGGAGGTGTCCCCGTTGAGTAAATGTTACCCGCTCCACAACGTCCGCAGCGCCATCCTTGTTAAAGCTGAGCCGGGGGCACTTAGGGAGGTGGCCCGTGCTGTCCGTGGTCTGGCGCCGGGAGTCTGTCCAGGGGAACTGGGGCCGCCTGGTTCTGCGGGTTCGTCGGGTGCTTTCCTGGGCGGAGGAAGAGTTCAGGTGGAACTTGTGTGCAGACAGTGGTGACCGGGGACATCCCTGAAACCACGGGACTCTGGGAAGTCAGCAGCAGGGCCGGGATGTAACACGTCTGCTGTGACACGTGATACACGTGTCTCACTCAGGCCTGGAGCCCTCACTGACCTTACTTTCATTTCTTCCTTCACTGAGTGAATAGTGTCGAAGTCCTGCTCTTCTAGGTAGACCAGCGGGAAGGAACGGAGACAAGAACTCCTGCCTCAGGGGGGCTTACAGTCTAGTGGGGGAGGAACAAGACCGTGGAGACTGCCTAGAGCTGTTCTGGGAGGTGCAGCTCACTCCTCGGACCGCGGGCCGCGGACCTGTGTGAAACGGGCTGTGCCCTTGCCTTCCTGGGGCAGGGGCTGAGCGGAAGCCTTCCCGGGCTGTGATCCTGGAGGGCACCGGCAGAACGGCTGCATGTATTTAAACGTTGGTTAGGAAACGTTCACCTGCCTCATTTAAAGAGCTTTAACCAAATGCAACTTAGTTTTTCTTCATAGGAGGGGGCTACGCCACAGACCTGGTGTCGCTCAGGGGTTTGCCAAGCAGACGCAGCAAGAGGATGAGTGGGGGGTGGGGGCAGTGGGGCGATAAGGACACAGATGCAATACCTCAATCAATAAAGAAAAAAGAGGCGTGAGAAGACTGTTGGTCAGACTCTACTTGGCCATTACACACTTTCCCCTCCCTCCCATCCCCCTCCCTCCCCCTTCTCTCCCTCCCCATCCCTCCTTCTCTCCTTCCCTCCCCCCTCCCCTCCCTCCCATGTTTGGTGCTGGCTGCTCTTGGTACAAGTGTTACCGCCAATAAACACCGCTGCACTTGGCTTTTAATCTGGGTTCAGGTTTCTGGTAAGTGTGGCAGATAGAGACCGAACAGGGGGCAGACTCAGCTTGTCTGTCAATTACACTTTCTTAAATATTGGTGCTGATTATTCTTCATCCCTGCCAGCCTCACCCTCAGGTTTTTGCCTCTGTGGTGCTCTGCGTGTGCGTGCGTGTGCCTGCGTGTGTGTATACCTCTCTTCTTGCTGCCTGAGTCTATACCGATGGTTCAGACACAGCATGGCGGGGGGAGGGTGATTTCTCCTCCTGCTCCCCCTGCTTCAGTCCCTGGTTCCGGGGTGGCTCGTCCAATACAAGTTCAGCTCTGCTGGGCGCCCCCTCCATGGCCGGGGCTCTCCCCAGCCAGCGCTGTCTCCTGGCCTTGTCCTCGGGGGACTGGAAAGCTCCGGGCAGAGCTGTGAGAGCTGGTGCCCGAACCCCAGGCGGCCCCTCCCCTGCCCCTGCTCTGCACACACCCCGCAGCCAGTCCTCCCGGGACCCCTGCGCCTGCCCAGTGCAAGCCGGCCTCACAGAGGCAGGGACCTATCTGAGTAACTGAGCATCTACGATGCAACGTTACTATTTTGGGGAAAAATCCTGATTTAAGGGGAAAGGGCCTGAAGGTGTTAGGTACCTGTTTTTCCTCAGTCATTGTAAATCACTTTAAAGTCACTCAGTCCTTCCATTTCAGACCAGACTCCGCCCCCCCCGCCCCCAACCCCAGGGTACAGCTGACATTAGGGCATCTCAGCTTCAGAGAAATCTCGAACCTTAATCTTTCTGGACTTTGCTGAGAGCTAAGACAACCTCTCCCGGTCCCCCAGGAGTAGAAAGTGCAGGGGTGGGGGTGGGAATGGGGGACGGGGAGGTGAGGGGACTCACGGAGAAGCTGGCGTGTGTGATGGGACTTGGTGGGTGAGTCTGAACGTGCCTTCTGCTGGGAATGACCGCCACCCTCAGGGCCTGCAGAAGAGCCCGGATGCTGGGGGAGCGCTTCCTGGTGAAACCTGAGTGGGGCAGAGGTGAGGGGCACCAGGAAAGCCAAGGTCACCGCAGGTCACCTGAACTCAGCCTGCAATTTCCCTGTCCTGGGAGCTCTCCTCCGCTCTGGGCCGGCCAGGAGGGCGTGTCCTCTGCCTGGAGCCTGTCACTAAGACTAACCTGCAGGATTCTTGCCACTTTCCTGACGGGGGCGGCGGGGGGGGGGGGGGGGGGGGTTCCAGGCACCATTAGGTGGCTATCCTTCTAAACCTACAGCTCACAGAAGGGAGGCCTGGGTGGGCCTTGCCTGTTTCAGTGCTTTGCCCTTCACAACGTCGAGTTCGGGCTCCCCCTCGGATATGAACGACCATCCCACCGGCTCGGAGCCAGGCCTCCCGCAGGGGCAGGACTCCGCTTGGACCTCCCGGTAAGTCTGAGGGCTGCCTGGGCTCTGGCGGCGAGAAGGGAGTCTATGAGGCCGCGTGAAAGCCCTTTCCCGCGAGCTCTTCCCTCCCTGGCCGCGCCTTCTTATCTCCTGGCCGCCTGTCCCCGGGGGTCAGTGTCCTCCGGGTTTCCCGTGCGAGCCCCCGCTCCTCCTCGCTGTGTCCCACTCCGGCCCCAGCGGGCTGGCCCCAGCACTGCCCGCCTGAGGGAGGACAGGGGCCCGTGTGCATGTGAACGTGGCCTGCCTGCGTGCCTGCGGTCACCTCCCGATCCCCGGGGTCACCATCTTCCCTGCACGCAGAACCGCCCGGCGGCCCTCGAGGGCTCCCTCCTGCCTTCCAGTCCGTTCTCCTGGGGCTGCCGGCTCCCTTTAACTCCACGTTGTGACCCGCAGGCTCTCCTTGCACTCTCAGCGCCACAGCTGTGGCTCTCACGCCCTCCCCGCTTGGCTGCGTCGTGAGGACGTTCCTCCATCGATCACCCGGGTCCTCAGGCGTTTCCATAAATCACATCCTCACACGATGTCAGAAATGATGAGGGTAAATGTCACAAATGACATTCGTTAGGTTTTGTACAAACAAGGAAGCGCGGAAGGTTACTAATTACACAAAGGATGTGTCCCGTGGTAGCGCACGTCGGGGCTGTGGCAGACCTGGCGCTGGAGGAAGGGGCTGGGGAGGGAGAGCGTGGCGCTGCAGTTGCCGTGGGCGGGACGAACAGAACAGCCCAGGGTGTGTGTGGTTTAGGTCTGGATGTGTACATGCCCCTCCTGTGAACCCTCTCTCCTTTGAGGGGTAAGTCTAGGCTGTGGATCGTGGTGATGGTGAATGTGAGAGAAACTTGAAAATACCTTTGGGAAGTGCTTACAGCGGCAGGAGGGGTGTGAATCCCAGCTGAAACCAGGCAGTCAGGATGCCTTCAGGCGCTCCCGGCCGCGGGTCTGGGTGAATGACTGAGGACTGTGGCTAAGCTGACGTCTGCGATCATCACAGTCCACCGGCCCCTGTGAACTGGGCGCCAACACACGTCCTGGTACCTCGAACTGAGGACAAGGAAGTCAACAACGGTGCCGTGTGCAACCCAAAGGCGCTAACGCCCCGAGAGGAGGCGAGGTCCACGCCTCCCCCTTGAGATCCCGCAGCAGGCGTGCCATGATATGAGATTAACGACTATCGATCCCTCGTCCGCTATCAGTGGTTCTCAACCTGTGGGTCACGACCACTTTGGGGGTCGAACGACCCTTTCACAGGGGTCGCCTAAGACCGTCGGAAAACACATATACAATTGCATATTGTTTTTGTGATTAATCACTATGCTTTAATTATGTTCAATTTGTAACAATGAAAATACATCCTGCATATCAGATATTTACATTACGATTCATGACAGTAGCAAAATTACAGTTATGAAGTAGCAATGAAAATAATTTTATGGTTGGGGGTCACCACAACATGAGGAACTGTATTAAAGGGTCGCGGCATCAGGAGGTTGAGAACCACTGTGCTAGATGATGGGGATGATAGAGAAGCAAAGGCCTGCTGGCTGGGATCCTGCAGTTTTAGAAATGCCCTCTGCTGGTTCCCACCAGGCATCCTGCCAGCGGCCTGAGGCGAGGGTGTGAGACCTGCAGCTCCTCACCTTCAGGGGAACAAGGGCTCTCCTCAGGAAACACCCTCTCTGGGGGCAGCTTGCAGATACCATCGCTTCAGGATTCTTGTGTGTGTGTGTGTGCACGCGTGCATGTGCATGTGTGTGTGTAGCTTGCAGATGCGATGGCTTCAGGATTCTTGCACGTGTTTGTGTGTGTGTAGCTTGCAGATGTGATGGCTTCAGGATTCTTGCACGTGTGTGCGTGCATGTGTGTGTGCATGTGCGTGTGTGTGTAGCTTGCAGATGCGATGGCTTCAGGATTCTTGCACGTGTGTGTGTGTGTGTGTGTGTGTAGCTTGCAGATGTGATGGCTTCAGGATTCTTGTGTGCATGTGTGTGTGTGTGTGTGTGTGTAGTTTGCAGATGCGATGGCTTCAGGATTCTTGCACGTGTGTGTGTGTGTGTGTGTAGCTTGCAGATGTGATGGCTTCAGGATTCTTGTGTGTGTGTGTGTGTGTGTGTGTGTGTGTGTGTGTGTGTTTCATTACTGGGGGTGGGCAGCACTACCCCGACTGGCCTGCGTGCAGTTCTTGGGAATCTGGGCAGTGCTCCAGCGCCTCGGGGGGAAGGGATGAAGGATGCTGTGTGGGCCGGGCAGGGTCCATTAAGCCCTGTAGCTGCAAAGCAATAGAGTGTGCGCTTGGCACACGCCAAGGGACAGAATCCACCAGAGACCGACGAGCGAGGGCGCCGTGCCCGGAGCATTAGATACGCTTGCGGGATGGGCTGACGTGCAGTCAGGACTCCGGGCTGCTTTCTGCCTTCTCCCTCCCACTTGGCTGCCCGGGGGGCGTGCTTCCCAGAGGGAAGGGGGGGTTAATTGATTATTGATTTCTTTTTCTTTGTAGAGAGAAAGGAAGAGAGAAACAGAAACATCAATGTGGGAAACATTGATTGGCTGCCTCCTGCACGCCCCCTACTGGGGATAGAGCCTGAAACTCAGGCAGGGGCCTGACCAGGAATTGACCTCTTGGTGCCTGGGATGAGGCCCAACCCATTGAGCCACACCGGCCAGGCCAGGAGTGCATTCAAAACAGCCTTATTTACGCGTGTCTGGAGAGGACGGGGTGCCTCACAGATACTTTATCCTGAGTTGCATCTTCTCTTGGATGTTTAGGCCGAGTTGCGAGATGCATACTGAGGCATCAGGAAGTGATGGGCAAGAGAGTGTGAATGTCAGAGGCAGGGAGACCCACGTTCCAAAGCAGCTGTTGGACTTGCTGGCCGTGGCCCAGGCGCGGAGGGCTGTGTGCTCTCATTGGTGGAAGTGGCCGGTTCTGCTTGCACCGAGGCTGGCAGGGGGGAGAGAGAACGTGCGTGGAAATGCCGAGCATGAGCAGTGACGAATCTCCACGTCGCACACCAGGCGTCTGCTCCCTCCCTGCGCTGTGACACGTGGGCCTGGGCTGGGGGTCTGCAAAGAAGGGGGAGGAGGAAAGAGTCCATGGAAAGGCTCGATGACCTGGCTGCTCTGGATTTTTCCTGCCTGGAGAAGAGGGCAGGCGAGCCACCACTCCCCGATCGCTCTCCAAGCGGCTTCGCACACCTGAATGGCGCTGGAGTCATTCGAGAACTGGCTCTGCTCACACAGAGGCCGCCATGGCCCGAAATACCGAGACGCTAATAAGCTGCAGCAGAGACGGTGGCAAGTGCGGCGCTGAGTCCCAGAAATGAGTCAAAGTACCGTCACGTCGTCCCACTTTCCCAGCGGAAGGACTCTGAGGAATGAGAGCCTCATGCTCGCAGAACGGAAGGTGGTTTCCCCTCCTGCAGGGTCTGTTCATCGAGGGGGGCGGTTAGGCAGAGACCCCCCTGCACGCCCGCTGCGCATCCAGGCCAAGCTCTGTTCTCCAGACGCCGGGCCATCAGCAGAGCGCTGATCGGGTTCCCCGTTCGGCTCCGTTGAGGATGCCTCCCTCTCAGCAGTGAGAGTGCTCCTGCGGGAGGCACCGGGGAGGGTTTGGGATCCGACGTCCCCTTCAGCACCCCAGTGTGAAACGGGGGATCGGGAGCCATTGCATTGGCCTTGTTTCCCACGGTCAGCATGCTGGTCACTGCCCTTTGGCCGCGGGCTCTCTGCTAATTCTCCCTAATTTGTGGCGTCGCAGAAGGCGGTGGCTGGATGCTCTGTTCCCTGAGGAGAGAGCACAGTGGATACTCCTTTGACCTGGATGCTCTACCTCTGCCGATAGGTCTACGGACCGATTAGCTTTCGCCGTTGTCGATCAACATTGAGGGCAACGTCCACCCAGTCCCCCGTGTCTACTTTATGCTTTAAAATCCTAGTGATGCGTCGTCAACTTCAACACTGATTCTTGAAGTGCTGACGTCTTATCTTGATGTTAAAGGTAATAATAGAATAAAAACCCAACGATTATTCTTTGCTATGTTCCAGGTACATTAAACATCGTGCTTTATTTATACCCGTGAACTCATTTCATATTCACAATCATTTCCTGAGTTAGTTACCGTCTTGTCCCCTAATATCAGATGAGGAAACTGAGGCAAATGTGTGTTCAAGGTCAACCAACCAGTAAAGACAGCATCAAGGTCCAACCCGAGGGAGTTTGTCTACAGAGCCCACAACCCTTGGGGTTTTTAATTAAGGACTCCAGGTGTGTCTTGCTCTTTCTGCCCTTCTGGGCTCTGCGAGATGGAAGCCAGACATAAACTTTATGGATCACACAATAATGGAACTACTGAGAACCTGTCATTACCCAAATGGAGGCCCCCAGTAGTTGGTCATGGAGAACCGAGGCTAGCAGACTTCAAGTCCATTTTCTAACCTGCTCCAAGGACAGGATGTTGGAACTCTGGCTCATTTGAAGATGGGCAGAGGAGAGAGGAAATGGGCCCTGGAAGGTGTTGCTCGATGGTTAGAGTGTCGGCCTGGGCAGCTAAGGGTCGCTGGTTCCGTTCCCAGTCAAAGGCATGCACCTGGGTTGTAGGTTTGATACCTGGCCCTGGTTACAGCTCGTTCTGGAGGCAACCAATTGATGTCTCTCTCTTCTCCCTTCCCTTCTTCCCTTCCACTTTCCCTAAAAACCAGTGGGGAAAATATCCTCTGGTGAGGATTAACGAGAGAGAGAGAGAGAGAGAGAGAGAGAGAGAGAGAGAGAGAGAGAGAACAGGGTGGGGGTTGTAGAAGCAGAGATTCCTCCTTCCTCAGCCCCTGGAGAGAGTGGAGGGTGCCTGGTGCTGAAGGCAGACAGTGGAACAGGAGGGGTTGGGTGTGAGGCTGTGTTCTGGGCCCAGGCACCGACCCACCTTAAGTGCTGGCCAATCACAGCAGCTGCTCCTTGCTCCCTGGGCAGGTGTGAGTAAGGGGAGGAGAGAAGGTGGGAGCGTGGGAGAGGAGCCGAATCTCTCCTTCTGAGAGGCTCAGGTGGCAGCAGACCCGCGCTCCTGGTCTCCAGCTGAAACCAAGGACCAGAGTACAGGCAGCTGCTCGTCTACTCTCTCCTCCCAGCGTGGACTGTTGTCCAGACTTATGGGGCGGGGCCCTCCTTGCCTGTGGAGGAAGCGTCTGGATTAGAAACACCTGTTGGGAACCTTACTGGTGACCTTTGGATGCACTGAGCCCCACAGCCAGGGCGAGGTGTCGTGTCTTTAAGGGGGTGTTGTCCCTCCCAGTGGTCACCGTGGGGAGCGCAGTGCTGATGTGCCCCACCTAAGGAACCATGATACCTGGATAAGGAGCCGGGATCGCACATTGTAAACACGTGTTCTAGGTGGTTCTTTTAGACACTGGAGTTCAGGAACTACTGCCCTAGAGGAAAGTAATAGCAACTACAAACTTTAGGCAAGTCAACCCTAGGCCAGATCTACCGTAAGATTCTGAACACTGTCAACCAGCGGTTCTCAACCTGTGGGTCACAACCCCTTTGGGAGTCGAACGACCCTTTCACAGGGGTCGCCTAAAACCATCGAAAAACACATATATAATTACATATTGTTTTTGTGATTCATCACTATGCTTTAATTATGTTCAATTTGTAACAATGGAAATACACCATGCATATCAGATATTTATATTACGATTCATAACAGTAGCAAAATTACAGTTATGAAGTAGCAACGAAAATAATTTTACGGTTGGGGGTCACCACAACATGAGGAACTGTGTTAAAGGGTCATGGCATTAGGAAGATTGCGAACCACTGCCGTAGACAAACATTTTCTTACCTGGAGGCATAACACTTTGGATATGTAGAGTTGGAAGACCACTTTTGAGGTCATTTGGTCCATTCTCAGTAACGCAGACTCTTTTCAAGGAAAATAAAATATCACTATTTTCTCCTCCCCAGAGTCAGGGGTCTACCATCTCCAGTCAAGAAAAATCTGAACTAGTTTAATGATCCCTAAGTCATGTGATCCCATGTGAAGTATATTCGTATAGAATAGATCCTGGGACCTCACCATATATTCACTAATGGGAATGGGGAGAGCTTGGTGGTCTGATTTCAACACAGAAGAGCAAGATAGTAACTAAAATTCAAGAACCATTGCCCGGCCGGCATGGCTCAGTGGTCGAGCTCAACCTATGAACCAGGGGGTCTCAGTTCGATTCCTGGTCTGGGCCCATGCCCGGGTTGCAGGCTTGATTCTTGGTAGGGGCGTGCAGGAGGCAGTCAATCGATTTTCTCCCATCATGGATGTTTTTCTATCTCTCTCGTCCTCTCCCTTCCTCTCTGAAATCAATAAAAAATATTTTTTAAAATTAAGAAAACGAAAAAGCAGAACCATGGATCTAGTCCACTCTTGTTCAACAGAGGCGTGCACTCAGCAGTGGAGTGGGTGATTTACCAGATCAGATTTGCAGGAGGCCTTCCGCTTGTCTGCAGAGCTGAGGCTGGCCTGGTGTGGATCCCATACAACGCTTTTGTCTCTCAGAAAGCCTGATGGTGTCCTGTCACTCTGAGTATCTGAAGAAGTTTGGAGGGCGAGAAATGGACTTGGCAATGACTCAGGTTCTTCACTAACACTGCCATCCATCACCCCTCCCCACCTAAGAGCTGTTATCTGTCAGGGGGAGAAAAACAATTAAGCTCAACTGTCAATCAGTGGATTGTGTCTCTGAGCGCCAGGCGAAAGAGGAGGGTTGGGTTGGTGGATGTGTAGGTGGGAGAGTGGAGTCCTGGTGGGACTGGCTTCTGTGGGCTGATAATGAAACCCTCGGACAAGGCAACATGCAGATGGGAAGGTGCGCCATCTTGTAACCCACCGAAGTCTAGCTTTCTCCTGACTTTCTCTTTCTAAAGTCGGGGCACCTGGCTTCTCACGGGTCCCAGTGGCTCCCCTCTCCTGGCTTCCATCCTCCTCCCACACTGGGGGGTGTGGCCTGCGAATCCCAGAGGGCATTGCGGGAATGATGACATGGGGTTTCCGAGCGTTGTGGGTCTCCTTTGCTTTCTCCCGGGTTGTTGCTTTTGGGGAAACCAGCCATGATATGGTGAGGACTCTTACACAGTCCCATGGAGTGTCCACCAGGCAGAGAGCTGAGGCCTCCACCAGCGGCCAGCACCCTCCGGCCAGCGGTGTGAGGACCGTCCTGGAGAGGGTCATCTGTCACCTGACCTCAGCCCTGCCCTCAGGATTCAGCCCAGCTGACCTCAGACAGCCAGGCCGATGGCCCCTGTGTGCATCGGCTGAGACCTGTGAGCTGGTACAGGCTTTGTCTGAGTTTCGGAGAGATGGTCACACAGCAGTAAATAATGAACACCGATGTTTGAGGGTTACCCCACAGACAGAGGACGGCTGCTGTGTTTGCCAGAGGAGAACCACGACTCCTTAGTGTCAGCAGAGGTGGGGAAGCACCACAGGTGAGGTTTACGGCTGAACCTCAAGGCCAGGGGGCCCCGATTTTACATCACCTTGTGGGTGATCCACTGTCACCGCTGGGCTGCGTCTCCCAACCTGCTCCCAAGGGACGTCCACACTCCGCTCCTCCTCAGTAAGGTTTTGGGGAGAGATACTGTAATCATCTTCTGTTACTGCTGCGACAAGCCAGCAGAGGCCCGTGGCCTAAAACAACACAGGTAGCTACCTCCTAGCTCTGTCGCCGGCCTCCTGGGCCAGAATCCGAGTCGGCAGGCCTGGTTCCTCCGCCGGGGACGGGCCAGGCTCCCCGCTCCGTGCCCAGGACGCTTTTGAGCAATGCTGGTCGGGGTCTTACAGAACACGCCTGAGCTGAGCTTCACATGAGCAGATAGAGACCGCGGCTGGTGACTAAGGACACCATGAGGTGACAAGCCCCTCTCAGGCCGTCTCACCAGGCCAGGCAATATGGTCGTGCCGCCTGACTGGCAGGCCTGCGCTCCACGTTTGTTACCCATAGCAACGGCAGTCTGGAAACATTAATGAAAAATTACAGAGATAAACCCTTCCCGAGTGTCTTAGTGTGCCTTGTTCTGAGGCGTCCACGCACGCGCTCCTCAGACACGCTCATAGCACGCAGCCCCCGTGTGAGGCAGGATGAACAGAAACACCGCTAGGGATCCACGGGGACCCTCCGAATTCATGACTGCTCAGTATTTGGAAAATAACCACTAAAAGCCAGCGCTGCACTCAATTTTTTAGTTAAAAGTTGAAATGGAAAAATCCCGAGGTCCCCCCACTCTGGGTCAGACCTGCCCACGCTGGGCCCTGGCAGATCCGTGTGGGCTGTGGTCTCTGCTCCCGGGCTCCCGGCTCCCGTGTGACCATCTGCAGGGCCCTGCTCCCACCTTGGCACTCACGGGGGCCACACTATCCTCAGGCCGCGTTGTCCACTGTCGATTAGCATGACCAGTTGTCATGTACCCGGCGGTGCCGCTGTCTCTGGGGAGGTGCTGTTCAGCCTAATGCTGATCTGGGAGATGATTTTCCCAGCTGTGTTTGCATCCGCGGTGTTTATTGAGGAGCAAACGCCTCTGCTGGAGAATGTTAATGCCTGCCCCCCCCCCCCCCCCCAGCTGTCCTGCCGCTCAGGGTTAGTACTGAGCGGAGGCGGCAAATCAGAGACGCTCCAGTGTCCGCCACACGCCCACCCCCCTCCACAGTGGGCAGGGAGGAGCTGCTGGACTGGCGCTCTCTGGGGGTGGTGGCTCAGGTCCTCCTCCCTCCGAAGGACAGCATCCGCTTTTTCCCGGGGACACACGCCACCCAGCGACTCCTAGGGAGAGACGGCACTGCAGCGAGGGACAGGGAAGCCCCAGAAATCTCGGGGGGCTGGGGTTCACCACACTGGCTCACCTGTCCGGAACCCAGGGACCCGAGTGGCCCTGAGAGCACGCAGCTGGCCGAGGGGAGGGGCCTGCGTTAGCTGCCCCAGGTTCACGTGCAGCCCGCCAGCGGTGTCCCAGACCCTCTACAGAACATGACAGACTGAGCTGCCTGACACAAACCACCGACATGAACCGAGACCATGTCACCTTCCGAGTCCCAAACCCGTGCTGAGAACAGGAATCCCAACCTGTGGCTCTAATAGGCAGACCCACTAGGGGCTGGGCTCCTGGACCACCTGCTGGCAGCCGGGATGAGCCAGAGTCCTCCTTCTCCGGGAGGGAGGTTGGAGCAGCTGGTGGTTGCAGCCCTGGGGGTTAGCGGCCTTTGAAGGAAGGGAGGTGCGGAAACCTGGACCACAGTTGTCAGGTGATTAGCGCTGTCACCTGCTAGTTCAGCAGACTTCCACCGCTGGGTGAGAGCGCTGGCCGGATCGGGAGTCTGGGAATGGGGGTCTCAGGCTGGCTGCCCGCCGGGGCCGGGGACATTGACAGATCTGTCGGATGGTGGCCAGGGCCAGGCTGGGACTCAGAAACTGGCTGGTCCCAGAGGAGAGAGCCCTTTGCAGTGGACAGGGAAGGACGACCTTGTAGTCACTCACCCCTGTGGTTCACGTTCACTTTCACAAGTTCCGCCTCGCTGACCGATTCCAGATGGCAGGGCTCAGACATCAACGTGTCGGCACCACTGAGCTCATTCCAGCACCGGCCCCTCGGAGCGCCCGCTCGGTGTGCCTGAGAGAGGGGTGAGCCCTGGGCATATGCATCAGAACACGCTTCCCAGGTGCCAGGACACATGGCCCCAGGCCCCCACGCATGTGACCGAACTTCGGCCCATTTCCGTGTCACTCGAGGCTGAAGGCGAGCGTGGCCTTTTTGTGTTTCTCCCTCCCAGTGCCATGTAATTAGAGCAGAGCCGGTGGGTGAGCCATTGCCGAGGGGCTGGGGGACCAACATGGCCATTAGGTTCTGCACCAGCAGGACAACGGCCCATCTCAGCTGCGGGGAGAGCCGGGCACCCCCGTGACAATGGCAGCGTGGTCTCTGAGTCACCGGCTTACTGCATGTTTGCCCACAAAAGCCTTGCCCGTCACTGGGTCACGATGCGATAAGACTGCTTCCTCCTCGACCTGCCCACGGAGGCTTCTCCAGGGCACGGAGGACGAGGAGGGTCATTAGCTTTGGTTTTGAGCTGCTGCTGGGTGACCCGAACGCAGCTGTTTGCTTGCCATCCCGGCTTCGGGGTGTCTGCTGCTCCATCACACAGAGGAGCCAGGGACGTGGCCAGATGCACTGCGAAGCTGCTCTTCTTTCTGCGTGCCAGGGCGCTGATTAAAAACAGAAGCCACAAAAAATAAAAAATAAAAAAAAAAATAGAAGCCACGAGCAGGAGAGGGAGTGCCTGGGCCCTGGACAGCTTTGGCCGTTAGGGGAACATCCAGGCTCTTCTGTGTTTTGGTAGAGGAGGCAGCATTTCCCACAGGTGGGATTTGGGGAGAAAAACCAAAACAAACCTGTGGGGATTACATTTCTGAGCGCCAGGAAGTATTAGGGTTCTTACTGAAGCGATGACTTGGACGCCAGATTTGCAGGCAAAGAGGGTGCTAGGTGGCAGGCACCAGTGCTGTTGGCATTGTTTTTTCAAGCGATGGGAAGTCTCTGGGTGGCTATGTTTTTCTCCCCCTGACAGATAACAGCACTCTCGCCAGCTACACCCTCAAGAATAGAGCACAGCAGACCAGCAGAGGGAGTGTGTGTGAAATTATGTCTTTATCTTCCTGAACGTTGTGACTAAAGGGTATGATTCATTCATTCATTCATTCATTCATTCAACATATATTTATAATAGTTTTATTCCATATACTATTCTAACCACTGGGAATATATCAGTGAATCAAATTCAAATATTTGTACCTACACAGCTTACATTCTTTTAAAAAATATGTCTTTATTGATTTGAGAGAGAGAGGAAGAGAGACGAATAGAGAGATAGAAGCAACGATGAGAGAGAAACATTGATTGGCTGCCTCCTTACACACCCCTGACTGGGAATTGAACGCACAACCCCTGCATGTGCTGTGGCCAGGAATCGAACCTGGGACCTCTTGGTTCATGGGTTGATGCTCAACCACTGAGCCACACCAACACTGAGCCACACCAACTGGGCTACACAGCTTACATTCTGATGAGATACAAAACCTTGTTAGAATCCCAGTTATCCACAATATTAAGACTGGAGAACACCATTCAGGTCATCTGTCCAACTTGGTTGTTCACAGGAATGGCCCAATGGCAGTGCGTTAGTGACCGTGGGCCAGAGCCTGGACTGGAATCGAAAGCCTGACTCCCAGCCCAGTGCTCCTTCCGGGCTGGTGGGCTTCGCTGAGGATGTCCTCTCATTGCTATCCAGTGTGCAGAGTGACCGGGATCTGACATTTCATTACCTGACATTTGATGGAGATGCTAGAAACATGTCCCACTGGACTGAAAACTCATCAGGACTAAGTTTGTGCAAAAATGATTGACACTTGGAATTGAAGGTGGAATGTTGGCAGAGTTATTCTGGTGACTGGGAGAGACTTAGGTGTGTTCCATGGCCTGCCGTTTCCTGCTCATGCACAGCCCTGGGCACCTGCGATTCGCTCCAGGTGCAGTGCCCTCCTCACTCACCTCTCCATGCGGCCCGCAGTCAGGCTAGCCAGAGCGTTCTGGTTAGAACAGAGTAAGCCGTGCTGCAGCAGCAAATAAACCCAGAGTCCCAACCCTTCGGTGGGTAAAGATCCCACGTCTCACTCACAGCACTGTCTGATGGGTGTGGAGTGAGTCTGCAGCACGAGTCTTCCCACAGGGCTGTCCTGCACGGGTCTCCTGCACGGGTCTCCTGCACGGGTCTCCTGCACGGGTCTCCTGCACGGGTCTCCTGCATGGGTCTCCTGCACGGGTCTCCTGCACGGGTCTCCTGCATGGGTCTCCTGCACGGGTCTCCTGCACGGGTCATCCTGCACGGGTCATCCTGCACGGGTCATCCTGCATGGGTCTCCTGCATGGGTCTCCTGCACGGGTCTCCTGCACGGGTCTCCTGCACGGGTCATCCTGCATGGGTCTCCTGCATGGGTCTCCTGCACGGGTCATGCTGCATGGGTCTCCTGCATGGGTCTCCTGCACGGGTCATGCTGCATGGGTCTCCTGCATGGGTCTCCTGCATGGGTCTCCTATATGAGTGTCTTGCATGGGTCTCCTGCATGGGTCTCCTGCACGGGTCTCCTGCATGGGTCTCCTGCATGGGTCTCCTGCACGGGTCTCCTGCACGGGTCTCCTGCATGGGTCTCCTGCACGGGTCTCCTGCACGGGTCTCCTGCATGGGTCTCCTGCACGGGTCACCTGCACGGGTCTCCTGCACGGGTCTCCTGTATGAGTGTCTTGCATGGGTCTCCTGCATGGGTCTCCTGCATGGGTCTCCTGCATGGGTCTCCTGCAAGGGTCTCCTGCATGGGTCTCCTGCACGGGTCACCCGTTTGGTCCTCTCTTGCATGTGCTGTTCTGCATGTTAGTATTGCCTTTGCAAAGGTCAGTCAGTGATGCCAACTAAGGGGACATAGACCCAGGTAAGTGGCAGGGATCATACAGGGCTGAGCACTTTGGCAAAGTCATAGTAAGGAGACTGTACAGGGGAATGTGACAGGAGAAAGGATGCGGGAGAGAAAGTGTGTTGGCTGGTACAGGAGTCAGAGACATTAGATTTGTCTGGCTGCTGCGGTTAAGTGAGAGCTGACAGAGCCTGCTGGAGCCATTAGCAGAACCACCCAGCTCTGTTGGCGAAGTCCGTTCCACAGCAGCCAGGCTCGAGGGCAAGTGTCCCAAGGAGACGCAGCCAGACAGAAGCTGTGCCACATCCAGGATCCTGACCAGGGATTGAACCACAGCCTCTGATGCATGGGATGATGCTCCAACCAATGGAAACATCCGGCCAGGCTCCATGCAAAACTCTTGGCATTGGTTTGACCTGGCCATCCCTGTCACCTCTGTGTGGAATTCCAAGCTCCGTGCAGTCATCAATTTGCTAAAAATAATTTCTGTGGCTGATGGGTGTTAACGTGGCATGCTGCCTTGGGCCTCCCTGAAAGTCTGTGGCCAAGAGGCTGAGATGGGAGCATTCGGAAGTCCCACTAATATGAGCACTGGGCTCCTGCCGCTCTGACTCCCTCCTCGCCGTGGTGTGGGTGAGGTCAAGGACGTGCACTGGGCTCTTTCCCGCGGGTGTCTGGGCGCCGGCGGCTCTCTGCTGTCATCCTGTCTTTGTTTTCACAGCCTGAGTCACAGGCAGAGACACCATTCACCGAGCTAATTCTTTAGGCCCCATCGCTTAGACCTGGGGACCCCAAATGCATGACAGGAGAGACAAACCTCTGTATCTCCCAGATGCCACCTGTCCTTCAAGGCACCCTCATGGCCACCTGGCGACTCCCCCACTAAGCTCTGTGAAGTGAGCCCCGCCTCGAACGGCTGTCGCCAGGCAGAATGAGCAACCTGCAGGGGCTCTTCCTGTCTCTCATGCTCCCCAAGGAGCTGGCCCAGCGACAGCAGGCGTCTGGAATCACTGGGTGGGAGAGATGGTCAGGAGGGCCAGCCACATGGAACATGTGTGATTAGGTCGGGGGACACAAGCTTAGGGGGCTGGGGAGTGAATGCTAACCTGGTTAGTCACAACTAGCTCCTAGTACTTCACCAGCGAGGCCTCAGCCTTCTCGTCTGTGGTTTGGGGATGATCTTTCCTGCGCCATCGCTCCCTTGAGCATTGGCGGTTTCGAGTCAGGGTGTGGTGCCTGAGTGTGTAAGTGTGTCCTCCCATAATCCTCTTCTCAGCCCTGTTCCTGGTCTCTCCCAGTCCCATCTGCTTCCGTCACTGACTCAGTTCTTTGTCTGCAGTCACAGGTGTACACATCGCGTGCACCGCGGCTCATGCTCATTGCTCCTCTGGGCTGGGCAGCTGGGCAGGGCTCTACCCGGGAGCTCACAGGGCCCTCCGCACAGCTGGGAAAGGCAGCAGGCAGGGTGGTCTTGCTGAATTAAAGCAGAATGTGCAGCAATGTACCCACAAGACTGTGGAAGCACAGAGAATTCAAACTAAGAAGATAAAAGAATGTAAGTAAAAGAATGTAAAATGATATCGCATGCGATGAGTAAGAATACTTGACTAGTTGGACCCAATACAAATTAAAACCATCTGCCCTTCAAAAGGCACTATTATGAACACAAAAAGACAAGCCCAGACTGGGACAGAATGTTTGCATCACACATCTTACAAAAATATAATGACCACACAGCCAGGCAATTTCACTGCTAACTATGCAGACACCCGAGAGAAAGAAAAATATATACCCACGCAAAAGTTTGGGTGTGAATGTTGCTAGCAGCATTATTTATAATAGTCCCAAACTGGAAACAACCCAATGTTCATCACCTGGGGCTAGGTAGTGTATCCCTATACCTCTAGTAATACCTACCTATCTATGTGCCCATGCATCTATCTGTAACTAATAGCCACTTAAAGGAGTAAACCATTGGTACACGGCAGCCTGGATGAATCTTAAAATAATCATGCTTATTTATTTATTATTTAAAGATAATCATATTGAGGGAAGTTAGTAAAATAAATATATACTGTAGGCTTCTATTCTTGCAGAATTCTAAGTTATATAAATTAATGTGTGTTGGCAGAATTAAGGGCACTGATTTGTGTTGATGGGCAGGCATGGGCAAGGGGTACAGAGGGGCACAGTGACGCTTTTGTGGCGGTTACTTATCAAAACCATCAAATTACAAACTTTAAACATTTGCAGTTCATTATATGCTAATTTTACTTCAATAAAGCTGTTTAAGATTATACCTAACAGTGAACCGGGGCGGGAAAGCCACACACCTCTCTGGGGGGACAAGTTGCAACACGTTCTGTTTTCTTTACAGGGTTTACATGAACCAAATGAGATGCTCTACACCGAGAAGCCAACTATTTCCACAGCGAGTTACTCTGTAGCAGCTTCTGGTTTCATTTCCTCTGGAAGCAGAGCCTCTCCCGAGAAATCGTGATAAAAAGATTAAATGTACTAATCTTAACCCTGCAAAAGTAATCTTCTGATGACATGAGCCCCTATAACGGTCCCAGCGTGGTGGAATTAAGAACAACACCCAAGTTAAATTCCCTTCCCAGTCAGAGGTTTCTTCTTAATCTTTCAATTAAATAACCGAGTTTGCTTAAAAAAAATAAAGACAATTTGAGTATTATTTATCAAACATCCCTTCAAGTGCTCTGAGCTCTCACTGCCAAAATGCTATTTGAGTTATGAAAATGTATTTTTTAAAAATCAGAAATGCATAACTTACTGCACCACATGAAATTGTAATATTAAATGTTATGGGATTTTAATTCAATTATTGTGCAAATGAGTTACGGAGAGAAAGTGCCTGGCGCTTATTTCCTCTTTCCATTCTCGGCGTGTCTGGGGGAGGAGGAGGCCAGAGGCAGCCGTGCTCCCCAGGGACCGTCTGAAGCCCCAACTGGAGCCGTGGGAGGGGCGTCTGAGACGTGCGATGGGACGTGACACCTGCTTCCGCACAGACGACATGAGCACTAGTAGCACACTGATCCCAGACGGTCGCATCGCCCTGTCATAGGTCAGCTCACTGCGCTGAGTCATCCTGCACTGGGAGGAGCCGCTGACAGTTCATGTTCATGCAGATTTCAAGTGTACAGCCCAACAACCATCACCCGTACCCTGCCCCAAAGCAAGGCGTGTCTCAGCAGAACTTCTCTGAGACAGACTCTTCCCAGGCAGTCCAAGATCTCCAACCACTGGCTGCTCCCTCTGAGCGTGCCGGCTGGCGGCGCCCCGAGGAAAACCCAGCCGAGGGGCGGGCCTGGCTCTGCTCCGGGCAACTGGGAGCTGATCAGTGCGTGTCTTTAGCTGCTAAGCATGTGGTCATTCATTACACAACAGAAAAGTAACCAGGTGACAGTGTTTTTCTTTTCGCAGATGGGGAAGCTGAGGCCAGGGGGAGAAGCATGGTGAGCCCTGATCTCTCGGGCGACTCCCACGGACCTCATGACCGCCGGAGGTGTGCAACCAGTGCCCACAGTGGGGTTTCTTTCAAGTGACAGTTGTTTTAAAGGAAGAGAACACACGTGGTTTCCCATCAGATAAGCTCGCTCATCTCCACGGCCGACCCCCCATCCCTGCCAGGGAGCCAGTGGGAGCCTCAGCCCTCACGCTTCCTTATTCCCACCGAACAACAGGTGAGGACACAGACTCTGTCCTTGGCCGGAGCCAGAATGTGGCCCCTGTGGCCCAGGATCCTGGGCTGAGGCTCCACAGCTCCCTTCCGGGAAGGGGCGGGGGGCCCTCCGCGGTCCCCGTTCCCAGAGATGGCTCTGCAAAGCTGACGAACCTGCCCCTCTCTCTCCTGCCCGTCCCCTGGGCTCCATTCGCTTCCCTTCCAACGTGGTTCGTGACGACAGGGCGCAGAGAGACACTGGGCCTTGGGTGGCAACACAGGCCTCTCCACATTCCACTGTTGCCTGGCACCCCACCACCAGCTGGGGCCGTGGCCACCAGACACAAGCAGTGACCACCCCCACAGCCAGCTCAGAGGCACCTTTAACTCCTGATTGCGGGGTCTGCGCCCCTGCACCTGGTGAACCCAGCTATCCCTCAGAACACCGCACACACCCGCTCAACCCAGCAATCCCCCAGACACCACACACACCCACTCAACCCAGCAATCCCCAGACACCACACACACCCACTCAACCCAGCAATCCCCCAGACACCGCACACACCCGCTCAACCCAGCAATCCCCCAGACACCGCACACACCCGCTCAACCCAGCAATCCCCCAGACACCGCACACACCCGCTCAACCCAGCAATCCCCCAGACACCACACACACCCACTCAACCCAGCAATCCCCCAGAACACAGCACATACCCACTCAACCCAGCAATCCCCCAGACACCACACACACCCACTCAACACAGCAATCCCCCAGACACCACACACACCCGCTCAACCCAGCAATCCCCCAGACACCACACACACCCACTCAACCCAGCAATCCCCCAGAACACAGCACATACCAGCTCAACCCAGCAATCCCCCAGAACACAGCACATACCCATGTTATGGGTTGGCTCAGTGAGATAGACCACTGACTCAGAATTTAAATTTAGGAACATTTATTAAGCTGGCCAGCTGTCTGCAGTCCCAGCACTTCGCCAAAGCAAAGGCGGAACTGCCGCAATGACTGCAAGCGTTACAGCCTATTTATCTGCAAAAACTACAAAGTTACAAAGCCTTGTTTATGCAGTTTGTTCCCGACACAGTATAGCATTATCACCTTCCTATCTATGTTCTCCGGGAACAGAGAGCACAGTATATTGAGGAGGGACCATGAGACCATATCTCAAGGCCTGACCTGATGTCAGTACCTTCCTGTCTGTTCCAGGAACAGACAGTACAGCGCACCCCGATATGCAGCCCAGTACATTCCCTACTGGTCTTATTGGGAATCAAATCTTTGATTCAGTGTCCTCCTCTAGGATTCTGGAGTATTGGGTGCATAAAACCATTAACTTTACAGCCTGTATCCAAAAGCTGTTGTAGGTCCCCAAGGGCTGGCGAGGGCGTGGCTGCAGGTGGAGTAGGGCTGGGGCTCCCAGAGCTCTGTGACCCAGGGAACCAGGACGTTTGGCTGGGGCTGGGTGCTGGGGCTGGCTCGGCCTCTCTGGCTTGTCTAGGGGACGCAAGGGGCCAATCGGGTGGAACCACCGGGGAAGAGTCCGGCGTTGAATGGTGAAGAGCTGGCCAGGGTCTCGGCCGCTTACATAGAGTCTGAGTCCCCACGTCTGTCCCCCTTCCCATTGGTCAGTCCACCAGGCCAGAGGCATGAGGAGGACGGGGTTACAATTTCCGATCGTGTAGTTCTTCTTCAGGGCCCCAGGTCGAACCTCTCTGTTCAGAGGGAGGAGCTTGTCGGTGGGAGGTTTTTTCCATGGGGCTAGGGTCTCACAACCCCAAGAGGCACAATAGAAGTCACCCTCTCCTCCACAGTTACTACCCCCTTCCCGGGGACAGACAGAATGTCGAGTGTGCCACAATTCTTGCTCTAGGGTTAGGTCTCCGCACCCATAACCCCTGGCTTTGGTGACCCGGGGATGGCCCCCGGAGCCATACCCAGTCGATGCAGTTTTGCTACGGGAATTTCCCCAGTTTTCTCCAAACAGTTTACAGAGATCTGTCGGGATGACAGGCGCCCCTGTTCCAACAGCAGAGCCTATAACTGTCCCATCAATAGTACGTGTGACCTCCCAAGAGTAATTTCTGGCCGGATGGGGATTTCCCAGTCCCGGCTGCAGGCAGATGAGGAGAGTTAGGAAGATCACCGAGTGAGTCTGACCTTCAACGGGTCTCCGGTCTCCTGGACCCGCCATCCCTCGACGCTGTCGTTCGTTTTCTTAACCTGCGTACGATGGATCCAGTGCCTCTTTCCTGCGACTTTGATGGCGGTTGGAGTGCTCAGCACCACCTGGTAGGTCCATCCCATCTAGGTTCCAGGCTGCCAGGGTCGTGACGCTTCACCCAAAGGAGATCTCCCGGAGAGAAGGCAGGCTGTGTTGGACTGGATCTCAGCACGTCCTCCTCCCGTGGCTCTCACCACCTGTCGTGCCGACGAGGCGCTGCTCTGCAAAGCCTGTAAGGACTTAAGCAAATTTCGGGTAGACAGTCGGGCAAGCTCTTCCTCCTTTAGGCGAGGAAGAAGAGGTGGCGGCCTGCCAAACATAATTTCAAAAGGGGTGAGTCCCTTTATGTATGGAGTGCACCGAGCTCTGAGGAGAGCAAAAGGGAGGAGACTTACCCAGTTTTCGCCAGTCTCTAATTTTAACTTAGTTAATGTTTCCTTTAAGGTCCGATTCATCCTCTCTACCTGTCCAGAACTCTGTGGCCTATAGACACAATGCAACTTCCAGGTAACCCTCAGGGCCTTAACTATGGATTGTGTAACGTTGGCGATGAACGCTGGGCCATTACCGGACCCCATGTATAGTGGCAGGCCAAACCGGGGGACAATTTCAGTGAGTTTTTTAACTACTACCTGTGCTCTCTCTGCCTTGGTTGGGTGTGCCTCAGGCCAGCAAGTATTTATACCCTCCTTGTCCTCCTGGTATCTCGGTGAAGTCCACTTCCCAGTGTTCTCCAGGGTTCTGTCCTCAGAATCGCTGCCCCGGCGCGGCCACAACAGGGGGCCTTTGGTTTACCCGGGCACACACTTGGCACCTCCTAGCCACATCTTGGGATATTTTCTGGAGCCCTGGGATGTAAAATTCTCTTCCCAGTAGTTCTGATAGCTTCGTTCCCCCAGGTGGGTGCTCTGGTGGGTCTGGGAAGCGATGGTCCGCCCCAGGGCTACTGGCACTATAGACCTTCCGTCTGGCAGGATTAGACATCCAGCCTCTCCTTCCTGGGCCCCTAGTTTCTCAGCTAGCCTCTGCTCCCCCGTCACATAAGTAGGCTTCTCTGGGAGCCTTCGTGCTGGCAGGGCTACGAGAACTTCTAGGGGCCCTACTGGACTTTTAGCCACGTCCTTGGTGGTTTGGTCTGCAAGTCAATTTCCCTGTGCTTTGGGACTATCACCCTTCTGGTGCTCTCAGCAATGAATTACTGCCACTTCTTTTGGCCCCCATATGGCTGCCAGGAGGTTAAGTATCTCAGAAGCATTTTTAATGTCCTTTCCTCCTGAGGTCAGAAGGCCTCTCTCCTGATATAGGGCCCCATGCATGTGTACAGTGGCGAAAGCATACCGACTGTCTGTGAAAATGTTCACTCTTTTTCCTTTTCCCCACCGGAGGGCCTGAGTGAGTGCTATAAGTTCTGCCTTTTGGGCTGAGGTGCCTCGTCCTAAGGCCTGTGCCCAGAGAACCTCCCTTTGTGTCACCACTGCCGCCCCCGCATACCGGGTACCTTCCTCGACGAAGCTGCTCCCATCTGTGTAGAGGGACTCATCTGGATTCTGCAGGGGCTGGTCCACAAGGTCCTCTCGGAGGGAGGTGAAGGCAGTCAATGGCTCCTCGCAGTCATGCAAAGGGGGCTCTGCCTCCTCGTCAGGGAGGAGTGTGGCCGGGTTCAAAGCAGCTGTTTTCAGGAAGCTGACTCGTGGTGGGTCTAGCAGTAACACCTGGTACTGGGTAATGTGGGCGTTGGACATCCATCTCTCCGGGGGGCTCCTTAATAAGGTCTCAACTGCATGCGGAGCAACTACTTGGAGATTTTGGCCAAAGGTTAGCTTTGAGGCTTCCTTTACCAGGAGGGCGGTGGCTGCAATGGCTAAAGTCCGCCTACCCCCTTCTATGTTGTAACCTAAATATGTTACTCGGGTAGTGCATAGCTGAGCTTTCTTGGTTGAGACCCGATACCCCAAATGATCTAGGGTGGTCAGCAACTCTCGAGTGGCCTGTCTACAGTCCTGTTCCTCCTCCGTGGCCAGTAGGAGGTCGTCTACATATTGGAGCAGAGTCACCCGTGGATGGTCCTGATGGAACTCCCAGAGGTCTTGGTTTACGGCCTCATCGAACAGAGTGGGTGAGTTCTTAAACCCTTGTGGCAACCTAGTCCAAGTTAACTGTCCAGACTCTCCCTCTGTCGGGTCCACCCACTCGAAGGCGAAGATAGGTTGACTCTGCTTTGCCAAAGGAAGGGAGAAAAAGGCATCCTTTAAGTCTAAAACAGTATAGAACTGGTGTTCTGGCTTGAGGAGGCTGAGAAGAGTGTAAGGTTTCGGAACCGTGGGATGGATAGTCTCAACCCTCTTGTTTACTTCCCATAAGTCCTGCACCGGCCTGAAATCCTCAGTCCCTGGTTTCTCTACTGGCAACAGGGGAGTGTTCCAAGCAGATTGGCAAGGAATCAAGATTCCAGCCTCTTTCAGCCTCTTAATGTGCTTGGCAATTCCCACTCTCGGCTTCTGGCTCATTGGATATTGCCGGACTCTGACTGGGGTGGCACTGCTGGTCAGCTGGACTACATTTGGAGGCCGGTGTTTAGCTAACCCTGGCGGATTGTCCTCTGCCCAGACTCCCGGGATAGCCTGTCTCAGTTGTTGGAGATAGGCATCTGCGGAGACTTCCCCTGGCTCCTCCTCATGTAGTAAATGTTCCTCCTGTAAGGGCAGCGTGATGAGATATATCCCTGCAGTCCCTGGGTTTTGTAATTTGACCTCAGGTCCTGGCCCCTCAAAGGAGACTGTGGCCCGTAATTTACTCAGCAAGTCCCGGCCTAGCAGAGGGTAAGGGCACTCTGGCATTACTAGGAATGTGTTAGTCACTGAGCCATTTCCTAGGTCGCTGATCCGACCTTTAGTCCATGGGTAGGATTTCACTTTTCCAGTTGCCCCTTTGATGGGGATTTTGGTCTTAGAGACCGGACCTACTGGCTGTTGCAGGACAGAGAAGGTGGCTCCCGTGTCCACAAGGAAGTCCACCTTTTGGCCCCCCACTGTCAGAGTTATCCTGGGCTCTTGGGGGCCAGCTGAGCCCTGACAACCCTAATCCACCTCCTCCACCAGCACGGGAGTCGGTTCCCCCGCACGTTCAGGGCACTCCCTTCTCCAGTGTCCTTCCTTTTTGCAAAGTGCGCACTGATTTTTCCAAGCCTGGGTTGGACTCCTTTTCTCCCACAAGGCTTTCCTTGGTTCTTATTGTCTCTCCGGCCCCTGGGGCCTTTTTCCTCGTTTATGGGCAGGAGGATCTTTGCCATCCGGGTGTTTAAACCTGCAGTCGGGTCCTCCCGATTGTTAAAAACCTTCTGGGCCACCTCAACCAATTCAGAGATTGATTTCCCCTCAAAGCCTTCTAACTTTTGCAATTTTTTTTCTAATATCTGGGGCCGACTGGGAAACAAATGCAACAATGAAAGCCCTCCGACTTTCTGGGGCATTAGGGTCAGGACTGTCTCTGTCACCTTAGAGAGGTTTGTGGGTCTCCGAGCAGCAGCTCGGATGCCCCCCGATAGAGTCTGGCGATACCGACCGAGAGCCTCCTTTCCCCTCTCACTATTGGGGTTCCAGTCAGGTCACCTGGAGGGAAACACAGCCTCTAACCTATCTTGGTCAGAGGTAGGCTGCCCATCCGGGCCCAGTACAAATCTCCTCCCTTCTGCCTTGACTCTCTCTCTCTCCTCCGAAGTGAAAAGAGTTTGCATCAACTGTTGGCAATCATCCCAGGTAGGTTGATGGGTAAAAAACACAGACTCTAAAAGAGAGATTAACCCCTGTGGGTTCTGGGAGAAAGAAGGATTGTGGTTCTTCCAATTGTACAGGTCACTGGTAGAAAAGGGGCATAGACCATGAAAGTTGCCCGTCTGGACCCAAATCTAAAAGGGCCTGCCTGCCGTAGTGGCAGCATAGGAACTGCAGGACTGGCAGATGCTGCTGGGTCCTGCAGGTTCTTTCTCTCTCCTTCTCTCTCTCCATATGCTGTCCGTTGTCTAGTGTGAGGAGGGGAGAACGAAGCCGGGTCCTGGACTGGTGTTTTCGGAGGAAAGGAAACCGGCTGTGGAGGAGGCAGAGGTTCCGGGCCAGGGTCTGTAGCCACCATCGGGCCGGCGGGTGGGAAAGCATACGGGGGAGGCCTGACCCTGGGGAGTGCCTCCTCACTTGGACCCTGGAGAACAGGGGGAGTCTTGTCCTTCTGGGCTGAAGCCAAGAGATCTGTCTGTCTCTGTCCCAATTTTCCCTTCAGGAGGCAAGCCCTCATCCACTGGGGTTTCTTGGACAATATGTCAACCCAAACCTGAATATAAAGAATTTGATTAGGATGCCCTGGGCGGCTGTATATGACATAATGGACCTGGTAGGCAGTGGTCAGATCAAAAGACCCTGCATCCGGCCACCCCTCCTGGAAAGTGGGCCACTCCCGTTCACAGAAAGCAGAATAAATCAAAGTTGCTTTTGCTTCACACAGACTCTCATACTTACATTCATACACCAGACAGTCCGAGCTTTTGACTTCTACCAAATGTTTACTCAGAGTTTAAACAATCTAACCAATTCCTGACTAATTGTCTAAGGGAGCTCTATGGCTTCCCGGGAGGTGATCAAGCTCCCCTTCCACTCACCCGGAGTGGGCCTGACTGATGGGGGGTCGACGAAGACGACTGACCCTAACCCATTTGACAAAGACAAAGACAAAGACAAAATAAACCAGCCAAATGCAACCTAAGGTTGCCCGGAACCTGCAGCTCACTCCTTGAAGTCCTGAAAATTTTTCAAAAAACATTGCAGCAGGGTGTACACAGAGGCAAACAACTTTTTGACAATAAACACCAAGACAAACAAATACCAGACAGACAAACCCAGTGCAGCTACAGCCGCACTAACCAGGGACCCCGGACACCGTCATGGCCGCGGGTCAGGACCAGGAGTACCGCTGCGTCCAGCCCTCCGTATAGGTCCTTCCGTGGGACGTCCCAATTCCAGTTTAACGACTGGTCCTTACCTCTCTCGAGAGTCCAGGTGGCTCGGTTTCCGAATTGAAAGTTTTGGGTGGAGTGGAGGCCTCCTTGGTAGTCGTTCTCCACAGGTGTGGGGTATCTCGCTGAGTGCCCGGTGACAAGTGGGGGAGAGCCTCCTGCCTTGAATAGGGGGTCCCTCTCCTCCCTGCCGGGGGAGAGTCTCCAGCCCTAAAAAAGGGGTCCCTCTCACCCCTGCCAGGTATCTCGCTGCGGGCCTCCAAATGTTATAGGTTTGCTCAGCGAGATAGACCACTGACTCAGAATTTAAATTTAGGAACCTTTATTAAGCTGGCCAGCTGTTTGCAGTCCCAGCACCCCGCCGAAGCAAAGGCGGAACTGCGGCAATGACTGCAAGCGTTACAGCCTATTTATCTGCAAAAACTACAAAGTTACAAAGCCTTGTTTACGCAATTTGTTCCCGACACAGTATAGCATTATCACCTTCCTATCTATGTTTTCCGGGAACAGAGAGCACAGTATATTGAGGAGGGACCATGAGACCATATCTCAAGGCCTGACCTGATGTCAGTACCTTCCTGTCTGTTCCAGGAACAGACAGTACAGCGCACCCTGATATGCAGCCCAGTACACCCACTCAACCCAGCAATCCCCCAGACACCACACACACCCACTCAACCCAGCAATCCCCCAGACACCACACATACCCACTCAACACAGCAATCCCCCAGACACCACACACACCCACTCAACCCAGCAATCCCCCAGACACCACACACACCCACTCAACACAGCAATCCCCCAGACACCACACACAGCCACTCAACACAGCAATCCCCCAGACACCACACACACCCGCTCAACCCAGCAATCCCCCAGATACCACACACACCCGCTCAACCCAGCAATCCCCAGAACACCACACACACCCGCTCAACCCAGCAATCCCCCGAACACCACACACACCTGTCAACCCAGCAATCCCCAGACACCACACATACCCGTCAACCCAGCAATCCCCCAGACACCACACACACCCACTCAACCCAGCAATCCCCCAGAACACAGCACATACCCACTCAACCCAGCAATCCCCCAGACACCACACACACCCACTCAACCCAGCAATCCCCCAGACACCACACACACCCGCTCAACCCAGCAATCCCCCAGACACCACACACACCCGCTCAACCCAGCAATCCCCCAGACACAACGCACACACACCCGGTCAACCCAGCAATTCCCCAACCACCACGCACACCCGCTCAATCCAGCAATCCCCCAGAACACCACACACACCCGCTCAACTCAGCAATCCCCCAGAACACACCACACACCCGCTCAACCCAGCAATCCCCCAGACACCACACACACCCGCTCAACCCAGCAATCCCCCAGACACCACACACACCCGCTCAACCCAGCAATCCCCCAGAACACCACACACACCCGCTCAACCCAGCAATCCCCCAGACACCACACATACCCGCTCAACCCAGCAATCCCCCAGACACCACACACACCCGCTCAACACAGCAATCCCCCAGACACCACACACACCCACTCAACACAGCAATCCCCCAGACACCACACACACCCACTCAACACAGCAATCCCCCAGACACCACACACACCCACTCGACACAGCAATCCCCCAGACACCACACACACCCGCTCAACCCAGCAATCCCCAGAACACCAAACACAACCGCTCAACCCAGCAATCCCCCGAACACCACACATACCCGTCAACCCAGCAATCCCCCAGACACCACACACACCCGCTCAACACAGCAATCCCCCAGACACCACACACACCCACTCAACCCAGCAATCCCCCAGAACACCAAACACAACCGCTCAACCCAGCAATCCCCCGAACACCACACATACCCGTCAACCCAGCAATCCCCCAGACACCACACACACCCGCTCAACCCAGCAATCCCCCAGATACCACACACACCCGCTCAACCCAGCAATCCCCAGAACACCACACACACCCGCTCAACCCAGCAATCCCCCGAACACCACACACACCTGTCAACCCAGCAATTCCCCAAACACCACACATACCCGTCAACCCAGCAATCCCCCAGACACCACACACACCCACTCAACCCAGCAATCCCCCAGACACCACACACACCCGCTCAACCCAGCAATCCCCCAGACACCACACACACCCGCTCAACCCAGCAATCCCCCAGACACAACGCACACACACCCGGTCAACCCAGCAATTCCCCAACCACCACGCACACCCGCTCAATCCAGCAATCCCCCAGAACACCACACACACCCGCTCAACTCAGCAATCCCCCAGAACACACCACACACCCGCTCAACCCAGCAATCCCCCAGACACCACACACACCCGCTCAACCCAGCAATCCCCCAGACACCACACACACCCGCTCAACCCAGCAATCCCCCAGAACACCACACACACCCGCTCAACCCAGCAATCCCCCAGACACCACACATACCCGCTCAACCCAGCAATCCCCCAGACACCACACACACCCGCTCAACACAGCAATCCCCCAGACACCACACACACCCACTCAACACAGCAATCCCCCAGACACCACACACACCCACTCAACACAGCAATCCCCCAGACACCACACACACCCACTCGACACAGCAATCCCCCAGACACCACACACACCCGCTCAACCCAGCAATCCCCAGAACACCAAACACAACCGCTCAACCCAGCAATCCCCCGAACACCACACATACCCGTCAACCCAGCAATCCCCCAGACACCACACACACCCGCTCAACACAGCAATCCCCCAGACACCACACACACCCACTCAACCCAGCAATCCCCCAGAACACCAAACACAACCGCTCAACCCAGCAATCCCCCGAACACCACACATACCCGTCAACCCAGCAATCCCCCAGACACCACACACACCCGCTCAACCCAGCAATCCCCCAGACACCACACATACCCGTCAACCCAGCAATCCCCCAGACACCACACACACCCGCTCAACCCAGCAATCCCCCAGAACACCACACACACCCGCTCAACCCAGCAATCCCCCAGAACACACCACACACCTGCTCAACCCAGCAATCCCCCAGACACCACACACACCCGCTCAACCCAGCAATCCCCCAGAACACCACACACACCTGCTCTACCCAGCAATTTCCCAGAACACACCACACACCTGTTCCACCTACCAATCCCCCAGAACACAGGACACACCTGCTCAACCCAGCAATTCCCCAGAACACCACACACCTGGTCCACCCAGCAATCCCCAGAACATACCACACACCCACTCAAACCAGCAATTCCCCAAACACCACACATACCCGGTCAACCCAGCAATCCCCAGAGCATACTACACACCCACTCAACCCAGCAATCCCCCAGAACGCCGAATGCGGAGCCCAAGAGAGACCAGACTGAGGACCCTGAGTAGGCGAAGCAAATGGGGCTTTCTGACCCAACGGAACCCCCTCTGCCTCACTAGTGTGCATTGATGAGTCTCCAAGCACCTGCTGCTATGTGGTCTGGTGTTTGTCAGGCTGCTCAGAGCAGCCCTGGCCTGTGTGGCTTCGTTGGTTGGGCATCGTCTGTGCACCAGGAGGTTGCTGGTTCAATTCCTTGTCAAGGTCAAATGCCTGGGTTGTGGGCTTGATCCCCAGCACGGGGCATGCAGGAGGCAGTGGACCAATCAATGTTGTGTTCTCTCTCTCTCCCATCCTCTTTCTAAAAATCAATACACTATTCTTTAAAAAAAAGATGCCAGAGCAGAAAAAAATACAATATAAATCATCATGGAAATGTAAATCAAACCCCAGTGAGAGATCACCTTCCATCTGTTAGCTTAGATCCTATCTAATAAAAGAGACATGGTAATTGGCGTATGACCGCTACCCTTCCCATTGGCTAATCAGGGCAATATGCAAATTAACTGCCAGCCAAGATGACAGCCGGCAGCCAGGCAGCTTAAATTGAACATGAGGCTTGCTTGCTTCAGTGACAGAGGACTCCAACGTTCCCTGCCTGCCTTGCCGGCCTCTGGGCCTGCAGTTTGAACATTGTAACAAATATAGAAGCTAAACAAAACCCCAGAAACCTGCTTTCAGTGAGCCGGGATCTCAGAGCTGGAGTTGATACAGAGTTTCGATTAAAGAACCTAAACAAACCAGATACCTACTTTCAGCAGCTGAGGCCTCAGAGCTGGAGCCAGAGCGAAAGCTGGCCCAGAATAAAAAGAAAAAGAAAACAGGAGCAGTTGGGAGCTTCAGTCCCAGCCTGAAAACAGCCCTCAGCCCCTCACCCAGACTGGCCAGGCACCCCAGAGGGGACCCCCACCCTGAAGGGGGTGTGAGCAGCTGCAAACAGCCATCATCCCCTCATCCAGGCTGGCCAGGCACCCCAGTGGGGACCCCCACCCTGATCCAGGACACCCTTCAGGGAAAACCAGCCAGCCCCCACCCATGCACCAAGTCTCTATTCTATGTAGTAAAAGGGTAATATGCCTCCCAGCACAGGAATCAGCGGAGCCGCGAGGCCTCCCGGCACCGGGATCAGCGTTACAGGGGGAAGTGCCCAAACCCCTTGATCGCCCTTCAGCTCTGTGTGTGACAGGGGGCGGGGCCACAACCTCCCTATTGGCCCTGCTCTGTTCCTGACAGGGGAAAGCGCCTCCACCCCCTGATCGGCCCTGCTCTGTGCCTGATAGGGGGGAGCTCCCCAACCCCATGATCGCCCTGCGGCTCTGTGTGTGACAGGGTACGGCACCCCAACCCCCCCACCCCACGGGCCCTACTCTGTGTGTGACGGGGTAGAGCCATAACCTCCCCATCGGCCCTGCTCTGTGGGTGATAGAGGGCGGCGCCCCAACCCCCTGATCCGCCCTGCTCTGTACATGACAGGGGGGAGCTCCCCAACCCCCTGATCGGCCCTGCTCTGTGCATGACAGGGGGTGGCGCTGCAACCTCCCCATCCACCCTGCCTTGAGTGTGACAGGGGGCGGTGCCCCAACCCCCCAATTGGCCCTACCCTGAGCGTGACTGAGGGTGGCATCACAACCTCCCGATCCTCCCTGCTCTGTGCATGACAGGGGACGGTGCCCCAACTCCCCAACTGGCCCTGCTCTGAGCCCGACCAGGGGCTGCACCTAGGGATTGGGCCTGCCCTCTGCCACCCGGGAGCAGGCCTAAGCCAGCAGGGCATTATCTCCTGAGGGGTCCCAGACTGCAAGAGGGCACAGGCCGGGCTGAGGGACCCCCCCTGCCCCCCGAGTGCACAAAATTTTGTGCACTGGGCCTCTAGTATTATTATAAAAACAAAAGGTAACAGATGTTGGCGAGGATGTGGAGAGAAGGGAGTACACTGTCGGTAGGACTGTAAACTGGCACAGCTGTTATTGGAAATAGTATGGAGGTCTCTCAAAAAAGTAAGACTAGAGCTAATACATGACCCAGCAGTCCCTCTTCTAGTACTTACCCAAAGGAAATGAAATCAGGATCTCAAAGAGATATCTGCACCCCCATGTTTAAAATTTTTTTCAATTTATTGATGAGAGAGAGAGAGAGAGAGAGAGAGAGAGAGAGAGAGAGAGAGGAAGGGAGGAAGAGAGAGAGAAAAATGCATGGACTTGTTGTTCCACTTCTTATGCATTCATTGGTTGATTCTTTTTAAAATATATATATTTTGATTGATTTCAGAGAGAGGAAGGGAGAGAGAGAGAAAGATAGAAACATCAATGATGAGAGGGAATCTTTGATTGGCTGCCTCCTGCACGCCCCCTACCTGGAATTGAACTGTGACCTCTGGGTTCAAGGGTCGATGCTCAACCACTGAGCAACGCCAGCTGGGCTCAATTGGTTGATTCTTGTATGTGCCCAGACCAGGGATCGAACCTGCAACCTTGGATGACACTCTACCCACCTGAGCCTCCCAGCCAGGGCTCTGCACTCCATGTTAATTGCTGCATCGTTTACAATAGCCAAGACCTGAAACAACTTATATGTCCACCAACAGGTGAGCAGGTAAGGAAAGAGTGGCATATACATACAGCGGATGTGATTCAGCCTTAAAGGAAGGAAATCCTCTCCTTTGGGGTAGCAGGGGCGGGCCTGGAGGACTTCATTCTGAGTGAAATAAGCCAGACATGGAAAGACAGATAATTAGTGGCCTCGCTTGTATGTGGAACATAATACACAGCCAGACTCATGGAAGAAGAGAGCAAATGCTGGTTGCTGGAGGCTGGGGAGGGGCTACGGGGAGAGGTTGGTCAAGGGGTGCAAAGTCTCAGTTATGCAGGATGGGTAAGTCTGGGGATCCCATGTGCAGCATGGTGATGCTAGTTTTCTGCACTGAATGCTTGAAATTTACCAGGAGGCTAGACCCTAAATGTTCTCGGGATGAAAAGAGGAAGGATGTGAGGAGATGGAGGAGCCAGTTAGCTTGATGTGGTGACTATTTCACCATTCATGCATAGATCACTTCGCACCTTAAATATCCTATATAATAAAAGCCTAATATGCTAAGTGTCCAGTTGTCTGGTCGGCCATTCAACCAATCAAAGCATAATATGCTAATGATATGCTAAGGCCTCTCAACTGCTCACTATGATGTGCACTGATCACCAGGGGGCAGACTCTCCAACTGATAGGTTAGCTTGCTGCTGGGGTCTGGTGGATCTGAACTGAGTGAGATGGGCCGGACACGCCCTGGAACCCTCCCTCAGTCCCTCCCCGGTTGGCCAACCTCCTCCATCGCTCCCTGGCCCTGATCATGCACTGGTGGGGTCCCTCGGCCTGGCCTACGCCCTCTCCCAATCCAGGCTGAGGGACCCCCTTTCCCCCCATCCCCCCAATGCATGAATTTCGTATACTGGGCCTCTAGTAGACAATACAAAAAGAAAAGGAAAGCCCTGGCCAGTGTGCTCAGTGTTTAGAGCATTGGCTCGGGACCCGGAGAGTCCTGGTTTTCATTCCTGGTCAAGGGCACTTACCTAGGTTGCAGGTTCGATACCCGGTCCCCCTCAAGGCGCATGTGGGAGGCAACACTCAATGTGTCTCATATTAATCTTTCTCTCCTTCTCCCTCCCTTTCACCCTCCCACCCCTTCCTCCTTCCCTTTCACTCTGTCTAAAAATCAATGGACAAAATATCCTCAGGTGAGGATTACCAAAAAAAAAAAAAAAAAAAAAAAAAAAGAAAAGGAAAAATAAGATACCTATTGTACTCGCAAGTAGTGTATAGAGGATGAAATACACACTAAAGTGAAGTGACATAATTTGTGACACAGACCAAGTCCACTACAGAATGGCCGAGCTAGGAGTCACCGGGGCGGAGATAACAGCACATTTGCAGAGGACAGAAAACCTGAACTGGATCTTGGAGAATCCATACTCAGTTCTAAAGCCCATCTTTATTTCAGAGAGATGTGAAGAAAATCGGGAGAGAACAGACAAAGCCTGAGAAGGCAAACACTTCTTCTAATCCTTAAAGCCCTAGAGACCCGTTCTACCAGAACAAGTTTGCAAAACGTTTATGCTGCCATTAGTTTAATTTATTTATTGTATCCTGACTTGAATTTATACCCCATCTGGTACTAAAACAGTTTAGAGATATCTTAAAAAGTAAAAAAGGAGAATACAAAACATTTAAGAATTACAATAATTCTATTGTTGCCCAGTAAAAACATTTTGAGATCTGTTAATTGATTTTCTTCTTCACGTCCTTGTTACCAAGGCAAAAGAGAAAAGTACTGATTTATATTCCTGTTGCTTGCTGCAGACAAACTTTGGAATTTATTTGTCAAGCTTTTTCCTGTGACTGAATTCAAATAGGATTGCGACACTGGAGAACATCACAGACAATGCGTTTAATAGTTTTGAAGACATGCCTGTGTGCCAGTCTATGGAAGAGGGCACACGCTGATTCTCTTCGTTGCTGGAAAATTGTTTCTCACTAGGTTCTGACACAGCCCGTGCTCTGCAATCTGTTGTTCCCGCTTCACCCAGCGAGAGAGCATAGAGAGACGCGTCAGACTGCGGGCACTGGCCACCCGCTCCGGGGCCAGGTGCCCCCGTGGGCCTCAGCGGGCAGGGTCACCGTCCGGTCACACTGAATTCTCTGTCCAGCAGGTGCCGGGGGCCCAGACACTCCCTGAGGCCCGTGAACATAGAAGACTCCTGTCCGTGACCCCGGGCACCGTGAGGACGGCTGCCAGTCTGATTCGTAAAATTAAACTTCCGGGGGTGCTCCGGGCCGCAGGGGGAGCTGCAGACTGAAAGGAAACAGGCTCTCTGCTTCTCAGATGAAAACAGTCGTTCCCACGCGATGGGACAGAAATCCGGGACATCATACGTGTGCCCCAGGAGATCTCAGGGGTGTTAACTTCTGGTTGATGTGTTTACTGGTTTCCCTGACTTACTTTGAGTAGAACTGCATCTTGGTGGGTCACAAAAATAAGTGACAAAATTCCTCACCAGCCAGTGCAGTGAGTTGACCTGGGACTAGCGTTACCGTCCTGTCCTCTCAGGTGTTACCGCAAATCCAGTTCTAACCATGCAATTTCCATACATTCAAGGCTGAGCAGATTAATTCCGCCTGAACTGGCTGTGAATGTTAGAACATTAGTTACTGTTCCCCATAGAGTCCTCTGACAGCGACAGCGCAGCTTCTCACCCAGGCTTTCCAGGAGCGAAGACTCAGCCCACATGCAGAGTCAGCTCTCCTCGCCCAGCAGCCCGCTCCCTCCCTCCCATCAGGTTCCAGGACCCACTGAGCTGTGGATGCATTTGTCCCAAACCGATTTACAGGACTCCACCGAGTGCAGTGAGCACGGGGACTGTAGTGACGGGTAGAAGGACCCTCTCGTGGAGCTAACTTATGGAAGAGTAAGAAATCCAGCTTAGATTGGGTGTCAGGGAAGACATATGAGGGAAATGACCTTTGGTTTGAGGTCTCAATAATGAATAAAAGTTTGCTTGGTAAAAGGTGTGGTGAGGGCTTCTTTATTCATTCACCTGCTGGCGGGCACTCGCACTGCTTCCAGATCCTGCTGTTGTAAATAACGCTGCAGTGAACAGAGGGGTGTGTATGTCCTTTGAATTAGTGTTCTCACTCCCCCAAAGGCTCCTTGTTAATGCAGAGCCGAAGAGCCAGAGCACAGAGTGATGCCAGTGGGTGGAGGGAGGATTGACAGGGGGGCTTCTGGAAGGTTTGTGGGGTGATGGAACTGTTCTCAAGCTGAATTGCAGCAGTAATGGCTCAATTCCCCATAGTTACCTGAAATTGCTGGATTGTGCATTTGCAGTGGTTACATCAGGGTTAAGTTGCACCCCCAAAAGCTAGTAAAATGGCAAGTGTGAAAGGACCGAATAGACACTGCTTTAAAGAGGACATACAGATGCCAATGGACATATGAAAAGATGCTCAATGTCACTAATCATCTTTCAGTGCAAATTAAAACCCAATAAGATATCACCTCCCACCCGTCAGAACGGCTACCATCAATAAATCAGCAAACGACAAAGTTGTTTATCTCCCCACGATGACAGGCAGCTCCAAATGGGGAGGAGGGGCTGCGTCTCCGGGTGAGCCCCAGCCGGGGTGGAGGTGCCTTCTTTAATCAGAATAAAACCGCCACGGCTCACAGAGCAGGACTCACATTTCTCACAACACTAGCTGGCCCCCCACATGCGATTGCTGCCCCTTTCAGCACATTTCCACCGTGAACTAATGTGCAGCAGCGAGACACCCTCTGAGACAGCGCGGAGTGAAATAAGCCACTCAGAGAAAGAGAAATACTGTATGATCTCACTTCTATGTGGAATCTAGTGAACAAAATAAACTGATGAGCAAAATAGAAACAGACATGGGACATGGAACAGACTGACAGCTGTCAGAGGGGAGGGGGGAGGAGGGGCTCCATGAAAGAAGTTGAGGGGATTTAGCCAACACACACACACACACACACACACACACACACACACACACAGTGTGGTGATAGTCAGAGGGAAAGGAGGGACAGGGGGTGAGAGTACGTGGCCGCGGGCAAAGGGAAAAGGGGAGGGAAAGAGGCTTTGCCTGGGGCTCTGGGTGCAGGGTGCAGGGTGCAGATGATGTTTGCTGAGCTGTGCACTTGAAACCTGCATGGTTTGTAAACCCATGTTGCCCCAATCGATTCAGTTTTAAAAAGTGCTCGCACTGTCGCAGAAGACCGGAGAAAAACCACGCCACGCTTAGAGAAAGGGAGTTACATTTTACTATTAAATTCTGGACAGGCCCAGGGAAAAATGTGTCTTTCAAATTCTGGGCCCCCAACATGGAGGAAACTCTTTATTTATACTTTTTCCAGTCCTTTGTCTCCCAAATTGGGAATGAGACTTCCAGGCCTTGTGAGAAAGAAGTGCTGGGAAGGGGCCATGAGACCATATCTCAAGGCCTGGCCTGGTGTCAGCACTGACAACTCTGTCTGGGGCATAGTTTATGGCAGCGGTTCTCAACCTGTGGGTCGCGACCCACCTTTGGCGGTTGATCGACCCTTTCACAGGGGTCGCCTGAGACCATCCTGCATATCAGATATTTGCATTACAATTCATAACAGTAGCAACATGACAGTTATGAAGTAGCAACGAAAATAATTTTATGGTTGGGGGTCACCACAACATGAGGAACTGTATTTAAAGGACCAGAAGGTTGAGAACCACTGGTCTATGGCCTCTCTGGAATGGGAGTAGTCTTGTTTTCCTTATTATTGAAGTAAGCCAGCATTTACAGAAGCGAAGAGCAGGGTTACAATCTCAAACAGCAGTTTTTATATGAGGTGGATGCCCCAGCACTGGAGCCTGTTGCTGCGGCTGGACCCAGCCCCTGACACGCCTCCTCACCTTCTCTCTATTGGCGGCTCCTCAGACGTCCTGCCCGCTCTGCACCGCCTGCGGTTCACGTTCTTATTAAGTTCACAGGAATCAAACACCTCGTTAGAACACGTTCGATGTTCTTCCTCCCCCAGCAGTTACTCCCCGCTGCTGGCTGCAGGGCTGGGTGCCGGGCGCTGGTCACCAGGCACCTCTGTGGTTCTCTGGGCTTCGCTGCCTGTGGGCGTCAGCACCGGAGCCGCCTCCCGCCTCCACCCTCTCCCTTTTATTCTCCCTCACCACTGTTAACAGGAGCCCGACTCCCCCTCCCTCTGCCATTGGAAGCAGCAGGAGAGTGGCAGCACCAGGACCCTGGCTGGTTTCCCACGCTCCACCGACTCTGCTCGCAGGCCCCAGCTTCTGCACCCGCCTTGGTGTGCACCTCCTCTCTGCCCTTCCACAAAGGAAAGGGCAACAAAGAATAACCTGACCTGTGGGGACATCCTGTAGCCTGAGAAAGAAAGAGGTAAGGAGAGCAACCAGCAGCAACAGAGAGGATGAAGGAAGGAAAGAGAAATAACATCTCCCGCAAGAAAAGGCAGGAACAAAGGTGTACAAGCACAGCACAACACAGCACAACCCAGCACAACACAGCACAGCACAACACAGCACAACACAGCACAGCACAACACAACACGGATGCAAAGAGCCCACTACAAAACCAGAAAGAGCCTTGGAAGTTAGAGCAGGACCACGTGCTATGGGAGGGGCGAGAATCCTCCCACCCAGGAGTCCAAAGTCTGAGGAGGCCACCCGGAATTTGGAGCTCAAAACCAGAGCGTTCACATGAAGCCAGACAAGGGCCAGAGTGTTAGCCTGCAGGCCCAAGAGCTACTCACAGCCCTTACAGAGGGAGCAAGGGGACAGATGGGTTAATGGTCAAATAAGACCCAAAGTTACCCAGGCAGGGAGACCCAAGCCTGCAAAGTGACTGAAACTGCCAGGTGTCCAGCATGACGAGTGAAGGAACCCCGTCTGGCTGTGCCGTAGGGTGTTTGAGGATGTCAGGTGAAGGGGAAGGAGCAGATAAAAAGTAGCCTCCAGGGATCGGCGGCCCCAGCTGGAGGCCCATGGCCCGTGGCTGAGGAAGGCGGAGAGCCGAGAAGCCTGGCAGAGCTTGCCGAGAGGTTGTTCTGAAGCCAGATTCTGTGCCAGCACAGCTCTCAGCATGTCTAAGAGCAAAGTAAAGTCATTTTCCGCCACAGAGGGGACAACAACCTTCTGAGGGAGGTTGTGGAATTCGTAATCCAGCAAAACATGTGAAAATGAAGACGCAGGAAGGAGGGGGTCATCAGAAACAGAGAAACTAACTTGAGGGTTACTGAGAAAGCTCAGGAAGGCAGCTTCGGTCCCGGCCTTGGAAGCGATGAGTCCGTTGGAGCTGAAGGTCAGTGACGTCAGAGAAAACCTTCCAGACACGGAATCCAGGGGATGTTGTGGAAACCACCACGTTTCACCTCCCTCGTGTCACTGGCTCACACAGGGTCATTCCATAGCTGGCCCGGGTCACAGGGCAGTTCTGGTTCAATGCTGTGAGGAGCCTCCTCACTGTTTCCCGTAGTGGCTGCACCATTTCGCATTCCCGCCCACAGTGCACGAGGGCTCCCGTTCCTGCACACCCTCACCAGCACCTGTCAGCTCCATCTGTAGACCAGCCATGTCAACAGTGTGAAGGATATTTTGTGATTTTGATTTGCGTTTCCCTGATGATTCGTGAGTGACATTGATCGTTTTTTCACGCACCTGTTAGCTGTGTGTATGTCTTTGGAGAAATTGTTCAAGGGCTCATTTTGATTGAAAAGTGAACGCATTCAAATCAATAAGAAAACAAACAGACTGATAGTAAAACGGCAAGCAGGCACTTCACAAAGGTGTTTGGCTGGGGGACACACATTTCTGTAAGGGAGGAAAGCAGACATGTGAGGAGGCAGGGTGCAGTTGCCCAGGTGGCGGTGTGGCTGGGAGAGGGCAGAGGGTGTGACATTGCTTCTGCACCTGGGTTCTGGTTACAGAATGCTAATTTTGCACAAGTGTATCCAGCCATACACTTACAATACGTTTACCCTTCCTTATATGTATATTATACTCCGATAAAAAGTTAAACATGGAAACAAGACAGGCTAGGAGTTTGTGTCGCCAAGAAAAAAGGGGACACGTGAACTAAACGGCCACAGGCCACTTGCTTATTCCACCTATACCCAAGGGCACAAGTTAGTAACAACAATCAGGCATGGAGGTGAGCACCAGCAGGCTCACAGGCTGTGACAGAGCTGTGCTTCTCTGGGAGATGAGCTCTGGGCGTCGCGAGGCACTGAGAACTGTATTTCTTTTCCTTCTTTTGGGGTCTTTGATCATTAACGTTTGTCCTTGGAGGATTGAGATGGTGTGTGTGTATGTGTGTGTGTGTGTGTGTGTGTGTATGAACCACTGCATAACCACTTGGAATGTTATTAGTGATTACACAACTTAGAAAGATTATGGTTATGCTTCCACACCAGTGCAGGTATGCCTTTATCTCTGAGATCTTTCTTAATACTGGATTTTGTCACTTAAAAATATTTGCAATGCCAATAGGCAAAATATTATTATTGCAATTTTCAGCCTTACCAGCAATTACAAAATCATGGTATGATTATCCAAAGCTTGTCATTCTATAATGACTTGCCCATTTGTGCCTTTTGCCTACTCTTAACTTGGCAACTTCATCTTTTATTTCTTAACTAGAGGCCTGGTGCATGAATTTGTGCATGGGTGGGGTCCCTCCACCTGGCAGGTGATCAGGGTTGATCGTGGCCATCTCACCCAGTCCTGATCAGGGCAGCTGGCCAGGGAAAGGGACGACGGGAGGTTGGCCAGCTGTGGGAGGTTGGCTGTGGGAGTGCACTGACCACTAGGGGCAGCTTCTGCATTGAGCGTCTGACCCCTGGTGGTCAGTGTGCGTCATAGCGACTGGTTGACCGGTTGTTCAGTCAACTGTTAGTAATGGTCGCTCAGGCATATACAGTGGGGCCTTTACTTACGAGTGTCCCGACTAACGAGTTTTTCGAGATACGAGCCATCTCTCGGCCGATTTTTTGCTTTGAGTTGCGAGCTAAAATTCTGGTTACGAGCCAGCTTCAGATACCCCACTGCTGGTTGGCGCAGTGAATGTCACAGTGAACGCCACAACATCAGCCCAGCATCACGTGTCTCTCTCGTTCACTTTAAGCAGTTAGCTCTTAGTTGAAGCATCAATGTTGTGCTTGTATTTGTGCTTGCAGTTATTTTGCAAAACTTCGTTTTTTTCAACCATGGATCTGAAGACAGTAGGTGCGAAGGACAGTGCTGAGAAGAAGAAGCGGATGATGTGCATTGAATTAAAGAAAGAAATTATCGAAATACATGACCAAGGTGTGCTTGTAATTGACTTGGCGAAGCAGTACGAGCATAGCACTTCTATGATCTGCACCATACTGAAGCAGAAGGAGTCGATACAGGCTACAACTCCAGCCAAGGGCGTTAAAATAATTTCTCAACAGCGGACATCTATCCATGAAAATATGGAGCAGCTGCTAATGGTGTGGTTAACGGAGAAGCAGCTCGCTGCAGGAGATACCGCGATGAAGGCTATAATCTGCGAGAAGGCACGAGCTATTTACGCTGATTTGCTGCAGCAGACCCCAGGCACTTCAATGGACGAGGGATCGGGTGAGCCGTTTAAAGCCAGTCGGGGCTGGTTCGAAAATTTTAAAAAGAGGACCGGCACTCACTCCGTTGTCAGACGTGGTGAGGCAGCGAGCGCGGATGTAAAGGAAGGTGACATCAACGAGCTCATCAAGGAGCACTCCGAGGAACTGGCAGCGCAGGAGGTAAAGGAGCTACAGACGCAGCAGCACACGGAGATTTTGCAGGAAACAGATGACACAGAGGAGGAGGAGGAGGAGGAGGAGGAGGAGGAGGAGGAGGAGGAGAAGGAGGAGGAAGAGGAGGAGGTTATCTCTATAAGTGAGATAAAGGAAATGTTGGGAATGTGGGAGAAATTTTCAGACTTTATTCAAAAGAAACACCCAGAAAAAATTGCAACTTGGTGTGCGATGGAGCTATTTAATGACACTGGCCTAACTCATTTCAGAAATATTCTGAAAGGGAGGATGAAACAGATCTCATTGGACAGGTTTTTATCGAAAACTCCTGTAGAAGAAAGTGATGAAAGCGTGGCGAAAAGGGCAAAAATCAGCAAATAAGATTCAGTTATTCAGTTCAGCCTTTCTCCTCCAACTCCATCGGCATCTTTAAGTTGTTTGATCTCCAAGTCAATGCTGTACATTAAACTTAATAAAACTAGTTTATTGCACTACATTCTATTGTTCAGTATTGTGTTTTTATACAATATTCGTTATTTCTAAATACATTTTTCTTATTTAAAAACATTTAACAAAACAATCGCAGTGTTTTTTGGGTGTCCGGAACGGATTAATGGCATTTCAATTCATTGTAATGGTGAAAATTGATTTGACATACGAGTAATTTGAGTTACGAGCTCCGTTATGGAATGAATTAAACCCGTAAGTCAAGGCCCCACTGTATGTATGTATGTATGTATGTATGTGTGTGTGTGTATATATATATATTTTACTAAAAGACAAACATGCAAATTGACTGTACCTTCACTGTGTCTTAAGCCACACCCACTAGCCAATCAGAATGACTATATGCAAATTAACCCAACCAAGATGGTGGCCGGCAGCCAGGGTGCTGGAGCAAGCAGAGGTCTTGAGCCAAGCTTCTCATCTGCCCTGGCTAGCTCTGAGCTCTACTCAACGCTACAAGGTTTCAATTATAGAAGGTAAATAAATCCCAGAATAAAAACAAAAAGAAAAAAAGGAGAGGCTGGGAGCTTCCATTGCCGGGGCGCTTGGCCATCCTGAAAACAGCCCTCAGCCCCTGACCCAGACTGGCCAGGCACACCAGTGGAGACCCCTACCCTAAAGGGGGTGTGGCCAGCCTGAAAACAGCCACCAGCCCCTCACCCAGGCTGGCCAAACCTCCATGGGGTGAGGGCTCCCACTGCGGGGGGCTTGACCAACCTGCAAACAGCCATCAGCCCCTCACCCAGGCTGGCCAGGCACCCCAGTGGGGACCCCCACCCTGAAGGGGGTGTGACCAGCCTGCAAACACCCATCAGCCCCTCAACCAGGCTGGCTAGGCACCCCAGCAGGACCCCCACCCTGATCCGGGACACCTTTCAGGGCAAACCAGCTGGCCCCTACCCATGCACCAGGCCTCTATCCTATATAATAAAAGAGTAATATGAAAATTGACTCTAACAGCAGAATGACTGGGAATGACTAGTCACTATGACACACACTGACCACCAGGGGGCAGACGCTCAATGCAGGAGCTGCCCCCTGGTGGTAAGTGCTCTCCCACAGGGGGAGCTCTGCTCAGCCACAAGCCAGGCTGAAGGCTGCCAGTACAGCGGTGGTGGTGGGAGCCTCTCCTGCCTCCTCAGCAGCACTAAGGATGTCTGACTGCAGCTTAGGCCTGCTCCCTGTTGGTAAGTGGACATCCCCGAGGGCTGCCGGGCTGCCAGAGGGATGTCTGATTGCCAGCTTGGGCCTGATCCCCCAGGGAGCGGGCCTAAGCAAGCAGATGGACATCCTCTGAGGCGTCCCAGACTGCAAGAGGGCATAGGCTGGGCTGAGGGACCCCCCTGAGTGCACAAATTTTTGTGCACCAGGCCTCTAGTGTGTATGTATATATATATATATTAGAAGACTGATGCACAAAATTCATGCAAGGTCCTTGGCCCCACCTCCTGCCCGTCACCTCCATGGCCTGGGGTCTCTGCTTCCTCTGCCTTGGTCCCTGCCTGCTGTGGCTTTGTCCAGAAGGAAGGTTGTCTGGAAGGATGTCTGGTCTAATTAGCATATTATGCTTTTATTATTATAGATTGATCAGTAGGAAACCACTTAGAAAAGATGATAGAATACAAAATGTAAACTATGAATTTTCTCATAGGTTGGCACTTGAGTCTAACCTTGTTTATTGTAGTTTTTATGCAGAGATTTAAAACATTTTCATACTCAAATTCAGTAATCTTTTAGTGTGTTCTGACTTTTCCTAATGAGAGGAGCTGGATTATATAATTCAGACTCAGTTATATAATCTAGATTAGAAATATGTAATCAATTTTTGTACCGAGGGTACATTTACTTTGCATTTAAATATTTGATTTTTAAATGCTTTATTTTCATGCAGGAAACAGGGGGAGCCTGGGCTTTATTTGTCTGTGACCTGGGCTAACCAAGCTATTTATTAATAATCCATCTTTTTTAGCCCATTACTTAGAAAACTGTCTTTGCCACACACTTAAATATCCTTGTATCCTAGGACCAAATAGAAGTAGGTTAGTGATTTTTAACAGAAAATTATGTGATACTTTGGACAGTAGTGATTTTTTGACAGTAATGGTTTTTAAAAATAATGCTCCACCTACTTAGGTATTTCAGACGCCACCCAGCTGCCCGAGAGGGAAATGAGTCATATTGTCCCGGGGAGCAGAGACTGTGGTGCTCTGGGTGTTCAGTTATTGCGGAAGCATTTATGGAGCATCCACCGTGCTCCCCACACAGACCGCCCTGGCCCGTGGACCACAGCTCCCTACAAGTTTATCCACATCGAAATACCTACGGGTCCATCATGATCCACGGATGAAATCTTCAATCCTGGTTTAATGGTTCCTAATGGCTTCTATTTTTTCCTAATTATGTGGAAATGTTCTTGGGATGTTCCATTAATTTGGGGCTTTAGGAAGGAGTGACAGGCAACACAGGTTCAGCACACGTGGGTGGTGTCAGATGAAGGGGGGTCCCCTTCCCCACTGGGTGCTGCTGGGGGTGCAGTCCTTACAATATCTCCAGAAAAAGCATTTTTCTGAGACTCTCATGGGGGAATGAGCTTTACTTGTGTGGAATGAAGTCTCTGTGTTTCTCAGTCCCATTTCCCTGGGTCCAGTCCTAGAAGCAGCGCAGCTGGGTTCTGTGGAGCTCGACGCAAAGCCAGTGTCCAAAGCTGCCTTCCCCGTTGGAGCTGGGCCCAGCTCAGCATCAGGCTGGAGGCAGCCCATCAGTCATTGCGTGTGGGGGCCCCAGGGCGTGGGCCCTGAGGGTAATGCAGGAGCGCTTGCCTGAGCATCAAGAGCCCCAAGGGTCCCCAAAGCATAAGAGACACCAAGAGAGCACATTCCTTCATTCAGGGGATTACACAGCCCAGATTTCCAAGGGCTGGCAGTGGCCATGCCCGTTCTGGCCAATGACCTTTGCTCCCACGTGTGATTGACAGCAAGCACCTTTGCTAGTCCCCTGACTTTACCGGGCATGCTTCTACCTCCCCTTTGTCCAGTCTCCTTCCCCCAGCGTTTGGCAGGGGACATGCCTATAATGTCTGGCCCGCACTTTGCTCCTTTCCTGTTATTAATAACTAGCTAATTACAACAGTATCAGTTTGAGGGGAGTAAGAAGGAAGAAACATCTCACAGGAAAGGACTGAGGACTTCTGTCTGTGGGCTAGCAAGGGAGTGGGTTTCAGAGACTTGGACGTTTTAATTACATTTTCGAAAAGTTCTTTTGAGGTTTTATTAAAAAACAACAACAACAACAACAACAACAAAACAGCCGCTGCTCTCCCTCTGGGTAGTTTCTATCCTGTTTTCCCTGCTTGTGTTGGGAGAGTTTGTTGAACTACAAATCCAATGAAGTTTTCATTAGTTTTACCCGGGAGGGCATTGTACAGATGGTGAGAAATAAATAGTGATTAAAGCTCCTCTGCATTCATATTTATTCACCGAGGGGCTCGGAGTGATCTGTTCTTGCCAGCCCCACGTGGGTGAGACTGGATGCATATCGCAGGCCCCGATGTGGCCGGTTAGCCAGTGTTCATAATGTGATTACAGCCACATTTCCCCAGAGGAAAGCTTCCTGCTGGGTGAGCCATGTTGGCAGAAACGGAATAACTTCTAGGTAAGAAAATAGCTGATGTATTTTATTTACTTATCTCTGCCTTGTCTGGGCTCACCAGCATATAGGTTATCATATAATTATTTGATGGCTTAATGGAGTCATTAGGTATTGGGTGTGTTAGTTTTTTTCTCTATAACTAGATTTAAAAAAATATGTTTGTATTTATTTCAGAGAGGAAGGGAGGACAAAGAGAGATGGGAACATCAATGATGAGAGAGAATCATTGATCAGCTGCCTCCTACACGCCCACACTGGGGATGGGCTCTGCAACCCGGCATTTGCCCTGACCAGGAATCTAACTGTGACCTCTGGGTTCATAGGTCTCTCTCAACCACTGAGCCACGCCGGCCGGGCTCTTTAGATTTTAATGCTGCTTCAGGGAGGGCTTCATTTTGGGGTTTGCTTCCTTTTGCCTTTGTCCAAATATCCCAAAGCAACAAATTCACCTCTGGCGGAACAGAAGGTACCCGATGATTAGCTTGAAGTCTGTATTCGTCAGCTTTGTGGCCTCACAATCCACTCCAAAACTTGCTCTGAAACTCAACCAGTTATTTTACCCACAACCCAGGGGGCTGGCCGCTTAGGGTGAGCTGAGCTGGGCAGCCCTCCGGTCTCACCTGGGCTGCTCTGTTGCTCTGTGGTCAGTGTTGTGCTGCTAGAAATTAGCTGTGTCTCGTGGTGAAGCATAGAAAACCCCTGAGGTCTTGGCTCATGACTGGCACACCCTGTCTCCTGTCACATTCTATAGGAAAGTAAGTCACAAGGCCCTCTCAGACTCAAGGGATGGGTTAGTTAATGCCTCTTCCTGACCAGATGGTCAGAAAGTCACATTGCAAAGGGCATGGCTACCAAGTAATGGCCTCCATTTGCAATCCAGCCCAAGTCTATAAAAGAAAGTGCCAGTGACCCCCTAGGCCTGTAGAAACCTGCGTGACATTCCCATGCCTGAGACTTCACTTCGCGTCTTCACTCTTAGAGGTCAGTGCTATTTGGGGGAAATTATGGATCTTAGAACAGACAGAATGAGCTGAGCCCTTGAATAGTTGTGTGACCCCGGTTCGCTAGTTAATTGCATGGAGACTGGCTTACCATACAAAGGCAGAGGGACACCAGGGCCGCTTGAAGACTAAGTATGCAGCATGCACTCAGCTTCTGACAAACGTCCATTTCCATTCCCTTTTCTCTGCTGGAATTTTACTGTTTTTGTGGTTATTTTGAGAGGCTCACTTTCAGCTGGCAGGTCCACCAAGTAGGAGAGCCACCAAGAGTCTCAAAGCTCAGCCTTCCTCGTGCTGTGCGTCCAGGAGGCTGTGGCCCCTCAGGAATAGTCCACAGCGGCTCTGAGCTGGTTTCTCCTGGGGCCTAGCATCCAGCTCAGGAGAACATCTAAGCCGCCATTTCAGGAGCAGTCGGTCATGTATGAGGACGTCTCACAGAAGCCAGACACACCTCCCTTCTCTGTAGAAAGAGAAGACTGCCAGACTCCGGCGTATCTCAGCTGCGGACAGGTGCCGGCCGCAGGTAGCTCTGCCAGCCTCCTTCCGGGCGAGTGGAGGGACAGGCAAGTAAAACCGTTAGGACTTCAACAGTCCCTGGAAGACCCAGGGTATCTAGTCCTCCCGGTCCGTTACATGAGGGGAAAACGGAGAAAGGACTCCTTCTAGCAAAAACCAGCGTCATGCCCCCAGCCCCCAGCTCCACAACACAAGGCCTCCGGAGGTCATCTGTAGGTCGCCACCTGTAGGTCGCCACCTGTAGGTCGCCATCTGTAGGTCGCCATCTGTAGGTCGCCACCTGTAGGTCGCCATCTGTAGGTCGCTGTTAACAAAGGAAAGGCAGCAGGGGGAGGAGCCAGGATTGAACAGTCAGCTGGGGGTGTGGCCTTGTGTCCCTGCAGGAATCTACAGCATCATACCCTCCAGGAACACCGGAGACCTGACCTTCTCTACCACAGGCAATCCCCGGGAACGTTGCGGGTGAGCCGGGAGGGTAGCACATGCCTAGTAAAAGTCAAAAGGGCGCAGGGGGAGGTGCTTGACCCCCGAGGCCGGTCAGTCTAATCCCGGGAACAAGGCGTTGGTCATGGGTGGACCCGGCAGAGGCGTGAGAGAGCTGGGGAGGTTGATCGGTTATTTTGAAAAGTGTCTGCTCCTTTATAACCGCAGGGGGAACAACGCCCCCCTTCCCACCTGGTAACCCACTCGCCCTTCATTCCGATGCGCTTTCTCTCTCACTGGGGAACCCCACCCTGTGGGGCCGGCAGCCAACCCTGGCCCACAGCCTGCTGCTCGGCTCCGAGGGACGAGGCATCAACATGAAGCGGAAACTCCGGACACTGGCCTTGCTGAAGGCTCGGCTGGCCTTTTCATGGCAGCACGGGGCGGAGATGGGACCTTGGAAACCCCGGGGTCTGTTCCTCCGAATAAATCTCGCCACGTCCCAGCCTCCCATGCGTGGGTCCTCGGACTGTGATCTCGCGGAAGAACTGGATTTCCACCGGCCACATGTTGAATTAGCTCCTTATAAACCACTCTCCCAGCTACACTGTGCGTCCTGCGAGGGTTTGGTTTTATTCGTGGCTGCACCTGAGCACCTGGCTCATGTAGCTCAGCACTTGGGTCAAAGCAGCTGCTGCTGCAACCGTGTGCGCAGAATAGACGGGGACTTACAGGCTTAGGAAGGCGTTTTCCCACTAAATACAAATGCGTTAGGTGATTGGATTGAGAACTCTAAGTCCTCAGATATTAACACATCACCCCCATTCCACCCGCTGTAAGACATTTCTCCTGTGTGAGTGTGAGTGTTATCGAGTGAGTGTGTGTGTGTGTGTGTGTGTGTGTGTGAGTGAGTGTGAGCGTGCGTGTGTGCGTGTGTGTCGTGTGTGTCAGTGTGTGTCGGAGTGAGTGTGAGTGTGTGTGAGTGTGTGTGTGTCAGTGTGAGAGTGTGTGTGTGAGTGTGTGTCAGTGTGTGTGAGTGTGAGAGTGTGTGTGAGTGTGTGTGTGTGTGTGTGTGTGTGTGTGTGAGAGAGACAAGGCATACCAGCCTGCGACAGGAGACCGAGAGGTTCTTCTGATGGACGAGTAATAACCATGGCCATGGCCACAGGCTGTCTCTGCAGGCGCACTACCGTCAGCAATGTCCAGTGTAGGTATTGCTTCCTAACATGCTCTGTGTCCTGGCCTCAGAGAGAGAAACATGGACTTACTGTTCCACTCTTTCGTGCATCCCTGGTTGACTCTTGCATGTGCTCCGACCTTGGCATGTTGGGATGATGCGCTAACTAACGGAGCCGCCTGGCCAGGCCCGAGGACTTCATGAGCACCATTTTCCTTAGGGAATGGCCCCCCTCAAAACCCTCTATAAGCTCCCCGCCCCACCTCCCCCCTCCCCGCCTGGGGCTTTCTGGTGCCTTATCTGTCTCCATGTCCTACTCCTCCTTCCCCACCCACCTCCAGCCCCACATGGACAGGAAGCCCTGGCTGGACTCCCCTCTGCGGCTCCGCGCCTCTCCGCTGTACAGCACAGAGCCGAGCGTGCCAGTGCACTGTGGTGAATTATTTATCGCTGTTACTCGATGTGGCAACTACCAGTGCGTTGAATCGGCTCTTTATAATCCAACCTCCCCAACTACCCTGCGGCAAACCCAGCCTGACCTGGCTGTGACCTCCTTATGCCCCCGATTCTGCTTTACCCACATTAACCACGTAATTAATGGGTGTGGAGTGCCTGGCCGATCGATGGGCCACAAGCACTTTAGCAAATCCTTGCCTGACGTTGACAAGCCTCGTGCATTCATCTCACTCCTCCTGAGCCAGTGAGCGGGGCGCTTGAGCTGACAAAGGCGGTGGAAACCGGCTTTTCCAGCCCCAGCCCGAGCATTTCACAGGCGCCGGCGCTGGCGTCGACTCTGCACGTGTCAAAGTGAGTCCTGTGATCCGCTGCGCGCTTCCTAGCAGTTCGGGGCTTGGCATCCGGAACCACACATTCATTAAATATCCAAGGAGATTAATCCCAGACCCAGGAGATTGTCCCTCAAGTCGGGCAATTGCCTCTCGGTGTGGCGCTTGGTGTTTTAGGTAGTTTATTTATATTTTATATAGTATTTTGAGTACAATTCTTTAGTATGCACTTGCTAGTGTTTTTGAAATATTCTTTTAATAGCTGTTACCCCATTTGATCCATTTCAAATAAAAAAAGATGTCTTTGGTCTCCACGGTGTCCAGAACCTGGTGACGGCAGAGCCCCTGCTCTCAGGAGTCCACAGGAGTGGGAGTCAGCCCCACATCAGCCCCACAGACACACCAGTGGCTGCCATGGCCAGAGGCTGACCTGTGTCTCACCTGTGCGGAGGGTGGGGCTCCGGGGCTGAGGGTCCCACCTGTGTGGTGGGCGGGGCTCGGGGTAGAGGAGAAGCTTGAGCAACATTTATGGGAAATGCCCGGCAGGTACTGTGGAAGGCGCTTTCTTGTGACAGGTGGATTACACCATGACTTTAGGGGGAAATAAGAGCTTAAGTCACAATAATGGGCTTGTCACTGCCCCAGACAAAGCACTGATAACCTCCCAGTGTCTGTCAGGGGTGGGCACTGCACTGGGAGTCAGTGGGGTGGGCACAGCACCTGGAGCAGCAGTGGGCAGTGCACTGGGAGGCAGTGGGGTGGGCACAGCACCTGGAGGCAGCAGTGGGCAGTGCACTGGGAGTCAGTGGGGTGGGCACAGCACCTGGAGCAGCAGTGGGCAGTGCACTGGGAGGCAGTGGGGTGGGCACAGCACCTGGAGGCAGCAGTGGGCAGTGCACTGGGAGTCAGTGGGGTGGGCACAGCACCTGGAGCAGCAGTGGGCAGTGCACTGGGAGGCAGTGGGGTGGGCACAGCACCTGGAGGCAGCAGTGGGCAGTGCACTGGGAGTCAGTGGGGTGGGCACAGCACCTGGAGCAGCAGTGGGCAGTGCACTGGGAGGCAGTGGGGTGGGCACAGCACCTGGAGCAGCAGTGGGCAGTGCACTGGGAGGCAGTGGGGTGGGCACAGCACCTGGAGCAGCAGTGGGCAGTGCACTGGGAGGCAGTGGGGTGGGCACAGCACCTGGAGCAGCAGTGGGCACTGCACTGGGAGGCAGCAGTGGGCACTGCACTGGGAGGCAGCAGTGGGCACTGGGAGGCAGTGGGGTGGGCACAGTGCCTGGAGGCAGCAGTGGGCACTGGGAGGCAGTGGGGTGGGCACAGCGCCTGGAGCAGCAGTGGGCACTGCACTGGGAGGCAGTGGGGTGGGCACGGCGCCTGGAGGCAGCAGTGGGCACTGGGAGGCAGTGGGGTGGGCACGGTGCCTGGAGCAGCAGTGGGCACTGCACTGGAAGGCAGTGAGATGGGCATGGCACCGGGAGGCATTGCGCACACAGCAGCATCCGCTTAGGCGGGACTCCTCAGCCAGGTGTGCATCCCAGCTGCGCAGGGACCTGCAAGGGACGTGCCATCACAGCCTCCTGCCACGTGGGGACCAGCCGCTGCCTGTTATCACCTGAGGCTGTGCTCTGGGCAGATCAGGGTTGAAAAGGTGGGAACAACGGGCATTTAGAAGTGAGGGGAGGCCGGCTCAGCTCCCGCCGGACCCTTTCTCTCCATTCCCCGCTCTTCTCCCTCCGAATGGCCTGCACCGCTGAGCAGTTTGCTCTGTTAATTTTGGGTCCCCCCTACCCCGCCCGCCCTCCCTCTCCCTCTCCCGTCTTCCTGATCATCCAGAGGGACGTCAGCACAAAGCCCCCGGAGCTCTGGCCTGGCGCTTCCCGCACCCCTGCCGCTCCCCAGCCGGACACCCGCAGCCGCTCTAACCCCCTGGTCCCGGCAAGCATGTGGTGGAAGCACTGCAGAGTGAGGCCCCGAAGCTCGGCTACCCTCCTGGTCAGCGTAGCTCACTGATAAGAGTGGTGCATATTCGTAAGGCACGTGGCAGTCAAACCCCCTCTCACATCTCTTATCGCCTTTGCACCCGCGGTACCAGGAAGGAGATTTTGTGCAGGCCACACTGTCACACGGATGGGGAAACTGAGGAAGGAGATTCAGAGTCAGGGCTGCCAATAATCCCGCTGGAAATGTGTTCGCCGTGTCACAGCCAGTGCCCACGCTCCCCCGGCACCAGCGCTGACATGCCTGTTGTGGCGGAGGGAAGGCACAGGCGACCAGCACTCGGGCTGTGGCCACACCTTGGAGGCGATCACGCAACGTCGCGGCTCCGATGGAACCCGTGCCCTGACCGCCAACACCAGCACCGCCGGGCGTCCTGACCACTTGCTGTGCTCGCAGGCAGATAGCACCGCGTGAGGAGGCGCTTTCGAGCCTCATTAGAGGAGCTTCCCGCAGGGCAGGCCCGTGGACCGTCTCCCCGGGACGCACCACCCGTGATGAAACACGGGAACCAGGGGCCAGCCCCCAGCGCCTCCCCCATAACTAAGGCTGCATGTGAAATAGGGAGCTTGTTCTGGAATTCTCTGAAAAATAACATCTCATCACAGTGCTCCCAAGAGGCACTAGTTTTATTTTCTTGTTTCTCTTAAATTGCATTACGAATAATAATATTCCTGCAAAACGTAGCAAGTGAAATGACTTCCTTGGTAACCTGCCCTTCTCTGGTGAAGAAGCAGCACTTCTTGTGCTGATGAGTCTGTTAGAGGCAGTGACACCAGGTGCTTCCCTTCGGAGTAAATGTTTGAACTGAGCGAAGATGCTTCAAGGAAAAGCCCCGTGTGGTCAGGCCCCGAAACCAAAATCCTCAGCTGAGCCCTGACGGCCTGCCGGTGCCCACGGGCCCAGGAGGAAGGGCAGGGCAAGCTTCCCGAGTGAGCTTTTGTGGCCAACACAGCCTGCCTGTGCATTCTGAGCCACATGGGGACTGTTTGTGTGCCGGGGGCCAGCCTGTCCTGTGACAGACAGAGGAGCCTCACAGGGAGGGTGGGGCCACCACAGCTAACATCTCTCTTGCTTCTGTTACAGAAATTCTACCTCCCAGACCACCATTCTCAGTTACGTCAGAAAACACTTTCTTCTTAGGTTGAAACACACACACACACACACACACACACACACACGTACGGGCATGCACATTCACAAAGTGTGCATACATATAAACATACTTACACATACATGTAAACAGCACACACACACACACTGCATGCACAGGTACACACATGTGAACAGTTGTGAACACATTCATACACACATGCATGCACACATGCAAATAGTGCTGCATACATGTGCACACATGCACACAGTGCACTCATAGGCACATGCACACTCTTACACACATGTACATGTGCACGCACGCACATGCACACACACTAAACACACTCACATGCACACACATACCCAAATGCACACATATGTGTACACATGCATACACACACTCTTATTAGGAGGCTGGCTCTATTGCATCTTAAGGATGCTCCCAGGAGGCCCTAACTTCCTCTCAGCCCTGCTTCCTGAGGTGGCCTTCTGCTGAGGAGCTCGGTTTACACCTGGTGCTCATTTATGTTCTAAAGTGCAAAATACAACAGGCATGTGACCTCCTGTCGATGAGGCTGCTCAGGGATTAGGTCCCAGCTTTCGAGTTTAGCTTCTCCCTCCCTGACCCTCATGTGTGAGTCAGCTCAAGGCCAGGAGCAGTGAGCAGAGACGAGTAATACAGAAGTGAAGTCAAGGCACAAAACCTCGGCTGACCTTGTCTGTTAGCCAAAGGCATTTTCTCCCCAAAATCAAATTCTGTGTTTGGAATAGAAGCCTTGCATACAGCAACGAGTAGCAGGCGTTTCTACAAATTCATCAACCAGCAGCTTTCCACTCCAGGCCACGTGTGTGGGGGGTGTAGCCTTCCTTCCGCACACTCTCCAGCCCCCGGGGGCCACGCAGTTCTAGCCGCGAGGGGTGTGTGCGGCCCGAATCCAGCGTCCTAGTTACTAGGTTTTGGCTTTGAGGTAGCAAGACAGACAAGTGGATTCAAACCGCACAGACGAAAGTCTTTCTCCTGAGACCGAGTCAGCCGAAATATTCCCTTAACGAGAAGGCCCCCCCCCCCCCCCCCGACACACACACCTGGTTTCATACACCCAAGATGCCTTTGATCTGGAACAATAGGAGCTAGCGTCTCGGGGACGCCTCAGTGCTAACTGGAAATTATCATGTCTCACAGGGCAGTGCAATGAGGGGAGATGGCATTTATGCTGACATAATTATTGTGGTTTATTTTCAGGGACATAAATGGTAATGAATCAACAGACTAAATTTAACACAACTTTAAATTACATGGAATCCCTATAGACAGCATAAGCGAGAATTGTTAGAAAATGCAATTCTTTGGCGCTTTCAAACTTTTTTCAAACTTTTTTTTAGTCCTAGAAGCATTGTTCACACTAAAGCTAATGGGGGGCTTTTTATGAAAACGGGGGTGGGTGGGGCTGCTCTGCTGTGTCCTGCTGCCATCTGTGGCCACCCCTGTCCCCATGGCCCTGCTGAGCTTTGGGCGCTCACACTGAGCATGACTTAGTCCCTGGCCCAGCTGGGGAAACAGAACATCCTCGTCCCAAGGCCCCCCAAGTTCATGTCGGGTTCTACCATGTATTCGCTGTGCGGCCTGGTTCAGAGGCCCGACCTCCCTGTGCGGGTTTCACAATCACACCAGGAGCTCACAGGGCGACGTGAGGCAGCTCCTGGGAAGGGCTGGAGTTGTGTCTAGCTGAGTGGATGTTTAATACAGCAGTTCCCTTTACCCGTGGTTTCGTAACAGGACAGCAAAAAGCTAGGGAAATGCCAGGGCGAGTGGAATAGGGAAACTGACAGACCACTAAACAAGGCCAAGCAGCTCGGGCAGCTTGCAGCCAGCTGGGAGCAAGCCCTTGCCTTCCCTGAGAGAGGCTGCTCCAGCCCAGCTGCCCCATGTCTCTCCTCCCTCACCAGAGTGCAGGAGGTGGCGGGGGGGGGGGGGGGGGTTATCTCACTCCCTAAGCAGAGAAGCCAGGCTCCGGGCATGTCAAGATAAAGTCACCAAAAGCTTCTCCTAAGTCTGGAAAAGCCATAAACAAGATATCCGGCAGAGGAATTTTATTCTTTATTTTACTTATTTATATTTTTGTTAATCTACGAGACTAACATGAACTGAGGAGGGGCCAGCCATCCCCCTCTGACTGGCGGGCTGGCCGATGACCTTTCCTGGTGCCTGTAACAGTTTCACTTTACAGTTTCGGTTACACAGGAGGTCCACTGAACTCCAAAAATATTAAATGGAAAATTCCAGAACCAAACAATTCCTAAGTTGAGGAGCACGACGGAGTCTCAGCGTCCAGCTCCATCCCACCCACCATCCCTTTGTCCAGAGTCTCCATGCAGCTGCTGCTGGCCTGTTACTTAGTAGCAGTCTGGTTACCACATCAATGATCAGAGAGAGAGACCAGGTTCACATAACTGTTATTACAGTATGGGGGGCCCAATGCACAAATTCGTGCACCTTGAAAGGAAGTGTGGGCCGCGAGGCTGCAGTGGGCGCAGGGGCGGGTCTCGGCCCATTCTCCTCGTCCCAGCCTGGCCCCTCCCGCCACGGCCCCTGGCCCCCTGTCTGCTGGCAGCCCCGCTCCGGCCACGGCTGCTCCCATGCACTGACGGTGCCGGCCTCACTCGCACCCGCTGACTGTGCCTAGTGATTGGGGCCGGCACCAGCAGTAAGTGCAAGTGGGACCAGCACCGTCAGTGGGTGAAAGCGGCGGCTGCTGCCCGATCGCCCCTCAGGAGCAAGGGGAGGTGGAGAAGCCCTGAGGGGCGATCAGGGCCAGCAGTGGGCGTGAGTGGAGCCTTCGCCAGAAATGGGTGCAAGAGGTGGCTGCCAGCCCAGTCGCCCCTCAGGAGCAGGGGGAGGTGGAGAAGCCCAGAGGGGCAATTGGGGCCGGCAGCTGCTGCTTGCACCCGCTGATGGCGCCAAGCAATTGGGAATGGCGCCGGGCGCAGGCAGCGGGTATGAGTGGCGGCTTTGGTGCCAGCAGCGGGTGAGAGCGGGGCCAGCGCTGGCCGCAGGTGCACATGCTGGGCAGGACCATGGCATGTGGGAGCAAAGAATTTTCAGTAACCACCAGAGGCTCATCCTGATGACAGTGACCGGTGCCCCGCCTTGGCCCTGCTCATCTGCTCCACCATCCCACCATGGTCGATGCCCGCCATGTTCTGCACACGCCCCCTGGTGGTCAGCACACGTCATAGTGACTGCCGTTTGGTCTATTTGCATATTAGGGTTTTATATATCTAGCTATGGTGGTCACTCTTCTGTTTTTATCAGTTATTTTTCATCTCACTGTGTCTAGTTTATATAGTAAACTTTACCATAGGAATATGTATGTATAGGAAAAAGCATGGTATATGGAGGATTTGGTACTATCCATGGCTTCCGGCGTCCACAGGGGCCTGCAGTTAGGGGGGTGGCTGTACTTTAGTGATCACTGATGTGAGGTCAGACTCCTCAACCTTTCAGTGGGACCAGCGCTCCCGCAGCATGGGGCCCGGCCAGGACTACCTTGCGATGCAGTAAAAACACAGCTTGACAAACAGTCCCCTCAGGACACTTCTACCTTCACATCCATAGACTTGACATTATGTAAAATTAGAAAGTATTGCACGTTAGTACTATGTTATTCTTAAATTAATATTTTTTAAAATTCATGTATACACTGTAAGGTCAATAAGATAGATTTAACTGGACCTCTCGCCACTCCTTCTCCTGAGGCCTATGCGCTAAGAGAAGCAGTCACGCTGAGTGAGGTACACGACTAAGACAGGCAGCAGCGAGGGAGCTGGGAAGGAGCCCCTCTGAACCGGCCCGTCTGACGCTCGGTTCGGGGGCATGGAGAGAACCCAGACCCAGCCCTTTCATGTTGGTCGGGCGTGCTCTCTCTGGGGTGAACACAACCCACAGAAGGTTTTTCCTTAATTGCTTTTGCAACAGATGATAACCTAGGTGACACTGACTCACCTGCGGACACCTCAGAGCTGTCCTCTCAAGTTCTCAAACGCCAGTCAAAAGTGGCTGACACCTAGCCCTACCCAGTTTGGCTCAGTGGACAGAGCGTTGGCCTGCGGACTGAAGGGTCCCAGGTTCATTCCCTGTCAAGGGCACGTGCCTCAGTTGCAGGCTCGATCCCCAGCCTGGAGTGCGTGCAGGAGGCAACCAATCAATGTGTCTCTCACATCCATGTTTCTCTCTCTCTTTCTCTCCCCCTCTCCCTTCCACTCTCTAAAAAAATCAATGGAAAAATATTCTCTGGTGAGAATTAACAATAACAACAAAAAAAGGTGACTGACACCTAGATTGAGATGCAAGAGTTTTTTTTTCCAATTGTACTTCTGTCCTACACAAAAACACATTGATTAAACATTCTGATATGTTTCTCTCATTCTTTCATTCAAATTCCGATTGTGGGCTATTCATATATGAAGCAAAGAGATGCCTCTTTTGTTTATTTGTTGTCTTGTTTTTGCTGAAATCATAGCAAGTGGCCTGGGGTTGGGGGCTGAATGAGCAGGAAGAAAGCGGCCATTCCTCCCTCCGGTAGTTTTCCTCAGTGGGGAGTTCCCCCCAGGCGTGTGTGGGGGAAGCCTTCCACCATGCTGGTGCCCAGTGGACAGCAGCTGGGCTCTGAGAAGACGTGGAAGCCTGGGCCAACCACTCGCAAAATAGGAAATTAATTTCTGAGTCCGCCAAACCTCCTTTCCTTTGTGGGAACTGCAAGGGCGACACGTCTTAATTTGTATTTGAATGCACTGCTTTAAAAAATCCATTATAAAATCAATTATCCTTTTTTATAGTATGTCTGGAAATTGCCATTCATCAAACCAGCCATTAAAGAGGATGGAATTAAAAATAAGGAACAAAACAAGTCCTAAATCAACTCTCCCAATGGGTAAATACTAGTAATTGTCTGATTTTGCTTATGCCGGTATGAGAAGGTGTAGTGACTACAGGGAATAGTGTCTGGGGTCTCTCGAGGGTTCCACCAGACCCTTCCCCTCTCCCCTTCCACACCTCTGTCCCTTGTCCCTTTCTTCCTCCCTCCCATTTGGCAACTCTGTCTTCCAGAATGTTCCTGTCAATTCTGTGTGGTGGTGTTGCCTCAAGGGAAGACATTTTTTCTCTCAAACAGGAACAAGTGTCACCCATCACCTGCGTCGGCCAACAGCTTCTCCCCTTGGCCAGTGCAGACCTCTTACTGACAGGAGTGATACCATCAATCCACGAAATTGTTGCCATTTGACACGTAAGCCACATCCTGAAGCAATGGAGGAACAGGGAGATAGACCCTGATTGAGGAAGGTCAAGTGTGTCGGTCACAAGAGTGGAGGAGAGGCGGCAATTCTGCCTGGTTGTGGAGCAAGACAAAGGCCCAGGAGTCCTGGCCACTGAAAGGGAGCGCCACCAAGGCCTCTGCCTCCTTAGAAATGATGACGGAGGCGACTCGGATTTGAACGCTGTGGGCACTTCATCCATGTTTTGAAAAAAATAATAAAATCCCACCTTCTGTTGGCGTTATTCACGAAATAGGGTGAATCGCCATTCTGCATCCACCGCATCGAAGCAATGAGTGCTCGTTTGCTCCCTTATGATATTTTAGAGAAATCTCCAGTTTTATAATTTTGCAGTAGCTCATACATGAACATGGCTGTCTATTTCCCCACCCGTATGTCTGGGCTGGCCTGTGGCTTGCTTTGACCAAGAGCATGGGAGAAAAATAAGGGTGTCGTAGGTCCAAGCCTCGAGCTCAAGGGAGTGCACACGCTTGTGCTCTTGCTCCTGGGACTCTGTCCAGCCTCATGCGGGCCAGCCTGCTGGGCAGGAGAGACCTCGTGGAGCACCCCATCCGCCCAGCCACGGCCGCCCTGAAGAATCAGCAGTCAACTCTCCCGCTGACCACAGCTGCAGGGGGGGCCGGCCAGGCGAGAAGCCCCCGGCAGACGGCTGACTCGAGAAATAACAAATGAGGTACCCAAGTCACTAAGCTTAGGTTGATTGTGCAACAATCCCTCGCTAATACAAGTGAGGATCACCTCTGAAATGTGTTGGTGAGTATTTTGGATACATTTTTGTTCCAAAGAGGGATTATTTTCATGCTTCGAACATTGGTGTGGATCTTGTCCAGATTTAGTATATGTCTCAACTCAATTGGTCAGATGGAAAACTAGAGATATTTTTATTCTCATAAGCTACGAGCTAATTCCCAACCTTCGTTTGAGCATTTAAACAATTGGAATAATGGATATTTGAGCTGTAAATCCCATATTCTGGCTCTTTAACACAGCAATTAGCTAAACAACAGAATTTGAGGCATGCAGAGCAATCCTCACAGCGTTGTCTGCCGCACTGCATATTATTACAGACACCAGGTGAGTGTTTCCTGCTCTGCATGAATTTAGGTGAGTTTACTTATTGGACAGGAATTGAGCAGATTTACTGAGCCGTGGTGACATCTAAGACCCTGGGGCCAGAGTTATTATTTGAATCCGGACTTTATTGCATTTATAAAAATGACACATGCTCACCATAAAACATTCAAGCAATTCAGATAAGTTTAAAGAAATCACGTTGAAATCTCAAAAACACTAGTGTTGTCATTTTGTGAATATCATTTCGGATTTTCCGCCTCAGATATATAAATGGGAGGATGGGAGGAAGATGAGATTTTTACGCAGAGTTTCAGATTCTACATATTTTTAATTTTGAAAGTATTACATTTATAATCCTTGATTTCATTAAGAGAAAAAAGATAGAGTTCGAATCCAGATAAATATTGATTTACTCCTTAGGCTAGTTTCTCTCAGTTTATTCAAAACCTAAAAAAGACGATACCATCCAGGTCTTTCCGGCCTCACTCCTCCCTGCTGCCACCGTACATCAGTCAGGACCGGATTTTTTTTTTTTAAGAAAAGAGACTTTTATTTTTTTAAATAAATTTTTATTGTTCAGATTATTACAGTTGTTCCCCCCTTTTCCCCCTCATAGCTCCCCTCCACTCAGTTCCCACCCCACCCTCTGCCCTTACCCCCCCACTGTCCTCATCCATAGGTGTACGCTTTCTGTCGCCAGGTCAAAGGTCATACACATGGAAAATGTAGCTATTTCCATCCGCGACGTGTCCCTGTGCTCGGAAAGGTCTCTCACGACTTGTTCACGCTCTACTCAGAAAGGGTACGGAGCCACGTAACGGCTTTTTAAAATAATGTGTCCTCTTATGTTTAAAATGAGGATTTCGCTGCCAAAAGTGAGGAGAAAGCAACACTACAGCTGCTCTCGCCCCTCTCGCCCTTCGGGTGATAGTTGTGCGTGGGGCTGCGAGCTGGTTCCCGGGCCATTGATGAAGTCATCTGGGCGGCTCACGCAGTTCCGCCGGCTTCCCAGGGGCCGTTGCAGCCTAGGACCGGTTTTATAAAGAGAATATGAGAAAACCGACTGACAAAGTAGATCCAGAGGCATGGGTGCAGGAACAGTATAACAGATCTCAGTGGGAGGGGGAGGGTGGGGAGATATTATCCAAAGAGCATATATGCTATAGGCATGGCCCAGGGCCACAGACCATGGCGTGGGGAAGGCCTGGGGTGGGAGGGGCCAAAAGGGAGAAAATGGGAGACACCTGTAGGACTGTCAATAAAAAAGGAAAGAAAAGATAGGATGTGTCCGGCATCACTATTTTTGTCTCGCTGTGATTTCAGCTCCTTGCCTGGGGCCTCCCTGTGGACGTCACCCTAGGACCCCCAGCACACTGGGACTCAGAAGTGAGTGCAGGGGGCCAACACCCACAGGAAGGCTGTCGGGCCAGTTTTAAGTTGTCCCCCCTTTCTCCAGAAACAGCGGTGGGTCTTGGGGTTCCAGGGCCACATTCTTATGACTCAGCAGCTGTGCACATAGAGCAAGAGCTGGCTTGAGCACACACACGTGCGTGCCACCCCACCACCACTCTCCCCCCCCCCCCCTGCACCGTCCCCGCCTCCAGCCCCCCGAGCTGTGCTTCGGTAACTCCAGCACAGGCCCTGCCGCGGGCCTACAGGGTGAGTTCATCGACACCAAACCTTACACAGGCTCCTTTGAACCCTCTTTTTAAAACGTTTTTTTTATCGATTTTTAGAGCGAGGAGAAGAGAGAGGGAAAGAACCATCGATGCGAGAGCCAAACATTGATTGGTTGCCTCCTGCATGCCCCCTACTGGGGATCGAACCTGCAACCTGGGCATGTGCCCTGAGAGGGAATTGAACCGGCAACCCTTCAGTGCACTGGATGATGTCCAAACAACTGAGCCACACTGGCCGCGGGTGAGCCCTCTTTGTGACTGGACTCATCCTTGGGCCCTGTCGTCGGCCTGCCTAGTCACGTTGTAGCAAGAATCCTGCCAAATCAGCTCAGCGAGAATCCCCGGACCTTGATATCTGATCCAGGCCCTCAGGTTTGGTGTCTAAGCCTCTGCCCTGTCTACCAAGAATCCTGTAAAGCCGATTTGGCAAGAATCCCCACACACCTTTGATGTATGTTTGGGTATAAATTGCTTCAGTGGGTTTGGAAAATTCCTTGACAGAACCTATTAGAGTAAAAATACATTTGCATTTGACACTGAAAAGCACCTTTGGGGGAATCTGTCCTATTGAGATGGGACCATCGTTTGTGAGACTAGATGAGCAGAGATGTTTACCGAAGCGTCACTTATAGCAAAACCGGAGGCTGGCGGGCTGACTGTCATCGCACGAGAATGGACACATCTCGGTGCATCCGTCTGTGGAACAGGAAGGTGATCAAGCAGTACATGTGATACCGCGTTAATGAAAAAAGGGCAGTTCCCCGAGTCACGTGTATGAACTGAAAAGAAGTCTGTCTGTTTGAGTGAGTGTGTGTGTGTGTGTGTGTGTGTGTGTGTGGGAGACGGAGAACCGGCTCACTTCTGCTTTGGGATCTCCTGGGTTGATGGTTGATTTGATCTGTTGTAACGAACAGCATGTATTACTTTTGTAGGTTGAAAGGAAAATCCAAAAAAGTATTAAAACATAAACGAAATCCGAATAGTCTGTGGAAGATGCAGGGACTAGGAGGCTCTCCGCCTGGCTAGGTAGCTTCCACATCACGTCGGCCGCCTCACCCACACACTCACTCCACACACTCCAGTGTGTGTGACTGCCCGCGCCCACAGGGAGAGAACCGCCCCCACGCCGAGGCTCCCCTCCCCCACCCACGGGAGGTGGGAGACACTGTCCCGCCCCCAGTGAGTCCATTGCTCAAGTGTAACCACAGATGGGGCACTGCGGAGTCCCTGCGATGTCCCTTTATCCCTGTAGCTCACGTAGTCCTTCCCCAAGTCTAGCAAACCATTTCCATTTCTAAACAGGTTTTTGTAAATTGAGTTTTAGAGAGCGTGGAGGGGAGAGGGAAAGAGAGAGAAGCATTGATTGGCCGCTTCCCACATGCACCCAACAGGGGGTAGAACCTGCAACCTGGGCATGTGCCCTGACTGGGAATTGAGCCAGTGACCTTCCAGTGCCTGGGACGACGCTCAGAGCCACACCAGCAGGGCCATATGCCTAAAGCACAGCAACTCGCCTTCTTGTGACCCGGACCACGTCCTTCCAGGGCAAGGCATGTGTTCCCCACGTGCAAGGCTTCGAACAACTAATCGGTACAGAGCAGGGTTAAGGCCCAAGGGCCCAGTCCCCCATTCTCCACTTATATGACTGGTTCTTGCTGTGTCCGTGCAGCGCCTCAGTTCCATGGTTTTGTGGAAAAGACTAGGTGAAGATCCACAGCAAATTTTCTCTCTTAAAAAAACCCTGATATGCACTTCTAGGATGGTTATAGGGATGGGCCATAGAGGCCCTTTAAAAGCTTAAGGAACCATATGCACAATTTCTGGCTGAACTGGAAGCTCCCGGCGACCTGGGTGTAGTGTGGTGACGCACATGGGAATCGGTCCGCACTCCCCATCCCCCGCACACAGTGCTGATGCGGTTTCGTTCTGCAAGAACCTTTAAAGGGGCCTGAGCAAAAATCAAAGAAGCTCCCCCAACTCCAGGTCTCTGGTTTCTGTTTAGCAGCAGGAAGAATTACTACGCAGGCGAAGCATTTCTTTCGGGATTCTCTCCACTGATCTCCCAGTTGGCCCACCACGTACAGAATAATTCCTTGGCTTGACATAGTGGAAATGAAGCGATAGAGGTGGGGATGTGATTAAGAAAACACAAAACCCAGCTTCCCACCCACTCATGAGACACACTTTCTGACAAAGCATCCTGTTTCTTTTAAATTTTGATGTATGAAATGACTATACCAAGGACGTCACTTAAATTGGACATAAAAAAGCCAAGGCTATTTTTATTTTCTTTATTTTTAAATTAATTTTTTTCAATTATAGTTTACATTCAATATTATTGTGTATTGGTTTCAGGTGTATAGCATAGTGGTTAGACAATCATACATTGCAAAGTGATCCCCCTGATATTTCCAGTGCCCACCTGGCACCATACACAGTTATTATGATATTATTGACTACTAGTATACTAGAGGCCCAGTGCATGAATTCGTGCACCAGTGGGGGGCCCCTCAGCCTGGCCTGTGGGATCGAGCTGAAACTGACTCTCCGACATCCCCCAAGGGGCCCCAGGTTGGGAGAGGGTGCAGGCCAGGCCAAGGGACCCCACTGGTGCACTATTGGGGCCAGGGAGGGACACAGGAGGTTGGCTAGCCAGGGAGGGACCTCGGGGGGAGGGACTGCAGGAGGGCTCCAGGGCGTGTCCGGCCCATCTTGCTCAGTCCCAATTGGCTGGACCCCAGCAGCACGCTAACCTACAGGTCAGAGCATCTGCCCCCTGGTGGTCAGTGCATGTCATAGTGAGCAGTTGAGCGGCCTTAGCATATCATTAGCATATTATGCTTTGATTGGTTGAACAGACGACCAGACGACCGGACACTTAGCATATTAGGCTTTTCTTATATAGGATTCCCTGTACAGTGCTTTACACCCCTGTGACTATTCTGTAACTACCAATCTGTCCTTCTCAATCCCTCCACCTTTTTACCCTTCCTAACCCCTCTCCCTTCTGGCAACCATCAGTCTGTTCTCTGCATCTATGAGTCTGTTTCTGTTTTGTTTGTTAATTTATATTGTTCTTTTGATTCCACATATAAGAGATTATATGGTATTTGTCTTTCCCTGTCTGACTTATTTCACTTACCATAAAAGAGTTCCTTCTTTTTTAACAGCTGCATAGTATTCCATTGTGTAAGTGTACACAGATGGGCACGTGGGCTGCTTCCATATCTTGTCTGTTGTACATATGCTGCAATGAACATGGGGTGCACCTATTCTTTTGAATTAGTGTTTTGGGTTTCTTCAGATGCATGCCCAGGAGTGGGATCGCTGGCTCAGAAGGCAGTCCCAGTTGTAGTTTTTTGGGGAAGCTCCATACTGTTTTCACAGAGACAAAGCTATTTTTAAAAGATCATTTATGTGAAGGTCTTCAGGAGAACCTGTGACGAGTTCACGGACACAACGTTCAGAACCCGTGGTCCTGTGCATTCTCTGCCCCGCTGGGTGCCAGCGCCTTCTCTGTGGCTCAGCTGAGATGGCTTTCAAGAGAGGGTCCCCTCCCTGCCAGGCCCAAGGACAAATGGGGGAAGGAAACCTCACAGAGGCCGCTCCATACACAGACCGAGCAGCTGCCATGCCTGCTGCCCGCAGTGGATGCCCCGAAACCCAGGCCGGGAAAGGCCACGTGCCGGGGTCACTCCTGAGCTGTGTCTGTGGCTCAGGCAGCAGATGTGCACGTGGCTGGGAGCTGGGCCTCCTGGGGGGAGATGCGCCTTGGGGGAGAGCGGGTGGTCCTTCAGGATGGACTCTCTTGTGCGCATAAGAAGTACGAGTCTTTTCTTGTTCCAAGTCCTAATGGGTCACGACCTGCGAGCCAGCATTTCGCACGAGCAGACCAGCTCTGGGTCCTGATGCATCGCTGGCTTCTCTGTGCCTCCCGGTCCAGTACCGACGGCTGTAGTGAACCTGGCACTGCAGCCACCAGGTTAGTTCCCTGGAGTGTCCAGTGCAGCGTCTGACAGCCAAGTGCTCAATAAGGACGGTGGAGAGGTGGCGTCGCAGCTGCCAGGCAGGGACCCGGTCAGCCGGGGCCTCCCAGCACAGGCGCCCGAGGACCAGGACCCGAGGACACAGCTCAGCTCACCCTCTGCCCGGGGATTTCTAGAGGCACAACTGGCTCCCACCACGGAGCGCTGAAGCACATGCTTTTCAAACTGTCAAATTGATTGTGCGTGGGTTCTGTACTACGTCCCTGCCCCCCTCACGGAATCCCGGGGCTTAAAGGATGTGAGGACACGTTACAGCATGTACACCTGTGCCAGATCCTTGCACAGACACCGAAGCAGCAAGCATGGAGCCCGCCAGGGCCGCCTCCGGGCTTCTGAGCAGCGAGCCAGCTCGGGGCAGCGAGGCAGTGGGCTCCAGCAGGAAGTGAGGCTTGAGGTGGCTCTTGAAGTAGGGGAGGGTCAGGAGTGTGGGAACAGTGGCAGCATGTTTGGGGTGCTCCGAGCAGCATAAGTGAAGGGCCGGTGTGGGCACGTGCTTGGTACCTGGTGGGCCTGAGGGTCGCTGGGGCTGAGTCCCACGTCAGGCTGCGTGATGGAGCTGGGGGAGGCGGTGTAGGGAGCGTTGAAAGTTCACGGTCTCGTGACCTCTTCTGCTGCCTTGAACTTAAATCGCCTCCTTAATTTCTTTCTTCAGTGCCATTTGGCTCTCTGAGTGCAGGTATTTCCCTCCTTGATTCAATTTATCCCTAGGTTCCTTATTATTTTTGTCACAATGGTGAATGGGGTTGTTTTCTTAGTTTCTCTTTCCGAGAGTTTATTATTGGTGTATAAAAAAAGCCATCGATTTCTGGATCCTGCAACTTTGACAAATACATTTATTAGATGTAGCAGTTTTTTGGTGGAGTCTTTAGGGTTTTCTATATATAATATCATGTCATCTTCAAATAGCGACAGTTTTACTTCCTCCTTTCCAATTTGGATGCCTTTCATTTCTTTTTCTTGTCTGATTGCTGTGGCTAGGACTTCCAGTGCTCTGTTGGATAGGAGTAGTGAAAATGGCCATCCCTGTCTTGTTCCTGTTCTTAGGGGAAATGGTTTTAGCTTTTGCCCATTTGAGTATGACGTTGGCTGTAGGTTTGTCATATACGGCCTTTAGTATGTCTATCCCCACTTTGCTGAGAGTTTTTACCATAAATCGTGCTGGGTTTTGTTGAGTGCTTTTCTGAAATCGCCTCGTCTTCAGTGAACGAGTTTCTTTCCAAAGCTGGCGGAGAGGACCCTGGAGGCGGGCGCCAGAGCCAGCTGGGCTCCTGCTCTAACGGGGAGGCGGTCTGTCGCCTCCGCTCCCCCGTGGGCGGGGGGTGGGGGAGTGGGGGGAGGGGGGAACACATCTGTTATGAGCACAGTAGGAGGTCATGGATTCAAAACCATGAAGGAGCTCGAAGGAGATGACAGGAACTCGAGTGTGAGAGGTGGTTACAACTCCTCTTTTCTTCCCCTTGGAAACCGAGCTTTTCCCCAAACTAAGAACTGTGGATGCCCACCCATGAGGGTCCAGACTTCACTGGAAGCCGTACCATGACGTGCCTTCTGGAAATGGCCCCCAGGATCTGCCACGGGAGCAGCAGCTCTCCCAGGGCCACCCAGCAAGGTCTCCATCCACGGGGGGTAGGAGGGAGGGGTGGGGGAGAGGGGGTAACAGTTCTTTGAGATGCACTGTCACCACACAGGTGATGGTCATGCTTCCATTTTGCCTTTCCTGCTTTGCAGATTGAATCTTTCTCTCCATTGCTGCCTAAACTTTTCAAGCAAATGAGTTTGAGTTCATAAGCTCAAGAAATTCAAATGTGCCGAAACCGGTTTGGCTCAGTGGATAGAGCGTCGGCCTGCAGACTGAGGGGTCCCAGGTTCGATTCCGGTCAGGGGCATGTACCTGGGTTGCAGGCACATCCCCAGTAGGAGATGTGCAGGAGGCAGCTGATCAATGTTTCTCTCTCACCAATGTTTCTAACTCTCTATCCCTCGCCCTTTCTCTCTGTAAAAAAATCAATAAAATATATATATTTAAAAAAATAAGAAAAGAAATTCAAATGTAATATCAAATCAAGCCCCATGAAGCCAACGCAGACTTCGTTTTCTCCAGTCTCAGATGGAGCTGAGCTGAGAGTCAGACACCCAGAGTCACAAGAAGGTGGCAGGTCCCACCAGGACACTTCTTTGGGCTCAGTCTCCCTTCCGGAACCTTCGAACACTGACTTACACTTTCTTTCTTCTTTCTTTCTTTGAAGTGCCCTTTTGAAAACAGCTTTATGGAGCACAATTTACCTGCAGTGAGCTGGTATTTTTAGGACGTGACTGTTGATAATTTCCAATATACTTATACCCAGGAGACCAGCATGACACGCTCCCTTCTGAGGCCACAGGTCCAGGGAGAATCAGAGCCACGTCGGCAGCTGGTTGGTAAGTTTGCAAAATAGATCGAATGTCATTTATTGCAAAGGTTTGCCTTTATCTACAGGGACAGGTAAGATAATTGTGCTTTTCTGCATATGAATTTGAGAAAAAAATCCTTATGTTTTCTATTCCTCTGACTCACTTGAACTTATTTTATGCCCCAGTTCCCACCTCTTGGCATCGGGACTGTGTAGAACCTCCTTTGCCTTTGTCTGTGTTAAGAAAATAATTTGTCTGGTGGGCACACAGAAATGCACACTTAAACGCCTGTGATCTTGTTACCCAGTGTCACCCCACACATTTAATTTTAAAAAGAAAGAAGATATTCTGCCAATTCTTGGGGCCCTTTTGCAGAAACGCCTTGTTTGGTAGCTGTGCTTCCTCTATGTCTCCCTTCCCGCGTTGCAATAAGAGCCTCTGTCCCCGCCGCCACGTGCTCCAGTGCCCAGAGAGCCAAACCGCCCTTTTCTCTTAAAACTGAACAAGAGCGCATGCCTGGGTTGCAGGCTCCATCCCCAGCAGGGGGGGTGCAAAAGGCAGCCAATCAATGATTCTCTTTCATCATTGATGTTTCTCTCTCTCTCTCTCTCTCTCTCTCTCTCTCTCTCTCTCTCTCTCCCCCCTTCCACTTTGAAATCAATAAAAATATTTCTTAAAAAATAAAAATCATATGTATTTATATGTGAATCAATCAGGTTTATTACAAAAATAACATTTTATAAAATCAGAAAAGAGCCCTTCACTCCCGAACTCATTGAACACATGTGTGCCCCTCCATGTCCCTCCCTGGACCTGGGTCTTTGGGGGCAGGGCCTTCACAGTTTACCTTTCAGGAGCTGAGAGGGGCTGGGAGACAGTCAGGAGAACAAGAACCACATTTTATTTCAGAAGATACCCAAAGCCATGGAGAACACAGGCTTGGTGATATGAAGAGGGGGTGACAGGGACTACATGGTCTCCTACTGCTGCCCTAACAAATGACTCAAACGGAGTGGCCCTCACAACAAAGTGTGTGATCCCAGGGGCTGTGGGTCAGAAGCCTGAGGCAGGTGCATCCAGCTGAGCTCCTCCCTGGTAGGTCAGAGATCCTGCTCCTGCCTCCTGGGGAACTAGAAGAGCCCTCTCCTTGCAGAGCAGTTTCCTGCTGTGTCCCTGCCAGAGCCACTCCCAGTTCCAGGGCCTCCAGAAAACCTTGACTCCTGGTCCCTTCCTCCAGCCTCAACTTCCTGCAGCCAGCAACTCAGATTGAGCCTCTCCCACCGCATCTGTGACCTACCCTCTCACCCACATCCCACTTTCAAGAGCACATGGTTACTGAGGGCCAGGACCTAGGAGGGGACAGGGCAGGAGAGAAGGTATCATCCATGGAGGGCGAGCTGCACCTTCTGTACATTCTGTAGAGGGTCTGGGGTTTGGTGGTGCTCAATAAATGTTCAGTCAGTGACTTAAAATAGCCACACAAGAACCCCTGGTTACATTGGCCCACCTGGCTGACCTCAAGTGGTTGCCAGGTTACCACTATGGCCTGTCTCACCATTGTGACCTGTCAGCTCTGTGACCTGTTGCCAGCTTATACCCCACACGCCTGGGTTGAGACCCCTTCAGTGTGAGGCCCCAACAGACTCAGGGAAGGGCTCCCCAAGGCCTTGTCATATTTAACTCAGACTTGGCTGTTGAGACAGAGCTTGCCACAAGGAGAACTCAGGAAGCCACCACCAAAGGGACAGCAAGTACCTCCAGGGCAGGGAGAGCCAGGCTGGTGCAGGAGAGGGCAGGCAGGAGAGGGCCGGCAGGAGAGGGCAGGCAAGCAGATAAAGGGTGGGTTGGAAATGCTGTCACAGCAGGAAGGCTTTTAGGCACCAGAATAGGGGGATCTGATTTATATTTTTTAAAGATCACTCGGTGATTTGACATTTGAAATGATATTTGACATGTGTCCTGAGAGCCAGGCAGGATTTGGGCAGATGAAGACGGTGAGATGTGCTTCAGGTACAGACAGTGGACACGGCCTGGAGCAGGACAGATGGACACTGGGGACCAGAGCACATGCCTCTCAGTGCCAGTGAGTGATGGGACAGGGCAGGGAAACAGAAGACCCTGCATGGAGGGGACAGGGCAGAGGGGGGAGGGGACTCTCCATGGAGGGGGCAGGGTAGGGGAGACAGGGAACACTCCATGGAGGGTCAGGGAAGGCGGGGGGGAAGGGAGCCCTCTATGGAGGGGGCAGGGTAGGAAGGAGAGGGGACCCTCCATGGAGGGGGCAGGGCAGGGAGGAGAGGGGACTCTCCATGGAGGGGGAAGGTTAGGGAGGAGAGGGGACTCTCCATGGAGGGGACAGGGCAGGGAGGAGAGGGGACTCTCCATGGAGGGGGCAGGGCGGGGCTGGGAGGAGAGGGGACTCTACACTGAGGGGGCAGGGCAGGGCAGGGACCGAGTCCACTCTCCTCCCTGCCCTGCCCTGCCCCCTCCATGGAGAGTCCCCTCTCCTACCTGCCCTGCCCTCCATGGAGGGTCCCCTGGGACATGGCAAGGGGACCTCCATAAAGTGGGGACAGGGGACACTCCATGGAGGGGACAGGGAGGGGAGATAGGTGACTCTCCAATCCAGATAAGAGGAGGGTCTCTTATCTCCTCTCCTTGTCCGTTTCATGGCGCATCCCCTTTCCCCACTCTATGGAGGGTGTTCTCACCCCCCTGCACTGTCCCCGTTAAGGAGGATCCCTATTCCTCTGTCAATTCCCCTCCATGGTGAATCCCCTTTCCCCCCTCCCTGGCCTCTCCACTGAAGGTCCTCTGTCCCCACTCCAAGGAGCTAGTTCCTCTCTCTCCCCTCTCCCCTCAAAGGGGGTGTTCCTTCAACCCCTGCACATTCACTGCCATGGAGGGTCCACTTTACCCTCTGTCCTGTCCCTCCATGGAGGGACCCCTGTCCCAGTGGAGATATGGGCAAGGGTATAAGGAATCCCCCTAGGAGAGGACAGGGTAGGGGAGAAGGTATCATCCATGGAGGGACAGGGCAGGGGGGGAATTATTCTCTCCATGGAGGAAAGTGGGCAGGGGAACTAGGAACCCCCCTTTGTGGGGACCAGCATGGGGTTGGGGCACCCTCCATGGAGCAGGGGATGCTCCATGAAGGGACAGGACATGGGGACAGGGCCCCTCCATGAAGGGGTATGGTCAAGGGGATAGACATCTTCCCTTTGAGGGAAGAGGGCAGGAGGGAAGGAGCACTCTCCATGGAATGGGGACACGGGACCCATCATGGAGGGTCCCCTACCTCCTCTTCTTGTCCCCTCCATGGCATGTCCCAAACCCCTGCTCTAAGGAGAGTGCTCTCCCCCTGCCCTGCCCCTCAAAGGGAGGATCCCTATCCCTCTAACCATCCCCTCCATGGAGAGGACCCTTTGCCTCCCGCCCTGTCCCCCCATGCAGAGTCTCTGGTCCCCACTTGATGGAGGGCACCCCCTCCCTCCTGCCCTGTCTCCTCAAAGGCGGGATCCCTATTCCCCTGACCATTCTCCTCCATGGAGGATGCACTTCCCTCTCCCCATTCACTCCATTGAGGGTCCCCTGTCCCCAGTCCATGGAGGGTATCCCCTCCCCCTCAAAGGGGGTTTCCTTGTACTCTTGCCCATTCACTATCCTGGAGGGTTCTCTTTACCCCCTGTCCTATCTCTCCATGAGGGTCCCATGGGACATGGTCAAGGGTGCAAGGAACCCCCTATGAGGGGACAGGTATTGGGGTGGGGCACCTTCCATGGAGTGAGGACAGGGGACCTTCCATGGGGAAATCTCTTTTCCCCCCTCCCCATACTTTCCATTGAGGGTCCTCTGTTCCCACTCCATGCAGGGTGTCCCCCTCTGCCTCCCCCAGCCCCTCAAGGAAAGGTCCCTTGTACCCCTGCCCATTCCCTTCCATGGAGCATCACTTTTCCCACCTCCTCATACACTCCATTGAGGGTCATCTGTTCCCACTCCATGGAAGGTGTCCCCTCATACTCCTCTGGGCCCTCAAAGGGAGGTTCCTTGTACCCTTGCCCATTCACTGGCATGGAGGGTCCCCTTTTCCCCTTGTCCTGTCCCTCCATGGAGGGTCCCCTGGGACATGGCAAGGGGAACAAAGAAACCTCCTCTGAGGGGACAGGCATGGAGGTGGGGACCCCCATGGAGGGGGACAGAGAACACTCCATGAAGGGGACAGGGAGTGGGAAAGAGGATCAACCTGGAGGAGAAAGGACAGGGGGACAGGGGACCCTCCATGGAGGAAGAAGGGCAAGAAGGGCAATGCCATGCTCCCTCCATGGAGGCTGCCCTCTCCCCTCTGCCTGGGGGGATTGGGAAAGGGCATAGAGCACCCCTCATTTCAGGGGGCAGGAAAGGTAGAAAAAGGGAATCTCCATGGCAGGGATCACAGAGACCCTCCATGAAGGGGAATGGGCAGGGGGATAGGGACGCCTCCTTTGAGGGACAGAGCAATGGGGAGAGAGCATTCTCCATAAAGTGGGGAAAGGGGACCCTCCATGGAGGGACAAGAAGGGGAGTTAGGGGACCTTCCATAATGGTGAATGGGCAAGGGTTAAAGGAACCCCCCTTTGAGAAGACAGAGCAGGGGGAGGGGGCACCCTCCATGGAGTGGTGACAAAGGACTCTCAATGGAGGGGACAGGGCAGAAGAAAGGTGATTCTCCCTGGAGAGGAGTGGGCAGAGGGTTAGGTATTCCACCCTTTGAGGGAACAGGGCAGGATGGAGGGGGCACCCACCATATGGAGAGGGACAAGGGATTCTCAATGGAGGTGACAGGGCTGGGAAAAGGGGACTCTTCTTAAAGAGGAATGGGCAGGGGGAGAGGGATCCCTCTTTGAGGGGACAGGGCAAGAGGGAGGGGCACCCTTCTTAGGGTGGGGACAGGGAAACCATCATGGAGGGTCCCCTATCTCCTCTGTTTGTCCCCTCCATGGTGTGATCCCTGACCCCACTCTATGGAGGGTGTTCTCCCCCCTTCCCTGTCCCTCAAAGGGGGATCTCTATCCTCTGACCATTCCCCTCCATGGAGAGGACCCTTTGCCCCCTGCCCTGTACCTCCACTAAGGGTCCCCTGTCCCCAGTCCATGAAGGTTACCCCTTCTTTACTGCCCTGTCTCCTCAAAGGGATGATCCCTATTCCCCTGCCCATTCTCCTTCATGGAGGATCATCTTTCCCTTCTCCAGTCCTCTCCATTGAGGGTGTTCTGTCTCCACTCCATGGAGGGTTTCCCCTCCCCCTCCCCTGGCTCCTCAGAGGGGGGTTCTTTGTATCCCTGCCCACTCACTGCCAGGGAGAGTCTCCTTTCCCTCTAGCTCTGTCCTTCCAAGGTGGGTCCTCCTGTCCTCATTTCATGTAGGGTGCCCCCTTCATCCTTGTCCTGCCCATCAAAGGGGAGGTTCCTGGTACCCCTACCCATTCATATCAATGGAGAGGAAAGGGAAGGGTTGAGAGAACACCCTCCATGGAGGAAAATGGGCAGAGGAGGGACCCCCCCCCCCCCACACACACACTGAGGGCAGGGCAGAGGAGGAAGGCACCCTCCATGGAGAGTTAGGGCAAGGGAGAAAGGGGAGTCTTCATGGAGGGGAATGAGCAGGGGTATAGGGATCCCTCTTGGAAGGGACAGAGCAGAGGAAGAAAGCACCTTCCATGGATTAGTTACAGGGAACTCTCCATGGAGGGACCAGTACAGGGAGAACAGGGCATTCTTTGGCAGGGGTACAAAGAAACCCCCTTTTAGGGGGCAGGACAGGGAAAGAGGCACCCTTCATGGAGTGGGGACAGGGCAGAGAGGGGAGGGCACCCTCCTTGGAGGAAGGTGGGCAAGAAAAACAATGTCCTGCTCCCTTCATGGAGGGTGCCCCTCCCCTCTGCCTGTGGAGGAAAATGAGCAGAGGGGTAGGGCACCCCACCTTTTGAGGGGTCAGGAAAGGGTGAACAAGGGATTCTCCAGGGATGGAGCAGTGCAGGGAGCACAGGGACCCTCCATGCAGGGAACAGAGTAGAGGAAACAGGGGACCATCCATGGAAAACGGGCAGGGGACAAAGAACCCCCATTTGAAGGGGCAGAGAAGGGGTACCAGGGGGACCATGACAGGGGTGTCCTGTCCCCCTGCACTTTCCCCTCCATGGATGGTTCCCTGTCCTCCATGTCTTGCTCCTGCCATGGACAGTCCATTTCACTCTCTCCTTGCCCCCTCAAAGGGGGGATCCCTATCCCTCTGCCATGTCCCTCCACAGAGGGTCTGCTCTCCCCACTCCATGGAGGGGTCCCTCTCTCCTGGCTCTGTCCCCACAGGGCAGTGTGGACAAGGTACTCTCCATTGAAGCAGAAGGGCAGGGAAAAGAAGACCCTTCGTGGCTGTGTCTGGGCAGGGAAGACAGTGGACCCTGCTTGGTAAGGACACGGCGCTATCCATGGATGGGATAGGGCAGGAGGGCCAGGGCAAAAGGAACAGGAGGTGGGGACACTGACCCCTCCATGGATGATCTCCTGTCCTTACCAAGAAGGGTCCACTGTCCCCCATGCAGTGGCACAGCTACGAAGGGTCTTCCCTTTTTTTTTTTTTTTTTAAAGGGGAGAATGATGATTTTTAAAAAAATATATTTTATAGATTTTTTACAGAGAGGAAGGGAGAGGGATAGAGAGTTAGAAACATCGATGAGAGAGAAACATCGATCAGCTGCCTCCTGCACACTCCCTACTGGGGATGTGGCCTCAACAAAGGTACATGCCCTTGACTGGAATCTGACCTGGGACCTGTGAGTCCACAGGCTGATGCTCAATCCACTGAGCCAAACCGGTTAGGGCAGAGGTCTTCCTTTTCCCTGTCCTGTTGCTTCAGTGGAAAGTCCCCTATCCACTCTTCTGCATCCCTGCCCCTTCCCAAGGTCTCCTGTCCCCACTGCCCACCCCCTCTCATGGTGCCCTGTTCCCCTGCCCTGCCTTCCCATGGAGGGGCCCCTGTCTCCCCTGCTCTGACCACTCTGTGGTTGGTCCCCTTTCCCCTCTGCCTTTTCCCTCCATGCAGGGTCTTCTGTTTCCCTGTCCTGACCCCTCACTCACAGGCATCTGAGGGGCATATGCTCTGGTCTGTCCAGTGTTCATCTCTCCTGCCTCCAGGCTGTGGCTACTGTCTGTACCTGAAGCACATTCTCACCCTCTTCATCTGTCTAAATCCTACCTGAGCCCTCAGGACACATCTCAAATATCATTTCAAATGTCAAATCACAAGCAGGGGAAGGGGGTTGGGGGTTGGGGGGTGGAGGGTAAAGGGTGGGCGGTAGGGGGTGGGGGTTGGGGCTGGTGGGTGGTGGGTGGGGGCTGTGTGATATGGGGTGTGGGATGTGGGGTGGCAGGTGGGAGTAGGGGGTAAGAGGGATATAGGGGTGAGGGGTAGTATTGGGGTGTTGGGGCAGGCTGGTGGGAGGTTGCGGGTGAGGACTGGGGGTGTGGCATGTGGGTAGCAGGAGGGGCTGGTGGGTGTGGGATGGCAGCTGGGGGTGGCGTCTTTGGAGTGGTGATAGGGTTGGCGGGTGAAGGGTGGGTGGAGGAAGAAGAGGACATAGGGGCGATTAATGGTGATGGAAGGAGACTTGACTTGAAGGCAGTGAGCACACAATGTGATATACAAACGATGCATTATAGAATGGCACAGCTGACCTATGCAATTTTATTAATGAATGTCACCCAAATAAGTTTGATTAAAATAAATAAAAAGTGGGTCTATTGAGGGTGATTAGGTTATGAGAGTGGAGCCCTCATGAATTTAATTATTACCCTTTTAAAAGATCCCCCATGCTATACTTATCAGGGGATCACTCTATATGTTATATTAATGTCAAACCACTATTATATACACTTGAAACTAATATTGAATGTCATCTCTAATTGAAAAAAATTAAATTAGTAAAATAATTTTTAATAAAAATAAAAATGCAAATCAGAGTGATCTTTAAAAAATATAAATCAGATCAGTACAGTCGGTGCCTAAAAGCCTTAAGCGCTCCAGCAGGGGTCAGCTCTCCAGACAGCATCATGCCTGTGAGGGTGTTAAGCTGCTGGGAGAGGAATGCCCTGTCTTCTTCCTCCAGTTGCCCCTTTCACTGCTCTGGTGACATGTGGCACTGGTGCAAGCAGAACTGTGCTTCCATGAGAGTGAGCTAAGCATCACTTTGGTTGCTTTGTTCTAGTGAAGGTGCAGACACAGAAAAAACATTTTAAAAAATCTTAATGGTTCTAATAGTATTTCAACCCACCCAAGGGCCATTTATCTGCCCTTTCCTGCACCCAGCCAGCCTGGCTCACCCAGCTTGAGGAAAGAAGGCAGGAATGGTGCTGCCCATGCAGCCAGTGAACATGCATCTGTCCAGATATCTGAAGAGAACTGCAGTTATCTTTGGATGGAAATGGAGGGACGCATCTCTGAGGATCAGGTACACACCAGAGGACTAAACTTTTTGTGACACAGTGATGGGATCAGAGCTGCAGGACATCACCACCATCTCACTCTCCCACTGCATCCCAGGGGACCATGAACCACCCACAGCAAGAAGCAGCTCCATGGCCTCGGACAACCCACTGACCCTCTGCAAAGCACTTGAGCTCACATGGCTGATCTCAGAAATCTTATGAATCCCAGAAATCTTAAACCCTACGAAGTAGCCTGTTTTGACATTTTAGTTCTACTCCTCCAAAGAAAGCCAGGCCTGGGTCTTTTGTAGCCTTCTCAGAGGTGTGTGAGACCCAGTAGGTGGAAGCTAGACCTGGTATACCCTAGAACATTTGCTGAGTGCCCTCAAACCCAGCACAGACAACAAGTTTGAACCTGCATCAATCTGGTGAACACTGCTCACTCTATCTGAGAACTCACTGAGAAGTTACCTCATGCTACTTGAATACCTCCAGAGACTCTTTCAGTGACTGAGCTTAACAGGCACATGGCAGATGCAGGCAGGCAGAGGCAGATATCAGGGGTGTTTTGGGGCTTTTGATGAACTTCCCCCAGTCCCACTGCAGGTAAAAGTCAGCCTTGGTGCACTGCTTGGACTTCCTGAACTCACTCTGACCCAGCAGAGGCAGCCACAAATTGCGAATTGCTTTGCAGCTCCAAATAGAATGCCCAGGGCCAGTCACAGAAAGCATCTGAAATTGGCCGGCACCAGAATCCCTCCCAGGACAAACACACAGTGGCCAACTTTAGATGACATCAGAGATGATCCAATTAGCTTAATATGCAGCATGTCCAAAGAGAGAGCTTGGCAGGCACCAGAACAGGATGAGACCACTTCAGCTCCATGTGGTCAGCACCTGAACAGCAGCTCATACAATGTGAGGTCAGGGTTGATCCTCACAGTCAGTCAGCCTGAAGGTCAACCATGAATAGGCCAATAGCATTGTGGACTCAATGACAACAGGAGGACCCACATAACACACACAAGGGAGATTCCTATAACACTCAGCTCTGGAAAAAAGAAGACAGTGCCACTAGGTCTCACAGGACACCTACTACATAAGCCCACACTGCCACGATTGGGCGTCTAATAGTGCAATACATAGAAACAAACACACAGAGACAGCCAAAATGGGTAGACAAAGAAACATGCCCCAAATTTAAGCACAGAAGACACCTTAAAAAAAAAAGCTAAATGAAGTAGAGGCAAGCAACAACAGACACATCATTAAAGAAGAAAATGGTTATAAGGGTTCTAAAGGAACTTAAGAATGGATGAAATCAGTGTGAACTTCAATAAAGAGATGGTAAGCATGAAAATGAACATATAAGCCATAAAAATACAAGTTAGAAGTAAAGGGTACAATGTCTGAAATGAAGAATACACTAGAAGAAATAGGCAATTGGATGAAGCAGAAGATCCAATCAGTGATTTGGCAGACAGGGGAGCAGAAGACAATGAGAGCAGCAAAAAGAAAAAAATATTAAATGAGGACTGTTAAAGGGATCTTCCTGGGGCAACATGAATCCTAAGAACATGAATTGCATCAAAGAAGTACAAGAAAGAGAAAATAAAGAGCAACAGATGAAGATCCTATGAAAATAAATAATGACAGAAACTTCCCTAACTTGGTGAAGGAAAAAGACAAGTCCAAGAAGCACAGAGAGTCCCAAACAAGATGAACTCAAAAAGGCTCACATCAAAACACATCATAATTAAAATGGCAAAGATTAAAAACAAAGAGAAAATCTTAAAAGCAGAAAGAGAAAGGTACTTAGTTATGTACAAGGGAGCTCCCATAAGAGTGTCAACTAATTTCTCAACAGAAATATTGCAGGCCAGACGGGATTGGCACGAAATATTCAAAGTGATGTAAAGCAAGGAACTGCAATTAAAACTACTCTGCCTAGCAAGGCTATCATTTAAAATTGACAGAGAAATAAAGAGCTTCCCAGACAACCAATAGCTAAAGAAGCTCATTATCACCAAACCAGTATTTCAAGAATTGTTAAAGCATCAAGAAGAAGGGAAAAAAATAGGAACAGAGTTAAAAGATTAGAATGGCAAAATATACATACCTATCAATAATCACTTTAAATGTAAATGGCTCCCATGTTCCAATTAAAAAACATGGTAACTGAATGGGTAAGAAAACAAGACCTACCTCAGAATGGAATATACAGACTAAAAGTAAAGGGGAGGAAAAATATATTTCATGCAAATGAGAATGGAAAAAAAAATACTGGGGTAGCAATACCTATATGTGACAAAACAGACTTAAAACAAAGACTGTCTTAAGAGACAAAGAAGGACCCTACATAATGATAAAGGGAGCAATCCAAGAAGAGGATATACCCCTTTAAACATTTATGTCCCCAACATAGGAGCACCTAAATATATAAAGAAAATCTTGATGGATGTAAAGGGAGCGATTGACAGCAATACGGGCATAGTAGGAGATCATAATACCCCACTGACATCAATGGATATATATATGCCAGACAGAAAATCTAAAAGGAAATAGTGACCTGAAATGACATACTAGATCAGGTAGATTTAATTGGTATCTGCAGAGCATTTCACTACAAAGCAGCAGAATATACATTCTTTTCAAATGCACATGGAATATTTTCTAGGATAGACCACATGTTAGAATACAAAACATGTCTCAATAACTTTAAAAAGATTGAAATTATATCATAAATGTTCTCTAACCATAATGACATAAAACTAGAAATCAATCAGAAGAAAAAAAACTGGTATACAAGTGATATATTATAGAATTGTACACACCTAAAACTTGTCATCCCAATAAATTCAACAAAGAAGAAAAAAACAATGAGAAGCAAAACAAAGAATTCCGGAGATGGATAGCGGTGATCTTTCCACAACATCAATGTATTTAATACAGCTGAATTGTATATTTAAATGTGGTTAAAATTGTATATCTTACATTATAAGCATTTTGCCATAATAAAAGTTATTATTTATAAGATAAAAAAAGAAGAAAATGTAAAGCACACAAAGACATAAAGACTAAATAACATGTAACTGATGAATGGATTAAAAATTAGATCAAAAAAGAAATCAAAAGATAACTTGAAACAAATGAAAATGGGAACCAAACGATCCAAAATCTATTGGACACAGCAAAAGTAGTTCTAAGAAGGAAATTTCAAAACATTACAGGCCAACCTCAAAAACAAGAAAAATCTCAGATAAATAATCTAACTTTACACTTAGAGGAACTAGAAAAGAGAAAAACAAACAGCTCAAAATGAGAACAAAGGAAATAATTAAGAGGAGAGCAGAAATAAAAAAGAGTCTAAAAAAAATACAAAAGATCAATGAAGCTAGAGTTGTTCACAGTGGTTAGAGCGTCCACACACCAAATGGTTATGGGTTCAATTCCTGGCCAAGGGCCCGTACCTGGCTTGCAGGTTCAATCCCTGACCCTAGTTGGGCATGTGCAGGCAGGAACCAAATGAAGAGTCTCTCTCACAGGAGGGAGGAAACCAATTAATATCTCTCTCTCTCTGTTTATCTCTTCTCCTCTTCCTCCACCTTTCTCTCCTCCCTTCCATTCACTCTAAAAAATTTAAATGGAAAACGATATCCTCTGGTGATGATTAACAGCAATGAAGAAAAAATCAAAAAACAAAAATACATGATTGGCAAACCTTTATCCAGACTCATCAAAAAAAAAAAAAAGTGAGTAACCCTGTTAATAAAAGCAGAAATCAAAGAGGAAAAATAACAACTGACTCGACAGAAATACAATGATTGTAAGAAAACGTTACAAACAACTGTATGCCAACACATTGGACAATCTGAACAAAATGGATGAATTCCTAGAAATATACAATCTTTCAAAACTCAATCAGGAAGAAGAAGATCTGAATAGACCTATTACAACTCATGAAACCGAAGCAGTAATACAAAAACTCCCAACAAACAAAAGTGCTGGACCAGAAGGAATTACAGGTGAATTTTACCAAACTTTCTCATATTAGTTCATTTCTAGAGAAGACTCTCAAACTCATGTATAAGGTCAGCATTATTGTCATTCCAAAACAGAATAAAGACATTAAAAACAAAGTTCAAAAAAAAAAGTTCATGCCAATATCTTGATGAACATAGATGCTAAAATCATCAAAAATATTAGCAAACTGAATCCAGCAGTATGTTAAAAAATCCATACACTATGATCAAGTGGGCTTTATTCCAGAGATGCAAGATTGGTACAATATCCACAGATCAATAAACATGATGCACCATATACACAAAATGAAGGATTAAAACACCTGAACATATCAACAGGTGCAGAAAAAGCATTTGATAAAATCCAGCACCCATTTATGATAAAAGTTCTCAGCAAAGTAGGAATAGAGCGAACATACCTCAACATAATAAAAGCCAAATATAACAAACCCACAGCCAGCATCATTCTCAACCAGAAAAAATAAAAGCATTTCTCTTCTGATCAGAAACAATACAGGGATGTCTATTTTTACCACTCTTATTCAACATAGTACTGGAAGTCCTAGCCACAGCAATCAGACAAGAAGAAGAAATAAAAAACAACCCAAACAGAAAGGAGGAAGAAAAACTCATTATTTGTGGATGACATTTTACTGTATATAAAGAACCCTAAAGATTCCACCAAAAAACTACTAGAATTGATCAATGAATTCAGTAAAGTAGGAGGATGCAAGGTAAATATTGAGAAAGCAGTTGCAGTTCTATACACCAATAATAAACTATTTGTTTCAAGGGAAACTCAGAGGGCAATCCCAGTTAAAATTGCCTCAAAAACAAAACAAAACAAAACAAAACAAAACAAAACAAACACCTAAGGCCCTGATTGTGTGGCTCAATTGACTGGAGCATCATCCTGTATGCCTAATGGTCACAGGATCTTTTCTTGGTCAGGGTGCATACCTAGGTTGTGGGTTCCATCCCTTGTCAGGGTGTTTGGAAGGCAACCGATTGATCTCTCTCTCTCTCTCTCTCTCTCTCTCTCTCTCTCTCTCTCTCTCTCCCCTCTCTCTCTCTCAAATAAATAAAAGCATATCCTCAAGTGAGGATTTAAAAAAAGAAGAAGAGACATTGTCTCTCCTATAAAAATGAAATAAAGCAAAACACCTAGGAATAACTGTAAGCCAGGACTCAAAAGATCTATATTCAAAACAAAACAAAACAAAACAAAAAAAACCCTGTACTCAGAAAATTATAAGACACTGAATAAATAAGTTGATGAAGATACAAATAAGCTGATGCACATAATGAGTTCATGGATAGAAAGAATTAACATCATTAAAATGTTCATCCTACCTAAAGGAATCTACAGTCTCAATCCAATCCCTACCAAGATTCCAATGGCATATTTCACAGAACTATAACAAATATTCCAAAAATTGATATGGAACCACAAAAGAGCCTGAATAGCCAAAGCAATCTGGAAAAAGAAGAACAGACTTGGAGGAATCATGCTACATGATATCAAATTAACTACAGGCCATAATAATCAAAACAGCCTGGTACTGGCATAACAATAGACATATAGATCAATGGAAAAGAATAGGAAGCCCCAAATAAACCAATGTCTTTTTGGTTAATATTTGACAAAGGACACAAGCACATACAATGGAGTAAATATAGTCTGTTCAATAAATGATGGGGAAATTTGACTGATCTATGCAAAAAAAAAGAAAAGAAAAGAAAAGAGAAGAGAAGAAAAGAAGAAAAGAAAGAAATTAGATCACCTTCTAACACCACACAAAATAATAAACTAAAAATGGATTAAATACTTAAATGTAAGATTTAAAACCATAAAAATCTTTGAAGAAAACATAAGCAGTAAGATCTTGGACATTTCTTATAGCAATATATATTTTTTCTGATATATATATATATCCTCAGGCAAAGGAAACAACAAAAAATAATAAACAAATGGGACTACATCAAACTAATTTTTTTTTTACACAGCAAAGGAAACCATCAACAAAATGAAAAGACAACCCACTGAATGAGAAAACATGTTCACTAATGATATATCTGATAAAGGGTTAATATCTAAAATTTCTAAAGAACTGACAAAACTCACAGAAAACAAACAATCCAATTTAAAAATGAGCAAAGGACACGAATAGACACTTCTCCAAGAGGGACACATAGGTGACCCACAGACATATAACGAGATGCTCAGCATCACTAATCATTACAGAAATGGAAAGGAAAACTGCAATGAGGTATCACCTTGTACCTGTCAGAATGGCGATCATCAATAAATCAACCAGTGCTGGTGGGAAGTGGAGAAGAGGGAACCCTTGTGCACTGTTGGTGGGAAGGCAGATTGGTGTAGCCACTGTGGAAAGCAGGATGGAGTTACTTCAAAACATTAAAAATGGAACTGCCTTATGACCCTTCAGTTTCACTTCTGAGAATATATTTGAAGAAACCTGAAACACTGATTCAATAGGATATATGCCCATCAGCAGAGGAGTGGCTGAAAAAGCTGTAGTACATGAACACAATGGAATACTACTGAGCCGTAAAAAGGAAGGAAATGAATGAAATCTTACTCTTTTTAACAGCATGGATGGACCTGGTGAGTATTATGCTATGTGCAGTGAAATTAGTCAGTTAGAGAAACACAAGTAACTTATGATTTCACTTATATGTGGAATCTAATGCACAAAAATAAAATAACAAAACAATAGAAACAGACTCATAGATACAGACAACAGGCTGACAGCTGTCAGAGGAGAAGGGGGCTGGGAACTGGGTGAAAAGTAAAGGGATTATGCTAAGAAAAAAAAAAAAATCTCATAGAGCCCTAACCGGTTTGGCTCAGAGGATAGAGCATCGGCCTGGGGACTGAAGGATCCCAGGTTCAATTCTGGTCAAGGGCATATACCTTGTTTGCGGGCACATCCCAAGTAGGGGGTGTGCAGGAGGCAGCTGATCGATGTTTCTCTCTCATTAATGTTTCTAACTCTCTTTCCCTCTCCCTTTCTCTCTGAAAAAAATCAATAAAATATATTAATAAAAAAAATCTCATAGACACAGACAGCAGTATGGAGATTACCACAGGGAAAGGTGTTGGTAGAAGAGGGTATAGAAAAGATAATGGTGATGAAAGGAGACATGACTTGGGGTGGTGAACACAGTACAATATACAGATGATGTATTATAGAATTGTGTACCTGGAAGCTATATAATTTTATTAACCAATCTCACCCATAATAAATTCAATTTAAAAAAAAAAAGGAAGGACATTGTGATACATGCTGCAACCTGAAGACATGATGCTCAGTGAAACAAGCCAGTCACAGAAAGACAAATACTGTGTGATCCCACTCACATGAGGCCTCTGGAGCTGTCAGTCATACAGACAGAGGTAAGATGGAGGGCACCAGGGGTGGGGGAGGAGGATGGGGCATTATTTAGTGGGGACAGAGTTTCAGTTGGAGAAGATGAGAGCAGTGATGGAGATGATGGTGGTGACAACCACGCACCACTGTGAGCTCAACAGCACTGAATTGTGCATCAAAAATAGTTAAAATGGTAAATTTTATTGTGTACATTTTACTGTGATAAAAATATTCAAAAAATAAACAGCAACAACAAAAAAAACCGGCCAGGTCTTACACACAGAACCGTGGTGGGACGTGCTCAGGCTACCTGAGCTCCTGCTCCCACGAGGCCGCTGGGCACACAGTGATGAGAAGAACTTGGGGTCCGAGGTCCCTTGAGCAACCTTGGACAAGCCTCGCTCCCTCCTGTTTACCTTACAGGCCTCTTAAGGGAAGGGAAGGATGCCATGTTGGGGGAGTCGCCACTGTGTGCGCAGGCGCAGAGAGGTGTCCGCACAGGCAAAGTGCTGCTTTCTCACACCTGTGAGGACAGCTGAGCAGCCCTGCCTGATGCACAGCCAGCCACAGCTGATGGATGGAACCCGCATGGCGACCCCACCCACCAGCAGTGCCACAGAGACCAGCGCAGGGGCCCGCTGAGAAGTGCCAGACAGGACTCAAATGGTGACCCGTTTTTAATGTTCACATTAATAAATGTTTTAATCTGGAAAACACTGATTCCATGTAGTAACTGTGCTACTATTACTTTCCAAAGTAATAGCTCCGAGGACTGTGCTGGTGATGCTACTACTAGGGGATACACATTAGAATCACATGGGATCATTGTTCAAGGCTGTCAGTGTGTTTTTGTTAAACATGTGTTAAATTTGTTTTAATTATGATTTTCAATTGATTTTAGAGAGAGATGAAGGGAGAGGGAGAGAGAGAAACATTACCAGGGTTTCCATGATACCCCTCAGGTATGACGATTTACCAGAATGATTCACAGAACTCTATTCCCACAACACGACTGTTCCACTATACACCCCCTTTAAAAACTTTTATTCATATTCTACCCAAAGTATTTCTCTTCTTTTAATGATACTCTCCTTAACCTTAGGCAAAATTTCATCATTCAGTGCTACTCTTGAACCTAGTTTGCAGGTCTTCTATTAGGCATTTTATTGTAATTTTAGGTTAGTTGCATGTGCCCCTTAATCGATCATTGCCTTCCTAAAATAAAGGCTTATAATATTTTTGCTCTTTATCCTCTGCAGTGTGTCTTTCATGCACAGGACATATACACTGTGTCTTTCATACACAGAATACATGTACTCCCACATATGTATGTGCATGTATGTATGTATGTATGCATGTATCTATCTGAATATGTTTGTATGTATATACGTGCGTGTATAATGTAGGTAATTTTTTTGTCATGAGAAAAGGTGCATCCCCAAAAGGAGTCACTCACACATTTGTATGTTCCCATAATGCCAGATTTATTAAGGGAGACCCCCCCGCCCAGTTAGCCAAGAGTCACATGCAGGTTGCACACAGAGAGGGGGAACTTACGTGATAGAAGTGAGCAGAGCTAGCATCCAGTGCAAAGTTGTGGTCATTGGAGGCCATCTGTAGATTTAGTGAAGTGTAGGTGTCAAGCCAGGCAGCTACAGTGGTGGCATGCCTCCTGTGGGGTGGAAGTCTGGCAGGGCCCTGAATCTGACAGATACAGCCAAGCTCAAGCCCCAAGCACATTGGGTGGTCAGAGCTCTGAGTGCTTTAAAAAATCTGGATAGCCCTAACGGGTTTGGCTCAGTGGATAGAGCGTCGGCCTGCAGACTCAAGGGTCCCAGGTTTGATTCTGGTCAAGGGCATGTACCTTGGTTGCAGGCACATACCCAGTGGGGAGTGTGCAGGAGGCAGCTGATCAATGTTTCTCTCTCATCGATGTTTCTAACTCTCTATCCCTCTTCCTTCCTCTCTGTAAGAAATCAATAAAATATATTTAGAAAAATAATAATAATAAAATATCTGGATATATAAAATGCTATGACATGCACTGACCACCAAGGGGCATGTGTAGGAGAACATGGCGGGCATCAGCCATGGTGGGATGGCAGAGCAGGTGAGCGGGGTCGGGGCACCAGACCAAGGTGGGGCACCTGTCGCTGTCATCGGGGAAAGCCTCTGGTGGTTACTGAAAAGTCTTTGCTCCTGCACACCAGGGTCCCGCCCAGTGCTCGTACCTGCTGACAGCATGGAGTGATTGGGGCCTGCGCCATCAGTGGGTGCAAGTGGCAGCTGCCATCCCCCATCACTCCTAAGGGCTTCTCCACCTCCACCTGCTCCTGAGGGGTGATCGGGGCAGCAGCTGCTGCTCACCCCCGCTGCTGGCACTGGCCCCGATCACTCCACACCATCAGCAGGTGCAAGCGGGCCCAGCGGCATCAGCATGTGGGATCGGGGCTGCCAGCAGACAGGGGGCTGGGGGCTGCGGCAGGAGGGGTCAGGCTGAGACCTGCCCCTGTGTTCACCACAGCCTCATGGCCCACAGTTCCTTTCAAGGTGCATGAATTTGTGCACTGGGCCCCTAGTGTGCATATATGAGAAAAAGAGAGAGAGGGGTAAATAGAGAGAGAGAGAGAGTTGCTGTTCCATGTTGTTCCACTTATTAATGCCTTCATTGGTTAATTCTTGTATGTGGCCTGACCAGGGAGCAAACCCACAACCTTGGCATATCAGGACGACATGCTAACCAACTGAGCTAACTGACCAGGGCTGGAAAGTCTGAGTTCTTAAAGCCCACATAGGGTGGAGGTGCCACTCATATGAGTGTCTAGATGGAGTCCTATTTAAGAGTCCAGACTTGTGGTTTTGCATAACCAGGCACCTCCTAAAAGTGTTCCCATTGCACCCCATTACCTCAGTTTGACATAGTACTTGACATAACTGTCATGGCTGACACTGACTTTAATTAAATGTATGCAAAAAGTTGAAAAAAGAGTGTGAGCATGGGAAAGACTTTTTCTTTTTGTGATGAAGCTAGCTAAAAATTGAATTGTTATTATAGGGGTTTTAAAAATTAAGCTTTAATATCAACGGTGTACCTATGCAAAACTAAAACTTTTCTTTCATCTGCTTAAAAGACAAATGTCTTTTGAACCATTGGTCTTCTGATGATAAATTGTAAAAAGTGTTTCTTATCAAGTAATCTGCAAGTACAGCAAATATTCTGTTTTATCAAAATAATTTTATGTCTTTTATGTTGTCTTAATTAGGTCTTCGATTACTTAAGAAAACTGAACCTTTTCAATAGTAAGAACTAACCCTCTGTATTGGTATGTGAAATCTTATATTGTTGCTTTGGTCAAATAGGCCATTAATTATTATTACATAATAATGTGTGATCTTACTTAATCAAGTGTACTAAAACCTTTTGATATTTTTACAAACTTCTCAAGAATCAAATTCTAAAGAAATTCTGACCACAAACTAGCTCTGAGGTTTTTAAGAAGGTCCCTAGAATTTTCAAAAGATTTGTTCTCTTTCCTTATAAAAGGGGAGATATTAAACTAATTATACTCATTCAGCATGTTAAATTACATGAGCTGCATTATTAAATGAGTGATGATAAAACTTCTTAGGTTTTTTTCACGGGGCAATATAAGTTGTTCTAGAGAAATTGTATGAAATTCCTAAAACACTGATATTGTCTGGTATAATGTTATCCCTTGTAATTCTAGTTATTATCTTAAAATATTTGGTGTCACAGAAATAACCAAATTTCCTTGTCAATTTCATGTGCTAGTATGACTTCTCAATTAGATCTCTAATAATGGCCAACAAGAAAATTGCCTTCTTACTGCTATTCCATTACCTTCTTAAATTGCTATTATCAAAACTGAGGTTCATAGTAAAAATACTGAACCTGAGTATTAGTCAGGGAAGTGCCGTGGTAACTGACTTTAATGCAAAGGCAGCAGCAATCTATTTATATAAAATAGAGGAATATGCAAATTATCCGGGATGCATCACATCACAACTATTCACAGGGTGGGCGGGCTGCGGGGCCATGGGGTGGGACTCCAGGTCTAGCAGGATTTCCTCCTGCCCAGGCAGACTCCCCCATGGCCCTGCAGCTGAATCTCGACACCAACCTGGGGTTTACTAAACTTTACTGGAACTGCTCCCCATACCCCCACCCCTTGCCCCAGGACAACGCTGCCTGCAGCAGGGCACCCCAGCAGCCTCTTGACAGGCAGGCGACCAGGGAGAGCTGAGTGGGGTGGGGGTTTCAGGGAGCCATGGAGGGGCAGGGCAGCCGGAGCCAAGTTCCCAGGGGTCTGAGGATAGTGCCTGACAGGAGCCTGACTGCAAAGAAAGAAGAGGAAGCGGCCTTGGGGAGCTCTTCCAATCCCTTTGCATGGACACCCTACCCCAGCCCCCACATCCCAGGGGGGACAGGGAGGCTGACTGGACGGGGAGAAGACCCAGCCTCAGGGGTAGCCGCAGCCTGCACCTTGGCCTCCCAATCTCTTCCACCGCCACCCCCGCCAGGGGCGGCCACAGCAATAGCATGCCGCATGCCAAGGACGACCCATCAGCGACCCCGAGGTACCCAGGGCCTGTGGCCCACCGCTGCTGGGCCCCCTCCACTGGGGCCGGGCACACCTCTCCTCCCTACAACTCCAGACTCAGGTGGAGGCAGGCCTGAGCACGCCCCCTCCAGGGTCAGACCCATCCCCCACCCCCAGCAGCAGCACCTTCTCCACAGCAAAAGCGCACTGAACCTCCCCAGGGGCAGGACTAACCCTGCCCTCGCTGGCCCCCCCCTGGCCCGTCCCAGCCCCGCTCCAGGAGATTGGAGCCCTGCCCTGAGCACATACAGCTGGGAAATGGCCACATACAATTTAAAAAATGGCACCAAGCAGGGAAGTTTCACAGTTACTCCCCCTTTGGCCTCGTCACCCCCCTAGTATCCCCCTACTGTCCCCCCCAAGCACCTCCAGGGACAACCACCGCTACAGGGCTGCTGTCCAGAGCCTGCCCCTCCGAGGCCTGCGGAACCCTCTGCAAAGCTTTGATAGCTACAGTCCCAGGAAACAATCATGCCTCCTCCCCTAATCAGCACCTGCTACCTGTGAAGGTACCCGTGGGCTTAAAAATAACAATGCCTTCCCATTTAGACATCACTTACTTGATTAAACATTTCTAGGTTTATTAGCTCAAAACCTCCTCATGACAACCCAGTGAGGTAGACAGAGAAGAGATTACAATTTCCATGGTATATGTGTATGTATTCAGAAATGAAGCTCAGAGAGGAAAAGTGTCAAGCCCAGTGTTTCCCAAGGTGCAGCACAGGCCCCACAGGGGGGCAATTTTATTTTAAATAGGGGCATTTCGAGAAAGATTTAACAGTGAATTTTTTGCATTTCTTATGGTTCTAGGGGGCCTTATCTATAGTGTATCCTATATAATGAAAGGCTAATATGCAAATGACCGAATGGTGGAATGACTGGTCATTATGATGCGCACTGACCACCAGGGGGGCAGACACTCAACACTGGAGCTGCCCCCTGGTAGTCAGTGTACTCCCACAGGGGGAGCATCACTCAGCCAGAAGCTGAGTTCACAGCTGGCAAGAACAGCAGCAGTGGTGGGAGCCTTTCCTGCCTCCGTGGCAATGCTAAGGATGTCCAACTGATGGCTTAGGCCCACTAAGCCATCAATTGGACAACCTCCCAGGGCTCCCGGACTGTGAGAGGGCTCAGGCCAGGCTGAGGGATGCCTCCCCCCAAAGTGCACAAATTTCATGCACCGGGCCTCTAGTAGAATTTATAAAGATCATGGTACATGAAGTCCATTCTGCTGAAACAACAACAAAAATAGTCCTTCATTGCCAATTTTTTTTTTTTTTAATCCTGATATCCCTGTAACATGGCAACAGTTTTCTGAATTTGAGAAACTTAGATGGGTAAACAATGCCTATACATTAAATGAACATTCACGGCTATGGAAAACAACTTGTTTTTTTCAGGCTTCCTTGCAAATCCTATTTTTCGTTTTTGCCTTTCTTTACCCACCATAGTGCACTGAAGATAAACTATTTTGTTCTTAGACTTCCTCCCTCTGAACCCTTTTAGCTCCTCCAACTTGACTTCACTCAACTGTCACTTAGTGTGAGTTATCAATACCTTCTTATTGTTGGGTATGTTTTCCAAATAGGTTAAAGCCTTCCCTTGCCTCAAGGCTGATGCCCTCCCAGTTAGAAAATGTGCTTTGACTTCACATGAGGCACTGTACCAGTAGACCAGTGTTTATTGGAATAAAACCATCTGCTAATCCCTCATCATCATGTGCTAGTATGACCAGCTCCTGTATGTCTTCAATGTCTTATGCTCAAGCCCATCATTAATAAGTCAAAGAAGATTTTCCAGACTTCAATTCAAATGATCCTTTTGATCAGAGCCCAGAGCAGGGGTGGGCAAACTTTTTGATTCGAGGGCCACAATGGGTTCTTAAACTGGACCGGAGGGCTGGAACAAAAGCATGGATGGGGTGTTTGTGTGAACTAATATAAATTCAAAGTAAACATCTACACTAATAAAAGAGAAAAATGGTAATTGGCGTACGACGCTACCCTTTTCATTGGCTAATCAGGGCTATATGCAAATTAATTGCCAACTAAGATTGGCAGTTAACTGCCAACAAGATGGCGGTTAATTTGCATATGTAGGCACAATGCAGGGAGGCGAAAGGGAAAGCAGGAAGAAGCCCCCTGCCACTGACAGTGACCGGAAACTCAGGGGGGAGCTAAGAGCTGGGGGGCAGGGCAAAGGCAGCCCTGGGGCCGCCTTTGCCCTGCCCCCCAGCCATGATCGGAGAATTAGGTGCCTTTTCCACCCTGGCCAGTGATAGCAGGAAGTAGGGGTGGAGCCAGCGATGGGAGCTGGGCACGGTCGAAGCTGGCAGTCCCAGGAGCTAGGGGTCCCTTGCCTGGGCCTAAAGCGAAGCCCACGATCGCGGGGCCGCTGCAGCTGCGGGTCCCTGCTGCCCAGGCCGGACGCCTCAGCCCCTGCTGCCACTGCAGGTCCCCGCTGCCCGGGCCGGACACCTCAGCCAGAGGCGTTAGGCCTGGGCAGGGGCAGAGCCTGCAACCGCGGGGAGCTGGGGGTCCCCTTCCCAGGCCTGACACCTCTGTCAGAGGCATCAGGCCTGGGCAAGGGGCCGTTCCTGCGATTGGAGGGTGATGGGGGTCAATGCCTGAGGGTTCCCACAGTATGTGAGAGGGGGCAGGCTGGGCTGAGGGACTCCCCCCCACACACACACCCAGTGCACGAATTTCGTGCACCGGGCCCCTAGTCATTACATAAAAGGGTATGGTCTTTTTTTTTTTTTAGTTTTATTCATTTCAAATGGGCCGGATCCGGCCCGTGGGCTGTAGTTTGCCCACGGCTGTCCCAGAGCCTAGTAACTGGGTGTTCTGGAAGCATCATTGGAAGAGGACAGCCCTTGAGTCCTGTTGAAAGGGACCTTATCAACTTCTGATCATTGACACTGCTGCAAATCTAGAAGACACTGAGCTTTAGGTACACATCTCACAGCTAAGGAAGGCTTCACTTGATACCTGATTCTGTACAAGCAATGAAGACCTTCAAAACAAACTGACTAGGAAAAGAAGTAACTGATGTGCATGACTAGATCTAGACTTCTGCCCAAGACACTGGATCAAGACTTCCTACTTTAGCCAAACATAAAACCCTTGCTTATCTTATTTCTTCCCTTACTCTAGCATTAGCCTGGAAAATAATGCCATTATTCATATCATCTAGGCCATTGCTCAAAGGGTAACCTTTGGAATTTTTATTTCAAACTAAGAGAAAACCTAACTGACCCATTGTTTGAGTGGGCAATTGTGTCCTAACAGAATTTCTTTGTCTGTGGTTGTTTTTATTCTTCTTTTACCTATGACTGTCTAGATTTCTGGCACACAGCTAGGCAATGTCTCTTAAATTATCTAGCTGAAACCTCACAATGTTCTTAAAATCTGTGCTCCAATGTGGCAGACATTATTTCCCTCATACATCTTGGAAGTAAGCAAGTCACAGAGCTAAACCCATGTCAGTGGGAGACTGAAAAAGTATCCTCCTCTCACAGGGAAGGAACAGCAGATATTTTTAACATAAAGTCCATCCATTACACAGTGTTTCTTTTTAAAAAAATACCCAGCCAAGATCTTATATGCAGGTAGCAACTTAATTTACCAAATCACCCTGTCTTAGACATTTAACAAGTACACAACTAATGCAATTATTACAGTTTTCTTATTATATTCCATGTTGTAGTAGACACACTCAATCTTGAGATTCACTCCCCTATACATTGTCTATTAAACAAAATTCTGGACAACTTGTTCCTGCTTCTGGAACATGGAAAGCCTATTGCTTCTTCCACTAGTTAAGATATAACAAGTTCAGGGGCTCATGCATTTCCCTTTTTAAAAAAAATATATTTTTATTATTTCAGAGAGGAAGAGAGAAATAGAAACATCAATGATGAGAGAGAATCATTGATCGGCTGCCTCCTGCATGCCCTCTACTGGGGATCAAGCCCGCAAGCTGAGCATGTGCCTTTGACCAGAATCGAACCTGGGACCCTTCAATCTGCAGGCCAAGGCTCTGTCCTCTAAGCCAAAGCAGCTAGAGCTGCAATTTGCTTTGAAATAGTGGTAAATACCCCATTCTGAATCATTTCTCTGCTGAACTCCATTGATGTTGATTCAGGATACAAGGAATCCAAATAAAATAAGAAAACTAAAAGCATTTTTGTCTTTGTAAAAGTAATTTTAATTATGAGTCTTAAAGTGAACAGTTTATAACTTATGCCTGTTTACTGTGCAACACAATAAGGATTATGTGTTGCATAAAAAGTCAGATAAACCATGTCAGATAAATGTATTTAAGTTTTATTTTATCACAACAGTAAACTCTGTTCATATATTTACTTACTGCTCATGAATAATGAATCATCTCACAACCTAGAATAATAACAATGATGATGATACATTGCACATGGTTGAGGAACCAAGCTTAGTGAGAGGAGGAGGACCCTGGAGCGGTGCCTGAGCCCTGGTCGTCAAGGTTGATTTCTTCGGGTGTAAGGATTTGGGACCAAAGAAGAGATGAGTGGAAACAGAGACCCACGTTCAGGCCAGCTTCCTAAGGCCAAAACTAAAAGCCAGAATGTGAGTCACCAATCGGACACCCTTCACAGGCCCCACCCCCAGGTGATGAAAGTGATCCAGCGTCTGCAGAAGATCATAAATGAGTACATCCTGCAGCTGGAGAGCAGGCACCAGCAGGAGGACCTGGAGCAGGAGGAGCAACAGCACAGCCAGAACATCAGGGACCAGGAAGCCATCCTCGTCCATTTAATGTGTGAGGTGGTCAACCTCTTACACTCCGGAGCCTCAAGTAGCGTGGAGCTCCAACTGCCTCGCCTTTCCCTGGACTCAAGGGGTGGTGCTGGAGGTGGGCAGTAGGCCCAGTCATCCAGGGAGCCTGACCAGCTAAGTCACCAACTGAGTGATTCGGAAACTGCATTTATCAGCTGTTACCTATCCAACTGTGGGATTGACGTCTCTGCCTTATACCAGTCCAGCTTCCAGGACTTCATAGCCTACCAAGGAGACAAATACCATGAGGACAAGAACACCTTGGGCCTTATCAACCTTGGTCTCAGTGAGAACAAGCTCTGCATTGACCTGCTGACTGAAAGATTGAGTCGGAGTGACATGAACTACATTGATGATGACCTTCTGCAAAATCCTGATTGGAGAGGACATGCATTCCTGAGGGAAGAAGTAGCCCAGTTCCTCACCTACTACTGCAAGGCACCTGACCTGCTTGATCCAGAAAATGTGGTTGTTCTCAATAGCTCCCTCTCTGTCTTCTTGACCCTGACCATGGTGCTGTGTGATCCAGGTGATGCCTTTCTGATCCCCACCCCCTTCTATTCTGGCTTCACATTAACTGCCCGCCTGTATTCAAAAGTTGAGCTGATTCATGTCCACCTGCTGAGGAAGATCACTGAGGCGGACAGCCAGCCATTCCAGCTGACTGTGGACAAGTTGGAGAAAGCCCTGCTGGAGGCTAAGTTTAAGGGGGAAAAGGTCAGAGGTCTTGTTCTCTTCAACCCCAATAATTTTATGGGAGACACTGACAGTTTGGACTCACTGAAGGAATACCTGGATTTTGCCAAGAGGCACAACCTACATGTGATTATTGATGAGACTTCTATGCTGTCTGAGTTTCGTGCGTCCATCCCATTCCACAGTGTTCTGAACATGAAAAGTTTGCCTGACCCCAACAGGACCCATGTGATCTGGGACACCAGTAAGAGTTTTGGGATCTCTGGCTTCCGTTTTGGCACTCTGTACACCCACAACAAGGAGGTGGTCTCTGCTGTTGGCGCTTTTGGCTTCCTCCACGGCATCTCTGGCATCACCCAGCACAAGCTGTGTCGGCTGCTCCAGGACAGAGAATGGATTGACAACGTGTACCTGCCCACTAATCGCTCCCGGATGCAGGAAGCTCACAGATACATCACCAACAAGTTGAAGACATTGAAGGTCCCTTTTCTCAATCGTGGCTCTGGCCTCTATATCTGGGTCAACTTGAAAGAGTACCTGGACCCATGCACATTTGAGGAAGAGTAGCTCCTTTATCCCTGCTTCCTGGACAACAAGCTCCTATTGGCCCCTGGCAAGGCCTACATGTGTAAGGAGCCTGGCTGGTTCCGCCTCACCTTTACGGATAAGCCCCTCCGCCTGAAAGTCGCCATGCAGCGGTTCTCTGAGGCGCTAACCGATAAGAAGCAGAATTGGATAGAGAAACAACTGGAGGATGCACTGGTGGAAGAGTCCTCCCCGTCCACCAGGCGCTCCAGCTCATCCTCCAGCTCATCCTCCTTCGTAAACGTGGATACCTCTCATTTTTGAGAACTTGATTCTTTTTACTCTTTGCTAGCCATTGTGTGAGAGCAAATGTTTTTATGGGGTTGGGGTTGGAAATCCTAGAGAAACAAAGGGAGCTTTCTGCCTCTCTATTTTATTCATTTATTTATTTTTCCATAATACAAATTTATTGTTGCCCAAATGTACAGTGTTTGAACAGAAAAAGCCTCACTGTCGCGTAGAAAGAGGACTTGAAGCAGCACGTGGGAAGCAGGGTGGCTCCGGGATGTCAGGTGTGTGGTTACCAGCACTGCTCAATGTACGTGGAGATGTCCCTTTCTTCAGGAAGCTCCGCCACATTGACTTCAAACCTACCCTGAACATCATTGAGGATTTTGGCATCATTCTCATGAGACACAAAAGTGATAGTCAGGCCTTTGGCGCCAAAGCGACCGGCACGGGCCACCCGGTGGATGTAGGTGTCCGATTCCTCAGGCATGTCGTAATTGAAGACGATGTTGACTCGCTCAGTGTCCATCCTGCCTCCCTATTTAGATGGGTTTATTTTTGTATTTGAAACCTAATAAAGTTCATATTCTTTAAAAAAAAAAAAGAAAAGAAATTCAAATGTAATATCAAATCAAGCCCCATGAAGCCAACGCAGACTTCGTTTTCTCCAGTCTCAGATGGAGTTGAGCTGAGAGTCAGACACCCAGAGTCACAAGAAGGTGGCAGGTCCCACCAGGACACTTCTTTGGGCTCAGTCTCCCTTCCAGAACCTTCGAACACTGACTTACACTTTCTTTCTTCTTTCTTTCTTTGAAGTGCCCTTTTGAAAACAGCTTTATGGAGCACAATTTACCTGCAGTGAGCTGGTATTTTTAGGACGTGACTGTTGATAATTTCCAATATACTTATACCCAGGAGACCAGCATGACACGCTCCCTTCTGAGGCCACAGGTCCAGGGAGAATCAGAGCCACGTCGGCAGCTGGTTGGTAAGTTTGCAAAATAGATCAAATGTCATTTATTGCAAAGGTTTGCCTTTATCTACAGGGACAGGTAAGATAATTGTGCTTTTCTGCATATGAATTTGAGAAAAAAATTCTTATGTTTTCTATTCCTCTGACTCACTCGAACTTATTTTATGCCCCAGTTCCCACCTCTTGGCATTGGGACTGTGTAGAGCCTCCTTTGCCTTCATCTGTGTTAAGAAAATAATTTGTCTGGTGGGCACACAGAAATGCACACTTAAACGCCTGTGATCTTGTTACCCAGTGTCACCCCACACATTTAATTTTAAAAAGAAAGAAGATATTCTGTCAATTCTGGGGGCCCTTTTGCAGAAACGCCTTGTTTGGTAGCTGTGCTTCCTCTACGTCTCCCTTCCCGCGTTGCAATAAGAGCCTCTGTCCCCGCCGCCACGTGCTTCAGCGCCCAGAGAGCCAAACCGCCCTTTTCTCTTAAAACTGAACAAGTCCCTTCGCAGCCTCCGGTGTCTCCCAGGCCGTGGGTAGGGACAGCAGACACCCTCCCAGCCCGCCTGACGTTTCTTGTTCACTTAACTGCCGGAGATGTGTTGCTGGTACCAGGTTTAGCAGTGCTGTCAGGAAAACTGCATTCTTTCCGTAGAAAACGTCCTGATGCTGATGAAAGGCCTGCTCCGTGTGACCAGGGAAGAAAACATTATGGCGTTCAGCCAGGCCCCCGGGGCCCCCGTGTGCTGCTGCAGGAGGCCAGCTCTGCTCGCTCTGCTCCAGGCCAGGCCGGAGCTGTTCCGGTCGTGGCCAGCTCCCCTCACCCACGCCTCCCTCGCTCCGCTCTGACTCGCCCTTCCTCGCCTCCCCACTGCCTGTTCTCACTCGAGCCCTGTTCTGTTCCTGACCCGCCATGCTGTGTTGGGCTCGGGGACACATGTCTGTTTTTCTCCCACGCGCTGTGTAGACGTGCCTCCGCTGCCTGGGGTGGCTGGCAAGCTTTAGTGGATTCTGTTCCTGTCACCTCTGCATGGGCTTTATTCTGGCGCAGCCCAGCGGTTCCCACCTGCTGTACCGTTTCCAGGGCCAACGCATGCTTTTGCTGTCAAAGGTTCCATTTCCTGTCACCCTCCCTCCCACACTCGCTGTGCTGGTGGCTTCACGTCAATCACTGGCTCAGCACGACTGTCACACGCCTGCTGGGGGCCCCTCACCAGGCTCCTTCAGTGCCCTATTGGCTGAATTTCAGCCCGAGGTTTACAGGCTGCTGTTGGCTGGCCCGGGGGCCCCCTGAGGTGGGGGGAGAAGGCGGGAGCTGGGAAGGAGGTGGGGCCCAGGGAAGCAAAGGCTCGCTGCCCCCGAGGTGGGCTGCCCCAGCCCTGGCCACCCGTTCTCTTATCTGTTAGTGGACCGGCCAGGGGGAGCCCGAATATTTGCAGAGAAGAAAGGCCAGCACAGGCAGTGAGAGCACGTGTACTCCAGACACGTTTATTACATGCCTGCTGCATGCCTCACACGGCTTGGGGCTGGGAAGGCTGCAAGCCCTCCGGTTTACGATGGGTACCAGCACCCATTCTGTCTGACAACAGAAACCCCAATGGGGAGTATGAGGCTCGGGCTCCAGGACGCCTCGGGAGCTCAGAGAGCCGACCACAATGAGGACCAGCCCAGTGGTGGGGGGTGGGGGGAAAGGCAGCTCTCTGCTGGGGCGGCGAGGGGCCATCAGGCCTGGCTGGGCGGGCGAAGGAGAGACAGACGGGAAACAAGATGCATTACGAAACCAGGCGGAGGGTCTTTGCTCTCCCTTCCATATCGCATGTTAGCGCTGGGAATTGACGTTCCTGAGGGGAGTCTGGAGACCTGAGGAGCCCTCTCGTGGGTGAAGTGAGATTTAGGCTGTCAGTCAGGTTTCTCTTGTCATGACCGCTGAAAGGAGAGGGGCTGGGGATGGAGGGGGCCGGGGTCGGGGGGAGAAGTGGGGGGGAGGCGTGGAAATGCTTTCAGCAACAAGGATCAGCAAAGGGCGACCTCCCGTTAGCCCTCGTTGCTGGAATGCATGACAAGGGTGGAGAAGTAGGGAACGGGTTCAGGGAAATGGTGTGGGGCCGCGCCCTCAGTGGGACAGACGGACCGCCCCAGGACCAGTCCTGCGTAGCAATAGGCTGGCTTTGCTTCCTTCTGACACTTTCAAATGCTTATATTCGTTGTCCTTGGCAACTCAGTTACTACTCACAACACACCCCACGCTCCCCGTGTGGCAGGTGTAACAGCTGTCTTACACACGGTCTTCGCTAACTCGGCCCGCTGCTTAGGTCTGAAAACTGAAGCACCGGGGCCGCTGCCCAGGGCGTCCCCCGTGAACGCCGGCCTTCCGCTCTGTGGCCCACGGCGCCGGGACCCGCACATCGCGGCCTCCCTTCGCTTTGGCAGGAGCGGACTCCCACGTCCTCTCCACCTTCCCCATTTCCCAAGCCCTCTCGGGGCATTAAATGAGGTTACTATGTGTTAATGTAAACGGGGTAGACATTGAATGCGCATTTCATGTGAGTCATGAACAAAGGCCTCTGGTCACTCCGGGGGAATGCACACGTCCCTTGTCCCCCCTGGTGGGCACCAGTCTCCGTCTCCAGGGACGGACAGGGGGTTCGGAGACCTCCTGTGTCAAGGGGATGGGGTAGGCGGGACCTGGGTCTGATAACAGCAGGGTGGGGTGCTCCCTACAGCACTTCTGTTAAGGCCTCCCACAGGCCACCAGGAGATGGAAGGGCTCCCTCAGGCGGCTGAGTGGACCCCCATCCTCCGGGGAGAGAGCAAAGCTGGGCCAGAAAGACTCAGCGCAGTCCCTGAGGGGTAGGAGCCCACCCGCTTTGAGGGGTTGTGCCTTTAGGAAAAGGGGGTGAGTTTATTTCCCAGGGGCCCAGAGGCAGAGGGGCCAACATTTCAATGCTGTGCCCAGTGAGCCTGTGGACGTATCGCAGGGAGAGCCCTCTGTGGGTGACTCTGTCCCCTGCTGGTCCCACCGCTCTCCACTTCCTCCAGGACTCACAGACCTAAGGGCGGTGGCAGACGCCGCACCGGCTCCAGTCAGGCACTTAGGGTCGCGGGAGATGGTAACGCGGAATGGTGGGGGCACAGTGGTCAAGGAAGATGAGCTCATCCTAGGAGACCCCTTCTCTCCCGGGGCGGTCGCTGCTGAGACCCTCCGAGCGGCCAGGGGTGAGCTCTCACACTCCCTGCTGGCGTGGTTGCTTGTAGCCATCCTTCTTTTTTTTGTTCTCTGATCGCCACACTCAGATGAGGTGCCGCGAGGCTGTGCCATCCACCCCTGCGTGGCAAGTCGTTATCCCAGGGCAAGGCCAGGGTGCACGCCTGAGTGATCATATATGCCTGGGGCTGAAGGGGTCCAGGCACCCTACACGTCTCTGGGGACAGAGCCCCAACTCCAAAGGGGGAGAGAGGGTTGCCCCAGACGTGCTGGGGGGACTGCAAAGCCGGGTGCTGGCCAGCTCCAGGGCTCACGTATCCCCGACTGAACCCACCCACGAGGCGCAACTCTCAGCTGGACTGTGGGGGGGGGGGGGCGGGGAGGTTAATATATCTTCAGGATGAAAATAAATGGCCCCAATTAATCACCTGTTTATCTACTTTACAGACATAGGATCTGAATATCAAAACCAAAGTTGTTTGCTCCGGGTTGTGGACCAGAATTCAAAGGCAATCCTTTCGATTTTTGGCCCGTGGCCTTTCCTCCTTCTTGGCCGTCCCTGATGGTAACCTGGTTCCTGATAAGCGCGATTAATTACGACGACTGAACGCGTGATGTTCCCCTCGGCTGGACTGGACTCCAGACGGCCTCTCCCTGACTCCCGGCGCTGGCTTCCTTTCCTTAGAGCACTTTCTTTAGAAAACTTGCAGGTGTGAATGTTTTCTGTCTCACTGAGAGGTAAATGTTTTTGTGACCCAGGCCTGTCTCTCGCAAGGGCCTGAGCCATCCTGTGAGATGTTATGGCCCCTCCGGTCTCTGTGTGGGAGGAGCCTCCCCCAGGCTGGTGGACACCTGGCTCCAGGGAATCCCTCCTGTTACAAGAAAGCTCACCGCGCCGCCACTCCTCTGGGGAAGGCCGATTAGCAAGCGCGATGTTCTGCTTTCTACCCTGTCCCCGCTCCGGAAACCCCGTCCCCGCTCCGGAAACCCCGTCCCCGCTCCGTGCATGTCTACAGCTAAAGAAAGGGAAGTCAGGAAGTCGAGGAGGGTCGAGGAGGGAATAGCGTGGCGGACAATGACCACGTTTCTTCCCCAGGTGGTGCAGGGATATTACATTACAGTCCAGGATATAAAGACATAGAACTCAAGATGGAAACACTTTAAAAATGCATGAACTCTCACAATGATCCAACGGTAGATTTTGATTATTTGCAGGCTAATTAAAATAACAGCAAAAATATTCATGTTGAATGCAATGATGCCAGTGTATTTCCTAGCTAAGACTTAGTGAGTGGCTCTTTTGTTGAACAAGGCACTTTGTAAAAACTGATTAAAATGTAGTCTACATTGAAAATTACAGCAACAGTTGCTTTAAATTCGTTTGTTCTTTCTCCCCTTATTTCTTTGGGCTGGATTAGGCATCACCTTGGTCTAGGTTATGGTTCAAGAGATTTCCATTTTCCTTCCTGAATGAGGTTAGCGGAACCCTAATTTTCTGACTTTATCAAAGCACTGCCTCACCCCCGATGGGGCCCCAGTGGGATCTAAATAATGTGCTGCTGTTTAACCCCCAAAACTGATGTCCAGCTCATGGAATTCAAGGGTGTGTTTTTATCCTTTGGTCTTGTCGTAAATGCCGGTTATATTCCACTGGACACATGCCACCCCTATTTTTAAAAATAGGAGGAAGGATTAAAATAGTTCATGTTCAGAGAATTTTATTCAAAATATAGAATTTTGAAACTAAAACTAAAAGGTTCAAGCATTGAAATAGGTTGAAGTTATCTGGTTTAAGCCCCAGTAATACGGTGGTTCAGCCCAACCACACCTGCGCTAATTCCAGGTGTGCATCCAGGGGCCACGGACGCAGTGTTGGCACTGAGAACCAGTCTGGACTCAGAGCTCCACTTACTGCCTGCCCCCCACCCCCAACACACACACACACACCACCACCATATATAGATGGGGAGGGCTATGGTGACACTTACACCCCCAAGACTCTCTGTCCAACAGTTTTCAAAATGTGTGAGCATTCCCTCAGCCCCACCATGTGTTGGCTACGTAAATGGCTGTAATCCTCTTTGGGGGGAAAGTCAGTGAGTCCGTAGTGTCCACAGTTGCTAACGTGCTCAAGGTCCCTTTCCCTGGACCCCTGGTCTCTCCATCCATGGACTCAGCTGCAAAGTGATTCAGGTCTAGGAACTGGGCCATGGATCATGGTTTGACTAGGGTAGCTTCCCTCTGTCACTGGTCACTTCGCCTTGGTTTCTGGGTTGACAAATACCTTTGTTGCAGACCATCTACCTTGCCCTGAGGGATACTGTATTCTCTGAACCACATCCACAGGTCAGAGACCCTGGCTGTCACTTTGACGTTGCTACTCATTGAACAATTGTCCTACTTTGCGCCTGATGGCGGAGCACCCTTACCCTGTTCCTGTTACTTAGGATCCCATCATCCCCACTGACTATAGGGAGCCTCACTCTATAGAAGCATGGTCCCCGGGAGCTTCTCAACAGTGCTGTGTCCCTCTCATTACTGGCACCTTCGCCCTTGGACCTTTGTGGTCACAGATGCACCCTGGAATGCGAGCGCTGTGAATCTTTGATCCTCTCTTCCACCGTCTGTCTGCCTTGCATGTTCTGGCATGACTTAGTGGGGCCGCTCTTTGAGGTGCTGACAGGACACTAACTCATACGTTGTGGGAGCATTCTCCCACAGAAATAAATGCTCATGGTCTAGTCCTATAGCCTGGGCCTCGACCCAGCACCCGAGGACCCTTTCTGTACATTCTCTCCTGGCACATGCCAACCTCTTATGACTGATTTCTATAGCTCATTCAGTTATAGCCCCCTTCTCTCTTGGGGAACCCAAAACTTTCCAGCTGGCTTATGTTTTGATCTGTCTCTCACTATGGGTATATTGGCCAAAAGGGGAAGTGTGTGTCAACCAGGGTAGGAAGGGATGAGGGGAGTAGGAGATCAGGATCGTTTTATAAGGCAAAATCCCTGACATCATCTTTAGGAATTAAATACCAGTAGTCTTAACTGGGAGGATTTGGTTCCTTCAACAGACCCAGGGGGTTTAGAATTCAAGATTTTTATTTGCATCTTCTCAGATTCCCTATCCCAAGTCTCAGGGTCCCACACTTCGCAATCATGGCTCTGACCTTGGCTGGAGTTTCCCGGACAGTATGACTCAGTGGTTAAGTGTCAGCCTATGAACCAGGATGTCATGGTACGACACATGCCTGGATTTTGGGCTGGATTCCCAGTAGGGGGCATGCAGCAGGCAGCCTACCAATGATTCACTCTGGCCATTGATGTTCTTACCTCTCTTTCCCTCTCCCTTCCTCTCTGAAATCAATAAAATTCTGCTGGAGTTGAGAACCTCTCTGAGCTCTACTAATTACTAAGTTCTGCCTAATACACAGTGTTTTGTTGTTGTTGTTTGTTTAATCCTTATCTGAGGACATGCTCATTCATTGGTTTTTCTTTTCGAGAGAAAGCCAGAAAGACCAGTTTGAGAGAAATATCTATCGGTTGCCTCCTGTAGGTAGCCTGACCAGGTATCAAACCTGAAACCTAGGTATGTGTCCTGACTGGGAATCAAACCTGCAACCCTTTGGTGTATGAGAAAGGGCTCCAAGCAACTGAGCCCCCCAGATGGGGCCCAATGCACAGCTTTTTTCCTGCCGTTTGGCCAGAGAAGATCAGACCTTTGTTATCTGCTGCCAAAGGCCCTCTGGCTTTCACACTGAGCCTCTGATTGGTGAGTAGTAATCCACAGCTGCTCACTGTTTCTCGCCCATGCATCCATCATAGAATTCTGTGACCCTTGTCATTGCCGTCTTCCACCCCCACACAGCTCAGAGCTGCACATGGCCCCAGCGAGGGGCTCCCTGCTCCCCACTGAGGAGCGATTCAGCACTCTGCTGGACTGTCGTTAATATAATGGCTATTGCCATCCAGCCCACCGGCAGGGCATCCAGCTCATTTTCCATTTTATTTTATTATTAATAAAAATTTTATTGACTGATTTTAGAGAGAGAGAGAAGGGGCAGAGGGAAACATTGATTTGCTGTTCCATTTATTCATGCATTCGTTATTGATTCTTATATGTGCTTTGACTGGGATCAAACCCAAAACCTTAACACATCTGGAGAATGCTCTAACCAACTGAGCTACCGGGATAGAGTCCATTTCTTCAGACCGATCCTGGCATTAAATGACACAGATTGGGTTACCTATAAAACAGACCACAAGACAGATACTTTTTTTATTTTTAGAAAGTTCTCTCAATTCTTTTAAAAAAATGTTTGTATTGATTTTTAGAAAGAGAGGGAGGGAGAGAAAGAGATAGAAACATCGATGAGAGAGAAACATCCTGCATGCCTCCTACTGAGGATCGAGCCCACAACCCAGGCATGTGCCCTGACCAGGAATCAAATCAGCAACCTCTTGGTACGTGGGTCGACCCTCAACCACTGAGCCGCACCGGCCCAGCAGGACAGATTGACGTGAGAGGTATTCACTGGGTTATGCCCTTGATGTCAACACCCATCAGGAGTGATGGATGCAGAAAGGATAGCAGCAGAGTTGAATGGTGATCAGTAGCCAAAGGGCCTCAGCAGATTCCCTGGTGCTGGGGTGGTCCCTCGGGGTTGCCCTAAAGGAAGGTGTGGACCAAAGGGGCCACACGCTGACCTGACAAGCTCAGGGAAGGCCTGCATGGCAGCCTAGCAGACTCAGAGACCTAAAATAACCACAAAGGATGGTCTGAAATTAAACTTTGACTAAAAGCAGTGATGGTGGGCAGTTATGTCCTAGGCCGGTATCTTCACTGACAGGATCAACTTTGATCCTTACTGAGCCCATTTGCCTTTTTGCCTCTAAGATAACATTCCTTTGAAGTGTCTGGGTAACTTGTAACTTCCCTTTTTCTGGAGCCCCTGGGGCAAAACCAAATGTTCTGGGCGCCAGGGCAGATACTACAAATTCCTTCATTATCATGTTGATTGATCCTGCACCCACCTAAGTATGTGTCCATCATTTTACTTTTTATCCTATCACAGAGGTTTCCCCACTTCACTTAATCCCACCTCCTTAAATCTGTCACCAATGAATTTCATGTATAAATACGGATGTAACCCTGCCATTCTCCGGAGCACTATCTCAATTCATTGAGGTTCTGCTTCCCGGCATATGTCGACAGTTTGGCTCAAATAAACTCACAAAAATTCTTTTCAGGTTTCAATGGTTTTTTTACGTTAACAAAGGGCAGAAGCTTAGGTGTCATTGGACCTGGGCGTCCCCAGGCAGACCTCAGGGGAGGGGACTCTCTTCAGCTGAGCACAATCTCCGAACAGAGAGGTTGATCTCAGGGCTGTCAGCAACCCCCAGTTACAGATTCTGGGTAAGTTAATTCTTCAGTCCTGAAGGGATGGCAGGCCCGGGAGCTTGGCCTTTCCAGTCATCTACAGGCCCACAAATCCAGGGCGGAGTCTCGGGGAAAGGCCACCAGAGGAGCTCAGCGGTTCTCACCAGGCATTTTATTTAACAAGGGAAGATGCAGGGAGACTCCGGGGCTGGTTAACTGCACCTTGGGAAGCATTGTCGGGATGCTAAAGGAAGTTATTCAGAAGGGGAGGCGGAGCTACATAAAGAAATGAGGGACACCAGACATTGCAAACATGCTAGTAAATGCAGAAATCAACAATTTAAAAAGCCCTTTTTCTTTCTCAAAGATTCTTTAAAAGATAACTTGGTATTTAAAGAAAGAAAATACTGTTTTGTACAGTTTGTGCAGAAATAAAGTGTATGAACAAGATAGCATAAAGGATGGGTGGAGGAAGTGAAATATACCCTTTAGGCATTTCCATTAGAGGGAAATGGCAGAGTATTGCCGGAAGTCAGACCAGGATAAGGAAAAGACGCACGTTCTAAGCTATAGGACAATCACTAAAAGGAGAAGTCTGACTAACAGCCTGTAATAGCAGCAATAAAATGGACTTGAAAATATACTCAACCCAAGAGACAGGAAGAAGAGGAAACTGGACACTGAGCAAACAGCGAGATGGTTGATGAACGCCAGTGTTACTTGCCCTGCATGCAGACAGGCTAAGACCCCATTTGGAAGGCAGAATGCAGAGAAATTCACTGTGAAAACACCAGTTACATGTTCTCTATAAGACACACTTCACATACAGACACAACTAAGTTAGAAGTAAACGAAGCAGACACTCTAGGAAGACAGCGGGTGGGGATAACTGGGTCACACACGAGAACCAGGAACAAGGGCTGCCAATGGGCGAGGAGAGATCTGGTCACGCGCATGGGGATCCTATGAAGAGGACATGATTCTACACGTGTATGCACACCACAGAGCTGCCAATTCGCAAAGCAAAAGCCAAGAGAATCGAAAACAGAAATAGACAAATCTACCATTGCAGCTGGAATTCCAACGCTTACTTACCTGTCAGTAATCACAGGACAACCCACAGAAAATCAGTAAGTGTACAGCACGCACGCGCAGCTCTGTCCACCACGTGAGCTGTTCATGGACGTCCCGCCCACATCGGCGGAATCACATCATTTCAATCATAACGAAATATTCACCAACATAGCCCAGGCATAAGAATGCTTCTCAGTAATCTTTAAGTAAATTAAATTATACAGAAATACAGCCTCTGAATCCAATGGGATCCAAACAGAATAACAACAATGTATTTGGCAAATCCCTCCAATATTTGGAAATTGAGCAAGATTCTTCTAAATAGCCCATAGTTTTAAAAAAAAGCACAGCATAGGAAAATTGGGGGAGGGGCAGATAAAGCAGCATTTATAAGGAAATTTATGATATGTGAGTAGAAAGAACTAAAAATATAACTTCAAAAAGTTTAAAAACAAAGAAGAGAGCCTTAAGTACCAGTAAGTATCATTAAGGACATAATTAGGCCCTGGCTGGTGTGGTTCAGTGGATAGAGCATTGGCCTGTGGACCAAAGGGTCCCGGGTTCGATTCTGGTCAAGGGCACTTACCTTGATTGCAGGCTCCTTCCTGGTACGGGCCCTGGTCAGGGCTGTTGCAGGAGGCAACCAATCGATGCGTTTCTCTCTCATCGATGTTTCTCTCTGTCTTTCCCTCTCTCTTCCACTCTCTCTAAAAATCAATGGAAAAATATCCTCGGGCAAGGATTAACAACAGCAACAAAAAAGAACATAGTCAGGGTGCCTGGGTAGCTGAAGACAGTGGCAAGAGAGTAGGTTCCCATCATCCCAATTTTTCTCTAGAAATAAAGGAGAACAAGAAGGAAGGAAAAATACAGAACACAAACCCACACCCTCAGCACAATGGAAAATGCCCGAACTTCCAATAGGTAGGAAAGAGAGGGAATGCTGCAATCTGGGGTCTGCCGCCTTATGTTCCTTCCCCATTCACACTCTGCTTCTGCTCTGTGAGAAGCAACAGGCCAATCAGAAGGGCAGGGAGGGAGGGAGCCTGGCCTGGTGATGAGCCAAAACCCCGCCAGGAAGGCTCCTGGACGCTAAACCTGGAACCACCAAGGGTGGTCTGGGTCGCTGGGAGGCCTCAGGAGGCCGCACAGATTGGAGGGGCAAACTTCAACATGAATAGCTTTTGGGGGAGGAAAGAAAATGCCACAAAAGGAAGGGACACGTGGCCTTGGCCATTTAGTGGTAAAGGGCAAACAGCAAAGGGGGAAATTTTAAGACAAGAGAACACCACAAAGTCAGAAGGGACACCCCTCCCCCAGTAAAAAATAAATAAATGCAATGAAATCCGCCACCGTGCCTGAACTTGGCTTTCCTAAAGAAGTGGGCGTTGTTAAACTAGGAATTTTGCAAACCACCTCCATCCCACAAAATGAACAGTACCATCTTAACAGGTCCCCACAAGCTATCGCCCAAAAACCCACCCAAATCCACCTCCGCCCACATCAGCTGCAGGAAGTCCCCGCCTGAGAAGTACCCGGAGGCACAAGACACGGTAAGACAGACGCCATCACATGGACTCCAGTGAGCGCTGCTGGGTGTGAAAAAGGCACCTGGAGGAAGAACCTCAGACACTGTGACAGAAATGAACACACAAACAAAACACCGGGAAGAAACAGAAAGGGAGTTCGCTGAAATTAGAAAGGAAATGGCGTCTGCCAGGGAGCTCAGTTGGTTAGAGCCGCGGTCGGCAAACAGCAGCTCGCGAGCCACATGCGGCTTTTTGGCCCCTTAAGTGTGGCTATCTCAAATTATAACAATAAATGACAAGGTACAGGCTCAAATGGAAATTTAATGGGAATCATTGAAGAAAGATGAGATGATAATAAAAATAATTTTAAAATGAGGTAAAAAAAATGAAAAGAATCAGAAAAAATACTGAAAAAGGAAAACAGGCAAAGTAGAAATAACATTTATATTTTGGGTAAAAACAGAACAATAGGATGAATTTTAAAAACTGTAACCCAAGAAAAACAACAACAACAACAAAAACAACTCTAGCCCAAGAAGACTTTTCAGAAAAAAAGAATAGCGATGACTTTAATCCATTGAAAGGACTCACCAGGTCCGGGAACATGAACTTGGAATGACCAAGTTTGAGATGCACCATAGCAAGACTTTTAGGTTCCCAAGACGAAGGGACATTTCTCAAGGCCTCAAGGAAAAGCTCAAGTAATTTACAAAGATAAAAGCCTTAGAGTGTCACCCGATTTTTCAGAAAGGAACACAGAGGAAGGTAAAAATGAAATTGTTTTAAAAAAATGTATCAAGGCTATTGGGAAACAGTTTCCGACATAGAAGAGCGAAGGTGATTTGTACCCATAAGCCCTTCTTGAACAATTTACAGGAGAACGAGCTTCTTCTACCAGGGACCAAATCTGGAACAAGGAGAGCAAGAAAGTAAATGAGAGTCAGGAACATGCAGCTACAGATACGGTAAGTACCTATGATTCCATATTCACACACACAAATGGAGGACAGAACCCACTCTCTCTTATATTGGAATTCTAATGAAAACATGCAGAAGGAATGATGGGGCAGACATAAGGCATTGGGCAAGCACCACAAACATTGTTGCAGTCCAGAATGATCAAAGTATTATGAGAAACGGGTGTTTGCATAGATTTAAGGCACCTCCCTTACAAGATAGTAATTAATTACATTAGAAAAAATAGTATCTTTACCGTGGAGAAATCTAGCAGAAAGTAGCCACGTGACCGCTGTTAACATCCTTGGTCATAGGACATGGCAATACCTCCTCACACGAGGCACTAAGAAAGTAATGAGTTTCATATTGGCATCAAACAATGACATGCTTACAAATACATTAACAATACATATGCACAACCTATACACTGAAAACAACCTAAGTTGTTTTTAAGTTAAAGTTGAGATTACATAAGTGACTGAAGAAATATACTATGTCCCTGGACTAGAAGACTCAGTATTATTTCCACAACAATTCTTCCCATAATTGACATTGGGATTCAAGGCAATCCTAGTCCAAATCCTATCTGGCTATTCTGTAAATACGATAAGCCGATTCTAAATTTACATAAATCTGCGAAGAACTCTCAATTGTCAAAACAATCTTGAAAGGAAAGAACAAAGTTGGAGGAGTTACCAGAGCTGGTTCCAAGACTTACTGTGAAGCAATCAAGAGTATAGTATTGTCATGAGAATGGACATGAGGCTCTGATACTTTGTAATTTAACCTAGTGACGAATAACTGGAGAGGAGCAGGGAAGGGCAAATAGGACAGGTGTTCCTCATACAGCTTTTCCATGAAGCTGGAGTTTAACGCCCCCCAATTCTTCCCCTCCGACCCCTGGGGGAAGGGAGTAGCAGGGGAAGAAGAGAAGCATGCCCCGTGAAGTCTGGGTGACGAAGGGAAGGTGCTTGTCTGTCAATCACACCTGGGGACAGGTCATTGGGCCGAGTAGGCGTGGCCACGGCAAGAGCTGGAAGATTTGAGATACTTAAGCTCCTACACTAAGGAGTTCGCTCTCCTGTGCTCTTGGTTCTCATGGGACTCTGGTTGCAGGGGGCACGCGCTCTTGGGTCCCCTATGTTCTCCCACACAAGGACTAGCGGACTGCCACTAGCCTCGTGCCAAACCAGCCCCAGTTCCCATGGGACCCAGCCTCTGGACTCTGGCTTTGCTCCTAGCTCTGCTGAATCCCCAGCTGCCTTCTCCCAGGACTGGGTGACGGGAAACCCAGAGATGTCGTTCCACGCAAATAAGACTCACTCATCCTCTCGTGTGAGTCTCAGAAAACTCCTTTCCTCGAGGTATCGTAAAGACCTCCCTCCTGCTAGCAGCGCAGAAAGATCATCCACGCTTCTCTCCAGTAACAGGCCAGTGGAACAGGGTAAGAGATCAGATAAAGAACCAAACCCACAGAGCAAGCCGGTTTTCCAGGGACTTAAACGGAGAAAAAGGAGACTTTCAATGCACAGTGCTGGACACAGGGGATGGCCACGTGGAAAGAAGAAACCTCCACTCGAGAGCTGAAACGGTCAGATTTCTAGGAGAAAATGTTGGAGACATGCGTGTGAGTCACACTGGCAGAGCGTTCTCAGGTAGGGCATGGAGGCTCCGCACCCGGAGAACCGGAGTAGACACTTCTGCTTCTCCAGAGACATCCTTCCACAGACGGAAAGAAAGCCGCAGAATGCGGAGAAATGGGTGCCTGGACGGGTACCAGGATATAGAACGGCCTGCAGCTCAGTACAAGAAGCAAAGCAGCGCAGTTAAAAATAGTCAGCGGAGCTCCAGCAGCTGTGCGTCAGGCATGACTGAAGCTCCCACCTTCCCCAGCCTGTCCCATGCCCCCCCCACCCCCGCTCCTCCCGCCCGTCCCGCCCTTGGGAGCCCACACTAGACTGTTTCTATGAGTCTATTATTTTAGATCCTCATACAAGTGAGATGACGGCAACAGAGATGGGAAGCAAATGAAAGCGAAGACCCATGGAAACGTGGGAGGGCATATCTGCTTTGGACATTTCCTTGTTGACAGTTTCTCTTGTTAGAGACCCACCGTAGAAATGGGGATCATGAGAGAAATCCATGCTTTTAAGATGAAGCTGCCCTCAGTCCTGAGGTCCAGGCAGGCCCTGGCCCTGGCCTAGGAGAGGGGCGGGTGGCTCCGTCCAGGGTCCCAGGTGCAGGGACACAGGGGGAAGGTGGCCCCCTGGGGTAACAGGGGGCTGGTCTAGGGCTGGGTGCCAATCTGAGCCAGCCTGGCTCCAGGGCGCCTGGCACTGGGAACCAGCTTCCCCTGTGCCCGAGTGCCCAGGGCTGTGCTCCAGCTCCTTCACCAGGACGTCTGGATGCCAGGGCGGGGCCAGGCATTGGTTTAGAGTTGACTCTGACTGCAGGGCGCCAGGCAGGACCAAGGGCACTGCTGTGGGGGCAGCACCCCCTGATAATCGCTGCTCTCCATCTCTATCCGGACACCTTCCTTCCCTCCTGCATCCGTGGGGGGCACAGGTAGAGTGCGTGGCTCTGTGCAGCCCTGTGCCTGCCCGCCACGCTCACCCCAGACCCCAGCCTTTCAGCTCGTTCTTGCAGCACCACCCCCACTGCTTTCATGACTCTCCCTGTGTCTTGCCTCCCTTTCCTTCAATCCCCACAAAATAGGGGTCTTCGCGTATGGTCTCGGCCCTTCTGAGTCGGCATTTTCATTTTCAGAAAGTTGCAAGTTGGTTTCTTTGCTTATAAAAGTTAATATATATGTAAGTTTTCTTCAAAGCCTTCTATTGTGACAGAGTTAGGAACTACAGGAGCGAAAGGAGGAAATAAAATCTCTTACCTGCTCCGCCCGACATCGTCACTGCTCACCCACACATCACTGCTGCTCACAGGCTCATGAACTTCTGTCGGGTGTGGGCGCACGGGAGGGGCCCCCAGGGGACTCACAGTGGACACTCCCCACAGCAGGCGCCCTGCCAAGCGGATTCCTGTGACATCACTGAACGGGCCCCTGAGCCTGGGAAGCACGGGGAAACATTTCCCGAGGGGCCAGCTGAGGCCTGTCCTTAGAGGATGGAGACTTCCCTTCCAGGCCTGGGGTCCCCTCCAGACACGTTCACACCTGGGCGAGGCTTCATAGGAGAGAAACAGCGCATTCACATTCGCATTCGGTGACTGATGGCAGCTGGACCCAGGAATCCTGGGGCATGGCCCCCTAGGAGTAAGTATTTCATTGTCCACACTGCCCGACCCCTTGGTCTGATAATAACAGCTCATATTTATTAGTAATTTATCAAGTGGTTGGCACTGCTCCAAATGATGTATATTAACTTATTTCTTCTGATCACTCCATGAAATGGGAGCTTTACTCTCTTCAATGCATAAATGAGAACATGAAGGTCAGAGAGGTAGAGAAACTTGCTTACTGGGCCACAGCAGAGCCAGATTTGAGCCAAGGCAGTGTGGTTCTCAGGCTCGAGCTCTTAAAAAAATTATTTTTATTGTTGAAAGTATTACATATACCCCTCTCCTCCTTTCCCTAGACCCCCTCCTCCCCACTCCCACTCTCCTCAGACCCTTATTGCCCTATTGCAGCGGTTCTCAACCTGTGGGTCGCAACCCCTTTGGGGGTCGAATGACCCTTTCACAGGGGTCGCCTAAGACCATTGGAAAACACACATATAATTACATATTGTTTTTGTGATTAATCACTATGCTTTAATTATGTTCAATTGGTAACAATGAAATTGGGGGTCACCACAACATGAGGAACTGTATTAATGGGTCACGGCATTAGGGAGGTTGAGAACCACCGCCCTATTGTCTGTGCCCATGGGCTATGCCAGGGGTGGGCAAACTTTTTGACTCGAGGGCCACAATGGCTTCTTAAACTGGACCGGAGGGCCGGAACAAAAGCATGGATGGAGTGTTTGCGTGAACTAATATAAATTCAAAGTAAACATCATTACATAAAAGGGTACTGTCTTTTTTTTTTTTTTAGTTTTATTCATTTCAAACGGGCCGGATCCGGCCCGCGGGCTGTAGTTTGCCCACGGCTGGGATATGCACACATGCGTACAAGTTCTTTGGTTACTCTCTTCCCGTCCCACCCCTTCCCTAAAATGTTTTCCCAATTGCAGTTCACTTTCAATATTATTTTTGTATTAGTTTCAGGTGTACAGCACAGTGGCTAGACAGTCATGTATTTTACAAAGTGTCCCCCCCAAATAGTCCCAGTACCCACCAGGCACCATCCACAGTCATTACACTAGGCTCAGCTATATTCCTGTGCTGTGCGTTACATCCCCAAGGCTCTTCTGCAACCACCAAGCTGTCCCTCTCCATCCCTTCACCTCCCTCACCCAGCCCCCAGCCCCCTCCCCTCTGGCCACTCACTCACCACATTGACGCACCCCTGGGGCTGGGCCCATGGACTGAAGCAGAGTGTTCTGCTGAAGAATAAATACAGTGAGTGACACTGTGTGGGCAGTAACGCAAGGCTCCCCGTGAGCACAGACCCACGCCGTGGGAGGGGGGGGAGGGGGGGCGCGTTCGGCGTGGCCCCTTCACCCGCGCTCCCGTGTAGACTTCAGCGAAAGAGAAACCACCGATCCTGGGAACTATGGGTGCAGAGGCAGAAGGGCTCCAGGTGCGGTGGTGCTTTCCTCCTCGGAGAAGTTTGCAACAACGTTCTGTGTGCTCAGTAGTTTAGAAGTAAGGGTTTTTGATTGCTTTATACCCTTTAACTTAATAGTTCAGCAGTTCTACCCGCGGCTGCTGGTAAGACATCCTTTTCCCCAGCAGCGTGGCTGCGCTGACGGATCGCCCAGGGACGCTCGGGAAATAAATCAGCCACCAAGAGCAAAATGAGAGATGAGCTTCTTCGCCTCCCAGAGACCATCTACCTCCAGCATGTTCTTGACTTAATGTATTTGTCTGGTCTTCTGTCTACAGATTCTAAAAATATTAACATACAGTAACATATTATCTGTCTGGCATCATGAAATGAGTTATAGCCTTAGCAATAAAGCATTATGTTTTCCTAATAACGAGAACAACATATAATCATTTTTTAGGTGGAAAATGTAAGAAAGATCAAATATAAAAATAAAAGCCATCTCCAATACTATAATTCTAACAGCCGAGGCAGCGGTCCTTCGCCAGCCTGGTGCACATTGTTCCAGCTTTTCTCCTGTGCAGCTGGATATATGCGAGCCTGCACACATCATTTACACGGAGCTGGGCCTGCGGTCTACTTAGAGCCCGCTTGGGATTTAACACTTCGTAACTATTGTTCTATCACCCACTATTTTCTTACACGTAAAGAGGCTAAGGCATGTATAGAATTCTACCTCTGGAGCTGTTCTAACAGCTTTAATCAATAACATGTTGTTAACTAATTAGGTTGTTTTTAATTTTAGATTGTCTTCAATTATGCAATGATAAGCACCTGCTTGCTGAGCACACAGCTCTGACGACTTCTTTAGATGAAATTCTCACAAGTAGAACTGCTGTGTTAGGAAGAACGTACACTCAAAGTCTTGTAACACTGCACAATTTCTTTCCCAAAGATTGTACTGACTCACACGCACACCAGGGGGGCCTTTCCTCACACTCTCCGCCACAGCCAGTGTGTGTGTGCATGTGTGTTTGTGTATGTGGATGTGTGCACGATTGTGTGGATGTGTGTGTGATGTGAATGTGTGTGGTGTGTGTGTAGTGTATATAGAAGTTTGTATGGTGTGTATATGTGTGTGTGTGTGGAGGGTATTCGTGTGGTGTGTGGATGTGGTTGTGTAGATGTGTGTGTGGTATGTATTTGTATGTGTGGAGTGTGTGTGGATGTGTATGCATATATGTGGGGATGTGGTTGTGTAGATGTGTGTGTGGTTGTGTAGATGTGTGGATGTGTAGATGTGTAGGTGTGTGTGTGTGTTCGTATGTGTGGAGTGTGTGTGAATGTGTATGCATGTGTGTGGGGGTGTGGTTGTGTAGATGTGTGGATGTGTGTGTTTATGGCACCAAAAGCATTCAGTGAAAGAGGACATTCCTCAGCAAGCTGCATGGTGCCTGGTCCTGTGACAGCTGTGACAGTGAGAGTCTGGGCTGCGACTTTGGGGACGGCTCCTTGAGGCGGGGCTGAGCCCGGGCACACCCTTGGCCCTTCGCCTTCCTGTGCTGTGCTGCCTGGCCGGCAGGGGGATGGGATGCCGTCCCTGCCTGAGGCTCCTGGGGAGGCCATGAAAATGAAAGCTGCACAAAGCCCAGGACTTTAGGAGCAGGGACCACCATCGCAGCCCCAGCTGCTCCCCTGGCATCTAAGTGGGACCCCAAATAAGTCCTTCCATGTTGAAGCCACTGTTAGCTGAGGTTTTGTCTTGTTTGCAGCTGCATCCTAACTGATAGACCGTGTGATCCTGACCAAGCCCACTCCCACTTCTGAGTGTTCCAATCTGTAGAATGGGCTCCTGCGGGAGGCGGAGAGAATTTGCGTTGTGACGAGGTGGCTTTAAGGGTCGTGGAGCCTTTCCTTTTATGGTCCCGCTTAGGTCCAGGTAGCCATAGACTTCAAAGCCTCTGATACCGACGCGAAATTTCCCCGTGAGTCCTATTCCTGGAGAGGAGCCACAGGAGACAGCTACTTCTTCAAAGGCTTCCTTCATTAGGTGTGTTTTCCTAGTTTACTTTTTATAATAAATTTAATTCTTAGCAAAATAAAACTCCATTCAATTAGATTTCACTCGGTAAATTGTGTGATAATTGGGATGAGGGCTGCACCAAAGACTGCAGCAAATTTTTATGAGAAAAAAAAAGGATTCTTCAAACAAATCAATACTGCAAATAAGACAGGTTATCTCTGCATAGGAAAGCGATTGTCCCCAATGACTATAGAAATCTATGGACATAAAGTTAATTAGTATGTTACTCAGAATCATCTTTACCCAGCTCATTACATTTTGCTCTTCCACAACATTTTGCTCAGCGTTCTCCATTTAATGCTGGAGCAGAGCTGGAAGTATTAAGGAATTCAGACCATTTCACCCAGTTTATCCTAATCAATAAAGTTATTCCTCTTCCCAGACACAGAGGCAGGAAGGTGAAATGCCACACCTTTTCTCTTAAATTATTAATATTTCAGAGTTTTTTATTTTCTATAGGTTACAGCACTCCAAGGAAAATGGCTTGGGGGTAAAAAACGATAGTTACACGAAAAAGATAAGAGAAGCCCTGGCTCCGTGAGGTGAGTGATTTTCCTTCTCTCCTTCCATTGCAGCGAGGAAGCGAAACCTCAGGCCCTGAGAGGCCTGGAAGGCTGTGAGCAGCAGAAGTTACATTTCAGACCCGGGAGCTCACCGGGACAAGACAAACACTGAGATTTCTCTGTCTTCCCCAGCCTGTCTCTCCACTGTTGGGGGCTCTGGGCACATCCCCAGAGAGTGAGAACCAAGTTTTCAATTTACCTGAAAAGCACCAGACAATCATGGGTTATTGTTTGCTTTAAACTCTCTATAAAAGAACTCATACAACTCAATAGCCTAACAACAAATGCCCCAATTAAAAAACTGGCAAAGGACCTGAATAGACTTTTTCTTTTTCCAAAGAAGACATACAAAAGGCCAACAGGTACATGAAAAGATGTTCAACCTCACTACTCATCAGAGAAATAAATGCAAATTAAAACCACCATGAGATGTCTCCTCACGTCTGTTAAAATGTCTATCGTTGAAGGACAAGAGGTAACAGATGCTGGGAGGATATGAAGAAAAGGGAGCCTTTGTGCATGGTTGGTGGGAATATAAATTGGTGTAGCTACTGTGGAAAACAGTATGGTGGTTCCTCAAAAAATTAAAAATAGAACTAGCATAGGATTCCGCAATTCCACTTCTGGGTGTTTATCCAAAGGAGACAAAATCAGGGTCTCAAAGGTACTGCACTCCCATATTCACTGCAGCATTATTTACACATCCAAGACGTGGAAACAACCTAAATATCTGCTGATCGATAATAAAAATATTATATATATAATTATATATAATTATATTACATATAATGACATATGTAATATATTATTCAGCCATAAAAAAGAAAGAAATCCTACCATTTGTGACAACATGGATAGACCTTGAAGGTATTAGGTTAAGTGAAATAAGTCAAAGAAAGGCAAATACTGTATGATATCACCCATATGAGGAACCTAAAAAAAAACTCAATTCATAAAAGAAGGTCAGACAGGGGAGGGGTGTGTGTGTGTGTGTGTGTGTATGGTTTTGGGGAGATGGTGGGGGATTGGAGGAAGGGGGTTGTTAGGGTTTGGCCAGTGATTCAGACTGTGAAAGAATTCACGACTGAAAGAAGAGATAGATGCAGGGAGGGAGTTTATTTTACATTCAAAGAGAGGAAAGGGCCAGTGTATGGCTACCTAGTACAGGGCAGGGAGGAAAGGGTGGCCTGCTTTTCTAAGCAGTGACTGCTGCTAAGCGACAAGTAAGGGAGGGGGATCGTGTTGAAGTTGAGCAGTTACCAGGGGGGCTGTCTTGAAAACTTACAGTTTGTTCCCTTTCCAAGAGACAGTCCAGTGGTTGTCCTAAGGAAGTGTCTTACAAGCTTAGAGCAAAAGTTGTGAAGAGTTCAAAAGAGGCTTGTTTGAAGGGGAAGAGGGAAGGAAATGTTCTACTAACTAGAGACTCCTTGGTGCAAATGATCTGAGTTATGAAAACAGCAGGGAGGAGGGGGATGCATGAATGTAGCCTTGAGAGTAGCTTATCTTGTCCCGCACTTTGAACAGAGGGGCTGTTTGAATCAGAGGAGCCAACAATTAAATTGGGGTTTAATTACCAGGTGTTTCTCATAAATTGTGGAAGGCCACAGCAAAGAAAAATAAAGGCCCTTTTCTGTCCTTATAGTGATCGCAGGTACTAACTTGCAGTTATAGGATAAATAGCATTAGGGATGTACTGTGCACCGTGGTGATGACAGCTAATGCTGCTGTGTGATCTACAGGAAAGTTGTTAAGAGAGTAGATCCTTAGAGCTCATCACACAGATAAGTTGATCTTCGTTTCTTTGCTTTTTATTGTATCTAGATGAGATGATAGATGTTAGCTGTCCCTATTGTGATAACCACGTCACGATATATGTAAATCATGGTGCTGTATGCCTTAATCTTGAACAGTGATATATGGCAACTATTTTTTAATAAAACAGGAAAAAAAAAAAGCTGACTGGATTTCCATAGAAGCTGGTCAGAAGATAGTGGGGAGGGAGGTGGAAATTCTGTGAATTTGTTTGGCCCATTTCTATGTTTTGGAAAGTGCTCACAGGCAGTGGCAGAAGTGCAGCTATAAAAAATTCTAGAAGCCATGAAAGCCCCTTCCCATTCAAACTGGGGTTCCTGATCTTTGGGGGACACAAGTTTTAAAGCCAAGAATTTGTGGACTGGGCTCGGTGGGCAGGGCGGGGAGGGGGTCACCAAGCTGCAATGCGGACACACCTGCCGCGGGCCTCGCTGCCCTCCTGGGAGGCTCTGAGTGTGGCTGACGTGAGTTTTCCTTCTACCGGCGACTACTGGGAGTCACTTTAGTAGAGAAAATGGACCCTTAGGAGCTGCTGGAGGAAGAACATAGCTGGATTCTAGGAGAGTTGCCCAGCTGGCCTTTGGGATGAGGAAGCAGGAGAACTTCCTGAAGCGCCACCCAGAGGCCTCGGGAGGCGGGAGGAGTGCAGTGAGCACTTTCCGCCCAGGGAAGCTGGCTTGAAAGGCTAGATATGTAACTGGCCGATTCAAATTATTCAAACCACCGGTTCTTAACTTCTCTTGAATACGAGGCCCCTTTGAGCATTGGATGGAAGTTGTGGACCCTATCTTGAGTAAAGGATCATATAGACAGGGTGTCCCCAAAACATGTCACACACTTACAGCTGATAGCTCGTTGATGTTTCCTGCTTTTCAGGCAGGCTGAGTTTCGAACAAGGGGAACTCATCCTAAAATGCTTCTGGAAGCTTGAAAACACAGTTGAAACACAAACACTGCCTTTGTAATCATTCAAAGTGTGTATGCCTTTTGGGGGACACCCTATGTACACACAAACTTTTGCAAATGAATTCAGAAGGTCCCAGGGTCTATGGACGGCTATCCGGAACCCCCAGGCCTTGCGGGCCTCAGAGATGAGCTCATTTTCACCTTGGACAGCGTTCCCCAAAGGTTTGGAATCAAGCTGCTCACATGGAGGCAGAGCGAATGCAGAGACAGAGGGTCTGAAGGGTGGGATTTCTCTCTAGGGTGACAGCGGGTAAAATAAAACAAATGTAAGGGGCTTGGGACATGTGTGTTCACACCGGACAGGGTTTGCTTCCCCCGGAGAGTGGGGCTCCCTGCGAGCTGTGGTTTCACTCTCGAATCCTACGTTCCCCTCCCCACGCATGTTTCTGGTTTCTAGTCAACAAAGGATGAGAGCCGTTGTTTATTTTTGTAACTAGGGGGCGAATGAGAAGGGCCTGGAGAATGAGGGCAAGGACGTCACTGGGATGAGGACTGGGAGAGAGACAGGGACATACTTTGTGTCAAGAAAATGACCTTCAACTCAGTGGCAGCCTTGAGGACAGCGAGGGAGAGTCACCCCAGGACTGGATGCCCAGAGCCCCAGCAGCAGCCCCTTCTTGTGTCTGCAGGCCCTTCTGGAAGCTGTTCGATGCGAGGGGCTCTTTAAGAAGTGCGCTGGGAATCTCTGCAGAGCAGGAGTCCTGTGTAACGGGACCTTCACCCGAAACCCTGCCCGTCAGAGACCCATGGCTGAGACCCCAGAAGCTCTCAGGTGCGCTGGGGGGGACGGACCCCAGCCTGCGTCACTGGGACTGCTGAGGGGCACTGCCCTTCACAGAGATGGGCAGTTAGAGACTGTGCAGCAGTGAATGCCTGCCGGGAAGGGGCTGTGTACGGCGGAGGGGGGCAGGGGAGGGGAAGGTTGTCCTGATGCATCAAGGGCCAGGGTGAAATGAAGACACAGACACTCCTGCTCCTCACCCTCCTGAAGACGCCACGTTCACCTCACGGCTGCCTTCTCTCTGCTGAAGGCTCCACCTGGGCCTCCCTCTCTCAGCCTTTCCCCCAATGATTGCCTGGCACCCTGTTGGAAAGCAGCTGGCCATATACGTAGTAGATCTACTCTGGCCTCTGCTCTGTTTCAAGGCCTGTATGTCTGTCCTTACCAGCAGTTCCACATGGTCTTGACGGAACAGCTTTACAGTAAGCTTATCAATCAGACCGTATGCCACAACTTTCTTTGGAATTCTTTTGGTTTTCCAGGTCCTTCATTTCCAGATAACGTTTTAAAAAGAGCCTGCCCGCTTCCACAAGGGGCCTCGGGTCCGGCGTGGAGCTGCGCTGTCGCTTCCGGCCAGTTCGGTGGACCTGACCTGTTCATGTGGAGCCTCTCACCCGGAGCAGTGATTGCTCCTCATTTATGTCGGTCATTTCATACACTCGGGAGTGTTTCAGAATTTAGATTGTATGGCTTTCCCCACACTTCCTTACATTTAGCTCTACTTATTTCATGTTTTTAAATGCTATTTTAAATAGTATTTATGCAATTTGTTTGTTAATATTATAAACATACAATTGATTTTTCAAAAAATTTAAAAAACATTAAAAATTAATTTAAGAGAGAACGAAGCAGAGAGAGAGAGAGAGAGAGAGAGAGAGAGAGAGAGAGCGCCACATATCGAGTTGCTGTTCTACTTATTGATGGATTCATTGGTTGCTTCTTGCATGTGCCTGACCTGAGATCAAACCTGCAACCTTGGTGCACCGGGACAATGCTCTAACCAACTGAGCCACCGGCCAGGGCCAACATACAATTGATTTTTAAATACTGACATTGCACTCTGCAGCCTCCCAAATATACTCACTGGTTCTAAGAGCAGTTTGCAAACTCCTGAGTATTTTGCACAGAAGTGATCATGTTACCTGCAAAGAACAATCATTTATTTTACTTCTTCCATGCAGCCTGTATGACTCTTGTTTCTTTAGCTGCCCTTAAAAAGCTTCGTGTAAAATAGACTCATCTTCAAAGCTTACACTTAGAAATATGAGGGGAGTTGTGCCAAGTGGAACTGCAGTTGACCGTGTCGCCAGCCAGGCCCTGCCTGAGGTCACCTTTGTTTTGGATGCTGGGTGCACCTGTAGGAGCGGGTCCGCACAAGTGCACTGTGGCCTCCCTGCAGGCATAGCGGGTCGCTGAGATACCCAGGTGGCATCTGGCCTTTCAGCCCTCCGACACCAGGGACACAGCTGAACGACCGCTAGGAAGATCCAGCCCCCATAAATCAGATTGTAGCTCTGCACAGTCTGCAGAGAGGATGTTATTAACTTGTAGGTAATGGGTAGGGTAGCTGAGTTCTCCATGGGCCAATCACAGCCCAGCCCCACGCCTGGGCATAACCTCTCTGAGCCCAGGCAGACCGTCGTTAGCTACATGACCTTCCTTCACACAGTTTCTCATCAAAAAGGCAGGAAAGCCGCTGGGGGAGAAGCTGGAACACTATCCCCATAGCCTCTGTTCCTCTCCTTTAACTCACAGTGAAGTGTGCTACAGGCTGTCAGAACTGTCGGAAAAATAGGTCTTAATGTGGTGAAACTCCAGGAAAAATAAAGCACAGAATTACAGACTTTAATGGCACCAACTCTTTGGAGACAAAGGGGAAAAAAAGCAGGGGATGAATTGGTGTTAGGCCAAATGGAAAACCTGTAACTTCAAGCATGGAGCAAAAAAATGAAACAAACAGTTTATTAACAAGGTAATAAACTGTTTTATTAAATGAGAAGGAACGTGCGTGGCTGCCACGGGGGCCAGAACGAATGGTCACTGCTGAGGAGGCAGGAGGCGCAGTCCTCCCAGGAGCACCCACTCCCTTCACAGCTGGACCATCTCACGGAAACAACGCCAGGAAGACGCAGTGGTTGCTCGCTGCTGTGACGTGTACGATGCTAAACAAAGCTCAGAGGCTGAGAGATCATTGAAAATGCATTTGAACAGACCCACTTCCTGGGATTGAGTATGGGACCTGACCTGATTTATAAGACGGTGGAATTTAGGTAGATGCGGGGGAGGGAGCCTGACGGTGAAGGGGTGTGTGTGGGGAGGTACAGCAGGCACCAAGCTCTGCCATGTGGGAGCGGGGAAGCAGGGAAATGAGCGATGTCACTGAAGGAGCGATGTCCATCGCCTCACCTCTCTGTCGGATTCACCTCTCTGTCAGATTCGCAGAGTTGAGCCATTGGTTGCTTTATTTGCATAAACGTCCTGGTAATGCGTAGCCGATCAATTTCAAATAAATCAGAGATGAAGAGAAGGCACCTCACATTAAGCTCATAGGGGAACGTTTCCTCTCATCCATTCTAGTTATGAATATCCAGGTTCGTGCCGTGAAGTCCTGTCTTATTTTTGTTTTGTTGTTGTTGTTGCTGCTACAGAAGCAATAAACTACCAGTAAACAGGCTGCCATAGGACAGAATGTCCCACAAACTCGGTATCACAAACATGAGTAAAATCACCACAAGGAAGTCTTATGTTGTTGGATTTAAATATCTTTTCAATGTTCCTGTGAAAGTAACGTTAGATACATTCTGTCCCTCCCTTCCCCAGTATGTTCGCTTCTTTAATGCGAGAGCAGAGGCATTCTGAGACAGATATGAGCAGGAGGTTTTCTGCATGTTTACGAGGACATTGTTCAGCCCATCAGGATACTCTCCCCACAGCAGCCCGGCTGGGACAGCCGTGCCTTTGGCTCCGGGAGGCGCCAGCCTGGTTTTGCAGATCCACATGTATTTTCTGAGCTGGCTCTTTAGAAGGAGGTTGACAGTCCCCTTTGGGGACAATTAGCAGCTTTTCATTTCATGAGCGTCTGCCCTTTACCTTGCACCCGGGCTCACCCAGAAACGCACCCTCCCCCGTGCAAACACACTCCCTCAGCGCTTCTCCAAATCCACTTTTCTTTCCTCCTGAGGCCTGTCCTTCCACATTGCTGCCATTTCAGGAAGGAAACTCCACCATGAACGTGACCTTCAGGAGACCTACTGGTAATTACCCTCCCCCACCCCCACCCCCACCCCCACCCTCCACCCCTCCACTCCTGCTCCATCTATACAGGTGTAAACTCCCATTTTGAAATGAAAATACCGAGGAGGCAATTTTTATACCCTTTATAGCATTCTATTTGTCACCGTCTGAAAACCTCAAATGGATGCAGTATTCCTTCTAAAATGTGAAATTGGGAACTTGACCTCAATGTCCATATGAGATGTCAACACTGAAATGTCTTCCTAAACATGACAAGAGGGGCCTGGAACATCTTGCGAAGTCGGAAACGAAGAAAGGGAAAGAAGAAAGGGAAACAAATGGGGGAGGGATTGCCCAAAGGTCCCGGGAACCAACTCTCAATGACAAACTAGAAACAATTTGAGGAAGAAAGTGAATACCGATGGCATTTGATTACAACCAAAGTGAAGGCATCCACCCTGAGATCTGTAAGCAATGAGATAAACGATCAAATGAAGAAAGGAAGATCCTCCCTTACAGAAGAATTCACTGCACAAGGAGGGGCAGCAGGAGGGACATAGAGAATCGCAGTTAGAACACTAGAATGAGGGCTGCAGAGGGCACGGTCCCCGGCGAATGCTCACATGCGGGCATCTGTGGCTTCGGAATGGCATTGGGATGGTCCTGGGAGGCCTGTCAGGTCCCGCAGGAAAGGCCCAGAAGGAACCTGCCACGGCTATTCCAGACTTCCCGGAACCGAGAGGGAGGGCCCCAGTGATTCAAATATGCTCCCGGCCGGAGATTTGCCAGGGGCTTAAAGTGAAATGCAAAGCCCCCATCCGGCGAATGAGAAGAGCCCTGCCCAGCTCCGGGCTGTCAGATGCTTCCTCAGGTTGCTCTCGGCGTCACGCAGGCAGGTCACGTTCTGCACGTCCACCCCTGGCCCCATGTGGCTTCCTGCTCACATGACCCATCGGCTTCGTTTTCTTACATGGACCTCTGAGGAGCGTCGAGCTCCCACTCCACAGTCCACCTTTAACGAGGGGAGACAGTGACTGTGTCCTCCCCAGTTCCGAGTATTTCTTTTCTAGATGAAATATCTCTGCGTCCTCCCGTCACATCATCCGAAACCCGTACTTTCCAAATCGTTCCTGGGATCAGCAATTCAAACGCTTGTCAGCCCAGCCTTCCTGGTCAGCCTCCTGCCTATCTCGGGAATAGGAGGGGAGTGAGAAGGAAAGGAGGGGAGACGGCTGGCAGCCACCACTTGCTCTTTTGTGTTTCCTATTCTCTCTGGCAGTCAGAGAATCAAGCCCGTTCCTCCTCCCCACCCTTCTCCTCCTTCTCCTTCTCTTCCTCCTCCAGCCCCATCCTCTCCCTCCCCATCCTCCTCCCCATCTCCCTCCTCTCCCCCCCTCTCCTGTACCTGCTTTCTTAAGCTGGTGTCCATGGGTAATAAATAGGATGTAATTCATTCAAACCAAGGGGCTAATGGGCAGTTCGTTGATACATCTCCTTTCTGAAAAACTGCTGCATTTGCCTGGGACTCCGCCTCACACCCACAGGGGGACTGGTGCCCAGGCTAGTCACTGGCACACAGCCTCGCCTTTCATTCCCGAGTCCCAATGTATTTGCAAGAAAAAGGGAACTCTTGATAGCAAAGGAGATCTGCGGAAAAGCTGTGGGCCTGGGAGTGAGGAGGGCGGGTTGGCTGGGCCCCTGAGAGTAACCTCACGTCCTGTCTGCAGAGGGGACCCTGCTTTAGGCTGCGGGGAGATGTCTGGGCTTCCAGCAGCTTCCAGAAGCCACCATTGCAAGGCGATTGGTCTGTGCATGAGACTATTGTTAAGAAATCCTTAGAATATTGCTACGGTCAAGTTTGAATTTTTCACAGATGAACAGAAACAGAAAGGACGAATGAGTTCCCCATCATCTGGGGTCCTGGACTTTGGGGGTCCCCACGCTGCCCACCACACACCTCACTGCTGCTGCATGTGCCCACCCTCCTCGGCTCACAGCAGGCTGCCAGCCTGTCTGAGGAGCATGGCAATGTCCCTCGAGCCACAGTCCGTCCCCACGTGAGCCCAGGGATAGAGGCCATGGGGAGAGCAAGTGTGAAGGACAGAGAGACAGCCCAGACCCTGCCTCAGGGACAGTGAAATGCCTCCTCAGGCGGGGCTGGCAGCTGCTGTGAGCCGAGGAGGGTGGGCACGGGCAGCAGCAGTGAGGTGTGCATGTGAGTGTGCACCTATGCAACTGCGTGTGAGTGTGTGAGTGTGTGTGTGTGCATGTGTATGAGTGAGTGTGTGTGCATATGTGAGTGTGTGAGTGTGTGTGTGTGTGCATGTGTATGAGTGAGTGTGTGTGTGCATGTGTATGAGTGAGTGTGTGTGTGCATGTGTATGAGTGAGTGCGTGTGTGTGCATGTGTGAGTGTGTGAGTGTGTGTGTGCATGTGTATGAGTGAGTGTGTGTGTGTGCATGTATATGAGTGAGTGTGTGTGCATGTGTATGAGTGAGTGTGTGTGCATGTGTGAGTGTGTGAGTGTGTGCATGTGTATGAGTGAGTGTGTGTGTACATGTGTGAGTGTGTGTGCATGTGTATGAGTGAGTGTGTGTGCATGTGTGAGTGTGTGAGTGTGTGTGCATGTGTATGAGTGAGTGTGTGTGCATGTGTGAGTGTGTGTGTATGTGCATGTATATGAGTGAGTGTGTGTGCATGTGTGAGTGTGTGTGTGTGCATGTGTATGAGTGAGTGAGTGTGTGTGTGCATGTGTATGAGTGAGTGTGTGTGTACCTGTGTGAGTGTGTGTGACCCCCGCCCTGACTCCTGAGAAGGGCTGCACCGTAACATTACCTTTGATGAGCACATTCTGAATCTGTCACAATTCAGTCACATGGAGGGAATTATTTTTTATTTTCATTTAAACAAGGGAATTAATTTATACCACTCTGTCACCTCTGAAGACCTGGAAACTACCTTGATTTTTTTTCAGGAAAATATAAAAAATGAAATCTGGCTTTGGTGTAAAGAGTGCTTTGGAGGGCATATGGTCACGGTGTTGAGTGACAATCCCTGAGCGGCCATGGAGGCAGATGGCGCGGCTGAGCCGAGAGCTGAGATGGAGGGAAGGGCGGTGCTGGCGGGGCTCGGAGCACAGAGGCGAGTCTCCAGCTCCGGAAGGCCTTTGTTCTTAAACACCGAGCAGGGAGGCCATTGTCCTTCTGCCTCTTCACCAGCTGGGTTTTGAAAGGCTGACATTGTTCATCTTGGCCTGGGGCCGTGATTCTCAAAGTGAGGTGTAGGAACCCCTGGGCTTCTCAAAGCCCTGGATTCATGAGGGCCCATGGAGTCAACCCATTTTCATAAAGACACTGTGATGTATTAGTCTGTTTTGCTCTCACTGCCTCATGAGTATACAGTTTGAGTTTCATTAATGTGATTTGTTTCCACATTGCAACTTACCTGTAAGAAATTACCACTTGTCCCTTTTTGGTATAATATCAAGGAAAAATACCTGCAGTTTTCTTTGAAGCTTATGAAAATAGCCCTACCTTCTCTAATCTTAGGTCTGGATGAGGCCAGGTTTTCTTTATATCCTTCAACCAAAACAACATATTGCAAGAGATTGAATTCAAAAGCAAATATGAGAATCTGACCCTCTTCTGTTGAGCCAGGTATTAAAGATATTTGCAAAAATATAAAGCAATACCATTTCTCTCACTGTTTTCTTTTGTTTAGGAAGATGTAAAATTACTTATATTGACATGGGATGGCTTTATTATGGTTATTTTAAATGAATTATCAAGCACCTTCAGATGTTCTAATTTTAATTCTAAGATGGTAAATAGCAATGGATGTAACCTCATAACCAAAAGTTCTGTGTTGTCTCCAATAATTTTTAAGAGTGTTTGAGGGCCATGAGACCAGGACGTTTGAGAACCAGTGCTGTGTGGGACACAGACGGTGCTGCCCTCCCTGGACTCTGACGGGCAGGGGCTGTGTTCCAGAGTGTGGGAGGCCGAGGGAGTCCCCGGCAGAGCACCTTCCGGAGGGGCCTGCTGCTTTGAACCGCACCCCTTGATTGCCAACGACCTCACTGAGATAGAATGTCCTCTCCTTAAGACCCACATTCTACTAGGGCAGTAGCTATCACCGTCCTTCTTTTTTATGCCCCTTCACCTCAGTGTGTATAAATGTGTAAGACTCATCTTGAATGAAAACTCAGTGCAGCATCCAATGGTCTCCCCACAATGAGCAGGAGACGAGGCGGGAAGACCAGCGTAGATGGCAGCTCAGCAGCCTGTCTATCTCCTCATGGCATTGGCCACTGTGAGGGCTCCAGGATCATATACACACAACGTGCCCAATTAAGTCTGAGTTTCCATAAACGATAAACATTATTTTGTATAACTATGTTCCAAATATTGCATGGGCCATATGTTTGCTAAAATATGATTCATTTTTTTTTCCAGAAACTCAATTTTAACTGGGTGTCCATATTTTTTTAATCCTTACCCGAGGATATTTCTCCATTGAATTTTAGAGATAAAGGAAGGTAGAGGAAAAGACAGAGGAAATACTGATGCATCAACTATTTGCTTCCTGCATGAGCCTTGACCAGAGCCTGCAACCAAGGTACGTGCCCTTGACTGGAATCAAACCCAGGACCCTTTGGTCCGCAGGCTGACGCTCTATCTACTAAGCAAGACTGGCTAGAGCAGTGTCCCATATTTTTATTTACTAAATCTGACAGCTCCAGCTACTTGAGAATGGACATTTTTACGACTCAACAAGCATTTGTTTGCTTAATTTATTGTTTTTAAAGTATCACTTTCATTTGGTGCTTTCTCCCCTGTAAGAAAATAAAGAGACCAGTTTAATTTTAAGCAATCATGCAAAAGAATACTTTTATAAACATATCATGGATTAGATGTTTTGGAATTTTAAAAGATTATTCTAGTAGAATTTATTATCAAATGACTTGTCCCATATATTTTTGTTGTGCCCTTAAGTACATATTTCCCACTCTTGCTCATCCATCTGTCTCTCTCTTTTATTTTTGCAATGTTCTCACATCCTTTTGGTTTAAATTATGTAAATAGAGAGCACACATCTTCTAACTCATTCATTCACCCAGTGCAATTCAGCAAAAGGCTCTGCCAGGTGCTCTCCGAGGTGCTGAAACAGCAGCATCCACCTGACAGATGAAACCCGCTCAGACGGATGTACCATTCCAGTGGGGGGAGACAGGAAAATCACAGATGAGGTGGAGTATCACCCAGAAAAGTAAAGTTGGGTAAAGTGCTGGGCGCTGTAAGATGCAAGTGGAGGTGATATTTTAGAGATGGCAATGGGGCAGCTTTCGTTGATAATGTGACCCTTGTGCCACCTGTCAGGGGATGAGCAATGAGGACATCGGGGAACAGTGTGGTCGGTAGAGGGAACAGTGAGTGAGGGGAACCCAGAGAGGACAGTGATCGGTCAGTATGAGAAGTGGCCAGGAGGCCAGTGCGGCCGGAGCACAGGGAGTGAGGAGGAGGATGGCAGGAAATGAAGTCACTTCAGGGTGAGGGGAGAGTGCGGTGTAGACAGACTATGTGGAGCCTTAGATAGCATCACAGGGCTCGGGTTTTGGCTCTGCCCAGAGGGGAAGCTATGGCGAAAGATGGCTCTGCAGCTGTGAAGAGAGTATGTGTGAGGGACCAAGGATGGGAGCAGGGAGACCCTGCAGATGATGGTCCCACACGGGGCCGTGGAGAGACGACGGCCCTGTAACCAGGGGAGGAAGTGGAGGCGAGGCGTTGTCCGACTCTGGACACTTGGAATGTCCACTCGGGACTTGCTGCATCTGGGTGAGAGGAAAGTGATCAAACACGACTCAGAGCTTTTTCCTCAGCAACTAAAAGGATGGAGGGGCCATTTCCTGAGGCGAGGGAATAAGAAAGGAGGAAAGAATGAGTTGTTTCATTTCGGGGGGTTTATAGAAAACACAGTAGAGGTGCCCACCAGACAGCCGAGTTGTGCTGGGGATGCCGGGGGCTCAGCTGAGGGCACAGTCCTGGAAGGCAAAGGAGAGGTGCGGGTTGGAGAGCAGGCGCCACAGAGGGTAAGAACCCCAGAAGGAAGTGCTGGCTGAGCAACACAGGGAAGACAGTGTTTCAAGAATGAGAGAGTGACTGCATGCTTCCAGGCGCGGGGCTGAGTGAGAGGAGCACCGATAGCTCCTGGTTGGCAGGAGCAGTGTCACAGGATGATGAGAGGATGTGCAAATCTGGGAGAGAATGCGGGGGGTGGAGGGGGGGAGTGGGGACCGTGGACTGATGTGTGTCAGAGGCTCCGGGGCCCAGGGGACCACGAAGTGCACAGGGGCTGAGGGAGGTGTGGGCCCATGGAGGCTCTTCCCTCAGTGTGGAGATGTCAGAGTGTTTCACCTGCCGATGGAGATGAAATAATACCAGAGGAAAAGATGGTGTAAGCGAGTGAAACCACAATTCCTGCAGCAATACATGGAGACCAGAGATGGCCGGCCGTGTGCTGCAAGAACTTCTGCAATGCCCGACTATTTAGTTGGGGCACTGACCTCTTTTCCCTTAGATCATCAATAAAGCGATAACAACCAACACAACAGTAGCTGTCCTCCTATGTGAATAAATCAAAACTATACCTATTGTTTTTGTCAGATCTGCGAAGAATGTGTTTTTTGATGGCTGCTGAGTTTTAGTGATGACCTGATATCCGGAGGTGAGAAAGGCTGAAACTAGCCGACTTAGAATCTCGTCTCCAATGACAATCTGCTAACCAATGGGACCCGCATTATCTGGAGACATGGAGTGCGTTAAAAAATTAGAAAAATTACAAATTTAGATAATTGGTATGCAACATTGTGTTTTAGCCAAAGGGACAAGTCAGCAAATTAGGAATGTGAGCAGCTACTCTTCCTTCAAAATGAAATCACTCTGGTGAGCTCCAAGGGAAAACTACAAGCCAAAACAACTGAACTTAAATGTTGTATTGATTGGCCTGGCCGGGTGGCTCAGTTGGTTGGACCGTTGTCTGTGCACCAAAAGGTTTCCTTCAGGTTCAATTCCTGGTCGGGAGGCAACCGATGGATGTTTCTCTCTCATGTTGATGTTTTTTCTCTCTCTTTCTCTCCCTTTACCTCTCTCTAAAATTAATTAAAACCTATCCTTGGTTGAGTTTCAACCTATAAACCTGGAGGTCATGGTTTGATTCCCAGTCAGGGCTCATGCCTGGGTTGTGGGCTCTGTCCCCAGTGGGAGACATGGGGGCGTGTGTGGCCAATCGGTGGTTCTCTCTCATCGTTGATGTTTCTGTCTCTCTCTATCTCTCCCTTCCTCTCTGAAATACATATACATATACATATACATACACATATACATATATATATATATATATATATATATATATATATATATATATATTAGAAAAGTAGAAAAGTGTGGACATCTGTAATAGTGCCAACAACAAATTTAGGAAGGAAGAATACCATCACTGAGAAAATGATACTCTTTAATCATCAAATTGCTAAGGCCTGAGTATCTAAATGCATGGAAACATCAAGTCAACCTTTCATATTTCTAACTGAGTGCATTTTGAGCACTGCTGTTGGAGGGACATGAGCCAGGCACCTCACAAGCCTACTCATTGGGTGAGTTATTAAATGAAAATGAACTCCGTTCATCCTGTGTTAGGAGTCCACTTGAGTCTTCTTGGGAATCAGGCCACTCCTGGATGGTGAGTAACAAGACCGCCCTTCAATCACGCCAGGGAATCTGGCTGTCAGCTGTGGGCAGACGTCACAAGGGTGCCGAGGCCAGTGGCCCTGGGACCTGGGAGGAACCCCGCTCCCTGCAGTCACAGCGTCTGTTGATGGGAGCTGCCTCTGGTCCCCAGGCTGGTCACCAGGGAGAACTTATCCTGGCTCCGAGGATTTCCAAGGCCCTAAGTCCCATCACCCTTCAGCGAAGACAATTAAAGCTCAACAAGCAGGTGTTTTTCTCAATGGCAAATCCAATTTTAAAAAACAGCACACAATGGCTGTGTAAAGGGTTTTCTATGAAATGCTTGCTCTGAACACGTTCAAATGCCAGTAGGCATTAAGCTGAGCCCTTGACTAGACATAAATAAGCCAAGGACACTGCAAAATTCAGAGAGTGTCTGAGTCTGACAGAATAAAATATTACAAAGTTAAGCTCCTATATACCACATCTTTTTAAATATAATAATCTATTACTTGTGGGTAGAAAGGTAGGGACTCAAAATCCTGCCCCATCTTGGTGTGGAAGCTTTCACATGAAGATCACAACAGACAACGTGAAATTCAAGTGCCTCTGGGACATATTAGCTAAGATCTGGAAACAGCCCACGTGCCCATCAGCAAATGAGTGGATAAAAAAGCCATGGTACATTTACACCATGGAATACTATGCAACAGTAAAAAAGGGATCTCTTACCCTTTGAGACAGCATGGAGGGACATGGAAAGTAGCATGCTAAGTGAAATAAGTCAATCAGAGAAAGACAAGTATCACATGATCGCACTCATATGTGGAATCTAATAAACAAAATAAACTGATAAATAAAATAGGACCATAGACATGAAAGCATGAAACGGACTGACAGACAACAGAGGGAAGGTGGGAAGGGGTCGGGAAGAGATTAATCAAAGAACTTATATGCATATATGCATGACCCATGGACATAGACAACAGTGAAGTGAAGGCCTGGGGTGGAGTGGAGGGGGGCAAAGAGAGAGAATGGGGGACATCTATAATACTCGCAACAATAAAGTAAATGAAAAAAAACGAATTAATGTGAAGTAAATAAAAAAGGATGCTTAAACAGAGACCACAAGTTACAATTTTGATTTTCAAGTATTAGTATGGATTGTCGGCTTTGTCTAGAACTTGCTTTTAGAAAATCTTTAGACACTTTGAACCACACCCTAAGCCTCCTGCCCACATGGCCACAGCTTGGGGAGAGGGGTCTGGGTCGCCAGGAGCTCAGAGGGGCTAAGGCAAGCCCTGACGCATGAATGGGTCCCTCTCTCAGCCACCCCCCAGCAGCCCGGAGGAGCTGCCGAGTTTCTATGCGATAATCTCCTCTCCCCTCATCAGAATCAAGGACACGAAGGCCGACTGCAGAGGACGCGGCTGGTCTGCGGACATGATGTAGGTTAGGAAACCAGGTTCTGAAGGAGGCTGCGGCCCCAGCGAGGTGGTCTGAGGAGTCACCAGCTCCCACCAATAATTAGCCTACCTGAACTCTGACTACATAGAGGACAGAGTCACAGATGCCTGCGGGGTTCTGGGAGCTGGGGTGCTGTGGGAGCTGGGGGTGCACTAGTTACCTGCGAATCTGTCGGACACAGAAAGCACCGTGCCCCCCCCGCCCCCGCCCGCCAGCAGCAGTGAAGGACTGTGACCACGGCGCCCGGTAAGGAAGGCTCGAGTCTGCACCGCCATTCACATGTGCGTTTAGTGGAAGCAGGTGACCTGTGCGCCCGCAGGTGAGAGCGCGGCGGACACCCGGGGCCAGGCGGCGAGTCCCAGTTCTGCTGCCCATTTGTGGACCGACCGTGGCAGCTCTTGGAGGAGCGCTCCGTGTCCCGTCGCGGGATGGCAACGCGGGTCCGTGAGGTGAGATGAGTGACACGGGGTTGGTAACAGCCACGGCAATGATTGTTCTGTGAGAATCAAATCAGACGACTTTCATATGAATCACTTTAAACAGTGCCCGGCGCAGACTCCATGCTACAGAATTTTGGCAAATATTGTGACTGTGCTAAAATGGTAACATTAATTATAATATAGTTACAGTAATTGCTGTACAAATAATGGTCTATAATATATTAATTCACATTTAACATACTAATACATTTACCATCCTTGCTAAAATTCTACAGCACTTTTTCTGGACCAGAAACTAATCAAATTTATATATATATATATATATAATTAAATACATATGAAAGACAACCTACCTAAAGGGAGAACATATTTTCAAGTCATCTATCTGATAAGAGGTTAATATTCAAAATATATAAAGAATTTATACAACTCAATAGTAAAAAAAATAAAAACCAAACAATCGAATTAAAAAATGGGCAGAGCACCTGAATTGACACTTATCCTAAGAGAACATCCAGAGACCAATAGACATATGAAAAGACACTCAATATCACTAATCAACAGAGAAATGCAAATTAAAACCACAATGAAATATCACCTCACACCTGTCAGAATGGCTGTCATCAATAAGTCAACAACAAGTGCTGGCGAGGATGTGGAGAAAAGGGAGCCCTGGTGCACTGCTGGTGGGAGCGCAGGCTGGGGCAGCCACTGTGGAAACCAGTAAGGAGGTTCCTCCGAAAATTAACAATGGAACTGCCTTCCGACCCAGCAATCCCTCCTCTGGATATTTATCCAAAGAGAACGAGAGCACTTGCTTGAACAGAGATGCACCCCATGCTCCCTGCAGCGCTACCTGCAATGGCCAAGGCCAGGAGGCAGCCGAGCGCCGTCAGCAGACCAGCGGACAGAGAAGCTGCGGTGCCCATGCGCAGGGGGTATTACTCAGCCACAAAAAGGAACTCGTGCCATTTGTGACAACACAGATGGACCTTGAGGGCGTTAACAATAAATAATAATAATTAGTAAACTATGTCAGAGGGAGAAAGACAAATACCATATGGTCTCACTTATGTGGAATATATATACTTAAAAAAACAACCAAGCTCACAGGCACAGAGAACACAGTGGTGGTCAGCAGAGGTGTGAGGTGGACGGTGGGCAAAACGGGTGAAGCGGGTGAGGAGGCACAGACCTCCGATGGGAATAATCGGTAAGTCCTGGATGTGATGCCAACCTGGCACTGTCCTTAACAATGCTGTCCTGTCTATTTGAAGTGGCTAAGAGGGTAAATCTTACACTTTCTCACCATAAGGAAAAACAAATGACAGTGCTGTGAGTGACAGCTGTTAACTAGACTTACTGTGGCGATGACGTCATCACACACGTCGAGTTCCTGTGTTGCACTCCAGAAACTAATAAACAGTGTGTGTCAATCATATCTCAATTGGAAACTGATAAATAAAAGCTAGAAACCAGCTCTCTGCCATCAAGACAGGCCGGGCACTGTTTCCACGGTGTCAATTTTTGCTTTTTTACTTTTGCCTTTTCCCTCCAGGATCCAGTGTTTACCAGCAAAGATAGCCCATGGCAACAAGACTGTGGGGCTTTCTTGTCATACCTTCATGAAGATGCCTCTGATTTGTGTGCCTGACTACCTAGGGGCCATTCGTTTCGGTCGGTGGAAATATCAGCATCTCAGTAGAGGATGAGAACTGCTGTCTGGGTGCCCTCCTCCCTCCTCCCTCCTCCCTCCTCCCTCCTCCCTCCTCCCTCCACCCTACTCCTTTCACCCTCCTCCCTCCTCCCTCCTCCCTCCTCCCTCCTCCCTCCACCCTACTCCTTTCACCCTCCACCCTCCTCCCTCCTCCCTCCTCCCTCCTCCCTCCTCCCTCCACCCTCCTCCCTCCTCCCTCCTCCTTCCTCTCTCTATCCTCCAACACCACTTTTGAGCAGCACCGCGTTGAATTCCCTCGAGTGTCCAGGTAACGCACGTGCTGTGAACATTAAGGAAGCAAATGGCTCCCCTGCTGCTGCTGAGCTCTTACGTCACTTTATTGAGGTGAAGTAAAAAAGGGAGACCGCACAGATGTCCTTTGATAAATACCAACCGCCCCAACATCCCACGTCCCCGCCCCCTGGGAACCCTTTTAGTAAATTATTCGTTGCCGACCTTCTGCTAGACATTCGTGATGCTTCCGTCTGCCTGGTCTATTTCAAAGACTGCGGATCCCTGTTTCATGGACCAGGACAGGAGGGGGAGGAGATTAAGGGATTTCCCAAGGTTGCTCGCAGGTGAAGGGCAGAGCCAGAATTCTTGTTGTTAGGCCTCAAGTTCTGTCTTATTAAACCTTCCATCCAGAGAGAAGGAAGAAACGGAGAATAGGAAAGGCCGAGGGAAGCAGGCTGAGGGGGCCCCGACCCCTGATGTGGGAGCAGAGGCGTGGCGTGGGGGAGTGTCCTCCTTCCTGCACCCGGTACGCATAGCGCTGGGCAGAACGCCGTGCCCGAGTGAGAGCGTGGCCACGCAGAGGACCTGCTGTCCGTGTGACCCCTGACAGTTACAGCCCCGACTTTACCGTCAGGGAAATGGACACTTCAAGGGATGAGGCCATTGCTCCAAACGCACGATGCTTGCACATCGCAGGTCCAGGCCTGGAACCTGAAGCTATATTCCTAGGCAATCTCCATGGGTTCCGGTTTGCTTCAATTATAATCATTTTTTAAATGTTTTTATTTATTTTAGAGAGAGAGGAAGGGAGAGTGAGAGAGAGAGAGAAACATCAATTGACTGCCCCCTGCATGCCCCCTACTGGGCCCAAAACCCTGGGCACGTGCCCTGACTGGGAATCAAACCAGTGACCTTTTGGTGCACGGGATGACGCCCAACCAACTGAGCCCCACCAGCCAGGGCAATTATAATAGTTTTTAAAAGGACTTCATCTGATTTGCAGGTAGAGGCTCTGAACTCTGAAAAGTTTATGACAGGCCACCCCCCACCCATATTAACTCAAACCGAAACTATTACTAAAGTATAGAGAGACCAAAACGTTCTGATTTGACATTTGTTTTCTTGAAACATCAAATACTAAGTTATTTTAAATACTTTGTCTCCCTTTCTGCTAGCTTTATCAATTCCTTTCGTTTTGGGGTAGAGTTTTCAGAAACCCAGCTCCATCCCTAAAGTCCTGCACCTAACAGATCACCTGGCCAACCTCCTGGGAATGCGCAAGCCCAGGCTGAGTGGAGGCAAACCTGTGAGGAGGAGCTGGCGTCACAGCGACACCTGCTGGCCGCTACCTTGAGCAGCTTCCTGCTCAGACCTGTCTGTACGTGGGCGCGACTCTTCCTCTGGTCTCTGCTCCCTGCCTTTGAGCTTTGTCTTCTCATGACCTGTGTGCCCATTTCTCCCGCCTTCCCACCAGGCCGCCTCCCTCTGTCCACTAGGTCAGTGCCTCCCCCCTCCCCCTCTGCATGCAGGGACCGTCCTCTGCCCCTCTGTCTCCTCTGCCCGCTCTTGTATTTCTAGGTTGTCTTTGCTTCAGGTCTTCAGTCCCAGGACATCTTCCTCCCGGTAGGTTACCTGGCAACCCGCTGTGCTCCCCTCCTGAGGGCTGACCCCGTGGGCTTCAGCAACCTTTCCCAACCTTAGATTCATGATGCCCAATCACACACATGTACGTCCTGAGAGTTTGTTTTGTCATTTTTGACAACTACCACTGTCGACCATGTTTGGGTAGTTCTTGTGTCCCCTGTGTCCCTCCCCTGCCACGGGAGCAGGTCACTGGGGTCCTCAGAGCTGGAGAAAGTTTCAATGGCTCCAGTCCCCCATTCGTGCGGGTGGGAGGATGGGAAGGCCCCCCAAGAACGTGGGCTCGCCATCTCAGGAAGGCTAACGGGAGCCTGAAAGCCCGCCATCAGCCCAGCACTGCTGACTATCACAGCCCGCCTCTCTGGCCACACGGGGACACGGGGTGCTTGGCGGCCCCCTCTTTTCCACCTTTGAAACCCTAATGCATGCTTAGTTCACTCTCTCTTCAAACGAACTATCAGCCCAGGACTTTCTCCAGCCCTCCCTCTGTGCCGGGATGCGATTGAATATGGTGATACTGCAACTTGGACGTGGCTCCGGAATAAAGCTGTGTTATGCACCCGGGAAACACAGGGCCCAATCCCTCCCCCGGTGGAAATCAGACAGTGTGGCCAGCTGATTGGTGAGGCGCACTCTCTGTGGAAGGAACCCTCCGACCACAGTTTATAATTGGCAGCACCGCGAACACGTCCTCACTGACAGTTACCGACCCACGGGCGTGGGATCCCCCACTGCAGTCTGGCGACGATGGCAAATATGCACGTGGGCAGATGCAGGACCAACCAAATGGAAACATCCCCATCAGTCACGCCCCATGGGCACCATCCCACTCTCACTGGCATGGAAACATGCACCCTCATCCTCCCCCCCTCCCGCCACGATGGCGCCAACATATGGGGAAGAGCAGGCTGTAAATAAATCATCTGAGAGCCATTAGAGCAAGTAGCAGAGAGACTTTAGGAAAAGACTAATTTGCCATTATTCAGATCTTCTTTTTTTTTTTGAGTTGGATGGAGATGGCATAGAGATGAGGGTGGGGATGTCAGGCTATATATCTCCCTAGCCTTTCCATGAAAATGGACGTCGGTCCCAGTTATTCATCAGTCTTTGGAGAAGAGACAATGAATTCTAGGAACCTCAGTTCAATCACGAGTGTTCTTTCAGGAAGCAAGGGCTGTGCGCCACCAGCTTGTTAGGAATTCTCTGACTCTCCTGTTGCTTAATTAAAGCCACTGTGATGAAACACACACAGGGCAGCAGCGAGCCGCCAGGACAGCCTGATTGCCGACACTTTGTGTCAAATTAAACTTCCCTCAAAGGATGGAGCCTTAAGTGCTAGCCACGAGCAGGGACCCGGGTCATGCCACAAACGGGGTGCAAGTACGGGACCCAGAAACCAGGCTCCAAACCTGGAAGTGACCGAGGTTATGTACCCGGCCTTGCACTCTATACCTAAGATACTCCTGAAAGTTGGCATTGTGTCCATGGGACACAGGCAGGACTAGACACCAGAGGCCCGAAACCAGGACATTTTCTATGTCACGACGTGCTTTCCTGTTTCTAGGGAAGAACAGGTTCCCACAGGCTCTGCCAGCGTCTGGAGCGGGAGGCTCCCGTTGTTGGTTTATTTTATTGAGTTTGTTGGGGTGGCATTGATCCCCCAAACCATACAGGTGTCGAGTGTGGGACACATCTGCTCGCTGCAAAGGCGCCCGTCCCCCCAGCAAGTCTCGTTCCATCCCCTCCCGCACTGTTTTCATGAATGACGTGAATAACGTCACGGGGGCCAGGCTTTTCGGCTGGGAGATGGTACTAGAGAGAGTAGCCTCAGCGAAGAATGGTAACCAGGATGGGTGGCCCTACCACAGTAGCTGAGGCCAATGGGAGAGATTAAGCAAAGTTGTGTATGAAGCAATTTGCTACTGAACAAAGAACAAAAATAAAATGAAAAAGAAAGAAAAAAAGTGCCTTACAGCATACCCAGAGAAAAATGTTCTTATTCCGAGATATCACAAATCGAATATGTTCTTGGAATGCTGCCATCCTGGAAATCGGTCGTCCTGGCTGCCAGTAGGATATGTTTACCCATACATGCATTTCCACTCCATGCGGGTGTGCGTATACGTCTCTGTAAATCCAGATATCCAGCAAGGCAGTGAACTCTTTCCCACGGAACATTCTCTTTCCGTGAGCAATGCCGCCTTGAGTGGTCACGTATATCTCTTCTCCCTCAAGTTTTCAATCACCTTTTAGTTGCAAGCCATACTAATGACTCTGATCAAAGCTCCTCATTTCACAGATGGACACCGAGACCTGGGTGCCTGTGGCCACCCCGGCTCCTGGCTGCGACCAGGCGCGGCGAGCGGGAGACTCCAGAGACGCGGACGCACGGGTCCCGGGACAGGCCTCCCCAAGCACCGCCTGCTTCCCAGGGGCTGTGCTTCGAAACGAAGCACGTGAGCCCCGGCTGTGATCCCAAGGAGTCATCTGACGTCAGTGGACCAGGCTTCCTCCAGCCTCAGCCCCAGGCACCGGAGGCTCCTGTGCAGACAGACTCGCCCACAGAGCTATGCCTGTGTCATGGCAGCCAGACCCTCAAGCCCGAGGGGAAGATTTAGCTCCTCTTAGGCCCAGCTCAGCGCTCTTCCTACCACGACCAGCTCTCTCCCACGCAGTATCTCCAACAGCTGCCCTAGTGCCCCAGGGCTGCCTCAGGAGCCCTCACCCGAAGCCACACCCAACCCTCACCCTCACCCTAATCCTAACCCTCACTGTAGCCATAACCCTAAACCAAACCCTAACCCTAACCCTCACCCTCACCCTAACCCTTACCCTAACCCTAACCCTAACCCTAACCCTCACCCTCACCCTAACCCTAAGCCTAACCCTCACACTCAACCTTACCATAACCCTAACCCTAGCCCACACCCTTACCCTCACCTTCACCCTAACCCGCACCCACACCCTAACCCTAACCCTCACCCTCACCCTCATCCTAACCCTAACCCTCTACCCCCACTCTAACCGTCACCCTCACCCTCACCCTAACCCTCACCCTCACCCTCACCCTCACCCTCACCCTAATCCTCACCCTCACCCGCACCCTAACCCTCACCCTCACCCTCACCCTCACCCTCACCCTCACCCTAACCCTCACCCTCACCCTAACCCTGACCCTAACCCTAACCCTCACCCTAACCCTGACCTTAACCCTAACCCTGACCCTAATCCTAACCCTCACTGTAGCCATAACCCTAAACCAAACCCTAACCCTAACCCTAACCCTCACCCTCACCCTAACCCTTACCCTAACCCTAACCCTCACCATCACCCTCACCCTAACCCTCACCCTCACCCTAACCCTAACCCTAACCCTCACACTCAACCTTACCATAACCCTAACCCTAGCCCACACCCTTACCCTCACCCTCACCCTAACCCACACCCACACCCTAACTCTAACCCTCACTCTCACCCTCATCCTAACCCTAACCCTCAACCCCCACCCTCACCCTCACCCTTACCCTAACCCTCACCATCACCCTAACCCTAACCCTCACCATAACCCTAACCCTCACCCTCACTGTAGCCCTAAGCCTAACCCTAACCCTATCCCTAACCCTCACCCTCACCCTCATTTTCACCCTAACACTAAACCTAATCCTCACACTCACCCTTACCATAACCCTAACCCTAGCCCACACCCTTACCCTCACCATCACCCTAACCCGCACCCACACCCTAACTCTAACCCTCACTCTCACCCTCATCCTAACCCTAACCCTCAACCCCCACCCTCACCCTCACCCTTACCCTAACCCTCACCATCACCCTCACCCCAACCCTCATCCTAACCCTAACCCTCACCCTCACCCCAACCCTCACCCTTACTCTAACCCTCACCATCACCCTCACCCCAACCCTCATCCTAACCCTAACCCTCACCCTCACCCTAACCCTCACCTTACCTCTAACCCTAACTCTAACCCTAACCCTCACCCTCACCCTCACCCTAAGCCTCACCCTCACCCTAAACCTAACCCTAACCCTAACCATAACCATAACCCTCACCATAACTACCACAATCCGGGGCTTAAAATATCGGAAAGTGGTTGTCTCACAGTTCTGAAGGCCAGAAGTTCCAATTAGGGTCCCCTCAGGGCCACCACTCCCCCTAAAACCTGTGAAGAGGATCCTTCCTGCCCCTCCCAGTTGTGGGCGTTTGCTGGCAGTCCGTGTTCCTGGGCTTGCAGGCGGGCACTCCGACCTCTGCTGTCTCCTCATCTTGTGGGAGCCTCTCCTGGGAGAAGCCCATCAGTCACACCGAATACGGCCCATGTTAATGATTATACTTACAATGACCCTAATTCCAAGCGATGGCACATTCCACGGCAGCAGAGGTTAGACTTCGACATAAATTCTGGGGGGACACGACTGAACCCATAACCGCGCCACGCCCCGGGTGAGCCCCTCCTGGCTGGGCTGGCGGTGCTGAACTGCTCCCTCTCCAGGCCCCTCGTCCTCGTCAGATTCCCTGTTCACCAGCTCGTCTAACCCTTTTTGTTAGTGCTTAGTAGCCCTCGGCCTTGAAGACTTGGTAATTCTGGGTATCACCTCAAGAGGACAGCGCAGAGAAGGGTCCAGGTAAATGCAGAGCAGCCACACACTTCACGCGGGTGCTCTTTTCAGAAACATGTTCAGTGTTTCTCGTAGCTTTGGGGCGGATTCTTTAGCGTTTTCTACGTAAAGAACCACGCCATCTGCAAAAGGTGACGCTTTTACTTCTTCCTTCCCAGCTTGGAGGCCTCTGATTTCTTTCTCTCCTGCTTGCTCTGGCGAGGACTTCCCGTGTGAGGTGAACAAGAGGGTGAGCGTGGGCATCCTTGCCGCATTCCTGACCGTAGAGGAAAAGCCGTCCGTCTTTCCCCGTGGAGTCTGATAGAAGCTGAGGCTTGTCCTATAGGCCTGTGTTATGCTGTGGTACTTCCCTCCCACACCGTTTTATGGGGTGTTTGAAGATGCGGTGCATATAGACTATGGTGTGCTGCTCAGCCCTAAGGGAAGACGGAATGCTGCCATTTGTGACAACATGGATGGATCTTGAAGAGTATCATGCTCCCTGAAATAAGTCCGATGGAAAAGGACAAGACTAGTGATTTCACTCACGTGTGACATATAAAACAGAAAGCAATGAACGAAAAACAAGCAAATAAACTCAGGCACAGATAACAGCACGGTGGTTAGGGGGTGGTGGTAGAGGATGAAGAGGGTGACGGAGATCAAATATATGATGACAGGGGCGACAATGCAATCTACAGATAATGTATCATAGAAGTGTGCACCTGAAACCTAGATAATCGTATTCACCAATGTCACCCCAATAAATTTAATAAGAAAGAAGCACGGTCAAGTCTGCTATGGGATGTTAGAGGCAGTAGAGTAAAGCACTTTTTGGGGCTACAGTCATCCCTGCCTGTCAATTTCTTCCCACTGAGTAGGGCCCAGGCCCAGTGATGCCCTTCATGCCAGCTACGCACAACACAGCTCACACCTGTGGACCATGGATTGTGCCAGGGAATGTGCTGGGGCGGAAATGAAAAAGTCACTGTGACTCAGCCATTCCCCTAAGGAAGCTCACAGCCTGGCAGAGAAGTGACACGGCGGCGTGGACTGACATATCTGTACATGCAAGGCGTCGCATGTATACGCAAGTACACACCGTGGAGCTCAATTACTTCTATGCTCAGGAATAAAAAAGGCAAATAGAGAGACACCCTGGAAAGTGCAGTTCTGGCCCTAATGGCAAAGCCACAGTCCGGCTGCACGATATCGGTAAGACAGCTCTTCTCAGGATGCGGTCAGCACCCCACACAGGGCTCCGCTTCCAGAGAAAGGGAGCCCCCCAGGGAGCCTGTGTTCACCCCAGCTTCCTGGGGGCAGGGCGAGTAGCAGGAAGGAAACGGCTGTTTTCTGGGGAGAGGAGCCACCTGCTGAGGTGCTGGAAGAGGCAGGCAGGGCGGGGGGGGGGGGGGTGCGGGGGGAGGAACTAGCAGAGGGAGAACCTAGACATCTTGACCCCCTGGTGACCCCCAGGCTGTGCTTTCCCAGGGCGAGCTCCAGAAAGAACAGCCAAATGCTGAGCAGACATGAGACGTCACACCCGTGGGGAGAACTTGGAATTTGTGCCTAGACAGTGAACTAACCAGCTGTGACCCTAGAAAGGCCACTCCCTAGGAAAAAGGGGAAACTGAGTCCAGCACACCTCCACTGAGCCTGAAATCATGCTTTGAAAGAAAAATGGGATCCATTTGGAGTAACTTAACTGCCGCCAGAATGAAACTTAAGGCTCTTTGGAGAAGATGAGGTCGTGTGGAAACGCTGCAATATATAACCCAGCCTCCTGCCGACACTGGGAACTTACTGGATATGATAATACGCAGAAAAAGGTGACTTACTATAAAAAGATGAAAGAGTTCCTAGAAATAGACCAAGATTTGATAGCTTGTGTAGTTTTATTGACCTGCCTTTCATTTGCCAATCTTTTCTTGTGCTACTAAACCCATACAATTAATTCTTCATTCAAATACTTTGCAACTCAATCCTAGACTTTTACCTTTGATAGTTTTCTTCCTCCCTCCCTCCCTCCCTCCCTCCTTCCCTCCCTCCCTCCCTCCCTCCCTCCCTCCCTCCCTCCCTCCTTCCCTCCCTCCCTCCCTTCCTCCCTCCCTCCCTCCCTCCCTCCTTCCCTCCCTCCCTCCCTCCCTCCCTCCCTCCCTCCCTCCCTCCCTCCCTCCCTCCTTCCTTCCTTCCTTCCTTCCTTCCTTCCTTCCTTCCTTCCTTCCTTCTTCTTGGTGAAATGTACCATCTTTTTGCCTAATTTGGTCATTCCTTCATGAAGTTCTTTAACATATTTAAAATAGCTACTGTAAATCCTTGTCTGCTAATTCCAAAATCAGGTTCATCTTCAACGCTGCACCATTCTCAAATGTTTCTTTTCATGATGGGTCACATTTTCTGCTTCTTCATGTTGCGCAATTATTTTCTATTGCCGGCTGGGAATTGTGCAAAAGGGCACTGCAGCGACGGGAGTGGACAATACTCTCCCCTCGTCCAGGCTCACTGTCCACTCTCTCGGGAGAGTGGGCACCGGGTGGGCTCCGGGGTGGGCTCCACTGCCTTCTGGCCCAGGAGTCGTTGATGTGGGTCGGGGCTGGGTAGTGGGCAATGACTTTCACTCCCCTCTGGCATCCCACATCCAACTCCTCCTTCCTCAGCATGTATATCTTCCCAGCATCTGGTCCTGAGATCTTCCTCTATGGTCCCGCCAGCCCCAGCTGCTCTGTCAGTTTATTCCATAAAAGCCCTACAGAGGAGAGTGATCAAGTCATCGCGCTTGTGCTATCATGGCTCCTCTGGTGCTGGACCCTGAAGAACTGGGCTCCCTCCCCCGATCCTGCAGCCTTGGCTGCCACCCGGTGCTCCTCCCGGCTGCACCTCCAGACCTGGCCGAAGCCTGCGGATCAAGCGGCTGCTTGCCTCTGCTCATCAGCAAGGCTTTGCTCTGGCCACGAAGTTAGTTTCTCCTGTTTGTCCTGACAGGCGCTCTTTTATCTGAAATCTGAAGGTTTCACCTGCCTGCCAATGTTATAGCACACTTCTATGATACATCATCTGTAGATTGCATTGTCTCTCCTCTGACCTTCTGTGGCTGCCTGCATCCTCGCTGGCAGCCATGTCCAATGGTCATGTCTTAACTCAGTAATGAATATGCAAGATCCTCAAATTCTTCTTCCACTGTCCCCCAGTAGATACAAGGACCCTACATGGAAGGTTATTTTAAATACAATTTCAGAAAGTGTATCCCCTGGTCCTCATATATGAGATGAGCAGAGTTTTGGTGGAAGCAGGACTGGAACATGTCAGATGTTCCCAGTTCCACCCCCTCTGGGACCCTCGGCCGCCTCCTTTGCCCATGAACTTGGAGCCACCATTGCATCACGGGCAGGAGCAGCTCGATTTTTCCTTCCCCACCTGCTGGTCTTCCAGGGACTGCTCGTCGGGCAGGAGAGGTGGGTTCTCCATGCCAGCAGCCGGGGCCCCAGAGCCTGAGCCACAACCCTTGAAGCTCAGAACGTGGGCGTGGATTTCCTGTGGAGCCGAGGACGTGGTGACGTCACACAGCTGGATGAATGGCCGACAGCTACGCTGCAGAGTCCCGGCAACATCTCCCAGGCCGGCCAGGACGGGCGTGGTGCCTTGCTGGTCCTCCACCTGCCCTTCCTCTCATCCTGGGCTGCTCCTTCAGAACAGAACTTGCCCGCTGTGTCTTCCTCCACCTCTGGTTTGGGGGGAGCTGGTGAAGACGGCCTGAATCATGCATCTCAAAGCCACGCAATGGAAGGAAAGGGAGCAACAATAACCGGATCCCTCCGGCACTGGCGGCAAATGTCCAGTCACATGAGTGCGGTTGTTTGCCTGCCAGGAGTCACTTCAGCCCACGCACAAGGAAAGAGCTCCCGTCTCCGAATCGGAAAGCCATTCCATTCATAGACACAACATCCTGAAGGGTCAGAATGATAACAGTGTTTGAAAACACGGTATTCCACCAGGAGTAGAAGTCATGTCTCTTACTTAGTTTTAAAATGTGTTATTATTTTTTAATTCTATTAAATGTATTGGGTGGCATTGGTTAATAACATTATATAGGTTTCAAGGGTGCAATTTTATAACCATTATCAGTATATCCAAAGTCTAGTCTTCTTTCCTCACCATGTATTTGACCCCTTGCACCCTCTCCAACATCCCCCACTCCTTCCTCCATGGTAACCACCATACTGTTGTCTGTGTCTCTGAGTTTCTTGTTTGTTCATTTGTTGCTTTTTGTTTTATATCCCACACATGAGTGAAATCATGTGGTTCTTCTCCCAAGAAGACATACAAATGTCCAACAGATATATGAAAAGATGCTCAATTTCACTAGTTATAAAGGAGATGAAAATCAAAACCACAATGAGATGCCACCTCACACCTGCTAGGATTGCTGTTATTGACAAGACAAGTGATCACAGGGGTTGGAGGGTGTGGAGGAGAAGGCACATTGCCTGTGAGAATGTCGGCTGGAACAGCCACCGTGGAAAACAGTACCGGGTCTCGAAAATTAAGAGTACAGCCCTCATATGACCCAGAACCCAACAAATCTGAAAACATGTACTTGTAAAGATATGTGCACCCCTGTGCTCATTGCAGCATCATTCACAGTGGCCAAGACATGGCAGCAACTTACGTGCTCTTCGATGGGTGATGGATAAAGAAGATGTGGTACATACATACGAGGGAATGCTGCTCAGCCAGAAGAAAGCACGGAATACTGCCATCTGTGACAATATGGATGGATCTTGAGAGTATCATGCTGAGCAAAATGGTTTAGTTCGCTTATTTATTTATTTATTTATTTATTTATTTATTTATTTATTTTCTGGTCCAGTGACTTTCTGTATTTCTACCTCCAATCATCAAAAAGTTGGCTTTGAATCATGAAACTGCCAAGGAGTAGCTGTTTCTGGTACAACTCGCACACCTTTCCGGGCCCCCATCTCCTCATCAGATAAAATAAGGGTCACGTGCAGGGAGCGTGTGCACACCCTCCGGGCGCAGAGCCAGCGCTCAGCCCTGAGACAGTGCGAATCAGCCTGTGCTTCCAGCAGCCGCTCCGCACCCGTGGCTGCAGCAGAAGCCCTCCCCCGGGGACACTAATTGCGGCTCAGAGTCTGTGCCATTAGCTCCGCGATCTTCACTCTCCACCGTCAGCAGTAATTGAATGCTCGGTCTTTGTTATATTCGCTACCCTGACAACATTTATTAAAATGCAGCCATAACCATTGTCTTAAATGGGGTTTAGAGGTAGGCTCATTAGACGTAGGCTCATTACAATTAACTTCAAAGATAAATGCAAAATCATGTCATCCCAGCGCTACCCTGAAAGCTGCTTCTACGTTCGTTCTCTAAAGCTGGCCCCGCTTCCTCACATCAGAGCAGAACCAGCCTGAATATTTCAGCGAGACAATATTCCTCCCAAGGAGAGCATTAAAAATGCAAAGCCCCAGATGGGCTCAGGGCTTCCTGGGCCATTAGCCCCGCATGCCTCACGCCCTGGGATCCCTCACGGAGGTCCTGTGGGACCGGGCATGGGGTGGGGAGGACTGTGCAAGGGGGGGGGGGCCCTCTTCCCATTGCTTTGCTCCCAGGAGGTTGGGGTCCCGAACGTCCAGTGAGTGTCCACTGGGCTCCTGGGTGTTTGCAAGAAATCACGGCCCCCTGGTTCTCCCACCGGATTCCTGGCGTTAGGCAGAGCGTTTATGAGACTTATTCTCTGAAAAGGAGACAGGCACAGCCGGGCCCGCAGGCTGCACCCACACTCCCTTCCCAGCACAGTGGGCACACAGGAAACTTCTGGAAACACATCTCTTCAGGGACTTGACCAAGGGTGGATTTTGCACAGAACGGACAGAAGGGGCTTTGCCCCTGACGGTCCCGAGGCTGGCCTGGGAGGTGCTCCGGAGGGCAGCTGATGTCGAGTGACACTCCCTCCACATTCTGCGTGGAGTAGGGTTCGGTATCTGAAAGAGGAGCTGCACAACAAATGAGAGAAAAGACACGAGATAATTTTGCAATATTGGGGGACCAGGAGGGCAAGTCCCGAAGGACTTCCACCACTGCTCAGGCTGCTCCAATCTTTTATTGATCTGGAGTAGCCCTTAGGGTAAGGAGGTTTCAATGACTCACCCGCCTTTGGACCTCCTGAATGTTGTTGGGGAAGTCACGTTGCCTGTTCAATTATTAGTCATGAACTCACGGCTGACCATCAGCCTCCCGCTCCCCGACCTCCTGAAGACAGCCCCATGCCTGACACGCACCCTTGGCCTCGCCCTCGCGATTCTTGTCCCTCCAGGAAAGCGACGGTGGGATGTGTCAGTGATAGTGTCTGTAAGTGTGCAGCCTAAGCTGGCGGCTTTCCATCTGTTGTTCCATTACAATTACAACAATTCACATCCTCGGCATAAGTGTTTACTAAGTACACACTGCAGTCACCAAATGTCGACCCACTGACCGAGGCCCAGGGCCACGTGGTGGCTCAGCTAGATGGTGACGGCTCGGGTCTGTCTCAGTCCTGTGCGCTCTCGGAACTTCCGGGCACGAAGACTCCGCGCGCGGGGGAAGAAGCATGAGGGGAGCGTGGCGCTTCGCCGCAGCCTCCCCGAGCCTCAGCCTCCCCGAGCCTCAGCCTCCCCCAGCCTCAGCCTCCCCGAGCCTCAGCCTCCCCCAGCCTCAGCCTCCCCGAGCCTCAGCACGCGGGGCTGCCGCCGGGCCTGCGTTTGTGCCTTTCCTGAGGCTGAGCGGGAGCCGGAGAAGCAGAGGATCGCAGAGCCGCGCTTGCTGCAGCCACAGGGCAGGCCCGGTAGCCCACGCCCCACGGTGGCCCACGCCCCACAGTGGCCCAGGCCGCACGGTCTGCTCCGACAGCTGCAGATGCAGTTCCTCTGACTCCTGTTGTACCTGCCAGACACGGGCACAGAACATTTGCTTTTGCTTTTAGGGACACTTCTGTGGCTTCTGGAGCTGTCTGAACACGAAAGTGCGCCGAGGTTCCAGCTATAACTGCAATACAAGATGCTAATTAGGGTCCAGAGTCCCGTGTGCTCTGGGAAAGCTGTGCAGTCGCCCTCAGGGCAGCAGGCTCACATTCTGTCACCCAGGGGCCTCCCTCACCTCCCAGGAGCAGCCGCATTCCGATGGCTGCCACAATGCGCGGTGTTTGCTGGTTCTTAGGATCCGACATAAATAGAACCGTGCGGCTGTGTGTCTGGCTGCCCTGTGTTAGAGAGTCAGCCCCAGCGCTGCCTATATCCATCCTGAGCTCCTTCTTTTTGCTGTGATTTGTGTTATTACATAAAGATTCAGCTTTAAAAAAATCCATTTCCCTGTTAAAGGGCATGTGGGTAGTTTCCTGCTTGGGCCTCTTTTGGGTACAACTGTGATGAATGTTTTTATACAAAAGGTATTTGAGGACAGTGGTCTTTAACAGCATTATCTAGAAACAATTGATATAAAATAAAAGGCAATATTGAAGGTGTATAATGAGATGGGTTTGGACAAAGAAAGCCATCACGGCCACAATCAAACCTATGAATGCACCCATCCCCCCCAAAGTCCCCGTGGTTCCCTGTTCCATCTCCCTGCCGGCCTGCGCCACCCACCAGCATGGCTTTCTGGCACCGATCAGTTTGAACTGTGCAGAATAAAAGGGAATCACAGGTTATTATTTTATAGTCATCAACAATCGTCTGAACAATTATTGATGAGGCTCCATCTTTTCTGAAATCCCACGTCTGATCATTTGAGACTTCTACATCCTCAGTGTCCCACTGAGCAGGCTCCGTGTGGTGCCCGGACCCTGTGAGGCTCAGTCTTCTGTAACTGGCTCATCTCCAGAAGAAAAAGAAGGCAGATGTTTGTGTTGCTCTCTTGCTGCTTCCTGGCCAACATTAAAAATGCAAAGTGAAATTGCTCTAGTCCTACGGGTCCCTTACCCGCCCCTTACTGAATGGATTTGAGAATGAGACAGCATCTATCTCCTGCGATTGATGGAAACACCGCCGCTTCCTCCCTCCCTCTCGCGTCTATTCCTAGGCCACGCAGCCCGAGAGGGCTCCGTCTTGCTCGTTTCACAAACCCACTCGATCGACCCTCAGATACTCCTCAGAGAGCAGCATGGCGTCTGCCAGCGATGGTGAGCAGAGGGTGGAGGAGGGCCCTCGTGCGGAGGGAGCCACTCCTGCGACCTCCCTCTGCCTCTGGTCCAGGGGCCGCTCTTCTGCTGCTGCCCACGCACCACCCACTAACCAGCCCTGGGTCATCTGTTATCACTGAGGCTTTATTCCCACAAGTGCCTGCACATTGAAAGGGGACATAGAATGGAAACAAACTATGATTCTCTAAGGACTTCATTTCAACTTTGCACCTTGTGGAGCCCTTTTGGCCTTGGCAGGACTAACCAACACTGAGAAGCCACCTCAGGGGCCCACAGGCACAGTAACCGATGTGATGGGAACACAATGATGAGACTGTGCCCTCAGGATTTTATGACCCAAAACTAAGTTTGGTAAAATGCCCAGAGGTCATGGACTTGCAGGTCATTGGCTAACATTAAGCAAACTCAGAGGAGATGATGTGAAGATGCAGATAATGCTGGACTAGGTTACAGTGTGTCCAGCAGATGTGGGTTTCCCCCCTAACATGCCAGGGCCTTGTGCCTTGTCGGCCAGTGGACACGCAGATCCCACTCATCACACATCCCGGGAGCAAAGGAGGTGTGAGCGGCGAGGTCATCTCCTGAGGGTGATGGAGGAGGTACCCTGCTCTCCGACCGGCATCGGGCACTGTCTGCCCCGGGCAGCGTCCCATGGACCCTGGCATGGCTGTCCCAGCACATTTCTATCTTTTCAGGAATAATTCCTACATGAATACAGTGATTTACTTTAAAACATGTGTCAGTTGCTCTGGCTGGTGTGGCTCAGTTGGTTGAGCATCATCCCATGCACCGAAAGGTTGCAGGTTTGATTCCTGGTCGGGACACATACCCAGGTTTCGGGTTTGATCCCCGGTTGAGGTGTGTGCAGGAGGCAGCTGATCGATGTTTCTCTCTCATTGATGTTTCTGACTCTTATCTCTCTCCCTTCCTCTCTGTAAAAAAATCAGTAAAATATATTTTAAAAATATATATTTTTAAAAATCTGTGTCAGTTAAAATAATAATATTAGTAAACAAGAGGCTGTATTTCTCGTACATTGCTTATGCCTGGAATTGTTCTAAGTGCTTTACATGCATTAACTCATGTAATTTTCATGACATCTTCCCTACGAGGAAGCTGGAGCACAGAGACCAAAACTGGCCGTGTCTGCCCGGGAGCGAGAACTGAACCCAGGAGCTTGTGCCCATGCTCACCACCTGCCAATCAGGCCGAGTTCACAGCGTGGCCTGGAAGGCCTTAAGGCAACGCCGTGTTTTTCTAGTCGACTGTAAGTTGGTCAGCGCCCAGGCGTGGCTCCCGCCCACCGCGGCACTGCAGGTGCCAGACTGTGGTTTCCGCATTAAAAGGAACTAATCCGAGGAGGATTCAGACTTCATTGCCGAGCAGGCTTTCTAGCTTCTAGTCCTTCCACTTCACCGCCGAGGACTCAGTCACCCGGAACCCCGTGTCTGGCTGGAGAGCCCAGGACAGTTCCACAAAAGATCTGAGGCTCCGCAGGACGGACAAGCGGCCTCGGAGGGCCCGGAGCCGCGCTTACAGGGAGCCACGCCGTGGCGGCGTCTCCGGGAAGGATGACCCGTTTCAGGGGAATAAAGGTGTGTGCTTCGCCGGGGATGGTTTGTAAACATCTGATCGGCTGCTGAGGCGGCCGGTGCTGCCCTGTGAGGACTGTGTCGGAGCCACGCTTGTCCTAGGAGGCTGTGAAGTAACTGGGGGGACACCCACTCGGGCCTGGCTTCTTCCAGGCCCCTCCACTGCTCAGGGTGAGGCCACCATGCAACCGAGAAGGGGAGGGTAGAGGGGGGAGAGGCAGGGAGCGGGGAGGGGCATCTGTCCCATGTGAAAGCATCTCCCCCGTGGCCCTGCGGTGTCGCCTGCACTGTTCTCACCGAGCCTTGGTTTACAGCCTGTTCAGGGTGAAGGGTCCCTTGAGGAACAGGGAGAGGTGACAGGCCACATGCCTGAAACATGCCGGCGCCTATAAACCAAACACACATGCGCCCGGGGCTCTGAATACAAGCCTGGAGTTTGTTCCCCAAATCAGGGCCTGGTGATCGGCTAGTTCCCTTGGGTGGAGACTGCTGTTTGCAGAAGAGAGCGGAGCCCGCAGTGAGCAACACCCAAAGGAAAATGGCGTGACTTCACTGTGGACGAGCAAACGGCCGCTGCGTTCTGATGGAGACTGGCTGCTTCTGTGGGGGAGGAGAGGGCCTTAAAGAGGGAGGGGCAGGCCAGAGCACAGGGGGTGCAACCTCATCCTGACCCAGGTTGTGCTTTTATGGGGTGGCCAGGCAGATGGTCATGGGCTGGGGCAGCGGACGGCATCTGAGGAGACCATCCCACTCCACTCTCCTGACCTTTGATCCGGAGGTCGCAGCTGAGAGCCACAGCTCCTAAAGCCCGACTCTATGCCCTGGACACTAACAAGTCGCACAGAAATCTCCTGAGATGCTATTCCCTTTTCACAGGTCAGGAGAGGCCCCCAAAGCTTAATGGCTTGTCCAAGGCCACCCAACCAGTAGATATGCAGCTGCAATCTGACCGCGGTCCTTCTGAGAACTGACCTGGGCTCTCAGAGACATAGGGACCGTGAGCACAGCGCCAACGTCCCTGATGCAGCCAGGCACAACGTGCAGGCACACGGCACACGGACTCGGCTGCGCACTGACCTCAGACGTCACCTGTGGCTGTTGATGGGCCTTGACAATTTTCAGAACTTCGTCAGTCTTGCCTAGAATTCCCAGTAAGACACATGCAGTTCGGTCCTCTCAGTTTTGCCTGTGCCTGCAAGCTCTGCACGCATCGCCTCACAGGTTCACTGTCGGGTCATCAGACCCTCCTCCACAGGGAGAGGAGCACGTGGCAGGGCTCCGATGGCAGCGCAGGCAAAGCGCGACCCAGGCACGGCCTTGTCATCACCGCGACATCATGCGCAGTTATGCTACAGATCCCCACTCACTCAGGTCTGCTGTCAGCTCGGGGTGCAAGGCGCTTGGTTAACGTAACATACATGGCGATGACTATGCGTCAGCAATATTTCACCTTCGATTGACAATCAGTGGGCCTGAAGGGTGTCCATATTATCAGTACCTGTCACGTCTCCACGTTGGCGACGACAAATGGTCCCCTGGAATGTTCAGGTGTTGGGGCTGGCCCTTTGTCTATGTTTTCCCCACCGGAAGTTGAATCCAGATGCTTCATCTGTGAGGCCCTCCTCACCCCATGAACCACCGCGGGGTCGTGAGTAAAACACGTGTGGTGACCAACGCATCAGAAGGGAAACGCACGCAGTAACTGTTAGACCGAATAAGCGTGCAGTGGGGACCGGCGTGGGCCGGCCCGAGAGAGTCCCTGAGGCGTTAGAAAGAGGGCCGCGTGGCTGGGCTGACTGACCGAGGTGATGGGCTGGCTCGGACTGGCCGCTGCCCGGGGCAGGTGGGCCCGCGTCCGGAGCAGAGGGAGGCGCTGTGAGCCGAGGCCGTGGCTTGGCGAAGGCTGTGGGTGGACATGGAGGTGTCTGAAGAGCCAAGGTGTGGGAGCAGCCAGACTCCCTCTGACCAGCACTCTGCCCCGGAGGCCGTTCCTGGGCCTGCACTTGTGACGCGGACGCGGCCTTGCCAGGCCCCGCTGGTTGTCTGGGAAGAGGAGATCCTGGAGGCCATGAGCAGGGGCATCGCCAGGTCTGAGGATCCGCAGACACGCAGCCGAGTTCCAGGCGAGACCCCGAGCTCGGCCATCAGCTCTGCAATGGCTCGCTCTTCCGGAGCCAACCTCCGTCCGCAGGGAGCCGCTCCCCCGAGGAAACCGCTCAACTTTCCACTCTGCATGGGACGCGAACCCCGGTGAGGACTGAGTGTGGCCTTTTCACTCGTTGGGCTGAGCACGTTGTTAATGAGGCTGAGAACCACTTATTTTTATGAATTACTTTTGAAATCTTTATAAAATACAAAGGAACCTGAGATACTGGAGCTAAAAGCCCAGGCACAAACCACAGCCGAGAGTATTGTTAACAAAACTAATGCACAGCCATCTGACCCTCCTCAACGGCCTGCCTTCTTCCTTCAGAGTTAAGATTATTGTAAATTGCGTGTTTAATATTTCTTTGCGGTTTTTTGTAGCTTTACCAAATACAAATGTATCCCTGAAATACATCAATTCGCTTTCTTTGTCTTGGAGCTTTTAAATTGATTTTATATTCAATTCAGGGAGGATTTCTGAAGAAAAGGGAGAGGAAAAGAAAGAGAAATGCAGGGAAAAGGGTTTCAGAGTGAGACATTTTATTTAGCTGGATTTTAAATAATTAATCAGAGTTTGTCACGAAGATAATGATCGTGGATCAATAGAAACGCACTGGTAAAGATACAGACAAACAGGAATATTTTAAGGTCAAGGTGGAAGGAGAGACTCACCCTCCCCATTGTGGATGCACATGAGTCTGGGGTACCAGGTCCTGGGACCCCCCAAATCCCAGTGGGTGGGGGTCATGTGACAAGGACCAGGAAGAGGAGAGTGAGAGGGTGGGAGACAGAGGCCTTGAGAGGAGGGATGAGAGAAGTTGTGAATTGTGTCACAACTCATCAGATATTTTTAAAATTTATTTATGGATTTTAGAGAGGAGAAGGGGGGAGATAGATAGGTAGATGAAAGGGAGAGAGAGAGAGAGAGAGAGAGAGAGAGAGAGAGAGAGAGAGATTTGTTGTTCCACTTTATTGACACATTCATTGGTTGCTTCTTGTATGTGCCCTGACCGGGGATTGAACCCACAACCTTGGCGTATCAGGATGATGCTCTAACCAGCTGAGCTACTGGGACAGGGACATCCAATATTTTTAACTATGCAAATTAAAGGTGTGCTAGATTACTGTGCGTTACATGTTCAGGTTTTCTGATTTCTGAATAAGGATTATATATTTTAAAATCCTGATCACTGCATGTTTGAGTCACATGTATGCACTGAAGGAAAGCAACTCCAATGCCATCAGCTCAGGTTTCCCATCGATGCCTTCCTCTCAGCTTCAGGTCCAGCTTGCACGTCACCCCAGGAGGCCCTGCCTGGACCCGTGGCGCTGGCGCTCAACCATGGCCTGAGCGCCCTCTGGTCACTGTGTCCTTCCCACTGTCTCCTACCTGCTTGCTCGCTCCTCGCAGAAACTTTGTGTTGCTGTCTGTTCTACCCTCTGCACCTCCCACGGTTAGGTATTCAATAAATAGTTGTTGAATAAATGAATACTTTTAAAGTTCTGGCTGCGAGAAGACTCAAAGGTAAGGGACCTCTGTTTTTAAATAATTACTAGAGGCCTGGTGCACGAAATTTGTGCAAGGGGGGGGGTTCTCTCAGCCTGGCCTACAATGATGCCAGCATCCCTCACCCGGTCTCTGGCCAGAGGCCCCTCCCCTCCCTCTGCACAGCCGGGAACCCTCCCTCCCTCCACGCGGCCTGGGTAGGGACCCTGGGCTCGTGTCACTGTGAGCCCAGCATCCCTCGCCCCAGCCTCCAGCCCGAGGCCCTTCCCCTCCCTTCGCATGGCCAGGGCACGGACACTGGGCTTGTGTTGCCAGGGCGACGCCGCCAGCGTCCCACCCCAGCACTATGGGCACTGCCATCTTTGTCGTGGAGTGATGGTTAATGTGCATATCACTCTTTTATTAGATAAGATTATGCTATGTTCTCGGCCAGCAGGTCACATGGACTGTCTCCACACTGAACTGCGTGGTTTGGCCACACAGGGAATCAGGTTGCAGGAAAGTGGTGGGAAGCATGTTCCCCTTTTTTTCCAGAAAGCTGTGGTGAGGACAGAGCACTGCTCTGGTGCGGCACTTGGTCACCTTTAGTCTGAGCTCCCGTCACGCGCAGGTGGGGAGCACATCATGCCGATGAAGAGCACGCTGTTCTCCTCTGGGGGCTTGGAAAGGGTGCAGGTCCTAATGGGCACAGAGTCACAGCAGGTACCGAGCACGCTGCCAAGAGAGGCCACGTGCGGACATTAGCGATCATTAAGGAAGCTGCTCAAATATTTATGTAGTTGCTTAGTTTTAACAGAGGCAGAGGAATGCACAATAACAAAGGCCATTTTCCTATATTGATCGTGATGAATGTGTGGGCCTCTATATTAGAATATCATAAAAGCCTTTGCATAGTTATTTTATTCCGACAGCCCTACGTTTGCCCGTATTTGCCCAGCTTCTAGAAACTTTGAGTAGTTGGTTTGGGGGATATTTAGCCCTGATCGGACCCATCCCTGGAAGAGTATTGCTCTTCAGAAATGTGTAGCGTCCACCGGGGGCCTAGGATAGGTGCTCCGTGATGAAATATTCCACATGCGTCACATACAGGTCCGTCTGCTGCGGGACGGGGAGGAGGTGGAACTGCAGAAATGGGCTGGGGCAAGATTTGGAAGGATTTGGAAGCCATAGGCCCGAGCTCCCTTTTCATCTGATACAGGTTTCAGAACCACAGTTTTATGGAGGCAAGAATGGTCCTAACACACGGTGGGGCAAAAGCAGGGCTACAGTTGTTCATATGAAAAATAATGCAATAATTAATAAATAATAATAGAGGAATAAGCTCTGTATTTCAAGTACTCACAGCTGTAAACCTCCAGCCCCACTCTGTGTGGGAGGAGAGGCCAGCCTGGACCCATCGGGGGCTGCACCTAAGCTTTGCTCACAGGGATGAAAAGGATGGGGACCCCCTTTGAGAAGGATTCCCCTTCCAAGAGCAGGCTCCCCGTGGCACCGTGGGAGTGTGAACCCAGCCCTGGAGAACAAACGTGGATCATGGTTTGTCTTTCAGCTGCTTCTCTCTGCACATACTCCGGGAGTTTGATGTGAGAGGCACCCGCTGTCCTTCTGATCTGAATATTCTCAGAACCCAGAACCTTTCCTCATTTGCTTCTCCTTAGTGCAAAGTCATGCTGGTTCCATGTGGGGGAAAAATGCTGAACAGAGAACAGTGGGCTTTTCCTGAGGGAGTAATAGTTTGGGGAGGAAAGTATAAAACACTTTCATTATGATGATCTTGTCTCGGGAAAGTTTGAGATTGGATGGCCACGTTGACAGGTTATTTGAGGTAATGAAAGCACCTGGAGATGAAACCTCACATCAGAGTGAGGCTTCCTGCCCTCTGCCTGGCTGGCCCCGCTGGCTTCGAGTGGCACCACCCCTGGGAGCCGTGTGCTTTGGCCGCTTCCTGGCAGGAAGAGGGTGGAAGCCTTGCACCGTAGACTTCCATCGGGCATCTCAGGGAAACCATGAGGTCTAAACAGACACAGGGCACTGTCCTTGCTACACAGGTAGGTCCATCCTGAGACAACTCTCAGATACTCCAGACATTGTTGAGCAAAAGAAAGGAAGGAGAGAGGAGAGAAAAGAAGAGAAAGAAAGAATGTGCAGTAATGTTTTCACACTTCAGAATCTACCATCCTTTCCTGGAGGGCTTATTAAAATAAGAGCTGCTGGGTCCCGTCCCTGGGGTTTCTGGTTCAGTGTGGAACGGGGATCAAGAACTCAGATTTCTCACAAGTTCCAAGGTGATGATAACACTGTAGTCCAAGGCCCACACTCTGAAAACCTCTGGTGTGAAATTTATGAAAGTAAAGATATAGCCAACATCATACTTAGTGATCAAGGACTGACTGCTTCCCAAGGCTGGGAACAAGGCAAGGATGTCTGTCTGCACCACTTTCACTCAGTATTTTACTGAAGGCCCTAGCAATATAGGGAGGGAGGGAGGGAGGGTCAGAATGAGAGAGAGAGAAAGAGAGAGAGAGAGAGAGAGAGAGAGAGAGAGAGAGAGAGAGAGTATCTACTCAGAAAATTCTAAGGAATCTACCAATTATCAACTAGAGAATATAAGTGAATTTAGCAAAGTTTGCAACTACAAGGACCACCAAGTACAAAGACCAGCTATATTTCTATGTATTAGCAAAAGCAACTGGAAATTTAAAATAAAAACACTCAAAAATTATTTTGATAAAATTACCAAAGTATGTGCATATCCCGTACACTAAAAATATAAAATATTGCTGAGAGAAGCTACAGGCGACCTACATAAATTCAGAGATGATGCTTTGTGGACGAAGGGCTGCATATTGTCAAACATTCATTTTACCCCAATTGATGTACAAAGCAATTCCAATAAACACTTTTAGCCTAAAAAAAAGAAATAGTCAAACTAATTACAAAGTGGAAATAAAAATACAAAGGAACTAGAATAGTGAAAACAATTTTGGGAAAGAGGACCATAGTTGGAGGAATTCTACAATTTCCTGATTTTAAGACTTTACTGCAGACCGACCTGGGTTCTTGAGCAACTTGGCTCTCAATCAAGTTGTTCATGGAAAGAAGTCTCTGTTGTTGAACAGACGCTGGTTTGTGACGTGACAGCCCTCTCACGTTGGCACACAGCGCGGCGAAGAGCGTCTCTCAGGCCACAGAGGAGAGAACACGAGTCAGTTTCCAGCTAAACCTCCGTTGTTAACATCTCAGGAAATTGTGCTGTGAACATTTTCATGTTGTTTTTTCTCTTTGCTTTTGTTGCTGGTGAAATGGACAATTAGCACAATTTTAGACATAAAGGGGCCACCAGAGTGCTGATGCTGCTGAGGCTGTGGGAGTGCCCACAAAGCAGGAATCACAGGCAGCTGCAGAGGGGGACTGACCGTGCTGGTTGGAAGAGGAAGAGCAGTCAGCCGGGACAGCATTTCAGAGGCAGTGCCGTGGGCACAGGCGAACAGGCTGCAGCTGCCCTCCTGAAGGACACCTGGGCCCAGTGCTACAGGGATTCGCTCAAGGCCGGTAGGGGTGGTTTGATACATTTAAGAAAAGAAGCGTTTGTTCATGGATTAGACAGGCCATTAGGCATGTGCTGTATAGAGGAAGGTTAAAGCAGGGAATCATTTGGCACCTGGAATGGATTAATTCAATTGACATTCTTTCTAAAGGAAAAGATGATTTTGTTTTTGAACAAATTGCTTCTCAAACAGCCTTCAGGAACAAATTAAGTTCGAGAGCTGAGGTTCTGCTGAATAAATCTACACTAAACAGATCAAGTGGTCCAGCATAAGGGTGGCCGCATATGTCGGGCCAGAACAGAATCCATGTGTCCAGCACACACGTTGTCAACTGACTCCCGGCGGAGGACCAAGTTCCCAGGGAAAGGCTGCCCCCTCAGACCTCTGCAGCAACAGCATGGCCGCCGGGCGGATGCACATGAGCCTCGGGACCTACTGACACTTTCACAAACATTACCTTGAAATGGATCGCGGATCCAAATGTAAGAACTAAACATAAAGCTGCAGGAAGAGAGCACAGATGTCTTATTGAGCTTGGACCAGGCAAAGATTTTTCAAGCAGGATAAAAAAACATAACCATACAGAAAGGTAAATCAGACTTCATCAACATTGAACAGCTTTGTTTATGAAAAGCCAATGACAGGAAGATGAAGAGGCAAGCCACAGACTGGGAAACGTCGCAAAATGTATCAGCCACCTTGCATTCATGCGACACACACACACACACAGCTCAAAACAAGGAAAAAAGAATCTGAATACCACTTCACCAACAATGATGCAATTGCCAAAAACACTAGGTGCTCAATAGCATCAGTCATGAAGGGAATGTTTCTAAACTCCAATGACCTACGATGCTAGAATCACAAGAAAAGCTAAGATGTAACAGGTTTTCAAGTTTCAGGGAAGGTGCGGAACAGGCGGATTTGTATGCGTTACTGGTAGGACGGGGGATGGCACAAACACTTTGGAAGACAGTTTGCTAATTTTGTACAAAGTTAGACATACACATATACAACTCAGTGATCTCATTGTTGAATATTTCTCCAAAAGAAGTGAGAATACGGCCTCACCAGTACTCATACTCAGCAGCTTTATTCATCTTAGCCCCAAAGTCAATACGACCACAACCCATTCCTCCTAAGTGGATAAATGGTAGTATCTTCATAAAATAGTATGTTCCTCATTAATAAAAGTGAACTATTGATACTAGCAACATTCTATTAAGCATACTATTAAGAATAATTCAGCAGCATTTATTAAAATACATTTCGTTTTCCAAATGTAATGGCAGTCAGTGTAAAGTGTGTGTACGCGTTTAGGGACACCCTGTGTATATGCTGCATGACTCCATTTATATGAAATCATAGAAAAGGCAAAATTCTAGTGAAACCGCAGATCCCTGAGTTAAAACTTCCGGAGGGATGGAGACGGTCTTTATCATGAGTGTGCTGATGGTCACATGGTGTGTCCATGCATCGAAATTCACTCACCTGTACCCTTAACATTGGTGAATTTTCTATCTGCTTTAACTCAGTAAATCTGACTTTAAAAGTTAACTGCACTGGCGTGGTGACACCGACCGTAAGGATATGAATGGCTGAACCTGGGCTCGTCCCAGGCACCCTCACCGAGAGGTCAGTGTCTACACGAGGCCCTCACAGGCTGTCCCGGTGGAGGTCTGACCCACAGGCAGCCATCAGACAGCAGCAGAGGGGGTGCCCCTCCACAGCGCGCAGGATGGGGACCGCTGAGAGTGAGCCCGCTCCTCATTGCTTAGGTTGGCGATTTCCGGGGGAAAATTTCCCAAGCAGTTACATGAGTCTACAGCTAGGGGAGCCTAGATATCTTCGTGGTCTGTAATGCACTCTCCCAGCAGAGGAGAGAGTGGCTGCCACATAAAGCAGGAGCTCAGGAAGGATGCTGGGTGTACGTACTTGGCATGGCAGCTAGTCCTTGTGAAATGCCTGCGATGCAGCGTGCTCGGCCAGTGCAGTGCCCACACAGTGTCTCATTGGATGGCTATGCCGTTCTCACTCATGTAGCTATTGGAGAAAATCTCAGCTGATTTTTAAATTTTTAAAATTGAATTTATTGGGGGGACATTTGCCTTATTGGTTGCAACTTCCTCCAGGGGCCTCTCGGTTTGCAGTCTCCTCCTCCAGTGGTTCCCCATGTTGCAGCCAGACTCAGTCACCCCGCTTTTGTAGCTGAAATGCACAAGCAGCCCCCCGCCCCCCAGGGCATCTCTCTCAAGATCAAACCCCATGGGAATCAGGTCTCTCATGACAGCCGAGTCACCTCTCTGCTGCCCCTCCTGTCCTCTCCACGCTGGGGGTTGCGGGGGAGGGGCTACACTCAGGCTACAACACTCTCCTTCTTGCTGGACCTTGGCTGTTACTGGGCTTGGTGTGTCGAGGGGCCCCGTCCTCCTAGTTTCATTTCTGTGACTGAGGCCTGTTCCTCCCTGGGAAGCCGTCTGTGACCTCCCAGGACTGGTCCCAGTGACACCCACCTCCCCCACAAGCCCACGCTGCTTTGGGATCCTCCCCTGCCGCCCACAGGCCATGGCAGGCACAGGCGGCGCTCAACAACCTTTACCTGAATAAATAAACAAGCCACAGCCAGAAAGGAGGGAGTGAAAATAATTCAGCTATTAAATCATCTGGGATAAACGCAGATACAGTAAATCCCAACTATGCTAAAAGTCAACATAGCACTGAACCACAAATCCTCCAGAAAATAAATTTACAAATAAATTATGTGTAATTAGCACTAAAGAGCTTTGTTGAATGGCTAGGGGAAGGTTCTTAGAGTGTATCTACACTTTGAATGCATCATTTCTGGGTTATCTTTAAACGGAGAGATGCTGGAATTCAGGAGCCTAGCCCTGCATTGGTAGCTGCAGGGCTGTATTACCTTCCAGGGAGCAGTTGCCCAGCACCATGGCCTGTTTCATTCGTATTGAACAGCATCCGTTTTTTAAAACAAATGTTATTTTTTAATCCTAAGGAACAATCTAGAAGAGAAACAAGTTTAAAAGCTCATTTCCCCTGTTTCTCTAAGCTCAGTGGTAATGAGCCGTCGCTGGACACAGTTTGGTGCCTGCATCACCAGAAAAACGCCCGGGACACAGGCTGCGTCTTACTCACCAAATGCATCCGAATTGGCAACGCGCAGCGTTGAGCTGCTAAAGGCTCCCCATGCGCGGCCATGGGGGGCATCAGGTCCTTTCTGCGGAGGGGTGGATGGTGTCACCATGTCATCGTCGCTGAGCCCACCCGAGGTCTGGGCAATGATGACAGCCGGCCCCCGGAGGAGCGGGGGTTGGAGGGGGGGGAACAGGGCCACACAGTGGCTGCTCACCCTGGGAGCGGGTCCCAGAGGGGACCTGACCTGGACACTGGGTGTCAGGAAAGGGGACTCAAGAGACAAGTCAAGTGCTGTGAACCTGGAGCCTGGAATCGTGGTGTTAAAGGATAACAGGATACAGGTGTGTGCATGTGTGTGTGTGTGTGGATGTGTGTGCATGTGTGGTTGTGTAAAATGCTCTTTTATCTTCCTCCTTTCCAAAATATTAGTGGCATAATGTCAGAGTAGCCTCTGTGTATCTCTACATATGCCAGGATGCTATAGAGAGATAGATGATAGCTATGATAGAGAGATAGATGATTGATTAGAGAGAAAGAGATGACAGATACTAGTAAGAGATAGATAGATGGAGACATAGATGGATACATAGGTAAACAGATAGGAGATGGATAGATAGACTATAGATGGAATATAGAGATATATGATAGCTATGAGAGACATAAATGATAGATTAGAGATAAAGAGAGAGATGGCAGATAGATAGAGATAGAGGATAGACTAGATAGATAGGAAAGTAGGTAGATAGGTAGGTAGATAGAAAGATAGATAGATAGATAGATAGATAGATAGATAGATAGATAGATGATGGATAGATAGATGATAGGTAGATAGATAGATAGATAGATAGATAGATAGATAGATAGATAATAGATAGATGATAGATAGATAGATAGATAGATAGATGATAGATAGATAGATAGATAGATAGATAGATAGATAGATAGATAGATGTTGGTGAAAACTGGCTGGTTCTGGGGTGCTCCGGGTGCTGGGCCTGCTGTGTATAGCTAACTCCAAGGTCATAGGCAGATGTTGCATCTGGGAAGACAAGGGCAGCGGGAGACATTAGGACCTGGTGCGGCTGGGAGAAGTAAGTGGGCGCGGGAACAATTATATAATATCCATAGAGCTGCCTCAGTGCCCGTAAGGGGCTGGGTTATGCCATCGTTTCTTTCCTTCCAGGAGTCGTTTTACAGGAGACCCTCGGGCAGCGGGTGCATCGCTGTTGCTCTCCGCAGCAGGGCCCCATGAGTCCATGTCGGTTTTTCTGCAGCGATGCCGCGAAGCTCTCCTGGGCTGCAGCTACAAGACATTTTTGTATTGCTTGTCCTTCTGTTCACCGAGTGGAGCTGTTACAGTGTGTTCAGTGTTATCTCTAGGTGCTTTATGGCAAGGCGCCCACATTTCCCATCCAGCTCCCCCGAGATGCTCCTCTTGAGCAAAAGACAAAGACAAAGTCCCTTTTTAATGAGAGGGAAACATGTCCTCACGTCTTTCCAATCTGCGTCGGCTCCATGTGCTGGGCCACCTGGCAGAGGGATTCAACGTTGACGATGACGATGATTTATACAACCCACAGGAGCTGGGAGGATCGGGAGCAAATCTGTCCTCACAGGGTCAGCTGCGGGTCTGACTTGGCAGAAGTGAATGCACAGACTGTTCGCCCAGGACTGGAGCCTGTATTCCTCAGAAGGCAGTTTAAGAAATAGCCATGCAATTAAAGGATTTCAAAACCAATGTCAAAATTCACCTTTATGAAATTCAGATCTTTGGTCATAAAATCATTGGATTTCCACACCACTACAAGAATCCAAGAGATGTATGAAACCTAACTCATGTTGGTGCCCCCACCCATCCAACCGTGAGTCAGTCCATGGGCATTTCCTCCCGTGGGTATGGCCTGCCCTGGGGGCGGTAGCTCAGGAGACCAGGAGGGAAGACAGTAACTCTGTGTGCATGTGCCCATCGAGGACGGCAAGTGGTCTGCAGACTCAGGGGAGGGAGAAATCCATTTCAGCTGGAGGGCTGCACGGAGGAGGTGGAATCTGACATGGGCTTTGAAAATTGTGTCACATTGAAAAAGGTAGAAGGAACGCGGGGGCGGACTGAAGGCACCAGGGCTTCCGAGGAAGGGAGGAGCACAGTTAGCGCCAGGAGGAAGTATGTAGCAGCCTCGTATGGGACGGAGCTCACGTGACCACAGACAGCAGGTACATGGTGTTAATAAACTTTCCATGGTCCGGTATTGGCAAAAGACTGGGTCACTTTAGGACTGAATCTAAGGGGAAATGCCTCCATAAATTGCTCATGAGATATGAGGGACACAGTGCTTGAGTCACCTGCTCCTCCTCCCACTCTGCAGGCTGGAAGCTGAACCCCCGGGCTTCCCACGACCAGCCTGCCCATTCCTGCTGGGCTGCTGATGTGCGATGATTCCTGGGTGCAGAGCCATTCCAGGCAGCAGCGGAAATGACACGTGGGATGGCACGCAGTGCAGGTCAGGAAGTCGGGATGCTCCTCTCCAGGGCCTACGTGTTGAAACTGATACCCTTGTAATTAGCTAATTATTAATAACAGAAAAGGAACAAAGGGAAGGCCAGACATGTAGGCATGTCCCCTGCCAAGCATCTGGGGACACTCATCAAAGGGGAGAGAGACACATGCCCAGGAAAGTTGGGGTGACATAGGGAAGACATTCACCTGTCAATCACCCCTGAGGACAGAGATGGTTGGTCAGAATGGGTGTGGCCACTGCAAGGGTTGGAAGATCTGGGCTACTTAAACCCCCTAAACAAAGGAGTTTGCTCTCTTGGTTCCTCTTGGCTCATGGCTCATGCTTGGCCTCCCGGCATTCTCCTGGTGGCCACGCCCTGGGGACCCCACACGCAATGGGCTGATGGACGGCAGCCAGCCTGATGTGGAACAGGGCCCAGATCCAGCTCTGGACACTGGCTTTGCGTCTAGCTCCACTGAACCCCCAGCTGCACTGCTTCTAGGACTGGACCAGGGCAAGGGGACTGAGAAACACAAAGATTTACTTTCATGCAAATAAATATCCCTCGTTTTCCCATGTGAGTCTCAGGAAATTCTTTTTCCCAAGATACCGTAAGAACTCCACCCCAGCACCCAGTAGGGAAGAGCCCCCCCCCACCTTTCATCCAATATCACTTGGGAAGAAGAAAAGGTGAGTATTTGCGGGGGGTTGGGGGGAGAGGAAAATGGCCCGTGGGCAGGAGAAACATGGGGCTTGTAAGTGTATTGGTAATTCTGCTCCCTCAGAAGGGGCTCATTCGGGGAAGGAAAAGATATACATTTCTTTCCTTCCATTTTAAACGTTTAAACTGACAGAGCACCGCCTGGGCTCATCTACTCAATGGACTGTGATTTGCACAGTCTCTTAACCTGTGAGCATCGGCTCACAGATAGTTCTGGGCTGGCGCCTCCCTGCTGATGTTACTGGGAGGTGGGGAAGCACCGCGTGGCAGCCTGCTCCTTTAGTTTCCGGGACAAAGAACGATGCTCAGGGCCTGCGAAGCATGGTTAGTTTATCGGCAGCACTAGCACAGCCTTCATTAGAACAGCTCTGAGTAGTACGCGCACCTGGAAGCAGGAGCTGGAGGAGGAACGCAGAAGACAAATTCCCACAGCGCTACTGGAGTCATTCTGCACACGGCCCACTGTAGCCAACAGGTGAACTGCAAATGCTGCAATTTCAGTTATCTCATCAGCTCCCAGGATAGCACTGGCTCTGGCCAAACTGACCAACGCAAAGCCGGGCTAACTGTCCGCAGACAGAGTCCCTAGTTCCGAGGCACTCAGATTTCAGCGGTTACCCTCCCCCCAAACATTTCTTTACAAAGAAAATAAGATCTCCCTTGTGACTGAGAGGCAGAGTTTAAAAGGCACTTCTCTTTGGGTGATAACATATATGGGCTTAAATCCCCCCGGAGGTTAGATTGAGGGCACTCTGAGAGAAGGAGCAGACTGGAGGGCACCCAGACCCTTTCACGCCCCAGGCAGGCAAGGAGGGTCCGTGGAAGAATGCAGAAGAGAAATCGGCTCTGAGGTTTCTTTCATCACTAACTGAAAGGTAGCATCTCCTCCAATGAGAGATACATTCAACCACCATCGCTGCGGTAGGTCTGCTACTATTAGAAATCACTGATGTTTTATGCCACATTATCATTACTGCCAAAGCCTGGAAATATTGTTTACTCTCAGCATGACTTCAAAACTATTGTCCACACACTTTCATTTGAAAATCACGTTACTATGTCAAAAAATTATCTTTAAGGTTTAGATCACTACAATTTCAATATACTTCATTTCCTTTATAATGCCCTGGTTTTCTTTTCCTTCTTCTTTTTCCATAAAAAACATCATTCTTAAGGGGGCCTACAGACTTCACCAGACTGTCAAGGGGTCCATACCTCAGAAAAGGGTCAGAACCTCACCTTAAGGGCCATAGAAGGGAAGCTGGGACCAAGGGGACAGTGTGTCGGTAAAGACGCCCACACTGTTTTTGCTTGCAGTCTTAGCCAACTGCTCACAGTACTTTTGGGTGGTTTAACCCATACATTTCTAGGGATTTGGTTCTCTGATCCGGGCACACTCATGTTTAATCTGTTTGGAGAATCCTGTGGACAACTTGGCTCCAACATTGATTTCAATATTTAAAGTCTACTCATCAAAGTTGTTGAGACAATTCCCAGCTTGACACCTGCTCTGAAAAGACAGGACAGCTCATGGACTCAACCGACGTCTCCCAGGAAATAATTCTATCTCTAAAGGCAACAAGCATGGCGCTGGGTACTTCATAACAACTGTGGCGTGTATTGCCATGTGTCTGTCTGTCTAGTTATACCACAACATCATGGTGTCAGTGTCGCCTTGGGCTGAAGAGGTCACCTCACTGATGCTCCAGCCATTCCTGAGGATGTCACTGTCACCACGATGGCATGTCCTGAGGGGGAGTGACCCTGTCCTCTCTCCAACACCCAGCACTCACCCTCTACTCTCGTTTGGAGGAAGGGACAGCAGGTCCCCATTGTGAAAGCTGCTCACCTACGGAGTAGCCATGTCCTTTCTGGTATAAATGGTGGAGGGGGACAGTAAGTGAGGAACAGTCACAGGTGCATTGAAATTAACTCTCAAGTTTCCAGCTCAGACTTGTGTGGACCCTCCTGGCGCTGAATCTGTAGACAAAGATGCCTGTGAAAATCCAGAGAAAGAAAAATCACCCAGAAACCCTGCAATGCAGGTCAAGGTACATTGTATTGTGAAGTCCACCTGGCAGATGTGTGTGTCATCACGCCTGGAGAGTTTGAGCTAATTGCATGGCCGATTGTTTCAATTATTATTAATAGCTGATACTAACTGGTAATTTGCCTTTCACAAGGTACAGTCAAACCTCAGTTCTTGAATGTCTCCCATCTCAAACAATTCAGTCCTCAACCATGTTGTTCACACACACAAAAAAATGTCTTGGTTGTCAAACAAAACTTTGGCTCTTGACCAAACAACCCTTTCATGCTGACACCTGTATGATCGGCCATGCATCTCTCAGGCAACAAACAAGGAGAGAATGCGGGGGTGTGAGTCAATTTACCACTAAACCTCACATTGTTAACATCTCAGGAATTTGTCCTATGGATATTTTCATGATTTTTTTTTTGCTTCGTTGCTGCTTATTATTATTAAACTAGAGGCCCAGTGCACAAAAATTTGTGCACTGGGGGGGGGGGGGTGGGGGGGTGTCCCTCAGCCCAGCCTGTGCCTCTCGCAGTCTGGGACCCCTCGGGAGATAACGACCTGCTGGCTTAGGCCTGCTCCCGGGTGGCAGAGGGCAGGCCCAATCCCTAGGTGCAGCCCCTGGTCAGGCTCAGAGCATGGCCAATTGGGGACTTGGGGTGCCACCCTCTGTCACACACAGAGCAGGGTGGATCAGGGGGTTGAGGAGCTCCCCCCTGTCACTCACAGAGTAGGGCTGATAGGGGAGTTGGGGCACTGCCCTCTATCACCCACAGAGCAGGGCCGATCAGGGGGTTGGGGCACCGCCACTCTCACACTCAGGGCAAGGCTGATGGGGAGGTTATGGCTCTACCCTGTCACACACAGAGCTGCAGGGCAATCAGGGGGTTGGGGCGCCGCACCCTGTCACACACAGAGCTGCAGGGCAATCAGGGGGTTGGGGAGCTCCCCCCTATCAGGCACAGAGCAGGGCTGATCAGGGGGTTGGGGCACCTTCCCCTGTCATGAACAAAGCAGGGTGGATAGGGAGGTTGTGGCCCCGTCCCCTGTCACACACAGAGCCGCAGGGTGATCAGGGGGTTTGGGCGCTGCCCCCTGTCACGCTGATCCCGGTGCCGGCAGGCTTCGCGGCTCCGCTGATCCCGGTGCTGGGAGGCATATTACCCTTTTACTATATAGGATAGAGGCCTGGTGCACGGGTGGGGGCCGGTGGTTTGCCCTAACCCTAACCCTAACCCTAACCCTAACCCTAACCCTAACCCACTGTGGCACCTGGCCAGCCTGGATGAGGGGATGATGAGTGTTTGCAGCTGGTCACACACCCGCCAGGGTGGGGGTCCCCACTGGGGTGCCTGGCCAGTCTGGGTGAGGGGCTGAGGGCTGTTTTCAGTCTGGCGGGTGACTGAAGCTCCCAACTGCTCCTTTTTTTCTTTTTTCTTTTATTCTGGGCCAGCTTTAGCTCTGGCTCCAGCTCTGAGGCCTCTGCTGCTGAAAGCAGGTATCTGGTTTGTTTGGGTTCTATAATCGAAACACTGTTTCAACTCCAGCTCTGAGATCCAAGCTGGCTGAAAGTAGGTTTCTGGGGTTTTGTTTAGCTTCTATATTTGTTACAATGTTTCAAACTGCAAGCTCAGAGGCCGGCAAGGCAGGCGGGGAACGTTGGAGTCCTCCATCACTGAAGCAAGCAAGCCTCATTTTAGCTTCAAGCTGCCTGGCTGCTGTCTGCCATCTTGGCTGGCAGTTAATTTGCATATCGCCCTGATTAGCCAATGGGAAGGGTAGCGGATGTACAGCTAATTACCATGTTTCTCTTTTATTAGATAGGACTAGAGGCCCGGTGCACAAAATTCATGCATGGGTAGGATGGGGTCCCTCAGCCCAGCCTGCACCCTCTCCAGCCTGGGACATTCCTCCCACAACCCAGGACTGCTGGCTCCTAACCGCTTCTGCCTGCCAGCCTGATCACCCCCTAACTGCTCCCCTGCCAGACTGATGGCCCCCAACTGCCCTCCCCTGCAGGCCTAATTGCCCCCAACTGCCCTCCCATGCTGGCCGGATGGCTCCCAACTGCCCTCCCCTGCCAGTCTGATGGCCCCCAACTGCCTTCCCCTGCTGGCCTGGTTGTCCTAACTTCCCTCCCCTGCAGACCTGGTCACCCCTAACGGCCCTCCCCTGCTGGCCTGGTCTCCCCCAACTGCCCTCCCCTGCAGGCCTGGTTGCCCCCAACTGCCCTCCCCTTCTGGCCATCTTGTGACAATGTGGGGGCGGCCACTTAGGCTCTTATTAGTATAGATATGTACAGTAGGTCACCATGGGTCCTAAGAAAGTTAGTGAAAAAGGAAGTTATGTGAACAATGATAGCTTGCAGGCATGTGCTGTATATAGGAAGGGTTAAAGCAGGGAATCATTTGGGGTCTGGAATGGATTAATCTAATGTACATTGTTTCAAATGGGAAAAAATGAGTCAGTTTTCAAACAAATCATTTCTCGAACAGCCTCGCAGAATGAAGTAAATGCAAGAATGGAGGTTCCACTGTATCAGCATATATTTTAGAAAAACAGCATAGACTGGAAGTAAAACTTCATACTATTTATTATTGCTCAAATGGCTGATCTCTGCTGCTGGATATTGGAATCCATATCTGGGACCTTCAAGTTATGTGGTGCTGTGGCCTGAATTGTGTTCCCCTCCACTATCAGTATTCATATGCTCCACCACCAATATTCAAAAGATGCTTGGGTGGGGCTCCGGAGGCTGGGAGGCCAGTCTTGTCTCTGCATCTAAAAAGCTATGCTAACTTAGTAAGATAACTTGATATTAAATCTGAGAGATTGCCCTGGATGGTGCTCTCAGTGGTCAGAGCGTCTGCCCACGTTTTCAAGGGTCTCTGGTTCGATTCCTGGTCAAGGGCACGGACTTGGGTTGCAGGTTCAATTCCTGGCCCCAGTTAGGGTGCATGCAGGAATCAACCAATTGATGTGTTTCTCTCACATAGATCTTTCTCTCTCTTTCTCTCCCTCCCTCCTTTCCACTCTCTCTAAGAAAATCAATGAAAAAAATACCCTTGGGTGAAGATTAGAAAAAACAAAACAAAACTGAGAGCTCAAAAAAGCATAAAGCAGCTTGCTCCATCCTGGCAGCAGTGCAGCATTTGTTACCTCACAGCAATGGCATGTGTGCCTCGCTCTTTCTGTGTGGAGTCAGGGGCCGTGTGCCTGCTCTGTCACTGCCTCCGCACAGCATGGCCATTGACACCCCCCTCGCCACGTGCCACCCGCTGGGATTCTGCGAGCCACACACTCCCAGAAGGCGGCGCTTTCCTCCACACCAGGCAGAATGTAGTCAGAAAGGTCTCCGCCCCCAGACTCCGCAGTTTTCTCTTGTTTAAAGTTTGCTTTTATATAAATATCACCCACGACTGAGACAGCTGCGAGGCCCAGCTTCCACGCAATATGTCCTATTAATAAAATCAATAAATACGTAGGCATTATTTTACCTAAACACAATTTAACACTAAAACATCTTGCTTCTACTATTTTATTTTAAAAACTAGAGGCCCGGTGCATGAATTTGTGCATGGGTGGGGTCTGGCCAGCCCACCCTGATGGGGGCCCATTGGGCAAGGGTGGGGGGAAGGGGTCATGAGCAGTTGGCCAGCCGTCCCCGTCCCCGATTAGGGTGTTGGGGGCCGATTGGGGGCGGGGCCTGCCAGGGAGCCGGGCTGATTGGGGCCTAGATCAGGCTGGTTGGCTGCCACAGTGTGCATTATAGCCACCGGTCATTCAGGTCACTGGGTTTTTATATATACAGATACTTTTATATAGATAGATACTGATATCCATCAGTTTTAATATAAAGGTAGTTCAACTTAACTATTCTCTCTGAAGATATCAGCTATTAGTTTATGCAAAGCTTTTAAATCGTAGTAAGATAATTATGAAATGGCAACAACTTAGCAGTCTTTTCCAATAGTTAAATTGCATCATATCACTCTAAAATATTCTATTTATTAAAAGTCTACTCTCTCCTTATTTACTTTCCCTAATGTTTACTGTGTATGTATTATACTTTGTTCTTCCCAAAATAAGCCACCTGCCCTCTTCTGCACCTGTCTAGACCCTGGCAGTCCTTGGCCCCACATCCGCCCAGCAGCCCCTTGCTGTGACCATGTTGCCCTTCAGCGCAGGGGACTAGCGATGTCTGCGGCCTCCTCAGCCTGCTAGTCTCCCCCTGAGACCGTGTGAGCAGTGCACCCAGCACTGGGATGCACTCTGGAGTCAGGGTGATGACTTCATTACAGTTGCACATATTCTGAAGCAGTTCAGAAAATGCTGATGCAAGCTAGGAGCTATAGAAATATGTGTTGATTAAATAATCCATAGCAATTTGAGAGAATGAATACAGTTATTTCTTTTATTGCAGCACAAGCACATACACACACACAAAGGGAATTAAATATTTAAGCCAAACCAAAATGCAGATGACTGTAGGTGGGAATACAAATTGGCACAGCCACTATGGAAAACAGTTTGGAGGTTCCACAAAAATAAAAAATAGAACTGCCTTATCAACGACTCAGCAATTCCACTTCTGGGGATTTATCGGAATAAACCCAAAATACTAATTCAAAAAGATATGTGCACCCCTATGTTCATTGCAGCATTATTTACAACAGCCAAGATATTGAAGCAACCTATGTGCCCATCAGTAGACACTTGGATAAAGAAAAGCAGTACATGTGTACAATGGAATGTTACTTGGCCATAAGAAAGAACGAAATCTTACCATTTGTGACAGCATGGATGGACCTAGAAGGTATTATGCTAAGTGAAATAAATCAGCCAGAGAAAAACAAATACTGTATGATTTCACTTATATGTGGAATCTTAAGAAAAAACCCCAAATAAACAAGCTAACAAACTCATAGATACAGAGAAAAAATTTATGGTTGTCAGATATGAGGGAGGTTGGGGACTGGGTGAAAAAAGTGAAGGGATTGAGAAGTACAGATTGGTAGTTCCAGAATAGTCAGGGGATGTACAGTACAGCATAGGGATACAGTCAACAATCTATATCATAAAAGGCCCGTGGTCATCATGCCGTAACACCATCACAATCAAACTTGCAGCAGCTCTTGTGGCGGGTGGGGCAGGGTGCGAGCTACTAGTGGCAGAGAGCTAGGAGTGGCAGAGGGCGGGGATGAGCTAAGAGCAGCGATGGGTGGGGTGGCCAACTGAGGCAAGTGGAAGCGAGCTACTCCCACACAATTTCATGTGCGCTGGGCCTCTAGTATTCTAATAACTATGGGCGGTGCCAGGTGGGTACTGGGCTTAACGGGGAATGACTTTGTAAGGTGTATACATGTCTAATCACTGTGCTGCACACCTGAAACTAATACGATATTGCAGGTCAACCGTAATGAAAACATAAATTTAGGAAAATGCAGACGTTAAAGCACTAAAAAAAAAAAAGAGAGGTACGGTCAATTCTTTTTATTATAATAGTTACGTTCTCTAAAGTCTCTGAGAACACTGAACTAGCTGAGAGTAGACGTGGACAGCAGAACACATTTTTTCCATTTATGTTTGTGTTACCTGGTATACATGTTTCAGATGCACATTATTTGTGATAAAAACACACCAGCAGTGTAGGTCCTTCATAACACCAGCTGGCCGCCTCATGCTCATGCTCCCACAGCATGAATCTAGTACAAAAAGGGGAGTCCGTGGGGACCCATGTCGCCACAGTCACTGACACTTGGGAGACCTGTGGGAAGAGGAGAAGGGACCCAAACCCGTCCCAGGAGGCGCTGTCCCGTGGTCCGTAGAGATTACAAGTTCCCCAGGAGGCGAGGCTGTCCTGGGAGGCAACTCCAGGGAACAGTGAGATGCCGAGGATGAGGATAGTAAAGTACACAAACCAGAGAGTTGCTGCTCCGAGAAAGGAAAACAAACAATGAGAAGGAAACAGAAAGGGCCGCTGGCAGCTCGGCGACGCCCGGTGGGGTTCAGATGATGCCGCATGCGGCGCTGAAAACTGTCCGTGGGCAGCTGTGGCCCTGAGGCCCAGCTAAGGGACAGAAATCAAATCTTCATGCATAGAGATGTTTCCTTTTTTCCGTTTACTTTTCTTGGTATGGTTTATCAACCTTCTGTCTGCGAAGGAACATTTGGATATTTATACCATCATTCGTGGGCCATACAAAATTAGCAACTTAAACATGAGCCTGCTCTATTTGGTCAAGCATTTAATTAGCTCACCTCTATGCCTTGGCAGGGCCAGGTAAAGTAACTCTGTGGGACTTACGTGGCCCAAGGGCTGGATGTTCCCCACCCCTGGTTTAGATAATCTCTGTTTAATAATAAATGATCAGTTTTATTTCTAAATATGTTTTTTAATTGATTTCAGAGAGAGGAAGAGAGAGAGAGAGAGAGAGAGAGAGAGAGAGATAAAAACACCAAGAGAGAAACATCAGTTGGCTGCCTCCTGAACACCCCCTACTGGGGATCAAGCCCACAACCCCTGCATGGAAGCGACGACCTCCTGGGCGGACACTCAACCAGCTGAGCCCCACCCACTGGGCAGATTCATTTTCTTTTTAGTTAAACACTATTTCCCTCTTCACATGGAGTGCAGCATCCCCAGGCTGCATCATAAACACAGCGAAGTCATCACCAAGAGAAGGAGACCCATGACGGGCAGGCATTCCTCAAACCTCCCAGCTACGATGGGACCTTCAGGCGAGGTCAGAAGACCCAGGTGCTGTGCTGGGAAAGGGACTCGGCAACGCCTTGCAAATGTTTTGTGCTACAGAAACGAAAGGTGTTAAAATGCAGGTGCGGGCAAACAGCAGCAGGGGCGGAAAGCCCCGGCCGCCTCCTGACTCCAAAGCAGGTGTTTTTGGCCCAGGAAGCTGGGCTCCATGTGGTCAAAAACGTGAAGGCTGCCCTGGGCGGCATGGCTCAGTGTCTAGAGCAGGGGTGGGCAACTTTTGCTGGCACACAAAACCCTCTCTTATAGTATTCCATTTACAATTTTTTTCTTAATATCGACTTTTTTATTTTTCAGATAAATTCAGTGTAGGTGCATCTTAGATAAATAAATAATTTTACATAACAAGTTATCTTAAAGACCATAGACATGGATTGACGAGAGAGGGGAAGAGCAATTTCTATGCCTCTGCCTTAACTCCCCCTGCCTTCCTAGATCCCACCAGTGTTTTGGTTTCATCCACATATGCTTGTGAATCTTTGTTCTCAGTGATGAATTTTGTTAAGTCTCGTAATAGGAGTAGCCTGAAGGATGAAAGTAGTAGCTCGTGCATATCTCTGAAGGTCACGAAATATAAACCTGATATAAAATCTCTGTCATCAGTGATGCAGCAGCAAAAGTCCTACTGATATCAAACGGAGTCATAAAGTTTTCTGTCGGACTATCAGTGTACATGTATACATTAAAAAATAAATGTATTTTTCATCACCATATACTGTGTTTTTGTTGCTCGAATGAATTTTATTATTTCTTCAAGGTTCTTCACATATGTACACCTTAAAAGATATCAACATGTTCTCAAAACATTAGGGTTGGCACGCAGAAGAATTTTGAGTCGGAGATTTTGCTGGTTTTGGCACGCACTCACAAAAAGGTTGCCCACCCCTGGTCTAGAGCATCGGCCTGCACAGGCAGGAGGCAACCAATTGATGTGTCTCTCTCACATCGATGTTTCTCTCTCTCTCACACACACACACACTTTTCTCTCTCCTCCTCCCTCTTCTCTCTCCCTCCCTTTCACTCTCTCTAAAAGTCCATGGGAAATTACCCTCAGGTGAGGGTTAAGAGACAAATGTGAAGGGCTCTTGGCAGCTGCGGGCTTGTCGCCCTCCGCGCATCCTTTCCTGGTGGCAGCTGCACCCCTGGTCCTCCCCATCCTGCTCCCGGGCAAGAGATGAACTGGGCAACGATGACTCATGGAACATGGAGCCGCACCGACATCCCGCCGAGTCTCTCACTTACATTCTCATTGGATGCTTGGCACATGCACATTTCAATGTGGGGAGCTTGTCTGATATTCCCAACAGTCACCTTTCATAAAAGCTGAGAAATATGGCGTCTCTAACACCTGCTTCTTTCCCCACGACCACCTCCGTGTCTCCCTGTGAGTCCCGCCAGGGTCCTGGGTGCCCACATCATACCCTCAGTCTGTTTATACATCTTCCATTTGAGAGAAAGAATCAATGTGGCCATGGCAGTGCACACACCGCGTAACTGATATTGTGCCTGCAAAGTATTGCTGTAGGTTTCGTCATCTTTCAAATTGCAAAGAAGTGCATCTCTAACAGAGAAATTTAGGGCCAGAGAGGGCGAGATTCATGGGCAGAGAACTATCCCTCGGTCCCCTTCACAGAGAATGTCCAGCATCGTCTGCCATGCAGCTCATTGCCCACCTCACTCAGGCACAGGGCACTGCCCTCCTCCCCGGGCGTCCACTCAGGGCTCATAGCAAGACTTGCCGAGCCTGTCTTCTGTAAGCGAGGACACGCGTGTACACACCCACCATGGCCACAGACCTGCCCACCTTCTTTAAGGCAAGTCTAAGTTTTAAAGGAAAAGCTCTCATCTTTGTAGGTCACCCCTGTCCAAAAAAGTAAAAAAGGAGGAAATAGTGGGAATTCTAGGATCAAGGAGACAGAGGAGAAGGGACAGAGGAGTGAGAAGGATGCCTCGCTCTTAAATGGAGAACCTCCCGAATGAGGATAATAAACCAAAGGATAGTGATGTTTACACTTCAGTAATACTGAGTCTAGTCAGTAACTCTGAGGGGGGAAACATTCCTCTAGGTTAGTGCTGATAAAAAGATCATTCGGAATTGCTATAATCCTAAACCCAATTTAGCTATGTTTAAGAAAACGTTATATTTCCAATACACCCCCTATACCTATGGTTCCTTTTTATTACAAAACTTATCTGACACACTCCAGGATGGGTCTTCATGTGTTTTGGGCTTTTAAACATCTAACACAGCATGCCATCTCTTACAACGCAGAGAAAATCCATAACACCCAGATGAAAAACGCTTGAAAATTGTTACAATTCAATGAAATGGGTAAAAAGCATTCGTATTATATTAAAGTGTTCTTACTCTCACCCTGGCCGGTTGCTCAGTGGTTAGATCAGACTGCTCACTGAACGGTCTCGGGCTTGATTCCCAGTCAAGGGCAGGTACCTGAGTTACAGGTTCCATCCCTGGCCCTGGTCAGGGTGAGTTCAGGAAGCAACCAATCAATGTCTCTCTCATTGATTATTTCTCTCCTCTCCTCCCTTCCACTCCCTCTAAAAATCGATGAAAAAAAATATCCTTGGATGGGGATTAACAACAACAAATTCCTACTCTCACTTTAAAAAAATTTTGATTCATCAATAAAATTATTGCATGTCTTCATTTTCTCTTAAAATAAAAAAGTGCAGTTAATTTTAGTTTTAAAGCCATCACAAGTTTAAGAAAAATTAATGACAAGTAACAACTTGGCCAATCTTTGAGGGTAGATTTCCTAGCAACAAATCCCTTTGGTTTTCAGTTCTCTGACAATTTCCTGTTTTGTGGCAGTTGTTCTATGAGAAAGCAGAGTCTTTAAGCTTGAGGTCATTTGGAGCCCTGTCCGGGTGGCTCTGTTGGTGGAGCGTCATCCCAATACACCAAGCTTGCAGGTTAGATCCCCGGCCAGGGCACGCACAGAAGCAACTAAGAGCGCATCGACAAGAGGAACAGCAAATCTAAGTCAGTCTCTCTCTCTCTCTCTCTCCCTCCTCTCCCCTCTCCCTACCCCCCTCCTCTCTCTCTCAAAAATAGTTTGAAGTCATACTTGACCTAGGTGTACATACTGACCATCAATGTCATATTTGGAACCAAATTCCTGGGGAATTCACGGGGCGGCGTCAGTAGGGTTGCGGGCTGGGTGTGCAGGCCCCGCTGAGGAACTGCCTCACCTGCATCTCAGGAAGCGGGAGCAGCCCTGCTGGCGCTCAGCTGGCCCGAGCATCGTCTTGTGCACAAAAACAAAACAAAGGTTGTGGATCAATTCCTGGTCAGGGCACATAGACAGGCTTCGGGTTGGATTCCCAGTGGGGGTGCGCACAGGAGGCAACCAATGGATGTTTCTCTCTAACATCCACTTCTCTCTCTCTGCTTCTCTCTCTAAAACCAATAAACATATTCTTGAGTGAGGATTTAAAAAATAATAAAAATAAGTACATACATACATGAAGAAGAGGGATGGAAGAGCGATTCCAGCATGTTCCCCACGTGAGGCCTGCCTGGGTGCGTGTCAGCAGAGGGAAGGCATGGGCAGTCAGCAGGAACCAGGGCGGGCACCTAGAGGGGCAGAGAAGGAAGGCAGATGCAGGCACACCAGCAAGGAAAAGGGGCACCATTCCAGGCCCTCTGCCAAACCCACCCAGCCTGATTCAACAGCTAATGAAAACAGTAAGACCTGGAGAATGGACTTTGTTCTGTGGGTACTGTATGGGACTTTAGGAATAATAATTTGCTACACTGAGCTGACTTGACCCCATCAATTACAAAGGCACCTGTGCATTTTCAGGAGTGAAGTATCCATCAGACCCAGATTACGGATCCTGACTGGGGGTGTCGGTCTAGGAAAAGGCGGTGGGAGAGAGTCACTTAATCACAGTCGCTTGGCGTGTTGAAGGCAGGAAAACAGACGGCTCATGGTTTCATGAAACTTCCTAACATTAGAACAAGTCACACAGCCTTGCGGGGGAGTCAGGGAGCTGGTGGCACACTCACTGGGAAGATACACATCGGTTTCTCTTTTATCTTTATTATTGAGCGTATTGCAGATGTTCCCCTCCTTTCCCCCTTGCCCCCCACCCCAGGTTCCTGCCCCACCTGGGCCTTTAGCACCCTGTTGTGCATACATGCATATGAGCTCTGAGATTCTTCACTCCATTCCATGCTTCCATGCCTCTGGTTCCATGTGATTCAACAGTTTATTGTGTTCACTAGTAGCCCAGTGCACGAAGTTCGTGCACATTAAAAGGGAATTAATTGCCCTAACCGGTTTGGCTCAGTGGATAAAGCATCGGCCTGTGGACTCAAGGGTCTCAGGTTCGATTCCAGTCAAGGGCATGTACCTTGGTTGTGGGCACATCCCCAGTGGGGAGTGCAGGAGGCAGCTGATCGATGTTTCTCTCATCGATGTTTCTAACTCTCTATCCTTCTCCCTTCCTCTCTGTAAAAAACCAATAAAATATATTTTTTTAAAAAGGGAATTAATTAGCAGAGATATTTTAATATTGCTATTTGCCCTTTCTCTATAATAGAAGTGTGAGAGATGAAAAGAAATTAGTAAAATGTATATGAAAATAATATATAAATTTATTAATAAATAAACAGTAACAAAAGGATATAACAACAGAGGCATTATATAAAAACGACAAAAACATGATATGAAAACAACAGTGATGCAATGACTAATAAAGTGATTAAACTTATTCTAATATCTCCCTGTACACCACATTAAGAGTGAAAACACTTTCAGAGTGCTTGACCAATTTCCCTTGTGATGAAGTACTTAGAACTTTAACCGTAACCTCACATGCTCTTCAAACTCGAGAGAAAGCAACATATAACTGACCATGTGCAAAAACGGGTTCAGGTTGGAATATGCCTACTTTGTCTAGAGTTTGTCCTTATGATTTATTAATAGTCATCACAAATGCTGGCATCACGGGAAACCATCATCAAATCAATTTAAATGGGAGGCCAGTGTCATATGGGGACAAATTAATTCTTGGAATCAGAACAGCCTCTCCCTCTGCAGATCCTGTTAATACTTCAGCTTCGATAATGTTAGGTCGTAATCTTTTGATAATAAATCTGGTACCATTACAAAGACCCCATTTACTATTGAGATTCTCAATAGCATGATGATTGCAACCACTTTCAATTTTAATTTATGACACGGCATTCCCGAAGGAATAATACTATTAAGAAATTCAATGGGAAAATTTTCCTTTTCAGCATCATCTGAGGAATCAATGGAATCATCACTCAAATATGTGTGAAAATCTCCATTGAGTATATCCAAATTTTCTTCATTTAATTTTTGAACATGCTCACTTTTTGGACAAAGAATTGCACATTGAGATATATTTTTAATATTATCTATAGCAGTGGTTCTCAGCCTTGGCTGCACATTAGAATCACCTGGGAATCTTTTTAAAATCCTGATTCCTGGGCCTCATCCTCTGGAAATTGTTTCTTTGTTATGGGGTGGGGCCACAACATTAGTAACAAAGAAACAGAATTAAAACTTTATTGTGGGGAGCCACTACAGTGTTTTGGACAGGTTCAAGCCTTGGACTGATGAGAGGGCATAGTCCTCTCATTGCCACATGCAAGTCCCAGCTTGGAGGGCAGGGCCCTCCCAGCACAATTATACCCAACAGCTGTAGTTGTAAGCTTGAACCTATGGTCCGAACACGTGGCCCCACATGCCTGAGTGATGTAGGCTTGATAGAGTTCAGGTGCATGTAGTTGAGTAGGATTGAAACCCAGGAGAATGTTGTAAACATCTTGGTCACGCCCTTACTTTGCCTCGTAGCATCTGCTATAAAATAAAGACATGGCTTGTGGGTGGGTGCTGTCTCTCAGAGAAGCAGCATCCCACCGAGACCCAGCTTTCATTCTCTTATCTGTCTTTTCTAAGCCTTTCAGCCACCCCACTCAGGTTCACCCACTGAGGTGCACACTTTATAAAGATATGCCTCCATGCTCCCAGGGCAGGTTCCTGCCTCAAACCCTGCCCTTACAGGAAACAGCTCGGGGGAGGGCGCAGCCGTTGCCAAGACAACCCCTGCAGGACTGACTTCCTTCCCCTTGGTCAAGGTTCTGGTCATGATGAACACCACCCAGGGTTTTCATATAAGTAGATTAGAGTCCACATATGATGTGATTAGATGATGTGATTATATTTCTTTAACTCTCCTTTGGAACCAGCTGTGCCTTGCTGGGTCAACTATGTCGCCTCTGCAGGCTCCAGACTTGGGCCTTCACTGGGGGAGCCTCAAGCCCACAGCTCAGCCAGCTTCTAGATGCTGCTGCGAGCTTTCAGCAAAAATGGTGTTGTATCCACTGTTTGGCCTGATTCCTTTCACACACAGCATCCTTCTGTATGTTCCCAGGAGTAGCCTGTCCTTCCTGGGCCTCAGCTGAGAGGCCCACCAATCCCCCCTCTCCCTCCCCCAGCCCCTGCCCTGCAGAAGGAAGCTGTATGTGCAGGCTACATCCTGCTGAGGCCTCTTGTCCTTCTAAACCTGACATGCCTTTATAATATCTGATAAACCACATGAAAACTATGGCTGCTAGGTTGTACCTCTGAATTCCTCTTAGTACGAGGGTCCCCTTAGAAGTAGATTCTAAATCCAGGCCTGCTGTGCGCTAGTGGCTGAGGTGGGAGGTGGTTCAGGAGGCCCCTCTGGGGTTGTGGGGGCTGTGATGTGCTGGGTCCAGCCCTAGGACAGGGCCCCCATTGGTAATAAAACTGAGGGGACTTGGCTGGAGAACACACCTGATTAGGGGACCCCTTCATTAGGGACAATAGGAAGAGGCCTGGGAGCTCCCAGTCACAGACAGGTTTGTCCCAGTGAGAGAGGGAGGGAGGGGCAGGAGCTGCGCCGGGGCCCGGTGGGGTCCCAGGACATTTTTGAATAAAAGGTGGCCATTGGCAAGGTTCCAAGTCTCCCGTGAGCGGGCCTGCATCGTCATCATCCCTGCCATGCTCCCTCCAGCTGGGAGGACGGCTGGGCCCCGCACAAAGGCCCTCTGTACCTCACGCCTGCTCGCCGGGGCCTTGGCCAGGTGGCTGCTCAAGCTTGGAGGCTGTGGGTGGCCAACTGGACACAGAAGGAAGGAGAAGCCGGGGAGTCTGGGGCTCTGAGGAAAAGGGTAGGTGCACCTCAGAGTTATCTGGGTTCGGTGCTGGGTGGTCACCTGCGAGTCCCATAGGCCGCATGTAGAACAGGCCAGCCCAGCTGCCCCGCACCGTGTGCTGTAAAGGCCCCACGCCACCCGCTCAGAGCGTGCAGTGCCCAGTTGGGCTGGCCGGGCCAGGAGTGGCGGAGAGGGTGGGAGCAGGGCACCGCACAGCCTGCCCCCTGCTGGATAGTGGAGAGTGGCGGCCAGCCCACCCTCCCCCTCCTTCCAGCTGCAGGGGCATTAGCAGCTGGGAAGACAGGCTCAGCCAGGAGCCCTGTGTGCGAGCTGACAGTGAGCAGACGGTGGACTTCTGTCCCAGCGGCTGGCTTTCCAACAAGAGACGAGAGCCTGGGCCGCCCTCCACTGCAGCCGGGCCTTTCTCCCGTCCCTGCCTTTCCTCACGGAATGCCTGGAGGACGTTCACAGGCTAACTCACCGCTGTCCACTGGGAAGACCCAGGAGACCGAGTAGGTGGCACCGAAGTGCAGACAGGCAGGCGTCAAGCAGGCAGAGCCAGCCTTTCAGTCGCGCCAGGGCGCTGGGGATGCACCGAGGCCCGGCAGTGGACGGCCACACGAGTCTCCCATGAACAGCTTCCGAGAGCAGGTGCTTAGAACAGACTTCTCGTCACTGGGCATTGCTTCCCCGAGAACCTCGGCTACTTCCCAGCTGCCCAGGTCGCAAAGCCCACCAGCTCTTAAGAGTGGCCCCAGGTGCCAAAGCAGCGAAAGGCTGGTGACCCGCAGGATGCACATGACGTCCTGCCAGAGCAGGAAGATGAGTCCCTGCTCCCAGGGCACGGAGCTTCCAGGCTGAGCCCCGAGTCACGCAGACCTTCTCGGGACACCAGTGGGCGTAGGCGCGTCCCAGAATTCCCCGCGGTGCAGTGACAGGGATGTGCTTGGTGTGAACAGGGACTCCAGCCCCCAGTGCCCACTGAACGCTCAGGAGGTGGGCAGTAAGTATTAACGAATGCCAGGGCTGAACCAACCCTGGGAGCGGCGGGTGCTCACCCAGGAAACCTTCATTTCCCTGGACACACTTCCTGTCTGTGCACTGAGGGAAAGCAATGAGCCGCAGTCAACCCCTCAGATCCGGGTGAGGGGGACACAGCCTGCGTTTTGGTCCCAGGTTAATCACGCCCTGGGCTTGCTGCGGCCTCCGCTGCTAGGAAGGCTGCCTGTGAGCTTCCGAAACTGCCCACTTCTCTGCAGGAGAGGATTAGAGAGGAATTTCAATCAGTAAAACGGCAGTGCAGTGTGGTGTGAGGAAGGAGGCACGGAGGGACAGGGAGCTCAGTCAAGTTGAAGTCTGACTCTCAGAAACAGGATTTGACAACTCATAACATTGGAGGCCCAACAGGACATCACAGCGTCCTCATGGGGCAAACTAGCAGAGACCCACCTGCCCTTCTCAGATAGCCATTCCCTCTTCGGATACTGAGGCTCAGCACTGGGTCTTTACGTTCCTAATTCAAGTGATAAAACAGCCAAACCAGCCCGGCCAGCGTGGCTCTGTGTTGAGCGCAGACCTATGAACTAGGACAGTGATGGCGAACCTATGACACGTGTGTCAGAGGTGACATGCGAACTCATTTTTTGGGTTGATTTTTTTTTTGTTAAATGGCATTTAAATATCCTATATAATAAAAGGGCAATATGCAAATTGACCCTAACAGCAGAGAGACTGGGAATGACTGGTCACTATGACACACACTGACCACCAGGTGGCAGACACTCAGTGAAGGAGCTGCCCCCTGGTAGTCAGTGTGCTCCCACAGGGAGAGCTCTGCTCAGCCACAAGCCAGGCTGATGGCTGCCAGCATAGCAGTGGTGGCGGGAGCCTCTCCTGCCTCCTCAGCAGTGCTAAGGATGTCCGACTGCAGCTTAGGTCGGCTCCCTGCTGGTAAGTGGACATCCCCTGAGGGCTCCCGGGCTGCCAGGGAAATGTCTGACTGCCAGCTTAGGCCTGGTCCCCTGGGGAGCGGGCCTAAGCCAGCAGGTAGACATCCTCCAAGGGGTCCCAGACTGCAAGAGGGCACAGGCCGGGCTGAGGGACCACCCTGAGTGCACAAATTTTTGTGCACCTGGCCTCTAGTATAAAATAAATATCAAAAATATAAGTCTTTGTTTTACTATGGTTACAAATATCAAAAAAATTTCTATATGTGACACGGCACCAGAGTTAAGTTAGGGTTTTTCAAAATGCTGACATGCCAAGCTCAAAAGGTTCTCCATCACTGAACTAGAAGGTCACGGTTTGTTCCTGGTCAGGGCACATGCCTGGGTTGCGGCTTTATCCCCAGTAGGGAGCATGCAGGAGGCAGCTCATCAATGATTCTGATCATTGATGTTGCTGTCTCTCCCTTTCCCTTCCTCTCTGAAATCAATAAAAATATATTTTTAAGAAACACACCCAAAAACAGTCGCCGCATGAGGCCAATGACCAGAGGCTGTGTTGAACTTTGTAGAACCGACATCATATCTGACGTGTTCTGGGCACCGATTCCTGGCTCCTGGAGATAGGAAGCAGGAAGTAGCTAATCATGGGGATCTCCCCTTTGAGAGCTCCGCTGTGACCCTCATCCTGGGCCTGCAGCGTTTGCTCCAGTGTGAGGGCCCCTGAGGAGGCGCCTGGGGATGGGAGGACAACAGCTGCCCAGCAGGGGAGCCAGGACTCAGCCCACTGGTTCAGAGGAAAGAGGGCTGTGGGAGGGCCAGGGAGGGGTCAGCAGCGCCGGAAGGAGAGCATGAGGACACTTGTCCTTGTTTCCATGTCACCTGCTTCTTCACCCTGACAGCCTGTGATAGGCGGGGAGGCTCTGCCCATCCAGGCCTGGGAAATGGACCGCTAATGAGCACCAATGGGAACTCCAGTTCTTCCTGTTCAACAGTGCGATCTATTAGCAAAGGGGCCACACTGCACCGAATGTTCTAGCGTTGCTATTAATTATTAAGCAGCAGTGGTGCGACTATAGCAGGCGCTTCGGAGAGGGCTCCCAGGCCCTGGTGGAGGTGCCCTGTTTACCAGGGGACGCCGGAGCTCAGCGGGCTGGAGCCTGCAGGGGGCCCGCATAGAAGGGCTTTCTAACCTATGCTCAGCCTCATGCACTTGGTTATTTCGCTCAGGGATTTCAGAGCAGCGTGGTAGGTGCCACCTGGGTTTTGTTTTGTGCGGCTGATGATATGAGAGAAGGGAGACGAATCGAGAAAAGAACTATGAAACAAAAAGAGAAAAGGACACTCCAAAAATAAAACATACACTCAGGTACTGGTTTCAGCTCCACATGGGTGGAGCTCACAGTCATCACGCCCGCCCGCTCAGCAAGGAAACCTGCACAAACTAAAAGTCAGAGATGCTCCTTCGACCCAAAAGGGAAGGGAGGTCCTGGGGCACACGGCTCCCGACATCTGCAGAGACAGTGAATCAGTCGCTGCTGAGCTGTGCTGGCGCGGAGCAGGGCCACTGCGGACAGGAACGGGAAGGACAGGCCACGGTGACCTCTGTGACTCCCAGGGCTCAGAGGTCAGGGAGGGAGCCAGGAACCCCTGGGCAACCCTCTAGGAGGGCGGGCGGCCCACACGTGTGGACTTTACCTCCAGGAACAGGAGACTGTGAGTCAGTGTGAAGGGCTCCGGGCAGCGGGAACCACAGCTCCCCCGCGCCTGACCGCCCGCCTGTGCTAAGTGTCGGCACTACCAATGTTTTGGACTCTTGTTTCCTCACCTGGGAGGGAGCACTGTAACCCACCTCTGAGCTGGAAAGTAAGTGAAAAATAATTTGCCCGAAGATGTCCGCTAGGGAGAGCAAAGCCAAGTCCTAACTGGCACCTGTCCCCTCACCCCGCTCGGGCCACACCAATGACCCAATGGGCCGCAAGCACAGGACCCGGATGTCCTTAGTTGCTTCTGAACTTCCTCAGTGGGCAAAAGCCACCGAATGTAACCGCTTATTTGACATAATGGAGACGATTGGGAGCGGGGGATACAGAGGAAATACAATACCCATCAGAAACGCCTGGGAATGAAATCTGTGGCCACCCAGTGCGGCCTGGGAGGAGGGGCCGCTGGTTCTCACAGGGAACCCAACTCGTTCCTTCGCTTTCCAGATGCTGAAGGTGAGGCGAGGGGCTGGGGACCAGAACCCGACGACCGGCCTTGTGGCCTGATTCCTCATCGGGAATATTCAGCCTCGCACGCTTCCCCAGGGCACATCTAGTAAAACCCTTCGGGCTCACCGTCCTGTCTCCCAGTGCGCTCCGGTCCCCCGCGGGACTGCGCGCCTCGCTGTGCAGTGCAGTCTCTGGCCTTTCCTGTTAGCTGGTCTCAGCTCCCCAGGTCCCGCTTCCACTCGCTCTGAACGCTGCCCAATTAGGCTGTGACTTGACAGCGAAAAAAGGAAAAGGAGAGAACCAGGCAGAAGGCGGACGCCCTGGGGAGCTGCAAACAGCGGTAGCGTAGACTCGCGTGGGTGCGCCCTGCGCCGCCCCAGCGTGGGAGTCCCCGAGCCAACCCGCCCCCAGACCTGCCCCTCGCGCTGCGCCGCCCCCGCCGGGCCGCGTCCTCAGGTGTGGCTGCGGGGACTCCGCCAAAGAGCCGGTGCCTTCCCGCTCCTCTCCTCCCACCACCCCTCCCCTCGGGGTGCAGCGGCACCTAACAGCGCCTCGGCGCCACCTCCCGACCATCCCGGGAAGGCCGGGCAGGCGGAGCCGCGGGCGGAGTGCCCAGCGCCAGCCCCTGGGACTTGCGGTACCCGCCGCGCGGGCGGGCGGGGGCCAGGGCGGCACCGACGACCGCTCAGCCCGAGCGCAAAGGAGCCGGGCGCACAGCGGTGCGGTGCACGGAAACGCCCTGGGGCGCCGGCACTGGTCCCCGAGCTCCCGTGAGTGATCCCCAGTCTCCCCTCAACGCACCTCCCAGCCTTGCTAGGGGCCCCCTGGGACTTGCTGGGGCTTCTGGTCAGAGCGCACTGGACCGGGAGAGGCAGCGCGGGCAGAGCGCCCTCGGAGCGGCCGGCCCGCGCCCTGTGGGTCCAGCAGCGGCTTCCCCGCGGCCGGGTTGCGGGTGCCACCGGCCTGGGCGGCGAGCCCGCGGGAACCCGACGCGAGGCCAGCCTCTGGCGCCCGACCCTCTGGAGAGGCGCCCTCCTCGCCACCGCCGCGCGCCCACAAGTTTTGAAGGTGAAGAACTGGGCCCCCAACTTCTCTGGACATGAATCAAACCGCGGGCGTCTCCAATAGCGTCAGGTGCCCCCCGGGCAAAGGCCACAAGGTAAGGGGCCCACGACGGAGGGGCTGGTGCGGGACCTGGAGAACACGGCGAGGCAGCCGTCGGGCAAGTCGCCCTCGCTGAGTTGGAACCGGAGGGGCCGGTCCCTCCGCATGCGGTGTCCGTAGCCCCGACAGCTGACAGCGCGGGGTCTGCGAGGAGCGGTGCCGGTACTCGGACCCAGCTCTGTGCTGCACCTGCTGGGACCATGGGTCCGGAGTCCTGAGGGCGCTGGAGGGCTCGGCAGGAGGCAGGGGCAGCTGCCCCCGATCCCGGGCTTTCAGGGAGGAGGTCAGCGGAGGGAGGAGGTCAGAGAGGGAGGAGGTCAGAGAGGGAGGAGGTCAGCGGAGGGGGCTGGGCCTGCGGAAGCTGGACGTGACCGCTGGGGCTGAGCTGGTGAGAGAGCCCACAGGACGCGCCTAGGGTCTGCGTGTCCCATTCCCTCCAATGGGCCGCCGCGAACCTGAGTGGTTTCCAGGATGTGACAGTCCGGGAGAGGAGAGAGGGCAGGTCTGAGGAACCGGGGCAGGAGTGCTGAGCGCCAGGACTTGGGGACTGTCCACCCGCTTCAACGCGGGGCTCCGGCTCCCCACAGGGTCCCGGCCTGGCCACTCGCCGCTGTGGCTCACCTCAGCTTGTGGTTGGTTTGCAGAGAAACCCTCACCTGGTTGCCCAGAGGAGCCCTGCAGCAGGACGCGCTCCAATGTGCGTGTTAAATATTTCAAACCCTCCCAGCGTCCTAAGAGACGGAAAGGAGGCAACTGCTCCGGGTGTAGATTTGGTGTGCAGCACGGAGCTGTGCCATGGCTTTTAGCTGGTGTTTGCTGCACCTGGTTTTGCCTAATCCACTGTATATGCAGTCACATGTTTATGGCGTGTTATTAGATTGCTGCCACTCATATCTGGTTGCTGGAGGCGGGACATCCTGCATCTGGAGTGTGGATTCATCTGGTGAGTAAAGGAAGCCTTGGTCTGCTGAGTTATGCGAGGCACAGATTTGGGACTGAATACCTTGATTTCAATGGAGTAATGCCCCAAATTTTCCACTCTATCAGGCCTCGGGTGAAATAATTTAATAAGCAAGTCATATCGCTGATCTCTGTTCTCATTAGCTATGACCCAAGGAGTTACACTTTTCACACTTGCTTTATTAAATATGCAGAGGAAGTGTCTTTGTAATGTGCCGGAGTTGATAGTGTAAGATTTTAAGTTAAAAATAACAGTTTCACACATCAGTGAGTGTGTGATAGACACCTGTGCAGTGCAGGAGGTTCAGAGATTTGGGGATTTCTTTTGTTGTTGTTTCTTGGTTAATCCTCACTTGAGAATATTTTTTCCATTGCTTTTCAGAGAGAGTGGAAGGGAGGGAGGGAAGAGAGACAGAGACAGAGAGAAAGAGAGAGAGAGAGAGAGAGAGAGAGAGAGAGAGAGAGAGAGAGAGGGAGGCATGTGGATGGGTTCCTCTAGCATGCGCTGCAGTGGGGTGGGCGGGGAGCACACCCACAGCCCAGGTTCCTGCCCTGGACCTGAATGGAGCCCAGAACCCTGCTGTGCCTGGGCCTCTGCTCTCACCCCTGCATCACTGGCCAGGGAAGATTCAGAGATTCCTTTCATGTGAATAGTACGCAGGGCATGAACACCAATACGCTTTCTGGAAGTTTCCAAACAGACAGCTAGGACTTAGAAGGCATGTGAGTTTCGAGTTGGATGACCCTATGCAGCTAGCCTGGTCCCTGGAATCACCTTAATTCAATAAACAGTCATCAGCCACTCACTTAGCAAACACTCCTAAGTCCCAAGGACTGAGCAGCCCCACACACATGTAGACATGACCTTCTGTCTCTAGAACACAGCTCTAGTCATGCCCACCCCTCAGGCTCTAAGATCTTGGGTGGCTTCCATTGCCCGAAGAGTGAGATTGCTCTCCTCGGCCCGAAGTAAAAAGTATCCCAAGTCCTTTTCTAGAAGAAGAGCTCGCTGAAGCTGTCGTTGGCCTTCGAAGTTTGTGGATTTGAAGCGTGTGGTTTGCTTGAAGGTCGCGGCACTGAGATATCAGTGGTGGAAAGCTGGGTCCATGCGTGTTCTGGGGTGAATGAGGGACTCACACAGCAGGGGGTTCACAGTCATTGCTGGAAAGTGCCAGAAAGACCACAGGAGACTGAGGATACAACAGTGTTGACTAAAATATAAACCTCCAGAACCCCAACTATGTCCTGAGGAGTTTGAAACAAGTGCGTTCCCTGCTATGGGCTGACAGAGCTCCCCTGGGGGCCCTGTGGGAGGAGAGGCCTCTCGGGAAGCAGAGTCTCGCCTGGACTCACTGCCCGGCCGGCCGTTTGCTGGCGCTGTCAGCGGTGTCCGTGGGGCAGGTCACGATGACGCGCTCTTGTGCAGCCATTGCTTGGGAACATGTCTTGTTTTTCCTTTCAGGCCTCCCTGGAGGTGTTATTGACACCAGGTGTGACGGCTTCCTAGCTGCTCCCTGTGGGGGAGCCGGCTTCAGATTTCACCCGGGCAGCTCCCCAGGTCTCGCACCAACAGTGCTCCACGTATTTTAGGTTCCTTGGGCAGAACTTAGCTTCTCACTTCCTACGAACTTCTACCTTCTTCTAGTGCTTATTTCACCGCCAGGGCACGATCTCAAGGATATGGCCCCCGGCTCACTGGGCTGTGGTCTCTGTCGTTTTGTCTTTAGGATATTAATAAAAAAAAGACCCTGACCTGTCCGGTGTAGCTCAGTTGGTTGGAGAGTCGTCCCATGCACCCAAAGCTTGTGGGTTTGAGTCCTGGTCAGGGCACATACCTAAGTTGCAGGATTTCCATGGCTCAGTTGGGGTGCAGGTTGGAAGCAGTCTCTCTCTCTCTCTCTCTCTCTCTCTCTCTCTCTCTTTCTCTCTCCCCCCCCTCTTTCTACAAATTAGTGGACATGTCCTTGGGTGAGGATTAAATATATATATATAAACAAAGTCCCTATCACTTCCAACCATTTTGACTCAATAGGAATAATTTTGTGACGTTCTGCTGGCTAGGCTCCCCCCACCCCCCACATTTTTACTTTGCCTTCAGTCTGAAGGGTGGTTTTGTTGTTGTTTCCTGGTTAAGAAATCCATGTTCCCGTTTGGAAAGTGCCATTTTTCTCTGTTTACTTTCATGAGAGCCTCTCTTTAAAATGTCTTTAAAATTAAACTTATTGGGGCGACATTGGTTAATAAGATTATATAGTTTTCAAGTGTAAGTTTCTATGATACATGCTCAGTATATTGCATTGTGTGCCCACCACCCAAAGTCAAATCATCTTTTGTCACCTGACATTTGCCCCCCTTTACCACCCCCCCCCACCCCGCCGGTGACCACCATGCTGTTGTCTGTGTATGAGTTTTAGTTGTTTTTTTTTTTTCCACATCTGAGTGAAATCATACGGTTCTTAGCTTTTTCTGACTGACTTATTTCGCTTAGCTTAATATTCTCAAGGTCCACCCGTGTTGTGGCAAATGGCAGTATTTCCTCTTTTTCATGGCTGAGCAGTATTTCCTTGTATATGTGCATCCCATCAAGATCATCTCTTGATCTTCGGTATTTCAGTGTCACGTGCCAGGCATGTTTCCCCCAGGTGTATCCTGATGGGGGTTCTCAGATGACCTTGGATCTTTAAATTCACCATATTCGGGAATTTCTCAGTCATTATATCTTCAAATGCTTGTTTTCTGTTCTTTTCCTAATTTGTTAAGATGCCAGTTATTAACATGCTGCCCACTGCATTTTGTCCTGCAGGTCTCTGAGACTGTTCATTTTTTCAAACTTTTTCCTCTCTCCTCTTCAGATGGGATCATTTCTGTTGCTCTGTTTTCACAGTCATTCCTTTGTGTCTCCATCCTCCTCTTGGCACATCCATTGGTTACTTCAGATGTTGTCGTTTTGATGCTAGGGTTTCCTCTTTTCATAGTTTCTATTCACCATGCTTAGGTTTGCTACCTTTTCATTCATTGTGTGCGCCTTGTTTATTTTAATTAATGGGCCTCATTACAACGGCCACGGAAACCCTACGTTCTCATTCTGGTGGCTGGGTCATCTCGGGATTGGTCTGTGCTGACTGTGCTTCTTTCTTGAGAATGGGTCACATTTTCATAGTTTTTGTGTGTGTGTGTTGAGTCATTTTGAATTTTATCCTCGGCATTGTGAATGTTGTGTGGAGACTCTGGGTTCAGTTATGTTTCTCTGAAGATTATTTGTTTATTTTTAGTGAGCAATTAAGTAGAGTTTTGTCAGTTTTGATCTTGTGTCTTTCCTAGGCTGCCTGGAATCTCTGAGGATGTGCATGGCCCAGGGACAGCCAGAGCTTTGGGCAGCATTCAGATGGAATTGGAGGCTCTCTGCGATTTAACCCTAGAAATCCCCTCTCACTTCCCAGCTGCTGCGGTGGCTCCAACTGTGTCCTCTCCGAACCTGCCACCTCTGGGTGGTCCTGCAGAGCCCTCAGAGCATCTGCTGTGCATTTTGCATGAAGATGTAGCTAGATGTGCCCCAGTGGGTTGGGCAGGAGCTAACTCAGCATTATGGGGAGTGGACCTCCACCAACCCTTTCCTAGACTTCAGAATCAGTGGTTTGGGGACCACACCTACCGTGTCCTAGAATCAGCAACATCAAGTTTCTGTGATAACTCACCAGCTCACTGGACCTATTTAATTTTATTTTTCCTAAATCTTTAGTTCAAGACTTCGTGTTTCTCAGCACTCTGACTACATCCAGGAAAGAATGTCCAACTCCGTGTCACTCCTCCCAATATTGTTTTAACCTGTCCTCCCCCCACCAAGACTTCGTATGGATCTCTGGGGGCCTCCCTTTCTTGTTGACACTCGGTCTCTTTCTCATTCCTTTTCTGCCAGTTTCTCCTCCCCTCCCCTTGCATTTCCCTAATGTGTTTGTTCCCCCAAATTCACATTTTGATGAAGAATAACTTGTTAAATCCAAAGTCTCTCATTTTTCCCTTTTTCCTAACGTTCTTGTAAAAAGCAAACACCGATGAACTGCTCCCCCCTCTCTGAGGTACTTCCTGTCACTTTTCCACTCTTTCCTGCCCCTTTCTATGTAGATCAGCAGAGCTTCCGTCTCATGAGGCATTTCATCCGCTTTCTAAACGTTTCCTCCATGTCTGTGTCTTCAGAATTAAGTTGCCTCTCCTTCCTTGTTTTCATGGTTTAAAGCAGCGGTTCTCAACCTGTGGGTCGCGACCCCTTTGGGGGTCGAACGACCCTTTCACAGGGGTCACCTAAGACCATCGGAAAACACATATATAATTACATATTGTTTTTGTGATTGATCACTATGCTTTAATTATGTTCAATTTGTAACAATGACATTGGGGGTCACCACAACATGAGGAGCTGTATTCAAGGGCCGTGGCGTGAGGGAGGCTGAGAACCACTGGGTTAAAGGGTTTCCCATGTTAATGTTAGGACGCAGCGTAGCTGCCCACCCTTTCTGTGGGAAGCCTCCCTGAGGATCAGCCTGGCACGGACGCACAGCTGCTGTGACACACTCGGCAAGGCTCCGCGGGCGGATTCTCCATAACCCGTTCTGGTCCTGCCTCTTCTCCTTCCTCGCACATTGCATTTCACAGCCTCCGTCCCTGCGCCGGGCTGAGTCAGCAGAGCCAGCATCAGGCCCAGACGATGTCCAGCGTCACTCATGGCTGCAGCTCTCCTTCTCCAGTTGTTTTCGTGGTGGAATTTCAGACCTTCCCACACGCTCTCGTCCCTGCCCCTGCCTATTCCTGTGCTCATTGCTTCTTCTGAATTCCCAGCTCCCCTGATTCTGACCGTGGGTGTCTGTCACCTTATGTGGGAGTTGCCTGGTGTCCCCTATAAGAGAGAACACTCCATTCCCAATACAAGTTCAAACCTCAGAGGTCATGGTCAATTCATTCATTTTTTTAAAACCTGAGATTCAACAAAATACAACCAGCTAGTGAGAGAGCTGGACTCTCATGCCCTGATTCTTGGCACATCCATTCATACCAGGCTGTCCATGGTCCATCTTCTCCATTTGAGATCAGGTCAAGGGCCACACCTGCTAGTCACGTGGACATTACGTGGGTTGGTGACTCTGTCTCTAGGACAGGACATGTCACTCCCATGTAATATTAGCAAGAGCAGGTCCAGTTCAGGGTTTGTCTGGACAACCACAGCTCTTCGTACGAGACAAGGAAGCTTACTTGATTGGTGGGTAATTTCTGAAAGAATAGGACAGGGAGCCACTATAAATAGCACATGTAAATTTCTTTTACTATGCTGAACATAATTCATCCTGGAGAAGTTCAGAAAGTTCAACGTAGGGCATGAAGCATGAATTACTTTAATGAGTCCAGGGTATTAGTGAACATTTATTTATGTTACTTTGGTTCTATATTTTATTGATTTAAAAAAATTTAACTGTCCTCATTTTCTCAGTAAGATACATAAAACCCATGTAAGCATATGCATAAATTAAATTTCCAGGACTAGAGAGCAGTAAAGGTGTAGTCATTATTTTTCTGGCTTTGCTTGTTGAATTATGTTTTTAAGTCAAAAGCTACACCTCAAATGCAGCATTTTAATGACCTGACATTTTGTACCTCATGAAGGAAATGGACTGGAATTTTATGAACCCCAAATCTGGTATTGTTTTTGATGAAGGGCCTAGAGTCTGTGTTTATTCCACAGACTGGAGGAAAGTGGAGTGAGTCCTTGCTCCCCCTCCCCGTGTTTTCAGGGCATTAGAAAGTGTGTTGTTTTTATACACACAGTACCGTGCGTCTGCTCCCATGGTCCATACCTTACCTTTTGAATGCTATATTAAGAGATCCTAAGACATGTAGGCATTGCTATCATTAAAAAACTAGAGGCCCAGTGCATGAAATTCATGCATGAGTAGGGTCTCTAGGCCTGGCTGGTGATCAGGACTGATTGGGGCCTTCCGGCTGCCGGCCGGGGCCTCCCTTCCCCGGCTGCCAGCTGCTGGCTGCTGGCCAGGGCCTTCCTTTGTTCTGTGCCACCTCCTGGTGGTCAGCACACACCATAGCGAGCCATCAACCTCCTAGTCTCCCAGTAGAACTCCCGGGAGGGGACAATTTGGATATTAGGTATATATATATTTGGACACACACACACACACACACACACACACACACACTCTAGAAGCCGGTTGCACAAAGATTCACACAATAGGCGTTCCTTCCCCTGGCTGCTGGCACTGGTTTTCCTCCGGCACCTGGGACCCAGGCCTTTGGTCCAGCTGCAGAGGAGAAGACAAGCCTCTTCAATCTTCAGTCTTCAGTCTTCAGTCTTCACTCTTTACTCTGGCTAGAGCCTTCAGTCTTTTCTCCACGCCTGCTTATGCAAATTAGCCACCATATTTGTTGGGTTAATTTGCATAGTCACTCTGATTGGCTGGTGGGTGTAGCGGAGTGACACCAATTTGCATGTTTCTCTATTATTAGTGTAGATAGATGTCTGACAAAAGGAACAAGATCCTATTTATTGGATGTCTCATGGATTAGAGGAAAGGTGAGGCTGCATGGCCTTTGGTAAAGTCTTTTCTGTGTACAGGTTCAGACGTGCAGCACTCGCCTGGTGGAGGGTTCTTAGCTTCGGCGACATGGAGTAACGGAAAGCCGTAGCATGGACCTCAGGCCTAGCTGAGCTGTGCTATTTGTGTTGAGTCCTGGCAACTTGGATGCAGAGCTGTGGGTCTTTGTTTTTTTTTGGTCTTTTTTCTATTTGGAAATTGACAAAATCAGGTAAGCTCAAGGCCCATCAAGCTCTTTCTTCTGATACTCCAACCTTAGAAAGAGCCGTAGGCAAGTGATTGTCATTATTCAGGCATTCATGGGCATAGACATCAAAGGCAATTTTATGATAAAATATACTTGATGTAAATCCGCAGCCAGTGCGAGTTCTTCATGCTTTAGTATGAAAACAAACACATACTACGTATGTCTGACATAAACCTGAGGCCTGAAGATGATGTTGCTGGCGCCTGGAAGACACATTTTGGGAACAGAATAGAAATGTTTCTTGTAACTCACTTTAGAGAAGTGTCAATAAAACCCTTTGGGGTTTGCTCACATGTTTATACCTGACCTGGGGTTGGGGCAGCTGGAGCTGGGGATAATGTGACATGGAAAATAGGTGGGGGTCGGACAAGACTCTAGACTGCCCCAGGGGATTCCACTCTTCCACTTTTATAATGTTTTCATACTGTTGTCTTACCTCATCTCATAACAGAGACTGAGGAAGATGGGTAAGTTTGTCTTTCTCCTTTCCTTTGTTAACCGAGGAAACTGAGCTGCATGGTTACATATACAATCACTTGTGGCCACAGGGCTGGTAAAATCAAGAACACGTTTTCAAACAGAAGTTGTGTAAACAATGAATAGGACTGACTTTTCCGCCAGGCCTTTCAGCCACTCTGCCTCCTGATGTCCTCAGGGCTGAGTGCTGAGTGCTGAGTGCTGTGTGTGGTTTAGGGGCACCAGGCTCCCTGCTTACTATCCTTTTTTAAAAACTCTACTTTTATTGTGCGTCAGGGTCTTCCCAGAGGAGACAGGAAATGACAGAATAAAATACCCCAGTTGTTAAAGAAAGGACGGAAGTCGTGCTCTGGGATTGCAGGCCGAGAAGCAGCAGCCAGGGTGGGGGTGCTGTAGTTGGGGGCCTCACGGGCGGGACGCAGGACTCACCACTGACTGTTCTCATGAGGTGCGAGCAGTCAGGGGGAACCGTGTCTATAAAGGCCGAGGGGGACAAATTCTGTCCCAAAGGGAACTGCAGTCCTTGCCAACCAAGGGCCCGTGGGTTATCATGGGTGGTTGCTATATTTTCTGCATTTGCTTCCCACCATTTTCACTCAGGACCACCTGGGAATAGATCCCAATCCTTCCAGCATAGGGGGCACTGTGGCTTAATGCCCTCCGTGTACGTCAAATGTTTGAGAAATAATTAAAGGGGACATCACGTAAAAAGATAAGAACAGTGAAGCCGTGAGCGCACCTGCCATCGACCGCCTGCCCGTGGCGCAGTGTTCTTTCCCTGGCCACTGGACGGCTGTGTGGTGGGCCTGCTGTCCATCACTGTGGCCACTCCCCACCTGCCCACTGGGCGGCTGTGTGATGGGCCTGCTGTCCATCGCCCTGGCCACTCCCCACCTGCCCACTGGGCGGCTGTGTGATGAGCCTGCTGTCCATCGTCCTGGCCACTCCCCACCTGCCCACTGGGCGGCTGTGTGATGAGCCTGCTGTCCATCGTCCTGGCCACTCCCCACCTGCCCACTGGATGGCTGTGTGATGGGCCTGCTGTCCATCGCCCCGGTCACTCCCCACCTGCCCACTGGGCGGCTGTGTGATGGGCCTGCTGTCCATCGCCCCGGCCACTCCCCACCTGCCCACTGGATGGCTGTGTGATGAGCCTGCTGTCCATCACCCCGGCCACTCCCCACCTGCCCACTGGGCGGCTGTGTGATGGACCTACTGTCCATCACCCCTGGCCAGTCCCCACCTGCGTGGCCTCGCCTGTGCCCTTGCAGCGAGGACTCGGCCTCCCAGGTACAGAGGTTCAGACCAGTTGACCACGTGCTCCGGGGGGCAAATCCTCAGGCTGAGCTGGGCCCATCAAACCCCCGCTTTGGGAACGGAACTAAGGCGTTAGCAGGGAGGAGGGCTCTACAGGGAGGAGCACAGCCTCCCGCTGCGTGTGGTCACATGGAGCCAGGCTGGCGGGAGAGGCCGGGGCAGCGGAGGTCGGGAATCTTGGGGTCCCTGGCACCTGGAGAACGTGCCCCGCTCTGTGAGGTTCGCCTCTGCTCCCCTTGGTTTCTCTTCAGTATTCTCAGGTGTGTGCGCCTTCATGCGACATTGATAGAAAAGAAAGAAACTTCTCTGGGCACCGGCAGGATTGCTGTTTTCTCTCCTGCTCCTCGCGACCATCCAGTGCGACTGCTTTTGTTGAACACACTTCTGGAGAAGCTTCTTCTCCTTCTTCCTCTGCTGCCCAAGAGGCCCCGTGGGAAGGAAAACCAGTTGCCCGATGGCTTTCTCAGTGGGAGTCCGAGGTGGCTGCTTCCCAGGGCGTGGCTGGCGGAGCCGCCAGAGCGGCATTGATCTCAAAGCCAAGGGTGTCCGTGAGGCTTTGTGGCCAGAGATGAAAGGGAGCAGGACCAGCGGACCAGCGGACGATGTTGCTGGCGGCTGGAAGGTACACTTTGGGGAGCAGAATAGAAATGTTTCTTGCATCTTGCTTCAGTAAGTGTCAGTCAAACCCTTTGGGGTTTGCTAATGTGTTCGTACTCGACCTGGGGATGGGGGCAGCAGAGCTGGGGGTGATGTAACATTGAATATGGGTGGGGTGGGACAGGAGTCTAGGCTGCCCACGGGGAAGGGTCGGGGAGAACGACACAAAAATCTGGATCCCATCCATCAGGCATTTGTTTGTTGCTGTTTTATTTTTATTTCGTTTGAGCTCCTTTTCCTGGCTTTGCACTTATCTGTGATCCCCTGCAAGGCTTCCTGAGCATGAGGCGCCCTCCCTCTCCAGGGAGCTTCCCGGGTTTGGCGAGTCTGCTGGACTCATGGGACAATCATGAACAACCGTTAGTTATTTCCCCGCAAACTGTGCCTCCCCAGCAGAGCCCGAGCTGCTGGTAGCCAGGTCCGTGAAGATTCTTACAGCGTTTGTTCTGGTCCTTTTGCCTTACAAATGGTGTGGCTGCAGAAGGTAAAATGCCCCATTCAGTTGGACATAAGGTCACTCAGTGATGGGCTCCTCCCCTGGCCTCGAGGCCTCCAGGGTCTTCTGTCTCTTCCAACTCTTATCCTCGGCACCAACTCCTCCTGTTCCTCCCTGCTCCACGGGGTGGGGTGTAGGTGGGTGGGTGGGGGGCGCGGGGGGAGAAGTGGGGGAAGGCAGAGTGTAACGGGGTGGGGTGTGGGCGGAGAAGTGGGGGAAGACAGAGTGTAACGGGGTGGGGTGGGGTGTGGGCGGAGAAGTGGGGGAAGGCACAGTGTAATGGGGGGGGGTGTGGGCGGAGAAGTGGGGGAAGGCAGGGTGTAACGGGGTGGGTGTGGGCGGAGAAGTGGGGGAAGGCAGAGTGTAACGGGGTGGGTGTGGGCGGAGAAGTGGGGGAAGGCAGAGTGTAACGGGGTGGGGTGTGGGCGGAGAAGTGGGGGAAGGCAGAGTGTAACGGGGTGGGTGTGGGCGGAGAAGTGGGGGAAGGCAGAGTGTAACGGGGTGGGTGTGGGCGGAGAAGTGGGGGAAGGCACAGTGTAACGGGGTGGGGTGTGGGCGGAGAAGTGGGGGAAGGCAGAGTGTAACGGGGTGGGGTGTGGGTGGAGAAGTGGGGGAAGGCAGAGTGTAAGGGGGGCTGTAGTACTCCAGTGGCAGGTCTGTCCACACTCAGCAGACACTGGGTCCCGTCCGAGTCGTCCACTGGGACCTTTGGTCCAAGGCCAGAGGCCCTTGGTCTTTGGTCGTGACACGTGTCCATGAGCATTTGGCGTGGACCACGTCTCCATGGACACTGTGGACAGGAGGGAGTCCTGCAAGGCTCTCGGATGTGACAGCACAGAGCTGCCCCTCCACGTGGGGAGCCCAGGGGCTCTGTTCTTGGGTAGGTCGCACGGGACACTGGCAGGTGACCCTGTGGTCACCCTCTGGCCACACCATGCTCTGGTGGGCACATCTGTGACCCATCGCACTTGCCTTGTGCTGAGAGGTAACCACACTGCTTTCCTTTCCTCATCCTCTTGCACCTCCCTCCTGCCTGCCCCCAAACTCGGAGATGCCCAGGATCCCACCGACTCTGCAAGGCAACACCTACCCCCCGCCCAGGTGGGCAATGGCTGAGAGTGCCAAGCGGTTGCCAAGCCCTGGTCGCTTCCCTTCCGAATGTTCTGACAGGCGTTTTAGGTGCAGGGACAGCTGGCCACCAACATGCATGTCCTTCACCTCTGGTGCCTCGTGGAAGTGGTGCAGGGAACCCCAGTCAACCAGGTTGTCCTTCTGCTGTGGCAGCTCCTGTCTCTGAGAAGGCCAGGCCGGTGCCGCACGGGGATGGGAGACCAGCTGGGTGCATGCTGTGGGGAAAATGTTTTGATTTATGTGGCTTGGAAAGGACCCCAGAGGACGTGGCTTCCAGCGGGACCGTGGGGAAGGTGGCATAGTGGCCGTGGAGAAGGTGGAGCCGTGGCTGTGGAGCAGTTGGTGTCATGGCCGTGGAGAAGGTGGCGTCGTGGCCATGGGGAAGGTGGTGTCATGGCCGTGGAGAAGGTGGTATCGTGGCTGTGGAGAAGGTGGTGTCGTGGCCGTGGGGAAGGTGGCATAGTGGCTGTGGAGAAGGTGGCGTCGTGGCCGTGGAGAAGGTGGTGTCATGGCCGTGGAGAAGGTGGCGTCGTGGCCATGGGGAAGGTGGTGTCATGGCCGTGGAGAAGGTGGTGTCGTGGCTGTGGAGCAGTTGGTGTCATGGCCGTGGAGAAGGTGGCGTCGTGGCCATGGGGAAGGTGGTGTCATGGCCGTGGAGAAGGTGGTATCGTGGCTGTGGAGAAGGTGGTGTCGTGGCCGTGGGGAAGGTGGCATAGTGGCTGTGGAGAAGGTGGCGTCGTGGCCGTGGAGAAGGTGGTGTCGTGGCCGTGGGGAAGGTGGTGTCGTGGCCATGGAGAAGGTGGTGTTGTGGCCGTGGGGAAGGTGGCATAGTGGCTGTGGAGAAGGTGGTGTCATAGCCGTGGAGAAGGTGGCATTGTGGCTGAGACCACGGTTCACCTGAGGACCACCTCCCTCAGCCTCACAGGGCGGAGAGTCAGCAGCTGTCTCACACAGTAGGGACTGCAGTAGCTCATGGGCTCATGTGAGCCCAGCACAGAGGGAGCCCTGGACGACTTCTTTACCCTCCACCCTAAGATTCTCGCCGGGGGCGTGGTTTTCAAATGCTCTGTGCACAGCCCTCACCGGGTGACCTCGTTACAGTGCAGGTTCTCTGTGGGTGGCTCTGGGTGGGGCCCACGATTCTGCATTTCCTAGGAAGCTGCGGCCCCATACCGCATTGCGAGAGCAGGGCTCTGCACTCTTGCCGAGCCGTCTAACACACCACGCACAGAACCTGCTCTCACGTCACTGGGATGACTTGCTGGAAGTCTCCGTGTTGTGGAAATGATCTCAGTGCGGTTTGCGCAGAATGACCTCTCGCTTCCCTGAACTATGGCGAGGACTTCCGGTGCCACTCACTGGGAAAGGAGAAGGGCATGCCTGTGTCAGGCCACGCCACCCACGGGCTTTGTGGCATCTCCAGTAATCTCCATCTCCAGACTTCAACCACTCCTTTAAAAAATAAATGTTTTTATTGCTTTTAGAGAGTGTGGAATGGAGAGAGAGCGAGAGAAGCATCGATGTGAGAGAGGAACGTCAATCGACTGCTTCCCGCATGCACCCTGACTGGGGATCGAGCCAGTAACCGTTTGGTGCACAGGACGGAGCTCAAGCAGCTGAGCCACATGAGCAGGGCTCAGCCACTTTTATTAAACTGTTGTGTTAGGTGGTCTCCGGGGGGTCTAGCAAATACTAACATTATATTTTAAATGTATTTCATGCTTATCTACTCAGCTACACTATTAAAAACACTTGGGACTCGTGTCTGAATGCTCACATGTGTTTTTATTTCTGGCACCGAAGCTAGACCCTCACCTGTGGCGCATGCTCCATAAATACTGGTGAGTGACGGTGACACAGCGGGCCTAGGAGGTGGCTCACAGAGTGAGGGCCCTGAGGCTTGGAAACTGACCCCCACTGCCGGGTGGTGGCGCCCGAGGTGGAAACCACACACCCACGCTCGGGCAGGCAGTTCCCGTCTGACTGTGAGGGGCTGTTAGAGGCAGCAGAGGAAAAGCCTTATAAACCTCATCGTTATAAACACAATGCAGTTTTTTAAGGAAATGCACAAAGAAAAGCTCTATTTCTTGGCTCACACATGTTAGTGATTGCGCATCAATGAGGCGTCTGCTCTCTCTAAGTCAAAATGCACGAAGACGTTGTAATGACCACTCAGCCTTTCCCAGTGGCTCCCAATCCCGACTTCCTGAAGTATCTACTTTGATTCTGTCCACTCAGAACCCACTTAAATGCAGTGTCATTGCTCCAGCCATGGGCCGGCACTCCGTGTGCTCTTGGGTAGGTGAGAATCGAGAAAAAGATGGAAGGACAGGCAAAATGGCCTGGTCATTGTCTCTAAGTGATGAGTTTCTACAAATAAGGAAATGCCACTGTAGCATTCACTAGCCAGCAGGACGAAGAAGGAAGGAGGAGGAGGGCGAGGGGAGCCAGGCACAGCTGACCGGGCACAGCTCACGGGTGGGAGGCTCCTGTCTGAGGCGGAGGCTGCCCTCTGCTGAGGAGGCAGGAAACGCCCCCTTATTCTGCCTCTTGGCTGTTAGCTTTTTTTTTGAGGCGCAGACTCATTAAACCGATCCACCAATCCAACTGTGAAGCTAGAACGTTCAAGTGCAAACTCAGTGTCTCACCCAGCTTTCAGAAAGGTGAGAAAACTTCCACATCATGTACTAGATATGGTGGGGAAATCGGCTGTAATTCCAGACAATCTATCAGTACTACGAAGTTTTAAAGTTCTATCACTCCCGGTCAGTTCCCCGTTGTAACATGTTGCTCCAGTGGCTCTTTCATATCCGTTTGTGCCGTGTTTCTTCCCAAATGGAGGCCTGCGGCAGCCGTGTCCCTGGATGGGGAGTGAGGTGTGAGGCTGAGTAACCACTGAGTCCAGCATGAGCGCCTGGGTGGTTTGTTAATCCTCACCCGAGGATATTTTTTCCATTGATTTTTAAGAGAAGGAGGGAGGGAGGGAGAGAGAGAGGAAGAGGGAGAGAGAGAGAGAGAGAGAGAGAGAGAGAGAGAGAGAGACATCAATGTGATCAATTGCCTCCCACATGCACCCAACTGGTGCAGGGATCAAACCTGCAACCAAGCACAGGCCCTTGACTGGGAATCAAACCCTCAACCACCGACATCATCTAAATATATTTAAATATTTGAAGCAGAAGACTTAAAGTTAGAAAAAATCAGTAATGGAACTGGGGTTGCAGGAGAAATATTATTTGGATCTGGGTGGGGTGTTATGGAAATAAGAAGTTAATTCAGTATCTAAAGCAATAGCTAGGCCGCAGTGAAATCTAGTTTGAAATAAGTAATGTACATTGAGTGTGGAATGGTTGTTGTTTTTTTTTAACTTTTTTGTAAAGAGCAGCAGCTTGGAAAAGGAGAAAGTGTGTGTGTGGCCCTGGTTGGGTAGCAGCAGGAAGAGGTCTGTCTGGGATTACAAGGTGGTGTGCACCCCAGGGCCCACCCTTTTCCTGTGGCCCTGGTGCTGCTTTCGAATGAGGACTCGGCGTGTTAAGTTCCTCGCCTGGGTAGACGCCCATTACAATGCAGATCTGGGCTGCAGACCTGGACTCTGGCTCTAATGGCTCAATTCTAATGCCACACTGGATAGACAGTGAATGGTGGGAAGGAAGTACATTCATCACAGTGGCCACTTAGCAATTCGGTCATTAGTGGAATTGGCCATGGAGCAAATAGTCTTTCTGCATTAGAGGGGCAGACGGCCCGGGCGGCATCCTCCCAGAAATTAAGGCTCTGATTTATGTGCTCAAAGATCATCTGTTCTCACCAATCGATCTTGTACCGGGGATCTCGCAATTCTCTCCTAGGTTCCAGTGATTTCTCTTCGAGGATTTTGTGGTTTTGGTCATACTGTCCACAAAGCTCTTACTTTCTATGCTTTATTGTTCCTACTTATGTATCTTTTCTCACGTTCGTGGCCAGCACCTCTGGTGTGGTTAAACAGCAGCGTTTCTAGCAGGAATTACTGTGTTACAGCGTATTGGTGCTGTGACGGCGTCCTTTCTGAGACAGGGAAGAACAGAGGCGAAGATGAGCAGCCCTGGATGTCTCCATGTCTGTAGGATTTCTCTTGCTCTGGAAAGAATTAATTCTAGGATTTAGGCCCGGGAATCATCAGCTTATGGTAGTCCTTTACACTGTGAGGTGACTTTCTGGTTTCTGCTCAGGGCATTAAGAGCTGGAAAGAGCCGCCCATCCGTACAAGAGGGCAGAGGCTGGACATCCTGCAGGTGCAGGCCTCGTCTTCATCCCTGAGAGGGCAGAGGCTCAGGACACCCCCAGCCCAACTCTGGGGAGCAGGCAAGTGCAGGTGTATAGGGCGGACACGACACCTGGCTCTGAGGTCCTCAGAGAGCAGTGGGAAGAATTCAGGGGAAAGTGGGTGGATTGGTGGAGGTCAGTGTGGGCTGGTGGGAGGGGTGAAGGCCCAGGGGCTGCTACCATCGAGGGGCAGGTTTGCAGTCTCGGGAATGAGACTGAGTGATCTTGTGACTGGTTTCCTGGGCAGCACAGGCTGTGGGCTGGATCCTGGGATAGAAAGGGGTCTTGGTGGAAACACTGGGGACAGCCAGCACGTCCTCTCGCTCAGTTCAGGTTATCCAGGCGCCAGGAGTGTCTTGACTTGCTGCTGCTTGAACAAATGTTGTATGTGGCGCTCACATTAGAGAAGATGCTTGCAGGGCAGGCAGGAATTCCCTTCTATATTGGCAACTTTCTGGTGAGTCTAAAACTAGTTCAAAAGAAAGAGTTTGAACAACAGGAGCTTGAGGATTAGAGAGAAGAGTGTGCAAAGAAAAAGATAAAACTGGTTATCGTTAAAAAAAAACAAAAAACCAGACACAGGAAGGACCGCTCGCGGAAACTGAGAGCGAAGTTAGAGAAGTGAAGCGGAGGAACGATGTGCAGGCCTGGAAAGTAGCGTTGCTCACGAAATAACCCTCGGAGTAAAGGAGTGACACCGCGTGTTTGTGGAGAAGCTGATCTTGAAATTCACAGCACGTCTGAGGCAGTACAGCAGGGCTTGACTACTGAACTCTTTTTAAAAAAATACATTGATGCTCCCGAGACCACTGAGCTGTGAGCACCTTTTTACTTTTAAGCAGCCCTTTGACATGAACTCCGCGACATCAGGAGTGAGATCTACGTAGTGTCAGTTACACAAATACAGCTCACAGCACAGGACAGGTCTATCTGTAGTAAACAGGCATTTATGACACACCTGTTAGCATCCCTGAGACCTTGGGCTCTGAGGAGTCCACCTGGGCAAAGGTCGAATTCTTACAATAAGAAAAGGGCAGTGGCCTTGCGGCAAATAGCCCTAGGAGGTATGGGGATAGAAAAATAAGGGATAATTCTCTCCCTGGCTGCTGATAAGAAAGATGGAGACAGAGTCTAGACTGGGAGGAAGGACAGAAGGATCCACTGTGGTGGCCAGAAAAAAAAAAGATAGAGGAAGATATAAACGAGTGGAAGAATATAGCATTTTTATGGATTGGTAGAATTAACATCATTAAAATGTCCATACTACCCAAAGCAATCTATAGATTCAATGCAATCCCTATTAAAATATCAAAGGCATATTTCACAGACCTAGAACAAATACTCCAAAATGTTGTATGGAATCAAAAAAGAAGCCGAATAGCCACAGCAATCTTGAGAATGAAGCACAAAGTAGGAGGGATCACAATACCAGATATCAAGGTAGAGTACAAAGCCATTGTAATCAAAACAGCCTGGTACTGGCATAAGAACAGGAATATAGACCAATGAAATAGAACAGAGAACCCAGAGATCGACCCAAGCCATTACGCTAAATTGATATTTGACAAAGGAGGCAAGAGCATACAATGGAGCCAAGACAGTTTCTTCAATGAATGGTGTTGGGAAAACTGGACAGATTCATGCCGCAAGGATTTTTAAAACACTCAATACCTTACTATTTAGTCAGGCACCAACGTCTTTTCCCTTAGATTGTCAACTAAAAAAATGACCACAGCCGACACAATAGCCGTTCGGTGTGAATGAATCAAAATGATACCTATATTTTTTGTGGGGTTGGCAAAAGATATATTTTTGGTGTGCCGCAGAATTTCAGTAAAAGCGCATGTGTGCCGTGAGACGAGAAGGCTGAAGCTTGCTGCCTGCCTCCCACGCCCCCAGGAGCTCGGAGCAGGTGTGTTGGGATGGAGATGGTCTCCCCCACGCCGGCTTCCTGAGGAAGAGGTGCTGGAGCTGCGCCCTGAGTCACGGCTCTGCTTGGGGTGCTTTTCATGCCCCCGAGGGAAGAGCACGTGTCTGAGGTGCAGGAAGAATGAATCTTTGACCCTTGAGGTAGTTTTTAGGATCAGAAGGGTAAGGCCATGGGTGGTGGGAGATGAGTCCCCTACTTACCCTTCCCCCTCTCCCCCCTCAGGCTAGGGTCCACCCTGACTCCACACCTTGCCCACCTCATTTCTCACAGATTCTTCCTTTTCATTTCTAATTTCCCTCCAGCACCAGATCTTCCTAGAAGTCCCCTATGGAGACTTAATCTCTCTGTGTTCTCTGATTCTCAGCACTCATACTCCTGTAACTAAGTATAGAAATCACTTGTTCATTGGTTTACTTTGACTAATATTTGTCCTGTGCCTGGTTTGGGTCCAGGGCTCACTATTCAAGGCACAGGGTGGTCCAGGTGAATGAGGTGGCATGTATATATGACTCATTTTCCTGCAAATTAGGAATATTATATTATCCTATATAATAAAGCAGTAATATACAAATTGACCATCACACCCTCGCACAAGATGGCCACCCCAAGTGGTCACAAGATGGCCACCACAGATGGCCTGCAGGGGAGGGCAGTTGTGGGTGATCAGGCCTGCAAGGGAGGGCAGTTGGGGGTGGCCAGGCTGGCAGGGGAGTGGTTAGGGGGTGATCAGGCTGGCAGGCAAGCAGTTGGGAGCCAGCAATCCCGGATTGTGAGAGGGATGTCTGACTGCTGCTTTAGGCCAGATCACTGTGGTCCCAGATTGGAGAGGGTGCAGGCTGGGCTGAGGGACACCCCTCCCCCCCCCAGTGTACAAATTTCATGCACTGGGCCTCTAGTATATAAGTAATGCCTAATGCCTAATATAGCCTCTTCCATAGAAGCGATGGTATAGTAACAGGTGATGACTTAGCTGTCTTTATTAATTACATACCTCATCATTTCTGTACAGTTGTTGCAAACATAAAAATCAAAGTGTCTCTAAAGCCTTTGAAAATATACTTAATGTCTCTGGTGTTTTTTTGAACTGCTGTGGGCTTTCTCTCATGGCCCTTTGGGGTGACCACTTTTCTTTATCATGCTGGTGCTGTGTGGAGGGGAACTGACCCCATGTCAGGTGGAGAAGAGAGAAGAGGGAAGAGCCGATAGAGATGGGAGAAGATTTCCTTAGAATATGAACAGATATTAATATCGTGGAAATGGAATTTACCAAAATGTGCTGAAAGTCATATTTGTGATTGTGAAATGTGATTTAACAGGGCCTTTTAATTTCCCCTGTTTTTACTAGAAATCTTTGTCACGATGCAGAATCCTTTTCCTCCTGTCTTGCTAAGTAAGAACTGAGTCTCATGTGTTATATGAAAATTCTGTTAGAAACTAGAATGCACCAATTTTTCTTACCTTAAAGACAAAGTGGAGGTAAAGGTGTAGGAGACTTGCTGCAAGGTGTGATATCCACATTGTGTGCGTGGGTCCCCAGCCAGCCTGCTCTGGGGGGACTCGCTACCTTTTCCTGGCAGCTGGAAACAGAGGCAATGTTACCTCTTGGAGGTTCCAGCTGCGTTAGGTGAGTGTCCATCACAAATGGTTCCTTAAGCACTGTGACTGACCATGTGTTCCCGCCTGGCTGCCCCCTGCCCATTGGCGGGGCAGGGAAGCCAGAAGGGGCCGTGTGCAGAGCGGAATCCTTCTGCTCCGGCCGCGTTTCACTCCCCAGTACCCACACTCATTCCTTCCAGGACTCACATTGATCTTGTGGCTCCACAGGAGCTTCTGCCTGGAAGCTGTGGGGGCAGGATGAGCAGTGAGAGCAGAATCTGCCCACCTCACAGCAGCAAGGTGGCTGGAAATGAGAGACATGCCTCCTTAGAAGGAGGACTTCCAGCCACAGCGAGACAACGTGGCTCTTCACACTGGCCACTTCCTTCTCCCCGTTCTTATTAACACTGCTTTCCAGGGGCTCAGAAGTCTCGTGCCAGCTCTCTACCAAGTCTGGGTATTTCAATAGCCTCGCCCAGTGCCCAGCATGGAGCAGAGGTTCAAAAGCGATGATGATGAATGGGTAGTAAATAAAATGCCCAAGGCCTGCCCTCGAATAGTCTGTAAGTTTTTTAATTTTATTTTATTGATTTCAGAGAGGAAGGGAGAGGGGGAGAGAGAGATAGAAACATCAATGATAAGAGAGAATCACAGATCGGCTGCCTCCTGCATGCCCCTCAGTGAGGATTGAGCCCGCAACCAGGCATGTGCCCTTGACTGTAATCGAACCTGGGTTCCTTCAGTCCACAGGCCATGAGTCTACCCACTGAGCCGAACCAGCTAGGGCAGTTTGTAAGTTTTTGTGCTCTGTCCATGGTGCTACTTTCCTGCCTCCCCTCCCCTTTCTGTCCCTCTCCGCTGAGTTCTCCTTGGAGTATTAGTTGGAAGAACACAGAAGCCCTCACAGGATGGAGGGTGGTGGGCAGCTGCCTGTGCAGGGATGTGGCTCATGAAGACGGTGATGCGCTAACATGCAGAAGTGTTGCTGGACAGTCATTGGCAGGGGGGAGGGGGGCTGAGACAGAACCAGGCCTGCCTCCTCCTGAGGACCCACCTCTGCTGAGCCAGGCAGCCTCTCTGAGTGTGTTCCTCATCTCACCGGCCCACGAGTTTCCTTTTCTCCCTTCTGCTCAGGGCTGCTGTGAGAATCAGATGAGTTCATTGGTGGGAAAGCTTTCAAATAAAGCATTTCAAATAGAGCCATTATTCACGTGTTAGAGATTATTATTGCTAACTTAAAAATGAAAGGCTTTCAAAGTGAAAGGCAGCAAGCATGTATTTAATCAAAGAATAGCTACTCGGGAATAACCAATTCAGGCAGAAGCCCTAATAGTTTTCTGAGGAGACAAATTGGCATTCTAAATTATTACTAGTTATTCTACATATTTTATTAAAAGACATTTATATGCATTAAGTGAATATGTATTAATAGAATATCATAAATTAGTGAAATAAGGACTGGCCCTTTATTTCAAGAATCTAACTAATTTCCTCAATGTCATTTATTATCAAAATTAATATTCTCACCAGATATCACACCCCAAACTTAGTTTCAGATAGATTTAAGTAGCTAAATAGAAAGACAAGAAAGATAACATCTCTATATATAAAAACCTAAGCGACCTTGACAGCTGAACAACTGGAATGACCAGAACAACTGCTCGGCCAGTAGCTATGACACACACTGACCACCAGGGGGCATATGCTCAGTGCAAGAGCTGCCCCCTGGTGGTCAGTGCACTCCCACAGCCAACCTCCCGCACCTGGCCAACCTCTAACAGCCCCTCTCCCCTTTCCCTAGCCCCCCCCAATAGGCCTTGATCACTGGCCAGGCCGAGGGAACCTCACCCGTGCACCGGGCCTCTAGTCTATCTACATATATAAAAAGCTGATATGCTAAGTGTCCCTCTGACTTGTTGCTATGACGCAAACTAACCACCAGGGGACAGACGCTCAACGCAGCAGCTGCTGTGACATGCACTGGCCATTTACAAAGAAATGGCACAGCGGGCCTAGCGCCAACAAACCAACACTCAGCTTCCCCCAAGTGGGACACAGGCCCCGCCACCATCCCGGAGTGACAGCCCACCAAATCGCAGCCAACACTGCCGAGACCCCATGGCACAAAATGCGGCCCACAGCCCAGCCCAGCCTGGTAACGGTGGCTGTGGGTGCCAGGTAATGATGTCTGTAAGACAGAAAGAAGATGGGATCATATTAACACTGTCTCCTGGTAATGGAGATGAAGGTCAGGTCAAGGTCAGAGTCCATCCAGGAGAGGGTTTGCCAGGTGAGACAATTCTCTAGGGATGTGCTCTGTCCCCTGACACCCCAGCATGGAGCAGCAGCGGAGAGGAACGGATGCAGTGCTGATTAATTCAGTGCTGGTGTGTGGAGCGGGCACAGGCATTTTTGCTGAGCCACACTCCCCGTCTCCCCCTGGCAGATGAACTATTCAACAGCGACACTAAATACAGCTAGACCCAGGGCTTACTCAGACGGGAAAGTGGAACATCAGCAACATTCCTCAGGATAGCCGTGTTGAGTCCAGGTGAATTAAAGGTGTGAATCTGGAGAACAAACCTACATCTTGTTGAAACCATATAGACACATGTCTTCAGGGCCCCACTGGGGCAAAAAGTGTGCCAACACCAGGAACATGACATATACAAGAGATAGAAGCCACCACATTGCATTTAAAAACGTCAGTGCATTATAAATCATTTTTTAAGCAGAGGGAGGGGAAGCCGCCCACTGGAGAAGGTACAGTCCATCTAACCAAGGTATGCCCATCCAGAGTATATAGAAGGCTCTTACAGGTCAATATGTAGAAGATAAAAGACTGAATATGAAAATGACCAGAGGATATCATCCAACCCAAGGAGTGAAAGCCCAAATCTCCAGTAAGCATATCTACACGATCTCAAACTCTATTCATGATCAGGAAAATGCAAATGAAGACCAAGGGGGAAAACAGCCACTCTGACACGGGGAGGTGTTGGGGAGAGCACGCAGGACAGCTGGCGAGGCCACCATCCCAGGCAGGGTTACCCAGGGACAAGCCCAAGGCATGAGCCCAGGAACCAGTTAAGCACTAAAATGGAGTCCTATGAAACAATGTTTTTTGCAGCATTGCTTGGAAAAGTAAAGATTTGGAGACACATTTTAAATACAGTGGTAGAAGGAATCGCTATACAAATTGTGGTATACCCATGGGCTGTGTACAGTGCGGAGGAAAGGCGTGTGTGTCGATGTGATGGACCTCAGTTTAAGGTCCACACAAGACGGTGCAATCACCACGTGTGCAGTGTGACCCAGTGATGTGCACATATGCACGCAGGTGTAGGTGAAGGTGCTTACGCAGTTTTTAAAATGTGTGGCCTGACGTTTTCAGGGTCCATCTATGTGGTCACAAATGGCAGCATTTCATTTTTCTCGTGGCTGAGTAGGACTCCATTCTCTCTATGCACCTCTGCTCTAGCCAGTCCTCCATCGAAGGACACTGCCATTGTTGCCGAACATGCGAAGTGAGATAAGTCAGACAGAAAAGCACTGCCTATGCTAGCACTCACATGCGGGAGATAAGGCTGAAAGCAACAACTGAACAAATAAAACAAACAAACAAAAACTCATAGACACAGACAGCAATGTGGTGGTTACCAGAGGGAAAGGGGGTAGGTGGGAAGTCAAGGGTAAAGGGGGTCAAATATAATGTGATGGAAGATGATTTGACTTTGGGTGGTAGGCACACAAGGCAATATACTGATTGGGTATCATACTTGAAACCTATATGATCTTATTAACCAATGTCACCCCAACAAATTTAATTTAAAAAAGTGTCTTAAAAACACCAAGTGTAGAATGGTGCTGAGCTCTGGAGGGTGGAGGGTGAGGGGGAGGGGAAATGCAGTTAGAGAGAGGGAGGCAGCACCCCAACCGCATTGTAATGCGTCGTGACCGGGTGATAGGAGTGAGGGTCCTGGGATCGCTTCTGCTTGTCTGAAATACTTCATCCTGCAAAAAGAGCAAGGCTGAGGAAAACAGATAAAATGTTAAATGAGTGCATTTCCCAGAGCTGAAAAGGACACCTGTTTTCAAAGGAAATGGCCACAAAATGGGACAATACAATCAGACCTACACTGCCCATGATACTCATATTTAGTGTGAAACTATAGAAAAATATGAGGAAATTGAAATACATATTTTATTCTCAAAAAACAGATGAGCCATGTGGGAAGACACAAGAACTTAATATGGTTATATAGGGTGCTCCAAACATGTACGCACACATGGAATGATCATCAAGTCCGTGTTTGTTAACATGCAGTTCATTTCCAAAACTTAAAAACAATCTACAGAAATTAGAAAATTTTTTTGTCAATACCTGTTTTCAAACTGACGACCGCTCTGGTCCAGGCGCTGCTGATAATGCGAAGCAATGGAATCGCAAACATCAAGAATCACTTTGTTCGGTATTTGTGCACCCCCAATTCGTCAACTGTTGCCGGTTTTGTGCCATATCTTTATCTCTTATGTATCCCCACACAAAGTCTAGTCGATAAATTTTATTTGATCAAAGCTTAGTCTGGCTTCACCCATTATTTCAAATCAGTTAAACCTGAAAAGGAGTGAAAATTCAGTGAGTTATCAGCTGTTAAAGTGTGCATACATTTTTTAAATATACACTTTGAATAATTATAAAGGCAGTGTTGTACTTCAACTGTGTTTTCAAACCTCCAGGAGCATTTAGGATGAATTTCTTTTGTTCAAAGCTTAGTCTGGCTGAAAAGAAAGAAACATCAGTTGAGCCATCAGCTGTTACAGTGTGTGTACATGTCTTTGGGACATGCTGTCTGTTAATGATAGACGTGGCCGGCACTGTAGCCGGCTCTGTGTGTGTGTACACGTGATTGGGACACGCTGTGTGCCAGTCACAGAGGTGGCTGGCACTGTAGCCGGCTCTGTGTGTGTGTACACGTGATTGGGACACGCTGTGTGCCAGTCATAGAGGTGGCCGGCATGGTAGCCGGCTCTGTGTGTGTGTACATGTGATTGGGACATGCTGTGTGCCAGTCATAGAGGTGGCCAGCATGGTAGCGGGCTCTGTGTGTGTGTACACGTGATTGGGACACGCTGTGTGCCAGTCACAGAGGTGGCCAGCATGGTAGCGGGCTCTGTGTGTGTGTACACGTGATTGGGACACGCTGTGTGCCAGTCACAGAGGTGGCCGGCACGGTAGCCGGCTCTGTGTGTGTGTACATGTGATTGGGACACGCTGTGTGCCAGTCATAGAGGTGGCCGGCACTGTAGCCGGCTCTGTGTGTGTGTACATGTGATTGGGACACGCTGTGTGCCAGTCATAGAGGTGGCCGGCACGGTAGCCGGCTCTGTGTGTGTGTACATGTGATTGGGACACGCTGTGTGCCAGTCATAGAGGTGGCCGGCACAGTAGCCGGCTCTGTGTGTGTGTACATGTCATTGGGACACGCTGTGTACCAGTCACAGAGGTGGCCGGCACTGTAGCCGGCTCTGTGTGTGTGTACATGTGATTGGGACACGCTGTGTGCCAGTCACAGAGGTGGCCGGCACTGTAGCCGGCTCTGTGTGTGTGTACACGTGATTGGGACACGCTGTGTGCCAGTCATAGAGGTGGCCAGCATGGTAGCGGGCTCTGTGTGTGTGTACACGTGATTGGGACACGCTGTGTGCCTGTCACAGAGGTGGCCGGCACGGTAGCCGGCTCTGTGTGTGTGTACACGTGATTGGGACACGCTGTGTGCCAGTCATAGAGGTGGCCGGCATGGTAGCCGGCTCTGTGTGTGTGTACACGTGATTGGGACATGCTGTGTGCCAGTCACAGAGGTGGCCGGCAGGGTAGCCGGCTCTGTGTGTGTGTACACGTGATTGGGACACGCTGTGTGCCAGTCACAGAGGTGGCCGGCACGGTAGCCGGCTCTGTGTGTGTGTACACGTGATTGGGACACGCTGTGTGCCAGTCACAGAGGTGGCCGGCATGGTAGCCGGCTCTGTGTGTGTGTACACGTGATTGGGACACGCTGTGTGCCAGTCACAGAGGTGGCCGGCAGGGTAGCCGGCTCTGTGTGTGTGTACATGTGATTGGGACACGCTGTGTGCCAGTCATAGAGGTGGCCGGCAGGGTAGCCGGCTCTGCGTGTGTGTACATGTGATTGGGACACGCTGTGTGCCAGTCATAGAGGTGGCCAGCATGATAGCCGGCTCTGTTTAATGATCAAATAATCATCAGAATTAGGAGTCAAGAGTCCTAGGTTCCGTTCCAAGCGGACGGCAGAGTGCATGCACCATCCCATGGAAGTCCCCTCAGTGGTGCCCGCTCTCGTTTGCCTGAAAGCATTTCAGAAGGAAACCCGTCTACACGTGCCCAGTGCGATGAGGATGACTCAACTCTGCGGTGGGGACAGAAAACAGGGTTATCTACTTTTTATAGGCATTTAGCTGATCTAACAAAAAGTATTTCTAAGATCAAAGCCAGAAATATTTCCTGGTAATAAAATATAAATTCGTGTTCCTTTATTGGTTGAATACTTTTTCCCTCCTAGCATGGCAAAAAAATTCCCTTTTATGTATAACTTAAATAATACTAGGCTTTCCGAAGCACTCACCATGATCGTCATGGCACTGAGTTAAAATATATGCTCAGCACGAATTTTTTCTAGTTGTTAGGAAAATTTCATTCAAGTGGGTTTTAAGGGCGGGACACTGTGAGCGAGGTTGGTGCCTGTGTCTGCCACCAGCCCCACCGCACCTCTCCCCACGCCACACACTGGCCGAGGATCTGTCATACTTTCCCTTGTAGCTTGAGCTCTCAGTGTGGTGGTTATAATGTGAGCATATCCCCTCTCCTCAGGACTACTAAAAGGATATTGAGGGAAACCATGGCAAATTCATTTCTTTCTGTGATAATAATGTCAACAACTCTGCCCATCTTGAGCAATCTTCTGGGGATCCGTTTTCTGAGACAAAATTTCCTGCATCGCAATTCCTTTATATGCGAAATCAGTCGGTTATCTGAAGATCAAGTGACAGAATGAAGTGCTCGGCAGTGTGTCCTCATAAGGAAATACTGTGGCTACAATCACCTCTAGTTTACACAGCGACTGACAGATACTGGCTCCTCTGATTCTTGAGACACTATTATGCAGAGGTCAGAACGGGCACTTTTACCTCCATTTGTCAGTTGGGTAAACTGAGGCTCAACAAGACGAGAGGCCACTTTTAGAGGGACCTGTCAGCAGCGGTGTTTACTGCTACGTCGGGATGTTAGTCAGACGCGGGCACCTTTGCCTGTTGAATAATTGTTATAAGTAAACCACCAGGCAGGAAGAAAACGTGTCTGCACACAGAGAGACGCTGTGGCGAGCAAATGTACGTCCAGTTACATCAAGTAGTTCCATTTAGGGCAAAATTTCAGTTTGATGATTGAGGGGAGTAAAGGTGGAACGCCTTTATTTTCCTGCAGTCACCGCGAACCTGCGCTCTCCAGGCGATCCCGGGCACCAGCGCCTGTGGGCAGTGACATGAGAAGCAAGGGGAGGGCAGGATAAACCCGCAGGGCAAGAACGACCTTCTCCTGGTTAGCGTGACAGGAAGGTGTCCCGTTGTTATGTGCACACAAAACAGGTGTAATAGGTGTGACTAACGAGCCCAGAGGTGAACGATTGGGTGAAAACTGAATTGATTTGTTCCTTGCCAGTTTCCTTCCTTCATAATATAATTTTTACCAAAATGCCAGACAGGTGATTTGGTGATGGGTGTGGTTAGTGCCAATGTGGGAACATTGTTTTCACTCCGAAAGGCTGTTTGCCTGGTGTGCCTCTAATGCCTGGAAACTCGCAGACGGAGCCTGCCCCCTGCTGGAGGGCAGTCGTACCCGGGCACTCCGTGTGCACATTTCACATCCAAGCTCTTTGAACCCAGTGGCTCCATCCCCTACAGCGCCCCTTCCAAGCACAGCTCCACCTGCAGGAGCCAGACCTTCCAGGTAGAATTTCAGTTCTCGGGGATGATGGCTCCCGATGGCAAGTGGCGAGCCGGCCTGCCACGTCACCTCGGCCGTCATTTCTGCTCTTGTTCATTTTGCAAAGAGGGAGTAACTAACAGTTGGGAGTTCTAGTAGCTTTGGAGTCGTGTTCTGTACTTGATATCGCCCCAGGAATAAAACCGTGCGAGGACCTAAGCCACCAGACGCGGGGCTGTGAGGGCAGACCTGGGAGTAAAGGGAGAGGCGGGTGGGGGCAGGATGCTGGTCACTAGCCTTCGGGGAAACTTGGGCTCCCAGGTCACTGGCTCTGCGTAGAGGTGCCTGGTGAGGGAGGTGGTGGCACCATGGCACCTGCCGTGGACCCATGCCGGTGAGGGCTGCAGGCTAGGAGACCCTCGGGAGGCAGAGCTCAAACTATGCCTCGGCGGGAGGTAAGGTGCTGACAGGGGACTTCAGGCGCAGGGAAATGGAGTCTGAAGTCCTCCCCTTCTAGCTGAGCATCATCTAGTCCTGTTCCTCCATGTATGGTCACAGCAGCCCATGGCCAATGCCTGTGTCCTGTCGGGCACAAACCTGTACACCTGCAGCCCGAGGCTGATGCCTGTGTCCTAGCAAGAGTGAAAACATGTGCCTGCAGCCCGTGGTGGAGGCTGTGTCCTGTGGGGCAGGAACATGTGCACCTGCAGCCCGTGGTGGAGGCTGTGTCCTGTGGAGCAGGAACACGTGCACCTGCAGCCCATGAGGAGGTGTGTCCTGTGGGGCAGGAACACGTGCACCTGCAGCCCATGAGGAGGTATGTCCTGTGGGGCAGGAACACGTGCACCTGCAGCCCATGAGGAGGTATGTCCTGTGGGGCAGGAACATGTGCACCTGCAGCCCGTGGTGGAGGCTGTGTCCTGTGGAGCAGGAACTCGTGCACCTGCAGCCCGTGGAGGAGGCATGTCCTGTGGGGCAGGAGCACGTGCACCTGCAGCCCATGAGGAGGTGTGTCCTGTGGGGCAGGAACATGAGCACCTGCAGCCCGTGTGGAGGTGTGTCCTGTGGGGCAGGAACATGTGCACCTGCAGCCCGTGTGGAGGTGTGTCCTGTGGGGCAGGAACATGTGCACCTGCAGCCCGTGGAGGAGGCGTGTCCTGTGGGGCAGGAACATGTGCCCCTGCAGCCCATGGAGGAGGCGTGTCTTGTGGGGCAGGAGCATGAGCACCTGCAGCCTGAGGAGGAGGTGTGTCCTGTGGGGCAGGAACACGTGACCTGAAGCCCGTGGAGGAGGCTGTGTCCTGTGCGGGAGGAGCATGTGCACCTGCAGCCCATGAGGAGGTGTGTCCTGTGGGGCAGGAGCATGTGCACCTGCACACTCAGCGCTGCACAGACTCAGACACGGGGGTGGGGTGGCATTTGCTGTGCTGGGGCCAACACTCTTCAACACATGAAACCACCATCTGTGTCTGAGGCTCGGGTCTGCATTGGGGCCAAGGTTTGGAGAGAAGACAGGGGCAATGTCGCCCGTGAAGGGGGAAGAACAGCTCCCCCAGCAGCCTGCCAGGTAGACCTTAGACCGTGGTGTCTGAGGCAGCGGTTTCCTCTGATGGGGACGCAGCCAGAGGAAAGTGGCGCGGAAGTGCCCAGGCCTCCGTGGCAGACCTTCCGCAGCTTACCTTTCCTGGTTCTCTCTAACAGCAGCGCTGGCTCCATCCCCAAGACCACGGTGCTACGCTGCCAATGTAGAATAATGGCCGTTCCCTGTTTACAGAAACACAATGGATTACATTTTATAAATGTTTGAGGTTTTTCTCTTAATATTGGCCATCAGGCTTTGGCGCTCACCATTACCTTGGTGCCTGCCAGACCATCTCTCTGAGGATGTGGCTTATAGTCTCCACAGGGCAGTGCTGTGTAGATCGCTGTGAGATCATTTCAGTTTAACACTTCATGGGGTTCCCTCCAGGTCACGGGGTTCCCTCCAGGTCACCAATTCCTGGGCTCTGCCAGGCGAGCAAATCATAGATGCACTTGGAGTTCCCCTTCAAGCTGCCAACAGAGTCCAGGGAGATTGCGAGATCAAAGGCGCCTGGATGGCCCTCTGTCTCGGATGCTGCTGAGCTGCTGCCTGGGAGCCTGTGGGCCAGCCCTGGTCCAGCCGCATCAGCTTCAGTCCTGCCCTGGCCATGCCCACACAGTCCTCTGGCCCTGGCCACGCCCACACAGTCCTCTGGCCCTGGCCACGCCCTCACAGCCCGGCCAGTCCCACCATGGGAACTCATGTGTCCATACCAAGCAGAAAGCATCTGCTAATAAACATTCAGGTCAGAAGGTGAGAGGTGATAGCGTTTCTCTTGCAGCGGTTCTCAACCTGTGGGTCGCGACCCCTTTGGCGGTCGAACGACCCTTTCACAGGGGTCGCCTAAGACCATCCTGCATATCAGATATTTACATGACGATTCATAACAGTAGCAACGTGACAGTTAGGAAGTAGCCACGAAAATAATTTTATGGTTGGGTCACAACATGAGGAACTGTATTTAAAGGGCCAGAAGGTTGAGAACCACTGCTTAGAGCATAATCACTCCCGAACACTGGGAGGTGAAACGGGGTTCCCCTCCAGGAAAATGACCATGTTTGAGGTGTCTCCTTCCCCACGTGAGGAAGCTGTCAGTGACAGCAGGTGGCGCAGGGCTGTGCGTCTGTGAGAAAATGGTTCTGCGTTTAATCCAGGTGTTTGCAGTAGCCCTATTAACTGCCGACTGTCAGGTTACACCACGGATGTTACAAAATTAATTAATGTAGTATTGCTGTCTTATTACTTCAAGGTTCAGGTTGCTGTTGTTTTTTAATGGAGGCTCACACAACTGAACTGAACTCGCCAGCTGACAAAGAGAGGAGGCAGGAATTGGACTCGGATTTGTCTGACACGCAAGCTCAGACCTGTGCCCGATGCCTCTCCTGGAAACGTTGTTCATTCAAACCCCTTTCCCATCCTGAATATAGGAATGTCAGCACCGATGCAGACAGTCCCCTGCTGTCCTGTTGAGTGTGTAGAGGGCCAGTGGCAACCTGTCCAAATACCATGCATTTCGTGGCTTGTGGCCCCTGTGCCCAGTGGGTACCAAGGATCCTTCGGGAAGAGAACTATTGGGAAAAGGCCTGGATAGTCTCAGAGGGTGAAGTAAACAGGACGGGGTGCCATTGCCCAGGCGGATGCCGTGTCTGCAGGATAAGCGGTGGCGCTCACACCAGTCACCCTGCAGCTGGGCGAGGGTGTCCAGGCCCAGCCAGGCCCCGGCCCTCACCGGTTCTTCCCGACACCGCGTCTGAGGGGCAGAGTGGCTGCTGAGAGGAGTGTGGGGGTCAGAGTCCGCGGTCACCGCAGAGAGAGCGGTGTGAGGCCCGGCTCCAGAACAGCGGCTTCCCTCCGGCCTGTGCTTTAACCACCCCTCTCCCCTTTGCGTTTCAACGACTCTGGACCACAGACACGGTGAGAATTAGCAGGTGGTCACCAACCTGATGATGAACTGGGCCCCTGACCGTCAGGTGGAGAGAGTGAGAGCTGTGTTATTATATCATGACTAGAGGCTTGGTGCACAAAATTCATCATGAGGGGGTTCCCCTCAGCCCAGCCTACACCCTCTCCAATCTGGGAGGGGATGTCTGACTGCCAGTTTAGGCCTGATCCCTCTTACAATCTTAGACCGCTGGCTCCTAATTGCTCACCTGCCTGTCTGCCAGGTCTCCCCCAACTGCCCCCTCCCTGCTGGCCTGGTCACCCCTTACTGCACCCCTCTGCCAGCCTGGTTGCCCCTAACTGCCCCCCTTCTCTGCTGGCCTAGTCATCCCTCACTGCCTCCCCCTGCCAGTCTAATGCCCCCAACTGCCCCCCTCTGCCGGCCTGGTTGGCCTCAACTTCCCCCCTCCCCTGCCAGGCTGGTCGCCCCATGCAGCCTGCTTGTTTAATTGTTTGGTTGTCTCTCACTAACCCCCTGCTGGCCTGGTCTGTGAGGCCAGCCATCTTGTGAGGGTGTGAGGGTTAATTTGCATATTGCCTCTTTATTATATAGGATTGCTGGGCAAGGTGGAGGCAAATAATGAGAAACGGACCACAAGGGCTCAGCAGCAGAGGTGCCTGGGACCCGCCAGGAACGTGTGCTGATGGAAACAAAGTAGAGAGCTCGTGTCAAGTATTAGTGTCGCCCACTGCAACCCGCTTCTTGTAGAAGAGGTGGGAAATATTCCACAAACCGTAACAACAAAAGGAGACCAGTCAGCGGTGCTGGGAGCTCAGAGCACACATTCTGCCCGTGGCTGATTCGCTGGAGGATGGAATTTCTTTAGCTCAAACTAAAGCAGTGCCTAGTATTGCTCCAGTTGTTTGAGCTTACAGATGAACTTCCCCCAGTGCACACTGGGAAATCCGCAGTGTGAGGAGCTTTGGAATAACATTCAGGACTCAGCTCTAGCGGCTCCCAGCTTGCCCTGAGCATCAGCTGGGACCTGTTAAACCAGACATCCCCGGCTTCCAGTCCAGAAGCTGTGGGGTGTGGACCGAAAATTTGTTTGTAAAAGGTTCCCAGGTTGTGCTGATGCTGCGGGTCCGAGTGACAAGTCTGCTCCTCACGATGTCTTGTGAGCCTGGGATACTGCCTTGTCTATAATATTACTCTTCTGCTTTCTTCTCTCCCTTTTAAGAAGATAGATTAAGAGCAAGAGCTATGAATTCTTTTACTGGTTGCACTGACTAGAAAAAAACCCAGAGTCATTACTCTAATCTGGCAGAGGAAATACACCACAAATACAGGTGACCACACTGTAAGGTCTAAAAATATGGAGCCAGTATATTGTACACCTAAAGCTAACATAACTAATATAACATATACCACTTATAGTTAAAAATAAAAGTCGTAATAAAATAATAGAAGACTGAAAAAGCCCACAAATGCAAAGGCCTTATATCGTTAGTTGTCTCTGAGGTTCCCAGGTGTGTGTGTGAAGTCCGTGCCCAGGCATTAAGCGCGTCAGGCTTCCGGTGGATGAGGGGGAAGTGTGATGAGCAGTGGAGCGAGGAGCCTGAAGTCTGTAGGGAAGGCGGTGACCTGGCTGCACTAGGACTCGGTTCCTGGCTCCCGGCCCGCGCAGACAACCTCAGGTCACAAGTGGGGACACTTCCTCTCAGGCAGGCTCCGCCTCCTTTCAGCAGTTGCAGGCGCATGGAGCGTGGGCCCCAATAGAATCTGCAAGTGAATTTCATCCTGACACCCAAATAATTATGGGGTGATGGACCCAGTGGCCCCCAAACTGGAGCATGTCTCAGAATCACTTGGGGGCTACGTTACAGTCAGATTGTTGGGGCTCACCCAGGATTTCTGATTCAGGAGCTCTAGGTCTGTGCTGGGGCCCCAAAATCTGCATTTCCAATTTCCAGGCGAGGGTACTGCTGCAGGCCCCTGCTCTGAGAACCACAGTCTATATCAAACATCAGGAAAAATTCACGTCTACAACGTGAAGACAATCATTCAGAACCTCCCAGCTGGCCCTGTGCGTCCGGCCAACAGGGACAGCTCCACGAGTCATCACGTCCTTGAATTTGTACAATGGGCAATATTTACACCAGATGCCAGTTTTATTTACTATTATTATTACTCTTTTAGATTTTAAACCCATTTATTAGAAATGAACAGATACAGCGGGAGAAAATGAGTAAGGACACAACAGAACACAACACCATCCATCATCTAGATGTCATTGACATCTACAGACAAAGTCTTTGAACAACAGCATAAAACACATTCTTCTCAAGCTTACATGGAGCCCTCTTCTAGACCACATTCTGAGCCATAAACCACATCTTAACAATTTTTTTTCTTAGCCCTTTCTAAAAGATTAAACTCATTGAGGTGACATTGGTCAACATGAACATACAGGTTTCAGTGTGGGTTTCTATGTTACAAGATCTGTATATTGCACTGTGTGCCCACCACCCAAAGTCGAATCTTCTCCTGTCACTTTATATTAGGATCCTCTTTTCTCTCCCCACCCCCCACCTTCCCTCTGGCAACGAGTACACTGCTGTTTGTGTTCATGAGTTTCAGCTTTAAATCCCATATATGAGTGAAATCATACAGTTCTTAGCTTTTTCTGACTGACTGACTTATTTCACTTAGCACAGTGTTCTCAAGGTCTATTCACTTTGTTGCAGGGCTTACTTTTTAGTGCTTAATAAAAGAAACAGATGCCTGTTTTGATGGAATCTCCTCTGAAACTAGTATCAGACCCCACTCCAGCTGGCTGCACAGAGCTTTCCGCCAACTGATGGGATTGTGGTGACTTCAATTACTGCCTTCAATTGCTAATCACACAAAACTACCAAAGAACAGGGACACCCTGCCCAGCAACCCCCAGTCCAGGAAGGATCTGCATATACTGTTAGGTCTATAATGTGGAATCATAGAAATTAGAGAATTCATTTAAAATGTGTTTAATCATCTGGTGAAAAATCTTACATTTTTCTTAAAGTACCTCATGCATTTTACTCTGGTATTGAGTAGGACATTTCTTGAGGGCAGGGTACATTTCTTAAAAAAATACTCTGCTCCTGATGCTTCTGCCAGTGTTTCCCACATAATAGACAGTATTTATCCTTGAAATGAAAACTGTAGCCTGTTGCTTTGTGTAAGAAAGTGACTTGGAAATGAATAATCAGAGTTGCACTGTCTTTGAGATGCAATGCAAAGGAGCGACGTAGAGCTGAGGGAGCTGACCTAGAGCTGAGGGAGCTGACCTAGAGCTGAGGGAGCTGACCTAGAGCTGAGGGAGCTGACCTTGAGCTGAGGGAGCTGACCTAGACCTGAGGGAGCTGACCTAGAGCTGAGGGAGCTGACCTTGAGCTGAGGGAGCTGACCTAGATCTGAGGGAGCTGACCTAGAGCTGAGGGAGCTGACCTAGAGCTGAGGGAGCTGACCTAGAGCTGAGGGAGCTGTCCTAGAGCTCAGGGAACTGACCTAGAGCTGAGGGAGCTGAACTAGAGCTGAGGGGGCTGACCTAGAGCTGAGGGAGCTGACCTAGAGCTGAGGGAGCTGACCTAGAGCTCAGGGAACTGACCTAGAGCTGAGGGGGCTGACCTAGAGCTGAGGGAGCTGACCTAGAGCTGAGGGAGCTGTCCTAGAGCTGAGGGAGCTGACCTAGAGCTGCGGGAGCTGTCCTAGAGCTGAGGGAGCTGACCTAGAGCTGAGGGAGCTGACCTTGAGCTGAGGGAGCTGTCCTAGAGCTGAGGGAGCTGACCTAGAGCTGAGGGAGCTGTCCTAGAGCGGAGGGAGCTGACCTTGAGCTGAGGGAGCTGACCTAGAGCTGAGGGGGCTGACCTAGAGCTGAGGGGGCTGACTTTGAGAAGGGCCAGCATGTATTTCTGCCTGTGACTCAGTGAGTGTTCATCAGAAGGGCCTGGATGGGTGGTCTGCTTGCCTTGAGTGATAGCAGACCCTGCTCCTGCGTCTTTACTTCACAGAACAGAATGGCCAAGGTCAACAGCGCTTTTTTCCTTTGAGGCAAGCCGGTGAAACCAGAGGCAGAGAGCTGTCAAGGGCTGTGCACTTCACAGGGCCCTGGTCCTTTAGGTGAACGGTGCCCAACGATGATGGGATGTCAGATTAAAGCTCTTCCTCCCGCAAGAGAAACAAACCAGTGAGGGCGGGAAAGAGAGCAGAGCTCCATCCAGCAGCTCCCAGGGCGCTGTGGCGGGAGCCTCAGAGGACGGAAGTGCCCTTGCAATATCTATAATAATAAAAGCATAATATGCTAATTAGACCGGATGTCCTTCTGGACGTCCTTCCTTCTGGAGAAAGCTGCAGCAGTTGGGGACTGCAGCAGATGTGGCCGCCTCAGCGGTGGGGACCAAGGCCCTTGCACAAATTTCGTGCACTGGGCCTGTAGTACTGAAATAAAACACCAGCCACACTCTCATCAGATCACCGATGCTATTAAACTTTGTCTTAACAAATCCTACGTAGTGATGGAGACCACTTAACCATAGTGCAAAAACACTTTGGAGGAATGAACTGGTCTTAAAACTTCTCATTACAGTGCTTATCCACAAAGATGCAGTCTTAGTTTGACAGTCAGAATAGCACTTTTTATCCCTTCATTCCATGACTAACCTCCAGGATGTTTCACAGGGAAAGTCTCAGTTCACATGTGACAAATGACCTGAGTAATTGAGGGACCTTCTTGCAACCGTCTTGCCTCACTGACTGCCCACTCTGCGCTTTCACCCCATCCCAGATGCTGAGTTCAGGGTGCGCACACTCATTTTCCTGGTGCTGAATGAGGCATTGCATTCAGTTTTCCAGATAAAAATTAAAGGGTACCTCTTTATCACCAGGAAGATTTGTGTCTCGTTAAATAATATCATGGTTTGAGTCCAGTGGGTTTGCAAGAAGGACTCAAACCAAATTGGTCTTGCCCACATTTTAAAGTCTTTTCACCGTCCGCTTATATATTGCAGACAGATGCATAAATCTTAAAGCAATCAGAGTCAGCTGAAAAAGGAAATGTTCTAAGCATTGGCCTGAGTAAGAGAGATTTGAGAAAGTGGGCTGAGCAGATTGGGAGGAGGCTGATGGGAGCAGTGCGGAGGGGCTGTGTTGATTCACACACTTCAGGGAGGGGGTGGACTGGCAGTCACTCCACGGCGGTTGATCGCTCTACACCACGTGTTTATCTTGCTAAAGAAGCTTCCACAGCAAAGTAAGGGCCACCATGAGCTTGTAACTGCACATGACTGACGCGTTAGTATGTCATGGTCTTCTTACTGGTGACTCCTGGATGGTCAAATGGACATGAAGAACAAAGTTGTTTGAGGAGGGGGAGTGCCCTAGAATGTAACTAGATTAAAATAAGAGCTAATGGCCTAAATGTATATTCCTAGAAGTGAACGTCAAGTGCACATATTTGACTTTTGATCAATTCTGCAAATTTGCCCTCCGCAGAGGTTACAAAAGTTTCTAGTCCAAGAATTGGTGTACAGAAAGGCTGCTAAACCTGCCCACAACCTAGGCATTCAGTGTTGCTTTGACAAATATTTCATTATTGTTTAATTTGCATTTATTGCTTTTATTTTCACTTTATATTGTTTCATTGCATTTCTTATTTCTATCCTACCATTCTTGACTAATATATTTGATCAGCAATTAATATTTCAGTTTTAATAATGCAATATTCTTGTAGTTACTATTCTTATTATTTTCCTTCTAGTTTTCTCTCTTTCTTTGAGATACAGAATTTTTTTTTTATTTTTGTAGTTTATGTTTAATCTTTTCCTTGTGGTATCTGCCTGTTCACTCATGGTTAAGAACTGCCTTCCTACTCCAAAATTATCTAAAATTTTATCTTATTTGTCTTGTAGTCTTTTAATGACTTCATCTTTACTTATAAACCTTTAAGCCATTGGATTTTCTCACATAGTGAGTGAGGAAGAGATCTGCCTTAACCATTTGTATGAACACGGCTCCCCGTGGAGTCCTCCCCTCTTGGGGCGCAGCTTACCCCTCTGTTAGGAGCGCTCAGGGCCATGAGCTGTGTTGCGCTGTCTTTCCCGGGGTTGCTAGTGGGGCTGGCGTGGGGACGTCTCATTATGGAATCAGAACTGTCCGCACTGATGCGGTCCTCCCTGACTCTCTCCAGAGCGGTGCTTCTTATGCGTCATCACAGCCGGCCTTTAAGTTCTGCTCTTGGTTTTTATATTTTTATTTCTGTACATTCTCTGGGGATATTCTTCTTATTTTATTTGAGTTTTTTAGATATGTTTTTATTGAGCTTTTAGAGAAGGAGGAAGAAAGAGGGAGAGAGAAACATATATCAGCTGCCTCCTGTATGCTCCCTACTGGGAACCGAGCCCACAACCTGAGCATGTGCCTTGAGTGGGAATCGAACCAGGGACCTCTCAGTGCATGGGACACTGCTCAGCCAACTGAGCCACACTGGCCAGGCCCTCTGGAAGTTCTGCTAATTTAGCTTGTCTGTGCTGACCGTTTCTCGCCCCATGGCCATGCACATTTTACTCGATAATTGCACTCTCTTCTGTATCCTGGGGTCCAAAATATAGGGGTTGGGTAGTTTCTTTAGATTTTAAGTTAAGATGCCTCATTTCCTTATGCTTTTTTAAGTGTATAATTCAGTGGTTTTTTATTACGTTTACAGATCTGTGCGACCACCATCCCAGCCCATTTTAGGACATCACATTTAGCATCACCTCCAAAAGAAACTGTACTTACAGTGTTACCTCCCTACCCCCCAGCCTGCACCCGCAGCCCCAGTCTGCTTGCTGACTCTGCCTCGTCTGGGCATTGCGTGTAAGTGGAATCACATAACCTGTCCTCCTAGTTTGGCTTCAGGGTATTACTGGCTCAGATGAGTTGGGACGTCTTCCCCCTCTTTGACTATTTGGAAGAGTTTGTGAAGAATTGGTTTTCATGACCTTTTAAGCGTTTGATTCCCCAGGGAAGCTGTCTGGGCCTGAATTGTTGGTTATGTGTGGTTTTTTATTACAAATTCAACCTCTCCAGGCCGTGACGGTTGACTGTATGTGTCCACTGGATGGGGCCAAGGGATGCCCAGGTGCCTCATCCAACAGACTCCGGGTGTCTCTGTGAGGTGCTGTTGGAGGAGATGGACATTTAGATGTGTAAACTGAGCAAAGCCTGCAGCCCTTCCTCGTGGGGGTGGGCAGGCCTTTCATTGTAGTTCCCCGCCCCCCCTCCCCCCACCACCACCACACCCCCTGAACTCTATCTGTAGGAACCTAGAGCAAGGACATTAGAGTGATTTCCCACAGAGAAGAATTTGTATTTTCTTCAACCAAAACATGGGGGCCATGCCCATGCTAGTGTTGGATGTGTTCTGGGCCACACGTTTGATGTGAACGGAGGCTCTAAGCCAGAGGTGGTGAGGAGGGTTAGTAGAGAGATTTTTTATTGTCCCAGGTGCCTAGAGTTGGGTTGGCGATGGCGCCACGGCCCCCTGCAGAGGGTGTCCTCAGGTCCCCCTGGGTCAGCTCCTCGTCCCCCTGCCAGGGGCCCGGGACCAGGACTTGTCCCTTTCCCTGGGCTCCGTAAAACTCCTAATTTCCTCCCATGTTGTCTCCTATTAAGACAAATGTTTTTAAAAAGAAAGAACAGTTTAACAATTTATTCATCTTTTTCAGTTTGGAATGCCATGAGTCAAGTTTTCCCCCAAATGCCCATTTTGCTGGAAATGGAAGTTTTCCTAGCAACGTTTGTTTCATGTATTTCAAAACTATTTTTAGGTACAGAAGGGCCCATGACTTTTTAAAATATTCCTGGAGAGCTGCTGTCATCACCAACATGCAGCATCCTTCCTGGTGCCATTACCTGGGACCCCTTGGTCTCACATAAACATTCCCCTGCCACCTGTCTTCTCTTTCTTAGCATTTGCTGGGCATTTTCTTTGTAGACCTTTATTTAATCCCTCCTGTATCATTTTTAAAAATATGTGTTTATTGACTTCAGAGAGAGGAAGGGAGAGGGAAAGAGCGATAGAAACATCAATCAGCTGCCTCTTGCACATCCCCTACTGGGGATTGAGCCCGAAACCTGGGCCTGTGCCCTGACCAGGAATGGAGCCTGTGACCTGCTGGTGCCTGGGATGACGTCCATCCAACTGAGCCACACAAGCTGGGCCCTCTGAGGTCATTTTAAGTGTCTTTTCTACCAAATGAAAATTCAAAGTTTATTTAGATTCTGCTTATAAGAACACCTCTGCAACTGAATAGGTACATTTGGACCCATTAGTAATTATTGGGAGGATTAACACTTGGGGGTGTATTCCTTCTATATTATTTTGTACTTTCTTCTTTTAATACTTTCAGGGGTGCATTTCCCCTTCTATTGTTTTCTGTTGCTGTATAACAGCATCGTCACACTGAGCGGCTTCACCAACACATGTTTATTCTCTCAGTGTCCGTGGGTCAGGCGTCCAGACACGGCGTCCTGGCTGCTCTGCTCAGGGCCTCGCAGCCTGTACTGCGGGCACCTGCTGTGGCCGTGGTCACGTCTGAGGCTTCCCAGGGGAGGAAACCGCTTCCAAGCTCATGTGCTCACTGGCCACACTTGGTTCCTGGTGGTTGTTGGGCTGTGGGGCTCGATTTCTGCGGCGTGTGCCTCCTTCCTTGTCTCCATCGGGCAGCTCCCACCTGGTAGCTGGCGTCTTCAAAGCCAGAGGGAGCCATTTCGGAGGAGGACGGAGGGCAGAAGGTCCTGTGGCCCATCACACACACCCCATTGCCCTGGCTACGCCCTGTGATTGCAAGAAACCCAGGTCCTCTGCCTCGAGGAGGAGGGGCCACACAAGCCCATGAACCCCCGCAGGCAGAGTCGGGCACCCCTGCGTCTGTCCACCACACTGCCCAGGCCTCTTCTGGATCCACACCGTTTCCTTTGTTAATGGTTTGTGTTATTTCTATTTTCACATTCCTACTTACACCCGTCCTTTCCCAACAGTGTCTAGAGTTGTTCACAGTATATAGTCTTCCCCAAATGAGCCAAGGTATTTCATTCATACTATTTTGGATGAAAAAATATTAGTGCAAATCTGGGGTATTGGGTGTGACCCGGAGAGGTGGCCCTGGGCAGAAGCTAATGTTAGAGGAGTTGTTCACTGTGGATTCCCATCTGACTACTCACCCATCTGACCTGCCCGTGGCGCAGGGCCCTTACATAAACACTCCTGCCAAGGCCTCTTCTCGGGGACCAAGCTAGTAAGTTTGCTTGTTGATCAGAATACTTACCTCAGACTCCAGTGTTAGGGACCGACAGTGTCTTCCTATTAGTCACCCAGAGCTCATTTGCAAGATGGCCGGGCCGCTGCCCTAATGCGCAGGTGGCACAGTGAGGGCTGGAGTCCCAGGAGGCCCGAGCTTCTCCACGCAGGGGAGGCCATGCCAGGCGACAGCAGCCCACACAGGTCAGGTCACCTGGACCAGACCTTATTCACTGAAAATGCCCAACACAGATGCATCCAGTCTCCCGCACAAGGACGGACTCCTGTCCCCTGCTCACCCCTCTCTCTGTTTACAAGGGTAGAAAGCAGGGGTGGCACATGCAGGACCAGCTCCCACGTAATTCCTTTCTGTTCTGAAGGCGGTTTTTAGAATGGAAGTAATTTGTTTCATTAAGGACCACATTTCTAGGTCAGGAAAGCGCTCACCTAAAATTCTTAATTGTTTCCCTTTTCTAACAGGTTAAGCAAAACCCAGTATAGTTATTTAGAAAATATTGGACATAATCCCAATGTATGCTTATTGATATGTGTGTCCTTAGAACTCAGAAATTCTCTCCGTGTGTGTGTGTGTGTGTGTGTGTGTGTGTGTGTGTATAAAATTGCTGACATTCGTTGCTCTAGTCAATATGTAAACTGCTAAGCTCAACACAAAATCTGAAATTCTATCAGGAAGGAGCTGTTTCTACACTTGACAAACGCCCTCTCTGCCCAGCGCCTGCTCACAGCTTTCTAGCTGTGACGCTGGACCAGAGCCACGACTCCACGGCGAGTGTTTGGGGACGGACTCTGAATGCTAAGTCCACCCGGAGGATGTCTTCTCGTTCGCTGCCAGCACCCCCCGTGGAGGCAGGATTAAGACGTCAGTTAAGCTAAGGAGAATGCAAAACAGACTTTATATCTTCTAGTAGACTTGTCTCGATGCTTGCGTATAAGCACATCTCCAGGATACCTTCTTGTAAAAATGTGGCTGTGGAGAGGGTAGCATGTTTGGTCACCTGGTGTAAGATCGGTCGGCATAGTCTAAGGCCTCACTGAGGACAAGACCACACTTTTGAAGTGTGGGGTCACCGGCGTGTCTACAGGCACGTGGTCCTCTCTGTACATGAAGCCCGGGGCCTAAAGTAGAGAAAGCGCATAGACACATCGATCGCGTCCTCAGTGGATCCCAAGGTTCTCCCAGCACCAAGTGCGTTGATGTGGTCATTTTTCAGGCACCATTTCCGTGAGTTCCATCCCATCTCCTTCTGATTAGTCACTGACATGCGTCTTCCAAGGACACGGTAGGAGGCGCGCCTGTCTGGCGTGGGTTCCAGGTTTTCCACTTTTAGTTTTTCTTCTTCTTCTTGTCTGGAAAGCCAAGGTAAGTTCAGTGCCATCAGCTGAAAGACTTGTGGGCTCAGCGTGAGCTGATGGAGCGTGGACGCGTGGCCACCAGGTCTGTGAGAAGGACTCGGCCGGGGAGTGTGGCCGCCGGGAACAAGGCTCCTGTCTCGAGTCTGGGCACCTCTCCGGGGGCTGGCCCTGCTGCGGCCACGTCACCGTCTGCAGGAAAACTGTCCCACGTCCTCCTCCCTCATCTCCTCCTGTGATCCCACCTCCCGCCCCTGGGCCCCCAGGTTACACTAGAGGCTTCAAATGGTTATGTCATCCCGAGTCCTCTATTTCCAGAAGGATTTGCTTCCTCGCACAGCCCCCCTGCCCAGGCGTTTCCAGCTGCTGGGTGGGGCTCAGCCACTGAACTCATTCGTGGAGTTCCCACCTGCTGCTGCGCAGACCTGGGTTTTTCCTTCAGCCCTCAACAGAGACGTCTAACAGAAGGAGATTTCTGTTCCTCTTCCGTGCACAGGAGCTGCTGGATGAGGGGCAGAACGCACTTGCCCTGGTGTGTGAGGGAGGCGGTCTGTAATTGTCGTTATCTGTGACAATTAAGGCAGCACGCACTGTGTTGTGACAGCTCTCGGAGGTGTGTGTGGTGCAGCGAATGCTAGTCACACCCCATGACTGCTTTGCGGCTCAGAACGCCCTCGCTGTGTGAAGGCACCTGGGGCGGAGGGGGGGCGGGTGGGGAGCGTGCGTCTGGAGAGTTTTCCGGGACTGGGTATCTGTGTCCCCTCCATATCCTCTGTTGAAACTGTGCCCCAATGTGACGGTGTGAGGAGGTGGCCTTTGGGAGGGACTATGGGTCGATGAGGCCCGAGGGTGGAGCCCACAGGAGTGAGATCTGTGCCCCAGGAGGGTCAGGAGAGCTCGCCTCTCTCTCATCTCCGCCGGGAGGCGGAGGCCAAGGCCACGCCGAGACATTGGTGGTCTGAAGCCTGGAGGCACGCCGCCGGGACCCTGACGGCCAGCCCCTCCATCTTGGGCTCCTCTTGCTCAGAAGGCATGCAGCCTGTGGCGTGTGTCAGCAGCCCCAGGCTACTCGACCTGACTGCACACCCAGCACGGGCTCAGGACACACACTGCAACCTCGGCTCAGAGCTGGGCCAGGCGGGGACTCGGGGGCTGACACGCCAGGGACCGTGACGAGGCCACGCACACATGTCGGTGACAACGGGGAGGACCGGGGGCTCCGGAAGGATGCTGCCCAGCCCACGGTGCCCAGGAGCCTGTGAGCAAGACACCACACCCACGTCAGCGGCTGGGCTGGACCGGACAGCAAGGCCACGGCAGACATGCGAGCCCTGAGCTCTTCCGTTAACAAGTGAAGGGCCCGTCTCCTGTCCGTGTCCGGAGGCGTGGCACCTGCTGGGAGGGTTGCACGGGGCGGCGCAGGGCCTGCCGGTGACCTAGTCCCAACTGAGCAGAGGTTGCTGTCCTTGTCACCGTTTTCATGAAAACGTACAAACCACCGGCTCTGCCAGGCCAGGGCGGCTGCATGTCCAGCAGGGGAGGGTTGAGGAGTGGACACTGTCGCAGCCTAAAGGCTGACACATGGAGACTTGGATGTCACACGCTTAGGCTCCAGGGATCCCGGTGTCAGGGGATGAGGGGCTGTACACCAGGCCCCTCTGACCCTCCTGGTGCCTCCCCACCTCCTCCCTGCTCAGTGCCCGGCTGCCCTGAGGCAGTGGGGGCACCGGCAGGAGGTGGAGGGGAGGGGTATGAGGTCACAGCGGCTCCTCCCCAGCTGAAGGCGGCCTCCACCCACAGCCACCCTCCCTGGGCATGGTCCCTGCCCCTGCCTCCAGCCCCTGCCAGCCTTGGATGGGGAATGGCTCCCAGGCACTAGCCCCGGGGCAGCACGGTCCCTGGAGCTCTCCAATCTTGCCTGCACCTGAGAAATGCCCCTTTATTCCACTGTCCTCCATTTCCTGGCGTGAGTGCCCCTTGGATGTCTTGCGGGCACCTCTCCTATAAACCACACCCTGGCCATTGTCCCCAGGGGTCTGAGCTGGGTGGGGAGCACTCTGCCTCATTCCCTCCTTCCTCACCGCGGACACAGCTGCCGGCGGAACCTTGCACGTGGGAGCTCGGGCACACAATGCAGACAGAACGGCGGGGGGGGGGGGCACTCTGCGCTGTGCCCCCTCCCCCCGTTTTAATGACCTGGAGGATGTGACTTTACAGGCATGACTGAGGTGTTTGTAAGTAGCAGGTGTTACAAAGCTGCATTTTCATTGGCTGCCCCAGATCAGACATGCAGTATGGCCCTCCAGCTATTTCACCATTTGCTAAGTGTTCGCAGTCGGCTATCACGGATAACGCTTCTTTTTAAATCGTATGCACACAATTAGAAAGTTTTAGGTTAATTAATTCTCCATATTAGGAGAAAAAAATTATACAAATTCAAGGCAATTGGATTAACATTATTATTAATAATAGTTATCACAATCCATAAACATACTTATAATTTATATGCATAAAAATGGAGTCCTTGCTGTAAAAGTATTGAAAATTCTAGTTAACACAACTTGTAGCCTCTGAATTAAAACTCTCCGCATGGCCACGCTTTGTAAGTGAGACCTATCTGCTAATGGCTTCATAGAAATCAATGGTAATTGATTAGCCATACGCGCATTATATTCCAATGGGTCTAGCGTTTCCACAGATAAACAGCGTTCCCCAAACTGCGCTGTCAGGTACGGTTCGGCCGGAAGGAAGGAGGTGGAGAGTGAACAGGAGTTGGGACGCTCAGGAGCCTTGAGGAGGTTTCAGGAGAAAGGCCGTGGCCTGTCCTCCCCCCCCCCCCCCCGGGGGCAGAGCCCGCTACTGGGTCAGGGTGTGTAAGCTCACGGGAAGGGGCGCCGTGGCTGCGGCAGGAGGGTGGCTCACCGGCCTCGTGGAACTGGTTCTAGAACTGTTTTCTTTAAATTGAACTCTAGGCAGATGGCGTAACCCACAGAAAGGACAGTTTGGTGGCGGCAATTAGACAACAGGCCCTAAAAGGAAACAACTGTTTTTCCTTCTCCGCAGGAACAAGCAGTTCTGATGGTAAACGGAGTGGGGGGGGGGGGGGTTCGCCTACACCCCTCAGTTCTCCGTCTCGGGCACCCAGTGGCAGGTTGGCCTGGAGCCCCAGGCCCTGCGGGGAGGGGCTTAGCCCGCAGCGTCAGAGCCAGTGCCAGTGGTGGCAGCTGCCCACGCTCCTGCCCAACCTGGCGTAACAGGGACCACAGCCCCTTCTCAGGCCCATAGGTTGGCACAGTGGCTCACAGAGCGCAGGGAAACCCTTCCTCACCTCCGCTCATCACAGAGGAGAGGGAACGGAGCCCGTGGGAGCAATAGGGAGGCTCCCAGGCAAGCTCAGGCCTGCCCCGGGCCGCCCGCCAGACCCTCCTGGGCGCAGGAAGCTATCCGACCCCTGGGAGACTCCATCACGCAGGCTGATTAGGTGTCAGCCCATCTCCAGCCTCTCCCCTCCCCAGGGACAGGGTAGGCAGGAGGTCCTGAGCTTCCAAGCACGGCAGGTCCTCCTGGTGACCAGCCCACCCAGAAATCCCCGGGGATTTACGAGTTTTGTGCCAGGAACCGGGGTCAGAGGCCAAACCTTGGGACAAAAAGTGCACCTGGCACCCCTGTCACTCAGGAACTTCCACGCGTGTTAGGGTCTCCATGCCAGGAACGTGGGCCGAGACCAAACACCTGTTCTCCTTATGCCCACCTCCCACGGTACAGACAGGCAAATGCTCAGTGTAATCCCAGCTGCCAGTTCACTTTCCTTCCCAAACGTGTGGCTGGTGCCAGGGGAGAAGCCCTCTCAGGAAGGCCCCGAGGACGGAGGCAGCCAGCGTCGCGGGCTCACAGTGACTGGGAGGTGGGTGCCCGGTCCCTTCACCCGCTTTCTCCATCTCCAGCCCAAGCAGCCTGTCACCAGACCCGACTTCCGGCCGAAGCAGCAAGTCGTTAGCTGGACGTGAGGAAGAAAGGAAAGAGGAAGATGAGAAGAAGAGGCAGAAAAATTATTACAGATGTCAGGATGAAGTTATAGCAGATGCAGTTGGAAAAAATGAAATAAGATTTAAATATGCAAAGAAAGAGAAAGAGAACCTGTGGCTTGGATAACTCCCACTGACCCAGCAAAGCTACGGGAATGCCGGAGGCGCGATGCTCCCATGTTGGCCCCGATACCGGGCAGCACGCCAACGGCTCACCTCTCCACCTGGAACCAGGCGCCTCTCCTCAGCAGCACCACAGGCCTGGGAATGGGCCAGCACGCTGCCCTCGCTCGGAGAGGGCTGGCCCAGCAGACGCCCTCAGATCACTCTCGCCTTAAACTCAGGCTTTTGTTTTGCTTTGTTTTCGGAATGTGTACCTAAGTGATGCCTAAAATGTTTTCTCCTGGTGGACAGGTGACTTGTCCCCCTCCCCCTGCCCTCCCCCGCCCCCAAGTGAAATTACAAACATAAACTGGGGCTGTGCTTGCAAAGGCAAAGCAAGCTGCTTTGGTGGCCTCAACACTGTTTCCTGTATGTCAGGTTTCTCCAAATATCTCCAGAAGCCAAAGTCAACCTCACGCATTACAAATATTGAGAACAGTTCTCTAAAAAATGTTACTGTTAAAGAAGTTTAAAGCTAAATAATAAATGGGTGACATGTTCCTTAGCATACATATCATCAAGGTTCAATTCTCTTACTGTAGAAAAGTCAAGCAAATTGATACAAGACAAAATAAATAGACCAATGGGAAGAAAATAGATGGGCAAATAGTACAAGGCAGGTGATTTATAAGAAAAAGGATATGTAAGAAGATGGATTTATCTGAAATTATATTAGTTCAATAAGATTTTATCTTAAATGTTTTATTTCTACCTAAATTACATAAATGTACATCTGTTAATCTTTCGACACAATTAGATTTTCATGGTTTTTAATTATATAACCTCTAGAGGCCCGGTGCACAAAAATTTGTGCACTGGTGGGGCCAGGGGTCCCCTCAGCCCCACTTGTGCCCTCTCACAGTCTGGGACCCCTTGGGAGATAACGACCTGCTGGCTTGGGCCTGCTCCCAGGTGGCAGAGGGCAGACCCAATCCTTAGGTGCAGCCACTGGTCGGGCTCAGAGCAGGCCCGATTGGGGAGTGAGGCACCGCCCCCTGTCACACTCAAGGCAGGGCCAATGGGGAGGTTGTGGCACCACCCCCTGTCATGCACAGAGCAGGGCCGATCAGGGGGTTGGAGTGCTGCCCTCTGTCACACACAGAGCAGGGCCCATCAGGGGGGTTGGGGCTCCGTACCCTGTCACACACAGAGCAGGGCTGATCAGCGGGTTGGGGAGCTCCCCCCTGTCATGCACAGAGCAGGGCCAATCAGGGGGTTGGGAGCTCCCCCGTCATGCACAGAGTAGGGCCGATAGGGGGGTTGGGGCACTCCCCCCTGTCACACTCAGAGCACGGCTGATGAGGAGGTTGCGGCTCCACCCCATCACACACAGAGCAGGGCCCATGGGGGGGTTGGGGCTCCACACCCTGTCACATACAGAGCAGGGCCGATCAGGGGGTTTGGGCGCTGCCTCCTGTCACGCTGCTCCAGGGGCCAGGAGGCCTTGCGGCTCCGCTGATCCCAGTGCTGGGAGGCATATTACCTTTTTACTATATAGGATAGAGGCCTGGTGCATGGGTGGGGGCCGGCTGGTTTGCACTGAAGGGTGTCCTGGATCTGGGTGGGGGTCCCTCTTGGGTGCCTGGCCAGCCTGGATGAGGGGATGATGGCTGTTTGTAGCTGGTGACACCCCCTTCAGGGTGGGGGTCCCCACTGGGGTGCCTGGCCAGTCTGGGTGAGTGGCTGAGGGCCGTTTTCAGGCTGGAGGGAGACTGAAGCTCCCAACCTCTCTTTTTTTTCTTTCTTTTTTTTAATTCTGGGATTTATTTATCTTCTATGGCTGTCACTGGAACTGAGAGCTGGCTCCAGCTCTGAGGCCTCAGCTGCTGAAAGCAGGTATCTGTGTTTCTTTGGCTTCTATAATTGAAACACTGTTGCAACTCCAGCTCGGCTGGCTGGCTGAAAGCATGGGGTTTGTTTAGCCTCTATAATTGCAACATTGTTTCTTAGAGTGCAAGCTCAGAGCCCAGCAGCAGCAGGCGGGGAACCTTGGCTTCCTCCATCACTGGAGCAAGCAAGCCTCCTGTTCGCTTCAGCTGCCTGGCTGCCTGCCGCCATCTTGGTTGGTGGTTAATTTGCATATAACCCTGATTAGCCAATGGGAAGCATGTTGGAGGTAAGGTTAATTGCCATGTTTGTCTATTATTAGATAGGATACTCACAATGCCTTTTATTTTTTTATTTTAATTTCTTTAAATTAAAAGTTAAAATGCTTCCAAATGCAGACTCCTCTGAGGGTTTTACTTTTTTTTTTCACCGTCTTGTTTAGATAGTTTTATTAATATATAACTTCATGCAGGAAAGTTGGCTCATTTAAAATGGACAAGTCAGTAATTTTTAGTATGTTTACCCAGTTGTGCAATCATTACCTTAATCTAATTAAAAAATATTTTTATTGATTTTAGAGAGGAAGAGAGAGAGAGGGAGAGAGAGAGAGAGAGAGGAACATCAATGATGAGAGAGAATCATTGGTCGGCTGCCTCTTGCATGCCCCCTACTGGGGATTGAGCCCACAACCCAGGCATATGCCCTTAACTAGAATCAAACCTGGGACCCTTCAGTCTGCAGGCTGACACTCTATCCACTGAGCCAAACAAGCTAGGGCACCTTAATCTAATTTTAGAATATTTCATCACCACCACCCCAAAAATTATTCCTATACCTAACCCCATCTTCACCACAGCACCCCCTCCCCCATCTCCCATATCTAGTCCTAGGTAATCACTATTTTCTGTCTCTTCAGCTTTCCCGATTTGGACAATACATGTAACTGGAACCATAAACATGAAGTTTTTGTAACCACTTCTTTTGATACTATTGTAATTAGCTAGTTATTAATAACAGGAAAGGAGCAAAGGGGGAGTCAGACATTATAGGCATGTCCCCTGCCAAACACCGAGGGAAGGAGACTGGACAAAGGGGAGGTAGACGCATGCCCTGTAAGGTCGGGGGACTAGCAAAGGTGCTTGCTGTCAATCACACGTGGGAACAAAGGTCATTGGCCAGAACGGGCGTGGCCACTGCCAGCCCTTGGAAATTTGGGCTGTGTAATCCCCTGAATGAAGGAATGTGCTCTCTTGGTGTCTTTGTGCTTTGGGAACTCTTGGGTCCCCTTGATGCTCAGGCAAGCGCTCCTGCATTACCGTCAGGGCCTACCGCTGGGGCCCCCACACGCAATGACTGAGGGGCTGCCTCCAGCCTGATGCTGAGCTGGGCCCGGCTCCAACGCGGAAGGCAGCTCTGGACACTGGCTTTGCGTCGAGCTCCATGGAACCCAGCTGCGCTGCTTCTAGGACTGGACCCAGGGAAATGGGACTGAACAACACAGAGACTTAATTCACAAATAAAAATCACTCGTTTTCCCTTGTGAGTCTCAGAAAAATCTTTTTCTCAGGGAATCGTAAGGACTCCAGCCCAGCAGCGCCCAGTGGCTCTCACTCAGCAGAACCCGTGTAGAAGTGTCCCCCACAGAAAGCGTGACTCCATGTGTCATTCCTCTTATGGCTGATCCATCTCCTCGGAAAGGGGGGGCACACTGCTCCCCACTCTCCAGGGGCGAAGGTTGGTTACTGCCCCTGTTGGCCTATTATGGATAACGCTGTGTGAACATTTGCGTGCAGGCTTTTGGTAGACAGATGTTTCCTCTTCTCTTGAAAGGACTGGAATTGTTGGGTCAAATGGTAACTCTTTGCCCGACATTTTGAGGACCTCCAGGCTGTTCCCACAGCAGCTGCACATTCACATCCCCCCACCCCGCCCCGCAGTGGATGGGGGTCCAGGATCTCCACATCCTCACCAACACTTGTCATTTTCTGACTTTTCACTGTAGCAATTTTAATGGGTGTGAAAGGGCAACTCATTATGGCTTTGACTTCATATGATTTTTATAGAAAAGCAAACGAGTCAAATGTAGGCTTGTAAAAATATACGCTTGTGGCATCCCTAGCAGGAGAGAAATGGGGTGTGTTGTACAGATACTTCGGTCATGGTTTTGCACTGGGGCTTGCGACTCTCAAACACGCAGGCCTGAGCCCTCTTGGTTAATGAGAAAGATGCCAGATGACTGATAATTATTCAGGGTTTCCTTACTTCCTGGGCACATAGAAGCTCAGGCTCAATGAGTAGAACCCTGGCAGAAGTCAAGACACCCATGTGATCCCAGCATTGTGCCCAGCCTGTTTGTATCATCTCAAACACAAATTGAAACCCCTCTCTATGTCCTTACTTTCATTCCATTTCTCCTTTATAAAAGGTTGCACAGGAACCCTGAAATATATATGCTGCTCTACTGCGTTGGTAAGACAGGTATGTAGCTTGGCCATGGTGGCTCAGTTGGTTAAGCATCATCCCATGGACCAAGAGGTTTTCTGTTTGATTCCTGGTCAGGGCACATGCCCAGGTTGTGGGGTTTGATTCCCAGTAGGGGACGTGCAGGAGGCAGCCAATTGATGTCTCTCTCTCATCGATGTTTCTATCCCTCTCTCCTTCTCCCTTCTTCTCTCTGAAATCAATAAAAACATATTAAACTTAAATTTTCTAATATTTAACTTAAATTTTCTCATAGTTTGCTCATTTACAGAACTTTTTTACATAGATATTCTCATGTATAAAAGAGCTGTCTATTAATAGTTTAATATTCTTTATATCTCCTTATGAAAGTTCTTAATTCCAACAAAAGACAGCGTGAGTCAGGGATCTTAACTGACCTGTTAGAATAAAAGGTACTGTTGGCTCAGGAGCGGAGTTGCTGTGGGTCAGCCTCACATGCCTTAAATGCTGAAGAGGTGTGGCATGGCAGCGGGTCTAAACCAGGGCCCCATCCCTTCTCCTTCACTGTACGCTGTGTGCGTAGTACAGCACACTCATTCGTATTCAAGAGATAGGTATGTGGAGAGAAAAGAGCCCATGTATTTTGGCCCACATGTCAGTATCCATGAATCAACACTAAGCAGACACAGATGGGACACAGGTGTTGCGAAACATGGCAGATTCTATCTGCTGGAACCTAACAGAAGTAGTTTGGGGGGGAGGGGGCGGGCAGGGAATCATGAGGTAAACATGCTGGCCTTGCAGAATGGACAGAGAACAGCAAATCCTGCTGCAGACACTGGAGACATGAGCCAAACTTGTGGGTAAATCTAGGACCACATTTACACCCTCTGCCCATGGATGGGTCCTTGTTCATCAGCACAACACAGGAGAAAACATTCTGAGGTGGGGGTGGGGAGTGAGCTTCTGATGGCCATGTCATCCTATCTAATAAAAGAGAAACATGGTAATTAGCTGTACCTCTGCTACCCTTCCCAGTGGCTAATCAGGGCGATATGCAAATTAACTGCCAGCCAAGATGGCGGCCGGCAGCCAGGCAGCTTGAAGCGAACATGAGGCTTGCTTGCTTCAGTGACGGAGGAAGCCAACGTTCCCCGCCTGCGCTGCCGGCCTCTGAGCTTGCAGTTTGAAACATTGTTACAAGTATAGAAGCTAAACAAAACCCCAGAAACCTGCTTTCAGCCAGCCGGGATCTCAGAGCTGGAGTTGAAACAGTGTTTCGATTATAGAACCCAAACAAACCAGATACCTGCTTTAAGCTGCCAAGACCTCAGAGCTGCAGCCAAGCCTCAGAGCTAAAGCTGGGGCAGAATAAAAAAAAAAAAAAGAAAAAAAAGAGAGGTTGGGAGCTTCAGTCACCCTCCAGCCTGAAAACGGCCCTCAGCCACTCACCCAGACTGGCCAGGCACCCCAGTGGGGACCCCCACCCTGAAGGGGGTGTGACCAGCTGCAAACAGCCATCATCCCCTCATCCAGGCTGGCCAGGCACCCAAGCGGGACCCCCACCCTGATCCAGGACACCCTTCAGGGCAAACCAACGGCCCCCACCCATGCACCAGGCCTCTATCCTATATAGTAAAAGGGTAATATGCCTCCCAGCACCGGGATCAGTGTGACAGGGGACAGCGCCCAAACCCCCTGATCGCTCTGGAGCTCTGTGTGTGACAGGGGGCGGGGCCACAACCTCCCTATCTGCCCTGCTCTGTTCGTGACAGGGGAAGGTGCCCCAACTCCCCTATCGGCCCTACTCTGTGAGTGACAGGGGGGAGCTCCCAACCGCCTGATAGACCTTGCTCTGTGCGTGACAGGGTACGGAGCCCCAACCCCCCTGATGGGCCCTGCTCTGTGAGTGACAGGGGGCAGCGCCCCAACCCCCTGATTGGCCCTGCTCTGTGCGTGACAGGGGGTGGCGCCGCAACCTCCCCATGGACCCTGCCTTGAGTGTGACAGGGGGCGGTGCCCCAACCCCCCAATCGGCCCTACCCTGAGCGTGACTGAGGGTGGCCTCGCAACCTCCCGATTTGCCCTGCTCTGTGCATGACAGGGGGCGGTGCCCCAACTCCCCAATCGGGCCTGCTCTGAGCCTGACCAGGGGCTGCACCTAAGGATTGGGCCTGCCCTCTGCCACCCCGGAGCAGGCCTAAGCCAGCAGGTCGTTATCTCCCGAGGGGTCCCAGACTGTGAGAGGGCACAGGCCAGGCTGAGGAACCCCCGCCTCTGCTCCCTCTCCCCCCCCCCCGATTGCACAAATTTTTGTGCACGGGGCCTCTAGTCTATACTAATAATAGAGGAATATGCAAATTGTCCAGGACACAGTAACAGTAATGACTGAACAGCAGGTGTGTGGGGCAACAAGGCTGGCAGGGCGGTTAGTGAGGGACTACCAAAGACTGAACAGCAGGCTGCATGGGGCCACCAGGCTGGCAGGGGGGCCAACTGGGGGTGACCAAGCTGGCAGAGGGGCAATAAGGAGTGACCAGGCCAGCAGGGGGTCAGTAAGGGGTTACCAGGCCAGTGGGAGGCAGTTAGGGGTGAGCAGGCCGGTGTGGGGGCAGTTGGGGGCAACCAGGTCAGCAGGGGGGGCAGTTGGGGGCAACCAGGCCAGCAGGCAGGTGAGCAGTTAGGAGCCAGCAGTCTGGATTGTGAGAGGGATATCCAACTGGCAGTCAGACATTCCCTGAGGGGTCCCGGATTGGAGAGGGTGCAGGCTGGGCTGTGGAGACCCCCCTCCCCACTCCCTGTGCACAAATTTCATGCACCGGGCCTCTAGTGTTCAATACTTTCCAATCTAATTCTCTCATAAATGACATGGCAACTGAGAATCCTCCTTTTTCAAACACTTTTTTTAAAAAAATATCTTGCCTTCCTTCTTGCTCCCCAATCCGCCTGTACCTATTTTCTCTTATCTGTCTTCTCTCTTCTGTAAATACTACCTGATGTCAAATGTGGAACTGAATGTTTGCCAAAGGCCTCAACTGTCATCAAAGCTACTTTAATCTCAGTAGCCTCTGAAGCGAACAATAAATTAAGGGTGAAGGAGAGGATGGACAAAACCACTAGCCTCCCCAGCATTCCACAAGTCAGTGGCTAAATGCAGACAGATTGCAAAGAGTGAACGGTCACTACTGAATATTCCGAGTTGCTTTGCTCTTTTACAGGTAGAGTGAACCCTCTTCCTGCCTTCAGTCCTGGCACTGCCTTGGGCCTTTCCACCGCCAGTGGCCAGGCAGGAGCAAGGGAACCCCACCGCCCCAGACAAAGAGAGTTTTGGCCCTCACTGTTGGGGAGTGTCGGGGAGAACATTGGGCACACCAGCAGAGTTGTTTATTGACTTATTCATTGGTTTGTTAGCCCCCACCAGAGGATATCTTTTCTATTGATTTTTATGGAGACTGGAAGGGAGGGCGGGAGTGGGGGCAGAGAGAGAGAGAGAGAGAGAGAGAGAGAGAGAGAGAGAGAGAAAGAGAGAGAGAGAGAAAGAGGGAAACATTGATGGGGGAGAGACACATTGATTGGTTACCTCCCAAACATGCCCACCCCAGGGCCAGAATAGAACCTGCAACCCAGGTACATGCTCTGGACCAGGAATCGAACCCAGGACGTTTCCATGTGTGGGCCCACACTCTAACCATTGGTCAACACTGGTCAGGGCTAGACTTATTTATTAGCTTAAAGTTTAATCCATATCATTCCACTTTCCATCTACAGGGATATTTCAAGGAAGCTATAAAATGACAGGTTAAACACTATCCTTTGGTCCTGTTTTCTTGATTTCCCCTCCCTACTCCATCGCCTGGTAGTGGGAGGGGAGAGGCATGTTTGGGGGAAGCAGTTCTAACTGGCCTGCCCTGGGTGGGTAAAAGAGTGAAGATTACAAACCAATAAGCGCCTCCTCAAATTACAAACAGGGAGCACAGCTATTGCTGCTTAAAAAGAGAATTGAGATTGGCAGTATTTTTGGTCCATAGGAGTTTGGCTTTTAGTCACTTGCACAAGGATGATCTGTGCCCTGTTCCCCTCCAGAGAAGTCATGAAGAGCCGACCACAGAAGGGAAGCGCTTCTAAAGGGAAGCAGTCTGCCCTCTTCCAAGCAAATCCACGTTCCTTAAAGCTGCTTTGCAAGCTTTCAACTTTGCTCACCGGTTTCTTCCATCTACCACTTAAGACAGGTCATAAAGTGGTACTTTACACTGCTTTTCACCTGTAAACCAACTGCTGTGTGCTTCTGCATGCACACGTTATGATGTATGTCATATATACATACATTATGCATATAATGTATAATATATGCATGTGTGCGGGCATTGTGGGTAATTGACATATGATTACTATTGTGATTGCTCCGAATTTTCTGCTTTGGCGCAGGTTCAAAACTGTCCTCTTACTCATTCTTGCACGTGATTTTTTGTGAATGTAAAAAAATGGACAGGCTACTCAACCCCCTCCCAGCTTTCAGATTTCTGCTGCCACTGTTCCCCAGCGGAGGGCGCGCTGTCCCCCTCCCGCACCGACCCCCCCCCCCCCCCCGACACACACGCACGCGCACACGAACGTGAGTTCAAGCCTGTTGCGCCCACGCCCTCAGAAGCAGAGTCCCAGTTTGGGAGCGGCCTGGGCCCTGGGGAGGGAAGCCGCGTGGGGAGGCCTCCTCTGTCTGCTCCTCCAGCAGCCTGGGTTGGTCAGCGAGAGAATTGGACCATCCTCTGCGTGCGCGCTCTCGGGAGCGCGCGTCCCTGTGTGATGGGGCGAAACCAAGGTTGGGACTGATTAATCCCAGGAGTGCCCTGGGGTGGGGATCCGGAACCCGAGCGCATCTCTGGACCACTTGCCGCTAGGGGTGCCGGTTGGGACGTGGAATCGGAGCTGGTTTGGGCTCGGGCGAAAGCCCAGTGGCTCCGGAGCCACGCAGACAGCTCGGTGCCGGGCTGGGCTGGAGGAAGCCCATGGGATCAGATCCGTAGAAACAAAGGCGCCCGGGGTGTCGGGGGCGCGTCTGGGGCGGAGGTCCTGAGGGCAGTGGAGCCCGAGGGCGGCGTGCCAGCGGGCGGAGCTGTTCAGCAAGGTGGTGGTGCCTTGGAGCTGCTGCAGCCGCAGATTCCTGTGCAACCTGGTGCAACCATGGAGACGCGGCGTGTCCCCTAGTAACACGAAACAACAGATTTATAGGCTGCCCTCTCCGCCGGCCAGCCGCTTCCCCCCTCGGCTTCGCCACACTGGCTGCCAAGGAGCACAGCGTGCCTTGCTCCCCCTGCCTCCCCGCCCCTTTGGCGCGATCCAAGTCACCCCGGAGCATGAGGGGGCGGCTCCACCAGGGAAATCATTGCGGAGCGCGTTTGTAAAACCCGGTCTACGTGCACCGGCTGCACACGGACGAACGGGGAGGGGGCGTCTGCCTCGGAGAGGCTGTTTGCCCAGGGATTCCCACCTCTACCCAAACCGTTGGGGATCCCTTAACCTCCACGCGCCCGAGTCTTTCTGGTCCAGCCCAGTCCAGGCAGAGCACCCGGGTGTACGCGCGCGCACGCGCACTGCGCGCGCGCACACGCCCTCCGGCCCGCCCCTGGCCCCGCCGCCGCCCCTCCGGGGCCCCCACCCTTCAGGACAAGTGCGGGAACCGAGGCGTCCGCGCCGCCCGCCCAGGAGCTCCCGAGCCGCCGGGCCGCCGTGTCCCCGAGTGCGCCCTGCGCGCGTCACGCCGCTGTCTCGGGCTGGGCGCTGACTGCGAGCCAGCCTGACACGCAGCTGTGGGAGCCGGTCCCACGGCCAGCGCGGCTCCCAGGCCCCCGCTTTGTTTGAAGCAGCTGGAAGCCCACAGCCTCCTCTCCAGCTTTCATTTTCCTTCCTGGGCTGCGGCCCCAGAGAGTTGATTGAGATCCGCCCGGGAGAGGAGAGGGCAGGGCGGGCGCAGGTGGGCAAAAATCTTCGGAAAAGCCAACTCCACCCCGTGGCCGGCCGGCCGCTCCCGTCTCCGCTTGGATCCCCACCGAGACGATGGATTAAGTTACTCTTCTGCGCCAGAGTCGGATTCACACTTGGGACAAAATGAAGGAAAAGGCGATGATTAAGACCGCCAAGATGCAAGGGAACATGATGGTGAGTGCGCGCGGCGCGAGGGGGTGTTGCCGGGAGTCGGGAGGACCTCGGCAAGGAGCCGGGAAGTGTGTGGAGGGCTGTGCTCGCTAGTTCTGACCGGTTGGCAGTGACCAGACCCTGGCGCTGCCCGCAGGGCGCCCTCCCGACTCCCCCCCCCCCCCGCCCGCCCCCCCCCCCCTCCCCCCCGGCAATCCGCCTGGAGACTGCGGGGCGCAGAGGACCAGGCGTTCATTTGCAAATCACAACTTTGCGGCTTCCTGGTTCCTCTGCTGGGGCTTGTGGCTGGTGTCTGCGCGGAGGAGGGGGGGAGGGTGCGGGGGGGGGGGGCGGCGAGGTGAGGAGGGGGCTCTGTCCGCGTTCCAAGCAGACCCGAGGCTGTGCTGGGGAAATGCGGAGTCGGAGGGGGGCGGGGGCATGGCTGCCCTGAAGAGCCGGGGGCCTGATACCAGCGCCTGGCTCGGGTTTGCGTCCCCAGGGCCGAGACCTGTTGGGGTCGGCTGAGCCTTTGATCCAGCCTGGGCACACCAGGCCCCTGCTGCCGCGTGGCCACCATCGGGCAGGGCCCGCACCCTGGATTTGAGAAGGATGACACCCCACCAGCAAGGGTGACTGTGCCCATGAGCATGATCATGGCATGTTGTCCCCTGAGGATTTCTGTGCGCCAGGGCGTACCTCAGCCCGGACAACTTTGCTAACTCAGGGCTTCCCGCCTCCGCAGCGAGCCCACCCCTCGCCTGCCCCCCAGGACCCGCAGCCTGGGCGTTCCTGCGGTCCGGGTCCTGCGTGGGGCGGGGGTCAGGGTGCGGGCACCTCCCGGTGAGGACGCGGAGGTTGCCATCTTGTTCTGTTGAAATGTGCGTGTGCCCGTACGTGTTTGTTTGGGTGACGTTTTAACCCCTTGGTGTTGGTGTGGGATGCTTGCGGGGGTCTCTCTCCTGCCCCAGGGTGCTTCTGGCCAGGGAGGGACCACGAGATGGGATGGCCCTGCCACTTTCGAAGGAGCACCTGGAAATGGGGCTGCCTTCAGGGTCAAGGTCTGGTGTTGTTTCTGAGGCGGGTTGAGCCCACGTGATGGGGTGGGGGCAGAGGTGTGTTTGAGACAACCCAATCAGTGATCCATTTTGAGGTCTTGCTTTAAATGAAAAGAGAGAAGAAATGAAAAGTTGGAGCAAATGCTTGGCGGGCTTAGGACACCCACAGCCAGACACCTGTTGCAGGTGGAGGAAGGGGGCTGTCTGCTCTGCTAGAAAGTTGACTGTGGCTAAGGTGGGCCCCCCTCCATGCCCTGCCGCCCTGGGAGCGCAGTCACTGTATCCAGGGAGTTATTCTGCAGGATCCCCTCCCCAGACCACACCCCCCATTTCAGTCCCCTCAGGTCTGTGTTCTCTGCCCACTGCTGACCTAATTGCTTGTTTGTGTAAGTGCATCTGGCTCCCTCACCTCCCCACTCCCCGTGGAGCCCAGGCGCTGCTCAGCATAATGTCTTGTATAAACAGAGTGAGAACGTGTAGAGAGTGACGCTTTCCAGTTAAATCCCCACCCACACGCATAATGCCTCTTGTATATTATGCCTTGTAATGTGCTAATGCAACCTACACATTTAGGACTGAGGAGAGAGAAAGGATTCAAATTAATGATAATGGTTAACAATAATAATAATGAAATATTATTGACTCATTACCTAAATCTGTTGTAAATAACTATTTCTTCTCGCGACTCAGCACATTATGACCAAGCGATCTTTGCATTCCATCTGTACTACCCACTGTAAAGGTGCCCACTACCCCCTCTATGCCTAAGCTTCAGAAAATCAGGAAGACAGGGACTGCTAGCGCCATGCCCACCCATACCCTGGGCAGCAATGTTCCGCGTGGTGCCCATGTCTGCACGCCTCTGTGTCTGCTGTGAATAGTAGAATCAGAGCGAGTTGAAAGCCAAGAGAATTCTACAGCAACTGATCATAGTTTTAGGACCATCCAATGGCCTGGGAGAAAAATGAGACACAGACTTAACTCTGAAATGTTGTAGCAGTTCTCAAATGGATCATGATTGCTCTGCAGTCTGGTTCGTACCTGGTTTGAGATCTGTGCTCCAGTGAGATCCACGCAGCACCCACGGCGCGAGCGTGGCGTCGTGTGTCATCGTGTGGGGACTTTCGGAGCCCTCGTTTTCCCTCAGTCACGGGGAGGACTCTTGCTAATCACAGCCTCTCTGGGATTCAGGGGCTGGCACATCCGTTGCTCCCGCAACTTGATTGCAATTCAGGTGCTATTTTGCATCCGGGAAGAGGCCGAGCCACTTGCTCCAGTTGCTGACAGTGGAGGGTTGCGCATCTGTCTGCTAGGCAGAGTGTGTGACGTCGGGACATGGAGACACACACCGAGGCCCCTGCACAGTGCCGGAGCCGGCAGAGCTGTCAGGACGAATGCTGGGGGTTTGCTGTTTGAAAGAGGGACCCTTGGTGCTGCCGGAATAGCCGCAGGAGTGGTGGCCAGTGACAACCCGTGTGCCGTGTTTGTAATCCCGCCCTTCCCACCATGTCTGCATCGTGTGGCTCCCCTGGACCTGCGGCTGGTGGTTAAAAAGCTGTGGTGGTAGCATTCGGGCCTGTCTTTGCCAAACCATAGTGCTTGTTGGAAAGGGATTTGTATGAAATCTATGAAGTATGCTAATCATCACACACTGGGTTAAAGCTTATTGACACTGAGATGATGAAGAGAAGGCAGACTTGTCCGTATGCTATCTGGTCTCCTTTGGGTAAGTGAAGGGAATAGCATGGGTGGAATCAGTTCACAAGTTGTACATTAATTCCTGAAGAAAGTCTATTTCTAATGTTGTGAGAACTCCCCGCCTAAGCAGGCCACATCCTTCTGCAGTTTGGTCCATTGAGAAAGATGGGGGATGATTTACATATAGCTGTATTTTCAGAAAATCTCGGAAAATGCGTGGGGGATGACTTGCACGCTTCCTCAGCCCGTCTTTCTGTGTCGCCAACATGCTGCCATCCTACTTCCTTCCCCACAGTTTACAGGGAGCCGACTGTGTCTGAGAGGCACCATCTTGCAGTAGGTTTACGGTGAATGGAAATGTTTATTATCCCAATAACACCCCCTCCCCCTGCCCTGCTCTGTCCATAGGAGCTTTCCACAGACATTCGGTTGCTTCATGGAGACCAAGAGAAGGTTGGGTGAACAGTGAAATCTTGCGGCCCCTCCCTGGGTGTGTGTTGGTGGCTCTGCAAGTGGATGGTGGCTACAGGAGGGTGGCGACCAGGTCACGTCCGCGGAGAGTTGGAGGTCTGCCACCACAGGGACGTTTGAGGATCTCATGGTTGCTGGCTGTTGGGTTTCAGTGAAAGTTGCAGTCTGGGCCCTGGCGGGTTGTTCAGTGATTAGAGCACCTGCCTGCAGACTTAGGGGCCTCGGGTTCGATTCCAGTCAAGGGCACGTACCTTGGTTGCAGGCTCGATTCCCGGCTGGCCCAGGTCAGAGTAAGTGCGGGAGGCAACCAATCGATGTGTCTCTTCACATGGATGTTTTCTCTCTGTGTCTCTCCCCCTTCTTTCCACTCTCTCTCAAAATCAATGGAAAAATACCCTCCAGTGAAAAGCAGCAAAAATAAAAAAAAGTTGCAGTCTGGGAATCCCCTTTGCAGGGAAAGCTGGGGTTTTCCTCCATGGCCCTGGGGCTGGTGGGAGGTCTCTGGTCACTGGTTGGATGTGGGAGGTTTGGAGCCCAGGATCTCTCAGGTCTGGTCTGTCGCTTCCTGTGCTGGGTGAGATCTGCAAACACAACTCCTGTCGCCCGACACTGGCTGCATCTACCTGGTGACATTAAAGCCACACAACGTTGTTTCTAAATGAGCCTCTTGGCATGTTTTCAGGGGAGAATTCACCTTTTCAAATGAGATCCGAAAATTACCGCAGGCCCCAGGCTCTCCGGCTGTCACCGCGTTGGTGCCTGTGTTGACATTTTCCTACCTCCTTGCTGTGGGCCATCCCTTTATAAACCCGTCAGCTTCCACTGCACACCTGAAGCCTACAAGCGTTTTACTCACCTCGCCTACAGGGCTTACAGGATCAGGAAGAATTAAAATTAGCTGCCAATAAAATATATACAAAATTGGTAACATTCCCAGGAAAGAAGTTCTCAAAGCTAGCTGCTCAGCCAGATCCTATATAATAAAAGGCTAGTATGCAAATCGACCAAACGGCGGAATGACCGGTCACTGTGATGCGCACTGACCACCAGGGAGCAGACGTTCAAAGCAGGAGCTGCCCCCTGGTGGTCAGTGGGCTCCCACAGGGGGAGCACTGCTCAGCCAGAAGCCAGGCTCACGGCTAGCAAGTGCAGCGTTGGTGGTGGGAGCTTCTCCTGCCGCCACGGTAGTACTAAGGATGTCCTACTGCTGGCTTAGTCCCGCTCCTCATGGGGAGTGGGCCTAAGCCGTCAGTCGGACATCCCCTGAGTGCTCCTGGACTGCGAGAGTCTTGGGGTCTTCGTGTTGGAATGTGGAAATATACCAAGTTGGCGTTTTCTGCACCTAAGCTGTTCCCCTTTTCTATGACCTGGACATTGCTTGCCTCAGACTGGTCATCGTTCAGACCTTGAACTCTCTGCTGTCCTAAGTGGCGTGGGGCATTCTGAAACGCCTGCGTCCTTTGTTCCCGTGCAGTCAGGAGCTGCGCCCAATGCGCTCGGGTGGATGAGTGTGTTAAACACGGACTGGTGTCCATTTCCTGCGCCGACGGCTTTCGTGAGAGGCCATGACCCAGCTGTCTGTGTCTTTCTTTATTGAAGAACTCCTCCGAGTCTGAATGCCTCGGGTCATGTGCCAGAGAGGTCCACGCCTCACGCAGGCTGCGATGAAATGGAAGCTGAGGCTCACTTCAAGGGCTGTGTGTTGTTTTCCTGGACCCCACCAGGCCCAGCCCCAGCGCCAGCCAGGCGCCCGCTGTTGGCTTGGTCCCAGTGCTGTGTCCTGGAGGTGCTGCCCGATGCCAGTCTCAGGTCACGGTGCCCGTGCGTCTGGAAGATCGGCTAGACCCGAGGTTCGCATGAGCCCCTCCTGGGGTTCGATGGCTTCACTACAGTCTCGCGGACCCTGGGAGGGTTCGTACTAGTTACCGGATTATTACAAGGACATTGAAGGGTGTGAATGGGCAGCCAGGCCCCGAGACACTGAGGGCGTGGCTGGAGAGTCCCTACATGGAGCCAGTTGTATTTGATGAACTTGATTGACAGGACCACACTCTAGAACCCAAGAAAGAGGGAGCCCAGCCCTCCCAGGGCCCTGGAGCACGCGGAGCTGAAATGCCCGAGGGGCAGAATCGTGAGAGTCTCTCCACCTTTACCATGCGGCTTGGGGGGGGGGGCAGGCTTTCATGCCAGGAGAGGCGGGAGGTCCACCCCCGCTCCCCCAGAACAGTGGGTCTTGGCAATGGCTGGATGGCAGAACCATCGGTTTTGAGGTTTTGAGATGCCCAGCGGTCCTGGGTGGCCGCCTGGGCAGGCTGCGCAGAGATGGTTGCCTGAAGGCAGAGGTTTCCATCCTGTCACAGGTTTAAGTTGCGGGAAAAACATCAGTGACTTCCAAAGGAGAGCTCCGGGTGTTCCACAGCACACCACACACACACATGCACATGCACACCCATGCATCCGTGCACACGCACATGTGCATGGCAGCCTGTGGTCTCTGCACTGCAGCCTGGGCATCAACACGTTTAATGCGGCGTCTGCTGGGCAGCTGGGTGGGGAGCCACTGGGTTCCAGGCTCGTTTTAAAGCAAACATCGTCACCACCTAAGGAGCCACCAGTCACACGGCTGGTGAGAAGCCCTGTGGTTTGTGGGAGGCGCAGTCGGGTCTGGCGTAGTGGGCTGTGGGCAAGGCAGGTGCAGGGGAGGAGAGGTAGGCGTCCCAGAATAAAGAGCGAAGGGGTGAGATGGCGCAGAGAAGGCAGCGCCTGCCTGCTGTGGGCTGGGGTAGGGAAACCACAGGGCTGGGGGACTCGCCTGCCCGTCTCTCCTTTTCCTTTGCCCCAGGGAACAGCCCTCTGACTGTTAGGTGCTCTATTATTTGTCTGTGATCAACTGGAAAGTTACTTCAAACCAAATGGAACCACAGAAACAGGGAGGGTAGGAGCAAGGTGGCTCTGGCCCTGCGGGGCTGGGGTGGGGGGAGGGACCTGCTGGAATTTGCCCTTAGCCCTCGGGGTCTCACAGGACTGTTTCCTGAGGGTGTGGTCCGGAGTTGGAGAAGATGGCTGATCCTAGCACCTCCCCCTGGGCAGGCCTGTGACCAGGCCTTCGGTGTGGGCCCCGGGCTCACTGGGGAAGGAGAGGGAAGGAGGCTCCACCAGAACAAACAATTGTTGACATTATGGCTCCTGCTGCCCTGACTCACGTGGCCCCTCCCGGTCACCAGTCTGGCTCGCAGTGCCTCACTGTGTACAGACAAAGAAAGGAGGTGGCACATGTGCACACTGCTAAGTCACAAACCTAGCACTCTCCCTCCACAGGCCTGGCTGACTCAGGCGGAAGTGTGGGTGCCCGCTGCCCGCATGTGGACACACATGTGGTGCACACACTCCTCACGTTAAATGCTTGCATCACGGTGGAGCAGCGCTGTGGGTTCCCGGGGAAGCTGCTGGGGGCACCGTCCCTTCGATCGCTCGACTTGCTTGGCTGTTAAAACCCCCGGCAGGTTGTAATACACCATCACGCGAGGATGCCCTCCTTTCCAATTGGGCGTTGCTGTCTGTGAAGAGGAAGAGGACTTGCCGGCCAGGCGGGCCGGGCTCAGGACCGGCTGGCAGCGCCTGTGGCCGGGTGGGTGCGGCTGGTTCCGGGAGAGCCTGTGGTTGATTCCATTTTCTTCTCCATCATAGCATTTGAAAAGTACTATTTTCCTCTCTCTCTTCTCCAACCCCTAGGCTAATGCCTCTATTAGGCAGCACATAATTTTACTTCAAATAATTCTCGTTATTGTGGTAATGTGTGAACATGTACAAAACCTCTCCCTGTGAGAACCCAACTATGAACTTGAGTAAGTTAGACGAACAGTCTTACATGATGCCGAGACGTGGAGTTCAAGTGGCTCCCAGGGGCTGTCCTTGCACCACATCCATCCAGACCCCTGGCTGCACACACCTCCTCGTCCTGCATTTTGGGGAAATGAGGATCAATGATCTTCAAGCCAACATTTCCACCGAAAGGATTCATGCATGGACTCGATTCTCTGTGCTCAGGCAAAAAAGAAAAAAAAAGAATTAACACACTTTATAAAAATCATCTATAACAGAAAACCAGGGGTTTTCTGGTTAAATTGTAGTTTTCCAGAAATTTCAGTTGATCCGACCAAATCAACTCCTGAGCACACCTGTTATAAGAGGACTTGTTTGCTCTGCTCCTTCCTGTGACTGTAAATTTTTCCTATATTTTCAAGATCCCGCCCTTTCATTTCAAACCTAATTATGTGAACAACTTCCGGTTTGCCTAGTGCCTTTCCGATTACAAGGCGATTTCACGTGCACGATCTTATCAGACTCCAGCAACCCCTCGTGCTGGGAGGACAAGCGTTTCTTATCCGTGATGGAAGGAGCGCCGACCTGGAGAGGGGACTCGCGGTGGGCGCTGGCGTGGCGGCTGGCCCGCGGCGGGCCAGGTTCCCTGTGGTCTTACCCTGTTCCTTCCTGGACTCTCCTGGGAGGAGACAGCCTGGAGGTGGGCGGAGAGCGAGAGGGACCGAGCACACCCCCTCGTCCAAGGCGTTCTCCTGGGGCCCAGGCTCTCTGGTTGGCACGGCTGCGTGGCCTCCTTGCTCTGGGGGGCACCGCTGTGTGCACCTTGAGGCGCGGCTTCCACACGCTCAGAGACACCTGCGAAGGGCATCGCGCCGGCTGGGCGAGCGCCGTGGGCAGTGGGCACAGGCCCTCATTCCTGGGGAGGACGGGGTGGCCGCTGGAGGTCGGAGGCATCCCATGACCTCAGGTCCTGTGAGTGCTGCTGCGTGCAGCCACCAGTAAACACAGAGAAAAGGCGGAGAGAAGGGTGTCTCCCAAAGCCGGTGGGCCGGGCCCCGCAGAGGAAGGTCAAGGTCAGCACGCGGGGGCGCGATGCCAGAGGCATCCGAAAGCGGGGTGGGCCTGTCAGGGTCACTTCTAGTCTCTGACCCCAGGAGAGGGACAGTGGCCCCCAATGGAGGGGTCACAGGCCTTCCAGAGAGAGCGGACGTGGTGGGCGGGGGGCCGAGCGGAGCTCAAGTGATGGAACCCCCTTCCTCCGGGCTCCAGGTCTGACGTGCCGTCTGAGTTTGCAGTCTCCTCCCAGTGTGACCCATCCCTGGGGCTTTGCTGAGTGTGTATAAGTTTTCCCGGGGGAGCCCCGCTCTAATGAAGTAGTGTTCTGCATTCTGAGTAGTGGCCCCACAGTCTTGCTGATGAGTCATGGTATATAAAGAGGGAGATGGAGACAGTCCCTGGCTTCACTCGTGTTCAGTTACAGCCGCACGGAAGAGCCCAGGTGGATGGAGAGCAAGGCATTCTCCGATGCCTGCTGCTCCTCCTCCTCATCTTCCTCTTCTCCCTCCCCCTCTCCTCCCTGCTCCTCCTCCTCCTTCCTGATTCCCCGAAACCAAAGCCCTGCTCTCACTGAGGTGGTGCGGGGAGCCAGCCCTCCACAGCGCACCTCCCCACCCCCACCTCCCAGCCCGGAGGAATATTCCCAATGCTGCACAGAATCAGGAGTTGGTTGACCAGACGTGTGGCCGGTCCTCTCTCTTGCTCTCATTTCCTGTGTTCGCTTGTTTTGTCTTCTCCTGAATTACGTTTTCCTCTGACGACATCTGGTCGGGTGAATAGCCTCCTGGGGAGGGTGACCAAGAGTCGCTGGATTCCGGGGAGAAATAGAGGCTGCGTGGGTCAGCTGGGCCAGGGGCCGGGCACCGGCCATTTTGGATGTAACTTACTGGATCCACCCTAGCCCTGGATTTTGAATGTCAGTCAAGTTCTCCAAGAACATTGCAAGTAGCTGCTTTGCAAAACAGTGGTTTCTCATAATTTACCTCTCGCTGCTGTGCTTCTGAGAAGTGTGCGCCACTCGGAGCGCTCGCGCATTTAACGGAACGGAGGGTCCTGAGCTCACAAGCACCGCTGACTGCTCGAGCGTGTGTGTGTGTGTGTGTGTGTGTGTGTGTGTGTGTGAGTGTGAGTGTGTGTGCCTGCGGCTGCGGGCACACCCACATGTCTACAGGTGCCAGGGGCTGGGCTTTGCGGCCTTCTTGTGGTGATAATCCATGACCACCCACCATAACCTAATCGTGAAACAAAACGATGGCCGTTCGCTGGGGGGAGACCCCGTGCCTGGTTTCTGAGGAGAAAGCAGGGTCATCACGTCATCATGGCTCAGAGGTGCGTCCTGGCAAACAGGCCTGGGAATGCGGTGCCCAGACCAGCAGTGTCAGCCTCACCTGGGAACCTCAGAAATGCACCTGCCTGCCCCACCCAGGCCAACCAATCAGGAAACTCGGAGGGCGGGCCCACACCTGCCCTTTAACAGGTGGTTCTGGTACCTGGCCACATTTACCTCTAAACTGACCAGTTCTTAAACTATATGCTGTGAGGGGCTAGTTTATTTTTTAGTGTCCATTCCTCATGGATACGTGCTTTTATAAAATACAACAACAATCAAGTCATTTAAAGATTAAAAATAAAAAACACACCCCCAAATTTGGTATTATTAGATTCAAAGATACAGAATCAGTCCATCAAATTGCTGTAAACCTTTCTCAATGGGTGAGGCCACGCCCACAGTGGCCAGGGCTGCGGGTGGGGACGCTTCCCTCGGCATGGGGAGCACGGACAGCTGCATGAAGGAGCCCCCGGTGGGGAAATGGGATTGAAACAGTCTCCTTCCAGCCCAGAATCCTTTGCCGCTGAGTCAGATGAGAAAGAAGCCAGTTTGAGTCTAGAAAAAGCATTAACCACACTGCACAGACCAAAGAAGTGTCGCCCTCCTCCCTAGCTCGGGGCTGTAGCCAGCTGTGCCGGCAGGTTCCCAGTGCGGAGCCCAGGGCACCTGGCCCATCTCTCCCAGGACACCGGGAGGCGCGCCTGTCTTCCCCGATGCCGCCTTTCACAGGCCTGGCTCCAGGCCTGCAGGAAGCCTGTCTGAGTTTTGAGGCTGCGGTGGGTTTTTTTAGCCATTAAAACAATCCACGTACAAACAAGATTTAAAAAGGCCAGAGGAAGAAACTTTGTAAGAAAAGTGGGCGGGGCGGGGCCTCTGCCTTCTGAGGAGAATTAAGCCTCTTATTTGTACCTCGTATTTGCCCGGACACCCCCTCCCCCCCTCCCATTCTGCAGGCCCCAGCCCTGTTCTCCCTTCCAGCCTCACCCGTCGCAGCTGTGGGGAGCGAGCAGGGCTGTGTGTCAGGACCCAAAATGAGTTGATTTTCTTGGTGTGACCATTTCACCTTCAGTTGGTTATAGGATGGGGTGGTTCCGTGGGTAGAATTGGGGTCAAAGCGACGGCTGTTGAATTTCATTATTAAGAAAGCATGGAGTATTTCCCCACTCTGCTCTGAAGCTGTATTTTTGACTACGCTGGTTTTAAATGATTTATTTCCTTAGACACCAGAAAAGTGAGTTACTGCGTATAAGACCATTCTGGAGCCCACCACAGAGGGTTTCCTCCTCCTCCTTCAACACAGACAGGTCGTGCTCCGCGGCCCCGGGCCAGGTACTAAAGTGCCTGCGAGGCTCCCTGCTTCCTAGGGACCGGAGCCCACAGCACGCGGCCATGTCCAGGGCCGCCCTGCAAAGCAGAGCGAATGCTTCCTGGCGGCCAGTCCTGGGAAATGGTTCAGGACACGTGACAGGCCCCGGGGCTGGGGCTGTGCTGGGAGGGGCCGCTCTCCCAGTCACTACGTGGGGACCCCGAGTCTGAGATGCAGGCTCACTGCCCTGGAGGAGGTGAGGGAGGGGCCGCCACAAGCAGAGGGCAGGGACCCTAATGCAGACCCTGGCTCCGGTGAGACCCCGCGGCCCAGCCGGGCCCTGGGATGGCAGTGGCGACAGCCTCACTTGGGTTTGCCTGAGCTCCGCGGAGGGAAGAGGGCGGCTGGCGTGTGTGGGCTGACCCAGCGCTTCCTGCGAGCCTCTGAAGGATAAAGGTCCAGCCTCCCAGATGGCTTTAGTGGGTGTGTTCAGGTCGCCACAGGCATTGTATTCTAGAAGCTTCTGACCACAATTCTCTGTTTCTTCCTTTGCTGCTTGAACTCCTTCCTGTTAAACACAGTAGGGGGAGGCGTGTGGCTCACACTGACGAAGTCCTCCGTGAACGGCCTGCAGGCTCCTTCCAGAAGTTCCCGCAGGAGGCTCTAGGACTTCGGGGAAGTGTCCTCAAGGCAGTGTCCTCTCCCAGCAGTCGTGGGAGAGAGAACACCTTTATTATTGGGGTTAGCATTGGGCCAGTGGTGATGCTTGTCCTGGGCGTCCGCTGAGAAAGGCAGAGAAGGAAAGAACTCCCGCTCGGCATGTAGCTGAGCCAGGCGGCCTGCATCCTCCATGTTCCCATGTTCCCTAGTCCTCACGTGGAACACTTGTCACAGAGCTGGTCCTCGCCCAGGGCGAGTGCTGGCTTCAGGCTGTGGGAAGTGCCCTTAGGCAGCAGGAAGCAGGTCTGCAGGAGGAGGCGGGTCTGCAGGAGGAGGCGGGTCTGCAAGAGGCAGGTCTGCGGGAGGAGGCAGGTCTGTGGGGTGGAACAGGCCAAGGTCGCCTCCCACAGGGCGGGGCAAGGGTGGACATGTGCATCTCAAAACCACTGCTCCTGGCTTCCTGGGAAGGCCATTCCTGGGTCATAAAGGGGACAGAGGGCCTATCTGGTCCTCAAACACATGGTTTCAGGCCTGAAACAGTGCGTGATGATAGTTTTCCAAGGTAAAAGGTGTAAGAGAAAGGAGAGGGGGGAGATATTTCCCCTTCTTTTCCACCAGGAGAATGATGTGTCATGTTTTTAATTTGTGTGTGTCCTTCATGGCAGAACATTCGTATGAATGGCCTGTACAGTAGCCAGCAAACCGCAGACACTCACCGAGAGGGGCTGGAGCTGTCCCAGGCTCGTGAGGTTCAGGCCTGAGGTGCAGACAGATGTAGGCGAGTGGAGACTCAGGAAACCACCGGCCAAGGACACCAGGCTCAAGGAGACATCCCTTCTCCCAAAAGTTTAGGGACAAGAGACACTCCACCATGTGTCGAGAGCACAGGCTTTCCTGGGCAGGCTGAGCCTCCGGGCCCTGCACCATGTGGGAGGGAGTGGTATGAGGCTGGGACAAAGGACGTCCTTATCTTGGAACCTTCTGGTCCAGGAGCGGAACCTCAGACAGCCTTCCTCCAAGAGCACTTATGTCTGCAGTGCTCACCTTGTGATGACCGGTAGGTGGCACTTCGCATCCTGCCTCTCACCCCATCCCCGGGACAGCCCTGGGTGGAGTGTGTTACCTCCCCTTATCAGATGAGGCTCAGAGAAGCTCCTGGTGACCTTGCCCACGGTCAGCTGGGTTGTAGGGAGAAGCCAGGGTCCAACTCAGAGGTGGGCCGCTGACTCGGTCACCTTCATCTTGTTAGGTTCGGGTCAGATTGCTCAGCGGCTTCTCCCTCACTAGGAAAAGGCCCGTGTCCTCCCGGGACACTGCCTGGTGGCTGCCAACACCTGGAACCTCCCTGGTGCCCTCCCAGCCTCTCCTCCCGGGACACTGCAGCTGGCTAGCCTCAGCCCCTCCCCTGGAGCTGGTGTTGGCTCTCTCCTTCTGGAATGCTCTTTCTCTAGATGGCCACACAAAGTCATTCTCCACCGTTTCTTGCCATCGTGTTATTTACTTATTGGTTGGATTTCCATTCTCAAGCTAGAGCGTAAGCTCCTCCCTCTGACAGGGCTCCTGTCCCGTTGGCTCCCTTGCGGCCCCCCCGCCCCCCGCCCCCATGCCTGGCACAGGCAGTGCCCCAGGAACCCCCATGGCTCCTCAGAAGGCGCTCTTTCACCACAGGAGTTTCTGGTTCTCTCTGCTCAAAGTTTTCAGTGGAAAGTGATTGCAAGGCAAAAAAAGTAAAACTGGCCACCCGTGGATTTGGACCGAGGGAAGGGAGAGCCTGCAGCCGTTTCATTTAGAAAGTCCCGTGCCGACTGTTGTGTAGAAACACCATGATATCTGTGTCAGGCCCACTAGCGGGGGGAACGTTGTAACATTCAGATTCATAAATTGGGGTCGAGAGCAATCCCCTCCGCATGCCCAGGCAGCAGAGAGAGGTCCGTGCGCTTTGCATGAGGGTCGCCCACGCAGCCTCAGTGCCGTCATGTTTTGACATTCTTTTTAAGTCATTTCTCTGTCGTGTCCTCTGTCTTTCGATCGGGCGCCACTGCAGGTCCCAGGGGCCATGACATCCATTAAGCACTTATCCAGGCGACAGCGCCAAGCTTGGTGCCCACGCAGCCTGCTCTGGGCCAGTCCACACCATGTAGCTGAGAGCCTGGTGCCCAATTAGGAATCCAGAACTTTCCAGAGTTCCAGAAACGATTTCATTTGATACTAGGTACCACCCGCAGTGGGGTCCAGGGCACCACCCTGTAGACGGGGGGTGGGAACGTCTAGCCCGCGGGCCACATAAGACCATGACATCATCCGGTCTGGCCCTGCCAAGGCATTGGGGTGAGTTAATGAAATGTTTGACGAAATAGAGCAGGCTAATGTTTAAGTGGATAATTTTGTATGGCCTGTGAATGATGTTCTAAATATCCAAATGGCCCTTGGCAGGAAAAAGCTCCCACCCCTGTTGGACAAACCCATTATAACTTCTGCAGAAAAAGAGTGCTCACACTAAGTGGAATAAATGAAAGTCTCAGTGACTCCCTGTCCATTCTGGGGAGTTCACCACCCAGTGATTCAGGTCAGGTTAGATTTTCCCCCCAAAGTGAGGCTCAAAGAGCTTTGTAGGTTATGAAACTGTGGCCCATATAGGTTGAGAGCATTGTGAAGTTGGGATGTACACACTCAAGGAAAATGGTTATTGAGGACTTGCTGGGTGCGGGCAGACACCTTGGGGGAGACCTCAGGGAGGAGCGGTCCGAGGAGCCCAGGCAGCAGGCTCCACGGAGGAGTCGCACCTGGACGTGGGCCTCCGGTGAAGGGCCTCCGTGCAAAGCCGCACCCTTCTCAGCCTGCACCCCAATTCTCTTCCCCAGGATGTGCCAGATGCCAGCACAGCCCTTTGAATGTGGTGCTTAGAAGGCCTCAGAGAGACTAAAAATTGCAGCATTTCCCACAGAGCTGTTTGCAAGAAGAAAGAGCGAAGCAGTGAGGGGGTTGTTGGAAATAATAGGGTGAACTTGGAAAAGGGAAAAATGGGCATGAACATGAGGGCAGTGTTCCTCATAACGGAATTTCTCCAACTCGGTATTAAGCGGTCTTCCTCTCCTTTCTCTTAAGGTGGGTAACTAAGCTTTGAAATCTTGTCTGTCTTCATGGTGTTCCTTGTGCAGGCAGGGGTCGCCGAGCTGTTCATTTGCAGGCAATCTCTGCCTCTCCCCCGCTCAGACTCTCTGAGGCCATTTGCAGCCATTCTGACTTCAGGAAAGTGGTGACCCCAGGGGGACCGCCTGAGCAAGGCAGGCGAGAACAGTCAGTCTAGCCTTTGAACACCACAGTGTCTTTTGAAAACCCTGCTGCTACGTTAGCAGGTAACCAGGGTTGAGGTCTGTTTTCCAGTAGTAATTGTGTTTATACAAGTTTTTCTAAGTACAACTGTGTTTGGGGGTTATGATCCATCTTCTCACTTTCAAATAATGGGGTTCAATGAAAATGTAGGTTCTTCCCAGTTCTTAACATAGCAAGTCTTGATTTGATCGAGAATATTCCAAGATAACCCTTAAAACAGAGACCCTCGTTTCTGCGCATTTCTGTAAGCGACCTTATGGCATCGCATTCCAAAACTAGAGACGCTGGTGAGTGGTTACTCCCTGCGGCCTTTGCTGCTGAATTCCTCCCTCCCTGTGGCTGCTGCTCATGGTTCTGCGCTGCCCGTTGGCCCACACCCTGGATGCCGTGGCGTCTGTCACCGGGTGTGTGTCACCGCCCTAGGAAGTGGCCTGTCTCCCTCCAGCGTCGTCTGTGAAGCTAAAGGCTGCGGACGCCCTCTCGGGCCATCCTTACATGTTACCTTTCTGCATGTTACTTTCTTAGCCTTTAGAAGCATTTCCCAGCTTTGCAGCGAGCGAGCCCTTTGCTGCGCAGGCGGGGGAGGGCTCCGAACCTCAGAGCGCTGGAAGGTTCCATCCAGGTCTGGAGCTGAGTCATGATGGGAGAGCGCCCGGCGGCCGTTGGGGCAGTCTTCTTTGCAGTGCGTCACCTGCATTTCACCATTGAGAGATGTATGCTAGACCGTGGCCTTTCTGATGAGTGCTAAGAAGCTCGTCGTGCCTCTAGTCTGAACAGACAGAGAGAAGCCCTGGGTTCCGTGAACATAGAGTTGGGTGGCTGCCAGCGCCTGAGCCAGGGGTCCGGCCCTCCCGCCGCTGCCAGCTGTGCGGTAGGATGCTGCGCGAGGAGGGGCACGGCTCCCTGCCATCAGTTGGACCCTTAGAGAGAAGAGGCCTCTCCTGTATTTTACCACCTTTCAAGCCAGCTCCTCCTCGGGGGGCCCTGCGTGCGATCTGCAGGAAGTGTCACCTGGGCCTTCCCGGTAGAGGCTGAGTGTGAGGCCTGCAGCCCCGCCCCGGGCCACCAGCCTCCTGGATGAGAAGGCAGGAGGGGCACACGGGGCGCCCCACGCCTAGTTCCCCTCCAGGTAGAGGTCCAGGAGGAGAGAGATGGAGGCCCCCCCTTCCCCGGTGTGTGCCACGCACCGTGATCGTGTGCCTCCGTGGGTTAGAGTGGCTCTTCTGGTCCAGTGGGCAGAGGGGCTGAGCCCCGGTTACAACTAGGATTGCTGTTTGACCTTTAAAATGGCCCTCACTTCACATTGCATCCTGCTTCAGAGTAAACTACTCTTCTCTTTCCATTGACGGGAGAAATGAAAGAACAATTTCAAAGACTTTCCCATAAGGATGTCCTCTCCTTAGTTTATGTGTATTTAGGTAGGACTGGAGGTAACATCTGTCAGCATGGTACCATGACCCGTGTGTGCCCTGCAGAGGGACCCCACCCGCATCTGGGCATGTCTGTCTCCAGGCTGTTGACCCCTTCACCCACTGCACCTCACCTCCTTCACCCACTGTGTCCCCACCCTCTTCACCCACTGTGTCCCCACCCCCTTCACCCACTGTGCCCCCACCCCCTTCACCCACTGTGCCCCCACCCCCTCACCCACTGTGCCACCCCCCCTTCACCCACTGTGCCCCCACCCCTTCACCCACTGTGCCCCCACCCCCTTCACCCACTGTGCCCCCACCCCCTCACCCACTGTGCCCCCACCCCCTTCACCCACTGTGCCCCCACCCCCTCACCCACTGTGCCCCCACCCCCTTCACCCACTGTGCCCCCACCCCCTTCACCCACTGTGCCCCCACCCCCTCACCCACTGTGCCCCCACCCCCTTCACCCACTGCGCCCCCCACCTCTTTCCCTCCGGTGACCACTGCAATCTGCCCTCTGTAAGGCTGGCTTGTTTTTGTTTTGGGTTTTGTTTGTTTTGATCTCCATGTTAACAGCCTCGTCACGCCCTTCAGAAAATCGCAGATTTCTGTATAAACAGCTTCTCCGGTCATTTATCTCTGTCACCTGGGAGAGCCTGCTGCAGCCTTGCGTCTGATGTGCTGGCTGTTGGTTTTAAGCAAATGAGGTCACATGGCAGCAGGCAGCGGCCTCGTGGACGGGACTGTTGCCTCAACCACCCCGTGGCCGGCCTGGCCCCACCGCGCGTGCCAGACGCCGTCTCTGGACTCACAGCGTCATAAATGTCCCTGTCGTGCGGTCGCTACCACGGGATCTTACGGCACTGGGACTGCCGGGGAGACTGACGTTTCATTCCGAGTGAAATATCATCTTCAGTTGCCTGTGTGAAGATTTCTTCATTATCCTGTTATAAGCTGTGGAAATAACGTCTCCCTAAGGACTCCGTGCGGCCGAGTAGCGTTGGCTGTCTTAACTGATGGATCACACGAGTCAGTCTGGCCACCTGGACCACGGGAAGGACGAGGTCGTCCTTGTAAACACCGTGGGTGATGCTGTCCCCACGACGCTGTGCACCCCGGGAGCACCCGCTCCCGTGGGAAGTCTGGGGCTGCGTCAGACCCAGCCAGTGCCCGAGGCGGTGCTGTGCTGGCCCCTGGGGGAGGCTGCCGAATTCGTGGCTGAGAACGAGTTCTAAAGGACGGATGGATTTCCTGGGTCTCCCGGCGCTGTGTCACTGTGGGAAAGCTGCAGGCCGTGGCCGTGTCCTGGGCGCCAGGCGACCTGACCTTGTGTCCCTCTCCTCCCTTGGACGGCGGGACCGTGCGTTTCCATCTGCAGCTCCCGGTCTGCCGGGAGCCCAGCGCCTCTGGAGGAACCTGGCTGGATGCGGACAGAAGAGCAGGAACTCTGGCCCTCGGGACACACCCACCCCATCTGTCCTCACTCACTGAGTTCTCACCACCCTTTTCTGTACATGTAGTTCCACAGCACTCTTACCTCTAAGTTGTACAGTGGTCTACTTCGATGAAAAGAAATGCATTTCACATAAGCTTTCCTGCTTTTCAGAGACTTAAAAAAATGAAATGTACTTTATTCAAAGAAATGTAAACTCGGGTGGATGGATGTGGAGGCCACCAGCTCCCCCGTTTATTTACACCAGGGACTTTGCTTCCCAGGCTCGGAAAGCAGAGCGGGTGAGAGATCACCGCGCCTGTGAGGTTTCTGAGCTGCTGGTTCGTGTATGGCAGACCAGAGAACTCACATGGGGGCTGCTGCTGTCGCTGCCTTTATTTTGGGCTGCTGTGTGTGCGGGTCACCACGAAGCTGGCCAGAAAGTGGACAGGCTCGTGAAGCCACGGGCACATCTGTCGGAAGAAGAACCCCTGGCTGGCGGGGGAGACACTGGGAGCAGCAAGGGGACCTGGAGGTCCCATGGCCTGTTGGTGGGTGTGACTGCTGCCCGAGGCCACGCGTCCCGCACAATGTCTTACAGTGAGAATGGCTCAATGCCCCTCTCGGGCAGTCAGTGAGGTCACAGAGACCAGGAGTGGCAGGCGTGGCTGCGGCCAGCCGTGTCCTGTACCCCACCAAGTGCAGCCCACAAGCCCTGCTGCGGGCGCTTGTACGCAGCTCCTTGGACAGGAGTTTCGGGGAGAGAGTAACTACAGACATGTCGCTGGGTCATAGTTTCTGGGTGTTTTTTTTTTAACTTCCTTTCAAGCAAGGTCTTTCATATGTCCGGTCTTTGCAGTGATTGGCCAAGAGGCCAGGATGCCCCCATCTGCTCTTCCGGATGCTAGAGAATGTTGTGATTCCATCTGGGAATAGTCTGTCTGTCTCAGGGGCAGTCAGGACTGAGGAGGAGGGAGAGGGGGGAAGCGAGCCGAGGGAGGAGGGAGAGCAGCAAGCAGGAGAGAAGGAAGGGGAGGGGGGTGGTGGGAGGGGCTGGGAAGGAGGCCGTCTTCCAATGTAGGCAGTTACTCCTCACCTCTGTCCATATTTAGGTAGTCGGTCCTCATGGTTTTTTTAAATTTTTAGGAAATTTTCCATTCCAGTGGACGTACAATATTCTATTAGTTTCAGGCGCTCAGCATCGTGGTTAGACAATCAGATACTTTACCAGCTGTTCCCTGGTAATTCACGTACCTGCTGGACGCCGGACATACTTTTTACATATTACCGACTGCATTCCCGGTGCTGTGCTCACATTCCCCGTGAACATCCTGTGGCTGCCCTCTGCTTCTCAGGCCCTTCACCTGGTCACCCAGCTCCCGACTCCCTCCGCTCAGGCAGCCGTCAGCCTGTGCGCTGTGTCTAGGAGTCTGCTTCTGTTTTGCTTGTTCATCTTGTGTAGATTCCACGTACTGTATAAGTGAAATCATATGGGGTGCCTGTCTTTCTCTGTCTGACTTATTTCACTTAGCTTAATCCCCCGTAGGTCCATCCATGCTGTGGCAAATGGTAAAGTTTCGTTCTTTTTAATGCCTGAGTAATAGTCCATTGTATATACGTACCACAACTTTTTTACCTGTTCGTCTGTCTGTCTTTACTAATATCATTGATATCACCAACGTCTCTGACTGGCAGTGGGCACTGAGTCCCTTCACAGATGGCAAAACCGAGGCTCAGGAGGCTTAAGTAATGGCTTTTACCCAAATGGTCTTTTGTTTAATCCTCACCCGAGGATGTTTTTCCATTGATCTTTAAGAGAGAGGGAAAGACAGAGAGAAATATGTGAGAGGAACACAGTGATTGCTTGCCTCCTGCATGTGCCCCGATCAGGGCCCAGGCTGGGGAGGAGCCTGCAACCGAGGTACATGCTCTGACCGGAATCGAACCCGGGACCCTTCGGTCCTCAGGCTGACGCTCTATCCACTGAGCCAAATGATCTTGATGGGCCTGCAGTCGCTTGTATTTTCCTTTAAGAGTAACTCAGCCCCTGCTCTGAAGGTAGTCGATGTGGCCACACAGCGTCAATGGCCAATGGGATGTAGCAGAACGTGCCGTGGCGTGTCCCCTGCCACACGGAAGCCTGAAGCCCCCGCTCCTGTTCTCCGTGTGTCTTTGAAGTTGGCATCTGCTGTGTTAGCCTGGGGCCCAAGCCTGGCAGACACGGGCAGACGGCACTGAGCTCAGGGGACGCCAACCTGTGTTCCCGGGAGGCTCTCGGATTCGGGGCTTGATTGTTACACAGCACAGCCCGCCTTCCTGGCTGGTACCAGACACCTCAGGCACAGCGTTCTGCATCCAGACTTACGCTTATTTTTCAGTTTATATGTCACATTGTTCCAAAAACAAGGGACTAAAGCAGCTGACAAAATATACTCAACTCAATGTCATTAAAATGCATGAATCATAACACACACATACATCTTTGAGTAAAAAGAAACGAGACCAGAGAAATAAATGCCGGGCAAGCCTGCTGCCATTTGATCGCATGTGTGGTGAGGCGTCTGCCAAGGTGAGCAGGGTGTGGGCTCGGCTCTTTCCAGAAGCCATGCCCGGAGGGAACGCACGGTCCGGGCTTTGTAAGCCAGTGGCTCGCTTACAAAGCCAGCGAGCGCTGCGCTCCCTGAGCAGGAGCAGGGCAGGAGTTCATGTCCGCTGCAGCAGTCGCAGGGCAGGTCTGCAGCAGCCTCTGCAGTCAGGGGCTGGGTTTGGGCTGTCCACGGGGTCTACAGTGCAGGGTAGCCTGCCGTCTCCCCAAATATTGTCTCCCCTGCTCCTCACCAGCCCCCAGATTTAAGTCTTGATTCCAGGAGGCTGCCACACACCGGCCAGGAGAGAAGGATGGTGGGAACGGGGAACAGGTCCTGGCCAGGCTCACACCCCCTGCCGTGCCCTCGGAGAAGGAACATGGAAAACAAGGTCACGACAGGCCCTCCCGCCCTCTCTGCTCACTGCGTGGGAGGGACGCCGGGAAGCAGCGCGGCCGTGACCACCTGGCAGGCCCTGCAACCCCAGGCACCAGCCATCTGTCCAATGACTCTCGGTCTCCAGCGGGAACCAGAGGAGGGAGCTCAGGGTGTGGGGTCGTGAATACGCAAGGGGACCCGGAAGTTCCCCAAGCCCCCCCACAAACCCCAAACCCATGGCTTTGTTTTCCTTTGTTCAAAATGAGAGCAACGACCCCAGCCACCTGCCACTGACTTGACACCGCGTGTCTTCAGGTCTAAGGTGCAGATTGTCGACAGGTTTTTATATGCTTAACCTCGAGGTGCATCTTGCAAATAAGAGCATGTCATATTTTCACTGGGAGTGGGCTTTGGCGATAAGTCGTCCATACATAGTGTTGCACGTGAACATCAGTGCTCTCCTAGAGTCGCTGACCTCTGATAAAATAGGGTCATACGTTTGCCGAGCACAAATCCCAGCCTGGTCGGGGGGAGGGAATTCTGCAGGGCGCGTGGAGGGGCTGCAGCGAGCCCCGATCTCCTGGTGTGTCTGCCATCCAGTCCTCGGAGCCCAGCCAGGGACAGGCATCCCACAGCGATGCTCGGCGAGCGCCAACACAGCAACGTCCCTGACACCAGCTTCCGGTGGTGGGGCTCGGTCACTCTCCCTGACCTGGACGAGGCTGCTGCTCAGAAGGCCAGAGCTGCTCATTTGTGGAAGCAGGTGCTGCAAATGGTCTCTGAATCGTCAGCAAGGGAGGGAGGGGGAGGGGGAGGAGCCGCCAACCAACCAGTGAAGTCTGTGGGTCCTAAAGGGACATATGGGGACTTAGGATTACCAGGTACGGAGTGCTTAGAATCCCAATATCTCTTCATGTTGAAAACCACAGCTTCCTAAGACTAAGGGCCAGGTGAACGTAACATCCTAAAACTTTACAATGGGCCCGGCCAGCGTGGCTAGGTGGTTGAGCATCGACCTATGAACCAGGAGATTACAGTTGATTCCCAATCAGAGCACATGCCCAGGTTGCAGGTCTCTGGGGATCATGCAGGAGGCAGCTAATCAATGATTCTCTCTCATCACTGATGTTTGTATCTCTCTCCCTCTCCCCTTCTCTCTGAAATCAATAAGAATATATTTTTAAAAACTTGGAAATGGCAAATGGCAAGGTCAGTGTGTGTGTGTGTGTGTGCGCGCGCGAGTGTGCATGCATACTAAGCTGTTGAAGTACAACTTGCAGACAACCACATTACGCGGAGGGCTACACTGACACCTTCTCAGGAAGGTCAGATTCCTATGGAAGTTGCTTCATGAATAGAGGACCCTGGCCCTGGCCGGCGGCTCAGGTGGTTGGGCATCGTCCTGTGCACCAGAAGGTTGCCCATTCGATTCCTGGTCAGGGTTGGGCTTGATACCTGGAAGGGGGATACAGGAAACAGCTGATGGATTTTTCACTCTCACATCGATGTTCTTCTCTCTCCCTCTCCCTCCTCTCTCTCTAAAAATCAGTTTTAAAAAATCTTTAAAAAAGAAATAGAAGACCCCTTTCCCGTAGCAGGGAGGAGCCGAGGGAGGAACCCTTGTGTCTCACTCTTAGGTTCTGTATAATCCTCAGCAGTCTCCGTGGATCTCCACGTACCAGGCATGGGGTGCAAAGGGGCAGTAGTCGAGCCTGAGTACCGAGTTGGCCGTGCTGTGGCTATATGTCGCCCCGGCTGTTAGGTCTGTGAGTGACGCTGTATGTGGCCTGGGACTCCTGGACGGCTTTGGGCTAGTTCTTCAATTCCTCGTGCCTCAGTTTCCCCCCCGTGCGTGACATGAATGTTAACCACATCGCCATTTCGGGCTTTGAGGACGTTTAAATGAATGTACATTATACTTACATGTACTCGTTGATGTTGAGTAACGTCATGTAGCCATCTGTCTTTCGGGGCCAACTTGGCCTCCTCCGTGGAGACCTTATTCATACTCTTAGCTCTCTGGGCCTCCCTGGGGTTGTCTTCCTCTCTGGATCCCCATGTCGGGCCTGGGCTCTGACTGCACCTGCACGCACGCCCCTGGAGGGGGAAGGCTGACCGGAGGGCGGAGGGGCTCTTGGGCAGGCGCTCCGGGTGTGTGGGTGCCCACGGCCAGGCTGTGAGCAGAATGAGCGAGAGGGGTGATCTGTTGGCTAAGGGAAGCCCTAGACACGGTGAGATCAGGATCCTGGCGGCAGGGCTTGGTGAGGCGGGTTCCAGGGGCGAGTGGCCGTCGGGAGAGACGGGACGGGACACTGCCGTCATGTGCGCCCACGTGGCTGCTCGTGGTCTGGTCATCAACGCTGCCCGTCGGGGCCGGGGGCCTTCCCGGGCGAGGACAGGAGCCTGCTGCCTGGCCCCTGAAGGATGCAGGGCCTGTGGGCTGGCTGAGGACAGGAACCCAAGGAGCCCAGTGATTGGGAGCTCAGAGCTCTGGTGTCCTAAGGAGCTGGGCCAGGCATGGCAGAATCGAGTTGTAGGTTCTGATTGAGGGTGGCAGGTGGGCAGCCTGGTGGCAGATGTCGCCTGGCACAGCGACCCAGGCAGCACCCTCCTGGTTCCGTACCTCTGTCCCTGCAAGCCTAACACCCCTCCTCACCCAGGTAACTAAAGATTCACACCTGCCAAATAGTGAGAGTGCCTGTCATACCCCAGGGCACCACCGGTGTTCCTCGTGTGCCGTGACGTGGTGACATTAGTCACTGGCATTGCTCAGACAGACGCCCGGGGCCCACAGCAGAGCCGTTCTCTGCCCGCACCTGTCTCCTGCCGCGGAGCTCCCAGGTGACTCAGCGATTTCCTCGTCCCACATGGATCCCAAGAAGCACCGGCCACCCCAGGGGCTCTGACAGTCACAGTCCTGACCCCTTGCCGCTGGTCCCCTGCCCTCCGCCTCTGCCACTGGCCCGTCCCCATTTCTCTGTGCAGCACCTGGTGCCATGCAGACAAGGCAGCCACTGTGAGTGGGAATCGCTTCATTGATTTGTGAGATTGAATTACAAATGGCTTGAAATCACATTTACATCCTAATAGGCGAGAAAAGAGAAAAACAACACCTGGATGTCCCACTTGTGCTTAAGAACACGAGGCACTGAGGAGGGGAACTGTGAAGCCGGCGGTGCCGCGGGAGGGGCAGCAGGCAGGGGAGTCCGTCCCGCTGGCCTGCATCACCTTTGTGCCTTCGTCGCCTTCGTCACCGCGGGCGGGTGTGGCTCCGCTGTGTCGCGGACCGTGCGTGGGAAGATGGGGGTATCTCGGTGGCTCACCTGTCCGCAGTGGGGAGGTCTGATGGACATTTATAGGTGACAGTCACTTGACCGAAGGACAAACGAGGTATCAAAAAGCAAGCCACTCCCGTCCCTGCTCTTCCCTTACCCACGATGGAGGGAGCCTGAGTTTCAGGCACGGACAGGGAGTGGAGAAACCATTTGCGGTTTAGAATTTCTTCTCATATAGTGTCCCACCAGATGAACCGGTGCACAGGAGAGAATGCAAATAAAAAACATCTGTCACAAAAATGTTTCCTGGGTAACATTTTATTTTGTGGGAAAAATTCATGTGTTTTATCTGAAGCTCTCATTGCAAAACAAATGAATACAGACGTGCTTGTTGTAAGAAATTCCGAAGTAGCTTTGGCTGGTGTCCTCAGGGGTTAGAGCACCAGCCCAGGCACTGAAGGGTAATGGGTTCAAATCCCGGTCAAGGGCACGCACCTGGGTTGCAGGTTTGATCCCTTGTCAGGGCGCCTGCAGGAGGCAGCTGATGGGTGTGTCTCTCTCACATCCATGTTTCTCTCCCTCCCTCCCACTCCTGCCCTCCCTGCCACTTTCTCTCTTAAAAAAAAAAATCAATGAAAAAAATACCCTCGGTGAGGATGAGCAGAAAAAGAAATTCCAAAGCAAGAGCTGCCCTGAAATTCTCTTGCTGACACGATCCCCTTCAGTGTTTCTTTCCCGGGCGTCGTTTAGTTCTCCTCCGATGCACACGCTCAAATAGAGTAGGATTTGCATGTCGTGAATGACATATGGATTCTACCTCACTGTGTTCATTACAGCATCCACCGTGAGTACGGGGTGCCCAAGAGATATGACCAACTTAGCAGCACGGACACCAGCAAGGACATCATGTTATCATAAAGTGATTAGGTTCTTGCACATTTTCATGCCAGTGAGTTGGACAATATAGAGAACAGAGAGAGGAAGTTATAACCCTGTAATTCTACCACCCAAGGGAAGACTTGCGTTGTTAATACCGTATACGTTTCCCAGGCAGACTGTTCCAAAAAATGTATGCACACATTTTTTCTAATACCTCAATTGATGTTTTTTTTTCTTTTCACATTTAACCCATTGGAATTAAAAATTTTTCAAAGTGTATACACATGTTTTGGGGACACCCTATATGTATCTATACACACACATACGTACATTATAGATATGTATATAGATATATAAACTTAATTGGAAGGGCATGGTTGAGAAAAAGCTAGCCTGCCGGAGAGGCCGCGCCAAGGGGCAGCTGGAACGGGCACCCCGAGTGGGAAGGCCCTGGTGCGTTGAAGGTGGGCGGGTGGAGGGAGGGAGGGAACACCAGAGCTGGTAGGAGGGGTCCGAGAAGGAGGGAAAGGCTTCCGGGGCTCCTGGCTTCAGAAGGCCTGACTTCGCCTCTGGTGAAACGGGGGGGGGGGGGGGATTGGAGGCTCTGAGCAGAGGAGGGAGGAGACCTGCCTGGGGCTCCGGGTCCCCCGTCTGCTGGTTTGGGCAGAGAGTGTGGGTGGGCAACGTGAAGCGGAGGGACTCACGGAGGCTCCCTCTCTAATGAGCCTAGAAAGGATGGGTGGTGACTCGGCCCGGGGAGGTCATGCTCAGAGGGAACAACAGGATTCGGGTCAGAGCAGATGGGGGGGAGGAGGCGCACAGAGGGGCCCGCATGGCGTGAGGATCTGGGCCTGGCATCGTATCGGGGTTGGGAAGCTGCGGGGGAGGCCGTGGTGGGCGTTTTCCGTGTCATGCTGCTGCGTTCAGAGCGCCTGCTTGACTTACGGAAGGAGCTGTCGCGTGGGAAGTGACTCAGTGAGTGTGGGGTCTGCGGGGGGGTGGGGGGGGCTGGGCCCCTGAGGATGGTGCTGACGTGCAGTGGAGGATGGTGAGCTGCCGAGGGCAGGGAAGAGCGAGCGGACAGGAGGCTTCAAGGCTGGGGGACGCCTGCAATGGCTTTGGGCTGTTCCCCAGCAGGTGGGATTGGCGCTTTCGCTGCACCCTCATCTGGCGGCTCTCTAATTTTCAAATCACGGCCAACCTAAAAGAAGCGTTTTTTGTGGAATTACTGACTTTGGGTGGCAATTTACTTGGTCTTCAGAAAGGGTGAGTTTTCATAACCGTGTTAGTCCTTGGCGTCACTTAGACTGAAGTGTAGGTTCTCTGTTCATTGTCTGTGGTTCCAGTCCGAGGCGTGTTTCATTCTGTCGGGACATGTTAAAGAGCAGAGCCCGGCGAGGGCCCTGTCTGGGTGTGCACAGGGTTTCCTCCTCACCCTTCCGATGAGGGGCTCAGGCCCGGAATTCTGTTTTCTGAAAAGCCTGGAAGAACTGCCTTCGGATAACTGAGTCGGTGTGAGCGAGTTAAGGGGGTGTTAGTGGCTGGAGCGCCCCAGTTCCCTTTGCCGCCACGTGGAGCGACCATATATCAACCAGCCTTGGAAGCGAAGACACTGAACGTAGGAGACACAGTCCCCTCTCTCGTTTGCCTTTGTCCTTGAGCCAAGTGCCCCCTGTCCCGTCGGTAATCCGGCAGGAAGTGGCCACGCCGTCGGCATCCGGCGTAGCCAACGTGTGGGTCACCGTCCCCGGGGAAGACGGATGGCTTCATGCCCAGCCGCCTGGTCTCCTCCATGTCTCTGTAGCATGTGGTCCCAAAAGGCTTTTTAAAAGCGTAAGCCATCATGCAGCCACTTTGCTGGCCGCCACCGAGTCTTCCCACAGGATCAGGTCAGAAACCATTGGGTAGAAAGTGCAAGGAGCAGACCAGCTGCGGACTTGCCTTTAGAGCGTGGGGTCTGTTCTAGGGATAGGTTCTCTCCAGCGTCTTGAATTTGCGCGCGCGCGAGAGAGAGAGAGAGAGAGAGAGAGAGAGAGAGAGAAAGTAAGAGCCAGAGGGAGGTATTCAGTGGAGCAAATGGGGTGAATTTGACTTGGGGAAATACAGGGTGTCCCAAAAACGTAGACACTGAATGATTATAAAGCCAGTGTTTATAAACATACAGTTCATTTTCAAAATTTGAAAGAATCTACAGAAATGAGTACTTCTTTTGGTCAACGCCTGTTTTCAAACTGAAGATTGTTCTGGTCCAGGCACTGCTGATAACGCAAAGCAATGGAAACTCAAACATCCAGAATCATTTCGTTAAGTATTTGTGCGCCCTCAATGCGTCACCTGTGTCGGTTTTGTACTGTAAGCTTTATATCTTTTATGTATCCCCTTAAAACAGCGGTTCTCAACCTGTGGGTCACGACCCCTTTTGGGGGTCACCTAAGACCATCAGAAAACACATATATAATTACATATTGTTTTTGTGAGTAATCACTATGCTTTAATTATGTTAAATTTGTAACAATGAAAATACATCCTGCATATCAGATATTTACATTACAATTTATAACAGTAGCAACATTACAGTTATGAACTAGCAACGAAAATAATTTTATGGTTGGGGGTCACCACCACATGAGGAACTGTATTAAAGGGTCGCGGCATCAGGAAGGTTGAGAACCACTGCCTTAAAAGGTCTACTGGCACTTGGGATCATATAGCATATACATTTTCTTTGTTCAAAGCTTGGTCTGGCTTCACCCCTTATTTTAAATCAGTTAAACCTTAAAAGGAGTGGAAGTTGAGTTATCAGCTGCTAAAGTGTATATGCATTTTTGGGACCCCCTCTATTTATTAAACTTGGCTTTAATAAGCTAGCAATGGCCACCGTGTTTCTTCATTCACAGCCTCTGTTAGAGTAGCATGACCGATCCTAGGATTCCGAAAGCAGCTCCTGCTTCTGTGGGACATGACGGTGGCTGGGAGGAGGGTGTACATGCGCCTGCACACGTCTCGGTGGCCTGTGAAGGCAGACTCAGAAGATGACAGTAGCCGTGTGTACGCAGAGCTTCCGCCTGAGTTATAAACATCGAGTGGTTGCCAGGATCTCTGCACGCACCATGGAAGAGTCACACAGTGACAAGATCTATTACCCGCCTCCTCTACGAGGCATCAGTGGCCCTGAAGGCAGCATGGAGGTGCTGAGAAGGTTGCTGTTTGCCCGCTGCTGTGGCTCAGGGTCGAGCACAGTCCCAGGCACCTAAAGGTGCAGGTTCCATCCCAGGTTGGCACGCTGATCATGTGCCTCTCTCACATCCATGTTCCTCTCTCCCCCCCTCCTAAAAAATGGCGATGAAAACATGTTTTTTAACAAGCGATTTGCCATTGTAAGGAGGGAGAGAGAGCATCACATGCGGCAGCTTTGGGACGCCAAGAGGATGGCGGGCACCTGCTGGGAGCTGCGCCGTCTCGGCGGATGGCAAGTGGGACAAATTTGCCGGCATTTCAGGCTCTTGTGTAAATGTAACTGTTTTGTCTCGGGTAAATGTCTAGGAAGAAAAACATTGTTCTTGGCTGGAAAAAGTAGTTAAAGTATTTTGTGGGCAAGACGAGCAGATTTTAGTGCATTTACTCTTCAGCCGGCTTCGGCCCAGGCGTCCGGTACAGCCTCTGTCTCCGTTCTGGTCGTGGCCAAGACCCCACGGTCTTTTCACCGATGACCTTCCCTTGGACCGCAGCTGGAATTTAATGAGTTTATTTTAATGATGTTGCATTTCAACAGCCTCGTAAAAGTGTCCCTGAAACCAAGGGCCACACACTGAGCTTTGCCAGCCTGCAGGCCCTGAGGGGCGCCCCTCGGCCAGCTGATGGCCCTCCCACCGCAGTGTTCACGTGCAGGTTAGTTTATGGCAGCGGTTCTCCACCTTCTGGCCCTTTAAATACAGTTCCTCATGTGGTGACCCAACCATAACATTATTATCGTTGCTACTTCATAACTGTAATGTTGCTACTGTTATGAATCGTCATGGAAATATCTGATAGGCAGGATGGTCTTAGGCAACCCCTGTGAAAGGGTCGTTCGACAACCAAAGGGGTCGCGACCCACAGGTTGAGAACCGCTGGTTTATGGCCTTCCGGACATTTCCCAGTAGCGCGCAAGGAGCGGTTCCTGCTCATTGGGTTTCCAGTCAGATCCACGCAAGGACTCCGTCATAGAATGACAAAGACCAGAGCTGGGAAAGGCGAGAGTGACCCTGCTCTCTTATGTGTTGTTCTGCTTTCCATGATCGTTTTGTGTCTCTACGTGGTGGGCCACCCACACCCACAAGGGAAATGCCTTCGGTTGGAGACAGAAAGTTTTCTTTCTTCCTTACAAAGGGCCAGAGGGAGAGACGGCCACAGCGGAGGGCAGCAGGCTCCTCCTCCCCGCTCTCCCGGTGATCCAGACACCTGCTTGCAGGGAGAAGCCGGCTCGGCTCTCTGGTGGCTGCGCCTCTGGGGGAGGGACAGGAGACCCGCTCCACGTGCCTGGCCAGCAGGAGGCTGTCCTGGTTTCTGGAACGCTGGGGGGGTCCCACAGGCCTTGCCCCTGACCAGGGTCTGCCACGCTGCCTCTGTGCCCGGATGCTCGCCCTTATCTGTGGGAGCCTCCATTTCCTCACCTGGACGTGAGGCTGGGTTTTGCCCTGTGATCTGCAAAACCTCACTGAGCGCGGACCTTCTGTGGTTCCATGAGGACGGCTCCCGGTGTGCGGGGAGCGTTCTGTGTCTCCCCCGCTTGTGTCCAGACACACACGTCCCTGCGGGCGCACCCACAGCGGCCCATGCCCACCGCTCCCTCGGTGCCATTGAGGAACCTGCACCTAAGCTGAAAATCTGACCCGAAGGAAAGCGTCCCAGAGCGGCCGTGACGCCGTTGGCACCGGGAACACGGGGACCTTGTGAGCAAGTTCCTTCCTCATGATGCTGCACGAGGCCCTGGCACTGGACCGGCCGCTCGGTGCCGGGGACTGGGAGGGGCACCCTCTCTGCAGACAGACAAGCCTTGTCGGCCGCCATCCTGCACCGTTGGTTGGTTTCACTGTCCACGCCCCGCGCTCTCATTCTCTGTCTCTCTGTCGCCATCTCTGCCTCACACACTCACTCTGATGCACACACTCACAGTGGGAGGGGAGGAGACCACTCCAGATGGGGAGGCCGGAGCCTCCATGCCCTCGAGGGACACCGGTCAGTGGGGCGGGGGGCACGGGGGAGTGGGGTGTGCCTGGATGGGCACAGTCAGTGGGACGGGGGGCACGGGAGGCACGGGGGAGTGGGGTGCGCCTGGATGGGCACAGTCAGTGGGACGGGGGGAACGGGGGGCACGGGGGAGTGGGGTGCGCCTGGATGGGCACAGTCAGTGGGACGGGGGGGCACGGGGGAGTGGGGTGCGCCTGGATGGGCACAGTCAGTGGGACGGGGGAACGGGGGGCACGGGGGAGTGGGGTGCATCTGGATGGAGGGGGACAGGTCTAGGAAGCCCTGCTGTCCCCACGGAGGTGCAGATGGAGAAGAGAGAGGCTGGGGGGTGGAGGAGCCCAGAGGTGGGGCTGGACGTCCAACCAAGGCTGAGCCGGTCCTGGGGGCCGGGGGGCTCGGAAACAAAGGAGGAGCGAGTCTGGAACAGCTACAGCCAAATACACTCATCACTTCTGGGCTCTGAGACCAGGGACCAGGGGCAGGGGAGGAGCAGTCGGGAGCGAGGCTGTGGGGAGAAGGGCAGGACCCCTGTGCCGGGTTTCTGAGCGCTGAGGTTACCAGAGAATGCGCGGTATCACCGCAAAGTGCCAGCGGCCGGGAAGGGAACGAGGACGGCGTGTGGGCAGGAGTGGCCACGCCAGCCTGGCTGGAGAGCCGGGTCAGACGGGGTGGCGGCCCCCACTCAGCCCCTGCTCAGCCCCCACTCAGCCCCCGCTCAGCCCCTGCTTGTCCCCCGCCCATCCCTAGCCCTCCCTGGCACAGCTTCCTGACATCCCAGCTCCCTGCAGCCAGCATCTCCCACCTGCGTTCCTGCCCCCGACGCGGGAGGGGTGCGGCCACTCCCCATAGAGCAGCCTGGGACTGAGAGGAGAGTGTTGTTCAAACCTCCAGGTGAGGCAGGGCTGTGGCAGCCGAAGCAGATGCCACCCACAGGCCCTAAGGTTCCCAGGAGAGAAGCTCAACATGGGGACCCCGTGACGGGGGGGCGGGGGGGGCCGACCGTGTAGGCTTCCTGCCCAGTCAGTTGGCAGTGGACAGAGGCTCCCGTGGGGTGGCCCTGGTGCCTGGGGAGGACCCCTGACTTAAAACAGCTTCTGGTCTCCAATTCCAGAGCCACTTGCAGGAGAGATGGGGTTCCAGCTAGTCCCGTGGGCCGGGCTCTGGCCGCTCAGGGAGATGCTGCAAGGTCCTGTGAGCCAGCGTGGCCCCAGGGCTAGCTTCTCACACAAGCGGCCCCCCGACTTGTCACTAGACAGAGGGCCCCGCTCCCCACTCTGCAGAGCACCCCCTTCTTGCTCTCTCCAGTTGGCTTTCCCCACGAGCTGCCCTCTGCCCCTTGGAACTGGGCTGGACCTGGGGCAGGCCAGACTCGGGGGCTCCAGGCCGGTTCCTCCTGCAGCGGTGGGGTGAGAAGCTCGCCTTTTGGTTAAAATGGAAGGAATTAGAGAAGCTGAGTGGCTTCTGCTAAGAGGAAGGGCGGCCCATCTGACACGGGGCCCAGGGGGGCGGGGACTGCAGCTACGTCCAGGCTGATCCGGGCTCTGTGTTTGGAATGAGGGCGGGAGATGGAGAAGGGCCGCTCTCTGCAGGTGGTGTTCCCCCCCGCCACCCCCCCCCCTGTCCCCGTCCCCGTTCTCCCGAAGAACCTGCCAAGTCTCCCCAAGTTCTCGCCGGGTGAGAGCAGGGCCGACCCTGCGTCGCGTGCGAGTCCTCGGGCCGCGTCTGACCTGTCGCCGTTGCTCGCTGTCTCTCCCCGGCTTCCCTGCCTCTGCCTCAGACCAGCGCGAGCTTCTCGGATCCGGTTCGGACTTCGCTCCACTGCAATCTGCCGTCGGATCGCGAAAAGGCCTAGGGAACGGCCTGTTTGTTACTTGGAGGTCTAGAGCGGCATCCCAATGCTTTTGTGGAAAACGGGGTTTTAGAGGACCAACCCCTTCAGAGAGCAAAGCAAGGACACACTATTTGATCTTTCAGAAACCCTAACGGTTGGTTTCCTGTGTGGAGGGGACTGGACACTAGACACGGCCTGAGAGATGAGGTGAGGAAGCAGGAGTCGGGGTGACGGCGCGTTGGCCGCGGGGCTGCACGGGCTGCGCCTCGGAGAGGCAGAGACGTTGCCCCATGACACCAGCATGCCCCCCGTTAGTGTGACTCCCCGTCTCCTTCCCGGCACCTTCCAGTTTCCTGTTTTCATCCCTTGAAGAAGGAAAGCAAAAAAAAAAAAAAAAAAAAGCTGGAAAAATCCGCACACACAGACATGGCTGTGCGGCGGCAGGGGCTGGGCACGGGCATCGGCGCCGTCTCTGGGCAGAGGCCCCGACGGCCTGATTGAATCTCCTCAGTGTCAGGGGGCAGACGTCCCCGGGTGCCCAGCCAAATCCTTTCATTGCACATTCCCAGGCCGGACGCACAGAAGCGCTTTCCGACATACGTCAGCGCCAGCACAGACAGAGCCTGTGTCTCGCTGGTGTGCGCCTGCAGGCACAGCCTGCGTCCCCCTCTCCCTGAATGAGCGCGTTTTACTGGGTCAGCGCTGTGATTCTTTACAGTCGGGATAAAAATACTCGGGAAGAGAGAGGTAGGATGATGTCATGGTGGAAATGTTATTTTTGTATTTCATTGCCTAGAAGAAGCTGCATTAAGACCAGCATCCGTTCAGTTAGGGACAGTGCCATTACTCACAGCATAAACACAGGACAGACTCATTCTTGTCCGTGGGCGTCGGCCCCGTGCTCGGCGTGTCCGAGGTGCTACGAGGAGCCTGGGAAGTACACGCATTGCGTTACGGCCGGGGGCAGTTTTCCTCCGGCGGCCAAGAATTTTTCTCTTACTTATTCAGCAAATATTGATTCCCTGCCTGCTCCGCGCCGGCGAGCCAGCCAGACAGGCCCGGGGCGGGAGGACGTGCGAGTTCCAGACAGGACGTGCGGCCGGACGCTCAGCCACAGCGCCCGAGCAGGTGCAGGCCAGGGGGGCGCGCAGGAGGGAGGCTGGCCCTCTGCAGTCAGCCTGTGAACTGGACAGCGGTGTCAGGCGGGTCCTGCTGTCCCGCCAGCACGCGTCCGGCCGGTCTCCGTGCCCTCTGGGGCAGCTGGCGCTCTGGGTCCCCAGGGTGGGTCCCGGGCTGTCCCTGTGTCCAGCAGCGCAGGGGACCAACCCCGGCGGCCTCGGCTCTGCCTCTGCCCGCCCACCCCCACAAAGCCTTCGTTTTTGCTGCTTATTCGGCGCCCGGGGCCGTGTCGCAGAGCGTGTGATGGGCAGTGCTGGCTAGCAGGCAGGCGCCCACTGCACTGGAGCCGACCTTCACACCCTGGCGAGGACCTCGCTGGAGGCGGGGCTGGCGAAAGCCGGGGTGCACCCGCCCGCCGAGTGGGCCGTGGCAGCACCCCCATCGATGTCTGTTCCCGTTTAGACTCTTCTGTGCTGCAAGAGCCTAGTTCTTCACTAAGCACCCACGCATCCCTCAGGAAGTCTGGCTCCAATGGGCCCGAAGGTAGTTATGTTATCAGTCGGGGAACTCCTCCGTACAAACACCGATGCAGCCGAAGGAACGAATCGCTGACGGCCAGCTGGTGGCCCTCCCCCCGCAGGAAGGGAGAGATTTTGAGGCAAAGAGACTCCTTGTCTCTCAGTTCTAGAAGTAGTGCCTGCTGGTTTTATAGTTCTGATCTGCCCCCAAAGAAGGACTAACCGGGAAACTCCAGACATCGGTTGACTCAGTACTTTTGAGCCAGACCAGGGGCCCCTTTGGGACTGTCAACCCAACTCCTGCCTCATCTCGCGCAGGCCTCTCCCCTCGGATCCGTTCACTGGCCTGTCGTGCCAGTGGGGAGGGCAGGGCAGCGAGTCTCAGCAAGGGTTCCCTTGCGCACGCTGCTCTCGGGTATTCGTTTGTTTTCCAATGACTTGCCTGTGTCATTCCCTTCCCAGTGTCGGCCTCCATGGCAGACACCCCAGGGAGCCACACACTCGCTCCATTCAGCTCCTGCCATGCGAATGGACGCGAGCCAGAGGGTTTCCTAGGTCATCGCCTCAGAGTGTGTCTGCCAGCGGCAGGGTTTGTAAGGAGCAACCCTGCTTCCCCATCAGCCAGCAGTGCTGACTGGACACGTGACAGAGAATGTGTTCAGTATCTCGGCGTCGCCTACCTTGGTCCGAGTCACGCAAGGCTGCGTGTTTTAGGACAGAGATGGAAGGAGGGTGCCCTCCGCTCCCAGCCATGCTCATTGGCTCCTTCCCTCCACATCCATCCCAGACACGGCCCGTGGTCCCCACTCAGGCTCATGAGCACCTCCTGTGTCCACAGAAGATGGTCCCAGTGACAGAGGGGGATGCACCACGGCCTGCGAAGGGGGCGGGATGCGAAACAGAGCCCTGCCAGGATGAGCCTGCTCATTCACAGGTCCTGGACTGTCTGGCCATGCCTAGTGTGCATGTGAACACACATGTATATGCGTGTGTGCGCACTGGGTGTGCAGGCATCCACATGTGTGTGCGTGCATGTTCCTGTGTATGTGGTCATTCATGTGCATTCATGTGTGTGATTGCGTGTGTGTGTCTATGTGTGTGCTCACTCGCCACTAGGATAAGACCGTTTTTAGCCGTTTATGTGAGCACATACTCTGAGCCAAGGCGTGCCTGGATCTGTTCAGGGAGGGGTGGGGAGGGTGACTGGGTACCTGTCCAGCTTATGTGACCTAGAAACTGACTTCTGAGGGACAAGAGGTGGCAGCTGTGAAGGGGGGGAAGGGGACATTCTGGGCAGCAAGCGGAGAGTGTGTGTCAGGTGTGTGGGCAGCTTGGAGGAGAGATCGTGGGGGTGTGGGACCCCTGGAGGACCGGGAGCCTGGCCTGTCTGTACCCACTGTACCCCTTGAGGCTGTGTTGGAAGTGTAACCGGACAGCCAAGGGGTCTGCGCTGCCTGTCACTACTGGAGCCAAAAGCAGAGGCAGGGTTGCATCCTATATGAGCATTTATTCCAATCCTGCTTGTAGCTGGGAGAGCAGCAGGTCATCCACGAAAATCTGCTCTGCCCCCCACCCCCAAGCCAGCTGCTTGTATAGGGTAGGACAGGGATTACATGGGGAAGTGGGATCACAGGCCGGGGGAAGTGGGCACGGGATCATCATTACAGGTTACAAGCCATGTGGGCTGGGGGGCGTCACAGAGGGCGGTGCGTCCGAGCACCTCTGGGACCAGGTTACGGCAGTAAGGGCTGGGGTTGCAAAGGGCAGGCGCCTCCCGGACTAGACTGTCTCAGCCACGAGGTTGTACATCTTTCCATGATGGCGGCAGTTCTCGGGACAGGAGGGTGGGCTGCATTCCACGTGAGCTCCCGTGTCCCGGGGCGTGCAGCTCCCAACGAGGCGAGAGTGCGCCTTCTCTCATGAGAACAGAACTGCCACGGTTAACAGAGCAGGATTAGTATTTCCTATCATTGTAGCTGGTCCCCAACATTGTTTCTGCCCCGAGCACCCCCACAGCTTCTTCTGTCACCTCATGCCTGTGAAGTTAGGTTCAGGTGGAAATCTCGTCCTGCGGGACCGCACCTGCTTCTGCCTTGAAAGCAGTTCCCAGGGATGGAACAGCGAGCGCAGGCTCTTCGGAGGTGGTTTCCCAAACTCGCTCAATGTTGTTTTCTATGAATTGAGGATTGTCAGAAAGAGGAGAACAGTACATTCCTCAGAATTCCTCACAACTATGGTTAGGGCCGGAGGGGAGGAGGAGGGCACAGGTGGAGGAGGAGGGCACAGGTGAGGGAGGAGGAGGAGGGCACAGGTGAGGGAGGAGGAGGGCACAGGTGGAGGAGGAGGAGGGCAAGGGGGAGGAGGAGGAGGGCACAGGTGAGGGAGGAGGAGGGCACAGGTGAGGGAGGAGGAGGGCACAGGCGGAGGAGGAGGAGGGCACAGGCGGAGGAGGAGGAGGGCACAGGCGGAGGAGGAGGAGGGCACAGGTGGAGGAGGAGGAGGGCACAGGTGAAGGAGGAGGAGGGCACAGGCGGAGGAGGAGGAGGGCACAGGTGAAGGAGGAGGGCACAGGCGGAGGAGGAGGAGGGCACAGGTGGAGGAGGAGGAGGGCACAGGCGGAGGAGGAGGAGGGCACAGGTGGAGGAGGAGGAGGGCACAGGCGGAGGAGGAGGAGGGCACAGGTGGAGGAGGAGGAGGGCACAGGCGGAGGAGGAGGAGGGCACAGGTGGAGGAGGAGGAGGGCACAGGTGAAGGAGGAGGGCACAGGCGGAGGAGGAGGAGGGCACAGGCGGAGGAGGAGGAGGGCACAGGTGAAGGAGGAGGGCACAGGTGGAGGAGGAGGAGGGCACAGGCGGAGGAGGAGGAGGGCACAGGTGGAGGAGGAGGAGGGCACAGGCGGAGGAGGAGGAGGGCACAGGCGGAGGAGGAGGAGGGCACAGGTGGAGGAGGAGGAGGGCACAGGCGGAGGAGGAGGAGGGCACAGGTGGAGGAGGAGGAGGGCACAGGCGGAGGAGGAGGAGGGCACAGGTGGAGGAGGAGGAGGGCACAGGTGAAGGAGGAGGAGGGCAAGGGGGAGGAGGAGGAGGGCACAGGTGGAGGAGGAGGAGGGCACAGGCGGAGGAGGAGGAGGGCACAGGCGGAGGAGGAGGAGGGCACAGGTGGAGGAGGAGGAAGGCACAGGCGGAGGAGGAGGAGGGCACAGGTGGAGGAGGAGGAGGGCACAGGTGAAGGAGGAGGGCACAGGCGGAGGAGGAGGAGGGCACAGGTGGAGGAGGAGGAGGGCACAGGCGGAGGAGGAGGAGGGCACAGGCGGAGGAGGAGGAGGGCACAGGTGAAGGAGGAGGGCACAGGCGGAGGAGGAGGAGAGCACAGGCGGAGGAGGAGGAGGGCACAGGTGGAGGAGGAGGAGGGCACAGGCGGAGGAGGAGGAGGGCACAGGTGGAGGAGGAGGAGGGCACAGGCGGAGGAGGAGGAGGGCACAGGTGAAGGAGGAGGAGGGCACAGGTGAAGGAGGAGGAGGGCACAGGTGGAGGAGGAGGAGGGCACAGGCGGAGGAGGAGGAGGGCACAGGTGAAGGAGGAGGGCACAGGCGGAGGAGGAGGAGGGCACAGGTGGAGGAGGAGGAGGGCACAGGCGGAGGAGGAGGAGGGCACAGGTGGAGGAGGAGGAGGGCACAGGTGGAGGAGGAGGAGGGCACAGGTGAAGGAGGAGGAGGGCACAGGTGGAGGAGGAGGAGGGCACAGGTGGAGGAGGAAGAGGGCACAGGTGGAGGAGGAGGAGGGCACAGGTGGAGGAGGAGGAGGGCACAGGTGAAGGAGGAGGAGGGCACAGGTGAAGGAGGAGGAGGGCACAGGCGGAGGAGGAGGAGGGCACAGGTGGAGGAGGAGGAGGGCAAGGGGGAGGAGGAGGAGGGCACAGGCGGAGGAGGAGGAGGGCACAGGTGGAGGAGGAGGAGGGCACAGGTGGAGGAGGAGGAGGGCAAGGGGGAGGAGGAGGAGGGCACAGGTGGAGGAGGAGGAGGGCAAGGGGGAGGAGGAGGAGGGTACAGGTGAAGGAGGAGGAGGGCACAGGTGAAGGAGGAGGAGGGCAAGGGGGAGGAGGAGGAGGGCACAGGCGGAGGAGGAGGAGGGCACAGGTGGAGGAGGAGGAGGGCACAGGTGGAGGAGGAGGAGGGCAAGGGGGAGGAGGAGGAGGGCACAGGTGAAGGAGGAGGAGGGCACAGGTGAAGGAGGAGGAGGGCACAGGCGGAGGAGGAGGAGGGCACAGGTGGAGGAGGAAGGCACAGGTGGAGGAGGAGGAGGGCACAGGTGGAGGAGGAGGAGGGCAAGGGGGAGGAGGAGGAGGGCACAGGTGGAGGAGGAGAAGGGCAAGGGGGAGGAGGAGGAGGGCACAGGTGGAGGAGGAGGGCACAGGTGGAGGAGGAGGAGGGCACAGGTGGAGGAGGAGGAGGGCAAGGGGGAGGAGGAGGAGGGCACAGGTGGAGGAGGAGGAGGGCACAGGTGGAGGAGGAAGGCACAGGTGGAGGAGGAGGAGGGCAAGGGGGAGGAGGAGGAGGGCACAGGTGGAGGAGGAGGAGGGCACAGGTGGAGGAGGAGGAGGGCACAGGTGAAGGAGGAGGAGGGCACAGGTGGAGGAGGAGGAGGGCACAGGTGGAGGAGGAAGAGGGCACAGGTGGAGGAGGAGGAGGGCACAGGTGAAGGAGGAGGAGGGCACAGGTGAAGGAGGAGGAGGGCACAGGCGGAGGAGGAGGAGGGCACAGGTGGAGGAGGAGGAGGGCAAGGGGGAGGAGGAGGAGGGCACAGGCGGAGGAGGAGGAGGGCACAGGTGGAGGAGGAGGAGGGCACAGGTGGAGGAGGAGGAGGGCAAGGGGGAGGAGGAGGAGGGCACAGGTGGAGGAGGAGGAGGGCAAGGGGGAGGAGGAGGAGGGTACAGGTGAAGGAGGAGGAGGGCACAGGTGAAGGAGGAGGAGGGCAAGGGGGAGGAGGAGGAGGGCACAGGCGGAGGAGGAGGAGGGCACAGGTGGAGGAGGAGGAGGGCACAGGTGGAGGAGGAGGAGGGCAAGGGGGAGGAGGAGGAGGGCACAGGTGAAGGAGGAGGAGGGCACAGGTGAAGGAGGAGGAGGGCACAGGCGGAGGAGGAGGAGGGCACAGGTGGAGGAGGAAGGCACAGGTGGAGGAGGAGGAGGGCACAGGTGAAGGAGGAGGAGGGCAAGGGGGAGGAGGAGGAGGGCACAGGTGGAGGAGGAGAAGGGCAAGGGGGAGGAGGAGGAGGGCACAGGTGGAGGAGGAGGGCACAGGTGGAGGAGGAGGAGGGCACAGGTGGAGGAGGAGGAGGGCAAGGGGGAGGAGGAGGAGGGCACAGGTGGAGGAGGAGGAGGGCACAGGTGGAGGAGGAGGAGGGCACAGGTGGAGGAGGAGGAGGGCACAGGTGGAGGAGGAGGAGGGCACAGGCGGAGGAGGAGGAGGGCACAGGTGGAGGAGGAGGAGGGCAAGGGGGAGGAGGAGGAGGGCACAGGTGGAGGAGGAGGAGGGCACAGGTGGAGGAGGAGGAGGGTAAGGGGGAGGAGGAGGAGGGCAAGGTGGAGGAGGAGGAGGGCACAGGTGAAGGAGGAGGAGGGTAAGGGGGAGGAGGAGGAGGGCAAGGGGGAGGAGGAGGAGGGCACAGGTGGAGGAGGAAGGCACAGGTGGAGGAGGAGGGCACAGGTGGAGGAGGAGGAGGGCACAGGTGGAGGAGGAAGGCACAGGTGGAGGAGGAGGAGGGCACAGGTGGAGGAGGAGGAGGGCACAGGTGGAGGAGGAGGAAGGCACAGGTGGAGGAGGAGGAGGGCACAGGTGGAGGAGGAGGAGGGCACAGGTGGAGGAGGAGGAGGGCACAGGTGGAGGAGGAGGGCACAGGTGAAGGAGGAGGAGGGCACAGGTGGAGGAGGAGGAGGGCACAGGTGGAGGAGGAGGAGGGCACAGGTGGAGGAGGAGGAGGGCACAGGTGGAGGAGGAGGAGGGCACAGGTGAAGGAGGAGGAGGGTAAGGGGGAGGAGGAGGAGGGCAAGGGGGAGGAGGAGGAGGGCACAGGTGGAGGAGGAAGGCACAGGTGGAGGAGGAGGAGGGCACAGGTGGAGGAGGAGGGCACAGGTGGAGGAGGAGGGCACAGGTGGAGGAGGAGGAGGGCACAGGTGAAGGAGGAGGAGGGCAGGGGGAGGAGGAGGAGGGCACAGGTGGAGGAGGAGGAGGGCACAGGTGGAGGAGGAGGAGGGCACAGGTGGAGGAGGAGGAGGGCACAGGTGGAGGAGGAGGAGGGCACAGGTGGAGGAGGAGGGCACAGGTGAAGGAGGAGGAGGGCACAGGTGGAGGAGGAGGAGGGCACAGGTGGAGGAGGAGGAGGGCACAGGTGGAGGAGGAGGAGGGCACAGGTGGAGGAGGAGGAGGGCACAGGTGAAGGAGGAGGAGGGTAAGGGGGAGGAGGAGGAGGGCAAGGGGGAGGAGGAGGAGGGCACAGGTGGAGGAGGAAGGCACAGGTGGAGGAGGAGGAGGGCACAGGTGGAGGAGGAGGGCACAGGTGGAGGAGGAGGGCACAGGTGGAGGAGGAGGAGGGCACAGGTGGAGGAGGAGGAGGGCACAGGTGGAGGAGGAGGAGGGCACAGGTGAAGGAGGAGGAGGGTAAGGGGGAGGAGGAGGAGGGCACAGGTGGAGGAGGAGGAGGGCACAGGTGGAGGAGGAAGGCACAGGTGGAGGAGGAGGGCACAGGTGGAGGAGGAAGGCACAGGTGGAGGAGGGCACTCATTGGAGAATTGATGCTCAGGGGACAGAGGCGGTGCGGGTGGTGCCGTGAGGGGGGACCGGCGCCTCCCTCCCCCACCACCTCACTGCACCCTTGGGCAGGCCTCTGATTTTTCCATGTCCTGGCTCCCTTCTGCACCAGACAGACCTGCACAAGGACGGGCGTCGCCTCCTCATCTGGACTGAACTTGGGGAGAGTTGAGATTCTCGTTGCGCTGTTGTATCTGGAGGGTTCTCCATCAGACTGGGTGTGTGAGTGTGTGTGTGTGTGTGTGTGTGTGTGAGAGAGAGAGAGAGAGAGAGAGAGAGAGAGAGAGAACAGAAATTTACATTTGCTTAGGCCAGCTATTTGATTTTCAAGTAGTTCTTCTGGGACTGCAAGTCTGCACCCTGTGGGGCAGCCAGCGGCTCAGGCCAGGAGCGCCTCCTGGTGGTGTTCGGGCAGAAGGCCGCCCCCGGCTCTGAAGGTCTCAGCCAATCAGATGAGGCCGTGCCTGTTCCTGAAGGGCCTCTCCTTCCCTTAACTGTGGACTGGCTGTCAATTTCAGCCAGAGCTACAGGATCCCGTCACAGAAACATCTAGACGAGCCTTTGACCACACCCCCCGGCCCCACGGCGCAGCCACACGACACGTCGATCAGCCACGCGGCTGTGGGAGCTGCCTCCTGCACCCCGGCGTCCGTGACACACTGTCACGACTGTGGTGTGTGTCCTTGTGGACAAAAGACATAAGTTGCACAGGAAACTATGGCCAAGTATGTCCCATCCTGAAGACGGAGAGGGCGGCCCCCTCAGATGGCCTCCCACGGGGGTCCCAGGGCCCTGCTGCTCCACCTGGCACCCATGTGCCCAGGCGGCATCTCTGTAGCAGTGACCACGATGATGGGCCATGTGAAGCTGGGAGGGGCCACCACCCTCTCTCCTGAGGGTGTCACATTTTCAGCCTGTCCTGGGCAGAGTTCCTAACTGCCCCCTGTTCAGGGGAGGGCCTTTCCCTCCCCTGGGCAGCCCCGCCTCAGCGCATGGGGGCCAGCAGCTTCCTGCAACACCCCGACATCACTGGCCTCGCATTCATCTTGCTCCCAGACCACCGCGTGCGCTCTGGCGGTTCTCCGCACCCCGTTCTAGCTGGTGCCTCCACCTCCTTCAGCTCTCAGGGCTTTCACAGTAAAAAAAAACAAGAGACATAAAGCAGATATGGTCCCAGTTCTAAATCCAGACCAGTACAGAAGTCATAAGAACACTGACATTGGGTTAGTCTACTTGTAAGTTCTTCCTGATCTTGTTCCTAAATGGGCTAGATTGCCAGAGGAGGTGATGAGTTCCCCGTCACTAGAGGCATTCAATCCAAGAGGCAGTAGTTCAAGCCAGATGAGGCTGAACTGAAATAACCGAGGGCAAGAGGGAGGGGCTGCACATGGCCCGGTGCTCATGGCTCTGAGCAGTCAGCACAGGACGGGGTGAGAGTGGGGGTGAGGGCTCCCAGGACCTGACGTGCCCACGCACTTCTGAGTCCTCGCAGATGATGATGAAATCAGCAGAAGGTCCAGATGAGGGGCTAAGGTTTAAGCAGGTCCTGGCCGTGCCCGTGGCCCAGGGGAGCGAGCGCAGGCCTGGACGGGTGGGAGGGGCTGGCCCCAGCCCCTCAGAGAGGGTCCCTGTCTTTGTCCACTTGTCAGAAAAATCATGCCACTCCAGCTCTGTTGGCCACGGAGAACGTGGGGGTGGGAGGTTGGGACTTTCCCCTGCACGGGGCAGACCCCTCTGCTCCCGGGGTGAGGATGCGGCTGAGCAGACAGATGCCTGGCCCCAGGAGCAGGGGCAGATCCTACCGCCTGCACCCCGAGGCCCACACGTCTGGCTCGTTCCTGCCGCGGCGGAGAGAGGCCTCTGTTGCTCAGGCCCAGCTCAGCACTGTGGACGCCTGTTCCCAGGCCACCGAGAACCTGGCCTCGCCGCTGAGCTGCTCTGGGGCTGGTGCTTGCTGAGGGTCAGGGGATGGTGAGTTAGGAGGGTTTTTTGTTTTTTTTGCTGAAGCATAAATAGCAGGGTCCACACTGGTTCCGGCCTGAGCTTCACAGCATCCGACCCCGACCACAGCGCCTTTGACCCGACCACAGCGCTTTTGACCCGACTGCAGTGCCTTTGACCCCGACCACAGTGCCTTTGACCCGACCACAGTGCCTTTGACCCGGCCACAGTGCCTTTGACCCGACTGCAGTGCCTTTGACCCCAACCACAGCGCCTTTGACCCGACCACAGCGCCTTTGACCCGACCACAGCGCCTTTGACCCGACCACAGTGCCTTTGACCCGACCACAGTGCCTTTGACCTGACCGCAGTGCCTTTGACCCCGACCACAGTGCCTTTGACCCGACCACAGTGCCTTTGACCCGACTGCAGTGCCTTTGACCCCAACCACAGTGCCTTTGACCCGACCACAGCGCCTTTGACCCGACCACAGCGCCTTTGACCCGACCACAGTGCCTTTGACCCGACCACAGTGCCTTTGACCCTGGCCGCAGCGCCTTTGACCCTGGCCGCAGCGTGCTGGTTATGGCGAGTCCGGAGGGACGGGGTGAGCAGGTGCAGGCAGCTAGCATGGGGACCTCCTGCCTGCTGTCCTCACATTTTGGAGGGACTCAAGTTGTTGCCTGTTTTTTCCACAGTGGCTTCCTAGGGAGAAGGTGCTGATTTCTTTATTCAGTGAAAGAAACACAAGATGGACAGGCTGCAGGCAGAAGGCCAAGCTGCGCTCCCTCCTAATCCATCCCCATAGTCATGATACGGGCCCTCCCTCGGGGTGGCCGCTGCCAGGCAGACCCTGCTGCTGGCACAGTTACAGGAGGGGGTGTGTATGCCTTCACTTTCTTTTCACCATCCCCTTTTCTCCTCTCTCTCTCTCTCTCTCTCTCTCTCTCTCTCTCTCTCTCTCGGCACATGTTTTCAGGCCTAAAATGGCTGTGTGTGCTTAGTAAACTGGCTGGCACTGTGAATGAGTTACACGTGTGCTTGGAGGGGGTCCCCGATGGCATGGGACAGTGAGGCTCCTGTCCCTGCCTCCGGGGCACCTGGTTTTGTGTGTGTGTGTGTGTGTGTGTGTGTGTGTAGGGGTGGATGTGTGGACAGATGTGTGGACAGGTATGTGACATACGATTTAAGTTGAAGTTGTAAATGACAGATCATAGCCCAAAGTGGGTATGGTGAGTTAGGATGGTTTTCTTTTTGCTGAAGCATAAACAGCAGGGTCTACGCTGGTTCCGGCCTGAGCTTCACAGCATCCGACCCGCTGAGGTCTCCTGCCGCCGACAGCGTGTAAGAATGCACGTGCCCTCGCCTTTCCTGATGGAGTGTTTTTGTGACGCCCTCGTGTGTCAGGTGGAGCCTGGGAGGCCGTGCGCTTGTATCTCTGCAGCATTTTCAGAGCGTGTGACTGCTCTGCCCAGCACGGAGGCCTCTGTGCTAAGGACACGGACGTTTCCCCAGCACGCCTGCTCTGACTGGTTTCCCCGGCTGCTGCCCGCTGGGCTCCGCAGACGCTGCGGCCACCTGTGAGCCATGCTGGTGATCTTCTCTGGAATCCTCTAAGTTCTTTTGACTTTCATTAGAAACTGGGGACAGTCATTGGGCCCCTGGGGTCGAGTGTGGGGATGGTGCTGGGAGCTGGCTGTCAGGGAGGGCAGGGTGGTGGGTCACTCAGGATGTGAGCCGGCTGAGTTTCCACGTCCCTGTCTGTCTCACGGGAGCGGAGCCGGGGTGGTTGCACCTCAGGGCTCAGGATCTGAAACCGGCTTAGGTGCTCCTCGCAGTGATGGGCGGGGGCTGGTGTCATCACCACATCTTCCCCGAGACAGGCTCCGGTGCACGCGACGCTGTCTCTCGATTCCCCATTGCCAGCCCTCGGAGCGCTGTGATGGGATTGTTAGTGTGTATGCGTGAGGGAGTTTTAATTCTCTTGAACAAAGTATGAAGGGCACAGTGGAGGACTGTTAATCTCAGAGAGGGCATCGGACAAATGAGGCTGTGACAAACCAGCTGCCTTCGGTTGGGCCTCCGTGGTGGCGGGAACGGCACCCTGACCCCAGGAGGACAACAGCGGTCAGTTTGTCAGCGCCCCCAGGTTCCAGGATTTGGTCAGGTGCCTGTGGCTGTCAGGAACAAAGCTGGACAGGCCCATGCAGGTGGTTTTGTGGACGTACGCCTTCCTTTCTTTGGGGAAAATGCCGAGGATGGGACCTTCAGTCACATGATAAGTGGGCGCATCTTTAACTTACCGGGAGCTGGCAGACTGCGGGCCATGACCTTGGCTGTATTTGGTGGCCTTATTTGCCATCTCTGACTTCTTTAGCAAAGGGACAGCTTTTCCGTAGCTAATTTATTATTAGGACTTTGTCTTCATATCACTGAATTGCAAGGTTTCTAAATAGGCAGTCTTTAAGAAATGTGTTGCAAATACAGGCTGTCCCCAAAAATGTATACACTCTTTGACAGCTTAATTTTGAAAATGAAATGTATTTTAATAAACCCTGTCTTTATAATTATGCAAAGTGTGTGTATACATCTTGGGACACCGCGCATGTGGTGTGGTGTAATTTTCTTAACAGCTTTAGCAGTGTCGTCTGGAGAGCAACGCCTCTTAATTTTGATGAAATCTAATTCTCCAGCTCATTTTCTGTTTGGTTTTTTGTCTCACCCAAGGTCAGTAAGTGTTTTCCTATATCTATTTCTAGAAGTGTGAATAGTTTTCTTACATTTATGTTATTTCGTTTCCTGTTAGTTTCTATAAATGGTGTGAAGAATTTGTCCTTGGATCATCGTGTTGGTGTTTCAGCACAATGTGTTGTAATGATGACGGTTTCTGCACTGTGTTGCCTTTACTTGCACCTTTGTTGAAAATCAGGTGGGTCTATATTTGGGCTGTTCTTTCCCATTGATGTATTTGACTTCCTTTTCAACATTATTGCACTGCCTCGATTACTGTAGCTTTATAGAAAGTCTCAGAATCAGGCAGTTTAAGTCCTCACGTTTGGGCTGGTCTTGGCTCTCAATATAAATTTTAGAATGAGCTCGCCAGTCTGTACAGAAGTTACATCTGAGGTACCTATTGGGACTGCATTGATTCCATAGATCAGTGGACATGTTAGTAATGTCAGATCTATTAATGTGTATCTCTCCATTAATTTAGGTCTTTTAAATTTCCCCTACAATGTTTTATAGCTTTCAGTTTATAAATATTTCACATTTTTATAAATTTTTATTTATATTATAATATTTTAATACTATTGCAAATGTTTTTTGAAATTTATTTAATCCTTACCTGGGGATATGTTTTTATTGGAGAGAGAGAGAGAGGAGAGAGAGAGAGAGAGAGAGAGAGAGAGAAGAGAGAGAGACAACATTGATTTGAGAGAGAAACATTAATTGGTTGCCTCTTGTATGCACCCCAACCAAGGATGGAACCAGAAACCTAAGTATGTGCCTGAACCCACAACTTTTTGGTGTATGGGACAATGCTCCAACCCATTTAGCTACCCAACCAGGGCTGTTTCTTTAATTTTTAAAGTTCAATTCTAATTCCTATTGTTTACTATTAATATATAGAAATATAAGTTGCTTTTGCACATTGGCATTTTTATCATACCATGCTGCAAAACTGACTCATTAATTTTTGTGGTTTTCCATACATTTTAAAGTATTTTCTATATAGAACGACCATATCTTCTAAAAATAAAGCCAGTTTTACTTACCACTTTCCAATTTATATGGCTTTCTTTTTTTCTTGCCATATTACAATGGCTAGCACTTCCAGTACAAAGATTAATAAAAGTGTGAGAGATGAAACCGTTGCCTTGTTCTTGATCTTAAAGGGAAAATGTCCAGTCTTTATTAAGCATGGTACTCCTGGGTGTTTCATAGGTGCTTTTCACCATTCTATAGGAGTTGCCATGAATTTCCTGTTAGCACTCCTTTACCTGTGTCCCCCAATTCTGGTGTGTGATTTTTCTTTGGTATGGTTCATGCTCACACCTGTATGCAGGTAAGTATTTAGCCAAAGGCTTTGGGGGACATCATTGCAGGCCTCCTGACTCCATCTTTCTGGGAAGCTCCCTCCTCTGCTCCAAAAATTCTAGCTGCCTTGACCTCCACACACTCTAGACTCTGAGTCCTACACTCTCGAGGCTGCCAGGTTTTGTGTGGGTCTGCCCTCTCATGTGGAGGCCTGAGAGGTGCCCCAGGCAGAGAGCGGGGCAGATATAAGCGCATCTGTTTCTTGCTCCTCAAGAATCGCTCTCTCGTGCTGCCAATTGTCTAAACTCTGAAATCATGTTATTCCATGTGTTTTCCCAGTTTTATAGTTGTGGCAAGGAGAGTGTAAACCCAGTCCCTGTTATTCTATTACCAGAGGCCCAGTGCACGAAATTCGTGCACTGGAGGGGAGTGTCCCTCAGCCCAGCCTGTGCCCTCTCGCAGTCTGGGAGCCCTTGGGGGATGTCCGGATGTCAGACATACTTAGCGCTGCCGCGGAGGCGGGAGAGGCTCCCACCACCGCCGCTGCACTCGCCAGCCGTGAGCCCGGCTCAGGGTTTCTGGCTGAGCGGCACTCCCCCTGTGGGGGCGCACTGACCACCAGGGGGCAGCTCCTGCGTTGAGCGGGTGGTCACTGTGTGTCATAGTGACTGGTCGTTCCACCGCTCAGTCGATTTGCGTATCACCCTTTTATTATATAGGATAGGATGGCCGAACACAGAAGTGTATAAATTTACTCTGGGCACACTTAAAGCCTGATTTTATTCTAAGTCTACGATTCCTAGTAGGAAACATGAATGACACTGAAACTTCCGGAAGTTTCTCTAGAAGAAGTAAAGTTAAGAGATGGCAAGCCACCCGTGGAAGCTGAGGGCTGAGACCATTTCCCGGTGCCCCTGCCTCTCAGTACACATTTGATTGGCGCGGGGGTCCAGGGTGTGCTGTGGTCCGTCCCCCTCAGACAAACTAAATCAAACTCAATACCTGGTATTGCGCACAGACCCCAGTGCTTTTTAAAGGGTACCCCAGGGACTCTGGGGTACCAGTTTGAGAACCATGTGCTGGCTCCGTCAAGATGCTCTGACCCCTCTCGAATGAGGTCATCGAGGTCGCTGTGTGTCGACTCCCCAGACTGAGCCTATCGACCTGTAGGCAGCGCTGAAGGAATGAGAGTTCTTCCCGGTGGCCACTCACGGGGTGTGGCCGTGGAACTTTTACTCTCTTCACGGAAAGAGTGGCTGGAGTGTTGGCACTGCTCGCTCTCTGCTATGAGCTTTAGCTCTGGCCGTGGTGAGGACAGGGCCTGGCAAGAGGCCGCTGTATCTTCCTTTAGGTAATTTCGGCAGTTTTGCCCAGTCGGGCCTCGTCCAGCCCCGTTAGTCCCGTGCACACTAACACCGCACCTCGCAGTCCTGCGATCTGGCGGACCCGGCACACTGGGGCTCGACCTGCTGGGGAGTCCTCGGAACCCCGGTGATGTCTGCTCGCTTCGGCAGCGCCACAGGCTCTGCACGGAGCCCGGGGGCCCACAGGGCCGGCTAGCGCGTTGGCGGTGTCTCCCCCAGGTAAGCCCACGGAGGTTTTCTGGTGACAAAGGGCTGAGTCAGCGTGTGGCTGATGGTAGGCAAGTGTCTGTCTCGTTTGCTCATGGGGCCACAGGGCTTAGTGTTTCCGAAGATTCGGTTCCTAGAGAAGGAATAGTTTCACTTGCTTGCTTCCTTTTTGGTGATCCCCAAAAAGGGGTTTGAGCTAAATGGCTTCTAAGATCCCTTCACCTTTCAGAGTCTATAGCACATGACCTGGTTCGGGTTCATAAATGTGTGTCAAAGGAAGAGGGGACCAGAAAGTACGTGCACACACGTGCACACACATACACACGCACACACATGCACAGAGCACTCACATAAAGGTAAGCAAGAACATATTCCTCCATCCCCCTTTCTGTTAACACTCTCCTCTGGTCTCCAAGGCTCACTGATGCCAATGCTCTGCCCTGAGGTCAGCTGCAAAGAGCCCGAACGAACGTTATGTCCTTCCCAGGACATCTAGTGTCATTGACGGGGCAGTTTGCTGACACGGGAAATCGAGGACCCTGTGGGCAGGAGGCTGGCCTCCTGCTGCTGACCGTTGCTTAGGGGAGCACCTGCTCCCCGTTCAGCCAGGGAGGGGCGGGGGCGAGGGTGGGGGCAGCGGGCAGCAGGACTCGGCAGCCATCACTCAGGGCTCCGCCTGCTGGGCCGAAGCCAGGCCCTCTACAGGCATGTCCGCGTGGGGCTCATGTGGGAACGGATGCTTTTGAATCTCATTTCAGGGAGTGCAGGTCAGTCAGTGCTCCTCTTTGCATAGCAGACTCTTTAAGACCTACTGTGTGCCAGTCACAGGATAGGCAGGGGAACCGTGAGACACCCAATCCAGGTCACTGTGAGGAGGGTAAACTTGCTGGACTGGAGAATTCTGGTGCGTATTTCAAATAAAGAAAACCTAGTAGAAGAAATATCGGATGTAAAAAAGGAAGGCTGCTTAGCTTTAGGGGAGAATGAAAGAAGTCATCTGGGAAACCACCCTTAGGCGCAAATTTTGAGACTAAATCATTGGAAATGGGATCAAACAAACAAAAAAAGCCCATAAAGTGCCTGGGAACCTTAGCCTGTAGAGACTTTTTAGACTGTAGAGGGGTTTTACTAAAAGGTTGTCTCAAGAGAATGGGGATCACCTTGCCCACAGGCCTGGCGAGTTTCCGCGGCTGCAGGGAATTCAGGCAGCTTGAGCTCAAAGAGGAAAAATACTGGGATGACAGTTCTATTTCCTTACTTGGCTCACCAAGTAAGTCATGCCTAAAATTTCCCTGTGAAGCCTTTGTTGAAATAAGTTTTCTTATCACATTGGCTCTGTTGGCTGAATGTTGGCATCCAAACAGTGAAAACATGAAATTGAAGGGAAGATAATAACTATCTTTAAGTCTCCTTTGCATATCTTTTAAGAAATGATAAAAGCAACATAGCATAGAAGAGAAAAGTAGAGGCTTTGAAGTAAAGGTGCCTGAGATCCAATGATGACTCTACATTCAGTGGGTGTGTGGTCTGGGCAATTTACTCAACTTCCCCTGGTCTCCGTTTTCTCGTCTGTGAAATGGGACAATAACAGATCTCCTTGACAAGGCTGTTCTGGGAATTAACACATTAAAATGTGAAAAGCTGTTGAACAAGTGCCCAGCTCATAGGAGATGTTCAGTAAATCACAGTGACTGTTATTCTCGTGTTTATTTCTAACCCTGTGATGACTGTGTGCCAGGTGTGGGTGCTGGGCATGGGGGCCTGGGGCTTTGGTTGCCACAGTCAAGACCCAAAGCCACTGTTTATGAGAGAAGAAAAGCCAAACCTGTGACGCGGGGGAGGAGATGAGGACATGAAGGGCCTTTAGCCCGCAGGCCCCCTAGTCCTAGATATGAAGGCGCTGCTGTGCTGATCCTCTTGGGGACCTTTCTCTAGAAGTCAGTAACGAGGAACCGATCTAACCAACAGCTCCGTCAGCACCCGGTCATTCTGTGGCGCCAAGCAGCCGCCCGGGCCGAGGGGCGGCCTCTCTCAGGGACCCAGACGCAGTCTCACGGCGCTTTGGGAAAAGTGCCCTCATGCGTTTAAACACTAATCGTGGAAAATGAATTTTGTTGAAAACAGCAAGAACTTCCATCCAAATATGTGTGGGAAATAGTTTTATTGCAAGAGGTCTGATGTCGAACTGGGTGGGGAAGGCAAGAAACGATTTTCATGGGAAACAAAAGCCATGGTTCACGTTTTAAAAGCTCAGCTGCCCGGAAGGGAGAGCGAGGCCTTGGGAGCATGCGCACAGGGAGGGACGCAGCAGAGCGGGCCCGGCCTCGCTGCCGGGGAAGGGCCGGGCCAGGTGTGCCCACACCCCATCAAGGGAAGGAGGCACGTGGGGCCTTGGCTGCCCTCTGGTCGGCACAGCAGCTCCACTGCCCCAGCAAGCGTCCCCCAGGGGACCCGTGACCTGCCCCTCCAAGCCTTTCTCCCGGCCCGCTCCCCCCCAGCCTGTGGTTTCTGGTTCATTTTCCTGTCGCCAATGTGCCTTAAATAGAGAAATCATGGGCTTCCCTTTCTTTTTCCCTTTCTGTCCCTCCCTGCCCAAGGCCTAATGTGGTAGCAGGTGGTGCCACGATGCTGTCACCAACAGAGCTGGACGAGGTCATGAACCTTTGTGCAAGGCGTGTTGGGAAATGTAGTTCTGGGTTGTGGGGAGCTCACCCTGGGGAAGAGCAGGCAGGCACTGTGGGTGACAGCCACCTCTCCCCCCCAATGGGACTGTCCTGTTATGTCACATGTGTGGCAACAGCTCCCATGTTTCAGCTCCTTGAGATACGTGCTGTGACGGTGTAATTTCTTACACGTCTGCTTTACATGCATGCGCAGACACGCACACACAGCTTACGGATGAAATTGTGGGCAACTCATTAGATCTCTGTGAATATCATGTGCACAATATGTTTGGGGCTGTTCTAGGTTTAAAATCTGGGTATCTTAGTCCTTAGTTCAGAGCGACGTCTCCATATGTCTGTGGTTACTATCTGATCTACACAGTAATTTAAGAATTCAATAAATTATGTAGTAGCTTAAGAATTCAGGAACTCTTTCTTGCCAAGTGCTCCCTGCTACTTGGTTTCGAAGGCAAGCTGAGGACAGAACTCCCCATAGGATCACATATCTGTCAGGACAAGCAAAGGCGAGCGCCGGCTGGCGGCGGGCGTGTGGGCAGGGCAAGCAGCTGTGTTGCTGCTGCTTTGCAACCGGCTTCCTGAGAAGCAGGGGATGCGTCGTCCAGTGCGAGCGCGTCCGCGCAGGAGCAGCTGTGGGGGCGACCTCGTCTTCCTTCCCTTGCGCCGCCATGAACAGGATGGAGATACAGACTCGCTGCCCAGTGTGTGTATTCGCACCCTGACCTAGGGAAGGGCCTGCCAGGCCCCAGCCAGCGTGCCGGCAGCATGTCTTCTGTGCTCTTTTCTCCACGAATCCCCCACGAGGACCTTCTTAAAAATTCTAGCTCTTGCTGTGAACTTCGTAGACCTAGAGAGCTCTGATGTCATGTTTGGCTTCTGCTGGGATCTGTGGCGAGGACGATGGAGAGGGACGTCTGTGAGTCTCGTTGGTTCGGGGGGCTGTGCGGAGTAGACGTGTGTCCCGTGCACATGTACACGTGGTCAGCGCGATGGGACGACAGGGCCGGTGCCCTTTGTGTCACGATATGAAATGACCCCTCGTCCATTCTGCCCTCCCTATTGAACCTCCACTTCCTGCCACTCCCTGTGTGAGTGTAGAGGCAGATGAAGGCCAGCCCTGACCCCATGCTCACCTGGGCCTTACACCTGTCGCTCACCCGTGCCCGCTGTTGCTATGGCTCCTGCTGCATGAGAACCCCACGGGCCAAGTGCACTCTGCCCTCCCCCGACGGAGCAAAACCAGCCTGGGAGGGAGGGCGGTTGTGAGGACGTGGCTCAAGCCCTGTGGGTGGAGAAATGTGATTGCCTTCCTGCCTCGGTCTCCATTTCTCCACTCGCCATCAGCTTCATGGGGACGCGTTAGCTGCCTGTCTCAGCACCCCCCTCCCCAGCTACACACGCGTGGACCTCCTCTGTTCCACTAGACAGCAGTGCTGCGTAAACCAAAGCCCCAGGGCGAACATGTGACTGAGGGCTGTGGGGCATCAGCGTCCCCCCACTCCCAGCTTCACAGACCGGCTCCCCTGGGCCAGAGAGGAAGGGTGGCTGCATTACCCGCGCTGAGGCGGCTGGCAGGAGGGGCGGGGTTGGCAGGCTCATCCAGGCTCGCACCTCAGAGGCAGCTCACCGGCTTTCAGTCACTGTAGGGGTGAGGGGATGTGCCGCTCCAGCAGCGGGGGCGTGATCGGAAGGTAGCAGACATGAGGAGACCAGGTCGTCTGTGAGGACATCAATACACTACGTTTCTGACACGTGGCATTGGACGGTTTGGGGTGGATGGGAAAGAAACTTTTCATATTGCTTTGTAATTGGTGAAATTGTGATTCTGTAGCTCCCTGAGTCTGAAATCCTTTATTTCAAGCCCAGAATTGTCCTGGGGGGAAAATCTTTGGGGAAGAAAAAATAAAAGGCCTTAACAAGCAGTCTAATTTGCAGATATCTCTTATTTCTAGGCATTGGATTAATCGTAAAGGCAAATGCAGTCGACCCTGAACAACATGGGGCCCGGATTTTTCCCAGTAAACCCTATAAATGTATTTCTCTTCCTTAGGATTTTCTTCATAACATTTTCTTTTCTCTGACTTACTTTTATTAAGGATATAGTATATAATACATATAACATACAAAATATGTATCAATCGACTGTGTTATTAGTGAGGCTTCTGGTCAACAGTAGGTTATTAATTAAGATTTTGCAGCAGCAAACGTTATACACGATTTTTGACTGCACGGGAGGTGGACGCCCCAATCCCTGTGCTGTTCAAGGGGCAGCTGTATCACTTTTCTTTCAAAGCAAAGAAGTAATCAACACATTCTTTAGAAACGCTCTAAAGCTAGAGAAAGGGAGAGAGGGGGAGGGAGGGAGAGACACCCCTTGGTTCCAATGGTTGCACATTCTGGTGTCAGACCTACAGGCTTTCTGCTGAAAATAAAATCCAGCCCTTTCCTTCCCAGTCCCCACTGGAAACCGAAACTGGAATCCGTTAGTCACCCCTTAGAGACCTCTTCGTGTAGACATGGCTTGTACACTCGCCCCACACGGTGCCCGCGTCCTCAGAAGCTCTGTGGCCTTTGGCCTGTTTGTCCAGGCGAGGCGTCCGTGCGCTCTCTCCTGAAGCTTCTGGCTCCTCTGAGCTCCCCCGGACCTGCGAGCCCCCCCCACCCCCGGCCCCGCCCCGCCTGCGGCCCCAGGCTGGACGTGGTGTTTTTCATTAAGATGTGGTCCAGCCAGGCGCGTGCTTAGATGCTGCAGATCTGGGAAAGCGCCCCCAGGGGAAGATGGGCAGACAGAATCTAACCGCCCCCTCTCCGTCCGGACTTGAACGGATTCATTCGCTGATGCCGGGGCGGAGAGCAGAAAACCGCAGGGGCCACGCCAGAAGCGGGGCACCTGCTCCCCAGGGCGACGAGATGCCGCAGCACTGAGTTCCGCTTTCAGCAGGAATCACTGGTGAGCGTGTCCTTCAAAAACCTGCAAGTGGCCCTGGCTGGTTTGGCTCAGTGGATAGAGCATCGGCCTGCGGACTGAAGGGTCCCAGGTTGGATTCCAGTCAGGGGCACATGCCTGGGTTGCTGCCTCGATCCCCAGTAGGGGGCGTGCAAGAGGCATCCAATCAATGATTCTCTCTCATCATTGATGTTTCTATCTCTCCCTCTCCCTTCCTCTCTGAAATCAATAAAAATATTTTAAAAAAAAACCTGCAAGTGTTTGGCTGCTTTAGGCATAGATGAATTTATGCAGAACTTTTCACAAACTATTAAAATTTCAGCAAGCAATGCCATTGACTTCTTTTTTAAAACAAAATCTTCACTGAGGATGTTTTTATTGATTTTAGAGAGAGGAAGAGAGAGAGAGAGAGAGAGATGGATATTGATGTGAGAGAAACATTGATCGGTTGCCTCCCGTGTGTGCCTGGACTGGGATCGAACCTGCAACCTTTCGGTCCACAAGACAGTACTCCAACCAATGGAGCCGTCTGGTCAGGGCAACTTCTACTATTTTTGGTTGGTTTCCTTTTTAAAAAAATAATTTTTAACTTTTCAATCACCTTTGACATACAATCTTACATTAGTTTCTGGTGTACGGCACAGTGATTAGACATTGTATCATGATGAATATTTCCAGTCCCCACCTGGCACCACACAGTTATCGCAATATTGATGATTATATTCCCTGTGCTGGACTTTACATCCCGTGACTGTTCTGTAGCTACCAGTCGATACTCCTCAGTCCCTGACTGCCTGGGACACGGCGGACACCCTCCGTCCTGGTGGTGAAGATGAATAGCCGTTCCCGCAGACTGGCCTTCCCTCGCCGTTTCTCAGAGCCCAGCAGCAGGCAGGAGCCTGTATTCGACACTGAGATGAAACAGGGAGCCCAGGTGATTCCTTTTTCTCCCTAAGTTGATGAAAGCAGGTGCTTCCCTTGACGCCGTGGACGGCGGGTCACCACGGCACCTGGGTTCCCTGCAGCCTGCACGTCCACCTGGCACTGAGCACCGCGTGTTTGTGTTGTGTATTGGTGTATGTTGTATATGTGTGTTGTATTGTGTTGCCTCTCAGAGATATGTACTCAAAGTTGCTGCTATACCAACTATGAATATAACTCTAGGTTTAAAAAACACTTCAGTCCTGGCCAGTGGCTCAGTTGGTTGGAGTGTCATCCTGTGACCAGAAAGGTTGTGGGTTCGGTTCCCAGTTAGGACATACACCTGGGTTTCGGGTTTGATCCCAGGTCAGGTGTGTATGGGCGGCAACTGATCGATGTTTCTCTCACCCTCCCCCTCTCTATAAAAATCAATAAAATCATACCCTTGGGTGAGGATTAAAAAAAACACTTTAAGTAAAAAAGATGCAGTTCAGGCAGAAAGTTGATGTTTCAATCGTGTGGCACAGAAGGCCAGAGTGGGGCTCCTGGCGTTGGGTGCGTCGCCACGGTCAGCGTGGTGCGGGCATCCAGCCTTCCACGCCAGGGCGAGTCTTCTGGGAAGAAGGAGTCTTGGCCTCTTCGCTGTCTCTGACTGGCTTAGTCCCCAGTGCACTCGGTAGCTGTCTGTGTGATGGAATTGGAGGGTCACAAAGGCAAGGCTTGCCCCAATGTCTCTTTCCTAGACCAGAAGCAGAGCCAGGAAGGTCTGCAGCTCGGCCCGGGCCTCAGGGCTGGGAGCTTCTGAGCCATGAGTTCCTGGGGCGGCGCTGGTTCTCACTGGCCCTTGCACTCCAGTCCCTGGCGCACGCCCAGCAGGTCGTGGTGGGCAGCCTCTCAGAGTTAGAGCAGGTGAGCGCCGGCAGGAGGCGCTGCGGATGCACCAGTGAAGACTCGCTCCTGTAATGAGACTCACGTGTGGGAGCACAATGGGAGGGCCCCTGAGGCCTCTCCCGTGGGCCGGGGGCGGCGCTGAGGGCCACCCATGTCCGTCACGGGAACACCAGGGAGGAGTGAGCCCACTTATGCCCCAAATTGTCCTCTCTGCTTAGCGTTTGAGGGCTCCTGCTGGCAGCAGACGGCCTAAGGCAGATGGAGCCCAAAGGAGGGAGGACAAGGAGGGGTCCGCTCAGATCTGCTGACACACTTCCGAGGGGGGGAGCGAGGGGACGGGAAAGCCCACGCCTGCTCATACCCAGCTCTGCCTGCACGTCCCTGGCCTTTCTGTGCTGCAGGTGTCCGGGTGGCTTCCGTCTCGGCATTTCCGGGCCTTATGTTAAGATTCAAACAGGATGTTGAGAAGGAAGAAAGAAGGGGAGGGGAGAATGGATGCAGTTGATATTTCAGACAGTTTGCAAGCAAGGAGGAAGGCTCTGGTTCATCTTCGAGACACGCGAGGTTGCCACAGGGGGAGGGGGTGGTGCCCCGCTGTGTGGACAGCTGTGCTCGGCTCTGCTGAGAGCAAGCCCGTCCTCGCTGCGGGCGAACCACGCAGCCCGTGCCCGTCAGTCAGTGGCTGCGGGACAGCGTCCACCATGCGCTTCTCGCATCCTATAAGTCTTCCTCATGCAGGTGCCGCAGGCAACAGGATCAAAGGAAAAGAGACCTCCGGGTGCTTGGGGGATGCGGGTCTGAGTAGCAAAGGATGCTTTCAGAGAGAAACAGGTGATGCGCTCGGTAAGCTGTGCTCAAGCTCCCTGTCATTTGATAAAAGCTGAGCTTGTTCAACACTGTGCTGACCTGACGCCCTTGGATTTGGGGGATGCCTTGCAGGTGTAGCGGTTAGAGACCCCCCAAAACTCAGTGTGCTGGACAGACCACCATTCAGGAGCTGCAGCCCTGCCCCGGGGGCTGAGCGCGGCTGCGCTGCTCCCCACGCTGCGTCCTCCCCTCTAGACCAGCTGGCTGGGCGTCCTTCCTGAAGCGGCCGCTCCGAGTGTCTGTCCTGTCTTCCTCCTGGGACCAGGAGGCGTGGCCTCCGCATGGCCATGCCAGACATGCCAGGGAGCATGCAGACACATCGGGGTCTCAGAGGTCATTCCCATCATTCTAGTGCCCACGCAGGTCACACGCAGGTCACCCTGGCAAGAGTTCAGAAACTTTTCCATCCCTGTGGCTGGAGGAGCCGCTATGGCACGTGGACTGTGGAGAATTGAGAGCGTGCGTGCCACTGACCACACTCGGATCAGTGTTGGGGTCCCCGGGTTCTCCGAAGGGTCTGTCCCACCGACGGCGGACCTGGCCAGGAAGCATTAGCCTGGTGCCGTGTTGTCGTGGCCGCCATGTACCTCACCTACGGTACTGGTTTCTGTAGACTTGTTCAGGTGCAGACCCCTGAACTGGTATTGAAGTCTAGTGCCGGGAAACTTTTTCTCATATTTATAATACATAAAAGCCTAAGCAACCGGCCAACCATTCGACTGGTAGCTATGATGTGCACTTACCACCAGGGGGCAGACGCAGAAACCACAGGCATGGAAATATGGAACAGACTAATGAATCTCAGAGGGAAGCGGGGAGAGGGGAGGGGGAAAGAGATTAACCAAAGATATTATATGCGTACTAGAGGCCCGTGCATGGATTTGTGCACTAGTGGGTCCCTTGGCCTGGCCTGCACCCTCTCGAAATTCGGGACCCCTTGGGGGATGTCGGAGAGCGGGTTTCGGCCCGATCCCCACAGGCCAGGCCGAGGGACCCTGGCCTCTACTCACTTAATAATGAGCCAATGTTACTGGGTCGCTACTGGGTCAGGAGAACTGCGTCTCGTTCTTGGCAACCAGCACGAGAATGACCGACATTTACTGGGTGACCTCCTCGTGTCAGGGTCTGTGGCACGAACTTGGCAATGTGCAAATTAAATGCACCAGGCACATTAGTGGAGAGATACTACATGCATTTGTATTGTCCATTCGGACATGCTTCCAGGGTGTACAGATTTCTCGAAGCCGTCGACGCTGGAGAAAGGGGACGGAAATCTTAGCGTTGGGCCTTGAACGCAGTAAATAAACGTGTGTAAGTGCAAGTTTCCTGTGTTGTTGGTGATGGCTGCATTGCTGACCCGTGGAAAACGATGGTAAGCAGTCATCTTCCCAAGTCTGAATCGCGTTTCACAGGCCTGTGTGCGGGGTCGGAGCCACGGAGAGCACTTCCAGAAAGCACGGCCCTCCTGGGAGCAGGGAGGCCGCCTGGCTGTGCCCTTGGCTCAGTGAGTGTGGTTTACACGGAGGATTGTCAACAGCTTTGTATTTGTTCAAAGTGTTATAGTTTGGCCCTGGCCAGGTAGCAGACGAGCGGCAAATATTCGGTGGATGGTCCTTGTGGTCAGACCTGGGATGGCTTGGGGGCCTCGCTGGATGAGCGCTGATTGCCTGGGAGGAAGCACGTGAACATGAAAGGCGCAGCAGTGACGGGTCTGGGGGCTGAAGAGCCTAGGATAGTGAGCTCGGCGTGCCAGCGTTTTGGAAAACCCTAACTTAACTCTGGTGCCGTGTCACAGATAGAAATTTTTTGATATTTGCAACCATAGTAAAACAAAGACTTATATTTTTGATATTTATTTTATATATTTAAATGCCATTTAACCAAGAAAAATCACCCAAAAAAATGAGTTCGTGTGTCACCTCTGACACGCGTGTCATAGGTTCGCCATCACTAGCCTAGGAGGAGCCTGGGAACTGGGGAGAGAGGGCTCCCGGGGCCACGGCAGGGGGAGCCCCTCGGAGCAGCTGTTGCCCAAGAGGCTGGACCTGGTGGGTGGCCGTCCTGCTAGGGAAGGTGGTTTCGGGTGCAGGGTGTGGCTTGCAGGTAGCCAGAGGGAAGGATGAAAGGAGACAGGGAGATGGGGTGACGTTTTCCTTGGACTCCCACATCCCCTTCTAGTTGTAGGCAGTGTATGTGCCATTTGGGGAGAAGCCAGGTTCTGCTGCATTCCAGAGGACTGGTGACCACTCCGCATGGCGGGCACCGCCTTCACCACGGGCACTCAGCCAGCACTAGACGAGAGGCCGGCTCCTGCCATCTTGTGCCAGCAGTGAGCAGGCTGGAGGCCCGCTGGGCTCAGGATGGCCGGCCCTGGGTGGGACCTGAACAGACACAGGGCTGGGGGAAGCCAGACCTTGAGGACAACCTGGCCAATCGAGGCCTGTCTGAGGGTTAGTGCCAAGGGTCCCTGCCGTGGGCGAGGCACGGGGACAGGGACACAGCGCGAGGAGGCAGGAGCCTCCAGTGTTAGCACACACTGTCAGCCACAAACAGCTGACAGCGGCAGGCACCTCCGGTGGCTCCCCTCCATGTTGGGCGAACCCCATGATGTGGGGCCCATGTTTTTATGGAATCGGTTCTCTCTCTAGACCAGAGGATGTCCTTGCTTGTAGCAAGAGGTGCCATTATGTGTCGGGAGGCAGAGCTGGTTTTTTTCCAGGTTCCTTTGTTGGTGGTTCTTAGGTCCCCATTGCCCACGTGTGCTCAGGGCTAAATCCAGCTCCTTTGAAATCACAAAAGGGCTCAGCCGGAGACGGGCCCTCCCAACAGCAAAGCCGAAGCTAACCTGACTCAGCCGCCTCTGGGTGGGCTCAGCAGCCACGTGCCCGAGCTCCACCCTCAGCCTCACCACCAGCAGCTGGTGCGACGTTGCCCCAGTTAATTGACGTCTCTGTGCCTCAGTTCCTCACCGGAAAATGGAGGCCACGGGAAGACTAAATGGGTTCACCGTGAGGGCGCCTACGGAGTGGCTGGCCTGGTGGCCCTGGGTGGCTGTCCTGGATGCTTGGTGCAGGGAACGGTTATGGACAGCCACCTGGTGTTAGATGGGTGCCTGCCTCCCCCAAAGGGGCTGAGTCCCACCACTCTCAGCCTCACTGCAGCTGGTCCCGGGGAAGACGCTCAGCTCCTCCTGATGACGGAGGTGACTCTGCTCAGCGTCCGTGGTCCCGTGGGTCTCAGAGGCACAGGCCCATGCATCCCACCACCTGGACGATCCCACTCAGCGCGTGCTCCCTGAGCAGGAGTGTGCGTGGCGCCCCCCTGGAGTGCGGTCTGTAACGGTGCAGAGGGAAGACCGCTTCCGGGGGTTTCTCACCTGCAGTTCCTCTTCCACTCAGACTGCCGCCGGGTGGCGCTTCCTGGGAAAGAATCCCACATCCCCCTCTCCCTGTGGGCCCCCTCCTGGCCCGCGGTTCTGCCCACTGCTCAGAGCGTCTTCATAGTGCTGCGTGGTCCCTGCTGAGGTCCCTGCCGCTGTGTGTCCAAGTCACCGGGAGCATTCTAACCGTCCCGTCTGAGGGCCCACCGAGGGCCAGCGTGATGGGTGATGGGTGCTCTAGTGGGACTCCCAGGGAAACCCATTTACCTCCGTGTTAAAAACCTCCCCCGAGGGGCAGCCGGGAACCTCGGGTCCAGTCTTGTTTTCGCTCTCACAACAGTATCGAGACAGAGACTTGCACAGATCGCTGTCCTTCTCTGTGGATTAGGAAACCAATACCTGGAGGTTACGATTTGGCCGAGATCACAGAGTGAGTTAGTATGTTCTTCAGGGTCGTCACAGCGCCATTCCGCAGCCAACACTCCCTAAATCTCATGGCTCATCCAGGAACAGGTGGCGCCCCCAGATGCTCCCCGAGGAGGGTCTCAGGGCCTTTGCATCCTTCTGTCCAAGCCCTCTCCCACCCTCTGTGGCCCGCATCTCGGGGTCCTTCCCTCCAGGTGGGTGGGCAGAAGGTAGAGCAGGTCTTGCTCTGCCAGCCTGGCTGTGATGGCCTGTCGCAGTCCACATCCCATCAGTCAGAACTCCAGCTGCGCCCACCTAGATGCAAAGGCTTCTGGGACATGTAGTCTCCCTGTGTGTTCAGCAGAAACACCAGCTTGCAGAACAGGTGGGGTGGTTTCTACCATTATTAACAGCCGCCAGGCAGTGACACCTAAGTAGTGAGGACCTTCTGTGCTAGAGCTACGCTACCCCTGACCTTTTATTTTAGGGTTACAACAGTCTGCCAAGGCAGTTATTTATCTCCACCATTTTTAAGGATGAACAGAGGCAGAAAACCTAAGTGACTGGCACGAGGCCACGCCCCCGAGAACGGAGGGAGCGGAGGACTGGAGTCATCTCCCAGCTGAGTCCGGCCACTCGCCAGACCACACCTGCTGCCCGGAGCACGCGGGCAGGAAAACGCGGGGTCTGAGCTCCGCTTCCCTGCGCTTGTCCTGCTGCCCTTCCACTCCGAGTTTTGAGCCTGCTGTACGGACAGATGCGCTGTGGTCTTAGGGTTAAGCAAGTCTTCTTTGGAGGGAAAAACCCCACAAAGCTTTAGTGGAAGTTGCTGGAAGGCTTTACCAAGTAGAAATATGGAATTTTCCTACTCCTTACAGCTGTTCGTGCCGCTCCGGGCCTTCTGGCTAAAAGCCTCACGGAAGGTTCCATTTTCCCCAGAGGAGCAGCTGCGGGAAGCGCCTGATTAGAACATCGTTTATAACACACCAGAGGCCTCCACTCCCGTCCCCCGCCCCCAACACACACTGGCTTGGAGGTTGGGCAGCCAGTGGCCTGGGAGGAGTCGTCTCCCGGGGTGCAGCCCCTCACCTGAGCTGCTGCCCTGGTGGTGGAGCTTGGTCAGCTCAAGCCCAGCAGGTGCCAGGGCCTCTGAGGGCCAGTGCCCGCACTGGCAGGGGCCACCAGCTGTCACAGCAGATGGTCGAGGACACCGCCTGCCCGGACTGCGACTGAGCTCATCCTCCTGAGGAGACAGATGAGCTTGAGCCCCGCTCGCCGTGGCCTGGTGCCCGGGCGCGGTGAGGCTCCGGGACTGAGAATCGCAGGGTCTCCAGGCCCCGGGGGGCATCCCTGACCCCTGGCCCTGGCCCTGGCCCTGTGCCGGCCAGCTCCCGCTCTGAGGCGGAAAGCGGCATCCTGACTGCCCGCGAGAACCTCACCATGAGGGTCTCTTCCACCCCAGCCCCGGTCGTGCTGAGGATCACGTGCCTTAAGAACCCCCCCTGCCCGCCCTGCTGGGCCGGAGCCTCCCAGCAGGGGTGGCTGCCACTTTCTCACCCAGAATCAGCCCCCACCCATGAAAACGGCCAGGATGCAGCTAGATTCTATGAACGAGCATGCAGACGTTTAAAGCGCACGACACCATGTTCTCAGACACTCGTGGAACCAGAGCCTTATCATTAGCGCGTTTCATCAGGTTCCCTCTCACGTGAGGAGCTGCCTTCTCACCCACCTGAGGTGCCCTGGGGGGCAGGGTCTCCCACTGTCACACCCGCAGGGTCGGCGGGAGAGGCACCCGGCCACCTCCTTGTCCTTCCGATTTGACCTTCCTGCCCTGAGACGGCTTGCCTCAGACAGGCCAATGCAACAGCCTCAGCAGCCATTGATTTTCCTTAAGTCAAAACAAAGACTACAAATTAGCTTCACTCTCAAAGCCTGGCTTCACCACAAACACGTTCAGGGACAGAACCAGCCACTGCGCCTCGGGGGACGGAGCCCTGGGCAGGCGGGTTACAGGCAGAGCTGAGTGCAGCCGGGCCGGCGTGTTCCACCCTCGAGCAGAGACCAGAGCCCTCGCGGCTCAGACGCGCTGCTCAGGGGTCAGGAAATGAAGGAAGCCAGGGCCGAGCTCAGCACTTACACCAGAGTCATCTCTTCATCACACGCCGCCTGCTGCCGCCTCGGGAAGTCAGGAGCCTGTGCCCTGGGGCACCCACACCTCGTGTTTTGAACCAGAAGATAAAATGCAGGGCTGGGTCTTGCTCACGGTGCCTGCTTTTCTGCTGCGTCGATGGGGCGGTGGCTGCAGGTTGAACCACAGCGGGTCCTCGCTTTAATCCCCTGCTGTTCGTGGGCCCTGTGTGTGGGGAATGTGGGGGGGGGGGGCTGGCTGGGGGGCCGATGGAGGGCAGTGCAGCCTCCCACAGTTTGGGATTGGATACAACCCCACTGTGTGGATTGAGCTGGCTGGGAGCTAGCTCCGTGCCCACTGCATTTGGTTTCTGGCACAAACCCTGGGAGAATGATACTCAGGTTTGTTTCTTGGCCTCTCCCACGCCGGGACCTCTGGCTCTGGCCCCCTCAGAAATACCGGAGCTGGAAGTGGCAATTCCAGGGGCAGCGGGGCATCACTCGAGCGTGACAGGCCTAGGCTGGGTCCCCAAGGTGCCACCCAAACCCCGGTGAGGGCAGGACGGCCTTTCCCACAATGCCTCGGTGTCCCCTCCCATCATCTGCCCATGGACCTGGTCACCTTCCCTGGGGTCACCCAGGACCCGTCCAGTCCCCAGAGATGAAGGGTTGGCAAGGCTCCCCTGGTCCAAGTCAGGTCCTCAGGCCTGCGACCATCACAGAATGCCACTCGGGAGGCGGGTGGCAGTGACACCGACGGTGTCCTACTCTCGCCATGAGAAATGAAGGCGGGGTCCTCCCCCATGGGCCCGAGAACTGGTCCCTTCAGTGCGTGTCCCCGGAACCCAGGCGGACTCTGATGCGGGACGCTCACCCAGGGCTGTAGCTCTGGGTTCTTCCCCAGCACAAGCCACGCTGATCTCACTGGTGAGTCAGGACAGAATCATTTTAAAGTGCGCTGTGCGACCTAAGAGATAAACCTCAGCCCATGGACTTTAAAACCCAGAAATGATACAGATCCACTTGTCTTTTCACCAAGAAAATACCGTCCGAGGCGAGAGATGCCGATGTCGTATATTATTACTTCGACCCACAGTAGTCTCTCTCACTTAAAGCAAATATTTTTTTTGGAAGCTGTGGTTGGTGCCCGTAAGCCAAGTCCATCAAACAGAAAAGCAGGTTTTTAAACAAAAGGTGATTCCCCAAGGGCGAATCTGGGCAGTTTGCCAAATGCATCCTTCTGATGCTATCAGAAATTAGTGCTGGGCCTGGCTGTGTGCTCAGTGGGTGGAGCTATGGACAAGCACTGAGGGTCGTGGGCTTAATTCTCAGTCAAGGGTGTGTGTCTGGTTGCAGGTTCAATCCCTGGCCTGGTGGCACGTGAGAGGCGCAACCAACCAATGTGTCCCTCTCACATCGATGTCTCTCTCTCTCCCCCCCCCCCCCCTTCCTTCCCTCTCTCTCTAAAAACCAATGGGAAAATACCCTCCGGTTAGGACTTACAGTAAAAGGCAGTCTCCTGTAACGAGAGAAAAAAGGAAGCTGAGACGTGCTCACGGTGAGGCAGCCCAGGCAGGAAACTGTGAAACTCTCCTCTGGGACCCCAGGACGGCCGCTCACTGTTTCCGAGCCTCAGTGTCACCGTCCGGAAAGGGGAGATGACAGACTCTACCCTCACAAGCTATTTTTGCATTCTTACGGTTTTTTTCATGATTTTGTTCAGTTTCATCCCAACACCATTAACTTGAGCACCGCTGTGCACGGGTGATAAGACCAGTTCCCTGGCTCCCCCGCGGCGGGAGTGTTCGGTCCCTGATCTCTTTCCTAGTCTGTGACATGCAGTCAGTTAGCTCATCGATCCAGTCCTTTCACGGTCACATTCTTGTTGTTGTTGTTGTTGTTATTACTCAAGGATATTTTTCCATTGATTATTTTTTTTTAGAGAGAGTGGAAGGGAAGGAGGGAGGGGGAGAGAGACATCGATGTGAGAAAGACACATTGATTGGTTGCCTCCACTCATATCCTGCTCACGTCCTGACTGGGGCCGGGGATTGAATCTGCAACCCAGGTTCATACCCCTGATCATAAATCGAACCTGAGACCCTTTAGTGTGCAGGCCGGTGCTCTAACCACTGAGCACACGGGCGAGACTGCCTTTTTATGACCTTTTTTTCTTCTGCAGAAAACTTTCTTCCAAAGGAATCAATGATTTACTCTTAGAATGAAACTGAGGCATGCATCTACTTAAAATACAGAACCAGATGGGACTTCTAGGACTGAAAAATGCAATATCTGAAAAGAAAACAATTCATTATGACCTCGGATTGGGCAATGGTTTCCAAGATGCAAAACCTAAGCACAACCAACGAAGGGGAAAACTAGATCAATCGGAGTCTAGCAACATCGAAACCTCAGCGCATCAGGGAAGTGGGAAGGAGGGAGGGGAGGAGGCCTCTGCACGTCCCTCTACCAGACTGTAGGTTAGAGCCTGGGAAGGGGACTGTAATTCCCTAACAAAGAGGCCCGGCCCCATTAGCAGAGCGCGGCTTACGTCACCTCTCTGAGTCGTCGGCCTGTGGACAACAGCTGTTGTAAATAAAGCTCCTGTTGCTCAGCCTGTGTCCGGGGAGTTACTGTCTCCTGGTTGGGGTGTTGCCTGGAGTCCGCATTCCTCACGGCTTTCCGCGGAGTGGAGCACGCTGTGGACGTGCTGCTGTTGAGAATCTGAGTTTTTCAAATTTTCTTAAACAGTTTGGGTTTTGTTCTGAGAGGCAGAGAATGCACTGGCTGGTCCATTCCATGCAGGGCAGGCCATGTGGGGCGCCGTCAGACCAGGCGTGGGCCAGGGACCATCTCCACCCCCACAGGGATTCGGCCACTGGCTGCTCCTCCCACCGCCTGGGCCGCTGATGTCCGGCGGTGCCTGCGAGGGACCCTCTGCGCACAGCTGGCCCCGCCCGGGGCCACGGCCCTGCGCTCCGTGAGGACAGTTGTTCCATCTGTTTGTCCGGGTCTGTAGCTCCTTACAGTGGGGTCTGAGGACTCCTCCCCACGGCCAGAGCCACAGCCGGGTTAGCGCTACTCGATGCCTGTGTTCCTTTAGGGGGCGACGTTGAGGGCACAGTAACATGAACAAGACCCTTAGGGTAGTGTGTTTCGTAGAGAAACCTCAGGGTTATTTAAACAAAGTTAGGCCTTCATATTTTTTTAGAAGTTAAAAATTCGGTAAAACCAAATAGTGTTAAAAACAAGGGATATCTGCTTGAGTTAACCGCACACTGTTCTACTGGATCAGATGGTAATGTTTTGAAAAATATTGTAAAATTCTTATTGTGTAGCTGCAAAAGTTTAGAGGTCAGCTTCTGATATTCTTAGTTCAACTTCCTATCCTTTTGTTGTTGTTAATCCTCACCCAAGGATATTTTCCCATTGATTTTTAGAGAGAGTGGAAGGGAGGGAGAGAGGAGAGAGAGAGAGAGAGAGAGAGAGAGAGAGAGAGAGAGAGAGAGAGAAGAGTCATGTGAGAGAAACACAGCAATTGGTTGCCTCCCACAGGTACCAGACCGGGGCTGGGGATCTTCCTGCAAACCAAGTATGTGCCCTTGACTGGGAATCGGACCCTTCAGAGCATGGGCTGATGCTCTAACCACTGAGCACTCTGGTGAAGGCTCAATTTCCTCTCTTGATTGGCATATTTGCCCTGCTTCCTCACACTTTCCTCCTTTAGACAATCCACTAGCACTGCCAAGGGGGCAGAATATAGGCTCTTTGCCAAGTCCCTTGCCAAGAACTTTACTGTCTCTTGGCTTTAAGCAAGGGAAGTCGGAGCCTTATCTGACCCTTGTCAAACTGGAGGAAAAGAGATTTGGGGCCATCCACTCATCACCCTTTTTTGAGCTCCCTTCTGCCATCAAGATACCTTCACCTGTCCAGTCTCTCTCCACCATTTCACTCCCCAGGCTCGCTCTGCTGTGCTTCCCACCCTCCGGTTCTAGAAGGAATAACTAGTTCAGCGAGGCACTGATGCCCGAGGCTGCCTCCGATGTGTTGGAGGGCCTCCCTAAAGTGAGGAGCACGTGTGACAGCAGCCTAGGGCGCTCCGCCTCAGCGTGGTGAGAGCTGCGAGGCCTTCTGAGCTGGCACAAAGGCATTAGAGGTAAGAACACATCTTTCTCCAGTGAGCGTCCTCGCCTGCCATTTACGCAACGTTTCTCATTTATTCTAGCTTATGGCCAATCGTGTCTATGGTGACGTCCTCACACTAGTTCACTGCCTCATCGTTTTGGTGAAACTGTTAGGCGAGCTATTCTGGCCATTTCCCAGATCCTCACATGCTCTTTACCTCCCTCGATGCACTGAACACGAAAGCTCCGCCCAGGTGTCTCCCGTGTGACTGAAGCAGCAGTTCTGCTCCTGGGAACCGGGAGGAAGGGCTCACTAACGGTCCCATCGCAGGCCCGCCCGCCCAGTCCGTCATCTCAGGACACCTGTGATGATGATGGTGTTCAGGAAACTCCTTCCCATGGGCTCGGAATGTGCTTTGGCAAAGACCCGGCTTTTCAGGCGTACCCTCGACTTTACCAAACGAGAGGTTCAGTGAGAAAGTAGGATGCACGTGGGGGGGGGGGGGGGTTATTCTCTAATCCAGCGCAGTCGTGGGTTTTGTGGGGACCCACAATTTCCTCTGCCCTCAGCATCCTCTCTGTCGTCCTTCTACTTCCCTTTCCCACAATGTGGACTCACTGACCATCTGCAAACAGTGCCTTGTGGCCTTCCCTTCACTGGACCCTTCTCTTTGAGTTCCTTGATTGGTTCCCTCTCCTCGGCTTGAGCGCTTCATAGGAATCACCTGGAGCTCAAGTCCGATGTACGTCTCTCTCCTGATGTATCTTATTTCTGGAGGAGCTCGTCCAGGTCCATGGTCTTGTAGACCATCTGTACGGGGATGGCTCCCAATCTTGTGTCTCCGGTCTGGGTTTTCAAAATGTCCATCTGATGCGTTTTGCACTCCTCACTCAATCAGAATATAGCTCCACCTCCTCCAAGCCTACCAAAACCATTCATTAACCAAAGTTCCCCATCCGGTAACTGGCACTGCCAACTGTCCAGTTGCCCAAATCAGAAACCTGGGAGATGTGATCATTCTTCTTTTCCATCGCACCCCCTCTAATCTGACAAGTCCCATTACATCTTCAGTCTATATCCGCAGTCAGTTCACCATTCCCACCCTCAGTGCCACCTCCTGGTCCTCACCACCATCATCGCCCACCTGGCCCTGGCGTCACTCCCCGAAGGTCTCCGTGCTTCCCTCCGTCTTCCCTCCTGTGCTCCATCTCCACAGGAAGCGGAGGGCCCTGTAAACCCTAAACCAGCCAGGTCACTCCTGGGCTCTGCTTGGCTTCTGTTTGGACACCATGCCAGGGTCTGCAGGACACACCTGCTTGGCCTTCCAGGACCCTCTGCCCTGTCCTCTCCAGCTCCAGCCATATTGGTCCTCTTCCATTCCCGTTTGAAATTCTCAAACGGGCCGAGTTCATGTCTGCATTGCAGCCTCTCTCGCAGCTGTTCCCTCTGCCTGGAACGCGCTGTCACAGATCTGCATGTGGCTGTCCTTCCCGTCACTCAGTCAACTCAAATGTCACCTCTGCAGAGCGGTGTCCTCCGTCTGCTTTATTGTCCTCCAAGCATGGATCGCCATTAAGACATTGCGCAGGAAGGCATTGTGCATTATCGTTTCCGTTTCCCCAGTGGATGCAGAAGGACTTGCCTATTGTGTTTAATCTTCTGAAACCCGGGCTCGATGAATATTAATGAAGTATATTTTAATTTTAAAAATTGAAACATTCAGTTTTAAAAGTGGGTTTATTTGTCTCCGTGTTGCCAAGTAGCTGGTGTGCATAGGAATAAAACATCTGAATTAAGAATACGAAGGATTGAAACTTAGCCAGAACGTGGTGGGCGTTACCTAGGGTGACTCTGAGCCCCCGCTGGCCCATCTATCGGAGGCTCCTAGTGTGGCCTTATCACTTTCGCAGAGTTCATGAGAGGATCTGATGAAACCGGCACCGTGACTACAAAGAGAGTGAGAAAGCCCCCCGTCAGTGTTGGGTGTTTGTTGATGGTACATTGCAATAGCTGCCTGAGAACCTGTCTTTGACAGAGTGTAGATCAGGGTGAAATTCATCTAAATGAGAAACGCCTCCTTTTTATGGTTCTGGCATCACTCTGTGTACCCCCGGGGCCAGGCGGGCGCCCAGCACTGCAGATGGCGGCCAGAGCAGGGTGAGCTGCAACCGCCGCACCCTGCCTACCAGGTGCCCCCACCGTTGGTCCCTGTCCCATTAGAGGTCGCCTCCTTGTGGCACCCACCTTGGCCATCTGTGCTGTCCACTGCAGTGCCCACAGAGCCAGCACCATGCCTGGCACACACTACACACTCAGGAGTGTTAGTGAGGGAGGGGGAAGGCTGTTGGGTGGGCCTGGGAGAAGGGCCGGAGGGGTTGGGTGTGGACAGGGAGCCACAGTTGCCCGTGCGGTGGGATCTCGTCCACCCTCCAGCTGGCCTCCGGGCCCCAGCCTCACTTTCCCCCTGAGCGTGCGGGATCCCTCTCTGTGCGGAGCCCGCAGACAGGCAGCCAGCCCTGTGCTCGAAAAAGGGAGAGCGGCTCACCAGCTTCGTGAACTCACAGCCCGCGTGTCTGGCTTTTCAATCGACTGGTTGCCATGACATCCCCTCACTCACGCTGGGAACCTTCCAGGCGGTTCCTGAGCTGAGGCCGCGGCGCAGCGGCGATATGAAGGCAGCGTGTGTTGCTCTTTATGCTCAGAGGAGGTCAAGGTGAGCTCGCACACTGAGAGCTGGGCCGAGGACGCGGCCTGCGCAGAAGGTGGGCCCGGGCAGGAGAGGCCCAGAGCCCCCTGGTCGCCTCCACCAGGAGGACCCTCTGGGGATAAGAAAGGGCCGTTGGGGCATGTCCCCCACTTCAGCCCCCCCGTCACCTCCCGGTCTCCGAGAGCTTCGCGCAGCCCTTAAAGCACGGCAGAAGGCGACGTGCGGGCAGATGCAGTCACTGGGGCAAGCAGTGTCAGAGGCCCCTGACACGGATGGACAATGCAGACGCCGCTGTGTTTGTGATGGAGGAGGCACACGTTTAGTGATAATAACTCACAGGGGAGCGTGGCCCTCGCCGATGGCCCACACGCAGGCCGGTGTCTCCTGGCTGCACAGCTGAGCCCGTGCCGGCATTCCTAAAATGCCCATCTTGTTAAGAGTTTATCCTTTTTAAATTCAGTTTTGTGAAAAATGTAATGATGCAAAGAGGAAAACAAATACCCTATCAAAAGCCAGATTTCCCTTGTTCCCCCAACTCCATCAAACCTTTATCTGTCTCTCCATTTTCGTTTGTTTTAGTTTTTCACTTACTTTTCAATGCCGGATTTATATGGAAGACACGCAGTGGGACCAGCTTCAGTAGCCAGTGCACGCAGTGGGACCAGCTTTAGTAGCCAATCACGTTCCTTCCCAGGTGTCCCCGACAGGCAGGAGCACATACAAGAAGCTGCATCGCTTCTCATACACCCTCTTCTGTGAACACAGATTGAAGCCTGCGTAAGAGGAACAGGGTAATAAGGTGTTTTCTCCAGACTGTGGGGACGGCGTTCTTGTTGACCTAGTCGTGGCTTACAAGCAATGACCCCAAGTTAGCTCTTGAGCTGCGGCTTCTCCCTCTGCATGAAGCCTGGATCGAGCACCCGTTGCCAACAATCACGGATGATACTCAATTCAATTCCAGCTTTTTAGGGTCACAGGAAGCCTCTTTCAGGAGCTCCTCTACGTGTCCAGGTGGCCTTCACCTGCCCTGCTCCTGCGGGACCATGTTCAGCGTGGCGGCTGGGTGTCACACGGACCCCACAGCACCCTACACCTGTCCACAGAGCGTGTGCAGCGTCCGTCTACACCGCTCTCGCTGGCATCAGCCTGGGCACGTGGCTGACCTGACTCCCCAGGCTTCAGTGAAACCTCGTGACCTTTTTCACACACGCACACATACACACAGACGCGCACACGCATGCACACACGCACCTGCACGCTCATGCACTCTCTATGGTCTAAGAGGCCATGACCCGGGGTTTGTTTCATTCACATTCTGAATTCTGAAAGCACAGGTTTTTAATTTTCTTCAGATGAAAGTGCACAGAGCTTCCCCTGAGAGAATTAATGAGAACGCCCAGGGCCGCATGTGGTACAGGCGGAGGTGCAGGCCGGGGAGGGCAGGAGAGGCGTGAGGGGACGGAGAGGGGGAGGAAGGGACACTAAGTGGGTGGAGAAGTGCTTTGAACCTGTGTAGACTCACAAAGTCGAACGCTCCAAGAGGCGGAGTCGGCACAGGTCTTCCCAGAGCTGCCCTGCGGTGCGGCCCTCGTGCCTGCGGCATCGTCTTGTTTGAAGCGTTTCAGCGAGTGTTCTCTTGGCGCCTTCTCTCCAGCCGGGGTCAGGCCTCTGAAGGTGGCACAGAGTTTAATAGTCTGACCGCATGAGCCCACATTCTCCCTGTGGAGGCAGCTTCCAGCCCCCGTGGGTCCGAGGACTTGCACCCTCACATGGCAGGAGCAGAGGGGCGGGAGGAGCCTGGAGGTGGGCATCCAGGGGAGGCGGCCCCGCCAGGAGACCAGCATGAGGAATGGAAAGAAATGTGGGTCCTCTCACAGGGGAGGGGCTGTGTCTGTCCGCACAGAGGACTGGGACACGCAGGGAGGGAGCCGGAGACGCAGCTGTGAGGTCAGTAAAGCATCTCCAGAATTGGGAGAAGCCATACCGACGTAAGCACCAGCACACAGATGGTCCCCAAGCCCCTCACCACATGGCAGCGCGTCCACACGCTCTCCTCACCCGGAATCTCAGCTGGGGCATGTACTGCTGCTACTGCTTGTAGATCACCAGGAGCCCTCGACAACCCAGCGAGGGAGCGGGGCTGCCGCCATGTCCGTTCTCGGGGTGAGGACAGGGTCGCACCGTGAGCCTGGGGTCCTACAACGTGAGGAGTCGTCTAGCCATGAATACGTGTCCCATGGCTTCCTTCTCCATGGTCGCCCTGCGTCCCCACGCGTGCTGAGTGCTGGTCACTCGGGGCTCGTTCCTGAGGCCCCGCTGTGTACAGCAGGGCCCTCTGCTCTGCGTCCTCCCCCCCGCCCCCCGCCCGCCCCCAGGGACTCAGATGCAGCAGGCAGGGCGCTAGGGAGGTGCTCCGATTCCCCCAATTCCCCTCCCAGCTTCATGCAGGATCAGGATCTCTGGGCCAGCCCTTGCCTGTCCTGCCAGTAACCTGGGGGCCGGTGGCAGCTGAGGGCTGCTGCTCCCCCCGACCCCCAGTGGGTTGGAGGAGGTGGGGCAAGCTGCTCCACGGGCCCCCTCGCTCTTTAGCGGAGGGGGGTCCACTCCGCACAGTGTATGCCACACGCTGTGCAGGCTCAGCCTCCCGCTTCTCTCCTGACCCAGGCCCCAGATAATGGCCCCATTCGTCTAGGGCCGTGGTCGGCAAACTGCGGCTCTTTGGCCCCTTGAGTGTGGCTTCTCCACAAAATACCACGTGCGGGCGCGCACGTACAGTGCGATTGAAACTTAGTGGCCCATGCGCAGAAGTCGGTATTTTGTGGAAGAGCCACACTCAAGGGGCCGAAGAGCTGCATGTGGCTCGTGAGCCGCAGTTTGCCGACCACTGGTCTAGGGCTGCAGAGACACCACCCCGCCCGTGGTTTTAAACAGCTGTGTAGTTATTCCTCTAATTGTGCAGGGAACATTTCAGGCGCTTGGCCGGCAGATCCAATGCTCCATGTGGTCCCCAGGGCCCGTGGGCACGCGGGTCTGCGGGGTCCCGGAATATTCTCGCCCGCGTCCCGCCGCCTCGGTTCTCAGGGACAGGGCTCGGGCTCCCGAGGAGGCTGCCTGGTGACCCAGGCGGCACCTGCAAGCCTCCTGGTGCGGCCCAGGGAGCCCGGGCATTGGCCCTGACAGTAGGCCCTGGAGGCCATTGCAGCAGCTCGGCCTTCAGGGAGTGAGACTCCACTGCCAGCAGGGGGTCTGGAGCCAGGAAGGCTTCCCACCGATGTTCCCCCAGTGAAGGAGATGAGAACGAAGCAGAAACAGTTGTGAAACATGACAGAAGACGTGGAGAGGGGACCCCAGGGGGTGGCAGTCCTAAGAATCTGCTTTTTGGTGTGGAAACAGCAGTAACACCGTAAATCACAGCAGCTGCCACCAGAGCTTTCTCAGTGAGAGCATGCTCCTTGTTTAGAAAGACAATTGGAGACGAAAGTAGGGCGCCCGGACCCCCTGACACCGCGGCAAAGTCCAGCCGAGTAGAGGGGCTGCAGGCATCGCCTCAGGAGGGTGGGTGGGCAGAGGGGATGGGGTGGGGAGGAGGGTATGCGAGGGCCAAGGCTGGGAGTGAAATGCCAGGGAGAGGGGGGATGCTCCGACTTTGCCCAACACAAGCTGGACACAGGTCCGCCCCGTCCCCTGCCACCACCCGCCCTCCGATGTTAAGCTGAATCGTGTGGACACACGCACGCCTTGTCTAGCGCAGCCACACGCGTGTGGGGCGTGAGGTCGAGGAAGCTGCATTTCCCGTGCAGGTCAGCCTGGCTGGGTGTGCGCGGGGGAGGAGCAGCAGGAAGAGGAGCGCCGCCGGAAACACCCTGGGAGCACAGAGAAGTCCCCGTGAGGGCTGCGGGCTTCCTGGGGCGGGGGGGGGGGACTGGAGCGTCTTACTCAGGCCCAGGCTTGGGGGAGCCCCCTGCCGCCTGGCTGGGTTTACCCATGGTTTGTGGTATCGACAGCTGTCTCCTTCTCAACTCCTAGCCCACCTCCTCCAGGCGGGGCCTCCAGGACGAGCAAGGGCAGTCGTCTGATTATAAACCAGGATTACCTGTGGCTCCACTTGGCCATGGGCTATTCCAGTGGTTCTCAACCTTGGCTGCACATTAGAATCACCTGAGAACCTTTTTAAAATCCTGGTTTCTGGGCCTCATCCTCTGGAAATCCTGTTTCTTTGTTACTAATGTTGGGGCCCCACCCCATAACAAAGAAACAGAATTTCCAGAAGATGAGGCCCAGAAATCAGGATTTTAAAAAGGTTCCCAGGTGATTCTCATGTGCAGCCAAGGTTGAGAACCGCTGGACTATTCTCTGTTTCTTTACTGCTCAGGACTCCATGAGTTGACCATTTGAATCCCAGGATGCCTGGCGTGGATGGCACCAGTCCTGCCTCTGACGTAGCACAGCCACACTCGCCCCCTCGCCTCTGTCCTCAGCGTCAGGTGGGGCTGGGCCCGCGCTGGCACTTGCCGGCAGCGTGACCTACACGGGAGGTCACACCTCCTAGAGCGGGTTCCAGAGCTGGATCTGCACACACGCACACACACGCACACACTCAGACACACATGTATGCGCACAGGCAGTCACGTGTGTGCACAGCACACACAAACACACGTGCACACACACATTCCTGCGGTCTGTATTCCCCAGCTCATGGTAAGGGGCAGGTGTCTTCACAGCCGTTGGCACCACCGAGCTGGTAGGGCTCTGCCCTGTGGTTGAACCTATAGATCCATTGCAAGCATCGCCTTTGCACGTTTTACATATCAGATTGTGAGATTGCAAAGATGGACACTCCTCCAGCAATATTTAAAATGTTTATTTATTTATAATTTTATTCCTCACCCAAGGATCTGTTTGTTGATCTTAGAAAAAGGAAAGGGGAGAGGGCGGGAGGGATGGAGAGGGAGTGAGGGAGAGAGGAGAGAGAGAGAGAGAGAGAGACATTGATGTGAGAGAGAAACAGATCCCTTGTCTCCTGAAAGCTCTCCTACGGGGATCAAACCCTCCACCTGGGTATGTGCCCGACCACCTTTTTGTGTACGGGACAACGCTCCAACCCACTGAGCCACGCCAGCCAGGGTTCCTCCAACAATATCTTAGATTTTTTTTTAATTAGTCAAAAATGGAGAAAATGACTAGGGAAGATGTGTCTGTCTCTGTTAAAAATACATCCAAACAGTAAGGCTGTCCAGCCCCCTGGGTGAGGCAGGTGAGTCCCGCCCTGTCCAGTGCTCACCTGGGGCCTGGACACGCCGCTGGGTGCGCTGGTGCTTACGTTCACTCAACCTGCTGAGGGGAGCGACACTGCCTGGCTCGGGAACTTCCTTCTCAGCGGCAAAATGCTTCTTTAAAAAAAAGTGCGGAGGGGAAGGAATTATGGGAGCACATGCGGTATTTATCATTTGAATTAAAAGACGAAACCTGACAAATAGTCCAGCCATCAATCGAGGAGCCGTGTCTGTTGGCGCTCAGCTCAGGGAGGTGATGAGCTGACGTCTTCATGCGGAGCCTTATAAGCATCCAGACCACTTTCATGTGTATTATTTTTCTTGTCACTCACGATCATGTTGCAGAAAGACTGATGGTAATGGAATGAAGCGCCCTGTGTACTTAAAGACCGGGCTTGTCGGAGACGGGGCAGATTGATGGGCTGGTCAGTTTCATTTCTCACTTTACGCCAGTGTTCGTCAGAACGCCGCTCTCCAAACACGACGTTGGAGAAACAGGCTGCAGGATTGCATCAAAAAATATTTTGTTGGTTTTTAGAGAGAGAGGAAGGGAGAGCAAGAGAGAGAAATGCCCATTGGCTGCCACCTGCACCTGCCCTCCTGGGAATCAAGCCCACAACCTGAGCATGGGCCTAACCCTGACAGTGAACCCGGCAGGCAACCCTTTGGCGCACGGGTGATGCCCAACCAACTGAGCCACATCCGCCAAGGCCAGCAGGCTGTGGGTGCAGGGTTGGCTGTGGGTGGTGTATTGTCTGGGAAAACGTTGCACTGGGAGTCAGACTGGCTTGATGGTGCAGTTGATGGCACTTCCTCACTTCCATAGTCGGGACACGGTTCTTATGCACCTGCTGTGACTTCACAGTGCAGCTCTGGCCCAGAGTTTGCTGGCTGACTTGCCCAGATAAGGGCCCTGCTTGTACCCGGAGCCCAGCAGCCACCGTCCCGTGAGCAGATCTGCTGACACAGTCTTTGCTCTCTTACTTTCCCGATAAGGTCTGTAGGAGAAGCTACAGGCTGATGTTTTGCAATATTGAGGTTTCAAACTTTTAGTTCCGTGCACAGGAACAGGAGTCCTCCAGGGCCAAGTCCTCACCAAGTGCCCTCCCTAGACGACACCCCATGGAGACTTGCAGGCCCTCGGGGATCTCATGTTGCCAAAAACTCTCTCCCAGGGCTGGCCCGGCTCCGAAAGTGATGGCCCAGGTGATATTTCATTTCAAACAATTAATTTTAATGATGGCGTGTTGTGAACCAATGAGAGGCATTTCTTCAGTGTCCACGTGAGTTAAAATCAATACACAGTTTGAATTCAAGGCAGGAGAGGAAAGCTTGCCAGGCCCCTCCACGTCACGGAGGGACTTGCTATTGTCTGCTCCTGTTTCGTTTGGAAAAATAATGCAAGAGGTTAGCAGTGAGAGCTTTGAAATTGGATCATGATGAGGGGTTCTAAAGGGAATTAAACTGCAATTACTTCTGAAAATGTGAGGCAGCATCTTAATAATAAGACTAGTCTTTCCCAGGCTGCTTACGCATCTCCCATCGGGAGGTGGGAGGGGCTGGTAGAACGCTGATAACTGATAAGAGGTGTGGCTTTTTAGGACGCTTTTACTTTTTCTAGACATTTCACCTGTCCTGGGCTTCCTGGGTCTGCCCAGGTTTTGTGTGAGCACACCACTGTCAAGCATATAAGAGTGTGTGAGGGACTGTGGGACCGTCTCCCTCGGCTCACCAGCCCTGGCCTCCAGTGGGCGGTCTGAGAGGGGACTGAGGGAGGGGGAGGAAGAGACAGTGAGCAGCCAGCGCAGCTGCCCTTCCTGCTGCATTGCCAGAGTAGCCAGAGTTTCCATGAGAAATGTCAGCCCTGGGTGGTTGCTCAGTGGTTAGAGCATCCACCCTCGCACAGAAAGGTCTCAGGTTCAGTTTCCGGTCACGGGCCCGTACCTGGGCTGCAGGTTCGATTTCCAGCCCTAGTTGGGGAACAAGCAGGTGGCAACTAATCAATGTGCCTCTCTCGTATCCATGTCTCTCTCTCTCCCGCTCTTCCCTTCTACTCTCTCTAAATTTAAAAAAAAAAAAATCAGTGGAAAAAGTGAGGATTAACAACAATAAACTATGTGGAAGCCTTCCCGTGGGGAGGGAGTGCTGAGAGGACGTCTGTGGACCTTGGTCTCCACGGAACCCCTCTGCCCCGAGGGCCCACGTGCGCCTAAACCAGCCGTGGGCAAACTACGGCCCGCGGGCCGAATCCGGCCCGTTTGAAATGAATAAAACTAAAAAAAAAAAAAGACCGTACCCTTTTATGTAATGATGTTTACTTTGAATTTATATTAGTTCACACAAACACTCCATCCATGCTTTTGTTCCGGCCCTCCGGTCCAGTTTAAGAACCCATTGTGGCCCTCGAGTCAAAAAGTTTGCCCACCCCTGGCTCTGGCTCTGGCTCTCACCAGCCTTTCCCCATTTTCTGTGCCAATAGGACTGTCCCCATCTGCCTGCCACGCTCAGGTCCTCGGGTTTGGACCCATTCACTTTGGCTTTCGGATAATCAGAAAAGACAGTGCCTCCTCGCTGCTCACGCACTTGGTCCTTTGCCCATCAATCCCGCCCGCCGGCCCCGCCTCCTCCCACCCGCACCCACACCCACACCCACACCCACACCCGCACCCGCCCCCGCACCCGCACCCGCCCCCGCCCCCGCCCCCGCACCCGCACCCGCACCCGCACCCGCACCCGCCCCCGCACCCGCACCCGCACCCGCACCCGCACCCGCACCCGCACCCGCACCCGCACCCGCACCCGCACCCACACGTGCTGCTTTCACCTAAACAAGCGGCTCAGCCTCCACTCTTTCAGGCCGGACCTCAGCGTTGGGCCTCACAGATCCCACGGACGTGCTCTCAGCCCCTCGTCTTTCCTGAGACCCGGGGAAATGTCTTCTCCCGCACCCTCTTCTTGCTGGGAGGGCTGCTTTGAACAGTGTTGTTTTTCACTCTTTCTTCAGAGTGCGGAGGCTTTTCCTGCCATCTCTCACCCTCCCGACCACACCTTTCCGTCTGGGGACTGATGCCACCTGTCCCCGCAGTCTCGGGCGCCTCCCTCGGGACCTGGATCCCAGGCGACGGCCTCCCACTCCGCTCGCCTCCGTTCAGAGATGGAAGCGGTTTCACTGGACTCTATGGGTGACACCTCTAGTGGCGTTTGTGCCACTTCCCCCTGAATTTCCGAGGAGGAGGCCATGGTGCCCCCTGTTCTGTGGCATTGAACCCTTGAGGCCACCTGTGGAGCCTCCCTTCCCTGGCTGTGCTCCTCGCCTCTCTCCCCTCCCAGGGGCCCCCCTTCCCTCTGCTCTGGCCCCTCACCCTCTGCCGCCCTCGCCTCCTGGCCGCCTTCCCTCGGTCTGCCTCGTGCTGTGCACACCGCCCTTGTCCCCGCCGTCCATCAGGCCTCTGCGGGCCCAGCAAACGGACACTTCTCCCACGTCCTCGCCCCGCTGCCTCTTGAGCTCCCTGGGCATGCGGCTTTCCCTTTATTATCTTATCACACGAGAATCCCCCCTCCCCGCCCCCAGAGCTCTGGTCTCAGCCTCCTTCTCTCAGCAGCTCTAGGAAACGTGCCTGTGCTTAGACTCAGTGCAGCCGGACGTTTCTCCCCACAGGCCATGCTGCAGCCTGGACACAGCGTCCTGCTGCCCCGTTTGGTTCCATTCCCGGCGGCACGCGGCTCTGGGTTTTGCGGAATGGGGACAGGGCTGCACAAGCCCTTGCCCTGCCCGGGGGCGTGTCTCTGACAGCTCCCCTCAGGTGGCCATGCTGGGCCCCGTGCCCCTTGCACACCGAGGCTCAGTCTTACGAGGTGCCAGGCTCCTTCCTCAGGCTCCTCTGAGGACACAGCTCTCCCTGAATGCCCGGAGTCTGCTCCCCAGCCACAGCCACTGTCCTGGAAGCTGCCCCTAGCCATGTCAGGTGACAGCCACTCACAGCCCGATCGGTTACCAGTGGTCTCCCTTCTGGTTCCCCTCGCCAGCGCTGAACTATTTCAGGGACCAGCGCATCTCAGAGGCATTTGCAGACAAACAACTGAACTCAGGCACCAGACCCCGGGCTGGGCTGTTCCTCGCAGCTTCCACCTGCTCAGCCCAGCAGCACCTCACGCCCGGACAGCGTTCCTGCTGCGCGTGCCTCTCCCGTCCTTCCTGCCCCACAGGAGCACAGCCACAGGTGCAGTGGGCTTCACCAACTGACGTTGTTTTTTCAACTTCATTGAGATATCATTGACACACAGCACTGTGTAAATTTAAGGTGCAGAGCATAATATTCAGACTTACATATACTGTGAAATGATTATCACATAAAGTTAGTTAACATTCATCATCTCATAGCGACACAAAATGGAAAAGAAAGTGTCCAGCTTTCCTGTACAGCGCACAGCAGTTTACCCACAGCCGCCGCGCTCCACATGACACCCCGAGTGCTCGTGTATCTTACAACTGGAAGTCCGCACCTTTCGACCACCACCTTCCAATTCCCCCAACGTTTTAAAGAAACAATTTTTAACAAAAAAATCTCAACCCTGAGTACCAGGCTTCATTGTTCCTACAGCTTCTGGGAATTTTTCTCTTGTACCTTAGGCTCCGATCTGTCCTCATCCTGGACTTTCCAAGCAAGATTTCTTCACATGGGCTCTCAGGGATGAAAGGGGGCAAGGTTGTAATTATTGTTACCATTGTCTAACTGAAACATAGCTTCCTTCAATATGTCTGTAGAAAAACCACAGTAGTTTTGATTCTATCTGTTACCAGTAGGAATTACAGATGATTTAATATCGAAGTGACAATTGAAGATATCTCAGGATATAGGTCACTGTCACCATGAATTCAAAATTCTATTTGTTTTTGGCCGCTCCTGCGTCATAGTCTTGGGGACTGTCTCAACAGCTCAGGCAGCAAAACTGATCACTATTGTCATCAGACACAAAGCACAGGCCTCACACTCTCATTACTGTAGTTTAACTCAAAGCCTTCAGAGGATCTAGTGATCCTGGAGACCAGGATATCGTTTGCTCATGAAGCTGTGAAAACTTTCATTCTGTTTATAACCATGTATATTGGCAAAACGGGAATTCAATTCTTAGAATCATCAAAACCAAAAAGTCAGAATTGGCTATCCAAGGCCTGGCCCACATGGCTCAGTGGTTGAGCCACGACCTGTGAACCAGGAGGACACAGTTCAGTCCCAGGTCAGAGCACACACTGGGTTGTGGGCTCGATCCCCAGTGTGGGGTGTGCAGGAGGCAGCCAACCAATGATTCTCTCTCATCACTGACATTTCTTATCTCTCTCTGTTTCCCTCTCCTTTCCTCTCTTAAATCAATAAAAACATTTTTTAAACAAGAATTAGCTATCCAACTTGACAAGCATGTTTCCTTTTCAAAGACAACCCTATGGGTTAAATATTATTAATTTACTAGAGGCCTGGTGCACGGATTCGTGCACTGGTGGGGTCCCTTGGCCTGGCCTGTGGGGATTGGGCTGAAACCGGCTCTCAGATATCCCCTGAGGGGTCCCAGATTGGGAGAGGGTGCAGGCCAGGCCAAGGGACTCCACTGGTGCATGATCAAAGCCAGGGAGGGACCATGGGAGGGATCCAGGGTGTGCCTGGCCTGTCTCACCCAGTCCCAATCCCAGCAGCAAGCTACCAGTTGGAGCATCTGCCCCCTGGTGGTCAATGTGCATCATAGCGAATGGTTGAATGGTCAAACAAACAGTCGGACACTTAGCATAATAGGCTTTTATTATATAGGATCTAAGCCAAAACAGCCATCATGCTCATATATCTTTTTAAAAATATATATATTTTATTAAAATTTTACAAAGAGGAAGGGAGAGGAATAGAGAGTTAGAAACATTGATGAGAAAGAAACATCAATCAGCTGCCTCCTGCACACCCCCCATTGGGGATGTGCCCGCAACCAAGGTACAGGCCCTTGACCAGAATCGAACCTGGGACCTTTCAGTCTGCAGGCTGACGCTCTATCCACTGAGCCAAACCAGTTAGGGCTCATATATCTTTATAAAACAAAAATTTATGCCCTGGCTGGGTAGCTCAATTGGTTGCACCCAGGTTGTGGGGTTTGATCCCCAGTTAGGGCACATACAAGAAACAACCAATGAATGCATAAATAAGTGGAACAACAAATGGGTGCTTTTTTTCTCTATCTTCCTATCTCTTTAAAATCAATCAATAACAATTTAAAACAAAATTTACTTTAACCTGACTATGTTTTAAATGTTTATATTGTGAATCACTAATGAACCAGTATAAATAGATATCTTGTGTATTTTTATAACTATTTTTTCAAAATAATGCTTTTCTTTTAAATCAGATGTATGTTATTTTATATATTTAAATATGTTTTGAGAAAGAAACACAGGCTTTACCAGAGTGTCATAGGGGTTCATTTCTTGTCTCATTTATACCTGAAGAGACAAAGAAAAGTCTAGGATCTTTACCCAGAAGAGACATTTTCCGCATCTTTGCTCTTCTCTAAATTTTAGGGCCTCAACCCCTGTTCCCTTTAGAATTTATCTCTGCTCTCTCCAATCCGTGGCCACTTTCTTATGTGAAACAATTGACCTTTATTGCCCTGCACACGAGACCATCCAAGCAAACCCGTGCTATTGCCAATCACAGCCGACCTGATAGAGTTCCTGTATAGGAAGTGATTTACCTGGATTATCTCACAAAAACATTGAACCATTTGCTCAGAGCCCTACCAGTGGGGAAGATGGAGTCTGAATCCAGAAATCCTGGCCCTAGGACTATACTCCTCTTTCATATGCTATGTGCTCATTTACTTTTAAATTGAATTTATTGGGGTGACACTGGTTAACTAAATTATACAAGTTTCAGGTGCGCAATTCCACAGCACATCATCTGGACACTGTTTTGTGTGCTCATCACCCCAAGTCAAGTTTCTGTCTATCACCACTTATCCCCCCATACCCTCCTTCACCTCCCCCGCATCCCAAGCAATCACCACACCACCACACTGTTGTCCGTGAGTTTTTTTTTCTTCTTTTTCTTTCTTGTTCAATTCCACGCACCCCCTCCCCGAGCCCTACCCCAACAGAACTAACAAGCAAAATAGAGACAGACTCATAGATGGAGAGTTTTCTATGCACTCATTTAAATATCTTTTGAAATAAATATGTATATACTTGTCTTCTGCTTTGTCCCTAGAATGTGCAGACACCTGCAGTTAAGAAAAAAAATGTTCTCTCTCTCTCCCTACCCCCCTTCACTCCCCCACCCCCCATGTCTGTTCCTTTCTGCCCTCTTGCCCTGGGATTGGTCCTGTGGAGATTCTTGGGCACCTCCTGTCTTCTCTTTCATTGTCAACGTTCCTATTTAAATTTGCTGTGAGCTGAGACTCCTGCCTACAGTGGCCCCACAACCTGGCTGAGAAGTGATCATTCTTCATGTTGACCACAGCGCCCCAGCATTCCCTACAAGGCTTCCTGTCTTCCCCGCGAGGAGGTGACCTTGCCTCTGCAGACACTTCATCTCCGCGTGTGTTCGGTGCAGTTGTATTTGTCTCCTTGAAAGATTCCGTAAGCTAAACAGCAGTGGCCCATGTTCCTCGGTTGATTCATTTTCTAGAAAAGTAAGAGCCCATTTATGATCACAGTTTAAAAAAAACAAAAGCAAACCAATGATATCTCAATGTATATCCTACGTCCTCATACAAAATGCCTCTTTTTATTTGGTACAAATAAGAGCAAGCAATATTTTTTACAAATGGTTGCTTCTTCGATTCATTCTTGTATGATATGGTTTCTAGACCTACTTGCACTTTGAATGTAGTTGATTAACTAGAGTTCATTTACAGGCACCGAACAGAATGGTGTCTAGAGACACTTATCAGAGTATGTCTACCAAGGTGGCGTTGGCAGAAAGTCCGCTGAGATGACCACTATGAAGGCTGTGCACTCTGTAATTCCAGTAATAATGTTTACAGCTGAATCGCATTATGGCTTCTTAACTGTGGGGCCAACTGAATAGCCCCACTTTATAGAACTCTTGTCAAGCTGTATTCGTTCCTTCCCGGGAACTGTGCAATCTTATTTTTACCTGATTGGTTTTTAAATGTACCTAGTCCAGACCCTGACCATAACTTTATGTGCGCCCTCCTGCTGTCATTGTCCTCTAACTGATAGCCATGTTCCCTGAAGCAAATGTGTGATGTTCCTTCCCCCATCTCATTCCCCTTCCTTCCCCGCTTTCCTCTCTCTCTCTCAGAGGACAAAAAGTCTTTTCTTTTCCCTTGTAGGAATCACTTGTGATGATGGTCGTAAAACTAGGGATTGAGACATCCGGCTTCTATTTACATCTGTTTCATCTCTATGTACAGTTGGAACTTCTTAAGCTCACTGATACATGGATTTTTTTTTCAATAAATACTGAAAAGGGTTTTCTCTTATGATTTTCATAACATATTATTTTATCCATCTTTATTGTAAGTATAGAGTGTATAATACATATATAAAATATGTGTTAATCGACTGTTTATGTTATCAGTTAAGCTTTTGGCCAATAGTAGGCTACCGGTATTATAAAGTTTTGGGAGAGTCGAAAGTTATATGTGGATTTTTCATTGCATGGGGTGGGGGTGGTCAGCGCCCCTAACCTCGGTGTTGTCCAAGGGTGTACTGTACTAATAATCTAGCATTAGGTCCAATGTGGAGGTGATACTGCTTGGAATCTAGAGACCCAGCAGGCACATCGGAAAACTCAGTAGAAATTATATCCAAAAGCTAAGGAAATCAAGAAGCAATTTGTTTTAGAATAATACTCAAAACTATGATACTGTTTTTTTGTGTCTTTCTTAGTCTTTCCAGCTCAAGGTTGATTTTCTGTCAGTCTTGATGCAGACATTTGGAAATCCCTAAGCTCAATGAAAACTCATGGTAATTGCAGAATCAGTGAGTGAGCTGTGCAGGAGCTGTGTTGAGCTTGGAAGAAAGACAAGAGAGGTAATTGACTATGGCCACCTTTGACCCTGGCAGGTCCCTGGGAGGAAAGCTTTCTGTCTGTTTACATTCTTGAATCCATTTTCCATGCTAGTGTTCTCAGGTGTCTTTGAACAGAACCAGTGTTTGAAGGCAATAGCAGCAGCCTCCCAGGACCACATGCCAGGCTCATTCAAAGGCTCTGCCTGCAGCCACATGTGTTCTTCTGAGGATCACAGGTAGCCCTTCAAGCAAATTTTCAGAGTTGTTTTTAAAGAATCACTGATGCTGTAATAAAAAACAACACTTTAAAAACAATTAACTGGATGAGAAAATTAGTGATTAAACGATTTAAGCATTCGGCACCAGCAGGATTAGTTCTCTCCTCCAATGGACCAGGAACTGTGCTGGACTGGCTGTGTGCAGTGAAGGAGATGGAAGCAGTCCTTCCTATCAGGGAGTTTGTCCTCTGGGGGAGGAGACCCAAGGGGACATTCATCAGGACCACCTGTCTGTCTGGGAGGAGTCCAAGGTGCTTGCAGGAGGAGATTGCCCACAGGAGGGTGGATTTTTCAAAATTTCTTTATTAAAAATACTAGAGGACTGGTGCACAAATTTGTGCACAGGTGGGGGGGTCACAGGGCCTGCCCGGTGATTAGGACAATCAGGGCCATCTTGTCCAGTCCTGATCGGGGATTGGGGCTGACTGGCCGGGGAAAGGGACCGCGGAAGTTTGGCAGGCCATGGGAGGTTGGCTGTGGAGCACACTCACCACCAGGAGGCAGCTCCAGCATTGAGCATCTGCCTTCTGGTGGTCAGTGTGTGTCATAGCAACCAGTCCACCAGTCATTTGCTCATTTGGTCACTCAGTCACTTAAGGTTTTATATATATAGACTAGAGGCCCAGTGCACAAAATTTGCACACTCGGGGGGATCCCTCAGCCAGGCCTGCACCCTCTTGCAGTCTGGGAGCCCTCGGGGGGATGCCCAACTGATGGCTTAGGGGAGCGAGCCTAAGCCAGCAATCGGACGTTCTTAGCGCTGCTGCAGAGGTGGGAGAGGCCACCGCCACCGCCGCTATGCTCACCAGTCATGAGCCCGGCTTCTGGCTGAGTGGTGCTCCCCCTGTGGGAGTGCACTGATCACCAGGGGGCAGCTCCTACATTGAGCATCTGCCCCCTGGTGGTCAGTGCACATCATAGCAACCAGTCATTCTGCTGTTTGGTCGATTTGCATATTAGCCTTTTATTATATAGGCTATTTTTATTCAGAGAGGAAGGGAGAGGAAGACGGGGAGAGAGAGAAAGAGAGAGAGAGAGAGAGAGAGAGAGAGAGAGAGAGAGAGAGAGAAAACCATCAGTGATGAGAGAGAATCATTGCTTGGCTGCCTCCTGCATGCCTCTGACTGGGGATCGAGCCCACAACCCAGGCATGTGCCCTGATGGGGAATCGAACTGTGACCTACTGCTTTGTACATTGATGCTCAACCACTGAGCCAATCCAGCCAGGCCAAAATTTTCTTTAAAATCATACACTCATGGCATAAGTAACATGACCCACCAAGGGATTCTAGTTCATAGTTTCTGAAAGGCATTGTTGTAGACAATATAGCATCTTTGTATACTGGTGTCTCAGTGGTCACTGACCAGAACCTCTCCAAGCAGACCCTCATAGGGTGTCTTCTAGGAGACAGCCTCCGTGTGGACAGACTGTAGATAAGAATAGCTGAAGTTGGCAAGACCGGTTTGGCTCAGTGGATGGAGCGTCGGCCTGCGGACTGAAGGGTCCCGGGTTCGATTCCGGTCGGGGGCATGTACCTGGGTTGCGGGCATATCCCCAGTGGGGGATGTGCAGGAGGCAGCTGGTCGATGTTTCTCTCTCATCGATGTTTCTAGCTCTCTGTCTCTCTCCCTTCCTTTCTGTGGAAAATCAATAAAATATATTTAAAAAAAAAAAAAGAATAGCTGAAGTGAATTTTCTTCTAATTCAAACACCTCCTCTGTATACCAGACACTTCCTTGTATGAACTTGAATTAGACCCGTATCTTCTTATGAAGGAACTTGTAATGGGGAGATAAGACATGCCCAATCATTGAAAAGGCTCAACAATGTGTGTGTTGTGAGTCAATGCAGGAATAGAGGGTAAAGAGTTTTGTGTTTGATAAAGCAGGTACTTACAGACATTAGGAGGGTTCAGTAAGGCAACTAGTAACTTTTACAAAATCATGGAAGGCCTCTTGGAGGGAGTGGCTTTTAAGCTGGGCTTTGGAGAAAGGCTATGATTGTATCAGCCGGAAGTTCAATTTCACAGCTTCCTGGGATGTGCTGTGAGTGCATGCCCTGTCAACAAATGGGTTACCCAATGAGATAAAGAAAAAAATAAAAACTTTCCTGGAAACAAATGAAAATGAATGCACAACCACCCCAAATCTCTGGGACACAGCAAAAGCGGTTCTGAGAGGGACGATCATAGCATTACAGTTCTACCTGAAAACACAAGAAAAATTAATAATAAATGACTTAACCCTACAACTTAAAGAATTAGAAAGAAAAAAACCTATAAAGGCCAGAGTAAGTAGAAGGAAAAATAAACATTAGAACAGAAATAAATGACATAGAGACTAAAAAAACAATACAAAAGATCAATGAAACCAAGAACTGATTCTTTGAAAGATAAACAACATTGATGAACTGTTAGCCAGACTCTCAAGAAACAGAGAGGACCCAAATAAACAAAATCAGAAATGAAAGCAGTGAACTAACAACTGACATCACAGAAATACAAAGGATTGTAATAAAATACTATTAACAATTATATGCCAACAAGCTGGACAATGTGGATGAAATGCACAAATTCCAAAAAAGTACAGTCTTCCACACTGAATCCAGAAGAATGAGGAAACCTGAAGAGGCCAATAACAACTGAGGAAATTGAAGCAGTAATCAAAAAACTCTCGGCAAACAAAAGCCCTGGTCCCAAAGGCTTCATAGGGGAGTTTTACATAACATTTGAAGAACTAACACCTATCCTCCTCAAATTATTCCAAAAAATCCAAGAGGAAGGAACACTTCCAACCTCTTTTCATGGGGCCAGCATTATCCTAATTCCAAAACCAGCTAAAGACACTACAAAGAAAGAGAATTATAGGCCAATATCCCTGAGGAACATAGATGCTAAAGTCCTCAACAAAATATTAGCAAGTAAGATCCAGCAATGTATTAAAAACGTCATACATAATGACAAAATGGGATTTATTCCAGGGATGTAAGGCTGGTACAATATTCACAAATCAAAAAGCATGATATAGCACATAAACTAATTGAGAGACAAAAATCCCATGATCATATCAATAGATGCAGAAAAAGCACTTGACAAAATGCAACACCCATTTTTGACAAAAACACTCAGCAAAGTGGGAATAGAAGGATCATACCTTAACATAATATAGGCCATGTATGACAAACTTACAGTGAACATCATACTCAATGGGCAAAAACTAAAACCATTTCTCCTAAGAATAGGAACAAGACAGGGATATCCATTTTCACCACTCTTATTCACCATAGTACTGGAACTTCTAGCCACAGTGATAGACAAGAAGAAAACATAAAAGGCATCCAAATTGGAAAGGAGGAAGTAAAACTCATTATTCCCAGATGACATGATATTGTTCATAGAAAACCCTAAAGACTCCACCACAAACTACTAGATTCAATAAATGAATTTGTCAATGTAGCAGAATACAAACTCAACACCCCAAAATTGATGGTATTTTTATACATCAATAATGAATTCTCAGATAGAGAAACTAAACAAGTAATCCCTTTTACCACTGCAACAAAAAAGTTAAGATACTTAGGAATAAACTTAACCAAGAAGCTAAAAGACTTGTACTCAGAAAACTACAGGACATTGAAAAAAGAGATATAAGAAGATATAAACAAGTAGAAGAATATACCGTCTTCATGAATTGATAGACTTAACATCATAAAAATGTTCATACTACCCAAAGCAATCTACAGATTCAATGCAATCCCTATTAAATTGCCAATGGCATATTTTACAGATCTAGAACAAATACTCCAAAATTTATATGGAACCAAAAACCCCGACAGCCGCAGCAATCTTGAGAAAGAAGAACAAAGCTGGAGGAATCACTATACCAGATATCAAGTTATACTACAAAGCCACTGTAATCAAAACAGCCTGGTACTGGCACAAGAACAGGCATATAGATTCAATGGAACAGAAAAGAGACCCTACAGATCAACCAAGCCGTTACGCTCAATTAATATTTGACAAAGAAGGCATGACCATACAATGGAGTCAAGACAGTTTCTTCAATAAATGGTTTTGGGGAAACTGGACAGATGCATGCAAAAAAAATGAAACTAGACAACCAACTTACACCATATACAAGAAAAAACCAAAAATGAATGAAAGACTTAAATGCAAGACATGAAACCATAAAACCCTAGAAGAATCTATAGGCAGCAAAATCTGAAACATCTCTCATAGCAATATGCTTTCAGATACATCTCCTAGGACCTAGGGCAAAGGAAACTAAGGAAAAAATAAACAAATAGGATGACATCAAAATACAATGCTTCTGCATCAGCAAAATGAAAGGGAGTGCACTCTGTGGGAGAACGTATTTGGCAATGATACATCTGATAAAAGGTTAATCTCCAAAATACTTGTGGGTAAGGAACTCACACACCTTAACAAAAGGAAGATAAACATTCCAATCAAAAAATGGGCAAATGATCTAAATAGACTCTTCTCCAAAGTGGACATACAGATGGCCAAGAGACATGAAAAAATGCTCAAAGTCACTGATCATCTGAGAGATGGAAATCAAAATGACAATGAGTATCACCTCACCTGTCAGAATGGCTATCATCAACAAATCCACAAATGACAAGGGCTGGCAAGGAGAAAAGGAAACCCTAGAGCACTGCTGGTGGGCATGAGTACAGGTGTAGCCATTATGGAAAACAGTATGGAAAAAACCAAGATGGCAGCATAGGTTAACGCCGGAGATCGCTGCCTCGAACAACCACTTCAAAAAACAACTAAAAGACGGAATGGACATCATCCAGAACCACAGGAAGGCTGGCTGAGTGGAAATTCTACAACTAGGAGGAAAGAGAATATCATACCCAGACTCAGAGGAGGCACAGTGCTGAAGTGAAATACTAAGGTGCGGAGTGCACGCGGAGCAGGCTGGAGGCGGAGGACGCGGTTGTTGTTTTCAATCGGGAGGGAGTTTCAGACTCTGAGCTCCAGATCCGGGTGAGTCTCTGGGGACCCAAACTCAAACGGGAGAAGCGGGACTGTCTGGCTTCGGTCAGAACTCGAAGGCAGCTTTCTCTCCGAGGTTTGCAGTGGTTGCTGGGACTCTGTGAGGCAGAGCCCCTAGGGACGGAACTGAGAGCAGCCATAACTTCTTGCTCCGGCCCGCCCTGTAGATCCCCGGGGACCCGCCCCGCCCAAGCCCTGCGCAGAGCCATTTGCCAGATAGCCTCAGGCAAAGGCTAGATTAGCACCACCCTAGAGATCCAGCACAGAAGCTCTCCCACTGCAGACACAGCTGACTCTCATAGCCAGTTAGCCTGGAGGTCAAATCACCCCCGGTACTGCCAACAACAATCAAGGCTTAACTACAACAAGACTGCGCACAAAGACCACTAGGGGGTGCACCAAGAAAGCATAAAAAATGCAGAGACAAAACTGTCAATGGAGGATATTGAGTTCAGAACCACACTTTTAAGGTCTCTTAAGATCTGTCTAGAAGCCGCTGATAAATGTAGTGAGATCCTCAAGAAATCTAATGAGACCCTCGATGTTATGATAAAGAACCAACTAGAAATTAAGCATACACGGACTGAAATAACGAATACTATACAGACTCCCAACAGCAGACCAGAGGAGCGCAAGAATCAAGGCAAAGATTTGAAATGCGAAGAAGCAAAAAACACCCAACCAGAAAAGCAAAATGAAAAAAGAATCCAAAAATGCGAAGATAGTGTAAGGAGCCTCTGGGACAGCTTCAAGCGTACCAACATCAGAATTATAGGGGTGCCAGAAGATGAGAGAGAGCAAGATATTGAAAACCTATTTGAAGAAATAATGACAGAAAACTCCTACCTGGTGAAAGAAATAGACTTACAGGTCCAGGAAACGCAGAGAACCCCAAACAAAAGGAATCCAAAGAGGACCACACCAAGACACATCATCATTAAAATGCCAAGAGCAAAAGACAAAGAGAGAATCTTAAAAGCAGCAAGAGAAAGAAACTCAGTTACCTACAAGGGAGTACCCATACGACTGTCAGCTGATTTCTCAACAGAAACTTTGCAGGCCAGAAGGGAATGGCAAGAAATATTCAAAGTGATGAATACCAAGAATCTGCAACCAAGATTACTTTATCCAGCAAAGCTATCATTCAGAACTGAAGGTCAGATAAAGAGCTTCACAGATAAGGAAAAGCTAAAGGAGTTCATCACCACCAAACCAGTATTATATGAAATGCTGAAAGGTATCCTTTAAGAAGAGGAAGAAGAAGAAAAAGGTAAAGATACAAATTATGAACAACAAACATGTATCTATCAACAAGTGAATCTAAGAATCAAGTGAATAAATAATCTGGTGATCATAATAGAATCAGGGACATAGAAAGGGAATGGACTGACTATTCTTGGGGGGGAAAGGGATGTGGGAGATGCGGGAAGAGACTGGACAAAAATCGTGCACCTATGGATGAGGACAGCGGGTGGGGAGTGAGGGCAGAGGGTGGGGCGGGAACTGGGAGGAGGGGAGTTATGGGGGGAAAAAGAGGAACAAATGTAATAATCTGAACAATAAAGATTTAATTAAAAAAATAAAATTAAAAAAAAGAAAACAGTATGGAGTTTCCTCAAAAAATTAAATAGGGGACTGCCATTTGACCCAGTGATCCCATTTCTAGAAATATATCCTAAGAAACCCAAAATACCAATCAGAAAAAATGTATGCTCCCCTATGTTTATTATAGCCCAAGTGCCCATCGGTAGACGAGTGGATGAAAAAGCTGTGGTGCATTTACAGTGTGGAACACTCTGCAGCAGTAAAAAAGAATCTCTTCCCCTGTGAGACAGCAAGGAGGGGCCTGGAGAGTATCATGCTAAGTGAAATAGGTCAGTCAGAGAAAGACAAGTATCACATGATCTCACTCAAATGTGGAATCTAATGAACAAAATAAACTGATGAACAAAATAGACCCACAGACATAGAAGCAAAGAACAGATTGCTGAATCTCAGAGGGAAGGCAGGGGAGGGTGGGTGGGTGGGAAGAGATCAACCAAAGAACTTGTGTGCGTATAGGCATGGGCACAGACAATAGGGTAGTGGAGGCCTAAGGGGGGCACAGGGGGTTTAAGGGATCAAGGGGAGAAAAAAGGGGACATATGTAATACTTTCCACAATAAAGATTTAAAAAAATAAAACGACTAAAACAAATTCATGTTCTCCAAGGAGACTTGTGCAGGCATGGCCTTTGAAAGGCTGCTCTCCATGGTCCTAATTTATTTCCTCTTTCCTTGGAAGGGTGTCAGCTATCATAGCATAGCCCAGGGGTGGGCAAACTTTTTGACTCGAGGGCCACAATGGGTTCTTAAACTGGACCAGAGGGCCGGAACAAAAGCATGGATGGAGTGTTTGTGTGAACTAATATAAATTCAAAGTAAACATCATTACATAAAAGGGTATGGTCTTTTTTTTTTTAGTTTTATTCATTTCAAACGGGCCGGATCCGGCCCGCAGGCCGTAGTTTGCCCACGGCTGGCATAGCCTCTAGTCTCTGAATGCCTTCTTATCCTAGAAGGAGGAGGAAGGGGAAGGCAAGAAGGAGGAAGAGAGGAGGAGGAGGAGGAGGAGGTAGGAAGAGGGGCAGGAGGAAGAGCAGCAACTGGAGTAGGAGGAAGAGGAGGAGGAGGGGGAAGAGGAGGAGGAGGAAGAATAGCAGCAGGAGCAGGAGGTGGAGGAGGAGGAAGAGCAGGAGGTGGAGGAGGAGGAAGAGCAGGAGGTGGAGGAGGAGGAAGAGCAGGAGGTGGAGGAGGAGGAAGAGCAGGAGAAGGAGAAGGAGCAGGACGGGGAGGAGGAGGAAGAGCAGGAGGTGGAGGAGGAGGAAGAGCAGGAGAAGGAGGAGGAGCAGGACGGGGAGGAGGAGGAAGAGCAGGAGGTGGAGGAGGAGGAAGAGCAGGAGAAGGAGGAGGAGCAGGACGGGGAGGAGGAGGAGCAGGCCAAACCCAGCCTTTCTATTACCCAGCCATCACTGTCTCAATAGCTCCCTTGCTGCTCTCCATGTCATCAATGCCAGTCAGTATCCCTCCCACTGAGGTCCGAGGGTGATCCAGGATCCCTTCTGACACACAGACTTCTGGGCACAGGAGCCCGCCTGCATGAGGTGCCTTCCTCCACCATGAAGGGGAATTCAGCCCATTATTCCCCCACCCCACCCCCATCCTGCCAGGAATATCTCAGTCTTTAACAAATGAGAAGGGTTACGGTTCATTTACTGACTCGACAGTAATATTTCTGGGAGCACTTCAAGCATTTATGACACAGAAAGTTTCCTTCTCAAAAACAACAAACATCTTCTAAAAGGTGCCTCATTTTCTTGATTCCTGAAGGCAGACAGGGTGGGGTCGCAGGGAAGGGCCGCCCTCAGTCCATGAACGCCCTCAGCACCCCAAGCGGCAGGACCAGGCTCCCTCCCTGGGCGCCAGGCCAGCCCCTCCACAGACTCTGTTTTGTTGCCTGTGTTTGCAGTTGGGTGAGTTCTGCAGGAACTGTCAGAAACAAAGCTGTGCGGGGCGGGGGCTGCCAGGCTGTTTGAAATGAAGAGGATGCCATCGCAGGGGTGCTGTGGTGCCTGGAGGGGGCAGACGAGGAGTGATGTCTCTGGCCATGTCCCTCGTGTCCTTTTCTTCTCCTGGATCAAGGCAAAGCCCCAGAACACACAGGTCCATCCGTCCAAAGAGACTGTGAGCTGAAGGGAACGCTGCCTGAGCCTGCTCTTCCCGCTTTGCTCCCAGCTCTGCACAAATTGCCTGCACACTGCTGGGCCTGCCTTTGACCAGCAGGGCAGGTCAGCGCCGCAGGAAGTTCACATTCAAAGGACGGTTAGGGGGCGCCCCTCTGCAGGTTGGGTTAAGACTCCAAGGCCTCGCCCCTCCCCTGTGCAAGTCCGAAATGACCTCTTAGTTTGTGAACTAGTGGAAGCATGTACCTGTGCCAGCCCCAGGCTCCATGTGCCCAGGAGAGCTGCTCTGCCTTCCTGTGTGACCCTAACTCTGATCCCTGGTGCCCGGACAGGTGCTCGCCTCCTGGCCTCGAGGCTGGGGTCCCCTTCCCTCCGGCCCCCAGCAGCACTGGTAGAGGGATCCAAGCTCTTCTGGAGCCAGGTGGGGCGAGCCTCACAGGGCCTGCTGAGGGCGGTGGATGCGAATGTGAAAGCCCTGGGATGGGAAGTGCGAGGGATCTGAGCACCACGCTGGTTTAATTGGGTGGAGCTTCTCCAGTTTTGGACGCACATGCCTTGGTGGCTGTGGGGTCCCTGCCTGGAGCCTGTCCCATGGGACCTTGTGCTCCTTTCCCTGCGGGTACTGCAGCGGGAGGGGCGGCAAAGGCAACAGGAGCTCCCGATTCGGACTCAGATAGCAAACAGCGGCAGGCAGAGAGCTGACTGCTGGGTGTGTGGATGGCAGCCACGCTTTTCTGAACATGGGGTACATTGAAGAGGTTTGGTTCCCCCAAATAAATCGCTGGGACCTGCTCAGAGCGCGTGAGGTGGGTGAGGCCGATGGCATGAGCCTCATGTTGTTGGTGGGAAAGTCTGTGTGTCCCAGGTCCAAGCCCTTCAGTGGCGGAGCCCATGGTGTCCGCTGGGGACAGTCATGGCTCCTGATGGGGGGGGGGCTAAGACGGGGTTTGTGTCTGGGGTGGGGGTGCTGTTGGCTGTTGGGACTCTGGGTCGGTGTGTTCACCCGCATTGCTTTTCCTCTCGTGGCCACAGTGGTTGCAGCATCCCTGAGCCTCAAACCCTCTCCCAGCTGAGCTCAGAGAGGACGGAGGGGGCGGTGCTGGGGGAGAGAGGGTCCCTCTCTCACTCTGCTATCAGGGAGGGAAAAACTTTTCAAATGCCCAGAAAACAGTTTACATCTTCAGCCAAGAAGACACCCTTAACCTGAGGGCAGAAATTCTATATTGGTGGCAAAAAGTGAGAAGGGGTGGGGTGGTGGAAGGATGGGGGTAGCTTTGGGGTAACCCAGGGAGGATGGTCGCTTATCATAAGCGCGAAGGACACATGTAAGGATGCGCATACAGAAAAATTTCACCTCATTTCCTCTGGAAAGCAAACAAACAAACCCTGTTTCGGCTTCGGCAAAGCTCTCATTCAGTGAGTAACTGTGCTACTTCTCAGGTGCCGAGGAGTCCAAACCGAGGGTTATGTGTGTCAGCGACCCACAAGGCGCTAGCTCTGCAGAAATCACCCTCCCGGACTGAGCAGTAGGTCCACCTGCCCCACCTGGGAAACGGCAAGATCCAGGTCACAGAACTGGGGACGGGGGGGGGGGGGTGGGCTCCCCACCATGAGCTTCTTCGACCTCTTCCTCTCCAAGAACCACAGTTACAGCCCCAGTCATGGTGGTTTCTCCCCTCAGAGGTCAGTGTCAGATGGGCCTGGTGAAAGTCTATGGATCATTTATTTCGTTTCTCCTCCTTTAGCTCTGGGCCCAAAGATGACCATCCATGAGCTTGAGTCAGAAATCCCAAGGGCTGGGCGTGGCTTTGCGGAGATGCTGGGCAGGTCAGATGGACGCACGGTTCCGAGAGGCTGGCTAGCATCTTGTGGCTGCACCCAAGCAGCTGCCTTCCTGGGACGGTGCTGAGTGCAAGGCCTGGCGTTCACAGGCTTCGATTGGGAAGCAATAAAGTGCATTTGTCATCAGTGGATGAAATATTGGGCTGGGACCTATTTCACACTTTCCGTGCAAGCGGCCATCATGCACAAAGGGACCCTGAGTGTCTGTGGTGTAAGGGGTACCTGACATGAAGTCTTACGCTTCACCTCAGCACTCCTCAGGGCTGCAGTCTACCTCATCGTACATGCAGACTGGATAGTCGTGTGTTTTTTTTCTCAGGGTAAATCACGCATTCAAGAAAGACATTTATCTTATGGATTTGTCTGTCTCAACGTGGAAGCTCAGAATTTATGTAGATTACCCACAGCTGCTTACGTCTCATTCGGAGTTGAGCTCGAGGCTGTGCCTGATAGCAGAGCTCTGAGAGAGACACCCAGGGGCCCTGAAGCACAGGGTGAACGCAGCCTGTGGTGCTGCCGGGGGCGGGGTGGCTGGGGCCCCCCAGAGCCCTTTGAAGGCATGGCTCTGTCCCTCTCTTCATGAAGAGTGCAAGGTTCTGTATAAAGGGTGCAGTTTGGGTGTTGGTGGGTTGTGAGTAAATGAAATGGCAGTGATTGTGGGTGCCATATGGAGGCTCGAGGTAATGGGGTCCCCCAGGGACCTGAGACACAGCTGGGATCCACCTCAGCCTGTTGGAGCAGACAGCCAATCTGTGTCTGCCGTGAGGGAAGAATACTGCTCACACTGCAGGGGCATATGACTCATGGATTCATTTAGCCAACCGGCGATTTCTGTTTACCTGTCAAGCCTGATGGAAGCATAAGTGATTGTTAGGCTCGTTACTGCTTTGGGTTCCAAATTACAACCATTTCAAATGCAATTAGTAATATAGACAAACCCATCTTTCTCTTTATGCGAAGGAAATTGTTCCGCGCTGGGCCTGGTGGCGGGAGAGAGTCACCGTGCACCAGGAATTGAATTACCCGAAGGATCCATGAGCGCCTTCTTCTCAGTGTATGGCTCCTGCTGCCGTGTTTTCTTGGAGCCCGGTCTGGCCACCCACCCGTGCCCACCGGGCTCTGCACTGGCACCTTAGACAGTGTGCAGACGAGCCTTGCGTGGGATGCCTGTGTCCTGGCCCAGGGGGAGGCCTCACATTTCATATGTAGGCCTTATTGTGTGTGTATTGACAGCGACTTGCAGGTATGAAAGGTGCTGGGGGTGCAGAGTGCGTTTAAACTTCAAGAAGAGCCGTTGAGCCACCTAAAGTAACGTGAGCCTATTTTTAAATGTGTGTGTATGGCCCACAGAAATTTGGAGAAAATCTTAGATGACGGTGAAAAAAAAAATGAAATGGATTCTATCAGGAACATTTTAACATCCCTTAAAGGAGTAGACTCAGGAAAATTAAGTTCATAAAAGTCAGTTCTCAGCTTAAATGTGTTTATTAACTTCATTGATTTTTAATTCGTGAGAAGGCTTTTTATTGCATTAAAAAAGCAATGAGGGTTTTTAATGAAATCAATTACTGAAAGGGAGGCTTTGTCCTTCTGGAAGCCCCGCAGGGCTCTCTGCCAAGGTGCACAGACCCTGGCGGAAGGGCGAGGCCTTGGCTGCGGTGGAGGTCCGTGTCTCTGGCTCAGCCCACAGGGAGGGCGCTGAGCTGTGACCATGCCTTTGGTGTCCGCTTTGTCTTTTCCCTTTGGTGGCTATCTTCGTCCTGAGATGAGCCTTCAACCCCTCCATTCCAGGGCGAGGCAGCGTTCTGAAAGGCCGTGCGGAGACCAGCGCCGGTCCATCCTGTCCTGGCGTCGCAGGCCTGTGAGGATGCCGGCCGTCTAACGCGGGAGACGGGCCTGTGCATGCTGGGAACCCGTCCCTCGGGAGCCCTAGCTAAGCACATGCAGCTGGGAAGCCATCTCCCAACAGTAGCAAACGTCCCTGGGCCTCGGGGTCACCTAGCACCACGTGGAAAGGCGCTCTGGCCTGGCTCTGGGGCGGGGACTCACTCTGCGTGCGCATCAGGCTCACCGGCAGCTGCTGCCGCGTCCCGGTGCAGCGGGCCTGGGAGGGCCTGCGCCTGCCTTCCCGCCAGCTCCTGCCTGGCCGGCCCTGCTGGTCCCGAGCCCACTCCGAGGGCGTCAGCGTCAGTGGATGGAACGTGCCTTGGCCCCTGCAGTAAGTAGGGCGTTATGATGAACACATTTGTCCCCTAGTGGTTTCTAACAGTCTTTTCCTAATAAAACTGGCATGGCAGTAAGTGTAGCAAAATGAGCAAGAAATTGAGGAAAGGTCATTTATTTGCAAAAGGAAGGCGCTACCAATCTGGCCGGGTCATGGGTGGCACCTGTCCTGATTCACGGTGGAAGCGTTGACTGTAATCTAGGCAAGTGAGGACTGAGTTCCTTTTATCTTAGAAGGCAGCAGGGGACTGGCACACAGTGGGCACCCAAAAGGCAGCAGGGGACTGGCACACAGTGGGCACCCAGGTAGCTCCTGTGGATGCAGGTGAGATCCTGCAGGCAGCACTGGCGTGAGCCACTCCACTCCTCACATACGGACGTGGGTCTTAGGGAGCTCATGACGCGAGCATATCCTATAACAATGCAGCCCAACCCCGGTGGCTTGCACAGCAAATGTTACTCCAGGGGTTGTTGTTGAATAGAAACGCCCAGGAGGCAGGCGGCCCGCTCCTGCCTGGCTGGCCTCGGGGTGGCGTCGGGCGCTGACCCAGCTGCCTGGCGGGCGCCGTGCTGTAGGGAAGAAGCCGTGTCTGTCTCTGTGTCTCCCAGCCAGGAGCAGGGACCAGCCTGTGGGCCTGGGGGTGGTTCCCTGGGCTCGTCTGACTTCCCTGTGCTCTTTCTGGCGGCAGCCCTGCCTTCCAGGGGTCATCAGCCTCACACTGAGCCTCCCCAAATTTCAGTTCTGCCTGAACTGGGGGTGCACTGTACCCCTTTCTGGGCTGTGTAATGGGGCCCTTCGTGGATCCCGATTTTCATTTTCTGTAACTGTTTCTACTAGCGGCTCTGAGGTCATCGACGCGACAGGATGGAGGGAGTCAGCGTGTGCGTGACCCTGTCTCTGTCTGCCCGTTCCTGTTCCCTTGCTGCTTTTAAGAAAAGGCCTAAGGATGGCTTTCGGTGGCACGATGCACAGTAAAAGCTCCAAGTGAGGTCCCACCTCGCCCGTTTCACATTTGTTTACGGCCCACTGGGCCTGGTCCTTAAAGCTTCTTACCACTGGTCACGAGAGCATCCAGAGCTTCCGTTCTCTCCCTCCGAGCACAGTGGGCACCTCGGGGTACAGAGGGGGGCACTTTGCAGAGGCCCCATAGGCCACTGTGCCTTGAGGGGAGCGGTTAACCCAGTTCACTGGCTCAGAGAAGCGCAGAGCCTGTAAAGGGTGAGGAGTTCGGAAGCATCTCCAAGCCCAGCCGCTTTCCTTCTAAGCGAATGTGCTGGATACAGGAACTGGGACGTTCCGGATAATGGCTTGTTAGGTTCACATGTTCGCCGCGGGCAGGCAACACTCTCTTTGGCGTCTCACACCCTAAAACCTTAAGAGCCCTGGGGGAGCAGCGCGGACGCCATCCTTGTACCATCAGAAACCCTAGAAGACGGACGTGGGTGTCTCCTCTGGGAGGTAAAGGGCTGTTCGGGCAGTTTCGGATGCAATATTGTAGTAAAAAGCAAGTGTTCAGAGAGCAGCAAGGAATGTTTAGAGAAAAACAAAACAAAAAGATAGCGTCCTGCTGTTGCTCCAGAGCTCCGGCAGGAATGAAAGGCGAGGAAGAGAAAGGGAAGAAAGGAAGGTACAAATGGGAGAAGGAAGAGGGGGTGTGGTCCATTGGCCAAGCGGGAGGCGAAGACGGAGAGGCCAAATCCCTGCAGGAAGGACAGGAGGTTCTGACACCTCCCTGCCCCCCCCCCCCCCCCCCAACTAGGCTGGGAATCAAATGTTTTCGCTGTGTGGACAGCAGTCATTTAGCTGCACGGATGGCTGTTGAGTTTATTGGTGACCAGCTTTCGCCCTGCATCCTGTGCCCCACGCTGGGGCAACTGTCTGGAACTGAACTGTGTGAAAGCCAGTGTGGCGGTGGCAGTACCAAGATGCAGAGAACAGTGCTGCTGGGGATTAAAATGGGACTTCAGTCATTTCCCAGGGTGCCCTTTGGTTGGGCTAAAAGAAGTGTTTTGTTTTTTTTTTTCTTTAAAAGGCATCGATATTGCAGTATCTGTTTGGAAAGCTCAAAGTGAGCAAACTCCATTCATACGTTAACGCTGCGGGTTTTAAGAGCAGAGAACAGCCATCTTTTTCTTGTGCTGGACTCTCCTGTCGGTGGGGTTGTCAGGAAGTCACACTGACCAGTCCTCATTGGTAGTTACATTTTGCAAAAAACACTTTTTGAGAGAGAGAGAGAGAGAGAGAGAGAGAGAGAGAGAGAGAGAGAGAGAGATGGGAATATGCTTTGTATTTATGTACTTAGCACTGTATTTTCTCAAGCTACCGATTCTTTAATTTCTCCCCATTCAAGGTGATACAAGACACACGGATGCCAGTGTTTTAGGAATCTCTTCCTCAGAGTTAGCTAAGTTGGCCATTTCATTTCTGCAGATGCCACTGCTTGGAAGTGAATAGGAATCTGAAACAGGGTCTGCCCTCCTCCCCTCGGAGAGAAGGGAAGTAAACTGCAGGGTGTAATTCTCTCCTGGAAATAAGAAAACCTCGCAGCCATTGAAAATCAGGCCCAGGCCGCGAAAGGCAATGTGCTTTGGTATTTCCACCTGCTTGGCCTGCATGGAGACCCAGAAGTTGCCTTTACTGTCGTTTGAAAAAATGAGCCCCCATCATATTTTGCAGCATCTGCCTAATTCCCAGTGGCCTGCCTTATTTGTTTGGTAAGTTGGTTTCAGGGAAAATAAAGACACACTCACACCTCAGTAGGAAAAGGGTCAGTGGACATGATTTTTAGTATTAAGGAATAAAATCTTGATATGAGATGATCCATAAAATATTTTCAAAAATACGTCCGCAAACCTGCCCAACAACAGGAGTGGAAGCCATTTCAGCTGAGCATATTGGAGGTGCTCAGCAGGCGGGGGAGGCGCGACCCCCTCCGCAGTGCTCCCGCGGTGTGAATGCCCACTGCCAAGTTTTGCTGCTCTTCCCAGTATCTTTTCCCTGACTTGGGGGAGGGGGTTCTGAAAAGCTTATTGAAGACAATAAGCAAAAAAAAAAAAGATGCATCATAAACCTTAAATGCCCTCACTTGCAATTCTCTGCGATTGGTTTACTTCACTCATCGGTTTGCTTTTGTGCATTTGGGACCTCAGATCCCTGGCTGTATAACTAAAGACTGAAATTCATTCACCCAGATGTAGGGGAAACTTGGAGTGATGCCCGCGTGCTTGCAAACATGCATGCAGAAGTGCACACCAGGTCTCAGCCGTCCCCCCACATGCGGTGCGCCCAGTGCGCAGGCGGAGAAAGGAGCCGCCTTGTCCTTCAGCTGAGGGCCTCCCGGGTGGGCGTCACCGGTTCCTCTGCTGGTCACTTGCCCCCTTCACGCCTGCCTCCGGGGGCTCTTGCTTGCCCCGCCCCGCCCCGCCCCGCCCCCCCCATTTCTCCTGTTCAGTTTTCATACTTGCTTCTCCCAACACAAAGTTGTAATTCTGCTCTCCCTCCAATTGTTATGACTTTTATTTTTTTCATTTTCTGAATAATTTTAATAAGGTGCTCATCCAATTGTCTGAATAATTGTTTTGCACTGAAGCCCTTCTAAATTTTATTGTCACTGGCATAGAACATGGGTTGAGCATACACCCCTCCAGCAAACCATTTTTAAAACCTCCCAGAACACACACACACACACACACACACACACACACACACATATACACACACACACACAACTGAATACAACATCTAGCTTTTCTCCCAGCCTCCCTGAGGGTGGGGCAAGGCCATAAGGCTGCCCCATAATTCCAGGCGTGAACTTAGCCAATGTCGGGTGTATCACCAGCAGAGCATCCATATCATTCACAGCGATGCACTTGAAACTCCCCAAGGTCAGGCGGGGATGGGGAGAGGATTTTAATTTTGACCAAATTGTAATCGGAATATTTTCAAGCTCACTTGAGAATATCATTTTTAAAAGTTAGGGACACGTGTGCCTTTATGCCACATTGAATGTTATGGCTGATGCCCATAGATCTATAAAGTATGGTGATATATAAACTACTTCCATAGAGATGCTATACTTTGTATAAAATACGTTAGTGCACAAGGTATATATATACATATATATATCATATATATGTATATATATACACACACACATATATAAATGTTAGTACACACATTTATGTATGTGCTCAGTTTGTGTTGTACATACATGCATATTTCATATATGTACATATATATATCACATAGGTGAGACCCTCACGGCGTCCATGTTGACTGAAGTGTCCAGATCTGGCCGCAGGTAGCAGCGTGAGCACCCCTTTCCGGTCCCGTTAGGAAGGGGAGCCTGTGTGGGCACAGCTGGTGGCAGGGGGCAGAGTGCACGCTTTTCTGCTTGTCTAATGGTGATGACTTTAGCGTTTAGTTTTATTCCTCTGCTTTCAGAGGGAAGCAGGTGGTCAGCTTTCACGCCCCCCCCCCCCCCACACACACACACACACACCTGAGGTGGGGCATCTGCTTGCAGGGTCGGCTCGGCCTCAGGGAGCCGCTTAGCTCCAGGACACTGTGCCCCTTGTTTTCATCGTTTTCGACCAATTTAACGATTGCACTTGGTGCGCCGTGAAGGGAGACCACAGGGGCAGCATCAGTGCTGGTTAACCCTGGAAAGTGCCCACGGGGCTCGGAGCTGCGGGAGCCCATGGAGGGCGGGCGGGTCCTGTCCCAGGAGGCGGTGTCCCCAGCATCCAGTTTCCCCTCCAGGGGCAGGGGCAGGGGCAGGGGCAGAGGCAGAGGAGGCCAGGGCCAGGCAGGCCCTCTGGGTTTCTGGGCTTGGGCAGTGGTGCCAGGCGGTGGCCTTGGACTGGGACCCAGGAAGGCCAAACCCGGAGCCCGCAGTAGGGCCTGCTGAGGGGCAGCCCGTGTTCCGAAAACCGACATAGAAACGGTGTTACCCACGCGGTGGAGCAGGGAGCCTCCTGAGTCCAGGAAGAGGTGAAGGCGAAGGGCCCACCTGTCCAGGTGTGGAGAGAGCAGTGGCGGGTCTGGGCCGGTGCAGGGTCCCCCCTGTTCCCTCCTCTGGAGTTTGGGGTCAGCCAGGTTGGCGCTCAGGATGGGATAATCACAGGAGGGGGGAGGGGCTGGGGAGAAGCAAGAGAGCCCAGGGCCTCTGTAGAGACAATGGCTCAGATCCAGGAGAGAGAGAGGCCTGGAGGCCCGGAGGAGGGAGAAACCCCAGCGCCCAGGCCAGTCGCATCCTCCCACACGGGGGCGCTGGCGCCGCGGTAACGCAGCCAGAGTGAATGTGCGCCGACCCGGGCGCCCACTCTCCTCTCTGCCCTCCCCAGCCCGCCCCGGGAGCAGGGCGGAGCAAGCTCTGGGAAACTGCCCGCAACCCGGGGCTTCAGCCTCTGCCTGCGTTGAGAAAGCCAAGGTGGGCTGGCCACGGGCAGGGATGGGGCGGGGAGGAGCTGGAGGCGGGGCTGGGCAGGCTCCCGCAGGCCCTCGCTCGCCTTCCCTGACCTTCCCTCCCCTCCTCTGAGGCCGCTGACGGGAATGGGTGTTTCGGAGCGGAGCCTGGCTTGGGAAGGAAGGGGTGTCCCAGCCTCCCCCCTCCCAGCCCGGTAGTTCGTCCTCCCTGCCCCCAGGCGCACCCCAGGGTCCTGGCTGTGGCAGTTCCAAGTTAGGAAGAGCAGCTGGAGGGAAGCGGGAGGGGGCGCTGGAGGGGTCGCAGCTGCCAGGGATGCGAACGGAGCGCAGCGCCGCTCGGAGGAGAGGACGGGCACCCTACGGTGCTGCCCCAGGTCCCTGACACCCTCCTCGCCGGGGCCTCCCTCACGCGCTCCCTCCGTCCCTGCGCCTCGGAGTGCCATCTCGGGGGTCCTCAGCGCCCAGGGCTCCCCGCAGGCACCCCCTCCCCTTAACCACGCTCCTAGCCCGCACCCACGACCGGCAAGCCCGCCCCCCATCGCGCCCCACATACACCAGGAGCCTGCCCCTCGCGCCGCCAGCCCCCCGCCACCCAGGCGCCATTACCCAGCGGGTGGCGGGCCGCGTGGGAAGGAGGGGCCGCGGCCGGGCGGAGGGAGATGCGCCCTGGAGGTCCCTGCTGTCTCGGTGGTGCCGACCGGGGCCCAGGCAGTTCCCTCCCTTTCTCTTGTTTTGTATTTTCCTGCCCGTGGTGGCTTCCCGGAGGCTCTCCGTGGCCTTGGGGAGGAGTTGCAAAAACAGAAAAGGAAACAGAAAGAGAACACGCCCCCAGACCCGGCCTCCCCAGCCGCGCCAGGGAGGGGGCGAGGAGCTGAGCCGGCGGCCGGCGGGCACGGACCGGGGCGCGCGGAGGAGCCCGCAGTTGCTCGCCTTCCCTCCCCGCTTCCCCAGCGAAGGGTGGGAGCGGGAACCCGGAGGAAGAAAGCGGAATAAATAGCGAAGCGCCCGGCAGGCAGCCAGCGAGCGCGGGGACCCATGGCTTCGCTGTACCAGCGGTTCACGGGCAAGATCAACACCTCGCGGTCCTTCCCGGCGCCCCCGGAGGCCAGCCGCCTGCTGGGCGGCCAGGGCCCCGAGGATGAGGGCGCGGGGCCCAAGTCCCTGGCAGCCCAGGCGCCCGCGGCGGTGCCCCGGGAGCGCGGCGGCGGCGGCGGCCCGGGTGGCCGACCCCGGTTCCAGTACCAGGCGCGGAGCGACTGTGAAGACGAGGACGTAAGAGCATCTTGGTGGGCGGGGGGCGCGGGCTCGGGCCAGCACGCAGGGAGAAGGGGAGCGAGTTCCCTGCGTCTCTGATAGTCTCTGACGCCCTCCTCTCCCCACCTCCCCCTCCCCTCCCCCACTGCTCAGGGGAGCACCCCCAAATGCTCTCCTGAGCGGTGATGTCTGTCGCGCTGTCCTGGGGCGAGTCTGCGGGCGCCAGGAGTTGGTGGCTTGGGAGAGAGCAGGGTTCGTGGTGCTGCGCCCGGAGCGTGGAATTGGCCAGAGAGGCCGGATGCGTGGAGGCTGTTGTTGACCGCCTCGGGCTGTGGATCCCAAGCAGAGAATTAGGTCTGGCTGTGCTTACAAGTTGGTCTTCCCTGATGATGCTTTAAGACCAGGGAGGATACAGTCCCACCTGTCACCGCTCACTGTGCCTCCTCACCTCCCCACACTGTGTCCCTCACTCACAAGGCCCAGGGCTCCCCTCGCCAAGACACTTGCCCCCACTGCCCGCGTGGGGATTGTCTTTAATGAAGGAATAAATAGCTCTAGTGTCCGAGCCCCACACCTGCCTTAGGCCCGCCGGTCTTGCTGGTGGGCATGGGCCTGCCCTCTGCCCTCCCTGGCCTGGACTAGCCTGCCCGAGACTGTGCCGCCTGAAAACTTCTGGGGAGCAGGCTGCAAAGGTTAGATCTGCATGGTAAGTAAATCGCATAGGCCTTAGTAACCAGTGACTCAGGCTGGGCACCAGGGGCCGCAGAGAGGGATGTGTGCACCCCTTCTGTTGACCACCCGGCCACTCATAGGGCCCGGGACAGGGAGGACCAGAAGAGAGAAAACTGCCCTTTCTTGGCACCTTCTCTTCCTAGGAAAAGAGAAAAAATTCCCAGAAGAGCTCTCAGACAGGCCCCAGGGCTGGGCAACTGCAGCAGCCCCTGGAGGTGTGCGAGGTGTGTCCTGCTCTAGAACCCCCCTTCACCCCCGAGGAGCCCCACCTAGGTGTACGGGGTGCAGGTCCTCCCTCAGGCCTCGGACTCCCGGCACACCCAGGGCCGCACAGGCCTGCCCTGAGCCGAAGGCTGTGGTCCTTGACCAGTACTAGGTGGGTCACCTGCCGCGCTGCTTGGCATTTATTTTATGGTACAAGGTTGTGTATGGGGGGGGGGGGTGCTTTTACTGGGACAATTCTGGAGGGAAAACCCACTGAGGTTGTGTTGTTATTGGTCGCTTTTGTTTTGTTTTATGAATGGAGGACATGGAGACTGTAACAGAGATGATGAAAGTTTGTGGGAGATGGAACCGTGGCGTGTGTGTGTGTGTGCGCGCGCGCGCGCAGATGCAGCCGTACACACATACCCTGCACCAGAGCTTGTGGGAGGTGCTTTTATTTTCTCCCGGGTCCCTTGCGGACACCCAGGCACAGGGAGAGCTGTCAGAGAGACGGCACCTCAGCGGGTCAGCCCGGAGGGACATGCAGGGACGCGTCAGGCATCGGATTCAGGGGCTGGGAGCCTTTGAGGGCGGGTTCCATTGGGGTCCGGGAAGGTGCCAGAGGATTAACCTACTGAGAATCTTGGGAAAGACAATTGAGCTGCAATGCAGACAAAAATGATGCACTTTCTGCCTTACATCTGACTTAAACCCGTGGAATTGTGTTGCTTGGAGTGAGAACAATGTGCAGTTTCTCCTCAGTGGACTGTAGGTGTCGCCAGGAGCCAGGCAAGGGGAGCGGGTCTGCATTTCCTTTCACATGGTCTCCACCCATCCCTTTATTTTTCTGTCTCGTCTTAGCCCCGAGCATATATTTCCTTCTTTTCCACGTGACATCTGTACAGAGCTGCTTCTCAGATAAACAAAAGGAACAAATGGGCAGTTTAACATTCGTGAATGATTGCCACCGGCAGGGCTCTGAAGGCAGAGCTCCCTAATGACATTAAGTCCAGACATCCGTGTTTTCTCTTGGAAATCACAGGGGTGTGTGGTGTGCTGTGTGTGTGTGCTGCAGCTTTAAATGTAGCCTAACATATCCTGTGAAATATATATAAACTTAGTAAAAAATGTATGATTAAATCAATGTCACAGGGCTAAATGTAGCATCAGTTTCTTAAAACTTTGATGTACTTTTCTCAGAAAAGTTATTCAAAATTGGAAAAGTTAACGTCTAAAATTTACTCAAAGATAGTTGTACATAGTAAAGAATAGGGCGTAATTAGCTTAAGATAAGAGGTGCTAGCTAAAGAAACACAGTGGCTATAAGAACTGCTTTTCTGATATCAGCCCTTGTCGAGGTTAAAGAATCTTGAATATCATTTTACCATCCACATTTAAACTTTCAGATAAACGGCTAGTTAGGAACAATTGCCTTTATTCTGTGGATCTAGGCGCCTCCATTTGAAGCATTGACTGGTTTGCAACGCCCCTGGCTTAGGAGGTATCTGTCCAAGGTGCTGAAGTGTTCTCTGCCTTGGAACACAGACATCGCCAGCAGGCTGGCCCACCAGCATGGCCCGGGCACGAAGGCTGGTGGCTTTATTTGCTCTTCTGTGACTTGTCTGTCAGCTGTTCAGGTACAGAAACAGCTTTCCTGCCTTAGCCACCGAGAGGACGATAGCCAGCATGCCTTTAAAATCCAGAGGGCTTCGTATCCTATCAGAAAGTGGCAGTAAGTTGGAGTTCTTGAGTCCTCTGTGTGTGTACATGTACATGCCTGAATGTGGTTGAGAATGGGTGAGCCCCCATAAAATGGAATTTAAGGTAGTCTCAAGGTCTGGCAGAGGTAAGTCCAGTGCTGGTGTTGCATGGTAAGTAAATAGCAATGCATACACACCTGCACAAACTACACGTATGAGGGACCTGCCCTTTCACGTAGCACCACAGAGAAGCCTGTTGGGCTGGGTCAGCTCTAAGATGAAGCTTAACTTTGACATAGACGTAGGGCTAGGGTGCCTTCTGTATCAGTTTCCTCATCAATCTTAGATTCATTTAAATGCGAAGTCAATTACTTGAGCAACCCCTCTAAGGAACCAATAGCTATTTTGATTTAAAATTCATTCTGTAGGTTTAAAATAAGTTGACTCTTAAAGGAAATGTTGCTGGAAGTGACTTTTAATGCAATTTAGCCACTTCAAAAGGAACGAACGGTGACTAATTTTAAAATACCGAACTTTGCTGTGCCCCTTTCTTGAGCATTTCTTTTTCACTTTTTATTAAAGTGCAGTTGGTGTACAATATTCTCTTAGTTTCAGGTGTGCGTGGTTTTTATTTTTATGGGCCTGGGAGGCCGTGGCTCCTGGCAGGACCATCGTATTATTGAGGTCACATCAGCATGCCCACAGTCTTTGTTCTTGGTGAAACATGATTTCCTAACAGTACAGATGTGATGACAACAAGATTTTCAAACAGCGAACTGGCAAAACAAGGATTGAGCAAGGAACCCCTCGTGTGACGTGTGTCGGCCTGATAGGGCCTGTTCCATGTCCTTCCGCCACCAGCCAGTCCATCGCCTCTCCCGCCACCTCGCTCTCCGTTGGCTGGTGCCAGCATCCTGACCATTTCTCCCTGGGATTTACCAACTTTAAGCTTTTTAAGAAGTTTGGCTCCACAGAGATGTTTATATGTCCTATTCTTTTTTATGTTCCGGGCTTCAGTGTTGTTTTACGTATTTCATTTCACATTGTCTTCCTGATATACGAGGAAAAGGTAGACGTCAACCGCGTGCGTGGTGCCATTACCCCACGACCGGCGTGGCAGGGCGCAGTGTGCTCACCAGCAGGGCGCGGTGGGGTAGCATGGGCGGGTTGGCGCTTTTACCGGGGAGGCATGTCCCATAGCAGCCTCAGCTCCTCCTTACGGCACCTCCACGCAGGTGCTGTTCCCTGCGGGGCCCGGGAAGTCCTCGTGCATATGCGATGCTGCTGCTCTAATACTGTTACCCCTCACCCTTCCTCTCCCTTAACGCAGGAGGTTGGAGAACCCACAGCACAAGGTATGGGTCTCTGCTCTTCCGTTCTTCCCTCTCAAGCTTTCCTCTTAAGACACATGAGGTGTGGGGTCAATGGGAGTGAAGATAAAGGGGGCTGAGGGTATTCTGCCGTGTCCGTCTCAGCAGGGCGCTAAGCACTTTATGACACAGACGTGCATTTCTCCCGAAGATGATTGGAGAATTGGAGGGACCTGGGTGATCCCTGTTTTGCGCTCTCTTCCAGGCTTTCTCTCCACGCGTCAAGCAGCCAGACACCAGGTCATTGTTGTGCTGGGGACAAGACCTCAGCCGGAATGCACGCCCAGCTTTGTCATTCCCCACCCCTTCACATCTGCTCGGTCTAAATTACTTCCTGCCTAATCTCCTTACTTCTCCTCTCGTGTTCCCCCACGCGCGCTCCGACCGGCACGGTGTCTGGAGCATGTTCAGGTGACGTTCTCTCAGGATTGCGGTTTCCTTGTAACATGAAGTCTCTCACCAGATGAGCTTTGAGGTCCCCGAAGGGGTTGAATGCCCAGTGGTACTATGCCATCGCGCCCTTCTGGGTGTCGGCTTAGAAAGATTAATTTTGCTCTTTAGAACATGTTTTACTCACATGGGAAGTATTTACTATAAAACAGTCTCTCTGTGAAAGTTTTGGTAAAGTGACACATTTTCTTTCCTTCTTTCTCCCTTTCTTTATTTTTCAATTACAGTCGCTGTCCAATACTTTGTATTAGTTTCAGGTGTACAGCATGGTGGTTAGACAGCCATGTACTTCACAAAGGGTTCCCCCAGTATTTCTGGAGCCCCCCTGGCACCATACATAGCTATGAAATATCGCTGACTATATGGCAGTTACAGAATAGTAACAGGGCTGCACAGTACCGCAGAGGGAATATAAGTCACTTTAAAAAATATATTTAAAACCTGTAAAGAATTTGCTGAAATTATACCTATAACAAAACCACAGGCAATTTGCTTATCTCAGCACAGACAATGTAGTCATCATTAGGAAGCTGTCTGTGTTACCGGGAAGTAGGACCCGTGGTGAGGGTGAAGCCAGCTGTGGCGTCGCACACTGGCCTCAGCATGCACCGCGCAGCCTTTCACAGCAGGGCGCCGTATCTCCCTTCACCTTCGTAATACCTTGGCGAGGCAGGAGAACCACCAGAAAGAGCTAATCTGTTAGCTTGAAAAATTAATAAGGGCAAGCCTCATTTCTTTGTGTTTGGATGCGTCAGTTGTTACCGTGAATTTTATCGAACACATTTCCGTGTGTTAACAAGCCTTTGCTCTAGGGTCAGCCCAGCAAAGCATGTGCTGCTTAAAGCCAAGTGGTTTGGGAAACGTGAAACGCCTGCTTCCCCCGGGGCTTTGAGCTCTGTCCCAGGAGGACGTTGGAGATAGGCAGGGAAGCCGCTTTACCTGCCATCATGCCTTTTTTATTGCTGCCAGCATAGACTTTTAAAGTAACTCATAGGAGGTCCGCAGCATTAGAATAACGTACTATTTATTGTTTTCCTTTTTGTTGAATTGATTGGGGTGAGTTTACTTAATGAAATTACATAGGTTTTAGGTGCATATTGTATTATGTGTTCACCACCCCAAGTCATGTCTCCTCCCGTCACCATTTCTCCACCGTTTACCCTCTTGTAGTCCCCCTCCCCCCTTTCCCTCTGGTAATCAACATGCTGTTGTCCATGTCTACGAGGTTTTTAGGTTGTTGTTAGGGTTGTGTGTTTTTTTGAATAACCCCTCGTCTTTTTCACTCGGCTCCACAATCCCTCTCCCCTCTCTCAGCCGTCAGTCTGTTCTCTGTATCTATGAGTCTGTTTCTTTGTCAGTTTATTTTGTTGGTTCGATTCCACATATGAGTGAGATCATGTGGTGCTTGTCTTCCTCTGACTGGCTTATCTCACTCAGCATAAGGCCCCGAGGCCCATCCCGCAGTCACAAAAGGTAAGATTTCCTCCTTTTATGGCTGTGTAATATTCCACAGTGTAAATGTACCACCGCTTTTTCATCCACTCATCTACTGATGGGCACTTGGGCTGCTTCCAGATCTTGGCTATTATATTAATTTATATTTTTGACAATGAAATCAATTCCTTTTCCCACATGAGATGAACATGCTAGTATTACTATGTAGACAGAAATTTCTCTAGATGTTGGCTTTGGACATTTTTTTTCTTCATAAAATAGAGCTTTTTTTAAAAAAAAAAAAAATTGTACCCCAAGCTTTTCCTCCTTTAGAGTCAGAATGATTAATGAGTTTAATTTTTGCAAGCACCTGGCAGAGTTTGCTGAATAAGATGCACATGCTGATTGTGTGCAACCCTGCCCCTTTTAGTTACCCCGATGCTAACAATGCACTTACCAATGCGTGCGGAATCTTCTTGCAAGAGATATCGATCCCTCACATGGAGCGCGGCCTTAAAAACAATCCGTGGCAATCCTTTTAAAGTTAATTCTGCCTAATTTAGTGTTGAAGGCATTTGGTGCCCATGTGTTGTTTTGTGGGCTGCTTCCATTCTCTGCACACTGGTTTGATTTCATTGTACATGTAAAGGAACAAAAGCACAGAACAAACACCCTCACGTCCTGTAATGGTTTTTGGAACATTTATCGTTATAACGACCGAGCATGGTGAAACCATCTGAAAAGGAACGTTTCAAAATCTGATAACATCTAATTTTACAAATGAGAGGACGGTGAGTAAGTGTGTGCGTCCGTTTGGCAGATCCCTCATGTTCTCGGGGCCTTGAGGAGCCCTGCCTGGCCTGGTCTCCTGTGTTCTCGGGGGACGCTGCAGTGGGCGATTAACTGTATTCATCATAGAGTTTAAACACTCTGAACAGCATGTATGGGAACTGTGAACAGTATGTAGCAACAGGCTCTGTGTTACACTGTCCATGGTGTTCCTATATAACTGTACATGTCCATTCTACTGTGTGTATTACACACATCGTATATTTAAGGTGCAGCAGCCAGAAGGGGGCAGACGTGGGATAAGAGAACGTTGGAAGAACCAGGAGTAAAGGAAGTTGTGCAAGGGTAGAGGGGGAGGATGAAGCAGAAATGAAAGGTGGAAGAACTCAGAGAGAATCACCAGCCTTAGTCTCCAACTGTTTTCTTCAAAAACACTCAGTTTTCTAAGCTGTATTCAGACCCATCATATGCCTCATGCAACTATATGCACCCGTGTTCACTGCAGCACTATTTACAATAGCCACGATATGGAAGCAGCCCAAGTGCCCATTAGTAGACGAGATGGTAGGATGAAGAAGATGTGGTACATATATACAGTGGCAGGTCACTAGGTCATGACAAATGAAATCTTACTATTTGCAACAACATGGATGGACCTAGAGCAGTGGTTCTCAACCGTGGCTGCACATTGGAATCACCTGGGAATCTTTTTAAAATCCTGATTTCTGGGCCTCATCCTCCGGAAACTCTGTTTCTTTGTTATTCATGTTGTGGCCCCACCCCATAACAAAGAAACAGAATTTCCAGAGGATGAGGCCCAGAAATCAGTATTTTAAAAAGATTCACAGGTGATTCTAATGTGCAGCCAAGGTTGAGAACCACTGACCTAGAGGGAATTATGCTAAGTGAATTAAGTCAGTCAGAGGAAGACAAATAGCCATGATTTTATTTATTTGTGGAATCTAAAGAACAAAATAAATGAACAAACAAAGCAGAACTAGACTCATAGATACAGAGAACACACTGAGGGTTGCCAGATGGGAAGGGGGTTGGGGGACAGGTGAGAAAGGTGAGAGATTAAGAAGTACCAGTTGGTGCCCTAACCAGTTTGGCTCAGTGGATAGAGCCTGGCCTGTGGACTGAAGGGTCCCGGGTTTGATTCTGGTCAAGGGCATGTACCTTGGTTGCGGGCACATTCCCAGTAGGTGGTGTGCAGGAGGCAGCTGATCGATGTTTCTCTCTCATCCATGTTTCTAACTCTCTATCCCTTTACCTTCCTCTCTGTAAAAAATCAATAAAACATATTAACAAAATAAAAAAGAAGTACCAGTTGGGAGTCACAAGATAGTCATGGGGTGTAAAGCATAGGGAACAGAGTCAATGATGTTGTAATAAGTTTGACTGGTGGTGTCAGATGGGTACTTGAAATATTGGGGGATATCACTTCGTAAGTTATATAAATGTCAAACCACTATGCTGCACACCTGAAGCGAATATATTATTGTGTGCCAATTGGAATTGAAGAGTAAAAAATCTACAATAATAAAAGCATAATATGCAAATTGACCGAACAGCTGAACATCAGAACGACCGTCTGGATGACCTTCCAAACAAAGAGGGCCGAGGCAGCCGGGGCCGTGAGGGCCTACTCTTGCATGAATTTCGTGCATCGTGCCTCTAGTAAAGAAATAGAAATGTAAAAATCAAGAGAAGAAAAAAATTAAGACCAGATAAGAATGAGAAACCTTTAGAGAAGTCTTGAGAGGTGGCTTTCATCTCTCTGAAAACTCGGAGCCGAGCGAGGTGGGGGCGTGCTCACCCTCAGGAGGCAGCCACCTGCCGAGCAGCTCTGGTCGCCGGGGGGCTGGTCCCGCTCTCCGCGCCCACGGCTCCTGCTGGAGTCCCTGACTCCACAGCCTGGGAGCAGAGCGTATCTGAGTGCGTGCACTCCTCCCTCTCGTCCCCATGCTGCCTCGGGTCAGTGTCCTCACTGCCCACTGCACGCGTGTTCCCAGGAACATGCGTGGAGGGGATGGGAGATCCTGTAGCACGCTGGGGCTCCGTCACTCAACACCTCGCTACACGCCCAGGCCTTCTTCGCCTGCTCCTTCCTTCTCAATTGGCAGACGTTCGTTCTCTCGTCTGAGAGAAATGGGCTGCAGGGATGGCCAAGTCCAAGGAAGCCATCTGCCCACGGCTCCGTGTGTGTCTCCTCCCTGGGCCACACCCCGTCAGGGGCACACCGCCGGCTGGCAGCCCACAGCCCATGCCCTTCCGTTTCCTGTGCGTTGGGACAGGGTTGTCAGTGCAGACGCGGAAGGGACGGGCCTTTGCGGAGACCACAGGAAACGTCAGCTCAGCCCCTAATGATTGGTTATCCTTTACAGGGAGAGGAAAGACAGGGACCTCATTGCTATGGTAACGGGAGCTGACCATCTGCTTCTGTGTTGGCCGCTGGCCTACGGATATGCAGTCATTGCTAAGCTTCCCTGTCCATTGGCTCGGCTTTGTCTCTGCAGGTGCAGGGGGCGCACTGAGGGGACCCCAGGTCCCTGCCAGGACCCTTTCCCCTGCTACCTCTGCCCTGCGGCCCCCTGTGGCTCCCGGGTAAGTCAGCGTCTGCGGCTGGAGGTGACCTTGAGGAGTCATCACAGTCTGCGGTATCTCCCACTCCCACGAGACACCTGGGAGTCATTTTCTACTCAGACAGATGCCCTCGTGTTGCCCGATCAAGTCATCACCCTTCTGGTCCCCTCCTGCCCCTCATGCTCTGGCCTCACTCCAGACAACGGCTCTCAAGGTTCCTCTGGCGACAGGAGGGCCCTGACTCGCTGTCGGGCCTTTGCATTGGCTGTCCCATCTGCAGGAACACTTCCCTGCGCAGCCCCTTGTCTGGCTCCTTCGTGCCTTCAGGTCTCTGCTCCTGCGTCACTTCCCAGTAAAGTCTGCGCTGCCCACCCCCCTCCCGCATGATACTCGCCACCTGGCATCTCTCCTCTCAGCAGACACTGTTCTTCCTGTGCTGTCCTATTTGCGTCCCCCTGTGTCAGCATATTAACTGAACTCGGGTAAGGGTCTTTGGCTGACTCGTCCTCTGATGTACCGGTGCCTGGACAGTGCCTGGCACCTCCAAGGGGCCCAGTAAACATCGTTGGGCGAATGTGTGAATGAATGAATGAACCTCCCTGAAGGACCGCTGTCCGCTTCTCTCTGAGTCATCCAGGTCCTATAACCCTGTCCTCCAAGCTGTTTTTGAAATTGAACACGTTCTGGAAGTAGAACCCAGAGCCTTCGATGCGGCTGACACGTGTCTGCAAACGGACTCTTCTTTTCAAGTTTCCTTTCTTGTTTGACTATGAGCCGGGCCCTCCTGATGGCCCCACTTAAGACTGCGGTTGAGATGATAAGTTAGCTGTTGGGGAAACCATAGCATTTACTTTTGCAGAACTTGCTTAAAATGTGTAATACTTAGCTCGGGTAATATTCTGTGTGAATTTAAAAATAAGTGTGAGTTAAACATATTTTTATGTATGAGTACTTTTTGCTGACTTTTTGTGGTTATCACAGAAAATAGTAGAAAGAAGGTCTCATTTGAGAAAATGTAAATCTTTGAGAAAAGATTTCTGTAAATACAGGAGGTGATCAATTGCTTTTGATTAGAAATTTGCGTTTCCTGGTTTCCTACTTGAGGGAAAGAAAAAGCACATAGCTTCGCTTCTCTCTTCCCGGACACTCTGGTCCTCTCCTTCGCTGACAGGCAGGAGGTCAAATTCGAGGAGTTTGGAACTGGATATCGTCAGAGGAAAACGAGTCCCAGGAACAAAATGCAGATTCCTGGGAGGAAAGCCCTTCCCGCTTCTGCAAGTGTAGGAGGCCGCCTGGGCTCCTGGGAGCCCCCAGCGCCTGGTGAGAACACCCCCAGAGCTGCCCCAGGGCCAGCCAGGGCGGGCGAGGACCCGGCGCTGAACTCCAGGTTCCATCCTGACTTACCCGCCTTCTACCAGCGACCGGCCGCAGCCTCTCCTGAGGTGTGTCTCCTTCCAGACACTTTAAATTATGCCACGTGAAGATTTGCAATTCTCATCTTCTGTTGCCAGACAGGGTGGGCATGCAAATACGTGCTGTGCGTGCTCTCATGTTCCACTGGACCGAGCTGTGCTTGGCAACGCTGGCGGAGTCACCCAGGCCTCGGCCGCCAGGGCGTTGCCCCACAGGCAGGCCACGTCGAGGGTGGGGGTACGGCCGGGACCCAGACCTGAGCTTGAGCACCGACGCGACCTTGCCTATGCCGAGGACATGGGGTCTCCACAGTACACCCCAGGATCTTATCCTATCAACAAAGAGCCAGACACACCAGGTGTTCACAAAGATGCCCAACGCCCGCAATAAACTAGGAAATGGGTGTTGAAGTACAGGGCTGGCGTCCACTGTGTGATGAGAACTTGACGTATCACACACGATACGTGCTCAGTAAATAATTTTCCCCGACAGCGGTCAGAACAGGTATGACTAGAAGACGCTGACAGTATTACTGAGGAGCTAGGAGCAGGTGGAGGGAAGACACACAGGTAACTCAGGTCGGGACTCTAGCATAAAAGGACAGGCCAGCAAGCAGAGCCAGGTACGTTACAGGGTGGAGAGAAAGCGTGGAATCGATGGAGCTACTTAGGAAAGCAGTGAAAAATGGTCCAGGTATAGCCCTGGCCAGTGCTTCTCAGTGGTTAGAGTGTCGGCCCGCGCACCAAAGGGTCCCGGATTCAACTCCTGGTCAAGGGCACGTACCTGGGTTGCAAATTCGCTCCCCAGGCCCAGTCAGGGTGAGTGTTGGAGGCAACCAATCAATGTGTCTCTCTCACATCGACGTTTTTCTCTTTCTTCCCCTCTCCCCCCTCACTCCCTTCCACTTTCTCTCTAAAAACCAATGTAAAAAAATATCATCATCAGCTGAGGATTATAAAAAAAAATTGTCCTAATATGGATTTGACTGGAGTCATTTAAAAACAAAAGTATTGAGCCTGCTTCTCATTATGTTTCTCAAAAAATGTCACTTTGCATCATCCCTGACCTTGAATGACCTGTTTCTCTCTATTGGCAATGACATGTGTGACTTCGCTTTTGCTTTAGAATATCCAGGTACTCCTGCGCAGCTGGAGTGGTTTCTGTAGCTTTGTTACCGCACACAAAGGGCAGGGCCTGGGCGGGGCCTGGGCAAGGCTGAGCCGAGATTGGCAGAGGTAGAGCTGCTTGGCACTTGACCATGCAGATGGGAATTCATGGCCAAAAAGCTTGGGAAACACTGAATTCTTACAGGTTGTCTTATTTGCTTTAGTGAGTTTCACCGTGGAATAGGCACATCCATCCTGTTACTTATCCAGCTCTGCTTGCTGGCCTGTCCTCTTATACTAAACTAGAGGCCCAATGCACAAATTCATGCACAGGTGGGGTCCCTTGGCCTGGCCGGTGACCAGGGCCAATTGCGGCTGTCTTGCCCAGTCTGGGAGGAGGGACTGCGGGAGGTTGGCTGTGGGAATACACTGACCACCGGGGCACTGCTCCTGTGTTGAGCGTCTGCACCCTGGTGGTCAGTGCACATCATAACAGCCAGTCAACTGGTTGTTCGGTTGACTGGTTGTAATGGTCGCTTGGCATATATCTATATCTATATCTATATCTATATCTATATCTATATCTATATCTATATCTATATCTATCTATCTATACACACAAACACACACACACACACACACACACACACACACACACATATATATATAGAAAGAGAGAGAGAGAGAGAGTCCCGACCTGAGTTACCTGTGTGTCTTCCCTCCTGCTGCTAGCTCCTCAGTAATGCTGTCAGCATCTCCTAGTCATACCAGCTTTGGCCACGGATGGGGAAAACCATGTGCTGAGCACTTGCCGTGTGTGATACTGAGGCAGGAGCCCTCACGGTGTCTGGGGCAGCGCCAGTGCTGGGGCAGGCAGTCTCCCTCAGCACCCGGAGGGAGCCTTCATCCAGTGACCTCACACCCTCTCCAGGGGGAGGTCAGTGCGTGCGGCTGGATTGCTTTCTCAGGGCGACTGCGACAAAAGACCACAAAGTGGGTGGATTAGACCAATCGTTCTGACGGTCAGAAGTCCAAGATCCCGGTGTGGGCAGGACCCTGGAGAATGACAGTGAGGCACTGGGGACCTGGAGGTGTGTGACCCAGTCCGGTCTGTGGCGGTCACTTCCCGTGCAGACCTCTGGTGGCCCCTGTGAGGTGCTGCCGCTGTGCGGGTCTGGAGATAAGGGCACAGCTGGTGGAGGGACTGCGAAACCCCAGGACACACACCTGCCTGTCACCCTGCGGTTCCAAGAACTGGCAGGGCTGCTGGTTGAGGAGACAGGTCTCCTTACATATCTTTGTTCTTCCTTTATACCTAAGATAGGTTGTAAACAGGAGTGGGGGCAAGTAGAACATGAAATAAAGGTAGACAGCTGCCAGACTGCAAGCAGAGCCCCTCTGTGTAATTGGGGCTGTCACGACGTGGCAGCTACCCAGGCGGGGTCCCGAGTGGCCAAGCCATCAGCCTTGCTGGTTCTCCTCCTGCCCGTCAGGTGTGGGGCCGCACTCCCGGAGCCCAAGGAGGGCAGGAGACACGGGCACGCACCACTCACGGGAGGAGTGGGGGCTCTGGAGGCCAGTCCTCACCCGCCTGGTCCCACGTGTTCCAGGGGAGCAGCGGCTGGTGTGACCTGCTGGGCTGAACACAGGGCTCCTGAGGACCAGTGAGCCAGGAGCCATGCCCTGGGGCTGCAGGGAGAAGGTCCCTCTGCTCCCACCAGCCCCCAGGCCTCTGTCCTTGGTCCTGACCGGTGTTCTGTCCCTGAGCCGGCACTCGCCAGCGCCCCTCTCCCTGCCAGTGGCTGGTGCTGCAGTGTGTGGCTCCCGCTGTCTGGCTGACCTGCCCTCTGCCCTCTGCCTCCTGCTGCTTGGGTGGGAAATTCAGGGCACGGATCCTCAGTGTATGGCCCCCCCCGTCCCTGAAAGCCACCCTGACCTCAATCCCTGCCATAGGTGCCTGGAACTCCCAGGGTGCACTGCAATGGCTGCTTGTCATACTTTAGAGGAATTCTCTGCTTTTCCTTCTTTCCACTGGACTCTGAGCTTCCTGGGCACGGGGGTGTGTGTGGGGGTGGGGGTGAGGGTGGCACGCCTCAGCCTGCGGGCGCCTCCAGGCCCAGCCGCATCCTCTTGTGGGTGTGGCTCCAGGTGTGTGCCATGGGCCTCTGCTGTTCCTTAGTTGGTCCCTTGCATGCAGTCCAGGGAGGCAAGCACATCAATAATATACCCTCGCACAAGGCCAACCGCGAAGAGGCAGCAGGACCCCGGGTGGCCTCCCCGGCCCAGCTGCTGACATTTCTGCATTATTCATGATTTCCTTCCCGGGCCCCTTGCGTCATGCTGGGTCCGGTTTTAAAAAAAACGGGTTCTTTTTAAGATGTGGCCTTTCCAGAACCCACAGCAACACCTCTTGGGGGTTTCCAGTGCCTTCCAGCTGCGGTGAGACCCGCCTTTGGGGATGAGCAATAAAAGGGACGTATTTTGCCGGGAAGGAAATGTGTTAAATGCCACTAACCACTGCAGCTGCTCCAGCTTCGCCCTGTGGTCCTCGCGGTCCGACCCAGCGCGAACCCTCAGGGACGCTCCGCAGCCGCAGCCGTGTCCTAAGGTGCCGTTGCTGCCCTGGGCTGCCCTGGCCGCTGGTGTGGAGCACAGGCTCCATGCAGCCTGGCCGATGCCCTTCTTGGTCCGGCGTCTCAGAGGTCTGACGCTTTGGTCTTTCCTCCAACCTCCGTGCTCCCTCTCGCCTCCGTGCTTTGGCGCGTGGGTTACCCACTGCCCCTCTGGGGCCTCCATTTCTGAAAACCCAGCCGTCCCCAAGCCCAGCCCAGTGTCACGCCCTCTGTGCGCTGTGCTGGAGGTGAGGAGATGCCGACTGTGACTCCCTCCCCTCTGCCCGGGCACCTGCCCCCGAGGCGGGCAGTGCCCGGTTTCCTGGCTGAGATGATTCCCTCACTGTCCAGCCTGGGCACCAGCTTGAGCTCAGCAAGGGCGTGTCCCACCCACTGGGAGCTGAGTGCCAGCCAGGTACCCACGTGGGGTGTGGGCAGCACAGCGACCTCGGTGACAGGTAGACACGTCTGCATTGTTTCTGAATGTCCACACCCGTCGTGCCTTGAAATTGGATGCATCCATCACACCAGGAGAGAAGCAGGTGAAACTGTCTCCGGGCCGTCCATCTGGTGCAGGGACAGCAGGGCTGCAGGAAGAGCCAGACCATAACTCCTCGTGGCTCTGCGGGCTCGTCGCTGCGGTTCACACCTCCAGGCAGGATCGCAGCCGCAGACCCAAGTGGACAGGCAGCCGCGTTCCAACCGAACTCCCTTTACACGGACAGGCACGGGCGGTAGCCGGGGCACAGGGGTGTCCTCCTGAGTTGGAGGACAGAGTGTGGACGTAAACGTGGGGGAACGATGTCTGCAGACCGAGGTGCTTTTCCAAGGGTTCCCAGGACCAAAGGGGAGACCCCAAGAGCACAGGCACTCCCAGCGGGCGGGGGCAGCAGAGGAGGACGCCGGGGATGCTGGCTGCCGAGCGCTCAGACTCTGGTCTAGTGAGAAGGAAGTCAGTGTAACAGGAGTCACGTCAGCAGGTGAGGCAGCCTGGTGGGGAGGTTCTGGGGCCCAGGGGAATGAGGAGAGGAGAGGACCCGGGCCAGGAGGGCGGGCGTGGGCTCTGCCTCAGGGCGGGTTCGGGAGTTAGGAGGCGGCCACAGGCGGGTGAGGGAGGGACAGCGGTCTGGAGAGTGGGTAGCGCACGCAGAGGACAGGCTGTGCTCTGGAGGGCAGCGTGGGACAGGGGTTTCTTCTGTTCCTATCACTAACCTTTAAGGGATGGGGAGACGTGCCAGGCGGGCACTATTTTTCAAGGCTGCTGGGGTCCAACCCCAGCAGGTCCAGGGGTGCCCAAAGGTGTGGACGGAGTTGGTGAAGAAGGAATGACACAGAGACAGCGTTCAGTTGATCAGCAGCCTAGCCAGGATCTCTAGCCAAGTTCTGGTCAGGATCTCCAGCGAAGTTCTGGTTAGGATCTCCAGCCAGGTTCTGTGTCCAGGTTCTGTCCAGGATCTTTTGCCATGTTCTCTTGCCAGGTTCTAGTCAGGTTCTCTTGCCATGTTCTATCCAGGTTCTGTCCAGGATCTTTTGCCATGTTCTCTCACTAGGTTCTGTCTCTCTAGGTTCTGTGTCCTGTTGTCTTGTTACATCTGTATTTATACCAGTTGATTCCAATCCTATCAATCTCTATTCCAAAGGTTAGGGCGTTTCTTATCTCCATTCCAGGGAGTAAAGATTATGTAGCTTAATCGTGATTGTTCGTAGTTAAAGTGATTAACTACCCGCCTGGCACTTAGTAAAGGGGTTGTATTCCCTCCCTAACTTCAGGGGAAAATCCCTACCTGGGGAAACAACCTTTCTCGGAGAGGTGACCTTGGTTGAAACACATAGTGCCAAGAAGGGGAACAAACATATTAAGAACAGTATGCCATATACACCAGGTCCCTTGAAACATATGCTGTGCAGATGTTCCTTCCCTGCAGCGACTGTCAAACAGCAAGGATGGACCAGCTCCCAGCAAATTCCCCCTTTTAATACCGCGTGAATAAGGCCATTTCAAGGCCTGTTCACACAACGGGCCCAAATGCCCTGCATGACTTCATTAATGAGCTGGAGGGAGACGGACCGGTTCTGAGGAAACCTGGCGGGTGAGCCGCTCTCCAGGGCCTGCTGTGGCGCCAAACAGAGGCATCTTTCTTCTTCAGGAAACTTCTCGCTGTCTGGGGCCTCTGAGAGCCTCATGTGACCCCTGGGACTGGCCTGTGTGAAGCGTGGACCGACCCGGGGTCTCAGTTCTCCTGCCTGAGCCCCACCTGCCTCCCTCACTCTGTGGGGTGCACGCCTGCGCCCACTCCCCTGGACTTGTCCTGCCTGGTGGGGCAGCCTTACCCACGCTCAGCTGCTCTCCCTGAGGTGTGTGATGTTGGAGCCGAAGGAACACCACTGGGGGACACAGTCCATCCCTCATTCCACTGTGACCGCTGCTGTCACCCCCGTCAGTCTCAGGGGGCCCGTCCTGTGGTTGCCACTGGGGTCTCTCCACGTCCATCGCCTCCCACGGATGCCCTGTCCACGTCCCTGTGGCCCTGCTTATGTCTCCTGCAGCTCCCCGCGCTGACCTCGCCCCTTAGCGCGCTGGGCCGAGTGGAGGGCTGAATGCACCGGACTTCCCGCCTGGACGCTCGCCCCACCGTCGCGCTTGTGCAGGTTCATTATCATCTGTTGTGAAGGGCAGACACCTTCCAACTGACTTTCACAAAACAGGACAGACTGTGGGAGCCGCCCGCAGGCGCACAGAGGCAGCCTGCTCTGGGTTACAGGCCCCATGAGCTGGGCCCCGCTGACCGCCGCTGCCTCCCGCCGCCTCCGGCTTCACCTCCCGCTGCCCCCCGCTGCCCCTCGCTGCCTCTGGTTGCCCCTGCCCCCCCCCTCCCGCCGCTGCCTCCGGCTGCACCTCCCTCTGCCCCCCCGCTGCCTCCAGCTACCCCCTCCCGCTGCCTCCCGCTGCCCCCGCCCGCTGCCCTCCCGCTGCCCCCCCCCCCCCCCCCGCTGCCTCCAGCTGCCTCTGCTGCTGCTCTCTGCCAGGGCCCAGGCTGGCACTGCAGTGTCTGGGCGTGGTCCTCAGGCTACAGCAAGAGAGGAAGGCAGAGCAGAGGCACACTCTCCCTCCTGCACGTGAACTCTCCGTGGGTTCTGAGGGTCTGGCCTTGGCCATGGGCTGCGTCGTGAGCCCACCCTGTGGACAGGAGAGTCGGGCCAGGGCTGGAGCCGCAGGGGACGGGGGCTCTGCAGAGCGCGGCACCTGCTCGAGGGCGTGTCTGTGTCGTCCTCTGACAGACTCATCCTTTCAGGTCCTGTTCCAACGCGCCAGGCTGCGTGGCAGGATGTGTGAGTGGGAGGCTAAGCGGGAAAGGGGCCGGTCTCCTTCAACTTCCCCAGGAACCGCAAGAAAAACCCAGGCGGTGAAATTAGCCAGAAAGCCTCAGCCCCAGATTCCACAAGAGGGCGGTGCACTTCCTCAGTGTGGGCAGCAGAGGGCGCAGCCTGCCGGTGACAGTGGCTTCGGGCTGGCAGCAGGGCATGAGAGGCTGTGAGAGGCTGTTCTTTCTGCCAGGAGACAGAAGCATTTACGTAAGCGGACCCCGGGGAGGCGGACGTGCTTCTGTCAGCTTGCCCTTCAGTTAGTTCCCCTTGCATTCCCTACACCATTCCAGGATCGTCATGGGGGAGGGGGGAGTCAGCCTTCTTTGGAGAATTCACGCTTCTCAATGGTGTTTACTTGGTTCATGATAAACAAAACCCACGGCCAGGGGCCCGACGTGCCAGGCAGCGATGTTCATTGTGCAGCACGAGCTTTTCGCGTGCAGGGCCTGGCCGTGGAGTCAGGGGCACTGCCCCTGCCCCTGAGGCTGTCACACCAGAAAAGGACAACAGCTGACACCACCGTGGCCGTCGGTGTGAATGCCCTGTCTCCAACCATAAATGTGTAGGTCATATGGCAGATGCGTCTTATTGGTTATGGCACATAATAAGGTTGTGTCTGATTGGTTAATTCTTGGTACTAGAAATCCTTATAAACAAGTATAGGCACCTGATTTTTAAAAAAGTCACTTTGGAGCAATAAGGGTGAATTATTATTATTATTGTTGTTGTTGTAAATCAATCAAAATTATCCCTATTTTGGGGGTCAGGTCAGAAGGAGGCAGAGCCCACGCCTCCTTCTGTTGTGCCGCAGAATTGTAGTGATTCGTTTATGTGCCATGAGATGAGGAAGGTCGACGCGCTCACAGCTCAACTGAGCCAAGGCAGATGGTCTAGAACCTTCTGGAAGGCACTGACACCTAAAGGAATAATTATAACAGCAGGCAGGATGTGAGGCCTTGAAGTTTCAGGTAGCTCCTGGCTGTGCCTGCTGGTGCACGGCTCTAGCGGTCCCAGGAGCACAGAGCGGAGTTGGGTCACGTGTCTGTCTCATCCATGTGTCTCTCTCACATCCATGTTTTTTTCTCTCTCTCTACCCCTCCCTCCCTACCCCGCTCCCTTCCACTCTCTAGAAATCACTGGAAAAAATATCCTCAGATGATTAAAGAAAGAACACATTCTTCCTCCCTGAATTTCTATGCACCTGTCCTGGACATCAGCCAGTGTCCGTCTTCCACCCTTGAAGACAGAGAAAGATTACAAAATGTCAGAAAATTTCAAAGTTCTCTTAGGTTATGAGCAGTCATAATCTAGGGGACAAGTAAAGCTGTTGAATTACCCCCCAAAGCCCACTGAGTGACAAAGTGGACTGTTTAGTGAAGGAATTGGAAAAATTAGAGACCAGTGTAGGCTGGGAGGAGTCAGGGATTTTTTGTTGTTGTTGCTAGATGATCTAGCCAACTCCTGAGAAATGAGTGGTTGCCATAGCAACTGTGCCTTCAGGGGCCACGTGGAAGGACATGGAAAGGGTGGGAAGGACACCTGGTTCGAGACATTAATTTTGCAGAAAGAAATTCAGCCAAAGTGATTTATTAAACCAACTCTCTATATTTTCCTTCCAAAATTATTAGAGGAAAAAAATTTCTATCATAAAACTCAAAGCACTGATGGGGCTCCCACAGAAAAGGAACCCAGGTTGTTTCTACATGGTAGTGCCCCGTCCTCCGCCCACAGCCCCGGCGACCTTGCTCCGACGCTGTTGGAGGGCAGCTGTCCATCAAGGTCACCAGACGCTTTTCGCCGAGCACCGGGGCGTCAGCAGGTGCTTGCGAAGGCGGTGCATGCATGGCCTTGGCCCCAGCGGTCACTGTGGGACTGACCGAATGAAAATGACCCCGGGCCTGTGAGAACGTGAAGTGGTCAGCAGATGAGGAGGAGGAGCTAATGGGAGCAGGGGTGCGGCTCCGAGAGGAAGGCTGGAATGAGGGGCACGGCGGAGCCGGAGCTTGTCGCCGAGGACTCGGGTGGGGGTGGGTGACTCTGGGCGGGGAAGGGGCGATGCCCGGTGACATGTGAGCGTGGCCTGTGTGAGCGGAGGAAGACCCACATGGTGGGCAGGGGGCAGAGAGCTGGGGACCACAGGCAGAGCCGGAAGGGACGGTGGGGCCTGGAGGAGTCACCTCAGGACCCAGAGACTGACCTGGGGGGTGAGTGACCACAGCTGGCTTCTCAGAGAGCGGAGTCTAGCCTTCATGCTCCTGCGAAGGCACGTCCAGCGTCGCACCGTGGGGCTGGGGCCCGGGAACCCACGATGTGGAGGCCAGCATGGAGGAGGGGCCAGGGAGAAATTGTCTGTGATGCGGTGTCCATCAGGTCCTGGGGGACAGAGTCCTGGAGGCACCAAATACAAAATGGGGGGTAGGGTGCAACGACACCCCCAGGAACAGGGAGGGGCTGGGTGTGAACGCCCTCCCGCTGCACCCGGGGCCCGTCACCCAGAGCCAAGAGTGAGGGCGGCGTGGACAGTGTGCAGGCAGACCAGGCTGCAGGGCAGGGAGCCCACAGACCTGTGAGCCCCCCTCCAACTGAGGCCAAGCAGTGCCAGGTAGCGGTGAAAGCACTGTGACTCAGTTTCCCTACATACTGCACAGGAGTCTGGAGTCTGAGCCTTTGCAGCAGCCTTGAGCCTGAGCCCACAGAATCGAGTCCATTTGCCCAGGAAAACCATGAACGCAGTGTCCCGATTGGGCCACGTGTGTGGTGGGTGAGCTGTGAGCAGGTGGAACAGAGCCACAGGCATCCGCTAGACTGTTCCCAGCCAAATGGGCATGTGCTCACCCTCTACCCCCCCACCCCAAGCCACAGTGTCCCTGCCCTGGAGAGGCTGTAGAGGGATGGTCACTGTGGCCTGGGCTGCCCAGCGAAGGCTTCTGGAAAAGATAAACCTTAGGCATGGCCAGGGGTGGAGTGAAGGCGGGAGAGAAACTAGAGGCATGTGGGCAGCAGATGCTGACTTCACTTCTCACTGTCTGCAGAGCAGCAGCAGACCTGCTGGGTGTGCTGTGTAGAGACCAGAGCCTGCAGACAGTGCCTCCAATGCCGAGTGCTCGTATAAGAGGAGCATGTCTTTCTGTTGCTGCAGAAAGTGATAGCCCTGGATGTCAGCAGACCTGGCTGCAGGTAGCAACTTGGTGAATATAATGGAAAACGGATGCTTACTGTGAGGTCGTTCTGAAGGCTTCCTGGGCCTGCCTATCCCTGGACAGGTCTTTCTGTTGCTTCGTATTGGAAACCCCTGAGGCGAGACCTTTCCTTGTTGGCTTGGACAGACCCTACTGTGGGAGAAAACTGAGCCTCACAGAAAACAATTGATTTAATTGTCTCAGGAAGAGGGTCAGTCACTGCTGTAACCCCATCCCCCCCAAAGAGTGACATGCATCCATCCATCATCTATCCATCTTGCATCCATCCATCATCTATCCATCCACCTACTCATCATCCATCCATTCATCTATCCATTTATCTATCCATCCACTATCCATCCATCATCCATCCTTCATCCATCCTTCATCCATCATCTATCCATCCATCTACTCATCATCCACCCATCCATCTATTCATCCATCATCCATTCATCTATCCATCCAATCATCATTCCGCCTATCCACCCATCTATCCATCACCCATCTATTCGTCATCCCCAGGACTACCCCACCTGCACCTGAGGCCTCCCCAACAGGCTACAGCGATCCCCACCTCATCTGGTCCCAAGCACTTGTCCATGCTACTGAGTTGGCCATTGCCACACTGTCTTGCGACATCTCTCATATAGTGATTAATATTTCGTGTGTCTTTCCAACTAGACATTTTATGTCTCCTTTTAATTTCTATTGTTTTTACCAATACAGTATGTGGTTCTTCCTAAATAAGCTTTCAGAGTTGGCTGAATGAATAAAGTAAGTTCTATGATTTAATTCCTGTTCCCTGGGATTGTGTCATTTGACTATATTTTAGGGACATAAGTTAAGACAGAGGAGTCGAGAACCTGGCTCCTAACATATGCCACAGTTGAAAATCAGGCAGTTAAAAAAAATGAAACCATGGCTTTCTGTTTTAGCTTTTCGTTTCTAACCCCAAACAGAATGCACGTCTTTGGTTAAAGCTTTAAGACAACCTTGTGTTTATTTGGAAATAGATAATACATTCTCTATGATTTCCTGGAATCCAGTTGATAGGAGACAGAGCAAGATGCCGTGAAGACAAATATGAACGAGTCAGAAGTTCAGGGAGACCGAGAGCGAGCAGGTGTGGACAAGTTGGCACACCAGGGACTCAGGAGACGTGGAACTGTAGCTGAGGGAGGCAGACATGTGGCCTGGTGGACAGCGTCTGTGGGAAGGGACAGAAGTATTTTTCTTTGGCTTTAATTCGGTGCTGACCTCCCACGTGACCAGCGTGGCACATAAGGGAAGTGCCAGCAGGCAGGGGAGGGGCTTGTGAGCTGTGGAGGGTCTGCACCATCTGCCTGCTGGCCGGAGACCCGGGGAGCCCGTGGTGATTCAGTCCGACGGAGAGGCATCCTCTCAACCCGGGAGGCCACAGGCACGGGCAGATCCCTTCTCCCACTTTTTATTCTATCCAGGCCCCAGCTGATTGGGTGAGGCCACTCGTGGGGGGCGGGCATCTGCCGTCCCGAGTGGAGTCCCTGCTTGAAAAGACACCCTCTCTGCAGACACACCAGGAATCCTTCTGGACCTGGGCACCCGGGCTAGTCACGGTGACACATACAGTTAGCCATCGTGGAGCTAAGGAGTTTCAACAGGAGCGTGACAAGATCTGAAATGTGCCTGTAAATACTAGTAGAGTCATTGCCGACCGCCTACAGCATGGAGGTGGACACCACGCTGAGCAGGATAATTGGGAGTAAAAACCGAGGGACATGAGCTGGGAGACAGCGTGCTGGAGGCTCGGAACCTGGCCCACAGGGGTGGGGACAGCCTTCTTCAACGCGGGGGTCTTGGTCCTCTTGCTTTTCTCCTGCCCACTGTCCACCCCGCAGCCAGACCAGGAGAGGGCCTGCCCGAGCTCTTTATTCCACAGGCTCCCTGTGGGTGCTCTACTCATCAGGCCTTGTTCTCTGAACATAAACTGTAGGCAATCGGGGAATTGGGGGGCTCAGGGCTCAAGTATAAATGGGGCGAGTGGTCCCCAAAGCTCAACAGTGTCTATGACCCAAAGATGCCACACTGGGAAACTTCTAAATACACACGCCCGCGCGCACACACCCAGCGTCGCTGCCCTGGCGCGCTCACCGCCTCAGGCACTCAGCCCGGCTGGGGCTCCCGGGTGCGCACTGAGTGCCCAGACCTGCCCGGAGCCTGGGGACGCTCCCTGCACCCTGCTCGGTGTCTGTAGGCGTGCTGGGGTGGGGGTGGAATCCTGTGTTTTTTGCTGGAACCTGCCCCCCACCACCCCCCACCCCTGCCTAGTCTTGCCCCCCTCGGGATGGGGTGGGTGGCCTGCCTGACCCACAGCTTCACCAGCACCGTTGGCTGAGGCTGCACAGCCGGCCCGGTCAGCAGCTTGGCATCTCCGGGACGTTGCAGTCCGAGGAGGCACCTCTGTGCAGAGAAACGTGGGTTTTCTGGAGCTTCGGGCTGATCTTTCTCCTCTGGGAGCCACTCCCCACATGCGGACATTTCACTTTTAAGTAACAAGTTAAGTGAGGTTAAAAGATCTGTTCCTCCAGCACTGGTCCCAGTTTAAAGGCCCAAGAGTGGTTGTGCCTGGTGGTTGGAGAATTTGGCAGCACAGATGCTCAGCATTTCCTTCTAGAATGTTCCACCGGACAGCGCTGCTCCAGAGAAAGGCCGGCAGGATGGGGAAGAGTCTGGAAATACTATGGCGTGAGGAGTGATTCAAAGTTAGTTGTTTACCCTGAAACGTTGTTCCCAAACAAGCCAGGGTCTGAGTTATGGAAACTGGGATTGGATTTCTCAAGAAGGACCCAGGAGCTGGACGCAGACTGATGTGGGGACGTGGGGAGTCCACCCTCTCCCCTCTGAGCTGGGACTTTCTGTTTGGAGGGAATGTGGAAGGACAGAGCAATGAGCGATTGCAGAGCCTTTGAGGGGGAGGACGAGGCGGGGCAGGCTCCGCCCTCTGCGCCTCTCTGCGAGCTGGTCCTGCATCAGCTCTGAGTGGTGGAGGGTGTGAATCTGCAGCAAGCGCTGTTTTCCAATGAAAAGGCCTTTGTTCAGAGGCGGTGCAGTGGCCGCAGCCTGAGTGAGGGTACAGTGGGTGCGATGCCAGGACCAGTCCAGACCAGCACTCGGTCCCGTGGTCCCGGCGGCGCCGCGGTGACACGTTACCCCGAAGTAGGACCCCATCGGGGCCCTGTCTACTTACTTGTTACCTCTCTTCAATCCTTCAGCTGGGTCACCTCTCGGGATTTTCCCTCGTTTATGACTTAGGTTTTTGAGGAGTACCGGCCCGTTTTTCTGTACACGGTTTGGCACTATGATGGGTACGATGACTCCTCACCGTTAGAATTTGGTTCAGAATCCCAGAGAAATGGTAGCTGCCCCTCCAGGCCTCACCCCGGGCACGGGACCCGTCTGTGCCCTGGAGCGCTGCCTCGAGGGGCTGTGTGAGGTCTGTCTGCAAGGCTGTCCCGCTGCACTTCTCCTGTCTGCTCTTGGACATGACCAGCAGCTTGTGTGGGCAGCTCGGAGGCCTAGGTCTAGTGTCTTCATCACGTTTCCACCCGCCAGTTTTCTCATGATGCTTGCCTAAGTCAAATATCATTTTATTTATTTATTATTTTATTTATTTATTTATTTATAAATACACACACACACACACACACACACACACACACTGAGTGGACAGATTATTATGACCACTCCATCAGTACAATGAAGTGAATGAGTTATGCAAATAATAATAATAATAATAATAAAACATTGAGAGTATTTGTTTAGGAAGTTTTCAATATCCAGTATTTTTGGAAGTGTCAATGAAGTACTGATGGGGTGGTCATAATAATCTGTCCACTCAGAGTGTGTGAGTGTGTGTGTATTTTTCCAATTGATTTCAAAGAGGAAGGGAGAGAGAGATAGAAACATCAATGATAGGAGAGACTCACTGATCGGCCACCTCCCACACACTCCCCACCAGGGATCGAGCCCACAACCCAGACACGTGCCCCTAACCAGAATCGATCCCAGGACCCTTCACTCCACAGGCCAATGCTCCATCCACCAAGCCAAACCAGCCAGGGCTCAAATATTAGTTAATGGTTGTGGAGCGGCAGTTTTTCTAACTTCATTTCTTTTACGTCTCCAACGTGGCATTCTGGGAAAGTTTGGATCGAGTCATGAATCTACATGTCACCCCCATGTGTGCGCACGTGTGTGTGTGTGTGTGTGTGTGTGGCGGGGGGATGATCAGCTGTGCCCAACACCAGGTCTTTCCTTTTTAGTACATGGTGTAGTGGCCAGTACCACCCTCACCTTAGATGTTACACACACTGAGGTGCACACATACACACACACTATTCATGCACACACACACACACACACATGCACTCACACCCTCACTCCTGGATTCACACATACCCACTCACACACGCACTCTCGCACTCACTCACTCATTCATGCTCTCTTGCGCACACACGCAATGCACTCATGCACACATACACACTCACACACACACTGTCAAGTCATTCTGTGGAGACGGTGGCATCCACCGTCAGCCACGCCCCATGCCTCTCCCCACTAACCCTCCACTCTGCCTGGCGATGCTCTCTTTCAGCGTTAGTAGGTGGTTATTAAGTGATTAGTAAGTGTAAGTGAGGCAGCTGAGACGGTCTGACATTTGTGGGAACTCAGGGACAAAGCGTGTGGCTGCACCGACCGGGTGCAACGCCTGAGGGACACACTGCGGTCCCTGTGACCATGAGGATATGACCGCCCACTGTGCACCTTCCCAACGCTGCCCCCTGGGAACCCGTCCAATCCCATGCTCGCACCCTGAAATGCTTGTGGCGGGTCGTGGGCAGTTGGGCACCAAGGCCCTCTCCGAGCCCACCTCTTCCATTTCAGGACCTCTGAGTTCCTCCCCAAACCACTGCTGATGGTGGCACATTGGCCTCGATGCTAACCGGGACCCACTTGACAGCTTCCCTGGGCGCGTGGCTCCCACCACCACTGTGATGGGCTGTTCCGAAGCCCACGGGGGCTTCCCGCTTGATCAGTGGGACCTTGTCCTCTTTCTGTGTCTTCCAGTGTTTTCAGACCCCACGGGCAGGCCCGGAAGGGGCGATCGCTCTGCTGTGGGGATCCAGGCTGGAGGCAGCCTGTGACTGGTCTTGGCTCTTGGTTGAAGCCCGTGTTCACTCCCTGTGGGCGGGGGGAATGGGGAGGCGCGAATGAGTCCAGAACACACGCGCGCCCCTACTGGGGCTGTTTGGGTGACTCCAGGCACAGGACTGTTGTGACAGAGGAGAGGGGAAGTGTGTGAAGGGAAGGCGAGTGCTGGCCGCACCATCTGGCCACAGACTGGCCTTCCTCTTAACACAGCCCTGCCATCTCCCCTCCACCCAGCACCTGACAGTTGTAGGGTAATCATCACCAGTCGCGATTGTTTGCAGCGTCTGTGTCTCAGGGCTTGTTCGGGGTGCTCTGCGTGGACCACTTTTATTAGTCTTTCTCCACAAGGCCATGATCCCCGTTTTACAGATGGGGAAACTGAGGTACAGGCCCAGGTGTAATCTCTTTATTGCAATTTGTAATTTATTGTTTTTGTAATTTGCCGAAGTTCACACAGCCAGGTGGTATGAGGCCCTCCTAACTCCTAGCTCACTTTCCCCATTTCATTGTGTTTCCTATTAAATTACCACCCATGTTCTGGGGAAGGTCATGTCCTTGAATCCCTCTTGGCATAAAAGAATGAGTTTTTCCCAAACAATGCCTAACTCTGGGAAGATGATTAAAGGTAGTATATGTATTCCATGTGAGTCTGTGTATTGTGTCATATGTAATAAGTGTGTGTGTGTGTGTGTGTGTGTGGAATGGGCCATAGGCATGGCCATAGATGTAAGGGCATCCCCGGGGGCTGTTGGTGGGCAGAATTTGCCAGTGGGGGCGGGATGCAAATCCACGATCACTGGCTGAAGGCGGGGACGTAAGTTCTGGTCAATCTGTGCTCATCCTGGGAGCGAGGGCCCGCAGGTCTGCTCAGGGGTGCCTGCTGCTGACTTAGTGTGGGCAGCCAGCGGGCACCCTCTGGTGCCTAGAAGACCCCGTGTTCTGCTTGTGTTTTCTGGAAATCAGGAGCCCTGTGAGCGTGCCAGGCCGGTGAGCCGCTGAGCGCCGGTGGCGGAATCCCGGGCCGCAGGAGGGAGGCTGAGCTGCCGGGGGGACGTTGCAGTTGTCCTCACTGGTTGGGTCTTGGTGAATCAGAGTGACAAACCTCTTAAAAGACCTTCTGTAATGTGTAAGTGAGACAAGAGGCAGGCGAGCTGTGGGAGGGTGATATTTGGATCAACTTCTCACGGGGTCATTTGATGGCACAGAGATTTACACCCAATTAAATCAGTTCTGCGTCTGTGGTTCAGTGAAAGTTGTAAATAATTTCCTACCCTTCTTACAGATAAGAAGTCCTCAGAGACTTGAGCCAATAAAATTCTCTAATTACCAACCCAGTAATTTAAGTTCTAGAAAATGAGAAGAATTAAATACCAGCAGGGGTATTTACATAAGAACCATTGCCCATCAATTAAGTAAGATGGAAAGATGAAATTGTTAATGTGGGGTTGATGCTACGAGGCGATCTTATTTGTGCTTGTTGGGTGATAAAGTAAAATATTATCCCTCTTGGGATGTGTGCTCTGTCCATATAACAAAATATCATGTCACCACTAAAGTCATATTTTGGAAAAATTATTCATTATACAATAAAATCTCTAGGCCCTGCCCAGGGAACTCAGTTGGAGCGCCATCCAGATATGCCAAGGTTGTGGGTTAGATCCCCGGTCAGAGCACGTACAATGAATGCATCAATAAGTGGAAAAAGCAAACCTAGTTCTCTCTCTCTCATCAATAAAAAAATTTAATACAAATTTCTATATTACGACATTACGGGAAAATAAAATCTAAAATGAGCTACAGAGTCCAAATATTTGTAAGTAATGAGTAAAGAATACTAGGAAAACTTAATATGGGGACTATATACTACATTAGCTGTCCCTGAGAGTGAAATTATGATTAAATAATGCTTTCTATTTTATTCTTTCTGAATTCTTGTATTTTACAATTAGCGAGGCGGAGAAGGTCGCCCTGTGGTAAGAGGGTTGGTAATGACACGGCGCTTGTAGATGTTCCCTTCTAAACATCATGTGAATAAATCCGCGCCTAAACTCATTCTCTCCCCATGAAGTCCCTGGGCTCTGGACGGAGCCATGGCTGCTGGTCTCGCAGTCAGACACAGTGGGCGGCTCCTGTCTGCACAGGTAGGGCTGAGAGGCTTAGGGGGGATGGCGAGGTGGAGGCGCACATTGCCCACAGTAACAGCGGGAACCCAGTGAGCTAAAGTTGGACTTGGCCCTCCAGGGGGGTGGGTTGGACCTTGGGAAAAGAGGGGTGACTGACTCTGTCCCCTGCTGTATGATGAGAGCAGCCTCAGAGAGCTTCATCTAGAAATGAAATGCAGATCTTCTCCACGAGACAGGCATTCGTCAGTAATAGTGACTGAGCACCACGTGTGCGACAGGCCCCACACACGGTTTCAACCACTGCAGACACGCAGGGAACAGCCGGCCTTCTTCACTGGGCTCGTGTTCTAATGGGAAAAAAGCAAAATCTAAACAAATAGGCAAAAAACATTGTGTATTTTATGGTGATGGATTCTAAGGTGAAAAAAAACACACAAGCAAACAAAAAAACAGGGAATGCATATAGAGTGTTTGGAGGAATAATTTAAAATTCTGAGAAGTATGGCCAAGCAAGTCACACTGAGAAGTTGATGCCTGTCCAGAGAGCTCAAGGGAGCGGATCGGGGCTCCCCGGGCCAGAGCGTTCCCAGAAGAGGAAGGACGGGTGCAGAGATCCCGAGGCGGCTGGGCCTGGTCTGTACGAGGTCGTCCTGGGCGCGAGAGAGTCAGGGCACCAGGTCATGTGTCATGGGCCGTTGGTAAGGATTTGGGCTTTAGCCCCTAAGCCGCTAGAGCAGTGGTTCTCAACCTTCCTAATGCCGCGACCCTTTCATACAGGTCCTCATGTGGTGGTGACCCCCAACCATAAAATTATTGTCGTTGCTACTTCATAACTGTAATGTTGCTACTGTTATGAATCGTCATGTAAATATCTGATATGCAGGATGTACTTAGGTAACCCCTGTGAAAGGGTCATTCAACCTCCAAAGGGGTCGCAACCCACAGGTTGAGAACCGCTGCGCTAGAGGGTGTCCGGGGCAGGTGTGTGATCTGACGGTGTTTGGTGAGACCCCTCTGGTGCCTGTGAGGGGGTGACCCGTTAGGAGACGATGGTGAAGCAGCGTGGGACCTTACCAGGCTGGCAGTACTGATCCCTTCTGCACGAGACTTGCCAGGATGCGCGGACAGACTGGAGCTGGGACCTGAGGGAGAGAGGAGTCGAGTTGGGGGCGGAGTCCCTGGAAGCATGGCGGGCCTTTCTGAGGGGGGAGCACCTGGGAGGGTCCGCTTCAGGGCCCCGTGGGGATGGCAAAGTGTGAGGTTCGGCGGATGTTCAAGTGAGCGAGGGGCCTGGAGGTAGGAAAGGTGTGAACACGCACCTGGAACAGAGCCAGGCGTTGGCAGAGCAGGGCCCGTCCTCCATGCCCAGTGCCTATGTGGGGACAGACTGCATGCTCTTTTGGTGGCTTTCCTGATCCCAGTGTCCCTTGCACCTGTCACTCACCACACCCAGCTGGTAACTGGGAGACACTCAGAGCTCCAGTGCCCATGCTGTGCCGGTGGGTCTTTGCTGGAGGTCTTCGCTTCCCCTGAGGGGCCTTCCCCTCCCATCCTCCCGCTGGGGGCCTTGCCCTCCATCCCACCTGCTGGGGGGCCCTTCCCCTTGTGCACTTTAAGGTCCAGCTCTGACCTACCCACTGGGTGACCCCTGAGCCTTCTGAGCTCCCCCACTCCGTGCTCTGCACATCCTGTCACTATGCCCCACCAAGAAGGGAACAGGCTCTTTGACTCTGCGCCACCCGAGACGCGCTGAGTTCCATGATTTCAAAAACACCTGGATCCCTGGGTCATCGCCCAGGAAGGCTGTTTTCTGTTATAAAGCTCCCGTGTTTCTGCCCATCTGTCTGCCATTCAGAGCACAGTCCCTGGGCCACAGGAGCTGAGACTGTCTGCTCTCCGCATTGCCAGCCCCTCCCAGGCCAAGGGCTCCGCGTCCGTGGGGCGGAGGCACTGAGTGCGGTGGTGGACACAGACTGTCCAGTGTCCAGGGGTGAGCAACGCAGATGTGACTTATATTCTCATGAAAGGGTCAAGCACACACAATAGCATGTATATTAAAAATTGTAATAATTGTCACAAAAGGGAAAATAAAAATCCCAGAATCATGAATGTATGCACTGGGTACCTCTTACTATTGGTCGTGAGGATCCAACCCCGAATTATACAGAACATTTTATAATTCATGGAGTCAGTTCTTCATCCTTTTAAAAAATATCTTTTTATTGATTTCAGAGAGGAAGGGGGAGAGAGAGAGGAGTAGAAACATCAATGATGAGAGAGAATCATTGATTGGCTGCCTCCTGCACGGCCCACCCTGGGGATTAAGCCTGCAACCCGGGCATGTGCCCTGACCAGGAATCGAACTGTGACCTCCTGGTTCATAGGTCAGCCCTCAAGCAGTGAGCCCCGCTGGCCGGGCTCTTTGTAGTTTTTTGTTCAACAGATACTTCCGGGTGGGTCTGGCTGGCGGTGTCCCTGTGTGTCTGGTGCTGGCAATTCCATGGTCACTCATTCAGTCTGTGTTCGGGCGGAGGTCAGAGGCCACAGGTAACTAGGGATCCATTATTCGTGAAGCGATCGTGACTTTCAGGAGATTCATGAAGACTGTTGGGGGGGGGGGCCTGGTCAGCGGCTGGGGAAGCTCTCTTCTCCAAAAGGACACCTGCTCTGACACCGAAGGTGAGACGAGGTAGCTGTCACCCAGGGAGGGGTTAGGCTCCTGCAGGGCCTGCAGGGGAGAGGACTGGGTCGCTGGTGACGGGACCCAGGCGGGTGGCTGGGCAGAGTGGTTGCAGGAGGCTGTGCTGAAGGCGCGGGTCCCGGCTTAGGGTCTGGGAGAAGTGCACAGACAGGAGGCCCCTGAGGCAGGGGCAGGGCTTGGATTTGCCTTGAAATGGATGCGAGGCTGGAGTTGCCGTGATAGCAGGTGTGAGCACAGGAGGGTGCCGTGGCTCCCTCTGTGGCGTGGGAGGACCATAGCAGGGCACCTGACATGGTACAAGCACTGGTAGGAGGCCCCCTGGCTCTGGGCTCTGTCATTCACTCTGACTGGGGGCCTCCCATGCCCAGTGACATCCCGACTCCGGCCCAGGACACCTGCCGCAGGGCCCTCCCTGCAGTGGGCTGTGAGCGTCCATGTCCCCTGAGCTCATCATGGCAATTTGATTTCATTTGAACTTCAGATGTTTTCATTGCTTTTGAAATCTCATTCAGTTGAGTTTAATAACAAATAAATAATTCATGGCAGCCAGGAAGCGATAGGAAAAGGAGAATAAAGGGATGTGTTCACCCAGATGTAGAAAGAGGCACCTTGTCACTCAGCCCGGTGCCGCCTCTGTGTCCAGCAGCTCCGCTTGCTCCTGAGCAGTCATCACTCTGGAGGGAGGGCAGTCGCTGTCAGGACACCCAGGTGCTCATGCCCGGGGCTCTGTGGCCAGGGACCAGGGACGGGAATGGATGGGGGCACGTGTCCCACCCACAGGCCCACTGCACCTGCTCACCTGCTCTCGGCCACCAATCTGCTCAGTGCCCAGCCAGCCTCTCTCAGCTCCAGGGTCCTCGCTTGTGAAATGCAGGAGCCTTTCGTAAAATTACTGACTCAGGCAAATACCCTGATTGGATAGAAGACAAACAATAAGATCTGGGTGTTTCTGTGGTGGTCAAGTATGTCGCCAGGGATCACTTGCTTCTTGCAAGGGGGGAGGGGGGGAATGTCTATTTACTTGGAATAATTTAAAAAATTTAAAAACAGATAAAGCAAAATATAGAAAATGAGTAATAATTGTCAACATCTGGATGATGGGAATATGAAAATTATGCTCTACTATGCTCTCTATTTTTCTAAGTGTTTTTAATTGACAGTTTTCTAAAAGATTGCCCACAAAGTTTTTATTGGTAATATGGACATTGTTCTTCCCTAGAGGAGGCACAAGAGAATTCGTTGATCTGATTCGCAATCCATTGACCACCCATCAGAACCCATCAGAGGAACCATAACCCTGGAAAGTAAGGCCCTGGATGGCATTAAAGGTATTTTTCAAGGCTTGAATGTAAGACCTGAAATAATAAAATACTTAGACGAAAACATAGGCACTAAACTTACGGATCTTGGTCCGAGGGGTAGTTGTGAACTTGACCCCAAAGGCAAGAGAAATAAACGCAAAAATAAATGAATGGGACGACATCAAACTACAAAGCTGCTGCCCAGCAAAGGAAACCATCAACAACAGCAGCAACCAGCAGAAAGGCAGACAATATCTGCAAACAGTTCCTGGATAAGGAGCTAATATCCAAATTAATAAAAACACATACACGTCAACCACAAAGAAGCAAACGACCCAATTATAAGCTGGGCGAGGCCCGGCCGTGTGTTGTTCAGTGGCTGAGCATCCACCCATGCACCAGGCTGTCACTGTTCTGTTCCAGGTCAGGGCACATGCCCAGGTTGCGGGCTCCATCCCAGTAGGGGGCGTGCAGGAGGCAGCCAATTGATGATTCTCTGTCATCATTTCTATCTTTCTCTCCCCTCTCCCTTCCTCTTTCTGAAATCAATAAAAACATATTTAAAATATTTTTTAAAATGGGCAGAGAACCTGGACAGATTCTTTTCTCAAGACAAACATGGCCCACAGATGTATGGCTGGGCATGCTGTGATGGCTGAATAGGAGAGGGACCCTCTGGGCTCAGGGTCTTCATGGGGAGGGTCTGCAAGGCCGGCAGCCTCAGGGGCCTGGAGGGCCCACACCAAGGGGAGGTGGGGAGAAGGAGGAGACCTAGAAAATGCAAAATCTGGTTATTAAAACTGACTAAATACGGGTGCCTACTTTTTAAAGGTGACTACAGGGTTCTGGGTGGCTCTAGGGAGAAGCCTAGGTAACCAAACAAGAAAGCAGAAAGAGCGGAAGCTGTGTGCTGCTGGGCTTCTCTTAGGTGATGCATTTAACAACTGTGGACTCAGGGGACAGGTGGGTGGGGAGTTGGCCTTAGAGCAGGGACCACTGTTGCTCTCCCCGTGGGGTCAGATGCAGAAATATTCAACTCAAAACATTTGTTCCATTCGATCCCACTCAAGGGTTTGAGGGACCGAGTGCCCACTCTGCTCACCTGTGCCGGCTGCAGGGGGCCTGAAGGCCTGGCGTCTGCCCCGTATGTCATCGAGGGCTTGCGCTATAGGAAGTGGAGAGGCCCTTGGCTGACTCTGCTTGTGCCAGAATCCCTGTTGAACCTGGTGTTTACCCACAGGGCCTGAACAGTAATAGCCAGAGATCGGCAAACAGATAAAGGCAGAGAGAAATCCATGAAGGTGCCTCGGGCCCTTATGATAAAGGTGCATAGCAATCGGACCGAAGCCAGACCCCGAACATCAAATATATGGGATGGAACCAAAGGGGGCAGGGCGTGGGCAGTGTGGAACGGTTCCCACAGGAGTCGCCAGCCTTGACTTGAGATAGGGGGTTCTTAGGAGGTTCCGCTTTTAGGTCTCCGCCCTCCAACAGGCAAAGGCAGGGAGGTCTCCATAGTCGGGAGGTCATGGAGCAGACAGACCATGGTCACAGGACAGGATCTGGAAGTTGCTTGTCTAGTCAAAGGCAGAGAATCTTCCATGGTCTGGGCATCTGATCGTCTGCAATGACGAGAAGCGACCGGAAAGTGAGAGCTTGGCGAGGGCTGCGGGCTCTGGTGCAGCTGTACAGGATGGTTAGAGAGGAGCGGGCATGGTGGGCAACCTGAGGAGAAGACCTGAGGGAGCCGCTGTGTTCCCGGGCCTGAAGAGACCCAGCCCATGCGGAACGAGGGCTCCAGGTTCAGCTGTAAAGTAGGTGGTGACAGAAAGAAGGATTGGCAGGTGTCGTGCTCTAGGCTTGATTGGCGGGACAGACACAGGCCTGTGATGATGACAGTTACTGCCAGCACCACCACCTGTGGAGCACAGCTTCTCCCTCCGGCTTCAGCAGCTGAAGCTGAATGGAGCCACCGCCCCGGCGGTGCCCAGTGTCCTCGCCTGCACCGGGGGAACCCTGCGCCTCCCTCCTGAGAACTTGTGGGGAATCAGGTAGGAAGACCTGGTCAGGCTCCCCAGAAGTGCCCGCACACAGTGCGCCCTCAGTAAACATCGGCCATCACTGTTCAGAGGCAGGTGCACTCTGGAGGCACCTGTCGGAGTGAATCATGATTTATGCCCCAGGCGAATGGAAAATACGTATTTCAGTTATTTTCTTGTCTGGGCGGGGCTAGAGGGGAACAAACACAACAACAAGCAGGTGTTTTCCTGTGTTTGCAGCATGGGTCAGTCGGTGATGACATTAGATGTGTCGCTCATCCTTTTCTTTTGTCCTCAGACGGGACCACACAATCCCATCTAAATTTAGCTAAAGATCTGCACGTGGTGCCTTGATGGGCGGGTATGACAAACCTTCAGAGCCATCATGTGTAGGCAGATGGTGTAATTAAGGGCAATTTTCCCACATCATTAAAATATTTTTAGGAATAAGACAGGATCCTTTTTCTTGACAGAAAAATGGTGAAGCACACATATTTCTAATTTTTTCTTAAGTTTTGCTTAAATTTCATTTAGACCACAATGGGCAGGGATTAGGTAAGGACCCCAGGTTTCCAACTCACCCTCTTCTACTCCAAACATTTATTCATGCCTACAGGATGTAATGCATGTCAAAGACTAGGGACGCTGCCCAGAGATGGAGAATTTGAAATGTCCAGCACCCTTGAAGGCCAATGAGCTCAGGTTGCAGGTGATGTGGACAGTAGATGTTCGATTGAGTGTGATGATGAAACATCACCAACACTCACGTCAGAGTTGTCATCAGATCTCAGGTAACTTGCTGTCAGAGAGCCCAGTCCCCTGGTGACTTTATATCGAGTTTACCGTTATCAGCAGCAGAAGAATGAAAAAAAATCTATGAAGCTTTTTTGGCAAGGAATGCATTAAGCACAAGCAAAAGGAATCCTCCAGTTAGTATTGGGAAAAGTTGCTACAAACTCTCGTCTTCACAGAATACTTTGCAAGAATCTCTTGCAAGCGTTGAACTCCGGCTGGTCACAGGGTAGAACCACCCAGACCCTCATTTAGCCCGGCCCAGCACCAGCAGGTCTCAGAAAATAGAGTCATCCATGGCAGAACCATCCCTTTTGGGTGTTCTTGGCCCGCCATCTACTAGCTGAGTTGCCTTGAGCAAGGCACTTCAACTCAGAAGGGTCTCCGTTTTGTTATCGACGAAATGGCGACAGCAGCGCCTACCCCACAGGGATATTATAAAGATCAAAATAGGATCACATAGAGTGAGTTGGCCAAGCCTGACACAGGATAATAAAGTTAATCTTTATATAATTGTTGAGGTGAAGGAAGGGGGAGAAGGAGTGGGATCGAAGCACAGAGGTCATTTCCCAGTGAACCTCGAAACTCACCCCTGAGTTTCCTCTCCCTGAGAAGGCTCACTTACTGTCCCATCCCTCTCCTGGCACCAGTTGCCCCCAGCAAACAAGAAGAGTGGGGGCAGAGCTCTCAGTGTTGATTATGTAATTAATCAGGGAGCCTGTCTCACAGAGTTCCACATTCCTACATGTTCCCACAGAAGACTTTAATAAAGAAGGATGGATGGATGGGTGGTGTGATGAGCAGATGGACATTTACGTGTTTTTTTTTTAATATAAATTTTATTGATTTTTTTATAGAGAGGAAGGGAGAGGAATAGAGAGTTAGAAACATCGATGAGAGAGAAACATCGATCAGCTGCCTCCTGCACACTCCCTACTGGGGATGTGCCCGCAACCAAGGTACATGCCCTTGACCAGAATCAAACCCGGGACCCTTCAGTCCGCAAACCGACACTCTATCCACTGAGCCAAACGAGTCAGGGCGACATTTACTTTCTTGAATAAAATTTTTATATCTGCCCTAACCGGTTTGGCTCAGTGGATGGAGCGTCGGCCTGCAGACTCAAGGGTCCCAGGTTCAATTCCAGTCAAGGGCATGTACCTTGGTTGCGGGCACATACCCAGTAGGGAGTGTGCAGGAGGCAGCTGATCAATGTTTCTCTCTCATCGATGTTTCTAACTCTCTATCCCTCTCCCTTCCTCTCTGTAAAAAATCAATAAAATATACTTTAAAAAAATTTTATATCTGACTTTGATTTGCAAAAAAATAAAATACTTTCTGAGTGGCCTTTAGAAGCCAGTGTCCCCCTGAAATTCCTCTTGTTGAAGGAACAGGAAGCATTTGTGTTCTGGCCTCTACTACACCACCAAGGCCTGCCAGCAGATGTGACTTGAAGGAATTCACTTAGGTTTAGATTTGCTAGTTCTTCCAGAAGATCATTGAGTGAGCAGGCAACCCATTTAACTTGTACTTTTCCCAGCAACACCAAGCCTGAGACATTTGTTCCTCCACGGATGTTGAAAATTCCGTCATCGGTGCCAACTTAAGATTCAAACATTCCTTCCTCTCGCCCTTTCTTTAAGTGTGTGAACCATCCACCTTTATAAAGTAGGGATTTCTCCTTGTTTCATTTCTGACCTGTCTCTATTGACTTTTTCTTTACTTCTTAATCCAGCCAAACTTTTGTTGAATTAACTAAGGTGAACTTAGAGAACAATTTGAATAAAATAAAACAATGTGAACTGAAAAAAACCACCAAATTCCAGGCTCTTATGGGGCCCAGGGCTGAGTCAATTCTCGTTCTTAATCCTTCTTCATGTCCAGTCCGAGTTGGTATGTGGCACCTCAGAGTGACCCCATAAGACTCCCCAAGACCCCCAGGCATCGGATAGATCTCTCTTCACTAACTGCTTTCTGTGGCAGCACAGTGACCCCACGGGAATGAATACATGCTCCACCAAAAACATGCATTAAAGAGATTGCTTGGGGCTTGCAGGAGGCAGCTGGTCAATGTTTTGCTTTTGCATCCATGTTTCTCTCTTTCTCTCCCTCTCCCTTCCTCTATCTCTGAAAATCAATAAAAATATTTTTTTAAAAAAGGATTGCTTGCGTAGACTATCAGAAACTTAATCTAGTCACTCATTTCCCAAGCATTTCCCAAGGGCACCCTGGCTCCCTCTGTGGCATAGGAGGCCCATAGCAGGACACCTGACATGGTACAAGGTGAATTAACTAAGGTGAACTTAGAGAACAATTTGGGCAACAGTTTAGGGAACCAACTTTTAACTCTGACCGATTAAGACATCTTGTTATTGTATAAAAATCATAAGTGTATAATTACATTTTCACATGATGGTCACAAATTGTTCACTCAAAATAATTTATTGGCGGATAGATGGTTCACATGCTTTTACCTTTGAGGCAAATATACTACTAGAGGCCGAATGCATAAAATTTGTGCATGGGTAGGGTCCCTAGGCCAGGTTGGTGATCAGGGCCAATCTGTGGGGTGACTGGTGGGGCAATCAGGGGGCTTCCACTGGCACCCACCTTGGCCAGCCTGGTGCCGCCCACTCGCCAGCCCCTCCCCCTGCTGCCGCCACTGCTGCCAATCACCTCCCTCTGCAGGGAGACCAGTGGGGCCATCCAGGGGGGAGGGGACCCGCTGGTACCTGCCTTGGCTGGCTTGGGGACCTGAGGGCTGGGGAAAGCTTGTGTGTTGAACATCCTCCCCCTGGTGGTCAGTGCACATCATAGTAACCTGTCGTTCCGCCAGTTGTTCTGCAGTTTGGTTGTTTTGCATATTAGGCTTTTATTATATAGGATATTTAGGATATATCTTGCCCTCTTCTTCATCAGGGATATTTTTTTAAAGGATTAAGTACTAGAGCCCTTGCCTTTTCCTTCTCATATTTTATGTTGACATACTGGGCTTTAAGGGAGTCTGGTTTTAGACAAGAGTAGGACAGTAGATCTTGCCTCAGTGCTGGTTTTTAAAAGCATGTTCAGTCCTAAAAGTGAAGTGGGTTCCTTTCTCTCCCCCCTGTAGCTTCACTTGCAAACCTTTATTTTTTTCATTGGTCAACATGACGGGGAACCTGCCAGCTCACTGCTATGAAACAATATTTGCAAAATGAATGTAAAATGCCTTGTGCTCAGAGATGGCTGCTTAATGAGCTCAAGGGAACTCATTTGCTAACCCTGGCTTGCCCGTTGGGTGGATGGGAGATCCCTGGATAAGATGGAGGTGGTCCAGGTGAGCAGACAGTGCTGGAGCCATGAGGGTGTTCCTGAGTGATGAACACGATGGTTCAGAAAGTCCCTTGCTGCTCCGTCTCCACCCTCCTGGGGGGGTGGGGGGGGGTGGAGACAGAGCAGCACTAATATCTCTGATCCTCTGCTTTGGGGGCGCAGCCTGCTGTCATCTTGACTCCTACTGAGCGAGAGCCATCTGGGTGAGCTGAGCTGCCAGGGATAGTGGGACTAAAGAGACGCTGGTACCTCGGTGTCAGGTGTAGACGCTGAGAGAGAGGAAGAATACACACAACCTGGGAGTGGTGAGAAGGCGGTCAGTCTAGAGCAGGGGTGGGCAAACTTTTTGACTCGAGGGCCACAATGGGTTCTTAAACTGGATTGGAGGGCCGGAACAAAAGCATGGATGGAGTGTTTGTGTGAACTAATATAAATTCAAAGTAAACATCATTACATAAAAGGGTACGTTCTTTTATTTCAATAGTTTTATTCATTTCAAACGGGCCGGATCCGGCCTGCAGGCCGTAGTTTGTCCACGGCTAGTCTAGAGTTACTGGCCCAAAGAGCTGGATCTTGTAAGAGATTCGCTCAGTTCAGAATCGGTAATAGGAATTTACAAGTCATTTCTTCAGGCATCAGTAAATCTCGTCCTTCTCCGAGTCTGAAATGGCGTGTCACCTGAAATGTCTTCCGCTTTGTGTCTGAGATGCCATGGGGGGTGGCACCCCACGGATTGGGGCAGAGAATGGAAAGTCCCAGGATATGCGGCGAAATGTGGTGTCACTGTTTCCAGACAACTAGTGGCACGTGGCTACCCATGAACACTTTCCTGAGGGTTGGGTCCCTGTCATAAGGAGGGCGCTGGCTTATGGGGGTCATGAACGTCCTTTGGACGGGGTGGGGACAAGGCAGAGTCCCAGAAACAGCTCTTCTCAAAGTGGGCAGAAGCTGTTCCATCCATCAGCACAGGCACCTGTCCTAAGGGAGACTCCGAAGGCCTCAATCCTGTTCCCAGAGACCAGGGGGAGGACAGGAGGGAAAAGGGGGGGAGGCCCTGAGTGACCATCACTCGTGTGTCCTGTGGACTGTGGCTCCTGAAAGTAACGAAAGTGACCTGGGACATCGACTAGCAGCCCTGCCTCGCTCTGGTCATGTAGCCAAAGGCAGCCTGAGCCTGGCAACGTGACTGCTGGATCCGCCGTGATGGAGGCCCGTCTCCTGGTCTGGCCCCAGCAGAGGGACCGGCACAGCGGCTCCCCCAGCAGGGAAGGCAGGAGTGGGAGGTGGCAGTGGAATGTTGCTTCTTTACCTGGATGGGGACATCGATCTTCATCAGGGATCTGTAAAAACCCACTCTCCCCTTCCCCCCGAAAGCCTGCAAAGCTCTTTCTCCCCACGTGCTGTCTTTTGCATTTTCCCAACTCAGCGATTGGTGGTCACTGAACCGTGGTCGCGTCTGAGAGTGAGCGAGGTCACGGAAGCTGGAGGGACCGTAACGGCGTGTCCTCCAGTCTGTTCCTGGGAGTCCGAGCAGCTAAGGGGCTCAGCAGGCAGGTGACCTTGCCAAGCCCTCCCGTGGGCCAGAGCCAGAGACCTCGTCCTGGGAGCTGCTCCCACGGGGCTGGACGTGGCTCCCTGGGACCTGGATGGTGGTGTCAAACTTGTGGGCTAGGGTTCTGGTGGTTCTATGTGTGCGCTTGTTTTGATGTTGAAATCTGAGGAATAGGGTTCCTTGGCGAAGATTAAGCTGCCGAGTGGAAGTGACAGATGGCCAAACCGGCAAGTTAAAGAACACGTCGTCCAGACTTCCAGTGTGAATGTAAGTGTAGCCGTAAATACAAGTGTAAATGCGCCTTCACAGGGCAAGTGCCTGGAGCAGAGCAGGCTACTCGGGTGCGGCAGAGGCGGCTGCGGAGCCCATCCCCGAGGACAGCCTCTGGGCCCAATGTTCTCAGGTCTTTCTGGGACTGGTTTCCCGTAGAAGAATCAGTCCTTTGTATCTAGGGGCAACATGAACATGCATGAGACTGCATGTCCTGATCTCAGTCGGGCAAAAGACTGACCTTCCTGGGTCTTATCTTTAAGATTTGGGGTGTTAGCCCTGGCTCGGGGCTCAGTTGGTTGGGCGCTGTCACATGCACGGAAGGGTTGATGGTTCGCTTTCCTGTCAGGGCACATGATCGGGTTGAGGGTTCAAACTGATCGATGTTTCTCTGTCATGTCAATTTCTCTCTCTCCCTTTCCCCTTCCTCCCTCTCTAAAATCAATAAAAATATATTTTTTAAAAGGTGGGGGAGGGTTAGACTCTACTTTCCACCAGGTCTACAGTGTGGTGTTTTGTGGGGAAAAGATGGTCAAAAAGATGAGGGGTCTCGGATTTTGCACAATTTAATGTACTTGTTTATCCTGAGACTTAGACCCTATTTGCAGCTGATGTGAGCTAGGAGCTCTCGGAATTGAGCCTGGCCTGCAGCACAGCCCCTCTGTGGTGGCCCTGACGCCTTGCCTTCAGAGTGTCTGTTGTGGCACAAAACCAGAGACCAGGCTAGGAAAGCCTGAGGGCAGACCCCTAGCCCTTCCCGTCCAACCACTCTGGCTATGACCGAGAAGCCTGAGTGGGAGTCTGAGGGTGGAGGTCCTCCCCCTCATCAAGGTGAAGCTCAAGGTTACAGTCAGGACCCTCTGGAAACAGGTCCCCTCCCCTAGCTGTGTCCTGGCTCCCGTTCTGTAGCTGTAATGTGCAGCAGTAAGTATCCAAGTCTATCTGGGAATACTGGATTAGCAGTAAATCAATAATTGGCATGGTGAGGGACTTCTCTCATCCTAATTACGTCTAGAGGAACTAACCCTGTCAGTGGGGATAAAATGGAAGCTTTGCTCATTATGTAAATGAAGGTAACGCAAGGAAATAAAATATTTTGAAGAGGTGCCCTTAGGACTCTGGCTTAGATGTGTCTGGTGTTGAGCCGTCAAGGAGAAAGGGATCAGACTCCTGCAACTTTACATAAATTTAATTATAATAGAAATGAGTTCATGGATTGCAGACTCCTCTGAAGAGTGAGACATGAGCCTGAGAATATATAAATATTTTTATATACACACACTTCTTTTTCTTCCAGTAAATAAATCACAGTATCCTTGAAGGAAAAATATGTGGTAAGCTAAAGTGTTTTGCAAATTGGGGTCAGGCCTTATTCACTTTTTCCTAAATTTAACCTGGAATTCTAGACGTTCTACCTGGTCACCATGTGCATTGGGACAGAAATCAGTCACCTCACATGTCCATCGGCCCTCACGTCAGAGAGTGGGGTGGAAGCTGTTCGTTGGCTGGCTCTACCTGAGCTGACCGGGGTCCTCTTGGCTCCATAAATGTGTTCTCTGGACATTAGGCGAGGTTTGATGTCTCCTGAGGAAAGAGCTGGAGTGATTTTCTGAGACCCAGTGCGCACCTTGACTCAGCCCCCCTGGAATTATAGTGCGTCCGTGAACGACATCCCCCATGTCCCCACATCAGCAAACTACGAACTGAGGCTGCACATTTACCCCTCCCTGTGCCTTCCCCAGGCCTCTGCTCTGCAGTCCCCTCGCCCCCGCTGGAGTGCCTCCTCCCACCCTCCTTCCATGGTTCCCATGGCCACTCTCTGGCCTCAGGCCCTCCTCCATTTCAGTCCTCCTGTAAGAGGTCTCCTGTCCCTTTTCAAAGAGCATTTTGATAACTTTCCTGATGAGCATTATAATTCCAGAACCAAAGAGGGGAAGCAGATGAAGGGATAACCCATTTCCAGGCACTCTTCCATTTCACTCTGCATCAAAGAGAGATGTTCAGTGTCTTCAGTGGTTTTCATGGCCTTAATGATAAAGTCTACACCCCTCAGTCAGCAACAGTGAGCCTTCCGTGGTATGGCCCCAGCCATCGGCCTCCTTCCTCACTGCGCCACCAGCATACTGTGCACACAAACCACATGACACAGCTCTCCTCTCCGGCCTGCGCCGTGCATTAGCATGTGTGCCTTCTGTTCCATGTTCTTCTCTTTTCCCAGGATGATTTCCCCTCGCTTCTCTGCAGGCGGAAACATTGTTCACCATTCAGGTCCCAGCTCAGTTAGCTCCCTGTGCTGCTCTCCTCTGGGAAGTGGTCCTCCCGCCTCTGTGTCCCACACCACGCTGTGCACAGCACTGTGCTCACCTGCATCTTCTTCCCTGGGGGCCCTGGACAGAGAGACAGAGAGACAGACACACACAGAACATAATAATAATAGTAATTATCCTCATTATCACTGATATAAATACACGCCAAAAATGCAGCCCCGGGCAGGAGTATTTAGGTCCCTTGAAATGGTATCTTACTTCATTGTTAAAAGATGTCATTTTATCATACCTCACAGATAAGGAATAGGTTCAAGGAGGTGAAATGCAATCCCCAAGTTTACTCCTTCCAGCACTGAGCTGCCCATCACGTGGCCGCCAAGGTCCGTCCATGTGTTTGTGACCACAGAAGGTTCTGGAGTAGAAACGAAGGGCTTCTTGTCAAGAGTGTTCTCTCTTAGGAGATGTTAGACTCCTCATGGGAATGGAAGACAGGATACCAGAGAGAGGAGAGAAGTGAGATGTTTTCTACAGTGGACACAGGATGACACCAGTCGAGCACCAAGCATAATACCGCTGGGAGCAGCCGAAGAGATTACTCTCCTTCAACTTCCTAACTTCATTATCTTTGTTCAATTAAGAGTCCATCAGAGTAGATACAGCAGGAAAAATCTGGGTCTTAGCAGGAAAATGACGGGGTGGGACTGTGCAGACTCAGATGGCAGGTTCCCGCTGAATCTGGGACAGAGTTGGTTATTCTGTAGAGCTCTTGAATCTGTGGGGCCACTTGATCTTTCACTTTCATTCATGCAGTGACTCATTCTCCCAGCCCAGACTTGGCATTATCCCAGGAGGCACCCACAGGACCTGTCTCCCACAGGCCGTATGGGCCTCCCATTGCCTCTGCTAATTAGGTCCACTCCTCTGCTCAGCAGCCTGCTCATGTGACCAGACACATCCCACCTGGGGAATTTCCAGCCCCAGAGTTTATGGAATCTCAAGGCTGAAAGTTCAAAACCACAAATTCAGTGTCACACTGGGCAGTGTTGCAACTCATACAACCTTTGTATTTAGCAATATTTCCTCCATCGGGACAGTTTAGCTGTGGACCAGAGAGACCTGTGATTTCCATTGTCTCCCAGGGCAGCTCCAAGGGTGCAATAAAAAAGGCTAATTCTTCCCTTGCCATGTCCCTGGACACTCTTTCCCCCTTGGGGCTGAGATTGGTCCAGTCTTTCTGCGTAGAAACCAGGAAGGGTCAGAATTTTAGTGCCAGAAGTCTCAGGAACTCTGAGCAGTGCTCCTCCCCTTGGCAGTGATGCCAGGAGATTGGTTCACGGGTGATTGCACGAGGAGGGGGTTGAGTGGGAAGAGCAGCGGCATGTGGTGTGGGGTTGGCCCAGAAGGAGGGAGATGCTGGGAGAATACGGCCTGATTCCCAGCGTGCTGATTCCTGTGAGCGCCTTTCCTCATGGTCTGATCCTGTGCACTTCCAGGATGCGTCCCAGCGTCTCCATGCTGAATATTTCCTGTGGTCAGATGTGGACAGACCCCAGTGGTGTGTGCATCTGATGCTATTTCTCTTCCACAAGTTCTCTTCTATGGTCTGGCCCCTGGTTTCTCCAACTTCCACTTCCTGGGAGCACATGCTTCCCGTGTGACCCCACTTCCTGTGAGCACTCACTTCCTGTGAGTACACACGTCCTGCCTGGCCACTTCTTATGTGCATACACTTCCTGTGAGTGACTACTTCCTGTGTGCATACACTTCCTGTGAGTGACCACTTCCTGTGTGCATACACTTCCTGTGAGTGCACACTCTCTCTGTGGCCACTTCCTGTGTGCATACACTTCCTGAGTGCACACTTCCTGTGTGCATACACTTTCTGTGAGTGACAACTTCCTGTGTGCATACACTTCCTGTGAGTGCACACTCTCTCTGTGGCCACTTCCTGTGTGCATAACTTCCTCTGAGTGCTTACTTCCTGTGAGTGCCCACTTCCTGTGTGCATACACTTCCTGTGAGTGCTCACTTCCTGTGAGTGAATGCATATTTCTTGCCTGGCCACTTCCTGTGTGCATACACTTCTTATGAGTGCCCACTTCCTGTGAATGCCCACTTCCTGTGAGTGCCCACTTCCTGTGTGCATGCACTTCCTGTGAGTGCCCACTTCCTGTGAGTGCCCACTTCCTGTGAGTGAGTGCACACTCCCCTCACCTGCACACTCCCACAGTCACACTGGAATCTGGGTTCCTGGGACACAGGACTCCTTGCCACCTGAGCCTTTGAACATGTGCTTTTTCACTTTTTGTCTTTCCCACCTGAGGCCTCTCCGTAGCTCCTGTTGGTCTGGGTGTGCGTTCATGTGTCTGCGTTTTCTCTCTGCGGCACTTACTTAGCGGACCATTAGTTAATGGCAGGTGATGTCTCCCTTGGCTGATGGCAGAACCTCCAGGGTCAGCCGTCCCGGCTGCACACCGAATGTTTCCTAACTGAATGGGTATATTACAGCTGGGTTTCTCTCCAGAGGAGAAATAATGACATTTAAACGGGGGCCCGCGTTGTTTTTCGTAAGCATCTTCCCCGAGTGAAATTTGTATGAACGCATACAACGTATTGCTTTCCCCACAGTGCCTCTCAGCACGTCACAGCCTCTTCCGTCCGGCGCTGGGACGGGTGGAGAGTAGGTGGCCTTTAGTTCCATTGAGACTGGTCGCAGGACGTTTTATTCTTTGGGCAGGACAGACTTCATGTGCGAAACTCCTAAAACCCTTTCGGAGCGCTCTCGCAAGCCCTTAAACACGGCTTCACTCTTGATAGTCAGACACTCGGGCCTGTTGGAAATTTCCATTCATAATCCCTCAAAGACACTTTTCCTGAGGAAGGTAAGGTCCAGTAAAATGTTATGACTGGAACCTGGAACCTTATGAAAAGAAGATCCGAGAGAGAGACCCATAATTTAGGCAGAAGTTCTGGGAAACGTGAATCGGCTCATATACGTCTAATCTGGAAGATTTGCAAAGATGGCTGCAAACAGCATATTTGGTGAGTGTAGTCCTTTAAGATCTACTCCCTGAATATTGTCACACGGGATCTGCTAGAACCATGTGCTCAGTGACTTACCTGCAGACGGAGGTGCGGGACTGCCAACTATCACAGTGTGAGTTCCCAAAGCACCCACGGGCACACCTGCGGGGGTGTGCCTGGGAAGCCAAGGTCTCCGCTCATGTCCTAAAGCCCTGTGTTGATCAGGGTGGAGAAGTGTCCAGGAATCATCCTAGCTTCCACCCCCTGAGGTGCTTCCTAGGCCGTCGTTCATGTGGACCCCGGAACTCCGCTGCACCTGCCTCTGGCGTCCAGTGTGGGGATGCCCTTTCCCACCCCAGGAGGCCTTCTGAGTGCAGTCCCTGCCGGAAGCCAGCCCGCTCCCCAGTCGCAGTCCCTCTCTGCGCCCACAGCCTCTGCACGCCTCCTCCACTTTAAGACGTTCTGGCCAGGCGAGTGTCAGGCTCTGGGACTGGCACCCTGAAGCAGAGTCATCATCTTGGGATATGGAGGCATCTTAGCCAGTCGGGGCCCCTCCCCAGGCCGCACCCCAGCGAGGAAAAGGGGACTTTCACTGCAGAGTGGAGCCCTCTGAGGAACGGGTTACAGTGAGAAATGCATGCACCCCCGAGCAGGAAGGAACCCTTGGTGGTGGTCACGCCTTGCTAAGGGGCTGCGACTTCTGTCACAGGGAGGCCGAGGCTGGGGGGCGGCAGCAGGGCTGGGCAGGTGGAAGGGAGGATTGCTGTTGGGAGGGCCAGGCCCCTGGATGAACACACACCTTCCCTCCTGAAGAAGACGCTCAGGGTTCATCCTGGCCAGGGCTGCTGTGACCTTCATTTCTCCTCTCACGGGCACAGAGCCGGTGTACGTGACAGGGACGCCTGGGGATTTAAATGACTGACTGTGGTCTGCAGGGGGCGAGCCATGTGGCTTCTTCCTCCAAAAGCCCTGGGCAGCCTTCACCTCCTGTCCCAGGCCTGAGGGGCCGCGGCCTGGCGTTGTCCCAGGGGCCTTGACCGACGCGGCACCTGGGATCCGCTCACTAGCCCAGGGTCTGTCAGAGGAAGGAAATAGACCAGTCGCCAGGGGTCTTTGTGAACAGAAAGTGTGTGGGCGTCCCGCGTCACTCACATCTCGAAGGTGGTTAGAGGCTCGCTGCCCGCCAGTCAGGGTCTGTGGGACTCACAGCCCAGGAGTTCCTGCGTGCGGTGCCCATGAACACAGCTCCCTGGGAGGAACCGGCGCTGCGCTGTTGATGTGAAGATGACATGCAATCCAGTGAAGGCACCGAGCAGGCGAGGGTGCTGAGGCAGGCATTGCGTGCTTTCTGCAATGAAGATGTTCTTCGGAAAACCTCCAGCTGCTGAAGCTTGAGAGAAGCCTGGGTCGGCAGGTAACTTCGTCATTGACCCAGAGAGAGAGGAGTATGTGCCAGCCTGGCTCATCCGAAAGCTCACCCTGTGACTTGTCAACAGTGGACCCTGGTTGTCATGTGAGCTGTTTGGCTGTGAGGACGGACACAGATCCCTCTGGACACGAGCATATTGATCAGCCGGGGGCCCAGCCCTGTCCCAGCCCAGCCCTGTGACCAACCAGGTGAAATAGCAAAGGTGGGAAGGAGAGCATGTCACCAGGAGTTTCGGGGGGACTTCTGCCGTGAACCACCGGTCGGAGCAGTACTTTCCTAAGCTGCTGTTTATTAGTGTTAATTGAACAAGGTGGCCATCGCTGCGAACCCAGTTCAGACAGATCACATTCAGGCCGGTCAGGTGACTGAGGGCGTGGACATCACCCAGCCAACCCCTTGTCCACTCAGGCCCGACAAGGAAAGTGTCAGTTTCCTGGGAAACACCTCCTGTCAGGGCAGTGGCAGCCCCAGTTACTGGGAATTCCTTGTCCTTCTCTAACAAAAGGAGCCCCCCTCTCTCCCAAGGGAACAGGAAGTGGGTGTGGCCCAACTCCTGGGGTTCTGGGCAGTGGGCAGGGTGGAGGAACCCTACCCCCACCAGTGATTTCATCCCAGGGAGGCCAGTGAACTGCTCTGACCCAGTTTTCACCCCTGCCTACTGCAACAACCCGGTTCCCATCATGCCATCTACCACTTCTTCTCACAACCCCGAGGACGTCTCCTTCGCGTCCCTTCTTCCCAACACTGCACGCACCTCCACGTGGGGGCACAGCCAGCTGGCCTGGAGAGAGAGAGAATGGCATTGGCCCTGGCAAAGGAGAGACATAAAGATGCTCCTCTGCTCTCAGCTAATGGCATAGATAATCCAGTCTCTCTTCCTGGCTCATGGTCCTGAGCCCCTTCCCGTCTCACCGCCCAGCAGACCAAGTTCACAGGAAATACCTACACTGTTTCCTGTTCAGATTGCTTGACGCTTCTGAGATCTAGGAGTGAGCAGGGACAAGAGCCCTAGAAGCTGAAAGTGTCAAGGAACAGCGCGAGGGGCAGTAGCCATGAGACTCATCCAGCGTGTGAACGAGATCCGGTGGGAGCAGCCCAATGACCAGCTAGGGTCTTGCAACATGTGCCTCTTACGCAGCCCTCTACACCACTCTTCTTTGATTTTTTAAAAATTTTACTGATTTTTATAGAGATGAAGGGAGAGGAAGAGAAACATTGATCAGCTGCCTCCTGCACGCCCCCTACCAGGGATCACCCCACAACCTAGGCATGTGCCCTGACTGGGAATCGGACTGGCAATGCCCAACCAACTGAGCCACACCGCCCAGGGCCACTGACCATGCCCTCAGGAGTCCACTGAGAGTTCGAAGCCCCCATGAAGGCTTTATTTACCCCAACCAGAGAGCTCTTCCTTTATATTCGCTTTTAAGAAAAGAGCTCACCGTGACTAAACAACCACGATTCTATTAGCACACATGAACCCACTTATTAGAAAAGAGAGCCCAAATATCCCAAAGTAATTCCTTTATCCACATCGAGTTTGCTCTGGAGGATTATTTAAGATAATCATGTAAATACAGGTAACCCTGACCATAGTGTCGTGCACACCACGTGCCCAGGGCACACCCAGGAGCTGACTCTAGGAACCTTTGAAATACCAGGAGGAGTCAGCCTACTAGGATTTCTTTAAAATGCCAGCACGTACACAGTAACGTGAACTATTTCCCTTGAGTGATCTGAATCTGGAGTTTTAGAAACAATTTTTAAAGGCTCATTTCTAATAATAACAACACGATTAACCACATAATTGGAGAATTGCCTCAGAACGTTTTCAAAAGCAGGGAGGACATAAATAAATCAGGAGCATTGAATGAAATGCCTGTGGCTTTGTGACCTTCCGGTTCTCAGGTTTCTATGTATGGAATTCGAGACTGATCCCTACAAGTCCTCTCTGGAGCCTCTTCGGTGGAGACGGCTATGGATTTTCTGTGAATCCAGGTTACGTAGGAGGCCAGGTGGTTTTGCTTGTTGACAGTCATTTATGAAAGTAGATTCCACTTTGCTGCCGAGCTCAGTGAGCTGGGAGGACCGTGCCATGGCCAGGCTCTGAAGGACTCCAGGGTCGTTCTCGGACAAGCCCTCACCTTCGGTGCCTGTGCCGGCTGTTTTGGCTGCAAGCCCATGTCCTGAAAGTGTGTACGGACAATGGCGTTCAGTTTTCGGAAGCCACAGTGAATCATGTATTCTCTCCCTCTTTAAAGAGCTCAGCTTGTTGCTTTCTGACAAATTAGGGTTCACCACACATTGCCTTTGGGAAGTGCAGTTTGTTGTGAAAACACCAAATACGTTCCTGACTCTCCCTTCTCTTGTTGCACCCCTGTGAGAGCGGCACAGTGACGTTCCGCATTGCTTACCCTGAGCTTCAGAAACACGGTGGCTGTAACTCAGTGTTGTTTCCTGCTCTAGCCCCGTGACCCAGCACCGTGTTGGCACACAGTCGGTGCTCAATGGATATTATTTAAATGAATGAATGAATGAATGAATGTGGTAGGTTTCTAAATTCCTTTGGGCCCCATATGTATTTGCAACTCTTCCATTGCTTCCGCTTCTATTAGAGGGAACCTTTACAAACATGATGGCCGGTGTTCCCTGCACAGCCCACATTGCCAGGGCTCCTACTGGAGAAAGAGTCACACTGGCAGTAATTAGCGTTTCTGTCCAGGACCATTTAAGGTAAGCAAAGTGGCTTATCCTTTATGTCACAAAAAGACACCCTCAACAGAATATGCCTCAGTGGTCTCAGCAAGAGGACCCAGGTTCATGGCACCCCCAAAAGGAGAATAGCTCAGGATGAACAAGGGACCAGAGAAATCGGCACCTTATCGACTTAGCACAATGATGGGCTCATATTACAAATGGAGTTGGATTTTGCTTACTGGCTGTTTGCTTGCAGCACAGAAAATAAAAATAGCTAAACCTAAGCTCTGAACGAGGTGTGAAGGACTCTAGTTGAGTTTATGCAATTAATTAAGCACCACCTATTCAGAATGCATTCTTACCTGTGGCTTAAAATTGAAAGATGCCTCACTCCAAGGAAATGTACAAAGATTACCACAAGACAAATTGATAATGACCTCACCCTTAATTCATTCCACACGCACTCAATTAAGTGGTTTACATAAGTGGTACAGGTCTTTATTTCCAAGCAAATTATTAGAAGAAGGTTTGAATTTAAGTGAGATTAGCAGAAAGTGCTGAATGATGGGTAAGGGACTAGTGTCTGGTTGGCATTTGCTAACTGACTTGGTTTGAGATTTGTGTTTCCAAACTGAACATATAAATCCATGGTCAGGCTAGCAGGGAATACAGATGGAACTAAAGACAGTCCTTTGCTTATTGTTCACAGCATGTTGTTTGAGATACGTACAAAAGTAGAATGTGAAAAGCATAAACCACAACTTTCCAGGTTCTGAGATTGGGCCCATGGTTCTAAAAGCTACAATGATTAAAAAGTCCCTCATTATGTTACCGGGAAATCGCCAGGTGGGCTGGGCTGCCTGTCGCTGTGTCCAATAACTAAGGCAGGGTTGGATCATATTAGGCATTTATTGAGAAGGCCAGCCAATCAAGAAGACAGAGTGCTTACAAGCATTCAAATCCTGTCTCCACAGTAGGGTCCAGCGGACCGGGTTGTAAAGGGGAAGGGGCTGGGGAACAGACATCAGCTATTGTCATCAGGCGATGAGATGATATTGACAAGATGATATTGATGAGATGATATTGACAAGATGATGTTTTGACTCCTGGTGTGTCCATCTGACCCTGCTTATCGGTTCTGCCTGCTGGATTCACAGCTGAGTCACCGCAATTGCTTCGCACAGGCCTTGAAAAGGAAACTTAAGAAAAACTTAACCCCCTATTCACATAAGTATATGTGTTATAAGATTTAAAATAATATGGTTATTTTTCAGGTTAATGCTCTATCAGATGATAGGTCCACCTATCAATTACACCTTACCTTTAAGACCCAATATTCAATATATTTGTAGTGATGCACATATGAGTTAGCTTTGTTCTTTTCCTACTAAAATGAACATACCATTCAGTAACTTTGGATGGACCAGACCTTCATGGTTATTTATCACATTGGTAATGTCTATTCATATAACTGATAAACCTACAGAAAATAAATGACTGATCTGTGCCCTCATCACTGGAATCACTACTTAGACTTTTGCATTTTCCTAATCACTTTTATGAAGTGAGCCAAATGTGAAAATAAAAATCAGAGAACTATGGCCCTGCGGAGAGCGGGGATGGGAGGGGGGGGGGGCGGGGGAGCCATGGCTCAGTTAGTTGGGGGTCTTCCCATGCACCACAGGGTTGCCAGTCGATTCATACCCAGATTTTGGGCTTGATCCCCAGTAGAGGGCAGCTGATCAATATTTCTCTCTCATTGATGTTTCTGTCTTCCTTCCACTCTCTTTAAAAATCAATTAAAAATATAAAAACATTAATAAAAACAAGAACTTAAGTGGGATGCAGGAGGTAATGCTGCTCAGAAGGACCTGCTGCCAGGGGACAGCATCACAGCACACGCTCCTTCACCGCTGTGAACGCGATTTCACACCTAAATATGCTCAGGAATGGGTGGCTCCAAGGTCAAAGGAATCCTCCAGAGCATGTTCTCTGGGAGGCTATGAAATGGCAGTAGGTGCCTGCGGTGTGAGGAAGCGGGGGGAAGTTGTGGGGACTCCAGGCTGTCAGTGGGTGGTGTCCGTGGCTGGTTAGTAACTCCGGGGCGGCTTCACGGCCGCTCCCTGGATGTGGGGCGCTGTGCTGGCCCCGTGAAGGGAGACAGAGGCAGGGCCGCTCTCCCCAGGGGTCAACTGGCAACCGAGGTGGGTGTTCCCTGGGGTGCCAGACGCATCTACCCTGGCTGACTGCTCACCATTCTTGAAAGTTCTGTGTCAGGCCTCCTTGGGATTACATCCTTGAGGGGACAGAGCACGCTGAGTGGTCACAGATGGTCACGCTGCCGGAGACTAGAGCGTCTTGAGCGGAGGTGCCTGGGGAGTGGAAGTCCAGCTCCAAAGTCAGCTTCGGAGCCGTTCAAAGTGTTATTTCCAAATAAGCCGGAGGTGTTCAAGGAGGAAAACACGGGAAAGGCAGACAATCAAATAAATTCAGAGAAGCGGGAAAGCACACAAGTGACCTCTAATCTAATCACTCCAAGATGCTCACTGCTGACAATGCAGCAGATATCCCTCATGTGAGTCTGGGCAGCTACGGCTCTTGGTAGGTGTGTACCTTCCTGTGCTTCATCTATTCATGCTGAGAACACACTTTCTTTACAAAAGTGCTGCCACTTTGTCCTGTCACCTGTCTTTTTGCACAGAAATTAATTAGGAACATGGTTTCATGTCACTAACCACACACCTGTCTCCATCCTGCGGCTGCTTGGCACTCACTGGGGGCTGCGGCTGGGTAGGTTCACCTCCTGGGCAGTCGCCAACAGCAGCCATGCTGAGAGTAGCCGCCTGTGTGAACATCGTTGCACATTCGTTAAGGTCTCCTGGTCAGGCGTGCAGCCAGGCGCTACTGTCTATGGACTTGGCTCGTAGACTTGGCCCCGAATCATTTGCCCTTCCGAAGGGAGATCACCTGGGTGGGCAGACGTCATGCCAGGAGCCCTTTATAGCAGAGTTTTCCCTGGCCGGTCCCTGGAGAGCAGGGGGGAGAGATGCCTGGAAGAAAGCAAGCATCCCCGTTGAGGACCTGCCCACGGGCACCACATGGCAAGGACCTGCGGGTGCCCCTAAGGCCTGAGAGCACTGCTGGTCGGCAGGGAAAAGGGAAATGAGGCCTGGGAGATGGATTCTTCCAGAAGCCAGTGAGCCTGGAAGGGCTCAGCCCAGAGAGGCACAGGTGTTCCTCACCAGCCAGCCCTGCCTCTGGGCACCCCGCCTGCTGCCTGTGCTGCAGCAGGGCCCAGTGTGGGTGCGTGAAAGGGCAGGATCGTAGCTCGCTCCCCACATCTGATCACTTCACGGCACCTCTGGGTTTGGCCTCCACCATCCGTAGAAATATATGAGTGGACCGGCCAAGGCAGCTGGGACTGGAGGGAGACTGGTTAGAGTGGCAACCTCCTAACATAGCCATAAAACACAAGAGAGGGGCAGCGGGGGAACCCAGAGGCACGGCGAGGGGCGTCTCTGCTCAGACTCAGGCCCTGCTTCCCCGCGCAGAGCTTCCTCCCGGACCAGCCAGGCTGGTCACACAGCACCCCCACCTCCTTCTCTCCTCTCCATGTGTCCGAGTGATTCAAATAAGAAAAGGAACGGAGCCTCGCACACCTCAGCCCGGCTTTCGGCTTTCTCCCCTGCCTTTTCCTCCTCAGCTCTCCACTCTGGCCTGGCGCCGGGGACCCCGTGAGGCTCCTGGGCGCTCACGCTTCTCTGTCCGTCTCATTAAATCCGGACTGTCCTTGGTGACCTTGGTGATGGAAGGTTGTGCGTGAGGTCACGGGGTCTTAGCTGGGGGTGCGGTGGGGCGGGGGAGCCAGGAGCGGTCTCACTCCCTGGCACTTTCTCTCCATCACTGTTTCCCTCTGTGCAGCCTCTGTCTGTCTGTCTCTCCCACGCTTTTCTTTTCTTTCTGAGAATGAATGCCGGCATAAGCCTAGGGGTAAAGGAAGCTTTGGAGGGAAATGTCTGAAACTCTCGCCATTCTAATCCACCTGCAGGTTGGGTTGCGGGAGTTTTTCCTGTGTGTTAATGTCGGCGTTTGAGTATTTCTGTGGCCTCCATGAAGTATTTTTAGTTTGTCTGGAGCTGAGTTTAGCTTTCCTCAGTGGAGCCAGGCGTCATAGTTCGCCCCCTGAGGTCCCACATCCCGCCTGTGGCACCCCTCCCCGTGGGTCGCATTGGAGAGTAGCACCCCATTGTCCAGGAGCCAGACCAGGTCGGCAGGCGTTCCGATGGGGTGGCCTGTGTCCTGCAGGCTTTCCGTTCTGTTTTCAGGCAGACAGAAACCCGGCTGTGGCCCAGGATGCTGACACGTCACCTGCCCGTGAGCACACAGGCTGGCTCACGGTGGGAGGTCCCCTTGCCGCTTCCTTCGCGTCTTCTCCTCGGGGGGCTGTGGTGAGGAGTGCCATAGATTGGGTGCCTCACAGCTCGGCGGGCTGGCACGGGAGATTCGTGTCTGCGGGTAGCTCCTGTCCCGGCTGGCAGAGGCCACCTCCTCGCGGCTGTGCCCTCACAGGCAGAGGAGGGGACCAGAACCTCTCCCTTTGCTGACAAGGACACTACTCCTGTCGTGGAGGCCCTGCCTCATGACCTCATCTAAGCTTAATGCCCTCCCAAAGGCCCATCTCCTAACACTGTCACACCGGGGGTCGGGGCTGTGACATGCAGGTTTGGGGGGACACAGACACTCAGTCCCTAACATTCACCAGTGATAGAGACAGGAACACTTCCAACTCACTCTCCACCTGTGTTGACCAATGTCCCCAGCCAGTGACCTGGGCTGGCTTGGGGTTAGGGTTAGTATGTAGTACAGGGTTAAGGATAGGATTAGTATATAGAGTAGGGTTAGGGCTAGTTAGTATATAGTATAAAGTTAGGGTTAGGATGTAGTATAGGGTTAGGGTTAAGATGTAGTATAGGGTTAGGGTTAGGATGTGGCATAGGGTTAGGGTTGGTATGTGGTATAGGGTTAGGGTTAGGATGCAGTATGGGATTAGGATGCAGTATGGGATTAGGATGCAGTATAGGGTTAGGATGCAGTATAGGGTTAGGATGCAGTATAGGGTTAAGATGCAGTGTAGGGTTAGGGTTAGTATGTGGTATAGTGTTAGGGTTAAGATGCGGTATAGGATTAGGATGCAGTATGGGATTAGGGTTAGGATGCAGTATAGGGTTAGGATTAGTATGTGGCATAGGATTAGGGTTAGGATGCAGTATAGAGTTAGGATGCATTATGGATTAGGGTTAGGATGCAGTATGGGATTAGGGTTAGGATGCAGTATGGGATTAGGGCTAGGATGCAGTATAGGGTTAGGATTAGTATGTGGCATAGGATTAGGGTTAGGATGCACAATAGGGCAGGTGGGCAGCCGACTGTCCTCAGGGGCGGGTGAGAAGGAGGAAGATAGGTGAGGTGTGAGCGAGCAGTGAGGGGCCAGGACCCGCCCTGGCACAGGGCCTTGTATACGTGACGCCTCCCTCCTCTGGAATGAGGTGAGCACACTCCTGCCATAGACGTTCCCGGGAGGCCTCTGAGCTGCGACAGGAGGGCCGGTGCTCCAGGCAGACCCCTCGCGCTGGTGGTGCAGTGCTCGCTCATTGCGGCCGGGCTGCAGTTCCAAGCAGCGGTCAGGAAGCGCAGTCCTCGGGGGCGTGCAGAACTCTCTCCTGCATGATCCGACTGAGCTTGCAAAGGTCACCTATTTGCAGAAGCGCGTCTGCCTCCGGCTTCCCAGACCCGGGAGGTCATTGGTCTCTGACAGTCTCTCCAGGAGCCAGCGGGCCCATCTAGGGGATGCTGTGCACGCCGCCGTGGAACGTCCCCTTAAGGGCGCCTGGTTCTCTGAAGCACAAACAGCAGGACAGCTTGCCCCACACTCACCCCATCCGTCACTTGTTTGGCTGTCACCGCTGAGTGGTGATGAAGAACGCGGGGACAGTTATAGAGGTCGTACCCAAATCCAGGGTAAGCCCCACTTTGGAGCCACTGGCCTTTCTAACACAAACGGTGCACTCATTTAGAAGGCAGAAAGGTGACTTGGAAAATAGCTTAAAGGCAGGGAGTTAATTAATCCTAAGCCTACTTCTCTTTATCATTTTGGCAATGAAATCACTATCCTAATGAAGAGGACTTGCTCACATTCTCTCAGCCCTGGGGGAGAGGAGGGGGTGCCAAAAGCTTGTTTAAGTCATCTGACCTCAAGAAGTTCCCATTGTTTGAAGGTGACCATGAAAATCGAGCGCCTAGTCTTCCCAGAGTCAAGATCCTCATTGCTTTAAACCAGTGAAGGCCAATCTACTGAGGAAAGTGCAGTCACCCAGCGGCCCACGGCTCCCTTTGCTCCTTTCTCTTCGCCTTTCTGTGGCTGCACTGCTGTGGATGGCCTTAGTCTCCAGGCCTGGTGTCCTCTGCCCTTTGCCTCATCGGTGACCTTGCTCGCACACTGGACTCTGGGACCCTCCCCAGCTGTCCTGGGGACACTGTTATCCCTAAGCACCTCCTGGAGGAGGGACCAGTGAGAACTTGCTGCCTCTCTGCTCCCCACCTTTCCTTCAGTTCTTTTGGTTGGAATTCAGGAATACACCACAGAGGCTACGTTCTCAGGAGCTGGGAGCCCCACGGAAGACACGGAGGCGCTCATGTCCCGGGCATACAGGGAGGTTCCATCATGGGCGTAGTTCTCAGCAGAGGTTCCCTGGGACTCCCTCAGAGCCAGGGAATCAGTGAGCAGGGCTCCGTGGGCCCATTTCCTTTATCTCTCCTTCCGTAAACAGATAAACGGATGTAACTGTCCACCAGGTGTGTTTCCTATGAACATGTTTTTATTTGTCATCTTTGTTGTTGAAAGTATTACATGTGTCCCCGTTTTTCCCCATTGACCCCTTATAGCCTGCCCCGCCCCCCACCCCAGGCCTCCACCACCCTATTGTCTGTGTTCATGGGTGATGCATAGATGCACACAAGTTCTTTGGTTGATCTCTTCCCACCCACCCACCCCCGCCTTCCCTCTGAGATTCCACAGTCTGTTCCATGCTTCCATGTCTCTGGATCTATTTTGTTCAACAGTTTATGTTGTTCATTAGATTCCACATGTGAGTGAGATCACGTGACACTTGTCTTTCTCTGAAGGCTTATTTCACTTAGCATAATACTCTCCAGGTCCCCCATGTTGTCTCAGAGGGTAAGAGATTCTTCTTTTTTACTATGCAGCAGTGTAAATGTACCACAGCTTTTTTATCCACTCATCTAATGATGGGCACTTGGGCTGTTTCCAGTTCTTAGCTATTGAAAATTGTATTGCTATGAACATAGGGGTGCATACATTCTTTCTGGTCCGTGGAGAATGGGAAGAGATTAACCAAAGATCTTATATGCATACTAGAGGCCCGGTGCACAGATTCGTGCACCAGTGGGGTCCCTCATCCTGGCCTGCACCCTCTTGCAATCAGGGACCCCTCAGGGGATGTCAGACTGTGGTTTCGGCCCGATCCCCACAGGCCAGGCCGAGGGACCCCACCAGTGCATGAATCTGTGCACCAGGCCTCTAGTATGCGTGTAAGATCTTTGGTTAATCTCTTTCCATCCTCCCTCCATCCCCCTTCCATCTGAGATTCAGCAGTCTGTTTCATGTTTCCATGCCTATGCATTGAGCATCTGCCCTCTCGTGGCCATTGAGCATCATAGCTACCAGTTCAACGGTCTGACAATCACTTGGGCTTTTATATACATAGATTCCTACAAGTGGGGTCACTGGGTCAATGGCAGTCCCCTATTTAATTTTTTGAGGAAACTCCATACTGTTTTCCATAATGGCTGCACCATTCTTCATTCCCACCAGCAGTGTACTAGGGTTCACTTCTCTCCACATCCTCGCCAGCACTTGTCATCTGTTGATGGTAGCCATTCTGACGGTGTGAGGTGATACCTCATTGTTGTTTTAATTTGCATCTCTCTGATGATCAGTGACTTTGAGCATTTTTTCATAGGTCACTTGGCCATGTATATGTGTACTTTGGAGAAATGTCTATTTAGATCATTTGCCCATTTTTTAATTGGATTATTTATCTTCCTTCTGTTAAGTTGTATGAATTCCTTATATATTTTGGATATTAAACCTTTATCAGATATATCATTGCCAAGTATGTCCTCCCACACAGCGGGCTTTTCATTTTGCTGATGGTTTCTTGTGCTGTACAGAAGTTTTTATTTTGATGTAATCCCATTTGTTTACTTTCTCCTTAGTTTCCTTTGCCCTAGGAGCTGTATCTGCAAACATATTGCTACAAGAGATGTCTGAGATTTTGCTGCCTATGGTTTCTTTTAGGATTTTTATGGTTTCACTTACATTTAAGTCCCTTATCCATTTTGAGTTTATTATTGTGTATGGTGTAAGTTGGTGGTCTAGTTTCATTTATTTTTTGTATATATCTGTCCAATTTTCCTAACACCATTTATTGAAGAGACTATCTTGACTCCTTTGTATATTCTTGCCTCTTTTGTCAAATATTAATTGAGTATAATGGCTTGGGTCGATTTCTGGGTCTCTGTTCTGTTCCACTGATTTATATGTCTGTTCTTGTGCCAGTACCAGGCTGTTTTGATTATAGTGACTCTGTAATATAACTTGATATCTGGTATTATGATTCCTCCAGCTTTGTCCTTTCTTAGGATTGCTGCAGCTATTCGGGGTCTTTTATGGTTTCATATAAATTTTTGGAGTATTTGTTCTAGATCTGTGAAATATGCTGTTGGCGATTTAATAGGGATTGCATTGAATCTTTAGATGGCTTTGGGTAATATGGACATTTTAATAAAGTTAATTCTACAATCCATAAAGCTGGTATATTCTTCCATTTGTTTATATCTTCCTCTTTCTCTTTTCAATGTCCTGTAGCTTTCCAAGTACAAGTCTTTTACCTCCTTGGTTAAGTTTATTCCTGGGTATCTTAATTTTTTTGTTGCAATGGTAAATGGGATTATTTGTTTAGTTTCTCTTTCTGAGAATTCATTTTTGGCATAAAAATGCCATCAATTTCTGGATGTTAATTTTGTATCCTGCTACATTGTCTAATTCCTTTATTAAATCTAGTAGTTTTTTGGTGGAGTCCTTAGGGTTTTCTAACAACTGAACATGTTTTATAAACCAAAACAGCACATTTGGTAGCTCCTCTGGAGAAAGCCAGTGCGCAGCAATTGCAGACCCATCTTTCCTGAGAGAATCGGGAATGAAGGCATGGCACATTCTATCTCGCATCCAGGGTTTCTTTTTAAAAAAGTCAGCAAATGACTGTGTGATTATCTCCAGTCCTGTTGAACGTGTCCTCATCTGTTTGACTTAGTATGGCTCTTCACATCGATCATTGCCTTTGTTTGACAGCCTCACTGAGGTATAATTTAATTCCACAAACCCACCCTCCTACAGGGGACAATTCTCTGGTCTTTGTTGTAGTCCCAGAATTAGACAACAGTCACCTCAATCTCATTGTACCGCACATTCCAACCGAAGAAACAAACATGACAACCAATAGCAGCCCCTTCTCATTCATCCTTCCTCCAGCTTCTGGCAATTTCTATTTTTTGTCTCTATTTGCCTATTCTGGTCATGTCACGTCAATGGAATCAGATGACTTGTGGTTTCTTGTATCCGGCCTCTTTCACTCAGGAGAATGTTTTAAAGTCTTCCACATTGTAGCGTGCATCAGAATCCCTTTCCTACTTCTGGCAGGATAAAGCCCGATTGCACGGACATAGCATAACATTTTGCTTACTCACTCATCATTGGATGGCTGGTCGGTGGATTCCATGTTTGGTTTATTGTGAGTAGGGCTGCTGTGAATGGGCCTAACTCAGGCCTTATGAGAACATGGCCGTTAGGTTTTATAGAGGCTGTCTGGAGTGACAGGCGTCAGAAGTCTTGGGGTGGGAGGTAGGCATGAGCTGCCCGTTGAGACGCTTTTCTCTAGTAACGATTCTGTGTCGTCCTGTTTCTTCTCTCTCTCTTCTTTCCTGTTTCATTCATTCATTCATTTATCCATAAGCTGAACAATGAACACCATTTGCCAGGCACTTTACTAGTTTCTGGAGATACTTTAATTAGCCATTTTTATGCTTTTAAGTAAAATTGGGTACTTTATTCCTGAGAGAGAACTTTTTAAATTTTAAAGGTAAATTGCATTTGAGAATATTGGCACCACCTCCTCCTGGCATCAGGCACTCATTTGGAATAAGCAATTTCAAGATACTGGGTTTGGCTCCAGCGGATGCCTCTCCTGGTATTTTTCCAGTCAGTTTATTTGTGTGTGTGTCTTACGATCTGTCCTGCCCCTGGCGTCTCCGGAGCCATCCACTCTGCGGTGTTTTAAAGAAGCTTTGTTTCCCACCTGGGATTTGGCCCGTTCTTCCCACTTGTAATTACAGTTCGAGTCTACAGCCTTATCAGTCTCCTTGGGTTTGAGGCTTGTTTGTTTCCAACTTGTCCATCAGAGCGGCTCTACTCAGAAGCACGTCCGTGGAAGTCCCCTGCTCCATGCTGAGGGTCGGCAGAGGCAGGGGGTCCTGGCATGTCAGCCCCAGTCATTACCTGAAGGACTTTTGAGAATATAGACCTTGGACCACTGCCTTGATCTCCAGAGTCCAACGTGCCAACGGGGGAACAGGTGGAGTGTTGATACAAAGCTTCACAGGTTGGCTTGGACCCTCCTTTCCTCAGAAAGGGAACTGCTTAGGATTGCAGTCAGAAGTGGGCATCTAGCACTTTACACAAGCCTGGCATGTGCCCCTCCCCAAAGCTGGTCAAAGGTGAGGCTCTATGTGAAGAGGAGGACGTATTTTAGCAGCAAGTACCTGCCCTCACATGGTGTACAATCTTGTTGGGGGCAAGAGGGAATATACCCATTTAGAGACTCAAGTTTATATTTGGAAAATGTCCAAGGACAGCAAAGAGACTCAGTGTACAGGTGACTAGAGGAAGGAGAGAGCTGTCTGCAGACCCAGTGGTCAAGAGCTCAGCTGGTTAGAGCATCGTCCTGATATTCCAAGGTTGTGGGTTCAATCCCCAGTCAGGGCACATAGGAGAAGCAACCAATGAATGCAAACAAATCTATGTGCTCTCTCTCCCTCCTCCTCCTCCTCTTCCTCCCCTCTTTCTAAAAGTCAATAAAATTTTAAAAAATTTGTTTAAAAAGTAGTCTTGGTGAGAGAGGTGGGCGATGCATTTGCACTTAAAGGAGTGTTCTCTCTAATGAAGATCCTTTCTCCTGCGGGTCCAGTTCATTCATTCATTCAATGGACGGAACATACAGAGAGCACTGCCTATCTGCAAGGCACCGTGTCGGTCCCAGCGAGAACTGACCTCTTCAGTGTGCCACTGTCCATTGGGGCAGGGACTAGAGCACTGCCCTTCTCCTTGTTTACTTGCGTCAGGGACTCGCCCCGAAGCTGGGAGTGAAGTGTGGGTGGAGGAAGGTCGCCTCCAGCCTCCCCACCGGAGGTTCCTGGCGTGGGTGTGGATTGGACCTGTGGGCAGGTGTGTTCCAGGTCCCCAGGAGCCTGGCCTCTCTGAGTTTCCTCTGTTCCTTTTCCCGCTGCACACTCTCCTTTAGTGCCTCATCCTGGTCTGTCCACCTGTTTTGTTCTTTTTGTTCACCAGCTCATTTTTTAAAATGACTAGGATGACATTGGTTCATACATTAGATAAATTTCAAATGTGTATCAGCTCTTACCTATCCCGTACACCCTTGCTCTTTTCCTCAATGTTTCTCCTTATCATTTGGGCAGGACTAATGAAGGGTGACTTCAATAGAAAAATGTGAGCGTCAAGTAATCCACGCGTTGTTGCAGTTGGAGAAAAAGAAAGCTGGGAGGTGTTCACAGGCCCGCATTCACCTCTGGTCCCTGTGAACGGTGGGCTGGTTTCCTGTCCTGGGGAGGGAAATGGCCTGTCTTTTCCACTCAGCACCACCACTTCCCCTGCCAGCAGCAAGTGAAATCTGACTCCTGTCTCCCTCCTATCCCCCTGCCCAGAAGTATGCCCAGGTTCTCCTGCCCTAGATTCGGACACATTGGCCTAATGGGGAAGAACGTTGGGGTTCTGGAAAAACGATAGCTCATGGGAGATTCTGATTTTCTCTGCATCCACTCCCACGGGTCATCTGTTCTCTACAAAATAATGTGAGAACTGTTCTCTCCCCTCAGGTCCCCAAATGTGCATAAGATGAAATAAGTATTTATTTAGGGGCTGAAAGCAAGTTACTCACCTGTTTGTCTTTGAAGGCAGCCTAGCCCATTTCTACACTAGTCGGCAAGGATCTTTAAGGATCCATTCTGGACACTTGGGGCAATGAAACACAGAGGGAGCTGTTGTCCATCAAGACTTTAAAATTAAACTGCATGTACTCTCACCGGTGTGGCTCGGTTGGTTGGGTGTCGTCCTGGGCACCGAGAGGTTGCTGGTTCGATTCCCAGTCAGGACACAGGCCCAGGTAGCCAGATCCCCAGTAGGGGCCTCGTGAGCCCTGTGTTGACTTAGCATGAGGAGTCCAGAGTTTTCATGTTGTTAGGGTGCCCCCTGTTCGGGAACTGCCAGCAGAAATGCTTTCTTTTCATCTGTGAATGCCTGTAAGGTAGTTATTATCATCCTTAATTTTTAGAAGAGTAAGCTGAGGCGCACATGGGATTAGCCGTGTAGCCAAAGTCAGGGATTCTGCAGCTGGAATGGTGTGGACTCCTGCCCCTGCTCGTGTTGGCCTTGACTTTCCTTGATGCCTGTGGGTCTCCCAGGGCTGTGGGCACAGAGTCTGCCTGGAGCAAGCCGGTTCCACCCCACCCAGGACAGACGGCCTGGCTTCCTGGAGCAAGCCAGTGCCACCCCACCCAGGACAGACGGCCTGGCTTCCTGGAGCAAGCCAGTGCCACCCCACCCAGGACAGACGGCCTGGCTCACACCTGTCAGGCCACCTGCCTCCTGACAGCACCTTCTGGGCGCATATCCAGCTCATTTGGAGCCATTATCAGCAAGAGAATCTGTTTCTTTCTATCAGATTCAGCAGAGTCGGAGGACAGACGCAGACATGGGAGGGGGGTGAAGGTGGGGGTACTGCAGGTGACAGCAGGAAGGCCGCCCCATGGAGGAGCAAGGCCACCGCAATTAAAACTGCCGCTCTACCCAGAGGTCCTGACAGGGTCCCGAGACTGAGGCTGTGCGGGCGAGGGGAGGGAGGAGGGGCCCGAGAGGCCTGTTATCCCAGCCCCAGGAAGACACATGGGATCAATGAGATACATGAGCTGTTCATCCAGTCCCGGCTCAGGGACACTGAGGTGCGCTAGAGGCTGCTGGTCTACCCTTGGAGGAAAAGGCTGGTGGGAAGAAGGTAAAAGAAGCACCTCCATGTGGTCTGGGTCACAGATCTGACCACAGCAGCCTCTTTTGCTCAGAGGAAGAGCCGTCCACACTGTCATCATCCTCCAAAGCAGGCAGAGGCCGCGATCGTCACCAGCGCCGATGGGTTAGGGGCTGAGGTGAAGCTCGGACCATCGGAGAGGTGCCGGTCACAGGCTTGATGCAGGCCTTAAAGCCACCGTCACTCCCTGAGCTGAGGTCATAGAGGGGTTTATAGTCATCGTTGGAAAAACCCTGAGGGAGTTTGCTTTTGTTCTCAGCACATCTCCAGCCGCTTCCTGCTTGATGAGTAGGGCTAATTGAGTTTGAATGTCAAGAGCTCATGTATAAAGCAGGCCTCTGCTTGAAGCTCAGTACCATCCCTCACTGTAACCCCGGCCCAAGAGGGATGTGCATGCAAACAGAACCGAGCCTGGCCTCAGCGGAGAGCTGGCTCAGTCCAGGTCCCAGCGGCCAGGGATCCGGAACATTCTCCAGCCTCACTGTCTTCCTTGATAATCCCTGGAAAGAGTCCAAGAGTCCCCACCCAAACCCATGACCTCGGCAGCAGCCCCACCATTTCCTAGTCTTCCCACTCCGTGGAGATATAATTCCACCTATAAGTGACAGCAAAGGTTGTCCCTGGTTATGTAAACTGCAGAGCCTCTGGGATGGGAATTTCTCTCTTGAGCATATCTTACCATGTAATTATTTTCTATTTTTATTCTCACTGATACAATGAATGAAACAGGGCAAACACAAACATTCTCATCTTACAAAGGCACGCAGCGGGATCCAGAGAGGTCATGGGACCCCCAAAGGGCCCAAGGTCACATCTCCTTCGCCTCTGTCTCCCCTTAGAAAGGCTGTACCTCCCTCTAACTGAGCCACTTTCCAAAATTACTGGGGCACCATGCCAGTTCCTTCCTCCATTCGTTTGTTCATTCATTCATTCATTCATTCATGCCACAGATATTTAATGAGCGCCAACTAGGGCCCAGGGGCTGTGGACTCTATTGGAAACAATGCAAGCAAAAAGCAAGCTAGCAGATATAGAAACAAGAAAGTATGTAGGAGTGATCAGACCCCTGATAAGCTGAACTTTTCAAAATGCTGACATTACACACGTCTTCAGGGGGAGCAGGACTGGGAGCGCCGCCCTCGAGCAGCCACACGTGGGGCTGCCTGCGGAGCAGGCCGGGGAGAGCAGTGCCCGCAGGGCCCCTGCTTGGTGGTGCGGCTCCCCGGTGAGCCCACGGGTGTTTGGCCTTCTCCGTGGAGAAGGTGCGTTTCTGTCTTGGCCCACAGCTTGGCAGGCCGGCTCAGGCTGATTGATCGGCTCTCCTGGACTTTGGAGGCCACGGGGGTTGGAGGCATTAACGGGAGATTTTACTTCCAAGTGTGTCTTCATCGGGAAATCTATTTTGTTTGTTAAAATCCGTTGTGAGAAAGAAACGGCAGCAAAGCACAGTTTTAGAAGCAGTTTTCGGGGTAAATAGATTTCCGGGTGACCCTCAAACCCTAATGATTTTCACTCCTTTCAGAGGAGTTTTGGCAAACAGTCTGCTTCTTGGCCTGCACAAAGCCTGACTAATTTATCCGCTGACAGTAACATCCCCAGTACTGGTGGGACCAACCTGTTTCTAGGCCCCCCCCCCCCGCCCCCCGCCCCGGCATGGATGAGTGAGGTCATCACCCTGGTCTGAAGGAACGGAGACTGAGGTGACGGAGTACAAAAAGTCCACGTGAAATCCATTTCACAGGATTTTGTTGGTGTGTTTTTTTTCATTATTCTTTATTATTGAAACTATTACATATGTCCCCCTTTCCCCCCATTGACCCCCTCCAGCCACCCCAGCCCCTCACTCCAGGCCTTCAGCACCCTATGGTCTGTGCCCGTGGATTCTGCATATATGCATACAAGGTCTTCTAAGTGGTCTTGTGAAAGTCAAATGAGGAAACAGTTGAGGGTAAGTCACAGCTCCTGGTCGGGGTGTTTGAGCGACTTGGGCGACCAGACATGGAGTTGACACTTTTTTCATATAAAAACCTTCCTCTCCTGCTCCCATCTCACCGCATTTCCTCCATCCTCAACTTCCTGATGCTCCGGCTCTCCTGGGGCCTTTCTCTCCGTGGGTGCGCCTTCCTCCCTCACCAGTAGCCTGCGCCTCCTCTCCTCCTCCCTCACTTCCTCCTAGCCCTTCCGTCTCCTCCCACTGACCCGCCTGGGACCCTGACACAGGTCTCCGCACTGCATTTGGCATCTGTACATTGAAGCGGGGAGACAGAATTCCCATGTTGGTGAAGGGAGGCTCGGCCCCCGGGCTCACTGAGGAGGCCCCCACCAGGCGCCGGGGCTGCTTCGGAATGTCGGGCGCTGCTCCCCACATTTGCACAAACAGCTGTTTCATGGTGCCTGTGAAAGTCTGGCCTCGAAAACTCCGGGTGCAAGTCCGTTTCACCATCACCTCCTTTGTTCTCTGAGAAACTTGGGTGTGTTGTGTAAGCTGTTTCCCACATCCCTATCGTCCTCTGGTTGTAGGTTGATGGTTTTAAAAAATATAAATTCATTTCCCTTTTCTAGTTGGTCTCCTTGGGATGAGAGAAGAATATCGTGGTTACAGCCCAGCGGCCTGGGCCTCACTGCTTGCTTTTGAGCGTTAGCTCCAGGGCGAGCTGCCTGGGTCGGGACCAACAGCTCCCGGCCCTGAAGCTCCAGTCCCTGCTGGAGAGGGGCAGAGTCAGAAAGCCCACCTTGTCCCCCACGCACAGGGCAGCCCCTTTGTTTCAGTAAAAACACAACCTGGAATTCACCATGGTGACCTCCCAGGGGCTGCTTCCTGGCGAGTGTGCGCAGGTTGCCGGGGAGCAGGCCTCCGCAGGGCAGCCTTCCTAAGGCGAGGCCGGCTTGCCTGCAGGCCCAGACGCGGTCTCGCCTTGCTGAGGACGAAACTAACGCAGATGAGCAGCGTGTCCCGGGAGCCTGCCCTGTTCGCCGACCTGCCTGGAGCGAATGTGTTGGGTTGAAATAGGCTTCTACCACCATTTCTCCACTCCACACCTGGCTCTTTATAGATCAATCAGTATCCTCAGGTCAATAACTTATTTGTGTGTATTTCCCTGGAGAAGTTGTTCATTTCCTACTTCTCAAGTTCTGTCTTCCCTGCCTTCTGCCCCTCCCTGCTGCCCTGCCCCCTCCCCTCTCCACCATCTTCCCCATCTCAGCATAGCTCTCCCAGGCTCCCAGGTGTTCCTTGTCCCCCCCCCCCCCCACTCCTCTCCTTCCTTCTAGACGTCCTTCCTCCCCCCTCTGCCTCATGTCTATCTCTGCGAGGCTGAAATCGATCCTGCTTTGGCCCATTGGACATGTTTAGAGTTTGATTTTCCAATAAAAACAGTTAAGAGCCATGGCAGGGCCGGGTGCCCAGCTGCGCAGCGGCAGTGGCAAGGGAAGGGAGGCAGCCTTTGTGGCGAAGGGGTGCCTCTGTCCACATAACTCCATCCCTCAGCTTCCTTTTGGCAAAGCAACAGTGGAAATAAGTTATGCAAGAAAATGTCAGAAGACGCCTGCTGGCTCCCAGCCCCTGAAACTGGACCCAGACGCCGTGTTTGAGTCACTTATTCATCTGCGGAGAGACCTCTAGATGAGCCGATGTTTGGGAGGGCCAGCCCTCATTACTTTAATTTTGATTTATTTTTAATATCACATACTGTGGAGTTCTTCCCCAGTTAAAATCTTATGCTTGAGTCAGTGTTTAGTACTGCCTTCCGCACACTCACGTGACGTTACTCAACAGTGTCGTGGGCAGAATTTTGGCTCCTGGGATCTCTGTCCCATGGATATGTTACGTGGCAAAAGGGACTTTGTCAATGGAATTAAGTTTACTCAATGGGTGGCTCCCATGTGACCACAGGAACCCTAAACACAAAAGAAGTTCCTCCAGAGAAGGATCTAGAACAGCCATGGGCAAACTACAGCCCACGGGCCAGATCCAGCCCGTTTGAAATGAATAAAACAAAAAAAAAAAAAAAAAAAAAGACCGTACCCTTTTATGTAATGATGTTTACTTTGAATTTATATTAGTTCACACAGACACTCCATCCATGCTTTTGTTCCGGCCCTCCGGTCCAGTTTAAGAGCCCATTGTGGCCCTCGAGTCAAAAAGTTTGCCCACCCCTGATCTAGAAACTTGTCCTTCCTGGAACCTGCAGAGAGAAGGCAGCCGCATGGCATGGTGATGCCCGCCGGTCACACCGGAGCAGTGGCCTCCCACCCTCCCGAACTCCGCGGTGATCAGCGAGGGCACTGAACCACCAAGTCTGTGGCATGTGTTCCGGCAGCAGAGGGACCCAGGACCCCCCTTCCCTGGCTGGGGCTGTTTCTCTCATAGGGAGATTTATGTTGGCCTCACCCTGTCTTTGTGCCTCCACTTTGGGGCCAACGCTGCCCCGACAGCATCCTCGCTGGGCTGGATACGCCTCCCGTGGGCCTGGACGAGGGCGCAGGGAAGTGATAGTTCAGGACACAGGACATGCTCCGTCGTAGAAACGCACCTGAGTAGAAGATCGAGTGGGGGAGTATGTTCCGGGGCTGCTGCTACCAAAGGGCTGGCTGGGTGCCGCCAGGTCCCAGGAATAATCCTGGAGTTCAGAACTGTGACGGCCACACCCCCACCCCACCCCCGACCCCTGACTCCTCACTCAGCGTCCCTGGTTGTGGGCGCATGTGCAGTTTTGAGGGGCACTCAGGCACGTCTGCTCCCAACATCTGGAATCCACCTCTGGACTCCAGGGATTTCTAAACAGCCAGTTGAGACCCGGTGAGTCATGAAATGCATGGAGTGAGACCCTCTTTTAACGAAGAAGTGAGTTTGTAGCCGGCCTGGTAAAGCCAGAGGATAGGTGTGTTTGGGGGCAGTTCTCCTTCAGTGTGTGTGTGTGTGTGTGGAGAGGCGGGGTTCACCATGTAACACAATAACACATCTAAGAAGCTCAGCTCTCACCCGATCCTGTGAGTCCCAGATTTCCATCGGGAGCTCTATGACTAACCGGGTGCCTCTAGGACTAACCGGGTGCCTCTAGGACTAACTGGGTGCCTCTAGGACTAACCGGTGCCTCTAGGACTAACCGGTGCCTCTACAACTAACTGGTGCCTCTAGGACTAACCGGTGCCTCTATGACTAACCGGGTGCCTCTAGGACTAACCGGGTGCCTCTAGGACTAACCAGGTGCCTCTAGGATTAACCAGGTGCCTCTATGACTAACCGGGTGCCTCTAGGACTAACCAGGTGCCTCTAGGACTAACCGGGTGCCTCTATGACTAACCAGGTGCCTCTAGGACTAACCGGGTGCCTCTACGACTAACCGGGTGCCTCTACGACTAACTGGGTGCCTCTACGACTAACGGGGTGCCTCTATGACTAACGGGGTGCCTCTGCAAAAACTCGGAGTCTGCAGACAAGGTGAGGATGGTTCTGTCACCCAGCAGCTCCCAGTGACACACCTTCCACCTGGGACCTGCGAGGGCAGTCGGTGGGGAGGCAAGGCTCTTGGAGCGCTTCCCGGATGTTCACACCGGACACTGGGGACGCCGGCGGCTGTCCGTGTGCGGAAGGAGGGACGTCTTCATACAGGACAGGCTGCCGGCTCGCCCACGGGAGTGAGGGCAGCTCTCCCACGTTAGCTCCTGCAGGACGCGGTGGGAAAGGAAAGCAGTGAGCGTGGAAGCGCGTGCCACCTTACACCCAGGTTCCGCGGGAAGACTGGTCGAAGCAGGAATGGGGGAGTTTACAGACATGGAGCAGTGACAGGTGGTGGGCAAGATGACAGGAAGGAGAGCGGGCCGGCCCTAGGGTCCTGGCACCCACTGAGCACGTGCGGACTCGTTGGAATACATGATGCTAATGATTTTCCCAGAAACAGGACATTTGTGTATTTACACAGATTTTAAAAACATCATCTCTGGTAGGAATAAACCAGATTGGCCTCCCTTACCTGCTTTGCCCGAGATGTCAGCAATGATGGCCACCCCAGTGCCACTCGAGCGAGCAGCAGCGAGCGCTCTGGGACTGTGTGTGGTGCCTGTAGCGCAGGGTAGCCGCAGACAAATAGAAATGGGACCTCGTTGCCACTGGCAGTGGGGACGTGGGCACAGGGTGAGGGCATCGCGCCCCAGGGTGAGTCGTCAGCCTCAGGAGGGACGTGGCCCAGGGCTCTCCGGGACCCCAAGCTGTCTGTCATCCTGTCACCAGCAGCCCCAGCGCTCGGGCCACCGTGGCACTTCAGGGTCAGCGAGGGGACACAGCCTGGGCGCAGGTCCCGGGAGGAAATGCCAGGTCTTCATGCTGCTGACTCCCACTCCCGGCCACAGGCGGAAATCGCACACGGCCGTCCCGTGAGCTCGGGAGCACAGAAGGTCATTGCTAATTGCAGGGCAGAGCCTTTATATAGACAGCAGCCTGCGATTACCGCAGAGGTGAGCAGTCACACCGACCGGGGGGCTGAGCGGACTGACCGCCGCGGCCTCTAAAGTGCTTTCACGTGCCGGCGCTGTTTGTGCTCCTTCGGCTCCTAGGCTCAGCCCCGACCGCAAAGTCGAAGACACAGGAAGGCACAGAAGCACCATGAAGGGCTTTCTCCACCACCCCGAGCAGACGCAGCCGTCTCCGTGTCGTGGTGGCTGCACTGGGAGCAGCAGAAGCGCTGGCTCCGGTGGGTCTGGCTCCAGCCCATGAGAGCAGAGAGAACTTCACAGCCAGGAACCCCCTTCTCGGGTGGTCCTCTCGTTCTGTGATGCCAGGGTCCCAGGCGGGGATGGGGGGAGGACCTCTGGAGGCCGTCAGAGAAGAAACTGTGCCAGACGGGGAGACGCTGCCGGGAAGCTGGCCTGTTGTCTGTATCTTTGAAGCAGACATTCCTCGCTGCTCGTGTTCTGGACTCTCCCATCCCCGGGAGTTTCACGCGCTTTGCCATCCCTGAGTCTGTTCACTGACGCCATTTCAGGAGAGCCCAGGTGGCGTGGAAGGCAGACTCTTTCATTTATTTAAAAGCCAATGCGTTGCTAATGTCACTTTTGATACATTTTAAACCCAAATGACATGCAGTTCTAGGTGTGCCAGTGGCATCACGGAGACATGGAATCCCACCAGTGGATTCTCAGCTCAACACTGAAAAGAAGCCTGTTGGGTGGAAATATAAGAAAGTGCGAAGTTCATTAAAAATGCAACTTATTGACCAAATTCTCGAGTTAATGTCAATATTTATGAAGCTTCAACAACAGCTCTTGGCCCCAAATGCTGAGGCTGTGAAACCCTGTTTCTGTGGAAGTGACATGGGTGACACAACTCCCAGGGATTGGGAAACACGTAAGCAGGACGGAGCCTGATTTTCTGAAAGCCCTGCACCGCCGGGCGGTGTCGGAGCCCCCGTGTTCTCGCCCGCCTTTTCCGTGATTGATTTTCTGATGCTGAGGTCCTCCAGGGTCTCTGCCAGGGCTGCACACCCATCATGCCCACCTTCCCGAAAGCACATACATTCACGTCCACGGTGTTTTTATCAGGTCAGTTAGATAGTCACCAGCTCTTCTTGGTCCTCAGCCCACAGGTCTTACGAGACGTTAGGGCAAGCCCAGTCCAGATTCCTTGGTTCTCTGACGACCAAGGTTTCTGACCATGTCTCCCACACATGCGGATCCCCGCCTGCCCACAGCTCTGCTTCCGGGGGAGATCTCCAGCATCTGCTCTGGGTAAAACGCCGCCCCCGGAGGGTGCGGAGCTGTCTCCAGCCCTGTGCCCGGCTCTCAGTCCTCTGGCAGTGCTCTCCTTGCCTCGGGCTTCCTCCCCTCTCCTGTGCGCCTTCCAGCACCTTCCTGGACTCACAGATGGCGTTCCCCTGGCGACTGCTCTTTGGGGCCAGAGGTGAGAAGCGGGGAGGTACCCTGCAGCCTGTGAACCCACTTCCGGCACCGATCGCCATGGCTGCACCTAGGTCTTGCCAAGTGTCCACTTGAACCCCCAGCTTTCTAGCACCACTTTTCCTCCCTCCTTTCTTCCGCCCTCGTCCCGTTGGGTTTGTATAAGCTGATCTGCCAAGCTCCTCTTCGGTTCACGCACTTTCCCGGCCTCTAACTGCCCTCTGGGTGCGGTGCCTCCGTGATGCTCACATATCCCATAATGAGGGAGCCCCAGGAAGACGGCCCTGGGCCGCCCCGTGTGGTGACCAGCGTTCCCTCCCCGGCTCACAGGCCCCCATCCGTGGCGACGGAAACCAGCCATGTGGGGTGAGTTGACGTAAAGGGATGGCTAGGTCCCTGCTCTCATGAAAGGGTCTGAGTGGGGGTTACCTCCCGGGTCCCATCCTCCTGCTAAGTTGGTGATGGGCACCCGAGTGCCGCACACACAGCTCGGGCCGGCCAGCCCTGTCTTTGTCGACACACTTCTTCCTCACGTCTCAGTCACTGACCTGCCAGCTCCCACCGTGCCCGGTGCCCGGCGCCCGGCCAGGCTCTAGGGCCAGGGGCCGTCTCTGCCCTGGAGAAGCGAGGGGTCCGGTGGTACGTGGTCTGTGTCTGGGGCCAGCGGTGCGTAGTGGCATTGCAAGGACACTGGGCTGGGGGCGCCCAGGGCTGGTGCCTATCTGCCCCCCAGGACCTTCCCCAGGCCTGGCCTGGGCGGTGCTGGCACAGCAGGTGCTAAGTGCCAGTGAGCAACATGCTGGGGTAGAGGAGGGTGCGGTGAGCTGTGGCCTAGGCACTGCCCGGTGCTTCCCCTGAGGGCACTAGGTGAGGGAGGAGGCGCCCGTAGACTCACTCCCAACAGCCTCAGCATTTGCTCAATCCCACCCAGAAAGGCCGTCGGCCCCCTGGCATGAGCTCAGGTGGACAGTAGGCAAAGCTCTGTTTCTCTGGTCCTTCACCCTCCAGCAGGGATCATGGCAGAGAGCCTGCCCTCCAGTTTCCAGACTCACCTCCTGTGGCGAGAGCCCCCAAAAGAAGCGAGGCCCCACGAGTGGGGGACCCTCCGCGTTAGGCAGGCTGATCGCTCCTGTCTTTTTCTCAGAGGGAACGTGACCTCGGATCCAGCCCCTGAGAGGTGGGAAGAGGAAGACAGGGCCCTTCAGAAAGCAATGCCCTTTGCCCCCAGGGGCTGGTGTGGGGGCATCGTGGGCACCTCGGCCTCCCTGTGCCGGAGCTGGCCCCCAGCGGTCACCCCTGCCCTCTGCTCCCCAGAGGCTGGGACAGTCGCGTGCAGCTATTGGCTGCCTGTGCGAGGCGAGCCCTGTGGTCCCTGGGAAGCTGTGTTAAAAGCCGAGTGTCTCAGGTTGCAAGAGCGGGCATCGGGCGGCGGCCGCTTCAGACTCGCCGGGAGCCGGCCTCCTGGCAGCTGCAGCGGAGGCGCAGTCTGACCTGCGACCGGCAGGATGAGCTCGCCCGGGCGGCGCAGGGTGAACCGGTTAAAGCAATTCTGGAGGGTGAGTAAATCAACTCTCTGGGGAAAAACCTTAACTTTGGGGCGGGGGCGGGGGCGGGTAACAGACAGATGTGACCTGCTGCTGGGGACTGGTGCTCGTCCTGCCCTCCTCGCTCCTCCGGAGCCAGCCCTGCCTCTGGGTGCCTGGCCCAAGGCTTAGGACTCATTGGAGCTCCTCTGCGGCAGATGCAAGCAGCAGCCTGTTCGGCTTTGGGCGTTTACTGAGAGAAAGTTTTCTTTCCAGAAGGGGCAGCTCAGCATATGCGCCCCCTGGGACGCGGACTGTGCTTCCTGACACCCAGTGGCCCGAGGCTCTGATCGTAGCCTCTGGGACCGGGCGTGAGGATAAGCCTGTGTTTTCTCTCGGCTCCGTCGTCCATCAGCAGCCCCGTGTGCCTAGGAGGAGGGAGGCTCAGAGCACCGCAGCTTTGTGCTGCTCCAGTAAAGCCTCAGAAACGAGGAGGTGTCACGCAGACCTTTCGAAGGCAGGACGCACATGGCGGCCACGACCCTAATCCGCAGTAATGAGGGGATTAGCGCCAAGCTGCCTCTTCCCCGGAATGACAGATCAGCCGTGAGAGTCCGCGTATGTTCAGTTGTCAGATCTCGGTTCAGAGCAACAAGTAAAGAATTATTTCCTGTGTAGTCACGTGGGATAATCCAGGAGGCGGGTGTCGTGCCCTGTGCCTGCGTCAGGGTGCCTGGGACCTGGGAAGGAAGGAAATGACCCAAAGCTGGTTTCCAGGGGTCCCTCCCCCAGCATAGGATGCAGAGCTGGACCACAGCCAGGTGAAGCTCCTTTTTGTGCCTTTATTGAATTTATCGGGCTGCGTGAGTTAGTGGAATTATATAGGGTTCAGATGTACAGTTCTGTAACGTCCTCTGTATTTTGTACTGTGTATTCACCACACCAGCTCAAGTCTCCTCCATCACCATTACCCCCCTTTACACTCTTTCACTCCTCCCCCTGTCCCCCTGGCACTCACCACACTGTTGTCTACGCCCCTTCACCCTTCTCACCACCCCAACCCCCCCTCTCTGACAGCGAAAACAGTGGGTCACTTCTCATCTCACTGTGACTTTTTCATCTGCGGATATTAGCACCCATTGGACTTCACTGGATGAACGAGGCAGGCAGATGGGGCCGGTCGTTTCTGCGAGCAGGTGAACCGCTCTGGGTCATGGACGAGGCCTCGGCGACGGACGTTCTCCGTCAGTTACTGAGTGAGCCATCTGAGCCCTTGTGTGGACTGATGATACTCACTGATGAGTTTGCCAGTAATTGTGAAATTACTTCTTAAGCAAAGATCTACATTCAACTGAGCAGAACAAAAGTAATTTCTTTCCCAAGTGAAGCTCTTGTGCCGTATAGAAACGGGTGTTTTATCTGACTAGACAGGAGCAGAGTATATCGGATAAGCCGTAACAGGTGGAGAAGACCGGGGCTGCACTGCCTGGGGCTGAGCCCCCGGCCGCCACCCTGTGGTTCCCGGGATCAGCCTCCAGAGCCCTGCCCAGTGCTGAACGCCCTCCATTTCCGTCTGTAGCGGACTCTGCCCACAGCTCCATTGAATCTGAGCGCGTGCGAAACAGATTGCCCCTTGCCCCAAATTCTCCAAGTATCTGTCCAGACTGTGTCTGAGAAAGCCTGGGTACATTTGGTGAGAGTAGGGCTTCTGGCTGTCAGAGGCTCTGAGAATAGTCTGTTGAAATCATACTCAGACCGAGAAGTTCCTTCCCGGTGACGTCAGGGGAAAGGGATGGAAGTCACGTGGAGACGTGTTGATGACAGTGGATGGTTTGTATGTAAGCGTCAGTTTAGCCCTCAGCATCTCCGATGATCCGGAAATCATTGGATACAACACCCCAAAGTTTCAGATGAAGCCCCCCCCATTGGCTGTGTCTAAAAGGGAGGCCCCTGGGCCCTGGGGCGTCCCCCAAAAGAGATTTGGGGTGCACAGGCTCCCAAACTAGCAGCACCCGTGGCAGCCCGCTCACAGGAAGGAAGGCTCAGCTCGATGTAAACAGAGACCAGGGTTTCTAGCCAACAGCACTGCCCAGAGAAGGCAGCGCACTCTCAGTCCTGTGAGAGCCCCCATTATTCAGGGCTGGGGTGCAAATGGGGCTGTAATTACCCTGCAGCCTTAACTCTGAATTATTCATGCCCTTCTTCCTGGTGGCTTCATGCTAGTCACTCCAGACTGTTGTTAATAAAATTTTAAAAATCAGAGATAGATGAGAAAACAATGTCAAAGAAAGGATTTGAAAGCCTCCCAGTGGAGGCCTGGCTAGGCAGCACCCATAGCCAAAGGTGAAGCGAATGGTCTGCCTTCCTCCGACCTGTCTGCCTTACTTCCTGACCCCGGAGTGGTGGCTAGATCAGCAGAAACCGCTTCTGTTCCGACAGCTCCGAGGGAAGCTGTCCCGCCGTCTGCAGCCAGGGCTCCTCCGAGAGACGGGAGAAGTTTCAAACAGGGCAGTCTTCCTGTCACTTGGTGGGGTCTCTGTGTGTGAGCTTGTGTCACTGGTAGCAAGTGGCAAGGAGAGGTGTTGCTTAGACACCCCGTGACTGGCCCGCCTGCAGGCGGAACAGGAGAGCTCTGGGATCCCTGCTTTCCGTGGCCTGGCGATGTAGGCGGCCTGGTGTAGCCACCGCTGGGTGGTGTCCCCGGAGGTGCCAGCCAGGCCTGGGACACTCTGTGAGACGGTGCTTCCTCGGGTGGCTGACCACAGGCATCTGTGTTCCAGCAAAGCCGCTCCGGCTTTACCAGAAGAGGCAACATAGATTCTTCTTTCCTATGAACTCCCTGTCGACACAATAGCATGAACCAGCCAGACTTGCCGTAGAGAACAGCCATGTGGGACTAGTGGAGCAGGAGCAGGGCGCAGGATCCCTCCTTCCCGTGGTTTTGCTCAGAGTGGCCGCGGGCCCTCTCTGAGACTCTTTCTCACCTGTGACGGGGAGGAGGGTAGCGCAAGCAGTGCGATTGCTGTCCAGGTGGCCTCGCTTTTTAGAACTGGCCCTGCCGGACTCCGGGCTGCTCCAATGAAGGCGGAGTCACAGCGGGAGGGACCACGCGACCAATCTATACAGCGTAGGCTCCACAGGCCAGCCTAAGGGCAGCCAGATGGAGAACAATTATCCCATCTGCCCGTCCCTTCTGGCTCCAACGTCCTAATGGTTCCATCTCAAGGTAAAAGCGCCACTCTGCACTAAGACCAGTGGTTACGTCTAAGGTAAAGGCTTATGCTGTGGCTGTGCTGGCTCTTCCTGGCGTTCTGGTCTCTGAGGAGATGATGAGTTGAACGCTGTAGGACAAAGGATACACAGGACTCTAACCCCCCAAAGCTCTTCTCTCGCTGACAGCTTTGAGTGTCTGGTGACCATCTGACTTTTTAACTCCCTCCTGGGGCATTTCCGGTCCTCCGAGCAGTGAACTCTAGTTTCAAGGGTAAAACCAGTACTTCCCCTGAAATACCAGCTTCTCTTTGGAGCCACTGAGGTCCAGTCGGATGGGCGGGGTTCGCGATGACTGAGACACAGGCCGCTGAGAGTCCCCTGCAGTCCGCGGGGCGGGCGCGGGCGCGGGCGCGGGCTGTGTGCTGAACCTGGCGTTGCTGCCTGAGCAGCTTCCGTCTCAGACACTTCCCTTGTGCATCCGCGCTCGAGGGCGGACCCGCACCCCACCTTTGCCCATTGCAGGCAGCCGGGTTGTGTGGGTGGAGGTTTTGCTGTACTGTCCACATTTCTTTGAGTCACATGATGTCTAATAAGCCCACAGACCCCCAGACCCTGACCCCTATGTTCTGGTAACCAAAGTGTTCGTACTGATGCTCAGCAGACACATTTATGCATTTAAACGTCAGACCTCTGTGTGTGCATTTCTATACAGGAACGAGCAGTGGGCTATGTCACAAGTGATGGCACCAGGGGGAATCAGTGTAATGCATTGCTCACTTCCGCCTGGTTCCCTGGGCAGTTCCAGGCGGCCCAGGTCACAGGTGGCGTCCCGCTGCCGGGGGCTGGCCTCAGTATCCAGCCCGCAGTCGGGTTTCTGCGGATCTGAGAGAGAAGCCGTGGTCTGAGCACATGGGTTCCAGTTCCAGTTCCAGCTTCCCCGGAGGCGGGTGAAACAGGGCCCGGGGCGTCCCCCCTGCGGACCTCTGTCCCTTGTCTGCGATACGGGAGGCGGGCAGTACCTCCGTGGTCCTCCGGACATCCTGGGTCCGCCACTGGCACCGTCTGCCAGGAAGAGGGAGGCTATCAGGCAGGACAGCCATGGCTGCTGCCCGGGGCCGGCTGCCCGCAATGGGACGTTTATTCCTGCAACTCAGGGCTCTACGCCCTGCTCTGCGATGCGGGGAGGTCCTGGCGCGACAGGAGTGCATCCTGAGGAAGAAAACACCATCTCAGCCTCCGGGACCACAGACTGGATGGTCATCGCACAGGTTTCTCTCAGCAGTTCCCTGACCCGCGCGGGCCTCTGGGCTGGGACCAGAGAGTCTGTCTTTGTTGGACTCTCTGGTCTGGCTTCTATTTTTTTAGTGCGTATGTTTCCACGCAAACCATATCAAAGAGGAAAAACAACAAAACAGAATATAATGCATTGAAATCATTTTACTTCTCCAAGTCCGTGTGAGAGAGACAGCAGGGACAGGCTGCGGTGGGCATTCTGCAGTGGTGGGCATTGCGCCAGGGGGTGGGGGCCGGGGTCAGCTCTTCATTTGGCCTTGAACACCGTCCCTTGGAAAACATTCTTAGTGTCTTTTTAACCAACACTCAAAAATTATTAATTTGGCTCTTTATTCATGAACATTAAAAGCTGGAAGTTAATAAATATTTTATGATCCTAAAGCTCAAATGCATATCTGATTGATATTGAGGGCTGAGGAATTGAGGGCAGGGACAAGGCCTCCCCTTCCAGAATCGATGTAAAGTGGGCTTGCACTCACCCATCGAGCGTGTGACTGGCCTTTGCCCGAGCAGCAGGTCTCCGAGGGGAAGGTGCTGCCCGGGAACCTGGGTGCCGCCCTGGAGGCCCCAGCTTAGCAGAGCCCCGGGCCTCCGCCTCCCCTCGCCGGGGGAAGTGGGCTGGATGCCGAGGGGAGGAAAACAGCGCTGATAGTCTCACCACCAGTTTGCCAGACTTGTCGCGGCTTCAGAGAAATATGTGGCAGCTCTTCCTTCTCAAAGGTGAGGGGTTACAGGCTAACATATCTTTCAAAACCAGGTGTCCCTCCTGGAGTAACCGGGGCAGGCCTGCCTCTTGGGAGCCCCTGCCGGCACAGCGGCTGCCATGCACGGTGATTCTCATGGCGTCTTGCTTTTCTGCTATGTGTCCAGGAACTCAGCTTGGGGTTGTGCTTCTTTAAAGAATTTTTCCTGCCCCTCCCGAACCAGAAGAGTTTCTCTGGGTTTGCTGTTGATTAAACGTGGGTGAATCTTTCTGCTAAAAGAATAAGACAAGGATAAACAGAGCCCCTCTTTCCAAGGCTCCAAAAAGCACACGGACTCACCTGGCGCTCCCGCAAAAGAGTCATTTCTTAGGGAAGGAAAGAGCGTGGAGCAGTTTCTCACGGGGTGGGCTTTTGAAGAACTATTCCTAGCCAACAAGTCTTCATGTTTGTATTGCCTTGTGCTCATGGAAGGACCTAGAAAGTTTCTGTTGTCAGGCATTTTAAGAGAAAACACGCCGAATGTTTTATAAGGGGAAGCATTTCTATGTGAGCTGTACATTCTCAGACTTGTCTGATAGCTAATCACCAAAGAGCCGCCGGTGTGGCGTGCAGAGGAGCGCAGTGAGCAGGCCTGTGAACCTGGGGGGGGGGGCACGGGGGGGATTCTGTTGACATTTCCTGATCCGGGGAGGGTTTGCTGCATTGGGATGCTATGCTTTGATTCTGCCAGTGTTGTCTGGACCAATCACTGATGGGAAAACGTGTCTGTGAGCTACAAGCATACTTGTCAAGATTTTAAAACATTGCAGTGTGAACACGGTTGCTGGTCTCTTCATGAGGAAAAGACTAATGATTAGCCTTCACCAGGAATATGCAAAGGACCCTCTTGGGTGCAAAGATGGGCTTATTAAGGTAACGTGAGTGGTTCTTTAACCACCTGCTCTCAGTCGCCTGATCTATAAAAGAAGGTAAGACTACTTCTCCTGTAAGATTTTGAGAGCAGTAAGTGAGATTCGAAATGTCCTGTGCAAGCAGAGAGCCTGTCACTCCTAACAGACACTTTTTTTCTTTTTTCTCCTTCTGTGGGCACTAGCCTGCATTTTAATGTTTAATCAAAGCACGTAGACTAAGGGTTGTGTGCTAAGCTAATGTCTATTGGATGGATGGATGGATGGATGGATGGATGGATGGATGGGTGGGATGCAGTGTAAGGAAGCACCACACAGCATGCCAAGTGGAGACAAGGAAAAAGTGCTCTTGAAAAACCCCAGGGGGTAGTTAGTTTCACCTGGCTTGCAGGAAAGCCACAAGGAGGGGTATTTCCATTAGAGGCTTAAAAATAACTTCAGATATCCCCATGTGGACCAAATGGATTTGAAGCAGAGAAAACAGTGTACAAGGCATTAAAACATGAAAATGTGTGGTCTCTTACACAAGAATATTCACTCCGGCCAGCAGGGCGGTGTTGGAGGTGGGATTTGGAGTGAGGGTGGCTAGCTGCCCCAAGGTCAGATGACCACTCATTCCCATCAGTGAGCAGGGTTGAGACCCATTAATTGTTTCAAATTGGAAACCTAGAAATGAAAGCACTTTCTGTCTGTAGTGTTCAGTAACTAACATTTGGAGATCATTCTTCCTGTATCTGTGTATATTGAGGTTAGAGGCCCGGTGCACAACATTTGTGCACTGGGGCGGGGGGGTCCCTCAGCCCGGCCTGTGCCCTCTTGCAATCTGGACCCTTCAGGGGATGTCCACGGGAGCTGGCCTAAGCCGGTAGACGGACAACCTCCAAGGAGTCCTTAGCACTGCCGTGAAGGCTGGAGAAGCTCCCGCCAACACTGCTGCCCTCGCCAGCTGTGAGCCCGGCTTCTGGCTGAATGGCGCTCCCCCTGTGGGAGTGCACTGACCACTAGGGGGCATCTCCTGTATTGAGCATCTGCCCCCTGGTGGTCAGTGCGCATTATAGCAACCGGTCCTCCTGCCATTCGGTTGATTTGCATATTAGGGTTTTATTATATGGGACTAGAGGCCCGGTGCACAAAAATTTGTGTACTCAGGGGGGTCCCTCAGCCTGGTCTTGCAGTCTGGGACCCTTTGGAGGATGACCACCTGCTGGCTTAGGCCCGCTCCCCGGGGGATTGGGCCTAAGCTGCCAGTCAGACATCCCTCTAGCAGCCCAGAAGCCCTCGGGGGATGTCCACTTGCCAGAGGGGAGCAGGTCTAAGCTGCAGTCAGACATCCTTAGTGCTGCTGAGGAGGCAGGAGAGGCTCCCACCACCACCGCTGTACTGGCAGCCATCAGCCTGGCTTGTGGATGAGCAGAGCTCCCCCTGTGGGAGTGCACTGACCACCAGGGGACAGCTCCTGCATTGAGCATCTGCCCCCTGGTAGTCAGTGTGTGTCATAGTGACCAATCATTCCCAGTCTTTCTGCTGTTAGGGTCAATTTGCATATTACCCTTTTATTATATAGGATAGAGGCTTGGTTCATGGGTGGGGGCTGGCTGGTTTGCCCTGAAGAGTGTCCCGGATCAGAGTAGGGGTCCCGCTGGGGTGCTTGGCCAGCCTGGGTGAGGGGCTGATGGCTATTTGCAGGCTGGCCACGGCCCTGGTTAGCCCAGGCTCCAAGACCCTCCTTGAGTCGAGGCCACAGCGGCTGGAAGCAGGTATATGGGATTTATTTATCTTCTATAATTGAAGCTTTGTTTCTTTGAGCGGAGGCCACAGCCGGCCAGGGCAGGTGTGAAGCTTGGTTTCCTCCATCACTGGGGCAACCAAGCCTCCCGCTTGCTCCAGCTCCGTGGCTGCCCGCTGCCATCTTGGTTGGGTTAATTTGCATATAGTTACTCTGATTGGCTGGTGGGCATGGCTTGGGGTGTAGCGGAGGTGTGGTCAATTTTCATGTTTCTCTTTTATAAGATTAGATGAGCAAAACTAGAGGTTCTTGAGCTTTTTTTGCCTCTTGTTGCCATGGAGGGCTAAGGAAGAGCACATGTGCTGTAGGAGTCCTTCTTAGGAGCTATTTGCATGCAGATTTCAAAGCCAGATGGAACATGTTGGAGTGATTTTGCTATAAATAAAAAGCATATTATGCTTTCAGATTCTCTGCAGGCTGTGCTACCTGTGTGTGCTCTGCGCCGGGAACCCAGGGGGTAATGAAGGAACAGGAAAAATCAACATTTGCCTGTGAAATAAATAGGCTCCTACTGTACAGCCTGCTTCTATGTATTTCCCGTGGATGTTGTCACCTTGTACTTCTCGTGGAGAAGAGGAGTTGGGTATTTGTTGGAGCCACACTTGCAGGGCAAGGTTTGCATTGAAGCCTTGGGGGTGGAGAACATTTGGATGGACTGAGAAAGGAGGTGGCGGGGTATGAGGACACAGGTGGAATGAGGGCCTTCGACACAGAGGCCGGAGGCCAGGCCTGTGGACAAGTTTGAAACGCTGGCTGACATGATGCGGTTGTTGACACCCGTGTGGCTGGTCCTGGTCACGGTCAAGTGGGGAAAGGTATGTTCCTTTTCTGTGGCATGATTTACTTTGGAGGGAGCTCAGCCTTTGACTGGAAGCAGCTGAAGGTGCCCTGGGATGTTAATGGGCCATGGATTCTAGTTTCACTCCTGGCTCAGTGACCGTGTGGGGTGTGTGTGTGTGTGTGTGTTCATACTAGTTGTATCTCTTCACTCCCTGGAATTCTAGCTAGATAGATACATAGATACATAGGAAGATAGAGATAGACATAACGATTACTTAACCACAGACTAAATACGCCTGAGGAATGCTCTTCTGCACTGAACTCCATTGTGTCTGGCAGGCATTGGATATGGCTTAGATCACATCCTTGTTCTAATATTTATATTTTAATCAGCACAATTCCCTGGTGCCGGCTTGGGCAGCACGTGGCCTTCATTAGTCATCACTGGTGGAATTTCCCCATGCATTTACTCTCCCCCTGAAAAGGAGGCCCTGAGTGTGGCTTTGTCCTTCCCTCTCATTGAGCTTCCGCTTGACACTCTTGTAGACTCACATGCACGTGTCGAAAATAATATGGAGACGCCCGGGACTCTTTAACCTGCTTCCCCCAATGGCACCATCTCACAAATCCACAGCCCAGTGCCACACCCTATCCCAACATGGAGGACACAGGACAGTGTCACACCCCGATCCCAACACAGAGGACACGGGACAGTGTCACACCCAGATCCCGACACAGAGGACACGGGACAGTGTCACACCCAGATCCCGACACAGAGGACACGGGACAGTGTCACACCCTGATCCCAACACGGAGGACACGGGACAGTGTCACACCCCGATCCCGACACAAAGGACATGGGACAGTGTCACACCCAGATCCCGACACAGAGGACACGGGACAGTGTCACACCCAGATCCCGACACGGAGGACATGGGACAGTGTCACACCCAGAGCCCGACACGGAGGACACGGGACAGTGCCACACCCCGATTCCGAAACAAAGGACATGGGACAGTGTCACACCTAGATCCCGACACAGAGGACACGGGACAATGTCACACCCCGATCCCGACACAGAGGACACGGGACAGTGTCACACCCAGATCCCGACACAGAGGACACGGGACAGTGCCACACCCCGATCCTGACACAGAGGACACGGGACAGTGTCACACCCGATCCTGACACAGAGGACACGGGACAGTGTCACACCCGGGTCCGGGCATCCATGCAGTGAGTCCATGGGACAGTGTCATGCTCTGGTCCGGACTTCCATGCTGTGAGGACATGGACATGTCCGCCCATGAGGATGCTCTTGCCCTTTCTTAGCCGCAGACACTCCCTCCCATTTCCACCCTCCTGAGCCCAGCAGCCACAGCCTGTTCTCCGTATCTAGAATTTTTTCAAGAACGTCTTTCAGTGGAAATGTTGGGAAATGGGCCCAGCTGGTGTTTGCACATTGTGAATGTGCTCGGTGGCCCTGAACCGTTCACGTTAAAATGGTCGATTTGATGCTCTGTGGTTTCACATGAACACGTGACTCTGTGCGTGGCCCACCTCCACGGTGCAGCGTGCCGTGTGCTGTCAGACTCAGGTGGACGGAGCCTCCTGGAGTCCGTCCGGCACAGCGAGCGGCCCGGAGAGGAAGGCGGGGCCGATGCTCTTCTCGCTCTGCTCCTTGAATGGCGGGTGACCGGGGGCCCCTCGTGGGAGCCTGTTGTGCTCAGTTGGGAGAAGTTTACTGGGAAATACCAAGTTGAATATGTGGGCCCTGTCGTTGGTGTAGCAGCACTAACCTGCCCACAGAGCACACAGGGCGGCTCCCAGGACTCTGCTGCTTTACAGCCAGGCTGCGTCCAGGCATCTCTGTGTCCTCCCTGCACCTGTCCCCGCCCCACGCGCCCTGACAGGTGGGGCTGCACCTGCGGGGTCACCTCTGGCCAGGGCGTCAAGGGCGTCCGTTTCACTCTCAGATTTCATGCAGCATGTTCACAATTTGCATGATTTCGAAAACAATACACAGTGGAACCTTAGTTCTCAAACTTAATTTGTTCTGGAAGGCTGTTCAAGAAGCAATAATTTTTTCCCATTAGAAATAAATTAGAAATAAATTCCGTTACATTAGAAAGAATGTAAATTAAATTAATCCATTGCAGACCCCAGATGATTTCTTACTTTAACCTTCCTCTATACAGCACATGCCTAATGCCCTGTCTAATCCATGAACAAACACTTCTTTTCTTAAGTGTATCAAACACCTACCGGCCTTGAGTGAATGAATCCCTGTAGCACTGGGCCCAGGTGTCCTTCAGGAGGGCAGATGCAGCCTCTTCGCCTGTGCCCACGGCACTGCCTCTGAAATGCTGTCCCGGCTGACTGCTCTTCCTCTTCCAACCAGCACGGTCAGTCCCCCTCTGCAGCTGCCTGTGATCCCTGTTTCTTTCACACCCTCAGCAACATTAGCACTCCTGAGGGCATCTTCATGTTTTAAAATTGTGCTAATCATCCATTTTGCCAGGAACAAAAGAAAAAAATGCACAAAAATATCCACAGCACAATTTCCTGAGATGTTAACAAGGTGAGGTTTAGTGGTACACAGACTGGCATTCCTACCTTCCTGTGGGGCCTGAGCGTGCTTTCTGCCAGGCTGATGTGTCGGCACAGAAGGGCTGTCGGCTCGAAACCAAATTTTGGTTCGACAGCCAAGACATTTTTTCCGTGAACAACTTGGTCGAGACCGAATTGTTCGGGACGGGAGACATTGGAGAGCCGCGGTTTGGCTGTGTGGCGTGACACTGAATATGTGCAGGTGCTCTACACGCTGTTAGTGGCACAGGCAGCCAGTTCCCCTGCCCAGTGCTCCCTGCTTTCCACAGTTCAACTGGACACAGGAAGATAAAAGTCGTTATCGTAAGGCTGCTTGGCTGCGATACTCTCCAAAGAGCAGACCCCACCCTGGATTGGAGTCCCTTGCAATTTGCAGGTGATCAGGTGTGACTGGCGAAGGTGCGGTCACTCCAACTGCAAAACAAGCCAGTTTTTAAACAAACCTGGAGTCCTCTCGGGAGGAAGGGCCAGCACAGGCTCCCAGCATCCTCTCAGCATCCTCTTCTTAATGAAGAGACACACCCAGAGAATCCTTTTAAAAATAGGAACATTGAAGAAAAAGTATTTTCCAAAAGCTATTCCCTAATTATTTTTTCAGTTATTATTTTTAATTGAATTTGTTGTGGAGCCATTGGTTCGGACCATACATGTTTTGAGTGCACAGCTCAGCAACACGTCCCATGCGCCCGAGCCTCTGTGTCTGTTTGTCTGTCAGGTTTTTGTTCACTAGGATCCACATGGAAGTGGACATGCGGTGCCTCCCTTTCTCTGACGGGCCGTTTCAGGGAGCAGGGTCCTCGCCAGGCCCACCCACGTCGCAAGCAGCATCCACTTTTAAGAACATCTGTATTCTGTTTTTCACCTGGGATCGAATTCACTTCATTACCAACTGTGTTAATTTTTTAGTGCAGCGGATGCCGCAGAACACAGGCACTGATCTCTAGTTCCTCATTCTTGAAAAAGAAAAGGAAAGGAGATTACCAGCCCCATGAGTGGCCCCTAGCATCTCAAAGCAAACCTGCACGGCTGGCAGTCACTCCGGAAACACCAGCCCATGCTCTCCTGGCCGCAGAAGACCAAGGGCATGACTTTGGGAACTCCTCACGGCATTTATGTGGGTCCAGAAATGGAGGCAAAAAAACAACAACAAGAACTTAGTTTTTTTGTATTTCCTAGGACAGAAATAGAACTGAGCTCTGCTCCTTGCTGTCACCACCATCGCCCTGCACATCATCCTGTCCAGCACTGGGCAGCCCTAGAAAACCCAAGACAGCCCGGGCTCAGCCCCGTCCAACACCAGCTGACTCATCCCAGCGGGAGCGTGCGTGTGCTGTTTATCGCGACTCCAGTCAAGCCCACTCTGCCCGACATAATAAATATTCAGCGAGTGCTCTGGGCTTGCAGAATTTGCAGAATTGATCGGCCGACTTTAAAAGCCTGGGTCTCCAGCAGAGGAAAATGGAGTGCTTTGCAGAAAGGTTAAATGGATGGCTTAACTGGCGGTCATGCGTGAGGACCCCATTGTCCAGCTATCGCCGTTGGCGGGGACGCTCCAGATAGCGCAGTCAGGGAAATATGTTTTCATTTTTGGTCATTTAATAAAAAAAAATCAGGTCCAAGAACTGAAATGAAAAAATGGGGCAGCCTCAGTCTGGTTAACTTTCTCACCAGAATGGAATTGTCTCCTCCTATGCTCTACTGCCCAACTCAGCATTTAGAACTTTTAACCGTGCAGATTTCAAAGATTCTTTCCTCACCTAAATAATGTATCCAACATCTAGGAAGATATTAAACCTCTCTCCTCCCCCTCTCGCTCAGACCCCTCCTCTGCGTGAATTCGTATAAAATAAGAAGCAAAATAAATCAAGGAATGGAGAAGCACTTCACACTTAAAATCCATCCAACATCGGTTTTCCCATGTTATCAACACAAAACAAATGATCTTGGTCTCCTCTTGAGGAGATGGATCTTGCATTTATACTGCCCACAAGTTGTCAGTTGGTTGGGGCCCTGGGAAGGCAGCCACCCACCTGTCAAAAGGAGCAGAAGGGATGCAGAAAGAGCCGTTGTTGCGTTATCACCGTTATCTCCAAGCGCCCAGTTTCTTAGTTCACACGCTGGGTGCCCTCCCCACCCGCCCCCCAGGTCAGGCAGCCTTCCCACAGTCTCCATCACCCTAATTGCCAGACTTCTAGATTCCATTCCCAGGGGCTGAGGGGACTCTTGATCTTCCAAAGGAACCGAAATACCAAACTGACACTAACGCAAAGGGTTCCGCTAACTCTCCAGTCCTCGTCAGCACCGAGGGCCCTTGCATGCACTCACCTTCAGGTGGCCTAATGCGTGGGGACGTGAATTATTCATGGGCTCTCGTAGGGTTGCAGGAAACCGTAATAGACCTTTAGTTTCCTAATGTATTTGATAGACTCTCTGTGTACGATCACATTATATGGGAATTGCTGGCAGCGAATTTTAAATTATATAGTCGGCAGTTTTGCACTAAGAGATGGTGGGAGATGATTCATCATGTTCCTTGCCTCCCTGTTTACACGCGGACACATAACTCATGCTCGGAAACCGTTCTCCGCTCTTCCGGAAGCTTCACCAGGGAGTCTGCTTCCCGCCAGTCGGGCGGCATGAATCACCTTTCCGTCACACAGCAGGGCTGCAGTGCAAACACATGTACTGTAAACACACATAGCTGTCTCAGCTCCCAGCAGATGAGCCCGAATTAAAGGATCATCCCCCAAAAGCAAGTGCTAGGATTTAATGAATTCTTTGACTTTAGGGCATCCAAAATTTGCATCTCTGCGCACATATTGAAGAGGCGTACACGTATAGATTTGCCAGATGGGTCTGTGTTTGGGGACTGTATATTTTTGCAGAAGTCCTGGGACACTAGCTCTTGGTCATTCTGACACTTTACTTGGTAAGGGTCTGTGCCCAGGCAGAGTTACAGTTTAGCATGTGGTGAGGGCATTGTCTGCCGTCTCCTTGACCTTCATCCTCAGGTCAGTGGTGAAGCCACTCATTCAGAAGGAAGATAAAATTCATTTACAAAACCCTCTTGTGACATAGGAGTGGGGTTGAGACATCTCAGAGTTGCTGCTGCCAGTAACTATTTCTTTGTCCAGTGAGCAAACTCAGCCGCGGCCCTGTACTCCGGAGAGGGAGTGATCTGAGTTAGCGGAGGTTGTAGGTCACACGCATCCTCGCTCACACATACACGTGCTCACAAACACTCCTTTCTCTGGCATTCTTCCCGCACCTCCCACGTAAAAGTGTGTGTTGAAATCACAACTGTTGGACTGGAATTTTTCTAAACCATAGAATGTCCTCGCCTACTTCCCCAAGCCAAGGGCACACGGGCAGTTTGCTTCCGTCTTCGATGCTGCTGGTCATTGTCTTCCACTCCTCGCTGAAAGACAAAGACGAGAGCCGCGGTTTCCGAAGGCCTGGTAAGCGGCCCTGAGGGTTCTGATCGTGTGGTGCTTATGGGATGAGTACTGAGTGCCGGTGCTGTGCTGATCACAGGCTGTGTTATGAGCCGCAGAGCCAGGCAAAGCAGAGCTGCTCCCGCGTGGAGAGATGAGGTGCTCCCAGGACGAGGCCGAGGACCCGCCGCGTGGGGGCACTCAGTGGAGGCTGTGGCAGAGAATGGGGGGAGCATCCCTAGGACGTGGGGTCTGCACTTCGGTGCATCACTCTGGATGCTTAGAACCAAGAGGCAAGGGGCAGGGTGGAGCGGGGCTGGGGAGTGGGAAAGCAAGGCCCCCCTGGGTCTGATAGCACAGAACAGGGGGTGTCAGCAAGCAGAACTCGGGGAGTCAGGGGAGCAGATTACGCTGGCTGGGGCATCCGTAGCTCCCTCACCAGGAGCCAGGAGCCAGCGACTCTAGTCCAGCCGGCTGGGCCCGCCGCAGTCCCGGAAAGAAGGCTGGACGGACTCCCAGGGGGCTGAGCTCAGGTGGTTGCCTTCCCTGGCAGCATCAACAGGGACCTGGGGTTCAGGAGTACAAGGAAGGAGGTGGAGCCAGACTGGGGGCCATGGTGACAGGCACTGCAGCCTGAGGGCTGAGCTTCAGGGCACCCCCACAGGCAGTTCAGGGAATAGCACCATTGCTGTGGCTCCGTAAGTCACCTGGTGAAAGTTCATGTTGTGTCTACATGCACAGGCAGTAACATGTGGCTGTTTCCCTGAATGTCTCATAGATTAGCTGCTTTGCTTGGGCTTTTATAGCGTTTGAATTTACCGAAGGTCAGGCCAAGTAATGAACCAAGAAAGTCTTCAGGAGCCACTCATGACCTCAGAGAGGTGACTTTCGCCTCCATCAACAAGTGAGCGCCCCTCCGGGAAGGAGGTGAGATCGGGGCGGGGGGCGGGGACACGGGTGTGCCTGGGTACGGCTATGGAGGTGAGATGGTGCCCAGGGGACACTGACGTGTCATGGCTGATGTTCAGAGACAAAGCTGTCTGGCCCGGGGTGCTCCTGACCGTGGTCTGTGACGTGGTGGCTCTTCGCCCGCCTCCTGTGCTGCGCCCGGGCCTTTCTCATTCCCCTGCCGCCCGGTGCCTCTTCTGTGCCTCCCTGCCCCTCCCCGACCTCTGCCAGGACCATCAGCCCCTTCTTCTAGACCATTTCCCCTCACTGACGTGAGGTCAGGCATCCGCGAGGCACCCGTCCTGAGGAAGGCACCACCCTCCCCGAGGCTGCTCCCTCCCTCTGAGAGGCGTCCACGGCCTATCTGTGTGTCGGGCCTTTGGTCTCTGCGTGGCCTTTGCTGTCAGAGGGCATTGGTGCGGGAAGCCATCGCCCTCACCCACCTGCCGGGCAGGAACGCAGCGTCAGCCCCATTTTTCTTACGGACACAGGGGAAGGCGCAGGTTTGCTCGATGGTCAAACCACCCAGGCTCACGCGGTGGCTTCTCAGGATGGTGCCTGCAGGCCCACACTGTTCTCAGGACAAGGCTGGAGACTGGGAGCTGGGAGGGACCCTGCAGGGCAGGGACGGGGGCGGGGGTGAGGTGGGGAGGGCGGGGAAGGGCAGGTGCTGGGAACCCGGCTACAAGCAAGCTCTGCCATGGGCAGGAGGCCGGCCGGCCAGTGCAGGCCGGGAGCCGGCCGTCCAGGGTGGCCGGCAGCAAGCAGGGCCCAGCAGCAGGCCCTGAGGGCAGGCACACGCGGAGTCCGGCAGGTCGCCTTCTGAGCCACAGATTGTCCTGTGACAGAACCCCAGCAGTGAGCGGGCTTGGGGGCCAGGGCCTCACCCCCTGGAGAGGAGAGGGGCACATGGAAAGTGGAGACAATAGCTACCCCTGCTCCCATCCTTGGGGATTTCATAAATGCCCTTTGTCCTGTGGCTCTGCTCCCCCTCCCCTTTGCCCCCCCCCCCCCCCCCCCCGTCATACCTGCGCTGCTCGGACCCAGGGTCCGTCCTGCTTCTACAGCTGCATCTGCCTTTGTGTCCCCATGCCCTGAGCACAGGGCAGGCGTGTGGAGCAGAAGCCAGCAGAAAGCTTCTGGGAGGAGCTGCCCGGGGCAGCACGGTGGTGGCTGAGGTAGAGGGGCAGGACCAGGGGGCCTCCAGCTCACCGCTGACTCCCTTCTGGTTCTGGTTCCTGCTGGTGTGGAACAGAAGGCCTTGCCAGTCGCTCTGTCGGGGAGACATGAGCCTGGCAGACATGAGCCTGGTGAAGGGATGTTACTCAGGAGCCGCAGGAGGCAGGGTGGAGGGAGGGCGTGTGTGGACGAGGAGTGCCCCGGGGTGAGCTGGAGTCCTCGCAGAGCCAAATCAGAATTTGTGTTGTTGGTATTTTTCTGGTTTGTTTGTCTTTGTGGTTTTTGTTTTGTTTTGTGTTTTTGAGGAGGGCTGGCTGGAGGGAGCAGCGTTGGCTGAGAGCACAGAGTGAGACGTAGTTCCCGGTGACTTGTAGTTGAAGAGGGCGGAGCTCCTGTCCACAGACATTTGTTTGTTGACTCGGTAGTGATTTTCATCATGGCCCTGGTGTGAACTATCCAGCCAGCCGGGCATCCGTGGCTACAAGCATCTACACTAATGAAGCGTCAGGTGCCTTGTGACTGGGTGAGCTGTGTTCCCCAAAATGCATGTGTCGGAGTCCCCAGTTCCTGGCAAGGTGACCTTACTTGGAAACATAGTGGTTGAAGATGTAGTTAGTTACGATGGGGTCCCACTGCAGCTGCGTGCACTTGGTCCATGTGTCCGTCCTGTAGAAAGGGAAATCTGGACACAGACACACAGGGAAGGCCACGTGAAGGTGAAGATGGAGATGAGCTGATCCATCACAAGGCGAAGATGCCGGCGACCACCAGAAGCCGGGAGATGGGCCTGGGACAGACTCTCCCTTGCTTACAGCCTCACCTTGGTCTAGGGCTAGACCTTGGCCTCCTTGGTCTAGGACTTGACCTTGGACACCTTGGTCTAGGACTTGACCTTGGACACCTTGGTCTAGGCAGTGGTTCTCAACCTTCCTAATGCCGCGACTCTTTAAGACAGTTCCTCATGTTGTGGTGACCCCCAACCATAAAATTATTTTCATTGCTACTTCATAACTGTAATCTTGCTACTGTTATGAATCGTAATATAAAAATTTGATATGCTATATGTGTTTTCTGATGGTCGCGACCCACAGATTGAGAACCGCTGGTCTAGGACATCCAGCCTCCAGAACTAAGAAAATAGCCTTCTGTGGTTACAGCACCCAGTATGTGTTACTTTACGGCTCCCGCAAACTCAGACAATACTGGGGGAGACGTTGAAGGCCGTGCGAAGCAGAGCTGTGTCTGGAACCAGTATTAGGACTGCCTCCCAGACAGAGGAAGACGGTGGGTGGGAAGACAGTGGAAAAGCCCCGTAGGAAAATCAAGCTGGATGTTTACAGGAGTGCGGGGTTGGTCTGGGAGAGAAAGGGAAGAGCAAGAGAATGGATGTTTTCAGTGTTTGTTCTTCTGTCAGCCATCTGAGGCTATCTGGGGGCTGGGGTGCCGAGAGTCCCAGGTGATGGAGCGGGAACCAGGTGTGGACACAGCGGCGATCAGCCCTTCACCAGGGAGACTTTGCAACGGGGAACAGAGGGAACAGAGCGGAGGGTTTGGGACCAGCACCCCGGAAGTATCTTCTGGGGAAGGACGCAGCCTTGGCGCCCCGGCCACAGTTAGAGGGTCACCTTTGGCACCACCTCGTGCAGGACTCGCCATCTGAGGTGCACAGGTAATCAGAGTCCAGCTGCTGATGGTGAACCTGCCAGCATGCAACATAAATAAATAAATAAGTAAAAGTCAACTCTGAGCTGCCTGCTTCGCACAACGTCCCCCCCTACAGCCGCTGGCCTGAAACGCCTTCCTCTACGTCAGTGGTTCTCAACCTTCTGGCCCTTTAAAAACAGTTCCTCATGTTGTGACCCAACCATAAAATTATCTTCGTTGCTACTTCCTAACTGTAATGTTGCTACTGTTATGAATCGTAATGTAAATATCTGATATGCAGGATGGTCTTAGGCGACCCCCGCCAAAGGGGTCGTGACCCACAGGTTGAGAACCGCTGCTCTACGTGGACTCCAGCCGCACCGGCCTCTCCCCGGGAGCCCAGCAGCCAGGCTTTCCCCAGGGGCTCCACTGCAGCCTCGGTCTCTGGGCCCTGACCAGAGCGACCTCGGGGCTCGTCCTGGGGGGCCTGCAATGTTGTCCCTGAAATAGATAACCCATCCAACTCAACCCCTGCACACACAGGAGCCAGGTCTCTGGAGAATTGCCCTCCCCGGTGTCACCTTTGCTCTTTAGGTGACGAAATTATAGACAACTTATCGGAAACATCATTTCAGAAGCCAATAAAGCCCGACAAAATGCTGCACGGGAGCTGAGGAGAAAGGGCAATTTGGAACCACATAGCACTTTGGGGGTGGGAGTCCGAGGCCCCCCACAGGCTGGTTGCCCTGTCCTGAGTCTGGGGGTCCCCACGGGCCAGCTGCCTGGTCCTGGGTCAGGGAGGGACATGGAGCACAGTGGAGAGATCACGACTTATATTTATAATCCGGACAAACCTGGGCTGGAATCCTGTTTCCCAAGCGTCCCGAGTGGAAAGTCCTGGTCATCCATCTAAATTTTTTTCTCATCTGCGAAGCGCGGCTCCTAGAGGTGTGTGAGATTTAGCCGAGACGCGCTGTGGGCGGGCCAGCTGGTGTCTCGGGCAGCATGCGTCAAGTCCGCGGGCCCGCCCGGTCCGGAGGCCTGGTCCGGTCCCCTGCCGGGTGCTGGCCTCTGCTCAGATCTGGCACGGGGCCTCTGTCCCCTCCTGCCCCGAGGGCGGCGGGGCCACCACACAGGGCTTTGCTTTGTCCTGTTGGCTGACCTCTGTGGACACGTAATCGGCGACTCCAGGGCACGGCGCGCTCTTCAGTGTGTTCACGGTGCTGGGCAACTGGCGCCCCGTCTGCCTGGGCACATTCCATCCCTCGCAGAAACTGTCCCACCGCCATCACGCCCACCCCCCGCCCCTGGCAGCCGCTCGTCTTCGGTCCCTCTGGCCTGCCTGCTCCACACACGGCATAGCAACGGCGCCAGGCACTGGGCGGCCTTTGGTCCGACTCCGCCCCGCAGCACCCTGCTCTCAGGCCCTCGATGCCGTGGCAGGTGTGGGACAGACTTCGTTTCTTTTTCTCGCCAAGTAACTGCACAACGTCCTCAGACCCCTTTCCAGTGGGTTAGCCCCGCCGACCGCCTCCGCAGGCTGCTGTCCGGAGGCTGGGGGATTCTGTTCTTGCTTCGGTTTCCTCGTCCCTGGAGACCGCCTCCCTCTCAGGGCGACCAGCATCCGCCCCGACGGCCCCGGCGACAGGCAGAGCGTTTCCTCTTCTCACTCTCTTGTCCTGAAAGTGGGTTAGTAAACACACCGACTCCCACGCGTGGCTTTTAAAACGTGAGCCATTTGGTAAACCATGAGATCGCACACGAGAAGCACCCTTCAAATGTAAAGGGTATGTATCGCTCTCTTTTTAAATATGTTGCATGAGATTATGTCGGCACCCAGATGCAGGCACATCATCCCTAATGCGCTTTAATACTGGTTACTTAATGTTATTAATTTATATAACATATTTATAATAATATTAATATTATTTAACTTCAGCTTATGAATCCAAACAGCCAGGCAGCCCAAGTAAACAACTTCCCTTTTATAATGTTATGCAGCAGAAACTGAGATTTGTACCAACAAAGTAGCTTAAATTCCTCAAATAATTTCTTCGTCCTTAAGGAAATTCACTTTAAAAATAAAAAGATGGACGGGATTACAGGGGAAGCATGGCTTTTTCCTTCTCCCTGAGCCCTTGCTCCAGCTGGGGGTGCTCAGCCTGGGTGTTGTGCTCACCCAGCCTTCACGTGGACTCAGGGACCCTCAGCATCACCCCGAGGGAGAGCAGCTGGGCGTGTGTCCCCACGTCTGCGCTGCAGGGCATCCTGGAGGGCTGGCCTCACCCATCCCCTGTTCTCTATTCCGTTGTCATTTTCCTGCTCACACGGGGCCTGTGGCAGGGAGCACGGTGGACCACCCGGCGAGAAAGTAGGGCTACAGCTCACACTGTCCTGGCCCAGGCCAGGCTCATCCGCCGCCCAGTGCCTCCCTGCTCCTCCCACCCCACATGCGGTTCAGGTGACTGGCGAGGACTGGAAATGTGCGCCTGGGAGGGTGGCCGGACGGCGGGGTGGCGGGTGCCCTGACACACCCCAGGCCTGGAGCTGGAGGTGCCTGGGCGGCAGCCAGGTTGAGGTCCAGCTGGAGCGGGGTCCTCCCCGTGGCCCTGTACCCCGCCCCGCATGACCGGCCGCGTCGGGTGGGAGTTCACAGGACACCTGAAGACTGCTTGCCGCCGTGGTTCACGCGCATTAAAACAAGCAAGTTCACCGGAAAGTCGCATGAAGGTGAAGGCCCCCAAACCGCGTTAGGACGGCTGCTGTGAGCGGCGTTTGGTGGTGAGTCCAACTCGTGAGAGAAAAAGCCTTAAAACTGAATCCGGACGAGCAGGTGCCCCGTGCGTGGCCTCCCTCGGCCCAGGCTGCGCTTGGTCACGGCTCGGCGGGCTCGGAGCAGGGCCCTGTAGTGATGGCAGCTCTGCCCCCAGTGCCGTCGCCTCTGCCCCCAGGGACCCAGCTGCCCCTCGTCTGCTCCGAGTTTCTGCAGAGTCAGGCAGGAGGACCACTTTCACCCGCTGTTCTCTCTTCTCTCCCTCCTCAGTGGCCGAGGGCAGACCGCGCGTGCAGTAGGGGTCAGGGTTCTGGCCAGCGGCTCGGGGTCCCACTCCTGCACCTCAGGTCCTGGGGTCCCACTCCTGCACCTCAGATCCTGGGGTCCCACTCCTGTGCCTCAGGTCCTGGGGTCCCACTCCTGCACCTCAGGTCCTGGGGGTCCCACTCCTGTGCCTCAGGTCCTCGGAGTGGGCCATAGGCGATGGTCCCTCCACAGCCATCGAGAGGACAACTGGTAGGAAAGAAACGCCACACCCCAGTGCGGAAGGCCTGGCATTGCTCAGAGAGGTCGTGAACACATAGGGTGGGTGAGGATTGGGGCTGCCTGAGCGCCTTGCCAGCTGGAGTTACAGTGAGCGCTCCACCCATGTGAAGCTCCTTTTGGTGAGAATCTGGCGTTCTGCCGGCCTCTCCCTGAAGTGGGCCCAGCCCTTCCCCCTCCTCTCCCTGCAGTGGGCCCAGCCCTTCCCCCTCCTCTCCCTGCAGTGGGCCCAGCCCTTCTTCCTCCTCTCCCTGCAGTGAGGCTCAGCCTTCCCCCTCCTCTCCCCTGCAGTGGGGCCCAGCCCTTCCCCCTCCTCTCCCTGCAGTGGGGCCCAGCCCTTCCCCCTCCTCTCCCCTGCAGTGGGCTCAGCCTTCCCCCTCCTCTCCCCTGCAGTGGGGCCCAGCCCTTCCCCCTCCTCTCCCTGCAGTGGGGCCCAGCCCTTCCCCCTCCTCTCCCTGCAGTGGGCTCAGCCTTCCCCCTCCTCTCCCCTGCAGTGGGCTCAGCCCTTCCCCCTCCTCTCCCTGCAGTGGGCTCAGCCTTCCCCCTCCTCTCCCCTGCAGTGGGGCCCAGCCCTTCCCCCTCCTCTCCCTGCAGTGAGCTCCGCCTTCCCCCTCCTCTCCCTGCAGTGGGCTCAGCCCTTCCCCCTCCTCTCCCTGCAGTGGACTCAGCCCTCCCCCCTCCTCTCCCCTGCAGTGGGCTCAGCCCTCCCCCTTCCTCTCCCCTGCAGTGGGCCCAGCCCTCCCCCCTCCTCTCCCTGCAGTGGGCTCAGCCCTTCCCCCTCCTCTCCCCTGCAGTGGGCTCAGCCCTTCCCCCTCCTCTCCCTGCAGTGGGGCCCAGCCTTCCCCCCTCCTCTCCCCTGCAGTGGGGCTCAGCCTTCCCCCTCCTCTCCCTGCAGTGGGGCCCAGCCTTCCCCCCTCCTCTCCCCTGCAGTGGGGCCCAGCCCTTCCCCCTCCTCTCCCCTGCAGTGGGCTCAGCCCTCCCCCTTCCTCTCCCCTGCAGTGGGCCCAGCCCTCCCCCCTCCTCTCCCTGCAGTGGGCTCAGCCCTTCCCCCTCCTCTCCCTGCAGTGGGGCCCAGCCTTCCCCCCTCCTCTCCCCTGCAGTGGGGCCCAGCCCTTCCCCCTCCTCTCCCCTGCAGTGGGCTCAGCCCTCCCCCTTCCTCTCCCCTGCAGTGGGCCCAGCCCTCCCCCCTCCTCTCCCTGCAGTGGGCTCAGCCCTTCCCCCTCCTCTCCCCTGCAGTGGGCTCAGCCCTTCCCCCTCCTCTCCCTGCAGTGGGGCCCAGCCTTCCCCCCTCCTCTCCCCTGCAGTGGGCCCAGCCCTTCCCCCTCCTCTCCCTGCAGTGGGCCCAGCCCTTCCCCCTCCTCTCCCCTGCAGTGGGCCCAGCCCTTCCCCCTCCTCTCCCTGCAGTGGGCTCAGCCCTCCCCCCTCCTCTCCCCTGCAGTGGGCTCAGCCCTCCCCCTTCCTCTCCCCTGCAGTGGGCCCAGCCCTCCCCCCTCCTCTCCCTGCAGTGGGCTCAGCCCTTCCCCCTCCTCTCCCTGCAGTGGGGCCCAGCCCTTCCCCCTCCTCTCCCTGCAGTGGGCCCAGCCTTCCCCCTCCTCTCCCCTGCAGTGGGGCTCAGCCCTTCCCCCTCCTCTCCCTGCAGTGGGGCCCAGCCCTTCCCCCTCCTCTCCCTGCAGTGGGCTCAGCCCTTCCCCCTCCTCTCCCTGCAGTGGACTCAGCCCTCCCCCCTCCTCTCCCCTGCAGTGGGCTCAGCCCTCCCCCTTCCTCTCCCCTGCAGTGGGCCCAGCCCTTCCCCCTCCTCTCCCCTGCAGTGGGCCCAGCCCTTCCCCCTCCTCTCCCTGCAGTGGGCTCAGCCCTCCCCCCTCCTCTCCCCTGCAGTGGGCTCAGCCCTCCCCCTTCCTCTCCCCTGCAGTGGGCCCAGCCCTCCCCCCTCCTCTCCCTGCAGTGGGCTCAGCCCTTCCCCCTCCTCTCCCTGCAGTGGGGCCCAGCCCTTCCCCCTCCTCTCCCTGCAGTGGGCCCAGCCTTCCCCCTCCTCTCCCCTGCAGTGGGGCTCAGCCCTTCCCCCTCCTCTCCCTGCAGTGGGGCCCAGCCCTCCCCCCTCCTCTCCCTGCAGTGGGCTTAGCCTTCCCCCTCCTCTCCCCTGCAGTGGGCTCAGCCCTCCCCCTTCCTCTCCCCTGCAGTGGGCCCAGCCCTCCCCCCTCCTCTCCCTGCAGTGGGCTCAGCCCTTCCCCCTCCTCTCCCCTGCAGTGGGCTCAGCCCTTCCCCCTCCTCTCCCTGCAGTGGGGCCCAGCCTTCCCCCCTCCTCTCCCCTGCAGTGGGCCCAGCCCTTCCCCCTCCTCTCCCTGCAGTGGGCCCAGCCCTTCCCCCTCCTCTCCCCTGCAGTGGGCCCAGCCCTTCCCCCTCCTCTCCCTGCAGTGGGCTCAGCCCTCCCCCCTCCTCTCCCCTGCAGTGGGCTCAGCCCTCCCCCTTCCTCTCCCCTGCAGTGGGCCCAGCCCTCCCCCCTCCTCTCCCTGCAGTGGGCTCAGCCCTTCCCCCTCCTCTCCCTGCAGTGGGGCCCAGCCCTTCCCCCTCCTCTCCCTGCAGTGGGCCCAGCCTTCCCCCTCCTCTCCCCTGCAGTGGGGCTCAGCCCTTCCCCCTCCTCTCCCTGCAGTGGGGCCCAGCCCTCCCCCCTCCTCTCCCTGCAGTGGGCTCAGCCTTCCCCCTCCTCTCCCCTGCAGTGGGCTCAGCCCTTCCCCCTCCTCTCCCCTGCAGTGGGCTCAGCCCTTCCCCCTCCTCTCCCTGCAGTGGGGCCCAGCCCTTCCCCCTCCTCTCCCTGCAGTGGGCCCAGCCTTCCCCCCTCCTCTCCCCTGCAGTGGGGCTCAGACTCCCCACAGGGGAGGCCTGAGGGCGCCTCCCTCCCCAGAGCTGTGTGCTTTGGTATTTTTATAGCACCATCTGTCAGCGAGGGAGACGCTCGGAGCTGAAATATTGATCGTGTCACTCGGGGAGCAGTGTGATGTTTGGGATTATAAATAACGTTTCCATCTGCCTAGTGATCCTGCCCAGGTCGTGTTTGGCAGCGAATGGAGAATGTCGCTGCTTATCAAGTATGAAGATGCGCACTTTCCATGAGGGCTGTGCCCTGAATCCGGAAATACTGTTGGCAGGTATTAAAGAGCAAGATGCGCCCCCAAACTGCACCAACTCAAGGCAGACGGACATGTGCTCTCCTTTAAAATGAAGGAGGTGCCCTGGCCCGTGTGGCTCCGTGGGTCGGAGCATCGCCTTAGAACCAAAAGGTCACAACCGGTCCATGTTTCTCACATCAATGTTTCTCTCTCTCTCCCTCTCTCGCTCTCTCTCTCTCTCTCTTCCCCCCTCCCTCCTCTCTCTCTAAAATCAATAAACATATCCTCAGGTGAAGATTTAAAAAATTAAATTGATGATAGTATGAATTGATAACAGCAATAACCAACTAATGCCCTAACTTTGAGTCAGGACAGATGATCAGATTTAATCCTTAAAGCAGCCGAATAAGGAAATTGTAGCACTATTATTACCATGACTTATTATTATATTGTATATTTTAGTGGTACATATTAATATGTTACATATTAATATATAATAACATAGAATAGGTTTTTTTATATTTACACATACTCTATATGTGTATTGGTTCTCTTATTATTATGCTCTCAATATATTCACTATTTCATTTCACATGTTGTTTTTATCTCTTCTTTATTATTTGTTTTTATTAATCCTCACCTAAGGATATTTTTCTATTGATTTTTAGGGAGAGTGGAAGGGACAGGGAGAGAGAGAGAGAGAAACATCAATGTGAGAGAGACACATGGATTGGTTGCCTCCCGCATGTGCCCAACCAGGGCCGGGGTCGGGCCTGCAACCAAGGCAAGTGCCCTTGACCGGAATCAAACCCGGAACCCTTCAGTCCGCAGGCTGATGCTCTACCCACTGAGCCAAACCAGCCAGGGCTCTCCCTTGATCCTTACAAAAGCCCTTTGAAGCACCCTGGACAGGTACTGGTATCCCCACCTTGCAGGTGAGAAACCCGAGCCCAGAGCTATTGCAGGACTTCCCAAAGCCATGGTGTCCTCACAACAGGCGAGGGCTCCGATACCCGTCACCTCCCGCGTCCATGCTCCTCTATTGCAGGACCTCCCAAAGCCACCGTGTCCTCCAACAGGCGAGGACTCCAATACCCGTCACCTCCCGCGTCCATGCTCCTCTATTGCAGGACTTCCCAAAGCCACCGTGTCCTCCAACAGGCGAGGGCTCCGATATCTGTCACCGCCTGTGTTCGTGCTCCTCTGATTCGAGCCACACCGCGATTTCCACGATTGTTGTTACTGAAAGCCATGGTGGTTACATTGACAAGATCAGGGCAGGCGCCCATTTCCCCAGAGGGAGTTCGCGCAGGCGGCCCAGCCAGGTCTCAGCTCACAAGTTTGAAGGAGTGTTTTCAGTGGGTTCCTTTTCTCTGGGGTAGAGGTGCAATTGGAGACTGCTTCTCTACGTCTTCCCACGAAGGGTGCCTGCGCTCGCCCCTCATGGGATTGAGCGGAGGTGTGTTCCCATAGACCACTGTGTCCCCTAGAGAGCACCTGATTTCCTGTACGTAATTGAGACCCTGGATTTTCAAGAAAAACGACAAAGCTGCTACCACCACCTCCAAAGAAAACCTCCTGCCTTCTCAGGCCATACCTCTTCATTCCTTCTGTATCCATGCATTTTTCTGTGATGCCAAAATATTCCAGCACTCCTGCTAGTCCTTGTTTATCTTATAGATTTTAAAGGGAAAAGATCAACTCCGATATTTCCATCTGTCTACTAAGCGAAGTTTATGTCCATGATGTGATTCTGTCATATTCTAAGGCCCCCGCCGCGTAGGAGCCAGCAGTGGGGAGGGGTATCTGCTCTTTCCCATTGGCCAGCCCTGCCTGGCAGTGCACACTATCTCATCGGAGTGCAGTCTGCGGGCTTTTGTCTTTTGACGATTATCCTTCAATGTGAAGAACAGGAGAGAAAGTTACCACCAAGCTCTCGGGCTTCCATCCTGCGTCCTCCCAGGCGAGATGACAGAGTGAACTAACTGTGACGTAACGGAAACGCTGTCTGTGTGGGATTAGAAACATGCAGCAGGGGCCAGCGATGTCAGATCCATCGTCGCCAGTGCTCATTGGTCGATGTTTCCTACAAACGTTCCCTCTGTGTCCCTAGATTTGGGATGTAGCTGTGTGGGCACAGGATCCGGCCTCACGTTCTTATTCAAGTTTTTGCCTGATTTCTTTAGGGACCAACAGCATTTCATCAAGTCCTGCTAACTGGTATTGTTACCTGAGGATTGCATGGGTGGAATTCCTCCGTCACTCCTGCGACCCTCTATCCATTGAGCCAAACCGGTTAGAGCCTGATAGTTCTTTAAGGGTCTGTCCTTTTCAGTCAACAGAGAGTGTGTGTAATCGGTATATCTGATAAACTTGTCAATGCCTCTTTATTATTTTTATTTTATTGTAATTGAATTTAATGGGGTGACTTTGGTTCTTGCGTTGTCTTGAGAAAAATAATTTTCTAAGACTGGCATGGGAGAATGAGATGCAGTAGGAAGGCCTATTTGCATGAATTATATTCCTGTTTCCGAAGTCCCATCCTTAGCCCCGTCCTGGAGAAGCTGCAGCTGGGGCTTCAGCAGAGCTAGCAGCAGAGCCAGGGCACCGAGCTCCATCCCACGGTGGAGTGAAGCTGGGTGCAGCATCAGGCCAGTCCCAGGGCATCATCCATTGTGTGGGTCCCACATGGCCAGGAGCCAGATGGGCAAATGCAGGGGAGCACGCCCCCTGCAGCAGGAGTCCCAGGGGTGCAGGCAAGCAGGAGAGGCAGGAGTTTAAATATCAAATCTTCCCCACTTGCAGTGGCCACGCCTACATGCCTCCTCTGGCCAATCCCTGCTCCCAGGCATGACTGACAGACAAGCACCCGTTCTATGTTCTACATTGCCTAGACATCCTGGTCATGTGCGTAAGCTGCAGCTTCCCTTTGCTTCTTTCCCGTTGTTAGTTAATGACCAGGTTATTACAATGGTATCCGTATGCTGCTTATTCCAGTATTTTCTCACTAGCAAATCAGCCATGTATTGGAGCAGGTGCGGTTTCACAGTCCTGCCAGCATTAGGTGCTGTCTGGCTTTTGGATTAGGCCATCCCAGCGGGTTGTGAGATGGTTTTAACTGGCATTTCCTGATGAAGAATGGTGCCAGTTACCGTCCCATGTGCAAATTGGCCGTTTATATCTCTTCTTTTGTGAAGTACCTATTTAAATCTCATGACAATTTTCAATTATTAATTTGTAGGTATTTTTATATGCTGCGGATGCAAATCCTTTGTTAGATAGAATTGAATTTAATGGGGTGCCTTTGGTTCTTGCGATAGCTTGAGAAAAATAATTTTCTAAGACTGGCATGGGAGAATGAGATGCGGTAGGAAGGCCTAATTTTGAATACAGTTTGTGGGAAATAGAGAGGATGCCCCACTTCCTGGCACCCCGTGGTGAGGGTAACGCTCAGGCGCAAATCTCATGTCTGGTGTGGATGAAGTTTGACCAAAAGAGTGCATGCTCTGAATTCAGTGGAGAGTGGCAGGAACAGCGGGAGGAGTCGGAGCAGTGGCTGCCTGTTGGGGCTGTGGGGCGGACCTCACTCGAGGGGACACAGGGAAATGTGGGAGACGGTGACAGTGTCCTGTATCTTAACAAGTGTTTCCATCCACCAAAATTTCAGTGGCTTGTATACTTAAGATCTGTGTCTTTTCCTGTGAATTTCACCTCAATGGGAAAAGATAGGCCGCATCTTGATATGAGCCTCCGTTCTTTAAGCATCTTAGTAACACGGGGTCACTCGCACCAGCATCGCTGAGAATAGGGCTGCCCAGGAGGTGTAGACGGAGGCTGGGCCCGAGGGCGCTGAAGTGGTGGAGGTCATCTTCTCCAGTTCTGGCATCTGATGCTGGTGTGCATTCTGAGAAGCGAGAGTGAATAGCTCACTTGGAAACGAGGCTTTCTCTCTCTGAACGTGTGAGCAGGAGGCCATTTTCTGGGTTTGTGCGTCCAAAACAAGCATGCCAGTCAGTTCTGGAAACCAAGCCAAGCTATAGGAAGCGGCTCTGTTTGATGGAGAATGAAAAGTACCAGTTGGCCTATTAACTAGCCCAGGAGACGCTTAGCCCGGGAGGGCGTCTGTTGCTTTATTTTTTTTCCTTCTTTTTTTATCGTTAGCCTCCATTGAACTAGGTTTCGGCTACAAAATGGGCTTAGTGGAGCCTACAGTTGGCATATGAACTTATCATGAAATTATGATTCAGTTTTCTTTTGTTGTTTTTTTTTTTTCAACATGAATTTGCTTTTTATTTTTTGTTACATTTTGGTAATGTGCTGAGGTTTCTGGGACTCACAAAGGAAACCACAAATCAGACGGATGTTTGAAAACATTAAATGCACAGGTAAGGTTTGCACCCTTGTGTTTTTTCCTATCCTGGTAGTTCTTTTTTAAAAAATATATTTTATTGATTTTTACAGAGAGGAAGGGAGAGGGCTAGAGAGTTAGAAACATCCATGAGAGAGAAACATCGATCAGCTGCCTCTTGCACACCCCCTACTGGGGATGTGCCCGCAACCAAGGTACATGCCCTTGACCGGAATCGAACCTGGGACCCTTCAGTCCGCAGGCCGATGCTCTATCCACTGAGCCAAACCGGTTAGGGCCTGATAGTTCTTTAAGAGTCTGTCATTTTCAATCAACAGAGATTGAATGTGATCGGTATATCTGATAAACTTGTCAATGCCTCTATTATTTTTATTTTACTTTAATCGAATTTAATGGGTGACTTTGGTTAATAAAAGTATATAGGCCGCAGGGGTACAGTTCCTCAGCCCCTCACTGTGTGCTGTACGGGTGTGCTCACCACCCAGCCAAGCCTCCTTCCACCGCTGTTTATTCCCCTTTACCCTCATTTACCTGCCCGATCCCCTCCCGCCCCCAGTCCCACACTGTGGTCTGTGTTTTGCTTAATCTTCGCTTTGTTACCCAGGCCCCTCCCCTCTGACAGCTGCCGGTCTGTTCGGAGCCCACACGTCTCTTCCGATGCTGTTTGTGAGTTTATCTTGTTCATCAGATGCCTTTCTGAAGGGGGACCCGCCCAGAGAACAGCCCCGAGAACCCGCTCAGGGCGCGACCCCTGCAGCCCTGCTCTTCCCTTCTCCTTCCTCTCTGAGATGCAGAGACTTAAGTTCAGAGAACCCACCCTTTCCTGTCCGACCCCTCCCACTCCTGTAGGTCACGGCTGCGTTTCACGGACTTTGTTTGTTTTTGTCTGGGGGTGGGGGGCAGGGAGCTTTTACATGAAAGCCTGTCGTGGGCCATCTCTATGACGACAGGCAGGCACACAGAGCTTTGCATGTGGCTTCAGGGGGTTTGTAGGCCCCTAGAACGTGGTCGTGTCCCCGGGGGTCACTGGGGTCCGGATGGAGAGCACAGGATTCTCATCTCCATGCATCTCCTCTGAGAAGCAGCCGCTGTGCCCTGCTGGCCTCAGGCCTGTGGATGGGCCCGCGGGGTGTGTTTGGGGCGGGCATGGCCCAGGCGGCTGTCTCCTGGGCTTTGAAAGAGGCATCGCTGTGGGCGTCATTCTCTGCCTGTGAATTCAAGGCGACATTGCGTCCCTCCCCTCTTTCTGGTCCTGTGTGGGGACTGGAGGAAAGTGGGGGTTTCTGGCTCATTAGGAAGAAACGCCTTCCCCCAAGGTGCACGCGGGCGTCTTTGTTTAGTGGAGAAGCGGTCTTCTCCAGCTGCCATCTCCCGGGGTCCTTCCCTGGCAAAGAGAAGCATTCCTCTCCTGACTGAAAGGATGTGTGTGGAGGGGGAGGAGGAGGGGAGAGGCAAGGGGGAGACAGGCCAGGAGAGGAGAGCTGGCCGCGGAGGGGGGCATGGCTCAGTGGCGGCAGCAGCACATGCAGAGCCTGGGCTTGAGGAACGTTCGCGGCCACACGGGAGGTGGGCGGCTCAGAGCCCGAGGCTCAAACCGCCGGTTTCGTGGACATCACGTCACAGGCTGGAGCCTCAGCTTCTCCCTGTGCAATGGCCGTAACACCCAGTGTTGTTTGGAGTGAACGAGACAATAGTCATGGGAGTGTGGTTACTGCAGAAATGGCCTCCGCGGTGGCTCCTCTTCCCGGGGAATGAGGTCAGGCTGTGGGAGGCCTGCCCACGCGAGGAGGGGACCAGAGCCGGGCGAGGGTGTGCACGGAGCAGCAGACGGCGGCTCGCGGGAGCTCTTTGTTTCGCAGGAAGATCTGCAGGTGGCTTGGGATTGGGGAGCTTTGGAGCAGGGGGTGCTCTGGGAAGGAGGGAAGACAGGGCACCAAGGACAGAGGGAAGCACGAGGCCGTGGCGAGCTGATGGCCTTCCAGACGGGGAGTCGGCGAGACCCCCGTGCGGGTTTGCTGGGGGCGGGCGTGCGGAGGAGACAGTGGGGAGAGAGCAAGAGCGAGGGCGCTGTGGAGTGACAGCGACAAGCCGACTGCGAGGCACAGGGACATATTCTTGGGCAGAAATGGAAATGCGCTAATGAGTTTGATTGCATGGAGCGGGGTGAGCAGACTTATCTACTCCGGTGAAATTGAAAAGCAAGGCCCTGTCATTCAGTCACGTGTGTGGGGGTGCATGCAAGTAGTGAAAGTGGAGGAAGAATGTTTGAGACAAAGCTCATCTTTGGTAACATTCCTTCCATCCAGGGGTGAACCAGGGCTGGGACAGAGGTTGGGGGGTCATTCATCGCTCACATTGTTAAGAATTGTGGTCTGTGGCCTACCCAAAGCCTACCCATCCTTAGATCTCTCGTGCTTTAAATTCGCTATAACAGCGTGTTTTCTTATTCTCCATACCTGGGCACACTTCTCCCCCCAAAGCCCATCCAACGCCCCCCCCCCCCACCACACACAAACACACACACACACACACACACACACACACACACACGCACACACACACACACTGCACTGTTCCTGGCAGGGGCTCATGAACAAACGTCATTGAAACTGTTCCTGGTCACCTGGTACCGTTTCCTTAGAGACGGGGAATTTCCAGTGTTGAAGGTAATCCCAGATTACACAGCCAGAAACACAGGAAGGAAAGACTTAGTTTATGGTCTGAGAATGTCTTGCTGCTCAGAAAGGTAACACCCTTCCAAACCAGAGTGAACGATCTTGCCCATTTCCCTGACCCTTGGGCAGAGTCGGCTGAAACTATTGTCAAAATTGTCCCTGAGACCCGTCGGCCCAGACACACCTGTGACAGCCTCCCTCCTAGGAAAAGGCTACCTGGGCGTTCACTTCGCTTGGCTCCTCCCATTTAAGAGGATTCTAATCTGCCACAATCCAAATAAAATGGAAGCAAAACAAAAATCCAGAATAACTCTGGGAAGAAGCCAGGATAAAGAGGATGAAGGGAAAACTGGGGGCCACACCACAGGGTAGAGGGGCTGCTTGGAGTAAAAGACTCATACATTCTGTGCAAGGAAAACCCATGTCTATCAAATAAACTCAAGGAAGATAGGCGTAAGTGACAGGCACTGGCATATTTTTCACACCAACCATTCTCTGCCAAGACATAAAAATGGTAATAGTCTCACCTTTCTTGCAGCCAAATTGACTGAGAGAAAGGGAAGCAGTGGGATGAGGACCCCTTGGAGAGAGTGTCTGAGACAGGCGGTGATGATGTGTCACTCCATGCCTTCATCCATAAGCAGAAGTGAGCAAGGTGACTCAGACAAGCAGGTCTGCTCCCCACATGCTGGTGGAAGCAAGTACAGAAAGCCCTTGAAGCAGGAAGGTAACGCACATTATTTAAATCATGCTCCCTGTGGTCAACCTTCGTGAACCTTAAGTATTAATATGTCTAAAATCTTGCCTTTGCCTGCTGATCTAAGTTGGAAACGAGTTATCATTATTTAGAAAAATATTTGCCATTTTATATGTAATTTGCCATTATATGTATGACTAGAATTATGCTCCTAGCTTGCTGATAATAAAAATGAGGATGGTGCCGAAACCGGTTTGGCTCAGTGGATAGAGAGTCAGCCTGCGGACTGAAAGGTCCCAGGTTCGATTCCAGTCAAGGGTATCTACCTTGGTTGCGGGCACATCCCCAGTAGGAGATGTGCAGGAGGCAGCTGATCAATGTTTCTCTCTCATCGATGTTTCTAACTCTCAATCCCTCTCCCCTCCTCTCTGTAAAAAAATCAATAAAATATATTAAAAAAAATGAGGATGGTGATGAAGTAATGATGGTTGGTAATGATGATAATGATGGTGATGGCTATGATGGTGATGGTGATGATGATGGTGGTGATGGTAATGATGGTGATGGTGGTGATGGTAATGATGATGGTGATGATGATGGTGGTGATGGTGATGGTGATGATAATGTTGGTTGGTGATGGTGATGGTGATGATAATGTTGGTGATGGTGATGGTAATAATGATGTTGGGGATGGTGGTGATGGTGGGGATGGTATAGATGGTAATGATGGTGGAAATGTTGATATTAATGATGATGTTGATGGTAATGATGGTGATGGTGATGATAATATTGGTGATGGTGATAATGATGCTGGGGATGGTGGTGATGGTGGGGATGGTACAGATGGTAATGATGGTGGTAATGTTGATGTTAATGATGATGGGGGTAAGGAGGAGGAGGAGTATGGTGATCATGGTGATGATGATTTGCTCTCCATGAAGAGGAACAGTGTTCCAGGCATTTTGATATTTCACTTAATTTGCTTACTGTGACCGCCCTTCCCAGCAGCTATGATTACCCGCTTCTGTAGTTGAAGAGGAAGAACCTGGAGAGGTTGAGGAAATCACCCAGATGACAGTTTTGCCCGTAGTGATTCCCAGACTAGCTATTGTGCCCATTGAGGCTACGTTTTGAAGTGGAAGGTTTATTTTAAACATCATCTTTTTCCTACCACAAGCCCACATCGGAAGCATCTTCTTGCAGCTCTGTGTATGGCAGGGTGATTAGAGGTGGCCTGCTCTGTTGATTTATGTACAGGTTGGCTTACAGTCTACCATCGGTGAGGTGAGGGCAGACTCACAGCCCATCGTGAATTTCGGTGGAACAAACAGTAACTGTACTGAGTTTCTAAGAAAAGTTAAAGCAGGGAAGCGTGACTTCTTCAGACCTGAATGCACCGTGTTAGTTCAATTACTTAAGATGCTTCCTTTGGCCCGTGTGTATGCAGGGCTGGTGGGGGCAGGTTCTCAGTTTCACGAGTGACGCCGAGGCCAGGCCCAGTGCTGGCCTCGCTGGCCTCAGGGCAGGCAGGACAGAGAAATGTGGTCACATTTTCAGTGAGTTAGGAATTAAAACAAAAATAAACGCTCCAATGCGGGGAGGAACATAAACCCACATTCCACCGAGCGTGAGGCTGGTGTGACTGAGGGGAGGCTGCAGGAGACACAGGTGGCAGTGTGAAGGTGTTGGAGCTGATGAGAGGGGCTGTGTGGGAGGGATGCATTGTCACGGAGAAGGAAACAGGTCATCTCCAATATGAGGAAAGGGAGGGTGAGTAAGAGGACCGTAGGGACCGGGGAACCCAAGATGTGTGAACATTCCTGGTCAGATCAACACATGAATAAAGGTCCACGTTCGCAGTTCAGGGCGACTAGTCTGCTTGATGGGTGAGTGAGAAGATGACTGGGGCCTCAGGGACAGGAGGTGACGGGCACGGTGGTGCAGCAGAAACCCCGTGACCTCCTGCTCCGGGCCAGACAGGAAGAGCTGAAGGTCATGTTCTGGAACAAACCCATTCCCCGGGGCCTGTCGGGGACACGAGGAGCTGCCCCCCATGGAGCCGCGGCCTCAGCTGGAGCGTGAGCCGGGGGCAGTGTGAGTGCCGAAAGGTTGCGCGACGCCCAGCACACAGTGGACCCCTACAGCTATTTACAGGTGACAAGGCAGCGGCGTAGGTGAATCGTACCCCAAAAGCGGGAGAGAGCCAGCGAGATGTGAAAACCGGAGGTGCAGCCGCAGCCCAGAGTGGAGGGGGAGGCGAGCGCTGCCTGAGGGCGGCCGCTGAGAGGCCTGGGCAGGGGGTCTGGGCAGGCCAGGCGCCCGTCGCTTAGCCCCGCCCCCTGGGAAGAACAGTGTCCTTCTCCCCCCCCTTCTCTTCCGTCCTCTGTCTTCCCCGCCCAGTGCACGTCGGTCCACCCATCACCGCACAGAGACTAGATGTGTGCACCATTTCAATGCACAGCACGTGGAAGATGCTTTAAGGACAACGTGGCACAGGAAAGACTTACAGTCCCATGAGACACGCTGTCTCAGGAATGTGAGCACTGGGACTCTGCACCCACGAAGGCTCGCTGTATTCTTCTAGTCCAGCGGTTCTCAACCTGTGGGTCCCGACCCCTTTGGCGGTCGAACGACCCTTTCACAGGGGTCACCTAAGACCATCCTGCATATCAGATATTTACATGACGATTCATAACGGTAGCAACATTACAGTTATGAAGTAGCAATGATAATAATTTTATGGTTGGCTCACAACATGAGATACTGTATTTAAAGGGCCAGAAGGTTGAGAACCACTGTTCTAGTCACTCCTCTTAACGTCTCCATGTTGGTTTCACCACTTGGACGTGAGAGTGGGGCCACCTGCTGTCTGGCAGTTTACCCCAGACGCAGGAGGAAAGACGTACAGGGGTTTTAAAAGTCCAAAATGTTCCCAAGCCGGTCCTGGTCTGAGACCTAAGAACTGGTCAGGGAGAGATGGGTGCTGCCGTGGACACTGACCGGTGTATCGAAGCCGGACTCCTGGAGGGGGCGCCCTCCTGAGGGGCGGTGGGATCCATCGCGGGGCTGGTTTCCCAGAAGTCCAGTGGTGGCTGTATTCGTCCTGATTAGCAGAAAGCGTTCATAAACTAGGATTCGAAACACATCGATCTGCTCAGTCGGTGCACCCTGCGGGCTTGCACTCCAGCCGGGGCTGCGCCCGCGGAGGGCAGCTCAGCGTGTCCCCCACGGTCCCGCAAAGATGAGAACCCGGGCCGAGACAGAAAACGATCCTCCCGCGTCCCGGGCGTGGAGAGGTGAAGCGTGACGTTTGAAATCTCATTTCCAGCAAAGATCTTGAAAGATTTTTGACCAGAACTCACCATATATGTATATCCTCCGGGTTACAAGCGAGCCTTTACGGATTTGGGGTGAGGCCCCTATGGCTGGGCCATCCCTGGCTTCTGCTTTATTTCTTGATCTGCTCGGGCCATAACCAAATAACAGAAAGGAACTCGTTGGCAATGGTGCCCTGCTGGCTGGTCCCCGGGAGTCACCTCTGTGGAAAGAGAAGACAATGAGAGCCGGTTCTCAGCGGCTGCTCCTGTGAGCGATGCTCGCCCCCACCAGCAGCTCCTGGCGGCTGGGGCACGTTTCAGGAGCCAGCCTGGCTTGGGGAGGCCAGGAGGAGTCCAGCCTGGAATTGTGACCTTATTTCTGCCTCAACTTCTCTTGAGGGAGGTCAAGTGTATTTGGAAAATGGCAGGCTTAAGCTGAGGGTGTGAAGTAGCCCTCGCATGTCTTTAGCAGAGCATTCCTGAGGCCATGGCATCTTCCCTGTTGGCACCTGGGCAGGCCCGTCCCAGCAGCCACCATTGTCCCCAGAAGCCCATGTCACCTACCTGCCCCTGGTGTCATGGACTCTCTGTCTGTCGGCAGAAGGCACACCTCCCTTTACAATAATCAGTGTTAACACAGATAAGGCATGCGGTGATCGTGTCAGCCATTTGCAGAATCAGGTTATGCAAAGGAGTCGCTGGCAGGGCCTCGCGCGGCCACTGCGGTGAGAAGTGCTCACACTGGCCCCTCTGCTTTCTCGAGTCTTCACTGTTTCTCTCCTTCCTTCTCAAGAACAAGCAGTACAGGGCCAGCCACCTGGTCCTTTCTAGCTGTCATTTCCTAGCACAGTTGGTCCTAAAGGCTTGGACGTCAAAGGCATCCTACTGCTGGCGGAAATGGCACTTAGGCCGGAGAGGTGGGCAGGGCAGAGGGGGGATACATGGCCGTCAAGAACCACCTGCTGTTGGCACCTGCCCAGAGGGCCTCTCCAGCTCCCAAGGAAATGCAGATCAGGTTTTAGTGACGTGCAAGGAAAACATGGAATTAGATGCCACGTGTGAGGAAACAAGGAATTCGATGCCATGTGCACGGAAACATGGAATTCGATGCCACGTGCAAGGAAACACGGAATTCGATGTGAAGTTGCTTTTATACACATCGGTTCTATTCTCATCACAATGCACCCATTTCAGAGACAAGAAAATGGAGGCTCGCCAGGTTTATGCTCCCCACCAAAGACCACAAAGCTAATTCACCACGAACTTGAATAGGAACCGTGACCCAGTCAAAAGACAGTGGTCTGGAAGAGACTTGTTTTCAGGAATGTATGCGTTTTACCTGTATTTCAAGGTTGTGTGTGTGTGTTTAATCAGGCTCTACAAGACATAGCAAAAGCTGCAATTATAGGTCATAGGACAATGCAGAATGAATAGAATCATGTTTAAATGCATTTTAACCTAAAGTAGTGAATAGTCAATAAAAAGTGTTTGATGATGCCCATTTCTTCGTGTAGACAGAACAGGACACATAGTTAACACGCACACACAGATACGCTGTGGAACAAAACGCGTGTTCCTTAAAAATCACCACATTGTGCAAAGTCACCCAATAAAGCCACAGAGCTCCTGGGGGAGGTGAGGTCACAGACAGAACGCGGGAGCACTTGGCCATGACACAGAGAGGACAGCAGGAGCCTAAGGACAGCAGTGGCACAGGCCTACCCTGGTGAGAGGTTAGCAACACATACACACCACAGGAATATATGTGCTTCACCTGAGCGCTGGAGGGCGTAGCGTGTGAGTTACCGTGAAGGGGGCGGGATTCTCTGGAGTCAGAGGACAGAGGTGACGCGTGACGGACAGGCGAGGGCTGAGACAGCGGCAGGTTCGAGGGTGCGCACGTGTGTTCCCTGTCTTCCTGCGGGCTCCGTTCACCTGCACCTGTTTCTGTATTCACCCAGTGTTTCTTGCAGGTGAATCCACACATCAGCAAACACAGGATTAGCATCATGCTTAGACTGCTCCCTAATGCAGATGATCCTCCACTTACAATGGTTCGACCTAATGATTTTTCGACTTCCCGATAATGTGGAAGTGATAACAATAAATTACAGGAGCTATTCAACACTTTATTATGAAATAGGCTTCCTGTTAGATGACTTGCCCAGCGCGGACTAATGTAAGTGCGTAGTAGGCGAGGCTAAGCCGAGGTCTCTTAGGCGCATGAAATGCTTGTTTGCCTTGGGGTAGTTTCAACATGCAGTGGGTTGGTTGGGCCATAATCCAGTCGTAAGCTGAGGAGCATCTGTGTGTCCGTTGCATTGAAACAAAGTCACGTGTTCAGAACAAGCATTTGCACAGAACTGATCATGTAGGGCCTCCCTCTAAGAAATGTAGGGTCTCATTCAGAATAAAATGTGGATAACGGAGAAATGCTGAGTTACGAGGGCCATGCTCAATGCCGGGCACCCCGGCAGGTCAGGACGGCAGGAGGGGTGCTCCTGCAGAGGTGGAGGTGGTTCGGGGAAATGCTGCCACAGTCACAGGAGTGGAGATAAACGCGTGGGCTGAGGAGGGGATGGAGAGTGCTGCTCAGGACAAGTGGGAACGAAAGTCAGACAGCCATTGTCCCCATGTGGAGTCACCTTTAGAAAGTCAGGGCCTCCACGGGGCCTGCCGCCTGAACTACGGGAAGAACCTTATGGAACCCTGATGTCCTCCCTCTCCTGCTCACTGGCTAATTTCAGGATGGACAGTCCCTGCTCCATGCCAGGCGCTGCTCGCAGGAGATGTCCCCTAAGAAGTTACATCTGATAGAGGAGATCACAGCAAAGGAAGGGATAACAGTGTGGTTTCAGGTGGAGATAAAGGCTTGTGGTCAGTGAGGCAGGTTAGGGGAGAGGGAGCAGTGGTGTGTGGGGCGAGGGGCTGTTTCACAGAAGGCGGCCAGGGAGCTCTTCTCTGAGGATTCAGTGCTTGGATACCCATGTGGACACGTGCTGAGCAGGCAGACCCTTCACATCCCAGCAGCAGCACTCTCCGGTTTTCCTGGCGCTGGGGCCAAGTCAGACAGCTCCCCATTTACGGGGAGTGGCCTGCTGGTGGGCGGGGCCACCCACTGCCATGGGATCCAGAGACAGAGCACATGGCTTCCCTGCCTTGAGGAGAGGGGCAGAGAAAGCCCAAGGGCAGGGCCAGGCCCAGGGGCCACTCCCATGAAATGACACAGAAACATCCTCTAAAGTCAACTTACCTGGAGGAACAGCATTAAGAGGGAGGCCTGGAGGGCTTCTGTTCTGGCCCCTGCAGAGGCCTCTCAGCAGGCGACTTCCAAGCAACGTCCCCTGTGACCAAGTCCCAGGGTGGTGCTGAGGGACCACCAGGGGGAGGTTCCCAGTTTGTAGGGAAATTCCCTGTATACCCAGTATCTTGACATACATGTTTGTTTATCTCCCCGGGTAGATGACTAACGTCTTGAGGGAGGGTTCCCTGACTGCGCATCTGGCTGCTTGCCCGGGGCCCTGACCATCTACACTGCTTTCTACATCTCCCGCTAACATGGGCTCCCTGATCCTCCACGTGGATGGGCTGCTTCCTGATCTTGGCTTTTCATGAAATGGCGTGTTCATTGACGTGAAAACCGTGCTCCACTGTGTAGGTTCCCAGGCTGGGAACACAGCTGCCTTCCCTGGTCCTGGGACAGCTGTGGACTTTGTCTCAGGCCCGCGTCGCACAACGGGGAAGGCACTGGGCGGAGGGGAGGAGTCTTTGGCTGGCTGCCCGGGTGCAGGCTACAGGCAGGAGCCCCTCAGGAGAGCGAGGGCTACTTCAGTCTCCTAGGATTCGTTGCTCAGCTCACAGCCAGGTGTTCCTTTCTTGCTTGGAATTCGATCTTAAAAATGTTGGCACCACCAGCATTTTATGGACATTCATTAAAAAAACATCAGCGGTTGGGGGAGCCCATTAGAGGTGTTACTGGGGGGAAGCGTCCGTAGGTACTTACCGCCCTAAGGAAAGGGGGTCAGAGAAGGCACCACAGGAGGGTGAGAGGGGACAGCACTGGCTGCCACTCAGACACTATCAGGAGTGGGCGGGGCCTGTGGTGGCCACAGGCTGCATCCCACGTAGCCTCTCAGGAGCCGCCTCTGCCCGGCCCAGCCCTGTCCCATCCAGTCCCCTCCCTGCAGGTGTCTGCTGCCTGGAGCTCCCAGGAGTTTTGCTTTGCAAGACAGTTCTCTCCAGCCAGCAGCCCGGGGTGTTCACGGGTTCTTGAGCACAGGCACCATTTCATGGGCCCTGGGAGGCTGTTTATTGCATCTCCCTCAGAGGCTAGCAGACCTCTCCCCAAGGACAGGACGTGGGAAACGCATTGACCTGGGGCCACAATGCAAATGTGTGGCTGCTCCTCTCACGCTCCTTCCTCCCCAGGATCTTCATGTTGTTGTTGTTATTTCTCACCCGAGGATATTTTTCCACTGATTTTTAGAGCTAGTGGAAGGGAGGGGGAGAGACAGAGAGAGAGGGAAACATTGATGTGAGAGAGACACATTGATTGGTTGCCTACTGCACACACCTCAACCAGGACCAAACCAAAGTACGTGCCCTTGACCAGAATCAAGCCCAGGACCTTTCAGTCCACAGGCTAATGCTCCATCCACTGAGCCAAGCCGGCTAGGGCATCCCCAGGACCCTTTGATCTGTGTGGGTTCAAGTCTACATGATTTAAGATCCCCAGTACAGGAGGGTCTGCCCTCTGTTTGGCTCAGCCTCTATCTATGTGGTGTCCAATGGAAGAGTGAGGGAGGCAGATCAGAGACAGGGCGCTCCAGGTACCCTGGGAAAAGCTTCAGATGGAGGTCAGGGCCAGAGGACCTGTCCCCCAAAGACAACATAACTTAATGACAAAACACGATTTGCGTCCCAGCCAGCTCTGCCAGCGAGCCACCCATTCTCTGCGGCCAGGCATGTGTTTCTCCCCCATTACAATGACCCTGAGCTTTACAATCGTCAGATGATAATGACCCACATTGGGCAGCCCAGTGTTTTTGCCGAACAACACACAGTCTTCCTGGTGGGTAATGACCTGTGTGCTGATGCACCTCATCGTGTGAGATTGCAAGAAGAAGAGGGGACGAATAATAGAGTCCACCTTCTGTAGATGATGTGATTGTGTTCACTTGTATTCATAAGCAGCAGACTTTAAACTATAATGATTCTTTAGATGTCACCAGGACATTCTGGTCAGATTGGCACAAGTAGAAAGACATCGCTATAGCCGCACCAATAATTAGGAGAAAGCCTGCACTCCACGTGAAACAATTCCAGGTGTCTCGCTATAAATGTTTGTCCCTGCCTTTACTGCTCTTTCCAGAAACCCAGGAAGCCAGCTAATAAGACGTCTTGTTAAGAGTTGGCTGTGCCACATGGGAACACAAAACACTGCATCAGGAGGCCAAGGAGTTGTATCTCCCTGATTTAGGGAAGTTCTCAGGAAGAGAATGAACAGAGTGGTGTTAACTCTGTCAGGACCTTTTCAACTGTAGAACTAGTTCTACAAGGACCTTTTCAACTGTAGAATTCTATAGTCATGTCTTGGTCCCTCTGTCTTTTCAAAACTCCTCATTCAAAATGGAAACAAGTTCTGACCAGCAGTTTGATGGAATTCCATGGTTTCTTTATCATAACATTATTCTCAACTTATAAGCAACACCAAAAAATAATCACACCTGCAAATACCCCACAACAGGACACGTAGGAGCCATTTCTGACTGGAACTGGTCCGTGCGCAGCCATCTACATGGCCATGGATGACACTGGCCTGCTGACAAGGGAAGTCCTTAGCCACCTGGCACCCAGAAGGGTTACATTTTAAATTCTAGCATTTACTGAATTGGGACTCTTTCATACACATCAGAAGATGTAATTAGTCAGGAAGTTAAATTCAGATGTGCAAAGGAAGATTTTTCCAGGACCTCCCACACGAGCTACCCAAATCTGCATATCGTCTCAATTGTTAACTTTTCTTTTTAAAGCACTTCACTGCCTGCATGTACATTCGCTTCCCAACCTGTCTCTGGAAAGTCAGGAGTATAATTCCAGTGAGTTCGAAAGTCGTTGCTTTTCTTGTATTTTATTACAAAAATGTCAGAAATAATGTTTTAAAAATAGACAAACCTTCATCTGCATCAGTGTTGCCAGGCTCTGGACAATCACGGGACATTGGGCCCGATTTCTAGCAAATGCACTCATCCTAGAGGTGGGGTCAGCAGACGCCAAACACATTTGCCTGCGTGACTTCAAGCCCTCGCCCATCCCCGGGCGCACCTGCCCTGGGCACGCTCTCACCCCAGGCCGCAGTGCCTCTCGGTGCAGACTCTACACGTGGGCCTCCTGCTCTTCTTCCTAGAAGGCACCTTGACGGGGCCCTTCTGCCCTGCGCCCTTGGTTTTGGGAATTGTCACAACTGTAACTAACTCCGTGGCGCCTTCACAGTAAATGCTAACATTTCTAAGAGCGATGGAGCCAGTGAGGCAGCGGCCACGCTCCTTGTGCAGCGTTGCCTGGGACTGACCAGCTTCCTCCCCGCCTCCCGGCCCAGCCCCCGCTCCACAGCCACCAGCTCTGGGTCACAGTGCAGGGTGAACCTCCTCCCTTCTCCGGTGACTCCTGTAGTTGAGCTTCGTGAGACCTTCCTAGGGTCTAGGAGATGACTCTTTAACTGAGAACGGGGTCAGTCCCAGGTTCAATGGAAGGATAGAGCACTCCTGGGCTGACCTATGACAATGGCGGTGGCCATGGCAGTGGTTTTGCTAAAATAGTAAATACTTTTATTGAGGGGATACCTTTTTTGTTTCAAAATTATGAGTGTTACCTTAGAAATATATGCAAAAACTCAGTGGGTAGTTATGAGTCCCGTTTTAGAAAAAAGGCAATTTTGACTCAATCGCTCACTGGTTTTTCCCAGGGCCACCCAGACAAAGATGGCAAATCCTGAACTCAAATTCAGGTCCCCCTGGTGTGAGTGTCCCTTCTGGCTCCCAATAGCCCCATGGGACTGGTGAGCAGTGAGGGGCTGTGGGTGCTGTGGGAAGGGGGACACTCCCCTTCAATGCCAGAAGGGACTGATTAGGACACAGCATAGATGAGGCCGTTGCTCTGATGCCGGGGACGCCAATGCTGGCGTCCGGGAATGTCCACTCGGCTCAGGTGAGAAGGAGCACAGAGGTTGGCTGAGCCCCGGAGACACTGCAGTAATTGTGTCCCATAAAGTCACAGGAACCCTGAACTCACCAGTATCAAGCCTTGCTCCCAGCAGATGCTGGGCTGAGTGCCTGCCTGTGGGCACACTTTCATCAACCAGTCCACATAAGACCTTCTATGTGTGTCTCGGTTTAGAGACAGTCTGTTGAGTATCTCCTGTTGACTCACTGACTTGGAAGTCAGGGCCGCAGCACTATAATCGATTCCTGGACGAAGCCCATCTAACACACGGTTTCTCCCTAAGCCACGCCACAGCCGTTGGTGCTAGGGACCCTGGACAGCACCTCGGTGCCAGGCCTCAGGGGTCATTTTAAACAGCATGCACTCAGCAAACAGCAAACCTGTGAGCAGCATGGCACCGGAGGTGTTCATCCCGCCGGCTCCCAGAATGCACCTGAACTGTAAAAAATCAACCAGCCCAGCCCTGGCCAGAGTGCTCAATGGTTAGAGCATCGGCCTGCCCACGGAAGGGTCAAAGGTTTGATTCCCAGTCAAGGGCACATGCCTGGGCTGCAGGTTCGATCCCTGTCCCAGTCAGAGGTGTACGGGAGGCAACCAATCGATGTGTCTCTCTCACGTCCATCTTTCTCTCTCTTTTTCTCTCTCCCCTCCCTCCCTCCCACTCTCTCTAAAAACATCAATATCCTTGGGTGAGGATTGACAGAACAAAGCACAAACCCAGCCAGGCCAGATGTAGCACCCACACGAGCGGGAGTGGGAGCCGGGCAGCTCGCTGCCCTGCGGTTATACAGGCAAATGGAGAAGGTGGAGACAGAGAGGTCATCGTGTCCTTGCCGGGCCCCGAGCTGCCGGGTGTGTGGCTCGCCCGTGGAAACGTGGGGCAGTGTTGTGGTGCAGCCTGTGTCAGAGACGCTCCGAGGGGGACTCCTTCAGCCTTTGCCGAGTGACAGTGGGGGCGGGGGCTCCTCCCACTGTGCAGCCGTGAAGAGGGTCAGCCCCTCAGAGAAACCCCACCCTCAGTGGAAGGGAGGTAAGCACCGTCCCTCCGGGGAGCTCGGGGACAGTCTGCCCGTGAGCAGCTAGCCACGTGGAGGCCAGCACAGTGCGCACACGGCTGAGCAGCCAGGTGGCTGTGCGCAGGGTTACGTCAGGGGGCAAGTATAACGTGTGGTCCCAGAACAGACCCCGTCCGTCGGGCGTTGCTGGGTCGCCCTCAGCGGCAGGGCCACCGGGTCAGCCGCTGGCCTTGACAAACTCAGCACTAGTCACAGTGGGTGCCGGATGTGGGTTGGAGCACAGGGTCCCGTGCACGGAGCCGTGCTCACTGTGGTTCCATGACGACTGTGTTTAGATTGCAGTCTCAAAAGTTTGATTTTTGAATCCAAGGCAAACGCTTAGGAAAGGATGTTGCTGCACCCTGAGTGTGGGCAGGTGTGGCCGGACCTCACTCCACTGCCCTGGGGGACCACGTAGCCTGTGAAGGACTTGCTGTGGGCGAGCATGTGGCCAGCTCCTCCTTTGCTCTGAATCTTAGACCATTCGTCCTCAGAGATTTCGCTTTTGATGAAGACCCCCCAATCAATAACTGCCCAGGGATGAGCCTTTGAAGGCACAGTTCTAAAACCCCGGCTCAGATCACGTGATTTCCTGTTGCAATAATAGCGCATGGGCCAGCGTTTTGAATAAGACCGCTTACATCTTATTCAACGCTCAGAACAGTTTATAACTCCTGATGAATGTTAAGCATAGCCAGCAGGATATTTGGAAAGAAAAGTTACATTTAGCAGAGATAAAAGTAAAATCATTGTTTACCCCCCATCCCGCTGTCCATGGCCGACTGTCTCTGGAATCCGTGGCGGGGACAGGCTTGTCATTACGGGGAACAGCTATTGTCACGCTGTCAGTGCTGTCAGTGCTGTCAGTGCTGAAAGGCTCCGGTCACAGAGGCTTTAAACTATAAGCTACGGCAGACGTAAACGCTCAGTAGTCCTTCAGGCTTTGCCAAGACTTGAGCTCAGGACTGGAGCCCACTCACCTGCGAGGCCGGGACCCAAGTCTCTCCTGGGTGAGTGTGCGCACCCCTGGCTTTGGGGACCGCAGCACCCCGAGGCTGGTGCTTGGCTCACGGAGCTGTCCAATAGGTGATGGCCGGGATTATGTCTGTTAGTCATGAATTAGTCATGAATTCCATGTGCATGGGTGGGTTCATTACCACTCAAATAACAACATATTTGCAGGGTAAAGATGATTCTGAGGAAAGTCACCGCAGAGATACTTTTGTCTCTCCTTACACCACCTCGGTCCAATGAGCCAGGGCTCGAGTCGATGCTGATGGCTCCTGTGTGCCACGCCCGTTCGGAGCACTTGACAGTATTAATCTACAGAGTCCTCCCAGCCACCCAGGAGGCGAGGACAGCATTGTACTATTTTTAGAGGAGGAAACTGAGGCAGCTAAGGAACTTGACTCAAGGCACACAGCGTGGAAATGCTTATTTGAAAGAATCCACCCGCGTGGTCCAGTTTTGGACATCAGGCATTGGAATGAATGCCGTTCTCCCTGCCTTTTCCTAGAAAACAGAACAAACCCGAAGCCCTAGCGTGGGTCCGAGGCGGTTTGTAAGGGGGTGGACGCAGTCGGCAATGCTCGGTGCGGAACTGGAGGTTCATGAGCAGTGGGCTCTTGGGAGCCACCCCCAAACTCCCCTGGACCCCTTCTCCGGCTGGATCATACACCTGATACCTCCCTCTGGTCTTAGGGCAAGACCTGTCTGTGCCCGTAGGTTCAGAAAGCCTGAGTCCTGTCTCCAGTTCCCGCCCGTGGTGAGCATGGGTGATGCTCACAGCAAGCCCTCTGAGCCTGGTTCAGGCTCACTTTGCAGACGCGGCCGGCCCTCCTAACAGCCTGCTCACCTAGGAATCCTGGCCCCCCACCTGCCGCGCCTTAGACCACTCCTCTGAGAGGCCGAGCAGTGCGGGCCCCAAGTGTGAGCTCAGCCACCAGTGATCTCAACGTCCTCCACCTCAGGCTACCCACCTGCAGAGTGAGGACAAAATGATCATAGCGCCCTGGCCGGTGCCTCAGTGGATGGAGCATCGGACTGCAGACTGAAGGGTTGCCAGTTTGATTTTGGCCAAGGGCACATGCCCAGGTTGCAGGCTCCATCCCCAGTGGGGGGCCTGCTAGAGGCAGCCGATCAATGATTCTCTCTCATTGATGTTTCTATCTCTCTCTCCATCTCCCTTCCTCTCTGAAATCAATAAAAATATATTTTTTTAAAAAAGAATCATTGCGTTCGGTATTTGAGCTCCCTCAATTCATCAACTGTTGCTGGGTTTTGTGCTGTAAACTTTATCTCTTATATATCCCTATAAAAAAGACTGGTGGATACATTTTCTTGGTTCAAAGCTTAGTCCGGCTTCACCCATTATTTCAAATCAGTTAAGCCTGAAGTGGAGTGAAAATTCAGTGAGTTATCAGCTGCTTGAGTGTGTACACACTTTTGGGGACACCCTCGATTATAAATTATGAGAGGGACGATAGGCAATTCTATTTTCCAGGAGAAAAACTACTGCTATCTCCATGCAGAGCTATCTATAATAACAAAAGGGCAATATGGTAATTAGACCGAACAGCCGGACGACCTTCTGGTGCCCCCACCCTCATTCCTGCGGGACGAAGGCCAGTCCTTTCTCCAGTAGTGCCGTGGCCCCTCCGCTTCCGACGGCACTTCCTACAAAGCCTGCATGACCTGGGTGGTTCCCTGGAGATACTGCTCCCGGGCCTCCTGCTCACCAGACCCGGTGACCTTCCCAGCCAGCGCCCTGCTGTCTGGATCTGGCCTCCCCCGTGTCTGGGTAAGACCTTGTCTACAGTACAGGCCCAGCCTGGCGGCGTGGCTCGGTTGGTTGGGCGTCCTCCCGCGCACCAAGAGGTTGCCAGGTGGATTGCCAGTCAGGGCACCTGCTGGAGCAGAGGCTGCCTAAGGAGCTGGCTACGGGGTCAGCTTCCAAAGGGGATCCCCAGGATCTAGGAGACCCCAACCCTGTCACCTTGGTGATGCAGGAGGTCCCCTTCAGACCGCGTGGGAACATCCGCTCTGTCTCCCCCGCACCCCCCTCATGGCCTCTCCCGCCTGGTTCCGGGCCCCAGGGGAGCCTGCATGCCTGGTTCCTGTCTCGTGTTTGCCTCTCAGGCATGTGGATGTTGTGATCTTACGAGCCGGCCGGAGGCTGTGACAGGTTCTGTGTCTGTGATTCTGCACGTCTTTGCTGATCACGAGTTACTGGGAATGAATGACTGGTTCTGACAGCCCCGGTGCCTCCTGTGGACAGTGGATCTGGGCCTCCATCCGGGTGACGCTGCCGCTCCTGCTGCGCTGTGGTGTCCTGTGTGCCAAGGGCTGAGGATACAAAGCATGAGATGTGTCCTTAAGTGACCTCAGTCTGACCCCAGAAGCTCCCTTATTGAGCCCCGATCTCTGCCCACGGGTTATGGAGTCATCTCGTGCTTCCGGCACGTTCCCCAGGCGGCTGCCTGTGTCCAATAGTAGCTGGAGCCGGGCTCGGTAGCTTGTGAGTTGTCAGCCTGGCATTTGCAAGCAAGACATTACTCTGACCTGAGGGCTGTTCCTTCAACCGATAGGCAGCTTTTCATGTCACCCAGGCCTGCCGGCCCTGGAGAAACCCACAGCAGCCAGAGAGCCAGATGGGAAGTGGACAGTGATGCTGCGATGTGCCCACACTGGGCACAAGCTGAGACGTGAAGGGGGTGATGTCCTAGAGCAGAAAGGGATCAAGTCCACGGTGAGGTATGGGCGCATTTGAAGTGGGTGTTGCAGGATGAATAGGAGCTCACCAGATGGAGGGTCTGGGATGGAGCGAGTGGCAGTGCTTCGGTGGGAGGGTGGTTCTCTGACTCTCCTTTGGTAATGCCCTTGCTTCCGCAGTGCCTTCCCAGCGAAAGCACGCGGTGCCTTAGATCGCCAGGGTGGCATGTGCCATCGATTTTAAGCGGCCCATTTGGTTGTGGTTTCCACTCGTCCCCGAAGCGCCGTCGCGTGTGTTCTGCAGAGCTGGGCAGTGGGGCTGCACTGACGGCCCCTCCCCTGCGAACTGAAGCTGGGGACCTGCTTGTCACGCCCTTGGAGTGGAAACAGAACCATGAGGACTTAGGGGCTTGGGGACGTGCTCTCCTTCATGGGGGTGGAAACTCTTCCTGACCCGGGTCCATTCTGACAGCCTTGCCCCGGCAGAGGCAGGAGGGAGCAGAGGTCTGGGCAACCAGGGAGTGGGGGAGCCTGTGGGAGGATGTGCCAGGGGTCCCGCCGAGGGCGTCCCTCCTGGGACACACTGAGACGTGGTGACAGCAGGGAAGTCTGGTCTCCCACCTGCCGGTGTCACACAAACATGGCAGCTGGCTCCACGGCCAGCACCAAGCCAGGAGCCCCGCAATGCCGGCTGCAGCCACTGGAAACCACAAGCACGCCCCTGCCTGGAGCTGTTGCCAAGGCCATCCTGCCGCATGAGGTGCCTGAGAAGCAGGCAGTGCCCGGTGGTGCCCGGCGGCTCCTGTGGCCACCTGCCCGGGTGCCGGATGCCCTGGCTCCACGGCTGTGTGTGAGAGGGCGTGGGTCAGGGCGGACACAGGGCAAAGCATTGAGAACGCAGTGGCAGTACTTCGGGTTGAAACCTGAACATTGAAAATGAGGTCATCAAAGCGCCACGCCCTTAGCCTTGCATCGGGCCCTCGCGGTGCGCGGAGGCTGCTGCCTGAGCACCAGTGGGTGCACGTGGACAGGGCTTGGCCTAAAGGCCCTTTTGCATGACAGCAACGTCCAGAAATGGGACTGTCAGTCTCGGAGTATCCACCTGACTGACGCCATGGAATTTGCGGCTGGAAGCTGACGTAGGGATGCCAGGCTTAGAGGCGGGGGTCCTCCCCAGGCGAGGGGAGGGGACTGCGACATGGGTGCACACCAGGCCCATCAGTCAAACCACTGTCAGCAGCAGGTGTTCTGTTCTCTCTACGCGCCGGTTTCCTGGTCTGCAGGTAAAGGGCTCACCTGCCCCCAGGCGTGTCGTGTGAGATGAGATGGTGCCACTGGTGAGCACAGCGGGCTCCCCGTACCTTCCACCTTGACCTTCTGGCCTGCACTCAGGGGAGGAAACTGCTGAGGGGAGTCATAGCCCGTTGTCCTCAAGGGAACAAACCACCCTCACTCCCTCCTCTTCCTTCTTTTCCTTTTCTCCATCCTCCCTCCCTCCCTCCCTCCCTCCCTCCCTCCCTCCTTCTATCCCTCCTTCCTTCCCTCCTTCCTTCTGTCCCTCCTTCCTCCCCTCCCTCCCTGCCTCCCCTCTTCCTCATAAGCTAGTCCCTGCTCCCTCCCACATCAGCCAACATTGTATTAGGTTTGATGGGTCGCTTTGCTTGTCTGAATCTCTGCAAAACATGGATTCTACATGCAATTTTTTTGTTGAAAGGTCCGAGTTTGTGTATAAATGCAGAGATGTGCTCTGTATACACATTTGTGCAACTATACATTCCATGTATGTGTTTGCGTGCACACGTGTAAATGTTTATCTTTCCAATTGTTTTGCCTGAGCACCGTGTTCATGATCCACACATGCTCCTCTGTGCACTCAATTTCTTGCTTCTCGTCACCCCCCATGCTTCTCATCACCGCATGGGGTGCAGCCAAGGCCCCCTACACAGCCCGCCAGCAGGTGGACCCCAGTTGCCTGGAAACCTCCCACATCCCATCTTCCTCCTTGCCCTTCCTGAGGCAGGACCACAGGATTTTGTTGTTACAAGTTTGCCTCCTGCTAGACTGTGAGGCATGTGAGCAGCTTTCCTGGCTCGTACACACAGTAGTTTCTCAATAAACACAGAGCTTCCGGGGCAGCTGAACCCTTTGGCTCAGGCCATGCCCCCTGGGGCCGCAGTCCCCTGATGAGCAGTTATCAGTACTTTGTAAAGGTTAGTAGTCAGCAAAAGAAGGGAAAGCATGAAAAGCAGTCAAGTGTGACTTGTCACTGAATCCTTCGAATACATCCCGTTATTCACGTATTCAAACCAGCACACTGAGTGATGCAGGTATGGATATGGCAACTCATGAGGGTGCCTCTCGTCTTCCCAAATCCACGGGAGATCCCACTCCAAGGCCCTGCCCCACCCACGACCCCCTGTGCCCTACGGAGTTGTACACGTTGCAGTGTGGTGCTGGCTCCTCGCCCACCTCTGTCCACCGTCCGGGCAACGACATGGACCTGACAGGGGGCAGGCGGCCTGTGGTGATGAGCACCGAGACGGTCGCTGCTGCGAGCTGAGCCGTGTCTGCTGGGCCGACGAGTGTCTTAGTGTCAAGATATGAGGAGTAACATGGCGTTAGAGTTTGTGTCTGAGCCTTTCCTTCTGGGAGGAGGGCAGATGGTCTACCTGGACGCTGGGAGGTTTTTTCTATTGAATCTTCTGAGGGGACCGCATACACACCTTGACGTGTCACAGGCACTTTAGACCAGGGCGCTGCAACTTTCTCTGCAAAACACAGACAGTGAATGGTTGATACTCTGCAGGCCACATGGATTTTGTCACAAATGTCATCTCAGCCATTTTAGTGCAAATGCAGCCTTTAAATAATACATAAGTGAATGGCACAGCCCCATCCCAATAAATCTTTAGTTAAAAGACAGGAAGTGGCTGGGTGTTGGTCCATGGGCAACAGTCCAGGAACCTGACTTAGATGCTCACTCCTGCGCCGCCTGGAGAAATCAACGTGAACTGAGTAGCTTGAATACAATGGGTCGACAGCAGCTCCTTCCTAATTTAACGGGCGGTGATGCTGGGGGACACTTTAACACGCCGGTAGGAGTGCTACGAAGAGCAGACAGAGCAGGAATTTGTGTCCTAGGCATGAGTTCGCCTGGCTGTGATGCCAGAGAACCTACACTAACAGCACTTCTATAAAGCAGGAGCTCATTACTTTTCCTGGATATGAAATTGGGGGAGAACAGTCCAGGTTGCCATGGCAACTCGGCATAAGCTCCTCAGGTACCTAGGCCCTTCTCCATCTTCCGTGAATGGTCTTGGTCTCCAGATGGCAGCAAGCATTCCAGGGAGAAAGATGGGCAGAGGGAGGAGTGGGGGGGGGGGCATTGAGAAGAGTCGCTGCAGATCCTATGCCAATCACGTCTACGTGCAAGCCTCACAGTCAAGTTCATGTATCACCTGGGCTGGGCCATGGTACCTAGTTTTTGGTCAAACTAGATGCTGCTAGAGGTTTTGTGCTGGGGTGGCCGTGGGCACAGCCAGCCGGTTGAAGGCTACAGGAGAGACAGACTCTCCCAGGAGAGGGGGCTGCACAGGGGCCTGGGACCTGCCCTGCGGCATCGGCTCTCCCCTGGGCCCAGCTGCTGTCCGACCTGCAGCCCTCGCAAGCCCTACAGCCAAGTGAGCCAATTCTTTAATCTCTCCCTTCTTTCCCCTCCCCTTCCCCTCTCCATTTTTTCCCCTCAGGGATTCTCACCTTGTGTCCATATCCTCTTTTATTTTCAGGAGCTGTCATTAGGAGTAGCTTATCTTGCATGTGGTTAATGCTGAAATATTCCAAATCTTCAGGATCCTACTGTATAGACATCTCGACCTCTACCTTATAGCAACAGGGCAGCCAGCATCCTGCTTCTTGCGGGTGGTTTTGCTGTCTGCACAGAGTAGGTGTTTGATACAGACTTGCTGATGGAGAGGTCCTTGAAGGGAAGCTGTCTTAGCGGATAGGCGGCTACTCTGGGCGAGGGGAGCAGAGACCAGAGGAGGGAGGAGCCTTGAGCTGCAGGGGGACCCAGTGGCCTCGTCGGACAGGACTGGAGGGGAGAGAGGATCTAGGCTGCCTGAGCGGCCTCCCCCAGGGGCACCTGCAAGGGCCGTGTGCCTCAGGTCCCTGCAGTGGGGCCTGCAGACATCAGAGATTCTCAGTGTCATGGGCACTGGTCCCAGTGACGATGGGATGTGAATAACACAGTACGACAGGCAGCTGGCAGAGTCTGCGTTGGCAGGCCACCTGCCCTCTCCCCAGGCTCCAGCTGCTGGTGCCCCGCAGGCACCATGAGGAGCTGGCTGGGCCAGACCCAGGCGCCAGCGCTGTCCTTGCGCGGGGTCGTGGCCGCTCCTAACGTGCTCAGCTGCTGTGGAATGAAGGTCCTTCTGCTGGCAGCACCTCTGTCCCTGCCTCGGGCAAGGGGAGCGCCCACCTGGGAGGGGCTCCTTCTGAGAGGGTCCCCCCAGACCCAGTGGAATGGACTTGCCGAGCCTGGCCTGAGTGGGGCTCCAGCTGCCTGTGGCTGGGCAGAACTAGGGCATGGAGATTTAAGGAGAAGGGCCTCTGCTCAAGCCCTGGCTGGCGTTTGAGGAGACATGGGAAGAGCATGTGTGTTTGTGTGTGTGTGTACATGTGCGTGCGCGTGTGTGTGTGAGACAAAGGCTGTGACCAGCAGAACTGGATCTGAATGCCGGCTCTACGTCTGTGATCGGTGCTTTGGAAGAGCTTCTTGTTCATTTCAAGCTCAATGTCCTGAGCAGTAAACGGGGCTAATAGTGGGTGAAAGGGCTGAATTGTGTCCTTCCCCAGATTCGCACAGTGAAGTCCCCATCCAGCACCTCAGAACCTGCCTGTTGCAGAGCGGGCCTTTCATGAGATGATTAATAATAACATTTCTCCCAAGAGGACATACAGATACCAACAGACATATGAAAAGATGCTCAGCCTCACTAATTACAGGGAAATGCAAACTAAAACCTCCATGGGGTATCACCTCACCTGCTATAATGGCTGCCGTCAATAAATCAACAAACAACAAGTGCTGGCGAGGGTGTGGGGGGAAAGGAGGCGCGTGCACTGCTGGTGGGAATGCAAACTGGGGCAGCCACCGTGGAAGACAGTGTGGAGGGTCCTCAAAAAATGAAAAATAGAGCTACCACATGACCAGGCAATTCCAAGTCTGGGTATTTATCCGAAGAAAACAGAAGCACTAACTTGAAAATATATTTGCACCCCTATGTTCACTGCAACGTTATATACAGTAGCCAAGAGATGGAAGCAACCAAAATGTTCACAGACTGGTAAATACGATGTGGTCTACATGACATGGAATATTACTCAGCCACAGAAAGGATCAAGTCATGGCACTGTGACAACATGGATTGTCCTAGAGCAGTGATGGCGAACCTTTTGAGTTCAGCGTGTCAGCATTTTGAAAAACCCTAACTTAACTCTGGTGCCGTGTCACATATAGAAATTTTTTGATATTTGCAACCATATTAAGACAAAGACTTATATTTTTGATATTTATTTTATATATTTAAATGCCATTTAACAAAGAAAAATCAACCAAAAAAATGAGTTCGCGTGTCACCTCTGACACGCGTGTCATAGGTTCGCCATCACTGTCCTAGAGAGTATGATGCTAACTAAATAAGTCACCTACATGTGGACTCTAAAAAAAGCTCTCCATAGCCATAGTCATCCCAGGCCTTGAACTTGAGGGTAGCCTGGCACAGTGTGTGTCCTCTGGAGCAGTGGTCGCCAACCGGTGGTCGTCTGCAGACAACTGGAGGTGTGTGAGGTCGGAAAGGTTGGCTTTGCTGCCCTGGAGGGACACTGGTGCCTTTCACAATGAGGGTAAAAGGCAGCCCTTTCTCTCTCTTACCAGATCTACCCTCTGAGATTTTTAAGTGCATGATGCGGCATTGGTAACGAGAGCAGAGTAAATGGATAAATGGCAGCCACGGTCCTATTCCTGCTTCTAGTTGATTATTTTAGATTTCTCGCAGAATGGCATCCTGCAGAACGTGTCCTCCTGTGACTGGCTTACTTCACCCTGAGTGACACCCTCTGGTCCATCCATGTCATCATGCCTCACACGAAGTCCTGCCCTTTCTCTAGCAATAGCTGCCCAAGTCAAGTACGGCCATGGGGACCTGGTGCCAGGACATCCCCGGGAAAGGTCTGAGGGGCACAGCTGCCTGCCCTGGGCCAGGCCTTCTCCCACGCTCCCCCCAGTGGCTCCTGAAGGGCAGAGCTGGTGAATGAGGTGAGGGCTTCAGGTGCTGGCCAGGCAGGCGCCCAAGTGACCCGATGATCTGGTGCCAACAGGAGACTCCTATGAAGTATCAGATAGAATCTTGCAAATGTGTGCAAACTCTGCATTCTATCATATTCATTTTAGATGTAAAATAATGCTTCACGTCTTTACCGAGAAGTAGACTACAGTTACCTAAAGGGCGGGGTTCATGGGGTCCCCGCAACACGCACCTGCGCACCAGGCACCAACTGGGGGGCGTGGCCACCGTGAGCTAGCAGAGGGCCCTGGGGGGGTTTAGCAGCCAGTCATTTAAGGTCTGACCCCTCAGGGGTTTTCACTGAAGAGGAAACTGGAGGACAGCCTGGTTCTGTGATGCTCAGAGGGACTGAACTGGGGAAGGATGTCATCAGGGACCGTGGTCTCACCTGTCATCAAGGTCCTCCTGGGCCGCTGCAGTCCAGGTTGAGGGGCAGTGCCAGGCCCCCTGTCTGTGTCACTGCTGCTGGGGCTTTGTGGCAGGATGGCCTGAGCACCTCACCAGCGTGGCTTTGCACTCGGAACCTGTAACTGAGGAGGACGCCCCTGAGAGCTTGCTGGGCCGCTCACTCCCTTCACCCACGCTGCTGCTCCCCACAGTTGGAGAGAAGAGCCCCAGAGATGGACCAGAGGGGGCCTCGCCGCTGCTGGGGCCCAGCCCACTCCCTCCCTGCTCTGCGGAGTCCAGGGCGAGCTCCGTGCAGAGCACAGCCCTCTGGGGAGGGTTTTACATGGGGGAAGGGGTTCCTTCTCTGGACTCTCAGCCAAACCAGCCTCTGCCCACTGTGCCAGGGAACTACTCGGACCAGAATGCAGGGCAGGCCGGGCAGGGGTGGCCAAGCCCCACTGCCACTCTGGGGACTCACCTGGCAGCCTGGGAAGACGCGTGCCCTGGATCCTGCCAGGGTGTCCTGGAAAATGGGGGCTCCAGGGAGCATCGGGAGGAGCTGAATGAGAGGAGGCTTCCTGTGGGCGCCTTGGAAAGGGAAGGTACGGCTTGGCCTGTCTCTGCGAGGAGCTGCAGAGCGAGGGAACATGCTGAGCATGGAGCACACTCTCCCTGAGACCATCTGTCTGCACCGGGTGCCTGGGCCTGCTTTCTGGCCAGCAGTGCTCACCTGAGCCCCTGGTGGAGGGGAGGGGCAAAGCAGGGAGAGCGGGAGAAGCAGGGACTGAAGTGCTCCCACCTGCAAAGGACTGGCCAGCTGAGCTCTCTCTCTGGGGCCCCCACAGGGCTTTCTCCTGGGGCAGCACCTGTGCCCTGAGAGCAGCGCAGGGCAGGCAGCTGGGGCCAGGGCAGGGAGAGGGCAGGGAGCCAGGGCCTGGGTAGGCAGCCTGTCCGCCATCTCCCGCCTTTGCCCTGCTGCTGGCTAGCCCTTGACCAGGCTCCTCAGGCGGCGCTGGAGGCTCTTGCCTTTAACCAGACACCCTGGAGGGCCTGGTGGATTTTCAAAGACAAACCAGAGAGTCTTTGAATTAAAAGATGAACCGAGTTTTCTGGAATTTAAGGAAAATAAAGGCCAAGATTTCCACCACTAGCTTTCTGCACGACCCACCTGGCACAGCAAAGATGCCATTTTCTGGTGCCCACAGACCACCTGCCTCCTCATAGGCGCCTGGGCATTGACATCAGGGAAAAACACCCCTCTCGCGGCTCCTTAGCGCCCCGCCCCGGTGCGACCCGCACCTCAGGACTGCTGCGGGGCTCAGGTTCCCCACCTGGGCGGTGGAGAGGGCAGGGACTAGCTTCCCCCTGCCTGGGTTCCAGGTCTGGGTCCCTCCGCCTTTCCAAGGGCCTCCTCTGCAAACCCCTGGTATCCCCTCTCCAGCCTCCTCTCCATGGCGCGCCCCCTCCTCCTCCCTCTCCCAACTCTCCGCCCACGCCAGTCTCCCTATCCCTGGCGTCCCCTCCTCCGACCTCCCACCTCCAGCCTCCTTTCCCACGGCGCCCCCTCCCCACCCGGAGCCGCAGCAGAGCATGCGCGGTGCGCGGAGGCGGGCGGGAGCTGCGCGCACTCGGGTCCCCTCCCTGCACCGCGCCGCCAGTTGCTGGTTGCTAAGCAGTGACATTGTTTCTGTGGGATTGCAGAGGCTGTTGCTAACGGGAGAAGCCCCACTAAGCCTGGGCATCTTCCCTCTTCGGATCCGCTCCCCGTTCTCGGCTTTTAAAGGGGAAACTAGGCTGGCCTGCCCACCCTTCTCCCCGACCCGCTCCGGAATAGCGGTGAGGTTTCGGGGTATGGACTGAACCTCAGTCCCCTCGCCAACTGCACTCCGGGGGCTCCACACTCCCAGTCGGATCTCACCTGCCCGAGCTGGTGAGCGCCCAGACGCGCGGTCATGACCACGGCCAAGGAGCCCAACGCTTCGGTGAAATCCGTGCAGCAGCAGGAGCAGGTAAGGCGGGGACCCGCCTGTGCGCGCGCCTGTGCCCTGGCTCGGGAAATAGGTCTGTGTTTGTGGTGCCTGCAGTCACCTGAGCCACCGCGGGCAGGTGAGGCAGAGCGCGGAGTGAGTGCCCAGGGGTCTGCCTTCCCTCTTCTGCTTTTAAAAGATGCCCTGGGCTGCCCGTCCCGCGTGGCCCTGGGAGTGTCTGCTGAGGGCGCTGATGTGAGGGCTCCGGGCAGGGCTGTCTCCGGAAGCGGGGCCACTGTGAAGGTTTCCAGTGCGGGGTGGTCGGAGCAGGTGGTAGCCCCCACCTTTCAGCTTACTCCCATCGTCCAGTGGGGCTTTGCTTTGCTTCTAACATCGGTAGAAGGAAGACATGTTTAAAGGACTTTTCCTCGGATAGCTGTGTCCCTGTCCTTCTCCTGAAGAATTTCTGGCGGAATTCACGCACAGCTGCCGCTGTGGGAAGGCTGATGGGTGCAGAGCCGGGCCAAGTGGGGGCCCTGGTCGCAGGGCTAAGGAGGCTGCCGGGTGGCACTGGGTGCCCGATGGCGGAGGCCAGCGCTTGCCCTGCCCCAGAGGCCCGCTGTGGGCTCAGGAGTCAGGGGACCAGGGGCCGGTTACCACTCAAGCTCCTGTGAGTCCCTCTCAGAAGATCTGGGTGCTTGTCCTTAATCACTGCTTCTCCTCTGGCAGCCCTGGCAGCCCTGTAGACCCCGGGAGCCCCACAGACCCCGGGAGCCCCACAGACCCCGGGGAGCCCCACAGACCCCGGGAAGCCCCTCAGACCCCGGGAAGCCCCGCAGACCCCGGGAGCCCCTCAGACCCCGGGAAGCCCCGCAGACCCCGGGAAGCCCCGCAGACCCTGGGAGCCCCACAGACCCCGGCAGCCCCGCATACCCTGGGAGCCCCTCAGACCCCGGGAGGCCCCGCAGACCCCGGGAAGCCCCTCAGGCCCCGGGAAGCCCCGCAGACCCCGGGAGCCCCACAGACCCTGGGAGCTCCACAGACCCCGGGAGGTCCGCAGACCTTGGGAGGCCCAGCGAATTCAAAGGGCAGTTTCTCGGGCTCTGTAAGTCAGCGGTGTGGGCTGGTGTCCCCCGTTTCCTTCAGGGCTGTGCTTGCTGGGCTTGGAGCCATAACAGGAGACCCTCCGGCTCCAGGGGGGCAGAGAGCCTTGGGGGACATGGTGTGACAATCCATCTCGGCTACTCAGAGCCGCATGAAGGCCATTGGTCCCCATGTTTCCTGCCAGCTGCCAGGCTTATTGGTGGTTTGTTGGTTGTTTTGATTTTGTTGTTTTTTTTTGTCATTTTCTCAAAACCCATTTTCGATTAAAAAAATAAAAAATGCGTCTTATTACTATTACTCTCACCAACACCACATCAGCTAAAGCAGTCAGATGGTTTGATTCTCCGGGAAGAGGCTCGGTGCAGCCAGGGCTCTGGGCGTTCGGTGCCTGTGGTGAGCCAGTGAGGGCAACACTCAGTGCAGCTGAAGACCCAGAGGCACCCTGGGCACCGAGCTCCTCCTAGAAAACATTCCACCGAGTATCCTATATAATAAAAGCCCAGCAACCAAATGGTGGAACGACTAGAATGACCAGTCGACCAGTCGCTATGATGCGCACTGACCACCACGGGGCAGACGCTCAACATAGGAGCTGCCCCCTAGTGGTCAGTTTGCTCCCACAGGGGGTGCACCCCTCAGCCAGAAGCTGGGCTCATGGCTGGAGAGTGCAGTGGTGGTGGCAGGCGCCTCTCCGGCCTCTGCAGCAGGTGGACATCCCCCGAGGGGTCCCGGACTGTGAGAGGGTGCAGGCCAGGCTGAGGGACCCCCTGTGTGCACGCATGTCATGCACCGGGCCTCTAGTTTACTCAATAAAGGAATCTGCCCGCCCTCAGCTGGCACCGGGACTGAGGGCCTCCCTCCCTGGCTGTGACCACCTGCCCTGGGCTTGAGGAACCAGCAAGGACTCAGTGGCACTTCTGACCCTGGGTCGCAGGACCCATCAGGGAAAGGAGCCATCGTCTGTGTCACAGCCTGTGTCACGGTCTATGCTACGGAAGGAAGGTCGGCGGCCGAGTGCGAGGCTCTGTGGCTGCACCTCGGGGAGAGTGGAGGCCCCGGGTGGGGGTGGAGCAGATGCAAAAGCTCATGCCTGACTCCATGCCTTTGGGTCGTGGGAAACCCCCACACGCACCTGCTTCCCTCATGGGGACTCAGCAGGTGTAGCAGTGCGGGGGGGGGGGGCGGAGGGGCGCGGGGGGGGAGTGGCTCCCGGGGCCTCTGGGAAGCCGGTCCCTCCATTCGCAGTGGCATCTTCTTGACCCGATAAATCTCGAAGCCCACCTGTGAGGGGCCAAGTGGAGGGTCCACAGCAGACACAGGCAAGAGAAGCCACACGGGAAGGCCCCCCTCAAACACATGAACCCGCAGGGGCTGCGATGGCTTTCCCACCAGCTCAGGACACAGCAGTGGGCTAAGGCCTTAAGTCATGAAGACTGGCTCCTCTTCTCGTTACCAGCTCTTAAAAGGCACCAAGACTCTCTGCCCCCTCTTAGACGCGGAGCCCGGGATGCGTTGCCCAGGCCTTCATGTCGCCTTCCACTGCTCGGCTAGCCCCGCCCCCAGCCGAGGGTTGCAGGGGAGACCAGAACAGAGGGAAATGTTCCAGTTTCTTTTCTTTCTTTTTTTTTAAGGTGAGAGAAAGACAGATTTGCTGGTTTGCAATTTTTATTTTATTTCTTTATTTTTAATCCTCACCTGAGGATACTTTTTCCGTTGATTTTAGAGACAGTTGGAGGGAAGGAAGGGGGGAGAGAGAGAGGAAGAGGGAGAGAAACATTGATGTGAGAGAGACACGTTGACTGGATGCTCCCACATCACCCTGACTGAGGATCGAACCCACAACCCTGCTATGTGCCCTTGACTGGGAATCGAACCCCCAGACCCTTTGGTACTCAGGCCAACACCCTAAGCGCTGAGCCGCCGGCCAGGGCCAAGCCTTATTTCTTAATAGAAAGTCTGTGCTAGGAGCACCCACATTTTCTATTTGAGCCTTAATCTGAGGATTGGATTTAGTGGAGTCTGAGTCCAGCGCCCGGCGTCTTTAATGATGTATGGTTCTCTCATTAGACCCCGTGAGTTCGCAGTGGCTAACAGAGACCCGTGCCCTCTGCGGTCCTGGCGGGTGGAGCCAGGCTGGGGGGGGGGGGGCGGGCAGAAGGAATGTGTATGCCCAGTGAGGAAACCTAGGGGAGGTGTAGAACCCAGTGATCCCGCCTGGTTTTAGGTATCGCTGTTTTCTCCGGTTTGTTTGCTAAAATACGCACTAAAAATAGATGCGTCCGTGGGAAGAGGGTTTTAAAGGGTGCTGCACGAACACATGGGATAAGCCGGGAGAACAGACTTCTAGGGGGCCTTGCTCTTCCGCTTCGGAGACGCCAACACTGATTTTCAAATGAAGTGCTAGCAGCCGGCAGTGCTGGGAACGGAGTTCCTCCTCGGCTCCGAAGCCAGTCAGGTGGCAGGTCCCTCGAGAAAGCCATGGCCTTGGCCCACGGCTCCCCTCCTCCCGCCCACAGGTGGGCCTGTGGTGACGTAAAACGGCTGAGGCTAATTTGATTTAAGTTCAGAGTATTCTCAAAACAATCCGAATCCCTCCTTAGAGAACCAAATTAAGGGATTTCTCCCCTAAAAATCCATGAGCCCTGGTCAGGTGGCTCAGTTGGTGGGAACATTGGCCATACACCAAAGGTTGGGGTTCCACCCCCACCCCCACCCCTCCGCCCCCTGCCCTCCACCCCCGTCCAGGCGGGTTCAGGAGGCAACTGATGGATGTTTCTCAAGGACATCAATGTTTCTCTCTCCCCCCTCCCCCTTCTCTTCCTCCCTCTCTCCCTCTCTCCCCCGTCCTCTCTCTGAAATCATTAAGCATGGCCTCATGTGAGGATTAACACAACACAGTGAAGTACAGATCTGCTTTAGAACCTGGGTCCTCACTTCAGCCACTGAGCCTGCGAGAGCGGCGGCCAGCCAGCGGGCCGCGCAGGTGTGTGCTGGCGTCTCCACGCGCCCCGGCAGGCCTGACGCAGCTTCCTCAGCGTGGACCAGGGGCTGCTTCCGTGCGTGTGTGTGTGGGGGGGATAAGGGGGGGCACACACAGGGACCACACCACGAAGTGGCAGAGGGGGGCGACCTCACAGGGGTCCCCTGTGACCCGGGCCACCGTCGAGGGCTCAGGAACCTCACAAATGAATGAGAACGCGCCTTTGCCTCTTAACATGTTGGAGATCCTCCACGTTCTGTCGGCCAGCGGGGGCCTTTGCTCTGTTATGTTCAGTCACCCCCATCACTTTTTAGACCCGGAAACCAGCCGGTCTGGCTCATGTGAGGCTTGTTTTGTGCTTCATTTTCCTTTGAGGGGCGCATGTCCTCAGAGAGAGCCCGGGCGCGTCTATTCGCCCAATGAAGTGCGGCCGGGCCCTGCCTGATGGGACGCTGTTGGTCGGACCACGGGGACACCAGCGCCATCACAGGAGTGCTGTGAGGCGACTGTGTCACCAACAGCACCGCCTGGGAGCCGCCTTGGGCCCCGTGGGGACAGGCCTTAAAGGGGGCGGGTCCCTGACAGCCCCTCCAGCGGTGAGTTAGCTGCTGGAGCCGAGGCGCGCTGGGGCCGCCGTGGGCGTTCGGTTGTTGAGTGTAATTGTGTTAAAGGGAAGGCATGAAGCTCTCTGCAGTGGCGAGAAACGTGGTGCTGAGTACAAGCGAAAAGTGGGAGGGAACCCAGGAGAACGGGGTTCAATATGATGACTTTTTTATGCGTCTCCCGAAGGCGAGGTGGTCCTTTTGTGGCTGGGAAAGTGGGCACGGAGTCCCGCTGGTGCTGGTGCAGGTTCATGCTGCCTGCGCACCAGCCCGTTCCCTCAGCCAGCGGGCGGCCGGGGAGCCGGGCGAGGGGACGGACAGCGGTTGTGGAGACTGTATGGGACACATCCATCCTCGGGGCGTCGGGACAGGGGGAAGGAAGCAGTGTGGCTGCAGGATGGCTGAGGGGGGAGCTGGACTCGGCCACCTGGACACAAAGCATGACTGGAATGGGGCGTGGCACTCCAGGGGGCGAGGGGCACAGCCGGGTGAAGCCAGGAGAGGAAGCAGGTGCTGGCGTGTGCTCTCCGTAGAACAAGGGCCTCACAGAGCCAGCAGCGCACACTACCGCAGCCGTTCTCCCCTGGGCTCCGGCATGGACGGCGTCCGGTCTTCTGAGACGCAGGCCGCAGGCCGCGGTGGAAGTAGCGCTAGGCAGGGTCCCTGAACAGACTGCATGAGAGCCCGCACTGCCCCGGCGGCCGGTGTGGAGCCGACGACACTGATGGGAGTGCTCTGCATGGATGCGTTTCCGGGGCTGCGCTGGCGTTCGGTCAGACTCACTCCTTACGCAGGAGTCATGGGGAGAGGTAGCCAGGGCCTCCCCAGACGGCCTGGAGGCTGGAGCGGCGTTCCACGGGCCCTCCCCAGCACATCCTCGGCTCCCCGTGCCTCGGGAGGTCAACATGCTGGTCACGGGGAGCGGGAGCAGCCCCAGGGCTCCGCCTCGGGAATTGTAGCTCTGTCATCCCCATGCAGATGAGCCCGGCCTGGGTTTGATGGTGACCGGCTTGGTTTTGCGGTCCCATCGTTGACCTTCTCTCAGGAGAAAGCGAGGGCGGAAGGAGCTGTGGGTCTAGACTGCTGAAATTTGAAGAAAAGAATATGATTTGAGGAAGAGGGGGTGTGTAGAAGCTTTGGGGGACCAGTGGAGGTTTGAAGTCCTAGCTTTAAAAAGATCAGAAAGTAGGGGGTTGCATATTATTGTTTCGCCTGTATCCTTCACAGAGCCCAAAGGAGCTACAGTGTTTTTAATTCAAGGTTTACGTGTGGTTACCTTGTGGCCATAACACAGGAGCAGATAACCATGTCAATTTGGGTGGAATTTAAGCCTAACTCCTCTTTGTCGTAATTCTGCATGAGGCCGGCGGCGGCGGCGTACTCAAGTCCGTCCTCGCCGGGCAGCCTGTGTTCCTTGCAGGGAGGAACTAAGTAAATGAAGCCGGGGGGGGGGGGGGGTCGGGGGGGGGGGCAGAGGGCTCAAGCAAAAGAGCTCAGGTAATGTGGTCAAACCAGGAAGTTCCTTGTCAGTCGTTCGCCTCCCTACCTGGCCTGTACTCTTCAGGACTCTTCACTGCCAGCCTCACATAGGCCTTCAGCCACCGCTGGTACCTGCACCCACCACTACGTGCTTATGATCGTCTCTCAAACCCCTTCCCTGTGCTGCTCTACTTGGGCCTGGCTATCGACGAGACAGATCCGATCACTAACGAGCAGGCAGCAGGTCCTGGAGAGCGTCCGTGATCTTCACAGCTAACTGCCGGTGGGAGACCCCATGGGATTATTAGTGACTGGGATCTCCGGTTCGAAGTGAGAGCCGAGTTCACGGAAGAAAAATCGGGTGTTTAGTGATAACCCACAACAAAGCAGTCAGTTGCGGTCACAGTGAGGACAGCCCGAGTCCCCCAGAGCACAGGTGGGCTGCGGGTGCCCTTTCCACCCCTGCTCATTCTGCATCTATGTTAGAGCTGGTCTCGTACCAGGCAAGTCGCAGGTGACAGACACTGTTGGCCTCTCTGGGCTCCCAGTTCCAGGAGGATTTGGGGGAATGGGGTTGAAATTTGCAGCACCCCCTTCTTAGGATAAATGGGCCATGAGCACAGACATGAGTCAGAGCTGTGGGCCTGTTCTGTCAAGGCGTCTGCCTTCAGCAGCGGTGGCCACGGGACCATGGGGCGCAAGCACAGTCCTCCACCGATGGCTTTGCCAACACGTTACTGATCTAGTCAAGTCTCCATAACAGAATTTTTTTGTGGCAATTTATAGATTGTTTCCTGAGTGGTGTCTGATCAATTTTTATGAGATTTAACTTCGCCTGCCAGCGTTCAAGAAAAACTGCCCGCGACTCCAGGCACCACTGAAGGTTGCGAAGTGTTAATTTGGAACATGGGCTTCTGAGAAATGAATGCGCTCAGGCCCGTGCGCAGGGAGGCCCACAAGACCCACAGACACCTGAGTCTGCCCGTTAAAGTGGGGACTGGGCTGTGAGTGGGGGCTCCTCAAAACAGTGCCAAAGGTCAAGGTGTGTCTCTGGACAGCCCTGTGATCCTCTGGAAGGTCATGGGATTCGCGCTCTTGCGAAAATAGATTCAGCTCAGTTCTCTCAACAGGTTAGCATAGCAGGGTTACACCCCAACCAAGGGACTCGAAGCCTAGCCCCAATTTTCTCTTGTGGAAATTAATGTGCCCCAGAGAAGGTGGTGATGGGCACTTTAAAACTAATGAAAGAATTTTACTTCTCTATTTCGAAGAGACTAGTTTATTCTTATTATTAGAATATTTGAGGCAATTGTAGGGTTCACTCTGGGAATTCTAAAATTATAACACTGTGTGCCTTAGATTTTTAAAATTGATTTTTGAGAGAGAGAGAGAGAGAGGAGGGGAGTGGAAGAAACCTCGATCAACTGCCTCAATGCCCCCGATTGAGGATCGAGCCCGCAGCCCAGGCCTGTGCCCTGTGGGACTAGGGCTGGCAGCCCTTCAGTCACAGGATGACGCCCAGGCAACCGAGCCTCATGGCCAGGGCCTCGCTGCGTGTCTTCAATTGGGTGTCTGAGTGGGAGAGGCAAGTAAACATTTTCCATGTCTAAAAATTAGGCTTCCTAATAATTCATCCTCTGTGACAGAGATGTTGGATCAGAGAAAGGATCTTTATTTTGATAAATAGCTCACACAGGAAAAGCAAAACCGGGGGTGGGGGGTAAGGAAAACTCGATGGGGGACAGTTCCCAGGCAGGGAGCAGAGAAATTCCTGTCTGAGGCCTGGGACTCGGGCCTGAGCTGAGCCTTCAGGGTTGGGGTAGAATGTACTCGTGGGTGTGGGTGTGGCTGTGGGTGCAGGTGCTGCTGTGGGTGCAGGTGCTGCTGTGGGTGCAGGTATGGCTGTGGATGCAGCTGCGGCTGTGGGTGTGGGTGCAGGTGCTGTGGGTGCTGTGGGTGCGGGTGTGGTAGGTGTGGGTGTGGGTGCCAGTGCAGCTGTGGGTGCAGGTGCGGCTGTGGGTGCGGCTGTGGGTGTGTTGGGTGCAGTGGGTGTGGGTGTGGGTGTGGGTGCAGGTGTGGTGGGTGCGGGTGTGGGTGCCGGTGCAGCTGTGGGTGTGTTGGGTGCAGTGGGTGTGGGTATGGAGAAGATTTGGGAAAACAGGACCATGCTAACATGAGAGGGTCTGAAAGCCAGGATGGATGGGGCTGTGGGAAGGCAAGCAGCAAGGGTTAGTCCAAGTCTGGACAAAGGGAAGGGTGCTGTGCTGACCAGCGCCCATGCCTGCTGAAGAGAACAGGGCTCCAGGGTTGCGTGGGACGGGGAGAAGGCCTGGGACCCCAGGTCACACCCTGTGAGTATGATTAGTGAGTCAGGAGGGTCTTCATCGATGACAAAGATCTGGACGCTCTGGTTGTCCAAGACGCAACGGGTTGTGATGTCCCAAATAAAGTCAACTTAGAAGCAACAGGGTGTTTAAGGCATTCCATGTAAGGTGATGTTTCCTAAAATGGCCTGAGAAATTTTAAGAAGACTCAAGACACTAGAATTTCTGGCTCCAACTTTGAAAAGCAAAACAGACACTACAATCTATGGGGTCAATGCCAAGTCACGTGGTGCACAGGCATGGGACACGCTCATCACATGCAGAGACGTGGAGACGTGGGACACGCTCATCACATGCAGAGACATGGAGACGAGGGCCACAGTAGCCACATGCAGAGACATGGAGACGAGGGACACTGTCATCACATGCAGAGACGTGAAGACGTGGGACATGCTCATCACATGCAGAGACATGGAGACGAGGGACACGCTCATCACATGCAGAGACATGGACACGTGGGACACGCTCATCACATGCAGAGACATGAAGACGAGAGACACGGTCATCACAGGCAGAGACGTGGAGGCGTGGGACACGGTCATCACATGCAGAGACGTGGAGATGTGGGACACGGTCATCACATGCAGAGACATGGAGATGAGGGACACGCTCATCACATGCAGAGACATGGAGACGAGAGACATGGTCATCACATGCAGAGGTGTGGAGGCGTGGAGGCATGGGACATGGGAGAGCTCGGCCGGGTCTCCTGGCCCCAGGGCCCCACCAGCTTGGCTGTCGGAGAGAATGCGGCAGATAGATGCCAAAGTTTATTTCAAACCAAGTGTGTTTGCCGCATGGAATGAAGCTGTTTATTTCCCTTAACTGCCGCTGTGCTGGGAATGGCACAGAAAATAAGCTGCACTTGAGGATATTAGTCTGCAGTTCTTGACTATTAAATTCACTTAGGCGTGTGGCTGCCTAGTTACACGAAGGTCCTGGAAGCTTGGTTGTTGCCTTGTTCATAGTCAGAAACCCGTTCATTGCAGCTGTTGCTTCTCAACGTGGTTCCCGTGATGCTGTCAGGAACCTGGGCTGTCTAGCTCTGCATGTAGAGTGACACTGGATTTTAAATTTATGAAAACATTGCAGTTTTCCGGTGACTGAATTTTGACTTTGAAGAGTTATGGTCTTTGTGGCAAGTGGATATATGATAGGAAGATTTTTATTAGCTTACCTCTGGGCCATCATACTGTGTTGCAGTTTTCAGATTTATGTATTATACTGTTATTGCTTGAATGAGGAAATTATACTTAAAGAAATAGACAGTGATTGAGTCCAAGAGAAACTCCAGAGAAAATGAGGTCACTGCGCCCCGAGAGGCTGGCCTGTGCCTTTGTGGAGCTCGGGGTGGCTCACAAAATGTTACCCCTTTAATACTAAGAGGAGGAAACATGGAGCTTTTCACTTAGATCCTAATTTCATGATAGAACCTCAAAAAACCCTTAGTTCTGTAGTAGCTTCTGAGCTGGTTTAATGTCTTGAGTTTAAGGACTATACAGAAAATGTAGAAAAATGTCAGATTTTAAATTTTCAAAAGTACAACTCAGCTCCCCTGTGAGTGCACATTGAAAGGATCCACAGAGACGGATAGGACCCACTGCGACAGACAGGATCCACGGAGATGGACAGGATCCACGGAGACGGACAGGATCCACGGAGACAGACAGGATCTACGGAGACAGATAGGATCCATGGAGACGGACAGGACCCACGGAGATGTACAGGATCCACAGAGATGGACAGGACCCACGGAGTCGAACAGGATCTACGGAGACAGACAGGATCCACGGAGATGGACAGGACCCATGGAGACGGACAGGATCCACAGAGACAGACAGGACCCACAGAGACGGACAGGATCTACGGAGACAGACTGGATCCATGGAGATGGACAGGACCCACGGATACAAACAGGATCCACGGAGATGGACAGGATCCACAGAGACGGACAGGATCCACAGAGATGAACAGGATCCACGGAGATAGGCAGGACCAACAGAGAAGGACAGGATCCACGGAGACAAACAGGACCCACGGAGATGGGCAAGACCCATGGAGACGGGCAGGACCCATGGAGATGGGCAGGATCCACGGAGATGGACAGGATCCACAGAGACGGGCAGCACCCATGGAGACAAACAGTATCCACAGAGACAAACAGGACCCACGGAGATGGGCAAGACCCACGGAGATGGGCAGGACCCATGGAGATGGACAGGATCCACGGAGATGGACAGGATCTACAGAGATGGACAGGATCCATGGAGATTGGGGTGCGTAGTTGTATTTAGAATGTGTGCGAGAGTTTTTAATGATGTTGAACTCATTCCTTATCTTTCTTTTGCTCACTCTTTCTTAAGAATGTCAATTATTATCTGTAGAGGTTTAATGAATTTAGACGTAAGGAAAGCAATCTTGGGTGAAAGTGATTAACCAACAAATCAATTACACCGGACCAGCCACCCTTCCTCCTGTGCACCCTCCCTCTCTTCCTGCCTGCCCAACTCGCAACTAAAAGACCACAAAGCCAGGTGCGCGTCACTGAGGTGCCCTGCGAGCTGTGTGCATTCTGATGACCTTTTAGAGAGATGCATCCCTCCACTGCTGTTTGTTGAGCAGCTTGAGCATCCCTCGGTTGGGCTGCTGGCAGCATCACAGGGAGCCGCGGCAGTGGGAGCAGGATGCCTCTGTCCCTGTGTCCATCGGGACGTGCTCTGTTCCTCCTGTGAGGAGAGTGCAGTAACAATCCAGGGTCCTGTGTCCTGGCCACCTGCGTGGGCACATGTGTAAGAGACAAAGAGCTGGCTTTAGTCTCCTGGAGGTTGGAGAGCCGTGACCTTTGTGTGCTGTTGGACTCACCCCTTGGGCGATGCCATATAAACCAGCCGTCCGTCCTTCCATCCTGCCGGCCACAGCCCGAACCCTCGCCCATCTGGGCTGTGTGCTGATTTTACCTGGTAGCCCAGGTCGGTGACAAGGGACCTAATGAACTAGAAATGCTGAGGTTGCCGAGAGGTGCTCTTTCCAGACTCCTGTCTGCATGACTGACTGCACCAGGCACACCCGATTTCCAAGGCAAAACTTATGCTCAATGCATTTCTCATTCATGCAAAAGTACACACACAGTTTTGATGTGAGGATTGAAATAAAGCGATCAATATATTTCCCCCTTCAAGTAGATTTTGCTCTAATGCAGGTGAAATATTTATTCCAAGGATGAGGATAAAACCTCTAATTATTCTCTGTATAATTTTAATATCTAGAATAGAGTAATAGTCCTGTTATATGTATGTGTGTGTGTGTGTGTGTATATATATATATATATATATATATATATATATACACATATACATATATATGTATATATATATAACATTTTCCATTCGTGCTAATAAAAATGTAACACAAACTACATATACAACTTAAAAAATTTTAACAGCCATATTAATAAAGTTAAAGAGAAATAGATGGAATTGATTTTATAATATATTTGATTGATTTTATCATTGATTTTATAATATAATACTAGAGGCCCATTGCACGAAGAGATTTGTGCAATAGGCCTTCCCTTCCCCTGGCTGCCGGCACTGGTTTTCCTCCGGCGCCCGGGACCCAGGCCTTCGCTCCGGCCGGAGCCTTCAGTCTTTGCTCCGCCGCTTCGCACCTACGTATGCAAATTAACTGCTATCTTTGTTGGGTTAATTTGCATACTCTCCAGATTGGCTGGTGAGTGTAGCAGAGGGATGGTCAATTTACATGTTTGTCTATTATTAGGTAAGATAATTGATTTTATAATATAATATAATATAATTGATTTTATAGTGTATTTTCAAATATAAAATCAATATATCCAAAACCTTATTATTCTAACATGAAACCAATATAAAAAATTATTAATGAAATTTTTACATTTTTTCATTCTGACTATTTGAAATTGGATGTGGATTTTGCACCCACACACATCTGAGTTCAGACCAGCGTATTTCAAGGGCTGACTCTCCATATGTGGCCAGTGCCCAACATTGTAGCAAATCCACACTGTGCTGGGTTCCCATACACCATCTCACATCCTGTTCTACTGTCTTCAGTTCAACTGTATCCTGACAAACTCATCTCCAGGGGATAGAAACTGTATCTACAATCCATGTTATGACCAGCGAAACTGGCCAATTGTATTTCTGTTACAACTCACCTTGGCAAATGTAATGATTTTTACAGTTTCAGACAAGGTAGCATTATTTCTATATGAACATTCACTGCAGCTGAGAAGAGGGAAGCATGCATTCAGCGCATGCACTTCTGGGCGTGTACCGGGTGTTACGCACACTCCGGTCACCGTGGGTCCTGAGGAAACGTGCGAATACTGCGTGTAGCAAGTTTCGATTATGTGCCAGGCATGGCTCTCTGCCCCGGTGGAAGTCACACTTTACCAAAGAGAATGCGTGGTGGTTTTGTCACCTGTTTTCCTCCTGGCCCCTCCTGCCTCTCTCAGAGGGATCCTGGCTCTGAGCTAAGGCAGCAGCCACAGCTCCTTGAGAAGGGAATTGAGAGAGGAATTTGAACCTGAGTTTTTTTAGGTTATTTATTATCCGCTCCCTGGGGACTGATGACGAGTGGAAACGAGAGTGGGCATATACAGGAGGCCCGGTAATTGTCCTCCCCTCCCTGCAGACATGGGCTGGCAGACTTCTGTTTGCTTTAGTGAAAGTGAGACCCGCTGGGAGGATGCGGGGCTGCTGGCCTGGCGCTGCAGAGGAGTCAGGCCTGGGGAGGTGGCCGCTGTTTGCATTCACTCAGAAACTGCCAGCAGGTTGCACAGCCACCCGCTGGCTCGGTGCTGGGAGAGAGCCCCCCCCCACCCCCCCACCCCCACCTGGACAGGCTCTCGGAAGGAGCCCGCCTGCCGGGCTAAGTCACGAGTCCAGGTCTATGTGCAGCCCCCACACCTCGTCGCGGCCCGAGCAGCAGGAGCCCACGTTCTGAATGTGAAATGTGGCCAGTTGGCACAGACACCCATGCCCAGGCCACGTCACGGTGCCACACACTCTGTGCTTTTAGAAGGAAATGCGTTTGAAATTAGAGAATCCAAACAGCTGGCTCCCCCTCCGTTCTTCATGGGCTGTGTAAGCACAGCCTGGCAAAACCTGCACTTCTTTTATTTTCCTGTTTCAGGTTTTAACTGCAGTTTACGTTCAGTATTACTTTGTATTGGTTTCAGGTGTGCGGCATAGAGGTCAGACCGTCAGTACTTTACAAAGTACCCCCCCCCCCCCCCGATGTTTCCAGTCCCCGCCGGCACCATCCAGTTATCGCGATGTTACGGCCTCTATCCCCTGTGCTGGCATCTCCATCCCTGTGGCTGTGCTGCAGCTTCCGATCTGTACCTCTCAGCCCCTTCCCCCTTCTCGCCCAGTCCCCCCCCCCCCCGCCTTCCTCCCCTCTAGCAACCGCCAGTCCACTCTCCGTGTCTGAGTCTGTCCGTTCATTTAGTTCTTTAGATTCCACACGTCAGTGAAATCACGTGGTGCTTGTCTTTCTCTGGCTGTTTTATCTCACTCCGCGTAATGCCCCCTAGGTCCCTCCACGCTGTGGCAGGTGGCAAGACTTCATTCTTCTCATGGCGAGTCATGTTCCATCGCAGGCATGGCCCGCAGCTTGGCTGTCCACTGTCCGGTTGCTTCCCTGTCTGGGTGACTGTGAATGACGCTGCAGTGCACACCGGGGTGCATCTGTTTCTCGCTCAATCTGCATCTCTGGCCGACACCCTCCTCGTGCTCTGACACTTGAACAAGAAAACGAGGAGCAGTGAGGTCAGCGACAGACGGAAGACAATTTTCCTTTGGTCCAACACTTGGTGCCTGGTCGTTTCTCTGCCCTGAAGAGAATTGCTCTGAATGATCCATTTTTTACCCGTTTCGGGCAACATGGAGGAGTCCAGACAGCCTGAGACCCTCGGGAGCTGGGGGTTTTCTGCAGGGAATTTCAGGGGGACCCGTGGCACCGCAGCCATGTAGCAGAGGACAGAAGATGTCCCGGCTCTCACAAAGCTCCTGATCCCGTGTGTACTCGGGAGGGAGGGGCAGTGCGGATCCTGCCATGAGGAGAAAAGTCTGAGCTCCCGGGAAGGTCCCTGAGTGTCTGAGCCTCCCCTCACTGTGCCGTCTCCCCACCTGGACTCGTGTCACTGAGGTGAAGGCCCCAACCAGCCTTCACACCCCGTGCCAAGGCCGCCAGGCCGCGTGGGTGCAGGCTGTTTGTGAGCCGAGGTGGCGTGCGGAGCGAGGCGGCTACTGCCCGACCTCCGGGCACTGTTCAGCACGGAGGCTGCCAGGGGAGAGTGGCCCATTAGCTCTGTTCAGGGAAAATCAATGGAGTCATGAAGGACATGCAAAACCAAGGGAGATGCCCCCGACACCCCGAGCGAGTCCATCGGACAGCGTGAGCCTGGGCCCCGGGACGCTGGCAGCTGTGAGCAGGCTCACGTCCATGGTGACTCCACGTGAGAGGCCCGGAGCCTGCACAGCTTTGTCAACTGCACAGGGCGCTGCGGCTAACGCTCCGCGGCCGGTGTTTAAAAAGGAAGCAAGGCCGGGAGCTGTGTCAGGCCAAAGGCTGGGACGCGTGTGTGGATTCCGCGGCCCCTGCGCACGTGGCTGTGCTGGGGCGAGCTCCGCGCTGGGGGACAGGTGCCTTTGTCAAGCTGTCCTCAGAGGGGACCTGTCTGTTTTCATTCTCAGGTGACGTCTGTCAGCACGCGCTGCTTTGGGTCCCCCGAGCGAGGAGTTGTGTGGGCCCTTTGGCATCTCTCGTATAAGCGGACATCTTTCTGGAGGGAGGACTCCGAGAGTGATGTCACGCGTGTCCGAGGAGTGAGGCGGCCCCCTCACACAGCTCCGTGTCTCGCCTCCCCTGCTCGGACCGCAGGGCTCTGGGAGGAGCCTTAGTTGGGGGGACTTTCCGAGCAGTTCCGAGTCTCGGGGGCTGCCCCCAGCTTGTGGGGTTCTGACCGGCGCCGGTGGCAGTTTGCAGTAGATAGAGCCGCCCGGCTTCTTCGCAGAGGCTGTGGGTTTGGAGTGGGCAAGGTGGTTGAGAGGTGCAGGTGAGATCGGTTACGGTGAAAACGGTACCAAACTCGGCTATAATGAGCACTCCTCACACACACACTCACACCCACACTCACACTCACACCCTTGCTCACACTTTGCCTCTTTCCTCTGACCATAGAGGTCCCGGGTACGAGCTTCCTTCTGCGTTTGCCCCCCGCCCCCCGCCCCCCTTCATCACCCTCACCTTGTCATTTTCCCAGGCGGCCCCCCTCCGGGCACTGTCTTGGTATTTCTGGTCCCACGAGCGCTGTTGTGCCCAGGCGGGAGGTTGTACACTTGCACGAATGTTCTGAACTTCAATGCGGCTGAGAAGCCGTGCTGCTGCCGCCACCGCAGGGAGCTCGAGGGGCCCCTGGGTCTCCCAGAAGCCTGGGTGAGGTTACTGTCCCCGTCCTGCATGAGGAATGAGACCCTCGGGGAGAGGCCGAGCCGGGACCACGTGGCTGGTGGGCACAGAGTCTGGCCCTGCCTGCATTTCCTCCTCCAGGCCCTCCACCAGCCGTCCACTGAGGAGGGACGAGGGCCTGTTTAGCAAACTATGTTTTTGGCGGAACCTCTTTCCGACAAGAACGTTTTCCTCCCTGGAGCTCCTGCCTGGCCTGGGTCCTCGGGAGCCCGGCCCGCCACGGCCTCTGGGATGGACGGCCGGCGTCATTCACACACAGACCAGGGTCCCTACGAGTCTTCGTGAGAGTGGCTACGTACACACTAGCCCGGGAGGCACGTGTAAAATCCACAGGATGCCCGGCCAGGGTTGCTCAGTGGTTAAGCGTTGACCTAAGAACCTGGAGGTCGTGGTTGATTCCAGGTCAGGGCACGTGCCTGCGTTTCGGGTTTGATCCCCAGTATGGGGTGTGCAGGAGGCAGCTAATCAATGTTTCTTTCTCCCTCTCCCTTCCTCTCTGAAATCAATAAAAATATATTTAAAAATTTTAAAATATATACATAAATAAATAAAAATCAAATCCACGGGACTTTCGCTGGAGTCTCTCTTCTGGATGGAAACTCCACTCCCCAAATGTAGTGATGCTTTAGGTTAGGTATATAATGATTCAGAGAGAGAGCCACGTACGTGGTCCTGTCTGCTTTATTTTCATAAAAAACGAAAGATTTGGATGGTGCTTTATGATTTATTGAGAATTGTGCCAAGACAGTCAGTATTCAATAAATATTACTTTTTAGAAATATTTTTAATCTTCACCTGAGGATATGTTTTTATTGATTTTAGGGAGAAAAGGAGAGACGGGGGGAGAGAGAAACATTGAGCCTGCAACCTGGGCATGTGCCCTGATCAGGATTTGAACCCACAACCCTCAGTGCTCAGGGCGAGGCTCCAACCAGCGGAACCCACTCTGGCCAGGGCTCAATAAACACTATTAATACCCAGAGAAAGACACAGATGCTCCATCGTTCAATGTTCAGGCCAAGAGCACATTTGTAATGAGTTCAAAAAACAAACATAAATGCCGCCTCTCTGTTACAGATATCTTACCTGTTCGGAGCTTTATTGCTAGGAACTGCCAAGTAACAGACATGCATCATTTTAATTGAACCTTAAGCCTGACACTTTTATTGAAAGAAAAAATAGATCTCCAGTTATTTTTCAGACATAAACTGCTAAGCCCATGCTCCCTGGCGAAGGCTGCCTGGGGTCAGGCGGCCTTACCCCGCCTCAGGGAAGGGAAAGCTGCCCTACTCAGGTCCCTGAGCTCTGGCACCCTGGTGGAGGCTTCTCCAAGGACCTGTGAGAGACGGGCGCGCTGTGTCCGGGTCACGTCATCGAATATAATGTCCCTGTGCCAGGCACACCCGTGGTGTCTGAGCCGGGAATTTGTCTGTGGGGATCCCCTCCCCCTGGCCCTTCAGTCCCCACCCCCCCCGCCCCCGCCTGGAAGTATGACGAGGCCCCACCGTTCCCAGCCACTCATGCATGTGCGATGAGTCTTGCACATCCTCAGGTCATCCCTGTGGCATGAAAGGCAGGGCAAAAAGTCTATATTGTGGTGAGATAAGAATGCAGATAGAATTATGACCAAATGGGACCTACTTGGAATTGCTGAGCGCTCTCCCCGATACCCGGGCATCTCCTGTCCGGATCCGGAAAGGCTCGCGGTGGCTCAGTGCGGTGTCCTTCAGGAGTGCATCCCTCCCACATCGTTTCCCTTGTCCCTTTTAGCTGCCCGCGTAGCCACACGTGGGAGCATTTGCAGGCTGCCATCATCATCGTCGTGTGATCTGCGTTATTGTTGCATAGAAATAACTCCACTGTTTTCCCGTCATGATTTTCTCTGGAGAGTTAGCTGTTCGGTCTGAATTCATAACCTTTCCCAAGGTTGAAAGAAAATAGAATAACTCCCTGATTCCCCACCAGGGAGGGAGGGAGGGGATTGTCCCCCTCTGTCTGGATGGTACCCAGGGAGCCCCAGGAAGTGGGCTGAGCTAGTGCCGCAAAAGGCACAGGGGTCGGAGAAAGGCCGGTGTGAGAGGTGAGAATGCCGGCATCCAGGGCCCTGTGGGTCCTCCTTCCTGTTCTGCGTGATGTCTGGGAGCCACAGGTCACTGCTGGGTCTGCGTGAAGATGGAAACATCTGGGGGAACCTTCTGGGCTCCCGGGCAATGTTGAGAATTTAGAGCAAAGCCTCGGAACTATGGGCACAGAACAAAACAGGACAATCAGTGCTTATTAGAATGAGGGGTAAAGGCAGTGCCTAGGTTTATAACGAGTGTTTTATCGGTAGCATAACCCTGTACCCAATTTCCTAGGACGGCCCTGGTTCTGCCCAGGCTCTGGCTTGCATTTAGTAGCATTCTCCTCCATGCCCATCAGTGTTTCCGTTTGGGCAGCAACTCATGTGGTCAACGTCTGTATTGATGAAGAATTAACGTCTAAAATAGCATTGGGGTGAAGAGTTTGGTGGCATTAATTTTAAGGTCCCCCTTTCCTACACCCATGGTATCTATGCCCATGGCTAAGGAACATGACAGAGCTCTGCCCAGGCCGTTGTGACATTTTCCTGCCACGGTGGACCTGGAACGCAGACTCAGAACATCCTTTGTGCACAGCATCCACACCGAGGCGGGGAGGCGGGAAACGCCAGGAAATAACTGGGTGTGAGCAGTGTGCGAACCTTCCCTCTATTAGGAGTTTCTCCTTAAGCATCACCGTTTCCACAGCAAAGAAAACAGATTCGGAACCTTGTGAGAACTTGCAACAGGAACCTCACTTGCCGAGGCCATCACGTTTCCGTTCTGCCCTCGGGAATGTGAGGACCCTGTGCGTGGCTTTCCTGGGCTCCTTCCCACGGCCACGGTTACTGCTCACATTTGCGGGAACCTCTCTGAGTCACAGATAGAAATCTGAGTTAAACATAAAGAGGAAGACACTTTTAAAAATATGTTTTTGTTGATTTTAGAGAGAGAAGAAGGGAGGGGTGATCAGCTGCCTCCTGCACACACCCTGGCTGAGGATCAAACCCGCAACCTGTGCCTGTACCCTGACCCAGAATCAAACCGGCAACCTTTCCTTTTACGGGATGATGCCCAACCCAACCAACTGAGCCGCACAGGCGGGGCCAGAAGAAGGCATTTCTAACAAGAGGGAGTATATGCAGATCAGCATGGGGTGGGGAGCAGAGGGAGTGCTGGGGGTGAGGGAGCAGGGGCGGGGTGAGGAGGGCCCTGTGCTGTTGTGCAGTGCTAGCCCCCGCCTCCCACACTGCGGCCTCTGTGGGCTCCAGCGTCCTCTCCTGGGCCAGCGGCGGCATGACTCCTGGCCTGGGCAGGGAGGCGGCAGAGTGGCGCTTCCCTCCCGCCTCTAGACCGAATGACTAGCTCCCCTCCCGTGAGCCATGGGAGCATCTTCACTCCTTGCTTCTGTGGCCGCTTCTGTGGCTTCTAGGCCAGTGGTGCTCAACCGTGGCTGCACATTAGAATCACCTGGGAATCTTTTTAAAATCCTGATTTCTGGGCCTCATCCTCCGGAAATTCTGTTTCTTTGTTATGGGGTGGGGCCACAACATTAGTCACAAAGAAACAGAATTTCCAGAGGATGAGGCCCAGAAATCAGGATTTTAAAAAGATTCCCAGGTGATTCTAACGTGCAGCCACGGTGGAGAGCCACTGCTTTAGACCACGAGCACCTGGTGTCGGCGTGGGCACTGGGCTCTATTCCCAGATCTCCGGGAAGTGGAGCCCATTGTTGATGGTGGTTGATCAGCTGCCACCAGCCCCAGTTCCAGGCTCTGAGTGCATGCGCCAGAGCTGCCTTAGTGCCTCCCCTTTCCGGTGCCTTAGACCCAAAGGCAAGCGGCTTTCTCAGGGGCCATATAGAGACTATCTGATAGGGCCCTGGCCGGTGCCTCAGTGTGAGAGCATCCACTTGTGCACCAACAGGCTGTGGGTTCGATTCTCGGTCAAGGACACACACCTGGGTGGCCAGTTAATTCCCCGACGCAGTTCTGGCGGGTGCCTGAGGTAGCCAATGTGTCTCTCACATTTCTCTCTCTCCCCCTCCCTCCTTTCTTTCCTCCCTTCCACTCTCTAAAAATCAGTGGAAAAAATATCCTCGGGTGAGGATGAACAACAAAGAGACTGAGTGTGTGAAGCTGGCAGGCAAGGGGGGAGCTGGGAGGCTCGCTTGTCTGCCAGGGTCTCAAACGCATCCCGAGGACACAGGGCCGTCTGGGCGGCTTTCTGCGGGAACAGACTGTATTTTCCATGACCCACCTGCTGGCAGGACACAGACGCCCGCCCCGCTCTGGGCTCCCGGCAGCACGCAGGCAGCGGGGCCCCCAAGGAGCAGGGGCTGCAGAGGAGAAGGAAGAGCCCGCTTTAAAGGGGCCGCTCGGGCGTTTGATCACACGGCCCCGGGGCCTCGCTCTGTCCAGGACAGCACAGACCCCGTGGGGAGGCCCGTGCACGGGCGGCAGAGCAGGAGGGAGCTGCTGGATGAGGAGGGTCGGCTTTGGATGGAGCTCCCGGAAGGACAGCCATCGCGGCCACTCTCATGGGCTCCGCCTGCACCCGGCAACCCCGCACCTCCCAGGGCGGGCATGGCGTACAGACTCGGGGATCACCAGCGCGCAGCGGTGGTTACATAGAGAGACCAGCGTGCAGTTAAGAGCCTACTGAGGATGACAGCCACGTTCTCGGGGTCCATAGAAAACGCTCTTTCTTTTCCCCCAAATAGGTTGCTAGACGCGTGCCTAGCAAAATCCAGATGTTTTCGTGTTGGTGTTTTCACTGTGTGGAGATCCCACGGTCGCATTATGTTCATTTGGGAACGGGCTAACCGCTCACCTTTCACACTTTCAGTGATTTGTGGGAGGGGGTGTGGCCAAGGATCCCAGGATTCACAGCGAAGGGATCCAAGGCGTGTTCTCCCCCATGTCTTGACCATGAGACACTGTCAGATGGGGCTCTGGCTGCGCTGGGCGGGTCCCAGGATCTGTGTCCCACAGTCCCCTCCCGATGAGGCTGCCACGGGCCCCCGGGGAGGCGTGAGGTAGGAGCTTCGGGTCACTGTCTGTGTGTCCTCTTGCCGCCGTCGGTGTGTCCCCGGGAAGCAGCTGTCTGAGTCTAAACGGGAATCTCCTAGAGCGTGAGGAGCGCGAGGACAGGGGACTGGGAGGTTCAGAGGAGGACGGCTGCTCCCGGGCTGGGGTTTAGAGAACGTGCTGACATCGGGGATTCTGGGTTTTCTCTGCAGAGAAGCAAGTGACGTCTTTCTTTGTGGGTCGTGTGAACAACTGGTTTCATCTCCATGACATGGCCAGAGTGTTAGGCCCTTTCCGCCTGTACTGCCCTCCAGTGTCCCTGGCAGCACCTTGGTGCCATCATCATTGGAAACCGTGAGAAACACTGGCCTTGGCAGGGGGATGGTCCTGGGCACTGGCGGACCAAGGGAGGGGCAGGAGGCAGGGCTGTGTCCCCCCAGGAGGCAGGGCCATGTTCCCCCAGGAGGCAGGGCCATGTCCCCCCAAGAGGCAAGGCCGTGTCCCCCCAAGAGGCAAGGCTGTGTCTCCCCAGGAGGCAGGGCTGTGTCCCCCCAAGAGGCAAGGCCGTGTCCCCCCAAGAGGCAAGGCTGTGTCCCCCAGGAGGCAAGGCCGTGTCCCCCCAAGAGGCAAGGCTGTGTCCCCCAAGAAGCAAGGCCGTGTCCCCCCAAGAGGCAAGGCTGTGTCCCCCAAGAGGCAAGGCCATGTCCCCCCAAGAGGCAAGGCTGTGTCCCCCCAAGAGGCAAGGCTGTGTCCCCGCAAGAGGCAAGGCCGTGTCCCCCAGGAGGCAGGGCCGTGTCCCCCCAAGAGGCAAGGCTGTGTCCCCCCAGGAGGCAGGGCCGCTTCCAGAGCAGATGGTAGGTGGCACAGTCCTCTCTGATTGGAGACAGCAGCTCATGCCTCCGTAGGATAATGGCAAGCGTCCCCTTTTGGCTCTTTGGCTCTTTTAATAGTTCTGCTTCAAGCCTATTTGTTTTCCTTCTTTCCCCGTGTCTTGGAAGAAAATCTATCTTAAACTCTACCCCCTGTTTGGAGAGCGATGGCATGTTTGCTTCTGGGAGGAAATATACATACTTCTTGGTGTTTTGTTTTTTTCCAGTTTTACACTATGTTTGATTTCTAGGCAGCCTTTAATGTGACAGACACAGGCATTTTCTATGAATTCTGTGGGGAAGCATGGGCCTTGGCTGGAAGGTCTGTGAGGAGGCGTCTCCGAAAGGCCGGGGCCTCTGGGGACTTGCCGAAGGCGGCAGCCCCTGCCTTGACTTTTCCAAGCAAGTCCGAGCCCCCTGCTGGGTGTTTCACTGGAATCTCCGTTTAGTCTTTAAAGACCCGACCTCGTAGAAGTAGGAGCTTTCTCAAGGATGCTCACCCTGCTGATTGCGTCCAGAGGCTGATTTTAGTTCAAGCTGTTGTGACAATAAAAGCCTGAGAAGGCGGGCGAACTGCTTTTTACTTCTAAAGTAAAACAGCCCCTTAGCCTCTCTCCCACAGAAACGTGTGTCAGAGCAATCATTCACCCGCCGCTCAGGGCCTGCCGGTCAGCCCCGGCAGAATTCCTGCAACATGGTCCCCGTTTTGAAACCTCTAGCCTGTTCTTGCCAGGGTGGCAGCGAAGTGGCCGGTCCTGTGGTGCAATTCTAGCTAAGCCAGGAGCCGCAAGCCTGATGCCACCCGAGGCTGAGCTGCCGGGCTGCACCAGAGGCAGATGGCTCTCCCTGTGCCCCGTGTGTGTGTGTGTGTGTGTGTGTGTGTGTGCGGGGGGTGGGGGGGGGGGGCTGATGGGGGCTGATCTCTACCTACCTGTATTGCCGTAGAGACTGGAGCCACCTGGCTCTTTTCATCGTAAGGGGCCCCGTGATGAAGGGAGAGAGTGCTTCTCATCACTGCTAAACCCAGCATCAGGGAGACAAAACTCTCACATTCAGCTCGGATTTAGGATCAGAGAGCAACATTCAGTTTGATATTTGACATGTAGCCAACATCTGACTTTATGGACTTTTATTCTTCAGGTCAGTGAGCCTTAAATGACATTCTGTGCTGATTTCTTTCTTTCTTTTTAAATATTTTTATTGATTTCAGAGAGGAAGGGAGAGAGAGAGATATAAACATCAATGCTGAGAGAGAATCATGGATCAGCTGCCTCTTGCACGCCCCCTACTGGGGATCGAGCCTGCAACCTGGGCATGTGCCCTGACTGGTAACCGAACCGTGACCTCCTGGTTCATAGGTTGATGCTCAACCACTGAGCCACACCGGCCAGGCTTCTGCTGATTTATTTCAAGCCTTTTATTTTAAAAATGCTCCCTCTCACCCAGATGGTGGCTCAGTTGGTTGGAGCATCATCCTTACACCCAAAGGTGGGGTTCAGTCCCCAGTCAGGACATGTACCCAGGTTGCAGGGTCCATCCCCAGTCAGGGCACATATGGAAGGCAACCAATCAATGTTCTATCTTCTCTCTCTCTCTCTCTTTCTCCCCCCCCCCCCCCACTTTCCCTGTCTCTAAACATCAATAAGCATATCCTCGGTGAGGATTTTAAAAAATTAGAAACACTCATCTCACAGACAAGAGGTTACAGCAGGGAAGGGATGTACTGAATCCACACTCCTCAGTGTCTGTCATTGGTTGGGGTTAGGAACCAGAGTTCAGCAGACTGTTTCCCTGCTGTGTTCCCAGATCACTTTAGAACAGAACAGAACAAATCCAAAATAACTCCCTCGGGGAGGCGTGACGTCAGCTCCATCGCTCTACGATGTGCTCATTGCATCATTCCAGTCACGGCCATCTGGTCAACCCCTCCTCCTCCGAAGGTTGAGATGCATGGAGTCTGTACTTTGTTGCTTGTTTTTGAAAATATGGGGGGGAAAACTTTGAAGTCACAAAAATGTTCCATGGTTGTTTGGTCTTTAAGAATGGTTTTCAATTTCTGGCTTTATTTTCAAGGACTCTATAATTTCATTTCTGTGCTTGCTATTTAGCTAACAGGTGGTTTTCAATCTGTCTTCTTTAAGCCTGGAGGAAATATGACTAAACGGGCGGGGTGGGGGAGAGGGGGCTGAGTCTTTCCTGGAGCATTTTCTGCTGTTAGTTAATGGTGGGCTTTGCTGGGGGATCCTGTACCTTCAAAAGAAGCCCCAAGTCATCCAAGCAGAACCTGCTGTGCACAAATGGACTCCTCGCTGGTCCGGTTAACACTCCGGCTCCACTGGCCAGAACTTCCACTGCCTGTTACTCAAGCCCAGGAAGGAATCACACATGTGCTTATGCAGAAGGAAGGGTGTTCCTCACAGCATCAGGTCTAGGTAGAAAGCCTGAAGGGGCAGCACCCTGCCTTATCTTTGAGGGATGCGAACATCATGTTTAAGAATAAACCTGTTTAAAAGAGGGTAGCACATCCTCTGCACCCATGAAAAATTATGTCCAAAAAAAGTGCTTGAGGATCTATGGGAATGCTCCTCCTATAGTAAGAAAATATTACACACAAAATATAGGGACAGTATTACTGCCCATATGCGCATGTGCGTGATGGGCTAGAAATAATAGTAAAGATGAAAGTGATTATTTCCACGTTTCCTGGGTTAGGTGTGCGGGGCAAAGCTGAGGAGGAACTGTGGTGGGACGGCTCTTGTCAGCTCCCAGTTGTGACCTTACCTGCCACCTGGAGGAGGGAGAAACCAGGCTGTTCCCGTGCGGGTCAGAGGGTCCCGCAGGCTGGAGGCGCAGGCTGAGTGGGGGTGCAGCCAGGTTCTCTCCGTGATGCAGTGAGGGGAGCTGAACTTCCTGGAATCCCCCCGGAATGGTGAGGGCGCCATGAAGGGGAAGGCAGTGCAGACAGCAGATGGCACGTCTGTGATGGTCTAACCCGCGAAGGCAGCACAGACGCGCTTCCTCACCCCTGCACTGTCCGCGCAGCAGATGGCACGTCTGTGATGGTCTAACCCAGTGATGGCGAACCTTTTGAGCTCGGCGTGCCAGCATTTTGAAAAACCCTAACTTAACTCTGGTGCCGTGTCACAGATAGAAATCTTTTGATATTTGCAGCCATAGTAAAACAAAGATTGATATTTTTGATATTTACTTTATATATTTAAATGCCATTTAACAAAGAAAAATCAACCAAAAAAATGAGTTTGCGTGTCACCTCTGACACGCGTGTCATAGGTTCGCCATCACTGTCTAACCCGTGAAGGCAGCACAGACGCGCTTCCTCACCCCAGCACTGTCCGCGCAGCACATGCAGGGAGATTCCTTTGAAACAAATCCCAGTGCAGCACCGAGTGTGGCATTCGTTTCCCCTCACGAGCGTCCGGGCGCGGCCCCTGCAGCCGCATCAGGGCCGTTGGGGTGGTGTGCTGGGCACAGCGCACGCTGCTCACCTGTGAGCGGGTCAGAGACCGGGCGCTGCCCAGCGTGGGCAAGGCTCCATCTGACAAGGACTGCGGTGGGCTCAGAGCAGAGTCACGCAGGAGGCTGGGAACAGAGCAGGTGCCAGGATCCACGCACGGCGCTGCCCCTTCCCCAGAGGGCTCCTGGCCACATCTTCCCGGGCCACGGCTCTCGGGACCACCTTCACCCTGCAGTGGCCCGTGCTCTGTGTCTGACTTGGAATCCTAAAGGCATTTGTGGGAAATACAGCTTTGGGAGCTGTGGCTGGTAGCAGGAGCTTGGTGGGCTGTAATGAAACATGGCACGTTCCCGTGTCTCCCAGGGCGGAGATGGGCCAGGATCCAAGCCGTGATCGACCCTGGAGCCGCGGGGGCCTGGGGCCCTGGAGGAGCACAGGGACCTGCAGCCGCCCGGCCCTGATGGAAGGGGGAAGCGCCCGGTGTGAGGGAGGGAGTGGCAGGGCTGGGCAGGCCACTCGCAGTGCTGCCCGCGGGCTCCAGCTGGGGTTGCTTCTGTGGCAGCTGTGGGACCAGTGCCCGGGAAGGTGACACAGGCCACAGCCGCCTGCACGCAGGAGAGCGTCGCGGAGGAAGCAGCCGCTCCCACTGCTCCTCTTGGCTGAAGGGGACACAACACTAATCCTCACCCTCACCCTCACCCCTAACTCTCACCCTCACCCCTCACCCCTAACCCTAACCCTCACCCCTCACCCTCACCCCTAACTCTCACCCTCACCACTCACTCTCACCCTCACCCCTTACCCCTAACTCTCACCCTCACCCCTCACCCCTAACTCTCACCCTCACCACTCACTCTCACCCTCACCCCTCACCCCTAACTCTCACCCTCACCACTCACTCTCACCCTCACCCCTTACCCCTCACCCTTACTCCCTCATCCTCATCCTTCACCCCTTATCCTACCCCTCACCCCTCATCCTCATCCTCACCCTCACCCCTCACCCTCACCCCTAACTGTCACCCCTTACCCCTCACCCTCACTCTCACCCTCACCCTCGCCCTCACCCTCACCCTCACCCAGGTGACCCAGACACTGTGGAGCTCAGGAGCTCAGCGTTGCAGCTGCAAATGTACCTGGGGCCTGCGCGGGTGACAGGCGCTCAGGGCTGCTGACATAACACCTCACACTTGGGAGTAAGAGTCACGATGGAATATATTGTGATTTAACTCAATGCCAAGATCACCAGGGTCATGTAAACACCCCTCCCCCCAAAACACTGGTGCCAGTGGGGCCAGGGAGTGTGGGATCAGAGGACCGTGTGGGGTTGTGGCGGGGGAGGAGGGAGCATGCTCCCAGGCCGGCAGCAGTGGGAGGTGGGGGTCCTGGAGGCAGGAGCTCCCGGAGGGCGAGGGGCGCTCTGCCCCCGGTAAAGGGTGGGCGCGGAAGAAGGGGCCTTCGTCGCTTCCTCCGTGAGGAAGGCCACCGCTGGGTGGGTGGGGAGGCTGGAGGGCAGTCCTCTGGGTGCTGGGTGGTCCGCGGTGTTAGCAGGGCCTGGAGCAGTGAGGGAGGAGGAGGAGAGGCCTGTGAGTGCAGCCGCCTCCCGCCTCCTGGCGGCGTCTCCCAGGTGCAGAGACAGGACCCTGCCTGTGGCCCAGGAGCTCGCTCTCACTGTGAGGTGAGCCTGAGCAGACTCCTGTGGGCGGAGGGGGGCGGGGTGGCCGTCACGCTGGGCCGCGCACTATCTCCCAGGAGCAGGACCCCGTCTGTGCCCAGCGGGGCCCGGCCAGGGTACCCCGTCTGCAGGCCTCAGCGCCCTCTCCGGAGGTGCTCCTGGTCTTGCCCACATAGAGTCAATGTAAACCTGGCTCGTGGTTTTCATTTCAAACCCAGAGTCGTTGCGATGTTGTAACAAGAGGAAAAAAACGGGCCATTCTAATGGCAGGGAATGTGCCCAGGATCCGAAGGTTCCAGAAATCATCTGAAATGGAGACTCGGCGGCGGGTGCTGTCCCCCCCCCCCGCCCCCCCCTTGAGAGGCACGTCCCTGCCAGGCCCAGTGGCTCCTGATGGAAAGGGTGGGGCTCAGCCCTCAGCCCCCAGCTCCCCGAGTCTCCTCCGCCCTCACCCAGGCCCCCGGCGTCCTCACAGGCAGGTCTTCCCGGTCCAGGTGAGGGAGGCGGAGGGCCCTGCTCAGCAGGTCAGTGGAACAGGGCCCTGCGGGAGGGGCAGGGAGGGTAGGACCCCAAGTGGCTTCTGTGGCGACCCAGAGGGTTGGCTGTCTGGGGCCTCTTGCCCGGCACCCGAGATGGTGCCACACTGGCCCTGAGCCACCTGCTCCCGACCCCGGGGAGCGTGGCGAGCGGGCGCGCCTGGGCGGACCTCCCGGCACACGCACTGCTGACCAAGTGCAGTTGTCTTGCCACCCGGCCAGGACGTCTCATGTGGCGTCAAGCGTCTCTCCCCTGCACCCGAGCTGCTGCCTGCACAGGTGAGAGCTCTGCCGGGGTCACAGGGGACGCCAGATGGCGACGCTGGGGACTGACATTTTCCCTGGAGCACACAGCCTGTTCCAGCTTGTCTGCCATGCTGACCTTGCCTCTCCGCCCGGCCTGTTCCTGCGAATCGTTATGGCCCTGAGCCCCCGGATCTGTTGCTGGAGACTTTCATTAATCTGTGGGAGACAGAGCTGTAAGGAAGTCTTACAGCCATAACGGGGCAGAAATGCTCACACAGTCGTCACGGCTGTTATTTATATTCTGTGAACAGTGGCAACGAGTGAGCAGCAGTTTCCCAAGTCAGTCAGGGACCCACACACATCCTGTCGGCCCCGCCCTTAGAGGCCTGAGTCTCTGCGGTCCGGTCTCCCTCCCCCCTCCGGCTGTGACAGGGGTCAGAGAGCCAGCTCCCAGAGGTGTCCCTCATTCAGGTGTCCAGGCTCGCTGGCGGTGGCGCATACGGCACATTTCCTTGTGTTTTTAAAAACTGAAGACCCAGCCATGGCCAGTGGGTTCAGTGGTTAGAGTGTCAGCCTGTGCATCAAAGGGTCTCGGGTTCGATTCCCTGTCAAGGGCACATACGTGGGTTGCAGGTTCCATCCCTGGCCCCAGTTAGGGCTCATGGGGAGGCAACCAATCTATGTGTCTCTCTCATATCAAAGTTTCTCTCTCTCTCCCTCCCTCCCTCCCTCCTTCCCTTCCACTCTTTCTAAAAAATTCAATGGAAAAGTATCCTCAGGTGAGGATTAACCAAATAAATAAATAAATAAAAATGATTGAAGACCGACACTACTGATCATGAGATCTCTTTGTTTAAAAATGTGTTTTAAAGTTTTAAAAATATCTCCTGTAATTTTCCAGGCATTGAGAAGTGTGGGTGATAGGAGGGATAGCTGACTTGAGTTTATCTGCCATAGGTGCCGATGAGATGAGTGCCCAGCTTTCCCTACACACCTTGTGGGTACCACAGTCGCCTGCTGCGATTGCCACTCCCACTTCTCCACTGAGAAAGCGGCGCTGGGCCGCGTGCGTTTCCTGCCAGTGTCAGTCCTGGGTGGGAGTCAGACGCCCTGGGTGGGAGTCAGACACCCTGGGTGGGAGCCAAACGCCCTGGGTGGGAGCCAGACGCCCTGGGTGGGAGTCAGACGCCCTGGGTGGGAGCCAGACGCCCTGGGTGGGAGTCAGATGTCCTGGGTGGGAGCCAGACGCCCTGGGTGGGAGCCAGACGTCCTGGGTGGGAGCCAGACGCCCTGGGTGGGAGCCAGACGCCCTGGGTGGGAACCAGACGTCCTGGGTGGGAGCCAGACGCCCTGGGTGGGAGTCAGATGTCCTGGGTGGGAGCCAGACGCCCTGGGTGGGAGTCAGATGTCCTGGGTGGGAGCCAGACACCCTGGGTGGGAGTCAGATGTCCTGGGTGGGAGTCAGACGCCCTGGGTGGGAGCCAGACGCCCTGGGTGGGAGTCAGACGCCCCGGGTGGGAGTCAGACGGGAGCCTGGAATCAGACTGCAGAGCCCGCCCCACTGCGGAGACGAGCTGCTCCCGCTCCGGTGGCTGAGGCTCAGGCTCCGCCGCTTTGCGAGGAGCACTCCCCGAGCGGCCTTTCCGCGGACTGCGTGACCTGTTTCACTGCTCGTCCCGGAAGCATGCAGGTTGCCATCTCTCTGCGAATTCCCCGCGGTCAGCACAGACACTCCTTTTTACACTGTTGCATTACTAGTCAGAAGTGGCCCTTCAATACTATTTAATCTAAATTCGAGTAACATGTTCTCCCTCTGGTAGTTAGAAAAAGCAGGAAAAAAACAAGTGTGTAAACTGTGCCAAGTCGAGTGTGTACTAGTAGCTGATGGGATCAGGCAGTGGAGGCTGGGGGTGGCGAGGGTCAGAGAGCCTGGCTGCCCGTTGCCGGAGGTGAGCGTCGGTGGGGATGCCGGATGGAGAAGGCAGTTTGCTCAGGACTCGGGGAGATGAAAGGCTGTGAGTATCTCCTTATCTCGGGTTTCAGAAAGGCACCTTCCACACTCTGTCTTCAGGGACCAGTGGACCAGGCCGAGGTGGGAGCCAGAGAGCAGGCCTCTCCCCGGACAGCTCGCCCTGTTTCCTCCTTTCCTGCCCACAGCACAGGCGGGGCGCTGGGCTCTTCCTGGGAGCGTGGTCTCTGAGGGGCCCAGCGGCCTGTTTCCTCCTCACTTCCGCGCCTTGTGGTTGGTTGTCTGGAGGTGCCTGTGTAACTCCCCCTCCCCCCATGACACCCAGCCACGTCAGTTCCATGTTCCAGGCATCGAGGTGACTGGTGGGCTCTCAGTTGCCTTCTCCTGTTAGATAAATAGACGACAACCCTCTGAATTAAAAAGGCAGTAACTTTGGAGCGGTTGAGAAACCAGGGCACACACACAGTACACACATGGCCCTGGGTGCACAGCTGTTAAACCCGCCCCAAGCACCGGCTGTCTGTCCCCAAGCACACACAGCTGCCGGCTTCTGTGTAAGTGCACAGGTGACACTGAAAGTCCAGCCATCGTGTCTGATGTTGAGACTGCGGGAGCCTCAGCCCACTGGGTAACTCAGTCTCCAGTGTGAAGTGACACGGGTGGGTGTAGGGGTGTTACTCGGGCCTCCCTGGGCCTGTCCCCGAGGGTCTGGCATTAGCCCTGTCTGTCTCTCCTGGAGCCTTTCAGGAACTGTGCTGTGGGAGGAGATGGGACTGAAGGGGGCGGTGGGAGAGACATCGCTCTGTCCTGGGCCCCTTCTCTCTCCCCGGTCACCCTCTTGTTCCTATGGAGGGGACTTCGCTTGGCCAATCCCACTGGGTAGCTGTGTGTTCCCACGCCCGCCCCTCAGGGGCAGTCTGACGCCCACCTGCGTGTGCCTTCTCGGTAATACATGGAGCTCATAAACGCTCCGGTTCACTTCCTATGAGGGAAGGTTTTCCAATGGGGGCTGCTACCCACTGGACAGGTGGACACGGAGGGCTCGATGTCCCGGGAGCGCCGTCTGAGTCGGACCCCAGCTCCAGGCCGTGCGGCCGCAGTACCTGCAGCGCTCGCTGGGGCCTCTCCACCTCCTCCGTCATTGGTAGAACGAAACCTCACGGGCTCCGTGGGGACTAAATAGGATGCTGCGTTTCAAGTGCCTCCTCCCTGGCACCTATAGACACGCAAATGGGGAGTCCTGGCAAGTGGCCCCTGACCACTCCTGATCACGTGCTGAGGGGGAGCCCCCCAGCCCGTCACGGGGATCCCGCCACCCACCCTCCCTGCTGAGCTGGGCTGTGTCTTCTGCTGCCCACAGAGGGCGTTTCTTGCCACCAGCCGCCCTCCCTGCCCCTCCAGTGTGGGTCCACAGCAGACTCCTTGTTCCAGGCTCATCGGCGAGCCAGCCCGCCCCGTGGTTCCTGCCCACACCTCCTGTCCTGTGCTTCCCATGCCGAGGGCGAGGGGCCTTCTGGTCCTCAGGACAAACCCAGCTGCCCCTCCTCTGGGCATCATCTCCTTTGATGCCTCCACCTTCTCAAGGTCACAGACTCTTCTGTGAGGTAAAGTCCACACGTCTGTTCATCACCATAGAAACCCTTTGATCAGGGAGCAGGGAGGGCTGCTTCTGCCATGACCTCTGGCCAATGGGCTTCTCAGGGCATGACAGCTTCCCTCCCCACTGTCACCACCCGGGGAGCGCCGCAGGCGACAATCCTCATACACTCCCCCCAGCAGCCTCTGACTTTCTTAGCCGTGGGATTCTCTGCAAGTCAAGTGTGGCTCAGTCTGTCCCAGACACAGGCTCAGATTCCTGGAGTCAAGGACAGAGCGCTGGGGTTTCACACCTGAGGGCGGACAAAGCATGGACTGGAGGCACCTGCTCCTCCTGGGCCTGTGCCCTCCCTCCCTCCCGCTGAGGCCCGGAGCCCTCCTGAGGGACCCACCACGCAGCGCAGAGCTCAGGGCCAGGTGCTGGTGTCAGTTACCTGTGTGCCATGCCGTGCGTGACACATTAAAGCCATGCCCCCTAGAATGTTGAGTCTGGGGTTGCAAGTAACTGAAAATCTGCTGATTACAGAGAACCTTGGTTCTTGAACTTGATTCGTTCTGGAAGTCTGTTCAGAAACCAAATCTTTTTTTTCCCATTAGAAATAATGTAAATTGAATTAGTCCGTCCCAGACCCCAAATGATCCCGTTTTAATGTTTCTTATATACAGCACATGTCAAATGTACTGCTTAATCTATAAATAAGTACTTTAAAAACAAAAATAAAATGTACAGTAAAAAATAAAAATTTAATAATAATGAGCACTTACCAAAGTGACAAACAATGCACAAAAACACAGCACAATTTCCTGAGATGTGATCAGTGTGAGGTTTAGTGGTGAACCGACTCACACTCGCGCATTCTCTCCTTTGTTGGTGGCCTGAGAGGCGCATGACTGATCGCACAGGCGTCAGCATGAAGGGTGTGGGGCGAGAAATGGTCGGTTGGAGATGGAGACGTGGGGGACTGAGGTCTGACGCCACAGCGAATTTTTTCCACTGTTCTCCTCCCTGTAGCTCTCTCCTGAGATTCCTCCCAGGACGGTAGGGTGGCAGTGCAAGAGGCACCCTCCCTCGAGCACGGCCCACGCTGTCGCCACGCGCATCCCTCACACGAGGCCTGTAACATTGCTGTACGTCACATGGCTGTCTCCCACCGAGCTCGGTGCATCTCAGGTTCAAGTCCCCGAGGACGGGGGACACAGAGGCTTGGTTCCCAGAATCCCGCCTTGACTTGGGTTGAACAGACAGGACAGGCCCTTGGATCCGACTGGTTGTGTGTTAAATGGAAAAGATCCGACAGATAATCACTGTGTGGGGCTGTTTAAAGAGGGATGCTTTAGGCAAACATTTGGCTTCAGAACATTGAAAGATTCAAGTGATAATGTTTGCAAATCCTTTCATACGCTTGAAAAATTAGCAACCAAATCTGGCCGTTCACACATAATCTCTATTTGACCAAAGCCTGCTATAAAAATGGAATAAACTGTAATTTGTCTCCACTGACAGCTAATTTCCTGGAAGTCTGATTACAGGGAAAACTAAATTTACTTAATTAGGGCTTTGGTGTTTAGTCTGTCCACATGTGAATGTGCCCGTCTCTCCTACATGAGCATTGCTAGAAAGAAATTACCCATTTTATTTTGTCCCGTTCAAATGTTGCCAAACCAAGAGCGACATTAGGAGAATGGGTTTCAGGAACAATGAGACCGGGTGTGGGTACAGACAGCCTCATGGGGGAGAGCCATTAGCACAACAATAGGGTGTTTATGACAAAGTGCCCTCCTTTCTGCCATTCTCAGCGAGAAGACAGCCATTTGTGGGGGAGCACCCCACTCCCAGGGGCAAATGCGCTCCAAGGGACTGAGGGCCCTGGAAAGCCTCAGCATCACTGTGGCAGGCATGGTCATTTGGGCGTTGCCTTTTAGGGCTTGAAGAGGTGGGCAGTAAATACAGGTGTCCCCCCTCGCCTGTGGTTTCACTTTCCAAAGTTTCAGTGACCTGTGGTCAACAGGGGTCCAAAAGTATTAGAGGGAAAATTCCGGAAACGAGCAATTCCTAACATTTGACTGGGCTCCCTTCCCAGTAACCTGATGGAATCTCAATCACCCCCACCCCACCCAGGGCATGACTCCTCATGCTCCACACTCTGCCCACCACCAGTCACCTAGCAGCCATCTTGAGAGAGAGAGACCACAGTCATGCAACGTTCATTACAGCGTACTGCTATCACTGTTCTGTTCTGTTCTATGAGTGGTTACTGTTGTTAGTGTCTTGCTGTGCCTCATTTCTAAATTAAACTTTAGCATAGGTGTGTGTCTGTTATCGGGGAAGATGTGCTTCGTCTCCCCTGGTTGTTGCTGGGGGTGGAGTCCTTGTGATACCCCGAGAAAAGGAGTTTTCTGAGGCTCGCAGGGGAGGATGAGCTATGACAGAAAATGTTATTTCTGTGGAATTACACCCTGCGTTTCCCAAGTCCCATCTCCCTGGGTCCAGTCCTAGAAGCAGGGCAGCTGGGTTCCGTGGAGCTAGACGCAAAGCCAGTGTCCAGAGCTGCCTTCCGCGTTGGAGCCGGGCCCAGCTCAGCATCAGGCTGGCGGCAGCCCATCAGTCATTGCGTGTGAGGTCCCCAGGGTGTGGGCCTGATGGGAGAATGCCAGGAAGCCAAGCGTGAGCCATGAGCGAAGTGTGCCAGGAGGAACCAAGAGAGTGAACTTCTTTGTTCAGGGGGTTATATGTCTCAAATTTCCACGCACTTGCAGTGGCCACACCCATTCTGGCCAAGCGTCTCTGTCCCCAGGTGTGATTGACAGGCAAGTGCCTCCCTTATGTCCTCCCAGGCACGCATCTCTCCTCCCTCTGTTGGATCCCATCCCCCCACCCAGTGTTTTGCAGGGAACCTGCCTATACTGTGTGGCCTTCTCTTTGCTCCTTTCCTGTTACTAATAACTAGTTAATTACAAGGCTATCGTGTCTAGGGAAAAAAGGGCTCGGTACCATCTGAGGTCTCAGGCATCCACTGGGGTCCTGGAGTGTACCTCCACGGATAAGGGCGGGGGGCGGGGAGGGGACGACTGTATAGGTAAAGGTATATAGGAGGTTTCAGGAAACGTGTCCCAGTTCTCACCCACACGTACGCTGCGGCTGCCTCAGCGTCCCTGGGAGATGCAATTTAAGCAGGAGGCATGTGTAGCTCACCCACAGCAGCGTGATGAAGCCATCTCCCTCTGCGAGCAGCTGACGTCAGAGAACCCACAGTAATTTTCTAAAGTGGCCGAGGTTGCGGGGCGCTGTTCTGGAAATGGAGGTCCTCCTTACGTGGGTGCAGACCCACCAGTAGTTCAGCTGCATGCATATCAATAATTGGACTAAAATATTATTTTTAAAAGCATTGGAGGTTTTCATCAAAATCCCCAAAGAAATGAAAGTCTTAATTAAATCTGAACCGGTACTTCTTAGGCCTGAGGTTTCCAATTTTATTTTTCATCCTCACTGAACATCCTCTATGATTAAAGTGGAATGTAAGTGGTGAAATGGCCAATTACTTAAAGGAGAATAGCATTGGAATGAGCCCAAAACACACAGAAATCATTTTGGACTCACGGAACGTAGCAGATGAAAGAGACTCCGAGGGCAGCATCTTCATTCCGTGAGACGCCCGTGCCAGGGCCTGCTCAGTTCTCTACCCTCGTTCCTCTCCGGCGCAGAATTGTCTGGCGGAATTGCAAGTTCTCCAAAGTAACAACTTCTGACAATACTTTTAAAAATGCGGAGTGGAGATTTAAAGAAAAAGGGAAGGTATTTTTAGTGCATTGTTAAAGCGTGAGGTGGAGTTTCTGAAAGTGTGACCCTCGGCCACCGCCGGTCATCTCTCCTTCCCTGGCAGATCGTTGCCTGGAATCCGCGCTCTAGTTTATTCTGCCCCTGCATGGCCCCAAGGTTCAGAAGAGTAAGGGATCTTGGTAACACGAGCCAATGCCACCAGTTCTCAGGAAGCCATGGCCAATAGCATTGAGCTCTCTTCTCAGGAGATCAGAGTGAGTCGCAGCAAGGTGGCGCTGTTCAGAGTGTGTCAGTGGTTTTGCATGGCCGGTGGGCTCGGTTGGTTGGGTGTCATCCTGTGCACCGAGAGGTCACTGGTTCAATTCCTGGTCAGGGCACATGCCTGGGTTGGGTTCAGTCCCTGGTGGGGAGTGTGCAGGTGGTAGTCGATCAATGTTCCACTCTTACATTGATGTTTCTCTCTCTCCTTCCTTTCTCTTTCTAAAAATCAGTAAAACATTTTTTTTAAAGAAAAAAGAGTGTTAGTGGTTTCTACCAAGTATTCCACTCAGTGCAAGAGACTATACCTGCCGGGCACCGTCTAGGCTGGCAAAGGGTCGAGAGCAGGAAGGCTGAGCATCCTGGGCACGGAGGCTGCAGGAGGAGACCCTGGACTTGGGTCTGCTCCCTTTGGATGCCCAGGAGGGAGATGTTTCCTTCAGATGCACCCACGCACATGACTCGCAGCACACACTTCATCCCGCGTGTGTGCTGCGCTGGGAATTGTAGTGACATAGTGGCCATGGACTTGTGGCTGTGGCTTGTGTCCGAGACTTTGGGAAATCTGTTCAGCGTGAGGACATGACTGTGTGGGCTGGAGTCAGCGCTCCGCCAAGGAGGCCTCCTGTGGCCTTCTCACCCCGAGGCCTCTTGAAGGCCTGGCTCTCAGAGCTGAGTGCTGGGAACGTGGCTGTACAGGTCAGAATGAGACTCCCAGCCTTTACCGTGGAAGGAGAGTAACCGTGATCTTGAGACGTGTGTGGGTTTGTAAGGGGACAGCCTTTGTCAGGACCTGGCGAGAGCAGTCTTGGTGCCACTGGGCAGCACTGACCAGAAGCAGACGCCACTGCGGGAGGAGGGGCAAGTGAGCTCCATCTCTGCCCTGGGGGAGGCGCAGGCAGACCTGGAAGGGAGCTTTAGCTAAACCCTGAGGCAGACAGATGAGCCCCGTGAACAAACTACCAACCAGGGCTCCAGGGATACAGCCAAGCACTCCCTGCCACCCCGGGAGTCTGGAGCGGGCATCCCCAGGTAATTCCCGGCGGGTGGGGTCACCACCTGCAGGTCAGGGGCCGGGGCTGCAGCAGGTGCACCTTGGTGAGCATTTGGCTACAAGAGTGGGATCCAATAGCTGAGGCCCTGTGGTCAACTGAGGTCTGGACTGAGGTTTTAAATGGAACATTCCAGAAATAAACAGTTCTCCACTCTGTACATGACTCGGCCTTTTGTTGGAGTCTCTCTAAAAAATCTGTTGATGGGCATTCTTTTCTTAAAATATTTTTATTGATTTTTTAGAGAGAGAGGAAGGGAGAGGGAGAGAGAAACATTGATGTCAGAGAGGAACCAGGGATTGAGTAAGTAACTTAGGCATGTGCCCTGCCCAGGAATTGAACCAGTAACCTTTTGGTACACGAGGCGACACCCAACCAACCGAGCCACACCAACCCGGGCCTGTGGATGGCCCTCCTGCAGTGAGCATTCATGTTGCCTCCAGGTTCGGCTTGTCTGCTCAGTGCCGTGAACGTCCCTGTGCGTTATTTCAGGGCATAAACACATGTTCCTGTGAGGATACAAGCTATGGGGATGGTTCTGCCAGAGACGTCCCAGTAGTGATTCCAATGTGTGCTCCCACAAGCCTGGGAGGAGGATGTCTTCAAGGGTGTCTTCTTCTCACCAACACTTGGGATGACTGCCAGGCTGTGTTTGGTTGAGGCTGTTGTTGACACTCTGGTGGGTGTGATGGAATCTCATTGTCTTTTTAATTTGCATTTCTCTGCTGGCTGAAGATGCAGAGAATTTTTTTCCAAGTACTGGTTTTCCATTCTGCTTGACTTCTTTCCTCAAGTGCCTATTCAAGTTGTTTGCCCATTTTTATTGCATTGGGTCAGCTGGCTTTCCCTTTCACTTGCTGATGTGCGAATGCTATTTACATATTCTGTATATGAGACCTCCAGCAGATATATAATTGCAAAAATCCTCTCTCCATAGCTTGCCTTCTTCCAGTTTTTTTTTTTCACATTAATGTCGTTTGAGGAATATTAAAATATTGATGAAGTAACATTGTCAATCTTTTTATTTAGTGTTTTATTTTGTTATCATGTAATGAAATATTTGCCTTATACAAGGATATGACAACATGTTCCGTTATTATTGTCTGCGAGCTTTCTTATTTTACCGTTTAGGTCTATGATTGGTCCAGACGTACTTTTGAGTATGGTGTGAAGCAGGGGTCATGATTTGTTTGTTTTGGTTATTGAATCAGCACAGCACCAGGTGGTGAAAACGCATCATTTCCTCACAATAGCGCTTCAGTAAAAGCTAGGAAACATGTGGTCTGTTTCCAGACTCCCTCCCACTGGTTTGTTTATTCTTAGGCTGAAATCACCCTGTTTAAATTACTGCAGCTTTAAAAATAAGTCTTGTCACCTGGGAGTTTCAGTCTTCAGGAATCAGCTTCAAGAGAGCATTTGCTGGTCTGTGCCCTTTACATTTTCTCAAAACTTTTAGAATCAGCTTGTGAAATGCACACGTGTACACACACACACACACACACACATATATACACACAGCAGTTGCAATGTTTGGTTGAGATTGCCTTCCCTCTACAGAAGATGGAATTGATGAGAATTTACACATTTACAACACACATTTCCCACCCATAGATGCGATGTGCCCCTCCATTATTTAGATCTTTTATTTCCCTTAATGACATTTTAACGTTTTGTATGAGGTTATTCCCTATGTATCTGGGGGCTGTTGATACTAATATAAGTGCTCTTATTCTTTTCTTTTTATTTTCTGATTTAAATTTATTTTTAAATGGTATATAATATACAATATGATATTGGTTTCAAGTGTACAGCATAGTGAATAGACATGTATATACCTCAGACTAGAGTGGCCCCCCTCCCCCATAAGTGCAGCGCCCCCCTGGCCCGGTCCATAGTGATTACAGTGTTATTGACTACATCCCCTGTGGCTGTTTTCTAATTAGCAGTTTGTACCTCTAACAGCTTCACCTTTTCATCCACTGCTCACCTCCTCCCTTCTGATAAACATCCATTTGTTCTCTGTACCTGTGAGTTAGTTTCTATTTTGTTTAAAAAATAAATAACAATAATTTTTGCCCACTGGACAAAAGTTTCAGTCAAACCTCTCATTTAATAAGAAAATCATTGTTAAAAGAAAAACTCCTATTACTGCATTTTATCATCCGCATGATCTATTTTAAATGAACCATGAACAATGAATATCTGACCTTAATAGGTAAAGCAAAAGGTTAAAGTAAGAAGAAGTTCATCTAAAATTTGAAAATCATATTAGTTCTCTTCAGTCTTAAATGGGACATATACAGTGCCCCTGTCATTAATGCATTGTCTTCAGAAAGTGGTCCCAGTTTGTTGGAATTAAAATAAGATTCATTTAATACGCTATCATCGCTCGTCTGTTAAATCACAGCACTTTGCTCACCATTTGTAAAATAATCTTCACACGAGCGAAGTAAGGTCAGTTGCATGGCATTCGGTTCTAGCTAAATTGCTGTTAATTGCATCAAAGGCTTTGTTGAGATCAGTAAGTGTTGCCTTTCTGTATTCTCTCTTGAAAATGGCAGAAAATAGCCTCCTTTTCCATGAAATGCACTCAGGCTGGGGCAACTCGGAGCAAGTGGAGGTTAGATTCCAGGACCCCATTTGCAAGTGCTGCCTTTCCAAAGAGCAGTGGGAGGGGTTGCAGTCACCCAAGCAGAACCTCCTTAGCCACCCCTCAGGGATGCAGGTGTCCTTCTCATAGAGACAGTCCTCTACCGAGCAACTCCTCAAAGAGCGTGGACTGGGCTGTTTCTGTCTTAATGATGATCGGCCTGGACCCCATCACCCTCCTCCCTCCCCTCCCGTGCTGTGCTGCACGCAGTCAGGCTGGCAAGTCAACGCAGCTCTACTTGGAGTGGCGGGTGGGCCAGCAGCGGGCACAGCGAGCCAGGCAGCCTGGGCCAGGCAACGAGGGGACAAGACCTGGACCCCGAGGGGATCAGGGGCTTGCAGAGGCTTGTTCATTCTGAGACCTGACCCGGTCCTTAGGGCTTGACTGAGTTTTCAGTAAGTTTTATACTTTAATGTGCACATTTCCCAACAGTTTCAGTCTGTAAGCTGAATGGTGTGTGTGTGTGTGTGTGTGTGTGTGTGTGTGTGAGTGTGCGTGTAACAGCAGAGACACACGTTATGGGAGATGTGCACTCAAAGATGCCGAGGGGGTGAGTGAGGGCAGAGGGTGACCTGCAGTGACAGTGGTATGTGCATAACTGAACTGGCATGAGCCTGCTTTCAAGCTGTCATTTAGGGTGGCTCGGGGACAATGCTGTACCCGTGGGACCCAGGGCACTGGGCCTCCTGGCATGTGGCAGCAGGATGGAGCACCAAGCCCTGTCCTGCAAACAGGCTTTAATCGGCAGTGCAGAGGGGAGAGGGTTGAGCACGCCCGGGAGATGGAAGCTACGGTGAGCTGAGGACACAGGTGCGGGGCCAGGAGAGCGAGAGGGAGTTCCGGGCCAGAAGCACCAACGCCGCGGTTTCCAGGCCAGCCCTGTGCAGGCTGCCGCTAGCTTTCATGCTCTCCGGCAGAAGCCACGTCAAGTCTCCCGCACTTTGAAGGTCAGCACTGCCCTGATGACGTGTGTGAGAGCGTAGTGCGGAGGCTGAGACAGCTCCGAGGGCTTGAAAAGCAGCCTCAGAATGTCCTCCTGATGCAGCAGCTTCTGAAAGGAAAGGCAGGCGCTCAGCCACAGGGGCGCACTTGCTGCTCCCACGTGGGGCTGTGCCCAGCTCGGGCCACTCCCAGCTTGGGTCACACCCACCTGGGGCCACGCTGACCAAAAGGCCACACCCACCTCAGGCCACGCCCACCTCAGGTTGCACCCCTCTCAGGTGGCAGGTCAGCATTTCCAAGGTGTGGACTGACCTGCCAATGGCCCTGATGGTACATTGACCTTCCAGCCTGTTTACAAAACTGGGGGCAGACACAGTGTTGACCCTGTTGCTGTACCTCTTGGGATGTGGAGCCAAGATGCTAGGGATGTCCACAGGAGCCTTTTTAGAAGTTACTTCCTGGAGTTGCCATTAATACATTCCTTGAAATGGTCAAAATTTAATTTGTAAACAAAGCCAAAGGCGGTGGTTAATCCAGAAGGGAAGTCATTTCAATAGGAACAAGGAGGTGGTGGACAGGCAGGTGATGGTTAGACGGTCTGGTGTTACCGATCTGAAGAGGGTTTGCCACCGACCGGCTGCTCAGCCAGGCAGCGAAACTGACTTTTATAATGAGGAAACTAAAGCAGCTTATTGTCAGGCATCAAAGCCAGGAGGACGGACGCTATCTCTTAAAACCCTAACCGCCCCCCGCACTCCCCTCCATGGCTGTTAATCAAGGCTTTCTAAAGGCAAAGATTGAACCCTGGCTGGGTAGCTCAGTTGGTTAGAGCTTCATTCCAATATGCCCAGGTTGCGGGTTCAATCCTTGGTCTGCACATATAAAAATCAACCAATGAATGCATAAATAAGGGGACAACAAGTGGATGTCTCTCTCTCTCTAAAAATCAATGACTAAAAATTTAAAATAATATAAAGGCAAAGATTGAGGGTTAAGAGTGAGTGAAGCTGGTGGGTCAGTGCTGGGCGGCCCGGTGGTGGTCCTTAGTCTGAGTAACTCCTCTCCTCCGTCACTGTGGGCAGGTGTCTACACAGGTTGAGGAGCCAAGATTCCACAGAACAATTGTGCACCGGGATGTTATCTTTAAACAAAAGGCGGAAACTCAGCATCTGTGGCCGCCACCGTGGTTCAAGCTCTCTGTGCTTTGTGCTCCGTGAGCTGCATTTCTCTATAATCTAAGCAAAGCGTCCTGTAAAACGTTTCCCCTGGAACTCGCTTTTCAGGCAGCCCCCAGGACATGACGGACATGCTCTGTCATCTGTGACTACAGGCTGTGTGACAACCACACACTTGAAACATGTATTACAACCCGTTCCTGCATCTCTGGACTCTGTGATCTGATGCCTGCACGTGTGCTGTTAGCTGTCGATTTCAAGTTGGTTCCGTGACTTGAAAGGATGCTAGGTGACGTGACAGTGGTCAGGCCTACAGGAGGCAGAGGCCACCAGGTGGGCACTCATCACTCACTGATGTATTACATAGATGGTGACCGGCCACCTCCCTGCCACCCGGGCTGAGCTGTTCCACACAGAACCAAACATGCCGGGATCGGCAGGGCGACCAGGGCTGGTGGGGAGTGGAGTTCTCGTCTGGTCACCGTTCATGTGCATCTTCAACAAAGTCTTGCCTTCCCTCTCATTCTTTCACGATTTTATATCCAGGGATGAGCAGATAAAGTGTTTGTGTCTCCCCAACATTCATATGTTGAAGCCCTACCCGCCAAGGTGCCAAGGAGCTGGCACTTGGACATGGGTCCCCTGGGAGGCAATGAGGGTTAGAGGAGGTCAGGCAGCGGGGCCCCTGTGGTGGTGGCCCACTCCCGTGCCCGTGACCAGCGCTGCCCTGGCCCTCCGGCCTTCCCAGAGCCACACGCATTTGCACTCAGCCATGGAGCACAAGTTGGCAGCGTGTTTGCTCAGATGGCACTTTGGCGAATTTGCCAGCACCAGGCAATTTGCTGGATGCATGGAGGCTGCAGTGCGCAGTGAAGGCTGCTGGCCGTGGACTTGAGCAGATGGTGGCGTTACTGGTGCCAGCAGGTAGCAGCCTTGCTGGGCTGGAAGGGCCGAGGCTGCTGACAGTTGCTCTGTACCTAGCCCTTACTTTAAAAATACTTGTCACGATAAATAATTAATATACAGGGCTGCAAGGGTAAAATGTCAGACTGTCAAGAAACGCTGTCTTATCACCCATGTTGTCACAGCTATCTCTAATACTTAGAAACACGTACCCCTCATTAATCATCGTGTGGTTAAAAGTGAGGTGGGTTGCCCTGGCCTGTTTGGCTCAGTGGATAGAGCATCCTCCCTTTGACTGAAGGGTCCCGGTTTTGATTCCTGTCAAGAGCATGTACCTCGGTTGCAGGCTCGATCCCTAACCCTGGTTGGGGTGAGTGCAGGAGGCAACCAATCGATGTCTCTCTCTCACAAGGATGTTTCTCTCTGTGTGTGTCCCTCCCCCTCCCTTCCACTCTCTCTAAAAACCAATGGGGGTGGGGGGAAGTGAGGTGGTTACTTTTCTCAGTGATAAACGTGATGGGACTTCAAACTTTGCAGCTCTGCTAGCAACACACGAGCAATGCCCGGGCACACATGAAGCGTGTGAGAAAGGCACTTGTATCGCACAGAAGAAACTTCCAGCAGCTCTTTATGCACTCGGAGACCCCTGGTGAGTTGTCCTGAAGTTAGTGGTTTCAAGCGTCCACACAGCAGCCCACCAGCTCTCAGCATCACTGCTCTCACGGGAGCTGGTCTGTGTGCCCACTGCCCATGCAGCTGCTCTCTCCAGTGAAGAGCTGGCAGCATGGGCTCCTTAATTCAGAGAGTTCATGCCCATGCAGAGGGCTCTACCTCTGTGTGAGTGGGCTGTAGTTTGGCTCCTAACTGCAGGATCTCCTCCTGTGGCTTTGTCACAGCTAGAGCAGGAGAGTTCCCAGCATGCTGTGCTGTGGCTGTGGCACAGCTAGAGCAGGAGAGTTCCCATCATGCTGTGCTGTGGCTGTGTCACAGCTAGAGCAGGAGAGTTCCCAGCATGCTGTGCTGTGGCTGTGGAACAGCTAGAGCAGGAGAGTTCCCAGCATGCTGTGCTGTGGCTGTGGCACAGCTAGAGCAGGAGAGTTCCCAGCATGCTGTTCTGTGGCTGAGGCACAGCTAGAGCAGGAGAGTTCCCAGCATGCTGTTCTGTGGCTGAGGCACAGCTAGAGCAGGAGAGTTCCCAGCATGCTGTGCTGTGGCTGTGGAACAGCTAGAGCAGGAGAGTTCCCAGCATGCTGTTCTGTGGCTGAGGCACAGCTAGAGCAGGAGAGTTCCCAGCATGCTGTGCTGTGGCTGAGGCACAGCTAGAGCAGGAGAGTTCCCAGCATGCTGTTCTGTGGCTGAGGCACAGCTAGAGCAGGAGAGCTCCCAGCATGCTGTGCTGTGGCTGTGGCACAGCTAGAGCAGGAGAGCTCCCAGCATGCTGTGCTGTGGCTGTGGCACAGCTAGAGCAGGAGAGCTCCCAGCATGCTGTGCTGTGGCTGAGGCACAGCTAGAGCAGGAGAGCTCCCAGCATGCTGTGCTGTGGCTGTGGCACAGCTAGAGCAGGAGAGCTCCCAGCATGCTGTGCTGTGGCTGAGGCACAGCTAGAGCAGGAGAGCTCCCAGCATGCTGTGCTGTGGCTGAGGCACAGCTAGAGCAGGAGAGCTCCCAGCATGCTGTGCTGTGGCTGAGGCACAGCTAGAGCAGGAGAGCTCCCAGCATGCTGTGCTGTGGCTGTGGCACAGCTAGAGCAGGAGAGCTCCCAGCATGCTGTTCTGTGGCTGTGGCACAGCTAGAGCAGGAGAGCTCCCAGCATGCTGTGCTGTGGCTGTGGAACAGCTAGAGCAGGAGAGTTCCCAGCATGCTGTTCTGTGGCTGAGGCACAGCTAGAGCAGGAGAGTTCCCAGCATGCTGTGTTGTGGCTGTGGCACAGCTAGAGAAGGAGAGTTCCCAGCATGCTGTTCTGTGGCTGTGGAACAGCTAGAGCAGGAGAGTTCCCAGCATGCTGTGCTGTGGCTGAGGCACAGCTAGAGCAGGAGAGTTCCCAGCATGCTGTGCTGTGGCTGTGGAACAGCTAGAGCAGGAGAGTTCCCAGCATGCTGTTCTGTGGCTGAGGCACAGCTAGAGCAGGAGAGCTCCCAGCATGCTGTGCTGTGGCTGTGGCACAGCTAGAGCAGGAGAGTTCCCAGCATCCTGAAGGAAATCCTTATTTTGGGGGCAGTCTTACTTTGTCTTATATCAAACACTTTTGGTGACAAACACATCAAAATACTAATAATAATTATAGGTGGAAGAGGGCATAGAGGGGCTAAATAGTGATGGAAGAAAGAAAATAAAAAACAAAATTCCTCTTCTTAAAAAATAATCCTATGTAATAAAGAGCTAATATGCAAATGGTCATCACGCCCTCACACCATCATGCCTTAACAGCTCAGACACTCAACACTGGGGAGAGAGGAATGGGGACCAGCCAGGCACAAATGAGCTCGCGATAGAGGAATGGGGACCAGCCAGGCTGCGGCCTGGGAGAGGGACAAGCCACCTGCCCACAGTCCCCTGTGGCTGCGGCCAGCCTAGACAAAGCCGGCCTGGGTCCTGGGTGCCTGTGGCTGGCCAGAGGAGGGAATCCTAGGTCCCAGGTGTGGGGCGAGGCAGAGGCAGTTAGGGGCGATCAGGCAGGCAGGCAGAGGTGGTTAGGGGCGATCAGGCAGGAAGAGGAGTTAGGGGCGATCAGGCAGGCAGGCAGGCAGGCAGTTAGGAGCCAGTGGTCCCAGATTGCAAGAGGCAGTCGGACATCCCCTGAGGGGTCCTGAATTGGAAAGGATGCAGGCCGGGCTGAGGGACACCCCCCGCATGAATTTCGTGCACCAGGCCTCTAGTTTTATTATAATAATTATGATAACATCAACAACTAGTAGGTACTGAATGTATCTTATATGCTAGGGATAGTTAGAAGCCATTTTACTGCAGTAACTCGTTTTTTTGACAGTCCTATGAGGTAGGCCATCCTATCCACATTTTGCTTATGAAGAACTGAGGTCCAGAGTGGTTAAGTTTCCACGGTTGGTGACTGAGCTGGGACAAAACCCCAAGCAGTAGAATCTAGAGTCCAGACTCTTAGTCACTACTTAAAATAACTTCTAGAACATACATTCAAATGAGTTTTTCCTTGTAGACCAGACGACTTAAGCCCTTTGGGCACCTGTACTGGGCTGACAGGTGAGCAGAGCAGCTGTGAAAAACCCAGTGCAGATGTCAACCCCATCACTGGTTGTTGTAAACAAAGGAGAATTTTGCCTTAACTCTAGGTTGGAATCTTAGGGGTGTATCTTCTGAACATACTAGAAGCACCTCTTAATAAATCTAAATGACCTCTTATTTGCATATGGAACAGGGTATGGTGATATTTTATTGAGGGTCGAAGTTATGTCTTCTTTATGCTTCCATCGGAGGACCCAGCAGAGTTATGAGACTACTCAAATATTTTTTACTAAATGCTAGTCATTTTTTCAAAACTGCAGGATTTTTTACATCTTTTTCTATCCATTGCCAGACATTCTCTCTAAAGATATTCTATTCAGTATGTGAAAGCAGCAAAATTGCATAGGCTGTTATATCATTGCAGAGGGAGAAGTAAAGAAATTGGAGGTAGTGCAAAAATAGATGTGCTATCAAACTAATACCAAGAAGTAAGAAATGGCTTGATGGCTCTCTTTAAAACATGTTGATGTGACAGCCCAAATCCACACCAGGCCCCTGTCAAAGGTCAGGGAGACATCTCCAGAACAAACAGTTGCCTGGGTTGCAATGATGAATTTTTTCATCTAATATTTTCCTTTAAGAATTTACCTTAAAAATTGTGGGAAGTGTAAAGAGAATGGAAAGCTCTGCTTTTCAGAAGAATGTTTTCTAATAAATATAGAAAGCATTCCGGATTTAGAAAATTATGGTTTGCAATTCCTAATATCATAATTGGTCCAGGCAAGTTCCTGGCTGGGTAGTTCAGTTGGTTAGAGCGTCATCCTGATACACCAAGATTGTGGGTTGAATCTCTGGCAGGACACATACAAGAAGCAGCTAATGAATGCATCATAAGTGGAACAACAAATCGATCATTGACCCTGGCAAAAATCACCAATGAATACCAAAATCATTAAGTGAGAGATTGTTGGGGAATAAAATAGCCACCAAATCTTGAAGTATAATCCCATGCACTTTTATTATAAAAAATGAAAAGATAAAATTAACTTTCTGGTGGAGAAGTCTACTGAACACTCACTTAACCAAATGGCCAAGTTCGCATTGCTGGTGTTGGAGCTAAGCGCGTGCCTCTTGGTGCGAGGCAGCAAGCGCCCGCAGCAGCCTCTGCAGTGCTATTGCCAGCAGGGTCCATATGAATCTCATCATGAGAAGAAGTCAGATGACTCAGATCATGGGTCTTTCTAGAAGACAACTGGCCTGGATCCATACAAACAAAATTGAACAGAACAAAAACAATGTCATCATGGAAAACAAAACTAACTAAAAAGTGAGGAGGTACGGGGCATGTATAACATTTAAAGAGATAAAATAGAAATAGCAACAGATGCAAACCACTCATTTTGACTGGTTCTTTGATGAGAAAATTAGATGTGAAAGACTTTTGGGGCCAGTCTGGGGTTGGAAAGGGGCCTCCCTAATGTGCAGGGGTTTGGTGCTATAAGATGGGGTGGCCGTGCGGGCTGTGAGGCAGGAGAGTACCTAAAGGGACCTTCTCCCACGGCAGCTGGGGTGCTTATGAGTGACTTTCAAATGATTTAGCAAAAATGTTGGTGTGTGTGTGTGTGTACGGCTACATATATGTGGACAGCTGGTATGTATGTTTAAAAGAAAAGAGAGTGAGCACGCATACGTGCAGCAAATGTTAACAATTGGTGTGTCTACATGAAGTGTGTCAGGTGTTCATTGTATGTTTATTCAGCTTTTCCCCAGCGCTGTGATGCTTTAAAATAAGAAGTGTCGGTGCAGGTGGCAGGAGCCGATGTCTGTAGCACCCGGGAGGCTGATTACGGGAAAATGTCAGGCCGGTTCCTGCTACTTCCCGTTCCTCTGAAACACCCTATTGTGGGTGATGGACATGTTTCGTTGCTTTGGGGATTGCAGAGCAGCATCCATGATGTTCATGTCTCTATGCCATTGTTAGAGGAGGGGCCTGGCGGGGACAGTGGGTTATTTGGACAGCTTCCTCTCGGGATGGGGATGAATGTCTGGGACGCTGCCCTGGGCCAGTCCCTGCCTGCTGGCCGCATCTCTATCTTCTCGGCCCCCCTGGCCCTGCGTTTCCTAGGAAAGTGTGTGTTCTCCCTGCTTCTTCCCTGGGGACCGGGTGGGGTAGAGATTGTGGCCATCGCCTTTCAGGGGGAGAGGTGGGAAGAGAGGGTGAAGGCCCCAGAAACCACCCCACCATGTAGGGTCTGCGGCTGGATCACCTCTACCCACTCGCCTCGGTGTTGAGTCTCTGCGCATGCCCAGCTCCAGTGGTGGCGCCTCTGTAACTGTGAGCGACATGGGGGAGGATTCTGGCCCGGGGGGTGTCCCAGGGGATGTGCTAAAGATGATCTTGGAGGTTCTGGTGGGGATTGCTTCTCACTGTCACACTCAATGCTTCCAGACTCTTCTCGGTCTTAAAGGCCACTGAGCAAACCTGAGACCTTCTGTGACTCAAGGCCATCCAACCTCCTGTCCCCTGCCCATGTCTCCTACCTGTGTCTTCATTCCCTTTGCATGTGTATTTTAAGGGAACAGAGGGACCTGATAACATTGTCAACGTCTCAAAATTTTGAGGGTGACCACAGTGACAAATGTTTTATATGACACCCAGTGTGAAATGGCATTTATGTGCGTGGGGGTGTGTATGTGTGTACGGGGATCTGTAGAATTGTGTGGGGGTATGTGTGCAGGTATAGCTGTAATATCTGGCACACGCATTTTACCTAATAATCCTCGCCCTTATTCTGTGGTATGTATTAATATGCTCCATTCTTTAAAGAGAAGTCTCTGGTTGCAGCCTCCTAAATTGCTTTTACAAACTGCAGCTCAAGAAACACCACTGATAGTGCCTGAATAACAGGGCAATCTGACAAGTCAGAGAACAGGAATTCCAAACCAGCGTTTTGTGATGATTTGTGGTGTTGGCATGTGTTGTGTGAACATATGTGTGTGCATGTGCACAGGCCTGCATTCACTTTCTGTTTGCAGTGCACACTTGGAACTGTTCATGGCTGCCTCTGAGGTGTGTCCCCTCCTCCCTCAGGGCTCAGGCCCCCGCCACAGCGGATGGAGTTTGTCCCTGGTCTTGAACCGCTTGCTGTCTTCAGGCAGGAATGTGATTGACAGACACCCTGCTCCCCCAAACAGGGTGGCTGTGTGACCAGCTAGGAGTGGTGTCTGGAGGCAGCGTGCCCCCCTGATCCCAAGAAAATGAGGTTGGAGAGGAGCTCCTTTCCCTACAGGATGAGCTTGAACCGGCACAGGAAGTGCCTGGACCGGCACAGGGTGAACCTGCAGGAGGCTGGCCCATGACTCTGCTGCTGAAGCCACGGGAGGCGGAGCTGGAGGTCCGGGTCAGGCCACAGGCTCTGGTCCCCCGGTGCTGGGAGCGTTCTTGGCAAACAATGCTTCCCAGCGCTTCAGGGCCCTCACTTACAGAATGAGGATCACTGGCTGATGATGCAACCTTCAGTCTCTGTCAAGTAAACCTTGAGCTTGAACTCGCTGTTGAGGCAGCCTAGCAGGATGCTGCTTGGCAGGATGTCTGTTCTCCCAAGTTTAGGGATCGTCCTCTGTCATCTTACAGTCAATAAGATAATACAAAACAACAGAAACGTCAAGGAAACTCTTAGGCTAGCTCAACTCAGGGCCAAGAGCTTCATGTGCATTTTTTACCTTTATAGTCAGTAAACTCAATAGTGACCTACTTTCATCAGATCTCCCTCCCTTGCCCACATGTGGCTGCTGGCATACACTTCAGTATTCCTCTTGAAAACCCGAAATCTGCCAAACCATGTAGAAGGGGAGTTATTAGCTCATCGGTTCAGTCTGCGGAAAGGAGCGGGGACAGAGTGGGACATCACTCATGGACCACGATTTCTATGAACAGGCAGCTATTTCTGGCAAGGCCCAGAGCGAACCCTCAGAACATTCTCAATCCATTTTAGGCTGACGCTGAGAAGGTACGGGACAAACACTTGGCAGTCCTGGATTATTTCCCTCACCTTTCTGAACGGGGTGCTGAAAGTCTTGTAAAAGACCCCCCCGGCCCCCTTTGCAGCCTCCTGCCATTCATTTTTCCTTGGAATCCTACAGTGAATGGAAACCCATTGTAGTTTGCGTCTATTTTTAAAACATTATTTGGCCCTGGCTGGTGTGGCCAGTGGTTAGAGTGTCAGCCTGTGCACTGAAGGGTTGTGGTCTTGACTCCCAGGCAAGAGCATGGACCTGGGTCGCAGGATTCATCCCCAGCCCCATCAGGGTCTGTGTGGAAGGCAATCAATCAATCGCTCTCTCTCTCTTCCCCTCCTCCCTTCCATTTTCTCCAAAATCATTGGAAAAAATATCCTTAGGTGAGAATTAACCAAAAATAAATAAAACATTATTTGATACTATAATTTAAAATCTATAATAATAAAAGCATAATATGCTAATTAGACCAACAGCTGAACGATCTTCCGGACATCCTTCTGGATGACCTTCCAGATGAAGCCATGCTGCAAGGGCCAAGTCAAGATGCCATGGCAGTGAGGGCCAAGCCCCTCGCACGAATTCCATGCATCAGGCTTCTAATATCTATCTATCTATCTATCTATCTAACTATCTATCTATCTATCTATTGATTTCAGAGAGGAGGGGAGAGGGAGAGAGAGAAACATAAATATCAATGATGAGGAAGAATTACTGATTGGCTGCCTCCTGCACGCCCCACACTGGGGATCAAGCCCACAACCCGGGCATGTGCCCCAACCGGGAATCAAACATTGACCTCCTCAATGCTCAATCACTGGGCCATGCCAGCCAGGCACACTCTAATGCAGTGATAGCAAACCTTTTGAGCTCGGTGTGTCAGCATTTTGAAAAACTCTAACTTCACTCTGGTGCTGTGTCACATATAGAAACTTTTTGATATTTGCAACCATAGTAAAACAAAGACTTATATTTTTGATATTTATTTTATATATTTAAATGCCATTTAACAAAGAAAAATCAACCAAAAAAATGAGTTCGCGTGTCACCTCTGACACACGTGTCATAGGTTGGCCATCACTGCTCTAATGTTTGTAAGGGTTGCCTCTGGGGCCTGCTGATTGTCCTTATGTGTAAAACATGAAGACTCCACGTGCTCATGACAGCAGGGAGAATCTTTCCCTGCTCCCCTCCCAACCCAGCCTCACAGCCCCAGCGGCTCTGACACAGCCACTGGCACGAGGAGGCCCGGGACTCGTGTTCCCACCTCCCTTTCACAGTGGTCAGCAAGAGCCCTGACCGACCCCATGGGGCTGTTGTGCCTCTGCACGTCCTGCCTCTCTTTGTCCCTTGGTTTCCACGGGCGGTCCCTCCCCGTTCTTCTCTCCTGTTACAGGCTCAGCACCTGGATGAGCACCTGGCAGGCAGCAGCGCCCAGAAATGTTTGATGAGCGGATGGACTGCAGTGCGCAACGATTCCCTGCGCCCTGTCCTACTATGACTTTCATTCTCAGAATAGTTCTGAGACTTTGCAGACAGCGGTCATCTTCAAATTCAGCTGTTTCGTTTCCAAGTTAGGTCACTACTGAGTTTACTGATGATAAAGGTAAAAAATGCACATCAGAAGGACCTGGACGCTGAGCAGTGTCTGGGCCTGTCTCCCGAGACCCTGGGCCCGGAGCGCTGGCGTCCTATCCAAGCAGAAACCCTGCTGCCTGCCTGGTGGGCCGGTTCGGGAAACTCGTCCAGGCTGAAGGTTGTCGCCTGGTCCTGAGCTCCGTCTCCACCGCGCTCACAGCTCCTCACCAAAGCCCCCCAATGGACACAGAATCGTGGGCCAGTTATTAGGAGGCGTTCTTGCTGATTTCACCAACTACAACTTCAGAGCAAGGTGGGGGCAGTCACAGGGGATGGTGGCTGCCTCCCTGCAGCTCCCAGGACCCTCGCCCACCACGACAGGTGCGGGCGTTAAATGGACGCTAGGATCTTCCTGCGGGCTGGTCATGCCTGGAAGCTTAGATGGTTTCATTTCAGGATGAAAACAATGGGTTAGTCTAATTGAGATGATTTCATCAGCCTGGGGTGTACTTATGGTTTCAAGAAAGTTTTATATAAATTTTCTTTCAGCATGGACCTTAGGGTTCTAATTGTTTCATGAAGTAGGCTTTTGTGATTTCAGTGTCTCATTGCCCTTGAAAATCAACCTTTTGTATCTTGGAATTAGTATCAAACAATAATATCCTATATAATAACAGCCTAATATGCAAATTTTCCCCACGGGCGGTCGTGCAACCGAGAGTTCTGCTAGGAGACTGATGGGGAGACTGGGAATTCTGCCGCTCGCTGTGGAGTCGGTGATGTGGCACTGGCAGTGGGCGGCAGTGCAGGTGCTGCCAGCCCCAGTGGATTTTCCAGCAGATGGCGACCAGCGGGGACGGAGCAACCACTTGGCTCCCTGGCACTGAGGGAGCTGGGCAGGGGGCCTAGCCGATTGATCGCCCCGTAGGCATGATGGTGGAGCAGGGGAGGGGGCGGCGCCAGGCCAAGGCAGGGTGCCAGGCGGGGCTGCAGGGCTGGGGGCACAAGCTGGGGCCCAATCTCCGCAGGCCACCCAGACCCCACCCTGACCCCACCCGTGCACGAATTCATGCACTGGGCATGTTTTATAATTCTTTTCTGATGAGATATTTCAGTGCCTAAATACTTAGAAAACAAAGAGAATAAGAGCAAGGTTTTATTTTCAATTTTTTGAGCTACGTAATACCTTGGAGATGTATGCAGCAGCACTTTGATTTTCCTTGCATTCTGACATTCCCCAAAATAGAATCGGCAAGTTTATTATCAGACAAAACTAATTTACTCAGATCCCCGTGGTAACGCTCCTAGGCAGCGTCGGGCTCTTTGCAACAAAGGTCCAATAGCAGAGCATTGAAGCCAGGTGGGTGATTATTACAAAAGCTGGGTTAGTACAAGTGACCCAATTTCCAGGAGTGGCATTACACGGAGCCTGTAAGAGCAGCTAATACTGCAAAGATGAATGTTGATAACGCATGGCTCTAGAACAGTCTCATTTCTCGGCACACCAGAAGGTATACGAGCCCTCCCTGGGGCTTGTATTGCTCATCAAGTGATGTTACCATGGAAGGAAGCTGGAGTCTTTCATTCATTTATTCAGCTATTTATTAGTTCAACCGGTAGTTTACTGAGCATCTATCTTATGCCAGTTACCCTATAGGCACTTAGATCCAAGTGGTAAAAATAAAAAACAAGTGAATGTAGAGTGTACCCAGCAGAGCAAGAAAGAAAAGCGGGGGGGCTGGGGGGGAGCGTAGAGATCAAATACCCCTTGGGAGGTCAGGGAAGGCCTCTCACCTAAATGAAGGAGGTGCCCTGTGACCACAAGGAGGGGCAGCATGCTCACCGGGCACCTGCAGGGCCACAAAAGGCTTTGGGCTGTACTTTGCTGGAAGCCCTTAGAGAGGTTCGAGCAGAGAAGGAGCAAGACCTGTGTCTGTGTTGAATCCCTGTCTCTTAAACTGTAGGACTTGACAATGTCAGAGCAGGTTTATCCAGGGTGAGGTGGCGCCTGGGAGCTACCTGGGCAGGTCCCTGTGGGTGTGGAGCTGCAAGAGGTGTTAAGGGGCTCACCCTGTGCTCAGCCCCCTCCCAACCCCACCGCCGCCCAGCTTTCTGAGGAGCCCAGGCCCCTTTGCTTCCCATTTAGGCAGAAAGCTTTCCTCCTTGCCTCCTAGTCCTGACCTCCCTGTGCTGTAGGCGCTGGGCCTGCCCCACGTCTGATGAAAGGAGCAGATGCCTGTCAGCAGCCTGTGCTCTGACTGCCCGCATGAGCTCGGCCGCCTCCATCGCTGTCCTTGGCCTCCTAGTCCATGTGCTGCTGTGTCCTGCGTGCTGCTGCACCGGACCGTCCCCACTGCCTCACACAGTCCTCATGCTGCACTGCACCGTTCCCACTGCCTCACACAGTCCTCGTGCTGCACTGCACCGTTCCCACTGCCTCACACAGTCCTCGTGCTGCACTGCACCGTTCCCACTGCCTCACACAGTCCTCGTGCTGCTGCACCGGACCGTCCCCACTGCCTCACACAGTCCTCGTGCTGCACTGCACCGTTCCCACTGCCTCACACAGTCCTCGTGCTGCACTGCACCGTTCCCACTGCCTCACACAGTCCTCGTGCTGCACTGCACCGTTCCCACTGCCTCACACAGTCCTCATTCTGCACTGCACCGTTCCCACTGCCTCACACAGTCCTCATGCTGCTGCACCGTTCCCACTGCCTCACACAGTCCTCGTGCTGCACCGCACCATTCCCACTGCCTCACACAGTCCTCGTGCTGCACCGCACCATTCCCACTGCCTCACACAGTCCTTGTGCTGCACTGCACCATTCCCACTGCCTCACACAGTCCTTGTGCTGCACTGCACCATTCCCACTGCCTCACACAGTCCTTGTGCTGCACTGCACCGTTCCCACTGCCTCACACAGTCCTCGTGCTGCACTGCACCGTTCCCACTGCCTCACACAGTCCTTGTGCTGCACTGCACCGTTCCCACTGCCTCACACAGTCCTCGTGCTGCACTGCACCGTTCCCACTGCCTCACACAGTCCTCATGCTGCTGCACCGTTCCCACTGCCTCACACAGTCCTCGTGCTGCACTGCACCATTCCCACTGCCTCACATAGTCCTCGTGCTGCTGCACTGCACCGTTCCCACTGCCTCACACAGTCCTCGTGCTGCACTGCACCATTCCCACTGCCTCACACAGTCCTTGTGCTGCACTGCACCGTTCCCACTGCCTCACACAGTCCTCATGCTGCTGCACCGTTCCCACTGCCTCACACAGTCCTCGTGCTGCACTGCACCGTTCCCACTGCCTCACACAGTCCTCGTGCTGCACTGCACCGTTCCCACTGCCTCACACAGTCCTCATTCTGCACTGCACCGTTCCCACTGCCTCACACAGTCCTCATGCTGCTGCACCGTTCCCACTGCCTCACACAGTCCTCGTGCTGCACCGCACCATTCCCACTGCCTCACACAGTCCTCGTGCTGCACCGCACCATTCCCACTGCCTCACACAGTCCTTGTGCTGCACTGCACCATTCCCACTGCCTCACACAGTCCTTGTGCTGCACTGCACCATTCCCACTGCCTCACACAGTCCTTGTGCTGCACTGCACCGTTCCCACTGCCTCACACAGTCCTCGTGCTGCACTGCACCGTTCCCACTGCCTCACACAGTCCTTGTGCTGCACTGCACCGTTCCCACTGCCTCACACAGTCCTCGTGCTGCACTGCACCGTTCCCACTGCCTCACACAGTCCTCATGCTGCTGCACCGTTCCCACTGCCTCACACAGTCCTCGTGCTGCACTGCACCATTCCCACTGCCTCACATAGTCCTCGTGCTGCTGCACTGCACCGTTCCCACTGCCTCACACAGTCCTCGTGCTGCACTGCACCATTCCCACTGCCTCACACAGTCCTTGTGCTGCACTGCACCGTTCCCACTGCCTCACACAGTCCTCATGCTGCTGCACCGTTCCCACTGCCTCACACAGTCCTCGTGCTGCACTGCACCATTCCCACTGCCTCACACAGTCCTCATGCTGCTGCACTGCACCGTCCCCACTGCCTCACACAGTCCTCGTGCTGCACCGCACCGTTCCCACTGCATCACACAGTCCTCGTGCTGCTGCACTGCACCGTTCCCACTGCCTCACTCAGTCATCGTGCTGCACTGCACTGTTCCCACTGCCTCACACAGTCCTCGTGCTGCTGCACTGCACCGTTCCCACTGCCTCACACAGTCCTCGTGCTGCACTGCACCGTTCCCACTGCCTCACACAGTCCTCGTGCTGCACTGCACCGTTCCCACTGCCTCACACAGTCCTCACACTGCACTGCACCGTTCCCACTGCCTCACACAGTCCTCATGCTGCTGCACCGTTCCCACTGCCTCACACAGTCCTCGTGCTGCACTGCACCATTCCCACTGCCTCACACAGTCCTTGTGCTGCACTGCACCGTTCCCACTGCCTCACACAGTCCTCATGCTGCTGCACCGTTCCCACTGCCTCAAACAGTCCTCGTGCTGCACTGCACCATTCCCACTGCCTCACACAGTCCTCGTGCTGCACTGCACCGTTCCCACTGCCTCACACAGTCCTCACACTGCACTGCACCGTTCCCACTGCCTCACACAGTCCTTGTGCTGCACTGCACCATTCCCACTGCCTCACACAGTCCTCGTGCTGCACCGAACCATTCCCACTGCATCACACAGTCCTCGTGCTGCACCGAACCATTCCCACTGCATCACACAGTCCTCGTGCTGCACCGAACCATTCCCACTGCATCACACAGTCCTCGTGCTGCTGCACTGCACCGTTCCCACTGCCTCACTCAGTCATCGTGCTGCACTGCACCATTCCCACTGCCTCACACAGTCCTCACGCTGCACCGAACCATTCCCACTGCCTCACACAGTCCTCGTGCTGCTGCACCGGACCATTCCCATTGCATCACACAGTCCTCGTGCTGCACCGAACCATTCCCACTGTTCACACAGTCCTCGTGCTGCACCGAACCATTCCCACTGCATCACACAGTCCTCGTGCTGCTGCACTGCACCGTTCCCACTGCATCACACAGTCCTTGTGCTGCACTGCACCGTTCCCACTACCTCACACAGTCCTTGTGCTGCACTGCACCATTCCCACTGCCTCACACAGTCCTCGTGCTGCACTGCACCGTTCCCACTGCCTCACACAGTCCTCGTGCTGCACTGCACCGTTCCCACTGCCTCACACAGTCCTCATGCTGCACTGCACCGTTCCCACTGCCTCACACAGTCCTCGTGCTGCACTGCACCATTCCCACTGCCTCACACAGTCCTCGTGCTGCACTGCACTGTTCCCACTGCCTCACACAGTCCTCGTGCTGCACTGCACCGTTCCCACTGCCTCACACAGTCCTCGTGCTGCACTGCACCGTTCCCACTGCCTCACACAGTCCTCACACTGCACTGCACCGTTCCCACTGCCTCACACAGTCCTTGTGCTGCACTGCACCATTCCCACTGCCTCACACAGTCCTCGTGCTGCACCGAACCATTCCCACTGCATCACACAGTCCTCGTGCTGCACCGAACCATTCCCACTGCATCACACAGTCCTCGTGCTGCACCGAACCATTCCCACTGCATCACACAGTCCTCGTGCTGCTGCACTGCACCATTCCCACTGCCTCACTCAGTCATCGTGCTGCACTGCACCATTCCCACTGCCTCACACAGTCCTCACGCTGCACCGAACCATTCCCACTGCCTCACACAGTCCTCGTGCTGCTGCACCGGACCATTCCCACTGCATCACACAGTCCTCGTGCTGCACCGAACCATTCCCACTGTTCACACAGTCCTCGTGCTGCACCGAACCATTCCCACTGCATCACACAGTCCTCGTGCTGCTGCACTGCACCGTTCCCACTGCATCACACAGTCCTTGTGCTGCACTGCACCGTTCCCACTACCTCACACAGTCCTTGTGCTGCACTGCACCATTCCCACTGCCTCACACAGTCCTCGTGCTGCACTGCACCGTTCCCACTGCCTCACACAGTCCTCGTGCTGCACTGCACCGTTCCCACTGCCTCACACAGTCCTCATGCTGCACTGCACCGTTCCCACTGCCTCACACAGTCCTCGTGCTGCACTGCACCATTCCCACTGCCTCACACAGTCCTCGTGCTGCACTGCACTGTTCCCACTGCCTCACACAGTCCTCGTGCTGCACTGCACCGTTCCCACTGCCTCACACAGTCCTTGTGCTGCACTGCACCATTCCCACTGCCTCACACAGTCTCACGCTGCACTGCACCGTTCCCACTGCCTCACACAGTCCTCGTGCTGCACTGCACCGTTCCCACTGCCTCACACAGTCCTCGTGCTGCACCGAACCATTCCCACTGCCTCACACAGTCCTCGTGCTGCACCGAACCATTCCCACTGCATCACACAGTCCTCGTGCTGCACCGAACCATTCCCACTGCCTCACACAGTCCTCGCGGCCACGGCCTTGTCTTTGGATCTCATACTGCAAGCAGCACGGTGGCCGTTGTGGCTGCGTGTCCTGTGACCGCTCAGCTGACCGAGTGCAGCACCTGCGCCAAGGCCCTGCGCTCACTCTGTTGCTCTCCAGGCCGCCAGCCCCAGGCATCACCTCCAGGTCCATGGCCCCCGCTCCAGCTGCTCCTAAGCCCCATGGACGGGTAGTTCTCGTTATCGCAGACACTTCTCTGGGTGGATGTCCTCCCGACACAAACTCTGTGCCCCTCACCCTGTCCTCTGTCCACACCCGTGTCTCCTGATGCCATCACCCCGTTCTTGCCAATCAGGTGAGAAGCTTCTGCAGTCCTTCCCTCCCTGTAGACGCTCTCTCCTGGAGGGACCGCCAGCCCTGACCGCCCCCTCGGGCTCCTCAGGGCTCCTGCACATCCGAACAGAGAATACGTGTAAGCAAAATGGTTGGTTTACGAAAGTGTGAAGGTCACGTGTGGGTGTAGCGAGGCAGGTGGCGACTTGATTCTGGGTGCCGTCAGCACAGAGGCCACTTGGTCTGACAAAGGCTCTGTCGCCCCTCAGGACAGGGGTCCCCCAGCATCGTGTCAACAGGAGGAAGATGGTGGGCTTGTTGTTACCGCGTTTGAGGGCCCCCACCAGTAAATGTGTGTTTCCGATGGGTATTCCGACAAGCGGTGGGCATGGGTACCTGATTTCCTCCGAACTCAACGGAGCACAACCCCCATCCCTTAACTTTTCTTTCCTGTACTGACTCAACTTTTAAAAAGTAGCTTTGCCCTGGCCAGTGTGCTCAGTGGTTAGAGTGTCGGCCCTCACACTGAAGGGTTGTGGGTTTGATTTCCAGTCAAGGACATGTACCTGGGTTGCAGGTTTGAACCCTGGCCCTGCCCGGGACACATGTAGGAGGCCACAATCAATGTGTCTCTCTCTCCTTCTCTCCCTTCCTGCCTCCCTTCCTCTGTCTCTAAAAATCAATGGAAAAAATACCCTCAGGTGAGGATTAACAATAAAAAGAAAATAAATAAAAAGCAGCCTTGTCTGGAGGAAGGCGCGAGGGCCAATGACCTCGCTCGTCCTTCTCAGCTGGCCTCAAGCTCAGGGAGGGTGAGACCTCCTTATCTCCAGGGCGGGTTCGGTTCCTTCAGCTTCTCCAAGGGCAAAGCTCGCACAGTTCACCTGAAGGAGGTTTCCATGAGAGTGGAAACCAAGCGGTGTTTCTTGTTAATTAGAAAATTAAGTCAAGTGCACCCCTCCCCTCTAAGTAATGTTTAGCTGTGTTTGGATGAGGCAAGGCCTGGAAGCCAGGAGGCTCTAATTGTGCAGAACTGGAGAATCGAGGGTAGGAGGAAATGTAACCAGACAACCAAGGGGCTGCCTAGTCAGCCAGTTCAGCAGAGGCAGGGTTGAACCATGTGAGCGTTTATTCCAGTCCTGCCGGCAGCTGGGAGAGCAGCGGGTCAGCCACAGAAGCCTGCTCTGCAGCCCCCATAAGCCGGCTGCTTGTATAGGGTAGAAGGACGAAGATTAATGGGGAAGTAGGGGTTACAGTCGTGGGAAAGTGGGCACGGGATAGGCATTACAGGTTACAAGTCATGTGGGCTGGGGGTGCGGGGTCATAGCGGGCAGGCGCCCCGGGACCAGGTTGCAGGTGACAGGAGCTGGGGTTGTAAAGAGCAGGGCCTTCGCGAGGTTGTACATCTTTCCATGATGACGGGCAGTTCTCGGGACCAGAGGATGGGCCGCATTCCAACGTGAGCTCCCATGACCCAGGGTGGCAGCTCCCAGCCGGTGACAATGTGCTTCTCCATCAGAACAGAACTGTCATGGTAACAGAACAAGACTGATATTTCTTATAATTATAGTTCATTTCCGATATTCTGTGTCTGCCCCAAAAGACGCACAGACACTTTGCACAGTTCCCAGCAGGACTCCTGTGGCCCAGGAACTGTGGAAATGCAGGTCAGGGTCTGCGGGGAGGGGACGCCAGCGGGGTCAGAGCTTTTAAATAAGAGAGCAGCGGAGATGGGCGTGTTGTCTCCCTCGTCATCAGGAGAAAATAAATCTAAAGCGCAAGCCCTGCCATTAGAGTCATTAGAATGCTTTTCATTTGCATTTGCAACTTCACCAGGCGTGTTTCCCCTTCAGCTCTGTCATGTGCTATGGGCTGCACATATGTGGACTAGACTTGACTCAGGGACATACCAAGTGAAGGACAGTCGGAACTCAGGAGAGGCCAAAAGTGTAAATGGTCGAGGGATGCAGGTGGGCATTTCAGTCCTGAGAGAAAGGCTTAACTGTCCCAAATGGAGAGCCTCCTGCCAGGAAACGAACTGCAACCGGAGTCATTCGCTGGTTTGCCACCCAAGCCCATGCCTCTGTAGCTCCAGGTTCATTGAGGGAGTAGTGGTGGGCTCTGCAGGTGGTAACTCACAGTTGCCAGTTCATGAAGGCTTTTCTCTCCCTCACCTCACCAGAAGGCAGGATATTTCTAGGAGGGATATCACCAGCTATCTTATCAAGCTGCTTCTGTTGGAGGATACGCCTTCAACCATTCTGCTGATTTAGAAACAGTTGGAATGATTAAAGAAAAATGCACCTGGTAGAAACACTAGGCTTCCTACAATAGCACCTGCCTGGGAGGTTCCAGTGCACCTGCGGCTTGTATGTGCACCCACAGCCTTTATGGCTCAACTAGAGGCCCGGTGCATGAAATTTGTGCATTGGGGAGGTGACCCTCAGCCTAGCCTGCACCCTCTTCAATCTGGGATCCCTCAGTGATCGGGCCTAAACTGGCAGTCGGACATCCCTCTCACAATCTAAGACTGCTGGCTCCTAACCACTCACCTGCCTGCCTGCCTGATTGCCCCTAACTGCTCCCCTGCTGGCCCAATCACCCCCAACTGCCCTCCCCTGCCAACCTGGTCGCCCCTAACTGCCCTCCCCTGCCAACCATCTTGTGGTGGCCATCTTGTGATGACGTGGGGGCAGCCATCTTGTGATGACATGAGGGCGTGACGGTCACCTAGGCTTTTATTAGTATAGATCAGTGATGGCGAGCCTATGACACGCGTGTCAGAGGTGACACGTAAACTCATTTTTTTGGTTGATTTTTCTTTGTTAAATGGCATTTAAATGTCCTATCTAATAAAAGAGAAACATGGTAATTGGCGTACGACCGCTACCCTTCCCATTGGCTAATCAGGGCAATATGCAAATTAACTGCCAGCCAAGATGGCGGCCGGCAGCCAGGCAGCTTGAAACTAACATGAGGCTTGCTTGCTTCAGTGACGGAGGACTCCAACGTTCCCCGCCTGCCTTGCCAGCCTCTGAGCCTGCAGTTTAAGAAACATAGTAACAAATATAGAAGCTAAACAAAACCCCAGAAACCTGCTTTCAGCTGCTCGGGATCTCAGAGCTGGAGTTATACATTGTTTTGATTATAGAACCGAAACAAACCAGATACCTTCTTTCAGCAGCGGAGGCCTAAGAGCTGGAGCCTCAGAGCTAAAGCTGGCCCAGAATAAAAAAAAAGAAAAAAAGGAGCAGTTGGGAGCTTCAGTCGGCCTGAAAACAGCCCTCAGCCCCTCACCCAGACTGGCCAGGCACCCCAGTGGGGACCCCCACCCTGAAGGATGTGTGACCAGCTGCAAACAGCCATCATCCCCTCATCCAGGCTGGCCAGGCACCCCAGTGGGAACCCCCACCCTGATCCAGGACACCCTTCAGGGCAAACCAGCCAGCCCCACCCATGCACCAGGCCTCTATCCTATATAGTAAAAGGGTAATAGGCCTCCCAGCACCGGGATCAGTGGAGCTGAGAGGCCTCCCAGCACCGGGATCAGCGTGACAGGGGGCAGCGTCCAAACCCCCTGATCGCCCTGCGGCTCTGTGTGTGACAGGGGGCAGGATCACAACCTCCCTATCCGCCCTGCTCTGTTTGTGACAGGGGAAGGTGCCCCAACCCCCTGACCAGCCCTGCTCTGTGCCTGATAGGGGAGAGCTCCCCAACCCCCTGATCACCCTGCGGCTCTGTGTGTGACAGGGGGTGGGGCCACAACCTCCCTATCCGCCCTGCTCTGTTCGTGACAGGGGAAGGTGCCCCAACCCCCTGATCAGCCCTGCTTTGTGCCTGATAGGGGGGAGCTCCCCAACCCCCTGATCGCCCTGCGGCTCTGTGTGTGACAGGGTGCAGTGCCCCAACCCCACCCCACCCCCACCCCCCACGGGCCCTGCTCTGTGTGTGATGGGGTAGAGCCATAACCTCTCCATCGGCCCTGCCCTGAGTGTGACAGTGGCGGCGCCCCAACCCCCTGATCGTCCCTGCTCTGTGCATGACAGGGGGGAGCTCCCCAACCCCCTGATTGGGCCTGCTCTGTGCGTGACAGGGTACGGAGCCCCAACCCCCCTGATGGGCCCATCTCTGTGCATGACAGGGGGTGGCGCCACAACCTCCCCATTGACCCTGCCTTGAGTGTGACAGGGGGCGGTGCCCCAACCCCCCAATCGGCCCTATCCTGAGCGAGACTGAGGGTGGCATCGCAACCCCCCAATCCGCCCTACTCTGTGCATGACAGGGGGCAGCGCCACAACTCCCCAATCAGCCCTACTCTGAGCCCGACCAGGGGCTACACCTAGGGATTGGGCCTGCCCTCTGCCACCGGGGAGCAGGCCTAAGCCAGCAGGGCATTATCTCCTGAGGGGTCCCAGACTGCGAGAGGTCACAGGCCAGGCTGAGGGACCCCCTCTTCCCCCCCGAGTGCACAAATTATTGTGTACCGGGCCTCTAGTATAAAATAAATATCAAAAATATAAGTCTTTGTTTTACTGTGGTTACAAATATCAAAAAATTTCTGTATGTGACAGGGCACCAGAGTTAAGTTAGGGTTTTTCAAAATGCTGACATGCCGAGCTCAAAAGGTTCACCATCACTGATCTAGATAAACACTTACAGGCCTGGGATGAGGGTGGGGGTGGTAGTGGTAGTAAATAAAGAGCCACTTACAATTGTCATGCAGCCCCTTGTTTCCTGTTCTCCAGGGGACTTAGGGCTCTGGGAGGGATGCAGGCGGGGGAGTGAGAGCTTGGGGCTTGGCCACAACCCTGTTCCGTTTCTGTTCTCCTTTAGGGCCCAGGAACTCCAAGTTTTGCATTGATGGCTTTTAAAAAGCACCTGTACCTTTTGGGTGTATAGACTCTGCCAGGGTGGGTTTTTAATCGAGCTGATTGACTCTCCAGTCACTGAAATAGGAGCACAGATAAGAATAATAACGCCCTGAGCTGGAGTCGAACCCGCAACCCTCTGAGCACAGACTATGCCCAACCGACTGGGCCGCACCAGCAGGGCTGGCTGTGCCTTTTAACCTTCTTGTCCATCGTGTGTGTGCTAACGACTTCTGGTCCTCAGGCTCCCCAGGAATAGCATGGACAATCGCATTGGTCTGCTTGGTGGCTAAATGCCACATCACCGAGGCTGCCTCGCCCTGCGAGAGTCCTACTCTGGGACAGCAGCATCAGCAGGGGCGTCGCTGTTAACGTAAAGACATTCAAACCTGTAAGGAATTTTTGTGAGTTTATTTGAGCCAAACTGTTAACAATGGCCAGAAAGCAGAATCTCAATGGATTGGGATCGTACTCTGGAGAATGGCGGGTTTTCATCTATTTTTATACCTTACAGTCAAAGGAAGAGACCTGGTGGGTAGCCTGAAACCATTGGTGATGGATTAGAGAGGCGGAGGAAGCACAGCCTGGAGACCTCTGGGATGGATAAAAAGTAAAAGATAGACACAGGCTTTTACTGAGGTGGGTGCAGGGTAGTTAACAGTCAGCAATTGACATGATAACAGTGAGGGAAGTTGTGGTCTCTCTCCTGGCGCCAGGGCATTTGGTTGTGCCCTGAGGGCTCCAGAAAAAGGGAAGTTACAGTTACCCTGACATTTCAACCATTTGTTGTTGTAGATGCAGAAAGACAATAGGCTCAGTTAAGGTAAAGGTTGGCCTTGTCAGGGAAGATAGGGGCCTAGGACATAACTACACACCACAACTGCTTACAATTAAAGTTTAATTTCAGGCCACCTTTGTGGTTACCTTAGGTCTCTGAGTTTGCAAGGCCGCCATGCAGGCCTCCCCTGAGCCTGTCAGGTTCCATGTGGCCCTTTCGTCCACACCGCGGGGCGGGACGGTGCACCTGGGCCTTGCTGTGGTGGTGGCTGCTGAGCACCTGTGGTTGGAGCGTCACGGGGCCCACTCTCTGAGGAGCCCAGGCGCTCACAGCAGGAGTAACACGCTGGAGGCGGCAGAATCAGAACCAGGACGCAAGCTTTATGCATCTAACCCCGAGCCTGCCTGCGACGGCCCCTCTTCCAGGCTGGCCAGGGTGCTGCTTCTGTGGACAAAGGAGGGAGGGGAGGAGGGAAGGAAGGAAAGGGGCTGCTCTTTTTCTTGTAACTTCGTGGAGAAAAACTGCCCAGTTAGCACCTTGCTGTGCACAAAGGAACTCAGGTGCTCACCAGGACAAAAATGCAGCCCTTGATGGACTGTAGCAACGATGAATGGCGTAAAGTCTCTATGCACCCCAAAGGGCCTGGAGCTTAATGAGAGGGGGAGAGAGAGAGAGAGAGAGAGAGAGAGAGAGAGAGAGAGAGAGAGATATGAGAGAAACATCAATCAGTTGCCTCTCGCACCAGCCCCATCTGGGGACTGAACCACCACCTGGGCATGTGCCTTAACCAGGATTGAACCGCACCCTTTCGGGGCATGGGACAGCGCCCGACCAAGCGGCCGGGCCAGGGCCATCACCTTGGCCTTGTTGTGTTATTTGATGCACGGTTTCCACTGGTCAGCAGGGCACACTGAGAAGAACTCTTCAAACGACGAAATGTACAGGAAACAGGAATGAAATGGGACCCGCTTTTAGAATCATTCAGTTATTTTGGGACAAAACTTAGCCGCGTCTGATGGTTTCCTCAGGACCGTCTAGCCATGAGCACGGGTACAGAGAGGCCAGTCCGGGTGAGGAGCGTGTGGGTGATGCTAGCTGTTGGCCTGCGCTGTGGGAAATGGTAGTGGAGCAGGATCTGCTGAGAAAGGAATACAAGCTTCCCATTTCGGCTTTAATTCCTCATCCACAAGCTGCATTAGAAAAGGAGAGAGAATTCTAGGATCATCAAGTTGATGGAAAATGATGGTTCCCTTGAGGAAAAAAAAAAATGTCTTTCTTATAAAATATCACCGGCATCATTGAATAAAATTTACCCACGTTGTGTGTGCTATGATTTCAGTGGAAGAAATTATAAGCAAATGACCCATAAGAAATCATATCCCACCACCGCCTGCTGCTAATACCCAGATTAGTTCTCTTCTCATGGGAAGCTGCTCGGTTTCCGGTGGAAAGGGCGGTGGCTGGATGTTGGGTGGGTGCTAATAGATGTGTTTATTTTTAAACTCTCCTGAGATGCAGACCAAGAGGCTGGCCAGCCAGGGGCATCACATGTATGTGCTTTGCCTGTCTGTGGGGAGAGGAGACAGTAAAAAACAAAACAAAAAAAAACACAAAAACTTCTCTGATAAACGTCCTCTTTCTCCTTGTAGGTTTCATGTCTTCCGGGCACCTGGCGCCTTTGGGCGTTATAGCCAATCTTCTAAGGAAAACAGTGTTCAGGGAGATTATTCGTTTCAGCTTCCTCTTTCTCTGAGTGACATTTCCAGATTTATATCCCACCCTTGTGTTCCATCAAACATGTGGTGGTTCTGAACGCAGCAAAATGATTAGTGACCGTCAGCGTGCCCTCCTCGGATGGTCAGAGTGACTTTGAGGGGAGTGACAATGTGCTGTGACCGCATCCCCGGCAGGGCACCGGACTTTGTACCCATGTAACGTGTTCGCCTTCCCAGTATCCCCATTGGTAGCCCCGTCTTAATCCGTGAGAGACAGCTTGCCTGAGATATTTCCAGGAATTAGTCACAAAACCTGGGCTGAGTCCCAGGTGAATTTGACTCCCGAACTGGCACGCCTCACATAACAAGGCCAAGTGCATCTTTTCCCGGCTTGGGCTTTGTGGGGAGGATGGCGCCTCCTCTTCTCATTGCGCTTCAGAGGCGTCCTGACCCAGCTGGCGGCCCTGTGTCCAGGCGCCAAGGTGACCTGGGGAAGAAGGATGTCATCTCACCATCGTATCGCTCTTTCTACTCTAGGGTCACAACTTTTCTCCGTGTCCAGTGAATGGGCCACCTTCCTTTCTCTTACTCTCTCTCCATCCTGGTTGGGCTGTTTTCAGTGTTGCAAAGGGACCCCGTCCCCCAACAGGCGACTGTTAGGGTCTCCAGGCACCCACAGCACCCTCCGCCAGGTCAAATGCTGCTGTCACAGGCCTAACTCTCTAGGGGAGAAAATTCTGTTTCGCCACTCTTGGTCATTTATCACTTTTGTCCCAAGTTGTCTTAAAACTAGCAAACTCGGGCACTGTGCTCATTTCTATGCAGCACACGGGCTGCTCAGAGAGCCCTGGCAGTGCCCTGCAGGAGGAGGGGCTGCTCCCAGGTGAGTGCCTCAGCCAGTCCCTGCCGTCTGGTCCCCAGCCGCCGCCCTTGGGAGTCGGGGAACGGGGAGTGTTACTGCACAGCCGCTGCCTCCTAATCAACAGGAGGGAATAGTTACGGCTCCAAGCCCCCGGGAGTGCATTAGGGGAGTGAGAACTCAGCAACAGTGATAATGAGCCTTTGGATCCTGGAAATTCAAGAGAAACCATATTATCTGTAAAGACTCACCACTCTTCTTTTTTACATTTATTGTTGACACTATTACAGATGCTCCCACTTCCCCGTCTCCACCCAGCCCCTCTGGCCATCACTACACCGTTGTCCTTGTCCATGGCCATGCATATATGTTCTCCGGCTAACCTCTGGGGAGGATGTGGGAAAAGGGAACCCTCGTGCACTGCTGGTGGGAACGCAGACGGGTACAGTCACGGTGGAAAACAGTGCGGAGTTTCCTCAAAAACTAAAATTGGAACTTTTGACCCAGTGATTCCACTTCTGGGAATATTTCCTAGGAATCCTGAAACACCCATCGGAAAGAATGTAAGCATCCCCTATGTTCCTAGCAGCACAATTTACAATAGGTAAGGTCTGGAGACAGCCCCAGTGCCCATCAGTAGACGAGTGGATAAAAAAACTGTGGTACATTTACACCATGGAACACTCTGCAGCAGTAAAAAAAAAAAAAAAAAAAAAAAGGAGCTCTTACCCTTTGAGACAGCGTGGAGGGACCTGGAGAGTATCATGCTAAGTGAAATAAGCCAGTCAGAGAAAGACAAGTGTCACATGATCTCACTCATATGTGGAATCTAATGAACAAAATGAACTGATGAACAAAATAGATGCAGAGACATAGAAGCATGGTGTTACAGAATTTACCAGGCGACTGGGAAACACACAATGAGTACTCGGAGGTTCCAGGAAAAGCCCTTTATTTGTAGATGTTCTACTACAGTGACTCAGGGAGTCAGTTCTCCAAAGCCTGAGTGAGTGCATATGGATGAAGCTTTCCCTTTATACCCTTTAGTTCCTTTGTCCCCCAAATATGGATCAGCTTCCAGACCTTTGTGGGCCTTGCAGCGCCCCCTCCATGGGTTGGGATTGGGGAAGTGAGATTATACTCAGAGGCTTGGCCTGTCTGGCGCCAGCACTGCCACCCCCTCCGGGGTTTGTGTATGGGTTCATGTGCAGCAGAACTCTGGTTCCTGGCACAGATTCGGATTACTAGCCCCCAAATGTCTTATATTCCCCTTCAATGGAACAGACTGACAGCTCTCAGGGGCGGGGAGGGGGGCCTGGTGAAAGAAGGCGGTTGCCGTTCTGTTTTGGAGGAAGAAGACTGCTCCCCGGAGGGCTGACTTCCTGGGAGGCCAGCCCCCTGTGGCTGTCCCTGCTCCACTGCCCAGCGGCGGCAGCTGCGTGGTGAATGGTGCCAGAATCAGACCCAGGACTCCATGGTCATGCTGCGAACTGGGGATAATGAGATCTTTCCTGTTGGCACACAGATGTGTCAGAAGGATGAGATGAGCAGGACACTGTTAGAACCTGGGAAGACCCGGGGGGAGGCCCCTGGGTGTCGGAGGTGGAGATCCGGGAAGAGGCGTTGCAATGAGCCGCGCTGCTCCGGGTTGGGCTTCAGTTCTGCTCCTGTCACTTGTTGGCTTGGTCTGTCTTTCTTTACGTCCGCGAGTCTCTCCAGCGCAGGGTGCCCCTGAGGGCATTGCTCCCGACAGAGCCACCCCCTCATCTGCAGCATCCGTTCCCCAGATCAGCAGCTGTCCAAAAACACTGGGTGGAAAATTCCAGAAACAAACAAGTCCTACGTTTTCAATTGGGCTCCACGCTGAGGAACGTGCTGAACTCTGGGTTCCAGCGCTGGGGCGGGAATCATGAGGCTGCAGCTGTCGAATCCCCGCCCGCCAGCCACCCCGTCGCCCTGGTGGTTCTCAGATACTGTCCAGGCGCTGATGCAGGGGTTCCCATCACCCTCATTGACTCAGCGACGCCCCAAAGCGCAGGGTAGCCATGCCCACAATTCAGTTCCGCCAAAGAGAAGCTGAGAAGTGTCTCCTTTAAGTGACACTTCAGGTGAAAATTCTCAGCTTAATAAGGCATCTCACCATCTCACGTCATCACAGAGGAGGGGAGTGCCGTGCCATCGGTGTTGAGGCAGAGAGAGAGAGAGAGAGAGAGAGAGAGAGAGAGAGAGAGAGACCATACGCACCAACTGTTATTATAGTGTGTTGTTGTAATTGTTCCATTTTATTGTTACTGTTATTGATCTCTATAAGTTAGATTTTATCATAGGTGTGTATGTGTAGGAAAAAGCAAAGTGTCTGTGGGTTGGTACCATTCAGATTTCGGGCATCCACTGGGGTCTTAATTGGAACACAAAGCCCTCAGGTAGGAGGACACTGAATGGGTAGAGCTCTGAGGGGAGCAGGCGCCTTGCAGAGCAGCAGGTGCCCAGGGCAGGCAGGTGTCCCGGGCTGTGTGCCTGGCGATGGGAGGGAGTGGGGATGGGTACTGGGCTCAGAGTGGCCTGTGAGGGGATCAGGGTCAGGGAGCAGCCGCTCGCTGGGGCCCGTCCAGAGCCGGATCCGTGGCTGAAGATGGGGTTTTATCTTTGCGTTTATTGATTTATCTGAGTGGCTCAATGACTATTCAAATTGCTGTCTGTTGACTCCGTTGCACATGAATCAAAGTAGAAAACAGCTTCCATGTGAGTCTTGATGAGAAGATCACTAAATTTGTCCTCATAGCAACCCCAGGAGGCAGATGCTTACGTTGCATGCATCTGCAGGACGCAGGTTCCAGGGACTCGCAGGCTTAGGAGCTGGAAAGGACGTGAGGTGTCTGCTACCCAGCTTACAGACCCGAAGCCATCTCAAAGGGGGGTCACGCCAGCCTGTCCCTGGCCCCCGCCACCTGGACAGGTGTGCGCAGCCAGGCAGGTGCCTGGCCAGGGAGGCAGCAGGGATGGCGCTCTCCTGTGCCTGGACCGCACAGCTCTGAGCAGTTCGAGTCTTCATTTGTGTTCAGTGATAATTGCCGGCCAGGCCCTGACACTCCATCAGCAGCGGGCATCGCATCGCGCTCCGAGTTAATGCTCACAGGCAGGGCGGGGCTAGACGGATGCAGGAGGAACTCCCAACACTTCCAAACAAACCCCAACATTGGAGGCCAGAGAGGAGTCCCAGGGAGCCTGCGCCTGCCCGCTGACCAGCACCCGGCTGTGTGCGCACCTCGCCAGTGGAGCGGAAGGTCTTCTGCGGCTCCTAATCTCTAATTGACCTGGGTCCATGGTCGGCAAATTGCGGCTCGCGAGCCACATGCGGCTTTTTGGCCCCTTGAATGTGGCTCTTCCACAAAATACCACGTGCAGGTGCACATACAATGCGATTGAAACTTTGTGGCCCATGTGCAGAAGTCGGTTTTCGGCCTGGGCGAGTCTATTTTGAAGTACTGTTGATGTTTAGTTCTGTTGACTAATGCGTTTGCCGACCACTGGCCTAGGTTGACGAGTTGAAGACTAAAACATAGTGTTTTTCTAGAAAAGACACTCTAAGCCAGAAGCCTCTGCTCTGGTTCTGAACACATTCCCCACCATGAGTTTGCTATTTACTGCAGCCTCACAAGTTTCCCCAAAGCCGAGCACCTGGCAGGCGAGCAGGGGGGATCACCCAACCCCTGAGGGCCAGGGCGGGAGAGGCGGGGGCCTTCTCAGGAGCCATGGGCAGTCACTCCGAGCTCCAGGGGCTCTGCGCCCCCTCACGCACCAGCTGGCCGCCCGGAGCCAGCGCCCAGACTGGGCGGCCGGTAGAACAGGAGCTGCGGTGTCTGCTCCATCTTAACCCTGAAGTCAGGGCACCAGCCTTGCTCCGTCTTCTGTGGGTCACACAGACCAAGGCTGGTACAATCTCGGGAGACTGCACACGGGTGTGAACCCCAAACAGGGGGACTGGGTGTCGTAGAGGCTGCCCGCCACACCCCATGGCCGACTACATTGCTCTTTCTCTTTGGAGCCACCCAAAGAATCACTGAATCCCATTAAATCTCCCCTCAGTGTACGATGTGGCTCTATCAGAATAAAGACGGAACAGAGGGAATCACACTCCCCACACAAAGTACATCTTTGGAGAAAGAGAGACAGTTGCACATCATTGTTTGGAAATTGAAATATTCTACATATTTTGTAAATTTTACGTTATATTAATTGTATGACATTTTATGATATCGGGAAAGAACCCTGACTTGCTCCTGATGTTAATTCCATCCTTTCTTTACTGGTTATTACCAGTTTAAAATATTATTACAGACCACATATTATGTAAAATGCTTCCTAAAGCTAATTCCAAGGTGATACCTCTCACCCCTTTTGGAAACAACTCACCAATTGCACTGCCCACTCCTAAGGGGAGAGAATCTGAGGATGCCTTAGAGAGGAGATGTAAGCATTTAAAAATAATCACAACTTTGGAAACCGATGTCCCGTTCCCCGTTGCTTCACTCACTGCTGCCCAGTTGGAGGCTAATGAGGCTGTGGCCTGGAGCCACTTGGGCAGGGTCCTCCCCTCCCTCCCACCCCCGCAGCTGAGGCCTCTCTGCTGGGCCAATAGCTGCCTTTAAAATCTGGGATTAAGAAGACAGACTTACATTGATTATACGTATTACATCTTCATTGCTGTGCCCAGACCTGTTTGTGCAAAGAGAAATGAAAAGATAGGAGGTGTGGGGGCCTTGGTCAGAGGAAGTCTAGCACCCAGTGGATCATCTGCTATATGGGGAATAGAAGAACTCCTGGGATCCAGGTCATTAGGATGTTAGGGCCTACTATGAGAACATTTCTCTAATTCTGAACTAGGACACCTAAATTTCCCCCAAAATGAACCCAAGTCTTGGACCCAAAATGCCTTTACAAAATCATCTAATGTGGAAAGAATCCATTGACATCACAATGGTAAATCCCTAGGTTTAGTGTAATTGAAACCAGATCCAATATTTGGGCCAAACTGTGAGTGGTGGTTATTCGATTTGCCTATATTTGACATTTGTTATAATGTGCACATTTCTCATCCTCATAAGGATTTAAGTACGGATGAAATAAAATTCAAAAGCAAGTGGAGAATTTTTTTTCTTCTAAGTAGATGGGAAGATACATGTCACTGTTTTCACTGAGTTCAAGAGAACACTTCAGGACCTACCACAAATTAGACTGCTAGTATTTCTTTCTTCAGTAAAAAAATTTCAATCTTAAATAAAAATGCATTCTTTAACTTTTGGGAAAATATTCTAAAAGTCTTCTGAATCAAAAGGACTATTTGGACTGTGATATATGTAACAGTAAAAATAAAATACTAAATTCAAAGAAGAATGAATAAATCAAAGCCTAAGTTAAAGTACATGAAAGAAATGCAACCAAAACTAAAATTCTTCTCAGTCATTGTTTGAGACTTACAACACCTCCACAATCAATCAGAATTTTCTAATACTAAAATAAAACATTTTAGCCACTTCAGGAAATAAACAAAAAGACAATAGGTAATACTATGAAAACAATAAGAAAAAGAAAATTAAAGGTTATGGTTCAAGTCATATACAGTTCTTATTACAGAAAATACAACTTATTCCTCAAGATTTATACAACATTGTTCATTTCTAAGAGGTTAAATGCTCATAGAGAAATGCCAACATTTAAAACTTACTACTCTAAATGAAAATTTAAAAAAGTTTGTACCCTGTGCTTAGAAGGAGGTAGGCTGACATCGATGAGACGAGTATTCGAAGCAATCACTCCAAGAGGTTCCTGGGACTCAGCAGGGCACCACAAAGGAGGAGGCTGCAATGAAACACAGGGGCGTGTCAGCAAGAGGCACATGACATGTGAGTTTAGAAGCAATAAATAATCTATAATCACATATGACCTTATTGTTTGTGTGACCTTCACAATGAGGCTATATTTGCCCTAATCATTTCAGTGAGAAATTTGAAACTTCATATTTCTAATTAAAATTATATCTTATTGTTTTAACCAACTTTTGGCTCAGATTTTCTCAATTTATAGTCAGCTTCACTCAGTGTAATATTAACCCTTAAATGAATAACTTATGTTCTATAAATAATAAAATATATTATTCAAGATTCAAAAAAAAAAAAAGAAGACAGGCTTGTCCTACCCAGTGTTGTTCCGTGGCTAGAGCACCAGCCCTCAGACTGAAGGGTTGAGTGTTCAATTCTGGCCAAGGGCATGTATCAAGGTTGCAGACTCAATTCTCATCCCCAGTCAGGGCACGTGCAGGAGGCAACCAATCAATGAGTCTCTCTCACATCAATGTTTCTCTCTCTCTCTCTCTCTCTCTCTCTCTCTCTCTCTCTCTCTTCCTCTTCCTCTGTGCCCCCTTCCTTCCACTCTCTCCAAACAAATCAATAGAAAAAATATCCTTGCATGAGGATTAAAAAAGAAAAAAAAAGACAGATGTGGTGGTAGCTTCCCAGTGTCAGCATTGGGAAGGCACAGGACAATGACAGAGCCCTACGTAACAGTAGGAAGGTTCCCATGTGACGTAAGTGGAAGGCGTAGAACCTGAGATGTTCAAATACCAACTCGAAGCCTTAGGATCAGAAGGGATTGGGCATTTGCTCATAGTTACATAATTACTGAGTTTTATTCTGCACAAAACAGAGACACTAAGAGCAAATTGTCAGAGTTGTATATGGGGTTGAGTCAGAGCCATCCCTGAAAATGCCTGAAACTCTCCTTGCATTTGGAGCATTGTAAAATGACTTGCCCTTTTCTTGGTTGTCATAACAAGGTGTTACCCACAGTACAAGACGCCACAGGACTCTGAGGGCCTCTGTCCAGCATCCCGGTCCCTCTGGGATTCCTGGTGTCCTACTTCTCACCATCAGAGAGAGCTGCAGAGCTTCCCCCGAGAGAGGGTGCAGTACGTTGGCCCCCCACTGTGCATCTGAATTCCCAGGGAAAGTGGGGTGCTTTAGGTGTTCAGAGGAAGAGGCCCATGAATGGGCAGAATGTGGAAAGATCAGAAAGATTCGTAGTGGCAAAGTTGAAAGGGAACTGGGACAGGTGTGAAGGTAGCACAAGGCACAGGGCACCAGATGAATCCTTGTAGGCATTTCTTCATGCCCAGGCCCCCTGCTGCAAGAGTTCTCAAACCTGGGCCTGGAAAGAGGGAACAGAGACAGCAGAGCCTCTGGAGGGGCGGGGGTGGGGAGGGAGGTGGCCACAGACTGTGGAGGCAGGTGAGGGGTGTGAGGAGGAAGCGTTGCAGCTCCTGCCTCCTATGGATGGGGCTCTGGGAATCCGAAGCGGAAGGGAGGCACGGGAGTTGGACCCCTGATCTCCTCCCTCTTTCCTGCTCTGGCCTTTGGGGCTCTCAACAGTGTGGACCCCTCTTTTCTTCCATTACTTCACCATTTCATGACTGCTTTTTGTTGTTTTTGTTTTTCTTGTTTTTATTAATTAAATTTATTGGGGTGACATTGGTCAATAGGATTACACAGGGTTCAAGTGTACATTTCTATAGAAAATCACCAGCATATTGCATTGTGTGCCCTTCAACCAAAGTCAAATCATCTTTCTGCTACGTAACTTGTTTGGAGAAATTGCCAAGCGATAATTCAATATTGTGAAATATGTAACCTAAAAGGTACATCTTTCCCTTGATTATGGTTCTGAGGCTGAGTTTTAAGCACAAGTAAATTAGCAAAAAGAAAAAAAATTAATTGGGATATTTATGTATTTCTAGCTTTTCATTTTACCAGTTAAGTACAAAAAAACAAAAACTGAAAACCGAATGACTATCCTATATAATAAAGAGCTAATATGCAAATGGTTGTCACGCCCTCACGCAGGGGCTGGGGGACCTGAGGCTGTCCCCCTGCCCTGCGAGGCTTGACGGGGGTAGGGCCAGCTGGGTCTGGGTCTTGCGTGATTTTGAGGCGTGTGCGGGTGGATGGGGACTTGACTCTGGGTCCCATGGCACGCCTCAGATTCTGACAGGAGGGAGATTTTCATATACATTTTACTAATTTTCTTTCATCTCTGACACTTCTATTATAGAGAAAGGCCAAATAGCAATATTAAAATATTTCCTCTAATTGATTCCCTGTTAATTTGCACAAATTTCATGCACCGGGTCACTAGTGATTATATAAAAAACTTCTTAGCAAACAAAGTCATCTCTTCAGAGTGGCCATCGGAGCAACCCGTGGGGAAGGTGCGGGTGGGCAGTGGACACACACATGTGGGCTTGGCGTTGCACACTAGCAGGCACACCAGCCAGCTCCATGAGGCCCGTGGAGGAGCAGTCGCCTCGAGGCCAGTGGCCTTCAGAGCAGCAACATTGAACAGCTTGGGACCCTGTTAGAAGGCAAATTCTCAGGTCACACCCAGACCTGCTGGTCAGAGCAGGCCATTGCTACCCCTTAGTACACCTTCAAACACAGTTCTGCTTGAGCTCGTGGTAGAGAGAGAGAGAGAGAGGAGAGAGAGAGAGAGAGAGAGAGAGAGAGAGAGAGAGAGAGAGAGAGAAAGAGCAAGGTGGGTGTCAGGATAGTGTGTCCGGATGCCAGATGCCGTCTTCTAGGCATGAGCGCCAAGTGTTCCTGGGAAAAGAAGAAATTGTGCAGATGCAACACATCATCACTCCTTACCAGCACCACCTGGTCCTGAGCCAGCTCAGGAAGATAGATGCCCCTTCCCATCAGCGCACACATCATTATCCTGGCCTCTCCGGGGAGACGCTGTGTTCATTGGGTGTTGTCTATCCCGTTACTTCCCTCCCCACTCCCAGCAGATCACGGACTGCGGGCCGGACCTCTGACTCTCAGGGTGTTGCTCCCACCTTCCGCTCCAACTAGAGCCCCTACCCATGGTTAAATTTCCAATTTAAGGCAGAATCCTCTGAGAAGATGTCCCCAGTGGCCCCTTTTCCAAACGGCACCTAATTCTTATTTCTATGGCAGTCACGTGGCCCCTCACACTTCATTTTTAAAAAAATCATTTTATGCATGTTGTATCTTGACTGCCCCCAACTTAATTGAAAAACGGGGTTTTAAATTGAATTTATTGGGGCGACATTAGTTAATACAATTATATAAGTTTCAGGTGCACAGTTCCACAACACACCATCTGTGTATTGTGTTGTCTTCGCCATCCCAAGTCAAGTCTCCTCGGTCACCAGCTATCCCCCCTTTGCCCTCTTCTACTTCCCCCCCTCCCCTCTGGTAATCACCGTACTGTTGTCTGTGTCCATGAGTTTTGGGTTTTTTTGCTTAATCCCTTCACCTTTTTTACCCTGTCCCTAACACCCCTTCCCTCTGACGGCTGTCAGTCCGTTCTCTCTATCTATGAGCCTGTTTCTATTTTGTTAGTTTATTTTGTTCATTAGATTCCACATATAACTGAAATCATATGGTCCTGGTCTTTCTATTATCAAAAACTTATTGGAAAAGGTTTTGAGAGAAAGACTCAGGTCTCACATTTCTTTGTGTCTCCGGTGTCCAGCCAAGTGCCTACACGTCGCCGTGTACGGTGTGTGTCAGTGCCCTGAGTTCCTGCCGCTCCTCCCCACCATGGCTCTGCCCGGATGTGCGGGGAGGCTTGCTTTCGGCTCCTCTCCGCTCTGTGTTCCCTGGCATCGCGGCTCTGAGGAGATGCCACCAAGGGGGCAGCACGGGAGATGCTGTCGTTTTGGTCTCCCACCTCGTCGCTTTCTCTTCTGAACCTCAATTTTAAAGTTGGGAATTTCCAGGCATGAAGTAAAACGTGTGGCTTCCTTTGAGATCAAAGAAGCTGTAGAACCTGCTCTTCATTTCCAAAGGGGCTGATTTGTTACTTCTCTTTGAGGGGAGGATGCATTCCTGGCGGCACCGGTTCCCAGGGCTTCCAGGCTGGGCCCAAGGTGGATGGTGACCCCCTGTCAATCATCACATGCACATCATTAATGTCAGTTAAGAGGTGATTCTCTGTAAGGACTGCCTGGCTTCTACTGTTGGCTGTGCAACTTCCTAGCTGTATCTAAGCAACCTTGCAGAAGGTGGCTACCCTCTGTCCCTCCATGTCCCTTCTGTGAGCCGGGGACAGAGATGGGACCCAAGGCTATGAGGATTAAATGAGTTAATATACATAAAGCAGCTAAAACAAGCCTGGCATGTATTCAGTGCTCGAGGAGTGTGTGCTGTTACCGCTATCACTGCCCTCGCTATCGCAGCACTGTGATAGCAGCAGTACTTTCTTTTCAAAGCGAGAAAGCAAGTGATGGATTAAGAAGTCATGTGTTCCAAGAAAAATGGGACAAAGCAAATTGCTTTTTTAAAGTAAAGAATCTTCCTGTGTTTAATGTGTAAATGCGGAGTTTCGGTATCAAGGGGCCTGGAGTCTAATGCCATCAATTACCTGCTTGAGTGTTTGTTAAATTGAGGTTGGAGAAGCAGGTTAGTTCTTGATTTCCTTGAGCTGAATCTAATACTGAGTATGAATGGTTTAGGGTTTTTGCTTGTTTGATCTTTTAAAATGTAATCTTGTTTTATTCGGGGATAATTTTATATATTAAAAAGTGGTGAAGACAGTACAGAGAGTCCTTTTATACTCCTCACCCAATTTCCCATTGTTAACACTTTACCTTCCCATGGCACCTTAGTCAAAACTAAGAAAGTTGCCCTGGCCAGGTGGCTCAGTTGGTTGGAGCATTGTCCCATACACCGAAAGGTTGAGGTTTGATTCCTGGTCAGGGCACATGCCTGGGTTGCAGGTACGATCCCGGGTCAGGGAGCTGATGGGAGGCAACTGATCAATGTTTCTCTCTCTCCCTCTCTCCCCCTTCCTCTCTCTCTAAAATAAAGCAAACATATCCTCAATGAGGATTAAAAATAATTGTAATGAAATAAAAATAACTTCCTTGGAACCTCTGTCTCCTTAAAAAAAAAACAAAAAGCAAAAATACTAAGAAACTGCGATTAGTAAATTACCGTAATTCCAGTCGCATTAATGGCCTCTTTCCGGTCCGGAATCCGGTCCTGGGACTCACGTTGCATTGGGCTATGGGCGCACCGTGTCCTCAGGTCTCTGAGCTCTCAGTCGCCCCTTGTTTTCCTGACTGGAGCCATGTATTCGGGTCAGAATCACTACAGACTCTAGAATCAGCCATTTCTCCAAGGAGTGAAAATGGCATTGTCTTACATGAAAATGGCATTTGGAAAGCAAGATCTAGGGCCCCCAGATCTGGTCCCTGGCCATGGCACCAGCTTTACTTAGCAGGTGGTTCTGTAACAATACCAGCCCAGCCCAGGCCGGCGCCTGCCTGAAACCCACGGTGCTGTCCAAGGTGCTGAGCAGGAAAGGCTTCTGTGCCGGGGAGAGAGAAAATGCAACAGTATCCCATTTCAGCACGGGCACAGTCATTCTCTGTTCACATTCCTGCTGCAAATAAAGGAAGGAAAATAGATCACCGGGGTGAAGTACATGCAGAAGTCTTAGAATTTAATGAGTGGTTCCCATCTTTGCAAATCCATCCCTTGAAAAGGACAAGAGATGCTCTTTAAAGAGAAAATACAAGACAGGTCCATAATGCTGTGTGAGCAAAGATCACGCAGCCTCGGATTTTCCTAAGGCCACGTCTTCCAGATGACAGTTTGGAAATGTTAAAGCCATGGCTTGAAGGGTTGGTTGGGTTGCGCATTTCCTGACAGGCAAGATTAGTGGACTTTTGAGAAAGCAAAAATGAGGTTTGCAGAGTTTTCTTCCAACTCTGCTAATAAGCAGGTGCAAACTGCCTTAAATGTCTCCTGGGACTAAATTATTTCAGATTCAGAATTTTGTTGGATTTAAAGTTTGTTTTGTTTTTCCATCTTTGAAGCGTACAAAATAATGAGATTTTTCTGGTTCTGTGTGTGTGTTTGATGGAGTCCCAGGCCTTTGGGTAATGTACTATACTGCTTCCTTATATCTTCCTGATATGTTCATCTCCCAAGTTAGAGGTCAGAGCCAGTTATAACTAAATAACCCAACACAATTTTCTACTTCAGCATCGTTAATCAACGGATGTTAAGATTTTTAATTTTACTTGTAATAAGCACCCAATGCACATAGTGGGATATGTTGTTTCTTTTCTTTAAAACAAGTAAGTTTAATGCCTTCCCGTAGAGCCTGATTCATTTGCTAGATTGAATGCATTACAAATCATTGTTGACATATATACGTGCACCTTTGCTCCCCTAGACAATAGGAGCTTGTATCATGGACTCTTAGGAATTGAGACATAAGTGTTGCCCTCGCTAGTTTGCCTCAGAGGTTAGAGCATCAGCCCTTGGACCCAAGGGTCCTGGGTTCGATTCCAGTCAAGGGCACCTACCTTGGTTGCAGGCTCCATCCCCAGTCCTGTTCAGGGCGCAGGTGGGAGGTAAGCAATGTTTCTCTCTTTCTTTGTCTCTCCCCTCCCTTCCACTCTCTCTAAAACTCAATAGAAAAATACCACCACCACCACCCCGCCCCCCCCCCCCCCAATGAGGATTAACAGCAACAAAAGAGACATAGGTGTTCACAAGCCTTGCCAGAGGGAGTTTTGGGCTGAGAATGTCTCCTGCCTCGACCCTGTTAAAAATTCCCATCAAGTCAGAGATTTCTAGGACTGGATGCATCCTTAAAAGGGCACAGAGGACATTTCTCTCGACCTTTGGTTAAAACCATTCTATAATGACTTTAATAGCAGAGAACACCTCTCGCTGTTGAGCAGAAATGTCACAGAGATGAGTCTTCGCAGAGATGGGTCTTCAGCAGCATCCTTCCACGCCTTCTCCCGGGTTTAACAGCTCACCTTGCATTTGTCCTCCTCTTCCGCTGCTAAAAGCTAGAGTGGGTTTCCCCTCTAATGGTTCTTCCTGAATGGGGTTGAATGTGAGTCTGTACAGAAACAAGCTCTCCAGACATTCGACCACTCAAGCCAAAGTCATCTGGGCCAACGAAGACATTTATGACCCTGTGTCCCCAGGTCGACAAGCACCTCTTGGCTTATTTCTTACATCTCTTACTTTTGAACACCTACTTCCACGGCTTCTGTCTCCATCATCTGCACTCGAGTACCTGGAACTCTGTGGTGCGGGGGTGCTAGGTCACAGCTTAGACCCTTAGAGTGAGCATCCTGACATAGGCGGGGCTCAGGAGTGCATCCAGTTCATCCTTTCACTCTCAGGAAAGCAGGTAACTGGGCCCACTCAGCTGCCATAACAGAATACCGCCAACCGGAGGCTGAAACAGGAGAATTTATTCTGTAGCACGCTGGAGGCTGGAATCCAAGAGCAAGTGCTGGACGGGTTGGTTGTGGCTGTGGCTGTGGCTGCGATCTCGCTGTGTCCTTCTCCAAGGACCTTTTCCAACTGCATTGCCCTGGGGGTTAGAGCTCCAACTATGGATCCTGAGGAAGACAATTCACTTCATAACAATGGGTGCCCCGTTACCTCGGTAAAAGCTTTATCTCCCAATGCCCACAGCTCCCACAGTCCAAATGCAACATCTTCTTCCAGCGTCACATCTTTTAAAGCTTTGCGCTTCTGTACTCGGCTGATTCCGTGCTACCTCATCAGAATGGCTATGTCCCACCCATGGCTTCTCTGAGTCCTCCCTGGTTTCCGCCCTGCCAAGGGGCTCACACCACAGCCAGTGCCTCCCACCTGCTCACAGGGCCGCCCGCTCGGGGCTTCCGTGTGCCTCCTGCGCTGAAACCTCACAGAACGTGGCCTGGCGTCTCAGACCCTCCTCATTATAACCCCTTCCTCGTCGGCCCTGCAGGCCGGCGTTTAGGATATTCACAGTGGAGACTGAGGGGCACTGGTGTCCCCTGGGAGCTCGTTAGGAATCCAGACTGGCCCTGCCCAGACCTGAATTTGAACCGAATCCATGAGGTCCTCGCTGGTCCTGCCTGTGGAAGTCTGGGAAGCCTGCTCAGATGCTCCTTGGTCTACTAGACGCAGCTACCACCCAGGCACCCGGACTGTCAGTAACTCCCTTTCTGGCTCTGCTACTCCGTTTCCTAAGGAAAGGGAAACCTCAGCCACCAGGGTTTCTCCAGAGACTCAGTTTCCTAAACAGTGTCCCTGACGATGCTGTACCCACTGGTCTTTACTCAGTTAGTCGGAGACCACAGGCCTCCTTGGAGCCTCCTGGATGCAGGGACGTGTGTGATGGTGAGGGAGTCTGTGACGACTCTTAAGGCTGCAGCACGGAGCCCGCTGCCCGCGGTCGTGGTGTGCGGCCCTGGCTCCTCGGGGGCAGTGCTTTCATTCAGATGCCAATTGGATTTTCTAGAGAAAAGAACAAGGAATAGTGTTTGAATCCATTTACCTGAAGCCACATTTGAAATGTTTCTAGTTTTAGACATTTAATTTGTATTAAATACACAAACCGTTTTATAAATAAGGACTTCAAATAAGTATCCCTCCTCTGGTTAATTTCTTCTATTGTCTATCATTGGGCTTTTAGAAGAATGAGTAGCGTTATGTAAATCAAATGCTTTCTTTGCAACTGCTTGAGAAATTCAATAACCAATTATTTTAAATAATTAATAATTAACTGAAAATCAAAATGAGTATACAGCGAGTTTTTTCACCAATAATGTACTCTCGTGAGCCCAGTGAAATAACCTGCATTCTAGCCCTGGCTGGAGCTCGGCTGGTTAGAGCGTCATCCTGATTCACCAAGGTTTGGGTTCAATGCCCTGTCACGCACAGGCAGGAATCAATGAACTCATAAGTAAGTGGAACAACAAAGTCGATGTTTTTCTCTCTTCCTCTCTCTCTTCCTCCCCCTGTTCCTCCCTCTCTCTCTAAAAATCAATTTTAAAATCTTTTAAAAAAAATCTGCTTTGTCATGAATATTAATTCAGGAATCTTCTAACAGCCCATTTCTCACGGAGTTAATTAAGCCGGCTCCTTAAAACCCCGAGCACCCATCAGCTTGCTTGCTCCGCGTTAACACCCACAGGTTAAGGGTCAGCCACGACCCAGGTCCAGCCTCGGTGGGTCAGAGCCTGGAGCCCATCTGGCCGACCATTTTCTGTGTGTCTGCACACAGACAGCCAGTTGTCAAGGATGTGAGCGAAGCAAGGCCAAGGTGCCAGCCAGGCTCCGTGAGGCGAGGAGCATCACCGATTGTCCTCCACGGTGGCCCGGGACCTGGAATTCCTGGTCAGCCTTTCCCTGTGCTTGTGGTTGTAGTGCTTTCCCAGCTGCCGTCCGATGCAGCTCACCGGGGAGCGTGTTCCAACACAGATCCTCTCTCAGTGCACCTGAGGTGAGCCCGGTGCCGTCCAGGTGGCCTCGGACGATCACCGCCCAAGACTGGAGAATGGCCACTCATCTGATTATAGAAAACGTGGCCCTCTGCCAACTCCTGTCAAAGACAAACCTAGTCCAGCTCACGGGGTGCAAGGGCTGGTCAGGAAGGACTGTTTGCCGAGGTGTGGACGGGTTAAGGGAGCAATCAGAGAGGTGAGGCTCCCAAGAACCGCAGCACCCGGAAACTCACACCTGCCCCACTAAGCCTGAAGGGGCAAGGGTGCCCCCTACGAGGTGGCTGTGGAAGGAAGGCGCCCCTGCCAGGCGAGCTGGGCAAAGCCGGGAGAGTCCAACAAAGCTCCCTGGACCTCTCCTCCTTCCCACCCACCTCCTGCCAGGGCCTCCCACTGGCCAAGCTGAAGCCATCAGCAAAGATACGCAGCAGATTGCAGTCTGTAGGGGTCACGCCAGTCTCCCAGGACACAGGGCCGGGCAGAGGGCGGGTCCGAGGGAAAACACCAGCATGCGCACCACGGAGCTTTCCTCTCTGCAGTGGAGAAGGTCGGAGAGGAGGTGATCTGATGAAGACCGATGGTGCACATCTGGTGGGCTGGAGACCCTGTGCTGAAAGTTGAAACTCCGGTCCCTGTTCCAAAGCCTCAGTAGATTCTGGCAGCCTGAGCCTTTCATTCATAAACCAGTTTGGGAGGAGCTTGCTAAACGGATCCGACTTATGGGGATACAGGCATATGGTGAACCGTTCCTGTAGATGGTGCTCTCACAGTCCAGTAACTAGAAACCTCACCTGGAAGATGCTAAAAGCAGGTGTTCTCTGCCCCCCCGCCCCCCCCAGAGACGGCAGGTCAGTGGGCTTCCGAGAGCCCAGGAGTCTGCACTTGACCTGTCTGCCACGGGGTTCCGAGGAGGCTTTTGTAGCATCGTTGTGAGAAACACTAGAAGCTGTTCCAAATCATCTTTCTTGTTGTGTCAATTAGTTTTTCCTTCTGTCCTGCAGAGCAAATAGCTAGCTTTTCTTTTGTCCCAAATCTGCGGCTTCCTATATCTGAGGCAGCCTTAAGTGCTGGCCCCAGTCATTTTTCTTCAGGAAAGAAGACTGTTTGCTTGTAGGTCCAATTTTCCAATCAAGCATGTACTGTGTTCTCTTTCCTTTAGGCGCCCTACAGTGTCTCTCCAGCTGTTACGCCACACCCAAAGTCAAATACATAGTCCCGTCTTTTCCCCTCATGCTTCCATGTCATGGCTCAAACACATGCTTCAGGCCTCCTCGATATTATCGTAAACTGTGGTTATCTTTTAAAATCAATTTTGCCTATAACAACAATAAAGGTGTCCTTGAGGCTTTTTGATCGCAATATTTAAAGGCACTGGGTTGTAAGATGATGACTGAAACGGGCCCGATAACATTGAAGTAATGCATTAGTCTGGATTCAGTTACAGCATACACTTGTTCCAGATGTGGCCTGCTTCCAGATAACGAACATTTAGCCACTTAAACTGCAGAATCTGTTTAAATAGCTTCAAGAAGAAATTATTTGAGAATGTGCCATGTAAACAGCTGCCCTAAGGCGGCTGCCATGACCCACACTTTCCCTTTCAGGGGCATCCTCTGCACACACATGTGGTACCCGCAGGTGCCTGGGTGTGCTGGCTGTTGGCTTCACCCCAGAGATCTAGACTGGCCTCTTCACATGCATCTTCCTCGAGAGTCTGGGTGTCCCACTGCTTCTCACCCGCCCTGTATCTGACATCCCCTGTGTTTTCCACTCGGTGCCTTTGAAATTCTTCTCTTCATGTTTCCTTTTGTCCTGCCTTTAGTGCTGAGCTTGTCCTCACCTGGGTGTGCTGGGGTACGATTTAGATCATTAGCATTTTCTAATCCAGATGCTTTATTTCATTTTACTTTATTGTTGACAGTATTATAAATGTCCCTAATTCCTCCCCCCATTTTATCCCCCTCCTCCCTGCCCCACCCCAGGCCTTCACCATACTATTGTCTGTGTTAATTGGGGATATATATATATATATATATATATATATATATATATATATATGACTAAGTGGCCATCGTCCATTCGACCATCTGACTGGTAGCTATGATGAGCACTGACCACCAGGGGGCAGATGCTCAACGCAGGAGCTGCCAAGCTGTGGTGACTTGGCAGTTGGGGTTCTCAGGTGATGTATCTGAAACCAGACAGGAGGGAACCCGATTCTGGGTCCATCACCTGAGAACCGCCCTCTTGCAATCCAGGACCCCTTGGGGGATGTCAGAGAGCCGGTTTTGGCCCGATCACTGCAGGCCAGGCCAAGGGACCCCATCTATGCACGAATCTGTGCACCAGGCCTCTAGTATATATATAAGATATTTGATAAATCTCTTCCCAACTTTCTCCAATGCCCCTCTTGAGAATCGTCAGTCTGTTGTATAATTCCATTCATCTGGATCTATTTTGTTCATCAGTTTATTTTGTTCATTAGATTCTATATATGAGTGTGATCATGTGATACTTGTCTTTCTCTGACTGATCTATTTCACTTAGCATGATACTCTCCAGGTCCCTCCATGCTGTCTCACAGGGTAAGAGATCCTTCTTTTCACAGCTGCAGGGTGTTCCATGGTGTAAATGTACCAGCTTTTTATCCACTCGTCTACTGATGGGCACTGGGGCTGTTTCCAGATCTTAGCTATTGTAAACTGTGCTGCTATGACCATAGGGGTACATACATTCTTTCTGACTGGTGCTTCAGGTTTCTTAGGATATATAACCAGAAGTGGGAGGGCTGGTTAGCGCTTTTACCTTCTGGTCTGCAGCATAATGCATCAGACATGCCTTCATCCCCTGCGGATGTGCGCGCCTCTGCGGGCTGTATGGGAGCTTGTGTCGAGGCCGAGCCTGTTGTTGCTTTGTGCTCACGGCTGTGCCCCTGGCCAGAGCCTCACCACCTCCTGGACCCTGGGTTTGCGCACGTGCAAGACAGCGGTGGGAGGCCTGACAGAGGCGCAGAAGGAGGACCCGGGAGCCGATGTGTCCCCGGGTCACTCCCAGGGCTGCACCAGGGCCCCCCCCCCAGGGTCCTGGGGGCACTGGCCTCAATATGTTCACCACCGTCATCTGAGGCAACCGCAGCCTTCTGCTTTCCGCTGGGCTCCTCAGGTCAAACATCACCGGTTTGCTTCGAGCACCGCCAAATAAGCAGAGGGCCCGGAACAACGGCTAAGGAACAGAGCCGGTCTGGGGCGCGCACCGCAGGCTGCGGAAGAAGCTGGCGGACAGTGTCGGCTGCTTCCAGGGTCACCTGAGACTTGTCCTGCATCTCCTCACGCGCTGCCTCCTGAGTCCCAGCGCCCGCGAGTGGGAAGCTGCTCGTGCCCTGATGTACAGGCGCCATTGAGTTTGTAATTGGCTGCTGCCTTCTGCGCATCGCAAATGGTCCATGGTACATAAAGGAAACGTATGCCGGAGCTGTTCACAGGGAGTAAGTACTAGAAGGAAAACGCATTCAGACCAGAGACTGAAGCAGGGTAAGGGCAGAACTGCGTCGGGCGTGCGCCATCTGTTTCCTCCCCATCATTGTGATAGTGGCTGCGTGAATATTTTCCTTTTTAGGGTATTAGATCCCACCTTGGCCTGATGCATACATAGACCTCCTCACCCAAGGGCATGCTTCGAGAGAGGAGGGGGAGAGAGGGAAGCATTGATGTGGCAGAGAAACAGGGATCAGCTGCCTCCACACGCTCCCCAACTGGGGCTGAAACCAGCGACCCAGGCGTGTGCCCTGACCGGGAATGGAGCCTCAACCTGTGGGTGCCCGGGGTGGTGCCCGCCCGCTGAGCCCCTCCGGCAGGACTGCCTGGTAGGGGACGCCCGTGGAGGCACCGGGAGAAGGAGCCAGCCCTGGTCATCCTCAGGGCGCTTGTTCTGGTGGCAGTGACTTCCGGAGTCATGGTCAGTTCCCCTGGGGTTTCCCAGGTGCTCACAGAACCCCCGTGCTCCTTACATGGGATTAAGTACAAAACCCGGGCGCGGTCTGCATGGCTGCCCTGGCTTCCCTGCCTTCCCTGCGGCCTCATCGGAGGTGCAGCGGGTCTGTGCTCCACAGGGCACCGGCACACCTGATACTGCGCGGCCTCGGTGGAGAGCCTGCCCTCGGTCCCCCAACCCCCCCCACCCCCCCTCCCCCGCTGCTCCCGCACCTCCAGCCGCAATCAGGCTGAATGTCACTTCCTCGGAGCCCTGGCCCGCCTCTGCCCCCCCTCACAAGACTGGCACCCCCACACACACATACCTGCTGTCCATCTCTCGCACCTCCTGGTGCCCTCATGGCCTGGCGTCCCTCTCGCTCCTCCTGGTGTGAGGGTGGCAGGCGGGCCCCCTCCTTCCCAGCTCATGGCGACGTCTGGGAGCTGGAGCTGCTGCACACGCCTCACTTGGCCCGTGTGAACTTTGCGGTACGAAACCTACAGGACCTGCAAGCGCACAGCTCAACAGATGAATCCCGCCGGAAACAGCCGCAAACCCCCATCCGCGCCCCGCACCCCAAGCTCCCGTGTCCTCCCCGTCCCACCGAGCTCCGGGCACCCTGCAGTCTGCGGAAATGTCTGTCTGCCCATCGGAACAGGCTTCAGTGTGACCCCCATGCGTGCAGGGGCCCCTGGGTGAGGTTCCTGTAGATGCACTAGCTCAGCGCGGGCTTAGTGTCCGTCCGACCCCGTTCACTCCCGATGTCTGTGCCGGGGGCTGAGGGCAGGGAGCGGCTGGCAGAATGGAAGGGTGGCGCCTGGCACAGGGTGGGGAGGAGGGTGGCGGCGCACTGTGACCGCAGCACCTTGCACCGGCCTCCACACTGCATGGGGGTGGGGGGGTCACATCAGGACCGCAAGCCCTTTGGGAAAAATGAGCTCAAGTTATTTTGGTGTCTGCCGGAAATTGCTGGCGGCCCTGGCCTTTGAGACTTGTTAGCAACGTGGTATTTATTGAGCGCCTGCCGGGATTCTGACGTTGACAAGTGAGCCTGGAGCTTGCCAGAAAGCTGCCAGCCTCAAACTTGTCTCCAAATTGTGGTCTATGCAGACGCTCATTGTCTGAAGAGGGTTTTGAAACCTTGTACCACAAGCAGCAAGACGGAGCTGCAAGTGCTGTTTCAAGTTCTGCAACTTCCCTGCACAGCCCGTTTCCACGCCGGGACCTCTCGGCACGGGGTAGTGCACAGCTGCTCCTGACTGCCCAGGGCACAGGGCCCGGCTTTTGTGATTTAGGGACCAGCATGATAGCTTTAACACCCTGCGTCAACATAGTGCGAGTTAGCCGCAGCTCTGACGGTAAGAATCGCTTCCGTTTTTAATTAATTTCATGGAGAAGCTATCAGACACAGCCAATTAAACTGAAGACCTTAAAATAATTTCAGGTCTGGTGTTGCACTTGTAGGTAAAACAGAATGAAGCCCTGGATGGGTGGTTCAGTTGGTTGGAGTGTCATCCTGTGAACCAAAAGGTTGGGGGTTCGATTCCCAATCAGGGAACACACCTAAATTGTGGGTCAGATTCCCAGTCGGGGTGGGGTGTGTATGGGAGGCAACCTATCAGCCTCTCTCTCTCTCTCTCTCTCTCTCTCTCTCTCTCTCTCTCTCCTTTCCTCTAAAGTTTTTTTTAAAAAACCACACATAAATTTCAAAGTATTCTATGTAATAAAGACATAATATGCAAATTAACCCTCACACCCTCAAAAGATGGCTGCCTACGACCAGGCCAGCAGGGGGATTAGTGAGGGCCAACCAAACGACTGAACAGCAGGCTGCGTGGGATGACCAGGCCAGTAGGGGGGGGTGGGGGGGCTGTGAGGGGCAATCAGGCTGTCAGGGGGTGCAGTAAGGGGTGACCTGGATTTTGGGGAGGGCAGTTAGGAGTGACCAGGCCAGCAGGGAGGGGGCAGTTGGGGGCAACCAGGCCGGCGGGGGTGGGGGGGCACAGTTAGGGGTGATCAGGCTGGCACACAGAGGTAGTGAGGAGTGAACAGGCCAGTGGGGGGTGGGGGCAGTTAGGGGCAACCAGGCAGGCGAGCAATTAGGAGGTAGCGGTCCAGGATTGTAAGAGGGATGTCCAACTGCCGGTTTAGGCCCGATCAGACCAGCAGTCAGACATCCCCCGAGGAGTCCTGGATTGGAGAGGATGCCAACTGGGATGAGGGGAATCCCCCTATGCATGAATTTCATGCACTGGGCCTCTAGTATATATATACTAGTATATATATATACTAGAGGCCTATTGCATGAAAATTCTGGCAAGAGTAGGCCTTTCTTCCCCAAGCTGCTGGCACCGGCTTCCCTTGGGCACCTGGGACCCAAGCTGGCTTCTCTCAGGCCCCAGCTTGATCTCAGGAAGGACATCCAGAATGACTTCAAGAAGACTTCCACTCTAATTAGCATATTATTCTTTTATTATTATAGACTAGAGGCCCAGTGCACAAAAATTTGTGCACTCAGGGGGGTCCCTCAGCCCAGCCTGTGCCCTCTCGCAGTCTTGGACCCCTCGGGGGATGACCACCTGCTTGCTTAGGCCGGCTTCCCAGGGGATTGGGCCTAAGCTGGTAGCCAGACATCCCTCTGGCAGCCTGGGAGCCCTCAGAGGATGTTTACTTGACAGCAGGGAGCAGGTCTAAGCTGCAGTTGGATATCTTTAGCACTGCTGAGGAGGTGGGAGAGGCTCCCACCACCACTGCTGTACTGGCAGCCGTCAGCCTGGCTTGTGGCTAAGCAGAGCTCCCTCTGTGGGAGCACACTGACCACCAGGGAGCAGCTCCTGCATTGAGCGTCTGCCCCCTGGTGGTCAGTGTGTGTCATAGTGACCAGTCATTCTGCTGTTAGGGTCAATTTGCATATTACCCTTTTATTATGTAAGATAGAGGCCTGGTGCATGAGTGGGGGCTGGCTGGTTTGCCCTGAAGGGTGTCCCGGATCAGGGTGGGGGTCCCATTGGGGTGCCTGGACAGCCTGGGTGAGGGGCTGAGGGCCATTTTCAGACTAGCCACACCCCCTTCAGGGTGAGGGTCCCTGCTAGAGTGCCTGGCCAGCCTGGGTGAGGGGCTGATGGCTGTTTGCAGGCTGGCTAAGCCCCCCAGCAGGGACCCTCACCCCATGAGGGTGTGGCCAGCCTGGGTGAGGGGCTGATGGCTGTTTGAAGGCTGGCCACAGCCCCTTCAGGGTGAGGGTTCCCGCTGGCGTGCCTGGCCAGCCTGGGTGAGGGGCTGATGGCTGTTTGCAGGCTGGCCACAGCCCCGGCAACCCAGGCTCCCAGACCCTCCTTGAGCAGAGGCCACAGCGGCTGGAAGCAGGTTTCTGGGATTTATTTATCTTCTATAATTGAAACTTTGTGGCCTTGAGCAGAGGCCAAAGCCAACCAGGGCAGGTGGGAAACTTGGCTTCCTCCATCACTGGGGCAACCAAGCCTCCTGCTTGCTCCAGCTCCGTGGCTGCTGGCTGCCATCTTGGTTGGGTTAATTTGCATATAGTCACTCTGATTGGCTGGTGGGCATGGCTTGGGGCATAGCAGAGATGAGGTCAATTTGCATGTTTCTCTTTTATTAGATTAGAATATCTATATGTAGATATATGTATGTATATAGATACACTTTAAAATACATATTTAATTACAGTTAGTAATTTGCCTATTTCCTCACTGAGCCACAAGCACAGGCTCACAGCAGCCCTAAGAACTGGTTGTGGATAAGATTGAGAACGCCCATGCCCTCAGGCAGGAATGTGAAGTCCTGTTATGTAAAACAGTCAACTACAGAAGTTTCCAGATTCATAGCAAAGGCGCTTGGATCTCAGTCCAGTCCCTGAGGCAAGAACACACTGGGAGGCAGAGAGCCTGGTGCTGAGTGGAGGGGTGGCATCAGAAACCCCATGGAGGTGGGATGTCGGGGAGAGGCACCCGGAGAGTCTGTAATACCCGGGAATGTCAGTCCTCTGTCACCAAGATGACGATGGCTCCTTATTCATCACCAGGCCTCAAAAAGTAGAACCTGCAGCCAGCAATTTCTAGTTGGTGACATCAGTGTTGAGGTCAGATGCCATCGCCCGACCAGTGCCACCTGCTCAGCCCAGCAGCACATCTCGGCCCAGCCCAGCCCGCAGTCCGTCACAGGCACTGTCTGGATCCCAGGAAACAGTATCTGCGGCCACAGCCTCCTCCAGGCCTGGTGCTCACAGCTGGCACAGTAAAGTCCTCAGGAGACCGAAACAGCATTCACAGAGGCAGGGGAGGGGGGAAGTGGGACACTGGGGAGTGGGAGCCCCTCCCAGCTGCAACTCCCCTCCTTCCCCGCTGTCCAACCACACGCCTGTGCATCTCACAGCCTGAATGGTGCAGCCCAGCCGGCCGCGCCTTCCCATGTGTCTTCTGGAAATGTTAAGGCCGAGGTCACCCAAACCCAGGTCCGACTCTATCCTGGCAAAGGCCTCATCCACATGGGGAGCCAGGGCCAGTCTTCCTGGCTCAGTGCCCGGCAGAAAGCTGCCGCAGGGACCGACTGCTGCCGGCTGGTCATCGTGAGGAAGCACGTGAGCGCCCGTCTTCCTTCCCGGGCAGAGGCCGCCTGGCTGACCCTCCGCGTTAGCAAATGAAATGCACCGTTGCCAGCTGTGCCCGCCTGGCTGGCCAGGCCTGGGCCTGCCTCACTGCCTTTGTTACTGTGAAACTACCTCATCCTCTCGCTTCTGTGAAACCACCTCCTCCTTTCGCTTCTGTGAAGCCACCTCCTCCTCTCGCTTCTAAGAAACCACCTCCTCCTCTCGCTTCTGGGAACCCACCCTCTTCTCTGCTCCTGCCAGCTGTACTCACCTGGCATAAGACAGACGTGCCGTCCGCATGTGCCCGAGCAGTCAACCCATCACCCCCTTGTGGAGTCCCACAGCCGCCCCCGGACACCCTGCTTTGGGGCCCACCTAAAGTCAGCGTCCTGAGTGCCCTCAGGAGAGCCCTGGGGGCAGCAGTGAGCACGGGCAGACAGGCGTGCTGCCTCCCGCCCTACCCTTCCTTTAATGGTGCAGGAAATGGCATGTGCTTCTGGGTTCTCCCCACAATGCCTATCACGTTACTGAAACATCATTTGATAGTGACAGCAATGAGCAGTGCAGTCATCTATGTTTCCATAATGTTCATGCATTTGAATGAGCTTTCAAACACGTTTCGTTGAGTCCTAACACCTGAGTGAGATTCCTTCTGTCTCCCACCCTTCTTTCCTTTTTACCACTTTTGTAGCTTTAAGTTTCTCTATTCTTTTGGGTTTGTTGTTGTTGCTGCTGTTGTTTGGTTAATACTCATCTGAGGATATTTCTTCCATTGATCTTTAGAAAGAGTGGAAGGGGAGGGAGGGAGAGAGAGAGAAAGAGAAACATTGATGTGAGAAAGACATGTTGATTTGTTGCCTCTGCACATGCCCAGACTGGGGCTGGGGATTGAACCCGAAACCCAGGTACGTGCCCTTCATTGGGAATCGAACTCTTCAGTGCTCGGGCCAATGCTCTAACCAATGAGTGACATCAGCCAGGGCCAGCCTCTCTAATTTTTGAAATCATCACCTCATAGTTTTCATTGGAATCGCTACTCTTTTGTCTGAAGTTCAGATTTTAACCCAGAGAGGAGAGGCCGTGGTGGCGTGGCCTGGGGGAAGCGCATGTAAAAGGAATTTTAGAGACAGGGCAGGGAGTTTTAGGGAATGAAGGGGGTCCATGGGAGAGGAATGCATTATCTTACAGAGGATGGAGAAATGCCCAGGTTGAGGGGGAGGAAGATGAGGCACCACGTGGGCTTTGAGCTTTGAATCTGATACTGTGCAGCAGGGTGACCAACGAGGAAAGCACCGGGTCCGAAATCAAGGAAAACCCAAGTAGAAAGGGTCAGGGTCAAACAAAGAACGACAGCATATAAACCGAGACAAAGGGACGAGACAGAGTTCAGGTTTTTTGGATTTAGATTCTTCCCCATTAGAGAGAGGGCAGGCTTTTCCCATTTGGGCTGGGTCCCCTTTGGGAACACACCTTCCCAGATCGAGTTTGTATATGCTCCCAATAAACTCTACACTTTTATTCAAGAAATCTGTCACTCCACGAGTTTGTTCTTCCTTGTCGGACAAAGACCCGCTAGAACACGTCTGCACCCCGACCCCCATGTTTCACACGGAAGGGCAAAGACCGCAGGTCGGGCATACTCGCATCTGAGACTCACATCTGAGACTCGCATCGGAGACTGGTGCCTTTATTAGTTTATCTCCTCTTTCATGTATTCTAGCTGCGCAGCCCCACATAAAATATCAAGCTCTGATCACCAATTACTAAGATAATTTGATATTTCAGACATCAGCAACCTGGGAGTCAGTTTCGTCTGCTTTCAGCTCCTTGCTGGCTCTCTGCCTGCCTGCGTTAAAAATAAGTGTGAGCAACAACTGCGTTGCCAGGGACAACGCGCCTGCCAGCCCGAGATGTCAGCTTCACCCCTTCCAGGGCCCGTCGCTGCGTGTGGCATCCTTACCGCATCTGGGCTGCTTCGCACTTGCTCTCTGCACCAGTCACACTGCTTCCTGCCAGACAGGCCAGCAAGGAACACAGCCACTCCCTAAGGCAGGCAGGCCCTGAACGCGGCGGTGGCCGACTTGGGAGCAGGAGCACATCCAGGCAGGGTCCCGAGCAGCTTGCAGTCGGCAATGACAGGGGCATCCGATACATAATCTAATGGTGCCATCATGCTGCCGAAAAGCATTTACCAAGTGTCCCCACTGTGTCCTGAGGGGAGTGTAATGAACTCTGCCGGGAAACCAGACCAGGCTCCCCCCAGTGTCAGAGATGGGAACTAAGGAATGTGCATGGATCCGCTGAGGAATGAAGCCGGAGAGGAATAGCAGGAGACAGTATATTCAAAGTGCTGGGGGAGGGGCCTGGGAGGGGTGACTCCCTCCGGCAGCAGGAAGAGGTGAGCAGAGGGTGGAGAACTTGGCTGGGCTCTGAGGCGAGGGAAGGGCATGGATGTCTGTGGTGAGGAGGCTCTCAATGCAGGCGGGAAGATAGAGCATCCTGAGACCTGGGTGTGTGATGCGTCCCAAATGCACCGCAGACACGGTTTCTAGGATGTGCCCGGAATCAGCCACTTCCCACCACCTGCGCCACCCCACCTGGACAGACCTGCTGGCTCCTGTGGGTCCCTCCTCCTCCAGCCCTGGCTTCCTGGTTTCTGTTCTCCATGTAGGCTCCCGCCAGGCAAGCACCACCCGTGCCTGCTATGCTGGCCTCCTGATCTCAGGTGGAGCCCAGCAGGGCCTCCCCTCTCTGGCTCCCACTCCAGCGCTGGCCTCCTCGCTCCCCTGGGCCCCTCACTCGCCCATTGTCCCTGCCTGGCCGCGGCCTCCTTGCTGTGCTCCACCCGGGTGTGTGCCCTCGGCTGTCAGCCAGGCCTCACTCTGCTCAGGCTGGTACAGCAAATGCCAGACAGCAGCTTCAACAGGAGCGGCCGCCTGCTTCAGTTCTGGGGACTGGAAGTCCATGATCAGGGGGCTGGGGGCCTGCTGCGCTCTCTCCTGGGCTTGACCACCTGGCCCGTTCCCTGCTGCGCCCTCAGGAGGCCTTTCCTGATGCTGTGGATGGGGGAGGGGGCAGCGAGAGAGAGTGAGGGAGAGGGAGGACTCAGGTTCTCTGGCATCCTTTCATATAAGAGCACTACCCTAACCCTAATCTCCCGAAAGCACTCTCCGAATAAGGCCACGATGGGGGTGGAGCCTCAGTGTGTGAATTCAGGGGGACCCGCCATGTGCCTCCTCCCCCTGCCGCTCAGCTGCCTTCAAATGTCACTTTATGAGGGGGCTCCCCTGCCTCCCTGCAGGCAGACAGCTCCCAGGACCTCCCCCTGGGGCTTCTGCTTCTCTTAATGGATGTAGCTGTTTATTGTTTGGCCTCTCACCTTGTGCACTGGATACAAGAAAGGATCACAGAAGCTGAAAGCCACTCCATTTGTTGGGTGAATAACGGTGGCGTGGCCTTTCTTTTTTCTCTGTGGCATCTGAGGTTCTCAGAACAGGGTCTGGCAAAGTGAGCCCTGGGCAACTGGGGAGGGAGGAAAGGAGGGAGGGAGGCAGGGAGGAAGGGAGGGAGGGAGGGAAGTAGGGAGGAAGGGAGGGAGGGAGGAAGGAAGGGAGGGAGGGAGGAAGGGAGGGAGGAAGATGATGAAGAATGGATAGATGGACAGGTGATGGAGGATGGATGGAAAGGAGGAAGGAAAGAAGGAGGGAAGGAAGGAAGGAAGGGAGGGTAGATGAAGGTTGGATGAAGGGTCAGTGAATGGATAGGTGATGGGTGGATGGATGAATAATGGAGGATGGATGATGGATGGATGGATGGATGATGGATGGATAAATAGAAGATTGTTCACCTTAGAGAAAATGGTTGTCAGCATGCTTTTCCATTTTATCGGATCTCTAAGGCATGTTTGTGGTACCAAACGGAACAGGGAATACATTATAGTCTCATTTTTACCATTCTAGGCAAAAACCTGTAATTCTACTAAGAAATACATTACTGAAGCTCAGTGTCTCAGGGGATAATTTACTAACTTCCTTTGCCCTTCATGGGAAGCAGGATCACTTCTACTCAAATTTTTAATAATTCAACTCCTGCAAGTTCAGATGAGGAAGTCTGAATGTGGGACCCAAATTACATGTTCAAATAAACATATTACCCTGAATTCAAACTAAAAAACTGCACCTCTGCTCTGGTTATTTGTGGGGCACGGGTACAGTGTTTTGGCCAGGTTCAAGCCTCGGACTAATGAAAGGACAGGGTCCTCTCATCACCACGTCCAAGTCCCAGCTGGAGGGCAGGGCCCTCCCAGCAGTTATAGCCAATGGCTGTGGTTGTGAGCTTGAACCTATGGTCCGAACACGTAACCCCACATGCCTTGTGGTAGAGTTCGGGTGCATATAGTTGAGTGAGGTTGGAACCCAGGAGAATGCTGTAAACAACGTGATCACGCCCCTACTTTGCCTCGTGGCCTCTGCTATAAAATAAAGACACGGCAGCTTGTGGGCGCTGGCGTTGTCTCCTCATCAGGGAGCAACGTCCCACCGAGACCCAGCTATTATTCTCTTGTCTGTCTTTCCTCAATCCTTTCACCCCCCCCCCCCCCCACTCGGGATCACCCTTGGTTGTGCTGGCGTGGCACAGTTATATACGTAAAAATTAAATGTGCATGTAGACCAGAAAGAAAGAAAGAAAGTTGGAAAAAAGTGAAAAATGTTGGGTTTTTTGGATTAACAAGATAGTTGTGATTTTCTTTAATTGACTTCCTATTATTATTGTTACAGTATTGCTTGTGTGGAGAACAAATTACCTACCCTCTGAAAAATGAAATTTGGCAAATGAAAAGGCAAGTTAATAAAGAATGTCAGTACCCTGGCCATGTTCCAGTGGTTAGAGCGTTAGCCCCGTGCACCAAGGGTCGTGGGTTCAATTCCTGGTCAAGGGCATGTACCTGCGGGGCACGTACGGGAGGCAACCAATCGATGTTTCTCTTTCACCTCTCTCTCTCTCTCTCTCTCTCTCTCTCTCTCTCTCTCTCTCTCTCTCCTCTCTCCCTCCCTCCCTCCTTTCCTCCCTCCCTCCCTCCCTCTCTTCTCCTTCCCTCTCCTCCTTCCCTCCTTCCAACCTGTCTAAAAATCAATGGAAAAAACATCCTCTGGTGAGGATTAACAAGAAATAAAAAGTGCCTGCTTTCCTGTGGGTAGTCACCGTGTGTCTAAATGTAAGCGCGTGGCCTGAAAGGCAGTATGTGGCATCTGTTAGAAATGGCGGGAATGGCCCGGCACCGCGTCCCTCCGTCCCTCCCGTGGCCCGCCCTCCCTGAGCAGTGCACTGCACTGGCCTTTCGCGCAACTGCAGTCCTGCACTTGGCTTCCCACCCTGCGGTGTCCACAGAAGGGTACTGTGTTGGGATGACGTGCCCCCGCCCCCTGGAAGACCAGCGCCCCCTGCGCACTCCCTGGCAGCCGCCGTGCCCGGCCACGTGCATGGAGGGTTGAACCCTGAGGTATTGCTGACACTCAGCCCTGGCTCTGGTTCTCACTCTGCCTCTGGAGGGACAGCATTCGTCTTCTCCACCTGACGATTCAAATACACGACGCACATGAATCTTCTGTTTCTGAGTCTGAACGCCCTTTCACCTTCCTTCCTTCCCAGGACATGTTTTGTAAGCGCCTCTGTCTCCTGGTCACACGGGTGGCAAAAGTGGGTTTACAGTTGTGAGTATGCGAAACAGAGTTTATTCTTTTTTAAAATATGTTTACATTGATTTTAGAAGGAAAGGGAGAGAGAGAGAGAGAGAGAGAGAGAGAGAGAGAGAGAGAGAAACATCAATCGGCTCCTCTTGCACACCCTCTATTAGGGACTGAGCCCAAGCCCACAGCCCGGGCATGTGCCCTGACCAGGAATCACACCGGAGATCTTTGGTGCCTGGGATGATGCTCAACCTACTGAACCACACCAGCCAGGACCAGAGCTTCCATTGCATTACTATTTATTTACTATTGTCTTATTTCCCATGCGAACACCTGTAACCCTACTCTGGCCCCACCCCGTACTGTAGACACACTCTGTCATTATCTGTGGCGCTGCCCAGCCTAGTCCTGGACGTCATATTGTGGGCGCTGGGCCAGGGAGGGGCACGCTGGCGATGCCACAGGCTGGGTGGCTGCTGCCGTTGTTCAAGGCACTTTCACAGGACATCGGTTTCCCTGCTGCAGAACCACCTCCCACAAGTCAGGGCCGCGCCCTGTGCACAGGCGAAGCGAGACCTGAGGCACTGTGTTTGGAGAGAGAGGTTGATCGGTTTGGCCGAGGCGGGGGGACAGGAGAGCAAGACCTGGCAAATCCTTCTCCCCAAAAGCAAACGGGGGGCGTTTGGCAGCTGAGGAGTTGGGCGGGGGGGGGGGGGGGCGCGGGTGCGGGTCAGGGAACAGAGAGAAGCCTGTGTCTTAGCCACAGGTAAGCTTTTCACATCGGACTCCTGTGCCTCGCTGTCCTCTCCTCCTCTGATACAGAGTGAGGTCTGGGCTGAGGACCCAGAATCTGCGAAACGGCTCACAATTGCACGTCAGCGGCGTTATCGTTCAAGCAGAAAGTAGGCATCCCGTGACTATCACTGTGGCTTGAGGGTTTGTCTTGTGCTTAACCAGCTATATTTCTCTGTTCTTTAAGCAAAGTGCACTTTTAAATGTTTCCCCTGGAACTGGCTACCCAGGCAGGCCTGCCGACAGGCTCCCACGCTTCCGCGATCTGCCACTCTGAGCCACACGGCAGCCACAGCAGCGGGAACACAGTTAAAGTCTGTACCTCGGTCCTAATTAAGAACTAAATCACTTCTAGCTCCACAAATACCAAGGAGGTTAAAATGTCAAGGGGCTGGGCTACAACACTCCTCGCTGGTCAAGAAATTGACAGAAAGCCAAAGTCCTCGACTTTTTTTGCATATAAACATCTAATAGATGTGTTTGAAGTAGAATTTAGAATTCCAGATTCTTCTCATAGGAAACAAGATTCAAAATAGACCACTTGTTCCAGCTGATGAAACTGGCACATGCATTGTATCTTCCCAGACCTTGGAGACTCGGTGGTCAGTGGTCATGTATTTGGTTGTGGACAGTGACCATGGATTTCATCTGATCAGGGTTCAGGGATGTCTGTGAGATTGTCCCCGCAACGTTGGTTGTAGGCATGGTGTTGCTTCAGGATTCATGCTACTCGCAAAGTTGATGAAAAGGGCGTATTTCCTTTGTAATCGTGGGCGAAGGGACAAGCTGATGCATCAGCAAGATCCTATCACTTCTGGGCATCGACGTTCACATAGAAAACTCAGTCCAACAGGAAGCGAGGTTGTCTCAGTGTAACATTCTGTCCTGATTCCGTGCTTATGTTTAGTCTCATTTTTAAGGGCAGAAAGGCCACTTTCTTAATAGATAAATTTTGGATGACAAATAAGAACACTGGTAGAAATTTCTAAACAGCTGTAGAACTATTTCCTGCTAAGACTGTAATGGCTCTCAGAATTTTTATTTATTTTTTGGTAACCCTCCCAGGAGGATATTTTTTCCATTGATTTTTAGAGAGAGTGGAAGGGAGGGAGTGAGGCGGGGAAGAGAGAGAGACATCGATGTGAGAGAGACACAGTGATTGATTGCCTCCCACACATGCCTCAATGGGGGCCTGGGATTGGACCTGCAACCAAGGTCTGTGCCCTTGACCGGAATCAACCCTGAGACCCTTCTGTGTGTGGGCCGATGCTCTAACCATTGAACCACCTGCCGGGACACTCAGAATTTTCTTTATTTGATAACCTAGAGAGTGAATGCCAGTTGCTTAGAGTTGAATTTTTCTTAATTCGAACCCTGGGTCGTCCATGTTAAATATTTGGGCACCAGGTATTCATTCTTTGCCACCCCGCAGTTGAGTATCATGTTTATTTTGATTTGCAGCAATTTGAGGCGCTCCAAGAACTCGCGGTCTTGGGTGAAGAAGTGTCTGTGCATTGCGTCACCTGCGCTTTGAGGTCATCTCATTCTGTTCCATCCTGACTTGGAGCATTGTGTTGCAGCGATGGCTCTAACGGAATGTTTTGTGACCTGTGTGCTAGTAGAGGCGGAGCTGGAAATCCTCCATCTGCCGTGTGACTGACTCTGTTTGCCCTGGAGAGCCCCGTCGCCCTTGTATAATTAATCATTCTAATTACTAATATACCCCTACTCTATTTCTAACTTACTATTATTAATTATCAACACTACTTCCTTCGTCTCTCAAAGGATCCCTGTTTGAACGGTAAATTACACAATCATAATAATTTGAAAGGAGCTAAAAATTTGGCCTCAGCAGCTAGTGTGCCTGATTTACTTTCTAGATTTATTCCACCTTTATCATCCCTTTAGCAATGTTGCCAGATGTCACCCCCAACCCCTGCTGCAATGCAAATATGGTTCCGGGCGGGGGGTGACACCCAGCGTGGGGACAGGGGAGGTACCCTTGAAGACAGGCAGCTCCCGTCGCACCTGGGGTGCCTGCCAGCCTTGCATGAGGAGCTCCAGAAGGAGGGAAGGCTCAGTGGTGAGCAGCGGGCGGCCGGGGATTGAAATGGGCATACTGCGCGCACTAAGTGAACGTGGGACTTGGTAGCTGAGGTTAACAGTGTGATGTGCCTGAGAGAGAGGTGAGAGGGGACTTAGGGCCAGAAATGTAACATACTTGGGGTGATTCTGTGGGGTTCATGGCTTGGCTGCAAGAAGGGAAAACTCTACAATGATTACTCTGTGCTGCGCATGGAGAAACATTAAGCTCACACAAAAGCTGCAAACATAATAAATATTGGATTCTTTCCTTTTTGTTGTTGTTTGTTTGTTTGTTTGTTGTTGGTTCTCACCCAAGGATACATGTTCCCATTGATTTTTTAGAGAGAGTGGAAGGGGGGCAGGAGGGAGAGAGAGAAACATCCATGTGAGAGAGAGGCCGTGATTGGTTGCCTCTGCTGCACAAGCCCAGACCGGGGCCGGGGATGGAGCCCACAGCCCTTGGGTCCATGGGCCGAAGCTCTAACCACTGAGCCACTGGCCAGGGCTCCGATTCTTCCTTAGGTTTGCTCCGGGGCAGGGAAGTCAGAGGCCGGGGAACGAACTCCGTGTCGCTGCAAGGCTGAGAGTGGCCCGTCCAGGTTTCCGTGTCTTGGGTCTTGGGTTACGTGGAGAGCACTGGCTTGGCTCGCCCTGTGTCTGTATTTTCTCACCGGGTCTCTCTTCCATGTTCTTGTCTCCAGGAGCTGGTGGGGAGTAACCCTCCGCAGAGGAACTGGAAAGGGATCGCCATCGCGCTGCTCGTGATCCTGGTCATCTGCTCCCTGATCGTCACCTCGGTCATCCTGCTGACGCCAGGTACCGTGCTGCCCCGAGCCGGAGCCACTGCCAGGCACCGGCGCCGCTCCCTCACCGGCTTCTTTTAAGTAACAGCCTCTTGCAGAGTTTATGTTTCCCGGGTTCTAATTTTCCATGTGCCTTTGGTAAGATCAACAAGTAAGACCCATTTCACGTGCTTCGATTTGCTTATATAATTGCTGACCAGGTGGAAATGCTCGGCAGCTGTGAGAATGCACAGCACTTATTCGTGCTTGACGAGCTGAAGACAGTGGCATGGAAATGGAAAGATTTTAGATATCGCATGCACTGCATCAAAGATGAATTAAAAACAACATGTATGGATTGTGACTAAGAATAGAGTACATATTAGATACTGCTGATGAAATGAAGTATAAAACAGTCAGAAATTGTTCAGGGAAGAGAAAATATCAGCAGGAAAAACATGTAGGTACAAGGACAGTGAATGTTCCGCAGGGAAGGGGTGTAGAAGCCCAGAGGAGAGAGGCTCAGGGAGGAAGTTCATGGGTGAGCTCAGACATACAGGGGCGTTCCCACGGTAGGAAGGTGAGGGAGAGAAGGCAGCCTGGCCTGGAGGGGAGCCCTATGGGGACTGAGATACGGAAACAGTATGGCCTTGCACCCACGTGTGCGACCACTGTACCCATCCTTCTCCACCATTAGGTGCCTGATCGTGTGGACGAAAATACGTTTCAATCCTCAGTAAATAGACTGCACAGGTATTAGACCTGAAGATGGAGAAATGCAGTGTAAAATAATTTAATATGGGAAGAAAAGGGACATCTGTGATACTTTCAATAATAACGATAAATTTAAAATAAGTAAATAAAAACTTTTAATGGGTACAAAAACCGCAGACAAATTATGGTCTATGTTTAAGCTATCATCACAAAACTTACATGTAAAAACAGTAATCTGGACCCTGACACTCAAACCAGATAAAGTTATCAGAGAGAAAGAGAACCACAGACTGACGTGTGTTGTCAATACAGATGCAAACATCTCAACAAAACACTAGGAAGCCAAGCCCAGCGTGACCAAACGGGGTTTATCCCAAGAAAGAAAATTGGGCTTAACATGTAAAAAGCACCGTGAGCCCTAACGGGTTTGTCTCAGAGCGTCGGCCCACGGACTTAAGGTTCCTGGTTTTGATTCTGGTCAAGGGCATGTACCTCCGTTGCAGGCTCGATCCCCGGCCCTGGCAGGGGCACGTGTGGGAGGCAACCAATCAATGTGTCTCTCTCACATCGATCTTTCTCTCTCTTTCTCTCTGTCTTTCCCCCTCCCTTCCACTCTCTCTAAAAATCAATGGAAAAATATCCTTGGGTGAGGATTAACAACAGCAACAACAAAAGAGCAATGAGATAGATACACGATGTTAATGGAATAAAGATGGGGAGATCATTTCGATGGATGCAGAATAAGTACTTGACAAAATCAACAATCCTTCCATGGTAAAACATGGAACAAGCGAGGAATACTAATAAACGTCTCCAACCTGATAAAAAGCATCTATGAATAGCCCACAGCCAGTATCATCCTCAGAGGCAAATCCACAGCAGCCCTAAGAGCAGGAATAATACAAGGACCTTCACTCCCACCACCTCTAGTAGACGTGTGGGAGGTTTTAACCCAGGCAGTTGGGCAGGGGAAATGGCATCTGGGTGGGGAAGAAAGAAGCTGAACTGTCTTTATTCATGAGATGACTTATCCTGTCTATGGAAAATCTTCAGGAATACACATGTGCACGCGCACACACACGCACAAACCCTATTATAACTAACAGATGAGTTCAGCAACTTTGGAAGTGACGACATCTTCATCCAAAAATCATTTGTATTTCCATTCACTAGCATTGCACACAGCTCCTGCTGTCCTCACATCCAGGCAGACCTGGTGCCCAGAGCAGAAGGCCTGGTGGGATGTCTGGCTGAGTAGCAGGCTCAGCACCGTGTCTGGGAGCCTTCCCTCCCGGAGCCCAGCTCTAGGCACAGAGAGCAGCCCTCCGTCTGCATAACTGCCCAGGGGCACAGCCTGCGCTGCCCCGCCCATGTCTCTAATGGGAAGGGTTCCGCAGCCTTCTTCCTGAGGGCAGCAGGGAATAAAGCCACTGTAAAGGTTCCCTGGGGTGCTGGCGGCCAGTGTCAGGCAACAATTAGCCGGAGTGTCCTGGTTGGCGGCTCCGATGGGCTCCCCAGATTCCTGAAGAGGCTTGGGGAGCCCATGTAGACTCCTGGGGAAACCCCAGTGTGGCTGTGCCGGGCCCCCCTTTCCCTTCGGTTCTGCTGGGTTTCTCAGCTACTGTTTCCCTCTCTGGGTTTCGCTGCTCAGGGCTGTGCCCACTTCTGCTCCCTCCATCACGAACTGGGGGCGGCAGTGGCTCTGGTATGGGACTCAAAGCTCCGGGGCTCAGAGGAGAGTGTCAGGGCAGCCCTTTGCCCCCCGCCTGGAGCCCCGGAGCATCCTCGCAGGGACCGGGGGTGCCTGTGCACTGGCCAGATATTCCTGGTCCCCTGGGCGGGGCTTCGAGCTGGAACTGGAGCTGGTGCTCGGGAGACGGGGAGCACAGGCGCCAGGAGAGCTGAGTCCACCCCAAGGGAGACTCACCATTAAGCAGCAGTAAAGGGGAAGTGTGGCCGGGCTTGGTGAGAAGCCTGTGGGGCTGTGCCAATAGCTGAGTCATGGACCTGCCGACTGGACGGAGCGCAGGGTGGAGCGGCCTCCCCCGGCGAGCGCTGACCTTCAGCCTCTAAGACAGAGAGAGCCAGCAACCGTAGCCCCGGGGAACACCCGCACCATCTTGGGTGCCTTCCCCCCAGCCTTGCTGCCATTCTGCCAGAATGACAGAAATCACTCTAGGTCAGCCGTGGGCAAACTGCGGCCCACGGGCCGGATCCGGCCCGTTTGAAATGAATAAAACTAAAAAAAAAAAAAAAAGACCGTACCCTTTTATGTAATGATGTTTACTTTGAATTTATATTAGTTCACACAAACACTCCATCCATGCTTTCGTTCCGGCCCTCCGGTCCAGTTTAAGAACCCACTGTGGCCCTCGAGTCAAAAAGTTTGCCCACCCCTGCTCTAAGTCATATTGTACTTTTTAAAAAATAACCTTTCTGTTCTGAGCTGCCTGGATTCTGCCTCTTGGCGAAATGTTTCCAGGTACGCGTGGGCCTGCTTTCCGGGATGGACGCCCTGCCTGGGGTCCTGAGGGCCTCGCGCTGGTCGATCCGAGTCGCAGCTGCTTTGTTTGGTCCGTCTGTCCAGTCATCACAGCCACACGTTATGTCTCAAAGGCCCATGGAGAGTCTGATGGCACTCCCGGTCGAGCGATCGGCCCAGCGAGAGGGCCCTGTCTAGGGGGCCATTCGGTTCTCCCCACCAGCCGTGCTCTCCCCCACGTGTCCCGCTGGATGACAGGCTCCCGTGACCTCTGCAGGTCACATATGAGACGGGGGCTGCAGCAGGTCACAGCGCGGCCGCCCGGCAGCTGCCGCCCATGCACCGGGGAGGGGAGGCTCGGCTCCGCGCAGTGACTGGGGGAGCTGAGCACCAGCAGGGTCCTATGCGCATGAAGCAACCCCCACATCGACTTTTCTGGGTTTAGAGAAGATGGACAGCGGTCTGTGGCGGAAAACGCTAGGACACTTTCAGGCGGCGGCGCTATGTGAAGGTACATGTGGAGGGAGGGCCTCCGGGGGTTACCGGAACGCAGGGCTCTGACCTTGTGGGCAGGAGCGTATCGTAGGGATTGTTTCATGGAACTGAACCTTCATGGTCTGACTTAGGTCTAATGTCTAGCTGTGTTGTTAGCTCTCAGCTTATCTTTTAAAAAATAAATTCAATTGCACTCAATAGGCTTTATTGGGAAGAAGAGGACTCTGGCGAGTTGGCAGCCACAGCCTGTAGAGCAGGCAGGAGTGCAGGTGCGGGAATTCAGAAACGTCAAGTGTTGTGCGTTTACGCTGGAGTGAAAACAAGATGAAATGAGTGTACGTGGGGAGGGGGAGCGGGGGGACTGCACTGTAATTGCTGGAGAGGCTCCCCGGCTGGAGAGTTATTATCGCTAAGTAACAGCGTGTTCCGTAATGACATTTCCCTGGAGTTTTAAAATGGACTTTATTTATAGGAGCAATTTGGGGTTCACAGCAAAACTGAATGGAAGGTAGAGGCTTCCCACATAAACTTTGCCCCAGACATGCATGGCCTCCGATATCCACATCCCTCACCAGAGTGGCGCCTTAGTTACGACGGCTGGACCTGTGCTGACATGTCCTCATCACCCAGAGCCCAGGGTTCCCGTGGGGGTCCCTCTCGGTGCCGGGCGCTCTGGGCGTTCCGGCGAACGTGCAATGACTCGCAACCACCGTCACGGAGCAGTCACGGCCCTGAAAGGGTTCTGTTCTCTGCCTGTTCGGTGCTTCTTTCCTGCACCCCTGGCAGCCACTGGGCTCCTAACTGCCTCCGTAGCTCTGCCTTTTCTAGACACATTGCAGCTGGAGCACACACCATGTAACCTGCACAGGCCAGCTTCTTGTCTTAGTCACACGCATGGAAGTCCCACCGCCCAACCCCCATGTCTTTGTCAGGCTTGATCGCTCACTTCCTTTTAGCTGGAGGATGGTTCATTGTCTGGATGGACCACAGTTTTTCCATCAGCCACCGGAGGCGTCCTTGGTTGCTTCCAAGTTCTGGCAGTTATGATAAAGCTACTGTAAACATTGTGTGAAGGCTTTGGTGTGGACATAAGTTTTCAGCTCCTTCGGGTAAATGCCAAACAGTGCATTGCTGGGTCATGGGCAAAAGTATGTTCCGTTTTGTAAGAAACCATCAAACAGCCTTCCAAAGTGTCTATACCAGCCGTGGGCAAACTACGGCCCGAGGGCCGGATCCGGCCCATTTGCAATGAATAAAACTAAAAAAAAAAAAAAAAGACCGTACCCTTTTATGTAATGATGTTTACTTTGAATTTATATTAGTTCACACAAACACTCCATCCATGCTTTTGTTCCGGCCCTCCAGTCCAGTTTAAGAACCCATTGTGGCCCTCAAGTCAAAAAGTTTGCCCACCCCTGGTCTATACCATGTTGCATTCCCACCAGCAATGAGAGAGCGTTCCTGTTGCCCCACATCCTCGCCCACACTTGGTGTTGTCAGAGTTCTAGATTTTGGCCATTCTGACAGGTATGTGATGGTATCTTGTTTTAGGCTTATCTTTTTAAAATTCTGGGACAAATGATTTTCAAAACATTTATTAATATACTAGAGGCCCAGTGCACAAAATTCATGCAGGGGGGGTGTCCCTCAGCCCAGCCTGCACCCTCTCCAATCCAGGACCCCTCAGGGGATGTCCGACTGCCAGTTTAGGCCCGATCCCACGGGGACTGCTGGCACCTAACCGCTCGCCTGCCTGCCTGCCGGATCGGCCCTAACTGCCTCTGCTTGCTGGCCTGATCACCCCCTAACTTCCCCCCTGCCGGCCTGGTTGCCCCCTAACTGCTCCCCTGCCAGTCTGATTGCCCCTAACCTCCTCTGCCTTGGCCGTTGCCACTGTGGCTTTGTCCGGAAGGACATCCGGAAGGATGGCCAGAAGACGTCCAGTCTAATTAGCATATTCCTCTTTTATTATATTAATAAATATATATAAATTATTATATTGTTCAATGAATTTTTAAACTGTACAGGCTCGCATTGCCAGGACTCCTATCAGAAAACAGAAGGTCGTCAAGGGTGACCTAATTTCTAACATATTAGGAGAGTTTTACATGCTTTTATACTTTTTTGCATTTATAGTATAAAAATGACCGTATAGTATGTGTGCTTTTCTACCTGGTTCTTTTTTAAAATATATTCTTTTTAAATTTTTTTTTTTGAGAGAGAGGAAGGGAGAGAGGGAGAAACATTGATGAGAGAGAGACACATCGATGGGTTGCCTCTCACATGCTCAAGAATCAAACCCGCAACCTGAGTATGTGCCCTGAGTGGGAATCAAACCTACAACCTTTCAGTGCACAGGACAACACTCAACCCACTGAGCTACATCAGCCAGGCCACCTGGTTCTTTTGATGAATATAATGTATGTGACATTTGTTGCTGTGTTTTAGATTTTACTGGTGCCCAATTTTTGATCTGTGATGGATTATGTCATCATGAGGTCTCATGGAATCCCTATGAAAATTGCCAAGTAGTTTAATAGTGATTCAATAACAATCCTATATAATAAAACCCTAATATGCAAATTGACCAAACAGCAGAACAACCAGTCGCTATGGCATGCACTGACCACCAGGGGGCAGATGCTTAATGCAGGAGCTGCCCCCTGGTGGTCGGTGTGCTCCCACAGGAAAAGCTCACAGCTGACAAGTGCAGTGGTGGTGGCAGGAGCCTCTCCCGCCTCCACAGCAGCGCTAAGGAGCCCTCGAGAGATGTCCGCCTGCTGGGTTAGGCCCACTGAAGCCTAAGCCAGCAGGCGGACATCTCCTGAGGGGTCCTGGAATGCGAGAGGGCACAGGCTGGGCTAAAGGACCCGCGCCCCCCCCCCCCCAGTGCACGAATGTTGTGCACCAGGCCTCTAGTATAGCATAGCAAATAATGTGTACGTTGCAGAAATAGGCGGTTTGCCCATTTCTTCTAGGCATTTCCTCTCTGTTCTCCTTCCTACATTAAACTCAGCCCTCACATCCAATCTTGTCATAGTCCATCGGTTTCAATGACTGTGACCAAGTGTTCAGTCACAGGATGCACAGCTTGCTTGATAGGTCTCTGGTGTTGTTCATTTGCCCTCAGCATCTGTGGTTGTACTTCTAGAGTCTTTTGTGTCTCTTCACACTCACAGTGCAGCTGACTTTTGGGTGAATGGTGTCTCCTCTGGTTATGAAATAGACTTTAGTTGTTGCCGCTGCCAGTCTCATTATAGTAGTTTCTGCCTAATGTCAGTTGGTTAGTGCTCACTGAGACTGCAAATGGATGTGGGCAATGCTTTCTCTGACAGCCCAGAATGTGGGAGAGGTGGGTGAGGACAGGATGCATTGTGGGATGCTTCATGGAGGATGAGGAATTAGAGACTTTGAAAGACACATCTAGTGGAGATGGAAAGACATCCACGAGGGAAGGTCACCCTGATCCATAAGGCTTACAGGCTCGCTGGATGGAGGGCACCTGGCCTGGAGCCGTGAGGGACACCCGAGTGCTCAGTGTGAGGGCTGCAGGAGGGAGGGTGGCCGACTGGAGAGTCAGCAGTACCAGGCACTGGATTTGAGACTGCAGCTTATGGCTCTTACTGTCTGTAATGAGTCACAACTAGTTTTAGAATCTGACAAAACTACAACTGAACCTTGTTTCTCAAACTTAATTCATCCTGGAAGGCTGTTCGAAAACTGAAGCTTCTGTCTGAGGGCAGGGGCAAAAACAGGACTCCTGGGGAGGGATGCACTAGTACCTCCGAGATGGTGAAAATAACGTTTCTCATTCACGTAGCAGGTGAGGACAGTGGGAGGCACTGCCCTGTGTGTGTAAGCCATTAGTGTACGCTCACAGGTCAGACAGACGGACGGCCCTTTGTCTCTGACAGCAGATGAGGGATTTTGTGCCTCTAGTGGACAGAGCCTCTTCTCAGGCAGAGTTACGACCCACAAGCTCCGAGCTCGGGACTGTGGATAAAAGCTGCCCCATGCCTTGTTCTTCCTACTGGTTCCATCAACCACACATCTCCTCTGGGTTGGGGATTCATCTAGCTCAGTGGTTCCCAATGTGGGCACACAGCACATGGGGGCAATTTGATTTTTAAGGGGGTCAATTTGAGAATGAGTCATTAACAGTGAATTTTTTCATTTCTCATGGTTCTAGGAGCCTCGTATATCCTAATATATAAAAAACCAGGGGTCGTCACTACCGAAACAACCAGACAGATGACTGCACAGCAGTCTGCGTGGGGCGACCAGGCTGGCAGGGGGGTTAGTGAGGGATGACCAAATGACTGAACAGCAGGCTAAGTGGGGTGACCAGGCCAGCAGGGGGGCAGTGAGGGGCATCCAGGCCGGTGGGGGGGGGGGGCAGTTGGGGCGACCAGGCTGGCAAGGGAGCAGTAAGAGGCTACCAGACCAGCAAGGGGGGAAGTTAGGGGTGACCAGGCCAGCAGAGGGGGGCAGCTGGGGGCAATCAGGCCAGCAGGGGGAGAGGCAGTTAGGGGCAATCAGGTCAGCAGGCAGAGGCAGTTAGGGGTGATCAGGTCAGCAGGCAGAGGCAGTTAGGGGTGATCAGGCTGCCGGGGGGGGCAGTTAGGGGTGATTAGGCAGGCAGACAGGTAAGCAGTTAGGAGCCAGCGGTCCCAGATTGTGAGAAGGATGCCCGACTGCCGGTTTAGGCCCAATCCCCCTAAACTGGCAGTTGGACATCCCCCGAGGGGTCCTGGATTGGAGAGGGTACAGGCTGGGCTGAGGAGACCATGCCCATGCACGAATTTTGTGCACCGGGCCTCTAGTAGTAGAGTCCCTAGGCCTGCCTGGCGATCAGAGCCGATCAACTTCCCTGCCTCCTGGCCTCCTCCTTCCCTCACTCCCTCAGCAACCCGCCACTGCAGCTGGTCGCCCACCATGTCCTGCACCGCCCCCTGATGGTCAGCACATGTCATAGCGAGTGATCAAACTCCCGGTCTCCCAGTTGAACTCCCGAGGGGACAATTTGCATATTAGCTTTTTATTATATAGGATATTGTGACATATTTATCCATTTCAGTTCTCTATTATATGTTTTGAAACTTGACTTGCTATTTTTTCATATCACTTCATATTTTTTTAAACAATTTCTTAGTGATTTCTTCCTCAGTACTTCAACTGTCCTTTTTTTTTTCTTTTTTCTTTTTTCTTTTCTCTTTCATGGATGCCATGTTCTTTGGAAGCTTGTTTAGACCAAGTGAATGGCCTTTTAGGCTCCCTCCACATGAATAGCAGCTCACTTTTTGAATAATAAGGATTATATGTCATGGGGGGGCGGGCATCAGGATTTTAGAGGTGCTCAGGTGGGGCATGGCCAAAACAAGGTTGGGAACCACTGGTCCAGCTGCCTCCTTCCAAGCTTCATGATCGAGGGTGCGGGCAGCACTGGCAGTGCGCACGCCGACATCGGGGTGTGAATCTACCAGAACAGGAGCTCAACCCCAGCTGTAGGCAGCCGGGGGTGGGTGTGTGGAGAAGAAATGCCTCAGGAAGTGTCAGCCGTCTTTTCACCCCGCACCCACCACGCTGCCGGTGCTTGGCATTTAATAAATGCTTAAGAATGACCAATTACATAACCCAGCAGAGAGCCTTCCTTAGACATTTGTTCATCCCTCTTTTGATGACTCCCACCATATTGCTCATAAATCAGTCCTTTATTTTAACTTTTTAAAAATTGGTTTTAGAGAGGGAAGAAGGGGAGAGAGAGAAAAAGAGAGAGAAACATCATTGCTGTGAGAGAAACCTTGATTGCTTGCCTCCCAGCATGAGCCCTGCAGTCTAAGTAGGTATGTGCCCGGCCTGGGAATCAAACCATGAACAAGGATGCAAGGATGCTGCTCCAGCCAACCGAGCCACCGCCGGGCGTTCCTCCTGGAGACAGCATTTCCGTGCCGACCTCGGAGATGTGCCTCACAGGTGGCGGGCAGGGCGTGCGAAAGGGGCCGTGTCACTGACGCAGGATCCCCTCCCCGCCAAGTCATCCCTGATGGTTTAATTAAAATCAGAGTGTGACTGGCTTTTGTCGGGCATGTACTGGTGGACCTCAGATGTTCCGCCGTATGTGCTGTTCCTGAGTGACCACCGGAATGTCCTACGGCCCTTCTCTCACCAACGCGGAGGGTGTGACATCTGCCTCCTTTGTTTTCTAGTGGAAGACAACAGTCTCTCCCAGAAGAAGAAGGTCACGGTGGACGATCTCTTCAGTAAGGAGTTCAAAGTTCACGACCCCGAGGCGAAGTGGATAAGCGGTGAGTCCTGCGTGCGGTGACGTGAGCATCCCTTCCCCACGCCGGCCACTTGCCGATGGCCCGGCCTTCCTGCCGCCCCTCCTGGTCTCCGTCTGACTGTAGAAGTGGCCCCACCGCGCTCGGGCTGTGGCCATCCTGTTACTGTGCTAGGGAAATGTGTATTGGTCAGTAGGGCTGCTCCCTCATGAGACACGGGTCCTCCGTGTGACCTCCGGGAGCCATCACTTCTCCCAGGGAGATGTGAGATGTTGCTAAGCAACCAGCCCCGGAGGCACACAGCCGAGCTTTCTTGCTTCCTCATGTTATTCTCACTGTACCGCCACTGGGCCGGGGACCGAGGAGCTGAAAAGTCTCCAGAACGTCACTGGATAGACAGACCAGGGCACCCGGTGCACGGTTGCAGACAGACATTCCCCTCAACCTGGACATAATCCATTTTCTGGTTCACAGGGTTTTTTACAACAAAACAAAATAGGTCAGAGGCCAAAGGGGGCTTGTTCGTAACAGTGCAGGACTTGATGCATCTCCTCTCGCGGGGTCTGGGATGGGGGAGCCTTCAGGGAGGGGTGCCCCCCGCTGGGCCAGCGCCCGCTGCCCTCATCCCTCCCGCGCTGCTCTCTCCGTGGGCGCTGTGGGCTTTGAGTCCCAGCCTCAGCGGGTGCACTGGAAAAGTCACTGTCCAATGAGCCCCAGGGAAGACATAGCCTGTGTTATGGTGGCAGCAGAGGGGCCAGGCCTCATGTGCGACTGAGGACGGGTTACCTTGGATTCTGCAGGAGGCCGAGGGCCCGTGTTCCCCACCCGGGCAGAGGCGGCCTGTAAGGGCTCTGGGCTGGTCCTGACAATGAAGGGGGTTGCTGTCTCTGTAGGGGTGCAGAGTCGGTTCTGGGACAAAACTGAGCCACCAAGGGCAACACCACCCAGAACGCACATGGGAGGAATAGGGTGGTCTCCTTCCCAGGAAGACGTGCATAAACTCGCACACTGCACCGCGAAGCTTCATGCTCAGTGAGCACCTTTACAAGGAGGAGGCCTGCTCTGTCCAAGCCCTGAGGCAGGTGCATTTGGAACTGCATTGGCCCCTGTGAATATAGTCAACCCGCCCAGCAGGCAGGCTGGGCTTCCCCGCTGGGCGCGGGCCACACCTCCGTTGCTGGCACTTACATCAGCCTGTGTGGAGAGAAAGGCCTCAGGCCTGCTTCCTCTGGCCCGGAGCCGGCTCAGCCCTGGACAGGCGGTTCAGCCCTGGACCGGCGGCTCAGCCCTGGACTGGAGGCTCAGCCCTGGACAGACGGCTCAGCCCTGGACAGACGGCTCAGCCCTGGACAGGTGGCTCAGCCCTGGACCGGCGGCTCAGCCCTGAACCAGCGGCTCAGCCCTGGACAGACGGCTCAGCCCTGGACCGGAGGCTCAGCACTGGACAGACGGCTCAGCCCTGGACAGACGGCTCAGCCCTGGACAGGCGGCTCAGCCCTGGACAGACGGCTCAGCCCTGGACAGGTGGCTCAGCCCTGGACAGGAGGCTCAGCCCTGACAGATGGCTCAGCCCTGGACAGGCGGCTCAGCCCTGGACCGGCGGCTCAGCCCTGGACAGGCGGCTCAGCCCTGGACCGGCGGCTCAGCCCTGAACCGGCGGCTCAGCCCTGGACCGGCGGCTCAGCCCTGAACCGGCGGCTCAGCCCTGGACAGGCGGCTCAGCCCTGGACCGGCGGCTCAGCCCTGGACAGACGGCTCAGCCTGGGAGAAGCAGAGGAGCCGGTGGCCAGCACAGGCCTCTGCAGACCCGCCCGTGCCTGCCTCGGTCCCCTGCCCACAGGCTTTGTATGTTGCACAGAATGTGATTCAGGCTACATCTGCAGCTGCGGCCCCTGATGAAAGGCACAGCTGTGTTAGGTCAGCGCGAAGGGCGTCTTCCGACCTGCTCGGACCCACAGCTCCTCTCAGGGGCCTTGTCTCTGGCCCTCGCATTATTCCCTGATTCTGCCTCTTTATCCTTCCTCCCTTCCTTCCTTCAGCTCTGTCTTCCTTCCTTCCTTTCTTTATTCCTTCCTTTCTCTTTCTTTTCTTCTCTCTCTTTTCTTCTTATTGGATTTCCCCACAGGGGCCCAGCACAAACTCACATTTCAGTCTTACATGTTCCCAGGGGTCTGTTCTCTACCTTCTAATTAGTAAACTCCTATCCTCCTTAAATCTGCTCCTTCTCCTCCTCTTCTTCATTACCATCACTTCATATCATATCATCATCATAGCATCACCATCTTCACCATCACCACCTTCACCTCCATCATCATCACCATTATCACTATCACCTCCATCATCACCCTTATCACCATCACCGCCTTCACCTCCATCATCATCACCATTATCACCATCATCATCATCACCTCCATCATCACCCTTATCACCATCCCCATCACCACCTTCACCTCCATCATCATCACCATTATCACCATCACCACTATCACCTCCATCATCACCCTTATCACCATCACCGCCTTCACCTCCATCATCATCACCATTATCATGACCACTATCACCTCCATCATCACCCTTATCACCATCAGCATCACCACCTTCACCTCCATCATCACCACCATCATCATCTTTATCTTCATCACATCATCAAAACCACCACCACCACTACCATCATCTATAATAATAAAAGGGTAATATGCTAATTAGACCAAACATCTTCTGGACGTCATTCCGGACATCCTTCCTGATGAAGCTGGGGCCAGCCTTTCCCTCGCGTCCTGTGTGGTCTCCCCAGCTCTCTCTGAGGAGCCGGCTTGAACTTTTACGATCGATTCAAACATCCACCTCTGTTTCCCTCGGGTGGTTCTCACACAGGATGTTCCTTCTGCCCAGAACCTTCCCTCCCGTCTCCTTCCTGCCCTGCAGATCCTCCTCCTCAGCGCCCCCGCGCCCTCGCTCCCAGCAGGCTTCTCTGCCCCAAACTCCTGGCTCTGGCTCTCGGGCCTGGCGGGAGCTTTGGTTATGGGCCTGGGGTGGGATTAGCCCTCTGCTACCTCCTTCCCTCCATGGGCAGCCAGGAAGGCAGGACTCCCATCGGCCATTTCCCGTGCTTCCTGCAGCGCCTGGCAGGGCCTCTGGTAGCTCCTCGAACAATCTGGATTTAAAGACGAGAAGACCTCCAAATGGTTGGAAATCTTTTCTGAGGGCGTGATTTTAAGCAGAGACCTGACTCTGAGAACTGAGCAGACGAGCTCTCTCAGGGGAAAGCATCCCAGGCAGCAGGGGCCAGCCATTGCAAAGGCCTGGGTGTGGAAGCCTGGTTGGCGTGCCCACGAACAACGCCAGCTCCCACAGGTCCTGGGAAGATGGGTCGGCAAAGGAGAGCGGGCGGAGGGAGGAAATGGAGGCGTTGCACTCCCTGTGGAACTGAAGGCCTCAGAGCGGGTTGGCGGGGGGAGCTGGGGCTCGGGTGTGGGGTCCAGCATTTCTATTGTCTGTGTTTGATAGCAAGAGTGGAACACAACCTTAAAAGGAATGAAAGTCACCTGTAATTCCAGCAGCCAGAAATGACCACAGGTAAACATTTGCACGTAGCCTTTCGGATAATGTAATCCGTGAGGTAATGCTAAGTGTGAGGTGTGAGAAGCTTTACAACGCAGATCCTAACACATGTCCCTGGGCATCAGTTCCGCTATCATTTCAGTAGCCCCTCGGGCCGTCGTGACATAAATGTGCCCTCACTTGGTCAGTCTTCAGCTACGGAGAGTGTAGGCGATGAACAGAAGCAAATGTCTGGAAGCTACGGCGCCTGGTGAGTGGATCCGATGGGCGGCCGAGCGGCCTGCAGCCCTGGGAGAGGCCGGCGAGGATGGCTGGGAGATTGTAAGGCTCGTCCGCCAGCCAGCGAGTCCACCCACAGGGCGCCAGTTCTGTGAACGAGGGATGAGTTCAGAGGAGAAGTTGATGAACGGTGACTGCGTGAAATGGACGTGAACTAGTTGAGAGGGCAGAGCCACCAGAGAAGCGTGGAAACTGAGCCTTTCTGGGGAGCTGCTGGGGGTCTCTAGGGGGAAGAGAGAGTGAGGACCCTGGAGGGTCCCAGGAGGCGGGGGGAGAACCCCAGTGATGGTCTGTCAAAAGGCAGGGGAGGAAATGACTTCAAAGAGCCCAGTGGGCGTGGCTCAGTGGTTGAACATCGTCCCACGAACCAGGAGGTCATGGTTCGATTCCCAGTCAGGGCACAGGCCCGGGTTGTGGGCTCCATCCTCAGTGTGGGCCGTGCAGGAGGCAGCCGATCATGTTTCCCTCTCATCATTGGTGTTTCTCTTCCTCTTCTTTCCTCTCTGTGAATTCAATACGAATATGTTTTAAAAAAAGAAGTCATCGAAGTGACCTCGTCTCTTGGCGGCACACCCTCCACCCCACCCCTCAGCCCAGCCCGTGTTTCTGCAGGTCACCGCACGAGCTAACTCAGACCGGGGTTTGGAATGTTCCTCTCCCTGACCTGTGTCAGAGGACGATGGGAAAGGTTAATCCGGAAGATGGAGTCGGACTTGCCTGCAAGGGCTCCCTGCGTTGCTCTCTTCCCCCGTGTAAACAGGGACCAGTTGCTCCGTGTCCATGGAGTCGGTCACTCTTCACCGGGGTCCGATGCCACAGCGCCTGGTGGCAGCCCGGGGAGGCACCTCTTACCGAGGCAGCTGGGGTAAACCTGGGAGTGGCTGACGGCCCCATGCACTGGGCTCTGAGCAAGCCGAGCCAGCAGCACCTCCCGGGGGCGGCTGTCCCCTCCATGTCACTGGGATACAGACAGGCCTGATTCGCTCGTCTGCTACCCGCGGGCAGGGCCGGGCTCAGCTCTCTCCCTCCTCCCGGGCACGCTCAGGGGGCTGCCATGGACGCTCCCTGGTCTGTTTGTTTACGCTCATTCCCATTAATCCGGCCACGTGTGAGCGGCGAGCCCTCCGCGTGTCTCCCATGAAACGCTGAGCTGTAAAACCGGAGGAAATTGCTCCCTTTGAAGGTAGGGGAATAGCCGCTGGCTGGTCCCGGGGAGGCCGAAGGTAAGATTGGAGGCGGCAGCAGCTTGGTTTCAGATTTGCTCTGTCATCTTCCCTTTTGATATTCCGACACGCCAAACGGATTTCCTGTAAGCTCCGGGGTGAGACGGAGGGGGATCCGAGTGTGAAACGGTGGGTATTTCTGCTGCTGTTTGAAGGCCACGTTTTTCAATCAAAACCATTAAGTGTTAAAGTCCAGCGAGTGAGGCGGCTCCTGGGGGTCATTGTGCAGCGGCAGCCATTGGCCACGGTTAACTGCAGGGAAGGCCCGGAAGGACAGTTGCAAAGAGGAAGCTTGGTCTTCAGCGGCTCAGGGAGTCAGTGGCGCAATCATGGTCGTTATTTGAAGTCATGCATCACGGGTGCACGGAGGACACCACAGGGCTGAGAGCCCGGCAGGGGTGGCGGGGTTAGGCGGAATGAGGGCCCATCTGGGTAAACCACCATTTCCCCCCTTCTCCCTTTCAGCACCCTCCTTTCCAGAGGAGAAGGGAGCCCAGCTCGGCCTTAGGAGCCTCAGGTTATGTTAATGCTGTGAAACCACAGGCCACACCCAGGTCCCCACGGCCACACCCAGATCCCCACGGCCACGCCCAGGTCCCCATGGCCATGCCCAGGTCCCCACGGCCACACCCAGATCCCCACGGCCACGCCCAGGTCCCCATGGCCACGCCCAGGTCCCCACATCCATGCCCAGGTCCCCATGGCCACACCCAGATCCCCACATCCATGCCCAGGTACCCATGGCCACACCCCGGTCCCCATGGCCACGCCCAGGTCCCCATGGCCACGCCAGTTCCTCGCACTGAGACTGTCTGCAGCCACGGTGACCTTGTCCCATCTCTGTCCTGTATCTGCCCCGCCCACAACCTGCAGTGTCCTGTGGGAGTCCCTGCAGGGATGGGAGAAGGCAGCACCTCTGTGCTGGGCGGTGACAGCAACAACAGCCACAGTGACAGGAGTAGGCACAGCAGCTGCATAACTGCCCTGGTCACTGCTGTTTAACCTGCAGGGAACCCCAGTGAGGTTGAGCTTTTATCTTTCCTTAGAAAGGAGGAAACCCCGCAGCGGCCAGACGGCTGTAGAAATTCCCGGGGGAGGGGCTCCCTGTGCTGGTCTCCTGTCTCCTGCTTCTGTCTCTGTCCCCTTTTCCTGGGAACGCTGTCGTTCTGCATTTCTCCGCTTCAGCAACTCGGTGTCCTGTGTGGCAGACCCACCACTTCCTGGGCGCCCTGAGCAGAAGCAGGTGCTCCCCTCAGGGCGCCAGGACTCTGCACCACTCGCAGCAGCAACAGCTGGAGCCTCAGCTGAGAGCCCAGCCTCGGGGACGCCTCTGCAGGCAGAGAGGAGGCCTCTGCAGGCAGAGAGGAGGCTGCCCATCTTTCCCTGACACCTCACAGCCCCTCCTCGGCCAGAGGGGCGCGTCCTAGCTGGCTGGGGGTGGGACGCTGGCATTGTCTGGTGCAGGATTCGGGGCTCCCGGTTCTGCGGGCTCCGCTGGGCCAGCGCTCTCCCAGCAAAGGGGGGACGCTCTGTGTCTGTGCTCCGCTGCACCATTGGCCAGCGCCCCCTCCCCTGGGAGGTCCCATGTCCAAGTTTGTGCCCGAGTGAACAGGCCAGGAGCGAAATCCCATTTCCACCTGTTTGTGAGCCTTTGAAGGGGACAGGCTTCTTTCCTCTCCTGGTCCAGGGAGATAAACATGTGTGTGTGTGTGTGTGTGTCTCTCTCTGTGTGTGTGTACGCGCGTACACACATGTGCATCTATCTGCTCTCTGGAGAAAGGGTTCTGGGTGAGATGCATGCTATGCTCCCTCCTCAGAAAGGCTGACATCTTCCAGGGTGTCCTCGGGTTATTCCCGCCCTCCAGCTTTTCAGGGCTTTCCCGAGGGTCCCCCACAACACTCCGCCCCTCCAATGTCCCCCCTCCATGTGGGGCAGAAAGTGAAGTGCCCCCCGTGGGGCAGAGAGCGATGCCCCCACCCCCCGTGGGGACAGGCCCCTGCAGCAGTCTTTCTTCCAGGCTCCATCAGCCTGTAGCAGGTGGTGCCGGCAGCACTGCCCGGGACCTGGGAGCAGGGCCACCTGCAGCCACGCACGGCACTCACAGCCTCGCTCTATCTGCCACCGGATCAGAGAGCCTGGGAGCTCCATGTCCCCACGACTGCGCTGTGCAGGCCGAGGCTGCCACGCCTGCGCGGACTCTTACCAGGACAGCCTTGCAGGCGGAGCAGAGAGCCCAGTCCTTACACTCCCATCCTGAGTTCAGGGACCCCCGAGTCTGAGATGGGGAAACATTATCCTTTATTGATTCAATTAAATGACTCCACCAGGTCCTCACCCACCTCAGCCTGCGGGCTCACTCATCACCGTTGGTGTCTTTTCAAACACTGATCACCTTCTTAATTCACAAACACCGACCACTTGGCCTCGTCCCTGATTGAGCGCAATCCCTTCCGACCCTGCACCCCAGCACATCTCATTCTCTGTCCGGTGTTGGTTTACGCCTCTTGCCCTCGACAGCAAGCTCCTCGGGCCGCACGTGCCGTGGGATGAGGTCTCCACAAATGTAGCGTCTGCATGAACGGCCCAGCAGGTGGGCAAATTGAGTGTGTATGGAGGGACCTAGGGGACCAGGCTCCCGGCCGGTCGAAGGATACCCGGGCTCTTTATTTGTTGTAACTCTTGGCATTTTAAAAATTAAGCACACACGTACGATGATCGCTCCACGTCCAGGTCCATTTGCTGCTTCCGTGGGGAGGATCTCACAGATGCCGGAGGGGCTCTGACCCTGCGGCTCGCACTCGGCTTTTACTGGCCGCTCATGGGTCATGTGCCGACTGTGCCCGACGCCTGCACGTTCCCGACCTCAGACTCACTCCCTCTCCACACAGTCGTCCATGCCCCACCTGACCCCCCACAATGACTGTGTCTCAATCCCCCCAAAAGCAGGGCCACCGAGAGCAAGCCTCACACGTTAAGCAGCAGCCTGTTTGCTGCTAATGGAGTTATGGATGAGGGTGCCCGGGGTCAGAGGCCGAGGCCCCGCCTGGGCTCAGCATGGGGGCAGCGCTAGGCCTCCTGAGAGCTCTGCGGGGCTGACTCTGAAGCCTCCGGAGACGCTAAGCATGTGCGAGTCCGGGGAAGTCTGCGTACAAAGAGCAAGGGTGCCGACTGGGCCAGTCCTCTGAGTGGGAGAGGCCAGTGTGTGTGAGGACAAGGCGGCGCCCCCTGGGTTTCCGCCCTCTCCGGAGCCACCAGCCGCTCATCCCGTGGCCCTTGGCTGCTCTGTGCACACTGTCCCCACCCTCCCTCGCTGCTGGTCTCTCAGGAGCCTGGTGACGGGGCGGGGCTGCAGGGGGGGTGCAGGGGGTGGGGGTCCCGGCCGAAGCCCAAGGCTCCACGTGGCAGCCAGAGCAGCGAGAGCTGTGACTTCTCAGCAGATCTTACTGACCGGATCCTCCGGCTGTCAGCTTCCCCGCCCCATCTGGGACCCCCCCCTCCAAAGGAGGGACATGTGACCCTCCACCAGTATGTTCCCTAATTCAGTGTGACTTGCCCGGGAAGCCCCTGAGAAACACGCAGAGAAGCCAGAAAAGTAAAGAGGCCGAGTGGCTGTTCTGGGACTTAAATGAGTTTTGCTTTCTGTTTCCGTATAGCAGTTTGCTGGGAGCTTTACCCTATGTCCATGCCAGCTCCTTGGGTGGTAAGTTCTGAGCAGGAATTCTAGGGGCACATTGACACGGACCCAACGCCTGGCTGGCGGGGTTTATAGAATGACCAGGAATTTGTCCTAAAAGTCAATTTCTTTATTGGCTATTATGTTTGCTATTATGTTTGTTTTTTCTTTATTTTATTTTATTTTTTCCCATCACCATTTATTCCCCATACGCCCTCTACCACTTCCACCCCCGCCACCCCCCGCACTCACCTCACTGTTCTGTGTCCGTGATTCTTTCTTTTTCCCTCAATCCCTCCCCGCCAGCAGACCCCCAACAAGGCTGTCTGCCTGATCTCCATGAGTCTGTCTCTATTTTGCTTGTTAGTTTCAATGGCCTCAGAAATTAGACCCATGTTGGACTCTGTAGTAAACCCCTCCACGCACCCTCCCTGTGCACATGAGAACGCTCCAGGCAGCCTCCCTGTGCACATGTGAACCCTCCACGCAGCCTCCCTGTGCACATGCTAACCCCTCCACGCAGCCTCCCTGTGCACATGCGAACCCTCCACGCACCCTCCCTGTGCAAATGCGAACCCTCCACGCAGCCTCCCTGTGCACATGCTAACCCCTGCACGCAGCCTCCCTGTGCACATGCGAACCCTCCACGCAGCCTCCCTGTGCACATGCTAACCCCTCCACGCAGCCTCCCTGTGCACATGCTAACCCCTCCACGCAGCCTCCCTGTGCACATGCGAACCCTCTACGCAGCCTCCCTGTGCACATGCGAACCCTCCACGCAGCCTCCCTGTGCACATGCGAACCCTCCACGCAGCCTCCCTGTGCACATGCGAACCCTCCACGCAGCCTCCCAGTGCACATGCGAACCCTCCACGCACCCTACCTGTGCACATGCGAACCCTACACGCAGCCTCCCTGTGCACATGCGAACCCTCCACACAGCCTCCCTGTGCACATGCGAACCCTCCACGCACCCTCCCTGTGCACATGCGAACCCTCCACGCAGCCTCCCAGTGCACATGCGAACCCTCCACGCAGCCTCCCTGTGCACATGCGAACCCTCCACGCAGCCTCCCTGTTCACATGCTAACCCCTCCACGCAGCCTCCCTGTGCACATGCTAACCCCTCCACGCAGCCTCCCTGTGCACATGCTAACCCCTCCACGCAGCCTCCCTGTGCACATGCGAACCCTCCACGCAGCCTCCCTGTGCACATGCGAACCCTCCACGCAGCCACCCTGTGCACATGCAAACCCTCAACGCACCCTCCCTGTGCACATGCGAACCCTCCACGCAGCCTCCCTGTGCACATGCGAACCCTCCACGCAGCCTCCCTGTGCACATGTGAACCCTCCACACAGCCTCCCTGTGCACATGCGAACCTTCCACGCAGCCTCCCTGTGCACATGCGAACCCTCCACGCACCCTCCCTGTGCACATGTGAACCTTCCACGCAGCTTCCCTGTGCACATGCGAACCCCTCCACGCAGCCTCCCTGTGCACATGCGAACCCTCCACGCAGCTTCCCTGTGCACATGCTAACCTCTCCACGCAGCCTCCCTGTGCACATGCTAACCCTCCACGCAGCCTCCCTGTGCACATGCTAACCCCTCCATGCAGCCTCCCTGTGCACATGTGAACCCCTCCACGCAGCCTCCCTGTTCACATGCTAACCCCTCCATGCATCCTCCCTGTGCACATGCTAACCCCTCCACGCAGCCTCCCTGTGCACATGCGAATCCTCCACGCAGCCTCCCTGTGCACATGCTAACCCCTCCACGCAGCCTCCCTGTGCACATGCTAACCCCTCCACGCAGCCTCCCTGTGCACATGCTAACCCCTCCACGCAGCCTCCCTCTGCACATGCGAACCCTCCACGCAGCCTCCCTGTGCACATGCTAACCTCTCCACGCAGCCTCCCTGTGCACATGCTAACCCCTCCACGCAGCCTCCCTGTGCACATGCTAACCTCTCCACGCAGCCTCCCTGTGCACATGTGAACCCTCCACGCAGCCTCCCTCTGCACATGCAAACCCTCCAAGCAGCCTCCCTGTGCACATGGAAACCCTCCACGCAGCCTCCCTGTGCACATGCTAACCCCTCCGCGCAGCCTCCCTGTGCACATGCGAACCCTCCACGCAGCCTCCCATGCACATGCGAACCTTCCACACAGCCTCCCTGTGCACATGCGAACCCTCCACGCACCCTCCCTGTGCACATGCGAACCTTCCACGCAGCTTCCCTGTGCACATGCGAAACCTCCACGCAGCCTCCCTGTGCACATGCGAACCTTCCACGCAGCCTCCCTGTGCACATGCGAACCCTCCACGCACCCTCCCTGTGCACATGCGAACCTTCCACGCAGCTTCCCTGTGCACATGCGAACCCCTCCACGCAGCCTCCCTGTGCACATGCGAACCCTCCACGCAGCTTCCCTGTGCACATGCTAACCTCTCCACGCAGCCTCCCTGTGCACATGCTAACCCTCCACGCAGCCTCCCTGTGCACATGCTAACCCCTCCATGCAGCCTCCCTGTTCACATGCTAACCCCTCCATGCATCCTCCCTGTGCACATGCTAACCCCTCCACGCAGCCTCCCTGTGCACATGCGAATCCTCCACGCAGCCTCCCTGTGCACATGCTAACCCCTCCACGCAGCCTCCCTGTGCACATGCTAACCCCTCCACGCAGCCTCCCTGTGCACATGCTAACCCCTCCACGCAGCCTCCCTGTGCACATGCTAACCCCTCCACGCAGCCTCCCTGTGCACATGCTAACCCCTCCACGCAGCCTCCCTGTGCACATGCTAACCCCTCCACGCAGCCTCCCTCTGCACATGCGAACCCTCCACGCAGCCTCCCTGTGCACATGCTAACCTCTCCACGCAGCCTCCCTGTGCACATGCTAACCCCTCCACGCAGCCTCCCTGTGCACATGCTAACCTCTCCACGCAGCCTCCCTGTGCACATGCGAACCCTCCACGCAGCCTCCCTGTGCACATGCTAACCCCTCCACGCAGCCTCCCTGTGCACATGTGAACCCTCCACGCAGCCTCCCTGTGCACATGCTAACCCCTCCACGCAGCCTCCCTGTGCACATGCTAACCCCTCCACGCAGCCTCCCTCTGCACATGCGAACCCTCCACGCAGCCTCCCTGTGCACATGCTAACCTCTCCACGCAGCCTCCCTGTGCACATGCTAACCCCTCCACGCAGCCTCCCTGTGCACATGCTAACCTCTCCACGCAGCCTCCCTGTGCACATGTGAACCCTCCACGCAGCCTCCCTCTGCACATGCAAACCCTCCAAGCAGCCTCCCTGTGCACATGGAAACCCTCCACGCAGCTTCCCTGTGCACATGCTAACCCCTCCGCGCAGCCTCCCTTTGCACATGCTAACCCCTCCGCGCAGCCTCCCTGTGCACATGCGAACCCTCCACGCAGCCTCCCATGCACATGCGAACCTTCCACACAGCCTCCCTGTGCACATGCGAACCCTCCACGCACCCTCCCTGTGCACATGCGAACCTTCCACGCAGCCTCCCTGTGCACATGCGAAACCTCCACGCAGCCTCCCTGTGCACATGCGAACCTTCCACGCAGCCTCCCTGTGCACATGCGAACCCTCCACGCACCCTCCCTGTGCACATGCGAACCTTCCACGCAGCTTCCCTGTGCACATGCGAACCCCTCCACGCAGCCTCCCTGTGCACATGCGAACCCTCCACGCAGCTTCCCTGTGCACATGCTAACCTCTCCACGCAGCCTCCCTGTGCACATGCTAACCCTCCACGCAGCCTCCCTGTGCACATGCTAACCCCTCCATGCAGCCTCCCTGTTCACATGCTAACCCCTCCATGCATCCTCCCTGTGCACATGCTAACCCCTCCACGCAGCCTCCCTGTGCACATGCGAATCCTCCACGCAGCCTCCCTGTGCACATGCTAACCCCTCCACGCAGCCTCCCTGTGCACATGCTAACCCCTCCACGCAGCCTCCCTGTGCACATGCTAACCCCTCCACGCAGCCTCCCTGTGCACATGCTAACCCCTCCACGCAGCCTCCCTGTGCACATGCTAACCCCTCCACGCAGCCTCCCTGTGCACATGCTAACCCCTCCACGCAGCCTCCCTCTGCACATGCGAACCCTCCACGCAGCCTCCCTGTGCACATGCTAACCCCTCCACGCAGCCTCCCTGTGCACATGCTAACCTCTCCACGCAGCCTCCCTGTGCACATGCGAACCCTCCACGCAGCCTCCCTGTGCACATGCTAACCCCTCCACGCAGCCTCCCTGTGCACATGTGAACCCTCCACGCAGCCTCCCTGTGCACATGCGAACCCTCCACGCAGCCTCCCTGTGCACATGCGAACCCTCCACGCAGCCTCCCTGTGCACATGCACACAGATGCCCAGAGGTGAAATGTCTGAGGTCAACCAGCAGGGGCGCCTTTGTGACTGAAATCAGAGGGGAAATGGGAACCCACCTACTACCCACCTTGCCGGGCAGCTTCTGTTCCACCTTCTCGGTGCCTCCTGGCATCACAGGAGGTGCTCACTGCACACCAAAGGCCGACACTGCCTGTTCATCCGTAAGCCCCTGGGCACGTGGCTTAGCCTGACGTTGGGTTACGGTCCGCAGGTGGTAAGCATACAGCACGGAGGCTGCTAACTCCCCTGTGAGCGGCCACGTCCCACTCCGGCAGCTCCACGAACTCAGGAGCCTTTCTTCCCGAGGGTCCACGTGGGGACAGCCTCGGAGGCATCACCCAACGCCTAGGAAAAGACACAAAGAGGCCTGTGCTCTTGCTGATGGGTGCTTCGGTTCCTTCAGACATGCTCCCCGAAGTGAGCCTCTGGGTCGTAGGCCACTGTGTTAGGTTCATGGACGGAGCCTCACTCGCCTCAGAAATGGAAGCGCTGGGCACAGTGCATTTCCGTGAGGCTGCCTTGTTCTTTGGCTTTTTTTGAATTACGTGATGATTTTTTATTTTTAAAAGAATTTTGAGGCAAGAGGTCCCATTTCTGGAAAGGGGTTGTGATTGACAAGCTTTCGTAATGCGAGCAAGGGGCTGTTTTGTTCTGAGCAAGAGACGTCATGGGTCCGCAAGGCACGGCGCTGGTAGGTCCTCCCGCGGTTGGACTCCTGGACTCTCTGAGGAACATGGTGTGAGCCAAGCGGCTGTGAGCCGACAGAGCCCTGCGTGACTTACAGGGACAGAGTGCAGCCAGCGGACCCAAGTTTATCCACCAGCTCGTGATTCCCGGTCCAGGGTTTTCTCCCCTGTCCTGCCTCCAACAAATTAGTCCATTTCACTCATTCATTCATTCATTCATTCATTCAAGTCAATCACAAGAAAAGGTATAAAGGAAAATAAGACACTCTCCTTGCCCTTAGAAGGACGTTGGGATGAAGAGTTAAATGGCGGAAGGGCACCATGTGGACTGAGAGTAAAAGGAACATCACCTTCTGGCTTTGGGGGCTCAGGGGGCCCCAGGGGGTGACTTTGGAACTTACCTGGGACTGTCAAATAAATGCCTGTGGCATAGGGGGCGTGAGGAGCAGAAGGCTCAGAGAGCTGCCTGAAGGTTAGGAGGAGAGGCTGTGAGGGGTGAACCTGCAGCCCGTTGGGGTTGGGCCTTGAGGTCCGACTCGGCTGCTCCTTGAGGAGAGGGCCTGTGCTCACTTCTTAGGGGATGCGGGCTGAGAGTAGGTCTGGGCTAGGAGAAGCAGGTGTGCGTATTCTTTAATTTTTTTTTTAATTTTTGAATTACAATTGGCATTCAGTATTGCATTAGTTCAGGTGTACAGCACAGTGGTAAGTTGTTTATATTCCTTAGGGATCACCCCCCGTGAGTCCTGCACCATCCAGGCGCTATGCATTTATTACAGCACTAGAGGTCCGATGCACAGATTCGTGCACCGGTCGGGTCCCTTGCCTGGCCTGTGCCCTCTCGCAATCCAGGACCCCTCAGAGGATGTCTGACTGTCAGTTTTAACCCGGTCCCCGCAGGCCAGGCCGAGGACCCCACTGGTGCACGAATCCATGTATCAGCTGGTTTCGGCCCGATCCCTTCAGGCCAGGTTGTGGCACCCCATGGGTGCATGAATCCATGCACCACGCCTCTAGTACGTATATAAGATCTTTGGTTAATCTCTTCCTGCCCGCCTCACGCCTCACTTCCCTCTTCCCTCTGAGATTCATCAGTCTGTTCCATGTTTCCATGCCTCTGGTTTCTGCTCCTGCATTGAGCATCTGCCCTCTGGTGGTCAGTGCACGTCATAGCTACCAGTCGTATTATATATTACTCACAGTGCTCCCTGCTGGACTTCCCGTGCCTGTGACTATGCTGCAGCTGCCAGTTTGTACTTCTTAACCCTCCCCCTGACATGTGCACATGTGTTCTTAGGAGCCACTTTCCTTGTACAGAGATCTTCGCAGGGGACAGTTGGGGACAGAAGGGTGGCTATGCAAGGTTGCCCCCAGAATCCAACATGGATGAGTCAGGTGCACGCACAGCTGAAAGCAGAACGGGGAGCCGGGAAAAATGGCTCAGCCCTAGGCCCCACAGGACAGTGACCAGGGTGTGGGGGCCGCGTCCTGCAGCCCCCGTGGGTGACATTAGACAAACGCCTGCTAAGTAGAGTCCCTCTCCTCCACGGCACTGAGCAATGACTCCCAGCAGGTGATTTACCTCTGGGCAGTCTTCGCTTTCATCTGGTGGGGTTTGGAGATGTCACAGATATTATATGTGTTCTTTTCTTTAATCTGCACTGAGGATATTTTTTCCATTGATTTTTAAAGAGAGTGGAAAGGGGGTAGGGGGAGAAGGAGAGAGGGAGAGAGAGAAACATCGAGTTGAGAGGCACATTGATTGGTGGTCTCCCGCATGCACCTCAACTGGGGTCGGGAATCGAACCTGAAACCAAGGTATGTGCCCTTGACAGGGAATTGAACCCAAGAACCTTAGGTCTGCAGGCTCTAACCATTGAGCAGCACCCGCCAGGGCTATATCTTCTTGTTTAATGATCTACCTATGGTGTGTTTTAAGATAGTTCTCTCTCTGGGCTAAACACTGGAAAACTTCACTTATTTCAGGAAAAACACAAATGCAGGTGGACCTCCTACCTGCAGTGAGTGCCATTCCTTTTCTGAAAGTCGGAAGACGGGAGGAGCTTGAAGAGCAGCAGGACAATGCTGTGAGCTCGAGAGCTCACGTGGCATCATCCCGAAGGGGAGTGGGGAGCCCGGGGCGTCAGGCTTGCACTGTGTGAGGACAGGCCATTACCAGGGTCATGTGCTCCTCCCTTAATTTCCAGCACTTTTCCCGGAGGGTGACTCTTCAGCAGGGTGCGCCCATGAGCACTGGCCACACCGTGGCCACGTGGACCGACAGCAGGGGAGTCGGATGACGTAGATTCCTGGCAGCACCGTGTCTACTCCACATAAGCTTTGAGGGGGGCTCTTTAACAAGCACCAGGAAAGGTCCCTTTAGACCCGATCCATCATCATGAACTATTACCTGACACCCAGGTTTCTTTAACTGCCCAACGCATGTCAACCGCCCCCTCCCCCGTCCCGTGATCATAGCTAAAGAATCGGGTATGTTTTTGTTGTTGAGCCGGGACCACATTTAAAGAGTAGAGCCCGGCCGGTGTAGCTAGATGGTTGAGCATCAACCCTTGAAGCAGGAGGTCACGTTTGATTCCTGGTCAGGACATATGCCCGGTTTGCAGACTCAATCCCCAGTCGGGGGGGTGTGCAGGAGGCAGCTGATCCATGTCAACTGTAATGGAAAAATAAAAGAGCTGAGAGGATCCTTTGGGACCTTGTGGTTAAACGTCTCCTTTTACAGGTTAAACTACTAAAAGTGCTGGGACGACCTGTCCAATCAGAGCGCCTCTTCCTTAGCCTGAGACAGGGCAGGGGTGAGGGGTCCATCGCCAGAACAGGCCAGGAGGCGGCCGGCCGGCCGATCGCCACCGAGGGAGCCATTCCCACCAGGTGCTGAGTGAGAAGCATTGAGAACAGCAGCACACCACCCACTTGCTCGTAAAGGGCCTACATGTTCTTTGGCTTTCTTTTTTATCTTTTTTTAATTTCAGAGAAGAAGGATGTAAGAGAGAGAGATGGGAACATCAATGATGAGAGAATCATTATCGGCTGTCTCCTGAACGCCCCACACTGGGGATGGAGCCCACAACCCGGGCATGTGCCCTGACCGGGAATCGAACCGTGACCTCCTGGTTCATGTCGATGCTCAGCCACTGAGCCACACAGGCCGGCAAAAGGCTCTACATTTTCTACACGTGGGGGAAGTCCTGGAAGAGAGTAAAAGCAGCGTCCGGCCCCTTGGATTAGGTCTGCACGCTGTCTTCCATTTCTTGTCTCCCTGTGGCCTCCCTGACAACTGGGCCCCTTCCTGTCTTCCTGCCAGAAAGTGGTCGCCTGCTCAGCAGCGCGGTGGGGAGGCCCGGGGTCTCGGGGGGGGGGGGGGAAGGGAAGGCCCCGTGGAAGGGCCTGTGGGCAGGGAAAGGCGTGGAGCGGCCGCGGAAGAGAACGGCGTCGGGGCGACCGGCTGCTCTGCCCGCAGTGGACAACGTGGGGTTGCTGTGCTGCTCAGCGAGCCTCGCGGGACCGAGCCCTCGCAGCCCGGGGGTGGGAGAGCTCCGTGGATGGAGGCAGCGTGAGGCACGGGGACTGGTGGGGCTGAAGGAACTAGAAACCCAGTGGCTTAGCCAATGAAGAATTGATGTTCTTCACCCACCAGACAGCACAATAGGCCATGTCCGGCACATGTGCTGCCCAAAGCTGTGGTCAAGAATCCCCGTCGGCCCGGGCCGGCGGCTCAGTTAGAGCATCGTCCTGATCCACCGAGGTTGTGGGTTAGATCCCCCATCAGGGCACATACAGGAATCCACCAACGAATGCGCTAATACACGGAGTAACAAATTGAAGTTTCTCTCTCTCTCGCTCTCAAATCAATGAATAAAAGGGTTTCTCAGCCCTGGCCCTCACGGGTGGCCCCGCCCTGCACACGCCCTCCACCATGAGGAGTCAGAAACACCCACCACCTATGAGGTGAGAACCACAAGCCTCTGCAGACACTGCCTAACCTCCCCAGGCGCAGACACCCCACCCCCCCTTTCCCGCCCCAGCCCAGAGCCGCTGTTCCAGATCCCAGCTCTGACGGCCGTGACCTGTGGCCTTGACCTGCAGAGCTTTCTGAGGAATAGCAGATGGCTCCGTGCGCCAGAGGGATGGCTCCACGTTCCGGGACGGAGCGCCCTGCGTCCGGGAGGTAGCGCCCTGCGTCCGGGAGGTAGCGCCCTGCGTCCGGGAGGTAGCGCCCTGCGTCCGGCTAGCTCCGGCCCTGGCTGGGCCAGGTGACTGCTCCATCGTCTTCTTTCTTAGATTTCTTTTATTTTTCCATTACAGAAATGTAATATCATATTAGTTTCAGGCACACAGCATAGCGGCTAGACATCATATGGTTCACACAGTGGCTCCTCCTTGTAACTCGAGTCCCCCCTGGCACCAGGCAGTTATCACAAAGCTGCTGACTCTATCCCTGTGCTGGTTATATCCCGTGACTGCCCCGTAACCACCACTCTGCACTGCTCATCCCTGCACCTTCCCTCCCCGCCCGGCCCCTCCCATCTTGAGAGAAGAATGCAGCTCTTGCTTTAGCATCTGAGGTGACCGGTCCTTCAGCCAAGAGTTGATCGCTGAACCACAAAAACTCCAACCACAAACACTCCCAACGAAGGCCATTTCAGGAAGCCTGCCAAACCAACAGCCACACCACGCACGCTCAGAAGCATAAGTTTTGTGAAAATATCCCAAATGTATGATGAAAAAGTTCCACAAACGTGTGCTTTTCTGGTCGGGAAACGGAGGCTTCCGGCTGTTTGCAGCCACTTGCTGCGTTCACGCATCTGTCCGGAGGAGGACTGGGGTTAAAAGCCAGTGCTCCGGACGTATGGTCAATAATGTGAATGATAAAGTACCGGTTTTTAGGAGTCATCCCTGCTTACCAACATGGATGAATTCAGAACTGTGTCCTCCTCGGTAGCTATTATTTTTCATTAATTTTACGGGTAAAAACCTCAACAGTGCTTGGAGGATCGTATGAAGCAGTGCCCCCCAGTGGCTAAGGATACACATGACACTCACGGTTAGGGGGGTGTGTTTAGTCTCCCGGAGAACTGAGGCAAGGCCAGCACCTGAGAAGATATATGCCCTGTGCCTCGTGTGTGTTGTGTGGGTAGCAAATAAGCGAGGAGACAGATGCGATTGGGCTTGCGAGCTGGTGTGTGATTTCTTGGTCGCTGACCTATTAATATGCTTATTAATATATAATGTTACCTTGAGTGTAAATTTAGCTGCCTCGCATTCATATTAACATTAGCGACGTGACATATGATCATTTGAGCAAGAACACTGCTTTCTGCCAAAGCAAGAGCCTTCCTAATTATGTTTTAATGCAGTTAGGTGTGATGTGGAAGGGATATGAGTCCAGGAATCGATATGTCAAAGGATCAACTTATGGGACCTAATTTTTATGAAATATGACTCTAGTCTCATCCTTCTCTTTTTTGTCCAACAGATCATTACAGCTCAAAGCTCAGTCCCATATTCCTGAAAATGAAGATTAAATACTGTCTCTAAAAATAGCCATTCTTAACTAAAAATATCTAAGTGCGTCTTTAAATTTCTAGGTAGCTTTGGGTTTAAAGACAAAACCATAAATGGGGAATATGCAATATTAATTTTTTGTTTGCTGTGGGACTCTTAAAATTAGATGGGTTTTGCTCTGGCCGAGTGGCTTGGTTGGTTGGAGCATCATCCGTACAGCAGAAGGTGGCCGGTTCCATTCCCGGCCAGGGCACACACCTAGGGTGCCAGTGTGATCCCCAGTTGGGGAGCAGACAGGAGGCAACAATTGGTGTTCTCTCTCAAGAGCGGTTGCATTTTGTCATCGAAGTCAGAACCAGCGGGCTCTCCCTTGCCGACCAGGAACTCAGTTGTATATTTTTCCACTAGGTTCTGGGTTGTGGTATCTGAAAAGTCCCAAGAGACTTCCAGCTCACACTTGCCTCCTCTCGCCTGCGGGCGGTACATTGCTCACAGGGAACCAGCCAGCATTGACACGTCACTATGAACTGAAGCCAGTGCTGAACTCGGCTTTCCTGGGTTCTAACGCCCGTTCTTGCTCCAGGGTCCCATCCAGCTGACCCCGGACACTAAGTTGCCAGGTCTCCTTAGCTGCTCTTGCTCTGATAACGTCTCAGACATCCCTGGGCTTGATGAGCTTCACAGAATCAAACTCGAGTGTTTTGAGGAATATGGGTCAGGTCTCTTGAAGCATGTTCTTAGACTGCAATTTTCTGATTGGTCATTCAGCTGGGCTTCTAGGGTTTGGGGAAGAAGCCCACAGAGGGAAGCACCATTCTGAGGGTGGCATCTGGTGCCCTTGACCCTGTGCTGAGGTCGCATTGGCCAGGCGTCTGGTGCCCTTGGGCCAGGCGTCTGGTGCCCTTGACCCTGTGCTGAGGTCGCATTGGCCAGGCATCTCTACCAAGTGTCTCTTTCTCCACGTTTTCATCCTGTACTTTTGGAAGGAAGTCACTGTGCAGAGCCTGCCCTGGAGGAGGGAGGGTCGTGCTGTACCTGCCTGACGCAGGGGACAGGTGATTCAGAATTCTTCTGATGGGCAGTGTGTCTGTTCGTCATTTCTGTATGGATTCATTTACTTATATCACTATAGACTCATATATATTTGTTTTATACTTTGGGTAATAATCCAGTACAGCTTTTTTTCTCTCAAATGTTCCAGCTTTGTCCATTGGGCGCTTTTTTGGCTGACTCCATGCTCTCAGGCTCACCTGCATCATCAGGGCTTTTTCTTTACCTCACCCTTTCTCCCCTCCCTCCTTCCCTTCTCTCTCTCTCTCTCTCTCTCTCTCTCTCTCTCTCTCTCTCTCTCTCCTCTCTCTCCTTAATCTTCCCCCAGGATATATATTTTCCTCCACGGATTCCTAGACAGAGTGGAAGGGAGGGAGGGAGAGAGACACTGATGTGAGAGAGACACAGTGATCAGTTGGCTCTTAGACATACCCTGACCCGGGCCTGGGATCAGGCCTACAACCTAGGCACATCCCTTGACTGGGAATCGAACCTGGACCCTTCCATCCAAGAGCCGACCCACCAACCACTGAGCAAACTGGCCAGGGCTCTTTCTTTCTTTCTTTCTTTCTTTCTTTCTTTCTTTCTTGCTGCTACTGCAAGATACTCCAGGCTCTTCTTACATTGCCTCCCCAGCCCTACACCAGCCGTTTCTCTGAGGAGCCCTGGTTTGGAGACCAAGCCTGCACTTGTTAGTACGAGGCCATCAGTGCTCCTGGGCTGTGTTCACAGCCGACAGAGTGAGGAAATGTGTGTATGTGCAATGTCTCTATGTCGATCTCCATCTGTGTATTAAGCTAAACATGAGTTCATATTGATGTTTCTACATGGACCATCCTAGCTGTCACATGCCATAGATACATACATGCAGCATTATTCATAATAGTCAACATGTGGAAACAACCAAAATGTTCACCAACAGGAAATGGACAAACGAAGCATGGTGCACACACACAGGATGCTACTCAGCTCTTTGAAAGGAATCCGACTTGTGCACACCATGGATGATCCTGCAAACACCACACTCAGTGAAAAAAGTCAGACGCAAAGGACAGAAGTGCATTGCACTGATGGAGTCGCTATGTCGAACCAACCTTGTATTTTGGGGATAAATTCCCCTTTGTCCTGGTGCATAATTCTCTCTAAGTTGTTGCATTTGGTTTGCTAATATTTTGTTGAGGATTTTTGCATCTATATTCATAAGAGATATTGGTCTGTAGTTTTCTTTGATGTCTGTGGTTCTCTGTATCAGGGTAATGCTGGCCTCACAGAATGAGCACGAGGGGCTCCCTTCTCTTCTGCCCATGATTTCTTCAGAGATAATGTCTGCTCTTTTCTCTCCCCCTTCATCTGAGGCGCCTGTGATGCACCTGTTGAGACACTTGTCTCACAGGTCTCTGAAACTCTGATTTTTCTTCCTTCCTTTTTCTGTCTTCTCCTCTGACCGAAGATCCCCGTTATCACCAAGCTCACGGCTCCTGCAGGATCAGATGTGATTTTTGCGCTTGAGTGACTTTTTCATTTCCCTTGTTGTGCTTCCAGTCCTGAATTTCTGTTTGGTTCATTGTAAAGCCTTTCGATTTCTTTATTGATATTTTATATTCAGTGACACATAGTTCTCATACGTTTAGTTCTTTAGACATGGTGTTTTTTAGTTCTTTGAACATATTTATAATAGCTAATTTATTATATTTATTTAATTTATTGGGGTGGCATGGATTAATAAAAGTATATAGGTTTCAGGTGTACAGTTCTATATCATCTGAATATTGTATTATGTGTTCATTACCCCATTGCAAATCTCCTTCCCTCACCATTTATCCTTCCTTTACCCTCTTCTACCTCCTCCACCCCTTCCCCCTGGTAATCACCTTGCTATTATCTGTGTCTGTGAGTATGTTTGTTTTTTGCTTAATCCCTTCACCTTTTCACCCCAAACTCCCTTCTCTCTGGCAGCTGTTAGAGTCTGTTCTCTATGTATCTGTTTTTATTTTGTTCATTAGATCCCACATATGAGTCACATCTTACAGCACTTGTCTTTCTCTGGCGAGCTTATTTCACTTCTATGACAGCTAACTAAAAGAGTTTTCTCCCTAACATGCCTAATGTCCAAACTTCCTCAGGAATAGTTCCTACCTGTGTATGGACTGCACTGTCCTATTTCTTTGTGTCTCGTGATTTTTGTTAAATGCCAGACATTTTCAATAATTTAGTGTGGCAACTCTGGAAATCAGATCATCCTTCTCCCTAGGTCTGGCTGCTGGTTTTTGCTGTTTGTTGCTGTTCACATGTTTAATGGCTTCCTGCACTAATGTAATAAGGTCCGCATGCTTTTCGTGGGAGGACAGACACTGAAGCCCCTGCTGGGTGAGCTTAGTGCTTGTATAATGATTAGACAGAGATTTCATGAAATTTCTTGAACCAATAAGTCTCCCAGCTTTTGCCAACAAGCTCTTTGTACATGTTAGTGCACAACTTCAACCCTTAACAGGGAGTTTATGACCCTGCCATGGCCTTCCTTTCCTGCCTGCTCACTCACAGCCTCGAGGTTAGCCAGAGGGCATGCGCACACATCTCCTAGACGCACATACAGCCTGTTACAGCCCAGCAGTGTGTTCCAGTTCCTCAAAGCCCTTGTGGACTTCTTGTTCCCTAGCTTTTCTCTTTCAGTTTTTTGGTCAACTTTTCATTTACTGCAACTGTTATCACCCCGGGCAGCTGCTGTTTAAAACAGTTGTCACAGATTGTTTTTTGACAAATGCTCCAGAGAGAAGGCTTTTGTAGTGAGCAAGCTCTGCTTTGAGGAGTACAGGTTTCCAGGAAACTGTCAGACGGATGAAATAATGGCAATCCTCTGGAAACCAGAGCTTTGGGAGATGTATAAAGCTGTTCTTTCCCCTCCAGTGGCTTCTACACTGATGAATTTAGTGACTACAGTGATTGCAAAGCTGTTGGCTTTCAAGACTGCCACGGAGCTGGTGAGAGGGAGATGGGAAGATGACAAGTCAAAAGGCCACACAGATCATTGACCTGAACAAGATCCAGCCTTTCTTAAAAAAATAAAAATAAATGCACCTCAGATTTTGGAGGCCATTGGCTAATTGCCAAAGTTAGACACATGTTGATTTTGACAATTTGTGAAATCTCACTGCTTTTATAAAGGAGCAGAGTTTCCGAGGCTCTTGCCCTGCAGTTCTGGACGTGGCTCCTTCTCCTCCCCTCGCATTTCGTGTGCAGTTCTTTTCTTTGTGTTCAAAATGACCTGTTTCCCAACTATGACACATGACACACAAAACGAGGCTTGTCCCCATGCCTGTTCCCGAGAATTTTCAGGAAACATTTAAGATGTTTACAATTTTCTGTGCTGCCAGGAGCAGGGTGTTTCTGTGGGGGTGAGGGTAAGAGTACATTGAAACCCATAGGGCTGACATCTTCCGTGTCCTTTAAACAGATTTTATAAAAACATAATTTCCTGAAAGCGTCTCATGACACATTGGCTCTGCAGTGTCACTGCTTCTGTGCCAGGCCCTCCCAGCCGCCGGGAGAGGGTCGGCGGCGGCCCCTGTGTGGAAGGGTGGGCCTGCTCCCTCCTCGGTTCTTGTCAGTCCCACAGGAAAGACTGCAAACAAGTGACACCAAATGATTGCATCAGAGCAACGCGAATGCATTAAAGAAGCAGAGTGAGCCAATCTATGGAATTAGCAAGGCAAGTGAGTGTATCTAAATGCATCTGCCCCGTAAGGCGCAGCGGCCTGCCCAGCTCATCTGGGAAGTGAGTGCAGTGGGGGTTTGCGGGGTTTCATGCCCTTCTGTCTATAGGTTTGTGTGTGTGTGGCGGGGGCGGGGGGGCGGGGGGAGCAGGGGCGGTTCCCGCCAAGTATCATGGCACAGATGAACTCCCAAGGACTCCCTTTTACTTCACTATGGCTTTCCCAGAATGCATGAGAAGCACCTGGCAGCTTTAACTTGACAAGCCCCGAGACTGCTGGCTTCTCTGTTTAGGGAGTGAAATAAAACTGCCCCCCCCTTTATATCTTTCCAAAAACAGCTGACTTCATTGTTTAGTGAGACAGGGTATGAACACTCCCTCTCCTTTCCCTGCCCCTCCTGCCTCAGCAGTTCAGGCGACTTATGCTGTGTGTTCTCTGGTGGGAGGGAGAAGGGGCATTAAGATTCCCTCCTCTGCCCTCTCCCTCCTGCACTCTTTAATGAGGACAGGTATTTAGCCATTTGCTCTCAAGTGTCCTTGCTTTGGGGAAGGTAATGGCTGTTCTTTACAAGCTGACTGCAAGTGCCCAAGCTGTTGGCCTTGCTTAATTTTCCTCTCCGTTTCCCGATTCCACTTGCTTAGGGATTTTCCTGGCACCTCGCTCTCCCGGAACCCTTTGAGAGGGAACGTGCCTGTACATTAAACTGTGTGCTGTCTTGTTTTCTTACTCACTGCATCTGATTACTGTGATGTTCAGTATTTAGCTAAATTCTTCCAAATCACCTATTTAAAGGCCATTTCTTTTTCATTCCCTTCTGTGTGGGCTGCTAAAAACATCTACACCTGATCACCTGCAGCTGCTGAAAGAGAACGTGTTTTCCTCTGTCTCTGGAAACTAAGATCTATGCTTAGAGCAGAAGACGTGGGGTGCCCCCCCCCATCTTGCTAGCGGAGGCCAGGTGTCCGTGTGGAGACGACCATCAGCATTTCCCCCGTGCTTTCTGTTGGGAGGGTGTTAACGAGCACGCCGACATTTCCCTTCCCACCGGTAACTGCTTAGCAGGGACCCGCGCGGTTTTCCCAGGAAACTCCTAGGCCTGGGCACGTGGGTCCTCAAAGTCCCCGGCAGACACGGAATTGGCTTCCAAGGGAACGAAGCGTGTTCTCTAATCTCCTACGGCACTTTTTTCTTCGATGAGCATTCAGGGTATTAAGTACCAACGATATGCCCTTCGTAATACAAAGCACTTTAGACTGAGTGATTAAAGGCCTTCGGGGAAGTTTTTAAAAAATGAACTTGGTTCAATTAGAGAATATTTAGAAAGTATAATAAAATGAGGAGGTTAAAAAACACACAGCATAATACATTTAAGCGCAAAGTGAAGGTGTCCCATACAGAGACATGGCAGTCTTCAAAGACCTTGTAGAGGCAGTGATTCAATCAGGCCTTAAGGGAATGCATGCGTCTATATCAGCGGGGATGTTGGGGCGTCTGAACCAAGACTCTGCAGTGACATTAGGCAGCCTGTGTGGGGACAAGAAGCAGAAGCAGACAGGAATGGGGGTGATGTCATGTCATCAACAACCCATCCAACCAATCAATCTTGCTACAACCCCTGGCCTTTGCTCAATCCATGCGTCTAAACAGGTCCTTTCAGAGCAGTTCCCTGCTCTGACCAAGGAGGCCAGCAATGACCATCGAACAGTTCTTTGTAACATAAATCTAAAATTGACTCCTAGAATTTTCTCTTTTTTTAAAAAAAAGATTTTTTAATTGTTTTTTAGAGAGAGAGGAAGAGAGAGAAAGATCAATGTGAGAGCAAAACATCGATCGACTGCCTCCTGACCACCCCCCTATTGGGCATGTGCCCTTTGGGGACATGAGACTGCACCCCGCCAACTGTGCCACACTGGTCAGGGGTACCCCTAGAATTCCCTATCTTTACACCCAATAACTTCTTTTGAAGCAACTAAGAATCAACCTAATTCTTTTGTGATAGTTCTTAAAACCTTGGAGAAGGTAGTTATTTTCGCCCTCCCCTATACAGTTCAATCGGAAGAGCCTCAGACCACAAATCTAAGAGTTTGTAGCTGATTTCTGTTATTTATCACCTTCATAAGCAAAGGCGTTAACCACCTGAGCTGCTACTCATAGAGAGTAAGTGCCCATTTGTCTCTGCTCCCTTCCTGCCCAGAACTTGGCTCTTTGAAAAGCAAGTCTGACTCTTGCTTCCAATCTTGGGACATTTCTCCACAACCACAGCTGCCTTTTGAACTCCCTGGCTCCATCTCAGAAACCCATTTCTATCTTATACCTGAATTCTCCACCCCTGCCTGGACACTTGGCAACTTGGACATTTTCATTTCTTCTCGCATTGCATTCATGTGGGTGGGGCTGGCCATGACCGTTACACCATGAGATTCCTTCCTCTGGTGGGTGGAGGGTCTGTAAGAGCCCGGGTTCCTCTACAGGATACTCTGTAACTTGATAGCAGACTCAGGAAGACAGCGGAGAGTTTCTTACGGGGGGTTGTTGGGGCTGGCCTGGAAGAAGTCACATCTCGTCTGCCTGTGTTTCCCACTGGCTTGGAGTCAGTCACATGGCCCCTTCTAATGCCCAAGAGGCTGGGATGTTTTGTCTAGTTGGGTGGCGAGGAAGAAAAAGGCCAAACCTGGAAGTAGTTTACATCACTTCTAACCAACTTGTGCTGGAATTCAGGCAGATGGTCCCACCTAATCTCCAGGAATCTGGAAGGTGCAGCCTGGTTGAAGGCTCAGAAGGAAAAGGCAGACATTGTACTGTCCAAACCTATCAACCTTAGGGTAGGTGATCGCATTGGTTATCTATGTCATGTAGTAAAATTACATACAAGCACACATGTGGAAATGCTTCAACTATGGCAAATCAGCATAAAAATGAGTGGTTCTGGGACAACTAGACAACCATGTGTTAAAGAATGAACTGGACCCTTATCTCACCATCTTACCTAATAATAGACAAACATGTAAATTAACCATCCCTCCGCTATGCTCACCAGCCAATCAGAAGAGTATGCAAATTAACCCAACAAAGATGGAGGTAAATTTGCATACGTAGGGGCGAAGCAGCAGAGCGAAGACTGAAGGCTCCATCTGGAGCGAAGGCCTGGGTCCCAGGTGCCGGAGGAAAACCGGTGCCGGCAGCCAGGGGAAGGGAAGGCCTATTGCACGAGTCTCTTCATACAACGGGCCTCTAGTCTATACTAATGAAAGCCTAAGTGGCCATCAAATCCTCATACCTTGATGCCCTTATACTGTCACAATCCATCACCAGGAGGCTGCATGCGTAATGGACGCACGCGGGTGGGCGGGTCTGCGTGCGGATGGGTGGAGACTTGATGTTGTGTGTGCGGCACAGAGGTGGACCCGGGATGGCAAGGCCTGGGGGTCCCGTGGCTCTGCAAGGCACAGAGGTGGGACCCCTGGCTTCGGCCTACTTTTTTGGGGCAATCCACCGAGGAGCTCTGGATGGGTGGGTGGGGTCTACCTCTCTGGGTGATCAATCGCGGGGCTTCCACACTGTGAGAGAGCACAGGCCAGGCTGGGGGACCCCCCTCCCACCCAGTGCACAAATTTTGTGCACTGGGCCTCTAGTATTCAATAACTGTCTCAAGATGGATCAGAGACCTAAACATAGGAGGGAAACTATTAAACTCAGAAGAAAACAGAGGGTGAATGCTCTTGGCTTTGGATCTGGTAAAAGACTGAGATATGGGCACCAAAAGTTTGAGAAGCAAAAGAAGAAATGGATAAATTTTATTTCATCAAAATTCAAAGTGTTTGTACTTCAAAGGATACACAAGAAAGTGAAAAGGCAATCCATAGGATGAGAGAAAATATTTGCAAACCATATATCTGGTAAAAAAAAATTTTGTTTCCAAGATATACTAGTATAAGACTATCTAGACCTTGATACCAAAAAGACAATGAACCCAATTTATAAATGGGCCAAGGGTCTCCATGGACATTTCTCCAAGGACACACAAATGGCCAATAAACCCACAGAAGGTGGTGGCAGCATCAGTCATCAGGGAAATGCAAATCAACAGCATCGTGGGTACCAGCTTGCTCCCACTGTGTCGGCTAGAATCAGGGAGTCAGATAGCAAGTGCTGGTAAGGATGGGGAGAGATCAGTACCCCTGCCCAGGGGGTTGTAAATCATGCAGCCACTTGGAAAACAGTTTGGTGGTTTCTCAAACAATGAAACATTTGACCCAGCAATTCCACTTCTCAGTATAAGTACAAGAAAGACATGAAAAGGGTGGAGATAGTTGAGGAAATAGTGAGAGAGGTCCTGGCTGCCCAGGTGGGTTTACTTGTCTCAGTCTAAAGTCAGTGTATGCGAGGATAATAAAAACAGCCAGGCCAAGGCCTTGCCCCAAACACCCAGCATGCACTACTACCTCTTTTAATGCTTCCATCAGCCAGTGAGGTAGGTAATGTTATTATCACTGATCCATTAACCTACTCAGAGTCCAACGCATGGTCAGGTCCGAAGCCAGTTTGAACACACTCTTCCAGGGACTGGGGTCCGTTGGAAGGCTGTGCCGTGAGCTTGAGACTCAGAGCAGGTAACGGAGCCCAGGTACGTCACTGATGTTGCCTTCGGAAGTCTAACACGCGCTTCCTCACTCACATCAGCCAGCTCATCAGGAAATTTCAGAGCCACGTGTGGACCAAGGAGAGAGGAGCTGCAAGGCTGGGGAAGTTACTGTCTTCACCACAAACAGGGGAAGAGCCTAGAGCAGATTCATAACCTACAGCATATGGCGCTGCCACTGAGTGGTAGGTCGTACAGACATGCCACCGTCCTAACTGTATAGCAAGCCCATCCCGACCCTGCTACAATGTTGTCTTAACAGCGTTTATATTTTCAGGTGAAATTGATCTATTCAAACCTTCGGTGGTAATATCATTTTCCTGATGCCATAAATGATCCTCATAGAATTTGTTAAAGCATTTTCCTTATTAGCACAATGCGCTCCTCTGGATTATTGCTGAACTAGCTCTTGTGACAAACTCTGACATAGTCAGGTCTCAGGTCCTGCAGGGCCACAAAGCTGCCCAGTAACTGATGATAAAACGTAAAAGTCATTACGGTCTTCGACAGAAAGCTACGTTTTCCCTCCCGAAACCATCACACCCGATTCATGAACATTACACATTTTCCTCCTGCACTGTGTATACTTTAAACATGATTGTTTTACGTTGTCCAGGCAATGGGAAGCGCTTACATCTGTGTGAGTCTCTGTGACAGCCTTCTGAAAGCTGCTTTGGCTTTCAGATCATCCCAGAAATGACAGAGTGTTGTCCCCTGTTCCTGGTGAGCCACCCTGCCCGCTATGGACTTCTGCATGTCGTGCTACATAAAGAACTCTGAAGGGCGTCCTGTTGATTTTCGTGATAGAGTCACTGATGGTTCTAACAGTCATCTTCCTTCACTCTCGGTAGCATAAGGCCACACCAGGCACAATGCCACGCCACTAAAGCGTCCATGCTGAGCTCTTACTCACTCACACATGAAGAAAGAATGGTAAGCGAAGAAGAACAGTTTAACCCTCGTTCCCATTGCAACGCATTCCTCCCCTTTGCGGAAGAGGGGCATCCCCTGGGGCCATGAGGAAGGAGATGGGGTGGCTCCTTCTGTGGAGGATGGACAGTGTCAGCCTCCGTGCCGGCCCCTCTGTCTGACCACAAGATCTCAAAGTGGACCTCTGGAAGCGCCGTGGCATGGGCAGGACTGCAGCCCCTTCCTGCACAACGACAGATTCCTGAGTGCGGATGACTTCCCAGGACAAGCACCCTGTGGGCTCAGGCGGTTGTCTGAACACAGTCCCGTCTGTTCATTGAGGACAGACCGTCGGAGGCAGGGAGATCTGTCCTTCGGGTACACCCGGCGAGATGGGCCTTCCTGGGAACCTGTGAGACCATAGACCAGCAGTTCTCAACCTGTGGGTCGCAACCCCTTTGGCGGTCGAACGACCCTTTCACAGGGGTCGCCTAAGACCATCCTGCATATCAGATATTTACATTACGATTCATAACAGTAGCAACATTACAGTTATGAAGTAGCAACAAAAATAATTTTATGGTTGGGTCACAACATGAGGAACTGTATTTAAAGGGCCAGAAGGTTGAGAACCACTGCCATAGACCATGTAAATGTACTTGGGAGGGTGGTGACTTCATTACCCAGAGCAATAGGAACCACCACATTTCTTTTGCATTTTTGGGATAACTACTGAAACAGTGAGCCCCAAAACACTGTCAGTGGCAATCAGTAGATCCAGAATACAAATTAAACCTACTAACTTTATTATTTTCTTTCTTTTCTACACAATCACTCCTTCTTGGATCTGGTGATTTTTCAATGAACATTGGACTGTGTCTCAGAGATTGTTTTGTGGTGTGTGGTTTTTTATTGTTGTTGTTTCTGCCAAGCTCTTTGGTCACCCCAGTTTTGTTTAATTTCATTTTATAAGAATACTAGTGACCTGGTGCACAAATTTGTGCACATTGAAAGGAAATTAATTAGAAGAAATACTTTAATATCGCCATTTGCCCTTTCTCTATAATCCAATAGTCAACCAAATTCATGATCAACAATGACAGATGGAAACACACTCGTATGATTGGCACCAGCAAGAGCTTTATATGTATCACGCATGCATGAGTCAACTTAGCCTTTTATAGCTATAGAACAAACTTGCTTAATTAGACCTGCTTTCTGATGTAGCTAAACATTTTCCAGCCCAGTGAAGCACCCCAACTTATCTTTCAGGTAATTGTCAGCAACACAGCAGTAAATATCAACATGAAGCAGATTATTATTGTAGATCACGCAGGGAGAACAAAGGGTAAAATATTTAACTACAGCAGTGTTTGACTATATTCTTCTCAGTGAGAAAACCTGAAGTCATTTTCAAGGTCCACCATTTCTTCTTTTCAGTTGGGTCAGGTTTCAAAACATTCTAAATCTTCGTTTTCCAGCTAATGAAAAGAAAATAGGATTCCACTGAGTCTCCTATCTACTTACTCCAGGACTCCTGTGAGGATCAAATGAGAAGAGGCACGGGAAAACGCCTCACAGACATTTGGTTAAAGTGTAAAATGGTTCCACCTGGTTATAAAGCAAGTCATGTTCCCTGGCTGAAGAAACTCCAAGGAGGCTAGTCAATAGGGAGAGGAAGCCAGGCACTGCTACGTGATGTCATTACCCAGAGCCCACAGCCACCATTTCTGGACTGGCCTGGGCTGTGGGCCACATTTTGCACCCACAAAAATATGGGGTCTCAGCAGCGTGGGCTGTGATTTGGTGGGCAGTTGCTCCGGGGTGGTGGAAGGGCCTGTGTCCCACTTGGGGGAAGCCGAGTGTTGCTTTGTGGGTGCCAGGTCCGCGGTGCTGTTTCTCTGTAAATGGCCAGAGCACATTACGGCAGCTCGTGCATTGAGTGTCTGCCCCCTGGTGGTTAGTACGCATCATAGTGATCGGTTGGAAGGTCGAACACTTAGCATAGTAGCCATAGATAGATAGATAGATAGATAGATAGATAGATAGATATTCACAGCACAATTTCCTATGTGGTTGTTTTCTGCTTTTTCTGATGGTCAAAGTCCTTCTTTAACACCTACACAATGTTCTGGTTGGATGTTGGTTCAGATGGAAACATTCTAAGACACATGAAACCCAAAAAACATGCAATAAGACTGTGCTTACCAGCCTGAGAAGGCACGGAGGCAGTTATGTGCCACTACAGGAGAAAAATGAATTAGAGCCGAGAGCAGGATGGCACTAATGGTCTCCTCAGAGAGATGCTCCCCGTGAACTGGCTCCGGATGGTGGGGCTCACAGGCACTGCGCACCGTGTAATGAATACTGTGGCAGGTTCCTGCAGGGGGAAGGAGCAGCCGGGCAAACCTGCTTGGGAAAGAACAATGATTTGTTCCCTGGGTAAGACCCTGCACTTCGACTCAGCACAGGGATAATGACTCACACCAGCACTAAGGGGAATGTAAGAGGCATGAAACTAAAACATAAACATGAATGGAGATATTTGTCTGCTAATGCTGTAACTAGATAGCAAAACAGAATAAGAACATAAGTAGAAGTCAAATTGTCAACTTGCAAAATTGGCTCTCCTGTGTGGCAGTCGTTGGTGGCATTGCTGCAAGGTGTCTCTTTGGTGTCGTTGATTTCAGCACGTTGGTGTTTGTTGTTGTCATGACAACATGTCTGGTTGTCCCTCACCATCACAATGTCATACGTAATTTTCCAGTTTCACTCTTATGCTTTCTGGTCTTTATCACAATTTTTATTTTTCTCTTTTGAAATGTTCATTATGTGTTGGCTGCGTGGAAAGCCATCCAGACATCCCCTGACAGGGTCCCTCCCTTCAGAGCAGAGTGACCCACAAGGCCGGGGTCACGGAGGGAACAGCAGAAACCAAGGACAAGGGGATGGAGAATGTGTTGGATGTGGCCCAAGGTCATGGCCTGTCTGCCTTAGCTCCTAGTCAATGATTATGGATAATCTAAGTTGGAAGAATAGGGGGCGCAGGGCTGAGTCCTGTCCTCGGGCAAGAGGCAATGCGGAGTGTCCCCGCCTCTCGTCTGCACGTGCTGCAGTGGCCGGGACAGCACACAGGCGGGGACTGCTCCTGCACAGCGTCCAGCACAGAAGAGCCGTGGAAAACAGCTAGTGAGTGGACTGGATTTAAAAAGCAAACCCAGCGCAGGTTGGGAGGGTTGGTTCATTGTTCACAGGATCAGGTACTTTGTCACGCGGCAGGTGTGCGTGTGTGTGTGCGTGTGTATGTGTGCGTGCATGTGTGTGTGTGCGTGCCCATGCACTCAAGTGGGAGTTACCCATGTTGATCTATTTGATGTCACTCTGTTCTGTGGACTAAGTAAGGTGCAATGAGATTGTTTGGGGAAGGAAAACACACGCCGTCATCCCGTGGTGTTGGCGGGAGGGGAGGAGGCGTTTGCCTTCTGAGCTGCACGCAGTCATTCCTGCTACATGTCCGAGCGGGCACACGCCTAGACCCAGCAGCCGGCGTGCGGAGCAGGTGCAAGCAGAAGTGGGGGGACGAGGGTGATCAAATGTGGGCGCTTAGAAACCGTTGCTGTGACTGTTTTGTCGCCCGGTCTGTCCTTCTCAGTCCGTCACCCTTCTCACCCAGCCCCCAACCTCCCTCCATCTGCTTCTGTAACTGTTAGTCTGTTTCTGTTTGTTTACTTTGTTCTTTAGAGTCCACATGTGAGTGAAATCACATGGTGTTTGTCTTTGTCTGTCTGTCTGACTTATTTCACGCAGCACAGTGCCTTCTCGGTCCATCCCCGTGTCGCAGATGGCAAGACTTCATTCTTTTCCATGCCCAGTAATATTCTGCTGTACATATGCACCACCTCTTCTCTGCCCATTCATCTGTTATAACAGCTGTGCATGGTGCCAGGGGGATCACTTCGGAAGTCATGTAAATGTCTAACCAGTATGCAACACACCTAAAACTAATATAAAATAATATTGAATATCAATTGTAATTTGACATTTTAAAAACATTCATTCTCTAATAACTACTAGTAAACAGCTATTTTTCTGCCAGTTACAGTTCCCCCTCATTTCCACTAATCAGAGAGGCAGCTTTACACGTGAGATGCTTTGGTGACTTTATCAACTCCACTGGCAGCTCCAAATGCAGCCGAGAGGACAGAGCGGTGCTGAGAGAGCGCCACGCTGCCTTTGGCGGAGATGTGGCCCTTAGCCACGCTGCCTTTGGCGGAGATGTGGCCCTTAGCCACGCTGCCTTTGGCGGAGATGTGGCCCTTAGCCACGCTGCCTCGCGTGGGAGAACAGCGTCTGTGGCCGCAGGGACCCGAAACACCATTCACTGATTCTGAGGATGACCACGAGGACTACCTGAAGACCAGCTGAGCCCACTGGTGCTTAGAGTGCAGGGCAGATCGATTCTTTTCTGAGAGAGTTGATGGGTTGCTCCTTAAATTAGAATCTTCATTGACAGCATGCATGGGAAGTAGTAGTCAGGTTTACAACGTGACAGCTCCAGTTCTGTTATTCCCTTTTTAAAAATAGGCTGGAGTGTAATGTGTCCCACTGACCTGAGTCAGGGCTTTAATATTACAAACTCTGGGCCCAGGAAAGTGGCTTCCTGCCAACGCCAAACGCCTGGACCCAGCTGCCGCCGGGCTCCCCGTCACTGTTCCTGTGCTCAGTGGCCCCTGCCCGGAGGCATGGGGGGTACTAATCTCGCCGGGCACTTGCAGGTGTCCGCGTCCAGGTGCGAAGGGCACAGTCCTGTGGGAATACGTGAGCCTTCGGGTTCCCTGGCACAGCGTCCCCGGGAAGCCCTGTGAATGCTCAGAGGGCGATCCGCTACCTGATGCTGGTCCTTCTCTGCTCAGAGTGTTGGCACGTCACACATAGCAGCACTTCCAGCTGAACCTCACATTGTCTCATGTCACATCAGCAGGCATCCTCCTCACCCTATCCTCAGATGGGGATATTGGGGTGCAGAGAAGTCGAATCTCCTGGCTGAGTTCCCATGGGAGTAGCTGGGAAGGTGGCAGCTTCTAGGACTTGAGGGTGCCCAGCCACACAGAGGGGAGGTCACCTGGCAAGGACACTGCAAGGGCTCCCTTGCTGATACGTCTATTCCGCTGTGTTAGTGACCGGTGTGGCTGGTGCTCCACCCCCTGGGAGCTCGGAGCCCCGACCCAGTCACACTGAGGCTTCAGACAGACGGGTTCTGGCCCTTGAACTGCCTAGACTTTCTCGCATAATCCCAGCACAGGCTCTCAGGTCAAAGGAAGGATGGATTCCTGGTCGGCTTAGTCTAGTGATGCCTTTCAGTCAACTTCCCAGGCTGCCCAGCTGGAGGAGGAGCGGGCAGGTGTGAGCACTGTGGTGGGCTGTGTGCCACATCCTGCCCCAGCCCAGGGGCCCAGGCGGCCACTCCCCGGGAGGCACCTGCCTCAGACATCCCTCTGCCTTACCTGTGCAAGTCCTGCCCAGAAACAGCCCACCGGGACCCACCGTCCACGCTGGCTTTGAGCCTGGCCGGGCCCAGACGACAGGGCTGAGCAGAGAACAGGCCTTCAGAGGGCACCGCCTCCTTTCCTGGAGGTGAGAGGCCCTGGCCTTCGTTTCTCTGGTTTCCCACCCAGTGGCCAGACAGAATGGGCCCGTCACACACTCCCTTCAGCCTCGGCCTGGCCTCCTGCCACTGGCCTTCGGGGTTATCTTGTTTGCTTTTAAGTCAGAAGGATGAGAGCGCTACAGAGGGGCGCTTTCCCCAGATCCCGCCCCAGACTCTCCAAGAATCTGATTCATGACATCATCTTCACTCAGAAAACATGACAGCGGATGGTGGGAAGACAGACCATTTCTCCTCTCCACGACCTGGGTGCTGCTGGTGGAGGTGGCGTCTTATGTTTATACAACTAACTTCTTCTTACTTTCAAAATGCCCCTGATGGCTGATCTCAATGAGTCAGCCAGTTACTCTTTCAGAAAAAATAAAATAAAATGAAATAAAATAAAATAAAGCACAGGATTGAAGTGAAAGACAAGATGCATAACCCAACTCAGGAGAGCACTGCAAGGAGCTAGAGCAACATTGTCCCGACTCCAAATCCAGAAATTAGGATTAGATGAATTGCCGAGCAATAGAAAAGTAAAAACACACTGGTTTAAACAAGATATTTGTCTCTCGAATTTATTTCTCTCTCCGGGGGTGGGGTCTATGCTCTCTTTTGCTTTTATATTCCATCTCCACAGTCCAATATGGCTGCTCTGGCTCCAGCCACCACAGCAGCATCCCTCCGAGCAGGTCTGAGCGAAGGAGATGAGAGCGTGGCCTGCTCTTCAGGGACACTGTTTCATCAGCGCCCTGCGAGCTTCTGCCACGTGGCGGCAGAGCCGGAGGTGGAAGCCAGGGGCAGGCACCTGCCCCGAGTTCTCTCCAACGCCCTGCTCCCCCGCACTTCCCATCCGAGGGCTTCTTGAAGGACTCTCCCTGCCCACCCGCCCATTCATTCACCCTCGTCGGTGCATAGAAGGTGACTTTTCTCCTGGGAGCCTGGGTAACGGACAGCGGCCACTTCAGTTAGACGCTGAGGTACTTTTATTTGTAAATTTATTTCACACACATCATGTGGGGTGAACATGCCGCCATGAAACATGACTGACTTCTGCAGGCCCCTGCGGCCTCCGCACCCTCCCTGCTGGTTGGCTGCTCTCAGAGCCCTGTCCCTGGCGTCTGTGCCAGGAAGCCGCTCGCGGGGCTGAACCCTGATTGGCCCCATGTGCAGAGAGTCGCCTTGACCCACCCCCGTGGGGTGATGAAAGGGACAGCGAGCGCCAGCTTTCGAGGGCCGGCGTTTCCCAGCGGCAGTCACCGATAGCTGGCAGCTATCACGCGGGACCGCACAAGCTCTCTCCCTGACCAGTGAGTGTCAGACCCCAGTGATGTCAGGGCGCTGGGAAATGGCTAGTGGCATGAAATGTGGTGTTCCGTAAGCGAATAAGCTCAGTCGTAGGTTTATTTCTAAACAAACTGGTAGCCTACATCACTTTCACGTGGTTCGGATGTTATTTTTTCATGGCCCCTTTGTGAAATTCGGTCCATGCCTTGCACATACTGAACCTTTTGGAAGAATTTTTTTAAAAGTCTTGAGGCTCATGTTTCATGTTAACAAGATAAACATGTGTCAAAGCTTTCACATGACGCGTGTAGTCAAGGCGACCATAGGATCTCAAGAGAAGAATTCGCCCTGCCGGGTAGCTCGGGCGGTTCGAGCATCGTCCCGATACCCCACGGTGTGGGCTCGATCCTGGCCAGGGCACATGTAAGAATCAACCAGTGAGCGCATAAATAAGTGGATCAGCGAATCAATGTTTCTCTTGCTCTCCCCTCCTCTCCCTCTAAAATTAGTTTTAAAAAGAGAGAGAAGAATTAAACAGCCAGACACACGTGTGGGCACTCGGAAATGCTGGAATGAGTTTGCTGCGCAACTGACTCTTTCCATGGAGGGACGGGCAGAGGGCTGGTGGCATCCCCGTGGACAACCCGCCGCCATCAGCGGGGACTCCTCAGTGTCACGCCTACAACCTTCCGCGTCAGGAGACAGCTGACAGGTAGCGACCAGCGCGAGCGTGGGACCCGGAGGCCGCGTGCCACAGCCGGGCGCTCTCCTGAGAGAGGACGGGGCCTACGTGCCCGCTTCAGAGTCTTTTAATATCTTTTGGCGCCTTCGATGATACTTGCCATCGGTTTGCTCTGAGCTTTATTGAGGAATAGACCCATTGTACATTATATATTATAATCACATAAAGACCCGTCCAGGGCTCTTAGACTTTTACACCTAGTCATAAATTGTTGTGTTATTAGCAAAGGACTTTGTTGCCAATCTTCCTCTTTTCTTCGCCTACCTAAACCTTTGTATTTGAAAGCCTTCTTACCTCTGTATTTTTTATAATAAATTCCGGTGGAAAAAATAAATTGGAAAAAAAAAGCACACAATGCAATATACAGATGATGTATATAAAATTGTGTACTTGAAACCTATATAATTTTATTAATCAATGTCACCCCAATAAACTTAATAACATTTAAAAAGAACAAATTCTAATTCTACAGATGAATTGCTTTTCGTTCCTTAGCCACGTGAGCATGCGGTGGACGGTGTGAAATACAGAGGGAAGAGCTTTGTTGCTTTCAGTGGGGTTTCCGTGTAGGAAGCTGTTTCAAAGTCTAGACGTGACTCCGTGGGGCACATACAAAGCGTCCGCCATAGTCAGAGTGGAAATTGACAAGATGCTCTAAGGATTCAGGCTTCCCACAGACAATCCGCCTCCTGCCACCGCACAGAGAACACACTATCCTGGCTGCGTTTTTTTGGTCACTCCTCACCGGAGGATGTTTTTCCATTGATTTTTAAAGACAGCGGAAGAGGTCCAGGATCCAACCCGCAGCCCAGGTAGTGCCCTTGGCCAGGAATGGAACCCGAGACCCCGTGGTGCTCGGGCTGATGCTCTAACCACTGAGAGCACCTCCCGGGGCCCTGGTTGCATTCCTGAAGGGGGTGGAAAGCACCACTTGCAGTCTCTCTAATTTATCCCACTTCTCAAGCTCCTTCAAGAAAATAGGATACACCTGCTGGTCAGGTTGCCGTGTGTGAAGTGGCACAGTTTGAATCAGGAGGCCCTGTGAGGCCCACACAAAGCAGAGGGAGCAAGTTAACCTGTGGTGATTCTCCTGCCAACATCCCGCTGGGTGTGAGGCTGGGCGTGGCCAGTCTCCTGGCTGGGAAGGTCAGCATCTGTCTTGTTAAGTGCCTGCTGGGGGCCAAGGCCTGTGGCTGGCATTTAAGGAATGTGGCCTGAAAAGCTTGGTTTTCTGAGAGACAAAGACCAGCGTGTGTCTATTGAGCCAACATTGCCTCCCTCTGACAACAGAGAAGGGAAAAATAAACTTTAAAAATGTTGGAACCTTTTGCCTCTCCAAACCTACTGACACATCAGACACATATTCACAGCCCTGCTCCCAAGTTTACAGACATCTGCTCAAAATCTGTGTTATGAACGGGACGGGGGGTAGGGGTGGGGGTGCAGCCGTGTCTTCCCCTGCGGCCTCTGACACTTCCTCTGCTGGGGTACTGCTCACAGGGCTGCTCACCAGAGCCCTGCTCGCCGCCCGAGTTCTGCAGCCACAGCGTCTTGTCCACCCCACTCGCTTGTGCATTCCTAGAGCTGAGGGGTCCGTCGTCTGATTGTCTTCATGTGAAAGGACAGCCCAGCGAACACCTACATAGATTTCAGCACTTTCATCATTTCTGTGTCCTCTACCCACTTTTTTGCTGAAAGGATGTAAACATAAGTTACACCACTTTCTTTTACCCCTGAACACAAACACGTGTATCTCCATATACCCCAAACACTATCGTATCTACAAAAATGGCTGTAATCCCTCCCATCGTTGACCTCCCAGGCACACACAGGTTTCCTCGGACCATCCACAACGGCTTCCTCCCAGCTCGGATCCAATTAAGGATCACAGTTGTGGTGGCGATTCTGCCTCTGCTGTTTCTGGTGCGGTAGAGCAGCTCGCCTTTTCCCCACGATGTAAGTTATTTCCCCGCATTAGGCCAGTCGGCGTAGAATGCCCCACACCCTGGGTTTGACTTGCTGTTCCTCGTGGAGAGACTGCACACATTTGTCTATAGCAGTGGTTCTCAACCTTCCTAATGCTGCGACCCTTTAATATAGTTCCTCATGCTGTGGTGACCCACAATTTCATTGTTACAAATTGAACATAATTAAAGCATAGTGATTAATCACAAAAACAATATGTAATTATATATGTGTTTGCTGATGGTCTTAGGCGACCCCTGTGAGAGGGTCGTTTGACCCCCAAAGGGGTCGCGACCCACAGGTTGAGAACCGCTGGTCTATAGGGTCTGGTTGTCCCACTGGGAGGGACTCCAGCGTCGCTGAGTGGGCCTCAGTCACGGCCACCAGATTCCTCCGTCATAAGCATGCTTTGCCGTGGACACTGGCAGGTATTTTCTGGGTACTGTCTTGGTGCCAGGAAAACATCCCTTCAACTTTTTGCCAGATGAGGTTAGCATCTGTTGCTGAGCCTTCCCGGACTCAAGTATTTCAGTAGGGGCTGTAAAACCATTTTCTTTCTTTAAAAAAATATTTTTAAAAATTGATTTTAGAGAAAGAGGAAGGGAGACGAAGAGAGAGAAACATCAATGAGAGAAATATCCATCGGCTGCCTCCTGCACGCCCCCTGCAGGGGATGGAGCCCAAAACTCCAGTCTATGCTCTGACCAGAACCGGTGACCTCTCAGTGCATTGGAGGGTGTGACCTCTCAGGGTACAGGAGGTGCTCAGCCACTGAGCCACCCCGGCCAGGGCTGTAAACCGCTTTCCTAACGTCGTCATTCCTTCTGCATCTGTGAGCTGTTAGTCTTCCGAGAGGAGGCGCTCTCCCTCACCAACAGACCACAGAGTATCCCTGAGCTATTGAAATCACAGGATAAACCCTGCATTACTCACTGCTAATGACCAGTCTCACAATAAAGAGTTGGTGTAACAGTTACCGCCACTGGAAGAAAATGGAGGTGTGTTTCCTTGTGTGAATACCGTTGTAGACTCGTGAACTGGCTTGTGTATTCGCTGGGTTTTAATCAGTGATCACCTCATGCTGTCGATGCTCAGATCTGCCCCACGCTGCCCACCGAGCAGCCAGCCTCACACAGCCCTGCTTTTTGTTCCACGTGTACCTTGGACAGTGAGTGAAGCGACTTGTGATCCTATTCATTCGCCAAATTCATGGTGCATGTTCAGCACCTGATTTCCTGTCAGCCCTGATGCGAGGTGTTGGAGGCAGAACATCTGCAAGGTGGGGCCTCTTCCCTGGAGACTCCCGCGCTCCACGGGGAGACAGTGTGTTAACAAACAGTGAGCACAGCGTGAGGAACGTGGAGTGGAAGGATGGGTGTGGGCGGGAGTGGAGAGATTCACTGTTCCTGGCAGAGCGTAGGAAACGGCACCCACAGAGAGCTGCACGCCCAGCCCGGGTTCTACCTGCCGGGGGGAGAGGACGCTCAGGTGCAGGCAGCGGCCTGGACACGCAGAGAGATGGGAAGGCCGGCTGTGGAACGGGGCAGAGTTCGCATGGGTCTGGCCAAGGAGTTTGGCCAACTCTCTGCCAAAGAACCAGAAAAAGAAAAAATAGTTGCAAAGGGAGGTGTGGCCTTGTCTGCATGAGGATAGAACCGAGGGGGGTGCAATGGAAAGGTGGCCGTGCTCAGTCACAGGGCGGGACAGACACTGGAGTGAAGAGTGAGAGATGAACCCTGAAGCCTTCGAGGAAGGAGGGCAGGTGAGGAATGTGGGAGATGAGAGGCAAAAAGGAGGCAGAGGTGACTCCCCTGTGGCAATGGCAGCACCGGCACACCTGAGAGCTCACCTGGGCCAGGCGTGTTCTAAGCACATCTCAGGTATTGCACATATTATCTCATGGAGCCTTCACATGAGAAACGTAAGATGTATACTATTATTCTACCTATTCTACAAATGAGAAATCATTTTTAAAAGCATTATTTGGGGGATATAATGCAGTTAAATAAAAGTTGCAAATAACCAGAAAGATGTGAAGATTCTGAACTTGCATTGATCTAGTAAAGTCATAAATATGTGAAACAAAATTTAGGGGATCTGCAGGAGAGAGTTATCTATCATGGTGGATTTCAACACAAAATTCTTGATGCCTTTGATTTCAAAATTTCAACATCACGCTCTTACTAAAGGAAAGGTCGAGGACAGAAAATAGCTGTGAAAGAGGCAGCTTAGCAGTATGACTGATTTAACGAACATGCACTTAGAATACCAGAAGGAGAAGACATATATAAAGGAGTAGAAAACGTATTTCATGAGGATGTAAATTGCAGATAGGAGACACTCAGCAAACCCCAAACAAGATAAACATGAAGCAGCCCAGTCCAACTGTTGAAAACCAAGGACTACAGATAAACCTGGAAAGCAGCAAAAGAACAGTGTATGGAAATAACATGCAAGGAAACAACACTCAATTAACAGCTGACTTCTTATTAGAAACTATGGTGGCCAGAGGAGAGTAGAACTAAATTTCAAAATGCTAAAAGCAAAAAAAAAAAACAACAAAAAAAAACACAACAACAAACTAAAAAACTCACAAACGTCTTATTGAGTTCTAAAAGACTGAAATTGTGTACATGGCAATATTTAGTTCAATGAATTTAAATTAAAAATAAGAGGGCCAGTCCTAGGACTGACTGGCAGACCCTGAGTGATGGATGAATGGATTACTCTGACACACGTTTCTGCGAAAGAGAGGGTTAAGGGACTGCTTGGCTACAGGGACAAAACAGCACCATTCACCTGCCTCCTTAGGCTTTTATTGTAACAACAGTTTGAACTGAAATTAACTATTACATACTATCAGTAGGGTATGCATTCTGGTGAAGACACGTGCTTTAAGTAAGGATGTGTCTAAGTGAGGGGTGGGCAAACTTTTTGACTTGAGGGCCACAATGGGTTCTTAAACTGGACTGGAGGGCCGGAACAAAAGCATGGATGGAGAGTTTGTGTGAACTAATATAAATTCAAAGTAAACATCATTACATAAAAGGGTACGGTCTTTTTTTTTTTTTTAGTTTTATTCATTTCAAACGGACCGGATCCGGCCCGCAGGCCGTAGTTTGCCCACAGCCGGTCTAAGTAAACACCCGGGGGCTCAGACTTGTTTGGAAAAGTTAAGGCAGGGGCAGGTGTCTTCAGCCAACTCCTGTCCTATGCCTCCCCACATCTCCCCGCTTTTTGTTTTGCTGGCTGCAGAAGACAGAGGGAGGAGGTGAACTTTCTGCTTTGGAATGAAGCGAGTTCACTGCTCAAGTTCTGATTCTGTAGACTATAAGAAAACAAAGAGAATTATAATGACAGCAATGGTTAGTCCAATTAAGAAGACAGGGTGCTTATAAGCATTACATCTTGCCTTCTAGCAAGGTGTAGGGGACAGGATTATAAAGGGGAAGGGGTGAGGGTGAGGGATGTAGCTACGTGCAGGCCTGGGGTCTGTAGACACCAGCTATTGTCAGGCTATGAGATGATGTTGATGAGATGATCTTGACTCCTGGTGGGTCGGTCTGACCATGCTTATTGGTTCTGCTTGCTGGAGTCACAGCTGAGTCACCTCCCTAATTACTTTGCACAGGCCTTGAAGAGAAAACTTTAAGAAAAACTTAACCCCTAGTGACATATAAGTATATGTGTTCTAAGATTTAAAATAATATGATTACTTTTCAAGTCCTCTATTAGATTTATTATTCAGTATACTTATAATTCCCTTTAAGATTTCTCTTTATAAACCTTCTATGACTTTTATAAACATTCTTATAACTTTCACAATTATTCTTAAGTATTCCTACTCTAATTTCCCTTCTTTCTGTTATATTCCTTTCTTTATATCCCTTCTCACAATTTTTACTTGCTCAACTCTAGTTCTTTATTGATACAGACCCTCTGTAACTTACACATACCTTTTACAACTTACACATACTTTTTTCAATTTACATATACCTTCTGTAACTTACACATACCCTTTCAGTTTGTCTACTTCATTTTCTTTTTCATGTATCTCTATATCTTCTACTACATGAAAACTATAAATTCCTTCCAATTAGTTATGATTAAAGGTAGTTCTATACAGGTTCCTCTGTTCCCAGCTTCAGAGCAGTTGGAGTGGTGAGAAGTATGTCTCAGCATCTATCTCTTTACCCTCCAGTTGGCCCATCGTCCTTGCTCTGCCATGTCTGTCTAACTGCCTACTGTAGGCCCCTCAAGGATCTTGGCTCTGAATTCTTTCAGGGAAAGGGGACACCGGTTTCTTCTGTAGCTGCTTCCTGCTGAGGCGGGTCAGAGGTTTCTCTCAGAGCCAAGAGATCCTTGCTCTCTGTCAGAGGGACGATGAGGCCTGGGCACAGAAGGAGCTGGCAATGGTGTCTAAAGGTGGTATTCCCTAGGTGCAAGTAGGGCTTGTAGTCTGGTGGAGACAAACTGTGTTATAAAATTTAGTATTACTGGGCAAAAGTTAGAACAGTTTTTAACAACTTTCTGTTGAAACAATTTTTCTCCCTAAACTACCCTCATTTTTATTAAAGACTAATTTACTTACTGTATTAGGTCTAGTTATAATTTGGCCTGATTGTTTGTATGAACACAACAAGGATAACAGTTGATTACATCAGCTATTTTTTAAAAATGTGCTTTGCTGGGATCTCATTGGGAAGTTTACTCCCAGGGCAAAGAAGCCAAGCCACACAGTTGCCATCAGGCTTTGCCTGCAATACCTACAGAATTGGGGTGCAGTCCTCAAGTTGAGGTCCCTACAGGTGTCTTGAGATTTCTTTCATGCCATCTCTCAGGAAAGCAACCTTCGTTCCTTACCTGGAAAAGCCACCATGAACCATGTGACCAAGTAAGGTACCAGGCTCTTTATCCAAGGGGCTTATCAGCTTCAAAGTCAGTCTTCATTCCTTAGAGCTTTCTGGTGACATCCAGAGTCCTGGCATGTCTCCTTCAGACATGAGAATCCAGCCAAGTTTTGGTTAATAAAACTACAATTGGAGGCTGGCTTACATCCTGTTATGAAGAAATCAGATTCTTATTGGATTCATGCAAACAAACACATTGCCATGAGAACAATAATTACTAAAACTATAATTATTTTTAGTTCATTAGCCCTATAATCAAATTCCTTTTCTCCTGAGTTTTCTTGCCAGTATTTCTAGAAATCCAGATACTCTATTGAGTTCTAATAATTGTTATCCAATTCAAGAGGATGATCTGAAAGTTTATTCTCAGAGATATGTAGCTGAAAATAAATCAGAGTGCTTTCCATGGAACCCTCAGAAGATGTAACATTTTTTTAAATGTCTCCAAATGACAAGAAATTTAAAATGATTTGATTATAATGCAAATGACATGGAATCTTGCCCTTTTTGCAAAATACAATATTCCACAATATTATAACTTATAACAGTTATAAATGAAAGCATATTAGATTCTATTTAATATGCATATATACATATAATATAATTATCATTTCATTATTGGACAGAGCTTCCCATATATCTTAAGTATAAAATTTTCTTTCATAAGGAGAGAAAGCAAATCCCTGAGGCATTCCAGGGCCCATTGGAATGACCTAAAGTCATTTCTAGGTCAAGGAAAAGTTTCTTAAAATTCAAACCCTGGGAAGGTAGTCAAATACATTAAACTAAAAGATTATATATTATTATTATTAAACAGTATTAAGTCATCTATTCATTTAAAGTAATCAACTTCCTGATTAACATAACATAATATTTTAATAATATATATATATATATATATATATATATATATATATGTATATAAAATCTTTGCTTCCTAGGTAAATACAGGAAAAACCGTTTTTTCCTTACTTTCAGAAACAGGCTTATTTTTCTAATGGGAAACATACATTCTTAAGAAGCATAACAGAGATAGTGAATTCCTTAGCTGACAAACAATTCCCTCAAACTTGGAAATCCCAAGCAGCTGCAATGACTTACTGCGCAGTTACTTTAGTTTTCTTACTTTTCATTTTTGAGGGTTCTGCCATGTTTCATTGTGTTCCTTGGTCCTCACACGGGGCACCACTTGCCGGAACTGACCGGCAGACCCTGAACGATGGATGAATGATGACTCTGACACACGTTTCTGTGTGAGAGAGGGCTAAGGGACTGCTTGGCTACAGGGACCAAACAGCCCCCTTCACCTGCCTCCTTAGGCTTTTATTGTAACAACAGTTTGAACTAAAATTAACTATTAGATACTATCAGCAGGGCATGCATCCTTGTGAAGACACATGCATCTGCAGTGTCGTTTAAGCAAGGACGTGTCTAAGTAAACACCCGGGAGCTCAGACTTGTTTGAAAAGTTAAGGCAGGGGCAGGTGCCTTCAGCCAACTCCTGTCCTATGCCTCTCCACAGGCCAGAGTAACTTTACACACTTGGAAATTAAACAACATGTTTCTAAATAACCATTGGGCCAAGCAGACATTCCAGGGAAAATTAGGAGTAATTTAAACCACATAGCAATGCCATTGAGCACATTAAAATTTGTGATCTGGCTAACACCATCCACAGAGGAAACTTTTTGCTTTAATAGTTTTATTAGAAAAGATGGAAGATGAAACCAAAGAGCTAAGCTTCCACCTCAACAAACTAGAAAAAGAGAGAAAATGAAAGCCAGGGCAAGTAGTAGAAAGGAATAAAAAGGCAAAGAATGTAATTCTGTAAAGTAGAATCAAGAGAGGATAGAACAGATATCACCATTGGAATTCATCCAGTCTGCACAGCAGTTTTCATTATTGTGTGAAATGCCTGTACCATCACACTGGCTCAAAGTTACCACCTTCCCCCAGAAAGACAGTAATTTTTTTCTTTTTCCCATTTTACATGCTGCCTCTCACCAAAAACCCATCAAAGTTCCCTTTCGTTCACAGTATACATACGCGCAGGCACACACATCAGCATGCCTGCAAATATGCCTCTATGTGCATACTGTTCAGTGTACCCCGTTTTATTAGTTTTCTAAGTGGGTGATTGATTATGCAAAGTATCAGTGTCACTCAGGATACAGTGCAGATGGTCAAAGACCTCTGAGGAACAGCCAATTCCTGAAGGAACAGCAAAATGAAAACAATCTTTCAGGAAATGGATGGAGGTATTTGCGTGTGCACACATACAGATTTCACCCCAAAATTTCAGATCTAAGAAATTGGTCCATTTAGTGCCAATTAACTTTCATCCCTTATGGTGGCAGGTTCCTTAATATGCTGTCTGTGCTCACTTTGTGTGTCCTCTCCAAAAAAGTTCTAAAATATTCCAAAAATGTTGTGAGTGTACATTGCGTTTTGAATGTCAGTGTGTAGAGTAGGAGATAAAATTCAAAGACAGGCTTCACAGGAGGTTATGTTAAAGGGAACCAAAGGCCCCTTTGGTGAAATGCAGGATACATTTGTTCAGACGCAGTCCATTCATTGCACACAGGGCCCATCAAGGGCTGGGTGGCTCCTTCGTGTCTCACGCTTCTTTTTTAATTTCCTCTCTTGCAGATAAAGAATTCATCTACAGAGAGCAGAAAGGAAATGTGATACTGCGGAATGTTGAAACTAATCTGTCTACAGTGCTAATAGAAGGCAAAAAAATTGTAAGTACTCTCCTCATTGACCAGGATAATTTCCGCGGTCTCCTGCAAGTCAATAAAGCAGAAAATGACTTTGAGTTTAAACTTTCAGTATAGCCGAGCAGAAGCAATGAACTTGTAATACTCCAGGCTGAGCAAGGATAGATAACGTGAAATTGAAACCACACTAATTAAATAAGATAAAAGCCCAGATTCTCACGGGGTTTGGGACATTTCTCTGCGGGTGTTGAAAACAAGTGCTTCAGATCATATGTAATTGAAAGATCAAGTCCCCAAGGCTTCCCACATTTACAGGACAACTAGAGGCTTGGTGCACAACATCTGTACACTGCAGGGGGGGCAGTCCCCTCAGCCTGGCCTGCACCCTCTCGCAATCCAGAACCCCCTTGGGGGATGTCCAACTGCCGGCTTAGGCCTGCTCCCTGGGCATCCCCCGAGGGGTCCTTAGCGCAGCTGCAGAGGCAGAAAAGGCTCCCACCACCACTGCGGCACTCACCAGCGTGGGCCCAGCTTCTGGCAGAGTGGCACTCCCCCTGTGGGAGCGCACTGACCGTGAAGGGACAGCTCCTGCATTGAATGTCTGCCTCCTGGTGGTCAGTGCGTGTCATAGTGACTTGTTATTCCACTGTCTGGTCGATTTGCATATTAGGGTTTTATTATATAGGACTAGAGGCCCGGTGCACGAAATTCATGCACAGGAGTGGGGGTCCCTCAGCCTGGCCTGCACCATCTCCAATCTGGGACCCCTTGGGGCTGCTGGCTCCTAACGGCTCACCTACCTGCTGGCCTGACCCCCCTAACTGCTCTTCCCTGTTGGCTTGATCCCTCTAACTGCTTTCCCCTGATGGTCTGATCCTCCTAACTGCTCTCCCCTGCTGTCCTGATCCCTCTAACTCAGGGGTGGGCAAACTTTTTGACTCGAGGGCCACAATGGGTTCTTAAACTGGACCGGAGGGCCGGAACAAAAGCATGGATGGAGTGTTTGTGTGAACTAATATAAATTCAAAGTAAACATCATTGTATAAAAGGGTATGGTCTTTTTTTCAATCGTTTTATTCATTTCAAACGGGCCAGATCCGGCCCGCGGGCCGTAGTTTGCCCACAGCTGCTCTAACTGCTTTCCCCTGATGGTCTGATCCTCCTAACTGCTCTCCCCTACTGTCCTGATCCTCCTAACTGCCCTCCCCTGCCTGCCTGATCGCCTCTAACCGCCTCTGCCTCAGCCCTGTCACCATGGCTTTGTCCGGAAGGACGTCCGGAAGGTCATGTGGAAGATGTTCAGTCTAATTAGCATATTACCTTTTTATTAGTATAGATGCCACCTTGCCTAAAAATGCAGGTTGTTAACAGGTTTTCCTATCATGGAAGGGGAGCCCGCAGTAGCATCCTGGGTTCTGACCAGGGCTTATGCAGCAGATGAGATTCCTAGAAGACTCTTGGATGTACCTTGAACATTTCTATCAATTTTGCCAAATCATCCTCCAAAAATGTTGAACCACTTTAAACTCCTACCAGCAACCATGCATGTGCCCTCTGTCCTACTTTGATGGCAGCATCATTGATTTGCCCCTAGAAGCTTCCCTCCCCTCAGCCAGGACTGCTTGGCACTTGAGCCAACCTCACTGTTCAGCCCAGGACTTGATTTCCCGAGATAGAATTATGGAGGAGGAAAAATAGTTTTCCTCTACCCTCCTGAGTTCTTCTTAGCGGAGGCCCTTGTAATGAAAGACAGATTACCAAGAGAAAAACTAAAGTTCATTAACATGTGTACCTAGTGCATATGTGGGAGATCCCAGGGAAAAATGAATAACTTCCCAAAGTGGCTTAGAATCCAGATTTAAATACCTTCTTCCTAGGGAGAGGGGACGGGAGATGTAGGCCTCTTAGAGGAGAGTACATGATTTTTAGGAAAGATGAATGGGGGTGGGGGAGATAGTTTGTAACAAAGTTTGGAGGTGATGTCAACTTCTAGTCTCCTGTCCTGTGACAGGAGTCAGTCTTCACTGGCTGATGGCACTTTTCCCATCAAGGGAACCTTTTATTGGGGGCGGGGGGGTTCGATTTTAGGCAGAGAAGGAGACTTCAGTGAAAACCTCTCCTTGCATTTGCTGTTTTTCAAGCATCTGCAGCTCAAGATCGTCAATATAACAACATGGCATATGTTGGGGTGGTCTGTTCTCTGACCTTCAGAATAAACCCAAAAGCTTGCTTCCTCTCTTAGATGATTTGCCACAGTAGTGTTATTCCCTGGAAACAGTATTCTGACCAGACCTTCCTGGGAGTGGTCATAACATACCCTGTGCTTGTGGAAAGGTGTGGGCCATATCACTAAATAATCAGGGTCAGTTTTCTCATCTTGTGGAAAGGGAGATAAAGTTATGATAGTTTATCTCCCTTTCCACAGGTTTCCTCCCGTTTTGTGTCTCTGCTGCAGCCCCAGCGGCCCCAGCGCCTCTGCAGCCTCGGGGCTTGGGGTTGCTGGGTGCCGGCCCCACTATGGGCTGTGTCTCTGCTCCTCCATCCCGGTGGCAGCGCCAACCAAGCAGGCCCAGAGGCCCTCCGCCAGCAGGTTGGGGCAGAACGCCTGCGTTGTGTTATGCCCAGAGCTCGGGGTCCCCAATAATAATCCACCAGGGAGCCTCCTCTGATGCAAAAGCAACGAGTCTTTATTGATCAATTCTAGAATTGGCTCCCAGCCTCTATCCGGCACAGCGGTGAGGCGAGAGACTGTGTCCCAGGAGAACAAAGGTTATATAGGGCTAGCTATTTGGGGTGGGCTTTAGGGGTGGCGTGAGTTACAGAGATTGGTCAGGGTTTTACAGCATAAGGGTCAGGAAGTGACCATCACATTCTGAAGGTTGGAGCCGTCCTCCACTATAGCCTTATTAGGATCTTAGCTACATTTCTGGAGCTTCATTGGTCCACTCAGGTGGGTGGTTCGGAGAGTTAGGACAATACCAGCATTCTTGTGGTCACTCTCGGGGGGGGGGGGGGCGGCTTGGGCTGAGGGCCCAGCCTTGCAAGACAAGATAGAGGAGAGGGAGAAGAGTATGTCCCTGCTTCGTCCTTGAAGAGGGAGGAGGGTGCATTTCTGCTTAGTTCTGCTTAGTTCTTTCAAGTTCCGTTCGGTCCCTTCAGTTGTTGCCATGGCGACGACGCAAGCGTCCTGGCCCAGCCACCACCATCTTTGTTGCGGAGTGATGGCTAATCTGCATATCACTCTTTTATTAGATAGGATTGTGATCATGCATAGGAAATAGTTCAGGAGGACTTGCTCAATCTCGTCTTAAAAAACAAACTAATCTTGGGGGGTGGGTTAGAGGTAGAAGAGGGTATATTGAGGATAAATGGTGATGGAAAAATAACAATAAGATAAAAGGGAAAAAACTAACCTCTACCAATGATACTGCTGTAATTAACCTAGTTATACATAACAGGAAGTGAGCAAAGGGAAGGCCAGAAAGTATAGGCATGTTCCGTGCAATACTTACTTGCCTGTCAATCACACCTGGGAACAGAGGTCACCAGCCAAAAAGGGTGTGGCCACTGCAAGTGGACTAAGATGTGGGGTATCTAATCCCCTGAACAAAGGAATTCACTCCATTGTGCTTTTGGGACCCTTGGGGCTCTAGATGCTCGGGGCGAGCTCTCCTGCATTACCCTCCTGGCCCACGCCCTGGGGACCCCCCACCCAATGACCGATGGACTGTGACTAGCCTGATGCTGGACTGGGCCTAGCTCCACCATGGGAAGGAAAACTGGCTTTGCTGTTAGCTCTACTGAATCCCCAGCTGCACTTCTATGACTGGACTCGGGGGAAAGGGACTTTAGAAATACAGGACATAGTTCCACACAAATAAAAATCACTCATTCTTCCATGCGAGTCTCAAAATTCTTATTCTCAGAATAGCCTAAGAACTCCAGCCCCAGCTGCACCCAGTGGGGAATGGACTCCCACTTTCTCTGATAACGCCTGCACAGGGAATATTCATGTAGGCACTGATGCACTTTCTCAAATGGCAGGAAGCCACATTAGTGCTTTCGAACAAGTACTCAGTCCCCGTGAGTGCCACAGCTCACAAGTACTCAGTCCGGGTGAGTGCCACTGCTCACAAGTACTCAGTCCCCGTGAGTGGCACAGCTCACAAGTACTCAGTCCCCGTGAGTGCCACAGCTCACAAGTACTCAGTCCCCGTGAGTGCCACTGCTCACAAGTACTCAGTCCCCGTGGGTCCCACAGCTCACAAGTACTCAGTCCCCGTGGGTCCCACAGCTCCGTGGTGACTGGGTGAGGGTCCGGCAGGTCCCCACCGCCTCTGTTCAGGGGCAAGAAAGGACGTCTCGGCCTGGGTACCACCCCATCCCGGACCCATCCAAATGCTACTCACCCCTCTTTTCTCCTCAAGACTTTACTTGCTGTTTAAATGCCTTTCATTTCCCTTTGGTGTGATGACAGTTTTTTTCTTTAAAAACAAAAATAAAAGTGTATTCAGCCTTGGCTGGGTGGCTCAGTTTGTAGGCACATAGTCCTGTGCACCAGGTGGTGGGTTCCATTCTCAGTCAGCGCACGTACAGCAGGCAACCAGTCAATCTCTCTCTCTCTCTCTCTCTCTCTCTCTCTCTCTCTCTCTCTCTCTCTCTCATCAATTAAAAAAAAAGCTTTTCCTCGGGTGAGGGTAAAAATAAATAAATAAACATTGTATTGAGGTTTAGTGTGGAATGCACCCTGCCCTGTAAGTAGACAGTTTGCCGGTGTAAGGGAGGCCAGGCACAGCTACACCACCAGCAATAGCTTCACGGAATTAGATCATATTCTGCACAGTGAGACCCAGAGAGAATTAATGTGCCTGGGTGTCTTCCTTTTAAAAATCACCTTTGGTCCAATTACTCGCCTACGAAAATCTGACTCAACCCACTTAGAAGGACTGCAGTTGCAGGAATGGATTTCTGATAGGAATCGAGAGGAGGAAACGATCAGACCCTGGCTGAGGGTAAGTGCATTTTAATGTCACCACCTTGTCGATATTTCCTGCGAGGATGTCAGTTTAGGGAAAGCCGGCGCGGTGCGCGCAACTGCACTTAGCGATGAAATATGAGCCTATGAACTGCCTTCTGTTCTCAGATCAATAGCTTGTGACACATTGTATGTTTTAGCTGAAGTTGTTTTAGCCAAGAAGGAGGCAACAGCGTCAGAAGCCACATCAGGGAAAGGTGAAGGGAAAGGGAAGCCTCCCCTCCCCGTGGGCAGACTCGCTCCACTTCCTCCCTCCTTCCTCCTTCCCTCCCTCCCTCCCTCCTTACTTCCCTCCTTCCTCTTCTCTCCCTCCTTCCCTCCCTCCCTCCTTCCTTCCCTCCTTCCTCTTCTCTCCCTCCTTCCCTCCCTCCCTCCCTCCTTCCTCTTCTCTCCCTCCCTCCTTCCTTCCCTCCCTCCCTCCCTCCTCCCCTCCCTCCCTCCTTCCTTTTCTCCCTCCTTCCCTCCCTCCCTCCTTCCTTCACTCCCTCCTTCCCTCCCTCCTTCCTTCCCTCTTTCCCTCCCTCCCTCCCTCCTTCCTTCCCTCCCTCCTTCCTTCCCTCTTTCCCTCCCTCCCTCCCTCCCTCTTTCCCTCCCTCCCTCCCTCTTTCCCTCCCTCCCTCCCTCCTTCCCTCTTTCCCTCCCTCCCTCCCTCTTTCCCTCCCTCCCTCCCTCCCTCCTTCCTTCCCTCCCTCCTTCCTTCCCTCTTTCCCTCCCTCCCTCCCTCCCTCCTTCCTTCCCTCCCTCCTTCCTTCCTTCCCTCCCTCCTTCCTTCCTCTTCCCTCTTTCCTTCCTTCCTTCCCTCCTTCCTTCCTTCCCTCCCTCCTGCCTTCCCTCCCTCCTTCCTCTTCCCTCCTTCCTCCTCTTTCCTCCTCCTTCCTCCCTCCCTTCCATCCTTCCCTCCTTCCCTGCTTCCTTCTTCCCTTCCTTCTTTACTTCTTAACTTCCTCCCTTCCTTCCCTCCTTCCTTCTTCTCTTCCTTCCTTCCTTCCTTCCTTCCTTCCTTCCTTCCTTCCTTCCCTCCTTTCTTCCTCTTATTCTGTCTGTCTCTCTGTCCTCCTTTCTTTCTCTGTCTTTCTTTCCAGAAGAAGCGTGTTTAGAACAGGCCTCATACATCTTCTTGAGCCGCATCATGTCTCCTGGGGCTGTAATTCCTATGAACATTTGGCACCATCTCTCCAATTCTTCTAAAACATAATAGAGTGAAACTTCTCAGAGGATGGAGTGTTGAGTTTGCTTGAGATTTAGGTATTTAAAGCTGGATAGTCTCTGAAGATGATGTCACTCAAACTCTCCTTTCCTCAGATGAGGAAAATGAACTTTGGCATGACCTCCCCTTAATGGATGTCAACCTAACAAACCTGCTCAGACTAACCCATTGGTTGACCTGTGTGTGACATTCATACCTACACGCCCTTTTTATTGTACCCAAGAAGTGGTAAGCCTGGCACAGTCACTCCTTATAACACTTAAATTGTTCCAGATGTTCAGAAAGCAACTGGGAGATCATTCAAGATGAAGAGGAATATTTATGCATTTTGACTCATCCCAGGAGATATTTTTATAAGTAAATAATCAAAAAAATCTAGAAAATAAAATAAATAAAAATAGATGAAATATAATGTAATCATTAAAATAATAGTTATGAAGGCTGTATAGTAAAATAAAAAAATAGTTTAGTTAGGATGTTATATTAAATAAACACAGAAGAATACAATGTTGTACTCACACTTTAATTAGCAACTGGAAATTTCATCCACGTGTATTGAAAAAACTACAAAGTGAATACCGAGCTATGAAAAGAGTTCATCTTGGTGGGTGGTGAAATTTTGAATACTATTTCTCTGTGTGGTGACTTCCATAATGACTGTTTCAATGCCATTTACTCAATCACTTTAATCACTTTTTTAAAAACTTCAGCCTCGTGTTTCCGGGAGATTAGACTCCCTCCAGGGAGGAATATGTAGGAGCTGTAGACAGCCCATAGGAGCACTTACTGGTGGGAGGGAAAACGCCCAATTTTCCTAAAGCCTCCTGTGGCTATTCTTATGGGGGTTTCTCTCATTTTATGTCTGGATTGTTTTAGTTACTAAACTACTCATTTTAGTTACATGTTTAAATGACTAAATTAACATTTAAATATAGTCGTTTTGTTTCTCCCTTGTATGTCCCCCTTTGATTTTATTGAATCATTAGGCTGAGGAACTTGAATTTGTATCTCAATCTCTATACATTCATGACGCGACAGGAGAGCGGCCCTGACCGCTCCTGGGGCCTCGGGTCATTCGCAGCTGACCCCCCATCAGGGAGTGCGGCCTATGGTGATTCTACGTGTAGAGAGTTGCCCTCTTTGCTGGTTGCTATTATCTTTAAATTGATGCCATTACTGACACTCCCATAACAACTGAGGATATAGTCATCCATTCATTCAGCAAACATCTATGGGCTCCTATTATGTGCCAGTCACTGTTGGGCATGAGGAATACAGACGTGACAAAACAAATTAAAATTCTCTTTTCACATTTGAGAATTTTCGGTCATGAGAGTATAAGGTGATCATAATTATCCTCCTAACATACGAAACTATAAAATGGGACAAAATATAGGGGGGAACATTGTAAAGCCGGCAGTTCATACCTGTGGTCCCTGAAAAAAGGAAGAGAAATTAAAGGAGGGCAGTGCTCACTGAGCTTTCTGCTTGAAGGTTATGTCCGAACTTCAGCACAAGGAGGAAAACTCAATCTTGTCAGTCTTGCTGAGTTAAGGAGACATATCCTATTCCAAGGGAGAAAATATGACTACAATTTTCGTGACAGAGTACACATGAGGAGGAAGCTAACTAGAGAACACTGGAGAATACTGTGAGACTTTGGGTATATGTACATCCTGTATAATAAAAGCCTAATATGCAAATTGCCCGAACAGCAGAACTACCAGTCGGTGGGGGGCAGGGCTGGCGAGCGGGCAGCTCCAGTGGGCAGAGGGAGGGGACTGGGGCAGCGGTGGGGCAATAGGGTGGCAGGGCGATTGAGGGGCAAGGCTGGCCACTCGCCGGTCAGCGCCGGCCCCTGATTGTGCAGCTGGTCACCTCCTGCAAAGGTTTATTCAGCTCAGCCGCACTGGCCTTTCTACTTTTATATTCAGTTCAAGCACAGCATTTGTAAAATTAGAGCGGTAGGGAGCAAGTGCCCTTCCCACTGGACACAGGGACTTGAGTGCCGGCCTCATGTGCGTCCTCAGGTCACCAGCAGATGCCGACGTGACCAAGGGGCGTGGCCCGGAGATGGGCCAGCCGAGGAGCGGGCTCTTCCTCCCCGTGCTGCAGCCAGGGCCACACACCCTCCCACCTCCTTCCGCCTCAGGCCTGCATCCCTGACCACAAATCCAGCAGCGGCCAGAGAGCAGGCTACCAACCCAAGTGGCAAGCCACAAAGACTGGAAGTGCACCCCCACGGCCTCCAGCTCGCGACTCCTCCCAAGCCCCTGTCCACTCCGCCCCTCACTCACTGGCAGCCAATTGGGCCCCCCAACCTCCCGTGGCCCTTCTCCCTGGCTGGCCCTGCCCTCATTTGGGCCCCGCCAGGGACCCTGACAGGAGGGAGGAGGGATCCTGATTCCTCCAGGCCAGCATCAGTGACAGAATATGTCTGAAGACCAACTATCGGCACAATGTACCTCCGAAGCTGAAAGAAGCTGGCGTCGTCAACAATATGTCTGAAGAGCAGCCATTGACAAGTACTACCAATACTGGTAGGAACTGCCTTCACAGCAAAATTGAAGTGAATGAGGATGCAATTATCTAACATAGTTGTGGTAGAATGACTGTTACATATCAATTTTGCCTATCACTAAATTTCTCCGATGAAAAACCATCTGATGGAAAATTTACTTGATGTTGTAGTAAGTGTAAAGTTTGTCCAAATGATATACATTTTTCAGAATACCCAGCATATTTTTTAAAATCCTATATAATAAAAGGCTAATATGCAAATTGATCAAATGGCAAAATGACTAGTCGCTATGATGCGCACTGGCCACCAGGGGACAGACACTCAATGTAGGAGCTACCCCCTGGTGGTCAGTGAGCCAGAAGCCGGGCTCATGGCTGGCGAGTGCAGCGGCAATGACGGAAGCCTCTTCCACCTCCATGGCAGTGCCAAGGATGTCTGACTGACAACTTAGGCCTGCTCCCCACAGGGAACATTCTCTGAGAGCTCCCAGACTGTGAGAGGATGCAGGCCGGGCTGAGGGGACCCCCTGAGTGCACAAATTTTGGTAGCCTCTAATTTATATATATCAAAGCCTAAGCAACTGGCTGACCGGTCAGTAGCTATGACACCCACTGACCACCAGGGGGCAGATGCTCAAAGCAGGTGCTGCCAAGTGACACACCGGGAACCAGAGGGGAGGGAGCCCAATTCTGTGGTGTGTCACCCGAAAACCACCCTCTTGCAATCCAGGACCCCTTGGGGGATGTTGGAGAGCTGGTTTCAGCCCAATCCCCACAGGCCAGGCCAAGGAACCCCACAGTTGCACGAATTTGTGCACCAGGTCTCTAATTAATATATATTAATTAATTATATATATATATATATATATATATATATATATATAGAGAGAGAGAGAGAGAGAGAGAGAGAGAGCACACAGGCAGGACAAAATACAGTTCCAAGTGAAGGACAATGACAGGACCCTCTAAGTCCAAGAATGCCCAGGGTTCAGTAGTCACCAGAACCACTAACGTTCCTCTGAGCGATGAGACATGAAGTGGCGACTGCAGAAGAGCCACCCCTTAGGAATGAGGCTCAATTAGCTCTAAAATCATGGCTATTGATGAACAGCCTTTAAAATATCTTAGAAACCAACTTCAAAAGAATCTAATTAATCCACAAGTAATTAACTGACTATCATAAAAAGGCCAATATTCTTTGAAGGAACACACACAAAAATATCCAAGATTCAACAAGAGAAAATTAAAAATACCTGGCATTAGTTGTTTTGGTTTTTTTAAATCCATAAGAAGAGCCCAGCTTGTGTGGCTCATGGTTGAGCATCAACACAGGAATGAAGAGGTCATTGATTTGATTCCAGTCAGGGCACTTGCCTGGGTTGCAGGCTCAATCCCCAGTAGGAGACATGTAGAAGGCAGCTGATCAATGATGTTTCTCTCTCAGCAATGCTTCTATCTCTCTATCCCTCTCCCTTCCTCTCTCTCTAAATATCAATAAAAAACATATGTAACTCCATATGAAAAAGCAAGGAAATGTGACTCATAATGAGGATAAAAATCAGTCAAAAGACATAAACCCACAAATAACTGAAATAATGGTATTAGCAAAAAAATACATTAAAATTGCTAACATACATATGTTCCAAGTACTTAAGCACATAAAGGAAATCATGAGCACAAAGAAAAAAGAAGTTGAAACTGTAAAACACCCAAGTGAAATATCTAGAGAGGAAAAATAAAATATAACATTTACAAAAGTCAAGATTAGATATCACAGAAGGAAATTAACTTTTAATTAATAGCAGTATAAACTATCCAAAATAAAAACAGAGAGGGAAAATACTTGAAAAAAAAAAAAAACCTTGACCTCAATGACTTAGTGGACAATATAAAATATACTAATATACTTGTTATTAAAGCCCCAGAAAGGGAAGAGAAAAAATAAGACAAAACAAACATTTGAAGAAATAATAACTAGGTTTTTACCAAATTTGATATAAGAATTCAAACCCTTACTATGACGACAGAAAAAAAAAAATCACAGCAGAGCATATTATTATCAAATTTTGAAAAACAATGAAAATTATCCTCCAATGGCAGCCAAAGGAAAAGCAAACATAAGGAGGACAGCAGACTCTGCACCAGGCAGTGCAGCCCAGGAAACAGTGGAGTGGCCTTTAAAACTGTCAATCTAGAATTGTATATGCATCAAAAATAACTTAAAAAATAAAGGTAAAATAAAGATCTTTAAAATCACAGAGGACTCATGGGCCACACACTATAGCAGCAATCTTACCCTTAGATGCCTATCCTATTAAAACTGAGCACACGCACACACACACACAGTAAATACACGTGGGGGAGGATCTTTATTGCAGCTGCGTACAATAGCAGCAGGCCGGGAGCAGATCATCACTGGCAGCTTGTAAGTTTGCTAAGCCCCTGGGTGCTAGAATGTATGTGTGACCCCACATGAATACTCGTGTACTTTTGCAGTCATTCTCGGGCACGTGCAGCGTGACAAAAAACTTGAGTGGCCCGCTGCCTTCTGGTTTCAGCTGTCGTACTATAAACAGGCCTTCTTTCTGTGGTCCACACAGTGCCACGTTTTTCACATTTTTGTGTTTTTTTGTTGGTGTTACGCTGCTTAAAAATGGCCCCCAGGAATAATGCTCAGTCCCCCCTGGGTTCTGAAGCACGAGAAGGCTGCGCTGTGCCTCACGGGGAAAACACGCGTGTGGGATGAGCCCCGTTTAGGCATGCGTTACCGTGCTGTTCACCACGAGTTCATGTCAGCGAGCCAGCAACATACAGTCAACACAATGTCTTTAAACAGGAACACGCGTGCGACAAGGTTATGTGTTGATTGGCTGACAAGAGTATTATGACCAGAGGCTCATGGGAACCTACCCTTAGGGACAGTGTTCACTAACTGAGTATTTTTGTGGACTTTATAGGGCATAACTGCCAGGAATAGCAAGGACTTCCTGGAGGGACTAAGTGGAGAGTTAAGATGTGGCCAGCGCCGGAGAGCATGACGCAGGCTTTAATGATCACTAAGCCAAGCTCGAGCAGCTGCTTTAGAACCACTCCCTAAAGTCACTGTTTCCTGAGAAAGACCACCCCAGGCAGGCGTGGCACTGCTGTCGCTTCCAGCTGGGTGACCCGTCTCTGTGTCTGTGCACGGCGTCTGTGTGTTCCTGTGGCTGTGTGGTCACGTATCCAGTGACACACACCAGCTGGCAGCCCCGGGCTCTTGCTGGGGCGCAGTGTGAACACGGCAGAGAAGTGGGGCAGGGGGAGGTCAGTTGAAGGGAAGCGGCACTTTTGATTAATTTACTTACGTACAATTATCTGTGCAGTATGAAGGGCCCGAAGGCAAACGTAAGAGTCCCCGCGCTCTGCCTGTGGGCCAGGGTCTGTGCTGGCGGAGGAGCGAGGTCGGAACGGTGTGCAGAATGCGACTCTCTCTCAGGGACCCATCTGCCTGCCGTAAACTTTGAAGTATGAGAATGAACAAAGGGAGGTGCGTTCAAAGAGAGAGAAAGGTTGGGAGTCTTCCGGGGAAAGGCTATTTGTTTTCGTGTCTATTTCTATTGATTTGTTTCAGTGGATACAGTAAGTATTGTTTTGTTGAAATTTGAAAAAAATACAAATAAAATGGGGTGAAAGCATCAATTCAATGACTATCATGCAGCGAACGGAAGGGGATAGCCATTTTTAGCCGATGTGAGCCAGCCGGCTGCATGCTGGTTTTAGGAGCAACTTTCGAGAATGTGCTACCTGACAGGGATTCTTCACAGCCTGTGTTCTCTCCCTTCCAGGAATCGTTACGAGCCGTCAGATACGAGATATCTCCCGATAAGGAATACGCACTTTTCTCCTACAACGTGGAGCCCGTGAGTACTCCGTTTCCTGTCTTTGAGGAACTGTCTCCTGGGCTCGCACCTCACTAAGCACTCTTCCTTGACGCTTCATTCTCAGTGATCTTCGCATAGTGGGTCCTGGGTAATCTCTCCATGGCACACTGCCACCTAGGAGAGAGGGAAGGATTAAAAATTCCTCAACAGAAAATAAAACCACTCCTGTTAGGGGCTATTTTATAGGATTTTCTTGGGGAGATGGTGTGAAGTTGCATTTTTATAGATTTATGTTACCCTGTTGTGCAATTCTTTTTTTTGCATTTTCTCAATCACATCATCAATTTTATCCCAAGAACAAAAGCAACTGTCAGTTTCTTGCTAAACTAAAATAAAATGATCATTATCTCCCAGGCATCATAATCTTCTAGAGAAAAGTTGAACTATCACCTTATTATATAAGATCCCCGTTTTTAGCACTTCATATATCAGTCTCCTTAAAACATCACCAGAAATTTCCACAAAATCTCATCCTAGGCGCTAGTGGCAGCCTAAAACTGGCTCTTTCTTTCTTCCTTTCTCTTTTCATTGAACATGATTTAAAATTAACGTGGGCTTTTTACTTTTAAATGAGCCAGAAGGTGAGGTTTCTTTGTATCCATGAGGCAGATGCTCAGCGTGGAAGAGATTTGCGACTTTAGAGACGTTCGTTTGTGGAACTTTGTATCCTGGCCAATAAGATGCAGAATTCCACGGCCTTTATCATTCTTCGGAGGCCATTCTTGTTAGCGGTTCTGCAGCGCCTGCCGGAGGGAGACAGGTCCCTGCGCTGTGACGCAGGCTGACAGCCTGGGCGAGGCTGAGAGCATCGTCCCGGCACTGGGTGGGCCGGCTTCTTGACTTCACCCCCTTCGGGAACCTGGGGGTTGGTTGGCATGGAGATGCAAGTCCAATTCTAGGAGTTGTAGAATGTCTTTTAAAAGCTGTTTGATACCTGGATGCTTTATTGGAGATTTTCCGTTTCATTCCTCTCCGTGCAGGGCTTTTCTCTGTCTTCCGCTTTCCGTCTTCTGGGTTGTTGTTGTTTTAAGGTCCGGCCCATAAAAGTTCTTATTTCCTCCCTGCGAATCCTTGGGACAGCTGGTCACCTTGTCCTGCTGACTGGGGGACGTTACTGAACTGACAGCCGTGGGTTCTGCACACCCTGCACGGCCCCGGCCTCGCCTCTTTGAGCTGCAGATGCACAGACCGGGCGTGCGTGAGCTCTGGCGCATTCAGCTCCTCTGGTCACCCTTGGGAACTGCCAAATGCGACATCCACACCTGAACTTAAAAACCACCTCGGCAGCTCCGTGACGGGCCTTCACAGGGATGGACGGTGGCTGGTTCTCGATCGCCCGGGGACCCGGCTGCCCGAGTGGGCAGAGCGCAGACGGCCGGTGCCAGGGCGTCTCGCTGAGCACCTCTCATACTGGGAGCATCCCAAGGGCGGGGTGAGGACCTGTGGCAATGAGCATCCCGCCCCTAGAGCCATAGTTGTTCTCCACAGTCCTGTGGGAGAGCCGCGCCTGCCCCTGGAGCGCGGACTGGGTGGCTCCAGGTCTGTGCTGGGAGGATTCTCCGCCGCCTGCCTGCTCTCCCACCAGCTCTTACAAAGAGTCCCTGGCATCTCATGGCAGCTGATGGCTGCGGGGAAAGCATTCTCTGAACATGCGCCTTCACCATGCAGACCGCCGGCTGGAGGGCAGCCTCCTCACCAGGCAGCGCCCACCGCGGGCCTGTGGGGTGAGACTGTGTTCAGTGTTTCTCAGCTGAGGGAAATGTAGGCAGTTTGGAGTGGGTCTGGCAAACTGCAAAATGATTCAAGGATTGATAACGTGTGCCATGTAACAGATATAGACCCCTGGGACCTGAATCAACAGGTAACTCCTGCCCTGGCGGGTGGCTCCGTTGGTTGGAGCATCGTCCTGTACAGGAAAAGGTTTCCGGTTCGATTCCCAGGTCAGGGCGTGTACAGGAGGCAACTGATTGATATTTCTCTCCCTCTCCCTCTCCCTTCCTCGCTCTCTAAAAAAATAATAAACATATCCTCAGATGAGGATTAAAAAAACAAATTATATTTTTAAAAAAGAAGTACCTCTCATCGTTTCCGAGTCCTGAGCAGTTATGCAAATGACTGTCCAAGCAAGCGTCCTGTTCTTGTGGAGAAAACCATAGAGCAGAAGAGGCTTGGGATTCGGCAGCAAAACTTGGGGTTAATGTTCGGACGAGCTTCCTAACCTGCTAAACTAAAACACAGATATTTTCAGCAAACGGGGCCGGGTTTCCGGGGAACCATCTGGGTCTGTGGTTCTGGATGAAGGAGGATACCCCAGGACTTCCGAGCCTGTCTGCAGTGTCCATATAACTACCCTGGGTATTTTTTTTTAAGTTTTGTCCTGGCCTGTGTATCTCAGTGGTTAGAGCGTGGGCCTGTGCACAAAAAGGTCGAGAGTTCAATTCCCGGTCAAAGGCATGTATCTGGGTGCAGGTTTACAAGCAGAAGGCAACCAACCGTAGTGCCTCTCACATAGATGTTTCTCTCTCTGTCTCTTTCCCCCTCCCTCCCGCCCACTCTCTAAAAATCAACAGGAAAATAGTAGTATACATCCTGGGTGAGGATTAACACACACAGAAATGTATGTGTTCTTGTTTGTATTCAAACAAGTTTGAGATCTCGAGTCAAACAAAGCTGAATAAACTTCTCACTGCAGGGCTTTGGAAGCTTGTCGTGTTCTCCTGCGGATTCCGCGTTTCCCATGGGTGTTCCCGCAAGTGGCTCCTAGCTGTTCGTAAGGAAACTGGAATGTTTCCCTTGGGTCCTTGCTTGTCACAGTCTTGTCTGTGTATTTTAAAGGCAACTAGGATGCCTTGTTTATATGAACTAACTCTACTTTTCATTCAAAAGACAATCATAAAAAATATTTTTGTGCTAACAGTCCAATTGCTAGGCATCTCTCATTTAAGTGAACGAATGTTTCATGTACAATAGAATTTCAGTGTATTAGGTTGCAGTTCCAGGTGAGAAATCTAAACAGTCCACATCGCATCTGAAAGTGAGTATCCTGTCACCTTCTGGTTCTCTTTGCTGCCTGCCCAGAGGTGGGACAAATTACCCAGCGCAGGGGCCACAGCGTCTCCGCGGAGCAGTTGGTGGTCCCCGAGCCGGTGCTGGTCAGAAGGGGGCTGGTGCGCAGGGAGCGTGCTATTGAGGATCGTGACACGCTTGCAAGGGTGTAACCCAGCGCCTGGCTGCACCCCAGGCCCGCTTCTCCCCATGTTCTGAATAGAGAAATCTTAAAAGTGACCGTCTTAAAGGGGAAATGAAATGGTGGATGTGGCAAAGTCACCTGTGCGAGAAGCGAAGGAGGCCTGAGACGGAGCCTTGAGGAAAGTCACTGTGACCCTCACGGTCGTAAAGGATAATCTGCTATGAGTAAGAAGAGGGAGGCCTGACAGACGGGAGAAAAGCCAGCAGCATGTCTTGTTTGTATAAACGGGGAGGAGAGTGTTTCCCGGGGAGGGAGGCCTCCTCGCCAGGCTCTGAGTGCCGGAGCCCAGTGAGTGTCGTCTCAGCCCACCTTCTCCCCAGGTGGCCTGTGCTTTCCTGCCCTTGTCTGCTTGTCTACCCTGGCTTCCTCTGAGCTCCGGGGATGAGTGCGGGAGGGGCTATTGAATGGCGCCGCCATGACCACCTTGTCCTGGTGCTTCTGGACCTCTGTGCAGCCTCTGCGTCCGGGAGTCTCCGTCCAGAGACCGAAGAGGAAGCATTACCCCCGGCTTTGGCCCTCCCCGGGGAAGGGGGGCCCAAGGAGGGTCAGGAGCCCACACTTCCGGCGCTGTCTGTCTGTCTGGGCGAGGGCTGGCTCCCTGGCCGTGTCCGGTGGATGGAAGGCCGGCCAGGTGACTCTGGAGTGGCTGGAAGCTGCCTGTCACCATGCACTCGGCCACGCCCCGAGGAGAGCGGCGCAGAAGGGACGGGGGCGGTGACCGAGGGAGGACACAGAGCGGAGTCCGGGAGTCCGGGTGCGAGTCATAGGTAATATCTTGGGAAGAGTAAGGGTTCAGGAGAGATTTTCCACTTTAACTCCATCATATTCACTGTGCCTCTTCCTCTCATTAATTGCAATGTTGTGTCATTTCCCAGCTGTTGACATAAACTGGCTATTTGCCCATTTTTACGTGGCAGCTACTCAGAGAGAAGGATGGCCTCCCCCTCCCGTCCCCGGCCCTGGGGGCCTGCATGGGGGTCTGCCTGTGTTCCCTACGGAGCAGCTGTGTCTGTGGCACCTTCTTCTCCCTGAACTTCTGGGCCAAGGTCAGTGTGGCTTTACACACTCAGAGTTCTTGAAACTCCATCACATACACAAACATGTAAAACTAGGTAACAGAAGCGGTCTTATTTGTGAAACAACTTACTGATGCTTCATGTTTATTCTGGAAGTGAGGACCGGGCTGCTCAGCATGCCTTTTTTTACTAAACTTCCCAATGTTATGAAACCTGTGCTTGGCTCTCATCCTTGGGCATCACAGATTAGCTGCTTTTAACTACGTCAGCTTTAATTTTATTGATGGTCTCAAAACTACCCTTTTAAAAAGTGTAAAAACTCTCCATTTGGTCTGAGAAAGAGGACCCGCGCTCATTTTGCCAGGCCGCAATACCTACAGGTGCATAATGTTGTGTCTGAAATGTAGAAAATAAAAACAGTGTTATGTTTTTCTTTATATGGGACCAGCACAAAATGTGCTTTTTCATATCATCTCGCTTCTTCTCAAAAGGCATTCCTGCCCCCACAGAGCCAATGTTCCCGATTTTGTTTCTTTTCTATACAGAACTTCATAACATTTCTCAACGTACAGCTTCAGGAGAATTCTCTTGAAACTAAGCTAGACATTGGAGAAACAGTAATTTTTATTTTTTTACTTGAAAACTGTATTCCCTGTGCTAACTAAACTATAGTAATAGGGGAAATGGCTCTGAGACAAACTGATCTACCCAGGGATGCCATGTTCCTTCACACTGAGGTGCATCTGACAAATGCAGAAAGTTTTCAAAACCCTTTGGGAGGAGGAAAAAGAAGATAACTGTGATGTCTTAGATCATTGAAACATATTCATATGCTTTGTGACTATCAAGGAGGCAGGAGAACTCTTATATGAACAATATTCCTCTTACAGAACCTTTTCTGGAAGAGTCGGTGCGAATTTGTGAAGTTCATCGCAGTGTTTAAGGGAATTACTTGGGGTAATTGTTCTTAAAACCAGTGGAACTTTGTTCTGGTTCAAATAAAATCTAGTCTGAATAAAACCCAAGTCAGTCACGCAGCCATGGAATTAGCAAAATGGGTTATATGTATATAATCTATCCATTTCAGTTATCTATCGCTGCATCATGAATTACCCCAAAGTGTAGTGGCATAAAGCAAACAATAGTTATTCTCTCAGTTTCAGGGGTCAAATGTTTCTCCGGTTAGCTGCTCCTCTGCCCCAGGGTCTTCCACAGGCCACCATCCAGGTGTCACCTGGGCTGCAGTCTCATCTCCAGGGCCTGCTGGGGACTGACCAGCCTCACGCTCACCTGTGGCTGTGGGCGGGGCCCAGGGGGATGCACCAGCCTCATGCTCATCTGTGACTGTGGGTGGGGCCTGCTCCTCCAGGTCCACAGAAGCTCTGTCAATGGACAGATGTTTCAGAAATAGAAACAGACTCAGAGACAGAGGACAGACTGACAGCTGTTGGAGGGCAGGGGCTTGGGGGGCTGAGTGAAAAATGTAAGGGATTAAGAAAAAACAAAACTCATGTACCTGGGCTACCAGAGGGCAGGGGCTGGGAGGAGGGTGAAGGGGGATAAATGGTGATGGAAGGAGGCTGGGCGTGGGGTGATGAGCACACGGCACAGTGTACGGATGATATGCTATGGAATTGCCTGGAGCCTACATAATTTTATTAACTGATATCACTCTAGTAAACACAATGAAAATACAGGCGGCAATATAATGTAAGGCTGTACTGTACACATGCATGTCTGTCATGTATGGACTCAGCCTGTCCTTAGGAAAGGGCAGCTGTTTCAGAGCCACGGAAGGTTTGAGGGGACAGGGGAGGGGCTGGGTCGCACGGGGGGTGCTGAGCGTCCGTGAAGAGGACACTGAGTGGTCAGTGCTTCTTCAGCTCCCGGGGCCGCAGCGCTGACGCGGCCATGGAGGCGGTCCCTGCATGGCCTCCATTTACCAGGTGTTGGTGCCATTGTAATAAGGGAGGCGGAGAGTGCGAATGAGGAGAGGGTTTGCCCAGTGACACGCGAGGAATTGGACAGAGAACTCGTTTGCTTTTATCACTGTGATGTCCGGGGGGGGGGGGGGCGGAGGGGGGGGCGTGGAAGAGGGAACAGCTCAATTTCGCACTGAAGACGTGTTCTTCGGCTGGTTCATTATTGTGGCCGAGCTGTCACCAGCGATGACCTGTAGGGACTTAAATCTGAGTAATATGATCCGAGCTGCTGGGCCTTCGGCAGTCGAGGCAGCGGCTGATTGTGCGAGAACTGGGCGGGATTGTGGGGCTGTGCGCGGGGCTCCAGCTCCGTTGCTCCAGCCGGTGTGAAGGGTGACTTCACTCAGCATTAGTGCAGAGGCTGGTGCGTGGCCAATGGGGTCACACGCACCCCTTTTGGTCCAGGGAAGTCAGACGGCCGCCCCCAGCAGCCTGGCGCACGCTGCTTTCCCTCGGCTACCAGAGCTTGTTTTATGGTGACAGACCGGCCTGAGTGAGAGTCTGCAGGTCTGTTGCTCCCCCGTCCTCAGGATTTCCCACGACCCCTGCGCTGCAGGAGCTGAGAAAGCCCCTGACTAGCTCTGCATGTGATAGGGCAGATGCCTGGGATTTTGTATTGTATTGAGCAGTGAGTTTAATTTTCACATCGCCTGTGCTATCCCCTGGCTTGTTTATCCCTAAGCGTTATCGTGGCCAAAGCCCACGTGGAGGAGGACGTCTTCAGCTGCTCCCAGGACGTGCTCGCGCGTGGGCTGGGTGGGCTTGGCGCCTCAGCAGCCCGGCTCCTGCATCTGTAGAAATCGTGAGCAGAAGGGATGGGTCGTTGGCCGACGCCTACATTGGGCGCTGCCCTGCCTGTCAGCGGCTCGCCTCCTCCGGACAGTGGTGCCCGCTAAACAGACACAGCGTGCTGGCGTGGGCAGGATGTGCCTCGTGTGTGTGTGTGTGTGTGTGTGTGCGCACGCGTGTGTGTGTGCGCCTGCATATGTGCGTGTGGAGGGGAGTAAGTAGTTCCCACTGAAGGTGGGTGGAGAAGAGGGCTGTGCGGTCTGCTGTGTAATTAAGGAATCATCAACTGGACCAAATAGCCGTCCTTTCTCATAGGAGCGAGAGCCAGGCTCCTTCCTTCGTCCAGCTCCTCACCTGTGAGCCAATTCAGAGCTGAGGTCCTGAGGTCATTGGCTGCCATGGCAGCTGCCAGAGATCATGCCTGATCAAAAGAATAAAAACCTCTAGTTTCTTAGCGTTGAAATGAAGACATCAGAAGAGGCTGAAGTTCATGGGTAGATGTGGTTGACATGTAGCTCTGATTACAGGATTTCTTGGCCGAGGAAAGAATTAGTGAAATCACCCAGTAGTTTAATCTACATCATGTCGCCCTCATCGGCGTTGCCTGCCCCGAGCCACACACTAGTCTGACCACCTCTGAGACCACAGTGTGTCTTCAGAACCCAGGCAAGGGGTGCTGCTGGCCAGCTGACCTTCGGGGGGCGTGACTGGAGTGTCAGCCACATCCTGTGCTAACGGTCAGCAGGGCGCCCTGAGTGTCAGCAAGCGCATCGCCCAGGCTGGCCTCTCCCAGAGGATCCGAGGCTGTCCCCTTGCCCACCCTGCCTGACCAGTTCCCAGTTGAGTGATGGCTGCGGCAATGCGGAGCCATTTCTTCCTGTTTCCACTGCTGCTGCCTTTGTCCCGGCTCTTCTTTTCCAGAGCAATGCCAAGCCCCCACCCCGCCCTTCCCCCAAATGCTGCCCCACAGTCTCCGGGTGGGTGGCCTAATATGGCCCCATCAGGACACTTGCCTGTGCCTAGACCCCACGTGGGTGACGTCCTCCAGGGGCACAGCAGCGCGTTTTATTTCCCACTCCCTGTCCCATCCCTTTATGCAGAACAGCAGCGTGGATCCCAGGGCTGGGAGGGACCCTCCGAGGGCCCAGCCCACCCCTTCACAGACCAGAGAGGGGATTCTGGGGGGTTGAGATTGACTCCTTCAGAGTCCTGGGACTCATCGTAGGCAATGCCAAGGCCACACCCACCTTCTTCCCCAGGCTGCTTTCCCTCCGGTCCCTGCTGTCCTTTCTGCCTGTGCCCATAGCCGCCAAAGGGCAGCCACCCGCCTGCACGTGTCGGGCTGAGCTGCTTCGCAGATGCTGGGCGAGGCCTGGCCCGGCTGAAGCAGAGCCTGAGGGGAGGGTCGCAAACAGCGTGGGGCCTGGGAACAGGCACTGCCCCGGGGCACCTGTCGCCAGGAAGGGGTGAGGGACAGGCTCCTGTCAGTGACTGTCCTGAGCAGTCACATCGGCTCCCCGAGATGATGGTGGGGAGCGGCTGCAGGCGGGCCTCAGGTCGGGCGCTCTGAGCGAGAGCGCGAGCATCCTCTTCTAGTGGCTTCTGAGAGCTTCCCGGCAGCACAGCTTCCCAATGTCCTCAGACAGACGGTGCCCCACGGTGTCTTCTCATTGGCGACGAGGAGCCCAGCCGGCAGCTGTGCCTTTACTTCCTAGTGAGGCAGACACTGCTCTTCTCTCAACCCCAATCCCCTCAGTGAAGGTGGCTGTGGGCTCGCTGCTACGTCCGGGCATAATGATGGCTGCACGGGAGGTAGGGGACCACCTGTGTCACCCACTAGCTCAGTGAAACAGTCCTGACCCAAGAAACATCCCCGAGCGATGCACAGGCCTGGGAGGAAGCGAGCTTAGGCTGCGAAGCAAAACCAGCCTTCGGTCGCTGTGCCTTCGTCCAGCATCTCAGGTCACAGACAGAGATGCAGACATCGCAATGCAGAGACCGCGGGGTGGGGAGCAGCGGTGATGACAGGAGACAGGAGGGCAGCCATCCCCACCCCAACCCCCCTCCCCCCCATGCTCATCCACCACACAGGCCCAGGGCCAGGCTGACTTTTCAGAAAGGGTTTTGGTAAATAGAAGGGGTTATTGTTAAAGATCAGGGTTCAGACTAAGAGATGAATCATGGGTACAGACAAACAATGACACCTGAGGGCAGAGATGGCAGTGTGCTGGTGTGATGGTGATGATGAAGAAGAGGAGGAGGAGGAAGAGGAAAAAGGAGGAGGAAGAGAAGGAGTAGGAGGAGGAAGAAGGAGGGAAAGGAGGAGGCAAGAGGGAGAAGGAGGGGGAGGAGCAGGAGGAGGAGGAGGAGGAGGAGGAAGGAGAAACAGGAGGAGGAGGCAGCGGCAGGAGGGGGAGAAGGAGAGAGAGGAGGAGGAGGAGGGAGAAGGAGGAGGAGGCAATGACAAGGACAACAGTGTGCCTGTAATTGTAATGGTGCCGATGTCAGAGATAATGTGGTGATGAGAGCATCATGGTGATGATATTAGCATCAGAGGAGGACGCCCTGTCATTACTTCCCAGGGGCCTCGCCTTGGGAGGAGAGGTTGAGATAATTAAAAGTCGGAAGGAGCCTGGAGCAGAGGGCGCCAGGGGGGTGGGCACTGCCCAGCTGCATGCTGGGAGGAAACTGCAGGATGAAGGGCTCTGCTGTTTCCACTGTCAATAGAGGCGGCTCGGCCGGGGTCCAGCGAGGGGATCAGGGCGGCCAGCGCCCTCGCCAGCTGCAGGCCCCCGGCCCCTCGGCTTTAGGGGAAGGCGTGATGCTCAGCTTCCAGAAGCCTGAGCTGGGCTGGAATTGCAGGTTCGAGGGACGTGGACTGGCTCTGTGCTCTGAGCACAGGCGCCCGGAGGGCGAGGGTGAGCAGGAGGCACCTGTGCTCTTTGCTGGCGGAGGGAGGCCCTGGTGCGATGGCAGACGGGTGGGGGGGGCTCGCTCCCACCGACAGCAGAGATGGGTGACCCGAGGAACGTGTGCGGCCGTTCTGGGGGAAACACTGCTTGTTCGGCCGAGAATGGACAAAGCGACAGGAAAACGCCGGGATTGGAGCATGTTACCAAGATCAACACGGAAAAAGATAGCTGTCAGCGCACCTCCACTCCGGACTCTCCTGCAGCCTCCCTGCTGCAGTGACCGCTCATCACCAGAAAGCGTGCGGGCACTTTCCTGGCAGTGAGCACCCCCGGCCCGGCCTCGCGCCGCCTCGCTTTCCCTGGGAAGGCACCACCGGAAAGTAAACGCTTGTGTCCCGTGGGATGAGGAAGGTAGAAGACGGGGTGTGAAAGTGGGGCTCCCCAAGGGAGGGCCTGTGAGGACGTCACACAGAGGCCGAGGAATGGGGGCCCCCGGTGACCTGAGGAAGGGCACCCCGAGGGAGGGCGCCCAGCGCCCAGGCCTTGCTGCGGAGGGCAGGAGGCCAGTGTGTCCACGGGCACCAGTTCCGGAGCACACGGTATGGCCTGTGAGCTCTTCATCTTGCAAAACACAAGGGATCACACAACTGTCTCCCCAACCGACCTTCACCCCACAACCACCCTACACACAGCTTCACCCCAGTGGTCCCACCTCCGGGGGGGTGTGGCTGGCTTCCTCGCCAGTGCCCCCCAGAGAGGCTGACCACAGGTTTGAAATAGGGGGGCCCCTGTCTCCCGCTGACGGATGTAGGCAGGCCCCAGTCTGGACCGCCCTGTGAGAGTCCGGACTGGGGATGAGCAGCCCACAAGGTTAGCTCTGCAGCCTCTTAGTTAATCGTACAAGGTCCTTGCCAGGATGGTGTGACGCAGACGGAGGGCACCTGGCAGTGTTGCCAGTTAGGCATGGCCCTCACACTGGCGGCTGCTTGGCATCAGGGGGATGTGGTTACCTCACTCTGTTAGGATCCCATAGGAACAGCTCCGGTCCGGCTAGATTCTGGGCAGCACCTCGATCGGACAAAGAAGCTTCATTCACATTGTTAGTCATTCTCGGTGCCTCAAACGCCATTCCTGGCACCTCAGGCCTGTGTACTTTTCTCAGACTCTTTGAAAAACCAAACAGATGGGTTTTCCTTTAAAAGTTGGGTCCTGCCCTCGCTGGTTTGGCTCTGCAGATAGAGCTTCAGCCTGTGGACTGAAGAGTCCCCAGTTTGATTCCAGCCAAGGGCACATGCCGGGGTTGCAGGCTCGATCCCCAGTACGGGTCAATGATCCTCATCATTGATGTTTCTATCTCTCTCCCTCTCCCTTCCTCTCTGAAATCAATTTAAAACAAAACATGTTTTTGAGTTGGGTCCTGCTCCCTGCGGTGCTGTCGGAGCTGTGCTTGCTCTCAGTGCTGGGCCCTGACCGGCAGCTCCCGAAAGCCGTGGTCAGGACTTGGGCTCATAAAGAAAGGTCGCCCAGCCTCTGGGGCCTTGCTGACCCCTGATGTGTGTCTACATGGAAACCCAAACAAAAGCACCCGTTGCCCAAAAGAATGAGCTTTGGCCTCTGGGCTCATCCACTTGCCCGCTCTGGGATAGAGGACCCGCCCTCAGATCTGAGCCCCTCAGAGGGCACAGCTCTGTCCCAGGCATGGGGGGAGGGGCAGGAAAAGCAACACCCTGCTGCTTCATCGTGGCCCAAGTCCTACCCACAGTGAGCCAGCAGCACCCGCACAGCTGTGTGGCACACGGAACTGCGCTGAGAACAGCTGAGCAGCTAATCATGTCGTAATTATATGACACAGGTGACCTGCAGCCCCAAAACACCAGCCATACAGGCCGAAGAACTGAGGGCGCTCTCACGGAGAGGATGTGCTAGTTAGGGGTCACGTAGGCGGAACTAGAAATCACAGCGTGTCCCCCAACCTTCTGAGGCAGTGGATTCTGACAGGTCTTGATTCTTTCTTTAAACAAAGGACTTCCTGGGAGTGCACGCTATTCCCAAGGGTGCCCTAGGCGAGGTGCCCTGTGACAGATTATGGTGTGCATGTGCATGTGTGCATGTGTGTGTGTGTGCACATGCACACACACGCCTGTGTGGTGGTGCAGGTGCATCTGCATCCCTGGCTAGACGGAAGCCCCCTCGAAGGTTGGGGAATACATCCTTGGTGTCTTATAAGCTAAGTAAATAATGAATGAATGAACTGAATGAATGAATGAACAGAAACAAACAAATGAATAGAAGTTAGTGAGTTAGTTTCCCCTTAGGTAGTCCTTCTGTCCCAGGTAACTTCAGGCCAGAGCTGTTTGTGACCCTAATTTCTATGCTGTTTGCTGCCTCTGATTCTGTGACCCGTGCTCACACCCATCCTAGCATTTGTGTTTGCTCAGCTGTCAGTGCCCTAGGGACACAGTGTGTGGTGTCTGCCATGGGACACACACAGCCCTCACGGTGTGAGCCTGGGGTCAGGACCCAGTGAAGTGGCTCTGAGGTCTTGGGTGGAGCTCTGTGCCAGGCTGGACCAGCCAGGATCTGCCTGCACGTCAGGTCTTCCCCGTGTCCATGGTGGAGGCACGAATAGACCCCAACCCTGGGGCCCACTCACACTGGGTTCCCCGACCCAGCTCAGGGCAGAGTGTGCTTATATAGACACTAGAGGCCCAGCGCATGAAATTCATGCAGTCGGGGGGGGGGGGGTGGTCCCTCAGCCTGGCCTGTGCCCTCTCACAGTCCAGAACCCCTCAGGGGATGTCTGACTGCCAACTTTGGCCCGGTCCCGGGGGATCTGGCCAAAGTTGGCAGTCAGACATCCCTCTCACAGTCCGGGGCTCTCACAGTCCAGGACCCTTCCCTCCTTACTGTTCGCCTGCAGCAGAGGTGGGAGAGGCTCTCGCCACCACAGCTGTGCTCGCCAGCCAGGAGCCTGGCTTCTGGCTGAGTGGTGCTCCCCTTGTGGAAATTCACTGACCGCCAGGGGGCAGCTCCTGAGTTGAGTGTCTGTCCGCCTGGTGGTCAGTGCGTGTCATAGTGACCGGTGGTTCCACCATTTGGTCGATTTGCATATTAGCCTTTTATTATGTAGGATTGCATCTGCATTTGAGGGATTTGAGTGTTTTTTCAGCCTCTGATTGTATGATTGGTTTCTTGTAATATTCATGTTTTTATAAGATGCTGATGAGTTTTAAAGCAGCCCTGTGAATGGACTGTTACTAAAACAGGAATGATCGGAAGTTTCTTCCAGCTGTCTCTCTTCACTCTTCCTCCTGCCACTCCTCCCCTTGTGACATCTCTCCTTTCGCTCCAGATGTCCCAGTGCTGCTAGGAAAGGGTTCTGAGCTGAACCTGGTGCCCCCCACTGCCCTTTCTACTCTGACCTTGAGAAAGTGATTGGCCTTCTCCAGGCCTGACTCACCTGCACAGGGAGTGAGCAGGCCCTTCACTGCAGGGCACCCACTCTAGAACGCTCCACCCCGTGCTGCGTCACTGTAGGTCAGAGGGTGGATGCTGGCTGATGGCCTGCTTCTCCTCTGTGACGCAGACATGTCAGAGCCTCTGCTGGGGGCCCTTTGTGGAAACCACACCTGAGTCCCCGCATAGTCAAGGCTAATTAGTGAAGAGGCCTTGTTGATGGTATGCCAAGCGGCCAAGGCCACTCTGAACCTGGGAATCTTAATCAAGAATCACACAGCTGTGAGGCCACAGTGACCTCAAGGTATGCTGTGCCCTTCTATAGCCAAATGATTGATGTTATTATTGGCATGAGGCCTGTTTGTCTAAGAAGTATAATGCATGTTGGTAGCCAGCCAGTGGGCAGGGGAGAGGGCCAGAGAGCTCAGAGGAGCTGAGAGCTGGTACTGCTACGATGTAAGGCTAAGAGCTCATAAAGAGCTCAGACACAGCTACCATGTTAACCAGCTAGTGTGCCGGGCAGGGGAGTGTGCTAGAGAGGCGGTAGGCACAGAAGATGTAGCTACTGGAGACACGGGACACAGGAGAAGCTGCTGAGGCAGAGAGCTCAGGCGCCGCTACGATGGGAGGCGGTGAATCTAGAGGCAGCGTGGGGTGCCCAGATAATAACTGTGGGCGCAGAGACTCTACTGCTGGGAGGGAAGGATATGTATTTACCAGCCGGTGTGCGGCTGCCCTCAGGGACCTTGTTGTGAAGAGCGAGCTGCTTGTCGGATGGCTGATGGCCACTGGCTTCTGCACTAAAGACTCGTTCTGTACACCCACAACCTCTCCTGGCTTCTCCGTCTAAGATCCAGCGTCCTAAGAGGTCCAGTTCCAGACAGAGGGGCTCGGACACACCACCTTAACCAGTGAGCAGGGGATAAAGGAGGAACTTGGACTAAGTTCCCAACAGTTAGTACAGTGGGCAGGGTTCGAGCAGGAACCTACCCTGGTGCAGTCAGGAGGAATTCAGAAGAATACATGGACTCAGAGCAGGGCTGGGCAGGGATGGGGCTGTCCCTGGCACCTTCCCACCGCACAGAGGTGGCAGCAGCACCTTCTGCTCAGCACCCGCGATGACCTCCTCTCCATCCCTTTGGTGCCGAAGGGGAGGCAGCAGGGGCCGGAGTGGCCTTGACTTTCGGAGGCGGCCCACCACACTGTCTTCCCCATTTCCTGCCGGATGCTGGCAGCCAAGTGGCGTCTGCACTTCGGAGCGCGGTTCTTTGCACATAAAAACCCTCATCTCCCATTTACAGCTGAGTAGGTCTCACTTCTCCCAGGATCAGGTGTTCATGTTAGTCCTGAGCAGGAAGAGGGCATCTGACCCAAATTATGAAAATCAGTGAAGTAAAGCTGGTCCATTTTTCTCCCCGCGGGGAGTGACGACGCCTGTGGTCTCTCCTCCTCACATGTGCCCAGCCAGGCCCAGCCGGGGCTCAGCCTGGGGGGGTCCAGCTGGGGGCTCAGCCTGGGGGGGGGAGCTAGGGGCCCAGCCTGGGGGGGCTCAGCAGGGCCCAGTGGGTAGGGGGGCTCAGCCTGGGGAGGCCCAGCTGGGGGCTTAGCTGGAAACTCAGCCTGGGGGTCAGCAGGGCTCCGAGAGCGGAAGGCGGGGCCTGGGCCTACATGGAGGCATCTGCACTGGAGCTGAGGGCAGGTGAGGGCTGCCGTCGCGGTGCTGACTATGACAATCGCCAGCACAACTTGGAGAGAACCTTCGCGATGTCCCCTGTGTCTTTACGTCCACTGTGTATGAAGTGTGAGGGATGTGGAGAGCAAGACACAGCCTAGCATGATGTAGATTCAGGTGGGAGAACCTTCCAGAAGGAAGGCGGATGCTGAGGCAGGCCTTGGAGGGAGAGGTCAGGAGACAAGAGGGGCAGCACCCACGTGGACTGGAGAAACCTCGTCCGGAACCAGCTCTTTCTAAAGCGGGACTAAGAGGACGCCTTCGAATTTCCAGGGACGACAGATGAGGAGCACGAGCTTCGGGAAAACAATGGGGCAGCTTCGCTGAAGATCAATGCCCTTCTTCCGGTTCCTGACAGCAGGAGAAATCATTGCTGTGGTCCATTTGTTTTATTTTAGGATAATTTAAAACACAAGGCAAAAATAAGGCTGTAGCCCTAGCCCGTTTGGCTCAGTGGATAGAGCGTCAGCCTACAGACCAAAGGGCCCCGGGTTTGATTCTGGTCAAGGGCATGTACCTCGGTTGCAGGCTTCTCCCCAGCTTGGGCCCTAGTTGGGTGTGTGCAGGAGGCAACCAATCGATGTGTCTCTCCCACATCGATGTTTCTCTCTGTCTCTCCCTCTCTCTTCCACTCTCTCTAAAAGCAATGAAAAAATATCCTCCGGTGAGGTTTAAAAATAAATACAATAAGGCTGTGAGTCCAGTGTTTGTGAAGTTGGTAGCGCAATGGCTCTAAGGTGGTTACCTCGCTGTCACCGTCCTTCAGTCCTGAGAGTGTTGAGGGTTGGGGGGAGCTCTCAGGACTTGGAGGCTGAGGACGGATGTTGTAAAGGTGGGGACACGGGCCTTCCAGGACTGACAGCTGCTGTGGCCAGAACACGTGTGTGAGGGACAGAGGGCGTGCAGGCTTCATTGGTCACCACTGATGAGTCGTCGTTCCCTGAACTCTGTCCCGGGGCGTGCGGGCCTCAGGGGTCACCGTCCGGTGATGTCATGGTTCTCTGAGACTCTGCCCCAGGGGCACTTCGGGTTTCTAAACCACAGGACGGGGTGTCAGCCTGGAGGCTGAAGGTCCACGGGCAGGTGGGGCCAGTGGCCTTTCTGAGGCTGAGGGACCGTCTGGTCCAGGACTCCCAGCCCGGGGGTCACTCGTGTCTTCGTGCTCCTTAGCTTGCACAAGTGCCACCCCGTGTCTGTCTTCACCCTCACGTGCCGTCGCCCAATTCCCCTTTTATGAGGACACCAGGCATATTGTAGTAGGACCCACCCTAATGGCCTCATGTTCTCTTGGTTATTCGTAAAGCTCTTGTCGGCAAATAAAGTCACACCTGAGGTCCGGGAGCTTAGGGCTCCAATATATCTTTTGGGGGAAATCGAAATTCCATACCCATCGTTAAGAAAAGGGTAGCAAATGTGGTCATTGTTTTCTGTTTAGACTTCTTTTAATGAAACGGTGAGTTGTTGTTTTTTACCAAAACCAGAACAAATTATAGGCCAGTGCTGTCTGTTCCCCAACACCACGTGCCTGCAGCTGACAAGTACACTCACACCTCAAGTCCTGGATTTTCACAAGGAACAGAGCTTAGTCGGCACTTCGTCATGAGGTCAGAGCCACCTCTTAGGGTGAGAAGGAAACACCCCAATTGGAACAGTCACCCTGAGCCTATAGCCTGAGCTCCGCCGGGCAGGCACTTCCCAGCTGGTGTTTATTGCTCATGGTCATCGCCTGCCCTCCTAGGGCCACCCACATGCATGGTCAATGTCACTGACCCAAAGCAAAACACTAGTGCACGAAATCAGCAACATTCTGAACAGATTCTCGCTGCTCTGGCCAACGCGGCTGCAGCTTTCCCCGGAAACAGCCGAGTGCCGCCCCGGGTGAGCCTGGCCGGCAGCTGGCAGCACAGTGCCCGCTTCCTTCCCCATGTCCCAGGCCTGGACTCACCGGGCGGCGAGGGGAGCAGGCCAGCAGTCTGTGTGCAGCTGCATGTGAAAGGGTGGTCGTGAGCTCCGGGGGCTTTATTTCTTATGGGGCTTCGTGTCCTCGTCCCTCAGAACCAAAGCTAGCTCGGACGCAGGGTCACCATCAGCAACAACAGAGGCTTGGAAGAAAAATGGGTTACCACCTTCAAAATGGAAGAAAAAGAAACCTAACATTGTAGCTAATCTATTATCTGTGTGATGGTGGCCAAGCAACAAAGCAAAGGAGCCTGCCTTTGTCATCTCAGACAGCCACTGACGGGCAGCAGCGGGGACGGAGCCAGACAGGAACGCGGTGGGCTGTCAGGGTCAAGTCTATGAAGCGCTGCTCGGTGCGTCAGGCTTTGCGGGCCTCCCTGTGACACCACCTCCGTGCGCCACTGGCCAGCGTGACCGTGGACCTGGAATGAGTGACCTGCGTGGCAGGGACGCTTTGCAGAGCGGCCCAGAGGTCTGTGTCAGGTGGCACTGGAGAGTTTGCGGGTCTACCACTCGGCCAAGTCTCAGAACAGTAACAAACTTCTCATTGAAGCAACGGTTCTAACAATGCCCACCATCTTGGTGACCCTGGTTTCCAAGAAATGTTGACGGTTCTGAAAATTGTCTTTTATTTCTTCTTCACACCATGCTTTTCCCATGTTGCTCTTTATTGCACTTTTTTAAGGATTGATCACGTACTCTTGGCTGCACTTTTCTCTCCATCATCTCTGGACCCATTTCCTGTGTCCTTGTCTTCTCGTTTCAATTCCATCTTGTTCAGCTGTCTGCAGTGAGTCACAAGATAGTTCCTGCTTCGCGCACACAATTTGGCTGGACCTGCATTGCCAGTCAGTTCTTTGCTCATGGCCGACAGCCCACCTCACGCCTCTGGCGCAGCCTCCGCCCTGGACCCCGGTGCGATCCGGGAGCCGGTGACCGAGGCCTTCCACTTTCCGTTTGGCCATCATCATAGAGAAAATCGTTTAGCAACAATATCAGGTTCCTTTTCCTTCCGTGTTTGAAGATTACAGTCCGTTTTTCTTCCGAGCCTCGCTGTCCTGGTGGGGATTCTGCCTGCGCTCGGCCTTCCTCTCTGCAGGAAACCTTCCTCTGGTGGCTTTCACACCCGCACACCGTCCGCTTTCGCTCCGACGTGTGGGCCTGTGAGTTTGTTTTCTTTGTCCTGCTCCGACTGGTTACGCTTCCGCACTGTGAGGAGCCATGTGTAAGTCTAAACGAATTCATACCACGTTCTCTTTGTATTTAACAAAAACACACATTTTGTGTTTCCTTTCTTGCTGGAATGTCTTCTGTGGCTATTGCCTTCTTCCATCGTTTATGCACCTTTTCTGTGTCTCTAGCTTGTCTCTCCATGCTGCACTGTGTGCACTGTGCTCTAATCTGCATTCCAGCTCATTAACTTCCCTTTAATGATGTTTAATCTGTTCTATCCTGGGCCCATTAGCGTTTTCACCTCGGGGTACAGTTTGTAATGTCGAGAAATACTGTTTGGTTCTTTACAAGCTTTTGTGGCAGGTTTGTTTGCTTCCGGCCCCCGCTTCTCACCTGCGGGTGGCTTATTTTTGATGACATATTTGTGGAGAGCGCTTCTCGAGGGACAGTGTTTCGTGGGGTCCTCGCCGTCGAGGGACCCAAAAAGGTGGCGTGCAGGTGCCCTCGCTGCCGCCGCGGGTGCTCTCACTCGCCTGCACGGTGCTCGTGCTCAGTTCTCTGGAGACTCGCTGGCAGCTGGTGGTGCAAACAGGACTCTCCTGCATGGGGCGATGGCTTGTGGCTGAAATTCTCGGGGAGCCCTCAGCCCCCCACCCCCAGAGCCTTGGCTCCACGGCAAACAGCATGGCCCCCTTCAGGGCTGGAAGGTAGAACTTTTGGTCCCACTTTCAAGGAAACTTAATGCATGTGTGGGTGTGGATTTTTCAAGGAGATCAGTTTCAACTCATGACCCCATTGAGGCCTAAGGTACCCCCTGCCCCGTGAGGGCATTAAATCCTCAGCCTCACCTGAGCCTGCGTTCAGGCCCGACACCCCTTCCCGCCCTGGCTTCAGCCCGAACTTGGTGTTATTGTCATGATGTGACCTTCCTTTCGGAACCTGGAGGCGTCCCTGGCATCCAGCTTTCTGGTTTCAAAGTGCCCGGATGCTGCCTCTGTGTGTGAGGGGAGGGGTCCTCTGTCTGCGTCACAGAGCGGGTCGTGGGAGCCCAGTGACCCCGCTAGGAACGGTCCCGTTGGCAAGCCTCACAGGACCATCCTGTGGGCTGTGGCCCTGACCATCCCACGCCACGGGCTCCAGGATAGACACGCATCTCCAGGGCCCCTTCCTCGGGTTCCCCAGGGGCTGCTTTGTAGCCAGGTCGGTTCTGACCCCGACACTGTGCTCCTGTTGTGCATTTTACACACATGTGCATTAGTCTCTGTGTTTGTGGCATAACATGTTCTCCTCTGCTCTTGAGTCCTGGCGGTGCCTTCCTAATGCTCCTGCATCACCACAAACATGCATATACACACTCACACACATGTGTACACACATGCACGTTCACATGCATGTGCATATAAATATGTGTACACTGTACCCACACAGGCACGCTCACACATGTGTACACACATGCATGCTCACATGCATGTGCATATAAATATATGTACACTGTACTCACACAGGCACACACACATGCACACCTGTACGCAATGTATTCACACACGTGCATACGTGCACACGCTCACGTATGCACATGTATGTATGCCTGTTAGCACATATGCCCACACACGTCCACACATGTGCTAGCTTTCATGCACACACTAGCACGTGGCATGGCATTCTGCTCACCTTCAGCATAGAGCGCACCTTGTCTTCCTGGCACCGAGTCCACACTCTGCTGGTCTCGCCCCCGCCCTCGGCCTCCGCGTCACTCCTCCCAGACGCTCCAGCCACTGGGGGTGATGTCCCCGAAGGCAAGCGCGGAGCTGCTGTTCTGGAATGAGCCCTTACTTTTAACAGGTCGATGGGTGCTTTTCACTGGCATTTCCCCAGGAATCATTACTGCTCTCACAGCCTCTGTGGAAAACAAAGTGTGTCTTGGCCTTTGTCTCCCACACTAGACTCGGCCGCGCAGAGCTCCCGTCGCTCTGTTCGCTGAGGATTCTTCGCTTAGCAGCTGTTTACCGAGCAGCCACCAAGTGCGGCTGGTGTTTGGGTGCTGAGTGTGCGCTAGTGAGCGAAACAGACAGCCTGCCCCTGGAAGAGAGAAAGCCCTGCTCCGGCTCCGAGGGCTCATCATACAACGGAGGGGAGCTGTCTGCGAAGGAGTAGGAAGCATGTTGCAAGTCTGGGGTGAGTGGTGCGACATGCGCTGCTACACTCTGGAGACTCCTCGCTGACAGGCGTTCACGTGAAGGATAGGGATGCCGGAAGCGCGCTCTGTCCAGAGCCAGGCCCTGGGCCCCAGAACAACGATGGATGGGAGCCTGTGAGGGTTGGGTGAGGTGTGGGGAGCAGTCACACCTTCCAAGAGGCCCAGGTTCAGGACGAAACCACCAGCTACGCGCCTCGAATTTAGGAACTTTTTTGGAAAACTAGGTATTCTAGGCCGAAAACAGGAGTTGAGGCAGAAATCCCAAGAATTGTAAATGCCTTCTGTACTTTGAAGCTGACAACGTAAGTCTCCTCTATTTCAACTCTTGCCCGGATTGTTAGACTCAATTGTTAGTTCCTTATAGTTGGAAAAACAAATTCATGCAAACGGGGAAAACAATGGACATTTTATTTATATCGAGTCTTTTCCTGGTAATTGTTTTATGTCACAGAAGCTGAAGATCTTTACTTTTTACTAAATATTTCAGTTTGTACCTAGTTACTTGGAGTCCTCTACGAAAACATTTTCAACCACCACAACAAAGGGTGTGACTGCATGATGATGTCAGAGAACTTGGCCAGGTGTGGGGTATATGTTCTAAATTAAATGATTCGAACACGGGATTGTGCCCTTCAGCTGGAGGGAGGGAACACCTGCCAGGAAGGACCGATTCATTCCGGAGGTTTTCCATCCTCACTCACCTTCATCATCAGGACTTTAACTCACCGGACCACCAGCCATAGGAGTGGGGACTGACGAGGTGGGAAGTTGGGTCACTGGGGTAGTGCCCAATGAAAAACATGAATGAAACAGGAGATTAAAAATCAACCAGGGTCGCCCTAGCTGGTTTGGTTCAGTGGATAGAGCATCAGCCCACAGACTGAAGGGTCCTGGGTTCAATTCTGGTCAAGGGCACAGATCTCAGTTGCCGCTTGATCCCCAAGTCCAGGTTGGGACACATGCAGGAGGCAACTAATCGCTGTTTTTCTTTCTTTGTCTCTCCCCTTCCCTTCCGCTCTCTCTAAAAACATCAATGGGGAAAAAATATCCTTGGGTGAGGATTAACCAAAAAAATAAAATAAAATAAAGTAAACCAGGGTCACCCCGCCCAGTGTGTTCAGTGGTTAGAGCACCGGCCCTTGGACTGAAGGGTCTTAAGTTCAACTCCTGGTCAAGGGCACATGCCTGGGTTAGAGGTTCTATCCCCAGTCCCGGTACGGGAGGCAACCAATCCATGTGTCTCTCTCACATTAATGTCTCCTCTCTCTCTCTCGTCCTCCCTCCCTTCCACTCTCTCTAAAAATCAATGGGGGAGGGGGTGATCAGGATCTCACTGCTGTGAGATGAGATTTCTGCAGAATGTTGGGAAGGAAGGATGTCAAGGGACATAAAGAATTCCTGCCACAGGCACTTGTCAGGTTTGACCTGTTGAGGTTGGGACTCACTGGTCCTGGATTAGGCCTCTTCCCAACACGGAGATGCGAGGGAGGGCGGGCGGGGCGGGGGCGTTCTCCAAGGGGGACAGACGCTGCGTGGCCACAGCCCCGCCACTGCCCACACTCTCCCGTTGAGCAGGAGACGGGCCCAGCCTTGCTCACAGGGGCCGCGGCCTTTTCCGCATTGGAGAGCTCTCAGGCTCTTAGCCTCCTTGGTCTGAAATCTATTTCCTTATCAGACGTGCCTGTCAGCATGGCTCCTCCTCGGAGCAGATGACCACCGGGGCTCACACGTCCGCATGGAGCTCTTTACCCGAGAAGCCCCCTCGCCCACCTCCCTCCTCCAGGGCGGCCACTGCTGCTCCAGGTGTGGCTCAGCGGCTTTCTCCCAGGCTCCGGCGCCCTGGTCCCCTTCTCAGAGCAGGTTGGCTCCCTCAACTGGGCCCGTTTCCCCAAATGTGACGGGAAAGAGTTCCTAAGACAAGATATAGTCGTCTCCTCCCAGAAAGACATGTGAGCTGCTCCACTCTTGTCTCAGCCACATGGTGAAGATGTGCTCATGCCAAGAAGGACCTGCATGGAATACTCAGGGCGGCAACTCTGCCCTGAAACCCCTGACAAGCCGCCACTCCACAGAGCGCGTCTCAGGGCTTCTGGGAGCTGCCGAGGGGTGACAGGGACATCAGGAGGGATGGAATTAATGACTAGAACTGGAGTGCAGGTTTTTTTGAAGAACAGGTCAAAACCAAGCTTTAGGAACATGCCTGGGAATGTGGTGGTTCAGGAAGCATGTGGAGGAAATGAGACATTTGTTTCCTTGCTCACCTCCCCCGACGTCCACTGGAAGGGGGACCTGGGGTCCAGACAGCTTCGTTGCCATCTCCAAGGTAATCAGGACACGAGGAACCCGGGGCCGTGTCTACTCTCCGGCTGCGGAGCTGGTGTCACAGGTGCTCACGCATGTCCAAGCGCATCAGGTGGCACACGTTTAGTAAGTGCCATGCTTCGTCTCTGCTGTACCTCGGGAGGCTGCTTTAAGGTGCTGAGCAGTCCGGCAGGCGGGGCTCAGTGGTTGAACGTCGACCTATGAACCAGGAGGTCACGGTTCGGTTCCTGGCCAGGGCACAGGTCCGGGTGGCGGGCTCCATCCCCAATATGGGGCATGCAGGAGGCAGCCATCAATGATTCTCTCATCATTGATGTTTCTCTCCCCCTATCCCTCTCCCTGCCTTTCTGAAATGAATAAAAATGTACTTTAAAAAACAAACAAAAGTAAGGTTCTGAGGAAACAAGAGGCACATGAAGGGTGCCACCATCCTGAGGCCACTGCTCCCAGGCGGCTGCTCCTCCCGGCTGGCAGCTGAGTCCATGCCCACAGCACTGGCACTGCCTTCCGTTCCTAACAGCAGCTACAGGCTCTGGGGGTGGGCCCGCTGGTAAACACTCACTTCCCCAAATTTTAAAGCCAAGAAACGGCCCTTTTCTAGCTCCTTGGAGCTTTCATTTCTCCTTTAGGTTTTCACTCACCATCCTTGACGCCTCACACAGATCACTTCCTTCTTTTCCTGTTTACCCGTTGGTTTCCAAATCTCAGGTTCTTTTCCTGCCTGAACAGTCTTTTCCCTGTTAATCTTCCCTTTGTTCCCATGAGATGACCTGATCTTATTTCTTTTTAAAACACTTTTTCCGTTACAATTTGCCTTGAATGTCATTTTGGGTGGTTGAGGTGTGGGGCATGGTGGCTAGATGACCGGTCTTACTTCTTTCATCATCCACTGCAGCCGTGGAGCCCTGGACCCTGGTTGCGGAGAATCTTACCTGAGCTCGCCTAATCCTCCCACACCTTTCATTGCCTCTGAGTAGAGTACAGGATTGCATAAGAAGGGACGGCTACCACTGAGCAGAATGGAAGCGCCAGCGTGTGTGGCAGCTGGAGTTCACATGGTTTGAGAGTGTCCTGGTGGGTTAGTGGAGACTAGGAAGTGAGGTAGGTTAGAGACTAGGAAGTGGGGTGGGTTAGAGGAGACTAGGAAGTGAGGTGGGTTAGAGACTAGGAAGTGGGGTGGGTTAGAGGAGACTAGGAAGTGAGGTGGGTTAGAGGAGACTAGGAAGTGGGGTGGGTTAGAAGAGACTGGGAAGTGGGGTGGGTTAGAGGAGACTAGGAAGTGAGGTGGGTTAGAGGAGACTAGAAAGTGGGGTGGGTTAGAGACTAGGAAGTGGGTGGGTTAGAAGAGACTAGGAAGTGGGGTGGGTTAGAGACTAGGAAGTGGGGTGGGTTAGAGGAGACTAGGAAGTGGGGTGGGTTAGAGACTAGGAAGTGGGGTGGGTTAGAGGAGACTAGGAAGTGGGGTGGGTTAGAGGAGACTAGGAAGTGAGGTGGGTTAGAGGAGACTAGGAAGTGCGGTGGTTAGAGACTAGGAAGTGGGGTGGGTTAGAGGAGACTAGGAAGTGGGGTGGGTTAGAGGAGACTAGGAAGTGCGTTGGTTAGAGACTAGGAAATGGGGTGGGTTAGAGGAGACTAGGAAGTGCGGTGGGTTAGAGGAGACTAGGAAGTGGGGTGGGTTAGAGGAGACTAGGAAGTGGGGTGGGTTAGAGGAGACTAGGAAGTGGGGTGGGCTAGAGGAGACTAGGAAGTGGGGTGGGTTAGAGGAGACTAGGGAGTGGGGTGGGTTAGAGGAGACTAGGAAGTGGGGTGGGTTAGAGGAGACTAGGAAGTGGGGTGGGTTAGAGGAGACTAGGAAGTGGGGTGGGCTAGAGGAGACTAGGAAGTGGGGTGGGTTAGAGGAGACTAGGGAGTGGGGTGGGTTAGAGGAGACTAGGAAGTGAGGTGGGTTAGAGGAGACTAGGAAGTGGGGTGGGTTAGAGACTAGGAAGTGGGGTGGGTTAGAGGAGACTAGGAAGTGGGGTGGGTTAGAGGAGACTAGGAAGTGGGGTGGGTTAGAGACAAGGAAGTGGGGTGGGTTAGAGGAGACTAGGAAGTGGGGTGGGTTAGAGGAGACTAGGAAGTGGGGTGGGTTAGAGGAGACTAGGAAGTGAGGTGGGTTAGAGGAGACTAGGAAGTGGGGTGGGTTAGAGACTAGGAAGTGGGGTGGGTTAGAGGAGACTAGGAAGTGGGGTGGGTTAGAGGAGACTAGGAAGTGGGGTGGGTTAGAGACTAGGAAGTGGGGTGGGTTAGAGGAGACTAGGAAGTGGGGTGGGTTAGAGGAGACTAGGAAGTGGGGTGGGTTAGAGGAGACTAGGAAGTGGGGTGGGTTAGAGGAGACTAGGAAGTGGGGTGGGTTAGAGGAGACTAGGAAGTGGGGTGGGTTAGAGGAGACTAGGAAGTGAGGTGGGTTAGAGGAGACTAGGAAGTGGGGTGAGTTAGAGGAGACTAGGAAGTGGGGTGGGTTAGAGGAGACTAGGAAGTGGGGTGGGTTAGAGGAGACTAGGAAGTGCGGTGGGTTAGAGGAGACTAGGAAGTGGGGTGGGTTAGAGGAGACTAGGAAGTGGGGTGGGTTAGAGGAGACTAGGAAGTGGGGTGGGTTAGAGGAGACTAGGAAGTGGGGTGGGTTAGAGGAGACTAGGAAGTGGGGTGGGTTAGAGGAGACTAGGAAGTGAGGTGGGTTAGAGGAGACTAGGAAGTGGGGTGAGTTAGAGGAGACTAGGAAGTGGGGTGGGTTAGAGGAGACTAGGAAGTGGGGTGGGTTAGAGGAGACTAGGAAGTGCGGTGGGTTAGAGGAGACTAGGAAGTGGGGTGGGTTAGAGGAGACTAGGAAGTGGGGTGGGTTAGAGGAGACTAGGAAGTGGGGTGGGTTAGAGGAGACTAGGAAGTGGGGTGGGTTAGAGGAGACTAGGAAGTGGGGTGGGTTAGAGGAGACTAGGAAGTGAGGTGGGTTAGAGGAGACTAGGAAGTGGGGTGGGTTAGAGACTAGGAAGTGGGGTGGGTTAGAGACTAGGAAGTGGGGTGGGTTAGAGACTAGGAAGTGGGGTGGGTTAGAAGAGACTAGGAAGTGGGGTGGGTTAGAGACTAGGAAGTGGGGTGGGTTAGAGGAGACTAGGAAGTGGGGTGGGTTAGAGGAGACTAGGAAGTGGGGTGGGTTAGAGGAGACTAGGAAGTGGGGTGAGTTAGAGGAGACTAGGAAGTGGGGTGGGTTAGAGGAGACTAGGAAGTGGGGTGAGTTAGAGGAGACTAGCAAGTGGGGTGGGTTAGAGGAGACTAGGAAGTGGGGTGAGTTAGAGGAGACTAGCAAGTGGGGTGGGTTAGAGGAGACTAGGAAGTGGGGTGGGTTAGAGGAGACTAGGAAGTGGGGTGAGTTAGAGGAGACTAGCAAGTGGGGTGGGTTAGAGGAGACTAGGAAGTGGGGTGGGTTAGAGGAGACTAGGAAGTGGGGTGAGTTAGAGGAGACTAGCAAGTGGGGTGGGTTAGAGGAGACTAGGAAGTGGGGTGGGTTAGAGGAGACTAGGAAGTGGGGTGAGTTAGAGGAGACTAGGAAGTGGGGTGGGTTAGAGGAGACTAGAAAGTGAGGTGGGTTAGAGGAGACTAGGAAGTGATGTGGTATAGACTTTCTTCTGGGCTGCCATGATGGTTAAAAAAGAGTTCAAGGAAATTGTGGCCAGAGACTATTTTTAAATATTTTTTTATTGATTTTTGAGGAGAAAGGAGAATGGGAGAGAAACCTCCATTCGCTGCCTCCTGTGCTCCCCCTCCTGGCGCTTGAGTCCACAACCAGGACCCATGCCTTGCCAGGATCTGAAGAACTCTCGGTGTCCAGGAGGACACCCAACCTACTGAGCCCCTCCGGCTAGGGCCAGGGACTTTATTTTTAACGAGGAGATTTAAGTGATATTCTCCCTGTTTGGGAAAAGGAAAAATGCTTTGAGAGAGGCGGTAAAATATAAGACAGGGCCCTTCATGGTAGGATCTGCTCCAGTTCAACAGGAAGCAGAGGGAACGGGATGGAGACCTCCAATGCGTCTTGGAAAGGAATGAGGCAGCTTCTCCCTGGTGGGGCCATGGAGGGAGGTCTGAAGTCTGGCACAGGCAAGGGTTAAAGGGGTGGTGGCTTGAGAGAACTTGAGTGAATTCGGCACTATTTGAGGATGGGCGACTGGAGCCGAGGAGGAGGAATGGAGTCAAAGGAAACCAGGTTTTCAGTTCAGTTTACTGAGGAGATAATGGTGCCATGATAAAAATATCAATGTTGAATTAGGTTTTATTGATCATGGAAGAGTTCACTTTGGAGGAGATGGCAGGGTGGAGATGGCGAGGTGGAGGTGGCCAGATGGAGGTGGCCAGGTGGAGGTAGCCAGGTGGAGATGGCAGGGTGGAGGTGGCCAGGAGGAGATGGCGGGGTGGAGGTGGCCAGGAGGAGGTGGCCAGGAGGAGATGGCCAGGAGGAGATGGCGGGGTGGAGATGGCCAGGACGGAATGGCGGGGTGGAGATGGCCAGGAGGAGATGGCGGGGTGGAGATGGCCAGGAGGAGATGGCGGGGTGGAGATGGCCAGGAGGAGATGGCGGGGTGGTGATGGCCAGGAGGAGATGGCGGGGTGGAGATGGCCAGGAGGAGATGGCGGGGTGGAGGTGGCCAGGTGGAGGTGGCCAGGTGGAGGTGGCCGGGTGAAGATGGCGGGGTGGAGGTGGCCAGATGGAGGTGGCCAGGTGCAGGTAGCCAGGTGGAGATGGCAGGGTGGAGGTGGCCAGGAGGAGATGGCGGGGTGGAGGTGGCCAGGAGGAGGTGGCCAGGAGGAGATGGCCAGGAGGAGATGGCCAGGAGGAGATGGCGGGGTGGAGATGGCCAGGAGGAGATGGCGGGGTGGTGATGGCCAGGAGGAGATGGCGGGGTGGAGATGGCCAGGAGGAGATGGCGGGGTGGAGGTGGCCAGGTGGAGATGGCCAGGTGGAGGTGGCGTGGTGGTGGTGGCCAGGTTGAGGTGGCGTGGTAGTGGTGGCCAGGTTGAGATGGCCAGGTTGAGATAGCAGGGTGGTGGCGGCCAGGTGGAGATCTAGTGTATTTGTCTGCAGTTGAGGAGCTGGTCTGTGGGAGTTACCAATACTTGGGCAAGAATTACTTAAACCCACAAGGAAGGGTGATTTCAGAGGAAGGAGAGGTGTGTGTGCTGGTGGCCTGAGGAAGGAAAGACCATGGGGGAATAAAAAGTATGGTTCAGTCTGGCGGTGTGGCTCAGTGGTTGAGAGACGACCTATGAATCAGGAGGTCATGGTTCAATTCTTGGCCAGGGCATATGCCTGGGTTGCGGGCTCAATCCCCAGTAGGGGGCATACAAGAGGCAACCGATCAATGATTCTCTCTCATCATTGATGTTTCTCTCTCTCTCTCTCTCTCTCTCTCTCTCTCTCTCTCTCTCTCTCTCTCCTTCTCCCTTTGCCGGGGTCCAGCCCCGGGGGTTCGGGGGTTCCCAAAGGTGTGGACGGAGTCAGTGAAGAATGTTTTACACGGAGACAGCATTCAGAACTCTCTAGCTCTCTTTAGTCTCCATGGATCTTCCTGTGCCTGGCTGAGGCCACAGAGAAAGATCCCGAGGCAAGCTGAGCCTTTATTTTATAGTCAGAGGTAAACAAGGTAGTGGTTTCCATAGTTACACTGTTCTTATGAATTTCACTTGTTTACACTGTTCTTGTGAGTTTCACTTGTTTTTGTTCTTGTTCTTGCTGCACTTCCCTCAGCCCATTAGCTTCCCAGGTAAGATCTAGGGAGCGTCATAAGGTCAAGCCTAATTATGCTAAGAGGACTGTGCCCTCTAAGCTGGGAGTTGTTTGTGACTTTGCCAACAGGTCAGTCTGAGGCTTAACCCTATAGCTGCTCCCCACATCCCTTCTTCTCTGAATATATATATATATATATATATATATATATATATATATATATATTAAAGTGTGGTTCAGTGGAACTGAGGGGAGGAAGGAAGGCAAGCAGAACAGAAGAAGCGAAGCAAATGCATGAACTTACCCCAGGATAAGCCCTGGGCTGGGGCTCTTTCCCCCAGTTACTGAATGCCAATATCAACTGTTTTGCATGATATACTTAAAAACAAATTTGTTGAAATGGTTTTTCCCTCCTGGGACTGGTGTTCTAGGAGACAAGTCTCCCATATTCGTTTTTTAAGGGAAATCTGATGGTGTAGGAAGAAACCAATGCAACTCCTATCCATGAGTTCTAAGCCTGCCGGCATGCAGGCTTAGAAAAACAAGTCTCGCCCACTACCAGTCTCAGCACTTGTTTCCCGATCAGAAGCGGTCAGGGCCCATTTAAGGAAAGAAATAGATGCCACAAATGCATAGAGAGCATGGAGGACAGAAAGACTCCCTCTCTCGGAAACGGCTCCTTTTGGGAGCCGGGAGCCGGGAGCCAGGCCTTCCCATCCTCAGGAGAAGGGTGAGCGCCGTGCGATGGAACCTGGGAACCTGGGCTCTGTAACAGCAGCTTCCTTGCGCCTCTGGTTCCTCCTGCTCCGAGGGAGGGGCTGAGTGCTATGTTGTTTCATGTGGGAAATGAGGAGACCATTGTCTACTTCCTGCTTCCCCGCATCTTTAAGAGAAGCAGCAGTCATAACTGCCCTTTCACCTCTCAGGGCTCCCATGTGCCCTGCGTTTCCTGGACCCTTCCTGTGTGTCCCCACTTGGCCAGCCGAGCACCCCGGGTTGCACTGGTCTCTACCTCTTCACTCTCTCGTCTTTCGCTAAACCTTGCCAGTTAGTGGTCCAGTGCTCCAGATATTTTATTCCACTTCATCTTTTATTACATCCACTTAGGCTTTCCTTCTCCCTGTTTGGCAACACAGACAGGGAATTAAAAATGGGTAGTTGGCTCATCTCCTTCTTCCCATTGCCCTGGCGAGGTTATTCTAACACTAGTGGCTCAGGGCACGGATTTGTGCACATTGAAAGGAAATTAATCAGAAGAAATATTTTAATATCGCTATTTTCCCTTTCTCTATAATAGAAGTGTCAACCAAATTCACGATCGACAATGACAGATCGAAACACACCCGTGCACTTGGCGCCAGCGAGGGTTTTATATGTATCGCGCATGCACCAGTCAACTTAGCCTTTTATATATATAGCCTAGAGGCCCGATGCATAAAATTCGTGCAAGAGTAGGCCTTCCTTCCCCCAGCTGCTGGCACTGGCTTCCCTCCCGACACCGGCAGGCACCGGGGACCTGGGCTTCCCTCACAGCCCTGGCTTCATCCAGAAGGTCATCCAGTCTAATTAGCATATTATACTTTTATTATCATAGATGTCTCCCTTTTTCTCACTGGTTCCGCCCAGAAGGTATTCAGTTAGTGTCCTGAAAGAGTGGCACAAAGGGTGGGGTCTCCTCTTTGCTCGGGAATGATGGCACAATTGGAGAATATGTTGATTCTGGGTGAATTAAAGAAATAGGCCTTCAACCAAGAATGAGGACATAGATCACCCTGGACGGTGTGGCTCAGTAGTTGAAGTGTTGGCCCCAATGTTTCTCTCTCTCTCCCTCTCCCTTCCTCTCTCTCTAAAAATCAATTAAACACATATATTTTTTTAAAAAAAGAAGGATAGCATGGTCCCTTACTTTGCATACTTACAACATCTGTTGGTTTCCTGAATTTTTCAGTCCACAGCCATCACCTTGGACTTACAACGTGAGCACCAAGAGATCACCCTTGGTCCAGGCAACGCCCAGTGTGTGACAGAGGCAGACCTCAGATCCGCTCTCACTTGGGCTGGACTTAAATTCCTTACGATCCCGACCCCATGTTCCTGGTCCCCAGTTGCGCCCCCTGTGACACATGCTTCCCAGGAGACCTCTCTTCTCCAACCTGCGGTTGCCACCTCAGAAGTAGCGCAGGGAGAGGGAGGTGAGGTGCAGGCCTGGACGGTTAAGAGGGCAGCCCAGGTCAGGGGTGCAGGCCTGGGAAACACTGTTTTGGTGGTTTTTTTACCTTTGCTTTGAAAGCTACGCCCCCTCCCCCTGCAATGAGGGACGCTGTGGAGTTTGCCGTAATTTGCAGACATCTCCCCAAGTATGTGGGTGAGTGTCTCTGGCCGCATTTCCTGCAGCAGGAAACCCTCGCCTCTGATTCCATCGCAAACCAGGTGGCCTTGGAGATGACCGAGCCTCCACCACCCGTGAGCCGTGTGCAAGGGATGGAAACAGACTAAACAGACGCACCCACTAACCCCATGTCAGCGCAGAGGCGCTGCTCCCCACAGCCCTCGACGGGCGGCCCCTTGGGAGGGCCATGGGTCGCTGCGTTCACAGAGATCTGAGAGCCATCCTGGTCTCAGCCTTGTCTCACTGCTTGTTTTGTTTTCTTCTGTTTCTTGTCCGTTTCAGATACACCGACACTCCTACACTGGATACTATGTCCTGAGCAAAATCCCTCATGGGTAAGACTGTTTTCATTTCCTCGTACTGAGAAGCTGCGGCGCGCTGGCTAGGCACTTAGTTCTTAGGAACTGAGGGCAGAAAACGGGTGTCTTGACCTTTGACCTCAGGGGTGCTGCTGCTGCAGGACCTCTGGGACCAGGGGCCCACACAGGGTCAGGGTCGCCCGAGTCCAGCACCTGCCCCTGGGCAGCCTCCCTCCCAGACCAGCTCTGCCAGCCCTGCTCTGGCTCCCTGTGCTTTGTTGCTTCCTCACCAGCTGCAGGAGGGGGAGGGCGGCCTGGCGGCAGCTGATGAATGTTCTCTCTCACATCCGGATTTCTCTCTCCCTCTCCATTCCTCTCTCTCTAAATCAATAAAAACATATTTGTTTTTAAAAATGCATGATTGGGGACCCAAAGTGTGAGCAGGAAGGCAAGCATGAGAGCAGCGTGGTTTTGAAAGGTTTTCAGGTGGGCAGACAGGGGGCCCATCAGCACAGGAATCCTCATAGGAGCTCACCTCGGAGCCCAGGGGCAGGAAGACCCGTCCAAGCGCCAGGAGCACGTGTGAGCGGGACGCAGGGGAACGGTCGCAGGCCTGGGAAAGCGGGCAGGTGGCTTTTATTGTGTTCATCTCCATTCTGCTCTTCCCTCCTCCTTCTCCTTCTTTCTCCTCCTCCACCCCTGCCCTCTCCTTCCTGCCCACCTTCCTCCCTCGCCCCCTCCCCGCTTCTGAGCGTTTGGGAAGGTGAGGTGCTTGGGAAACGGTCCAGCACCCGACAGGCTGCTGGCCACGGTGCGTAGGCTCCCGTGAATGTTCCCGAGGAGCCTCCCATTTCCCCGCAGATGTTTGAACAGACAGCTGTGGTGCTCACAGGCGCACTCGCCACAGGGTACACGGCACAGCCTCTGGTCTGCAGCCCGCACGCTGCCTGGCTTGGGCGGAGCATGGGCAAGGCCTAGGGAAACACAGGGAGAAATCACTCCACGTGGACACATGAGGGATACAGGCAGATACGCAGCGAAATGTGAGCCTGGTTTCTGTGTTTTTTCCTGGAGAAAACTCAAGCCCGAGGAACTGAAGATGACCCTCGACGGTGCAAATAAAGTGTCCACGGGCGTCTTTCTCCTAAAGCACCCACCACATGTCTCCCTGGAGGAGGAGCCACGCTGTTATTTTTCAAGCAGATACACATCCGCAAAGGTCGCGGCAGGCAGTGTAATTAAGCAGAGATTTATCTGCTCTGCTGGGAGCGAGAGAATATATGGGAGCTGATGGCTCTTCTGGGCCCTTAGATAAATCTGTAAAGCTCAAAACTCTACAAGCATTTTACGCTTAACCCGTGGTGCTGATGTTTTACCGCCCCGTCAGGATTTAGGAGAAACAGATTCTGAGAACCTAGCTCAAGTGTTTACCAAACCTTGTCTTGGCCCGTCCCGCAGTGTTTAGAGCAGCGGTTCTCAACCTGTGGGTCTCCAACCTGTGGGTCGCGACCCCTTTGGGGGTCGAACGACCCTTTCACAGGGGTTGCCTAAGACCATCGGAAAACACATATATAATTACATATTGTTTTTGTGATTAATCACTATGCTTTAATTATGTTCAATTTGTAACAATGAAATTAGGGGTCATCAAAACATGAGGAACTGTATTAAAGTGTCGCAGCATTAGGAAGGTTGAGAACCACTGGTTTGAGTGTGGCCCCCAATACACCAATGTTGGGGGTTCAATCCCCAGCCAGGGAACATACAAGAATCAACCAATGAATGCATGGATGGGTGGAACAAGCGTTCTCTCTCTTCTCCTCCTCCTCCTCCTCCTCCTCCTCCTCCTCCTCCTCCTCCTCCTCCTCTTCCTCCTCCTCCTCCTCCTCTCCTTCCTTCTCCTTCTTCTTCGCTCTCTAAAATCAATACAGTAAATATAGGAGGAGGAGGAGGAGGAGGAGGAGGAGGAGGAGGAGGAGGAGGAGGAGGAATGTACCAAACCAGGGGCGTGCCTGAGGACAATGTGGTGACTTGGTTTCCATCTCAGGATGACAGTCACCCATAGAGGATGCCAACAGATGAGGAGCTTTGGGTATTTCTAAAACAATCACAGTAATAATTATCACTGTCACGTATCGGCTGACGTTCACGCGCCTTCGTGGACAGCCAAGTGACTGCTCCACGTCTCCTAGCGTTCAGCAGAGTCACGCCCTGCCCGGCTGACTCCCAACCCCAGCTCTCAAAGCCATGCCTCGGTTACATTATAGCCATAAAGGTCAGCTTTTAGTGGCGCTAACTTGTTTTTTCTCTGAGGACTCAGACAGGGAATGAAGTAGCAGTTACTTGTTGACCAGGAGAAGCGTCTGGAAGTGAGGGGGTCTGGGAACCCTCCCATTTCTGTGAAAACTGACACAGCCCCAACATCGCCTCCTTCCAACCTGACGCTCCCGCTGTGTTAAGATCGCTTTTGGAAAATGAGTCATGTAATTAACCAAATATTAGCAACATCTTCTTTCTATTAACAAGACAGTGGGTTTCTGAACAGGGGGAGCCTTTAGGCCTCAGGTTTTTGCAATGTCAGGAGCTTACTGACCCCTCAACTAGTCAGAGGGCAAGTGCTCAGCCAGGTGGCAGGACCAGGACGCAGAGGGGGGCTTGGGGCTCTGGAAAGCACCGCTGTCCCTTTAAAATACAAATGAGTCTATTAAAATAGTTACAGTTACATGACTGGCAGGCCAAACCCCAGGAGCTCCCGGGCCCTCTGCAGACACAGGTCTACACCTTTTTCACGGACTCCCTCCTCCTTCCCAAAATTCTCGGCTTCCAGCCAGAAGCTGTTCCATCCACAGGGTGAGATTATTTGTCACTTACAGCTTGATCTTTTTTCCTTAGCTTCAGGCTTCCCAACCAGCCACAGAGCAGGGCCAGACTGAATGCCCAGTGCCCCCGGGATTCTGGCTCCTTCCTCTTTGTAGGGGCAGAGGGAATGGGGGAGCATGCCCTCACACAGGGTGGGGCAAACCTGGCTTACAGGTGTTCATGTGGTAAATAACGCAATAATGAATGAGAGACTGTTTATGGGATAAACTCTGTGTTTCACATATGGACAACTGTAAGCCTATCTTTGCCCACCCGGGATGTGCCGAGCCTTTCGTGAACCAGAGGAGGCGCTCTCTGCCGGGTGTGACCTTCCTCCTCCAGGTCTGACCTCTGTCTCGGAGCCGGGGGCATTCCCAGGAAGCGAATTTTCATCTATTCAATGACCTAGTACCTAGGGGTAGGTTTGTCCGACTTTCACATACGAAGTTGTCAAAAATTGTATTCTTGTAAGACATATCTTTCACACAAATTTGTTTATCAAACCAGAATTAAAGCTAGCTATGTTTAACATAAAGTGTTCCACAAAGTTTCTATATCAGAATTTCAACAAAACAAAGCAACTGTCCACAGTGAAGGAAGGTCATAGCTAGCTCTGTCCACAGTGAAGGTCACAGCCAACTCTGTCCACATTGAAGGTTGAAGGTCACAGCCAGCTCCGTCCACAGAGAAGGTCACAGCCAGCTCTGTCCACAGTGAAGGTCACAGCCAACTCTGTCCACATTGAAGGTTGAAGGTCACAGCCAACTCTGTCCACATTGAAGGTTGAAGGTCACAGCCAGCTCGGTCCACAGAGAAGGTCACAGCCAGCTCCGTCCACAGTGAAGGTTGAAGGTCATAGCCAGCTCTGTGCGCAGTGAAGGTCATAGCCAGCTCCGTCCACAGTGAAGGTCGAAGGTCACAGCCAGCTCTGTCCACAGTGAAGGTCACAGCCAGCTCTGTCCACAGTGAAGGCCACAGCCAGCTCTGTGCACAGTGAAGGTCATAGCCAGCTCCACCCACAGTGAAGGTCGAAGGTCACAGCCAGCTCTGTCCACAGTGAAGGTCACAGCCAGCTCAATCCACAGTGAAGGTCAAAGGTCATAGCCAACTCTGTCCACAGTGAAGGTCACAACCAGCCCCACCCACAGTGAAGGTTGAAGGTCACAGCCAGCTCCACCCACAGTGAAGGTCACAGCCAGCTACGCGTTCTCCATGGAGCGTCTGTCACATATTTTCATAGACATTGTTTGCTTCTTCCCATTTTCCTGGCATGGCTTTGCCCTGAATTAGCTTCCTCTTTGGTTTGAGTCCTTTTCTAAAAGGAAATGAAGGTCTGAACGTGTGGTCTCATGTCTGTTGGCATCACTCTGAAAAGCACATGACGGGGGGACGTCAACTCCTTCCACAACAGAATCAACTTCCAGGAAACTCTGGGCGGCATCGTGGGGTTTGGCAAACAGTGATATCAGAGGAGAGGCAGGCGGGGTGGAGGCCGTGCTGGGACATTGTCGCCCTAACTGTACGTACTCACCAACATCTTGCAGGCACCACCCAAAACTGTAAAAAGTGTATCTCTTTGGAGTTCTGGTTGGCTTATGAAGTTACAGTCTGTGTCTGTGAAAATAATAATCTGAGATGTAGGCTCCTTCTGCCCAGAATTCCTCTCTAACTTAAAGGCTGGGATGTCAGTGGGCTGGCAGTGTGCCCTCGGCACCTGACCCTGGCCTCACGGCACGCGGCAGGAGTGAGGACCTAAGCCCTGAGTTCGAGCACCAGTCTGACGCCGACTATGGGATGACAGTGAGAGATGCTGTACGTCTACAAATCTTAATTTCCACATTTTCCAAAGATGATAATAATGCCCACCCTATAGGCCAGTGATGCTCAACCGTCTGGCCCTTTAAATACAGTTCCTCATGTTGTGACCCAACCATAAAATTATTTTCATTGCTCCTTCATAACTGTAATGTTGCTACTGTTATGAATCGTCATGTAAATACCTGCTATGCAGGGTGGTCTTAGGTGACTCCTGTGAAAGGGTCGTTCGACTGCCAAAGGGGTCGCGACCCACAGGTTGAGAACTGCTGCTATAGGCACATTAAAAAAATTAAGTGGAACGCTGTATGCAAAAGGCACAGCAGAGTCGTGCTCCTAGTGAGCAGATGCTATCGCTGAGTGTTGGAGTGTGTGTCCGAGGCACAGGGGTGGCCTCAGAAGTAAAGACCATCCCACTCACTTCCCAGGCAGCTCAAACCCTCCTGTTACCCGGAAAGGAATGATAGACTATGTCATGAAGTTCCCCTTTAATCACTTTTCAAAGCTACGGTCGTTTCCTGACACTCAGGTAATTACTTGTGATCTGTCATTTCTCTTAATGAGATGTCTGTAGCCTCAACTGTCTATCCCCAGTTCTCATAGTCAATATTTTCATCTTGTCTCAATCTCACCTGCTGCAATTAATTGTCAGGCTTTCTTGTTTTGCCTCCAATGGAAGCAGAAAAGACAATATAAATCAATGAATAATTATTTAAATACAGTGGGGCCTTGACTTACGAGTGTCCCGACTAACGAGTTTTTCGAGATATGAGCCGTCTCTCGGCCGATTTTTTGCTTTGAGTTGCAAGCTAAAATTCGGGTTACGAGCCAGCTTCAGATACCCCACCACTAGTTGACACAGCAAACTTCACAGTGAACGCCACAACATCAGCCCAGCATCACGTGTCTCACTCGTTCACTTTTGATTTGACATACGAGTAATTTGAGTTACAAGCTCTGTCACGGAACGAATTAAACTCGTAAGTCAAGGCCCCACTGTACCGGACTTTGTAGCCAAAGCAATGGCTGCTATTCCTCAGAAGTTCAAAATCTTGTTGAAAAGAAGACACGGCCCTGGCTAGTGCAGTTCATTGGTTAGAGTGTCAGCCCAGACACGTGCTGGAGGCAACCAATTGATGTGTCTCTCTCCCATCAGTCTCTCTCTCTCTCTCTCTCTCTCTTCTCTCTCTCTCTTCCTTCCTCCCTGCCTCTCTTCCACTCGCTCTAAAAAGCAATAGAAAAATATATCCTCGAGTGAGGATTAACAAACAAACAAAAAGAAATAACACCAACTTAGGTATGATTCTGTGCCCACATGTGTGTCTTAAGCACTGAGCACAGAAGAAGGCGGCTGTGGGCCCAGGGAGGCTGTGACGGAGCTGATGCAGGAAGTCTGGCTTGCGCGGAGCCTTGGCGTTTTTTGTTTGTGTTTGAATAGATGGTGAGAGAGGAGACTTCCAGGTGGAGTAAAGCAGCAGACAGGCTTGGCCTCCACAATAGGCAACGCCTCCCTGGAATTAAGGGGTGTCGGCCTGGCCTCTGAGGGCTGAGACAGGTGCCTGAGCCTGCACCCCCCAGTGCAATGGGCCTTTGCAGTAAGAGCGTGCTGCACACTGGGAGGTGGATGACAGCTGCGGTGAGTTCATGCTCAGATGGAGAAGGCGGGAGGAAAGGGGGCTCGTGCACGAATTCAATTAGGAGGCAGTGGGAGTAATGGGGGCGTTGGGGCACGGGGCGCTCGGTCAGTGGGGAAACCACACTAATTGTGATCCTGGGTGGCTGGTGTTCTCTTGGAAAATGAAGACAGATTTCAAGTGTTCGTATCCATGTCCCTTTAATTAAATCTTGGGCGCCTGTGCCAGTGTGAGCTGAGCCTGCTGCGTGAGCGAGTCCAAGGAGCGCGTTCCGGGGGCAGCAATGGGAATCCGCAGGCCCTGGCAGGCCTCTGGCTCAGCGCGCTTCCTTCCCAGCCTCCTCTTGTGCAGAATCCCCGGGACACTGCGCCCACTTTCCGCACAGACCCCACAGGGCAGGCAGCCTGCCAGAGGACGCATGGGCACAATTTTTCGTGAACCCCGGGGAAGTGCCAGAGTGAAGCCACCATGTAGAAGAAAGAGGTGTTCTTATATGGCTTTCCACGTGACTCCTCCAGGGCATGGGGGGACAGAGTGGGGAGTGGGAGAGCTTGCTGTTATGGGAGGGCACGGTTCTCAGCACCCTGGACAGCTCCTGGGTCAGCCAGTGGGGCCTGTCTTCGCTGTTTTCGCCTCCCCCTACTCCCTTGTCTGCCATCCCCTCCGTCTCTCCCCACACCTCTTAGCTAGAGAACATGGACTTCAGCAGCAAACAGACCTGGGAATAGAGACCCAGTCGACCTCATGCCTGTGTCGTCTCGGAGACGTTACCGTGCTTGTGGAATAACAAGCCCGCCTCCGGGTCTGTGGGCGGCTACAGGGACACGGGGGCGTGAGCTGTGCGTGCAGGGCCTGCTCTGGTGTTCGGGAAGCACCCAGGCTCCACTCACGGCCAAATCGCATTCATCACCTCCCGCCACACTCTCCGTGCATTTCAACAGAAAATGAATTTCAACCTCAGTGTCAACGCTGATGGATCTAATGGCTTCCTGAGCTCTGAGTTCAAACCGAGGCCCGAGCTGTGCCTGGGCTGTGGGTGTCGTCTGCAGCGAGGGGGGAGGAAGAGCAGGGGGGGCCCGTCCACACAGGCCCTGCTTCCCTGAGCCACACCAGCCAAGTGTCCGTCCAACAGCACCTGCCCCTGGGCATCCGTCACCCTTCACGCGCTCCATCTCCTCCGCCCCCCACATGCACAGCAGCAACTCCCTGCTCCTGCATCTGGCACCAACCTTCTGAGCCTGCACCTCCGGATGTCAACGCCCCTCTACAGCCCTCCGCCCTCCTGGCTCCTGGGGACGCACACGCCTCATGTCACTCTCGTTTATTCTTGCACCAAATTGCTGGTGACCGCGTTGGCCATGCACCACCTCTCTGGACGGAATGCTTAGACAGTGTGCATTTGCTGTGTGATGAGCTCCTCCCCCTCATTCAGGGGTCAGAGCCAGGGGTTTGGCTGAACTGTGTCCGGAACCCGCGGCCTTGCGCAGGGCGGCTTGCCTGCACAAACCTGCGGGAGGGGCTGCACTTCGGTCTTGCTCCGCTTCTTGGGAAGGTCCCACACAGGAGGGCTCGCCCATCAGCGGGAGAAGCGCCATCGACCTCATGCAGGAGCTGCTGCCACCATTCCTCCCTCGAGGACTCCTGCGCACCTAGAAGATCTTCACACACACGAGCCCGCCTGAAAATGAGGTGGAAGATGAGAAATGCATCATTTCGTCAGGTGCCTAGCTGATCCCCTTGAATTGCCTGCGGCCGGGAGATTCCCCACAGGTGTGGGCTGGTAGACGGAGGAAGTGCACTAGGTAGCGAACGATGTTGACTGTAAGGAGATGCTCGTCGGGAGCCCAACCCGGATCAACCACCAGAGAGTGGGTGGGGGTCAGGCGGGGGTAGCCCACTCTGAATATTTTCATTTGCCTCAGGGGTCGACGGGCCCCACCCGCCTTCGCTTGTGGTCACTGATGCTGGGGTTGCAGGTGCGGCCAGGAATCAGCGTCCTGCCTGCACACAAGCGAGGCGCGTTTCCCCTGACACAGGCCCAGAGTTCAGGCAGCTGTGATCCCGGGGGTCATTAAGGGCATCCAGCAGCTCCATCCTGTGGGAGTCTGTGCCGGGGCCCTGCAGAGCCTGCTCCTCTGTCACTGGATCCCCCTGAAGGGCAGGCAGTGGGGCTGCGTTTGTCCCGGAGCTGGGTCGCCCAGACTGGCGTTAGACTTGGGCGCCACCTAGTGGGGTCGGCGGTGGAGTCGCCGCTTCTATTTGTGCATTTGTGGACTCCGTGCTGCCTGGTCTTATGAGTCACAGGCCGCTGATAAGTCACACAACATTAGTGGCATGTTCGCTGAGCCCTTTCCTCGGGCCTGAGGGTCAGTCCCCCGAGGAGGACCTGCCTGCACCCCTGAGGTCTGCTCTCGCCTGCTCACAGGCCTTTTCCTGGGGAGAAATGCCCGGTGCGTTGGCCAACGCCCTGGGTAGCTGTGCCAGCCCAACGTTTGCAGCGTGGGCTGTGCCTCTGCTCCTGCTACACGGAAGTGAGATCCAGCGCGTGCCAGGGGTACAGGTGGCAAGGCCGTGTGAACCGCCCCTCCCGTCTTGCCCGTGGTGTTTTTACCTCATCTTTCTCTCCCTGTCCGTGCTGTCCTGCAAAGGGCTGGACAGGAAGCCTCGGCCTGATCCGCCTTGGTGACGCTGGCTTCAATGGAACATCAAGCGTAGCCTTGACCGGGAGGGAGAGCAGCTCAGGATTTAGGCAGGAGAGCGGGAGGCTGGTGGGGAGACCAGCCCCCACGGATGGCATGTGTGGGATGCCAGGTCATTGCAGCCCAGAAGCACCTCCACAGCCAGAGTAGAAACCACTGTCCTCCCCCCAGCATCCCACTGTGCCCCCTCTTCCCACGCTGTCCCTATAACCAGTGACTGTCCACCTACAGTTTTGCCTTTTCTAGAATCTTCTGAACAGAGCCAGACTTCTGCAGTCTTGTGAGGCCGGCTTCTTAGCATAACTGCTTCCCAGGTTCACTCTCGTGTGCAGCTGCCTGTGCTCACTCTCACCACTGAGTGCGTCCGCCGCACGGCTGCACCCTGATTCCACCAGCACGGCCGCACCCTGATTCCACCAGCACAGCCGCACCCTGATCCCATTAGCACGGCCGCACCCTGATTCCACCAGCACGGCCGCACCCTGATTCCACCAGCACGGCCGCACCCTGATTCCACCAGCACGGCCGCACCCTGATTCCACCAGCACGGCTGCACCCTGATTCCACTAGCACGGCCGCACCCTGATTCCACCAGCACGGCCGCACCCTGATTCCACCAGCACGGCCGCACCCTGATTCCACCAGCACGGCTGCACCCTGATTCCACCAGCACGGCTGCACCCTGATTCCACCAGCACGGCCGCACCCTGATCCCATTAGCACGGCCGCACCCTGATTCCACCAGCACGGCCGCACCCTGATTCCACCAGCATCGGCATCTGGCTTGGAGTTGCTTCCAGCTGGGGCTACTGGGAGGAAAGTGCTGGGAGCATTTGCACACGATGTTCACACAGACGTGTCTTCATTTTCCTGGGTAAAACGCCTAGAGGTGGAATTGCTGGTCGTACAGAAAATGGGTATTTAACTTGATCAACTGCAAGACTGCTCTCCAACATGCTGTGCTGTGTACTCCTCCTTTGGTAAAAGCCTCATGGGGCTCCGGCTTTTACCCCAGACGTCCATCCTGTCCATCCACCCGAGGCTGGTGGCATGGCCCAGGCAGGGGCTGATCCCAGGGCCTCCTCTCCCTGCCCCAGGTGGACACTCACCTGACCTGACTGCATCTCTCGTCCCCCAAACTCTTCCCTTTGCAGCACTGCTCAAATGGCTGACCTGTTGAGGAAGCGGGAGTCAGCTGAGTAGGGGAGGGGCGGGAGGCGGGGTGGGGGGGTGGGGGGGGGCGTGCGTGGGGCCTGGGCAGAAGCCTGGGTGGTTAAGAGGCTCTGGCCCTGAGATTGGTCCTACTTCTGGGGCAGATTTCAGGCGTTCAGGGGTGGGGGGGGGTTCTTTATGAGAATCTCACCTCCAGAAAAGGGCTGCATCCAAAAATGTGTGTGTCCAGGGACTTGGTCCTGCGTGGGGTCTGTCCACTGCTTCACGGCCGGCGGGAGGCCCGGAGCCGTCCCCCCGGACAGGCGGTCTGAGCAGGAAGCCCACCTTCTGACCTGACTCCTGGCCAGGCCTCGGGTCCCTTCTGCGGGGAGGGCGCGGTTGGCTTCCCGACGCCCCCCTTTATGTCAGAGCTGGACACCAGCTCCCCAAGGGAGAGGTGCACCAGCTGGCCCGCCGGGAGCGGCGGCGTGCTGAGTGTGCCCTGCGGCTGCACGTTTGGCCAACACTGGTGTGCTCTGCAGCCGCTAAAGGTGGACAGCACAGTGAGCAGGCCCAGGGCTCAGTGCACGGACACAGGACCCCGGTGCTGGGCTGGGGCTCCCGGCTCCCGGTTCTGAGCCGGTCACGGGCCAACACCGACCAGCCCGAGCCCAAGCGACCCGCTGCCGGCCGAGGGCCCAGAGGCAGAAGCCATGCCCAGCAAGGGTTCTGTCTGCTGCGGAAGGTCATGCCTGGCGACCCAGGTCCAGCTGAGGGGGCTAGAGCCAGGGGTGGCGGAGTCACTTCCTTCAACACAACATGTGGACGCCGGTTCCCAGCCCCTGGCGCACGGCCACGCTCACATCCCGGCGTCTCCACCCTGAGCCGCACCCGGGCTGTCATGGACACTCCCGCTGCCTGTCCCAAACGGCTGGGGACACACCAACCCCTCGCTCACCACACAGGGACTCACTCACACCCTGTCCTGCAGACGAAGTGCTGACGGCGCCTCATCTACACACTCTGACCTCCCTCAGAACCACCCAGAGGCAGGTTTCATCGTCCACCCACCATGACCCCAATGACGTCCCCAAACATTTGACAACATGCGTGTCAGCATCTAACGTGTAGATAGAAAAGATGAGAGAAAGAGGGGTACAGAGAGTAGGACGGAGATAACGGGGCCGGGGGCTGCATGAAGGGGGGAGGAAGAGGTGTCCATGGCGAGCAGAGGCATCTCAGAAGGAGGCTGTGACGCCCCACTTCCCGCAGCCACTGCACTCACCGCGTGGGGAGAACACTCGGGGAGGGAGTTCTCGCCTTCCCTCCTCTGCTCTGCACTCAGAATGGCGTGGAGAACAGAGAGGGGCTCATCCCCTGACAGCTGTGTGTCTGCACCACGTGATGCGGTGAAGGTCACTTGGTCCCAAACAGCTTACACTTTCTCCGTATTCGCCCTGTACTCAGGCTGATGTACCAGATTGCCCCAGGTTCAGTGCTTTATAATCGTGCGCATAAATCTGCAATTCGCATGGGGCAACAGGCTGGGTCATCTCGCCTCCTGGGCATCCGCTGGGCAGCGTGGAGGCCAGGCCTGACCCGCCTGGTGGTCAGCTGAGGCCTGGCTGGGCCTGTGTCTGAAACACACTATGCAGCCTCCACCTGGGGCCGGACTCCCTGGTGACGCGGTGGCGGCTGGATCCCATGGGTGAGTTTCCCGCCTGTGCCTCAGCCCGGCACAGAGGCCCTCGCACTTCCTACTCAGGGGCGCAGCCAGAAAGCTGCCCAGTTCCGAGGAAATGAGTTCCAGTGAGATGAGGAACGCCAGGTTTTCAAAAAGCATTTGGGACCACAAATAATGCACGTTCATGTGTGCGGGCCACGGCTTGGCTGGGCCTTCTCTCTGCCATGTGTGCTTTGAGGACAGGGGCCTATTAAGTATGCACTGTTAACTAAACCACACTCTGTCCTGAAGTTCAGGCGTGGGCCTGCTGGAAGGTCACAGTCAGTGAGGACGGCCGTGTTCGTGTGCGGGGGGCAGTCCTCCTCCCTCCGCTTCCCACGAGCTCACATGTGAGAGCTACTCAGAGTTCACGGGTCAGGTCCGTGGGGCCTGTGTTTAAATGGTCTGATTTCCCACTGCCTACCACCAAACTGTCTACTGTTTCCCCTCGAATATCCCCGCTGGCTGCTTTCCCAAACCTTGGAAGAGATGCCTGAATAGAAAAGAGCAAATTGGTGATGGCTGCCTCTAAGAGACAGAAAATCAAGTGGTTTAAGCACACATGGCCAGAACGGACAGGAAGCGTGGCTGCCCGTCTGTGCGACGCTGGCGAGTGACAGCAAGTGGGGCCTGGGGACCCGTGAGCATTCGCCATGAAACTGGTCATTGAACGGAGCAGCCCCGCGGGTGGAGCACCATCCTTTCATTCGGTGCTTCTTCCACTGAAATGTTGACAGGCCGCCGGCTGCCTGTGGTTCAGTTCATTGCCGAACGTTGCAAACTTGAGGAGACATTAGTTAAGAAGCTCAACTTATTCTAAGACTTGACCGAGCTATTTAAGCTCTTGAGAGAAATCCACACACAATAGGCGTCTCCTTCGCAAGTACTGGAGAGAACAGGGCGTGGACACGCCTCCACGGAGTGGAACGGGTGAGACATGCGGCCGAGGGGCGGGTGCGACAGAGGCCGGACCCCACGCCTGTTCGCCTGTTCGCGCTCCTCCTCCACCAGGCTGGTCGCTGGCACCCGCTCTCTTCAGGCTGATGAATGTGCGGGGTGTCAGGTGAAACCTGCAGGAAGTAAACAGATGCACCCATCAAAGTGCAGGTGACCGGCCTCCAGGCGCCAGCTCGGGGTCCCTCGGGCACAGCCCCGGGGACTGACTCCCTCGGCCATCTCACTGCAGATCGCCTGGTTTCTGAATCACAGGTGCTTCAGAGGACAGACCATCTAACTTTGGAGAAAACATGAACAAATGAATTGGATCCCTGGCTCTTCTCCCTCCCTGGCCCCGGCATCAGCAGCAGCAGTGACATCAGAGCAGTGACCCTCTGGACTCACGCCAGGGCCCAGGGGCTGGCTGGGCTGTTACATTCATCTCCTCGTTTAACATTCGTATATGCCCGGCCAGTGTGGCTCAGTGGTTGAGCATCAATCTATAAACCAGGAGGTAATGGTTCAATTACCGATCAGGGCACATGCCTGGGTTGTGGACTCGGTCCCCAGTAGGGGGTGTGCAGGAAGCAGCCAATCAATGATTGTCTCTCATCATTGATGTTTCTATCTCTCTCCCTCCCCCTTCCTCTCTGAAATAAACTCACACACACACACACACATACACACACACACACACACACACACACACACGCATTTAAGAACAAAACCAAACTTTGCAATAACCCAAGCGGACTGACCCCAAATTCCAGAGAAGGAAGCAGAATCTCAGAAAGGTTTAGTGAGTCCCCAAGACCACACAACTTGGGAGGGAGGTCGTTGGGACCCCAGCCTGTGTCTGGGTCCAAGGCCACCCCTCTTATCCTCTGAACGGCTCTGTGTGCTTTCCCCTGAGAGCTTGCTACATGCAGGTGTTTATCATGTTGACCAGACATCTGCCTTACATACCAGGGACCGGAGGGCCAGGGCAGAAGCTACAGAGAGCGCGAGCAGGTGTGGGGCACCGTGGGGGCCTCCTCCTCTCTTTCCCGGCTTCATTGAGATAGAATTCCCACGCCCTGGGATCCACCCATTGAGACGGTACAGCTCAGTGTCTGTAGTGTGTTCCCAGAGGTGGGCAGCCCCACCCCATTCAGTGTCAGAACTTTTCATCTTCCCCCAACACTCTGTGTCCTTCAGCTCAACATTGCATGTTTTGTCCTGTAATTTTTCAAAAAATGTTTATGTCCTCAAATGTGTCACCCTCTTATGTTATTGCTTCAGAATTGTGAGTCATCCTTACAAAACCTTTCCCCGTACAAAATCCATGAGGAAATCCCCTTGTTTATGAAAATACTCTGAAACCATAAAATCGCACAAATGGTAGGTTTGCTAACGTTCCTTGGGAACTTGCACCACTCCTCCCCCTGCACCCCCCCCCCCCCGCAGCCCTCCCAGGGCCCCTCCAGCAGGAGCTCCCTGGGCAGTGGGCTGGTGTAGACACGGGGTGCACTGATGGAAGACACGACGTGTCCCCTATTATTTAAAAAAATCTCCCTGACTTTATTGAGGACGTATGTGTGGGACCATGTATGTGGAAGTGCCTCTGTGAGTTGGGTGTGGGATCCATCACACATGTTTCAGGACGAGTCAACCCAGCAGTCCCCATGGCAGGACTTCTGTACCCAAGTCCTTCTTCACAGGCAGAGCTTCTGAACCCACAGACACAGACAGCGCCGACTAACCAGCCCCAATGTTGGCCAGGCGAAGGGTTCGTGCCAGCGAGGACCCTGCCCTCAGGAATGTAACTGTGGCCTGGCCAGCCTGGCTCCGTGGTTGAGCCTCTACCCATGAACCAGGAGGTCACGGTTTGATTCCCAGTCAGGGCATATGCTAGGGTTGGGACTTGATCCCCTGTAAGGGGTGTACAGGAGACAACTAATCAATGATTCTCTCTCATCATTGACATTTCTATCCTTCTCTCCCTCCTGCTTCCTCTCTCTGAAATTGGTAAAAACATTTTTTAAAAGATTATAACTGTGCAATTTAAGATATATATTAAAATAATAATACAAATCTTTCAATGCTGTATGAGTTTAAGGTTGTACTGACCCTAACCAACCATCCATTGGTGACTAAACTATATCCGATATATCCATCCATCCATCTATCCTTCTATAGTGGAACGTTGGCTCTCAAACGTCTCCATCTCAAACAATATGCTTCTCACGCCACACCCTTTCATGCTGGTCCCTATGCGATCAGTCACGCATCTCTCAGGCAACAAACAAGGGAGAGAATGCGCGAGTGTGTGTCAGTTTACTGCTAAACCTCACGTTGCTAACATCTCAGGAAATTGTGCTGCGAATATTTTCCTGTTTTTTGCTTTTGTTACTGCTCATTATTATTAAACTAAAGGCCCAGTGCACAAAAATTTGTGCACTCGTGGGGGTCCCTCAGCCCAGCCTGTGCCCTCTCACAGTCTGGGACCCCTCAGAGGATGTCCATCTGCTAGTTTAGGCCCGCTCCCTGGGGGATCAGGCCCAAGCTGGCAATCAGACATCCCTCTGGCAGCCCAGCAGCCCTCGGGGATGTCCACTTGCCAGCGGAGAGCAGGCCTAAGCTGCAGTCAGACATCCTTAGCACTGCTGAGGAGGTGGGAGAGGCTCCCACCACCACCGCTGTACTGGCAGCTGTCAGCCTGGCTTGTGGTTGAGCAGAGCTCCCCCTGTGGGAGTAAACTGACCACCAGGGGGCAGCTCCTGCATTGAGCGTCTGCCCCCTGCTGGTCAGTGTGTATCATAGTGACTAGTCATTCCCAGTCGTTCTGCTGTTAGGGTCAGTTTGCATATTACCCTTTTATTATATAGGATAGAGGCCTGGTGCATTGGTCGGGGCTGGCTGGTTTGCCCTGAAGGGTGTCCCGGATCAGGGTGGGGGTCCTGCTGGGGTGCCTGGCCATCCTGGGTGAGTGGCTGATGGCCGTTTTCAGACTGGCCAAGCCCCCTGGTGATGGAAGCTCCCAGCCTCTCCTTTTTTTCTTTTCTTTTTTATTCTGGGATTTATTTACCTTCTATAATTGAAACTCTGTTGCTTTGAGTGGAACTCAGAGCCAGCAGTGGGAAGCTTGACTTCCTCCATCATTGGGGCAACCAAGCCTCCTGCTTGCTCCAGCTCCATGGCTGCCGGCCGCCATCTTGGTTGGGTTAATTTGCATATAGTTGCTCTGATTGGCTGGTGGGCGTGGCTTAAGGCATAGCAAAGGTATGGTCAATTTGCATGTTTGTCTTTTATTAATGTAGATTTTTTTTTGTACATTTCATTTCCTTTTTGTCAAATCCTCATTTACATTTCATGTCCTTGTTGTTTTTAAGGTGTTTATAGATTAAACTGTATATTAGACATGTGTTGTATATGACACATGTCATATAGACATGTGTATATGACACATGTATTAGACATGTGTTGTATGTGTGTATTCAAACAGGAGGTCACTTGGGGGTCTGCAAGGCATTAATTCAATTTACATTATTTCTAAAGGAAAGCAGGATTCGGGTTTCGAACAGCCTTCTAGAACGAACCACATTCACAAACTGAGGTTCCACTCACTGTATTCATTATCTAATTAATCTGTATGAGCATCTACAATGTGTCAGACACTCTGCTACGACTGTGAGGGTCTTTTATATGTTTATATTATCCACCATGAGGAAGATTCTGAAAACATGTATTATTGGACACTGAAAATGCTAATTTTTAAAATGTTTTTAGCCTGAAAGGTTAGGAGCCAGGAAAGCAGTTCTTGGCTTTCCTCTTTCCAAAGGCGACTTTTGTCGGGAAGCTTTCAACCCCTTGCCCAGCTCAGGAAGAGGAACGAGTAAACTTCCATTCACACCCTGGCCAGTTTGGCTCAGTGAATAGAGCGTTGGCCTGTGGACTCAGGGGTTCCCACACATGAGGAGGCCCATGCCTATTTCCCCATGTCCCTTCTAGATGCTGGATCTCTCCTGATGGGGTCCCTGCTGGCTCCGCGTAGCTCAGTCATGGAAGCTTCTCCTGTGGGTTGACGGAGACCTTCCCTCTTCGTGATGGCTGTCATATGCCACTGGGGTGCCACTTACTCAACCACGCGTTGCTCCTCGGATTTTGCAACTTCCAAGCTGCGGTGCACACAGCTTCCGCATGTGATTTTTGTGTCGTTAGAGGTGGATCTGCCAGAAAGCGAACTGGGTCTAAGTTCAGGGTGGATTTTATCAGCTTTTCCAATGTCCCCTGGAAGGTGTGCACCCGCCAGCACAGGTGCGCATGCCTGCCCCTCAGCCTCGCCAACACAACATGCCACACTTTCCTCGCTTCCTTGTTGTTCTCAGCAAGTTTCATCGGTGAGAATAACTCAGTATAGACTCCTGCTTGTTCAGTACTTTTCGTATGTTCGAGGGCCATGTTAATATCTTTTTAGACACTTGTCTGCTCATGTCTTTTTCTCACATTGCTATCATCTTGTGTCTTTTGCAACCTTAATTTTAGAGTTCTTTGTCTGATAGAGCTCAGCCATGTGTCTGGAGTGTGTTATGAATATTTTCTCCCACTTTCTCAGTTGTCTTTTGTGACATTTTGTCAATAATTTTTTAAAACTGTTTATGGTATGTCCTCAAATGTGTCACTCTTTTATGCTATTGCTTCTGAATCTTGAGTCATCCTTAGAAAACCTTTCCCCATACAAAGTCAGTGAGGAAGTCACCCTTGTTTATGAAAAGACTAGAGGCCCGGTGCACAAAATTCATGCACTAGGGGATGGGGGTCCCTCAGCCCAGCCTCCCCCCTCTCACAGTCCAGGAGCCCTCGGGGGATGCCCTACTGACTGCTTAGGCCCGCTCCCCATGAGGAGTGGGCCTAAGCCGCAGTCTGGCAGCGGAGGCTCGGGGCAGGCACGTGTGTGTGTGTGTGTGTGTGTGTGTGTGTGTGTGTCTGCTGGGGGCCTGCCCCCAGTTGAGTCAGAGGCTCAGAGCAGGCGCCCCTCTGTGTTGTTCTCTCAGGCTCTGGGCTGCACCCGGCCCCTCCTCCTGAGCTGGCAGTGACCATTACGGAGTCCTGGCCTCATTTGCATTATATATATATATATATATATATTTCAAAACCCTAAAACCACACAAATGGTAGGTTTGCAAACATTCACTGGGAACCTGCCATGTTCAGACCCCCCGTCGCTCTGCTAACAGCTGGGCACCCAGCCGGCTCTGTCACTGCCCCCCTCACTGCTTCTTGCAGACCCAGGGGCCCAGCCTGAAACTGCAGGGCAGGGCAGACTGTCCCTCCTACCAGTGTGTTTGACTCTGAAATGTATTCCATGTCCTGGTAGACTGTTAAGCACTTACTTTTAGAATTTTCTACTGACCCAAGCCCTCACTCAACATGCCCTTACCCACTTCCCCTCCCTTCCCATCGCGCCTGTGTCTTTGGTTCAGACAATTCCTTTAAATTCAGCGTCTTCCATTCCCAAAGACCATCCAGCCACCGTCTCTCTGGAGGTGAATGAGCACATTCATAGCTCTGTCTTCTGCTTAAGAAATACCACGGCCACCAGGCCGGGTGCTCCTGGCGGGGCTGCCTGCTCTGCAGAGCGCAGAGAGCCCCCCGGGAGCAGCGTGTCTCTCCTGCCCATTGCAGATGGCGCCGCTGCACTTACCCTGAGATATTTACGCTTATTAACGCACAGGTATTTGTAGTCTTCGTGATGATTTTTATCGGTTATGGCCTTTAAGTACATAAGCGGTGTTTTGTTGGTGTGGTGTTTTGCATATAATAAATTAAGAGTGAAAAAATGTAGGTGAGGTTTGAAAGGAAAAAATGTTTCTCTTCTTTCAGTCTTTCTCAGTCTCTCTCTGTCTTTCCCTCAATCTTCGTCTCTCACTCTTTCAATCTCTCCATCTCAGTCTCACTGTCTTTCTCAATCTCTCTCAACCTCCCCTTCTCTCTCTCCCTCCCTTTTGGTCCAACACAAACCAAAAGATGGAATCTGGCGCTGAAGCCGCTTGGTTCAGAAAGGCTGAACGGCCCGGCATTAGGCTTAGGAAAAAGTAACTTCTGTCAGGAAATCCAGAGATGAAGCTGTAAACAAGGGGCATTTATTGCTGCACAGCCATGCATTTCAGCTTTTAATTTTGACGGTTCTGAATATTTTTAGAAATTGGTTCATAGACTCCTCCGCAGGCTCTCTCAGGGGGAATATTTGCTATTTGGGCTCAGCATGAGGACCTGAGTCCACCTCACATGCCTGGGGGCCCCTGGTCCCAATGAGACGGCTCCTGGAGAGCGTGACGCGGTGCCGGGGGGGGGGGGGGGGCGAGGGGGAGTGAGGCTCAGGGCAGAACAAAGTACAGCCCTTAACTCCGTTCCTTCCCACCATTTTGCTCTCTGTCATGTTTTCCAGGGACCCTCAGAGCCTCGACCCGCCGGAGGTGAGCAACGCGAAGCTGCAGTACGCAGGCTGGGGCCCCAAAGGCCAGCAGCTGGTAAGCAAGTGCACTCGCGGCCGCGGGCTCCTGGGATGGAGGTGACGCCTTGTAGCCTGAACATATCTCCCCCTGGTCTGCGTGCCTGAGTGGCATGTGGACAGCACAGCAGGGTTCCTGCACGTGGACATCGTCGGTTTCTTTCCCGATAGAGGATCCTCTTAAAACTGGAATTGGCCCTGGACGTGGTCTCAGTGGTTAGAGTGTCGGCCCACCAACCGAAGGGTCTCAGGGTCGATTCCTGGTCAAGGGCACGGACGTGGGTTTCAGGTTCGCTCCCTGGCCGGGTCGGAGCACACCTGGGAGGCAAGCAATCGATGCGTCTCTCTCACAGCAATGTTTCTCTCTCTGTGTCTCTTCCCACTCTCCTTCCCTCCCTTCCACTCTCTCTCAACGTCAATGAAAAAAATGCCCTCGGGTGAGGAATGGAACCGCGTTTGCTTTGGTTTCCATGTACACCGTCCTGGGCCTGGTCCCCCGGCCCTGTGGGCGTGACTGCAGATAAAGCTCATGGTGAGGCTGGCGAGGGAGGCCTGGCGCTGCTCACGCCGCACTGGCACTGCTGTGGGAACACAGGCTCCTTTCTCCGGCGGGTTTGGTGAAGAAGGTAGATCTGTGGTCACAGTTGGGCTCGGCCCCCAGCCCTGGAGCAGCATCAGGTGCAGGATCCCAGGGCTGGTGCACCTCTAGGCTCTGCACCCAACGCCCTCACGGTTCCTACTCCAACTGGCAGCATAAGCTGTTTGCGGGCACCAAGGGGTGGAGGGCCTGGTGAGAGGCCCTGAGCGAGGCCAGGGGGTGGGAGGGCCTGGTGAGAGGCCCTGAGTGAGGCGGGGGAGGGGGCAGGAGGAGGGCGGGGGGTGGACTGGGGTTTGGTCCAGGCTGCCCACTGAGTTCCCGCAGGTCAGCTCAGCCACTGTCGGGCTCTGTCAGCCGGCCAAGCACTGAGGGGAGGACGGGGTAAGAGGACCGCCCACGTCTGCCCCCTCTCCAGCCCACGTTGTCTAAGCCCTTTATTTCCAGAGATCATACTGCGCCTCCCCCCCTTGCAGGAAGTCCCCCCCACCCCGTTTTGAAGGTCACATGTCTGGGTTGCTGCCTTCAAGTCGCCATCTCCTTCTGCATCTTGAAGCTGACGGGCTCAAGCTGCACTTAAAGACCCTTTTCCTAAAACGGCGCAGAAGCGGGCCTTTCGGTGAGCGGTGAGCGTGCACTCGAGGTCCCGGAGATGAAGCCAGGACTGTTTCCCCACAGGGAAACCTCTTTCCTGGTTGCGTATTCATTCCACTCCCTCGAATTGATTTAAAGAAACAGGAGTATGTGGGTGACAAACTATTTGAGCTGTCACGGAAGCGTCCCTGATGCTAAGAACCTGGTAGCAGTTTTGGAGAAGCAGTCAGCTGACCGGCATGGAAGTGTGACGGGGCTGGGAGGGCGTTGGGGCGGATGCCGATCCAGCACTCAGTCACTGCGAGGAGACAAATCCACCTTCCCGGACGCTCCAACTTACGGAGAACCAAGTGCAGTTTCGCAGGAGTCAACTAGACCAGCGGTTCTCAACCTGCGGGTCGCGACCCCTTTGGCAGTCGAACGACCCTTTCACAGGGGTCGCCTGAGACCATCCTGCATATCAGATATTTACATGACGATTCATAACAGCAGCAACATTACAGTGATGAAGTAGCAACGAAAATAATTTTATGGTTGGGTCACCACATGAGGAACTGTGTTTAAAGAGCCAGAAGGTTGAGAACCACTGTCCTAGACCAAGGAGGCCAACAGCCAGGATCTGGACACGTGTTCAGGGGTTCCCTCCAGCGTGAGGCAGCTAACGTGCTCAGGGGATTTCTGAGTTTTTACACTTTGGGGACGTCGAGGTTTTCATGTGCAGCTCTCGTACTGAGTGGAGCAGACGCTGTAACTTGCCTCCAAGAGCACGTCCTGTGCAGAGACGTCAGCACACGTGTCCCATGAGGGGCCGGTGGCTGTTCAGGCTGGCGGGCCACTCTGCCTCCATGTCCACGACTCCGCTTCGCTGCTGTGGAGAGAAAGCAGTGGTAGACGGACAGACACAAGTAGAACGCATGTTCCAATAAAACGTGATTTACCAGGACAGGAGTCTGGGCAGCGGCTGTGGTTTGCTGACCCTTGGCCATCTTAGCTGGGAAAGCTGACCCAGGACCAGCTCCCTGCGGACAGGCCCCCGACCAGCTCCCCACAGACAGGCCCCTGACCACCTCCCCAAGGACAGGCCCCCGGACAGCTCCCCGCGGACAGGCCCCCGGACAGCTCCCCAAGGACAGGCCCCCAGCCACCTCCCCACAGACAGGCCCCTGACCACCTCCCCAAGGACAGGCCCCCGGACAGCTCCCCGTGGACAGGCCCCCGGACACCTCCCCGCAGACAGGCCCCCGGCCACCTCCCCGCGGACAGGCCCCCGACCAGCTCCCCGCGGACAGGCCCCCGACCAGCTCCCAGCAGACAGGCCCCCGGCCACCTCCCCGCGGACAGGCCCCCGGACACCTCCCCGCTGACAGGCCCCCGACCAGCTCCCTGCAGACAGGCCCCCGGACAGCTCCCCCCGCTGACAGGCCCCCGGACAGCTCCCCGCTGACAGGCCCCCGGACAGCTCCCCGCGGACAGGCCCCCGGACACCTCCCCGCAGACAGGCCCCCGGACAGCTCCCCGCGGACAGGCCCCCGGCGCAACTTCTCTTGGCATGGAAACCCACAACCTGCGAGCAGGCCTCGCACACTAACAGGTTCCTCGTTGCCCTTTTATCCTAAAAGGTAACTACCTCCCAAGGGAAATGGACCTAGTTATAGCGAGGCCCCCTGGCCTGAGGGTGTCCCCCCGGAGCAGAGAGTCCACCACGGGCTCCACGCACTGACCCTCCTGTGCGGAGTGACTCCTCGATGCCTGGGGCTCTGGCCCATCACCACAAGAGGAAGGCGCCCGGCACCAGGGGGTCAAAGGCAGCTGCTCCTGGCCGCAGCGTGGCCTCTGATGAGTGTCTGACGTTCAGAGCAGATTTTGTTGGGCCTTCAGGTCACACCCTGGGTCGGCGGTGCCTCCCGGCCTCCGTGCGCTGTTGGGTCACCTGGGTCAGTGGTGCTGCCCGGCCTCCGTGCGCTGTTGGGTCACCTGGGTCGGTGGTGCCTCCCGGCCGCCATGTGATGTTGGGTCACCTGGGTCAGTGGTGCCTCCCGGCCTCCGTGCGCTGTTGGGTCACCTGGGTCGGCGGTGCCTCCCGGCCTCCGTGCGCTGTCGGAGGGGAGGGAGGAGGAACTTGGACATGCAGAGCCTTGACCCCCCTCGATGGTGCTGGCCTGTGGTCTCAGGTATTCAGAATGGGGCTCCAGGTTCCAGAATCAGACACTACCTACTGAGCCTAGAATAGGAGGTGGTTTGGCCGATGAAACGGGGTTCCATGAGGAAATGCATGCGAACTGGTGAAGGGATGCCCCCCACCCCTCTCTCTCCACCTGGAAGGAGTCAGTGCAACAGCGACTCCCCGGAACAGACGCTGTTCCAGACGTCCTCTCTGGGTAAGACGGCTCCGTTCCCTCTGCCTGGACCTGCCTGCATGCAGAGCTTCCTCAGGCACCTCAGGTTCCGCTCACCCAGGGACGTCCCCCGCCCACACCTCCTGTCCAGCACAGCGGGGTGAGGAGGCGGGCACTGGCCCGAGTGTGCTCCTTTTTTAACCAACACTCGTGCGTCCTCTGATCTTGACAAAATTACACCCAGAACTGAACCCACCGCCAGGCCACAGTCTCAAGGTTCACCCCGCTCCCCGATGCCCCCCCAGGAGGTCAGCTCTCAGCAGAGATCCCAGCCCGGCCCCTCAAGGCTGGCTCCTTCGGGGACTCACCAGGTTACCTGTTGTCATCAGTGAACCTGTCCAGCCCAAGTCCATCGGGCCCCCTCCCACCCAGCCCCCCAAGTTCACCAGACCCCCTCCTATCCAGCCCCCCAAGTCCACCAGGCCCCCTCCCACACAGCCCCCCAAGTTCATACCCAAACCATCCACACCTGTGCTCTCTGGCTCCCAGTCATGGGCACCCTCCTTGGGGTCCTGGACCGGCCTCTCCTCTGTGGGGTATGTCTCGGGCCTGGGATGTAACAGCTGAGGCTCTGAAAGGACTGAGTCCATCTCAGGAAACTAAACTTCACAAACCAGATTCTTATGAGCTTTTAGCCTCAGCGTGTTTCCGCCTCCTGCACAGCCCCGTTTACCGAAGGAGGTGGTTTCTCTCTAGCACACCACTCCCCCGCACCCCCATCATGGCACAGCCCCATTCACCGAAAGAGGTGGTTTCTCTCTAGCACGCCCCCCCCGCCCCCCATCATGGCACAGCCCCATTCACCAAAGGAGGTGGTTTCTCTCTAGCACGCCATGCCCCCCCATCATGGCACAGCCCCATTCACCGAAGGAGATGGTTTCCTCTCTAGCATGCCACCCCCCATCATGGCACAGCCCCATTCACCGAAGGAGGTGGTTTCTCTCTAGCACGCCACCTCCCAGCATAGCACAGCCCCCAGGACAAGGTGCTGACCTGGTTGTTAGGCGTCATGAAGGATGAAGAAAACTCGGAGCTGGAGATTTTCTGTACCCACACTGGGTCACTTAAAAGAAAAGAGAAAGGCTTTTTCTTTAAAGCACTCAGGTTTCTGCTTTAAAGAAAAATGTTTTTAAATAGTCCGTTAATGTGAAAAATTCATGCTGCCCAAATGTCAATAATTCAGCGTGAGATTCGAGATGAAAGGGTCCTTCTTCAAGCTCCAGAAAGCTTTGCTCAGTGGGACAAAAGGCAGACAGCCCCAGGTCTGAGGAGGGGGTGTGCCCTAGGCGTGGCGTCGGGAAAAGGTCGTAACCCTGGGGGACCGTCAGCTCCGGGGTACGGCAGAGTGCACACAGCAGGGCCAGGGGGTGCACACACCCTGCAGCACCGAGCCAGCCCTAGGTGTGTGTGGTAGCAGGTGGAGGGGAGGGGAGGGGGCGTGCTGGGAGGGGACCACAGACACACGGACCAGCCTGGCTTGGAACCTAGAAGCATCGTCCAGAGAGGCCACTGTACCTCCCGGCCACATCGCCCGTCTCAGATCCCAAAGGCAGCCCTGAGGTCTTGGCTCTGGCGCTCACTAAGGCGCGCCGTCACCGAGAGGAGGCGGTCACCAGGTCTGGGGGCCTTGTGTGGGTTACGGGAACTGTGTAGAGACGTCGCACAAAGCCTCGTTTACTAGTGAAGAAAGTGCTTGATAAATGGTGGCTCCGTTGTTGCTGCATTAGGGCTATTCCTTGGCTAACCCAAAGCGTGGAGAAAGAGAAGAGAATTGTATCAGATGAGAGTGGCATGGTCAGCCGACTCTGGCTGCCTTGGTGAAGCCAGGACTGCAGGACATGGCGCAGGGCCTGGGGGTGCCCGAGGAGTCTTCCCCAGTTCTCAGGGGGCAGGGATGCTGTTCAGAAGGCAAACCTCCAAGTCCCGTTCTGCGCCTTCAGCCCTGGGTAGGTTTGCAAGCGTCTCTCTGTCTGGAAAAGGCATGCCTGGGGTGTACCAAGCCCCCCTGCTCTGCCGCCCTCCCCCTCCCGCCCCCCGCAAAACCACCCTTTGGATAGAGAATATGCTTCTTATAAAACACCGGGCATTACATCCCAGAACTTACTCATCTTCTAACGCAGTGGTTCTCAACCTTCTGGCCCTTTAAATACAGTTCCTCATGTTGTGACCCAACCATAAAATTATTTCCGTTGCTACATCATAACTGTCATGTTGCTACTGTTATGAATCGTAATGTAAGTATCTGATATGCAGGATGGTCTTAGGTGACCCCTGTGAAAGGGTCGTTTGACCGCCAAAGGGGTCGCGACCCACAGGTTGAGAACCGCAGCTCTAATGGGAAGCGTGTGCCCTTCGACCTCTACCTCCCGACCCCTCCCCAGCCCCGTGACCACATCCCACTCCCCTCCTGCCAGTTGGCTCTTTATGTTCCTCATGTAAGTGAATCTGCAGAACTTGCCTTCCCCGTCCGGCTGAGGAGATGGTAGCTATGTGGGGAGGGAGGAGTTAGCTGAGCTCTGTGGGCATCGCTGGGTAAGCCTTAAGCTTCTCACTGCTGTGTAGGTTTCATCTCACTAAAGCTGAGGGAACTGGAAAAGCTCATGGCCCTGCTTCCTCCTCCCAGCCCCCGCCCGTGGCTGGCCAGTGGTGCCAACCCTCCCCGAAAGCCAGCAGGGAGGGAGCTGCCACCCCGCGTCACGCATCCCCAAGGGCACTGCTGCTCACCCCGTCCTGGGGGCCACAGGGGCAGGCAGCACCTCCTCAGCATTCGCGAGGCCAGTGAGGGAGGGAGATTGATCTTTCCAGCAAGAAGAGGTTATTTCATGAAATGTTGCCTCCACAGAGAGGACCAGGCGGAGGTGACACCCCATTAATAACTTGGGAAAGCTCTAATCAGTCCCGTTAATTTGGCATTTGTTGAACAAACATTCCTCACGGGGCACTGAAGCCCAGGACAGTAGCAAGAAATTAATTCCATGGAGTAGTGGACGGAGCTGGTGTGGCGAGTGAGTCACCCGCTCCCCCGGGGTGTCATTTCGTGGCCCCGCGAGAATCTGTAGCTTTAATATCCACCTGCTCTCAGGTGAGCCAGCTGGGTGTCCGGCAGGTCCCTGGGCTGGGAGTGAGGAGAACTAAGGAGGTTATGGGCCTTCTCCTTCCCCCCTCGGGCTCGCTGAAGATCGGGGATTTCAAAACGCAAAAGAGGCTTCATAATTGCGGGACCATAGAGGAAGCGAGGGAAACCAGGCCAGCTGTCAATTGGATTCAGTGGAGATTTTTAAAGTTTTTTTAAATTATTTTTTTAGTCAGTGGAGAATAACAAAATGTCGTCATGTTGTCTGAATACAGGGCAGAGGCATGAGAGAAAATTCATTCCTAAAACATTATGAAAATACTAGAGGCCCGATGCACGGATTCGTGCACCGGTGGGGTCCCTTGGCATAGCCTGCGGGGATCGGCGGAAACCGGTGTCCAACGCCGCCTGCCGCTCCTGCTCATCCAGGCCCCACTACACCTGCCGCCGCCACCGCTCGGTAGGCTCGCTGCTGCTCCGCTGCGGTCTCCGGGCTGCGGTGGCCCTGAGTCTGGTGCCCATTGGTCAGCTGAGCAGTGCTCCGGCTGTGGGAGCGCACTGACCACCAGGGGGCAGCTCCTTTGTTGAGCGTCTGCCCCCTGGTGGTCATTGTGCATCATAGCGACCAGTCGACTGGTCGTTCGGTCACTTAGGCTTTTAGAGAGAGATGTAGGAAGAGTCCTAAGCCAGTCCCAGCCGATAACACTCAGATCCCTTTCGAAGAGGACACGCCACGTCGGCAAAGACAGCAGTGCAGGCGGCTGTCATATGAGGAAAGCGGCCACCTCGGCATCTAGGAGTGGTGGGTGAAGCATCACACATTCACAGCTGAGCTACCACAACAATCAGAACAGCCCGGGCTCCAGAAATACCTACGAAGACATGATCCAGGCAGCGAGCGGTCAGCCTTTTGGACCTCATGGACCACGGTTGGCGGCCGCTGACCTAGGCAAGCTTATTAGGGCTAAAACTAAGCGGATTGGTGTGCGCTGGCATACGGGAAGATCACTAAGTTGGCCGCGTCAGACTATGGGCGTTTGGCCCACCTTGAAGTGTCTTGAATACAGCAATGTGATATATCCGTTAAAAATTAAAAAGAAAGGGTGGTTAAATAGAGTAAACTGCATGTACCCTCAACACTGCGGGCATGGCCTTCCTCTGGGTGTTCCTGGAAACGGCAAACGCAAGAAGCGGAAAGGATGGATTAGAAGAAGAAAATGTGACACTCACGTTGGTTCCGATAAGCGAGGAGCATAGTGAACACCCGAGGGAACCACGTGTTTCTACAACCTCAGACAGCAACCTGACCGCTCCTAGGACAAGCCACGAAGCTAATCTTCCTCCGATGAACGAGCAAGTCAGAGATTGCCCACCAGCCCTTCCCCTGCCAACCACCGGGCCATCATTTAATGAAGTGGTCACGACGCTGCAGAACGGGCGCCAACAACGGGATTTGAGTTCCGATGGTGGGAAGACAGAGTGTGTCTGAGTCTCAGGGAACGTGCTTATTGGGAAACAGCGAGGAGTGGGAAGCATGGCTGCAGTGGGCAGAGCGTTGCTGAAACACCAGAGGAGGCCACACGGCAGCCACGGTCGGGAAACTGACCAAGAGACCAGGGGTAAGGAAAGTCATCAGATGAGCAAAAGAGGAAGACTCATACAGATGAAGGGCCAGGTCCGCTGAAGTAGACAATACAGTTGGAGTGATGACTTCAGCTCGTGATGCCCTGTTGGCGGCGTGGCAGGAGCTCGCTGTCGAAGGCTGCAGTCCATGCAGCATTCCTGTTCTGTTGAGGCTTTTCTGCTGCAAGCAGCTAGCGTCAGAGGGGTGGTCGTGGCAGCCGTCACTCAGCAGACAACAGGGCCGGGTTCGCCTGCAGTTCCGTGCAGGTCAGACCTGGTGCCTGACACTCCCACGAAGATGACTTCTCTCTGGCTTTTACCGCCTGTGCTTTCCCATCGCCAGACCTGGAAGGTACCACGTTATGCCCTGACTGTGCTGAGAGGAGTAAAAGGATGATGGAGAAATTAGTTAAAATGAGGAAGAAGAGGTCGCCTGGTGTGCACACTCTCCGTGCAGAAGAAATGGCGGAGCTCACAATGGATTTCCTGTGCCCCGCTGGTCGCTGTGTCTGCCCAGGACGCCCTCCGCATTGACACCTGGCGTGCAGGTGTGAGTGTTGGATTCTGTGCTGGAGGTTTGCCAAAAAGCGACTGCCCTGCAGCTTCAGGTGTTCAGCTTGTAGAATATGGTTTTGTTTTAATTAATAGATTTTTAAAGCAGTTTCAAGGCTTTTGGAAAAATTGAGCAGAAAGTAAGAGTTCCCAAATTCTGTCCTCCCCCCTCCCCCATCTCCCCTCCGATCAGCACCCTGCACCAGACGGTGCATTTGTTGCATTTGCATTGACCCATCATTAGCACTGAGAGCCCGTAGTCGACATTAGGGTTCACTCTTTGTGTTTTACATTCTATGAGTTTTGAAAAATGTATAGAGATGTGTCCACGATTATAGAATCATACAGAACTAGTTTCACTGCCCTAAAAACCCTGCACTCCTATTTGACATCCCCTGTTCCCAATCCCTGACCCTGACGTTTTTACTGTATCCACAGCTTCACCTTTTCCAAGATGTCATACAGTTAGAATCAAACCGTAGCCTTTCATAGTCACTTCTTTCACAGCATTTAAGGTTTCTCCACGCCTGTTCACAGCTTGGAAGCCCCCTCCTTTTTGGCACTAAATATTCAATTGTCTGGGTGCACCATCATTTGCTTATCCATTCACATATTGCAGGTCATCTTGGTTGCTTCCAAATTTTGGCAATTATGAATAAAACTGCTGTAAACAAAACAAAAAAATTTAAAAAGAAAAAGAAAGTTGTTCTCAGCCATGAGTTTTAGGAATCCCACTCAACAGGCATGTGCTCAAGCCCCGTGAGTGGGACGGGGTTCGGGTCCACGCACGCGCACTCCTCAGGGAGACAGCGCCTTCCCTGCGGTCGACACACCCCTCCCCAGTCCATGGGCAAACCCTCGGAGACACTTCCCAGGACTCACCTGGAAGCCAAAGCCAAAGGGAGAAAAAGGAGGGTGGAGGGTTGGGACCCGGCCCGGCCCTGCTGTGGGCACCCCTAATTCCATTGTGAGGGAGCAGCCTGCTATTTCTAATGAAGAATCTAATTGTGAAGGGTGCCCGCATCAGCCTGGCGAGATTAGATTAGAGAATTTCAGGGTAATCTATCAAATGCAATTTAAAAGCAGGACCGGAGTTCTGCATTAAGAAAGAGGACCTTTAATGACGGATCCCTTATCCGTGGTCGGAAAACTGTGGCTCTTGAGCCACATGCGGCTCTTTGGCCCCTTAAGTGTGGCTCTTCCTAAGCCTTAGGAGAAACCTAATTAAGTTAATAACAATGGATCTACTTATATAGTTTAAGTTTAAAAAATTTGGCTCTCAAAAGAAATTTCAGTCGTTGTACTGTTGATATTTGGCTCTGTTGACTAATGAGTTTGCTGACCACTGCCTTAGGTCATGTAAGCTCTAGAGCGGTTATCAAGCAGTTAGAAATGAGAATAGCCTGTTCGGACATTAGGATGGAGGTCGAGGCCACAGCTACATTGGAGCCTGGGGCAAACCCGTCACTCCCACGTGGCCAGAGCCCGTCTGCGTGTTTGCAGATTTTTCTGGGGCCTCGGGGGGCTGCTCAGCATTCTCCTCGCTGCCCGTCACAGACTTTTATGGACTGAGTTGTGCACGTCTCCCATTCGTCATGATTCCTAAAATGTTTCACAATCGGGAAATGTCCCAGGAACGGTCCCATCTCCTCGTCTGCGTGGAATAACCGGGACTTTTTCTTCTGCTAAACTGCTATCACGCTGTCAGCCTGTTACCATAACAGTCATCGCGCCTTCTCTGTTTTACTACTGGGCTGTCTCACCTCTGAGTAACTTAGTTCTCAGACCCAACGTCAGCTGTCAGGGAGGGAATGTTTCCTCTCGCCTGGATGTCCTTGGCCGGCCATGGCTCTGTATCCAGCAGAGCACGAGTTCTCAACAAATATTTGTTAGATGGATGCTATTCGGGAGGGAAAATGGAATTAAATGTCAGGTTTATGGGCATAAGGTCCAAAATTCACGGAAATTGGAAACACTTGATGTGATCACCTAGAAGATGTTCCTACCAGTGTGGCTGAGGTACTCAATTACCCTGGCAGGTCAGATTCTGAGCAACACCCTGGAGGGAGTAATGGAGGTTTGAGTCAGACACTTTTTCCTAGTGTTTGTTCTGCTGTGAAAGATCTCGAAACGAAGATGTGAGTTTTCCCGGGAAAACATGTCAGGGAGAACGGGCTGGGCTGAGCCTTCTGGGTGAACAGCCGGGACTCCTTACTTTTCCACGGGAATTTCAGAGGGTGAAAGCACCCCTCTTCTTGTCCCACCGGGACCTCAAAGGCAGTCGCAGTCTGTGCCCGCCCTCACGGCCCTGCCCTCAGCCATTGTGTCCAGGCGGGCACCCATCACCGAGGCAGACGGGCACCCATCACAGAGGCAGGCGGGCACCCATCACCGAGGCAGGCGGGCACCCATCACCGAGGCAGGCGGGCACCCATCACCGAGGCAGGCGGGCACGCATCACCGAGGCAGGCGGGCACGCATCACCGAGGCAGGCGGGCACCCATCACCGAGGCAGGCGGGCACCCATCACCGAGGCAGGCAGGCACCCATCACCGAGGCAGGCAGGCACCCATCACCGAGGCAGGCAGGCACCCATCACCGAGGCAGGCGGGCACCCATCACCGAGGCAGGCGGGCACACATCACCGAGGCAGGCGGGCACCCATCACGGAGGCAGACGGGCACCCATCACCGAGGCAGGCGGGCACCCATCACGGAGGCAGGCGGGCACCCATCACGGAGGCAGACGGGCACACATCACCGAGGCAGGCGGGCACCCATCACGGAGGCAGACGGGAAATGCAGACACACTCAGCTCCCTGGGAACAAGATGCTCCCTAGAACTTGGGGAAACACTGCAGCCGCATCCAAGTCAGTTACTTGCAAGTGATTCTTCCAGCCTTTTCTTTTCACAGACTTCCCGGGACTCCTCCTTTGTTGCATTTTGTGGGGAGTTGTTTGCGTGTGTGTTTGTTTATTTTTCGTTAATCCTCCCAAGGATTTTTTTACATTAATATTTTGTTAGAGAGAGTGGGGGAGAGAGAGAAAGAGAGAGAGAGAAACATGGATTCAAGAGAGACATGTTGACCAGTTGCCTCCTGCAACTCAGGCACCCATCCTTGACGGGGAACTCGAACCCAAGACCCTTCAGTATAAAGGCCAACACTCCAACCATTGGGCACACCGGCCATGGCGTTGGTAGATTTTGTTAGCCCTTGTGGATGATCACAGCTCAGTTAACAACACTGGGAAGTCATAATCCTCCCCTTTCTGAAGTAACCTTCCTCGATCTGGATGTCTCTCTGCCCTGGGACGTGGCTGCTCCCACAGCCCACGAGGCTTCATTGTACGCGTCTGGCTCCTGGGAACACGGTGTCCACTCGCGATAGAACGCGACGGGTGAGCTTAGGCCTCAGCGGATGAGCTGGAAAAGGCAGACCCAGTGTCACTTATTTCAGACTGTGTGTAATCCGTGTACATCACGGCTGAAATCCAGGTCAGCTGTTTCCGCCTCTAATGAGCAGTTAGCAAATTAGCGAATTGATTTTTCTGTTTGTTCTTCCATTTGGAAACCTAACCACTTACCTGGATGGTTTTGTTTTTACATAATGGCTTCAAGGCCATTCACAGCTGGAATTATGTTTGACAATTTCCTCCCTTGGGCCTCATTGGAGAGTGTAAATCACACGCGTCCAGGCCAGACACCAGTTCAGCACTGCCCGCTGGGTGCCCGTCTGAGCCTCCAGCCAGATCCGTCCTGTGTCCGCCCCCGGGTGCCACGCCAGCTGGGTCCTCTGCCCGCTCCTCAGCAGCACCCAGACCCGGCTTATCCCTCCCTGACTTACCACTGCTCCTGCCACACATGCTCTGGCTCGCCTGCAAGTACCGCTACCCAGTGATGCCGCCATCTCGGCAGGTGCCCGAGTCAGAAAGCTGGCATCCTGGGCTCCTCTCCCCAGCTGGACCCACCATCGGACCTGGGAACCGATGGCCTTGAGGCTGTGAGGACCTGTCCTCTCCTCTCAATGCCCCCAGCCCCTCACCTCTGGGTTTCTGGGCAGCTGCCTGCTCGATGCCCCCAGAACCTACCCATGTGCCCAAATGGTCTCCCTCCGCAGCTGAGGGCCTGTCCGTGTTCCTCCGGGAGCTCTTCCCCGGCTGTTGGCTGTGGGAGAACCCGCACTCAGTCACCCTTCCTGGCGGCTCACCTTCCCTGGCTGAGGACCCGAATGTCCCAGACCCCTGGTCACCTCAGCACCTCTGTACTCCCTGTCCCTTCATCCAGAGCACACTCCGTCCGCCCGGCCCGGCCCCAGCCCCTCTGCCTGGCCCAGGCCTCCTGCCTTGCAGATTTCGGCTGAGTCTTCTCTGTCCCCAGGACGTTCCCCACGTCCCCACCTGCTGGCCAGGACTGGGCAGGAGACCCTCAGCTTGTCTGCCGCCGCCCTCCCCCCTGCGCCCCCTCCCCCCGCGCCCCCTCCCCACCTGGGCACAGTGGGGTTATGCCCACACCTCCTCGGCTTCCCTGGGGACTGTGAGCGCCTAAGCAGCGCCTCAGGTCACCGGCGCGTTCCCAGCCGGTGGCAGACCTGCCATCAGTGAGCAGGACTTAGTGCTAAAGGCTGATGGAACTCAGTCAGGCACACGGGCCTCGGTGAAAGCCGGCTACCGCGGACGTAAGCAGGAGCCCAGCTTCACGTGTTGTGTTTTTCTGCACGTTCACCTCCTGCAGAAGGTAGCTGACCTGCCACTGTAACCGCAGCTTGGTGCCGCCCTCCCTTAAGTCTTAGCCTCTGAGACACCACACACGCCATAGTCACCCACCACATCGTGTTCACATGCAGGCTCTGTGAAATTCCGGTAAACTTCCCGATCTAAAAAAATTGTAATTGCGTATCCATGCGTTATTTAATTAACCTGAGTTCCTGCATCGCTGACAGCTCATATGTCTTTAAACCAGCTGAGAGCTGCGGCTATTACCGGGAAGCGAGTCAATGAAATGTCCTCTGAACGGGAGCAGTCCCTGCTCCTCTCTGTAAGCCCAGTTGCCCCGGGACAGGCTCATGGGGGGATTTGTGTGGCCCATTCTGTCTTTCAAATTTCCTGGGTCATCATGTTACCAGGTTAGTTGATTTCAAAATCTTCCCACTAAAAGGCACAGAATAAGAAAAGCATAAAATAACCCTTCTGTGGAAAAAGGAAGTGGCCATTAACGTCGCAGCCTGGGGGGTCACGGTTCCAACGTCACACAGCCAGGAACCCGTGAGAATCCATTTTTTATCACCAGGCCCAGAACAAAGGACTATGTGACACACAAAACTGCCAGAGACTAGAGCGTTTCCAGGGAAACCGTCGCTTCCCAGAGGCGGTTGTATCCTGTTCGATCAACAGGCGCCAATGGCAGGTGCCGGCTTAGGTGGCCCTGGCGCTCACGCCCTCAGCTGAGGTCAGGGTGCCACGAAGCTGCCTGTCCTCTTCTTCTTCCAGCCCTGGGGGGGGGGGGCTGCGGAGGGGCTGAGGGGGGCCTTGCCCACGTCCACAGATGTTCTCTGCAGCATCGGTGGGCTGTGGTGTTATTTTCTCCAACCAAACCTGTACAGAGGAAAATGCCTGAACCAGCAGGTGCTGGGTTCCAGTCAGGGCGTCGGCACCACGCGCCGGGTCCACGGGACAGAATAACTGATAACAAACACCCTGCAGGCAGGGCCCCCATGCGCCCTCACCAGGGTAGGCATTCTGAATATATTGTCCTTTTAAACGCCCTGAAACAGAAAGTATTGTTGTGAATGGCGGTGTTTGTGCTCCAGGCCGCCCGTGGGAAGCTTTTCCTTGCGGCACCTACAGGCTGGCGGCCTCCTGGGCGGCCTGGTGTAATTATCTGCCTCCCTCGTCTTTCTCAGGACTGGCACCCCAAAAGGAGTGGCAGCGCTGGCCCGGATACTTCCCTCTGAGTTCTCTGCGGGCTCCAGAAAGCAGTGGTCAGAGCCCCCATAAGACACTGAGCCCTGGGGAAAACACAGTGCCCCTCCCGGGAGGCTGCCCACGAGTGGGAGGGGGGGACTCACGCTCAGGGACAGCCTCTTAGAGGAGGTCCCCTTCCCCAGGGGTGACCTAAGCATGTCTTTTCATTTTACACTGAACTATTTTTTTTTTTTTAATTTAGGTCAGAGCGGAGGAGGGAGCCGGGGAGAGGCGGGGCTGGGGGTGGGGGTTGGGGCGGGGCAGGAGGGGATTCCTGAACTACTTTTTTGTTTCAGATGCATATTATATCATCTGAATACTATCTGTAATAATAAAAGCGTAATATGCTCATTAGACCAGACATCCTTCTGGACATCCTTCCAGATGACCTTCCTGATGAAGCCAGGGCTGTGAGGGAAGCCTGGGTCCCAGGTACCAGAGGGAAGCCAGTGCCTGCAGCCAGGGGAAGGAAGGCCTACTCTTGCACGAATTTTGTGCATTGGGCCTCTAGTTATATATAATAATTTTGTAACATCCTAACCTCATTATTTCTATTTTTTATTTTTATGTTAATCCGCACCCGAGGATATTTTTTCCATTGATTTTAGAGAGAATGGAAGGGTAAGGGAAGAGGGAGAGAGAAACATCGATGTGAGAGAGACACAGGGATTGGTTGCCTCCCGGACATGCCCCAACCAGGGCTGGGGATCAATTCTGTAACCCAGGTACATGCTCTTGACCGGGAATGGAACCGAGACCCTTCTGTGCTCAGGTCGACGCTCTAACCACTGAGCCACACCCGCCAGGGCTCTAGTACTTTTTAAGTCCACTTACAGTACCCTTGTGCTCACACGTCCTGCACACATTTGCCGGCTTTAGTTGGCATATGTGTGATGACCATTGGGGTCAATGCCTTTCGTAAGTACATTCACCGTTCCCGTGACAGCTTCTGTGAAAGGCCTGTCCAGGCCGTCGCCAGTTTCTCTTCAGGGTGGTTTGTCTCTTACCCTTTGGCATGCATCATTTCCTCACATTGGTATGCTAATTACTTGTCCATTTTATTATTGCCAATACTTTCCTTTTATAGCTTGTCTTTTCACTCTCGTTTTGATATACTTTCGTAGGAAAAAGTGGTGATTCCCATGAAATCAAATTTATTTGCATTTTGGGTGTCTTTTTAAAGACTTCCTTCCTGTCCTGATGACATAAAGACACTGGCTTACTCTCCCTTCTAACATTTTTGTGGTTTATCTTTCACAATCACACCCTGAAGCCCCTGACCGGCCGGGGGAAGGTGTGAGGCGTCCTTACGGTTACTTTCCATGAGCACAGCAGTTGTGCCAGCCCTTCGTGGAGGGGCCCCCTTTCCCGTCGACCCTCAGCGCTGCCTGTCGCTGCTCCTCGGCGGCCGGTTTGGGTTCAGACCTGGGTCACGCTCCACTGCTCCTGGGTCTGTCTCTGAAACAGCAACACATTCTCAGTGACAACTGCGCTGTGGTGGGCAGGACAGGCATCCACACAGGCACGCTGTCTCCTGTACCAGGCGTGTGCATTGGGACCGCTCGCCCCCACGTGTTCATAGGGACTGTCTTGCTGTCTTCGGCACTTTGCACACACGTGTATGTGCACATACACACATGTACAAAAACACACAGAGTTTGAAACAAGTTGGTTCACTCATTTTAAAGGCACTTTGGGGACCTTGGTTGTAATTGCATTAAATGTATACATCAGTTCAGGGAGAATTTATAAACTTCAGTCACTGACATTTCCAATACATATCGTAGTTGCAAATTTATTTACTTTTTCAAAACATGTCTTTCACTAAAGTTTTATGATTTTCTTTATAAATTTCTTGCAAATATTTGGTTTAAATTTATTCCTAGGTATTGGGTAATTTGGGGGCTATTTTATCCGTGTGGTTTTTAATATAATTTTTTACTGTGTATTTGCTGGCACATAGAACAACAGATGACTTTTTAAAATATACTTTTATTGATTTCAGAGAGGAAGGGAGAGGGAGAGAGAGAGATAGTCACATCAATGATGAGAGAGAACCATTGATTGGCTGCCTCCTGCACCCCCCCTACTGGGGATTGAGCCCACAACCCAGGCACGTGACCTTGGCCCGAATCAAACTAAGGACCCTTTATTCCACAGGCCGATGCTCTATCCACTGAGGAAACCAGCCAGGATGCAGATGACTTTTTATTGGTTTTTCTATTCAACAGTCTTGCTTAAACTCATTAAGTTCCAATAATGTACCTATGGTTTCCTCAGCATGTAATTTAGACCATTATATCCTCTCTCTCAAACGTTGGCTCACAGATCAGGAGAAGGCTCCTGCCTGCTCCTAAGCCTGCTCGTCACCTTCCTGGCCGGAGGGTGTGTGGTCAGCCTCGGGCCAGGATGGCTGCAGACCTGGCGGAATCACTAACATGTCTTGTTCAGTTTTTGCTCACTCTGTGCCTACCACCCTTTCCCTGCTGAGACTATGGAGTTCCCTTTATCCTAGCAATGGGACATTTGTGAATGGCACTTGTTTACATTAAAAGGGAATCTTTTTAAAAAAATAAAGTAAATAAAAGTAGCAGTGATACTCCATGCTGCAGCAAATCCTGCAGGCGGTGGTGCTATCAGGGAAAAGTGCGGGTGCGCTTTCCCTCTTGCTAGTGGGAGTGAGGTCTTGAGGTGCCCCCCCCCAGGAGGATGAGCTATGACAGAAAGCGTTATTTCTGTGGAATTACACCCTGCATTTCCCAAGTCCCATTTCCCTGGGCCCAGTCCTAGAAGCAGGGCAGCTGGGTTCCGTGGAGCTAGATGCAAAGCCAGTGTCCAGAGCTGCCTTCCGCGTTGGAGCCGGGCCCAGCTCAGCATCAGGCTGGCGGCAGCCCATCAGTCATTGCGTGTGGGGGCCCCAGTGGTGGGCCCTGAGGGTAATGCAGGAGCGCTGGCCCGAGCATCAAGGGGCCCGAAAGCACAAGAGTGAACTCCTTTCTCTAGCCCAGTGGTTCTCAACCTTCTGGCCCTTCATGTTGTGACTCAACCATAAAATTATTTTCGTTGCTACTTCATAACTGTAATGTTGCTACTGTTATGAATCGTAATGTAAATATCCGATATGCGGGATGGTCTCAGGCGACCCCTGTGAAAGGGTCGTTCAACCGCCAAAGGGGTCGCAACCCACAGGTTGAGAACCGCTGCTCTAGGGCATCAAATAGCCCAAATTTCTCGCCCTTGCAGTGGCCACACCCATTCTGCCATTCTGGCCAATGGCCTGTTTCCCAGGTGTGACTGACAGCAAGCACCCTCGCTGGGCATGCATCTATTCCCGCCCCCACCCCCACTCTCCTCCCCTGCTATTGAGGACCGGGTTCATTCCAGCGGCACCAGCTGCTGGGTGACCACCTGGGGAAGCACTGACTGTGGGAAGGAGCAACCCAGCAGGAGAACGGCCCGCCCCTCCCAGGACTGTGCAGGTCAGTGACCCCTGACCTCGGGCTCCCCCTCAGGGGTGCTGTGAGGCTCCTGGAACAGCCCCTGGGCAGCCTTCCTTCCTTGATGCCGTAAACGTTGGTTCCCTTTGTGGGAGGAGAAATCTAATAAGAGCTTGAGTCTGGGCCAAGGTGTAATAGCTCTGGCTCCAATGGTGAGAAAATGACAAAATGGAAAAACAGACTTTGGAGCCAGACAACCCTGTTAGCACTTCTGACCTTGAAACTTCAGGTCAGCTTCCTCGCCATGGCAGGACAGTGGCTAGGAGACCTAGTTTGAATGGTTCTCGGGAGAATCTGAGGAAACAGACAAGTAAATCACATCGTGGTGTCTATGTAAGGCACGTAGTCGGCCGTCAAAAATAACGGCTGTTGTCGATGTCCCTTCCTCGTCCGGCCGCAGCCTTTGCCCTAAGCTTTGTCCTCCTGTGCAGAAAACATGTTCAGTGTGTGGAGGGAAGTCCCTTAGCTCCAGTCCGGGGTGAAAAGCAGCAAGATGCATGGAGTCATTCTTTTTTATTTTTTAAATATGTTTTTATTTATTTTAGAGAGAGAGATGCCTCCTGCACACCCCCTACTGGGTACCAGGACCCCAACCTTGGCATGTGCCCTGACCAGGAATCAAACCTGTGACCTCCTGGTGCATGGGACATCGCTCAACCACATCAGCCGGGACACGTAAGGTCCTTCTTTGGGGCTCTGAGGGGTTGGGTTTTCCGGTTATAATGCGTGTGCTTTCAGGAGTAGCTGTAGATTCTAAGTCGAGGTGCACTTGCCTTGTGAATTCAGGGTTCAGAGCGTTGAAGCTCAGTAACTCAGCACCCTCCTCTCACTTCTCCCGGTGGGCCGTTCATGCAAGACTGGCTCCGTGGATGGAGCGTCATCCCATGCACAGGAAGGTCACGGGTTTGGTTCCCGGTCAGGGCACATGCCCAGCGTGTGGGTTTGATCCCTGGTCAGGGTACATATGGAAGGCAACTGATCAGTGTTTCTCTCTCTCTCTCTCTCTCTCTCTCTCTCTCTCTCTCTCTCAATCAATAAAAACATATTAAAATGAAAAAATACATTTTTTAAAAAATAGCTGTTATCTCTCCTCTCTGTTTTTCTACTGATGGCTGCATTCTACCTTTCGGGGGGTCTCCTTTAAAGGTTAAGGCTGGTAACTTGACTCCTCAGTTTCTGAAAGGCAATAGCCTCCGAATTTCATGCGAATGTGAATGTCGTGCAGCTGTTGCCACTGGGACAGCAGCTGGTCCCAGGGAAGGGAGCAGTGCCCGGTGGGAGGAGCCTCCTCTCCCCCCGACCCCCACATCAGCTCTCCTTGGTCTCCTCCAGGTCACACCTCCGGCACGCAGTGGCATTCCGAGTGGACGCCTCCTCACATTATAAGACGTTTGAGATTTTGCCTCATGAACGCACATGCTCACTTTGCTGGAACTGTGGGAGCACTGGTTTCAGGAGCCTGGTGCGGAGCGGCAGTAGATGGCTGGTGGCAAATGGCGTCCTTGCTCCGCCCGCCAGCGTCCATGTGGGGCGGCCTCCGGCCTCTGTGACCCAGGCAGAGCTCGGTGGCAAATGGCCGCGCTCCGAGCGCCACACCGTCCCTCAGAGAAGTCTGTCCGTCGGTGCCACAACCCGACCTGTGACACCAGATAAGTGGGCACCTCCTGGCACCCCTCCCCCCCAGCCCCAGAGCGCCCTGTCATGGGACATGTCACAGTCCTGTGCCTCCTTATGAGTGTAGAAGGTTCTGGAAGGTTCTGGCTAAACCTGAGCAAAAAAACAGAGGGACTTTTCTAAAACACCCTCCCAGATGTCACAGTAGTGGGTATATGTGTGCATATACAGGCATGAAGGCCCATGTTTGCATGTTTGTACTGTGTGAAAAGATGTGAACTTGGGGCCCTATAGGCATAATCTCCACTCTCAAGGATGACGCTGGAGGGCACTGGGGCACCTCCCTTGCCTCCCAGTCCTTGGGCCTCATCTGCAGTTAACACGTCTCCACCCTTTCCCCAAGCACACACATGCACACGCATGCACACACGTGATCCCTGTCCACTCACCTAACCTCCCCTTGTGAGTCCATAAAGTCACCTGTTCCTACCTGCTCCTAATATGCTTATAAACACCACTGAGATCTGCCCCTTTGGCCCTCTGGGTCCATGGCCAGCAGTGACATTTGAGGAGAGATGGGGTGAAATGGTTGGAAATGAGTGGAGGCACGGGGACTGAGGGGGGCTCAGCTCGCTGCCGTGGGCTCCCTGCGTGGGGGCCGCGGTCTGAGTGGGCGGCATCCCTCCCAGGAGGCTCGGGTGAGGGCTGCGCAGGCCTGGGCGGTCCACGGGGGCCGGGGGCCTGCTGCTCAGCTCCGCGGGGCAGTCAACGGGGGCGGGAGCTGAAAGGCGGTGAGAGCACCGGTCGGGAACCAAGGACGCAGATGCATCGCACTAGCAGCACAAGCCCCGTGCTCGCCCAGCGCTGTGCGTGTTTGCACAAGATAAAGACGAAGGGAAGACATTATCATGGCCTCAAGGGGATTCATTCTTGGACAAGACATAGGTGTATGACATAATCTAAGAGGTTATTACAGAATTTTAGAAACTAAAGTTTTATCTCCTGTTTTTTAAGACAAAGGAAATGAGCCAAGTGATGGCTACAGTGCAGAGATTAAATAGCCTACTGAATCACACAGCGGGACTGGGTGCTTCGTGAATGAGAGAGCAAGACAAGGGGGCTGCAGAAGGCCACCTCGCGAGATGTGGGGGGCTCTGCAGAGCAGGACAGAAGCCTCACTGTGGACTGTGTGTGTCCCCCAAAGTCACGTGTCAATTCCTAACCCCACTGTGCTGGCGCTGGAGGCGGGCCTGTAGGGATTAGGTCAGGAGGGTGTGGCCCTCGTGAAAGGGATTAGTGTCCTTCCAAGAGCAGACACTAGACGGGAGATTCACTGTGAGCCCAGATGTGGCCTCACCACACCCACCTGCTGGCACCAGGGCCCGGACTTCCCACCTCCAGACTGTGAGAAAGAACAGCTGATGTTCCTGTCTGCGGGGTCTCTGCTGACCAGACTGGGGGCAGAGGAGAGGAGGCAGGGGACCTCGGGCCGCTGTGGGCAGCAGGGCACTGAGAGGGGGGCACCTGCCAGGCTTCGGGAGGTCGCTGGCCTGGCCCTGAGCGAGGGCCCTTCGCTCCTGTGTGACCTGCCTGAGGAGGCACTGGGAGGGGCAGGCCTGGTGGCTGGCGACGACCCAGGTGCTCCAGGCAGGGAGCGCCCATTAACCACAGGGTTGGGCAGATGTGGCCGGCGGAGCAGGTGTGTGCTCTGAGCCGGGCGATCAGCTGGATGGGAGGCAGTTTCTACCCAGGTGGCTCCTGGCCTGCGACTCGACCTGGGGCCCAGGCCCCCAGGCCCCTGGCGATGGAGTAACGGGAAGTCGTGCACACGGAGGCGGGGAAGACTTAGGCTAAAGCAGGTCGCGGGGTTTGCCCCTGTCGTCCTGGGAAATCCAAATAGCGCCGCTCTTCACGCTGCCTGCGTCCCTGGGTCCCCGTCTGGATGATCAGTGATGGGGCCCCGAGTTGTTTGTGACTTAAAGCCCTGAGGCTGCAGCCACACAGTCACCGAGGTGCTGGGCGGGCGTCAGAGCCAGGCCCGGGCCGACAGTCCCGAGTGTCCCGGCACATTGTAGCGCCTGGGTTGGGGGTTGGGATGAAATCCCCGGTCAGTGTACTACCCCCGACCCCAGCTCAGGTGCGGACTGGTCACTTACCTTCCCTGGGCCTCGCTTTCCTCCGACCCGGGGGCCAGAGCAGCCCCCTGGGCCACAGGAGGGTATAGCTGGCGCTGGTGGGGCCGTATGGACGTTATTTAACAAAGAACCTTGGCTGTGCCTTCAGAGAGGACCCACAGCTGCACAGGACGGGGGGACGGGACTGGGGGGGGGGGGCTCTGGGTGCTGGGGGGGGTGGTGGCAGGGGCAGCCTGAGCTCTGCAGGCCAGCAGGTGCCGCCCCCAGGACTGCAGAGAAAAGGGGAGTCCATGGTGTGGGTGTTGGAGTTAGTGGCGCCGAAGGCTCCGGTTACAGTGTCTAGGGGAGAAAGGGGACGTGGATGTGGAATGCATGTCCGCCACCGCCCTGGGCCTGGGCTCCTCAAGGCCCAGTGCTTTGCCCGGTCCACACCTGCCACCTGGTGGACGGGGACGCGGCTCCTCAAGGTGGTGTCAGGTCCAGGCTGCCTGAGCCCAAAGCTGCACAGGCCTGTGACCCAAAGCCTCGGGACATGCCGCCAGAAGGGCTGCCGTGTGTCCCCTGCCCCAGCCGGGGCTGTGCCGAAGGCTAGGGTCAGACCTGGCGTCCACAGCTGGCCGGGCCCCCAGCACAGGTGAGGGCGAGGCTGCCCGCACAGCTCCGTGACTCGCCCCAGGCTCCCTTCAGCCCAGCCCTGGGAGGAGGACGGACCCATCGCCCCACAGGCCTCCTCCCTCAGGAGGGGTAGGAAGAAGGGGGCGGGGGGGGCTGCCTTGAGGGACGAGGGAGTCGAAGGCCAGGGGGTCCCTTCACCGCCGAGGAGCATGGGGTGCCCAGCTGGGGTGGCTGTGTCTCCTTGTCTGTGGTCGGCTGGTTATGCTTTGAGTAGTAATCACCCACTGAGCAGGGACCCACTTTCAGGCGGAAGCGAGAGTGCTGAGACGACAGGCACAGGGAGGGCGCAGTGTGGGCGCAAAGCACCCGGGACGGTCCTGAGACCGGGTCAGAACCACAGCCGGGAGCCCGCTGGTGTTTTCTCCCCAATCGGTGGCCCAGTCGGTGTTTTCTCCCCAATCCCCACTTCAGGCGCCAGGCTCGCTGTAGGTTTTCTCATTGACTTTCCCGTTGTAAAAATAATGCCGAACGTACAAAGTAAAAAATACAGAAAATAGAAAAGGAAATCTCTTACAATAGTACGGGCATACCCAGTATGTGCAGACTGTTACTATTCATATTCGAGGAGGCCCTTTTTAGAGTTATTATAATCAGTTTCATAGCCCAACCGTTTTCCCTACAATGGTATAATTAGCATTTTATGCAATCAAATTCTCATTAGACACCTCATTTTATATACATAGACACTAGAGACCCGATGCAGGGGTAGGCCCTCACCGCCCCGGCCACCTCGGCCCTCACAGCTGCCCCGGCTTCGTCTGGAAGGTCGTCCAGACAGTCATTCCGCTGTTCAGCTGTTCTGTCGATTTGCATATTATGCTTTTATTATTATAGATATATGTGTATATATGTGTGTGTGTGTATATATATATATATATATATATATATATAGATGTATATAGTTAACAGTTGATACAAATGTTTAATAGTTACATAATATTTCATGGATTGGATTTTCTAAAATGTAGCTCACCTTCCTGTTGGACACCCAGACCATTTATAATACTCTGTATTATAATTGATGAGGCAGAACCCCTTTGACCTTACTAAAATGCTCCGGCTGTGAAATTACCGAGTCAAATATATGAACAGTGGCTCAAGGTTCTTGATACATATGTACAAATTGTTTTCCACCTCCTCACTCTCTCATTCCTATTGCTTACTCACCAGCACTAGGCTTTATCAGCTAAAAAAGTATATTTGTAATTCTATGATTAAAAATTTTTGCTAATAGAATTCGTTGCATAGTTATTTAAATCAGCATAAATTTAATTATATCCCAGGGTTGATGAGATTAACATGTATTTAATAGGATCTCTCTTCTTTTCCATGAACTAATACCCATGGCATCTCTCCCATGAGTTGCCTGGCTTCGTTCCTGGCCCGCTGGTCTTCCGTTGTTTGGAGGGTAAGTCACAGAAAAGGAAGGCCACTGAGCGGGAGCGGACGGAGCAGCAGTCACGTCTGAGGGCTTCCGTCCAGGGCCAGCCCGGCAGCCAGGCCTGGCCAGTGACGTCTCGGGGACACGGGCCAAGAGTGCGACTTCTGACCCAGCCACTGGTCTGCTCCCCGGCCCCTCTGGAGGAGCTGAGGAGTGGCCGCCAGCTCCGGAGACCAGGAGCCAGAGGAAATGGCTGCTCAGGAGGGAATATAGCCCCGGCTGGAGAGGAGGTGGTGGCTGCTTGTCTCGTCACCAGGGAGAAGGGCAGTTCTGAGACCTCCACCCCGACCATTGCAGGCCAGGCATCGGACCGGGATGTGCGGCACCATCTGGGATGGGCGTTTCGGCTTTAATAAACGCTCAGGCTGACCCTGGGACACCTCGAACACCTGGTGTGACAGGTGATTCAACAAGGAACGCTGGTCACTGGCGGCATCTCTGCCCTGCTGGACCACATTCAGAAATGCCCATGAGTATCCGGTAGGGGCCGGGGAGAGTGGGTTTGTCCATCCTAAGGAAGGCACTGGGAAATTCACTCACTTCCTTGGAGTCAGAAGACTGCTTTTGGCAAGCAATGACTCTTGGCGTTAACCAGGGTATAAAAAGATGTGCAGGGGGCCCGGCCGGCGTGGCTCAGTGGACCTGTGAACCAGGAGGTCACGGTTCGATTCCTGGTCAGGGCATGTGCCCAGGTTGAAGGCTTGATCCCAGTGCGGGGCCTGCCGCAGGTAGCTGATCAATGATTCTCTCTCATCATTGATGTTTCTATCTCTCTCCCGCTTCCTTCCTCTCTGAAATCAATAAAAATATATTTTCAAAGATGCACAGAATAGCATTTTTATGGTGATAGAAACAGAAAAGGTTCTTCTTCTGAACAACAGGGTGTAGTTAAGTCAACTCTGGCCTATTTCCTGAAAGGCATGGCTCAGATGTGGGAGAGCATTTCTGATACAAACTGCAAAACTGGACCGCAGTTTTACTAAAAAAAACTAGTTTTATACCTTACTCACCAACATACACGCACACACATTCACCCAGAAAGGAGTGAATGCATTTGCTGGTCCTGCTTTGTTGCCGTGTGGTCGGTGGGCTGTGGCATTTTCACTTTTCCACGTGTTCCGTCGCCATGGTGGCTCCTTGCTGCCAGAGCTGGCGCCCTGCTGCCGGCTCCACATAGTTAATGCACCAGGAAAGTAGAAGATAAGGAACTATTTCCTGAATAAAGACTGACATTGAAAAAATCTTTTCCTTAATTAGACAATTCACTCAGAAAATCTATTTAACTGAAAGTTCTCTGAAGAATTCCAGCTAGTTGAGCATTTGCAGAATTTACTGTCCCCATGAAACATGAGCCATGGGTGGCCTGAAGCTCACAGAAATCAGGCTGGTGAAAAGGGTATTGTTTTGTAAAAACAGTGAAGTCTGCTGCACTGTGTCATCCTGGGCATTTGATTGCATTTCATGAGCTCTCTGCTTGGGATGGGTGTGGCCGGCGGCGAGGGGCTGAAATTGCTCCCAGAGCGTGCGCTCCCCACCTCTTATTACAGAGACATCAAAAGAAACACCAGGCCTGGGAGTGAGGGAAGGCTTTGGTCTTGGTGAATCAAGATACCGTGAAAGAAGCCCCTGGGAGAAAGACAAGTACGATGTGATTTCACTGATATGTGGAATATAATAAAAGCAGGCAAACAAAATAGAAATAGATTCACAGATGCAGAGAACAGACTGACAGTGGTCAGTGGGGAGAGGAGTTGCAGGGCTGTGTGAATACACTGAAGACATTAAACAAAAAAATCTATGTAATAAAAGCCTAAGTGCCCATTATGGCAGAACGACCAGAACAACAGGTCACTATGATGTGCACTGACCACCAGTGGGCAGACGCTCAGCCAGAAGCCAGGCTCATGGCTGGCAAGAGCAGTGGCAAGCGGAGTGGTAAGGAGCAGTGAACAGGTGGGCGGTAAGGAGCGAGAGGTCCTGGACTGCGAGAGGGCACAGGCCAGGCGGAGGGACCCCTCCCCCCCCCGTCCGGTGCATGAATCTTGTGCACCAGGCCTCCAGTAAATAAGTAAGAAATTCATAGGCACAGACAGTGGTGTGGTGATTATCGAGGGAGAGGGAGGTGGGGAGGTGGGAGAGGGTAAGTGGAGATGGAAGGAGACTTGACTGGGGGAGGAGAACACACAAAACAATATACATGTGATGTATTATAGATTTATACACCTGAAACCTATATAATTCTATTAACAATGTCACCCAAGAAAAATGCAATAAAAATGCAAGAAGTTCACTACTGGGAGGAGCTGCTGTCCCCACACTCTCCAGGGGTGGGGGTGCCTGGGCTGATGCCACGCCACCTGCACACCTGGGAAGCCAAGGCGCTCCTGCAGGAATGGGGACAGGTGGCACGCCTGCGTGCTGTATGCCTGAGCGTCGCAGAGGATGAACAGTGAAAGCCCAGCCGCTCGCCCCAGTGCCCGCGCTTGCCACACCCAGCACCAGGGCTTCCACCTCCCGTGTTGGCCCGTGTAACCACAGACAAAACTCGCCGGCCCCCAGCACCTTTGTTCTGACACCTTAACTGAATGTCAGAAGGAAAAGGGAAAACGGCATCAGGGCAATGCGCCTGCGTTGTAACGCCTGCTCTCCGCGTCCTCCAGGAGGAGAGAGCCGCGGCGGGAGCCGTTTCACACCTGTCAGGGTTTTACCTTCTGGGATATCAATTGGCTGCAGCCTCCTTTGACTCAAAATGAATGATAGGCGTAGAACACAACACAAAAGGAAGTTCAGGCTTGGCAACACCCTTGCCTTAGGCAGACCCATAAGAAAGGCCACTGTGGCGACAGGAGGGCGTCCTCGCGCTGGGGCCCTGCTCCCCTCTGTGCAGCCTGAGCAGAGTAAAGGGACCGCCTGCTCTGCGTTGTCAGTGAGAGGGCCGGTGCCCCAGTTTCCCTGGGCAGAGCGCCCTCTCAGTGGTCTCCTCATGATCCTGACCATGTTGTTGCATTTCTTTTAAGAGGCTGTTTTGAGCCCTGGCGAGTGTGGCTCAGTTGGTTGGGCGTCATCTTGGGCACCGAAGGGTGGTCAGGGCATGTGCCTGGGTTCAGGCTTCATGCATGGTGGGCAGAGTGCGGGAGGTGGCTGATCTATGTTCTGCTCTCACGTCAATATTTCTCTCTCTTTCTCCCTTTCCCCTCCTCCCTCTCTAAAAACCCAGTAGAAATTTTTTTTTTAATAAAAGCTGGTGTGAGTGCTGCTCTCGGTGCACAGAGCGCGGTTTCCGGTGACATCGGCGTGTGCAGTGATGGTGCTGGTGCCGCGGTAGCCGTGGGCGGGGGGCAGGGGCAGGAAGCCTGGCAGCCCGTGTGGGTGCTGCAGAGAACACGTCCGTAGCCCAATCCGATGAAGAGCACGAGGGGGTCTGGATCCCGGGGGCACTGGTTCCTACATTTGGCTGCACATTGGAGCCACTGGGGGGTCTCCCCTAGGCGCTGGTCGTCAGACAGGGACAGCTAGCATGGGATGCTTCAGAGCTCCCAGGTCCCTCAAACGTGCGTCAGAATCCAAGAGCCATGAAGGAGCTCCCCGCCCACTGGAGAGTTTGGGCTGGCCCAGGGTCAGAACTGTCTTCTGTCACCCCAACTCTGCAGCAGGGGCACCGTCTCCCAGCTGCCCCAGAGGTCTCTGTTGAGAAACACTTGGCCTCATCACTCAGATCCCAGCTCACCGCACGGGCAGCGGGCAGCAGGCGGCGGGCATTGGGCATTGGGTGGCAGGTGGCAGGCAGTGGACAGTGGGCGGTGGGTGGCGGGCAGCAGGCGGCGGGAAGCAGGGAGCAGGCATTGGGCAGTGGGTGGCAGGTGGCAGGCAGTGGACAGTGGGCAGTGGGCAGCAGGCAGTGGACAGTGGGCGGTGGGCGGTGGGTGGTGGGCAGCAGGCAGCAGTCTGTCTCACCAGGCTGCTGGGTGTCTGACAACAGGGACCGACTCATGTGGGTCTTGCCTCCACCATCTTCCTCTCCACAGGCTCCTCCACACAGACTCCTCCCCATGGGCTCCTCCCCAGAGCCTCTACCTCCCCACAGGCACCTCCTCCCCACAGGCTCCTCCCCACAGGCTCCTCCTCCCCACAGGCTCCTCCCCACAGGCTCCTACTACCCACAGGCTCCTCCCCACAGGCTCCTCCTCCCCACAGGCTCCTCCTCCCCACAGGCTCTTAATCCCCACAGGCTCCTCCTCCCCACAGGCTCCTCCCCACAGGCTCCTCCTCCCCACAGGCTCCTCCCCACAGGCTCCTCCTCCCCACAGGCTCCTCCTCCCCACAGGCTCCTCCCCACAGGCTCCTCCTACCCACAGGCTCCTCCTCACAGGCTCCTCCTACCCACAGGCTCCTCCCCACAGGCTCCTCCTCCCCACAGGCTCCTCCCCACAGGCTCCTCCCCACAGGCTCTTCATCCCCACAGGCTCCTCCTCCCCACAGGCTCTTCATCCCCACAGGCTCCTCCTCCCCACAGGCTCCTCCTCCCCACAGGCTCCTCCCCACGGCCTCCTCCTCCCCACAGGCTTCTCCTCCCCACGGCCTCCTCCTCCCCACAGGATCCTCCCCACAGGCTCCTCCTCCCCACGGCCTCCTCCTCCCCACAGGCTCCTCCTCCCCACGGCCTCCTCCCCACGGGCTCCTCCTCCCCACGGGCTCCTCCCCATGAGCTCCTACCCCAGGACCCTCCCCATGGGCTTCCCTTCAGAGGACTTGCCTCTCCCCCACATGCACCCTCCTAAGCCCTGCTCCCTGGGACGGACACCCCGAGAGCTGTTGCCGCCGCTCTGCCTTCCCCTCAGGCCCCCTTCTTGCCTAATGGGCAGCCAGGGAGCCTCCGTCCAGTCCCTGGAGTGCCCATGCCCACGCTCACACCCATGCCTGCCTCTGCTTTTCTCTCCAGCGCTTTCTTCTGTGGGATCACCTTCCCAGCCCCTCTCTCCAGCCTGCTGCTCATGCAGGTCCAGCTTAAAATCGCTGGGAACTCTGACACCTGCTCCCCCATGGAGGCCCTGAGGACGGGGGGTGCAGGGCAACCCTGAGAGGACATGTCCCCAGCCCTCAGAGCCACAGAGACAGGAAGCAGAGTGGGGGGCCCAGGAGCTGGGTGGGGGAAGGGGTTTGTGTTGCCTGGGGACAGGGTTTTGTCAGGAGGATGACAAGGTCTGAGGCGGTGCTGGTGGCCAGGCAGCAGTGTGGATGCACCGGCAGCACCGAGTGGTGAACCCACAAACAGTGAAGATGATACCTTTGGTGTCATGTGCATTCTCCACAGTAAATTGCTCTCGGTCTCTCTCAGGGACCCTTCCCTGCCCTGTGGCCTAAGCCCGGCGGCCTGTGTCATGTTCCCAGGGCCCCCCAGCCGCACAGGAACGTGTTCCTTCGGGTCGTCTTTCTCACCAGCTCGTAGGTAGAATGCAAGCAGGTCGCGTCTCTCCTCACCCATCACTGCGCAGAGCCGGCCACCAAGCCAGTGCTACTGAGCGTGCAGTGGGAGCCCCAGACCTCCGCTCCCAGCCGTCTTCACGTCAGGGGAAGGTGACTGCTGCTCTGACTGTGCAGCCCCTCCTCGCGGCGTGCCCGGTGGTGACTGTGACTGACGTGGTGGCTGAGCCCAGTGGGGTCAGGTCAATGTGCCCAAGTCTCGGACGGCAGACCGCCCGCCCTGGTGAATGAGGACGGCGGGTGGGCTATGTCGCCTTCGTGGGAAGTTCGAGTCCCCGATTCACCTGAAACCAGGTTCTTTCTGCTGCGGGTGAGCCCACGGGTCCTGAGACGACCTGTCTTGCCAGATAAATGCCCCGGAAACCGTCACCACACGGCTGGTTCAGGCTTTTTTGAGCGGCCTCCCCGTGGCCACCTTCTGGGTTAACCCTGTGTTTTGTCTTCCCAAACCAGATATTTATCTTTGAGAACAACATCTACTACTGCGCTCACGTCGGGAAGCAGGCCATCCGCGTGGTCTCGACGGGGAAGGAGGACGTCATCTACAACGGCCTCAGCGACTGGCTGTACGAAGGTGAGCCACCGAGCAGCCGAGGAGCAGGGTCCTGTGGTTGCTGTGGTCGTGTGGTCTGTGGTCGCTGTGGTCAAGTGGTTCCATGAGTGCCATGGCTGTTGTGGTTGCCATGGTTGCTGTGGTCATGTGGTTCCATGGTTGCCATGGTTGTGTGGTCATGTGGCTCCATGGTTGCCATGGCTGTTGTGGTTGCCATGGTTGCTGTGGTTGCTGTGGTTACTGTGGTTGCTGTGGTCATATGGTCACTGTAGTTGCCATTGCCCCTGGTGGTGGTTGATAGGGTTCCCTTTCACTTTAACTATAGCTCAAACTCCAGCTTCTTGAGGTTCTGCTAAATTACAATACACTGTTGGGGCACCAGGAGATGGCGGGAGACGGGGCAGGCGTGGGGCTTCCCAGGACTCAAGCTCTTTGGCTCGAGGGCAGGGCGCTGTCCTGGGAGGCATACTGTATGCGAGGTGACTTCTGGGGACACTGGGCTATGCACAGGTTTCTGACTCGCTCCCAGAGGCCGAGGGCCTTTCTGCCCCAAGGTGGGCAGAGTCGGGAGAGAAGTAACAGGTTAACGCTCCTGAAAGGAGCGGATCCACGTGAGCTGCTGCCCCGGGTCCCTGCCTCGTGGGACGGCTCCTACCACTGGTTGCCTCTGGCTGAGAGCGCCCAGCGGTGTGCACTGTTCCACAGCGAGGCAGCGAGTGGAGCTCTGCTCCCGGCACGCGTGGTCCGCCCACGCTCAGGGGCCCTCCCGCCCTGTGCTGCGGGCTGTCCGTGCAGGCTGTGTGCCGAGCACCCTGCGATTTCCTCACTACCCTCCGCCTCAGGCTGTACAACAGATCGAGGCTGTCACAGCATAGCAGACGGGCGGCCTGAGCGGCTCACCGGTTCTCGCAGCTCTGGAGGCTGATGGTCCAGGTCGAGGTGCGGTGAGGCGGCGCCTGGCGAGGGGTCTCTTCCTGGTCCTCACTTGGTGGGGAGAAGCACGCCCTGGTCTCCGCACCCCCTTGTAGGATGTCACCCCACCTCCAAAGGCCCCACTGAACACCAGCCCAGTGGGGGTTCAGGCTTCAGTGTGTAGCCCCTCCTAACTGTGACTGACACGTGGCGGCCGAGCCGAGTGGGGTCAGGTCATCCGCCCGGGGTCACCGAGGTTAAGGGAGAGGCCTTAGGGAGTCACATTGTTCAAGTCCCGGACAGTTACCTTTCCAGAAATCCAGACGGGAACCTGGAACCTGCGCACCCAGCACTGGGCGGAGGTGTGGCTCACACGCTTCTCACCTGCCCGGGGGACCACGCGGCCACCACGCTGGTCTGAGCCGAGGGGCTCCCGGTGTCATCGGGCACAGAAATGGCCTCTCCCTCCCTCCCCGTCACCCGCCCCCACCCACCCCCGCCCCCGCACCGCGCAGTGCGGCCCACAGGCTGTCAGCGGGTGCGACTTCGCATGGTAAAGTCGCTGCAGACACAGGCTGGGTCCGGGCTGGCCCTGCTTTACTGCAGGTGGGACACACAGTAAGCGGCTGCAATGGAAGGCACAGCGTCAGGCATCGCTTCGTGTGTGACAAGTGCAGGGACCGTTTAGCCCCATCAAGACAGGCACCCAGCACCTCAGGCAGCACCCCAAGCCCTCCAGTCAGCTGCGCCCCTCCCGGAGGCCACCACCATCCCATTTCTGTGCAGCCCGTCTTCCGGCAGACCGGCTGGCCCGCGGTGCCCGTCAGGGCTGTCGTCCCAGTGGGGTCACCGGGCAGCCATTTATCCTCCCGTGGCCGCTGCTGCCCCCAGCCCCAGGGCTCCGGTTTCCGGGGTGCCTTCTGGGCCTCAGGAGAATCAGTCTTGGGGTTTTATTGCCACATGGTCCTTGGCCCCTCAGGAGGGTGTCGGTGGAATGAAAGGGCCACTGACCGGCATCCCCTGTGGCCACACGTTCTGTGAGCGGCGCCCCGAGTGCCAGAGCGGTCAGTGTCCTAACACCCCAAAGGGCCCGAAGGGGAAGGGCCGGTCGTGCTGGCTGCTCCATCCTCGTGCTCCGGGCCTGATCGCCTTCAAAGCCCACACCCAGGAGATTACACCACCTCCCTCGTCTTCCTGATAAAATACAAAGCCCATTGCTTTGCAGTTCAAGTGACGCTTTTGCTTAGCAAAGCCATTGGAAGGAGACTTCTTCAAGGCATGGGCACAGCATTGCGCTGGTGGGACAGCGGCACCCCCAACATCTCACTGCAATCCCAGCTGACGTGGCCGCCTCATCGACTCCGTGTCGTTCCCTGGGCAGTTCTGGCCGCCATGCTGAGATTCCTGAGGCTGGGAGCCCGGGGAGGCCTGCTTCCTGTTAGTAACAGGGAGGTAACAGGCAAAGATTGTTTGTTTCTACCCTGTGACTTAATGTTTCATTTCCAGACACTCCGTTTAGGGAAGGAAAAAAAGGTGCCCTGGCCGGTGGCTCGGTGGTTAGAGCGGCGACCTGTGCCCTGAAGGGTCTCAGGTTCACTTCCCAGTCAAGGACACATCCTGGGGTGGCAGGTTCAATCCCCTGCCCTGGCCGGGTTACATGTGGGAGGCAACCGATCCCTGTGTCTCTCTCACTGAGGTTCTCTCTCTCATCCCGCGCCCTCCTTCCCTTCCACTCTCTCTAAAAAAAATTCAATGGGGAAAATATCCCTGCGTGAGGATTCTACTAAAAGGAGGGCAGGGGAACTAGGCGCACTGCGCGACTGTGCGGCTGGGCCTCTCGTCCGCTCCGAACGCCTCGCGAGGCCTGGGGCAGCTTCTTTGTGAGGGCCTCGCCGGGCCAGGCGCTGGGGTCGGGTGCCGGGATGGCGTCCGGAGCGGCTCGCTGGCTGGTATTGGCGCCTGTCCGATACGGGGCTCTCCGGAGAGGACCCAGCTTGACAAAAGATGGAGCTATCTCCGCCGGACGGGGCGGCTCAGATCAGAGCCTGGTACCCTCGAGGTCAGTCATCGTAGCAGCGCCATTTTGCCCAACCATGAAAGTGAGTGTCTGCCTGGAGGCGGGGCAAAGGTGCCGAGGCCAATCGTAGTGGGAAATGTGTGCTGGTCGACTTTGATTGATAGGAGCAATGGCCAATCAAACGGCCACCTTAGACCAAGACGGATCAAAAACAGAGTTTTGCGCTAATGGGCTAATTTTGACTGGTGGGAGGTGGGGTTAGGTCCGGGTGTAGAGCTGGGTGTGTGTAGAGACCAGATCGGGGCGAGAACTAAGAGCACTTTGCACTAGCTTATCTTTAGGAGCGCGGTGTCTAGATCCATCTCTGCTGCCAGAGGACTCGGCTTTATGGGTCCAATATAAACAGATCCGGTAACCTCCCCTGGTTTACGGGTGCCATCAGCGCCCGCGGAACTTCACCCTGATGCAGGCTGTGGCCCAGACCGCGTGTCTCACGGGGCCCAAGGGCTCCCTGACCCCTGGTGGCCACACTGATTTGACAAGCAAAATGTGTATCTTTCTTTTATTCTTCTGGTTAAATGTTATGCAGATACATCGAATTTTGATTTTTAATATGAGATTAAAGACTGCTTAATAGGGTCCTACCGCTGTGGTAAGGTTTGCTGAAGTTGGTTAGCCAGAAGCTAAAAGGAAGACGTTGCTAGAGGTTTTGCGAGCTCCAAGGACCCTGCTAAGGATTTGCACTTTCATGCAAGTGTCTGTGAGATGGCGATGATGAGAGTATCGACCTCACTGGGCTGTGGTGTGAGAGCTGGGAAGTCATTACACATGAACACACGTGTACCTGTGCTCCGTACATGCCGGAAACCCTCTCATCACCACACCTGCAGGGCAGCTGGGGGTCCGAAGGTCGGCAATCCAGCCGGAGGGGGAACAGAGAAGCTCACAAGATCTTGGACCGACCACTGTGGTGGCCAAGTGGGGGGTGACTGCCCAGTGCTGCCTCCTGTCTGGTGCGCGGGGAGCCACTAACAGGAGAACCTCACACTCCACAGAGCCTCGCTGTCCTCACCCACCTGGGTGTGGGAAGGTGGAGAAGAGAAACAGGGCAAATGGCCCACATTCCCTCCAGGCCCCATCAGCCTCTGTCCCCTCTCTCCTCTATCCCATCGGCCTCTGTCCCCTCCCTCCTCTGTCCCCTCCCACCTCTGTCTACGCCCTACTCTATCACATCACCCTCTGTTACCTCCTTCCTCTGTCCCATCAGCCTCTGTCCCCTCTCTCCTCTCTGCCATCAGCCTCAGTCCGATTAGCCTCTGTCGCCTTCCTCCTCTGTCCCATCAGCCTTTCTCCATTCAGCCTGTCTCCTCCCTCCTCGGTCCCATCAAATTCTGTCCCCTCCCTCCTCTTTCCCATCAACCTCTGACCCTTCCCTCCTCTGTCCCATCAACCTCTGTCTCCTCCCTCCTCTGTCCCTACATCCACTGTCCGCTCAATCCTCCTCTGTCACATCAGCCGCTGTCCCTTCCACCTTCTGTCCCATCAGCTTCTGTCCCCACCCTGCTCTGTCCCATCAGCTTGGTCTCATCAGCAATTGACCCCTCCCTTCCTCTGTCCCATCAGACTCTGTCCCCTCCTTCCTCCTCTGTCCCATCAGCCTCCATCCCCGCCTTCCCCCTCTGTCCCATAAGCCTCTGTCTCCTCCCTCCTCTATCCCATCAGCCTCTGTCCTCTCATTCCTCTGTCCCATCAGCCACTGTCCCCTCCCTCCTCTGTCCCATCAGCCACTGTCCCCTCCCTCCTCTGTCCCATCAGCCACTGTCCCCTCCCTCCTCTGTCCCATCAGCCACTGTCCCCTCCCTCCTCTGTCCCATCAGCCTATGTCCCCTCCCTCCTCTGTCTCATCAGCCTCTGTCCCCTCCTTCCACCTCTGTCCCCTCCCACCTCTCCCCTTCCTCCTCTGTCCCATCAGCCTTTCTCCATACAGCCTGTCTCCTCCTTCCTCTGTCCCATCAACCTCTGTCCCCTCCCACCTCTGAGCCATCAGCTTCTCTCCCCTCCCTCCTCTGTCCCATCAGCCTCTGTCTCCTCCCTTCTCTATCCCATCAATCTCTGTCTCTTCCCTCCTCTGTCCCTACATCCTCTGTCTGCTCCATCCTCCTCTATCACATCAGCTCAGTCACCTCCCCCTTCTGTCCCATCAGCCTCTATCCCCTCCCTCCTGTGTCCCATCAGCTCTGTCTCATCAGCCATTGACTCCTCCCTTCCTCTGTACCATCACCCTCTGTTCACTCCCTCCTCTGTCCCATGAGCCTCTGTCCATTCAGCCTCTGTCTCCTCCATCCTCTGTCCCATCTGCCTCTGTCCCCACCCTCCTCTGTCCCATCAGCCTCTGTCCTCTCACTCCTCTGTCCCATCAGCCTCTGTCCCCTCCCTCCTCTGTCCCATCAACCTCTGTCCCTTCCCCCCTCTGACCCATCAGCCACTGTCCCCTCCCTCCTCTGTCCCATCAGCCTATGTCCCCTCCCTCTTCTGTCACATCAGCCACTGTCCCCTCCCTCCTCTGTCCCATCAGCCTATGTCCCCTCCCTCCTCTGTCTCATCAGCCTCTGTCACCTTACTCCTCTCTCCCTTCAGCATCTGTCCCCTCCTTCCTCCTCTTTCCCCTCCCACCTCTCCCCTCCCTCCTCTGTCCCATCAGCCTCTGTCCCCTCCCTCCTCTGTGTCATCAGCCTCTGTCCCCATCCTTCTCTGTCCCATCAACCTCTGTCCCATCAGCCTCTGTCCACTTCCTCCTCTGTCCCATCAGCCTTTCTCCATTCAGCCTGTCTCCTCCCTCCTCTGTCCCATCAACCTCTGTCCCCTCCCCCCTCTGACCCATCAGCTTCTGTCCCCTCCGTCCTCTGTCCCATCAGCCTCTGTACCCTCCCTCCTCTGTCCCATCAGCTTCTGTCCCCTCCCTCCTCTGTCCCATCAGCCTTTCTCCATTCAGCCTGTCTCCTCCCTACTTTGTCCCATCAAACTGTCCCCTCCCTCCTCTGTCCCATCAGCCTCTGTCTCCTCCCTTCTCTGTCCCATCAACCTCTGTCTCTTCCCTCCTCTGTCCCTACATCCTCTGTCTGCTCCATCCTCCTCTATCCCATCAGCCTCTGTCCTCTCACTCCTCTGTCCCATCAGCCACTGTCCCCTCCCTCCTCTGTCCCATCAGCCTATGTCCCCTCCCTCCTCTGTCTCATCAGCCTCTGTCCCCTCCTTCCACCTCTATCCCCTCCCACCTCTCCCCTCCCTCCTCTGTCCCAATAGCCTCTGTCCCCTCCCTGCTCTGTCCCATCAGCTTCTGTCCGCTCCCTCCTCTGTCCCATCAGCCTTTCTCCACTCAGCCTGTCTCCTCCCTTCTCTGTCCCATCAACCTCTGTCTCTTCCCTCCTCTGTCCCTACATCCTCTGTCTGCTCCATCCTCCTCTATCCCATCAGCCTCTGTCCTCTCACTCCTCTGTCCCATCAGCCACTGTCCCCTCCCTCCTCTGTCCCATCAGCCTATGTCCCCTCCCTCCTCTGTCTCATCAGCCTCTGTCCCCTCCTTCCACCTCTATCCCCTCCCACCTCTCCCCTCCCTCCTCTGTCCCAATAGCCTCTGTCCCCTCCCTGCTCTGTCCCATCAGACTCTGTCCACTTCCTCCTCTGTCCCATCAGCCTTTCTCCATACAGCCTGTCTCCTCCTTCCTCTGTCCCATCAACCTCTGTCCCCTCCCACCTCTGAGCCATCAGCTTCTCTCCCCTCCCTCCTCTGTCCCATCAGCCTCTGTCTCCTCCCTTCTCTATCCCATCAATCTCTGTCTCTTCCCTCCTCTGTCCCTACATCCTCTGTCTGCTCCATCCTCCTCTATCACATCAGCTCAGTCCCCTCCCCCTTCTGTCCCATCAGCCTTTGTACCCACCCTGCACTTTGTCATCAGACTCTGTCCCCACCCTTCACTGTCCCATCAGCCTCTATCCCCTCCCTGCTGTGTCCCATCAGCTCTGTCTCATCAGCCATTGACTCCTCCCTTCCTCTGTCCCATCACCCTCTGTTCACTCCCTCCTCTGTCCCATCAGCCTCTGTTCACTCCCTCCTCTGTCCCATCACCCTCTGTTCACTCCCTCCTCTGTCCCATCAGCCTCTGTTCACTCCCTCCTCTGTCCCATCAGCCTCTGTCCATTCAGCCTCTGTCTCCTCCATCCTCTGTCCCATCTGCCTCTGTCCCCACCCTCCTCTGTCCAATCAGCCTCTATCCCATCGCTCTTCAGTCCCATTAGCATCTGTCTCCTCACTCCACTGTCCCATCAGCCTCTGTCCCCCTCTCCTCTGTCCCATCAGCATCTGTCCCTTCAGCCTATGTTTCATTAGGCTCTATACACACCTTTCTCTGTCCCATTAGCCTCTTTCCCCTCTCTCCTCTCTGCCATCAGCCTCAGTCCCATCAGCCTCTGTCCCCTTCCTCCTCTATCCCATCAGCCTTTCTCCACTCAGCCTGTCTCCTCCCTCCTCTGTCCCATCAAACACTGACCCCTCCCTCCTCTGTCCCACCAGCCTCTTTCCCCTCCCTGCTCTGTCCCATTGGCATCTGTTTCATCAGCCTCTGTACAAGCCTTTCTCTGTAACATCAATCAGCCTCTGTGCCCTCTCTTCTCTGTGCCACCAGCCTCAGTCCAATCATCCTCTGTCCCCTTCATCCTCTGTCCCATCAGCCTTTCTCCATTCATCCTGTCTCCTCCCTCATCTGTCCCATCAGCCTCTGTCCCCTCCCTCCACTGTCCCATCATCCTCTGTTCCCTCTCTCCTCTGTCCGATTAGCATCTGTCCCAACGGATTCAGTTTCATCAGGCTCTGCACACACCTTTCTCTGTCCCATCATACTCTGTCCCCTCTCTCCTCTGTGCCATCAGCCTCAGTCCCATCAGGCTCAGTCCCCACCCTCTGTTCCATCAGCCTCTGTCCCCTCCCTCCTTCTCTGTCCCACAAGCCTCTGTACCCTCTCTCCTAGGTGCCATCATCCTCATTCCCATCCGCCTGTGTCTCCTCCCCCTCCTGTCCCATCAGCCTCTGTCCCCACCCTGCTCTGTGACATCAGCCTCTGTCCCCACCCTTCACTGTCCCATCAGCCTCTATCCCCTCCCTGCTCAGGCCCATCAGCCTCTGTCCCCTCTCTCCTCTGTCCCATCAGCTCTGTCTCATCAGCCATTGACCCCTCCCTCCTCTATCCATTCAGCCTCTGTCTCCTCCCTCCTCTGTCCCATCAGCCACTATCCCAGGGGTGGGCAAACATTTTGTTTGAGGGCCACAATAGATTCTTAAACTGGACCACAGGGCCGGAACAAAAGCATGAATGGAGTGTTTGTGTGAACTAATATAAATTCAAAGTAAACATCATTACATAAAGAGTAAGGTCTTTATTTTCAATAGTTTTCTTCATTTCAAACAGGCCGAATGCAGCCCGTAGGCTATAGTTTGCCCAGGGCTGCTCTATCGCCTTCCTCCTCATCTGTCCCATCAGCTTCTGTCCCCTCCACCCTCTGACCCATCAGCTTCTGTCCCCTCCCTCCTCTGTCCCATCAGCCTCTGTACCCTCCCTCCTCTTTCCCATCACCTTCTGTCCCCTCCCTTCTCTGTCCCATCAGCCTCTGTCCACTTCCTCCTCTGTCCCATCAGCCTTTATCCATTCAGACTGTCTCCACCCTCCTCTGTCCCATCAACCTCTGTCCCCTCCCCCCTCTTACCCATCAGCTTTTTCCCCTCCCTCCTCTGTCCCATCAGCCTCTGTACCCTCCCTCCTCTGTCCCATCAGCTTCTGTCCCATCAGCCTTTCTCGATTCAGCCTGTCTCCTCCCTACTTTGTCCCATCAAACTGTCCCCTCCCTCCTCTGTCCCATCAACCTCTGTCTCCTCCCTCCTCTGTCCCATCAACCTCTGACTCCTACCTCCTCTGTCCCATCAGCCTCTGTCTCCTCCCTCCTCTGTGTCTTCATCCTCTTCCCATCCCTCATCCTTTGTCCCATTAGCCTCTGTCCCCTCCCTCCTCCTCTGTCCCATCAGCATCTGTCCCTTCCCTCCTCTGTCCCATCAGCCTCTATCACCTCCCTCCTCTGTCCCATCAGCCTCTTTACCATCGCTCTTCAGTCCCATTAGCATCTGTCTCCTCACTCCACTGTCCCATCAGCCTCTGTCCCCCTCTCCTCTGTCCCATCAGCATCTGTCCCTTCAACCTATGTCTCATTAGGCTCTATACACACTTTTCTCTGTCCAATCAGCCTCTGTCCCCTCTCTCCTCTCTGCCATCAGCCTCATTCCCATCCGCCTGTGTCCCCTCCCTCCTCTTTCCCATCAGCCTCTGTCTCCTCCCTCCTCTATTCCATCAGCCTCTGACCCTTCCGTCCTCTGTTCCATCAGTCTCTGTCTCCTCCCTCCTCTGTCCCTATACCCTCTGTCTGCTCCATCCTCCTCTGTCACATCAGCCTCTGTCCCCTCCACCTCCTGTCCCATCAGCCTCTGTCCCCACCCTGCTCTGTGACATCAGCCTCTGTCCCCACCCTTCACTGTCCCATCAGCCTCTATCCCCTCCCTGCTCAGGCCCATCAGCCTCTGTCCCCTCTCTCCTCTGTCCCATCAGCTCTGTCTCATCAGCCATTGACCCCTCCCTCCTCTATCCATTCTGCCTCTGTCTCCTCCCTCCTCTGTCCCATCAGCCTCTATCCCAGGGGTGGCAAACTTTTTGTTTGAGGGCCACAATAGATTCTTAAACTGGACCACAGGGCCGGAACAAAAGCATGAATGGAGTGTTTGTGTGAACTAATATAAATTCAAAGTAAACATCATTACATAAAGAGTAAGGTCTTTATTTTCAATAGTTTTCTTCATTTCAAACAGGCCGAATGCAGCCCGTAGGCTATAGTTTGCCCAGGGCTGCTCTATCCCCTTCCTCCTCCTCTGTCCCATCAGCCTCTGTTTCCTCCCTCCACTGTCCCATCTGCCTCTGTCCCCACCCTCCTCTGTCCCATCAAACTCTGTCCTCTCCCTCCTCTGTCCCATCAGCCTCAGTCCATTACCCTCTGCCCCCTCTCACCTCTGTCCCATCAACCTCTGTCTCCTCCTTCCTCTGTCCCTACATCCCCTGTCCGCTCCATCCTCCTCTGTCTCATCAGCCTCTGTCACCTTCCTCCTCTGTCCCATCAGCCTCTGTCCCCTCCCCCCTCTGACCCATCAGCCTCTGTCCCTTCCCTCCTCTGTGTCATCATCCTCTGTCCCCACCCTTCTCTGTCCCATCAGCATCTGTCCCATCAGCCTCTGTCCACTTCCTCCTCTGTCCCATCACCCTTTCTCCTTTCAGCCTGTCTCCTCCCTACTTTGTCCCATCAAACTCTGTCCCCTCCCTCCTCTGTCCAATCAGCCTCTGTCTCCTCCCTTCTCTGTCCCATCAACCTCTGTCTCTTCTCTCCTCTGTCCCTACATCCTCTATCTGCTCCATCCTCCTCTAATCCATCAGCCTCTGTCCCCTCCACCTTCTGTCCCATCAGCCTCTGTCCCCACCCTGCTCTGTGACATCAGCCTCTGTCCCCACCCTTCACTGTCCCATCAGCCTCTATCCCCTCCCTGCTGTGTCCCATCAGCTCTGTCTCATCAGCCATTGACTCCTCCCTTCCTCTGTCCCATCACCCTCTGTTCACTCCCTCCTCTGTCCCATCAGCCTCTGTCCATTCAGCCTCTGTCTCCTCCATCCTCTGTCCCATCTGCCTCTGTCCCCACCCTCCTCTGTCCAATCAGCCTCTATCCCATCGCTCTTCAGTCCCATTAGCATCTGTCTCCTCACTCCACTGTCCCATCAGCCTCTGTCCCCCTCTCCTCTGTCCCATCAGCATCTGTCCCTTCAGCCTATGTTTCATTAGGCTCTATACACACCTTTCTCTGTCCCATTAGCCTCTTTCCCCTCTCTCCTCTCTGCCATCAGCCTCAGTCCCATCAGCCTCTGTCCCCTTCCTCCTCTATCCCATCAGCCTTTCTCCACTCAGCCTGTCTCCTCCCTCCTCTGTCCCATCAAACACTGACCCCTCCCTCCTCTGTCCCACCAGCCTCTTTCCCCTCCCTGCTCTGTCCCATTGGCATCTGTTTCATCAGCCTCTGTACAAGCCTTTCTCTGTAACATCAATCAGCCTCTGTGCCCTCTCTTCTCTGTGCCACCAGCCTCAGTCCAATCATCCTCTGTCCCCTTCATCCTCTGTCCCATCAGCCTTTCTCCATTCATCCTGTCTCCTCCCTCATCTGTCCCATCAGCCTCTGTCCCCTCCCTCCACTGTCCCATCATCCTCTGTTCCCTCTCTCCTCTGTCCGATTAGCATCTGTCCCAACGGATTCAGTTTCATCAGGCTCTGCACACACCTTTCTCTGTCCCATCATACTCTGTCCCCTCTCTCCTCTGTGCCATCAGCCTCAGTCCCATCAGGCTCAGTCCCCACCCTCTGTTCCATCAGCCTCTGTCCCCTCCCTCCTTCTCTGTCCCACAAGCCTCTGTACCCTCTCTCCTAGGTGCCATCATCCTCATTCCCATCCGCCTGTGTCTCCTCCCCCTCCTGTCCCATCAGCCTCTGTCCCCACCCTGCTCTGTGACATCAGCCTCTGTCCCCACCCTTCACTGTCCCATCAGCCTCTATCCCCTCCCTGCTCAGGCCCATCAGCCTCTGTCCCCTCTCTCCTCTGTCCCATCAGCTCTGTCTCATCAGCCATTGACCCCTCCCTCCTCTATCCATTCAGCCTCTGTCTCCTCCCTCCTCTGTCCCATCAGCCACTATCCCAGGGGTGGGCAAACATTTTGTTTGAGGGCCACAATAGATTCTTAAACTGGACCACAGGGCCGGAACAAAAGCATGAATGGAGTGTTTGTGTGAACTAATATAAATTCAAAGTAAACATCATTACATAAAGAGTAAGGTCTTTATTTTCAATAGTTTTCTTCATTTCAAACAGGCCGAATGCAGCCCGTAGGCTATAGTTTGCCCAGGGCTGCTCTATCGCCTTCCTCCTCATCTGTCCCATCAGCTTCTGTCCCCTCCACCCTCTGACCCATCAGCTTCTGTCCCCTCCCTCCTCTGTCCCATCAGCCTCTGTACCCTCCCTCCTCTTTCCCATCACCTTCTGTCCCCTCCCTTCTCTGTCCCATCAGCCTCTGTCCACTTCCTCCTCTGTCCCATCAGCCTTTATCCATTCAGACCTCCCTTCTCTGTCCCATCAGCCTCTGTCCACTTCCTCCTCTGTCCCATCAGCCTTTATCCATTCAGACTGTCTCCACCCTCCTCTGTCCCATCAACCTCTGTCCCCTCCCCCCTCTTACCCATCAGCTTTTTCCCCTCCCTCCTCTGTCCCATCAGCCTCTGTACCCTCCCTCCTCTGTCCCATCAGCTTCTGTCCCATCAGCCTTTCTCGATTCAGCCTGTCTCCTCCCTACTTTGTCCCATCAAACTGTCCCCTCCCTCCTCTGTCCCATCAACCTCTGTCTCCTCCCTCCTCTGTCCCATCAACCTCTGACTCCTACCTCCTCTGTCCCATCAGCCTCTGTCTCCTCCCTCCTCTGTGTCTTCATCCTCTTCCCATCCCTCATCCTTTGTCCCATTAGCCTCTGTCCCCTCCCTCCTCCTCTGTCCCATCAGCATCTGTCCCTTCCCTCCTCTGTCCCATCAGCCTCTATCACCTCCCTCCTCTGTCCCATCAGCCTCTTTACCATCGCTCTTCAGTCCCATTAGCATCTGTCTCCTCACTCCACTGTCCCATCAGCCTCTGTCCCCCTCTCCTCTGTCCCATCAGCATCTGTCCCTTCAACCTATGTCTCATTAGGCTCTATACACACTTTTCTCTGTCCAATCAGCCTCTGTCCCCTCTCTCCTCTCTGCCATCAGCCTCATTCCCATCCGCCTGTGTCCCCTCCCTCCTCTTTCCCATCAGCCTCTGTCTCCTCCCTCCTCTATTCCATCAGCCTCTGACCCTTCCGTCCTCTGTTCCATCAGTCTCTGTCTCCTCCCTCCTCTGTCCCTATACCCTCTGTCTGCTCCATCCTCCTCTGTCACATCAGCCTCTGTCCCCTCCACCTCCTGTCCCATCAGCCTCTGTCCCCACCCTGCTCTGTGACATCAGCCTCTGTCCCCACCCTTCACTGTCCCATCAGCCTCTATCCCCTCCCTGCTCAGGCCCATCAGCCTCTGTCCCCTCTCTCCTCTGTCCCATCAGCTCTGTCTCATCAGCCATTGACCCCTCCCTCCTCTATCCATTCTGCCTCTGTCTCCTCCCTCCTCTGTCCCATCAGCCTCTATCCCAGGGGTGGCAAACTTTTTGTTTGAGGGCCACAATAGATTCTTAAACTGGACCACAGGGCCGGAACAAAAGCATGAATGGAGTGTTTGTTAAACATCATTACATAAAGAGTAAGGTCTTTATTTTCAATAGTTTTCTTCATTTCTCTATCCCCTTTTCCTCCCTCCTCTGTCCCATCAGCCTCTGCCTCCTCCACTGTCCCATCTGCCTCTGTCCCCACCCTCCTCTGTCCCATCAACTCTGTCCTCTCCCTCCTCTGTCCCATCAGCCTCAGTCCATTACCCTCTGCCCCCTCTCACCTCTGTCCCATCAACCTCTGTCTCCTCCTTCCTCTGTCCCTACATCCCCTGTCCGCTCCATCCTCCTCTGTCACATCAGCCGCTGTCCCTTCCCCCTTCTGTCCCATCAGCTTCTGTCCCCACCCTGCTCTGTGTCATCAGCCACTTTCCCACCCTTCACTGTCCCATCAGCCTCTGTCTCCTCCCTGTTCTGTCCCATCAGCCTCTGTCCCCTCCCTTCACTGTCCCATCATCCTCTGTTCCCTCCTCTATCCGATTAGCATCTGTCTCAACGGATTCAGTTTCATCAGGCTCTGCACACACCTTTCTCTGTCCCATCATACTCTGTCCCCTCACTCCTCTGTACCATCAGTCTCTGTCCCCTACCTCCTCTGTCCCGTCATCCTCTGTCCCCTCCCTCCTTCTCTGTCCCACAGGCCTCTGTACCCTCTCTCCAAGGTGCCATCAGCCTCATTCCCATCCGCTTCTGTCCCCTCCCTCCTCTATCCCATCAGCCTCTGACCCTTCCCTCCTCTGTTCCATCAGTCTCTGTCTCCTCCCTCCTCTGTCCCTATACTCTCTGTCCGCTCCATCCTCCTCTGTCACATCAGCCTCTCTCCCCTCCCCCTCCTGTCCCATCAGCCTCTCTCCCCACCCTGCTCTGTGACATCAGCCTCTATCCCCTCCCTGCTCAGGCCCATCAGCCTCTGTCCCCTCTCTCCTCTGTCCCATCAGCTCTGTCTCATCAGCCATTGACCCCTCCCTCCTCTATCCATTCAGCCTCTGTCTCCTCCCTCCTCTGTCCCATCAGCTTCTATCCCAGGGGTGGGCAAACTTTTTGTTTGAGGGCCACAATAGATTCTTAAACTGGACCACAGGGCCGGAACAAAAGCATGAATGGAGTGTTTGTGTGAACTAATATAAATTCAAAGTAAACATCATTACATAAAGAGTAAGGTCTTTATTTTCAATAGTTTTCTTCATTTCAAACATGCCGAATGCAGCCCGCAGGCTATAGTTTGCCCAGGGCTGCTCTATCCCCTTCCTCCTCCTCTGTCCCATCAGCCTCTGTTTCCTCCCTCCACTGTCCCATCAGTCTCTCTCTCCCCTCCGTTCTCTGTCCTATAAAACTCTGTCCTCTCCCTCCTCTGTCCCATTAGCCTCTGTCCACTCCCTCCTCTGTCCCATCAGCCTCAGTCCCATTACCCTCTGCCCCCTCTCACCTCAGTCCCATCGGCATCTATCCCATCAGCCTCTCTTTCATCAGCCTCTGTACAAACCTTTCTCTGTCCCATCAGCCTCTATCCCCTCTCTCCGCTGTCCCATCAGTCTCTGTCCCCTCCCTCCTCAGTCCCATCAGCCTCTGTGCCCTCCCTCCACCTCTGTCCCATCAGCCTCTGTCCCATCCGCCTGTTTCATCAGCCTCTGTACAAACCTTTCTCTGTCCCATCAGCCTCTATCCCCTCTCTCCTCTGTCCCATCAGCCTCTATCCCCTCTCTCCTCTGTCCCATCAGCTCTGTCTCATCAGCCATTGACCCCTCCCTCCTCTATCCATTCAGCCTCTGTCTCCTCTCTCCTCTGTCCCATCAGCCTCTATCCCAGGGGTGGGCAAACTTTTTGACTCCAGAGCCACAATGGGTTCTTAAACTGGACCGGAGCGCTTAACAAAAGCATGAGTGGAGTGTTTGTGTGAACTAATATAAATTCAAAGTAAACATCATTACATAAAAGGATACAGTCTTTTTTTTCAATAGTTTTATTCATTTCAAATGGGATGGATCCGGTCCGCAGGCCATAGTTTGCCGACGGCTGCTCTATCCCCTCCCTCCTCTGTCCCATCAGCATTGTCACCTACCCCTCTGTCCCATCAGCCTCTGTCCCCTCTCACCTCTGTCCCATCATCATGGGTCCCATCAGCCTCTGTTTCATCAGACTCTGTACACACCTTACTCTGTCCCATCAGCCTCTGTCCCCTCTCTCCTCTGTGCCATCAGCCTTTGTCCCATCAATCTCTGTCCCCTTCCTTCTCTGTCCCATCAGCCTTTCTCCCTTCAGCCTGTCTCCTTCCTCCTCTATCCCATCAGCTTCTGTTGCCTCCCTCCACTGTCTCATCAGCCTCTGTCTCCTCCCTACTCTGTCCATCATCCCTGTCCTCTCCCTCATCCTATGTCCCATCAGCCTCTGTCCCCTCCCTCCTTTGTGTAATCAGCCTCTGTCCCCTCCCTTCTCTGCCCCCTCCCTCCTTGTCCCATCAGCCTCTGTCCCCTCTCACCTCTTTCCCATCAGCATCTGTGCCATGAGCCTCTGTTTCATCAGCCTCTGTGCACACCTTTCTCTATTCCATCAGCCTCTGTCCCCTCCCTCTTCTGTCCCATCAGCCTCTGTCTCCTCCCTCCTCTGTTCCATCAGAGTCTGTCCCTTCAGCCCCTTTGCCATTGGTCTCTGTCCCACTGGTTTCTGTTCAATCAGTCTCTGTCCCATCAGCCTCTGTACCCTCCTTCCTCTATCCCATCAGCCTCTGTCCCCTCTCTTCTCTGTCCCCTCCCTCCTCTGTCCCCTCCCTCTTCTTTCCCATCTGCCTCTGTCCCACGGGCTTCTGTCCCATCAGCTTCAGTCCCATCAGCCTATGTCCCTCTCATTTCTGTCTCATCAGCCTCTGTCCCCTCAGCCTCTGTCCCCTCCCTCCTCTGTCCCATCAACCACTGTCCCTTCAGCCTCTGTCCCCTCAGCCTCTGTCCCCTCCCTCCTCTGTCCCATCAACCACTGTCCCTTCAGCCTCTGTCCCATCAGCCTCTGTTTCCTCCTTGCTCTGTCCTATCAGGCTCTGTCCCATCAGCCTCTCTCCCCTGCCTCCTGTGTCCCCTCCCTCCTCTTTTCCATCAGCCTCTGTCCCATCAGCCTCCTTCCCATCAGCCTCTGTTCCATCAGCCTTTGTCCCCTCCCTCCTCTGTCCCATCAGCCTCTGTCCTCCCTCCTCTGTCCCATCAGCCTTTGTCCCAACAGCCTCTCCCCCTCTCTTCTGTTTCCCCTCCCTCCTCTGTCCCCTCTCTCCTCTGTCTCATCAGCTTCTGTCCCATCAGCCTCTGTCCCCTCCCTCCTCTGTCCCATCAGCCTCTGTCCCACTGGACTCTGTCCCATCAGCCTCTGTCCCTGCAGGCCCAGCACCCTCGCCATGTGAGTCCCTCAGACTGGGCCCTTGTTGCAGGAGCAGGCACCCAGCTCCCTGCTCACATTCCCTTTGCAAGCAGTGACCGTCCCTGGTCACCGCCTGTGGACCACCTGCTCATTAACTGTGGCTTCTCCCCACGCGGGTGAGGGCGGGAAGGGACGTTCTGCACTTAGCTGCACACTCAGGAGCAGCGTGTCCTGATGCAGTAGGAGGGCGGCTGCTCACAGGAGGCGACAGGAGGCGAGAGCGACCCCGGCGGCCAGGACTGCTTCCTGGGCATCAGCATGTTTCCCCGACCCCTCCTCCCGCCGCCCCTGGGCTTTAGGATGCAGGACTGTTGGCATCGCCAGCCTTCCTCACTGGGGTCTGAACCCCAGCGAGGCTGAGATCAGACCCCACCTCAAACCTAAAGGAGAATTGGGACACACGGCTCTGCTGTGCCCGCGCCTTCGGTTCTGTGCCAGCGGGCACTGTCTCCTCCCGGACTCACTGTGAGCTCAGAGCCGCTCCTCGGTGCCCAGCCAGCCAGCGAGTTCCCACCTGCTTTACTGATGTCCCCTTATCCACCCAGCGGGCGCGTGAACCAGCGACAAATGAGTGAGAAACACGAGAACATCTCTGCCTGGGCATGGAGCAGGTAAGCAGGAGGGTCATCTGCATCATCATAAGTTCTGGAAGCTTCCTTAAGACCCCACCGTGAAAATGTAGGGGAAGGATGGGGAAGCCCAAAGAGAGAGGCTCACAGAGGAATAGGAGCCTGCGTGCTGCCTCAGCCTCCCCTCCCCTCCCCCCCCCCCCCCCCCCCGCCCCGTCCCCGGCAGCGTTCTATGCTTAATGAGACGAGTCCATTAAAGCAGTGACGCCTAGAAACCAGGCACACGGGCAGGGGCAGAGCCGTCTGAAGGCTGGCTGCTCAGGTGTCCCAGGGCGCATGCTGCTATCAGTTGAGACCGGAGCCATGTCGGCGGAGCACCTACAGGTGCCTCTCCATGTGGCCTGGGCTTCCCCACAAATGGGGGTTCTTAAGGGGGAGTGTCCCCAACAAGAAAGAGCCGGGGGGGAGTCACACCACCTTTATGGCGTCAGAACTGACGCCACCGTGTTCTGGTGGCTCAGGCTGCTTTGGAGACTGCCCCAGTGGAAGGCAGAGGACAGGGGCCTCATCTGCTGGTGGTGAGGACTGTGTCCCTTAGTGTCAATTCCTGGGAGAGCATGGGAGACAGAAACACTACCAGGGCCAACTTAGGAAAGTGCAGTCTACCACACTCTGCAAGTGTCGAGCTCTGCCAAGTCACTTATACTAAAGTGTAAATGACTCCCCGGAAGAAGAGACCATGATAACCGGAAATGGTATCAAAGGTTCTTATGGGTTCAGCCGTGGAAGGCGCATCTGATGTTGTTCGTCTACCTGGGCAGCTGAGTCCCTTCGGACCTTCCCAACTTAGTCCGCCCGGGGAGTTGACTCACGCACCAAGCGAGGCATTGCAGCCACAGGCCGACTTTCACCAGGGCCCGGGGAGAAAGAGCAAAGTGTATCTGGCCCACCCATGAGACCTGGGGTAGACGCCAAAGTCCTCCTGGGGCCTCCCGCTGTGGGCGACGGCCACCTGGGCAGCAACAAGGACCCCAGAAGCACCTTGTCTTCTGCTTCTGGAGGCAGCCGGCAGCTGTGCAGTCCCCGAGGGGCTCCCGGCACTGCGTTCCTGATAGGCCTCCAGGAGCAGGCCCAGCGCTGAGCCACTGACGACAGGGGAGGTGACTCAGTGTAGAACAGCAGACGAGAAGGCAGGAAGGATTCTGCGTCTTGTCAGCCCAGTGTCGTGCGTGCGTCCTTGACCTCTGGCCATTCAGGGACCAGAGATGCTGCCACTGTGTGTCCGCCCCTCCCTGCCCTGAGCCGGACCCAGCAGATCAGTGTGACCTTGTGGTGGGGTCGACCTGAGAGGATTCGGCCTGTGGCTCTCCACTCGCCTGTCCTCTCCAGAGAAATGAGGCTCACCACCGCGGGGGGCCCAGCTCCCCATGCCTCCACAGCCTCCCGATTCCCTCCCAGTCGTGTCTGTGCGTCCTGACCCGCTGGGGTTTCTCTGCAACAGACTTCGGTCCATGCATGGCCCATGTTCCGGGAACCCCTGGGCATGGCCCTCAGGGAGATGTCAAGCAACTTTGACCCCAGCCTCCTGCGGCCTCCTGACTCGCCCTTAACCAGATGCACCCCAAAGCCACCCGCAGGGCATTGGCAGAAGAGGGGCGTGCCCTCCCCTGACCCCAACCAATCCTGCCAGCTCTGCGTGGAGGGGGCTGGAGCACTGCTACCCAAAGCACCGTCCCCACGGCTTCCCTGGGAACCTTCCAGGCAGTGCGGAGAATGCGGTCCCTCCTCTTGGCTGGGCTGCCTTATCCCATGGGATTTTACGCCGCCCGGACAAGCCCTGCCATTGCTTGGCAGGAGTGAGTGACCCGGCTGTGGACCCGGCTTCTTCAAGACCCGGGACAGGAATGAGGAAATGTGCCCAGACCCGACTGTGCGCCTAAGTGCGTGGATCACAGTTGAAGGGAGAGGCGGTCACCCAGTGAATGTCCCAGCTGTCTCTCTTGTGTGACTGACATGGTCCCTGGACAGGATGAGCAGGTGGCGGGAGACATATGGCCCAGCTTCCCCACCTGGGACTAGCTCGGAGAGGCAGGTTATCGCGCAGCTCACTGAGCCATTCGCGCACTGCGCCCTCTGCCTCGCTAAGCGGGCGTCCCGGAGCAGAGGCTTGCAGAACACACACATTTGTAATTAGTGCAAAAATGTCAAGATGTCGTCGGCCTGTTAGCTCCCTTTAGGTCTGAGGGCACGTCTAGACACGGGACACACATGGATGGTGGGAATGAGAAGCGAGCGAGCCCTCCCCGCCTGCTCTCCTCTGACCGAGGGCTCAGGGCCTGTCTGACAGGAAGGTGCCGCACAGTGCGTGGTCCCTGCGGGGCTGGTGGGCTCTGTTTTGTCAGCTGGGGCCTCCCTGGGCCTGGGCTGGCCGGAGGCCAGGAGGCAGTGAGCGGGAGAGCCACAGCCAGACCCCCACACTGGCTTCGCGGACTCCGCTCCCTCCTCCCTCTGCCCTTGACCCTGCCCTTGACTCTGCTCCCGTGATTTCTGGCTCCTGACGGCTCCCTCCCCGCAGCACGGCAGCACAGCAGTGACTGAGTAGAACCTCCGAGGGCATGGCAGACGGCGCCTGTCCTGCTGAAGCCTCTTCCTACCACCCGGTCCCCGGACCAGGGGGTCTGTGCAGCGTCACTCCATCGCCTCCTCCCAGACAGGCCTGGGGGTCCTGGAGGCGCTGGACATCACAGGCCCAGAGGAGCCTCCTGCGTCCTCTTCTTCTTTGACCTCAGCAGACCCTCGGTTTTATGGGAAGCCCGACTCAGAGGAGCCTGGAGGTTACTCGCTGGAGGTGGCCCCTCGGGGGACAGAGGGGGACCCGTCAGGCGCTCCGGGAGGCAGCGGAAGCGACTGGAAATCCATTTTCATGGAGCAGCTGTGCCCACGCCTGGGGGGTGGGGGGAAGTCGGCACACTGAGGTTCCCGCGGTGGACAGGACTCTACTGAGCAGGGACAGAGTCACCTTGGCCGGCTGCAAGCCCGTGCAGCGTTGGGTCGGGGCCCCCTGCAGGCTGCCGGCAGGCCCGGAGGCCTCGCACAGCGCAGGGAGGAAGTATTCTGACGGTGATGGAATGAGGGGTCTAACTCCTGGATTTGCGGCTACCGGTCCCACAGCACATCAGGGGCCCCACTGAGAAGTCTCTGCAACGAGAGACGTTCTCACAGTGGCCGTGACGGAGGACAAACCGCACCATTGGTTAGCGTCCCCAGGCCCAAGAGTCTGCCCCTGGCCCCGGAGACAGAACAGCAGCAGGGCCTCCCCAACATGGCCCGGAGCCTCAGCCCCCTGAGACTGTCTGGTCCCCGTGAGGTCACGGCCCACCGAGCGCCAGGCCTTCGCCTGGCTTCCTGCCCCCAGCCCTCCCCGCTGCGGCTCTGTCCCAGGCTGTGGTTTGCAGCCATGGTCCCTGCACCCGCCTTGCTCTCTCAGCATGAGCTCAGGCCCCTCAGTTGCCATTCTGTCACCACAGGCGCATGGAGCTGATTCACCACAATAAACGCCCAATGTCAACCCCTGCAATTGCTGCTGACGGGTCCCGGCCCCAGCTGCCTGCAGTGTGTGGGTTCTTGACTTCATGCAGGAAAGATCTGACAAGGCGAGTCCAGGGGATTTGTGTTTATGAAAGCTGGGGACAGGAAACCAGGAAGAGCTTAGGGTAGAAGAAGCAACAGGAGAAAGTCAGAGAGCGAGGGGGCCTGGGCGGCAGGTTCAGGGCTGAGCCTGGGACAAACTGCCACTGCCCGCTGCTCCCCTGGGTGCCAGTCTCTTTAGGAGAAAAGCTTCAGCGTGACAGGGTGTGGTGTGCTCAGTGAGAGGCACCAGGCCCTTTGTCTTGGGGCTTTTGTCTTCCTTTGACTGGTGGGCTCCTGAGGAACGTGTCAGGGAGGGTCTCAGCAGGGTGTCTGTTAGCTTTCCAGGCGAGTCCTTCAGGGAGTTGATGCGTCAGGATGTGCATAGCGAGAGGCCAGGGCTCCTCTCTGGTGGTTTTGGTTTTAGAGAATGTCACTGAAGGGGGACTGGACCGGGCAGGTCTGCCCCCGAACAGTCTGGAGTGTGTAAACCATTCGCTCCCAAGTGTGCTTGCTGGGGGAAGACAGAAACTGGGATTCACTAGCCGGCTGTGAACTCAAACGGTTTGACCTTGTTCAATTATTTTGCCTCCGTTTCTTTATTCACTTGTTAAGGAATTTCCCTGCCTTCTGACTGTCCTGCTACAGAATGGGCCTCCTGTGATGTGCTTGTGGGATGATACTGACCATTATCTCAGACAGGACCCTGGAGGGAGCTAGCTCCACGGTGCACAGACTGTGACAAGAAAGGGTCCCGAGACCAAGGCTGGTGGTGCCAGAGGAGCCCCGGCCCCAGGCTCTGACCTGCTGCTTGGGACATGTCTGTTCTCAGCTTAAATACACACAGTAGAACTTTTTCCTGGAATAGATATAAGTCCTACAAAACTCATCCGTGGTTAACACTCTAGTAGCCAAGATGCTGGGAGAGGGTGGGATACGGGTGTTTCTGGTGGAAATCTTAGACTCACAGTGTCCGTTTCAGTTCTGGTGAAAATGGGACCATCTTATTGTCTTCCACACAGATGAAGTTGTGTCCTTCCTTCAAAGGCGAGGGGCACACTAGCATGGCTGTCCACGAGAGAGTGAGTGTGTACGGACGAATAAGGGTATACACAGTATAAACATGGTGTACACACAGAACATACACAATATGCACAGACTGTACATACAGGATACACAGGATGCACACAATATATACAGTGTATACATACACACAGGACACAGTATACACACAGGGCACACACACTATACACACAGGATATGCACAGTATGCATGCAGTATACACAAAGTATCATACAGTATAAACATGGTATACACACGATATACACAGGATATGCACAGTATACAGAGTATACATACAGTATACACACAGGATACACATGGTATACACAGAATATACAGTGTACATAGAGGATACATTCACTATACAAGCAGGATATACACAATATACACAGAGTATACATACAGGATACATACAGGATGCACACGGTATACACTCAGGATATGCACAGTACACACACAGTATACACACAGGATACACATGATATACATACAGTGTACACTGGGTCTCCACACAGTATACACATGATATCCACACAGTGTGCACACAGTGGACATGAACCCCTAGCATCCCCTGGGAGCTGGGCTGGGTTTCCTGGGCTCAGCCTCCAGCACAGCTGGCTCGTTCCCTTGAGTCGGCCTGGCTGTGCCCTGCTTCAGCATGAACGGATTTCCTCTGGTTCTGTTCAGATCAACCCTCCTCAGCACAATAGTAATCCAATTCAAAAAGCACTTGTTAGGTTCACGGTGCTCAAACCTGTGTCCCGTGTCAGGGGATCAGCTTCGGCTCAGCTGGGCCCTGATTGGCCAGGTTAGTGGTGTGAGCGTGGCGTCATCACCGGGTACTTCTGAGCCCTGTTGGATGGAAGGTAAATGCAGGACCCAGGGAGGCCTCTCAGAGGCCGTAGAAGCACAGTGTCCGGGGCCTCACATCTGGCAGCTCATGGCCGTACCTGCTCACCATGGACCCTGCTCCACGTGCTGACTGTTCGCATCTCTCTGCTTTCCCTTAGAGGAGATTTTAAAGACCCACATCGCCCACTGGTGGTCTCCAGACGGTACGAGGCTCGCCTACGCCACCATCAATGACTCCCGCGTGCCCGTCATGGAGCTCCCGGCCTATACGGGCGCCATGTACCCCACGGGGAAGCTCTACCACTACCCCAAGGTAGGTGAGATGCCACAGGAACACACTGCCCTGCCCCTCAGCCCCCCAGCCAGCCATCCCCAAAGTGGGGCTGGGACCTTCAGACCCGTTAGGAGCAATACAGTCAACAGAGGCAGGATGAATTACTTCCCCTTACATGGCATTCTCTCCCCGTCAGTTGAGTTCAATTTGTTGGCAAATTTACCTTATCCTATCTAATAATAGAGAAACATGGTAATTAGCCATACCTCTGCTACCCTTCCCATTGGCTAATCAGCAGGATATGCAAATTAACTGCCAACCAAGATGGCAGCCGGCAGCCAGGCAGCTTGAAGTGAACAGGAGGCTTGCTTGCTTCAGTGACAGAGGAAGCTAAGGTTCCCCACCTGTCTTGCCGGCCTCTGAGCTTGCAGTTTAAGAAACATTGTTACAAATATAGAAGCTAAACAAAACCCCAGAAACCTGCTTTCAGTGAGCCGGGCTTCAGCCAGCAGGACCGCAACATTGTTTCAATTATAGAACAAACGCAGATCCTTGCTTTCAGCCAGCTGGGATCTCAGAGCTGGAGTGAGCAGGACCACAACACTGTTACAATTATAGAACCCAAACAAACCAGATACCTGCTTTCTGCAGCCAAGGCCTCAGAGCTGGAGCCAAGCCTCAGAGCTAAAGCTGGCCCAGAATAAAAAGAAAGAAAAAAGGAGCGGTTGGGAGCTTCAGTCACCCGCCAGCCTGAAAACGGCCCTCAGCCCCTCACCCAGACTGGCGAGGCACCCCAGTGGGGACCCCCACCCTGAAGGGGGTGTGACCAGCTGCAAACAGCCATTATCCCCTCATCCAGGCTGGCCAGGCACCCCAGTGGGGACCCCCACCCTGATACAGGACACCCTTCAGGGCAAACCAGCCAGTCCCACCCATGCATCAGGCCTCTATCCTATATAGTAAAAGGGTAATATGCCTCCCAGCACCGGGATCAGCGTGACAGGGGGCAGCAACCAAACCCCCTGATCGCCCTGCGGCTCTGTGTGTGACAGGGGGCGGGGCCACAACCTCCCTATCCACCCTGCTCTGTTCGTGACAGGGGAAGGCGCCCCGACCCCCTGATCAGCCCTGCTCTGTGCCTGATAGGGGGGAGCTCCCCAACCCCCTGATCAACCTGTGGCTCTGTGTGTGACGGTGCGGCGCCTCAACCTCCTGATCGGCCCTGCTCTGTGTGTGACAGGGTGTGGCACCCTAACTGCCCCCCATGGGCCCTGCTCTGTGTGTGATGGGGTAGAGCCATAACCTCCCCATTGGCCCTGCCCTGAGTGTGACAGTGGCGGTGCCCCAACCCCCTGATCGGCCCTGCTCTGTGGGTGATAGAGGGCGGTGCCCCAACCCCCTGATCCACCCTGCTCTGTGTGTGACAGGGGGCAGTGCCCCATCTCCCCTATTGGTCCTACTCTGTGAGTGACAGAGGGGAGCTCCCCAACCCCCTGATGGGCCCTGCTCTGTGCATGACAGGGCTCAGCGCCCCAACCCCCTGATCGGCCCTGCTCTGTGTGTGACAGGGGGTGGCGCCGCAACCTCCCTATCGACCCTGCCTTGAGTGTGACAGGGGGCGGCGCCCCAACCCCCCAATCGGCCCTACCCTGAGCGTGACTGGAGGTGGCATCGCAACCTCCCGATCCGCCCTGCTCTGTGCATGACAGGGGGCGGCGCCCCAACTCCCCAATCGGCCCTGCTCTGAGCCCGACCAGGGGCTGCACCTAGGGACTGGGCCTGCCCTCTGCCACCCGGGAGCAGGCCTAAGCCAGCAGGTCATTATCTCCTGGGGGGTCCCAGACTGCGAGAGGGCACCGGCCGGGCTGAGGGACCCCCCCCCCCTGCCGAGTGCACAAATTTTTGTGCACTGGGCCTCTAGTTTTAAATAATTGAACTGCCGTTAACCTTGTGTCTAAGCTTCATTCCAGGTAACAAACCCTCACACTGCCCACTGCCGACACTCCCCCCTCGTTTCCTTTTTAGGATCTGGTTCTGGGAGGTGAGAGGGACCTGTCTGCCAGCCCCTGGGTCCACAATGGGCTGGCTGCACTAGACTACCCCAAGCCCCTGCACCCACCTGGCGACAGCGCTCACTTCCCGCCTGGGCCAGCTAGTACTAAGCCCCAGCTTCCCACGCCATCAGAGGGCTCGAGAGCAGCAGCCACATGTCTGTAAACAAGACACCCCCAACATGCAGTGGGGAGTTTGCAGCAGGAGGGAGGATAGGTGGTGCAGGTCAGTCAGCTCAGCAGGAGTAACAAACATGACATTCAACAGGCACGGTTCCTCATGGGCTACAGGCTGGGGGTCTAAGGCAGCTGCCAATGCAGTCGGTTCTGCTGAGAAACTCTTCCAGTTTCCAGCCAGCCACCCCCTCCTGTGTCCTCATGTGGCAGAAAGAGCACTCTGGTGTCTTCCTCTCCTTCTAAGGACCCAAACCCTATCATGGGACCTCATGACCTCATCTAACTCCAGGTATCTCCCAAATGCCCTACCTGCAGACCCCCTCCCATGGGGGCCGGGGCCTTTCATTTTCATTCAGGAAGAACACAGACACTCCGTCCATAGCAGCTGGTACACAGACCCATTCCTGAGGCTCTTCCAAAATGGGGCCACTGTATAGCGAGGTCCCAGGTAGAGGCGCGTGGGTCCCAGGCCAGAGCTTTGTCTCTTCCGTGTTCCTGTCCCAAGGGCACCTGGGTGTCAGCGCGTGACAGGGATGTGCCTTTTGACAGAATTCCTTTACTCCAGCTCTGGCTTGTCATCCACCAAACCCGTGGAAAGGCCAGGGTGACAGCCATATACAGCTAAGTAAGTGTGCTGGATGATGCCGAGCCTCTCAACACACACACACACACACACACACACACACACACACACACACACACACACTCTACAGCCTGGCTGTCTGACCTTCAACTATCCACCCACAGCTGGAGTGGTTTACCAGATGAAGCCCTAATCTAGGGGTGAGGACCTTGGTCTTACAGTGAGGACCTTGGTCTTACAGTGAGGGCCTTGCCCTTACAGTGAGGACCTTGGCCTTACAGTGAGGACCTTGGCCTTACAGGGAGGACCTTGGCCTTACAGTGAGGACCTTGGCCTTACAGTGAGGACCTTGGACTGACAGTGAGGACCTTGACCTTACAGGGAGGGCATTGACCTTACAGTGAGGACCTTGGTCTTACAGTGAGGACCTTGGCCTTACAGTGAGGACCTTGGACTGACAGTGAGGACCTTGACCTTACGGTGAGGACCTTGACCTTACAGTGAGGACCTTGGTCTTACAGTGAGGACCTTGGTCTTACAGGGAGGACCTTGGTCTTACAGGGAGGACCTTGGTCTTACAGTGAGGACCTAGGTCTTACAGGGAGGACCTTGGCCTTACAGGGAGGACCTTGACCTTACAGTGAGGACCTTGACCTTACAGTGAGGACCTTGGTCTTACAGGGAGGACCTTGGCCTTACAGTGAGGACCTTGGTCTTACAGGGAGGGCATTGACCTTACAGTGAGGACCTTGGTCTTACAGTGAGGACCTTGGCCTTACAGGGAGGACCTTGGTCTTACAGTGAGGACCTTGGCCTTACAGTGAGGACCTTGGTCTTACAGGGAGGACCTTGGCCTTACAGGGAGGATGTTGACCTTACAGTGAGGGCCTTGGCCTTACAGTGAGGACCTTGGCTTACAGGGAGGATCTTGGCCTTACAGGGAGGACCTTGGTCTTACAGGGAGGACCTTGACCTTACAGTGAGGGCCTTGGCCTTACAGGGAGGACCTTGGTCTTACAGGGAGGATCTTGGCCTTACAGGGAGGACCTTGGTCTTACAGGGAGGACCTTGACCTTACAGTGAGGGTCTTGGCCTTACAGGGAGGACCTTGGTCTTACAGGGAGGACCTTGGTCTTACAGGGAGGACCTTGGTCTTACAGTGAGGACTTTGACCTTACAGTGAGGACCTAGGTCTTCCAGGGAGGACCTTGACCTTACAGGGAGGGCCTTGACCTTACAGTGAGGACCTTGACCTTACAGTGAGGACCTAGGTCTTCCAGGGAGGACCTTGACCTTACAGGGAGGACCTTGACCTTACAGTGAGGACCTTGACCTTACAGGGAGGACCTTGGTCTTACAGTGAGAACCTTGACCTTACAGGGAGGACCTTGGTCTTACAGGGAGGACCTTGACCTTACAGGGAAGACCTTGACCTTACAGTGAGGGCCTTGGTCTTACAGTGAGGACCTTGGTCTTACAGGGAGGACCTTGGTCTTACAGTGAGGATCTTGACCTTACAGTGAGGACCTAGGTCTTCCAGGGAGGACCTTGACCTTACAGGGAGGGCCTTGACCTTACAGTGAGGACCTTGACCTTACAGTGAGGACCTAGGTCTTTCAGGGAGGACCTTGACCTTACAGTGAGGACCTAGCTCTTACATTGAGGACCTTGACCTTACAGTGAGGGCCTTGGCCTTACAGGGAGGGCCTTGACCTTACAGGGAGGGCCTTGGCCTTACAGTGAGGACCTTGACCTTACAGGGAGGACCTTGGTCTTACAGTGAGGGCCTTGGCCTTACAGGGAGGACCTTGGTCTTACAGGGAGGATCTTGGCCTTACAGGGAGGACCTTGGTCTTACAGGGAGGACCTTGACCTTACAGTGAGGGTCTTGGCCTTACAGGGAGGACCTTGGTCTTACAGGGAGGACCTTGGTCTTACAGGGAGGACCTTGGTCTTACAGTGAGGACTTTGACCTTACAGTGAGGACCTAGGTCTTCCAGGGAGGACCTTGACCTTACAGGGAGGGCCTTGACCTTACAGTGAGGACCTTGACCTTACAGTGAGGACCTAGGTCTTCCAGGGAGGACCTTGACCTTACAGGGAGGACCTTGACCTTACAGTGAGGACCTTGACCTTACAGGGAGGACCTTGGTCTTACAGTGAGAACCTTGACCTTACAGGGAGGACCTTGGTCTTACAGGGAGGACCTTGACCTTACAGGGAAGACCTTGACCTTACAGTGAGGGCCTTGGTCTTACAGTGAGGACCTTGGTCTTACAGGGAGGACCTTGGTCTTACAGTGAGGATCTTGACCTTACAGTGAGGACCTAGGTCTTCCAGGGAGGACCTTGACCTTACAGGGAGGGCCTTGACCTTACAGTGAGGACCTTGACCTTACAGTGAGGACCTAGGTCTTTCAGGGAGGACCTTGACCTTACAGTGAGGACCTAGCTCTTACATTGAGGACCTTGACCTTACAGTGAGGGCCTTGGCCTTACAGGGAGGGCCTTGACCTTACAGGGAGGGCCTTGGCCTTACAGTGAGGGCCTTGACCTTACAGTGAGGACCTTGACCTTACAGGGAGGGCCTTGACCTTACAGGGAGGGCCTTGACCTTACAGTGAGCTCTGGGACAGGTGCTCAGAAGTCAGATTGATAAAACCCCAGATCACTGAGGGTTTGAGATTTCATATTTTAATGGAAAGTTACCATATTCTGGCCACAGAACTCAGCCGCTCTTTGCCCCATGATGCTTCTGCCAAATCAGAGCCATGAGCTGGTCCACCCACCGGGCTCTGCCCTTTGGGGGGCGGGTCTCCTCCTCCACCTGAGCTTCTCCCTCAGTCCCACCCACAGCCCTGCAGATGGTGCAACACCACAAAGTCCCTTCCCCTTCCTGCTGGTGCCACTGGTCCCAGGACAGGGAGTGAGGGTTCAGAGGGAGGAGGTTCTGTTCCTTTCAAAGGACTTCGTTTTCCCCCCGCTGGGCCACGCCGTCCTCACCATCGTCTCCACTTCCAGAATTTTCTCTCCTTCTCCTTATCTATTTGTTTCCCACTCCCAGGGGCTCAGCCAACGGAGTGGTGCTGGCCTGGTGATGACAGGTGGCGGGGAGGGCTGGGCTCAGTGAGGAGAGGGCAGGCTTCCAGCCGCGAGGAGAAGTGGTCGGCTCACGCAGGAGCAGCCTGCCCCAGCAAGCTTTGCTCCTTAGCTCTGAGCTGCAGGCCCCGGGGCCTGTGCCCTGGGAAGACTCCCCAGGCCGGCTCCGGCCAGGCCGCGGTGGCCTCACCTCCCATCCTCTTGTCCCCCCAGGCCGGGTGTGAGAACCCCAGCATCTCCCTGCACGTCATCGGCTTAAACGGGCCCACCCACGACCTGGAGATGACGCCACCGGACGACCCGCGGATGAGGTTTGCTCCCCTCAGTTACGTTAGAAAATAGCAATGACGAGGTGAATGGTTGCCGAATGTGCATGGTCTCTCCGGGCCCCGGCGTTTTACTGCTAACGTAAATGTCCGAGAAAAAGGTACTTACCTGTTTCCCATGTTTTATCTGGGTGTCCTGGCGGGGACACCAGCCTGCAGTCCTACATCTCTCACCCTCACCCGGGAACCTGGCTGCGCTCCTCCCAGAGGGCCGTGGTGTCGACCACAGGTGTCCAGCAGGGGGCGCACTGACTCCACCTTTCCAAACAGCCCACGTAATGGCACTTTTTGTCCCTGACGCCCCATTCTTGGAGTGTCATTCCGGAGCAGCCCTGTGCCCGCTGTTTCCTGAGCCAACTCCCCCAGAGGGTGAGGGAACAGCGTGCCATTGGGGGGACGTTTTGACACAGATGATCCTGTTATTATTAACATCTAGTGCAGGTGGATTTGTTTTTAATCAAAACAACTGAGTAGCATCTATCAAAGCGAAGTGGCCTGAATATCAGTTTCATTTTGTCCCAAAGTTCAGGGAGCCTGGAGGCGTGGAAACTTCCGGGGCCCACTTATGTGTCATTAAACTCTGCTGAGAATATGGGCGGGGACTGGGGAAGGGGTGGGCGTTCGATTGGCACAGGTGCCCTCACTCAGAGAGCCCTGCAAGTCTATAAATGGCCCCGGGAGCCAAGGGCGATTCCTCCTCAGACTCGCAAACGCCAGCCCAGATGTGGCCAGAGCTCTGCCCCTGCAGGGTCCCCGCGCTGTGGGCAGCTCCTGGCAGCTCCCGGCTCAGGGCTGGAGGAGTGAACCGGTGGTTCTGCTGGTCTGAGTGGGGCACTTCTGGCGGTGACGCCCACGGTCACCCTCTGCCCCATCTGCAGAGGAGGTCCTGTAGGATGCCATGGGCGGGGTGGGGAGTCCAACCTTCCTCCTTCAGGGACTGTAAAGTGTGTAAGCGCCTCAGGCGAAGGGCTCCCTGCGCGTGTCCCGCCCGGGACTGATCCCCCTCTCGCCTCCCGTCCCCAGGCCTGACTCTTGCAGCCTCTCCCCAGGGAGTGGGCCCTGCGCGTGCACCCTTTGCTGGTCCCGGACTGAGACCCGCGCGATTGGAACTGCTTGGCTTGGGGAGAAGGAGCGCTGCTCATTGCTCCACCTTCTCCTGATGCCCACAGATGCCCGCTTTCCCGCAGCCCCTCCCTGCCCACCTCCTGGGCCCCGCCCAGCAGACTCACTGAATTAATACGGCGTCCCCTGGAACAGGGAGCCATGGGCTGGAGCGCACTGGAAACCTCACTTGGTTTGGTGGTGCTGCTGCCGCAGGCTGGTCGGCTCCGGGGGCAGGACGCACGAGCTCTCTCCCAGCCCGAGCCCGGGCTGCCCTCAGGGCCCCTCGCTCTCCTTTCCTGAGCTATTGGTGATGCCCTTTCTCCCGCAGTGCGCAGTGCGAGGCTGTCATACCTCTGCGGCGGCCACCCTGTCGCAGCCCCTCCCTGTCACACTCCCTCACACTGTCTCAGGTGCACAGACAGATGTGCACCTCGGGCATCTGTTTCCTGAGCAGTTATTATCCGCCACCCATGAGACTGAGGGTGTGGTGGGTGGGGAGGCACAGAGGGCACCTGAGCCTGGGGACTGAGTGAGCAATTGCAGGAGGGGGGGGCAGGAGAAAGTGGGGGGTGGTGATTAGTCTGGAGGTGGCAGCACCTGTTGAGGGCAGTGTCTGCCACCGGCGTCTGGGGCCGGAGCCTCTGCTGTGGGGACGCCCTGGTGCTGTCGTGGTCAGCAGTCCTGGCCTCTGCTCACTGGGGTCAGAGCACCTCCCTCAGTGTGACAATCACAGACATCTCGGTCACTGCCCGGTGCCCCCCCAGTCGAGGTCGGCTGGTTGACAGTGACAACTGCCTGAGTTCCCATCCTGGTCTGGCCTGGGTCCTGCCTCAGTTTCCTCCGCTGCACAATGAGATGAATATTAGTAAGAGACGTGTTTACTCTCAGGGTGGTTGTGGCAACGGAATGAGAGAATGCACTCGGCACAGGGCTGGCTCGCGGGCGCCGCCCGTGTCCTGGCTATAAAGTCCACCTGTCCCTGGCACTCTCCCCTGGGGGACTCAGCCCCGCCTCATCCTCGGAACTTCTGGTTCATACCTGCCCCCCCCCCCGCCCACCCACCCACCATGGCCACTCCCACTGGTCAGGCTGTGACTCTCGGGCAGGCAGTGAGCATGCGGTTTACAAAGGGAACCGGTGAGGTGTTAGAACCAGGCTGCAGGGCTGGAGAAGCTGGGTGTGCAGGGACCGTGGGACACAGAAGTGTGAGGGGACGTCTGCTGGGTTATGGGTTCAACGGGGCCCTCACTGTGAGCTCCAGGGAAGGCCTGCTCCGCAGACACCGCCCACGCCATGGGAAGCCACGCCAGCCCCGGAGGAGCACACGGGATTCTGTGTGCCTCCCACTGGTTTAGGGTCCATTTCCTAACCATCGCTATATGGCACCCAAACAGAACACCCAGAATCACCTCTAAAGTGGCGCAGATCGCATTCTCCCTCTGCTAGAGCCCCACTGGGTTTCCTGTCCCTCAGGGTGAAGGCCAGACTTGCCGCGGTGCCCTCAGGCCCGGCTGCCTGCTGTGGCTGCCCAGTCCTGTCCCACTGGCCCTGCAATGACTAGGCTGGGTTCCCCTTCTGTAGGGACTTGGCCCAGGGCTCCCGCTGCCTGACCAGCTCCGCCCACATGACCACAGGGTGAGCCGAAGCCCCGGCCCACTCCCTGCCTTAGTTTCCTGGCAAAGTGTCTGCACACTCCATCTCTGCATCCTGCTGCCCGCCGCCCGGCAGGGAGAGGCCAGGCAGCAGGCCCTTGGTGTGACTGCAGCCCCAGCAGGCCCGGGCGGAGCATGCGCTCAGCAAACCTCTGTGCAGGGAGCAGCTTCACTCAGCCATGGTGCCGAGGGGATTCCCAAAGAGTGAGATTCTCCCGCTGCCGGCACCTTTCATCTCAGAAGGACGCTGGAGGGGACGCAAAACTGTCCTCTACCCACCCCAGGCTCTCAGCTGGGCGCTAACAAGACAAAATCAGGTGGTTTATTAACACGTGTAGCCCACGCCACGTGACAAAAAATCTCAATGAAAAGTAACTCAAAGCACCTGCAGTGGGAAAGGTCATTTGTAGCGCATTGGCACACACAGGACGCAGCTTCCGTTTCCAGGACACAGACTGTGGGAGGGACTCTGAGGAAGGCTTCTCTGCAGTTCCAGGGGCTCGTCTGAGGTTCCAGGGGCTCCTCTGTAGGTTCCTGGGTTGGTCTGTGGTTCCTGGGGACCGTCTGTGGTTCCCTGGGACCGTCTGTGGTTTCTGGGGACCATCTGTGGTTCCTGGGGCTCATCTGTGGTTCCTGGGGACCGTCTGTGGTTCCCAGGGCTCGTCTGTGGTTCCTGGGGACCGTCTGTGGTTCCCGGGGCTCGTCTGAAGTTCCTGGGGACCGTTTGTGGTTCCTGGGGCTTGTCTGTGGTTCCTGGGGCTCATCTGTGGTTCCTGGGGACCATTTGTGGTTCCCGGGGCTCGTCTGTGGGTTCCTGGGTTGGTCTGTGGTTCCTGGGGCTCATCTGTGGTTCCCAGGGCTCGTCTGTAGTTCCTGGGGACCGTCTGTGGTTCCCGGGGCTCGTCTGTGGTTCCCGGGGCTCGTCTGTGGTTCCCGGGGCTCGTCTGTGGTTCCTGGGGACTGTCTGTGGTTCCTGGGGCTCGTCTGTGGTTCCCGGGGCTTGTCTGTGGTTCCTGGGGCTCGTCTGTGGTTCCTGGGGCTCGTCTGTGGTTCCCGGGGCTCGTCTGTGGTTCCTGGGGACCGTCTGTGGTTCCCGGGGCTTGTCTGTGGTTCCTGGGGACTGTCTGTGGTTCCCGGGGCTCGTCTGTGGTTCCCGGGGCTTGTCTGTGGGTTCCCGGGGCTCGTCTGTGGGTTCCTGGAGATCATCTGTGGTTCCCGGGGCTCGTCCGTGGGTTCCTGGGTTGGTCTGTGGTTCCTGGGGCTCATCTGTGGTTCCCAGGGCTCGTCTGTAGTTCCTGGGGACTGTCTGTGGTTCCCGGGGCTCGTCTGTGGTTCCTGGGGCTCGTCTGTGGTTCCCGGGGCTTGTCTGTGGTTCCTGGGGACTGTCTGTGGTTCCCGGGGCTTGTCTGTGGTTCCCGGGGCTTGTCTGTGGGTTCCCGGGGACCGTCTGTGGTTCCTGGGGCTCATCTGTGGGTTCCTGAGGATCATTTGTGGTTCCCGCGGCTCGTCTCTGGGTTCCGGGGCTCGTCTGTGGTTCCCAGGGCTCGTCTGTGGTTCCCGGGGCTTGCCTCTGAGCTCAGCTCTGTCCCCAGGAAAAGGAGACTTTCCCTGCAACCCCACCCCCACCCCCCGCCTTTGATAGAAAGGGGGAGGGGCTGCTTTCATGGCCTTCAGCTCAGAATAGCCGTCATGTCCAAAGCCTATTTTGGGTGACCTATTCTGGTTTCCCTCAGCACTGCCGTAGAAAAGTTAAAAATCAGATGCCTACTTTGTGCAGAGTTATAAGTAGGAAGGAGACCTAGCCAGTGTCCTTGAAGACCTAGGCAGGGCAGACGGCGACAAAGAAATACATCACATTAAAAAATATCAGCCCACCGGTGTGGCCCGCCGGAAACTCTGCTGTGTGCGCCACCGCCAGGCACCACCCTGGCCTCTCCGCCGGTCATCGCAGCCCAGAGCCAGGACAGCGCAGGGTCAGCAGCCGTAAAGATGCTGCCGGGGCCACGGGTGGAAGAGGCCTGTCCACACATGATCCCAGGAGCAACGCTGAGGTCACCTGGGAAATGTTTACGATAAAGATGACAGTGGTGACCCAGGACCACAGGCAGGCGGCGATGCCTGGCCACACTGAGAGAGTGCTGGACACCCGGAGGACGGTGTGTCCCGGTGGAGCTGTCACTCCGCACGGCGGCCCTGTCCTTCAGTTTCTACAGCGTCACGTGGGAAGCAGCCGCACCAATGAAACCAGCACAGTTGCTTTGCTGGGTTCCAGCCTCTCAGAGCCCCTGAGCTGGGAGTGGGGTGAAGCTGTGAGACACGCGGCAGGTCGTCCGGTCAGGAGCCAAGCTGCCTGTGCTGATGGTATTCTCTCCTCCAAACACCGACTCGGGTGACCACGACCGCCGCCCCACGCAGTTTCCTGATGGCCTACAGCACAGCCCAAGAAGGACGCCAGCACTGGGCCCAGGCCACACTCCCCTGCCACCACCTCCCACAGCCCATGAAAGGCCCAAAGGCCGCTCGTTTTTATGTGATCTTACTCACCTTATTCATTTCAATCTTCCGGACCAGGATTTAGGATCTGCTCAGCTCATAGCACACCGTCCCTGCTGGATGACGGCCTCTCTTGTTTTATTTGTGGTGGGTTTTCTTTTTCAAACTTATTCTCTATCCATTCTCCCCCCTCCCCACTTCATTGGCACCTGCTTAAAATGCATCTGAGTACCCTTTGTCCCTGTTAATGTTTGTAAAACATGCACTGTGTGTGTGTGTGTGTGTGTGCGCGCGCATGCGCTCTTACCTTACATAGATGGCATTGTGATGCATAGAGACAGAGATAGAGACAGAAAGAGAAGATAGAGATAGGGAGATAAAGATAGAGATAGAGATAGAGATAGAGATAGAGATAGGGATAGGGATAGGGATAGGGATAGGGATAGATAGAGGTAGAGGTAGATAGAGGGAGAGGGAGAAGTAGATAGAGGGAGAGGGAGAGGGAGAGGAAAAAAGAGAGGGAGAGGGAGAGATAGACATTTATATGTGCGTGTAGATCTGTTTCCTCTTCCCTCACTCAGCACTGTGGGGACCCCTAGCACATTGATGTCTGTGGGCAGCTCGCTGCTTCTGACTGCACACAGTAACCTCTGGATTTCTGCAAATTCCAAGAGGCTGAGATTCTCATGGCTTCCTCTGTCTCCTCCACATGCATCGCCCATGCAACCCCATGCTGACCCAGAGAGGAGTGCAGCCTTCTTCCTGTACAAAATCTGGGCTCGTATGGAGATTGGCCGCCCATCTACTCCAGTGCAAGGCTTTGTTAAGGGCTAGGGAACAGAGATCATCAGGCAACGAAACATCACAGAAAATCAGGGTCCTCAATCTTAATGACCTGAGCCTCATGCCACAACATTATACCACCACCACTACCTTCACCACCACCACCATCACCACACCATCACCACCACAACCATTACCACTATTAACCCCACCATCACCATCACCTCTATTACCACCACCATCACTACCACCACCATCATCACCACACCATCACCACCACAACCACTACTATCATTACCCCCACATTACCACCACCACCACCGTCACCACCACCATCACCATCACCACCATTACCTCTACCACTATCACCACTATCACCTCCATTACCATCATCATCACCACCATTACCACCACCATCACCATCACTACCATCACCACCACCATCACCAACCACCTTTATCACCACCACCACCATCACCATCATCACCACCACCACCACCACCACCATCACCACCACCACCACCACCACCACAGTGACCATCAATACCACAACAACACCATATTACCACCACCACCACCATCATCACCACACCATCACCACCACAACCACTACTATCATTATCCCCACATCACCACCACCACCACCATCACCATCACCATCACCATCACCACCATTACCTCTACCACTATCACCACTATCACCTCCATTACCATCATCATCACCACCATTACCACCACCATCACCACCACCACCATCACCACATCACTACCATCACCACCATCACTATCACCACCACCACCTTTATCACCACCACCACCATCACCATCATCACCACCACCACCACCACCACCACAGTGACCATCAATACCACAACACCACCATATTACCACCACCACCACCACCATCACCATCACCACTATCACCATCATTACCACCATAACCACCATTACCATCACCACTTCCATTACCACCATTACCACCATCATCATGATCACCTTCATCACCACCACTACCATAACTAGCACCATTACCACCATCATGACCACCTTCATCACCACCACCACTACCATAACCAACATTATCACCATCACCACCACCACCACCTCCATTACCATCACCATCACCACCATTACCACCACCATCACCACTACCACCTTCATCACCACCACCACCACCACTGCTATCACCACCATCACTATCACCACCACCACCACAATGACCATCAATACCACAACCACCACCACCATTACCACTACCACCACCATCACCATCACCACCATTACCTCCACCACCATCACCATCACCACCATTACCATCACCACCACCACCACTACCACCATTATCACCACCACCACCACCACCATCACCACCACCTCCATTACCACCATTACCACCATCATCATGACCACTTTCATCACCACCACCACTACCATCACCAGCACCATCACCACCACCATCACCATAACCACCACCTTTGTCACCACCATCACCTCAACCACTACCTTCACCACCACCACCACTACATCCACGAGCACCATCACCACCTGACTTGCTGATAGCTGGGTTCTGAATCAGAGATAGAACCAGGATGAACACAAGACCCTGATACCTAATCCACTGCTCGTGTCATTGCCCCAGAGCTATGAAACAGCATGTTCCACTTCCTGCTTACACTCTCAGGTGGCACAAGCTATATTGCAAGATTTAATTGCAATTAAATCTCCTTCTTGGTTTCTGTCATCAGGGGTGTGGTGTGAGTTTGTTTTTGTTTTTAAGCTTCTTGGGCGATTCTGAAGCATGTCCCAGGTGGACAAGGCCCTCTCCATAGCAATGGTTTCAGTGGAATGGGAAAACTGTCGCACTGTCCAATGTCCCCACCTCCATCCCTGCATCCGCTATCGACTAACATGTTTCTCATCCAGGCTTCTGCCCTCCCATCAATGACTGCGGGAAGGTATGTGTTTTACCTGACGTGACTGAAATGTGAGAGTGCTCTGGGTATGGACCACAGATGCATAAATGCTCTCTATTGCCCTCAGAGCTGGCCCTATCTCTGCTTCCACTGCATGTGTCGGGGGATGGCCAAGGACATTCCGATTCCCAGGGGTTTGTCTTAAGCAGCAGTCCTCCATCAGCTCACGGACAGCTGCTGTGTTCAGTGTCCGGTCAGGTGTGGGCTGTTATCCACGAGGGCAAGAAGCCACTCGTGGTGATTGCAGAAGCGGAGATGCTCCGGGCCAGAGGAGTGATGTTGGTCACTGCAAAGGGGCTTCACAGCGTGATGTTGGTCCCGGTTCCGGTGCTCTCAGGGGAAGCGCCCGGTGCTTTAGGGCCCGGAACCCTGAGCCGTGGGTGTCCGGACAAGCAGGTTCCAGGGAAGAAAGCGTGTTCCACATGGCTGTGCCATTTGGAAAGGCGGCCAGGTTGTTCCGAAACACTGAATAGACGGTGAGCCGTCTGGCAGGAGACAGTGGGAAAGAACATGGCTTCTGCCTTGCCCACCCCCTTCAGTAAGCACCTCTGCTGGCCACAAGCTCTGCCAGCCGAAGAGCAGCGCTGACACTCGAGGACGTCGGCAACATGCTGCCCAAGGCTTGCCAAAGCCACGTCGCGAGGCCCCCGAGGCTGGGTGACAGCAAACTCAGGGGCAACGTGGCAGGTACAGGCTGTGGGGGCCACGGCCAGCAAGTCCAGGCATGGCTTTGATGGCAGCGCAGGACCACAGGGTTTGGCAAAACGTACCCCCTCGTGTTGAAGGTGCTGGCGTGTGCTGAGGGTGAGTGGCAGGGGTCAGAGCTGCCACCCAGCAGGTCTGCCCTGGCTCTGGTCCCCGGAAGGGCTTCCTTCCTGGGACTGTTTCCGGAAGGGCTCGGCATGTCCCTTATGCCCCTCACACCTCCTCCACAACCCACAGGGAGATGGAGGCCCACGGAGGGCCGGCGACCTGTACAGCCACCACGGATTCATTCCCGGCCAGGCCGGGGCCTGGGCCGGGGTCCTGGCCTGGCGTCCTTGGCACCTCTGTGGCCGCTCTGTCCGCTCAGACTCCCCTGGTGCCCAGGACGCTGTGAGCAGACCCTTCCCCACACACCCAGCGAGCCCCTGGTCACCGTCAGTGTTCTGAGCGCCTCCCATGGCGGTGCCACAGCCAGGGAGCCGAGGGGTGCGGACAGGGCCCCACAGAGGGACTGGTGCGGGGGGATCACTCCTTCCTCCACCCCCGCCAGGCGCGTTTCCCAGCGACTGAGTTCCCGCATCCCTGCTCCTGGGCTTGGGGTGACTCTCTTCCCCTCCCCGACACCTGACGACACGTCACTGTCTCCTGCGCCGAGTTCCACGGCCCCGGTGGCCATTCCCTCCGCGCGGTTCTCTCGTCTCTGCCTGAAATCGGCCGGTCTCATCCTCGTCAGCGGGCCTTTGTGTCTGGGGAGAGTCCTGGTGAGACTCTGCACACGGAAGGGGCCACCCCACTGTTATTTGAGGGGTAGAGGCCCAGGTGCCGCCTAAGGTCACTCCCCAGGGCTGACGGCTCACCCCTGGACGGACCCGCTTCCTGAAGTGTGATTCTGTCCAAAAAACTCTGGACTTCGATCGAGAGACTTTACTAGAAGACTGCTGTACCCGGGAGAAAAGCAGGGCTGCCTGACGCCGTGCCCCTCTCCGACCCAGCAGAAGCTCGCCTTTCTCCCCCGGGGGGAGAGGGAGCGCGGAGAGAGGGGAAGCTGCCAGGCAGGGCAGGCACCAGGGCGTCGCGAGGAAAGTGCCCCGTGAGGTCAGCTGCTGCCAGGAGGAGCTGTACGGGGCACCTTCCACGCTGGGGACAAGCAGAGCTCAGGAGAGGACCAGGCTCCAGTTCGGTCAGGAAAGAGCAGCAGGCAGCTGTGACACGTGCTCAGCTGTGCTGACGTGGCCTCACCGAGTTCACTGTGCAATGGGGACAGCAGAGGTTTAGAAGGAGGCAGCTGTCCCATGGCCAGGACAGGGTGAGGACGAGGGTGGCGGGAGCTGAGGAGCAGGTGCTAGAACCAAGCCCAGAGATGCAGGTTGCCAAGGTGAGGTTGCCATGGGAACGCTGCTCCCCATCCCGCCCTCACAGAGGTACCAGTTCTAGAAACACCTGAGCGGCTCTTGACCTTGAGCAGATGGCACAGGCCTCTGAGCTCAGTGTGGCCAGACGGTCAGGACATTTCTCTGTCTGCACAAGACTTGGCCGCATCTGAGGCACAGCGAGTGGGGACATGGTCACGGAGGCAGTGCCAGGCAGGGTCAGCAAGGCCCTGGCTGGGGCGCGGGGTGGTCATTGGAGCTGCCTGAGCCTGAAGTTGCTCTTCAGGTCCTTCGTCTGTAATGGGGGAAAGTGGGCATCTCAGGACACGTCTGGCTATGAGTCCAGCAGGGCTCAGTGTGCTCCCTGGCACGTTTGAGCTTCAGTTGTGGCCTGGACCTCAGGTGAAGGTCTCTAGGGAAAGGGGAGGGGAGGCCCAGGGGGGCTAGTGTGGTTCTCTCCGTATCTGTGTCCCCTCAGGAAAGAAAGGGGTTCATTCCAACAGTGCTGAACCAGGCAGAGCTGGTGAAGGAGAGGGCAGGGAGGAGTCCCACCAGGAATGGGAAGTGTCCAGAAGTCAGAGGCAGCTGGGTCCCTGTGACCATCCCAGGCCTGAGGGGACGGGGGAGCAGTACAGGATCCTGGGGACAGAGAGCCTAGTGCAGCAGCCACCAACAGGGACGAGGGACTTGGTTTGATGGACTCTATGGAGTCATGGAAGCAAATGCCCACTTTTCCTCTCTCTCACCCTTGGATCTCCTACGGGTGCTCCTAGGGGGCAGCCAGAGCCCCTTGATGCCACCTGTATGGTGAGCCTTTCCCTCTCATGGGCACAGAGAGAGCATGGTGGGAAAGGGGGACGGGGCCTGCAGCGTCACAAGGAAGACATCCAGCTCATCCTCGAATGACACAGGAATCTCAGTGCACAAGGGTGTTTAATACCTATTGAGTGGACAGGTCAGGTATATGGGTGGGTGGATGGAGGGTGGAGGATGGATGGATGGATGATGGATGGATGAGTGGATGAGTGAGTGGATGGATGGATAGATGGATGGATGGATGGTGGATGGATGGATGAATAGTAGATGGGTGGATGATGGGTAGATGGGTGGAGGTATGATGAATGATGGATGGTGGATGGGTGAGTGGATGGATGGTGGATGGGTGAGTGGATGGGTGGTGGATGGGTGAGTGGATGGGTGGATGGGTGGAGGTATGACAAATGATAGATGATGGATGGATGGTGGGTGGATGGATGGTGGATAGCTCTGAGTGTGTGAAAATGAAGGCTAGAAAAGGGGCATGAGACTGGCCTCCACCTCTTCTATTCAACAGATCCCTTCAAGCTCAAAGCATATGAACTATTGAGTCAGGACTCCACGGTTCCTAAGATGCCACACCTCTCACTTCCTTCTACCGCCTCCTGACAGTTGGCCTGCATTAGGGCCAGTGCCTGAGACAGAAGGAAAGGGTAACATGATCTGTGCCTACCTTGAAAGTGAGATTGTGGAAATCTACATCACGTAGTATTTTTGCATTTTGCAACATGCAGCCTGCCTGCAGATGGTTTCACGGTCATGTGACTGCCCTCGGCGTATGCAGAGGCACACGCTGCATCACTGGGGACCTTGGGGACCCGGCGTCCTTTCATTCTGCTCAACGATGTCTTTTTGCTAAAGAACATTTTTTAATTTGTTACGCATGGTATTTCTTTGCTCTAGCTTGATCCATGGAATAAACAATGCTTTTAAAATGCCAGCATTAATCGCAGGCTCTCCATTTCAGTAGACAAACAAGCCTGTTGTTCCTCACCCTTTCTTGGCACACGAGTGTCGGGAGCTCTGCCAGAATTTGGAATAGCGAGATGTGACAGGCACATTCACCCCTGCACGAGGGATGGTGCGCCATCAGTATTTCATGGCAAACAAACGGCCCGATGAAAACGCACACACTGCTCACCAAGAAGAGCCGCTGGGCTGGGTGTGAGGGCTCCTCTCTGGACGTCCGAGGGAATGTGCCCCTCAGCCAATGGGGCTTTCAGTAAGTGCCCCTCCACATGCTTCCTCCTGGTAGAGCTGTGCTTTCCTGGGCAGAAGTTAGGGGCTGCGAGTCTGTCTCCCCACCAACCATGAGCCCCCCATACGGCAAGGGTTTGGCCCCATGGCTGCCAGCATCCAGCGCCGTGCCTATGGCACTGAGCCTGACTAAATGCTCCTGGAATGAACATATTTGTGGGTAGATAGCGTGTTTTAGAATAAAGAGAAAATTAGTATCATTCCCTCCAGGAATCTTTGCTTCCTGCTTACGTTGTGGTATTGTGTTCTTTATAAAATGCAAGTTCTGTGATTCTCAAAATGCGACGACTTTTGTCTGTGACGATCAAAGAGCTTCGGGAGCTCACCGCATCTGGACCCTGTCTCAGGACTAGGTTAGGGTTAGTTCATTCACCTTCTTTTTTTTTTTTTTAATATATACTTTATTGATTTTTTACAGAGAGGAAGGAAGAGGGGTAGAGAGTTAGAAACATCGATGAGAGAGAAACATCGATCAGCTGCTTCCTGCACACCCCCTACTGGGGATGTGCCCGCAACCAAGGTACATGCCCTTGACCAGAATCGAACCTGGGACCCCTCAGTCCACAGGCCGACGCTCTATCCACTGAGCCAACCTGGTTAGGGCAATTCACCTTCTTAATTACTCTATTTTCCCATGGGCGTGAACTGTGCCCAACCCCTCTTTATTGAAAGCACCTCCCCTGCTTACGGTGCCTCCGTTCACTCAGAGGATAGTCTGTAAGGGCAGAGGCAGAGACAGACATGAGGACTATGGGTAAATGGCACGTGGACTTGTTTTCTTAGACTCTGCTCACCTGCATGTCACATGGCTCACGCAGACCAGTGCATCTCCCACCTGAGCGTCACTGCGTGAGTCACCTGGGGTCCCAGCCACACTCCGAGAGTTTCAGACTCAGCAGGCCTGGAGTGAGGCCTGAGAGTTTGTATTGCCAAGTGCCGTGGGTCTGGGACCATCCTGTGGAGTTAGGGTTAGGGTTAGGGTTTAGGGTTAGGATTAGGTTAGGTTAGGGTTAGGGCGTAGGGTTAGAGTTAGGGGTTAGGATTAGGGTTAGGGTTTCGGTTTCGGTTTAGTTTATGGTTGGGTTGGGGTTTATTAAACGCTGTTTCTAATGCTGCCTCTCTCCTGTGGTGGCATCATCTTCAGCTGACTGTCCGCAGACACCCACCAACATCACTGCTGTTTGCTGCTCTTTGTGGGCGGGCCCTGCCTCTCTGAGTGATGCTGATAGCGACCTGCCACAGCCCCAGGCTAAGGCACAGCGAGCCCTCGGAAAGGCCCCCTTTTCCCTGCATCCTTCCGGGCGGCTGGGAACGGGAGGAGCTGATAGATCACAGCGGCCTTCGTGTTCATCACCGCACTGACACCAGCAGGCTCCTCGGGCAGTCGGGCCGCGGGGCCCGTCACCACGCCACGCCCTGTAGGCGCCTGCTTCCCCGCCGCATCGGCAGCGTCCGCGCCTGGCAGAGGGTGACCTCCTTCCCACTCGGCCGTGCACCTGCTTTGCTCTCTCCCATTCCCACATCCCTCGCTCTCCATCCGGGCAGCACTGCTTCCGTCGCCTGCCACGTCCTCAGCTGTCATAGCTTTCCCTGCGGTCCCAGCCGCGGCGCTGGGCCTGATGCGTGAGAGGCGTGCCCTTGGCCCTTTGCCTCGAGGAATGGATGAGGAGAGACCCGAGGGCAGGGGTCGCAGGTGTGGGAAGGGGGAAGGCAGAGAAGATGGCCATGGCCGTGGCTGTGACCGCAGCATCTGCCCCTTTTCATGGTTCTTGAGTGGGTCAGAGATGCCTGGGAACTCCACACAGAATAGCAGGCGTCTGTCTGGACTGACTCCCCAGCTGGAGGCGGGCGCGTGGGGTCCCCAGGCCTCATTGCCTGTGAACTTCCCTCCAGCCTGGAAGTCCCTGCCCATGGACACAGCCCGCCCAGCCTCTGTGGCTTCTGCTGACACCTCTGAAAGTGCCATTCTCCTGGGACAAGGCCTCGTGAGGACACAGAGCCGGGACTCAGGCAGCAGGTCTCCAGTTTGCCAACCCCACTGGAGGGACACCCGCCTGGGAGAGGCTTGCAAAGGCCCACTCTACAAAGTGCAGGAGACACAGAGGCTGCGGACCAAGCACCAGGAGCCCTGAGCAGGCGGGGCCTTCAACTGTCATAAGTGCCTACAAAAGGAAGCCTTCGCAAGGCTAAGGCAACATGCTGCTTCCTCCTTCTCTTGTTTCAAAAGGACAGAAAATAAATGTGTGCCCCATCCATGTAGGTGCGTCCCGTCTGTGTAGGTGCATCCAGCCCATGTAGGTGCGTCCCATCCATGTAGGTGCGTCCCGTCCATGTAGGTGCGTCCCGTCCGTGTAGGTGCGTCCCGTCCGTGTAGGTGCGTCCCGTCCGTGTAAGTGCGTCCCATCCGTGTAAGTGCATCCCCTCCGTGTAAGTGCGTCCCGTCCGTGTAGGTGCGTCCCGTCCATGTAGGTGCATCCCGTCCATGTAGGTGCGTCCCGTCCGTGTAGGTGTCCCGTCCATGTAGGTGTGTCCCGTCCATGTAGGTGCGTCCCGTCCGTGTAGGTGCGTCCCGTCCGTGTAGGTGTGTCCCGTCCATGTAGGTGCATCCCATTTAGTGTAGGGGCGACCCCGTCTGTCCAGGGCGTTCTAACTAAAAGCTGTGTCTTCAGTTTGGTGGAAATTCATCTCAGACCTTGATCAGGCCGAGAGCATCAGGCAGCCCTTCCCGGGCCCGTGTGGGTGACCATGCTGTGTCACGCCCTCCATGCCCCTCCCTGCACCAAAGGGCACCATCTTAGTTCAAATCCACAGCAGACCAGCTGTTGGGATTTCCAACCTTTACCTCCTTCTCCCTAAAGCAACCCTCATCCTCAGCTTGCTGCCATCTGATCTGACCTTACCCCTTCATGGACACTTATGTTATTCACCTACCAGGTTAATGGTGGACACTATTGCGTGTTCTTTTGCTCACCTGCCCACTCCTGTTTTCTCTGCTTTTAACGGTTCACTTCCTGAGGAGCTCGAAAAAAATGACTGCTCTTGTGAACTCAGTCTGCCCAGAAGGGCCCAGGGCACCCGCGGGCCTGTGCGCCGGGGCACCCCAGGTCCTATGCACCCGTGGCACCCCAGGTCCTGTGCACCCGTGGCACCCCAGGTCCTGTGCGCCCGTGGCACCCCAGGTCCTGTGCGCCCGTGGCACCCCAGGTCCTGTGCGCCCGTGGCACCCCAGGTCCTGTGCGCCCGGGGCACCCCAGGTCCTGTGCGCCCGTGGCACCCCAGGTCCTGTGCGCCCGGGGCACCCCAGGTCCTGTGCACCCAGAGAGCAGACGTCTGTCCCAAGGCCCCTGTGCCTTTTCTGGAGTCACTAAAATGTTTCTCCAGAACTCCACACATTTCCTTTTTGGTTAATTTTCATTTGTGTTTAGCGTTATATTTCCTTTTTCTAAAGTAATGCATATTGATGCTTAAAATAGGAAACAACAGTCCCTTCTGCCTCTCAGCATCCCAACCCCAGAATGGAGACCACCTTAACTCTTTTATACCATGTCCCTGGGAGTAACATCATGTCGCCAAGAATATGCTCCTTTTGCTGCTTTCTACTAATTAATTTATTTGTTTTTTATTGTCCTTTTTATTGATTTGAGAGAGAGAAAGCACATCAATTTGTTGTTCCACTTATTAATGCATCATTGGTTGATTCTTGTATGTGCCCTGACCAGGGACCGAACCCACAACCTCAGTGTACCAGGATGATGCTCTAACCAAGCCTGAGCCACCCAGCCAAGCCCTTTATTTTCTTTTTAAATGATAGACAAGAAGTTGGCACACTTTCCTCTACACCCCTCTACCTTCTCCTTATATGTGCACTAGGGGCCCGGTGCACGAAATTCGTGCACTGGGTGTGTGTTGGGGGGGAGTGTCCCTCAGCCCAGCCTGCCCCCTCTCACATACTGGGAGCCCTCAGGCGTTGACCCCCATCACCCTCCGATCGCCTGATCGGCCCCTTGCCCAGGCCTGACGCCTCCGCCAGAGGTGTCAGGCTTGGACAGGGGACCCCCATCTCCCCCCGATCACTGGCTCTGGCCCCCGCCCAGGCCTGAGGCCTCTGGCCCAGGAATCATGCCTGGGCAGGGGACCCCCATCTCCCTCTGATCGCTTGCTCCACCCCCCGCCCAAGCCTGACGCCTCTGACCCAGGCTTCAGGCCTGGGCAAGGGGACCATTATATCCCCCCAATCCCCGGCTCCGCCCCCCACCCAGGCCTGATGCCTCAGCCAGAGGAGTTGACCCTCATCACCCTCCGATCACCAATCACCGGATCGGACCCTTGACCAGGCCTGAGGCCTCTGGCAGAGGTGTCAGGCCTGGGCAGGGGACCCCCAGCTCCCCACGGTTGCAGGCTCCGCCCCTGCCCAGGCCTGACACCTCTGGCCTAGGCGTCCGGCCCAGGCAGCGGGGACCTGCAGTGGCAGCGGGGGGCGCCGCGATCATGGGCTTCGCTTTAGGCCCAGGCAAGGGACCCCTAGCTCCCGGGACTGCCAGCTTCGACCGTGCCCAGCTCCCATCGCTGGCTCCACCCCTACTTCCTGCTATCACTGGCCAGGGCGGCAAAGGCGCCTGATTCTGCGATCATGGCTGGGGGGCAGGGCAAAGGTGGCCCCAGGGCCGCCTTTGCCCTGCCCCCCAGCTCTTAGCTCCCCCCTGGGTTTCCGATCACTGTCAGTGGCAGGGGGCTTATTCCTGCTTTCCCTTTCGCCTCCCTGCATTGTGCCTACATATGCAAATTAGCCACCATCTTGTTGGCAGTTAACTGCCAATCTTAGTTGGCAGTTAACTGCCAATCTTAGTTGGCAGTTAATTTGCATATAGCCCTGATTAGCCAATGAAAAAGGTATCGCCGTACGCCAATTACCATTTTTCTCTTTTATTAGTGTAGATTTTATTTTCTCTGCAGGTTACCTTTATAAACTTAACCTAGAGGCCTGATGCACTAAATTCGTGCAAGAATAGGCCTTCCTTCCCCCAGCTGCCGGCACCAGCGTCCCTCTAGCACCCGGGACCTGGGCTTCACTCTGGCTCCGGCTTTGTCTGAAAGGACGTCCGGAATCACGTCCAGAATGATGTCCGGTTTAATTAGCATATTACACTTTTATTATTATAGATAATATTGCCACAAGTTCCCTTCACATTGCATTATGATAAACAAGAAATCATACCTCCCAGTTTATAAGATGTTAGTCCTGCCCTTTCCGATAGGTCCCTTCCCTGTCCCTGAAACTTCTGTTGCCTTTTTTAAAAAATTTTGTATCATTGAGATTTATGACATTTGCATTCTTTCTTGTAACCATAACTAAATCTTCATTACTTATCTGTAGGCTGATTCTAAAACATTAACACAAATAAACACCATTGACTTCATTATAAGTAATTATCTTGCATGGCAGAGCCGAGTAGTATTCTGTGACTGTGTCTCTTTTATGTTCTGCTTTTCGTTTTTCCCAGTTTTATATTGCCTTTGTTTTTCACTTGGACTATTTGGTTTTATCAGACTTTCATTTTTATTTTCCAAACTCTATCAGGTGCTCAGTTGCAGTGCCCTTTCACCCAGACCCATCTCTCCGAGGGTCCTCCACTACCCTGCCCTAGTCTGGACCAGCCACTCACTGTCACACCTGACCACGGCCATCCTGGCCTTCCCTTGCTGCACTCCCTCTGGGAGCCAATGTGACCTCTTCTTCCTGACTCACCCCCACTTCTGTCCGGAGGACATCCTCGAGGTGTTTTCCTAAGAAAGGACGATTGGAACAAACTTTTCGAATTCTTGAATATCAAAAAACTGTCTTTTCCTCCCATTTGTTGAAAATTTTAGCAGTATGCAGACCTGTAGTCTGAAAACCATTGTCCCTCAAATTTGGAGGTAGAGCTCCGTTGCTTCTGGAGCTCAGTGCTGCTGGTGGCCAGCCTGGTGTCCGCTGACACCTGCTCTTCTGGGGGGTCACCTATTCTTGTTCCAAAAGCCCTTTTGATTTTGAAATAACATCCAAATGGGTTTCATTTATCATCTTTCTCATTCTGAGACTCTCAGATGAAATCCCTGTTCAGCCACATTTCTCTGCTGCATGATATTGTACCTAGACCTCAAGTCCTCAGAATTTTCTCGGGGTCCCACTGTACAGGGACTTTAGGGTGCTGCTTTTTCAACCAGCCTTGCCTCTTACTACTCTTCTGTCTGCAGAGGAGTAGTAAGGGAACAGACCTGTGTTATTCCTTTACTAGTAGCCCTGCACACAAATCCCTGCACCAGTAGCTCGCTGCTGCCCTCCTGTAGCTCTCTGCCCGCTGCCCTGTCTCCTGTAGCTTGCCCCCCCTTCATAGCTTGCTGCCCTGCCCCCTCCTGTAGCTCGCCGCCTCCCCCGTGTAGCTCGCTGCCCCACCCTCCTGCTGATCTGGTCGTGACTCGGTCGGTCGTTACGCTTCACGGTGTAACAACCATTTGCATATTACATCTTTATTATATAGGATTATCATCACAGTTAGGTTTCCACAGAGGGGAGCCATTAATAAACATGATATATCCACCAACTTATGTGGGAAACCTCCAGTTTCTCCTTAATGACCTCCTTATTTAAGAAGTAATCTCCACTTTATAGAAATAATCATCACTTGCCACCCCACGAGCTATTAAGCATTTGGATAAATTTTCTTTTGAGATTTTTTTTTCTAGAAATGCATACGTGTTCTTTATTGCTTGTCTGTTTTGTTTTTTTGTTTTGTTGTTTTTGGGGTTTTGTTTGTGTGTGTGTGTTTGTGTGTGTGTGTGTGTGTGTGAGTGTGTATGTGTGTGTTTTATCATTAAGCCATATTCCCAGCACCATTGGTAGTATGAATCTTCCTTTCCCCACTGTTTTGATCTGACACTTTTATAAAATAATAAATTATATATATAAACTGTTCTGTGCCTATGGAAACCATTGTGATTAAGGCTGTTCACCGGCTTGTAGACCTACTGATTCTCACATCAGTAAAAAGTCTAGGGCCAAACTATAGTATTAACAGCTTCTCGTCTACACCCCTCTCATGAGGATTAGACTATTTTAAAGACTATCTTGGCCATTTTTGTTCATTTCTTCTTATATATAAAGTTTAGAATTATGTTGTTAGCTGACCCCCTCTTGGAAAAGAAGCTCCTTGCTCTTCCTATTAGAATTGAGTGGCTTTCTTTCACAAATGTGAGTGCTCCCCAAGGGACAAGCTGTGCAAAGTGCTGAAAATACGAACGTGAGGAGGGCGGGTACGGTTGCTGCCATTCAGCGCGTACTGTGTCCAGTCAGTTCTTCCCCAGTTAGCCATGATTTTGAAAGCTTGACCACATTTAGTGTTTTTATTCTAGGAACATAGTGTGTTTGCAGTCCTTTCTCTTAAACACTGTCTGTCTGTTTCATTGATTGTGTTTTTATTTTTAATCTTCCTTGAAAAAAAATTACTCAATTTTTCTAATTCTATGAAATATTCACCCAATATTTATTTTATATTATTTTATCACCTAATAAGGACTTTTTGCATTTGCATTCAAGTTTTGTGATCAAATTGGTAGCAGTTTGGGACCAGATGGGGCTGAATGGACTTTAGAAAGTATCTTCTCACGTGCTGTGCTGTGACTCCGAGCCTTGACCTGTGCCTGGCCCTCAGAGACGGTCTAGTCAAGAAGACGCGCTCTGCGTTGGTTGTTAAAGCAGGCCGGGGTGTCACAGGCCATCAGGCCCCAAGCCAGGGAACAGCGGAGCAGCCAGACCTCTGTCCTTCGTCAGATGTGTGACCGGTGCCCGTGGAGCGCGGGGCCTGGGAGAGCACGCCTGCTGAGTGACTCATTGGCCTGGGACGTGGGGGGCCGCATGCTCAGGGGTGCGTCCTACGCAGGGTCTCTTTCTTGCCTTTGGACGTCCCCTCCCTGTCGCCCACTCTGGCCGCTCTGGAAGAGCGTTCCCGGCTCAGGGGCAGGGCTGCCGAATCCCCCTCGGCCTCTCCGAGTCCACCTCTCTGCCATTTCCCTTCGCGTCTTTGTTGTCCCCTCAGCTCGCCCTGGAGGTTAGCCTCACGCGCTCCTCTCATGTTTTCTGCGTGGTTTCCTCCACCCGCACGTGCGCACGACCTCATGTTCTCCCCGAGGACAGAGCCCACCCCCGACGTCCGGCCGCAGACGGGGTGGCGAGGCCTCGCTCCTCTCCCCGCCCGTGGGTGCTGCGTGGCCGCTTCTCCGAGGGACTCTGAGCAGAGCCTCAGCGCGGCTCCTGCTCCGCTGGGCTGAGGTGGGTTCCCTCCCGCCGCCTGTAGGATGGTTTTGTTTGAATTCTAAGTTGATTGGTGTCTGTGATGCCGCCGAGGCAGGAAAGCCGAGGTTGGTGCTGGCTGGTGCTCCCAGGAGGGCAGGGCAGTGAGTGGGCAAGAGAACATGCCCCCGCCCCCAGCCGGCCCAGCCCACGGGCCCGCGGGGCCGCCATCGCCGCCGCCTCCCTTGCAGCCGGAGTCTTGCAGCGCTGTCGGGGGCTGCTGTGCCTTTTGCTCCCTTGGCTTCACCCAGGTGGACTATTTTCTGATGGAGCCGGAGCCGGGGTCGCTGGCCCACGCGCCACACCCTCCACGTGAACATCGGCATCTCCGCCGTGGCCTGACGAGCAGAGCGAGCGCGTGTCCGTCCCCACGGCTCTCCCACTTCCTGCCTCTTCATCATCTGCCCAGCAGGGACTCAGACCATGTGTGACGTAATTCAAATAAAAGTCTTCCCTTTGGAGCAGGGGCTGGGCCTTGAGTTGATTTGAAGGGCCTGAGCGCATCCATGTGTTTATGGCGCAAATATTGAGGAGCTGCTCAAACCCACCATTGCACACGCGGCCCCGAGCCTGCAGCGGGCACAGAGGCGCAGCCTTTTGGAGCAGGAGCCACAGGCCTGGGAGAGAGCAGGTCAGGGAAGCACAGCCAGACCCCACGGGCCTGGGCGCGCTGGGCAGACACACGCAGAAAACGGTGCTGCAAAGAGGCCGGAAACCTGGAGGGTTGAAACCCCTAAACGCTGGCTCCCCTTGCCTGACCCACCGCCATATTCTCTGTAAGGTCGAGGACACGGCCCCAAGCAGTTGCCCGGCCTGCCCTCCCCCGACCAGTTTCCCACGGGCTCCTGGCTCAGGTGAAGTGGCTAAAACCCTGACAGCAAACGGGGAGATTGAGGTCGGCACAGCAATGAATCTCCTGGTGAGCGGAGCTTAGGGCAAGCCCCGGGCTACGCCAGCCTGTCCGTGGACGTGGTTACCAAGTACGCGGAGGCGTCTTTCCAGCTGGGAGCTGTCGAGCGACGTCCTGCAGTCTCTAGTGGCAAAGGGCCAATAGGACCACAGGGCGTCCTGAGCGGCTGCCCTCACTAGGGGTGGACGGGGCAAGCAACGGGAGGAGTGTTCGCTGGCCTCCAGAATGTTCTTCGAATTCACCTGCGAATATTCTGTGCATTTATTTTCTTCTTCCTCTTAAATGTACTTTTCCCCCTAAAACAAAATCCCAGTGTTGGAGGGCCCTGAGCAACTGGATTAATCACCAGCAGCCCCAGTCCTTCCTGCCGACCTCAGCACAAAGCTCCGTGGTGTTTTCGGGCATGTGACCTCTAGGCTGTCAAGCCAAGTTCACGGGCACCGGAGCCAGTTTCCCAGATTAGCCTGCGGACGTGCCGGGTATCTCGTCACTACGGGAGAGGGAAGTGGCCCACAGAGCCTTCCTCAGTGCGGCAGGGCCTTCCCACGGGAGTTGGGAACCCCCACCCACCCACCCACACGTGCTTCTGCTGTGGCCCCGACGTCCAGGGCCCAGACGAGCCGTCTCTGGTCCCGTGGCTCCGGCCAAGCCGCTCACCTGTGTGCCTGTGTGTTTCCAGGGAATACTACATCACCATGGTGAAGTGGGCCACCAACACCAAGGTCGCCGTGAACTGGCTGAGCCGGGCGCAGAACGTGTCCATCCTCACCCTGTGTGACGCCACTACGGGCGTCTGCACCAAGGTACGAGCAGGGAGCACCCAGGCCTCGGCAAGGCCACCCTTGAGCCCTTTGGGCTTGGTAGCTGCAGGCAAACCGCTCAGCGGCTTGCTGGTCAAGGTGGCAGCCTGCATCCAAGTCTCGGCATTGGTGCCACCTGGTGGGTGGCTGCAGTACTGCCGAATGCCCGGGGCTTGCTCTTTCAGTGCCTCCTGGCCGTGTGCATTCTTTTTTTGGCCTTGAATTTTCATTTCCCAACTGCAGAGGAAAAGGCTTGCAAAGCCACTCTGTTGGGACTCGGGAGCAGCTCTCGCTGCACTGCCTCAGTGAGACACGGCGGTCTGTACTGAGACCGAGGGGTTCGCACATCACTTAGCGCAGATCCAGGTTATTCTGAGGGCTCGCTCGAGGTGAAGGAGGAGGGATGGACACCAGCTAGTCCTATTCTTACCTGTGCCCCTGCGAGTGTCCGCCACCGAAACGCCATGGCCAGCAACAGCCCTGGGCGCCTGGAGGCGGACCAACCCCCGGACCAGCTCACGGTTGGGATGTGTTGGATCTTCTATTAGGCGTACTCCACGCATTTCGGTAGGCCTACTTCTCATTTCCTTTCTAAACCCCCTTAATGTATCCGAACAAGGATTGTTACTCAGAGTTGGTAAGTCCACATATGCACGTACGGGTGCACACACAAATTCCTAAAACAAACAGCACTTGCGTTTGCTTTTACATGGGCACGTGCCAGGTCAGGGGTGACCATCTAATGGGGACCTGCCTGGTTACGGGTGAGCATCTAATAGGGACCTGCCTGGTCAGGGGTGAGCATCAAGTGGTAAAAGTGCCCCATCTTCCAAAGGATTCCACCTGCATGGAGTTGTCCTTGGATCTGGGAGAGTGACATTTCTTGTTTGAGGACACTTGGTTTTGGCTCTGAGCCACACTATAAGACCACCTCATCCTGAGCAGTAGCCTGGTCCCGATTCGTGGCCTGGTCCCAAGCTGTGGCCTGATCCCAAGCTGTGGCCTGGTTCCTACTGTGGCCTGTCCCGAGCTGTGGCCTGGTCCCGAGCTGTGGCCTGGCCCCGAGCTGTGGCCTGGTCCTGAGCTGTGGCCTGGCCCCGAGCTGTGGCCTGGTCCCAAGCCATGGCCTGGTCCCGAGCCGTGGCCGGTTCCCTAGCGGTGGCCTGGTCCTGAGCCATGGCCTGGTCCTGATGGTTCCCTGGTCCCGAGCCATGGCCTGGCCCCGAACGGTGGCCTGGTCCTGAGCCATGGCCGGTTCCCTAGTGGTGGCCTGGTCCTGAGCCGTGGCCTGGTCCTGATGGTGGCCTGGTCCCGAGCCGTGGCCTGGCCCCGAGCCGTGGCCTGGTCCCGAGCCATGGTCTGGTCCTGAACCGTGGCCTGGTCCCGAGTGGTGGCCTGGTCCCGAGCGGTGGCCTGATCCCAATGGTGGCCTGGTCCCAAGCCGTGGCCTGATCCTGAGCCGTGGCCTAGTCCTGAGCATTGGCCTGGTCCCGATGGTGGCCTGGTCCCGACCTGTGGCCTGGTCCCGAGCGGCCCCAGCGCTGTCTGTGCTGATGCAGCCATGGGGCACGGGAAGCAAACTGCTTCACTGCGGGTCACGGACATGGTGGCCCCAAGGCCTTTCTCTAATGCTCTTATTTCATTTCAGAAACACGAGGATGAAAGTGAAGCCTGGCTCCACAGACAGGTATCTATTCCATGAGTGAGTTCCCCCACTGGGGGCGTTTGCATCTCACAATGACCCCAGGGGGGCCCCAAGCAGACACTAGGCGTGCGTGGCCCTGGTGAGCGCGGCCGCCTGCCACCCTGCTCCCTCCGTGGCCTTCGCACTCCTGGAAGGCAGGCTCTGAGGAGGATGCTTGAGAGTCGCTGCTCTTGACAGCCTACAATGTGTGGTGAGACCTCAGGTCTCCGGTACATGATGCCCTGTGGGTGAAGGAAAAATGGTGAGTTTCCCAGAAGGAAAGGAAACATGGGCAATAGTTCTGTTTTCTCCACGTGGTCTCGTGGGGTCTCATTTGCAGCAGATGCCGCCAGGGTTCAGCATGAGCCTCCCAGGGATGAGACGTCAACCCCACTCCCGGCTTCCCCATCCCTGACCCAGATAAGAAGTGCCCTCAGACAGGCTCTTGGAATTGGAGATCACAGGAGGTCAGGGAGGCCTACAGTTACTCCATGACCAAAAATATCCCACATAATAAAAGGCTAATATGCAAATCAACTGAACGGTATAACGGCCAGTCGCTATGATGCGCACTGACCACCAGGGGGCAGACGCTCAATGCAGGAGCTGTCCCCTCGTGGTCAGTGCCCTCCCACAGGGGGAGCAGCGCTCCCCCAGAAGCCGGGCAGCACTAAGGATGTCTGACTGATGGCTTAGGCCTGCTCCCCTTAGATGTTGTCAGTCAGACATCCCCCAAGGGCTCCTGGACTGCAAGAGGGCACAGGCTGAGCTGAGAGACACCCCCCCCGAGTGCACGAATTTTGTGCACTGTACCTCTAGTATATATGTGTATGTGTGTGTGTGTGTGTGTGTGTGTGTGTGTGTATTAAACTTACACAAAAAAGAAAACCCTAAATATTGGTATATTCTGCTTTATTTTCCTCCATCCACACCTGACATTAGAAAGGATGGAGGCACCCTGTGGGGGGTTACTTTCCTCTTGCCCTGCCTAACGGGGTGAGACCATCAGGAAATGCTGGGGAAGCTCACGCCGGATCCGAGTGGGAAGTGTGGCGAGGGAGCCCAGGTGTGCTCCTTTATCGTGTGTGGGACCAGGGGGCCTGGGCAGTGCACCTGTCCACGTGGCTCCACGAACATTCCAGCAGCACCGACTGTGCACTCTCCTTTGTCTGCGGGCTGGCGATTGACCCCAGCTTCCCGTCCGTTGTCTTGGGTGGTGGCCTCAGACATGGACACTGTTGCTTTTAAATGTGTCCATGTCTGCTCCCTGCCCATCTTCTCCAAAAGCGAATGGCCACAGTGGCCACAGGTTTTCCTCTGAACAAGTTTGAGTGCCAAGTCCAAGCCTAGAGCAAATGCAGCACGAGAGAGCGAGGGAGCCTGATATTCGCTAGGGCGCTGGGCTGGGCAGGGCTGGGCTGGGGCTGGGATAAGCCCTCGACTGCCACCTGGACCCACCGTGTTGAGCACAGAGACCCACTGTAATTCCCCTCCATCAGATAAAACACCGCGAGATGAAAGAAAGGCCAGGAAACGCCGTTATCTGCCCAGTTATGTGTCCAGCTACTATTGATGCGTCGGCGGGCACGTGCGGGCGCTGTAGGTGTCAGCGACTCAGCTCCTCCCGCTGAGCGCAGGCCTGCTGTGGCGCAGAGCCTCCCACGTGCGGGCGTGTGGGTGTCAGTGACTCAGCTCGTCCCACTGAGCGCGGGCCTGCTGTGGCGCAGAGCCTCCCTCGTGCGGGCGTGTGGGTGTCAGCGACTCAGCTCCTCCCGCTGAGCGCGGGCCTGCTGTGGCGCAGAGCCTCCCACGTGCCGGCTCTGTGGGTGTCAGCGACTCAGCTCCTCCCGCTGAGCACGGGCCTGCTGTGGCGCAGAGCCTCCTATGTGAGGCCGCCACCCGGCTCAGCTGCTGGGCTTCGGGTTGTTTCCCCTTCTGGCTCCGTGAACACCTTGCTGGCGGGAGAGCACCAGGCACAGAAGACCACCCGTGGTCCACTTCCAGTGAAATGTCCAGAACAAATGAACCTGCGGAAACAGGAAACTGCTACATGATTGTCTAGAGATGCCGGGAACGGCCAGGGGCTGCGTGTGGTGTGGAGGCTTTGATTGGGGCGATGGGAACACTTTGGAACTAGGACGGATGGCGGTGGCACAAGCTGTGAGTGGATAAATGCACTGCTTGGTTCGCCTTTTTGCCTCCTGCACGCCCCCACTGGGGACCAAGCCCACAACCCGGCACGTGCCCTGACCGGAACCGAACCAGCAGCCTCCTGGTACATGGGACAATGATGTCCAGCCAACTGAGCCACACCAGCCGGCTGTTTGGTTCCCTTTTATTAAAATGTTATTTTGTGCTGAGGATTTCATCTCAACTTTTTAAAAAATGAGCCAGCTGGAGCCTCAGCTCCCCAGACATCACAGCAGAAGGGAGGTGAGAGAGCACAGTGGCTTTAGAGGTGGCGGATGGGGAGGCCATAAACATGCCCTGAGAGCTGAGGTGTCCAGCTGCTGGCGGGCTGGGCGGGGAGCACAATGTGACTGGGGGGCAGAGTCGGGACCGGCCTCCGTGGCTGCCATTTGTGCCTGACCAGGAGGAGGCGAAGGCTGAACTTACCCAGGCTCCCTGCGCTGTGCTTCTCTCCGGAAGGTGGGACTGTGGGAGAGCCGGTCAGTGGTCTGTGCTCCCTCTCAACAAACCCCTACCCCGGTCCCAGCACTCCCACGGGCACAGCTCTTCCACGGGGCAGAGCACTCCCACGGGCACAGCACTCACACAGGGCACAGCACTCCCACGGGCACAGCACTCCCACAGGCGGAGCACTCCCATGGGCACAGCACTCCCATGGGAGGAGCACTACCACAGGCACAGCACTCCCACGGGGTGGGGCACAGCACTCCCACGGGCACAGCACTCCCACGGGGCACAGCACTCCCACGGGCACAGCAATCCCACGGGCACAGCACTCCCACAGGGCGGAGCACTCCCACGGGCACAGCACTCCCATGGGAGGAGCACTACCACAGGCACAGCACTCCCACGGGCACAGCACTCCCATGGGGCACAGCACTCACACAGGGCACAGCACTCACACGGGGCACAGCACTCCCACGGGCGGAGCACTCCCACGGGCACAGCACTCGCATGGGGTGGAGCACTCCCACGGGCACAGCACTCCAACGGGGTGGAGCACTCCCACAGGGGAGCACTCCCATGGGCGGAGCACTCCCATGGGCGGAGCACTCCCACAGGCACAGCACTCCCACAGGGCGGAGCACTCCCACTTGTGAGCACTCCCATGGGGGAGCACTCCCACGGGCGGAGCACTCCCACGGGCACAGCACTCCCACAGGGCGGAGCACTCCCACTGGTGAGCACTCCCACGGGGGAGCACTCCCACGGGCAGAGCACTCCCACGGGCACAGCACTCCCACAGGGCGGAGCACTCCCATGGGGGAGCACTCCCACAGGCAGAGCACTCCCACGGGCACAGCACTCCCACGGGCGGAGCACTCCCACGGGCAGAGCACTCCCACGGGCACAGCACTCCCACAGGGCGGAGCACTCCCACGGGGGAGCACTCCCACGGGCGGAGCACTCCCACGGGCACAGCACTCCCACGAGCACAGCACTCCCATGGGCGGAGCACTCCCACAGGCGGAGCACTCCCACGGGCACAGCACTCCCACAGGGCGGAGCACTCCCACTGGTGAGCACTCCCACGGGGGAGCACTCCCACGGGCAGAGCACTCCCACGGGCGGAGCACTCCCACGGGCAGAGCACTCCCATGGGGGAGCACTTCCACGGGCACAGCACTCCCACAGGGCGGAGCACTCCCACGGGGGAGCACTCCCACGGGCGGAGCACTCCCACGGGCACAGCACTCCCACGAGCACAGCACTCCCATGGGCGGAGCACTCCCACAGGCGGAGCACTCCCACGGGCACAGCACTCCCACAGGGCGGAGCACTCCCACTGGTGAGCACTCCCACGGGGGAGCACTCCCACGGGCAGAGCACTCCCACGGGCGGAGCACTCCCACGGGCGGAGCACTCCCACGGGCAGAGCACTCCCACGGGCACAGCACTTCCACAGGGCGGAGCACTCCCACGGCCACAGCACTCCCACAGGGCGGAGCACTCCCACGGTCAAAGCACTCCCACGGGCACAGCACTCCCACAGGGCGGAGCACTCCCACGGGGGAGCACTCCCACGGGCACAGCACTCCCACAGGGCGGAGCACTCCCACGGGCACAGCACTCCCACGGGGGAGCACTCCCACGGTTAGAGCATTCCCATGGGCACAGCACTCCCACGGGGGAGCACTCCCACTGGTGAGCACTCCCACGGGCGGAGCCCTCCCACAGGCACAGCACTCCCACAGGGCGGAGCACTCCCACGGGCAGAGCACTCCCACAGGCACAGCACTCCCACACGGCTGAGCACTCCCACGGGCACAGCACTCCCACAGGCACAGCACTCCCATGGGGCGGAGCACTCCCACGGGCACTGCACTCCCACGGGCACAGCACTCCCACGGGCACAGCACTCCCATGGGCACAGCACTCCCACAGGCACAGCACTCCCACGGGGGGAGCACTCCCACGGGGGGAGCACTCCCATGTGTGCTCCCGGCAGGTCACCTTCAGTCCGGAGGCCGTGGAGCTGCCCCCTCCGCTCACCCCTTCCTCAGCTCTGCAGGTGCCCGAGACTCTGCCTGTAATACAGACTCGCACCCTGTGCTTCTCGCTGAGAGGAGACAGCCGTGCACCCAACAGGCAGCCTGGACGTGACTGGAGAAGCCAGATCTTCCCACACAAATCACACCCGCACTCAGAAAGCAGCGTGAAGTGTGACTCCCACTCTTTCAGATGTAAACGTTAAGCGCCTGCTGAGCACCCAGCGAGCACCCTCATCCGCCGGCACAGGGCAGCAGCAGAGATGCCCGGTCCTGCGAGGAGTGTTCCCTCCAAGTGGGTCAGTGGGAGATCAGTTCCAACCACTTTCCCGACATCCCTTCTGAAGGCAGCTTTCGCGAATGATCCACATCCTTCAAGAAACCCACGGTCCTAGAAGGCAAGTGAGGAACGTATTTGCGCTGGACCTGCCGTCTGCTGCCAGTGAGGCTGCCGAGTGCCGGTCATCGCAAAGGCGTCCCAGATGCTCACCCCCCACCCGCCCCTGTTGGCCCAGGCACAGTGTCATTTGAGGAGAGAACGAGTCTGGGGCCCCGTGGCAACCTCCCAGAGACCCCGTCTGCTCAGATTAATGGTCTGCTAGATACTCGTTGCCAGGGCAACAGGGTGGGCTAGGGCACCCTGGGGTCCATCGGAACCTCCCCCTCCTCTCTTTTCCTCCATCTCCCCTGAGGAGTGGCCCCCACAGAGCTTCCCACTTGCCAACCAGCAGAGGCAAATGTGTGATCCATTCCCCCTCTCTCTCTCCTCTGGGAATATTCCAGAGAAACTGGCAGCCCCTGCCCCCCCCCCCACACACACACACACACACTGTCACAGCTGTCCGCGACCTTCAGAGCATCCGGATGCGAAATCACCAGCAGCCCTGCACCAGGCCATCGCCTTTGACTGAAGAGTAGGTCCTGCAGGTCCATTTCTGACCCTCTTTCTTTAACCAGGATTTCAGTTTTGCGATTTCAAAGTTTGGCCAAGATGAATGTATCGGAACCATGGGAAGAACGGGCAGAAAGGCTGCCCATCCCTCGTGAAGAATCTCAGCAAGAAGGACGCACTCTGCACAGATCTGCTCTGAGCGGAGGTGGCCAGGCACCGTGTGGTAACTCCCTGGACTCAGAGACACTAGGCGTGCTTCCCCCAAACCCGTGAGCGTGAGCTGGAGCCAGGGCGAAGGCTGTTACTGCCCTAGAAACCAGCCTCGGGGATTCCAGGCTGGCCCCTGCCCACCGTGGGGCATTCCATGCTTCGCGTAAAGCTGCCATCCCCATGATTGACGCCTTCTCGGGATAAAGACGGTGCTTCGGCCCAGAATTAATTCTTCATTCCTTTTATCCCAAGCATTTTTCTCTGCGGAGCATGCCAACCCTTCCCCATGTTAACGTAAAAACCACTCAGACCTGTAAAGAATATTGTGAGTTTATTTGAGCCAAACTGTCGACATATGCCGGGAAGCAGAACCTCAACGAATTGAGATAGTGCTCCGGAGAATGGGGAGTTCATACCTTGTTCTTATAAATTACCATCAAAAGGACAATACGGAAGTGGGTGACATGGAATCCACTGGTGATAGATTAGGGAGGTGGGAGAAAGCAAAGCGGGGAAACCTCTGGGATAGGATCAAAAGTGAAATGATGGACATGTGCTTCTCTTACACAGATGGGTACAGGATAGTTAACATAGCTAGATGGCCATGAACTTGATAACAACAACAATGAGGGAATGTCCTGGTGCCATTGTTGTGCCCTGAAGGGTCCGGGGAAAAAAGAAAGTTACAAGTTACCCAGACACCTTGCAAATATGTTATCTTAGAGGCAAAAAGGCAAATGGGCTCAGCAAAGATCTAAGTTGATCTTTGTCAGGGAAAATACCAGCCTAGGACGCGACTACCCACTATAATCTGTTTGTAGTTCATGTTTAATTTTCAGACCATCCTTTGTGGTGACTTTAGGTCTCTGGGTTTGCACAACCGCCATGCAGGCCTCCCCTGAACTAGTCAGGTTCGCAGGTGGCCCCTTCCGTCCACACCCAGGAACACAGGCGCCGGGGGGTTTCCGTCCTGCGCTTGGCAAACAGAAGTCCATGTGGAAAGCCGATTTACCTGCCAGTTTTCTCGTTTCTCACTTGTAAATGCCACGCTTCCAACTCCAAATGGAAAAACAAATATTTGCAGGTTAAAGGTTTCATTTCATTGCAAATGTTCCTGGAGATTAAATGTCATTTTAATCACATGTTAGTTTATTTCTCTGGGCACGTCGGATTTGCATGGGTTTGCTCGCGCAGGGAGATGAGTTTCTGCCCGCCAGCTGGGGCCCATTCACCATTCACGCTCATCCCCGCCGGAGGGGGCCTCCTGGAGTCAGAAAATGTGCATGAGGTCCAATGGGTTGGTGTTCGTGGGTGGAAACTTTGCGACGGGAGCTTCTGAGAGCTGACATTGCACCCAAATCCCTTTTTGCCCATCAAGGTGACAGCCACCCACAGGGGCTGGGGGCTGAGCAGTGCTGCTTAGCTTTGCGGGACGGGGTGGAGACCTGGCACCTGGCTTTGAATCTAGCCTGGAATTCCCTCCCCAGGACAGTGAGAATGTCCCCAACCCTTGCTTGTTCCTCATCAACTTTTCTCCAGTTAGAAGCCATGCTGTAGCACAGGGAGCACGTGGGAGGTGGTCCCCTCCCTCGACGTTCTAGAACGTTCTAGAACGGGTACCGGGGTGGACACAATGTTCCTGGGATGGATACAATGTGTCCTTGTTTGCTGTTTCTTCTTCCTTGGTCAGCTATTCCGTGTAAACTGGATTTGATAAAAAAAAAAAAAAAAAAAAATTAAAAAATCAGCAAATAGCTGAAACCGGTTTGGCTCAGTGGATAGAGCGTCGGCCTGCGGACTGAAAGGTCCCAGGTTCGATTCCAGTCAAGGGCATGTACCTGGGTTGCGGGCACATCCCCAGTAGGAGATGTGCAGGAGGCGGCTGATCGGTGTTTCTCTCTCATCGATGTTTCTGACTCTCTGTCTCTCTCCCTTCCTCTCTGTAAAAAATCAATAAAATATATTTTTAAAAAAATCAGCAAAGAGAAAATAGGGTTTATTTTCAGACAGAATCAGGTGTGGAGAGACGATTGACGCCCCAGAGGAATTCTGCAGGCGCCCTGGCTTCCACGGGCCTCAGTTAAAGGGGTCACACGGCCCCGGGCTGCCTGCCGGGCTCCAGTCCTGCCTGCTGAGTGGGTGACACATGGGCCCCTTTAGTGGCACTTGGCGTGTCCCCTCTGAACTCCCCGTTATTCCGCTGTCTTAGAAAACGGAAGGCCGGGCTCCGGGTCCAAGGAAAGGCCCGACACAGCGTCGATGCTTTCAGCAGCGGCTCTGACTAGGGACCACGCGGCAAAGGCCTCCACCTGTTGGCCCTGGGCCTGGCTCGGCCTCTTGGAAACAAAGGAGCCGTGGCCAGGACTCACTGGGCTGTTGTCACCCACAGAATGAAGAGCCGCTGTTCTCCAGGGACGGGCGAAAGTTCTTCTTCGTCAGAGCCATCCCGCAGGGGGGGCAGGGCAAGTTCTACCACATCACCGTGTCCTCCTCCCAGGCAAGTCCCCGTGCTCCCTAACTGCTGTGCAGGCGGCAGCCTCGGGGGCTGCGCTCTGGGCGCCCTTGCCCACCTTCCTTCCTTCTCTTTCTCCTCCCTCCCTCCCCCCTCCTTCCTCCCTCCCTCCCCTTCCTTCCCTCCCTCCCTCCCCCTCCTTCCTCCCTTCTCTTCCTCCTTCTTCCCTCTCTCCCTCCTCCTTCCCACCTTCCTTCCTCCCTTCCTCCTTCTCCTTTCCTACTTCCTTCCTCCTTCCTTCACTCCCTTCTCTATCTCCTCACCCTTTTTCACCCACTTGCCCATATTTTTCCCTTCCCTCTCCATTCCCCACAATAATGACTACCAGTTGGATTTACAAAAGTTAAAGAAAAAGTATCAGCAGCACATGAAGCATCCATTCTTCTCTTAAGACAAGACATCGCCAAGTGGGAGGGTGCAGTGGTGGCACCATGGTCAGCCCCACAGCAGGGACCACAGGGACGCCCGAGGGGAGGGCTGTGGGCTGGTGGCCCCGAGGAGAGACGGGCAGCGGGTGACACCCCTGCACCTGGTCCTGAGGGGCCGGGACCCAGAAGGAAGCTGGGTGGGGCCAGGCTCCCGCCTCATGGCCCGTCTGTTGCAGCCCAACAGCAGCAACGACAACATCCAGTCCATCACGTCGGGGGACTGGGACGTGACCAAGATCCTCTCCTACGACGAGAAGCGGAATAAGATGTGAGTGCACGTGGGGACGGCCCTTCCTCCTGGGCGGGACGCAGGCGCCACTTTCAGATGCTCCCTGCTCCCGTGGGGCCCTGGCTTCTCCGTGCGGATCACAGAGCTGATTTCCATGGGGAGAGAGCAGCGGCGAGGAGAGCCCTGCAGCCAGGCCTGGGGCTGAGCCCGGGGGACGGGCTCATCTAGTGCTGGCGTTTGCGGAGTCCCTGTGAGGCCTGGCACCAGCTCAGGGCCTCAGGGCCACACCCACCCTGGCTGCAGCGTGGCCAGTGCGGCTACTGCCTTCCCCACTTCACACACGAGTAAGCGGAGCCTCAAGCCCGCGAGGCCTTGGCCCAGGTTGTCAGCCCAGGCGGCTGGGGATGCAGCTCATTGATGAGGCCCAGGCCCACCTGCCAGCCAGGCTCCCTGTCGTGTGGCACACACCCAGGCTTCCCCATTTGGGGTCCGAGCTGAAAATCAGTCCATAAGAGGCATCCCCCAGGCTTCTGTCTGGGCCCTTGCCCTGCGGAAGGTATAGCCTGTAAAGAGATTCTGCATCCGAACTCAGGGCACATGACCGCCGCCCTGGCCCCACACCTGAGCCTGCAGGCAGGTACGGGATCCGCGGGCAAGTGCCGGACCCCCAGGCAGGTGTGGGACCCTGAGCAGATGCCGGACCCCCGGGCAGGTGTGGGACCCTGAGCAGGTGCCAGACCCCCGGGCAGGTATGGGACCCTGAGCAGATGCCGGACCCCCGGGCAGGTGTGGGACCCTGAGCAGGTGCCGGACCCCCGGGCAGGTGCGGGACCCCGGGCAGGTGTGGGACTCTGAGCAGGTGCCGGACCCCTGGGCAGGTGCGGGACCCCGGGCAGGTGTGGGACTCTGAGCAGGTGCCGGACCCCCGGGCAGGTGCCGGACCCCTGGGCAGGTGTGGGACCCTGAGCAGGTGCCGGACCCCCGGGCAGGTGCCGGACCCCTGGGCAGGTGTGGGACTCTGAGCAGGTGCCGGACCCCCGGGCAGGTGCCGGACCCCTGGGCAGGTGTGGGACCCTGAGCAGGTGCCGGACCCCAGGGCAGGTGCGGGACTCTGAGCAGGTGCTGGACCCCCAGGAAGGTGTGGGACCCTGAGAAGGTGCCGGACCCCCGGGCAGGTGCGGGACCCCGGCCAGCAGAAGCTCAGCCCACCCGCTGACCCAGTGCTCGCTGGACCCAGTAGCTGGACCCAGTGCTCGCTGTAGCCACAGAATAGGGGTCCCTGAGCAGGGTCTGCACGGGGCTGGGGGGTTGGGATGTGAGGCCATACCTGCCCGGAGCCACTAACTCCTGTCACCTGCGCTCTCTACAGCTACTTCCTCAGCACCGAGGACCTGCCCCGGAGACGCCACCTCTACAGGTATGTGGGCCTCCCGGTGCAAGGCCGCCGAGACCACGCCACAGAGCGGGCGCGGGGCCGCCGAGACCACGCCACAGAGCGGGCGCGGGGCCGCCGAGACCACGCCACAGAGTGGGCGCGGGGCCTCAGAGACCACGCCACAGAGCGGGCGCGGGGCCGCCGAGACCACGCCACAGAGCGGGCGCGGGGCCTCAGAGACCACGCCACAGAGCGGGCGCAGGGCCGCTGAGACCACGCCATTGAGCGGGCGCGGGGCCTCAGAGACCACGCCACAGAGCGGGCGCGGGGCCGCTGAGACCACGCCATTGAGCGGGCGCAGGGCCGGTGGCTGGCAAAAACCCCGGGGCCAGTGGACGAGAAGGGGCAGGGGCTGCAGGTCTTCTTTGGGGAGGGAACTCGGGTTGGGTCTTAACCTCTGCCTCTTCCTCCCTCATGCCTTTGCCCCGCCTTTGCCCCGCCAGCGCCAGCACCGTGGGCAGCTTCAACAGGCAGTGCCTGTCCTGCGACCTGGTGGGCAACTGCACCTACTTCAGCGCGTCCTTCAGCCACAGCGCCGACTTCTTCCTGCTCAAGTGCGAAGGTGGGTCCCGCCCCCACTGGCTCTGCCGGTCCGTGTCCGAGCCCCTGTGTCCGCGTCCCTGTGTCCGCGTCCCTGTGTCCACGACCCTGTGTCTGAGCCCCTGTGTCCACGACCCTGTGTCTGAGCCCCTGTGTCCGCGTCCCTGTGTCTGAGCCCCTGTGTCTGAGCCCCTGTTTCCGAGCCCCTGTGTCTGAGCCCGTGTCCCTGTCCCTGTGTCCGCGTCCCTGTGTCCGCGTTCCTGTGTCTGAGCCCCTGTGTCTGAGCCCCTGTTTCCGAGCCCCTGTGTCCGCATCCCTGTGTCCAAGCCCCTGTGTCCGAGCCCCTGTGTCCGCGTCCCTGTGTCCGCGTCCCTGTGTCTGCGCCCCTGTGTCCGCGTCCCTGTGTCCGCGTCCCTGTGTCCACGTCCCTGTGTCCGCGTCCCTGTGTCCGAGCCCCTGTGTCTGCATCCCTGTGTCCACATCCCTGTGTCTGAGCCCCTGTGTCCGCGTCCCTGTTCTGAACCCGTGTCTGAGCCCCTGTGTCCACCTCCCTGTGTCTGAGACCCTGTGTCCACGTCCCTGTTCTGAACCCCTATGTCCGAGCCCCTGTGTCTGAGCCCCTGTGTCCGAGCCCCTGCTGAGCCCAGGGACCCCGTGCCTGCGGGAAGGGGAGGCAGGCGAAGGAGCTCATCCCGGAGCAGGTCTGTCCTGTGTGGCCTGCGTTGCGAGCCCAGAGCCGCCTCTGGGTCTGGAGCAATAGGGACCGGTTACACTGATGAGGCCACAGGTGCTCATATCCGGGCTGTCAGTTAGTCCCAGAGTTTGCCTACATTTTCCATAAAAACTCAATGTGCTGTGAGCCAGTTGGGGTAAGTGTACACACTGGCAGCCTCTGAAGTGTATTTAAGGAATGAGATTATACACAAGAAGTCTCAGATGGGAAAACGAATATTCTCCTATGACCCAATTCATGGATAATTTACCCCAAACTTCAGAAAGAAAAGCAATTTTCTAAAAAGACATGAATTTGGCCCTGGCCGTGTAGCTCAGTTGGTTAGAGTGTCGCCCCAATATGCCAAGGTTGTGGCTGGATCACCGAGCAGGGCACACACAGGAATGGGCCAGTGCGGCATACATAACAGAACAGCAAATCGCTTTCTCTCTCTCTCTCAAAAATCAGTCAATAAAAAAGTTTAAAAGACATAAATTTGCTCCTCTCCAATGAGGAGGGAAAAAACTGCCCACTTTACAAAGACAACAAAACGACGCGGTGACCCCGCATTCCAGATGTTCGGTACAGACTCAGCAGCTGAATTTACCAGGACAGCACCCTCCACCGGGCGGTCAAACGGAAACAGTGAGATGACCCTCTTGTTACTGCGAAGTGCCCCTGGGGCCTCGGTCACCCGCTGTTGGCAGGAGAGAAGTGAGGCGTGGACGAGAGTCCCGGGGCCCCTGGAGCCGGGCCCAGCGAGCAGGCGAACCTGCTACCCTCTGGTCCTCATCCTGAAACCAGGGAGTGACGGCGCGCATCTCCCCAGGCGGCTGTGGGGGCTCAGCAAGGCCCGCTGTGGGGACTCGGCGTGGCCCCCGACACAGCCAGCGCCGAACAGCTGGTGACGGGACGGGCGTGGTGGGACCAGAGCTGTCAGCCGTCCAGGGTCAGTGAGAATGCCTCCGCACCCGCCGGCCTACTCCGCATCCCAAGCCGCTGCGGCTGCAGGCCCTGTGCGGTCTCCCAGCCACGTCCTAACGGGTTTCCCAATGGGACTGGACCCTGGCTTCTCCCGGGCTGGTGCTGGGAGCCCTGCTGACCCCGCAGGGTAGAATGTTCCAGAAGTGATCCAGAACACTAAACCAGCCGAGGGCCGGGCTGACAGTGAGGGGCCCCAGGGGCCTCCGCGCTCCGGCAGGAGTTAGGGAGGCACGGAATTGTCTTCTTCCTCAGCGGGAACATCCGCTTCCTGTCCCATCTCCTCTGCCTTCACCCCTCAGAGGCCGGCTCCAGCCTCCTGCCCCCGCCTGTCCTCGGACGGAGCCGGGCGATGCGCAGGCGGGGAGGCCTGGAACCCCGTCATCGGAGCGGCAATGGGGGTGGGAGAGTCGCCCGCAGGCGCAGCCGGTGGGGGTGAAGGATTCTGAGGATGGACCCGCCGCCCCAGCGCAGGGAGGAGGGGGTGCCCACTGCGCCCCTGTAACCGCGGGCGCCCTGCCCTGCGAGAATGAACGGCCCCTGGGACACTTCAATGCTGAGCCGCCTGAGATGGAAATGCGGGTTGAGGTCCATCCTCGCCTGCGGATGGGGGCCCCCAAAGCCCCGTGGTGGCTGAGAGCACGGGCAGCACATCCAGGACACAGAGGGGACGCGGGAGGCTGTCCCGGGAGGATGGCGATGGCACCAATGCTGAGCCGCGGCGGCGTCCTCCGGGGCGGTTGGGAGGGTGGGTTCCGGCACCTCTAGGTGGGAGGACAAGGCCCGGATCCCTGCCCAGCGTCCCAGGGTGACCCTGGCTGCCCTGCCCAGTGCACAGCCGGGGGGGGACCCTGCCCGTCCCGGCCCCACGTGCCTAGATGTCCTGCCTCTACTTCTGGTCTTGCCAATAGCCCGCTCATCACGGGGGCAAGCAGGAGGATGCGGCATCCTCGCCACAGGCACTGTCCCTGCTCGATGTGGCCTGAACAGAGAACCGCGCGGGTGGTGCGCCCGCCACTGTTCTGGCATCTCCACCGCGTGTCTGAGGTGCTCGCCGGCTCCTTTCTGCTGTGACTGTCCCAGTCCGGACCCGGAGGCTCCCTGCTCGGCAAGGGCCGCTGCCCAGCCTCCGCCGCTGCCCTTAGGCTGCGCCCTCACGCCCTCACTGCCACCGGGGCAGGATCTCCTGGGCCGCTCCATGGGCCGCTCCACAGAATCAATCACCAAACGCTTTGCAAGATGCTAAACTCATTGCGGCCAGACCCCGGCAAACCCTCAGTGACAGCCGGACAAGCGTCCCCCTCGAAGAAACATTCACTTCCCATTGGACGCCCGCCCTTGGAAAGTGCGTGAGCGGCTCCAGGGGCAAAGTGAGAGGCACCTCCTGTTTCCCGGGGACGCCATTAAAATCACAGCATTCCGGGCAGTGACTAGCGACCCAGAACCCGGCCCTCCCTGCCGGGGCCTGACTCTTCACAGGAGCCTTTGCTGCCCTCTCTCCTTGGAGATCTCCCTCCCACCCCCTGACTGCGGCTCACACCCCCTAGTCTCCCTCCCACTCCCTGCCTGCGGCTCACACCCCCTAGTCTGCCTCCCATCCTCTGCCTGCTGTTCACACCCCCTAGTCTCCTCCCACCCCCTGCCTGTTGTTCACACCCCCTAGTCTCCCTCCCACCCCCTGCCTGCGGCTCACACCCCCTAGTCTCCCTCCCAGCCCCTGCCTGCGGCTCACACCCCCTAGTCTCCCTCCCATCCCCTGCCTGCGGCTCACACCCCCTAATCTCCTTCTGCCTGAATAGCATGTGTCCTCCAGCTTAGATGTGGCCACCTCATGAGTTTATAGCTTCCCAAAGGCCCCAACCCAAAGCAGAGAACAAGCAGCATCCCTGACCACAGTGTCCCAACAGCTCTATCCCCTCTGCCCACCTGTACCCACCTGCCTCCCACCTGCCTTTCACCTGCCTCCCACCTGCTTCCCATCTGCCACCTGTACCCACCTGCCTCCCACCTGCCTCCCACCTGCCTCCCATCTGCCACCTGTACCCACCTGCCACCCACCTGCCTCCCACCTGCCTCCCATCTGCCACCCACCTGCCTCCCACCTGCCTCCCACCTGCCTCCCACCTGCCTCCCACCTGCCTCTCACCTGCCTCCCACCTGCCACCTGTACCCACCTGCCTCCCCTCTGCCTCCCACTTGCCTACCACGTGCCTCCCACCTGCCTCTCACCTGCTTCTCACCTGCCTCCCACCTGCTTCTCACCTGCCTCTCACCTGCCTCCCACTCCCTCTCTCTCCTTTCATTCTCCCAGTCCGCCAGGACCCTGCCCTCCTGCACACCTGCGAGCCCTCAGACGGCCCTCACTGCAGAACCATGTCCTCGAGCGCCAGCTGCATCCCACGCACTAACCCACTATCCCACTATCCCAGTATCCCAGTATCCCAGTATCTGACAATCCCAGTATCCCGCTATCCCTCTATCCCACTATCCCTATATCCCTCTATCCCTCTATCCCGCTATCCCGCTATCCCTCTATCCCACTATCCCACTATCCCTCTATCCCTCTATCCCTCTATCCCTCTATCCCTCTATCCCTCTATCCCACTATCCCTCTATCCCACTATCCCACTATCCCTCTATCCCTCTATCCCACTATCCCTCTATCCCTCTATCCCTCTATCCCTCTATCCCTCTATCCCTCTATCCCTCTATCCCACTATCCCTCTATCCCACTATCCCACTATCCCTCTATCCCTCTATCCCACTATCCCTCTATCCCTCTATCCCTCTATCCCTCTATCCCTCTATCCCTCTATCCCACTATCCCTCTATCCCACTATCCCACTATCCCTCTATCCCGCTATCCCTCTATCCCTCTATCCCTCTATCCCTCTATCCCTCTATCCCTCTATCCCTCTATCCCTCTATCCCTCTATCCCACTATCCCTCTATCCCTCTATCCCTCTATCCCGCTATCCCTCTATCCCTCTATCCCACTATCCCTCTATCCCGCTATCCCTCTATCCCTCTATCCCTCTATCCCTCTATCCCTCTATCCCTCTATCCCTCTATCCCTCTATCCCGCTATCCCTCTATCCCTCTATCCCTCTATCCCGCTATCCCTCTATCCCTCTATCCCTCTATCCCTCTATCCCGCTATCCCTCTATCCCGCTATCCCTCTATCCCGCTATCCCTCTATACCTCTATCCATCTATCCCTCTATCCCTCTATCCCTCTATCCCTCTATCCCTCTATCCCTCTATCCCTCTATCCCGCTATCCCTCTATCCCTCTATCCCTCTATCCCTCTATCCCTCTATCCCTCTATCCCTCTATCCCGCTCTCCCACTATCCCTCTATCCCGCTATCCCTCTATCCCTCTATCCCTCTATCCCGCTATCCCGCTATCCCTCTATCCCGCTATCCCGCTATCCCTCTATCCCGCTATCCCTCTATCCCTCTATCCCTCTATCCCTCTATCCCTCTATCCCGCTCTCCCACTATCCCTCTATCCCTCTATCCCTCTATCCCGCTATCCCTCTATCCCGCTATCCCTCTATCCCTCTATCCCTCTATCCCTCTATCCCGCTATCCCTCTATCCCTCTATCCCTCTATCCCTCTATCCCTCTATCCCGCTATCCCGCTATCCCTCTATACCTCTATCCCTCTATCCCACTATCCCGCTATCCCTCTATCCCTCTATCCCTCTATCCCTCTATCCCTCTATCCCTCTATCCCGCTATCCCTCTATCCCACTATCCCTCTATCCAGCTATCCCTCTATCCCGCTATCCCTCTATCCCTCTATCCCTCTATCCCTCTATCCCGCTATCCCTCTATCCCTCTATCCCGCTATCCCTCTATCCCTCTATCCCTCTATCCCTCTATCCCTCTATCCCACTATCCCTCTATCCCTCTATCCCTCTATCCCTCTATCCCTCTATCCCGCTATCCCTCTATCCCGCTATCCCTCTATCCCTCTATCCCTCTATCCCGCTATCCCTCTATCCCTCTATCCCGCTATCCCTCTATCCCTCTATCCCTCTATCCCACTATCCCTCTATCCCTCTATCCCTCTATCCCTCTATCCCGCTATCCCTCTATCCCTCTATCCCTCTATCCCGCTATCCCTCTATCCCTCTATCCCTCTATCCCTCTATCCCTCTATCCCTCTATCCCGCTATCCCTCTATCCCGCTATCCCTCTATCCCGCTATCCCGCTATCCCTCTATCCCACTATCCCTCTATCCCGCTATCCCTCTATCCCGCTATCCCTCTATCCCTCTATCCCTCTATCCCGCTATCCCTCTATCCCACTATCCCTCTATCCCTCTATCCCTCTATCCCTCTATCCCGCTATCCCTCTATCCCTCTATCCCTCTATTCCGCTATCCCTCTATCCCTCTATCCCTCTATCCCGCTATCCCTCTATCCCTCTATCCCTCTATCCCTCTATCCCTCTATCCCACTATCCCTCTATCCCTCTATCCCTCTATCCCGCTATCCCGCTATCCCTCTATCCCTCTATCCCTCTATCCCGCTATCCCTCTATCCCTCTATCCCTCTATCCCTCTATCCCTCTATCCCTCTATCCCTCTATCCCACAATCCCTCTATCCCTCTATCCCTCTATCCCGCTATCCCTCTATCCCTCTATCCCTCTATCCCGCTATCCCGCTATCCCTCTATCCCTCTATCCCTCTATCCCTCTATCCCTCTATCCCTCTATCCCTCTATCCCACTATCCCTCTATCCCTCTATCCCTCTATCCCGCTATCCCTCTATCCCTCTATCCCGCTATCCCGCTATCCCTCTATCCCTCTATCCCTCTATCCCTCTATCCCTCTATCCCGCTATCCCGCTATCCCTCTATCCCTCTATCCCTCTATCCCTCTATCCCTCTATCCCGCTATCCCTCTATCCCACTATCCCTCTATCCCGCTATCCCACTATCCCTCTATCCCTCTATCCCTCTATCCCTCTATCCCTCTATCCCTCTATCCCTCTATCCCTCTATCCCTCTATCCCTCTATCCCTCTATCCCTCTATCCCGCTATCCCGCTATCCCTCTATCCCGCTATCCCTCTATCCCGCTATCCCTCTATCCCTCTATCCCTCTATCCCGCTATCCCTCTATCCCTCTATCCCGCTATCCCTCTATCCCTCTATCCCTCTATCCCTCTATCCCTCTATCCCACTATCCCTCTATCCCTCTATCCCTCTATCCCTCTATCCCTCTATCCCGCTATCCCACTATCCCTCTATCCCTCTATCCCGCTATCCCTCTATCCCTCTATCCCGCTATCCCTCTATCCCTCTATCCCACTATCCCTCTATCCCTCTATCCCTCTATCCCTCTATCCCGCTATCCCTCTATCCCTCTATCCCTCTATCCCGCTATCCCTCTATCCCTCTATCCCTCTAACCCTCTATCCCGCTATCCCTCTATCCCGCTATCCCTCTATCCCACTATCCCTCTATCCCGCTATCCCGCTATCCCTCTATCCCACTATCCCTCTATCCCGCTATCCCTCTATCCCGCTATCCCTCTATCCCTCTATCCCTCTATCCCTCTATCCCTCTATCCCGCTATCCCTCTATCCCTCTATCCCTCTATCCCGCTATCCCTCTATCCCGCTATCCCTCTATCCCTCTATCCCTCTATCCCGCTATCCCTCTATCCCTCTATCCCTCTATCCCGCTATCCCGCTATCCCTCTATCCCTCTATCCCTCTATCCCTCTATCCCTCTATCCCGCTATCCCTCTATCCCTCTATCCCTCTATCCCTCTATCCCTCTATCCCGCTATCCCTCTATCCCGCTATCCCTCTATCCCTCTATCCCTCTATCCCGCTATCCCTCTATCCCGCTATCCCTCTATCCCTCTATCCCTCTATCCCGCTATCCCTCTATCCCTCTATCCCTCTATCCCGCTATCCCTCTATCCCGCTATCCCTCTATCCCTCTATCCCTCTATCCCTCTATCCCTCTATCCCTCTATCCCGCTATCCCGCTATCCCTCTATCCCTCTATCCCTCTATCCCGCTATCCCTCTATCCCTCTATCCCGCTATCCCTCTATCCCGCTATCCCTCTATCCCTCTATCCCTCTATCCCTCTATCCCTCTATCCCTCTATCCCTCTATCCCTCTATCCCTCTATACCTCTATCCCGCTATCCCTCTATCCCGCTATCCCTCTATCCCTCTATCCCTCTATCCCTCTATCCCGCTATCCCTCTATCCCGCTATCCCTCTATCCCTCTATCCCTCTATCCCGCTATCCCGCTATCCCTCTATCCCTCTATCCCGCTATCCCTCTATCCCTCTATCCCTCTATCCCGCTATCCCTCTATCCCGCTATCCCGCTATCCCTCTATCTCTCTATCCCTCTATCCCGCTATCCCTCTATCCCTCTATCCCTCTATCCCTCTATCCCTCTATCCCTCTATCCCACTATCCCTCTATCCCTCTATCCCTCTATCCCGCTATCCCTCTATCCCTCTATCCCTCTATCCCGCTATCCCTCTATCCCTCTATCCCGCTATCCCTCTATCCCTCTATCCCTCTATCCCACTATCCCTCTATCCCTCTATCCCTCTATCCCGCTATCCCTCTATCCCTCTATCCCTCTATCCCTCTATCCCTCTATCCCTCTATCCCTCTATCCCTCTATCCCGCTATCCCTCTATCCCGCTATCCCTCTATCCCGCTATCCCGCTATCCCTCTATCCCACTATCCCTCTATCCCTCTATCCCTCTATCCCGCTATCCCGCTATCCCTCTATCCCGCTATCCCGCTATCCCTCTATCCCTCTATCCCTCTATCCCTCTATCCCTCTATCCCGCTATCCCGCTATCCCTCTATCCCTCTATCCCGCTATCCCTCTATCCCTCTATCCCTCTATCCCGCTATCCCGCTATCCCTCTATCCCTCTATCCCGCTATCCCTCTATCCCTCTATCCCTCTATCCCTCTATCCCTCTATCCCTCTATCCCTCTATCCCTCTATCCCTCTATCCCTCTATCCCGCTATCCCGCTATCCCTCTATCCCGCTATCCCTCTATCCCGCTATCCCTCTATCCCTCTATCCCTCTATCCCTCTATCCCGCTATCCCTCTATCCCTCTATCCCTCTATCCCTCTATCCCTCTATCCCTCTATCCCTCTATCCCTCTATCCCTCTATCCCTCTATCCCACTATCCCTCTATCCCTCTATCCCTCTATCCCTCTATCCCTCTATCCCGCTATCCCGCTATCCCTCTATCCCTCTATCCCGCTATCCCTCTATCCCTCTATCCCGCTATCCCTCTATCCCTCTATCCCACTATCCCTCTATCCCTCTATCCCTCTATCCCTCTATCCCGCTATCCCTCTATCCCTCTATCCCTCTATCCCGCTATCCCTCTATCCCTCTATCCCTCTAACCCTCTATCCCTCTATCCCTCTATCCCGCTATCCCTCTATCCCACTATCCCTCTATCCCGCTATCCCGCTATCCCTCTATCCCACTATCCCTCTATCCCGCTATCCCTCTATCCCGCTATCCCTCTATCCCTCTATCCCTCTATCCCTCTATCCCGCTATCCCTCTATCCCTCTATCCCTCTATCCCGCTATCCCTCTATCCCGCTATCCCTCTATCCCTCTATCCCTCTATCCCGCTATCCCTCTATCCCTCTATCCCTCTATCCCGCTATCCCGCTATCCCTCTATCCCTCTATCCCTCTATCCCTCTATCCCGCTATCCCGCTATCCCTCTATCCCTCTATCCCTCTATCCCTCTATCCCTCTATCCCGCTATTCCTCTATCCCGCTATCCCTCTATCCCTCTATCCCTCTATCCCTCTATCCCGCTATCCCTCTATCCCGCTATCCCTCTATCCCTCTATCCCTCTATCCCGCTATCCCTCTATCCCTCTATCCCTCTATCCCGCTATCCCTCTATCCCGCTATCCCTCTATCCCTCTATCCCTCTATCCCTCTATCCCTCTATCCCTCTATCCCTCTATCCCTCTATCCCGCTATCCCGCTATCCCTCTATCCCTCTATCGCTCTATCCCGCTATCCCTCTATCCCTCTATCCCGCTATCCCTCTATCCCGCTATCCCTCTATCCCTCTATCCCTCTATCTCTCTATCCCTCTATCCCTCTATCCCTCTATCCCTCTATCCCTCTATACCTCTATCCCGCTATCCCTCTATCCCGCTATCCCTCTATCCCTCTATCCCTCTATCCCTCTATCCCGCTATCCCTCTATCCCGCTATCCCTCTATCCCTCTATCCCTCTATCCCGCTATCCCGCTATCCCTCTATCCCTCTATCCCGCTATCCCTCTATCCCTCTATCCCTCTATCCCGCTATCCCTCTATCCCGCTATCCCGCTATCCCTCTATCTCTCTATCCCTCTATCCCGCTATCCCTCTATCCCTCTATCCCTCTATCCCTCTATCCCTCTATCCCACTATCCCTCTATCCCTCTATCCCTCTATCCCTCTATCCCGCTATCCCTCTATCCCTCTATCCCTCTATCCCGCTATCCCTCTATCCCTCTATCCCGCTATCCCTCTATCCCTCTATCCCTCTATCCCACTATCCCTCTATCCCTCTATCCCTCTATCCCGCTATCCCTCTATCCCTCTATCCCTCTATCCCTCTATCCCTCTATCCCTCTATCCCTCTATCCCGCTATCCCTCTATCCCGCTATCCCTCTATCCCGCTATCCCGCTATCCCTCTATCCCACTATCCCTCTATCCCGCTATCCCTCTATCCCGCTATCCCGCTATCCCTCTATCCCGCTATCCCGCTATCCCTCTATCCCTCTATCCCTCTATCCCTCTATCCCTCTATCCCGCTATCCCGCTATCCCTCTATCCCGCTATCCCGCTATCCCTCTATCCCTCTATCCCTCTATCCCGCTATCCCGCTATCCCTCTATCCCGCTATCCCGCTATCCCTCTATCCCTCTATCCCTCTATCCCTCTATCCCTCTATCCCGCTATCCCGCTATCCCTCTATCCCGCTATCCCGCTATCCCTCTATCCCTCTATCCCGCTATCCCTCTATCCCTCTATCCCTCTATCCCTCTATCCTGCTATCCCTCTATCCCTCTATCCCTCTATCCCGCTATCCCGCTATCCCTCTATCCCTCTATCCCTCTATCCCACTATCCCTCTATCCCTCTATCCCTCTATCCCTCTATCCCTCTATCCCTCTATCCCGCTATCCCTCTATCCCTCTATCCCGCTATCCCTCTATCCCTCTATCCCTCTATCCCACTATCCCTCTATCCCTCTATCCCTCTATCCCTCTATCCCTCTATCCCTCTATCCCTCTATCCCTCTATCTCTCTATCCCTCTATCCCGCTATCCCTCTATCCCACTATCCCTCTATCCCACTATCCCTCTATCCCTCTATCCCTCTATCCCTCTATCCCACTATCCCTCTATCCCACTATCCCTCTATCCCTCTATCCCGCTATCCCTCTATCCCTCTATCCCTCTATCCCACTATCCCTCTATCCCACTATCCCACTATCCCTCTATCCCTCTATCCCTCTATCCCTCTATCCCACTATCCCTCTATCCCTCTATCCCACTCTCCCACTATCCCTCTATCCCACTATCCCTCTATCCCTCTATCCCACTATCCCGCTCTCCCACTAATCCGGACACGAAAAGAATGGCTGGAAGGCGCTTCTGCGAACTCGTCCAGATGCGCTCTGCCACTTACACCCAGGGCAGGAGCAAAGGACAGGAGCCACTGCGCCCAGGAACCTACTGTGAGGCTTGACAGGAGAGCGCATGGCCCTGCCCTCCGTGGAGAGGGACGCAAGGAGCAGGGCTGAGGGTGCATTAGGCAGGGCGTGCTGACCCGTGGGACTTTGGAGAAAGCGTTTGAGCAGAGACTTCATAGAAGAGAAAGACAAGCCCTGCCAGTGTCTGGGACAGAGATTTCAGGCAGGGAGAACGGGCCCAGTGGGGACAAGTCGGGCGTCCTCAGGACCTTCCGAGAGTCCAGCTGGAACAGAGGAGGGCAGGGGAGGGGAGGGGAGGACGGGGAGGGGAGGGGTTCGGGAACCCGAAGTCTCTGTTCTTTCACTGGGGTCACATGGTTGACACAGGCACGGGCCTTTCCCCTGCCGGCCCTCCCTGGCTCCCTGGCGAGGTCACAGCCATGTCCTCCCCCAGGCCCGATGCCGCTTTGTTCTCACATCAACTAACAGCGTTTCTCTTTCTTTTCTGCTTCTCTTCTCCGCGAGGCAGGTCCTGGGGTCCCCATGGTGACCGTGCACAACACTACAGACCAGAAAAGTAAGTGCCTTCGGTTTTGCTCACATCTTCCCGCCACGCAGGGGAGGGAGCAGAGCAGTCTCCCCAGAAACCGGTGTTTTCCTATTCGGAGCCAGAGATGGCGGGCCCTTCCCAACCCCCACCATCGCCAGCCTCACCGAAATGTGGTGGGAAGGCGGGGAGGCCTCACACCCCACCCCATGCACCTCACACCCCACACCCCACACCTCACACCACCCACCCCACACCCCACACCCCACACCACCCACCCCACACCCCACACCCCACACCACCTACCCCACACCACCCATCCCACACCCCATACCACCCACCCACACCCCACACCCCACACCCCACACCACCTACCCCACACCCCACACCACCTACCCCACACCACCCACCACCTACCCCACACCACCCACCCACACCCCACACCACGCACCCCACACCCCACACCCCACACCACCCACCCACACCCCACACCCCACACCACCCACCCACACCCCACACCCCACACCACCCACCACACCCCACACCTCACACCACCCACCCACCACCCCACACCCCACGCCACCCACCCACCCCCCTCACCCCACACCACCCACCCACACCCCACACCCCACACCACCCACCCCACACCCCACACCACCCACCCCACACCCCACACCACCCACCCACACCCCACACCCCACACCACCCACCCCACACCCCACACCACCCACCCACACCCCACACCACCCACCCCACACCCCACACCCCACACCCCACACCACCCACCCACACCCCACACCCTACACCACGCACCCACACCCCACACCCCACACCCCACACCACGCACCCACACCCCACACCCCACACCACCCACCCACACCCCACACCTCACACCACCCACCCACACCCCACACCCCACACCACCCACCCACACCCCACACCTCACACCACCCACCCCACACCCCACACCCCACACCATGCACCCACACCCCACACCCCATACCCACCCACACCCCACACCACCCACCCCACACCCCACACCCCACACCACGCACCCACACCCAACACCCCACACCCACCACCACCCCACACCCCACACCCCACACCACCCACCCACACCCCACACCCCACACGACCCACCCACACCCCACACCTCACACCACCCACCCCACACCCCACACCCCACACCCCACACCACGCACCCACACCCCACACCCCACACCCCACACCACCCACCACACCCCACACCCCACACCCCACACCACCCACCACACCCCACACCCCACACCCCACACCACCCACCACACCCCACACCACCCACCCACACCCCACACCCCACACCACCCACCACACCCCACACCCCACACCCCACACCCCACACCACCCACCCACACCCCACACCCCACACCCCACACCACCCACCCACACCCCACACCCCACACCCCACACCACCCACCCACACCCCACACCCCACACCACCCACCCACACCCCACACCCCACACCACCTACCCACTCCCCACACCCACACCCCACACCATGTGCCCAACATGTGCCAGGGCCTGGAGGTCACGGCAGGCCTTGCAGTGCCTGGTATGCCACCCTCTGAGCTCCCGCCCTGCTCCGTCGACCCCTCCAGGGACCTCCCCTGGGCAGGGCTCGGTGGCCCCGGGCTCACCTGTCCCGGAGCCTGGGCGTCTTCCTGGCAGAGGGCGTGCGTGGGCACTGCCGCAGGGAGAGTTGAGGGCACCTGAGGGCGCAGCTCGCTTCTGCCTGAAGGGCCCGGCAGGCTGACCGGGTCAGGTTTTGTTTTCTGAGAACGTGTGTCTGCCCGTGTGGCCTGTGCGCTGACACCAGGAGCGCAGACCCCTGCCCGCTGGTGGTGCCGGGCGGCTGGGCCCCGGGTCGGGCTCCCGCTCTGACGGAGCTGTCCCTGCCGGGGCGCGGGCAGGCCGGACCGCACAGGAATCCGCGGTTAGTGCCGCCGGGGTCTGGGCTGCCGCGGCCATGCCTCGGCCTCGCTCGGGCCCTGTGGATGGAAGAAACGCCTGGGCAGGCTCCGGCCCCGCGTGAGGCTGGGAACGGCGTGTCCTCTCCGTGGCCAGAGGGCCGCCGTGCGGGGAGGCCTGTGACCAGGAGGGGGGGGGCCGACGGGCAGTGCCACAACCACTGCCCCCGCGCGACACAGGCAGCGTCTCCTTCCCCGCCCCCCCCCCCCCCCCCCCCGGCTGGCGCACCACGCGGGGCGTGACCACATCGGTGAGCCGTCCCTGCGGCTCTTCAGGGGCCGTGTATGTACTTTACTTTTTTTAAATATGTTTTTATCCATTTCAGAGAGGAGGGAGAGGGAGAGAGAAACGTCGTGATGAGAGGGAATCATCGATGGCTGCCTCCTGCACCCCCCACTGGGGGCTGAGCCGCCCCCGGCCTGTGCCCCGACCGGGATCGAACGGTGACCCCCTGGTTCCTAGTCGACGCTCAGCCACTGAGCCACGTGTTTTAACTCAGTTCATCCCCACCTGGCCTGTCGTCACCCCGTTTTTCAGTCAGGAAACGGAGGCAAGGGAGTGTGACTGGGTGGCTCAGGCCGCACGGCCACAGACGGGGTGGGTTTGGGGCCAGCGCTGGCTCTCCGCAGAGCCTGCCCCTCCTCCTCGGGGTCAGCCTGGGGGTCAGAGCTGGGCCTCCCTGAGACGGCCATGCCCCCCCTCAGCTGCCGCCCCCCCAACACCAGCCCATCAAGCCCGCCCTGACCCGGCCTCGCCTCCGCCCTGCTCTGAGGAGCCACCTGCCCAGGACAGAGGCTCCCATTCCGGGTGAGCTCTGCTTGGCCTCCGCGTCCAGGCAGGTGGGAGCTGAGGGCTGGGAGGACTGTTCCTCCCAACAGCCCGCTCTCTGCCGGCCATTCAGACCTTTACTTACACAGCCGAGCACCACCGCGTCCCACCGGCCAGGCTCACATATGGGATCACGCATGTGGCCTCAGGCTACATCGCTGCACAGGACTAGCAGCTCAGGGCCCACACCCGGGGCCTCCCTCCCACAGTCGGGGCCTCCCTCCCACACCCGGGGCCTCCCTCCCGCACCCGGGGGCTCCCTCCCACACCCGGGGCCTCCCTCCCGCACCCGGGGGCTCCCTCCCACACCCGGGGGCTCCCTCCACACCCGGGGCCTCCCTCCCACACCCCAGGGCCTCCCTCCCACACCCCGGGGCCTCCCTCCCACACCCGGGGCCTCCCTCCCACACCCGGGGCCTCCCTCCCACAGTCAGGGCCTCCCTCCCACACCCCAGGGCCTCCCTCCCACACCCGGGGCCTCCCTCCCACACCCGGGGCCTCCCTCCCGCACCCGGGGCCTCCCTCCCACACCCGGGGCTTCCCTCCCACACCCGGGGCCTCCCTCCCACACCCCAGGGCCTCCCTCCCACACCCGGGGCCTCCCTCCCACACCCCAGGGCCTCCCTCCCACACCCGGGGCCTCCCTCCCACACCCGGAGCCTCCCTCCCACACCCGGGGCCTCCCTCCCACACCCGGGGCCTCCCTCCCACACCCGGGGGCCTCCCTCCCATAGTCGGGGCCTCCCTCCCATAGTCGGGGCCTCCCTCCCACACTCGGGGCCTCCCTCCCACACCCGGGGGCTCCCTCCCACACCCCAGGGCCTCCCTCCCATAGTCGGGGCCTCCCTCCCACACTCGGGGCCTCCCTCCCACACCCCAGGGCCTCCCTCCCATAGTCGGGGCCTCCCTCCCACACCCGGGGCCTCCCTCCCACACCCGGGGCCTCCCTCCCACACCCGGGGCCTCCCTCCCACACCCGGGGCCTCCCTCCCACACCCCAGGGCCTCCCTCCCATAGTCGGGGCCTCCCTCCCACACCCGGGGCCTCCCTCCCACACCCCAGGGCCTCCCTCCCACACCCGGGGCCTCCCTCCCACACCCCAGGGCCTCCCTCCCACACCCGGGACTGAGAACTCCTCGCCCCTTTGTGGTCACCTAAGTGAGGAGCCGCCTGGGTTTCCGCGGACGCAGCACTGAGTCCCTCCCGCTGTGTCTGAACAGGTTGAGCACTGTGACAACGCCCCCTGTGGGGTCAGGAGGGCGGCTGTATGGCCATGTGGACGGAGGGGCTGGGGTCATGGACGGAGGGGCTGGGGGCCATGGACCGAGGGGCTGGGGGCCGTGGACGGAGGGGCTGGGGGCCGTGGCGGCAGCGAGGCAGCAGGAGGGCAGGAGCCTGGAGGAAGGGCCTCTGGGCAGATGCCAGCCTGCCCGCCAGCTGCGCGCCTGGTGCTGGGACAGTGACAGGCTGGAGGCCTTGGGACACGCGTGGCGGGCGGACTGAGAGCCCTGGCCGCTGGGTGAGGGTCTGGCTCGGAAGGCGGCCGATGATCCATCTCCCCAGCCCTGCCCTGTCCCCGGGACCCCAGAGCCCCCCGTCCCCGGAATCCTGGGTGCCTTCCCCGTTAGGAAATCTTATCTGCGAACCCAGCCTGGTGCTCGCAGCTGTGACGGAATCGCTGAAGGCTGTTTCCGAGGATGGCGCTGTGGTCGGACCGAGTGTGTCCTTCGGGGCTGGGCATCTGCCCACCCAGGTGCTGGGCGGGACAGCCACACAGCCCGGGGCTGAGGGGAGTGTCCGGGTGTGAGGGGACTGTCCTCGCAGACTCCGTGTCCCGGAGGAAGCGTGGGGGGGCGGGGGAGCATAGCTGTGCTGCGTGTCCCTGACAACCCGAAGCCCGAGCATCTCGCCGGCTCTGCGTGAACTCAGCCGTGGCTGCGGAGCCGCGCCCTTCCTGCCCCACCCCCACCCCCACCCCCAATACCTCCACTGAGTTCTTATGAAGAAGCAAAACCAGCTCCCTGCCCGCGGGCACTGAGGCGGGGCTTTTACGAGATCGTCCAGGACACGTCTGCCTGGTCTGTCCGCTGGCTCAGTCAGTTCTCCCTGCTGGGCGCCATGCCCTGCCTCTTCCTGAGGGACTGCCCACCGACACCCCTCTCACAGGTGGGAAAGACCTGGGAGAGGCCTGGGGCGTCGGAAGCGTGGAAGGGCGGGCCTCAGGCCTTGATGGTCTGTGCATCTGGAAGTCCGGGTCCCCGGTCACGGCAGCCTTGCTGGGGGGCGGAGGTGGGTGGCGTGGGGGGTGTCAGGTCTGCAGGTGGCTCCTTCGAGACCAGAGGCGCCGGCTTGCGGGTGAGCTGGCATCTCTGACGGAGCGGAGACTGAGCAGGGCACGTGGCGTGTCCACCCCATGGCCTCCCTCCTGCGCCCGGGCATGCTGGGGGAGCCCCCGCCATGCCACCCAGAGGGTGCAGTCATGGGGACACAGCCCCCTTCACTAACCAGGTCTCCTGTCTAGCGGTTGAGAAGGTCCAAAGGTGAATTCATTTACAGGACTTGACCTTCAAGTTGCTTAAAATCTGCTGGAGGGAAAGTAGACAGAAAAGAGCAGTAATGACCCAAACTGCGAACCATCGCGCACCCAGGCCGGTGCAGTGACGGACGTGCAGCGGTTGTGGAGCGGGGACCAGCAGTTTGACGCTGGCTCAGCAGATGGTCTGAGCCGCGTGGCCCTGGGCGTGGACGGCCGGGGAGGACAGTCCTGACAATGCAGGGGGCGCTGCATGAGGAAGCCATCCAATGACCGCGCCGGCCTGGACTGGGGAGAGCCCCACGCAGAGGCGGCCTGCAGACGCGGGCTGATCTCTGCACCACTGGCACCATACCAGGCACACACACTGGGCACATGTACACACACTGGGCACGCACATTGGGCATCCACTGTGGGCACATGTACATGCACATGGGCACACACATTGGGCATCCACTGTGGGCACATGTACACACACTGGGCATGCACATTGGGCATCCACTGTGGGCACATGTACACACACACTGGGCACACACACTGGGCACATGTACACACACTGGGCACACACATTGGGCATCCACTATGGGCACATGTACACACACATGGGCACACACGTTGGGCACATGCACACACAGTCCTGCTCGCTCTTCCTGCTGAAATGTGGGAGCAGAACAGGCTGCCCTTCTCCCTGTCAGTCAGTTGCTATTGGCTTTCGAAAGATTCTAGCCACTAATTTCCCATAATTCAGCCTCGTGATCATTTCTCAGTGCCCGAACCCACGGGGTCTGGAAAAGCCTGAGGCCCCACCGCATCTGCCGCTGGGCACCGCTGGGCACAACCAGGGAAGCCACCTGGGGAGCAGTCTTTGTTCCTCTGCATCTGATAACACCTAATTCCCCCAAATGTCAGAGGCAGCTCACATCTAATTAAGGAGTGGCCGTTCGTATGCTGCAGACTGGAGGTGCCCCCGGCCCCCAAGCCAAAAGCGGAGTCCTTCGGGGGACATGCCAATCTTTTCTTATTTCCTCCACTGAGCCCGGGCCTCTGTGAATGCAATTATGGGGACAAATAACATGGCTTAACTCCACTACCCTGTGGGACAGCCAGCTCTCTGCTGATAAAACCAGCTGTGTGGGCAACCGTTAAACGAGAAATCTAATATTTAACTACATGTAATAGGCTGCTGCCTCGGGGCCTTTCTGGGAGGGTGGGGTTTCAGGGCCGGGAAAAGTTACTCAAATGCAGGCATGTATCCACACGATTCGCCCGCGGTGCTCCCTTACGCACCACAGCTCCAGGCGCTGCAAACGGGTGGTCTGGGGGCAAGTGTTCGCATGAACTCCAGGCCAGCGTGGGTGGCATTTCTCCTCCAGCGTCAGCATCGGAGAAGGCGGGGAGGGCAGCGATTCAAATGCACGTGTGGAGAGAGGCACACAGTCTAAAACTGGGAAAGGCTCTACCCAATCCTCTTTCTGTTGCTGTTAATCCTCACTGGAGGGTATTTTCCCATTTGTAGAGAGAGTGGAAGGGAGGGGAGAGACATGAAGAGAGAGAAACATGGAGGTGAGAGAGGCACATTGATTGGCTGCCTCCCACATGGGGTCTGACCAGGGCTGGGGATCAAGCCTGCAATTGAGGAACATGCTGTTGACCAGAACTGAACCTGGGACCCTCAGTCCATGGGCCGATGCTCTGTCCACTGAGCCAAAACGGCTAGGGCCTCTTTCATTTGGAAATGTGGCTGCCCACATCAGCCGGCCACCAGCCACTTCCCCCGCAGCGTGGGGCCACTTCCCCGAAAGGGACGGCCATCTCTGTTCTTGTTGGTAAAGACGTTGTATCTGTGTCCCTGCTAATCCCACTCATCTTGGCGAGTTCCCGTTGCTCTAGTGTGACGCACACTCACACACCCAGGGCCCTCTGCTGTCACCCCTGGGCTTACGTGGCAGGCGGAGAGGTCAGGGCCACGGGCTGGGGAGGTTGAGGCTCTGGGTGCCTTTGAAGTCCTGCAGTGTGCCTCTTGTTCCTGGTTGTTGTTAATCCTCACCTGAGGATATTTTTTTTCATTGATTTTTTTTTTTTTTTAGAGAGAGAGAGAGATGGATAGGGAGAGAAACATCAGTGTGAGAGAGACACATTGATTGGTTGCCTCCTGCAATGCCCCAACCAGAGTAGTGATTGAACCTACAACCCAGGTATGTGCCCTTGACCGGGAACCGAACCTGTGACCCTTGATGATTTGATGAGCCCAATGTAGAGTCCCTTGAAGATAAAATTCCCTTTCATAATAGACCACAGACTTCCCCCATGGAGGCTTGATGTGAGAAAGAAAAGAGGAAGTTGGACAGTTTTTGTTACAGGTCAGATGGTAAAATAAGGTGATAGGGCCCTTTCAGTAGGAGAGGAATGGAGTGGGTGGATGAGGGGCATTCTTGCACCTGGAGAAGCAGGTACTGAGGGACTCTGTGTGCTTTGCAAGCTAGGGGACAGCCTCCGTGCAGTCAGGAGAGAGGAAAGAAGGGGGAGGGGGAGGGGATGGCTAGTGTTAGGGTTAGGGGGAGGGGGAGGGCGAGGGCAAGGGTTAGGCTGACAGCTGACATGCTCATCCATGCTGAGAGCCCCAGAGTCCGATAACCTTACGATGAAGGTAAGAAATATGACTCTTAAATTATCCTAGAAAATGTAACAAAGATCGCATTCCTGTTCTCCTTTCCTCCCTGGGATACTGTGGCCTCTATATTTGGAGAACCATTTGTCCTAACACACACATGGCATCGGTTTCCCCAAAACAGCAGGCTTGACATCAAACATCCCCAAACCAACAGTGTAAGAGGTGCTACACAGCAGGGAGGCCTCCCATCTGCCCAAGCTCCTGGCTGTCACGTCAGCAAGATATCAAGTGTCTCCGTGTCTTGGGCTTGTGATCGAATTGTGCAGACCGCCTCCAGGACTGGTGTAGGACTCAGTGTGTGGTGCACGGGAAATTGTGCAGACCGCCTCCAGGACTGGTGTAGGACTCAGTGTGTGGTACATGGGAAATTGTGCCGACTGCCTCCAGGACTGGTGTAGGACTCAGTGTGTGGTACATGGGAAATTGTGCAGACCGCCTCCGGGACTGGTGTAGGACTCAGTGTGTGGTACATGGGAAATTGTGCAGACCGCCTCCAGGACTGGTGTAGGACTCAGTGTGTGGTGCACGGGAAATTGTGCAGACCGCCTCCAGGACTGGTGTAGGACTCAGTGTGTGGTGCACGGGAAATTGTGCAGACCGCCTCCAGGACTGGTGTAGGACTCAGTGTGTGGTGCACGGGAAATTGTGCAGACCGCCTCCAGGACTGGTGTAGGACTCAGTGTGTGGTGCACGGGAAATTGTGCAGACCGCCTCCAGGACTGGTGTAGGCCCCGCGTGTGGTACATGGGAAATTGTGCAGACCGCCTCCAGGACTGGTGTAGGCCCCGCGTGTGGTACATGGGAAATTGTGCAGACCGCCTCCAGGACTGGTGTAGGACTCAGTGTGTGGTGCATAGGAAATTGTGCAGACCGCCTCCAGGACTGGTGTAGGACTCAGTGTGTGGTGCACGGGAAATTGTGCAGACCACCTCCAGGACTGGTGTAGGACTCAGTGTGTGGTGCATAGGAAATTGTGCAGACCACCTCCAGGACTGGTGTAGGACTCAGTGTGTGGTGCACGGGAAATTGTGCAGACCACCTCCAGGACTGGTGTAGGACTCAGTGTGTGGTGCACGGGAAAACCTGTGGCTTCAGTAAATGTTGGCTGAATCAGACTATTCTTTCTTCTCTTTCTTTCAGAGCTATTTGACCTGGAAACAAATGAACACATACGGAAGGCTATAAATGACCGGCAGATGCCCCAAGTGGAATACAGGCAAATCAAGATAGAGGATTACAGTAAGTGCTGCATCTTTCCCTTTAAAAGGAGAAGCAAATATCTGATCTGAAATGGCTCCCCAGACTCCCTTGCCCTGTTCTCTGCTGAGGTCGTTTCTACATAGAGAGACACTCGGGACAGTGCAGGGTTTTCTGGTGAAGAGAAGGTAAGGCTTTATGTCCCAAGGCAATATGTCAAAGGAAAGTCTAGCCCACCCACATGGATGGCATCCCTGACTGCTTCAAACTTCCATACACAACCTGGAGGCCAGGTATTCAGATCCAAACTCATGAGAACCTCAAATTAACTACATATACACTTTGGTGCTGTTCTTTTATAAGGAAGAAACAAAAGGCAAGAAAACAAGACCATTTTAGATTGCCAGTGATGATGGATAGGTGGATGGATGGATGGATGGATGGATGGATGGATGATGGAGGATGGAGGCAGGATGGATGGATGAAGAATGGACGAATGGATGATGGAAGATGGATGGATGGATGGATGGATGGATGAGTGGATAATGGATTGATAGAGATGGATGAATGGATGGATGATGGATGGATGGATGGATGGATGATGGATGGATTGATAGATAATGAGGATGGATGATGGATGGATGGATGAGTGGATAATGGATTGATAGAGATGGATGGATGATGGATGGATGGATGGATGGATGATGGATGGATTGATAGATAATGAGGATGGATGATGGATGGATGGATGGATGATGGATGGATGAATGGATGATGGATTGATAGAGATGGATGGATGGAGGATGGATGGATGGATGGATGGATGATGGATTGATAAAGATGGATGGATGGATGGATGGATGGATGGATGGATAGATGATGGATGGAAGGATGATGGAGGATGGATTGATAGATAATGAGGATGGATGATGGATGGATGAATGGATGGATAGATAATGGATGGATGGATGGGAGGATGGATGAATACACAGCAAGCAATTTCCACATGTTTGTTCTGAGCCACCCCCCCCCACCCACACACACACACACACACCCCTTCCATGTATAGCTGCAGACCTCAGGACAGGCCCCCTACCTGCAGAATCCAGTACAAAATGTACATGTGGGTGCTTCATTCACAGTTTATTATAGTGGCAGAGCATTAAGCCCACAGCAGGCCCTTATGGGGCCATGTGTGTCTGCACAGGAAACACGCTGGGAGCCAGCCAGATGGACCTCCATGGCCAGACACCAAATTCCTGACTCACCCCTGCTCACTGCTCAGCAAGTTTTCCAGAACCCTCCCTCACATTTTCTCACATCTGTCCCTTCCTGCCACAGCCTTTGAGGACAGATCGCCTCCCTGGGTGAGGTTCAACCTCATCTCCTAAACCAGTGATGGCAGACCTATGACACGCGTGTCAGAGGTGACACACGAACTCAATTTTTTGGTTGATTTTTCTTTGTTAAATGGCATTTAAATATATAAAATAAATATCAGAAATATAAGTCTTTGTTTTACTATGGTTGCAAATATCAAAAAATTTTTATATGTGACATGGCACCAGAGTTAAGTTAGGGTTTTCAAAATGCTAACACGCTGAGCTCAAAAGGTTCGCGATCACTGTCCTAAACCCAGTGCCCCCTTCTCACACTGCTGTCACAGGGACAGCCCCAAACCCAGGCCAGTAAAGGCTGATGCCATCCCCTCCTCAGAAAGTGCAGAAAAGGCCTTCAGAAGCCGATTATCCACCTGCCCCTCCCGCCACGTGAGCTTCCTCCCAGCCTGGGGTTTGACTCGACAGGCAGATGAAAGTGAGGATGCCACGGGTCTGAAAGACTCTGCTCTGGGGACCTGCTATTGTGTGTTGTGTTGTGTTGTGTTGTGTTGTGTTGTGTTGTGTTGTGTTGGTTGTATTGTGTTGAGTTCTGTTGTGTCGTGTCGTGCTGTGCTGTGCTGTGCTGTGCTGTGTTGAGTTGAGTCATGTTAAGTTGTGTTGTGTTGTGCTGTGTTGAGTCGTGTTGAGTTGTGTTGAGTTGTGTTTGTTCGTTGGAGGCTGCAGCTTTCCCCCAAGCAACACGCCTTCCGGAAAGACTCTCCGGGAAGCAAGCTGCCAGTCCTGGCCCGCTCGGACTTGGGGCTTATCATCTGCGGCAGGGAGCAGCCCAGACCATGTTTTATGAATATTTCAGTGATAAAGTCAGAGCCTGCCTTTCTTCGTCCCCGGGCCATTGACCCAATTTGCAAGCCATTAACATTCAGTCAGAATCAGGAATGAGACCTGGTCAGAGCGGCTCCCCAGTGGGGAGGGGGACTGTCCTATCGTAATTCAACTGGGAAAGCTGCTAATTCTGATTTAATTGGTAACCTGGGTTGTAGTTAACATCAGTAAACAATTTCTATCTTGAGAGGGAAGGTTTGGGGGAGGACAGAAGAAAGAGGAAAATCCACCCAGTCACGGATGCCACACTACCAAGGGCCAGATTTTGGCGGCCTGGGCTGCACCAGCCCCTCCCGTGGTGTGTGGAGGGGTCCGAGCCCACAGGCAGGCACCTGCCCAGCGCCAGCCTGTGCACAACAAGGCGGGCAGAGCCCTGGTTCTGCATAGAGAGTCCCAGGGGTCTCCGCTGCCCCTCTGGGCTGCCCTCCGGCCTCACACCTGCCCCTCCATTCCTTCCTCCCCCACTAAATGGCACCTGCAGCTGCCCCAAGGGTCCACCCCTCCAGGCCAGGGCCCTTCTGTGAGCAGAGAGAGCCAGGCTTGCTGTTTTCTAACTCATTCTGTTTGCGAGATTGAATTGAAGCTTCTCACGGAGACACTGAGCCTCAGAGATGGTGGGTGACCTGCCCAAGACCACACAGGGAGCCCGAGCCATCCGGGCCCTGCCTCCGGTCCCGCGGCCCTAACCCCCCGCCTGTGTTCTGTGCCTGCCCAGGCCTGCCCGCGCAGATCCTCAAGCCCGCGACCTTCACCGACACCACGCACTACCCGCTGCTCCTGGTGGTGTGAGTACCGCCCCCCCTCCCAGGCGCGCTGGGGCTCAGAGCACCGCGGTAAAGATGGAGCTCTTAACAGAGGACAGGAGGGGGAATGCTGCCGCAAAGGGAACGCTCAGGCCAGCCAGCGGCACTGCCAGGTTCTCTTCGGGGACCACACGTCAAAGGACCACGGGCTCCGGGCCCCCGGGCAGTGTCGCAGGCAAGCAGGTCTGCAGCCCGTACAGCAGCTGCCAGGTGTCGTCGGGCTCAGACAGTGTGCAAACCTGAGTGCGAAGTCGGACCCACCTGGCCAGAGGCCTGGCAACGCTCACACTGCCCACGGCCACCCACTGGCCAGAGGCCGTTCCCACTGCCATGAACCCCGCGCATTTGCCAACAGATGCCTTGCAGACCGGCCTGTTCCCGAGCAGCCCCGGTCTGATGCGGGCGCAGCCGTGTGAGCTCTGCCCTCTCCCGGGGGAGTCTGGTCGGGTCCTGCCTGAGTGCCACAGGCCACGCTGCCCCGGTGCTGAGGGCGGCGGTGCCCACTCACCGCAGGGAAGCACTCCTCGCGGTCAGACATCTCTGTACCGCCCCCCCCCCCCGCCTGCCGGGCGTAGAGAAGAGAGAGCCCTGAGCCTGCCTGTGGGGAGCAGCGGGCTTGCTTGGGAGGGGCCAGCATGGGGAAGCCCCGGGGAGTCCAGGGACCACACCTCCCAAATGTCAGGGAGCCCGAGGAGCCGGTCCCCTGGCCCAGCTCCTTCCCAGGTCAGGGCGCTCATTCAACGGGAATGGAAGGCGGGACCAGGCGGCTGCCGGCGGGTCCCAACCTGGCTCCCTGCGCACCTGACCCCTTCCTCACTGTCTGCACAGGTCAGCGCTTGGCCATCCTCCACACACCACACACCACACACCACACACCACACACCACACATATACACAGCACATACCACACAGCACACAAGTACATAGACACACACCACACACCACACACCACACATATACACAGCACATACCGCACATCACACAAGTACATAGACACACACCACACACCACACACCACACATATACACAGCACATACCACACATCACACAAGTACATAGACACATACCACACATATACACAGTACACACCACACATCACACATGTACATAGACACACACCACACACAACACATATACACAGCACACATATTCACAGCACACACCGCACACCACAATATACACAGCACACAGCACACATGTACATAGACACACATCACACATCACACATCACACATGTACATAGACACACACCACACACAACACATATACACAGCACACAGCACACAGCACACAGCACACATATACACAGCACACACTGCACACCACACATATACACAGCACACACTGCACACCACACATATACACAGTACACAGAACACAATACACATATACACAGTACACACTGCACACACCACACACATATACACAGACACACACCACATGCCACACGCCACACAGAAATATACAACACACGCACTACACATATATACAGATACACCGCACACACCACCACACACCACACACATATACCCAGACACACTACACAGAAACACACAGCACACATACCATACACAGCACACACTGCACACCCCGCCTGCCCTCCCTCCGTCCCTGGCAGAAAGCCGCAATGGCAGTGACGGCGCTGGCTGCTCTCAGGGTGGCGCCACCACCTGCCGCTGCCCCCGGCCTCCCCGCCCGCTCACCTGCCCCCACCAAGGAGAGCGATTTAGGAGCCGCCCACGCCCACGCCCACGCCCACGCCCGCGCGGGGAGCTGCTAAACTTGCAGGTCCCCATTTAGAGGGGCCTGTTTGCAGCCCGGCGTCTCCGTGGTGTGAATGTCAGGCCTCTGGCTCGGTGCCTCCGCCAGCAGGTGGTGTCCCCGTGTCAGGGCAGGAAGACGGGCACGGTGAGGGCTGGGGACTCTGCCTCCCAGGGAGCAGGCTGCCTGGCTCCGTAGGAGGTGCAAACGCCACAGGCCGGGGGGGGGGGGGGGGGAGGGGGGGGGAGGAGGGGGGCGGGCGTGGGCACTGTGTCCTCTGAGTTAACCGAGAGAGAGGCTTCCTTCAGACCAGGGGTTCCGCTAAGGCAGCAAAGCTGTCCATGTCGCTCCAGGCCTGGCGGGGCGCTGAGGCCACGGGAAAGGCCCTCTGTCACTCCCAGCCGGTGCCACGTGCTCCGATGCCTCCGCACGCTCATCATCGTGGAGTGGGTGGGTGGCAGCAGGGGTCGCGGCCCCTCCGGGTGCAAACCCCAGTGCCCGCTCGTCTTCTGCAGGGACGGCGCCCCGGGCAGCCAGAGCGTGGCCGAGAAGTTCGCGGTGACCTGGGAGACGGTGCTGGTGAGCAGCCACGGCGCCATGGTGCTGAAGTTCGACGGCCGGGGCAGCGGCTTCCAGGGCACCAAGCTCCTGCACGAGGTGCGGCGGCGGCTGGGCCTGCTGGAGGACAGGGACCAGCTGCTGGCCGTGCGGTAAGCCCTCCGCACCCGGGGATCGGCAGGGCGGCATTTCCCGCGGCCTCACCGCGGCCTCTGCTATCGTTCTGGTCTGCGCACACGTGCTGCAGGCAGCATTGTCCACCTGAGCACGCGGGCGCTGAGCCCTCCCGCACTCCTGGCTCTCACGCAGCCGGCTCGCTGTATGTGTAATTGATAAAACCCGCTGCAGAGGCCGGACACCTCGCCAGCGTCCACACCCATCGCTGCCCCCCTCACAGGAGGAGACAGAGACCTTGAGTGGGGATGGGTCCACGCAGCGGGCGCCCGGTGATGAGGACAGGGCCCCTGCCCGCCAGTTGCCGGTCAGAGAGCCGGCGGCCTGAGACGGGCAGGGCTCCTAGTCGCTCCCCCAGGCGGCGGCTGGAGGCAGCGGGCCCAGCGCGTGTCACAGCCCGGGAGCCGCTCAGCACCAGGCATGCGCGTCGCAGTCACTACTGAGCTTGTTGTTGCCCAAATGGAAGGCACATGGAGCCCTGTGCCTGCCCCTGCCCAGCTCCGGGGCAGGAAGCACTTTCACGGACGTCTGGTGCGGGGGCGGCAGCGCCAGCAGACAGGCCACCGGGAGCCCACGCAACCGAAGCCAGAGACTCACGCACTCAGAACGACAAGGGCAGGAAAACACAGCAACACAGACCGAACGCGGCCTGACGGAGAGCGGGCGTGGCTGCTGGACGGCGCGGCCCGAGCCGCGGCCTGAGCGACTGAAGGCCCGAGCGTGCGGCTCGCCTCCCCGCCAGCATGCCTGGGTGCTTTCGGGGTTACACGATGTCACTTCACTGACTTTTCAAAACATGTTCTCCCTCATTTTAAAGGGTGGATGGCCGTGGTGTGCGCCGAGTCAGTGGCTTTCAAACGGCCAGTGGGGGACGGATGCCGCTCTCCCCAGGGAGTGGCGGGTGGTGGGCGCTGGGCGGCGTGTCCAGAGCCCCGTGTGTCAGACAGGCCCAGGGGAGGGAGAAATTTCTGCAGACCCCATGGTCCACGAAGGTGCAAGGACATTCATACGCACACAACATAAGGAAGGGTGCTGGCTCTGCGAGCCCAGAGGGTGGCCAGCCTCTGGGCTGCGGGAGGGGTGAGCGGGTGGGTGCCGGGCCCATGGCCAGCAGTGTCCACCACAGACGCTGCCACAGGCTGGGCGACAGCAACAGTGGACTTCCGTCAGTGGCGTGGGGCTTGCCCTGCAAGGCTGACAGCAGTTTCCTTGACTCACTGTCCCTTCTCCTCTGTGCCTTTCCACCCGCCCACTGCCTCCTCGTGTCTGAACCCCGCCCCTCGCCCCGTGGAGCACAGGGGCCTCTGCGGTCACTGAGGGACACGATGTCCTCCGGCCGCGTGGCTGTGTGGCCGTTCTGCCTGCTCCCGTCTGCCTCGGGGACAGGGGCAACAGGCATTTCACACGCAGTGTTTTCTAAAAATAAGGAATTGATCTGCCATCTGTCCAAAAACAAAGCAGAACCTGCTGCAGAAAAGCAGTCAATAGAGTCGAGTGTCCCACTCCCGCAGCTCACAGGGACAGCAGCACGTGGCCACCATGCACCCATGGCCACCCCACCGCACAGCCACGGACACCGCACACCCATTGCCACCCCACTGCACAGCCATGGACACCGCACACCATGGCCACCCCACCGTACAGCCACTGCCACCCCACCACACAGCCACGGACACTGCACACCCATGGCCACCCCACCGCACAGCCACGGACACCGCACACCCAGGGCCACCCCACCGTACAGCCACAGCCACCCCACTGCACAGCCACGGCCACCCCACTGCACAGCCACGGACACCGCACACCCATGGCCACCCCACCGTACAGCCACAGACACCCCCACCACACAGCCATGGCCACCCCACCGCACAGCCACGGACACCGCACAGTCACGGCCACCCCACCGCACAGCCACGGACACCGCACACCCATGGCCACCCCACCGCACAGCCACGGACACTGCACACCCATGGCCACCCCACCGCACAGCCACGGACACCGCACACCCATGGCCACCACACAGTCACGGCCACCATAGCATGCAGGCTTTTCGGAAGCTGAGGCCCCAATAGTTCAAGTCCAAGAAAACTCTGCTAAGCTCTGTGTAGGGTTCAGGTCTGTGCTTTCATGCATCAGAGAGAGAGCCCTTTCATTCATTTAAGCAACCACAAGGCCAGGCCAGCACACAGCTCCCGATCGTCCCACGGTTCCCCCATCGTCCTCCCCATCCTGCTTTCGCCCTGAGGCCCATGTGGCACTGTCCTCCTCAGGTGACAATCGCAAAGTCCCTTCACAGGCCCAGCCACTGAGCTAGGGAAGGGGGGGGACGGCCATGGGAACAGCTGGCATGGGCACAGCCTCAGACGCACAAGCTGGGTCAGACAGAGGAGGCAGTGGACAGGCTCCTGGGGGCCAGACCTCACCCCAAGGACAGGGAGGGCTTTGCCAGCAGGTAATGGGGATGCCCATTCCAAACAGAACGTTTTGGGAGCAAAGGCTGGGGTCATGCTGGGCACAGGCGGGGGCCGTGGAGGGGCAGGAGGGGAAGCGGACGAGGAGGATGCTAGAAACACTCAAACTGGTAATAGAGGAGCAGTGACTAAAGGAAGCACAAGGCGGGGACCCCCTCCCAGGAGCTGGGGACAGAGGACGCCTCAGGTGCGCGGAACCCAGCTCCCTGACCCCCAGCCCTGCACACGGAGCTGGAGCCCCCTTTGACTCTGGTGACCCAGGAGCCCCTCCCAGCGTTGGGGTGGTTGGGAGTCACGTGGCCTGAGTGAAGGTGACACAAGAGGGCAGGGACCCCTGGGGCCTGGAGCCCCGGACCTGGAGGCTCTGCCCTCAGGGCTCCGGCAAGCTCAGGGACCCAGACACCCTTGAGAGGCCTTGCAAGGCCCCTCGAGGTGGCACATGCACAGACTGCCACACGGGCAATGGCCAGAGGCACGCCCTGGGCCCGGCGATGCCGGCACCACCACGCTGTGACTAACCCGCCTCCTCTCCGCTCCGCAGGACGATGCTGAAGGAGCAGTACATTGACAGGACGCGCGTGGCCGTGTTCGGGCAGGTGAGCCGCGCTGTCCTTTTCCTGATCAACCCTGACATTCAGGGCGGGGACCTCCACGCCCCACCCCAAGGCCGGAGTCAGGTTCACCGGGAACGTTTGGGGTCTGGAGCTGTGAGCACTTCTGTACACGTGAGAGGGTGGAGCTGGGGGCTCTCTGGGGTCCTGGGAGCGGGGAGGGGCCACTGCCGCTGGGATCTGTGGACTCTGGCTTGTGGACAGACCACCCGTGGGACGCTGCTCTCGGCAGCCCCTGGTGGGCCATGGGGCTCTGGGAAAAAATCCACTCCGCAGGCTTTATCTTCTGAAGCAGTTCTCAGCTCACAGCTAAACTGAGAGTCAGGTGCAGAGGTCCCCCCACTGTGAACACCCCCCCCAGGGGGTACCTTACTCCAGTGGTGAACCTCCACCGACACGTCGTGTCGCCGAAGCCCACGGTCCGTGTGAGGGCTCACGCCCGGTGCTGCTCATGCTATGGGTTGAGACAGACCGTGATGACCCAGAGGGGTTTCATGGCCCTGAAATCCTCTGTGCTCCACCCACTCGTCCCGCTCGCCCCACCGGGCGGCCTTCCTCCTGTGCGAGGCTGTGCCCCTTTCGGAATGGCATCTGCTGGCTGCTGCGGCCGGCCATTGCCTTGGGCACCAGCCTCATGTTCTTGCTCTCAACTAGACTTGAAAAGGGTATCAGACTTCAGCCAAGCCAGAGAATAAACATGCAAACATCATCATCTTTCCACCAATAATGTGGGGGGCTCACTATATTCAAATTACAATCTTTTATTTTTTTAATCTTTATTGTTGAAAGTAGTACCTATATGCCTTTTACCCCCCATTGTTCTCTCCCAGCCCGCTCCCTGCCCCCCACCCCAGGCCCTCACCACCCTATTGTCTGTGTCCGTGGGCCATGCATATGTGCATACAAGGTCTTTGTTTGCTCACCTCCCACCCACCCACCCTCCCCCGCCTTCCCTCCGAGATTCCCCACTCAGTTCCCTGCTTCCGTGCCTCTGGATCTATTTTTGTTCATCAGTTTATGTTGTTCATTAGATTCCACATGTGAGTGACGTCATGTGATACTTGTCTTTCTCTGACTGGCTTATTCTGCTGATTATAATCCCATGAAGATGCAAAAGCCACGTGAGTTCTCGCAGCCCTGAGAAGTCAGGGCAGTTCGGCTCCAAGCCGGGCTGAGGAAAGCGCGTCCGGGCTTCTCCCTGCCTTTTCAGGGCGCCATCGCTCATCTCTTCTCAATGCTGAGTAACATGCCAGGCTCAGGACAGACCCGCTCATTTGCCCGTCACCTGCTGAGGGCATCCTGGTTTAGCATTAGGAAAAGGCTGCTGTGAACAGCTCTGTGCAGGTTGTGTGGACTTATGTTTGCAACTCCTTTGGGTAAATACCCAGGCGGGCAAGTGCTGGGTCACGTGGTGCGAGTGTTTGGTTCTGGAAGACACGGCAGAGCTGTCTCCAGAGGGTCTGCCTGGCAGGGAGGGCCGTCCCCGCTGCCAGGGCCTCCCAGCACTGAGGGCGGCTGTGCTTGTTAAGAACCGAACTGCAGAATGGCTTGAGGACATAGGTTCCACTGACAATACATAGTATTGGGCAGAAACCAAAAAGATCTACCGCCATCCAGACAAGATATTCCTCTCCCATTGAAGGAACACTTTTATATATAATACTAGTGGCCTGGTGCACGAAATTTGTGCACAGCAGTAGGGGGGGCAGGGGGGTTCCCTCAGCCCGGCCTGCACCCTCTCCAATCTGGAACCCCTCAGGGGATGTCCAATTGCTAGTTTAGAGATGAGGCCTAAACCGGCAGTCAGACATCCCTCTCGCAAGCTGGGACTGCTGGCTCCTAACCGCTCACCTGCCTGCCTGCCTGATCACCCCTAACCACTCTTCATGCTGGCCTGATCACCCCCAACTGCCCTCCCCTGCTGGCCTGATCGCCCCTAACCGCCTCTGCCTTGGCCCCACCACCATGGCTTTGTCCAGAAGGATGTCCGGAAGGTCTCCGAGAAGGTCTCCCAGTCTAATTAGCATATTACACTTTTATTAGTATAGACTAGTGGCCCAGTGCATGAATTCCTGCACATTGAAAGGAAATTAATCAGAAGAAATACTTTAATATTGCTATTTGCCCTCTCTTTATAATAGCAGTGTCAACCAAACTCACGATCGATAATGACAGATCGAAACACACATGTGCAATTGGCGCCAGCGAGAGCTTTATATGTATCACGCATGTGTGCATCAACTTAGCCTTTTATAAATATAGAATAAACTTGCTTAATTAGACCTGCTTTCTAAAGTAGGTAAACTTTTTCCAGCCCAGTGAAGCACCCCAACTTCTCTTTCAGGTAATTGTCAGCAATACAGCAGTAAATATCGACACGAAGCAGGTTATTATTGTAGATCATGCAGGGAGAACAAAGGGTAAAATATTTAACTGCAGCAGTGTTTGACTATATTCTGCTCAGTGAGAAACCCTGAAGTCATTTTCAAGGTCCACCATTTCTTACTTCTTTTCAGTCGGGTCAAGTTTCTAAGCTTTCTAAAGCTCCATTTTCTGGCTAATGAAAAGAAAATAGGATTCCACTGAGTCTCCTGTCTACCTACTCCAGGACTCCTGTGAGGATCAAATGAGATGAGGCTCGGGAAAATGCTCCACAGACATTTGGTTACAGTATAAAATGTTTCCACCTGGCTATAAAGCAAGTCATGTTCCTGGGCAAAGAAACTGCAAGGAGGCTAGTCGCTAGGGAGAGGAAGCGGGCATTGCTATGTGACATCATTACCCAGATAAACACTTAGCATATTAGCCTTTTATATATATACTAGAGGCCCGTTGCACAAAGATTCGCGCAGTAGGCCTTCCTTCCCCTGGCTGCCGGCACCAGTTTTCCTCCGGCACCCAGGACCCACGCCTTTGGTCCGGCCGCATCGAGGCTTGGCTACTCTACTGCGGCCACAGCGGAGAAGCCAAGGCTCTTCAGTCTTCGGTCTTCAGTCTTCGATCTTCACTCCAGCCGGAGCCTTCAGTCTTTGCTCCGCGCCTGTGTATGCAAATTAACTGCCATCTTTGTTGGGTTAATTTGCATAGTTTTTCTGATTGGCTAATGGGCGTAGCAGTGTGATACCAATTTGCATGTTTCTCTTTTATTAGTGTAGATAGATGGCAAGCGTACATATTCAGGCCACAATAGTGCATTCTGTAGGGAGGTGGGCAGGGCACGGGCTTCATACAGATTCTCCAGCAGAAATGTGGGTTCTCAACACCCAGCCTCCCGTACCAGTACCCATATGCTCACACACACTCACACACACTCACATTCACAATCACACATACTCATACACTCACACATAATCACACACTCATACACAAACACACACCCACGTACACACACACATTCACATATTCACACTCACACACACAGCCATACACTCACACAAACACAACCATACACACTCACACACACTCACACAAACACAACCATACACACTCACAATCACACATACTCATACACTCACGCATAATCACACACTCATACACAAACACACACCCACGTACACACACACATTCACACAGCCACACACACACACATGCATTCACCCTCACACACTCATACACAAACACACGGCCATGCACACTCACACAAACACACTCACAGAAACACACACTTGTACACACACTCACACTCATACAAATACGTGCTCATGTACACTCATACACACATGCACACTCATGCACACATTCATCTACAAACACATGTTCACATACTCACACACCCACTTACATGCAAACACACACTCATGCACACTCGCACACTCATGCACACGCACCTTTAACAGTTCTCCCCATACCCTGGTCTCTTGGCCTTTGACTCCCTCCCACCTTTGCTCATCAGAACATCACATCTGTGTCCCTCCCTCTGGGTCTGGGAACAGAGCACCTCTGAGCAAGGAGCCTGTAGGCGCCCGGGCAGGGGATAGTGTCTGTTTGCTCTCTCTGGGAGGCACACATGGAAGCCAGCGTCTCTCATGTCAACCCCGAGGCAAGGGCAACATCAGAACTTAAGGAGTGACCCTGTGCAGGACACATGTAGGTGTCTGTCTCACGGCCGCCCTTAGACCCCGGTCCTGGTCCGCCCTCCCTCAGAACCACAGAAAATCACAGAGTGGACTGGCTTTGCCTGTAGACAAGGAGTTGGTGAGAAACACGGTAAAAGATGCTCTGATGGGAAGGACCCAATCACAGCCCTGAGCCCACACAGCCCTCTGTGACCTACACCACACCCACACCACCTTCACAGCACTCGACACTCAGGCCCCAAAGGGGCCAAGCCTTGCATCCTGTCATATGTAGATGGGCACGTATTTGCTTTTCATATTTGCCTCCCTGGAAAAAATTGTAATATATTTTTATTGATATTAGAGAGGAAGGGAGGAGGAGAGAGATAGAAACATCTATGATGAGAGAGAATCATTGATCGGCTGCCTCCTGCACGCCCCCTACTGGGGATCTAGCCCACAACGCGGGCATGTGCCCTGATCGGGAATCAAACCGTGACCTTCTGGTTTATAGGTCAATGCTCAACCACTGAGCCACGCCAGCCGGACCCTGAAAAATATTTGAAGTTGAGTTTTTTTTCTAAGCAGCTACATGAAAATGGTTGCTTGAGTGGCTAATGTCTCGGTGTTTTCATGGCTGAGTTACGGACATTTACCCCCACTTAACTGTCCTTCTCTCCCCCAGGACTACGGTGGGTACCTGAGCACTTACATCCTCCCAGCGAAGGGTGAAAACCAGGGTCAGATGTTCACCTGCGGCTCTGCTCTTTCTCCAATAACGGACTTCAAGCTCTACGGTAAGGCCCACACCACCAACCCCCTCCCGTGACCCCACCACCTTCCCTTCAGCTCCCCACCCTGCCAGCCCCCGCCTCGGGCACCCGCCATGGGTGATAAGCTACATGGGTTGTAGGGCTCATGGCGAAGCTCAGAGACAGGGAGGCTGACACCCCTTGTCCTGGTGCTGTAAACCACGCGACCAGCCCTGGTTCTCACCCGGGCAGCAGTGGGAGCAGGAAACCCGGGCGAGCCAGTGAGAGGGGGTGCTGAGACCCTCACACTGCTCTGCCTCTGCTCCCAGCCTCGGGTGGGGCCCCACGTGGGCTCTATGTCCCCGGGGATCTGGTGGGCAGACGGGCGATACAGGAGGCTGCAGGTATAAGCGGTGCAGTCCTGAGGGCTCCGCTCCGCTCCGCTCTGCCCTCTGCCCGCCTTCCTCCAGGCAGCGTGGGCGCCGAGCCAGCGCCTGTCCCTGAAGAGAGTGGCTTTGTCGCTGGCAGGAGCCAGAGACAGGGATGGGTGTCAGGATGACTTGCTGCAGGACCAGACAGAGAGCAGACCTCCCAGGTGTGGGAGCCAGACAGCTGCCCATGCCAGTTATGGGGGGTTGAGGTCCCCCTTCTTTCCCCACGGGCCAGCCAGCCCTTTCCTCTGAGTGTGAATGGCTTTGTGGCATTAACCCCCTTTCTAAAGCGCCCATGGTGCACCCTGCCCGTGCCCTCGCCCACACCCAGGGCCCACGGAGGCCCCGCACCTCGGTGCATCCAGCAGCCAAAGGCTCAGCGCTGACCTTTACCGAGTTCTCATGCAAATGCCCGCTTGCAATCACCCGAGACCTCACAATTCAAATGTGAATCTTTATGTTGGTTTCCCCCGGGAATACACGGAGCATATTTTCACATCTCAAACTCAGGGAGGCTTCTTCAGATTTGTGATCGCGCCGTTTCAGATGTCCCGATCCAACCCACAAGTGCGGCCTCTGCACCTGGCTAGTCCCTGTGCCCGCAGCGGGGCGTGGTCTCTGCTGCTGACCGAGGGCGTACCCGAAACCTGTGGATGCTCTTCGGAGCACTTGGCTGGTGGAGCCTGGGCCGGGCCAGGGCTCGGGACGGAGCAGACAGGCCGAGGCCAGGCGCGAGCGCACCCGGTGGGAATGGCGCTGTCTTGTCCTATCGGGGGCTGGGCTGGGCCTGGGAGTCAGGCTCACCAGGCACCACATCATTAAGCTTCTGCCTTCCTGCCTGACACCACCCAGCACCAGCACGCTTAAACGTCGCCATGGTACCATCTGATTCCGTATAAAGGTCCAAGGGGTCCACATATAATACTTTCAACAATAAGATTTAAAAAGTAAAATAAAAGCTCCAGAAATATAAAAAATAAATAAAAAAGAGCCAAGAGGTCGAGTTTGGTTTTTGTAAGACAAACGTTTGCCAGGAAGAGGAGGTGAGCGCGCCCCACCAGGGCCCCAAGTCCGGGCTCCGGGCGGGGGTGACCCTCTCTCCCTCTGCTCATACCACCAGCGTCGGCATTTTCCGAGCGGTACTTGGGCCTCTACGGACTCGACAACAGAGCGTATGAGGTAGGCTCCGCACAGCTGCCGCTTGGCCACACGGGGAAGGTGATGAAATCCTCACCTCTTCTCTGTCCTGTCTCCCTCCTCTCCCCCTCCTCCCAACCCGAACCCACGCTCCCTCCAGCCTCCTGTCCTCTCCTCCCATCGGGAAGACCGCCCCCCTCATCCCCCCCCCCCTACATTCTGTGAAAGGAGGTGGCCCCTCGGGTGGGTGCATTTCTGACTCTGGAACTTAGGGGCCAGGAAGAAAGTGGGAGAGTCTTTGATGGAGGATCTGTCCATGGTCCTTAGTTGTTGGGTGCACATGCCTGGCTCCCTGCCCCTAAAGCTGGTGCCAAGGACAGGGAACTCCTGCCGCCACAGCCGCTCAGGGACAGTGGGGACGGCACACGGCCCTCCTTCACCAGGCACAGCGAGAGGCCAGGCTCGGGCTGCAGGGCAGGACGGGGCCCTGAGGTTGAACGTTTAACAAGGACAAGAGAGCTGAGCTCCTGGTGGTCCCAATGTCACCTCCCCTGAGCCAGCGCTCCTCCATTCCTGTCTCCATCCCTGTCTCCACCCGAGGGGAGTGGCCAGCGCTCATCCATCTCTGTCTCCATTCCTGTCTGTCTCCATCTGAGGGGTGCACGGGAGGGAAGGGGGGCTCCCTGAGGTGCTGTGTTTTCACCGCAGACAGAAAGCCCCGTCCTGGACCCTGCTTCCGAGCCTGGCCCTTAATTCTCGGGATCTCCCCCACATACACACACCCCACACAGGCCACTAACTGTCCCCTCGCCCTGCGTGCAGATGACCAAGGTGGCCCACCGGGTGTCGGCGCTGGAAGGGCAGCAGTTTCTGATCATCCACGCGACGGCCGATGGTGAGCGCCGAGGAGCCCCTCCCTGTGGATGTGAGAGCAACAGCCCTGCTGGTGTGACGGGTTGAGACAAACCCTTTCCTCTTGTCTTTTCCCACAGAAAAAATCCACTTCCAGCACACAGCAGAGCTCATCACACAGCTCATCAAGGCGAAGGCCAACTACAGCCTGCAGGTAGGCTGCGCCTGGGGGGCCGCCCTTCCGCCCAGAAGGAAGCGCCAGTGGCCCACAGTGTGGGTGGAGTGCGGCCTTGCACTGCCCAGACCTGTGCAAGGCTGTCGCGTGGGCAGGGGTGTCCCACAGACAAAGCTGCATGGGTTTATTTTCCTAGTAATTATGATAGTTCTGTCCTGCATTCGGGCTGTGCTTAAACCCTTTCAGACCTCCCCTCCCCCACCTCCACCTCCACCCTGTGCGATGAGCAGGGCCAAGCAGCAGCCACACCCAACAGTGAGGGTGCCGTCCCTGGCGTGTGGGACGGGGGCTGCCATCACCACGTAGATGAGAGCAGCGTGGATGGTCCTGAGCTTCCCCGCCCTCCACCCTCTAGGCAACACATACTCACCAAACACCAGCCGGGGCTCCGGGAGGGCCTGTGTCCAGGCCGTCGTTAAAGACCCCACCCTCCCGAGAACCCACCCAGCCTCCTCCTGGCGTCAGCCCAACGCGCAGCCGAGCTTTTTCGAGAGCAATGCCACTGCTGCTCAGGACACTTCCTCCACCTCCTGCCTGGCCACGGGGCCTTTGGAAAAACAGGCATGACCCCGACATCTCTTGGGGTCCACCAATTGGTGGGAGACGTCCTCCACTCCCTGTCCCTCAGAGAGCACCAGGCACTGACCTTCACCTGCCCGGTTTCCAGCCCCTGGCCTCCCACATCGCTGGCCTGTGAGGGGCACCTGGCTGGGTTCAGGGGGCGCTTCCTGCTCGGGTGTCTGGCTTAGGTGTGATGACTGGGGAGGGAGGCCGTGGTCAGTGCACCTGTGTGCTTCCTTCTGCAGTGACCCGACCGCAGCAGGCTTTACCCATGGGATGCGCATGGCCGATGGTAGGCCGGTCTCAGGGGCTGAGGTGGGCACTCCACAGGCAGAGGCTGCCACATAAGCAGGTGCTGAGCAGGGCTCCTCCAGACCCCACTCAGGTCGAGGAGGGGGAACCCACGAGCAATGGCAACCTGCAGGCACAACAAGCGCCGTAGCAGGTGCTCAGTGAATCTAACAGTGAGGACTGGGGGGGAGGGGAGGGAAGGGGGGTTGCTGGGCCCCAGGCAGGAGGGGCCACACTTCCTACAAGTTTCTTTTCCCTCTTGTGCTGCTTGAAGTTGAACACACATACAGGTGTCCCCAAAATATGCATACACACTTCAACAGCTGGTGGCTCAATTTTGAAAATGAAATCTATTTTCATGAACACCACCTTTATAATTATTCAAAGTGTGTGTATACATTTTGGGGCACCCTACATAACAGCTCAGCGACAGCATTAAAAAATACTCTAAAATGAAGTGAATGTCATCCTTCAGAGACATATCCCAAACGCAGGTGTGTGGAAAGAGCGGGGTTTCCGGGTGTGTCCGCTCGGCTTTGAACCCCATTGGGACAGGTACCTTTCTGTGGAAGTGGCGCAGCGCCCCTGGGCACGGGAGGTATCATTACACCTGGCAGTAGAGCGGCCAGCATTCTTGCGTTCCCAGGGTCCAGGCCTTGTGCTGGGTGCTCCCCGTTTAAGTCCCGGCCACTTTACAGCTAGATTCTATCTGGGGCATCTCCACTGGACACAACCGGGAACTTCCCCGCCCACGGCCGCTCGGGGGGGTGTGAGCCAGGAGGCCTAGGCAGGTGGCGGCCCAGGAAAGCTGGAGAGAGAAAGCTGTAACTCGGTTGCAGAGAGCTCGGTCGGCGTCCCAGCTGCGGCCCTGCGCCGGTCCTGCGCATGGATTCATGCTGCAGGTTCCAGGCGGGGCGGAGGCCGCGGCACAAAGGCCCTCCTAGCGGTGGACGCCGGCCCCTGCGGCTGGATGGGCCTCCGGGGGGGCGGGGGGGGGGCGGGGGAGGAGGCGCTGAATCGGGGGGGTGGGGGGGACACTCACTTGCAGGCTCACGCGGCCCTGCGGCGCCCGCTGGGTGAGGCTGCACCTCGCCTGCGGCCGCCCTCCCGGGGAGGGTGCAGCCGCTCACTTCTCGCCTTCTTTGCAGATCTACCCGGACGAAAGCCATTACTTCCACGGCGAGCGCCTCCAGCGGCACCTCTACGGTGCCATCGTCAACTTCTTCGCGGAATGCTTCAGGGTCCAGGACAAACCGCCCACGGCCCCGGCGAGGGAGGAGGAGGAGGAGGAGGACTGAGCGCCTGGCAGCCCCCCGCAGTGTGGCTCTCCCTGGACCAGGGTTGGACCGGGGACCCCGCCCCCGCTCCCGAGGCGCTGGGTGGGGCGGTGCGTCTCCCTCCCGGAGCACGCGCGTCTGGGGCCCTGAAGGCAGTGCTGCTTCAGAAACCAGCTCCTTCCGAGGGGAGATGCCTCCTCCCTCCCGCGCGCCCCCAGGAGCCCGGCCCCTCACGCATGCCTCCTGCTGGCCACACCGCGGCAGGGCGTCCCAGGCGCCCCAGGAACCCGGTCAGGACGAGGGCAGAGAAGAAGTTGGCCGTGCTGGCGCCGTCTGGAGGCGGCATAGAGCCCCACCCGCCTGGCATGCCCACCGCCCAGGCACACATGCTGTCTGAGTAGCCGCGCCATGGGCACCCCAGAGCACAATGCGCGACAGTCTCCCTCCGCCGCCTGCTCCTCTGCCAACCCTGCGCGGCACAGTCCGCTGCAGCTGCGCCAGCGGTTAGCCTCCCGGAATTAATCGTATTTTTCTATGGTTTTTACCTGACATGGTCTGCGGCCACGGGGTTGCTTCTCTGTGCTTGTTTGTTTGTTACCCTTGGTTTTGCTTTGTTTCCTCCCGTGGGTTGTCAGCTCCCTGCTTGTTTGGAGGGAGAAGGATCGGAAGCAACTAACCGCTCTCTCCTGAGTGGGCTCAGACTTTAGGGAGATATTTCAAAACGCCGAGGGGAAAACAGCCACCACCACGTACTAAAACAGAAAAATACATAAATAAAAGCTCTCCCACCAGCTGCCTGGGTCCGGCTTACATTCTCCCGTCCATCCACACGTGCCCTTAACCCTCGCCTTCCCTCTCCATATGTTGTCAAGTCTGTTCAGATGCCATTTGGTTTAAAAAAAAAAAAACCCATAAAAGACAAAGTGTTGCCTCCCCTCCAAGTCTGTCCTGTGTGCTTGGGGACGGGAACGCCGGAGGATAGGTGGCCTGTTCGGCCGCGCCTCCTGACCTGAGAGGCTGGGTGCCCACCCGCCGCCCGCGGGCAGCCACGCGGATGCCGTAGGCGCCCCCCAGACGCCCCGGGGTGCCCGTGCGCGTGTCATCCTGTCGCACATAAAGACAGGCCTGCGCGTCAGGGGTGCGCTGTGTGCGGCCCCTCCCACGGGCTCACCCTGTCACCTGCATGCCACGTCCGCTCGTCCGCCTCCACACGTGCTGGTGTGCACCCTCCCCGCCGCCGGCCGCCGCAGCTCTTCACGCCTGAACGTCAGCCCGGCGCCGGCCAGCGGAGCCGCTGCGGGGCTGGGCTTGGAGTCATCGGAGAGCCCGGAGCGGTGCTCCCCTGGAAGGTCTCCGGCACCGGGGGTGTAGGTGCCACGTCCTGGTTTGCGGAAGGATGGAAGTGCTGGCTTCACCGGGGCACGGCGTGGTCACACTCCCCCGTCCCGTGGGTCTGTGGGAGGAGGGAGAACTGGCGGGCGTGTGCTCATCCTGGAATAAAACCCGATTTTACCACTCGGAACACTCTTCCCTCGCTTATCCTCGGGCGCGTCCATGGAGAGGGTGCCAGCGACGGGCGGTCTCTGCGGGGCCCCCCCAGCCCCGCGCGCCCCAGGCAGCCCCGTGCTGGCTGTAGCCGGGCGGGCCAGTCCCGCCGCGGGTGCCCCACAGAGGAGCGCGCTGGTGAGGCCGCAACGTTGCCACAGGAAACCCTCGGTTTTGCGGACCTCAATTTAACCAGACTTAATGGTCAAAATTTCCAGTATGTACATCATATGTGAACATTAAGATCCTGTTCATTTTAAAATGCTTTTAATCACGATTTGCTTATAATTAACAGGTTAGATTTTTGTTATTAATTCACTGTTATTTGTTATTTTTTTAAGTGAGGTGTTTTCAGAGTTGAAAGGTACACTTTTATTCCTCATCAAGCCCTTTGTTAAAACTTGTGAATAGATCAGGGCAGTGATGGCGAACCTATGACACGCGTGTCAGAGGTGACATGTGAACTCATTTTTTTGGTTGATATTTCTTTGTTAAATGCCATTTAAATATATAAAATAAATATCAAAAAATATAAGTCTTTGTTTTACTATGGTTGCAAATATCAAAACATTTCTATATGCGACATGGCACCAGAGTTAAGTTAGGGTTTTTCAAAATGCTGACACGCCGAGCGCAAAAGGTTCGCCATCACTGGACTAGGGTGTCTCAGAGCCAAGGTCATGCTTTTGTTTGTTTGTTAGTACTCGCTCCGGGATATTTTTCCTTTGATTTTTAGGGAGCGTGGCAGGGAGGGGGAGAGACAGAGAGAGAAGCATCGACATGAAAGAGACACATCAATCAGTTGCCTCCCTCACACGCCCAGGTGGGCGCCAGGGATCAAGCCTGCAACCGAGATATGTGCCCTTGACGGAATCCAACCCCGGACCCTTCAGTCCGAGGGCCAGCTGACGCTAACCTCTAAGCCAGCTGGCTAGGGCAGCACACTGTTATTTTTAACAAATTTTAGCAACTAGGCCATATGTTGGAAAAAGCTCTGTGGTAATTTTGCCAACAAAAGTAAATATTACTTATCTACCACTATAGTCTACATATTTAAATCCAAGAGCCACCACGGGCAAACAGTGTTCAGGACCGACTAGCACGCGGCCGCCCTGCGTCACCTGCAGCCGTGCTGTGCTGTCTCCTGACTCTCAGCAGGTTAGCAGATGCCGCCCCCTGCCCCGCCCCCCTACCTGTGCATTTGTTTATGGCAGTGGTCGGGAAACTCGTTAGTCAACAGAGCCAAATATCAACAGTACAACGACTGAAATTTCTTTTGAGAGCCAAATTTTTTAAACTTAAACTATATAGGTAGGTACATTGTTATTAGCTTAATTAGGGGACTCCTAAGGCTTAGGAAGAGCCACACTCAAGGGGACAAAGAGCCGCATGTGGCTCGCGAGCCGCAGTTTGCTGACCGCGGGTTTATGGGACCTGACGCTCACATTTCCTAGGCCTATTCACTATAAATTTAAAATCTCAGCACATGTAGAAAACTCTTCTGTGAAATTAAACTTTCCCTACATAATTTTAATTACACAAATGTGTCTACATAAGTAAAAACATTAAACCAATTAATTTGTCAATTTTTTTAACATATACATTCAGAAAACCTGCTTTATTATGCAACGGACTTTCTGCTTCAATGGCCACGCCCTCGCCCGAACTAGTCCGCTCCCTGAGGTTTTACTGCACAAGACTTTCCAGCCACCGACCTGCGAGAAGCCTGTTCCCATCTGGTTATTCATTTGGCGAGTCTGGCGTGAACAGAACTCGGCTGGAAAGCAGGGCATCCACGAAATAAACCCGAACCCCCGAGCAGAGGCGCCTCAGAGACGAGATCAGCATGCACCCCACGGGGGACAGCTGAGCCGCACCCTCTTCTTTACCCAGAATCCCCTGGCGCTGGTGCCGAGGGCCTGGCCCCCGTCTGCAAACCACAAGCTCCAGAGCAGCCATCACTCTGGGTTCTGCCCCCACCCCCGGCACAGACAGGGGGTCCAAAGTCCAGAACAGACCAGGCGTCACCCCACATCACACAGGAAGCATCTGAAGCCCGGGCCTCCGGGGTGCAGAATGTCCCCCTGGGGTTCTCCACGTCCCCGGCACTGGCCCCCAGCAGGGCCTGGCCAACACGCGCCAGGCTGCCTGGAAATGGGGCCAGGGTCTAGATTCTGAACAAACGACGAAGCTGTGCTGTGCCCATCTCTGCTGGCTTCCACGCGGTGGCGCAAGCACAGCGAGGAGCATGGGTCATGGGCCCGAGCCCGACTCACCTCTAGCTCACAACCCTCAAACTCTGGTCTGCGTCACTATCCTGCCTGGCTTTTGTAAAAGAGACCCCGAAGCCCAGGCTGACGATGCCCACGTGTCTGCGCCCGCACATGTGAAAGTGCCTCTCTGGGTTCCCTGGCCCGTCTGAGCTCACCTCCTCCGGCCACAGACTGAGCCGATGACCCACGGCAAAAGCTTGGCCCCAGGAAATCAGGATCCTGGGCGACCGTTTCTGATCGTAAGAGCAGGCCCCGGGGTAGCAGCACTTCAGACCGTACGAGAGGGTCTGCCCGCCTCAGCTCCTGAGCAGCTCGGTCCCCAGGGGGCTCCCGCGGTCCCTGCCACAGCCCCTCCCGGAAACCCCTTTCCATCTAAATGCCAGGTTCGCTCTCTACCGGACGGAAGGAGCTGCCAGACCACTACTTCTCAGAGCTTCCATTTCCCATGGGCCTGGGTCCAGCCCCTTAAACATGACGTAACACCTGCAACCCCAGGCCCCAAGTTATTTTGGCAAACGCACCTCCCATTAGTGCCCCTACTCAAAGCATCCTGCACATGCCCACGCCTGCCTGCTCTGCGCTCACGCGCACGCACACGCACACACCTTCATGAATGCACACTTGTGCACACTCACATATACTCACTGACACACACATTCACATGTACATGCACACACTCACATATACTCACTGACACACACATTCACATGTACATGCACACACTCACATGCACACGCACACACCTTCATGCATGCACACTTGTGCACACTCACATATACTCACTGACACACACACTCACATGTACATGCACACACATGCACACACACACACCTTCATGCATGCACACTTGTGCACACCCACATATACTCACTGACACACACACTCACATGTACATGCACACACTCACATGCACACGCACACACCTTCATGCATGCACACTTGTGCACACTCACCTATACTCACTGACACACACACTCACATGCACAGCATCCTACTCGCAGACACGGTTACTTTCCCCTCAGTCCACACAGTGTCTCTGACACCTGGGCTGGGTTGCTCTCTTTGGGGGCCCTGTGCGCTGTGGGTGCCCAGCATTCACCGCCCTCCAGGCACCAGATGCAGTATGCGCCCGCAGCCCGCTCCAGGCCCTGTCCCCCACGGGCACTGCCACTGCTTGTGTCAGTGCTGGGCAAAAGTCAGTCACTCCAGAATTAATGCAATATTCCTATATGAATAGTAAGTATTAATAATGACTGTTGATTGAGAGCTTGCTTGTCCCACTGCTCCAAGCGTCCCAGGTGGAGCAACATCGTCGTCCCGCAGTCAGCGCACCCACCCCAGCAGCACACCGGACCCCCCCTCCCCCCCCGCTGCCCCAGCAGCCCAGGACGCGGACTTGCTGCCAACCTCAGGGCAGAGCGGGGGCCAGCAGGAGCAGCAGGTGCGGAGCAGCCACGTGGAGCGCACCAAGGCGGGCTCTGACCAGCCCACGGGGAGTTCACCCGTGTCGGGGACCGGTGACGCGGTGTGGCTACCATGCCTTAGAATAACAGGTTTGGTGTTGGTTTGGCTTTTGTGGTTGGTTTGTTCTGGTCGAAGGAGTGGGCGGGTCCCTGCCCAGGCGCCTGGGGAGAAGACGGGTCTCTAACGGGGAGCAGAGGCGTGGCTCCCGTGGGCGCAGGGGCCGCCCCAGCTCAGCAGGACGCCGCCCGGCATCCTCAGTCCAGTGATCCTCCAGGGGTCGGGCCTCCTCGGCCGCCCAGGGTCTGCGAAGGTGCCCGCTGGTCAGTGTGGCCAGACCGGGCGGGAAAGCGCTGGCAGGGGGGGCGGGGGGGCCGGGGGCACCGAGTGTCTGGGGACAGAAGCCAAGGGGAGGCCAGGCCCGGGGAGCACTGCCCAGCGTCCGTGTTGGGCCTCACCGCAGCCAGACGCAGCTGCTGGGTGTGACTTCCAGGCGGGTTTCTTTACGGTGAGGCGGCATTTTTCACATAAATGTCTGGCATCTTAGAGACGTGACAAGTTCATCGTGGCAGGAAGTGGGCCAGCCCTGCCTCCACACTTTGCTTCTGACCGATGGTTGGAGGTCTGTGGTCGGACGACGTCAGGGAATCGGGTGCCACATGACCGTTTACACAGACATCTCCGCGTTCTCTGCAAGCCAGGCCACCCCTCTGAGCAGGGCGCCCGCTGGCTCAAAGGAGAGTCAGCCTGCGGAGCTGGGCTTCTGTGCGCACCTGGTGCTGAGACCAAGAGGAAACCCTCATCAGCCTTTACCTGCAGGGTCTGCTCCAGGTGCGGCCTCACTGGCTTCCAGGCCCCGACCACCCCGCACCCAACACCCAGCCCTGCATGGGGACCTCTGCCCCGCAGGCAGGAGGGGGAGGAGGCAGGTGGGACTGAGCTCGGGAGCTGACGCAGGAGGCACCTGTCTGAGGGCCTCTCGGTCCCACCAGTCCCTGGACCTGGTCCTCAGACCTGGCGTCCCCGCCGCAGTGAACACTCCTTCGTCCTGAGAGCGGAGACGCTGCGGCCTCGCGAAGGCCCGGCCGGGAGGGCCGTGCCCGTGGTCCCTGCCCAGGCAGTTCGTCCAGCAGCTGAGGCTGTTCATTTTAGCAAAATCACAAAATGCAGCCTAAAGAGGAGCAGGAGAGGTGGCTGGGACCAGCTCATTGGGTCTGAGCCGCCAGCTGGTGCCCGCCCCGCACCCGTGGGGCTCGCCCGCCCTGCGGCCTGAGCACAGGCGCTTCTCAGGTCCCACCCGCGCCCACAGCTCCCGGGGATGCCGTCTTGCCCACGACTCGTCTTCGGAGTGGGTTTTACTTCTCCAGCCGGACTGAAACGTAGGCACCAAAACTAGTGTCGCAGGGACAGGGGTGGGCCGGCGGCCTGCCCAACTCGGTCCTCCCCACGCCCACACGGTGCTCACCCCCCAAATACCTGGAAATGGGATGTCAAGGCCCTGCGCTTGCCACCAGCCAGCCAGCCACCTCCCCAATATCAACCTCCCACTAATGGAGCCACCTCCCACACCATCTCGCAGGAAGGGGGCAATGGGCGAACCCCCTGCCCCCCCACCCCCCCCACCCTCGCCCCCCGTGCGCACAAGCAACTCGTTGACCCCGACTGGGATGGCCTGGCCTGTTCGCTGCCATCAGACCCCGCCCTCTGGGGCCAGTGGGGGACTCCCGCTCAGGCCTGAGCCCTATGAGGCCCGCAGCCGCAGTGGGGCAGGAGGGGAGAAGCTGGCCTTGCTAAGAAGAACCCTTCCGAATGGCTGAGTCTTTGTCGACCCGGGAAACGTCCACACCTGTGAGAACGGCGACGGGTTCGTTAAGGCCTGGCCGGGCTCTCAGTGGGTTAGAGCATCATCCGGATGCGCCAAGGTTGCGGGTTCGGTCCCCAGTCAGGGCATGTGCAAGCATCAATCAATAAGTAGAACAACAAATCAATGTTTCTCTCGCTCTCAAATCAATAAAAAAAAAATTAAAAAGTTTATTTGAGCCAAACTGATGACAATGCCAGGATCTCAGATGCTGGGAGAGGAGTTTGCAGTTTCTTGTCCACGTTGGGAGTGAAGGCGGGACCACGGGAAGCTCCCCCGCCGGGGGACAGGTGGGGGGGGGGGCACAGGCGGGTGGGTTACGGGACAGCAGCCTGCGTGCTCTCAGGAGGTGGGGGCAGCTTATTTCAAAGCCGCAGGAGCCGTGCCCACCGGCCTGCCCGGGCGTGTGTGAGCAGGTCCCGCTGCCAGGCCCCATGTCACCCAGGCCTCCGCTTCCCGCCTTTGGTTGGAGACATTTCCTGTGGCTGCTCCAGGGGCGGCGTCCCTCCTGCTGGGGAGTCTGCTCTGCTTCCTGGTCTCGCGATAGGAAGTAAAGTCCCAGAAGTGACTGGCAGGTATCAGCTCACATACTGGAACGCAGATGCTTTTGCCCGACCTCGGGCCCAGAGAGTGGCGGTGAGCAGCCCGCCTCAAGGGCGGTTCAGCTTCCAGAGAGAGACCTGGAGGGGTCAGGCCCGGATGCGGAGTAGATGGGGGCAGGTCTCAGGCCCAGCCTCCGCCCAGAGCTGCTCCTTGCTGCTCTTAAGCCACCAGCAGAGGGCAGCAGGGGGCAAGCTCTGGGCAGTGTCCAGCCTGCAACTCCAACCAGGGCGGGTGCTGGGTGCTGGGTCCTGGGAGGGAGGGTGAGGCCACTGTGGGAGGCCCCTCATGGGAGAGGGACGAGAGGGAGCCTGGACCGGGAGGTGAGGACAGCCCTGCCCAGCGCAGGAGGGACCAGGGTTGTGGGCGGCAGAGGGCTCCAGGTGTCGGACCGGCGGGGTCAGACCACACTGGGCTCAGCAGCCTCGGTGCTTGGGTTCGGGCGAGGAAAGAATTCAGAGCCAAGACCCAAACTGTGAGAGAACGTGCCCTGGGTAAGTCTCAGAGGGAGGAGTAACTCCTAGAAGAAACGGGCTAGAAAGGAGCTATGGGGGTGAAGGAAGGGCCCTTGGAGCTGGGGGGAGGGGGGTAAAGGTAATGTGCCCGGGGGGAGGGGGGAGGAGAAGGGGAAGGCAGGGATGTGCTGGGGGGAGGGGGGTAAAGGTAATGTGCCCGGGGGAGGGGGGAGGAGAAGGGGAAGGCAGGGATGTGCTGGGGGGAGGGAGGTAAAGGTAATGTGCGGGGGGGGGGGGGGGGGGGGAGAAGGGGAAGGCAGGGACGTGCTGGGGGAGGGGGAGCACACTGTGTCCTCTGTCCTGAGGGTTTTAGGGGGAGACTTTGGGGCTCCCAGGGAAGATCTCAGCAGCTTTCCAGGTGCGTCCTCCCAGGTCAGGTCTGCGCTGACTGACTGGCCGGCGCCAGGGCAGGGTCATTGTCCAGGGCAGCTGGGCCTGAGGCAGCCAGGGGGTCCCGGGTCTGGTTTTGTGGCTCTTCTGGGCCTGGAGCTGACATACAACTGAGGCCTCGATGTCACCTCTGGGGAGGAAAGGTCAGGGGTCCAAACCCCATGACCAGCGACGTGCTGGGAGGCAGGTCAGCCAGGGGCAAGGCCCATCCCACCATTGTCCATTGCTAGGCCCCAGGGGCTCTCCACGCAGGTGGCCTTCTGTCCCTGGCCCCTCGCCCTGGCTCTGCTCATGTTGGTCTGCCCACAGCAAAGAGGTACAGGAGCAGGTGGCAGGCACAGCTTCTCAGAAGAGCCCCTGTGGCAGGCAGGCAGAGGGGCGCGGGACTGAGGACAGGAGGCTTGAGCGGCGGGCTTGAAGGCTGCGCCCGCCAAGCTTTCTGTCCCAAGCCGGCAGCCATCTCCTGGGGCTGAAGCTCATGGACAAAAAAGGGAGAATAATTTCCCAGGGTGACCTGTTCCTATACTCCCACCCAGCAGGTTGCGGTGGGCAGTGCCGCCCAGGCCTGTAGCTTCCTGAGTGAAAGGCATCTGCCTGCAGCCAGCTCTGCGTGGGGGGTGCTGCTGGGTCCCCGTGCCTTTGCAAGGCCAGAAGTCACTCCCTGGGAGGGACAGCACCGCCTGGAGCTGTGACCTTCCGCCCCAGGCCCGCCCTCCTGCTCCCCGCCCTCCGCCCTCCGGAGTCTTCCCCCCTCTCCTTCCGAATCAGATGCAGCACAAAGCAGTGTCACTGTCATTCTCGGGAGCCTGTGAGACCTTGCTTCGCGAATGTCAGTGAACTCTTAGGAACAATCCCCCACATTGTGGGTGTTTCTTAGGCCCCCCAACCACAGCAAGAAGCCAATCAGAGACCAGGGTCCCGCTGGGCCTGGGAGAAGGGGCCCTGGGAAGCCGACGGCCGGCAGGTGGCAGCATCGACCAGGAGCTGCCTGGCTCCCAGTGAGTGGCTGCTCCCTTCCAGAGCCTCGCAAGGCAACCAGCTGTGTGCTGACTTCCAAGAGCTGTTCCCGTGCCCAATTTTGCAACCGTAGGAGGCACGACCCATTTAGTGAGGGACTGTGCGATCTGGTCACCAGTCCTGAGCCCCGACGCTGTTGGGCAGACTCTGAAGAACCACTTTGCTCTTTTTATATACAAGCAGAGAGGCTTTCAAAAGCTCACACAATTTTGGGGGAAAACAGATCATGTGCGTGTGTGAATGTGCGTGCCGGGGTTCTAGTCCCAGCATCAAGAAGGGTCCAGGAATCTGGAGAAGGCTGTGTGTAGATGTCAGATAGGAATCCAGGGACTAATAAAGAGTCCAGAGACGAGATATAATTTTGAAAGGCATTGGGGGTCAGAGGAGCTTAGCTAAAGGAGCTAAGATCCAAGATCTTAAGTCTAAGGTCTTAGGTTCTCTCCGTCCCCAGGACCCCATGCTTTTTTTTTTTTTAATATATTTTATTGATTTTTTACAGAGAAGAAGGGAGAGAGATAGAGAGTTAGAAACATCAATGAGAGAGAAACATCGATCAGCTGCCTCCTGCACATCTTCTACTGGGGACGTGCCTGCAACCCAGGTACATGCCCTTGACTGGAATCGAACCTGGGACCTCTCAGTCCGCAGGCTGACGCTCTATCCACTGAGCCAAACCGGTTTCGGCCCCATGCTTTTTATTAACACAACTTGTCCTGAGGGGAGGCAGAGATATACACTTCAAAGGGTCAGGGTTTCAGTACAGAGTCCATTGTCAGAATGGGGGAATTAGCCTACAGCTGTTCAGGTGTTTGGCCAGTAGGAGGCAATAACATGTAGATTAAGATGCCCTTTAACTGTCTGGCAGCCACAGTCAATTTAATGTATCCTATTCAGGTTTGGGGAAATGCCTTTAGCCATTCCCAGATGCAGCCCTGCTGTCATGCTGGAATTGGGAATTGGTCTCCGGCATGTGTGTGTGTGTGTGTGTGTGTGTGTGTGTGTGTGTGTGTGTGAATGTGTGAGCGTGTTTGTGTGTTGATGTGCATGTGTGTGTGTGAATGTGTGTGTATGTGCATGAGTGTGTAAAGTGCCAGCTAACTAGCCTACTGGCATCCCTTCTGTGGCTAATTTCCAGTCCCAGGAGGGTGTCCCTGTGTGACCCGGCAACGGCTGCCGAGGGCGTCCCTGTGTGACCCGGCAACGGCTGCCGAGGGCCAGGCCAGAGGAAGCCTGACAGCACAGGCCCCCACGGTGAGGCCCGCGGCCCTCGGGTCAGCACCGAGACGTGGATCTGCACTTGGTTGTACGTGACCCTACGGGCGCCCTGGTCCTTGCCTGCAGTGCTGCGGAGCCTGTGCACGGTGCTCTAGCACCACCTCGCACTCCTCCCAACTCCAGCTTCTAAGAATCAAATCCTTACCCACGCTTCCTTGCTCTCCACTTAGCTGAGACCCTCTCGCCTCACCTCTGTGTCCTGAATCTCAGGACCGGCTTCTGACACACTGACTGTCCCCCCTTCCCGGGCCCCCGGCCTGGCGGCTCCAAACAGCGGCCACTCGTCCCAAACCTCAGAGAACAAAATACAGGACACCAGCTATGCACGCAGCTCGGCAGCCCCTGCCAACCCAAACCCTGGGGCGCCGGACACTCCCCTGCTGCTCATTGCAGGTGCCCTTCCTCCCTCACCTGCTGCGGGCTGAGCCACAGAGGAACCCACCTCTCAGCCAGGGGCCCCGCCCGCCCAGCCCTCCCCAGCAACGAAGACCTGGGTATGTGGACATGGCCCCAGGTGTAGGGGACATGGCTCAGGAGCCCTAGCGCTTTGAGGCCTAAGACGAGCCACATGGCTCAAGGGCAGAGCGGCCCTGCCTCCGGGCTCTGACAAGTTGACCTTGACCATCGGCCTGTGTTCTTGCCGTTTCAGGGGACACAGCCACTCAGGAGTGCACCCTTGGTCCTGGGATGTGGACACTCGTCAGGAGTCCTGTGGAGGCCAGCGCGAGCTCACAATAGCAGCTTTCTTCACCTGCTTTTTAAATGTTCCTAAGGAAAGTCACCACGTCAGCCATCTCCACCGGGACGGCTCAGCGAAATCAGGTCCGTTCACACTGTTGTGCAACGATCACCGCCATCATCTCCAGAACATCTTCCATCTTGAAAACGGAAACTCTGTCCCCATTGAACACTAGCTCTCCACCCCTCTCCCCTGGCCCCGGCCCCCACCATCTACTCTCACTCTGTAAATTTGACTCTCCTAAGGACCCCATGTAAGTGGAGCCCTCCAGTGCTTGCCCCGTTGTGATTGGCTTCTTAAACTCCCTTTCTAAGGTGAGTCTGGCCCAGTGCACAGACCACATTTTGCTTATCCGTCCATTTGCAGATGCGCACTTGCTTTGCTTCCAACCTTTGCTGCCAGTGCTGCTGTGAACATGGGCATAAACACGTCTCATGGCGACTGCTGTCCGCTCTCCTGGGTGTGTACCCGGCAGTAAAGTTGCTGGATCATTGGGCAACTCCGTTAACATTTGAGGAACCGCTATCCTTTTTCCACAGAGGATGCATCAGTTTACATTCCGACTAACTGTGAGGGTTTCAACCTCTCCATCCTCTCACCAACGCTCACTGTTGGTTGGCTGGTTTTGGACAGGAGCCATCCTAGAGTGTCACTGTGGGTTCGAGTCGCACTTCCCTCTTAATTGGGGATGTTGACCATCTTTTCATTAGCGTATTGGTCATTGATACATCTTTGAAGATATGTTTATTCAAGCCTGGCCAGTGTGGCTCAGTGGTTAAGCATCGACCTATGAACCAGGCAGTCACAGTTCAATTCCCAGAGCACATGTCCAAGTTGCGGGCTTGGTCCCCGGTAAGGGCGCGCTAGAGGCAGCTGGTCAATGATTCTCTCATCGTTGATGTTTCTATCCTCTCGCTCCCCCTCTGAAATCAATAAATATACAAAGAAAAGTCTATTCGAGTCCTTTGCCCAGATTTTAATCAGGTTGGGCTTTTTGGTTGTTGAGTCGTAGTTCTTAATATCGTCTCGATAATAGCCACTTATCATATGATCTGCAAATATTTTCTCTTTGGGTTGCCTTTACACTGTGATTGGTGTCTTTGTTTGTTTTATGATACATAAGATTTAAATTTTGATATGGTCGAGTTTACCTGGTTTTTGTTGTTACTGCTGAAGATGCGAAGAAACCCTGGAGGAACCAGGTAAGGCTCTGCAAGTCTCTGTGGGCAGGAAAGCTGGCCAGGTGGGAACGGGGGTCAGAGGCAGGAGGGAAGGGGTCAGTAGAGCCAGGAGGGAAGGGGGTCAGTAGAGCCAGGAGGGAAGGGGGTCAGTAGAGCCAGGAGGGAAGGGGTCAGTAGAGCCAGGAGGGAAGGGGGTCAGTAGAGCCAGGAGGGAAGGGGGTCAGTAGAGCCAGGAGGGAAGGGGTCAGTAGAGCCAGGAGGGAAGGGGGTCAGTAGAGCCAGGAGGGAAGGGGTCAGTAGAGCCAGGAGGGAAGGGGGTCAGTAGAGCCAGGAGGGAAGGGGTCAGTAGAGCCAGGAGGGAAGGGGTCAGTCTAGAGCCAGGTGGGAACGGGGATCAGTCTAGAGCCAGGAGGGAAGGGGGTCAGTAGAGTCAGGAGGGAAGGGGTCAGTAGAGCCAGGAGGGAAGGGGTCAGTAGAGCCAGGAGGGAAGGGGTCAGTAGAGTCAGGAGGGAAGGGGGTCAGTAGAGTCAGGAGGGAAGGGGTCAGTAGAGCCAGGAGGGAAGGGGTCAGTAGAGCCAGGAGGGAAGGGGTGAGTAGAGTCAGGAGGGAAGGGGTCAGTAGAGTCAGGAGGGAAGGGGGTCAGTAGAGTCAGGAGGGAAGGGGGTCAGTAGAGCCAGGAGGGAAGGGGTCAGTAGAGCCAGGAGGGAAGGGGTCAGTAGAGCCAGGAGGGAAGGGGTCAGTAGAGCCAGGAGGGAAGGGGTTCAGTCTAGAGCAGTGATGGCGAACCTATGACACGCGTGTCAGTGGTGACACGCAAACTCATTTTTTTGGTTGATTTTTCTTTGTTAAATGGCATTTAAATATATAAAATATCAAAAATATCCATCTTTGTTTTACTATGGTTGCAAATATCAAAAAATTTCTATATGGCCGAAACCGGTTTGGCTCAGTGGATAGAGCGTCGGCCTGCGGACTGAAGGGTCCCAGGTTTGATTCCGGCCAGGGGCATGTACCTGGGTTGCGGGCACATCCCCAGTGGGGAGATGTGCAGGAGGCAGCTGATCGATGTTTCTCTCTCATCGATGTTTCTAACTCTCTATCTCTCTCCATTCCTCTCTGTAAAAAATCAATAAAATATATTAAAAAAAAAAAATTTCTATATGTGACAAGGCACCAGAGTTAAGTTAGGGTTTTTCAAAATGCTGACACGCCGAGCTCTAAAGGTCCGCCATCACTGGTCTAGAGCCAGGAGGGAAGGAGGTCAGTCTAGAATGAGAGGTAACCGTGCCTGAGGGAAATGAGTTGTGGGCTAGGGACGTCAGATTAAGACTGAAACTTCACAGCTTGGTACTTCGTTCTTTTTGGCAGAAGTGTGGCCATCAGAATCGCATCTCAGAGAAGGTGCTCGTGCAACAGCAGGAGCGCAACTAGAAAGGAGTCTGGAGGCGAGGAGACATGGAATACCTCGCTGACTTCGAGGGAAGGAAATGAGCACAGGGGCGGGATGGAGGGAGAAGGGGCGGTCAGGGGAGCGAGGGGAGGCGGGAGGAGGTCGCACTTCGAGCACCAGGAGGTGGCTGCTGCTGTTACGTGCCAGGAGCACGTGGAAGGTGAGTGAGCGAGGGGAAGGCGTCACACGGACAAGGAGAGATGCACTGCAAGGCGAGGAGGCAGGGACACCCACCAATGTAGACCTTCATCCCTTATTCCTGAAGACGGCTGCCAGGGCGGATCTTCACGAGCCCAACAGGTAACTCTCTCTGGTGAAATCACCAAGGTCACGGCAGGCAGAGGACAGTAACAGTGAGGATCCATCCTTCTTTTGGGGGGGGGGGGGGGATTAATCCTCACCCAAGGATACTTTTCCATTGATTTTTAGAGAGTGGGAGGGGGAGAGACAGAGAGAAACACCGGTGTGAGAGACACATTAATTGGTTGCCTTCCGCATGCACCCTGACCAGGGCCAGGGACTGAGCCTGAGGTACATGCCCTTGACAGGAATCGAACCCGGAACCCTTTAGTCCTTGGGCCAACGCTTAATCCACTGAGCCAAACCAGCCAGGGCGAGGGGTCCCTCCTTTTCAAACAGAACGTGTGGCAGTTCCCTTGCCACTTGCAGAAGTGACTTCACATGGTCCCATCAGTGCTGGGAGACACCTGAAGTAACAAGGTCCCAGCTGCACACGACACCCCGCCCCACACGGACATGGACAATTCCCCAACGTAGGGCTTGTTCTGTTAACAATCTCTAAAAACGTGTCCCCCAAATTGTGTTCAAGAATTAAATCGTGGGGACGGTGCAATTAAAAGTTGACTCCCGAGCAGATCGCAGATCCTCAACATGACAAAGCAGACGTTTCAGAAACTTACACAGCAAGTTCCTGGTTTCAGGCCTGTGACCACAGCAGCGTGAGCGCCACTGGGCCCGAAGGCCTGGATCTTAAACAGAACCGGGTGTCAGCAGGGCCGACCTGCCCGCTCTCCGGAGGCGCACACCACCGTGCTGGCCTGGGCGCCGGTCTCCGCTGTTCCTGTGCCCGAGACCCGACAGCTCGGGCGGGAGCAGACACGGCAGACCAGGGCGCTGGGTCGTGGAGAATGGTTCCCATGGATGGGGCAGGGGCACTGACTACTAATATCTATGAAGTCCCTCCCAGAAATATTCCCTAGGAGAAAATTTACTAGAAAATATTTTGCCTCGAGGTTACTTAAAATTGATCCAGGTTGATGGAAATCACACGTTACGCAAAAAAGATGGAATCACAAAGGACCACTAAGTTCTAAGAGCAAAAGTACATTTATTTAAAATGTGGGCAGAGTTCAATATAAAAGGACAGCATGGAAGGAATAAAAACAAAGTACAAAACACTTTGCATCTTCAAATCCATAATTTAGGGACAGCAGGTCCTATTTACAGCCCTTCGCCTGTAGCTCAGGCTCCATCAAGTGGGAAACGTTTAAAAACCTGACAAAGGCTAATCGTAAAACCTTGATGGGGCTCTTTAAATCATTTAGTACAAACATAATTTATGTTCCTCAATAAAATCACACATCTTCAAAGATGCAGCATAATGACACTGTTCTCCTGCTTTAAAACGCCGGTCCCTACGGCAGCAGCTGGAAAACGAAGGCTCGGGAGGGAGCAGAGGCCGGCCGCGGCCGCCAGGACACTGGCCTGCAGGACCCTGCGCTCTGGACCAGGCACCACGGCAGAGACGTCAGTGGAATTTATACGTAGGCTGCTGAGGAAAACTGCTTCCCAGACAGGGCCTGCCTCGACTCACTGTGTGGACCTCCCATTTCACCGCCGCTCGGCCCCTCCCAGGGCAGGGGGCACCCCACACCAGGCTCACCTGCCCAAGTGCCTGCCGGTGGCCCAGTGGGCACCTGTGAAGCTACGCAGGTGACCAAGCACAGCCCAGACTGAGCCCGCCAGCCCACACCTGCTCCCCTCACTGGGCACAGGGCACTAGGCTGCATTCAGGCCACAGGGATAAAAAAAGGCCTGAGATGACACCACCAAACCCCCAAATCACTTTGTTTTGTGAACCTTCACCTGAGGACATTTTTTCCATTGACCTCTTTCTTTTCAAGAGAGACTGGAACGGAGGGAGGGAGTAGGGAGAGAGAAAGATTGATCGAGAGACACATCAGCTGGTTGCCTCCTGCACACATCCAGACCAGGACCAGGGATCGAACTTGTATCCCAGGTATGAGCCCTTGACTGGGAATTGAACCCAAGACCCTTTGGTGCATGGGTTGGCACTCTAGCCATTGAGCCACTGGTCAGCTCCCCCTCTCCCCCCACACATCATTTTTCAGGCAATTCTTCCTTCTGAAGGCGAAGGCAGCACAGAACAGGCCTCACCAACATGGCTGTGAGCGGAGAAGGGCTCTGGCACTGATGCACACACTGAAAACAAGACGCCGACTGCCAGGTCCCTGGCCTCTCGTCCCCGTCCCCGTCCCCGTCCCCGTCCCCCTGGCTGGGGCCATGCCCTACCACACAGACCGACCCCCACTGGGCAGCGCGGGGCTCTGCCGGCGCCTCACAAAGGATATGACTCGTAGTCCAGCGTCTGCGTGAGCACCCCCGTGAGCACGAACTCCGCGTTGTGGACATCTGAAAGCCGCAAACAGAGCAGTGAGCGGAGGGCGGGGCGGCCCCACCCCGCACCCCGCACCCCGGGGCAGCACGTACCGAGGCCTCGGGCGAAGTACTCCCGGCACAGGTGCAGGTCGTTCTCACAGGAGATCAGGACGATCTCGGACAGACTCTGCGGGAGAAAGGGAGAGTCGGAGCCTGCCAGGGGCGCGCCAGGCCGAACGGCGGCTCCCGCGGGACCCACCTTATTCTGCTTGTGTTCCAGGAGCTTCCGGAAGGATGGGGGTCTGGACAACACCTTTCCTCCCGCACACTCCACGATCGCCTTCATAGTCGACAGGCTGGGGCAGATCCCAGGAGTGATGTAAAAATATTTTGCCTAAAATAAAAACATGGGCACGATGCTTTGCCAGCGCTCTGACTTCTAGAGCACACCACTTTTCACACACGCCCTCCCGATGATCCTGACAGACGCCTGCTGTCCCCAGGCCACGGGCCGGAGGGACTGGCTGATTGGATCACGGGAAGTACCCAGAACTCACGGCCCTAAGGCACGACGTCCTTTGGGACATACGCGAGGGTAGCAAACACTTTTCCCAGTTCCTGTGATGCTGTACCCAGCATCGTGTCACCCTGAGGGCCTGTCCATCAGGACAGGACAGAGCTGCCTACTGCCTACCGGCCATGTGGACCCACAGGCAGGAAGTGCTGGCGGTGACGGGTCACTCCCCCAGCACCTGCTCCCAAGTGTACCACACACACCGCTGTTCTAAAGTGCTCGTGGGGAAATAAGCCAAACATTTAGAAAAACCAACCAGGCTATTTTAACTCACTAGTGCCAATCATTTCGGATTTCTCAGCTGGCTCCTCAACAAATGTAAAAAGCAGATGATCCTCATTACTTACTTAGCCACTCTGACACCAAAAATTCCAAAGGGCTCTAAGCATTCTATTGAACAAATATGTAAATACCCTTAGCCTGGATGACTTAGGCGCAATTAATATTTTCACAAGCCTCCTCCCTTCTCCAACACGTTCAATGGCAATAGTGTCAGCTACTGTTAACGCACAACAACCAACTGAGACATCTTGTGCCAACTGGGCTATGCAAGCACGCCCTCAGAACCCGGCACGTGATGAGGCCCGTCTCGGGCAGGTCTGCTCCTTCCGCGTGGCACCCACGCTCCAGAGTCACGACAGCACCCTGGACGCACACCCAGGAGGACGGGCCACAGGGTGCAGGCCTCCCCCCGAGGCTTCCGTCTGCAGACTTAGGGCTTTCCCTCTGCGCCAGGTCACCTTGAAGAGTGGAGACACGTGCGCCCTCTTCAAAGACTCCTCCAGGCTGAAAGAGAAGAGCACCTCGGCCTCGGCGTCCCGCAGCAGGTAGCTCTGCTCATCTGGAAAACAGGCAGCGCTCAGCGTCGGCCACGCCCCACAGGCCTCCGCTGAGCTCCCGTCCACCCGCAGGCCCCACAGGCCGCCCCTGAGCTCCCGTCCACCCGCAGGCCCACAGGCCGCCGCTGAGCTCCCGTCCACCCGCAGGCCCACAGGCCGCCGCTGAGCTCCCGTCCACCCGCAGGCCCACAGGCCGCCGCTGAGCTCCCGTCCACCCGCAGGCCCACAGGCCCACAGGCCTCCGCTGAGCTCCCGTCCACCCGCAGGCCCACCGGCCGCCGCTGAGCTCCCGTCCACCCGCAGGCCCCACAGGCCGCCCCTGAGCTCCCGTCCACCCGCAGGCCCCACAGGCCGCCCCTGAGCTCCCGTCCACCCGCAGGCCCCACAGGCAGACGGGCTCCCTCTCCCAGACCAGAGCGTACTTAGCCTCCTAAAACATGTGGGAAAGCCACGCCCCTCACCACGGCCCCACCCTCCACACCCTCAGACAGTAAGGGCAGCCGTCCCTGCTGTGCAGTGGCCACAGTGACCTGAGGACACTAGACTCAAATAGTTAAATGGTACCGATTTACCAAAAACATAGTTCCTTTAAGTACATGGAAGTGCACAGCAATTTATAAAGGAATAGTTTGTTTTTTTATTAGTTCTCACCTAAGGGTGTTTTTATTTTTTTAAGAGAGAGGAAAGGGAGAGAGACAGAAACATAGATGTGAGAGAGAAACATTGACTGGCTGTCTCCTATACACACGGCAACCTAGGTATGTGCCCTGACCAGGAGTCAACCCACAATCCTTTGGTGGATAGGACGACGCTCCAACCAACTGAGCCACCCAGCCAGGGCCAAAGTGACTGTTTACAAAATCAGGTGCTTATACTTGTATATAAGAATTTCTGAATTAACCAATCACACACAACCTTATGTGAGGTGACCAATAATATGTGTCTCTACTATATGACCTATATCTTTATGGTGCAAGACAGGGCATTCACATCGGACACTGTTGTTGCGTTGTTTGTTGTCATTTTTATTTGACAATCTAAAGGAAAAGGGGTCAGGGCCCTGACTAGTCGGGTATGGCATGTTTTAAAAACTCTTGCAGCTCACGGTTAAATATTGCTATTTTAAAACAGTGATTTTAAAATGTGACAACCATTCTTGGCCAGTTTGCTTGCCCGTGGCAAGAGCCAGCGAATCACAAAGAAAGGCAGCAGTTTATGGACTGCTGGAGACACAGAACCAACCCAGCAGCGAGTCACAGATAGGCGAGCTGGAAGGAGACAGAGTGTCCAAGCGAGGGGGGCGGGGGGGGGGATTAGAAAGATGAATTCCGACGAAGGAAAAGGGACAGAGCCTGCCGGTGGCCTGTCGGAGGCCCAGGGGACGGAGGCACACTGAGTGAAGCATCTAAAACGTCCATTTCCAGGCACAAATGAAGCTGAGCCCCCGAGACTGGAGCGCTCACCACGGAGTCAGTGTGTGCGATGGAGACACGGACACTGAAGGAGAGGGGAGATGTCTGCTTTCGTTGGGACAAAAACCTTACAGCTGAGGTGCTGGCGCTGCTCACCAATAAACTTCTGGCACTTCAGGCTCTCGTCCAGCCACTCGGGAGTCACGATGTGCCTCACCACGGACACGGCCGTCAGGAACTTGACCGTGCGCGTCACCTTGCTGGCGATCAGGTGCGTGCACTTGTGCGCAGACTCGGCAATGTCGCCCCCGAGAATGTAGAGCTTCTGAAGGCAGAGACAGAGACAGGAGCTGCATTGTGTGCGTGTGGCCCAGAGCAACACGTCCAGGACGAGACCTAGGGTACAGCTCTCAGCCACACACAGCAGCCGGCAGCCCCCAGGCTGTGGGAGAGGACGCCCCCCAGCCTGTGGGAGCGAAAGCTGGAGCCCCAGGGCATTTCTGTGGTCGGTTGCACACACACCAGGACCCAACCACATGGCCCTGTGGGCAAGGAGGCTCTCCTCACAGCGAGCGTCCAGACTGCCTGCGCTGAACTGCGTGGCCAGGAGGCACAGGTAAGCTACCATCTCTATTTTAAAAATGATAGCATGAAAACTGACAAGACACAAACATATAAAAAATGGTCTCAATAACTGGACTAAGGTAAAAAAATGAAATTATACTAAGTTTATAACAGTAGCATTTATAATTGCTTCTTTTCCTTAAAAAAATAACACGTGAAATGTCTGAACACATCACGACACAGGCCGCCTTAGGCTCTCGCCAGCCCCCCACAAACCAGGAGAGCCAGTGCCCTTGGCTATTTCAAGAAGTTTATTTGAAATTTTTGTGAAAATGCACACACTCAGCCCCGCGTGGCCTCCAGCCAGGAGCTACTGTGAGCAGATGGAGGTCCCGCGCAGAGGCCCGGAGGGGAGGACGTCCCTTGCCCGGTGGCCCGTGACCCTCGGCAGCGTGGCCGTATGGGTGGCTGTGGTCGGTCACCCGAACCCGCCTCCCCGCAGAGAGGAGGCCAGTGTCCTCGGCGGACAGGAAGGACCCTGTGCCGCCCCGCGAGCAGGTGGCTCACCTTGACGTACTGCTGCACCTGCACAGGCTCAAACCCCGTGAACAGCACGGAAGGCGCCAGCTCAGGGGCTAACTTTTTAGTGGGAGGCGGTATGTCTTCAATTCTACAAAACAAACAGAGCAGAATGAAGGGTGTATTGTTTACTTTTAAAAAGTTCTTTGAAGACAAGGGACTTGCGTGGCTTTAACGAGCACGACCAGCCGTGAGTGGGCTTTTCCTCAAAGAAAACGCATGAGGGACGGTCCTTTCCTGCCGCGGGGCTCACCTGCCCAGACGCACAGCACGCAGGCCCCCACGGCTCAGGCTCAAGGCCCCTCTGCCTCACGGCTCTCCCTCCCAACTGAAAATGGGTTTAAATTGGCCTTAAAGAGCAGGTGCGCATTCAAGCTGATCCCATCGCTGGTCCCGCCCACCTCCCCGCAGAGCCAGCGAGGTGTCCCTGCCGCTCCAGCCTGCCCCAACCAGAGGACCCCCTTTAAATTGAACCTCAGCCTTTTAATTTCCTTAAATTTTCCAAGGACTATTTTTGCTCATATTTAACAGAGGCAGTCTAGGTAACAAAAAGCTTAAGTTTATTTGCAGGAAGGAGGGAGCGCTGAGGAGCAGGGAAAAGAAAAGGAACTGGTGACGGCAACAGACCTCCAGGCAGTAAACCATGCCCAGGTGCAGTCTGGGAGGAGAGTTTCCTAGAATCACGGATGGCAACATGCTGCCTCAACCGGCCAGCGGACGGCACCACTGCCGGGCACTGGCCTCCCAGTCACCGAGTGTGCTCACCCTGCCGCCCACCCACCACCACCGCCCCCCCTACCCCGCCCCCCACTCCCCGAGAGGCTGGGGTGCCACCGTATCCTGGCAGTGCTGGTAAGGTGCTACTTTTGAAGAACAAGATTCAACTGGTTTTTTGGTGTGTGTTTTTCATAAGAAAGAAAACAACAGCCTATTCACCTTTTCCTCCAGCAACAAAGTGAGAAACATGGCAATCAAGCTGTGAATCATGACCTATTCACACTGAAAACGTCAGGAACATCCCCAACTGCCACCAGTTCGGAGCAGCCCTGTCAAGCCCCCAGAGCGCGGTGTGACTGTCCTTGTCATGGCCCAGAGGGAGGTATGAGCATACCTGGCTCTCTTGGAAGAAGGCTGAACGTTCGTTACTTCGTTCTGCTTCAGTTTGGGGGGTGGTCTTACAACCTGGAATTAAAGTATGATTTACTTCGATCAACTTCCCAAGTAATGCAGTGGCTTCCAAGAGCTCTGGGTCCTTCAGGTGCAGGCCCCCTCCCCCCCCCCCCCGGGTCTCTGCAGGGCACGCCCCACCTCCCCACAGGAGGCCTGGAGGGCAGCACAGATGCGTTGCCCTGGTCCAGCAGCATCAGGAGACTCCAAGAACCTAAGCCCTGCCACCTTCTACCCCATGTCAGAATGCTCCCATTTTCATTGTAAGTATTTCATCTTGCAGCCCACTGGGGATTGGAAAGCACTCAATGCAATTACACCTCATTTTTAAAAACGCAGTATCCAGAACCAGAAACGCCCCTGAGGGCTCAGAGCTTGCAGGACAGTCACAGGAGCAGAGCCGACAAGGGAAGGAGGCCCTGGTCCCAGCCGTGTCCCGTACATGGCCTCTAACGCAGCCACTGTCCCATCACCCCTTCTGCATGTCTTCAATGCAGGGCTTCTTTTAAGAAGCCACTCTGAACATCACCTCACTAACCACAGTTGCGCTTCCCACACGGGGTGCCGACCTCTGCCCTCAACCTTGAGGATCACCCTCACTAACCACACGCTGCACTTCCCAGTTAAAGGATCTGAACCACCGAATACACGCGGAGCTTCTGGCAAGACCTGGAACCTCCCAGCTGTTCCAGATGCGGAACCTGCAGGAAGGCTCGACTCCTTAGAAAACAACGACCCTCAACTCTCTACTCCCCAAGGTCAAATTTAATCTCCAAACTCCACTTGCCGGTGGCAAGGACAGAAACAGAATAGGGACCAACCATGGCACAGCGGCCTTCCCGGTGAGCAGCCCTAACACTAACATAGGCCCGACGCCATCCCAGAGCCTATGCCGAGAGGTTTGGGTGGGAACTGTGGGGACCGTGTTCATTGTAAAAGCCTCTGTAACATTTCTTTCAACCGCCAGAACCCGGAGAATGTCTGCTTCTGCTGCACATCAGAGCTGGTCAGTGTTATGAAAGTCACATGACTAGCAGGTGGTCACAGCAGGAGGGACCAGCCAGCAGCCCACAGGCTCCCTCAGATCACGTTGTAGCATCGACACCCGCAAGCAGGCCCGGGTGGCACCGCGAGTCCTGGCAAGAGCACTGTCTTCAGTTAGTGGGTGACGTGGCACAAACGCTCACCTCTGCACTGACAGGGTCACGGTAGGAATCAGACAGGACACGACATCCGTGAGGATGACATAGGGAATGCACGTGCTAACATGCCTGTAAGCCTCAACCTTTCAATCACACTTCTACCAACAACAGCAAGACTACCACCCACCTCAGGCATGAAGAGTGACTCCGCTGCCCCCCAGAGAAGCGGCGTGGGGTGAGTATAATGGTCACGTGGGGAACTCTGCGAAGCCAATGCCCGCCCCGGCCCTGCCTTCCCAGTGAGGACACGGCCCACAGGCAGGGCTGCCCACCCTGAAGCAGCGCATCAGAGACCTCAACCCCCGGACGGCCTGCCTGGACACGAGAACACCGACCGGCGGCCCTGTGGCCGCGAGGCTGGGCCCTGAGGCTCTGGCTGCCACCCCGCCCCACACCGTCTCCTCCCGTCCCTGGTGCCACTGAGGCGCTCACTGCAGCACAGGGTGACTGACGGTGCCACCGTCAACGAGAAAGCAGAACCAGGGACACTACACGTTCCTGACAGGCGACAACAGCCTCCATTGGTTGTCAGACAAGCTGCCGAGAGTGCAATCTGCAAAGGCAAAACCCTCCTGCACCTCGTGGCGCTGCGGCAGCCAGGGAGGCCCCACGTGACCTACCGTCAACAGCTCGGCCGACACCTTCAGCGGGACTCTCCACGCATCTAGAGAAGAAACAGGTTCTTTTACCACCAGATGCCGTTCAAACAGCAGAGCCTCTGGAAGACGGTTCCTGGGGTGGCGATCCCAGACCCCCAGGGACACGGCGGACGCGGAGGACGAGTGGAAGGACTGGGAGTCAGAAAGGCTTTCCTGCGGGGACGAGGGGCGGGTGCTCCGGGATAGCACTCGCCGTCCAGCCCGCTGTGCGTGTCCAGCACGAGGCCATGAGGCCTCGGCACAGCTGTCAGAGCGGGCGCCAGTCCCTCTGGGACCAGGCTGGCCTCTTCTAGACCGCCTGTGACCAGGGGTTCCCGGACGGTGCTGCACTTGGGCACCGGCAGGAAGGGCCGCAGTCCTCACAGAGGAAGTCACGGGAGGCAGACGCGGCTGGAGGACTGTGTCGTGAAGGTGTGAACACGGCACGCCACTGCCTCTTCTCGAGCCAGTGCCCGGGCAGAGTGCCCGTTTCTGGGTTCAGTTCAGTGACGCAGTAACACTGGGGCGTGACTCCTGCAGTGGATCCCCACCAGGGGCTGAGGAGCAGCCAGCATGCATCCCGACCTAATGCAACCAAGTCAACCCCAGGCGACAACACAGCAGCCGTGGGCTCTACACATGACACAGGGCACATGCCAGGGCTGGAGCCTCTCAGGGCCACGCTACCCGCCTGAGACAGACCAGCCAGGCTCCCGCATGCCCTCCCATCTCGAGCGGCCTCTGGGAGAAGGTGGAAGTGCAGAGGAGATGGGAGCAGGACTGGCGGCACGCAGGCCGCTCTCCCTCAGCGGGAGCCACTCACCCAGCAGGTTGACCACGAGGTGCGGGCTGGGGGCGAAGGGGTCGGGCAGACTGAACGCCGTGTAGCGGCTGCACTGGACCTGCCGCAGAGCCTCGAAGTTTCCCAGCAGAATGTCCCCGAGCCACTGCGCGTTCACGCAGGGGATCCTCCACTCTTTGGCTTTCTCGTACTTTAAACCAGTTGGCCTTTTTTGGTGGAGAGAACACAAAGATTAAATGTTAAAGTTGTCTACTGTGCAAATGACTATTTTCAACGAAAGCCGGTAAAAACACCTTGTTTGTCAGGAAGGACAGGGACATCTCAGCAAAGCTGAGGGAGCCCTGCTGGCCAACAGGTGTCATGTCCCTCAGCTTGCCCTGGGCCACGGGACATCACCCACTGTCCCACGCCTCTGCGTGCCTGTGACCAACTAAGCAGCTCGCAGCTCACTGACCCGCCCACCCTCCTTCAGGTGCTCTGGCTGCGCCTGCACACGCGATCATGAGTGTCCCTGTCCTCTTCCACCACACTCTGACCTCCACACTCATGTTCCCCAAAACCGGCATCACTGAGGAGCACACAGCCGCGCAGACAGCCCGCGCCCGGTGCGTCCAAGGTGCACCGGGGCTCCCAGGCGCGCTTACTCTTTACAGATGAGGACCGTGTTGCTGCGGCACAGGTAGCCCGTGTATTTGGCCCCTGCCAGGTAGGCCATTAACTTCAGGTCATCTCTGTCACCGTCAACAAATCCGGTCACAGAAATAATCTAAGGGAAGAAGCAAATACGGTAAAATACGATTTAACACAAGAATCTTTTTCCACGTTTGTTGTTTTATGTGGACGTATGTTTTCACTCTTTCTTTGGAATTATGGGAGATACCAGGGCATGTGACTATCAGTCAGTTCTTTGCACCCCTTACTGACTCGTTCTGATGATTTGGGTAGAGAACGTACAACTTTGGATAAAGTCCTGCCCAATAGCGGTCTCTTCTTGTGCAAGACACGGGGTTTATTTCGGAATTGTAATCAGTGTCAAAGATTGTGCAGAATCAGGCAAACATCCCCTACGTGTGGAAGACACTGACTGGGCCCAAGCCCGACCCCAAGGCCCAAAGACAGACGCGGCTTACGTGCTGGGAGCAGGGCCTGCCCCCGGGGGGGAAGGCCACGGGGAAGTGCAGGGCGCGGCGCGGGGGCAGCATCTTCTTCCTCTTGAGCACGGTGTTGAGCCAGTGCGCCGTGACGCACCGCTTCCGCTCCCTGAGGGCCTGCGAGGGCAACAGGGGGTCAGCGGGCTGTCCCTGCAGGGCTACACTGACTGAGGGGGCCAAGCTACAGCCCACACTGGAAATCACAGAGTTCCATGGTGTTTAACTCTCAATTCACGAAAATAACTAATTTTAATGCCACTCGAAAGGATGACAACAAGCATGAGTGAGCACCTGCCGTGGAGGTGAAAGCTACGAGTCTTATCACACCTGGGGGCCAACTTCATAGAACGAGGAGCATTTATGATCATGAAAATTAAATTCCCCACAAGCACACAGAGGGCCCCACATACAACTTACGAAAAATGGGACTGCGCCTAACAAGAACCCCAGGCAAAGTGCCCACGCATTTCTACGTGTGTGTGAGGGGCAGGGGGCATGATCGGGACATGGCTCTACTCTTCAGAACGGCTGCCGGAGGTCATTATCACTGACGCAGTAATGTGGGTCTGGTACAAACAAGGGCCTCTTTCAGGAAAGAGAGGGAAGCTCTGGGAGGCATGTACAGCCAGGCCCTGGGGACAGTCCCTCAGGAGGGCATCCTGGTGCCACCCACCACGTACCCACCACGTACTCACAGCACCAGAGCTTGAGTGGAAGGCGGCCCGCCCACCCTTACCGCCCTGAGCCTCCTTGCTCTCTCCTAGTGCCAGGGCATGAGAGTCATCCTTAGAGGGAGGTAAGTCCTCCCCAAGCACAGTCGCTGCCGGCCAGGGGCTGCGGGCTCACCTGTGCGAACATCCCGCTGACCTGGCTCTCGCAGAGCAGGTGTGTGCAGCGGCCGGAGAGCGCGGGGTCCACTGCGCCGCCGTGCGCCTGGATAATCTGCGCGAGACCAGGCACAGTCAGCGTCACGTGCAGAACAGGGAGTTGTACCTCAGCGGTTCTCAACCTTCTGGCCTTTAAATACAGTTCCTCATGTGGTGACCCAACCATAAAATTATTTTCGTGGCTACTTCATAACTGTAATGTTGCTACTGTTATGAACCATAATGTAAATATCTGGCATGCAGGATGGTCTTAGGTGACCCCCGTGAAAGGGTCGTTCGACTGCCAAAGGGGTCGCGACCCACAGGTTGAGAACCGCTGTTGTAACTCAAACCACACAGCTCTTCAAAGAACCACCATATATTACAGCTTATCGCCCCAAAGCATAGAGGTCCGTGTCAGTTATATTCATGGACCTTCCACTGAGCCGATGACGGAAAACGGACTCCACACTCAGTCACTCGGACTTCCCTGAGGGAAGGAGAAGAGGGAATGTCTCTTGATCTGATGCTCCCGACAGACACTCGGAAAGCTCATTCTGTTGTGGGGCTGCCCTGTGCATGGTAGGGGTTGGTGGCATCCCAACCTCTACCGATGGGGAACCAGCAGTATTCTCCCAGTTGTGACAGCTAAAAATGTCTACAGAGCCCTGGTCAGCACGCTCCATGGTTAGAACACCGACCCTCGGACCAAAGGGTCACAGGTCCAATTCCCGGTCAAGGGCATGTACCTGGTTGGGTTGCAAGTTTGATTCCTGGTTGGGGCATGTGTGGGAGGCCACCAATCGACATGTCTCTCTCACATCGATGTTTCTCTCCCGCCCCCCCTTCCACTCTCTCTAAAATCAATTAAAAAAAATCTTCAAGTGAGGATTAACAAAACAAAAAATGTTTGTAGACACTGCCAAGTGTCCCCTGGGGCGCGGAGTCACAGGTAAGAACCATTATTCTAAAGGGGGAATAGGGACGGAATCAGAAAGAAGTTAGCGAATACCAAATCTATTTCTTTATTTAATATTTTTTAGATTGATTTTTTGATAGAAAGGGAGAGGGAGGGAAAAAAACATTGCTGAGAGAGGCACATCATCAGCTGCCTGCTGCACGCCCCCTCCTGGGGATCAAGCCTGCAACCCAGGCATGTGCCCTGACCGGGAATCAAACCCAGGACCTCCTGGTCCATGGGCCGAAGCTCAATCACTGAGCCACACCAGTCGGGCACCAAAATTTATTTTTAAAAACAGATTCAGCTTTTGGGACGAGGGAACTGCTCTGTACCCTGGCTGTGGTGGTTACAAGGCCCTCAGCTTTTGTCAACACTCAAAGAGCTGCTGCAGCTAAGAGGGCTGCCCCACAGAACACTCTGCTTCACTTCCTATTTCTGAAATTTAGTTATTTTACTATATTAATTCACGCAGTTTAATAAGGCACATGCACAGCACCCACATCACACTGATAATGACCAATGTGCTCTAATAGGGTTTGTACTGTCTTCGTGTCAGAAGACGTCACCCCCCTACCAACCACGGAGGCCGCCTCCTGCCCCCATCTCCTCCCCCCTCATCCCCTCCCCCCAGCCTCTGAGTCCAGAACCTGGAGTCCCTCTGTGGTGCCGCCTCCCTGCTCACCCACTTGCCTATCTTAGTTTCCTTTCATGCCCAACTCCTCAAACAAAGGTGAGGGATGGTTTTAAATGTGTCCCCACACGCTCTTTCCCACCTGGACCTGGTTCCCGCAGTCAGCGTGGAACTGACCTGTGGGACTCATGATGAAGCTAGGACACTGGGCTCCACCTGCCGCCCCAGGTGACAGCGGGAGCATCGCGGCGACCTGAGGCTGCATCATCTCCCGGCACCGTTCTCATTTGTGCTGTGTTCCTGGATCACCGTCCTGTCCCGCGTCCTTGTCCGTCTAATCTACTTGGGATCCCCTTCCCGCCCGGTCAGGCCCCATTCCCGGCTGCCCGTCTTCCCAAAACAAGCACGTGGGAGGTATGCTGCTTGACTGTGAAGTCTGAGAACACCTTATCCCACCGTTGCCTTCGACCGGCTGGCTCTGCACTGCTACGGCTGGAAATCGCCCCATCTCCTGGCAGCGCCCTCCAACTCCCCCGACTCTGTCCAAAGCGCTCTCTGCTTCTCACCTGCCAACTGCTCCACAGCATTCTCCTCCCCTTCGTCTGGACACGCTCTCCAGATGGGAGCTGTATTTTTTAACAATGCTCTTGCCCTCACTTCCTTTTCCCAAACTGCTCTTATTAAACAGTGGGCCTCTTGGACGATCTTGGAACCTTAAAACTTGTGTCATGGCACGTGGATAAGGAAGATGTGCCCTGGCCTTTGCAGCCGCCTCCCCGCTAACCCCCCACCTTTCCTCTTGGACGCCCCACCCTGAGGACTGTGCACTTTCCTATGGCCCGTCCTTCCCGCTCTGCAGCTATATGCCTGCCTGTGCTGCAGCCACCCCCCTCCCCTTCCCCACCCCATGGCTCTCCCTGCACCTCCTCGCGGTCTGTCAATGTGGCTCTCTCTCCAACCGCTTTAGTTTCCTCGGTCTGGCTGTTCATCAGTACCCCTGGGTCCTGCCACCTGTGCGGGACACTCAGGGCCTAAGCACCACCATTGCTCACGGGGAGCAAATGCAACATGTTTCTGGAGCCACTTCAACTCATCTTTCAACAAGTTTCCAGCTCAGTTCTGATCTGTGGCATTGCAAAACACAGTCACTTTCTCTCCTTCAAAGGCCACAGTGCAACACAATAGATGGGCTGCAGCCCACAGCTTAGTAAGGCACATGACAGAGAACAGTTTCCCACGCACAGCACCCACGTCACACTGACAATGACCAATGCGCTCTAACACCTGCAACACGATAAACGGGCTACAGCCCACAGCGCAGCGCTCGCCTCGTCCGGAGCCACGATTCTCTAGAGCAGTGGTTCTCAACCTTGGCTGCACATTAGAATCACCTGGGAATCTTTTTAACATCCTGATTTCTGGCCTCATCCTCCAGACATTCTGTTTCTTTGTTATGGGGTGGGGCCACAACATTAGTAACAAAGAAACAGAATTTCCGGAGGATGAGGCCCAGAAATCAGGATTTTTAAAAGATTCCCAGGTGACTCTTGATGTGCAGCCACGGTGGAGAACCACTGCTCTAGAGCCTCTGCAGATGGAAGTGGTCGAGGTAGAGAGGCTGACAGGCCCGATCCCATGTCACCACCACCTGATCCTCGTCCCACACCCCCAGTTATAGGGACAAGCCAGGCCCCTCAGGAGCCCAAAGTGGAGAGCACCCTGGAATGAGAAGCAGCAACCCCCGATAGCTAAGCCACCTGCAGCCCAGGAAAGTGACCTGCCCAGGCCGAGAATGCGAACGCCAAAGCCGAAGACACACTCGGAGCACAGCAGGAGCTCAGGGCGGCCAGAGGAAGGCCGCTGGGGAGGGAGCACCGTCCGGTGCAAAGCTCGCTTCTCCCAGGCACAGCCTCACCCTTTTCCAGGTGGCCAGCAGCTGTTTATCGGACATCTGCTCTGGGTAATCCGCAATGGCAAACACACACCCCAGCAAGAAGCCTTCTTCTGGAACTAGAATAGAATCGTACGGGAAAAACACAATTAAAGCCCATGAATAGGTGTGCACAGAAACGTAAGAAGCCCGTCTTGCTGAGTTCCACTTGAAATTATGAAGTGCGTCACGATGACCTGGACGGTTTACCCGGGCACTGAATGCTCTGAGGCAGTCCCGGTGGCAGCCTGGAGCTCTAAGGACACCAAAGTTCACGTGCGTGTCTGACGTCCCAACTACAGAGACAGTGTAGTGTGCCTGCTCCACCACCAGCTCTATCTTTTGTCAGGGCCGATGCACAGCCCTTCCGTAAGCATTGTTTTGATGTGAACCCTTACCCACCCTCAAGCACTCTCCAAGCATTTATGCAAGTGCAAGACTTTCAGGAGAAAGAAACAAACACATCGACATTACTAACTCTCCACTGCTGGGTCGTGTCCGAAGAGCGGCTGCTGAGGCTGCTGCTGAGGCAGGTGAGGCTGTTGAGGCAGGTGAGGCTGCTGGGGCAGGTGAGGCTGCTGGGGCAGGTGAGGCTGCTGAGGCAGATGAGGCTGCTGGGGCAGGTGAGGCTGCTGGGGCAGGTGTGGCTGCTGGGGCAGGTGTGGCTGCTGAGGCTGCAGGGGCGGAGCCTGGTGCTGCGAAGCCTGGTGCTGCAGCACCTGCGGCGTCTGACTCAGGTGCTGTGCTGCGTGCGTCTGCATCTGCTGCTGGTGGTGCAGGCGCTGCAGCTGCTGCTGCTGTAACTGTGCCAGCTGTTGCTGCTGCAGCTGGTGCAGCTGGTGCTGCAGGGCATGCTGTTGCTGCAGGGGCTGGAGCTGCTGCGGGCGGTGAGGCTGCGGCTGTGGGAACGGGTGCGGAGGGACTGGCTGGGGCTGCGGGAACGAGTGTGGCGGCTGCTGTGGAATCTGCGGTGGCTGCTGAAGCTGCATGATCTGCTGGGGTGGCAGGTGCAGGACAGGGTGCTGCGGCGGCTGCTGGGACAGCTGTGGTTCTGGAGGCACTTTCACTTGGCTGAAGAGCACTGCATTGGTGTTCGCGTGGCTCTGTTGGCTGTGATTCACCTGCTGCTCAATATGTTTTGTAGGTGCTGAAAGGGACTGTAAGATCTAGAAAACAAGAAAAAGGCAAAGTCACCCACTGTTCCTGAAACGTATTAATATCAACTAAGAATGACAGTGTATTTATTTACACGGCCCTTTAATATTCACCTGCCGGGAGCCGGTCCATGCTTGCTGTTTCAAGGGACCTGGCATATATGGCATACTGTTCTTAATATGTTTGCTCACCTTCTTGGCACTATGTGTTTTAACCAAGGTCTCTGAGAAAGGTTGTTTCCCCAGGTAGGGATTTTCCCCTGAAGTTAGGGAGGGAATAAAACCCCTCAACTAAGTGCCAGGCGGGTAATTAATCACTTTAACTACAAACAATCATGCTTAAGCTACATAATCTTTACTCCCTGGAATGGAGATAAGAAACGCCCTAACCTTTGGAATAGAGATTGATAGGATTGGAATCAACTGGTATAAATACAGATGTAACAAGTCAGAACTTAGGAGACAGAAAGAAGACAGAACCTACACAGAACCTAGAGACAGAAGAACTTCGCTGGAGAGAACATGGCAAAAGATCCTGGACTGAACCTGACTACAGAAATTGGCAAGAGAACCTGACAAGAACTAGGTGACTGAACCTGGCTGGAGAACCTGGACAGAACCTGGCTGGAGAACCTAGCGAGGGAACATGGCTACAGAACCTGGCTGGAGAACCTGGAGAACCTAGCAAGAGAACATGGATACAGAACCTGGCTGGAGATCCTAAGCAGAACCTCTCTGGAGATCCAGAGCAGAACCTCTCTGGAGATCCTGGCTAGGCTGCTGATCAACTGAACGCTGTCTCCATGTTATTCCTTCTTCGCCGACTCCGTCCACACCTTTGGGGACCCCTGGACCTGCTGGGGTTGGACCCCGGCATTCACCTAACTGGCAACAAGCTGCAAACCAGTGGAAGTTTCAAGAACACGGCCTTTCCCTTTGTATTTATTTAAAAAACATCACCAACGTCAATAAAGTACCGTATTTTTCCGTGTATAAGACGCACCCATGTATAGCATGCCCCCCACTTTTCCAACCCAAAATTAAGAAATCAATATTTTAAAATATATTTTATTGATTTTTTTACAGAGAGGAAGGGAGAGAGATAGAGTTAGAAACATCGATCAGCCGCCTCCTGCACTTCTCCTACTGGGGATGTGCCTGCAACCCAGGTACATGCCCTTGACGGGAATCGAGCCTGGGACCTTTCAGTCTGCAGGCCGACGCTCTATCCACTGAGCCAAACCGGTTTCGGTAAGAAATCAGTATTTTAAACATTTTGCTGGTTTCCCTCTTAAGGCCTTCTTCCTTTTTGGCATCTTAAGGGGTTGTTCTTCCTGTTTTCTCCACGGTCTGATCATACACTCATGGGAGGAGGTCCAAACTGTCTCTCTGCAGCTCTATGGCCATGCTCTTTGCACAGCTGATTACATTCAGTTTGAATTCTGCAGAGTAAGACGGTCACTTACCGGTATTTACCTTTTTATTTCTGACATCTTTATGGGCTCAGAACATTCAGGTCCCTGTTGCACTCTCCACCTCAAATTACAGCATCAGCTGACGTCAGTTAACAATAAGGCTCATGATTGGGGGAGGCCTGTTTGACAAGGTATGGGCAGCTGTGCACCCTCACGGCTCCCTCCTCAGCTGACTTCTGTGTATAAGATGCCCCTTGATTTTCAGTCTAACGATTTCAGAAAAAAAATAGCATCTTATGCACGGAAAAATACGGTATGTGAAGTCACCCAGAGCTAAAACCCAGCAGGTAAACGAATAAGCTACAGAACTGAAGCTGACAAACCTAAGCCCCACCTGGCAGATATGTTTACAGAGCCCAGCCTGAGGGCAGCAAACACAAGGCAGAGGGGAAGTGGTCTCTTCTCGGGCCGCTGGCCAGGCTGCCCCGACCTTCCCTAACTGAGCAAGGCTCAGGCACCCCAGCCAGACTCAGCCTCCCCCACACCTCCTTCCCACAGCTGCCGACAAAGGGGTCCCGTGAGAGTCGGACGTGACCACCACCTCCCCGTGAGAGCACCGGACGAGCCTCCCCAGACCGCAGCCCCCCATCAGGATGCCAGCCTCTCATCTGTGGTCACTGCTCTGAGGGACAGAGAAACACCGGCAGCTTGTTTAAATGGTCAGCCTTCCCCCAACGCCCTGGAGCTTTAGATGGCGAATGCTCCTGACCAGAGGGAACCCCGCCCCCGCCAGGCCACCTCTCAGATTCATGCTGCCTAGTACTGTGACAGCTGAGGGCTCTGGATACACTGGGACGGGGAGAGGGGGCGCGGGTAGGAGCGACCCCCAGCCAGTGGCGGGCAGGTGACTGGTGTCCTCCCAGTGCTGAACAGAACAAAAGACACACAACACGCATGGACTGTCCCAACGTGCTCAGCTTCTGTGGTCAACGGGAACCAGGAACCACAGCGCCACGAAAATGACAACTATGTTTCAGCACGTATCGCCCACTTCACGGACTCCAAACGTCAAGTTCTATAACTTGCAAGGGTGACAGCTCTGGATTTAGTGATGAAACGATTGCGTTTCAACCAGAAATAAGTCCAACTCCAGAGCTGGGGGCCTGTATTTGGAAATCACCTCACAGGTAAGACACCCCCAGAAGGAGATTCTCTTGGTGCTTCAAACACGTCCCTGCTTGCCCGGCTGGTGTGGCTCAGTGGTTGAATGTTGACCTATGAACCAGGAGGTCATGGCTCAATTCCCGGTCAGGGCACAGGCCCGGGTGGTGGGCTCTATCCCCAGTAAGGGGCATGCAGAAGGCAGCCGATCAATGACTCTCTTTCATCAATGATGTGTCTATCTCTCCATCTTCCTTTCTCTCTGAAATCAATTTTAAAATATTTTTTTAAAAAAGCCCCTGCTGAGCCCTCAACAGAAAACAGCGAAAGGATGTAGAAGCAGGACTGCCATCTTCTCCGTGCGCACAGGTGTCACCGGCACTCAGCAGGGGCAGGGCCTGACCCTGAGCTCGGCCCGCGGCCAGCACAGCAGCGCCACAGGTGTGCAGCGTGGAGGGACCCCTGCTTGTGTCTGCAGATCAGCAGGGAGCGTCCCCACCACTGGGCAGGGCAGTGGCCACATCTGGGAGTTTGTCGTTCTACAGCCTTTGGTATCTTTGAGGTGTTGTATTTGCTGCATGTATTTTCGCCCTCAGAAGTAACACCCATGTTGGGTAACTGATGGCTAACAAGGAAATAAACGCTGTCAGGCACATCGGAAAGCACTGAAACAACGGGTTGCCCCCTGCACCCCAACCCCAGACCTAAGTGGACCTTCACGAATGGAGCTTGTTAGGAGGGCCAGCTGGGATGCCCAGAGCCAGAGGCTGGTCCCCCCTCAGCTCTGACTTCCCAGAGCAGCCAGGACGGGCAGGGTTGACCCCATGAAGAGGGACACCATCTGAGGGGCCGAGGAGGCTGCGGTGAGAGCAGAGCGGGGAGGGGGCACAGAAGGCAGGGGAGCCGTGCACAGGTGGCCAGCAGTGCCGGACGCCACTGAGAACACCCTGTACCCACAGGCTCCATCCCCTACTCGGGTGGACAGGTCAGTCCCAGGAATCGAAGGAAAAAGACAGACTTTTCACTGCTTGATATCATAACCTGCCACACTGCCAACAATTTTAATAATGTCAAGAATTTTCCGGACGTAACTGCCAGTCTTTATTTAAATCACTTAATATAGAAGGCATTATGCTACATGCCACATGGCTCCTAACCATTAAAAATGTGCAATTTAAACAGGATTTTAATGGTTAGCCATGTTTCCTCAACTCCCTGATCCAATTTTATATTAAATATGTCTTGTATCTCTAACATGTCAGAAACTCATTTTCTTCACATCCAGCAGCAAAATGACCTAATATTCCTACATTGCTGAGAAACTCAGATTCTCTGCCACCGGCGTCGGTGATCAAACCTCACACAGCCTGGACGGCCTTTCTGGTGTCCCCTTAGGGAAGGCATCCAGCCAGCGAGTCGTCCCTTAACATCCTACCTGCAGAGATGTGCCCAAAGTCGTTGCTGCGTCACTTCATTAAAATGACACCACTTATCTCTACGTCCAAATATAAATGTAGGGAACGTGGGACCCACCGTAACACGTTTCTGCCCGACTTCACAGACTACTTCCCCTCCGAATCCCTGCCCTGAAGGGAGAAAGTGGCACTTCCTCAGCGCTAGGGGCACTGCAGCTCTCCGCTCCCACACCAGCCCTGGGGACACCCCTCAGGCACATCCTGCCTCTCCAGCCCAGCCCAGCCCAGCTCAGCCCAGCCCAGCTCCCAGCCTCCCCCCACATCCCTCAGGTTCACCTCGTCCCCCACCCCCAGGCTGCCTCTGGCCACCACTCTGCTCTCCCCAAGTCCCTGTGCCCAGCCCGCTCAGGGGCCTTCCCAATGCCCCAAGCCCTTCACTCCCAGCTCAGCGCCATCGGGACGGCGGGCCCTACTCCCGTCCCCTTAGCCGCTCACTCCAGTCACCCTCCAGCATCCAGGGCCCAGGCAGGTGCACACAGTGGGGTGGGATGGTGGGATGGTGGGATGGGACAGCGGGCGGGGACAGACGGAGCATGGGAACCGCAGCGCAGGAGCCCTGGGTCCGAAAGGACAGCAGCTGCTCAGCCAGGAGGATGTCAGCAGCCAGATGCGAGCGCCACGCAGCTCCATCCCACCGCTGTCCGGACAGGCCCCGAAAGCCCCTCTTCAGGGAGAAGCTCATGACTTAGGCAAATAAATAACATTTTTAAAAATTATTTGGACCAAACTAAACATGTCAGGCAGAATGTGACCTGCCAGCAAAGTCACCATACCTCCAAAATTGCTAGTGGAGAGTAGATGATAATGGAAGCAAGATTGGAGTGACTTAAAGAAGGTATGATGAGCCAGAGTACAAATGGGTTCTAGCAACTAAAAAAGGCAAGAACATTGATTCTCCCCCAAAGTTTCTAGAATAAATGCTTTCCTGAAAAAAAAAAAATAGATAAATAAATAAAACAAAATTGCTAGTGGAACATGCGAGCTCTGAACACACCTGCTCGGCCCCCTGACTGGCCCGGTTCAAGGTGGGCACCTGCTTTACTTACCCTGACACGGTCACCATGGCCACCTGCCAGCAGGGCCCTAACCAGGGCAGGAGTGCGGGCCCGGAGTCTCTAGCCACAGCTCCAGACCCGCTACCCTCCTCAAACCCCTGTGGCCCCACCTTGCCTCGCTCCCAGGAACTCCGGAGCCCGCCTCCCAGCACCCCGAGAATCACACACTATCCTTTACCCAGGGAGGGAGGGAGGGAAGGACATTTCTCACTGCATGTCTAACCAATACAGACTTCAAACGCACCACCGCTATCATGGCTGTGGCCCTGTGATTTCTAACAGGAAGTGTGTATCTGGCAGCCGAACCAAGCCCAGGCCTCCGTAGAGACAGCGCACTCCTCGCGTGGGCCACCCAGACCCACTCGCTCGCTCACGTCCCCGAGTTCCGGTTTTCCTGACTTCCTTCCCTTACAGCCAGTGAATTCATGGTCCCTCCATCCTCACAGATGTGGATCCTTGGCGGGAACACTCTCCCCGGCTTCCGGGGCTGAAGCCCTGCTTACGGCACCTCCTCCTGAGGCCCCCCGACCCCCACACTCATAGCAGCCTGGACCCCAGCGGTGAGTGTGGCCCCCTTACTGTCTCAACACCCAGACCCACCGGAAGCCCTTCTGCTCAGAGCTGTCTGCTGTCTGTCTGTCTTCACCTAAAACAAGAGCAGGGGACTTGTCTGTCTTGTTTACCATTTGTCTCGGTGCTCACAGAAAAGCAAGCAGGCCTGCTATACCTCCCAACTACCTCTGTGTTAAACTGAAAACATCTACTAAAACTCTTAAGGTCCAGTCTGTACCAACAAGCTCCAATCACAAAACTGTAAGCAGAGATGAAGGCCCTTTGAGGAGTGGAGGGGAGGATGCTGTTACTCATCCAGGTGAAGCTCATCGCGAGCAAGTGAAGGGCAGCTGGCAGAGTTCACCCCTTTTGTGGCCCAGCTAACCTCCAGCCAAACAGGAGGAGACCTTTCCTGCAGGAGAGCGGGCACCGAGCCTGGTCCTGTCGGCCGGGTGGGGCCTTCGCCTCCACGCACGCCTGACACTGAAATACATACACACACACAACAGACTCAAGTTCTCACACAAGTACATACTGCAAGTGTGCGAACTGTTCTGCAAAAGTAAAAATGATAAATGACACTGCAACAGACTGAGACCCAATTAGAAAATCCCAGATTTACATTTTTGTTTTAAAGGAGTGACTATGTAAGTCAGACAGAGAAAGACAAATACCGTATGACTTCACTTATGTGGAATCTAAAGAACAAAACAAACACGGAGGGGTCAATGCGGGGGGTGGGTGGGGCGGGGGGGGGGGACTCTGTAATACTTTCAACAATAAAGGTAAGTTTTTAAAAAGACAAAACAAATGAGAAACAAACTCACAGACACAGAGAACAGACTGAAGATTGCAGAGGGCGGGTGACGGACTGAGAAAGAGAGAATGGCGGTTGCCGGACAGTCACGGGACAGTCCCAGGGAGTGCAGTCAGCAATGTGTGATGCCTGTGGGGGGGAGGGGGCTGGGAATACAGGGGTCACTAGGTAACACACAGTCTAACCGCTGTGCTGCGCACCTGAAGCCCATACAAAATAACAGTGAGAGCAAACTAGATGAAAAAAAGCAGTGAATGGACTTGAAGAAAGACTCACGTGGGCCACGCTGGACGGCCTGCTCACCTGCTGACCGTCGGCGCTGCCAGGGATGCTTCTCAGCGTCCGCACGGCAGGGTTCCAGGCGGCCAGCATGTCTGACCTCTCAGAACTCTGGAGGTTCGGTCCCGAGGCCATCAGGCCCCCACGGCTGTCGGAAGGCAGGATGCCCCCGGGGACGGGCGGCACGTTGGCACACAGGTTGATCAGGCCGGGCTCCTTGCCCACAGGCAGCCTGCGCTTTGCCGCCACCACCTGGGGGACCTCCGCAGGGGTCCAGTTCAGGTTTCTCTCTTGCTTCTCAGGGGATGAGTCTGAGGAATCGTCAAACATCAGCTCCCCCTTAGCTTTCTCAGGGTTTGACTTGGGAGAGAACTGCTGGTCCCCTGAAGGGGACCCTTCCTGAGAACTGGCAGGGCTCGACTTGTCATCCGTACTGCCCTCGTTCGGGGAGCCGTGCTCCTCATTGTCTACCTCCTCCTCCTCTTCCTCCTCCTCCTCCTCCTCTTCATAAACGATTAGGCGGGGGTGATAAAACGCTTCATCCTTTTTGGTTTTCTCGGATATGCAATCCAGGACCCAGTCGGGGGTCACGATTTTGATACTTGCTCTCCGCAGGGCACACTCGTACTTCTCCTAGGACAGAGAGCAGCACAGACAGCGGTCACCGCAGCACAGCCCGACCCTGCATTCCCGCTCAGCACGGAGGGCCCGCACACCGAGAGCCCCCGCTCCTCTCCCGCAGGGGCTGAGCCCCAAGTGAACCCTGTCTCAGTGGTCAGGACAGTCTCATCCAGAGGCTGTGTTTAATATAAAGGATGTGTTAGATACAAGAGCAGAGCTAGGAATCCTATGGAACACTCTCTCATGAAGGAAACGAACGTCTGCCATCTAATCTAGCTTCACTGGCACAAGGCGATGGCCGTGGGGGTGTCTGCAGGACACCGGGGACCGGAGCGCTCTCCTCACTGCTCTCTAGTGCTTCCTGAGCTCACTACCTGAGACCCAGAGGAGCACATCTCTGCCTCATGAGAAGGCAACATACCCCGGTGCTGAGCGGACGGGCTGGTTTAGTCAGGGGTCTACCAGGGGAGGGCCCAGGGCGAGCCTCCTTGCAGGGCATCGGACCGCAGTCTGAGGCCAGCACCAGCTGAGGAGCCCGTGGGGGCAGGGACAGCAGAGGGCTCTCCGACTGGCCAGGGTGCGTAATGACCAGAGGACAGAGGAAGGAAGTGGACATTTAAACAAGAGTAATGTGACCAGTCTGTGAAGACGTCGGTTAACCAGCATCTCACCTGCCTGCTTCTAAAGACAAACTAGCTACTAAAGTGAAGTGATTTCATTCTAAGCCAAAAATCATAGATACAAAAAGAACCCCCCACTATTTAACCAAAGCATGCTACTTTCCTCTTAAATTTTTACACAAAATACAAGTTTTTACTTCGATTTTAAGATTCATATGTTGAATTTTCATAGAAAAAGTTTCTTCTTGGATTGTGTGGCTGGTTAAGTCACAACCAAACTCGCTGGTTCCCAGTTCCTTTTCTTGCCAGGACACTGGCAGGACCAGGAACGGCGGCTCAGTGCAGAGGTGACAGGGACCCCCTATGCCACGGGCTCTGCCGCCTCCCCCACTCCTCCTGCGGCAGGCACTCAGATGAAACACTGAGGCATACGGACTGGAGGGAGGGCTGGTATGTGACTTGTCTGCTATGAACACTGTACTTGATTCTCGGTCATACGCCGCTGTGCAGAGAGACAGGTGTGCGTTCCACAGCAAAGCAGCGCTGGGATGTCAGTGTGCCCGGCTCCCTGGGAGGGGGCTCAGCAGGTTGCAGGCAGCCTCACCAGGCTCTGAGTTAAGGGGCCAGGCCGGGCACAGTCTGCATTCCCACAAGTCCCCCGGGAGGCCACTGCTGCGGACGTCGGGTGACCTGGGGCCCAACCAGCGTTTAGGGATGAGAGCCCTGTGCTTACCAAGATAAACGTGACTTCACATCTTCCAGATTATACATGAAAAGTCACTAAATGTGTGTCTGTAATTAGGCTTGGGACAAGGCCATTTTAAAAATTGTGACAAGGACTAAAAATACAGGTGTCCCCAAAAAATGTACACACACTCTGGCTGCCAATTATAATTCCAATGGGTTAAATCTGAAAAGAAACATCAATGAGAGCTTTCAGCTGTTTTTTGGGACACCCTGTATATATTTTCACAAATGAAAATGAACTTGTTTTATTGGACTTGAAAGGAAACTCCAGAGATTCAAAACACTTTCCTATTTTCTCCATGAAATAACCCACAATTTCTTTGTATGCAGAAGACACATCTGGCTCCAAATGAAATTTATAATCACCTCACATCCTCTGTGGAATAAAGCTGGGCATAAACAACATAAACTAACCTAATCCGCATTTATGAATGGAATCTAATGATTAATGGAAAAGAAGCTCAAGACCACATGCCTCCCGGAAACGCTGAGGGGACACAGAAAAGGCACACGTACAGGAAGCGCTTACCCCCTTCGGCTCCGGCACGACCAGGTGTGTGCACCTCTTGTTAAGGCTCAGCTGGCAGGCGCCCCCGTAGAAGGTCAGCAAGGCCCACAGGGCGCTCCTGTCTTCAGGTGACACCTGGTGAATCCGAAACAGGGCTCATGTCACACATTTGGTCTTTGCGTGTCTGCTTACATGGTGACAATTAACAGTTCCGCTTTATCTACATTTCTCCATTAAGTGAAATTAACCGGAGTATTAGTGGGAAAACCAAACAAGCTTTTTGCTATTTGTTTATAGTGCTAAGAAGCTGCAGTCCTACATCACAGTTTTACAGACATCACTTTTTCTGCCTGTCACCAAATGAATAAGAAAACACTAGTCCACACTCCACCATCTAACTGAGTCACTTGCGAAGCATTTAAACAAGAGCAGCGTCAACATCACAATCAAGACGCTCCTCAGTCACAACCGGTCACAAAAGCTAATGATGAAATAGGTCAAATAAAGACACAAACACAGTGGTTTGCAAACTCGGGAAAACGTGAATTCTATTTAACACAGAAAGAGAAGCAAGACAAGCCTCAGAGACAGCGCCACACTTCTGAGGGGGAAGCAGGCTCCAGCTCGCGCTGGTGCTGTGAACAGGCCCTGGCAGACAACAGACAGCTCCCTTCCCTGCCTGCCTGCTGTGCACCAGGACCTGTGCACTGCCTCTCCCTGCCCCTCACCCTCCTGGCCAAGAGAAGCAGGTAAGGAAACAAAGTCACAAAAACTGCAGCCAATAATCGGAAAAGCTGGCTTCTGACACCCCATCTGTCTGAGCCCAGACAACATTTTCCCACTGCTCTATGGGCTTCTCTAAGGGCAGTTACTGCCAACAATAATTTCTAAAAATTAAAACTTCAGAGTCTGAAAGACAAACATTTAAGAAAAATAAAGGCGTTGGTGTTAATTCTAAAATATCATTGACCACTTCAACCTTTTCTAGACAATCCTATGTAATAAAGAGCTAATATGCAAATGGTGGTCAGGCCCTGACGGCTCAGACACTCAACACTGGGGAGAGAGGTATGGGGACCAGCCAGGCTGCAGCCCAGGAGAGTGACAAGCCGCCTGCCCCGCAGTCCTGGGCACCAGCAGCTGGGGCTGGGGCCCGGAAGAGGGACAAGCCACCTGCCCTGCGGTCCCAGGTGCCAGTAGCTGCACCTGCACCTGCAGCCCAGGAGAGGGACAAGCTGCCCGCCCTGTGGTCCTGGGAGCCAGCGTCTGTGGCTGCAGCCTGGGCGAAGGTTCCCGCCCACACTCCCCTGTGACTGCGGCCAGCCCGGGAGAAGCCAGCCCAGGTCCTGGGTGCCTACGGCTGGCCAGAGGGAGGGAAGCCCTGGTCCCGGGTGCCTGCGATCAGCCGGAGGAGGGAATCCGGGGTCCCGGGTGTGGGGTGAGGCAGAGGCAGTTAGGGGTGATCAGGCCAGCAGGGGAGCAGTTAGGGGCGATCACGCCGGTAGAGGAGCAGTTAGTGGAAATCAGGCAGGCAGGCAGAGAGGTTAGGGACAATCAGGCAGGCAGGCGAGTGGTTAGGAGCAAGCAGTCCCAGATTGCGAGAGGCAGTCGGACATCCCCCAAGAGGTCCTGGATTGGAGAGGGTGCAGGCTGGGCTGAGGGACCCTTTGCACCTGTGCACGAATATCATGCACTGGGCCTCTAGTTTATTATAAACTGAGGATTATGATTAAGAATTCTGAACTGTCTCATGTTAATTTTTAAAAAGTATTGGTAAACTGCATTTTTTCCTTTTAATTGCTATTATTCAGCTTGCCAAAAATCTAATATTCTACATCTACTCTATCCATTTTACAAATAAGTCTAGAAATTATTTTACATTCCACACTGCTCTGTGAATACTAACAAGAACACATCAATTTTATAGAACCATTATTTTGCATCTGTTCAATTTTGTAAGCCAATGTGACATTTCAGAAAATTGGATCAAAAGATTATTTTCATTAGAGGTTTTCACAAAAACATTTGTATCCTGCAGCGTCTTGGAGGGTAAGATTTAATTATATGACAATAGAGGTTACTCTGATGAATCATTACATAATCTTTATTAAAGTGAAATTAAAAACATAACGTAGATGTGCCTTTACTACAAAGACTTGGCCACATGTGGCCTTGGTGAGGTATTACTTGTTTTACTGAATGCAGTAATTCTAACCCCAGCCCTGCTTGGCCCGAGTCCTGCGCCTGGCCTCACGTGGCCTCGCGGGATGTGGTGGCATGCTGGGGAAAGAGCCCGGGAGGAGGGAGACCTGGTCAGACACGGGGCCTCAGAAACCACCCTGTCAAGTGGGACAGCCGCCATGAGCAACACTCGCCAGCCCGAGTCAGAGTGCAAGGACCTAACCCCACAGCGCATCCACTGCAGCTGTGCCCGCACACTATTAACGACGAAGGCTCTTTCTTTCCCCACCAAAATGTTCACACTAGCGGGAACAGGATTATGGGGACATTTTTATTCTCATTTTTTATACTTTTCTGAATTTTCCAAATTTTATAACTGGGGAAAAGTACTTTTTTTTTAAAGCAACTTTCTAAACTCAAATCTACTATCTCCATAATGAAGCCGAATGTCTGCTCAGTGCCTTCAGGCTAAACTTCAAAGAAAGTGAACATGTGTCTCCAGCCCTTCCTGACCTGTCTGGCTGCCAGGGCCTCTTCCTCTTGTTAGGATGCCCACACGTGTGCCCACCCTGCCTACGGAACTAAGCAACACTCTTTGCCACACCTGCTGTCCCCATGCCTCACACACACACCCCTCGCTGCTACCCCTCAAGGAGGTGCTCGGCTGCCGCTGCCCTGGCCCCACAGCAAGCTGCTCACAGGTACCCACCTGCTTGTCCTCCCCCCTCCGCCCCCGCCTCGTCCCCTCAGCTTGAAGCAGAGAGGATGCTGACTCACCTGCAAGCCCTAAGTGAGTGCTGCCCTTCCCAGCTTCTCCCTGAGCTCACACCTCAAATGCTCCCTGGCTCTAGCCCACATGAAAGCTCCTTGCCCAGCCTTGATTACAAACTAGAATCCCATTCATTAGAGGCCCGAGTCTTACATGTCCTTGATATCTTTCACAGGACTGAGTACAGGGAGGCACACGGGTAGGCAGTCTGACATACAGAATGAAAAGGGCTTTTATTTTCTGTCCTCCAGATTTAAACCGTGTCCCCACCTGTCTCGGCCTCTTCCCTGAAACCTACCCAGCACCCAACAGCAGGCCTTGGCCTGCACCAGCGTGGGGTCAGAGGCAGGGTGCCTGCTCCCCAACTTCCACTGCTTAGTACCCTTCCCTGTCCCTGGGGAGCACGGGAGGACTCCAACAGAGCTCAGCTGTACAAGCCCGATGGGAAGACAGGTCTCTCCGAAGCACGGTCCCCTCGTGGAGGTGGAGTCCCCCTGGGTCCCAAGAGGGGCAGACACCAGGGTCTCTCCTCATGCAGACCAAGCATGGCAGTGGCTCCCCCCCACCCCCACCCCCCGGTAAACCATTCCACACCTGACATTTGCACACGTTACACGTGGTGCGAGTTCACAGGTCTGCATCCTCAGACTCATTGAGCGACAGTCTCTCATTTGCGTGGCTCCTGGGCCCTACTCCTGTCACAAAGGAAGTGGTCAGCCAGCTGCATGAGCTTGTTAATGCAGCTCAAAACTGGATTTCCCGCCACCTCGGACACCAGTGCCCAGCATGCTTTTCATCAGGACTTCTTCACGCCAACGACTAGCAGGCAAGCCTCTGCCCCTCCCCTCGTGTGCGCCATCTCCCTGCACTTGGGCGCAGGTCTCTTATCATTGGCCCGGTGCACACTGGGAATTTAGAGTCACTCACCGTAAGTGACAAACTGAGAACACAGTAAGTAACCCACAGAGGTCATAACACTGAGCCTGGACTCCGATTGCTATTAGTCCGACTGCATTTGCTCGAAGGACTTAAAATCCTGTCCAAGGGCTTGCTAAATTCACCTTGTCCACCACAGACCCAGCCACGCCCCAGAATGCACCTCGGACCTCGATACTCCCACCAGCTGGGCCACTTCCCAGACCACCCAGGACCCGTGACCGCGTGTACCTAGGAGACTGAGGGCAGCTTCCCATACCACCCCCCGAACCCCACCCATTACCACACCTATGTCTTCTCAGCCCAGAACAGAGATCTACTTAGACCCCAGCCTGCACTATGGCCCCGAGCCCATCAGCGGCCCTGTGTCACTGTCCAGGGCCACAGAACAACGTCTGCTACCAATGAATGCTCCTCACCTTTACCTGGGCACTGCTGTTTCCCAGAAATAAAAAAAATAAAATAAAAAAAAAAGCGACACGGGTAAGTCTGACTCACTTTGGCTCCCAAAATCCTATGATCCTCCTCCGGTATCCTCTGTGCTAGCCCAGCTCCACTGCCGTCATCTGCCCTCTAGTCCCCTTCCTCCAGGTAGACAGCTGATCACCCCAAACGCCACGCTTTCACACCGCTTCCCCACCTGCCCTCAGAAACCAGCTCGTTTCACACCCTGCAACGATGCGACCACCAACCAGAGCACTGGAATGGGGGCCTCTGACCCTGGCTTCGGGAGGAAGCACCTCCCACGCGGTGAGCGCAGCTTCTCCCCGTACCCGAGGCCCCACCTGGCTCCAGTCAGTGGCCTCAGCGCGGTATCTCCACCCCGCAGGGCTGACCCAAATCCAAACCTCTGTCTGGTCTAAGACTGGACCGGTCCCTCCCATAAACTCCCATCCTTCCCCTGCCCTCAGTCAGCTAACAGCTCCCAGACTAGTGTCACCTACAAGATTTCAGGGGTTTAATTTTGTTTGCTTGTCCTGTGTTTGCCAAATGTTCTAGGAAACATTTATAATCCAAAATGAAACATAAAGCAGCCCTCCTCCGCTGGCTCCTTCATCAGGTTCACACTCAGATCCCTGTCTCAGTCCGCTGTCTGCCACCCCACCCCTCCTCCACACCGGGCACAGGCTGCCCCTCCCACCTGCTCTATTTGGAAAGCCCTCTCCCTGCCCCATTTTCACTCCAATTCTGCCCATTCTTTCAGGCCCACTCTATCTGACATCCTCCACCAAGGGTCCTAACCTGGAGTCCACACTGCTGCCTCCTTCTGAGCTCAGAGGTCAGCACCTGTGCCACCTGACCCGGGACTCACGCGCAGATGTCACACACACAGTCACCCTCCATGTCACGTGTATCTATATATATAAAACCCTAAGCAAGCGTTCAACCATTTGACTGTTTGACCGGTGGCTATGACGCGCACTGATCACCAGGGGGCAGATGCTCAACAGAGGAGCTGCCCCCTGGTGGTCAGTGTGCTCCTGTGGGAGCGCCACTCAGCTGACCGATGGTGAGCGCAGCTGCAGCAGAGCAAGCCTCTCCTGCCTCGGTGGCAGCAGGCTCAGCGGGGCTGGGATGAGGGGGAGCAGTGTGGCGCCCCACCCAGGCTTGGGCTCAGGCTCCTCCCCAGCCACCTGTCGCTTCACACACTACTACATCCCTCGGGGGATGTCAGACTGCCAGCTTTGGGCCTGGCCTTCGGGCCTGAACTGGCAGTCCTACATCCCCCGAGGGGTCCTGGACTGCGAGAGGGTGCAGACCAGGCTGAGGAACCCCACTGTACACAAATCCGTGCACCAAGCCTCTAGTTATGTAATAATCCACTACATACATGACCTTTGTTTTTTTTTGTTTTTTTTAATATTTTTATTGATTTTTTACAGAGAGGAAAGGAGAGAGATAGAGAGTTAGAAACATCGATGGGAGAGAAACATCGATCAGCTGCCTCCTGCACACTCCCCACTGGGGATGTGCCCGCAACCCAGGTACATGCCCTTGACCGGAATCGAACCCGGGACCCCTCAGTCCGCAGGCCGACGCTCTATCCACTGAGCCAAACCGGTTTTGGCCATACATGACCTTTGTTAAATGCAGCTGTTAGTTTTTCCTCTCAAGACTGAAAGTGTTCTCTAGCGCTCAACTAATAATGACTATGTAATAATTGTATAATTCTAATGACCTGTGCTTCTTTATTTCCCCAAGTCAGCCCTGGTAAGCCCCACATCACTGCAGCCCTGGCCCCTGACATCCCAGTCTCTCTGACCAGCCTCTTCCTCCCACTCTCTCATTCAATTCGAGCCTCGGGACTGGGCTTTGAAGCTCTAAACCCAGAAATTCAGGCAAGACAAATACAACTACATGTAAAATGCACATTTTAGCCAGAGAACACTGTTTATGCATGATAAGTGATAGTAAAAATTATTTTCACTTTAAAAGCTTTATGATGTTTATTCTAAATTTGGAACATACAGAGAAGTATAAGGAAAACAATAAAAAGTAATATGTGACCACAGTAACCATCATTAAAGGGCTTTCATTTTAGCCAACTTTAAAGATCACCATGTAAATATGCATTTATGGCACCAACGTGAGAAACACTAAGACGCAAATACCGACAAAACTCCTATTCTTGAGGAAAAAAGCCCAATTTTCAAGGATGTGTATTGAGTGGATGTAACAAAAACAAAACGGAGGGATTTTATAATCTGCCAGCGCTTCCAGAATTTACAAGAGACGCAAACAAACACAGTAACCATAAGTAAGCTTACTTACTGCTTAGATGGCTGATACCATTGATATGAAGAACTGAGTCTGGCCAATAACCTCACAATTTCCAACTAAATATTACTGGTTCCATAATCCTCTATTAAAAAGGCATGTTTAAAAAAGCAAGACTACAATCTAAATTCCTTTCCATCTCACTAACATCCTTGGCGTGCCCTTTCCCAAAGGCTTGCTCTAAGATGGGCGAAACACTTTCCCGAAACCACTAAGGCCCGATCACGGAGGTGACCAGAGCACACAGAACAGCAGCGTCCGAGGCGCTGTCCACTGACCAGTGATTCTAGATACATTTCTCTATGTAGTTTTAAAATAAGTTCAAGTAATAGCAACTTGGGTTTTTTTATAGCTAGAGGGTGTTTTCAGCTGGGGGTTGAGAGGACAGATTACAATAAAAAACATTAACTATTCCCTTTTCTCATCACCCACATCTGGAAATAAAGCATGAGTGTTACACAACTGTGTCCCATGGAGCACGCAGCTCAGCAATGCTTGTGCACAAACATGGATAACACGAGAGTGACCGCGGGCATGCTCACCTGAGACAGGCAGGCTATGACTCCAAAAAAGGTCTGGCAGGACTCTGGAGAAAATCCATTGACTCTGATGGACGGTTATTAAGATTCCAATGCAATGAGATCAGTGTCACCTGCAGTTCACGCACACTCACTCACACTCACACTCACACTCATCCACTACAGGAAGACACAGACCAAGGTGGCCCGAGCACAGGGGACTGGGAGACGGTGACAGCATACAGGAGAGGTTTCCATGGGAGTGCTCCCAAAGCCAGTGAGCGTGGCACTCACCAAGCACCTGGCCCGAGAGCCAGCACAGGCGCGCACATGTCCAGATACACAGGGCAGAGTGGGCATCTCAGAGCAAGTCCACAGTCTCGAGTGCATCCCTTTCGCTGTGCGGCAAGGAATCCCTCGTAAAAGGGCCTGAGCTCTGGTGCTAATGCCTCCACTAACTGTGAGAACAAGCCAGTCTCCCTGAGCGTCAACTCCCCCTTGCTAACACTAGAGCCAGCAACGCTCTTCCTAAAGCTCTGACTTTAAAATTCATTCAGAATCCCGCCTGAAGAGCGTCTGTGAGCCAACCGGGCACGGCCGTCCCTGCGCAGGCTCTGGGCTCAGGTGCTCACAGGCCAGCCTGGCCTGAGCTCACACGGCCTCTTCTGAAGACTGTGGAGTAGTTGCAATCCTGTCCCTATAGGAGAAAGTCCACCTACCGAGATGGGCGAACAAAGAGAATCACCAGACTGGAAACGCTACTGCACTTTGAGGTCTCCTACCCAGGCAGACTGAGACCCGCTAAACCCGAGCCTGCAGCGTGCAGGGCCCTGCACACCCCAACCTCATGCCACCAGCCCTACTGCCATGCTCCTGCCTTCACTTGGGCCCTCGGCTGGCAAACACTCAGCAAAGCAGGAACAAGGGAAAGCTGGAGGGTGTGGTCCTGGAGACCCGAGTACCCACTCTGACCCTGGAGCTTCTCCGGGATGGCAAGTGGTGGCTGGATGATGGCCTTCTGAGGGCGCCTGTGAGGAGGGCGCCCGACCCACACAGGACTAACCTCTCATCTGCAGAAGTACCCCCCACTCCCAGTCTGCTTTCTCCATGTTCATGAAGAAAACACGCCCCCTCCATCCCCAATAAAATCAAAACCCATTTCCTTTAACTCTTTACAATGGATGAGAAATCGGATTTCTGGGCCAGACTTGCTCAAGTTCTGCATATCATCCAAGAACTGAGCATAAAGGGATACTTCCTGTGTATCTGAGGTCCCTATAAATACTTAATGCAATAAGATGCCCGCTGTCGGCATTGATGCAGTAAGGAATAAAGGCGTCCGCAGGAACAGCCTAGCCCCGAGCAGAACGGAGGGGGCTGCATGACAACATCTACTTGCCGGCCCTAAAGTGTTAACAGCACAACCGGAGCCTGCAGCTGTGTCCACTCGGCCAGGACACAAGGTGGACACAACACAATTCACCATGGAACCCACATCTCACCCAGCAATTCCCACATCAGGCATCAATGCTCTCTCCTCCCTCCTTTCCCCCAAAAAGGATACGGCAGGAGCGCTCCACACTGCACAGACAGAACCACCCAGGACGGCTGCAAAAGAAAACAGGACTCAATCAAAGGCTGTTTCCAACTTACAAAGTGACACACTCTACCAGTGTTGCTCAGACACTAACGCAGTGGTTCTCAACCTTCTGGCCCTTTAAATACAGTTCCTCATGTTGTGACCCAACCATAAAATTATTTTCGTTGCTAGTTCATAACTGTAATGTTGCTACTGTTATGAATCATCATGTAAATATCTAATATGCAGGATGGTCTTAGGCGACCCCTGTGAAAGGGTCGTGTGAAAGGGGTCGCGACCCACAGGTTGAGAACCGCTGCACTAAAGGCTCGGTTATAACTGACCACGAAGCACCCAGACTGCAGCGATGGTATTCAAATAGCAGGCACACCAGGGCCAAAGGCTCGCTGTGAATGCCCGAGGAGAAAGCCTAAAGTTATGTATAAAAGTTTAATTCCACGCGTTACTTCCTAAGCCTCGAGGCCAGCTGGAAGCGGTCCTGCCAACTGAGGCCCTGCCCGCCCCAAGCAGCCTGCACCGGCCCCTCCTGAGTCCTTCCCGATCCCGAATCAAATGAGGTCTGAACGAGTGCGTTTTCCCAATGAAGCCGAATAGGCACCATGTCAGTACACCAGACAAGGTAACTTTTTATGAATTCTAAAACTCAAATTATAAAACCGTAAGTTCATCACTACCTTTGGGGGTACTTTACATATTTTTAAATTATCTTACCTTACATTTTTTATATTTAATTTTAAGAAGTACATAAATCACTATACTGATAGCTCTGCTTCACGAAATCACTATGTAAACATCTAGTGATGCCCGGTTTAGCCAGCCGACGACTGGAGGACTTCACCAGCTGAAACACACACTCCTGCGTTAGCTCACACGCCAGCTATTTACTGAGATTCTACTAGGTGCACCAGCCAGGGCACGAACACAGAAGTGCAGTCTCTCATGCAGCAGCACCTCGCTACTGCTCTGCACTGTTCCTGTCACTCCCTTAAAAGCACTTCGGAGCCCAGCTGGCCTGGCTCAGTGGGTGAGTGTCAACCTGTGAACCAGGAGGTCAGTTTGGTTCCTGGTCAGGGCACACGTCCAGGTTGTGGGCTCGATTCCCAGTAGGGGGCGTGTAGCAGGCAGCCGATCAATGATTCTCTCATCATTGATGTTTCTATCTCTCTCTCCCTCTCCCTTACTCTCTGAAATCAATAAAAAATACATATTTAAAAAAAAAAAAGGACTTTGGAAAGCGAAGTACCCTTCATCCTTTTTTTAGGTGACGCCAACAACTTAGCATAAGTTTATCTTCTGCAGACAGAGTGCAGGAATATCAAACGTTTTATGAAATGGAGACTGGCTCTACTTGGGATAATTATTGCATGAAGATCTGATCACTTTACCGAATGCTGAGCTAACTCACTGGGTAAGTGCACCTCGCCGAAAGAAAGCACCTTGCCAGCGAATCTTCCCACGGTCTGACTCTAGTCAAACTCCCGGGAATTCAGTTAAGCTGGATCAGGAACCTACATCGGTGACCCTGCTTTGACCCTCCTGCATTCAGAACGCCTTCACATGAGCCGGGCCATTCTCAGCAGCAGCACCCAGAGCCCCTCAGGTCTGCTCAGACGCCCAGTTGCTAGGTCTTCCTTTGACGTGTCCTAAGGATGCTCAAAGCCGGGGGGCAATGCAGGGTACCAGGACTCGGTGGGCGACGGTGGACAGGGGAGGGGGACAACTGTGAAGGGGTATCCTCAGGCTGCAGGAAGGCCCCGGAAGGAAGCCGACTCTCTGGAAAGGACCCCTGACGACAGTCTGTGGTCACAGTCACAGGGATCTACAGGTGGCGATCTGACTGCTTCCTCCAGCATGGGTGTCGCTGGGCCCAATGTACACATACACTACAAATCATGGGGTGTTAGCTACATACAATTTCATTCCAGAGGGTAGTACAAAACATTTGCCACCGACCTTCACAACAGGTAAATCAAAGACTTCCCGGGCCTCCCCGACCTCCGGGTTGTCCCCGTCCTCTGAGATGATGTGCGAGGCCAGTGCGTTGTAGGACACTTCCTTAGCCTTCCCAGCCTTTAGAAGCTGAATAACCTTTAAAAAAAACCACACACATTAAAATTCTGCATTTCATTCTCGGTTTGTACAAATTAGTGTGAACATGAACATTCTAATTAAAAACACACCTTGTTCTCCACACACACCTTTTACTCTGTTAGTCAATGAAACATTAGGGGACAATGAAAGCAGCAACTCTTGGTTCACTGACAAGTGAGCAGGTGCCACAGGGTATCAGCGCTGAAGAGAGAGGACTGACAGACACTTAGAGCACAGCCCGTGCACTGGAGATCTGGTCTGGCTTGGCGACGGGTGGCCACCGCCAATGGGAAAGGCCCGGGAAGGGACACAGCAGGTCCCTGACTGGACGTCACAGGAACCGAACTCCGGTTTCTGTCAATGGGCCCATGGTAAACCTGATTTTGTGACATGTCCTTTTGCTGCAGCTCTAAGAACCTATTGACGAAGGTGAGGACTCACTGGACATGAGCGGAATCCTTGTGAATTTAAAGCAATTAACCCCTTGAGTGCTGGGGAGTACGATCGCACTCCTGTCTTCCGCCAAAAGTGCCGGGAGCGCTATCAAAGCTTCGAAATGGCGTCCAGTTCTAAGTCTGCTTTTATTAGTGATGATGATATTGCTAAATATGTCAATGTAATAAAGGTTTCCTTAAGTTTTTGAATATGTAACTTCATTTACTTGCGATTCATAATTTTTTTCCTAAACTGCTGTAAAATCAGCAAAAATGCCTTGGCAATTTTAGCATAGTTCCTAGGATACTGGTTGGCACTCAAAGGGTTAAGGAGGCAAAGCCAATGCTGCGCTGTGGGGAGAGCCGTGTTCCCACGGGCTGGGTGAGCACAAACGCACTGCGCACACGTTCTTGTGTGCTACGCAGTTTTATTCTCAGGGAAGGCAGGAGGGCTGGGAGCAGGTAAGGCATGATCAGGTTTTCTAGAAAGACTGACTGTCAGTGTCAAAGAATGGACTGGGTCGGCCCCATGATGAGCCAGGTGACCTGGGAGGAGTGGCTGCAATAACCAGGTGATGAGGCAGGCACGTGACCTAAAGGAACGTCGCCAGGGGAGGAAGAAGACACCTGTGAGAGGCCTCCCAGGACACAGTGACTGCAAGGGGTGCAGGCCCAGGAGGAGGGAATGAAGTGCTGGGAGCCACAGGACCAGCAGAGGGCGGAGCACAGGCGGGGTGGGGACCGGAAAAGAAGGAAGTTTAGATCAGTGAGGCGACAGCCAGAGCTGGGGGGGTGGGGGGGGGACACACGACACACAACACCTGCAGCAGAGACCTCAGGACCCAGGGGAGGCAGGTGCAGCTCCAAGCGTGCCCCACCACCAGGGATATGGAGCCCACACAGCTGAGTTTACCCACAACAGGGACAACCTCTTTAGGATACGTTACCATCAATAGGACTGAACAGATGCCAGTACTTGTTTCATGAATGAAAGCACCAGTCATCAGCCACAAACCAGCTCACCTTTCTCCCTCCCCTGGACCTCCAAGCATCTTTAGCTTCACTTGCGCTCAACCCGTCTCACAGAAAATGCCTCCACTCTGCTCCGGATCCTACTGCCTTTTCCAAGCGTCTGGAAACATCACCCTCTGCCTCCTGCCTACAAAGTACCGAGTGGCCACGTCCTGCATACATGCACATGTGCAAACGCAGACCCGTGCCCTGGCCCTTCTCTGCTTCCTTTTGATGCCTGATTTCTTGAAACAATAGGCAGCCTTTTGGGTTTCACACCCTCACTGCTGCCCAGCGTCTGCCAACAGCTTCACTGCCGACGCCTGCAGGCTCACGTGGACTCTGAGGATGCCCAAGGCGCCAGCCTGTCCAGTCTCCACAATGCCCACCGTGGCCTGACAGGCACCTCTGCTCCTTCTGCTCCGGGTCCGCCAATCGTCTGGCGTCTCCCAAACACACGGATGGCTCCTCTCCTCAGCACAGGTCCCCCCGAAGGGCATGATCTTTCACCCGGAGTGAAGAACCCCTGGGAAAGGACGCCACTCGGAAACCTTTCAGTGGTCCTTCCCCTGGGCACCCCAGCACCCAGCACCCTACGATAACACCCTCAGGTGTGCCACCCGCCCACCGCATCTGTTACACCCGGACCCAGCCATGCCTGGCGTGCACTGGATGTTCAACGTGTCAACTCTCTGAGTCCGGATTTATGGGACCCAGACAATCGGAGGCTCTGGCTCTATACTTCTTAGGAAGTAAACTGTTGCAGATCCAAGTGGTTTGTGAACATTTTTAAGCACTTAGATCTGACTTACACCGTTGAGCAAATATGGTTCAACATAAGTTGCTCTAGGGTTTAAGAAGCATGGGGTTCAAGTCCTAAATGAGATGGGGTGAGAAGCAGAAGGTGAAGAACAGTGAAAGAGAGGCGAGCTATCAGCACTGGAAAATGCTAACGTCACAGGCTCCCATCATCACGCTGGGTTCAGAGCCTGCTTATGTTTACATTCAAAGCTAAAGTCTCTTCACCCTAAAGGTGTAGGGAAGTACCACCTGGGGGTCAGCCTGGTTAGTAAGACACCAAGCACAGGCCTCTGGAACGCCAAGACCCCGGTGCCTTCTACACCAACTCTCCTTCTGCGCCCACCATGTCTGTGCCTTTGCTAAGCTCAGCCCGCACCTTCCCCGGCTCCCCCGCCCTCGCTCCAGGCGTAGCCCTCACTGGGGAGGAGACCCCGGGCCACACAACTGCATAGATAAAGAAGAGAGAATCAGATTAACCCGAAGAGGGTACTCAACTAAGACTGATTCCCCCGCAGGGTCAGGCTGGCCTTCAAACAGATGCCTCACTGAGAAAAAGCTTAGGAAAAGCCACAGAGCCTTTCGCACGAGCCCACACTAGAAAGTTTTAAAGGGCGGGTGTGGATGGTGCCGAGCGGGTATTTCCTACACTTACGGTACAGTCCACCCAGTTAGGAAAACGCAGGAATTCGCCTTCGCTGGTGAGCGGAGCGCTCCGCGGGTGCGCAGATGACAGCTGGGTGGCTGCCACCGGGCCGGCGAGCAGACACCTCGCGCGGGAGCCCGGACACCGGAGCGGGCCGGCAGCACAGAGACGGGCACCTGTCCCGATCCTGCCGGGAAAGGGGGGCCGTGCGCTCCCAGGGGCGGCCGCGGGGGTCGGGGGCCGATGGCCACGGGACGGGACGCCTGGCAACGCCAGGCGGAGGGCAGCTGGCAATCTGCGCCAGGCCGAGCTAGGGCTCGGGGGACACGGAGCAAAGGAACTCGGGAGCTGACCCACCCACGTGCTCTGCCCTCCTCCTGGGTCTGGGCATGCCCAGGGTCCCGCAGACGCCCCCCGGTCCCCTCCGGGGTCCCGCAGACGACCCCCGGCCCCCGCCCGCCCCCCGGGCGCCGGCCCCAGGCCTGCTCGGCGCCAGGCGGTGCAGCCTCCGCGCGGCCAGGCCAGCGGGGACCGGGCGGTGGGGCCCCGACTTTCTACGTCCGAGCGCGCGCCCGCGGCGGGCACGGGGCGGGCCGGGGACGCGGCGGCGGGGGCGGCGCGGTACCTGCGGGTCGATGTCGCCCACCGCGTAGTACTTGACCTCCCTGAACAAGTCCTCGGGAACTTGCGGCTCCAGATCCGCCATGGTCGCGGCGGCTCCCGCCCGGGGCCCGCGGGGCGAAGTGCCCTACGGGTCGGCCCGGCCCGGTGCTGCAAGTCCGCCCGTTCCCCCGCCCTCCGCGCCCCGCCCGCGCCGAACGACCCAAGCGCGGGAGCCGCGCTCGCACTGCGGGACGCACCATCCGCGGGACGCCGGGGGGAGCGCCGAGGGCGGGCAGTCAGCCGGCAACGCCCGGCGCCTCCGCTGCGGCCGGCGGGCCCCGGGATATGGCTGGCGCGCAGCCCGCTCCAGGAACCAGGGCTCCTGTGGCGGCCGCTCCCTCACGAGAGGGCCCAAGAGGGCGAGGGGAAACGAGCGCCCCCCACGCGCGGCCGGAGTGGGCCGGTCCTGGGAGAGAGGGAACGCGAGCCCCTCCCGGCAGCACGCGCGGCCCCTGGGCGGAGCGTGCGCGCGGCGACGGGGGCGGGGCGAGGGGCGGTGCCCGCGACGGGGGCGGGGCGAGGGCCGGCGGCCGCGGATCTCGGAGCCCCCGCGTCAAGGCACCGAAGAGCTGAGCGTCGTCGGTGGCCGCACGGCCGGACCCCAGGTGACGCCTCACACCTGCGGCCTAGGAGGGCCGGTCCCGGCTGAGAGCGGGGACAAGTCGCGGTCCGAGCGCCGCCGCTGACCGAGGTGCCCGGCTCCCTGGCCCCGCCGGTGGGCGTCTCCCCGCCACTCGGCTCCGGCCGGGACCTGCGCTGTGGGCTGAGCCCCGCTCTGCTCCCCACGGAGCCGCGGACGACGCGGCGGTGACGCGTCCGCGCTCTGACGTCATCCTGTCGCCGGGAGGCCGGCGAGGCGCCCGCACTCCCTCCAATCCCGCCGCGAGTGCCCCGTCCTGGGCCACCCCGACCCGCCGAGGCCCGCGGGCTGGGTTCGGGGAGCGCTCTCCGGGGTCCCCGCCCGCCCCTGCCGCCGCTGCCGCCTGCCCAGAGGAGGCGTTTCAGTAACTGCCAGTGAAGGTGCTTTTTAAACCTTCCCCTCCGGCCGCGCGCTCCGGGGCTGAGCGCGGACCGGAGCCGGGAGGTGGCGGTTGGATTCCGGTCCAGGCACCTGCCGGGTGGCGGGCTCCCTCCCCAGCGCGGGGCGTGCAGGAGTCCGCGGTTAATGGTTCTCTCTCATCGTTGATGTTTCTCTCCCTCCCTCCCTCTCTGAAATCAGTAAAAATATATTTTCAAGAAATAGGGAACATATTTCGAGAGCGTTACCGTGGCACTCTCGTGACATTAATGTGTTATCGTTGTCAGTCCAACCACAGAGAAGGTCGAAGGTGCCGTGCGGGCTCAGCCTTCGGGTGCGCTGGCCCCAACAGGCGCGGGAGGCGTGACCGCCCCCCTAATGCGTGTGTCCCGAGAGGTTTTGTATGGGCAGAAAGTGAGCCCTTTACAGTTAGGTTTTATCACTCTAATTTTTGTCTTTTGTACAGTGTAAAACAGCATTATTCAAAAGCTAACACATTCTTTTTACAGATAATTAAAACATTGAGTGCATGCCTGAATAAGAATTGTCCTTCCTTTAAATACACAAGAATATATTTGATATTGACCATTATAACATAAACATTCAGTGTTTAAAGAATGACAGTGTAGTAAGTTCTTTTTTAAAAAACGTGTTTTTATTGATTTTCTTAGAGAGGAAGGGAGAGGGAGAGAAACGTTGATGAGATAGAAGCATCAATCAGCTGCCTCCTACTCACCCCCCATGTGCCCTGACTTGAGTCGAACCCCACATCTCTCGGTGCACCAGTTGCCGCCAAACCAACTGAGTCACATCGACCAGGACAAATTAGTTCTAAATACAGAACTGAAATTAGTCGGCCTGTGTTGGAGCACTTATTTAGCTCTTTTCTTCTTTGGTTAAACATGAACTAAGCATGTCAGTTTATATTAAAAACGTAAAGCAGACCTCAACTGGTACTTTATTCTGTTAGTTAAAAAGGAACTTTCAGGCCGAAACCGGTTTGGCTCAGTGGATAGAGCGTCGGCCTGCGGACTGAAGGGTCCCGGGTTCGATTCCGGTCAAGGGCATGTACCAGGGTTGCGGGCACATCCCCAGTAGGAGATGCGCAGGAGGCAGCTGATCGATGTTTCTCTCTCATCGATGTTTCTAACTCTCTATCTCTCTCCCTTCCTCTCTGTGAAAAATCAATAAAATATATTTAAAAATATATATATATATATTAAAAAAAAAAAAAGGAACTTTTAGCAGGCCATGTTCACCCTGCTGTGACTGCTGATAACTGTAAAGCAGATTCTGGGACTAAGAAATTTGCTGTCTAAAACCTCATCAAGCCAGTTGCTCAGTGGTTAGAGCGTCGGCCTGCGCACCAAAGGGTCTCGTGTTCGATTCTCCGTCAAGACATGTACCTGCATTGCAGGTGTGGGAGGCAACCAATCGATGTGTCTCTCTAACATCGCTGTTTCTCTCTCCTTTCCTCTCTCTCCCCCTCCTTCCCTCCCTCCCTCCCACTCTGAAAATCAAAGGAAAAAATACTCTCAGGTGAGAATTAACAAAAAATAAGATAAAAATTCATCAACCTGTCAGAAATTGTATAGCGCACATTGAACTGGGCAGGGATGGTGTGGAACATGGTGGCCTCTTGGCACCAGCTCCAGGAAGGCCTGGGGCAGACGCACACCAAGGAAACATTCCGTAGGGTGTATCGAACACAGCAACTTTGCCAGAGATGAAAAACAAGCATCTTCAGGTGAAATTGAATTTTATGGGCAGAATGGGTGTTCTGAGGAAGTCCGCAAAACTGACACTGTGACATGAAGAATCACCCACTCACCAGAAGGCTTAACGATGGCAATTCAACATTTTAAAATCAGCACCACCACTCATAAAAATCATTGTCAGCACAGTCCATGTCTGTAATCTAAACTGCCCTTTCACAGAATTACAGGGAAAACTACCACAGTGAAACTGCTGTGTATTATTCACGAAGGTGTTTCTTGTCAATGATTTTATTTTTTAAATTAAATCTTTATTGTTCAGATTATTACATTTGTTCCTCTTTTTTCCCCCCATAACTCCCCTCCACCCAGTTCCCACCCCACTCTCCTTCCTCACTCCCGATCCACTGTCCTCATCCATAGGTGCACGATTTTTGTCCAATCTCTTCCCACACACCCCCACACACCTTTGCCCCCCAAGAATAGCCAGTCCACTCGCTTTCTATGCCCCTGATTCTATTATAATCACCAGTTCATTCTGTTCATCAGATTATTCACTTGATTTTCAGATTCACTTGTTGATAGATGTGTATTTGTTGTTCATAATTTGTATCTTTACCTTTTTCTTCTTCTTCCTCTTCTTAAAGGATACCTTCCAGCATTTCATATAATCCTGGTTTGGTGGTGATGAACTCCTTTAGCTTTTCCTTATCTGTGAAGCTCTTTATCTGGCCTTCAGTTCTGAATGATAGCTTTGCTGGATAAAGTAATCTTGGTTGTAGGTTCTTGGCATTCATCACTTTGAATATTTCTTGCCACTCCCTTCTGGCCTGCAAAGTTTCTGTTGAGAAATCAGCTGACAGTCGTATGGGTATTCCCTTGTAGGTAACTGAGTTTCTTTCTCTTGCTGCTTTTAAGATTCTCTCTTTGTCTTTTGCTCTTGGCATTTTAATTATGATGTGTCTTGGTGTGGTCCTCTTTGGATTCCTTTTGTTTGGGGTTCTCTGCGCTTCCTGGACTTGTAAGTCTATTTCTTTCACCAGGTAGGGGAAGTTTTCTGTCATTATTTCTTCAAATAGGTTTTCAATATCTTGCTCTCTCTCATCTTCTGGCACCCCTATAATTCGGATGTTGGTGTGCTGGAAGCTGTCCCAGAGGCTCCTTACACTATCTTCGTATTTTTGGATTCTTTTTTCATTTTGCTTTTATGGTTGGGTGTTTTTTGCTTCTTCGTATTTCAAGTTGTTGACTTGATTCTTGCAATCCTCTAGTCTGCTGTTGGGAGTCTGTATAATATTCTTTATTTCAGTCAGTGTATGCTTAATTTCTAGTTGGTTCTTTTTTTTAATATATTTTATTGATTTTTTTACAGAGTACAGAGAGGAAGGGAGAAAGATAGTTAGAAACATCGATGAGAGAGAAACATCGATCAGCTGCCTCCCGCACATCTCCTACTGGGGATGTGCCCGCAGCCCAGGTACATGCCCTTGACCGGAATCGAACCTGGGACCCTTCAGTCTGCAAGCCGACGCTCTATCCACTGAGCCAAACCGGTTTTGGTAACTAGTTGGTTCTTTATCACAACATCGAGGGTCTCATTAAATTTCTTGTAGATCTCATTAAGTTTATCAGCAGTTTCTAGAAAATTATTGAAAGACCTTAAACTTGTGGTTTTGAACTCTATATCCAGTAGTTTGCTTTCCTCCATTTCTGTCATTTGTGACCTGTTTCTTTGTCTCCGCATTTTGGCTGCTTCCCTGTGTTGATACAGTGGCTTTCTGTGCTAAGTGTCCTCTAGGGCCCAGCGGTTCAGCCTCTCCAATTACCTGAGGAGGACACTCTTGGTGCACCCCCTTGTGGGCTTTGTGCACAGTCTTGTTGTAGTTAAGCCTTGATTGTTGTAGGTATCACTGGGAGGAATTGGCCTCCAGGCCAATTGGCTGTGAGAATCAGCTGTGTCTGCAGTGGGAGAACTTCTGTGCTAGAGACACCCCTCTGGGGCAAGACTTGCTTCAATGGGGCTTTGGTGCTCACTAAGTCTGCCTCCTGAGTGTGTCCTTTATGTTTCCATGGAGCTGCAAACTGGATGGTCCCATTCTGACCTCTGGGTTTCCTGGCTCCTGGATCTGTAGGGAGGTGCTAATCTAGCCTTTGCCTGAGGCTATCCAGCAAAGCCTCCCTGCAGGGCTTGGGCGGGGCAGGTCCCACAGGATCAACAGGGTGGGGCTAGCAGTTATGGCTGCTCTCAGTCTTGCCCTCAGAGGCTTTGCTTCTCAATGTCCCAGTAATTGCTGCAAGCCCCTCGGAGAGAAAGCTGCCCTCGAGTTCCGACCAATGCCAGACAGTCCCGCTTCTCCCGTATGAGTCTGGGTCCCTAGAGATTTGCCCAGAACTGGAGCTCAGAGCCTGAGACTCCCTCCCGATTGAAAAAGACAACTGCGCCCTCAGCCGCCAGCCCGCTCCACATGCACTCCGCACCTTAGTATTTTACTTGCGCACCGCACCTCCTCTGAGTCTCGGTATGCTTTTCTCTTTCCTTAGTTGTAGAATTTCCACTCAGCCAGCCTTCCTGTGGTTCTGGGTGATGTCCGTTCCATCTTTTATTTGTATTTTTGAAGTGGTTGTGCGAGGCAGCAATCTCCGGTGTTTACCTATGCCGCCATCTTGGTTTCTCCTATTGTCATCAATGATTTTAGAAGCTGACCCACGTGAGGGTAATAATAGTATCAGTTCATTAAATAGAAGCTTTGCATTTCTTTAACTTGGATGCATATCCTACCCAAATACGACACACTGAGCATTACTATCTTTCCACTTCTTCCAACTAAGTTCAAAGTATGATCATTTTGTGGACAATCAACCTTCCAGGGATAAACAGCCTAGGCCTGCTTAATGCCAATCTGATAAACGGGGTAATACATTTCTTAGTTTGTATTTTGCAATATTTGATCATCCAAGGCTGCGGGGTGGAGTGTGACATTTAGAAAAAGCAAAAGTAGATTGAGACTATTTAACCTAAATTGTACGACCCGGTGGGAATTTGGGCAGTTGGTTAGGTATTGCCAAAGGCCTTTCTAAAAAAACCATCTCAGTCTTGTTCTCATGTGTTCCATTCAGCTCGTCACACACCCAGGGAGATAGACATACATGCTCTATATTTCGTAACCTTTAATTTGACTTTATAGACTACAATGTTTAACCTTTTCATGAAAGGGAAGAGCACCTAACTTAGAGGCACAAACAGGCCTGAGGTTAGCCGGGGGGGGGGGGGGGGGTGGCTCGGTTGGTTGGAGCATCATCCCTCTTATACTGAAAGGTCACTGGTTTGATTTTGGTCAGGGCACATGCCCAGGTTTCGGGTTCAATCCCCTGGTTGGGGTATGTACAGGAGGCAGCCGATTGATGTTTTGTTTCTCTCCTCCCCCTCTCTCAAATCAATAAAAACATTTTTTAAAAAGAAATTATACCACACACACTCTTCTGTCATTGCTAAATAAACAAGAATGTCCTTCCATGCCCTTCCAAATGTTAGGTCTATATCTTTAATGGGTACAGAATGCTCCATCTTTAATGTACCTTAATTCAACCAAAATTGTATTGTCACACCTTTGCTGTTTCCAATTTAACAGTTACAGTGCTGCAATGAAGCAGTCATCTTAAAATAAGCACCTATGTAACGTATTGTGCAGTTCCATGCTCTCAGGCGAACTGTCCCATGCCTACCCCCCACCTGGCACCTATCCAGAAGGCTTACATCAGCAGTTCTCAACTATGGGCAGTTTTGCCTCCCAGGGGTGATTGGCAACGTCTGCAGACATTGGTTGTCATAACTGGAGGTGAGAGGGTGCTGCTGGCATCTAGTCAAGGCCAGGAAGGTGCTGACCTGTGATGCACAGGGCAGCCCCACACCATGTACCCCGTGCAAATGTCACCAGTGCTGCTGCTGAGAAACCTGGGTTAAGATGATGTTGGGCCAAACTACATATTTGATTGGATTAAAACATTGAAACTTCCCTGCACACAACTTGGTGGCTTGCTCAGCTTTCCTCTGCGTGGGCACTGAGGTCTTCTGACAGAGAGCCATTTGCTTCCAGCTGTACACACGGGGAGAAAGCACGGAGAAATACCATTCTGGAGGTTCTCAGCCAAGTCTAGAAAAAGAAGGGCATTATGTCCCTGACCAGCCACTTTCATTGGCTAGAACCTAGTCTCATGATGCCAACATAAACTGCAAGGGAGGCTGGGAAATGTAGTCTTCTTATGTGTCCAGGGAAAGGATGTGAGATGGAGGGCATCTTGGTAATTTCTGCCATTTTTAGTTTTCAAAAAAAAAAAAAAATCTACATCTACAAATTAAAATTAGAGAATGCAATATAATGTAAAATTAAAATGTCTTAAAGATTATTTCAAAAAAATCATGCTTTCACATAGCTACTCCATAGATAATTGTTGGACTTGGGGTTATTGGAAAGGACGAATAGGTTCTTCATAAAAAGCAATCAGGTATTTATTGTAGGCCTGTCATGGACATGCTGGGCCTTCCTTCTGTCTCTCCACCCTCAGAGCCACCCTTTACCTGGCCTCAGTTCCCGGCTGCTGCCCAGCCTGGCTTATATAAACAGACTCCCTTGTACTCAGGCTTCAGGTTGAATTTAGTGGACGGGGAACCCCAGCAGAGTGGAGAGGTGAGGAAGGAGAAGAGGCGGTCAGGGCGTTTATTTCCCAGTTCCTACCAGCTTGCCTCATTGAGCTGCCTAAGTCACCTGTTTTGTGCAGCGCTCATCTGCCTTCCAGGTTCTGCTCATCCTTCCTCTCAGCCCTGTGGGCCCAGGCTAGGCATCCTGCATGCCTCTGTCAGCCGCCCCTTCACACGCCAGCTTTCTCAGATGATCCTGATTTGAGTGCGCTGTTCCCCTGGTGGCCCTAACTAACCCAAGGGACACGGGACACTGGTGGGGACATTGAGAACTGTTTCCTCTGAAATAAGTTATCATGTCTGCCCTGAGAAGACTCACTGATTCGTGGATACACAAGCCTAAGCCTGGGGAGTGCATCCTAACGCAGCAGAGGCTTAGAGAAGGTCCTCGCAGGAGGGGCACGAGGGTCCAGGCATCCAGCAGAGTGGCTGTAGGGTTGGAGGTGTAGAATAACCCGTGGTCATTGGAGGGAAAGAGCTTAGCGGATCCCATAGGCTGGTCCTGTGGCTGCCTTTGTGGCCTTTGAAGTGGTGAAAATAAGATTATCATTAGGAATCATACTGACCCTTGGATGTCAAGTACCAGCAGCCTTATCAGGCCAAGGGATCAGAGTACCTTTGTTTATGGAGTCGAGCATTCAAACTTGGGGGGTGAAATGGTGCCCCAGCAGCCCCTGCTGGCTGTGTACCACCGTGATCAGGCTGGCCATGCTCACCTGCCAGTGCTCACCGGCGCAGGTCCCGGATGTCCGCCCTAGAGCACGTGCCCTGACATTTGGGGTGCTCACCTTTCTGCAGGTGAGATCAAGTGCCTATCAGAGATCTCTCTAGCAAAATGATTCTGGTGCTGGGTTTGGGGAGTCCACGTTGGCTCACCTGCCCAAAGTGGACACAGAAGGGCCTGGCCATGGTTCCCAGGCTCTTGTCCATTGCACAGAGAGTGGGAACACGTAAAAAGGTTGGACGGGCTGAAAGCTTCTAGCGGGATACCTGCTTAGATATTTTTAAACTTAAAACCACCATTGCCAATGGCACACAGCACGTCAACCTTATCCTCTATTCCGTGTTTACTCTGAGACTTTTCCCAGAGGAAAGACATTTATATCCAAAGCAAATGATGACAGGCATCACAGTATAGGGTTGTAAAGAGAGTTGGGCTTTTTTGCAAAATATATCCTTAATTTGATCTCAGATAGTTTACCAATGAATGAGTGAAGATCCTGAGCTGGGACCTGGATCTAGACTCCAGACCAGTGGTTGGCAAACTGCGGCTCGCGAGCCACATGCTGCTCTTTGGCCCCTTGAGTGTGGCCACGAAGTTTCAATCGCACTGTATGTGCATGCCCGCACGTGGTATTTTGTGGAAGAGCCACACTCAAGGGGCCGCAATTTGCTGACCACTGCTCTAGACAATGTGAGACTGACAAAGACTTGAACAGCCCCCCACCTCCAGCTTCCTGGTCTGTTTGCACCTGTAAGACATTGAGTCAGGCTTGATCCTTTCACAGAATATACTGAGGATGAGCACACAGGCCCAGAGAATTCAATGACCAGCAGAACTTTGGCCAAATCCATCTGTTTGGACTACCTTCATTCATTCTTTAAAAAAAAAATTAAAAAAATTAAAAGGTGTCTAACCACTATGCTTTACACCTGAAACTAATAAAAATAATGTTGAATGTAAACTGTAATTGAAAAAATAAAATTTAAGGAAACATAAACTGACAGACAACTACTCCCCCCAAATTAAAATGAACAGTTTAATTTCATATGTAATGGATGTAGGAAAGGTAAGCTCTGAAAACGACGTTTGTGGAGTGGGAATGTGACTGCACAGGCTGGAGAGCCCACGGCCTGGCATTTCTGTGGTATTTCTCTTTTGGAATCAGTCAAAGGCCAAGAGATGATTTTTAGATCTAAGCTCAGAACTTCCTGATTTTAATGTCTTGTGTCAGTTTTAATTTTCTGATTTAATTAGTTTCCTAATTAGAAGGGTTAAGTTAATTAACCTCATTATTTACTATATATTTAATGATTTCTCTTCTATGGGGAGTTAGTTAATTTTCAATAATTGAAAAGCTTATGACGAGGGACATTGCCAGGTTGTTCACGTATCGCTTTCTGACCACAGCCCGGAACAGGACTGAGTGAAGGGAATTTCAGGTGAAAAGTCAGATACACGCATGCAAGAGGCTATTCCCACTTGTTTAAAACATGGGATGTGAAAACTTGGGTTGGGATTCAGTAATTTTTATCAAATTAGAACTCAATGGATATGTCCTTAATTTATTTATTTATTTATTTTGTTAATCCTCACCTGAGGATATTTTCTCCACTGATTTTTAGAGAGTGTGAAAAGGAGGGAGGGAGGGAGGGAGGGAGGGAGGGAGGGAGGGAGGGAGAGAGAGAGGGAGAGAGAGAGAGAGAGAGAGAGAGAGAGAGAGAGAGAGAGAAAGAGAAACATCAATGTGAGAGAGACACATTGATTGGTTGCCTCCTGCACGCACCTCGACCAGGACAGCGGACCAGACCTGCCCTTGACTAAGAATTGAACACCAGATCAATTCTCCTCGTTAGGTTGGCTGACACTCTACCACTGAGCACAAGGTTAAAAGATACCCTATAACTGAAGATACCCAAACCTGAAGAAAAGCTGAATGTTTTATTGAGCAATTTACACCTAGTGATAGTTTCAGAAAGTTTCCTTTCATTATAGCTATTTAGTATTTTTCAGTGCTTCATGGTTAGTGCATTGTCTCTAACTAAGATAGCCTGGTAGGGCTACTTATTATAAAATGGTGGAGGGAGCCGTGGCAGACAGAGAAAGGTTGAAGACCTTCAGGAAAAGCTATGTATGCAGAAACAATAACCACCCATAATCCTCATAGATAGAGTCTGTCTATGATAAATTCCTATCAAAAAACGTGTAGGCTGAGAGGGGGCTGGGTGACAAGGTGAAGGGATTGAGAAGGACAGAGTGGCCGTTACAGGATGGTGCCAGGGATGGAAAGTCCGGCGCAGGGAGCAGAGTCAATGCTGTTGAAATAACTGTGGGTGGTGCCAGGCGGGGACTAGGGTTATCAGGGGATCGCTTTGTAAGTTGTATAAATGTCTAACTGCTATGTGATTCCCCTGAAAATGATCAAAATAATATTGAGTGCCAACTGTAACTGAAAAATAGAAAATAAAGGAATTACCCACTTACACAGTAGAAAGCAATGTACTGGCTGAAACTGAGGCCGTAGAAGCCGGGCTCTCATCAGGCCCCTTTGGGAAATGTTGGCCCTGTTCAGTCTACAGCAGGCAAAGTAGCTGTAGTTCCACAGGACCCAGAAGCCTCGTACAAGCCCAACAATGCTTACTGCCCTTGCCCCAAAGTTCCGGAAGCTTCTCCCTGCCTGCAGAAGTGGGTTCAATCCCATCAGCCATCTGTGAGCTCCATGACCTCCTGCTGCTCTGCCACACCCCCCACCCCAGGCTCATCCTGCCACAGCCCTTCACCCAAGCTCTTCCCACCAAGCCGGCCAGTTGGCTTTCCTCATACGCGTCCAGGTGTCCTCACCTCCACGGCGCTGCGCAGCTGGCGGTCTCGCCCCCAGAACGCCCCTCTCCCGTAGCGGCCTGCCCAGGTCTGTTCTCCTCGGCCTCTGCCCAAGCTCTGACGCCCATTTCATAAAACATGTCCAGCACCGTGAGTGAGAATTCCTTTGGTCTATTCTATTTATGGTTATTGTTGTGCCCAGATTTCAAGATTCCCAAGGGCCCACCAGGGAGCCAGCGAGTCTGATGCAAAAGCAAAGAGTCATTTATTTCAAACCTAGGTCTGGCTCCCCTGCCCCCCTTACTGGCACAGCAGCAGGTGGCAGAGAGAGAGACCTAAGCCTGATGGGATGGGGTGTTTTATAGGAGGGTGGAGTAAGGGCAGGAGAGGGGACTGTGGGCCCTGCCGATTGGCCAGGCGCGTCGGTGTCTCATTACACAGGATGTGGTCATAGTGATGGCGTGTACTTCCCTTGATTATCATTGGATAGTCCAGAGAAATCCTGGGCGTGGCCAGCAGCAGCCTGGGCCTCCGGGAAGAAGCCCCCGCCAAGCACATGGCTCTGCCCAAAAATGGAGGACCCAGGGCAAGATGGAGGGTGCGGTCCTCGCCCCTTGATAGGCATCCCTCCCCGAAGGCCGCAGGCTGCTCCCCAGTACCCAGGAGCCCAGGGCGCCATTCCCCTGCTGGAGGGGGCTTGTGCTGCCCCTGCTCCCCCACAGCCCAGGCCTGCCCCCTCTCCACCGCCCTCGGCCTTCCCTGGCAGGAAACCAGACCGGGGGCGGCCAACCCAGCACCGGTGCTGGGAGACAGGCAGGGACGGGCTGGCGGGAGCCCGCCTCGGGGAACGCCAGGACCGACCGTGGGGAGCGCTGGGCATCAGGGCCTCTAGGTTGAGGTCTCACCCTTTCAGTTATAAACAATTTATATGGCCTGGCTCAAGGATGACCGAGCCCCCCAAGTGAGAGTGTCCATCTCAAACCAGCATCACGCTGATGTGAGGCACCTGGGAACCCTTTCCAGGCACAGAGAACAATCAGGGCTGGAGTGAACCTGAAATGTGGCCGCTTGACTTCATGCCAGTGTTTATATTTAAATTCCAGAAAGCTGCCCTCGCGGGCGGGCATGGCTCAGTTGATGGAGCTACTCCCTCCCAGCACCAAGGGGTTGCCCATCCGATTCCTGGTCAGAGCACATGTCCAGATTGCGGGCTCAATCCCCAGTAGAGGGTGTGCAGGATGCAGGCGATCTATGTTTCTCTCTCCCTTCCTCCCTCTCTAAAAATCGAAACATATCCTAGGGTGAGGATTTTTAAAAAGACAGCAACAACAAAAAACGTACCTCTTCTCATGATGTTGCTGCTTTGTGACTGTTGCGTTTCATTTCACAAATGGGAAAGCAGGTTGGCAGACGTTAAGTGGGGGGCAGTAAACTTATTCTGTGAAGGGCCAGAGAGGGAGTATCTCTGGCAGCGTGGTGAACAGAGCCCTGCTGGTGTGCACACAGCCAGTGGGACTTCATTTTACACAGAAGGCCCTGGTTTGCTGGCTCAGGGCCTCCGGGGTCACAGGTTCAGGCGTGGAAGAAACCAAGACTAACCCAACAGGTGTTAGCTAGCCCGGCCTCCGGCCCCAGGGGCACTCCTCCTCCTTCCCTGCGATAACTCTGATCCCGCCAGGCCGTCTGAGTGCTTGACCGGCAGGAAGACGGGGATTCCGGCTAATTAATTAGTCCAGACTTTGAAATCCAGAGAGAACACGGCCTCATATTAAGTGCAAACAACCATCCTAAGTAACATGTTTGTGGCACTTTCATTAAAATTTCCGGCAAATCTTGGAAAGCAGGTATCTCCTGGCTGCCAACATTTTCATCTTGTGTAATTAGGAAGTGTCCCCAAATAATCGTTCTGCAGTTTGCGATACGCAGGGGGCTGGCGCCAGCTGCCGAGGCTTGGTGGAGCTGTCTAATTGGAGGCGTATTAGCACGGCACAGGTGAAAATGAATAGTTTTAGCACAATTCAGCCTCGGTCCATCAAATATAAATGCCTATTGTGTAGTGATCTTCATGAGAAAAAAAAAGATTAGCCCCATTCTAAAACGACTGAAACAAGCCAGTGTCTATTGAGATAAATAAAAGGATTTTAGGAACATATTCCCAAAATATTAATAAAAACCTTTTCTATTACAAATAAAAGACAGACATTTCAACATGCAGTAACTTTTCCTGTGAACATTTGTTCACAGCAGAAAATGGTTGCAAAATTATGTCTGTGGTTCCTTAAGTAAGTGCAAATACACCTCTCTCTCTCTCTCTCTCTCTCTCTCTCTCTCTCTCTCTCTCTCTTTGTCTTCTACAAGACCAAGAATTTTGAACTTGAACTTTAGAACAAATTTAGAGACTGTGAACCTAAAAGGGTGTCACTCAATTCTGAAGACACATTTTTTTAAGATTACTAAAATATAATTTTTTAAAAATCCCTACCCGAGGATATGTTTTTATTGACGAGAGAGATATATCGATTGATCATCTCCCATATGTGCCCTGACCAGGGATTGAAGCCACAACCTTTTGGTGTATGAGGACGACACTCCACCAACGGAGCCACCTGGCCAGGGCCTAATACTCTTATTTTCTGAGTAGGGTTCACAAGTCATTCTTTCCTCAGTTATAAACAGTTCTTTTTTAGTTTTTAACTTAAAAACACTGCCCCTTAGAAAGACAAAGATGGGTGATAACAGTATCTGTGTTGGAAACATGGAGGCCACCGGGTGAACCAATAGGACATCGCAGGAAAGAAGCCATGGCACGCTTTCCTTGGGTGGCCTTGACTTCCTGCTACTTCAATTGCAATATCAGAAAAACTCTTGGGGTGGATGGGAGGGTAATGGTGTTTGTCTTGCTTCGGGGTCACTCGCACGCGCACGGGGAATAAGCAGCCCGCTCCAGACTGCGGAGAGGAAGGAAAGAAGACCTGGAAAAGCAAAAAACAAGCTCCGTGAACACAACGATGTATTTTTATAGCATTTTGCCCGGGCAGCCAGCTTAGTGATGACATGATGTAATAGAGTTCCAGGTCATCCTAATACATTTCTAAGGGGGAGAATTTGCAGCAGCCATGAGAACTTTCACAGAAGCATAAAACCATCAGAGGGATACATGGGTTGTGTTGAGCTCCACGTTCCATTTCTACAGAAAATGGTCAGCATCTCAGGGAATATGTGTGTAGTAGCATCATCCAAACAGAACTTTAATATGCTACTTAGGCTCCATAATTTATGTATTTCATTCCATTTCTCTACATTGTGTCCACTGAATCCGAGGGAAAAGCCTCTTTGTGCCTTCCTCGGCAGTGGCATTTGCATATTCATCAGAGATGAGCACACTTGAAAAATCAACCCATCGATTCTGCCCACTCCCCTCAGTATGCTATTCCAGGCGGTCCTTTCTCAGAATCCATCTTAGGGACGATCGCTTACATCCTGAACCAAATATTTTCAGATATAGAAGTATTAATTCCAGCCTTCTTACTGCTAAAAGAAGACCCAAAACTGCAAATAAAAATGAGAGACTTTGTCAGGATCCTTTTTTTCCCATCATTTAATACATTTTTATTGATTTTAGAGAGGGAGAAATATGGATCTGCTGCCCCCTACACTCCCCATACTGGGTATCAAGCCTGAAACCTGGGCCTGTGCCCTGACTGGGAATTGAACTAGTGAACCCTCAGTATATGGGATGATGCTCAACCAACTGAGCCACACTGGCCAGGGCTGTCAGGATCTTGAGCTGATCTATGTCAAGAATCTTGTTTTCTCCCTTTCTCCAAACTTTCTTCCCAATTTCCCCCCCTTGGCTCTCTCTCTCCCGCCTTGCTTAACTCAGTATTATTCTTTAGTGCTAAGGTAGGAGACGTGAAGAAGTTGGAGTTGGTCAAGTACAACAAGCTCTAGGAAGGTTTAACTCAGGAGAATTTGATGTTGGATACATGACTGTTTCACCTTGCATCCTGCCATCATAATGTGGTTCATAATAATTAAACATTTCATTAAGATATTCATTTTTTGCAAAGATATTCGTTTTATTGGCAAAAACATTCTTACATATTTGCACTGCCACTTCCATGCTCCCCGGGAGCCTCTGTCCTTGCATCGCGCTCCTGGCCTGCTGCTCTCCGATTCCGTAGCCGACCTGTGCCTTCTCCTTCTCACAAGCCTACATTCTACCTGGAACGTAGGGATCCTTAGCATTCCAAGCCCTGTGACAGAAGCCAGTGGAAGCCACGACGACCTGTGCCTGGCCAAGGTGCTTGCTAAGGGCACAGCGCCAGGGACTGGATCACAGGAGGAAGTGGTTCTGAAGCCCAGCTACGACCACGTGACCAGTTGCAGAACCGAGACTGTGGTAGTTGCGAGTATTTCTTCCTTCCTTTGACATGAATGTATTTATGTGTCAACCGACATTTTGCGTAGTTGACCTATGTCAGCATCTAGTTTCCAGATCAAAGGTGAGATGTGACTCACTTAGAACAGGAATCATCTCCAGTTGAACGAAGGGCCTTTGCACCCACTGGGGGAGCAGCTGAGCCTGTTTTCAGTGGCCGTTGAGACGGTGGAGGCACAGTTTGCTGCTGTTCCTGTTTGGAAGTTTAAGAAGGTTAAGAGCAGTGTCTACAGATGCTAAATTGGCAAAGGGTGGGCCTTGGTGGAATTGTCTTGATTTAGCTAAGTAGGAACTACATTTCCCAGAATTCTCTTCCCTGCATCCTTGGGGTTAGCATCAACCACAGGGGGCATTTACTCAGGTTTGGAAAGCATTTTCTTTTTATGTCCAAAGGCTGGTGCAGGGCTGTGACAGGGGCGGTGGCTGGGTCCCGCTACAGCCTCTCCACCTCCTGGGCCAGGGTGCGTTAAGGTCCTGTAGTGTGTTCTGGAGGCCACCCCCTCAGGGAGGGACTGGTGCGTGTCCCAGCCTGTCCCGGCCTCCCCACTCCCCTTTCCTCTTCCCCTCTGACTCCCAGCCGGACCAGAAACCTCAGCTCCCGAACGGAGTTGGGCTCAGCCGCTTTAAGGCACTCTCACACGTCTTCGGTTCCTCTGCTTCCCTGGCGAGACCTAGCATCAGGGTCTGCGGTGCACAGATTCACCTGCGTGTGCACGCCGGTCCCAGCGGAGAAACTGGCCTGTGACTCCCGCGGCTCCATCCCATCCCGTCTGCGTGCACCCCGGGAGCCTCTCCGCGCTTTCTCTCTCCCGTGTAGATGCCACCTCTTTATTAGAGCCTCCAAAAGCTTTGAGCATTCCCGCCGGATCAAGTCCCAACCGGGCCCCAGCCTGGCTCCCCCGTGACCGTGACCGCAGGAGCAGCTCCCCGTGGGGACAGCGTGTGAGTCAGAAAAGGCTGCACGGCACGCTTTCGAATGTGGCTGCAGAGAAACCAGCCTCCAAATGCAGGACTGGAGATGCAGCGGGACGGGAAGGACAGCTGTCGGCAGGAGAGGAAAATTACCGGGGCAGCGGGTGCTGCCAGCATCCAAGCCTCTGGGATAGACAGATGGCCGCTTCTCCCACTCGGCACCCGCTCTCCAGGCTCCAAGTCCCGGAGGGGCCGGTGCCTGCTCTCGCACCGTCCCTGGGGTAGGAGCAGCTCTGTGTCTCCCGGTGGCCCCAGTGTAGGACGCATCTCAGTTTCTTATCCCTTAACATCACCGACGTGAGGCGCCAATGACCCGGGCAAAGGAGGCTTTCTCTTAGGAAGGGACAGTAAGCGTCCCTTCTGAACCTTTCCCTCCGGATACAGGCACGCAGAACAGAATCAGGAAGGTCTCCGTCCCCTCTATTTCAAAAATGTAGTTACACAGTTAGTTCCCACTTACAGCATGGCGTGCCTCCATGTCGATGTGGATGTATCTAACTTAAAAAACATTTTATGCCCTGGCCAATGTGGCTCGGTGGGTTGAGTGTCATCTCATGAGCCAAGAGGTCACAGATTAGATTCCCAGTCAGGGCACATGCCTGGTTTGCAGACTCAGTAGAGGGCATGCAGGAGGCAGCCAATAGATACTTCTCTCTCACTCGCTCCCTCTCCCTTCCTCTGTCTCTAAAAAATCAACAAAAACATATTTTAAAAAATAAATAAATAAAATAACTTTTATGCATTCCGTATCATGGCTCTAATTTGTGGAACCATAACCTGTGTGCCCACCTGTAAGGACAGGTCTAGTTTTCGCCACCATAGACAACACTGCAATGAACAACTTTGCCCTACAATTAAGAACTGAGGCTTTTATTCCTGTCAGATTGAATCCCGAGCCTCAGAGGGGAATTACAGAATCATGGAACATGCACCCTGTTCATTCTAATAGACCCGCTAGATTATTTCCTCCCAAATTATTTCCTATTTCCACCAGCGTCTTTCACTACTTCGGCCACGAATAAGAAGCTCCGCTCACCACGCTCTCACCAGCTTTGAAGGCTCTGCTATTTTTCACCCACCGAGTTAGAAAATGAAGACAGAGAGGGGACCTGGGCTGCTCCCCCGGCCACCGCGGCCCGGCGCGAGGGGGGCTGTGGCAGGCTGCGGTCCCCGGCCACCGTGGCACAGCGCGAGGGGGGCCCGAGGCTGCTGTCCCCGCCGCTCAGCCATTCTGTCCTGAGTGTTCTGTTCAGTGGAATGCTCCCTGCGGATGTTGAAAGTGATTTTTTAAAGGTATTTTATGCCTATTCCCTTTGGTTCATCCACACACCACCCTCACAGCCCTCCATCTTCCCAATACTCCTCCCTCCAGGGCGCCTGCAGGTTGATGTGGTCCTGCTTTGGGCCACATATGAGGTGAGCCCCGAGGGGCCCTGATGCAGCAGCAGCAGCTGTCCTGTGCTTGGGCCAGCCCCCCCTGACCCTACTGGCCCCCGGAACCGCTCCCAGCTTGTCTTGCACCCTTTCAGCTTGGAGCCAAGGGCCGGGTGGTCTCACGGTGACGGGGCCAGGTGGTCTGGGCGACCTGCTTGTGGAGCTTCCTGGACCCGGCTCTGCTGCGACCACTGCCATTCGCCTCTGCCCCCTGGAGCCCATCTCGTGGGGGGCGGGGGGCGCGGGCGGCCTCAAGGACCCAGGTGGAGGTGGCTCATCTCATTCCATCGTCACCTGAGTCTCAGGCGCAGGTGCTCGGCCTCCACTGTGGCCTGGGCACGCCACCAGCGGCTTTGCCAATGGCGCAGTGTTTTCTGTGCGGGTGGCCTGACTTGGAGCCAGAACCTAGGAGTCCATGCTGTGACTCTCTTACCGGGTTCACCCTCACACCTACACGGAGGCTCTTCCCAGCACAGGAGCACCCAGCTCCAGGACTCATAGAGTCCTTTCCTGCTCTCGTCCCAAACAAAGCTGGCAGCCTTGCCATGCCCACCGGGTCCATGGACTATGGAGCCTGTGGCCATCGAGCGCGATGCATCCCCCGTAGTGGAGGGAAGTCCCCGATGCAGTGGTTTTCCTCCCACGTTGTACGGAGGGTCCTGCAGTGCCCCCGACGTGGGACCCGAACATCTTCGCTGCTACTGCATGTGCCTGAACCTCTGGGGGCTTATTCCCCATCCTTTCGAGCACACGCATTTTGCCAAGGACCCTCACAGGCTTGCTCCCCCAGTTCCATGAGCGCTCCATGGTGTGGTGTTCCCATGAAGGCCTGCAATAGCAGGTTTTGAACATTTTGGTCTCAGGACTCCTTTATATTCATCAAAATTATTATTACAAAGAGGTTTTGTTTACATGGGTTTTCTCTATGCAAATTTACTGGAATGTTAATTTTAATGGAAAATTTCAAAACGTATTTGTGTATTCATGCATTAAAAATAAAAATATCACGCCGAAACCGGTTTGGCTCAGTGGATAGAGCGTCGGCCTGCGGACTGAAGGGTCCCAGGTTCGATTCCGGTCAAGGGCATGTACCTGGGTTGCGGGCATATCCCCAGTAGGAGATGTGCAGGAGGCAGCTGATCGATGTTTCTCTCTCATCTATGTTTCTAACTCTCTATCTCTCTCCCTTCCTCTCTGTAAAAAAATCAATAAAACATATTTAAAAAAAAAAATAAAAAAAATAAAAATATCAGCCCTGCCTGGTGTGGTTCAGTGGTTAGAGCGTCAGCCTGTACAATGAAGGGGTGTGAGTTGCTATTCCCCGTCTAGGGCATGTATATAGGTTGTGGGTTGGCCCCCCAGCCCCCCAGTCTGGGTGCTTGTGGGAAGCAACCAATCAATGTGTCTCTCTCACATCAATGTTCCTCTCTCTCTCTCTCTCTCTCTCTCTCTCTCTCTCTCTCTCTCTTTCTCCCCCCCCCTCCCTCCCACTCTCTCTGAAAAACAATGGAGAAAATAGCATCAGGTGAGGAATAACCAAAAACAAGCAAACAAACAAATAAACAAATTACATGTTTACATAAGTGACGTCTTTATGATAAACAACCATTTTCAAAAAATGTTTGAATGGCATTGTTTAATATCATTGCAAATCTCTTCCAGACACTGGAAGCTCATGACTGTCTCTGCGTCCGTCTGTGATGTTTTGGTTTAAGTTTATGAGGAAAACCCAGCTGCACAGAAACTGCGAGCTGACAAGCAGAGGAGTGCTGCTTTTTAAAAATTATATATATATATATATATATATATATATATATATATATATATATATAGACTAGAGGCCCAGTGCACAAACATTTGTGCACTCGGGGGGAAGGGGGGTTCCTCAGCCCGGCCTGTGCCCTCTCGCAGTCTGGGACCCCTCGGGAGATAACGACCTGCTGGCTTAGGCCTGCTCCCGGGTGGCAGAGGGCAGGCCCAATCCCTAGGTGCAGCCCCTGGTCGGGCTCAGAGCAGGGCCGACTGGGGAGCTGGGGCGCCGCCCCCTGTCATGCACAGAGCAGGGCGGATTGGGAGGTTGTGATGTCACCCTTAGTCACGCTCAGGGTAGGGCCGATTGGGGGGTTGGGGCACCGCCCCCGTCACACTCAAGGCAGGGTCGATGGGGAGGTTGCGGCGCCACCCCCTATCATGCACAGAGCAGGGCCCATCGGGGGTTGGGGCTTCGTACCCTGTCACGCACAGAGCAGGGCCCATCAGGGTTGGGGAGCTCCCCCCTGTCATGCACAGAGCAGGGCTGATCAGGGGGTTGAGGAGCTACCCCCTGTCACACACAGAGTAGAGCCGATAGGGGAGTTGGGGCACCGCACTCTGTCACACACAGAGCAGGGCCTATCAGGGGGTTGGGGTGCCGCATCCTGTCACACACAGAGCTGCAGGGCAATCAGGGGGTTGGGAAGCTCCCCCCTATCAGGCACAGAGCAGGGCTGATAAGGGGGTCGGGGCGACTTCCCCTGTCATGAACAGAGCAGGGCAGATAGGGAGGTTGTGGCCCCACCCCTTGTCACACACAGAGCTGCAGGGTGATCAGGGGGTTTGGGCGCTGCCCCCTGTCACGCTGATCCTGGTGCCGGGAGGCCTCGCGGCTCCACTGATCCCGGTGCTGGGAGGCCTCACGGCTCCGCTGATCCCGGTGCTGGGAGGCATATTACCCTTTTACTATATAGGGTAGAGGCCTGGTGCACGGGTGGGAGCTGGCTGGTTTGCCCTGAAGGGTGTCCTGGATCAGGGTGGGGTCCCCACTGGGGTACCTGGCCAGCTTGGATGAGGGGATCATGGCTATTTGCAGCTGGCCACACACCCTTCAGGGTGGGGGTCCCCACTGGGGTGCCTGGCCAGTCTGGGTGAGGGGCTGAGGGCTGTTTTCAGGCTGGCGGGTGACTGAAGCTCCCAACCGCTCCTTTTTTTCTTTTCTTTTTTTTAATTCTGTGCCAGCTTTAGCTCTTAGGTTTGGCTCCAGCTCTAAAGCCTCCACTGTTGAAAGCAGGTATCTGGTTTGTTTGGGTTCTATAATGGAAACACTGTTTCAACTCCAGCTCTGAGATCCAGGCTGGCTGAAAGTAGGTTTCTGGGGTTTTGTTTAGCTTCTATATTTGTAACAATGTTTCAAACTTCAAGCTCAGAGGCCGGCAGCGGCAGGCAGGGAACGTTGGAGTCCTCCATCACTGAAGCAAGCAAGCCTCATGTTCGCTTCAAGCTGACTGGCTGCCAACCGCCATCTTGGCTGGCAGTTAATTTGCATATCGCCCTGATTAGCCAATGGGAAGGGTAGCGGAGGTACAGCTAATTACCATGTTTCTCTTTTATTAGATAGGATTTCAGAGAGGAAGGAAGAGGGAGAGAGAGAGAGATAGAAACATCAGTGATGAGAGAGAATCATTGATCGGCTGCCTCCTGCACGCCTCCCACTGGGAATTGAGCCACAACCCAGGCCTGTGCCCTGACGGGGAATCAAACCTTGACCTCCTGGTTCCTAGGCCGATGCTCAATCCCGAGCCATGCCGGCTCAGGTAGAGGAGCATTTCAATAATCTTTTCGAATCATTACAGATGTGTTGCTGGGATGGTATTTCAAAGCATAATAAGTGGTCGTTTCTTCAGGGTGTTCCGCAGTGTGGGATCTGAACTCAGCACTTTCTGTGCTCTGCTCTGCTACAATCCATTGGTCTATTTTGCCCTTTGAAGTGGGTCTCTTATGCTCTGTGATTCTGCAGCATCACGCTCTAGTCATGGGATGATAGTGGATCACTGAGTCATCCAGACCTTCCCGATCTGAACACGTCATTAAACAGGATTTTAAAATCACATTTGTTAATATTGCCATCAATAGCAGGTCTAAGCACCAGGAAGCTGTCAATGTCACAGTGGCAGAGAGACATTTTCCAAAATCCTGATTTTCACTTAGGCCTCCGATGTTATTTGGGGTCACCAATCCTGTCGATTTCTTTAAAGTGAAGCCTCACTTCGTTTATTTGAGAAAATTCGTGCCAGATAGCTTAGCCTGAATCATCATAGTTTATCTGCCGGGAGTTCTTTCAAGTAAAAATGGTGTTTCATAAAAAAGCTGTTAGTTTGACTCACTTCATTTTAATGTAATCATCTCTTTAAAGACCCAATTTCCAAACCAGCCACACTCTGAAGTATGGGGGTTAGGACATGAATGTTGAGGGAGAATTTACCCCCAATTCAGCCCAGAGGTGGCAAACCAAGAAATTGTCTCTCAAAGTTGGCATTTTGGAGGCACTTTATGGCAGGCAGGAGTTTTGTGCTGCTTGCATTTTTTAAGCTAAAATGATGGCCCTGCTTTAAGATGAAAAGCTCTGATGTTTCCTCTGTGTCTGTATGAGATAAACAGAATTTCCGCAGAGACTTCCGTTCCCCGGCACACACGCCAGTGCGCACCTTCCTTGTGAGCGCATCCTCCTTTGCTCTTAACTTCATGACACTCCAGGTTTCACAAAGTTATGCCAGGCAGGCCCCTGGGAGACCGCTGCTCCCCTGACTGTCACAAGCGGCTGCACCACGCGGTGCCGATGGTCTGTATGGAGACACACCATCGCCGAGGCCTGCCTGCCAGAGAGGCAGCTCTCCACTCCTCCGGGCAGGGCCCTGAGACACGAACCCCAGCAGAATTGCTCAGAGCGTTTTTGTTTTTTTTTTCAAAGAGAGGGTTCTAGTTAGAACTCATCCCAGTTGTTTCTGTGATCCCCAGAAGGCAAAGTGCTGGAAATGAGCGCAGTTCTTCCCTGGGGCTGGAACCACACAAGAGCACGGCACACAGGCAGCCACCATCGCCGCGTTTAAGGGACATTTGGAGAAGCATCACTGCAAAGCGTCTTGTATCTCATGAACAACATGTTCATCAACATTTCCTAGTAGCACCCTCGCTCTGGGCCCAGTGCGCGGTCCCTCTCCGTGTGCTCTCCTTACACTGTTAGAAACCGAATCTTGTGACAAGACATGTGTCTCCTGCCCTAGCCCGTTTGGCTCAGTGGATAGAAGGGTCCCGGGTTCAAACCTGGGCAAGGGCGCATGTCCAGGTTGTGGATCCCCAGTGGGGGGCCTGCAGGAGGCAGCCGATCAGTGACTCTCTCTCATTATTGACGTTTCTATCTCCCTCTCCCTCTCCTTTCCTCTCTGAAATCAATAAAAATATTAATATATATATATATATATTAAAAGACATGTGTCTCCTTTTTAAAGTAGCTTAAAGGCCACCCAACTGTCAATGTACAGAGTTCATGACACCCACTGTATGCACTTAAAATATGCGTACTGCCACTTTATTTCCTTGGTGCCACCTTTTTCCTCATCCCCACTTATGTGATCTTGCACATCACGTGTCTATTTGTGCAGTGCCTGAAGTCATAGCCTCTGGGCAGGAGCTTTCAGTATTTCCTCAGCGGCTGTGGATGTGTGTGTGTGTGTGGGCATGCATGGGGAAAGAACTAAATGCCCCCCTTTAGGTGAGATGGCGCTTTTCAGACAACTTGTGCCCGATGCTCCCTTCCCTGGAAGTGAGCTTGGCACAGCCCACGGGAGTCTGGCAGGTTCTCTGCGATGCTGGAAAGTGGACGAAAGGTGCTGGCTCCACCGCAGCCTCTCCAGGAACAGCAGTAACTGATATCTTGCCTTTTCCCCTTAAAGGAAAACCGCCTTTGCAGAGAAGACCTGGGTGGGGGAGGGGTGTAAGAGGGAGGCAACTGAAATCTCTGGAGGAAAAAAGCCAGTGATATTATCTTAGACGCTAAACTGGGACACCTGCACTAAAGACAAGCGCCTGCGCAGAGCTGGGGCCCGCTTGGTATCCAGACCACCCCTGGGAGATGTGGGTGGGGGCGGCTTGAGGAACATTTCAAGGAAAGTTCGTTGGGCCTGGCCCGCGTGGCTCAGTGGTTGAGCGTGGACCTATGAACCAAGAGGTCACGGTTTGATGCCCTGTCAGGGCACATGCTCAGGTTGAGGGCTCCCCAGTGTGGGCATGCAAGAGGCAGCCAATCAATGATTCTCTCCCATCATTTTAAAAAAATATATATTTTATTGATTTTTTACAGAGAGGAAGGGAGAGGGATAGAGAGTTAGAAACATCGATGAGAGAGAAACATCGATCAGCTGCCTCCTGCACGCCCCCCACTGGGGATGTGCTCTCAACCAAGGTACATGCCCTTGACCGGAATCGAACCTGGGACCCCTCAGTCCGCAGGCCGACGCTCTATCCACGGAGCCAAACTGGTTAGGGCTCTCTCCCATCATTGATGTTTCTATCTCCCTCTCCCTTCCTCTCTGAAATCAATACAAATTATATATATAAAGGAAAGTTCATTGATACACTTGCTCCCCTCAGGAACTTATTTCAGGGGAAAGCGACAGAACCGCGGACAGCACCAAATGAGACAAGGCGCTAGGTGCGGAGAGGCGGCAGCACCACGGACAGCGACAGCACTGCAGCTGGGTGAGAGGTGGGGAGGGGCGACGTTATCAGCTGACTCTGACGTAGCCTGGGTCCCCTGTCTGATAGAGCTGGTCCGGGTGGGCACGCTGGGATTCCCTCCCCGGAGCTGCAGCCCCAGACCGGGTGGGGCGGGGGCAGCGGAGGCGGGTCCCGAAAGCACCAGGTCCCGGCTTGGCTTCCCGCATGCAGTCGAGGCTGCCGCCTGCCGCCTGGAGCGAGGGGCGGGCCCAGGGCAGCGCGCCTGGGAGTCCTGTTCTGACGCACCACCCTTTTCGCCCAGCTTCTTCCCGGCTTGGGAGATGCCAGGCTACGGGTGACCAGATTGCTGTCTCCGCCAAGGCGGGGAGCCCCGGGCGGGCGCGGCAGCTGAGGCGGGCCTGGCTGAGACACGGCTCCCGGGCCCCGCTTCCCTAGCCTTGGAGGGGTTCAGACCTGCTTCTGCGTGTAGCGCAGCGCCTCCTCTCCGCCACGCCGTCTCCCACAGATGCTCACGGGCAGCAGATCCCAGCAGCCCTATCACTGCCAGTGACCACTTATGTCCTCTTGAAAGCCCTCGGCACGCACCCTGGGCCGGGCTTCTGGCCCAAGATGGATTTGCCTGGGAACCTAACGACCAACCTCAGCCTGGGCACAGAAGACCCGCGCCCCCGCCCGGCCCGCCTCTCGGTGCTCGGCGCGTTTGTGCTGACCTTGCTCGGCTGTCTGGTGGCAGCGACCTTCGCCTGGAACGCGCTGGTACTGGCGACAATTGCGCATGTGCGCACCTTCCACCGCGCTCCGTACAACCTGGTGGTGTCCATGGCCATCTCGGACTTGCTGGTGGCCACGCTGGTCATGCCGCTGAGTCTGGCACACGAGCTGGCCGGGCGGCGCTGGAGCCTGGGCGCGCGGCTGTGCCAGCTGTGGGTCGCGTGCGACGTTCTCTGCTGCACAGCTAGCATCTGGAGTGTGATGGCCATCGCGCTGGACCGCTATTGGTCCATCACGCGCCACCTGGCGTACACGCGGGGCACACGCCGGCGCGTCTCCAACCTCATGATCGCGCTGACGTGGGCGCTGTCCGCGGCCATCTCGCTGGCGCCGCTGCTCTTCGGCTGGGGGGAGATCTACTCGGAGCACCGCGAGGCCTGCCAGGTGAGCCGCGCGCCCGCCTACGCCGTGGTCTCCACGCTGAGCGCCTTCTACCTGCCGCTGGGCGTGGTGCTGTTCGTGTACTGCAGGGTCTACAAGGCAGCCCGGCTGCGGCTGAGCTTCCGGAGGAGCAACAGCGTGCACCCTGCGCCGAAGGCTGTGCAGGTGCGTGTCAGACCCTCAAACCTGTCAGCTCTGTCCTGGCTTTATCCCCAACACCCCTCCCCTCAGGCGTGTAGAAAGTGGGACTTTTTAATTTTTTGTGTTTTTTAAGGGAGGGGGCAGGGCAGGGCGGGAGTTGGGTGGAAGACCAAAAGAAAGCATCAGACTGTCTTTGCTGGGACACGCTCAGCATCCCAGAGCCGATAATGACTTTACCACCTTGGAGGGATGACTTCCTTGCATGTAAAATGAGGGTCTGGACCACTTAATTCTACAGCGTCCCATTTGGCTCTAAAATTTAGAGCATCTGAGGAAGTCAGTGCCTGGGCTACACCGGGTCACCTGGCAGCATCCTGCCCTTAGAGGGACTGTCCAAGCAGGAGGGCTGAGGGGTGGGGGGAGTGACTGGGCAGGAAGATGGCCATACAGTAGGCTGCCCACATTAGTATTTCAACTCAGTCCATTTCTTCCTTTGCAAATTAAAGCAACTAATTTTGCAAACTGTGGTTTCTCCCTGATTCCTGAGTGTGGCATCCTGCTGCAAGATTAAAGCTGTTTCCACACCTGCCCCAGGGCCGGCCTGTGATCCGGACTCCACTGCCCCACTCGGCCTGGGGCCTCATGACCCCTCGGGCCCTGTGTGTGCAGCCCAGGGCCACTCTTTTGCTTCCTGGCAAAGCCGCAGGAGGAAGTCAAAGACAGGCAGCCCGCCAGCCCCCTGCAAGCGGCTTTAATGTGTGACAGTGGTGACAGCACCAGGAGGGCTCTTTTCTCGTTTTCATTGTTAAATCTTAATAATCTGACTCTGTGGCTCAAAATGTGGGAACCATCTGAGGACCAATCCAGGGTCTGTGGACTGCTCTTCCCCCGCCCCAACTCAGTGCCAAAGATGACCCTTTGAACCTAATTAACATATACAAGTGCAAAGCCCCGTTTTCTACGGTTGGCGCTGGGAGAACAGGTACATTCAATTAAGCAGCCTGGGCACGTCTGGGCTGGTGGGAGGGATGAGAGAATGATGAAGATGGCGTCTTTGTCATGAAGAGTCTGTCTAGTGCAGCAGTGAGGCACCTACTGTGAGTTCTGGCAGGAGCTGATTCCAACCATCATCAGTCAGGCAAGCCTGGAGGGACCAGCGGTGTAGGTTAGGGAGGAAGGAGAGAGCTACACTCGAGGGGAAAGAAGGAAAAGGTCAGAAGCTACCTGTGCTTTTATCCAGAGCAATGTTCTCAAACGGGGATGATTTTGCACACACACACACACACACACACACACACCACCCCCCTCTCCCGGGACATTTGGGACGTCGGGACACATTTCTATTGTCTTGGGAAGGGGGTGCTATGGCATCTCGTGTGCAGAGGCAGGGCTCGGCCAGAGCTTCGCCCAAGGCCCAGCGCCCACAGAAAAGACTTCCTCAGACCAACATGCCCGCAGCGCCAGATCTGATCTATTTGATTTCCAAACCAACAAAGAGGCGATAGGCAAGAGTGCCGCCCACATACCTGGGGCTCACGTGTGCGGGCTCCCGCCCCAGCTCCCTGTCAGGAAAAAAGGCTGCCTTCCAGGCCCTTCTTCATGGACCCTCTTCTGCCACCTGCTGGTAAAGACCGTTTACATTCAGTACCAAACACACTTTAAAAGGGAACCGCAGTTACAATTCCTTCTGGGCTCACTGAGCAGGACGAGGGAGCTCACTGCCTTGGAGACAACAGAAGCAAAGCATCGTGACATCTTTGTGCTTTTACATCTATTTTTGGCACGGTTTCGCTTTTCTCTCTTTCCCTCCCCCCGATCACTTTGAAACATGCGTCCCTTGGCTCTGCAGGTCCTCTAAGGGACCCGGCTCTGCCTGTGACACGGGCTGCCTCTGTCCTCACGTTCCTGTGAGGGTTAACGACCATCCACGATAGCAGGCGCCAGTTTCCACATGCAGTTCCACTGCAAACTAGCGGTGTTAGCCGGGGAACACACACATCGTCCCTGTTTCTTATCTGCTGAACTTTATTCACACACACACACACTGAAAGCCCAGCCCCTGGCAGACCCCGAGGTGGGGATGGACAACGGGAGAGAGACAGGCCTTGCGTCACAGATGATGAAAGCACCCCCAAAGCTCAGGAAGAGAGGCACTGAATTGATGGTTTACTTGTGCCCAGGAGAGCCAGGCTGGTCCGGCGCAGCCTCCCGGAGCATAGCGGCCTGCTGACCTCCAGTGGCATTTGGGGGAAGAGTGGAGCTCCCCCAGGTGGGCCTCTGAGGTGTGAGGGGTCTATTGTCTGGTGAGCAGTTTTGTTGTTTGGCTGCTGCTCCGGTGGGAGTGGATTGGAGGGTGCCTCCGAGGTTGCTAGACTTTCAGAAGCGAGGGGCTGCCACTGACGGGTGGGCTTGCAAAACTGTCCTTGAGATGAATTGTTCTTGATCGACAGAGTTTCAGACAGGCTCTGGGCTACAGAGCACCCGGTCTGGCCCTCAAGTTGTAGGGACACTTAGTTCTCAATCCCCTACTCTTGGTACTCACTCAGCCAAAGCTTCAAGCGAGACCCCCAAGCTCTGTCTGGATCTTCATCGCTGCTTTGGGGTCTCCTTGCAGATGAAGTTTTGTCTGTGGAGACCTGGTGCTCAGGGAGCAGCTCAAGTTGCGTGATTGTGAACCGCTGGCCAGGCAGGGCCAGGCCCGCCTCAATGGGCAGTAAACGTGCATTTTCTTGAAGCTCTGATGCTCTCCGCAGGAAGGTCACTTAAGTTCATTGAGCTCTGACCGAGACATTGAACCACTCTGAGACAAACCACAGGTGTTATAAGAAGCGCCTGGAAGATCTCCCAAGGTAGGAGCCAGGGTCTCCAGTCCTGATCCAGAAGGCAAGTCCCAAAGATTCCAGTGTCCATCTGTCCCTCTGGGGCAGCCAGGCTGCCTTTTCTTTTGCTTCAGAGGAGATTGTTTTGCCTCATCTGTGGTGTTGCTGGAGGGAGGGAGCATGAAGTGTTCGCTGTGGGGTAGACGCCTCCCTGATTGGCCCAAGGAAAAGCTCTTCGCCAAGACCACTTGGGTTAAGCTATTTAAACCTACGCCCAGAGCTCAAGCTACATAAACATAATCTACTCCCAGCCTTTGTTCTTTTACATCGAAACCTGACTCTCATGGGTGGCCACTCTCCCCAGGAACCCTTCCCCTGAAGAATTTTCTCTCTGTGCACTCTTGTAAGGAGACAGAGGCCTTTGAGGGCCCTGGGGAGTTCGTTCTTGGAATGGCCCAGCTCCTGGTCCTACTGAACACAGAGTCTTGGCTCTGGAACAACACAAAAAAGCCTGATTCCAACACAGGATAAAGAAACTGGAACAAGAGAGGCGATCCACTCAGGGTCATGGCAGGGCGCTGTCTGCGTGGACCGTCACGAAGGTCTCCTTTCCATGGGTCATCTGCTCCTCCCCAGGCGCTTGGCATAACGGCCAGCACCCATGCTGCTTTGCTGCCGTCCCCGAAGAACCTCGGCTCAGGGCTCTTTCGGAGGCATCAAAGCACCAAGTGACATGCACTCATGTTCATTGTTTAGAGAATACCTGGCGATGAGTTTACATAGCAAGTAAAGAAGTGAATCTTTCTGAAACACACCAATTATTAGTTTTTGTGCCTGTCTTCTATTTTAGCAATTTTATATGTATAGTCATTGAGCAACCTGGCTTTCTGTTAAAAAAAAAAAAATTGGATTTTAGCCCTAGCTGGTTTGGCTCAGTGGATAGAGCCTGGGGACTGAAGCGTCCTGGGTTTGGTTCAGGTCAAGGGCACATGCCCGGGTTGTGGGCTCAATCCCCAGGAGGGGGGTGTGCAGGAGGCAGCCGATCAATGATTCACTTTCATCACTGATGTTTCTATCTCTCTCTCCCTCCCCCTTTCTCTCTGAAATCAATCCTATATAATAAAAGCCTAATATGCTAAGTGTCCAGTCAACCAGTTGGTCGTTTAACCAATCAAAGCATAATATGCTAATGATATGCTAAGGCCGCTCAACTGCTCACTCTGACATGCACTGACCACCAGGGGGCAAATGCTCTGACTGGTAGGTTAGCTTGCTGCTGGGATCTGGCCAATTGGGACTGAGCAAGATGGGCTGGACACACCCTGGAGCTCTCCTGCAGTCTCTAACCAGCCCCGATAATGCACTGGTGGGGTCCTTCAGCCTTGCTTGCGCCCTCTTGCAATCTGGGAACCCTCGGGGGATGTCAGAGAGCCAGTTTTGGCCTGTTCCCACTGTGGGAGTGCTCCTTAGCCAGAAGCTGGGCTCATGGCTGGTGAGCACAGCGGAGATGGTGCGAGTCTCTCCCACCTCCGCAGCAGTGCTAAGGATGTCTGACTGATGACTTAGGCCCACTCCCCACAGAGAGCGGGCCTAAGCCAGCAGTCGGACATCCCCTGAGGGCTACCAGACTGTGAGAGGGTGCAGGCTGGGCTGAGGGACCATCCCCTGAGTGCACGAATTTCATGCACTGGGCTTCTAGTAAATATATGTATATTTTAAATTGGATTTTGTCAGAGAGATTGGACAAATGATATATCCAATTTGGTATTATCCCTTTTGCTTTTAACATAATACAACAAACCATAGTAAGGTTGGATTTGGTACCAGGGTATCAATGTTCTGTTTGGGGCAGAGACACTTCTTCAATTACAGAGACACAATCATGATAATCCCCCCACGGGCTAAGGATTATACAGTGAGTCACATGCTCTTCGACTGGTGGATGAGCAATAGAAGGAGGGCATGGCGACGATTCGCAGTGAGCCGGCTAGTAGAAAATGTTGGCGGTTTCTGGTAGCACCAGTATGGCAACATACAATTTAAAGTATTAATATAGGTTCTGAGGATGTGTTGACTTAGTGAACTGAGGCCTGGCATTCGCTGAGGCAAGGAGGCAAAGCCTCGATGACTGGCTGTTATGGCTCAGGCTTCAGCAGGCAGTTCTTTGCCAGGTGTCACATGGTCAAGTTAACCCACCTAGAGCATGGCCTGGAATGGTCATATTTGTACAAAAAGGCAGATTCACGCCTCAGCCAATTTGGCTCAGTAGATAGAGCATCGGCCTGTGGACTGAAGGGTCCCAGGGTCTATTCTGGTCAAGGGCATATGCCCAGGTTATGAGCTCAATCCCCAGTATGGGCATGCAGGAGGCAGCCGATCGATGGTTCTTTCTCATCACTGATGTTTCTATCTCTCTTTTCTTCTCCCTTCCTCTCTGAAATAAATTTAAATATGTGTGTGTGTGTGTGTGTGTGTGTGTTTTGTTAAAGGCAGATTTATGATAACACAGGGAGATGAGTCTGTGCTCTTGTGCATTTCGCTCCAATTTGTCTTTCTGTCTGTGGACTCTAGGACCACTGCTTTTTCTCCAGTGATGTCTGAATTATACACAATGTAGGTATCTTGTGTAGCGATCGGCTAATGTGGCCATGTCTCAGAACAGTGGCACTTCCTCTATGGGAGCAGAGCCCACAATCATGATATCCCCCCACGGGCTGAGAGAAGGAGGTGTGCTACAGACACGCAGAGGAGTCTTCTCATGGTGATCTGGACATATCAGCTGCAAGGTGGTGTAGGATTGTTCAAGATATTCGCTGCTTCAAGTTTTCTATTAAATAAAATTGTCTTTTCCTCAAGCCTTTTAAAATTTACTCTGTAGCCACAAATTGGTCCTTCGTTATCTTCTTTCACCATATGCTGTAATACAGGGGTCCTCAAACTACGGCCCGCGGGCCACATGCGGCCCGCTGAAAACATTTATCCGGTCCGCCGGGTGTTTTTGCCGCCGCTGCCTGTCCTGCTTAGCAGCCAACTTGTCCCGGGCCCGCAGTGCACATGTGTGGAATGTCTGAAGGACAGTGAACTGGCCCCCTGTTTAAAAAGTTTGAGGACCTCTGCTGTAATCAATCTTTTTAAAAGAAATGTCTTCTGTTTGGATTTTGGTTTTTGAACTTATTACAAGTTAATTTGCTTGTTTCCCCGTTAGACACCTGAAGTTGCAGGCTGACGGGCCTTCTGTTCTGTAATCGTGGGTGTGGTGGTAGGTACAACAGCACCCATACAAACAGAGCGCTGGGTTGTAATCCATCTAAATCTAGACAATGCCCCTTGGCAGTTTAGGGGGACAGGGACTTGCTGGCCCTTCACGAAGCTTCTGCTTCCCTTTTCCAGAGGGTCCCTGCTCAGGAGCCCCAGACGCTGTTCTCCGCCCGCCACGGCACCGTCACCTTCCAGGCAGAGGGGGACACGCGGAGGGCGCAGAAGGAGCAGAGAGCCGCCGTGATGGTGGGCACTCTCATCGGGGTGTTTGCCATCTGCTGGATCCCCTTCTTCACCACGGAGCTCGTCAGCCCGCTCTGCGCCTGCGAGCCCCCTGCCCTCTGGAAGAGCATCTTCCTTTGGCTCGGCTACTCCAACTCCTTCTTCAACCCCCTGATCTACACGGCCTTCAACAGGAGCTACAGCAACGCCGTCAGGAGCTTCTTCTGTCGGCAGCAATGAGTCCCAGGACCTGGGATTAAAAAGGGCTAATTCCAGAACTCAGCGAAATCTTCAGTGTGGCCTGCGTCCCCATCCCCGGCCGGCAGCACACAGCCCAGACCAGCCCGTCAGTTCTCCCGTGGCTTCAAAGCCCCCTTCTCCGTCCCAGCCGGGAAGGCGGCCGCCCGGCCGATGCGGTGGCCTCTTCATCTCATAGCTCTGCGCTTCCTCATTCTGCGCCTCGTGGCTACTTTGCCCACTAAGTGCCCTTTCCTCTCCCAGATCCAGCATGGCCGTCATCCTCATGCCTGAGCACTCAAACATGGCATGTGCAAGGGAGGGAATAAAATAACATGGGCAGGTTGAGAAGGAATTTGTAAAACGAGTAAGAAGTTAGAATGGGGAGCTGGGGGGGAGGCGGGGTAGGAAACCATCATTCCAAGTATGAAATGGTCCCTATTTCAAATTTTTCTTTCCATGGTCCTGATGGTGCACCCTAATATTTATTGTGTGTCCCAACATTTGACTGCAAAATACTGCCTCTAACCATAATAAAGCCCATAACTGTGTCTGCAAGACCAGTGAGTATTGACTCCGTGGTTTCGTTTGTTTTTAATCCTCACCGGAGAATGTCTTCATTGATTTTAGAGAGAGAAGGGAAAAGGCTAGAGAGAGAGGAGAGAGAAACATTGATGGGAGAATCATCCATCAGTTGCCTTCCAGAGATCGACTGGGGATGAAACCCGAAACCCAGGTATGTGCTGTGACCAGGAATCAGATCCGCAACCAATCTGTGCACTGACAACACTCCAACCAACTGAGCCACACCGGCCAGGACTATGGTTTTATTTGTGGCAAACACACACACACACACACACACACACACACACACACACACACCTATGGACAAGGCAAAAGTTCTAATTGGCCAGTTTATCCTAAAATGCAACAATCCACCAACTTGGAGCAGGAACTAAGAGTCAACTCAAGCCCTTCCTTCCATGTTGAAGCAACAGTTCATGAACATGGAAAATCCACCCATTTCGTAGAATCTCTCAAACTTGCTTATTTGCTATGGTTTCATTTGTATGACTTGTGTTCAAGTGTTGCCGAACCAAGACCTTTATCCTGGAATCATGAATTTAGAGGAAAGCAATCATCATAAAGTTGTTGACTTCTTAAATATAGTTTTATAACCAAGGACTGTGGAGGCACATTCACCAAACACACGCATTTTAAGGGGATAGCAGGTAAATTTGCTAATTGCGATTTTGCTATTGGTATGTGAGTCCTACGCTGAGGCCAACACTGGTAACTGAGGAGAGAGGCAGAAATATGGTGAAATGTGGCCTTAGTCCTTCACAAATTGACACGTGTGTGAAACTGCTGAGGGGAGACAGTTAAATGATGAAGCTGTTCATATGCTCATATAAAGCCCAGGTCATTATACAAAACTTTTTTTTATTGATTTCAGAGATAAAGGAAGAAGAGATAGAAACATCAATGATGAGAGAGAATCATTGATCGGCTGCCTCCTGCATGACCCCCGCTGGGGATCGTGCCCATAACCTGGGCATATGTCCTGACCAGGAATCAAACCATGACCTCCTGGTTCATAGGTGATTGCTCAAGCACTGAGCCACACCAGTCGGGCTGTACAAAACTTTTAAAAGATCTTGGGCAACAGAAGTGCTTGCGCTCTGCTATGCCCCCAACCCTTGAATGCATGAATTTAAAAATGAGGTATTATAATAACCTGCAAGCATGATAATACATATAATTATACACATGCATTCTTTCCTAGAAATAAATTATAAAAATTAAGATGTCACACAGGAAAACTGTTAATTTGTGGCCTCAGTCTTGCATTTACTGCAAAGATGAGCTTTATTTGCAGAGCCTGAGCGGGAAAGGACACGGTGCAGCTGTGTGAGTTCGTGGCTGATGACGCTAAATGCGGACAGCTTACCTCAGGAAGCGGACGCAATCGAGCATTTCTTTGCAAACTTCCTTAGATATTGCTTCTTTCTGTCACTTGAAGTCCTACACCTACCAGTTTTTTTAAATACAGACTGTTCGCTATTGAGCTAGCTCCCCGACTATCAGCAGGAACCAGCAAGACCACCGAAAACCACCATGTCCCGGTGTTTGTAACAAGGGCGGTGCTTCTGAAACTTCATTCAGTGCCGCAGAGAACAGAGCCGGCGGGCGTGGGGAGATGACGTCAGGATCGAGGGGAGACTTGCCCATCTATTCTATCGGCAAGTCCACAGACATGGTTATGCCACTCGGTCGTGTCAGCGCTTGTATTATGGTTCACAGAAGATTTACCTCCTGCGAACTCCAGCACTGTGAGGCTTCAGGGAGATGCCCCCGTTCGTCTGTGGTTTCCAAGGCCCCCGGGCCCTCCCTGGGATCCCGCCCGCCTCTGTGGAGGAGGATGTCATTCTAATATTAACTTCAATCTCCGACGGAGGTTTTATTTATCTTTTCCTAGCAGATATGTTTGTTGTTTTATTCCATATGTACCCAGCACCTCCCAGATGTCACCGAAAACACATATGTATAAGCCAAGCATTGCCTGCGAGGAGGAGGAAGTGGAATTAATTCCCTTACTTCCCTTTCAGTACTGCAGTTGTTGGTGCCTAAGTGAGAGGTGTTACAACAGGCACACACTGGCAGTGTCTCGGGTGCAGTTCCGATGTTCACGAAGCCCCTTCGCTCTAGGCCGTGGCATAATGTGAGCAAGTAACATGCCGCCCACAGAGGGTAGTCACTGCTGCACCTTTATCAGGGGGGGCGCTGGGAGGGGTGGTGCTGCCCTGGGGAGGGTCTCTCACTGCTGACTTCCCACCCTCAGTGCCCTCCTGAAGGGCCGTCAGGGAAATGCCTTGCCCACCAGGGCCCAGGAGGGAACATACTTGAGACCAATGTCTGTCCCGCTAACCATAAGCCAGCTCACCTTCGCCCAAGTGCCCAGGCTGACTTCCCACCTTCCAGGAGTCCATGGGCTGGCGACCGGCTTCTCCAAATGACGCAGGCGCGCTGCTGGTGGAGGACGCTGCTCTCTGCTTGGGGAGCCCCTGGGACTGCAGGCCGAGCTCTGCTCCCCCAGCTCCGCCAGGCACTGCATGCAGGGACTCAAGAGGCTGCGGACCAGAGGGGGCGGGCCTTGCTGAGCCTGCATCACCACACCTGCACCTCACCTGGCACACAGGTGATTCTGGGAGTGCGGTGGGTCCTGCTGGCTGGTTTCCTCTGCCCTTAAGAGATGCCAGCGCCCGCTGGCTGCGTGGAGGTCTGCAGAGGCCTGAGCTCCTGGGGGGATGGCAGCCGCCCCGTTCCCATGGGTCTCACTGCCTGATACCAGGCCCCTCCGAGGGTTTCTCAGGATGGCGCTTGGGGCTCCTCCTCCGAGCTTGGAGATCTTAGGAACCTCAGGGGGTCCTGCTGCCCCAGTCCTCGGGCACCTGCTCCCCCAGTTCCTGCCTCTGTGGCTCCCTCGTCAGCTGAAGCCCCTGACTAAGGAGCCCTCCCATTAAGTTCCCTGTCACCCAGCGGTGGCCCACCTTCCCGGCCAGCCTCTGCCCAGGATGGGATGGGGCCACCTGGCTCACTGGCCCCTGCACGGTTCTCAGAGAGCCCACGGCCTCGCGTGTCACGGTCCCAGTGAGGAGTATGTCCGGCTGCCAGGGGTCTGTCTCGCCTCTGTGCAGAGCGGCACACACCAGGCAGGAGAGCTGAGCAGTGGCGCTCACCGTGATGGTCACCTTGGACCTGACCTCCTCCTTCTCGGTCAGCTCCGCTGGAAACGGAACTTGGGGGCTCGCAAGCCGAGTTTGTCCCCGGAATTCATTTGTTGGCCTTCTAACCCCGAGTATCTCCCAGTGGGTCTGTATCTGGAGAGGGGGCCATTAAAAAGTGGTACAGATAAAACAAGGTCCCAGGATGGCCGTGACCCAGTGTGACTGGGTCCTTATAAGAAGGGAGACGAGGACACAGACACACGGAGAGACGGCCGTGTGAGGACGCAGGAGAGGACGGCGTCTACACGCCAAGGAGAGAGGCCTCGGGAGGAACCAGCCCCCCCACACCTCCAGCTCGGACGTCCAGCCTCCAGGACCGGGAGAGAATAAACTGATTTCGTTTAAACTACCTGGTCTGCGGGGCTTCCACTGGGGGGCGGGGAGTGAGTGGCAGGGGGGCACCCCAGCCTCACTGGAAGGTCAGAGCCTTGCAGGTGACCTTCCCAACTTGCAACAAGTCGGAGCTTCAAGGTCAGCTGAAGGAAAGGGTCTGGTGCACACAGGCAGACAAGCCCACCTCCCACCAGCACCAGTCAGCTGCCTGACCCTCACCAGGGTGCCTCCGTCCTGCGCAGGCACCTAAGTGTGGAGGGAGGGCCTGGCCCGCATGGGAGAAGGGGCCGAGAGCAAGGGGCAGAGTCTCTCCCTGGCTCTCCTCCCCCTCCTGCCCCTCAAGGCGGGTGGTGTCCCTGGCCATTCAGTTTTCCCCACGGCTGGACCACGGGAGGGCACTAGCCCGGCAGCATGGACGACTGCCCCGCTGGTCTGGCATCAGTGAGAAACCTCGCCGCGATAGCGCGTCCCCTTCTATCCCACAGCAAAGGGGCTGCCTTCCTGTGTCCGCAGATGCCTTTAGGATCGTTCTGACAATGGGCAGTTTGTCTTTTGCGCTTACGTTCCTTTCTGGATGTTGGGACAATCTCATTTCTGGTGAGGTCAGAGAGGGGGGGCCAGGGAGTAAGGCCTGCCTGGGGGACAGGTGCGTCTGTCGTCAAAGCCACACCCGGGGAACAGAAGTGACACTGGCTCTCCTGCCCATTGAGTCAAGGTTTTGAATAAGGCCGACAGGTGAATGGGAGAGAGTGTCCCTGGGAATATGGTAAAAATAGGAGCCTGGAGTGCGTGTGCTTGTGTGTGTGTGTGTATGTGCGTGTGCGTGTGTGCATGTGTGTGTGCGTGTGTACATGTGTGTGATTTATGAGAATGTACAAGACTGCACATTTTTTAATCGTTTCACTTTTCTTTTTGTTTTTTGTTAATCCTCACATGAGGATATCTTTTTCCATTGATTTTTCAGAGAGAGTGGAAGGGAAGGAGGGAGGGAGGGGGGAGAGGAAGAGAGAAACATTGATATGGGAGAGACACAGCGAACAGTTGCCTCCCACATGTGCCCCGACGGGGTGGGGAGCGAACTCTCAACCCAGGTACCTGCCCTTGGCCGGGAATTGACCCTGCAACCCCTCGGTGTCCGGGTCGGTACTCCAGCCACTGAGCCACACTGGCCAGGGCTCTTTTTAAAAATTTTATTAAATGTTTTGGGTTGCATTGGTTCATAAAATGATAGAGGCTTCAGCTGTACAATTCTATAACACACCATCTGTAATTGTGCTGTGTTCAGCACCCCAAGTCACCATTGTCCCCCCTTATCCTCTTCTACCTCCCCAGCCCCCTTCCCCTCAGGTGACCATCACACTGTCAGCTGTCAGGCAGCCACCGGGGCCCCGGGCTCCGTGAGCTCACACCGGCCGCAGCAGAGCCACCGCCGCCTTCTCGCTCGCCCGGCACCAGGGCACGGCCCTCCCTTCCTGAGTGCTCTCCTCTGCGTGCCTGCTCCTCCTCATGCACGGGCGCCACACCTCTGGCCCACGTGGCCTCTGAGTCTGTTGCGGTCTCCAGGGGTCCTGTACCACCTTCTCACTGCTCTTCATGCCCTGGTTTCCTCAGATGGTTAAATACCATTTTCCAAACGACTGCCCATCTCTGTGCCTGGCTCCAGATGGAGCCGGGGCACCTTCCTTAGGGCTGCGTGAGTGTCTTATAAGTTAAGGCGAGGGAGGCTGGCCCCTTTGTGATGCTGGGCCCTCCTGCCCAGGAACAAGGGTGTCTTTTCTGAGGTGTAATACAGGCCCCGCCTTGACAGGGCTGGTGCCTCACCTCCTCTGCCAGCTGTGCCAGGGCCTTTGAGACTCCAGTCGGTGGTTCACTGGCTGACTCGGTGTCTGTGCGGAGCTCGGGCTGCGTGTGGCGCAGGGCAAAGACTCTAGTGAGTGCCATCCTCCTGGACGGGCCTCCTTGGCCTACGGCTCTCCCCGGACCCCTGGCTCCCCCCCCCCCCCCCCCCCCGCCTCAGGTCTCTCCTAGACAGACAGGATAAACCCAGGATCTCAGACCGAAAGGCCCGCCCATGAGGGCCACCTTCGCCCCCGACCTCCGCCAGGGGCCCGGGCCCGGGCTGCGCGCAGAACAGAACGCGTTGAGGAGGCCTCTGCAGCGCGCACAAGCAGCGCTTCCCTGCTGACCCGTGCCACTGCGATGTCCCTTCTGTGCTCAGGAGCACCGTCCACGGGCCAGCAGCTCTGCTCCGGGACCACCCAGGCGGATGTCTGCTGCCCGCAGGGCTTCTCCCTCCAACACCCCGCGAGACTGTTCTTTCTGTGCTGACAGATAGACACCAAGTCTGTTGGGGGAACTCAGCATGGCTTTCTGTCTAGGAGTACATACATGTTCCTTCTTTAACCCGAGAGCCAATATGTCAGTCACCTTAAGAAAGAATATCCAGAGAAAAGAGATGTTCCTGGGGAGAACCAAGATGGCGGCATAGGTTAACGCCGGAGTTTGCTGCCTTGAACAACTACTTCAAAAGTGAAACTAAAAAACGGAACGGACATCACCCAGAACCACAGGAACGCTGGCTGAGTGGAAGTCCTACAACTAGGAGGAAAGAGAAACGCATACGGACACTCAGAGGAGGCGCAGTGCTGAAGTGAAATACTCAGGTGCCGAGTGCGTGGAGCGGGCTGGCGGCGGAGGGCGCAGTTGGCGTTTTCAATCGGGAGGGAGTCGCAGACTCTGAGCTCCAGATCTGGGCGAGTCTTTAGGGACCCAGACTCAAACGGGAGAAGCGGGACTGTCTGGCTTCGGTCAGAGCGAGTGCAGCTTTCTCTCCGAGGTTTGCAGCCATTGCTGGGACTCAGAGAGGCAGAGCCCCTGGGGACAGGACTGAGAGCCGCCATCACTGCTCTCTCCGGCCCACCCTGTTGATCCTGTGCGACCCGCCCCGCCCAAGCCCTGCACAGAGGCATTTGCCGGATAGCCTCAGGCAAAGGCTAGATTAGCACCTCCCTAGAGGACAGAAGTTCTCTCACTGCAGACACAGCTGATTCTCATAGCCACTTGGCCTGGAGGTCAAACCCTCCCTGGAATTAGCTACAACAATCAAGATTTAACTATAAGACCACGAACAAAGACCACTAGGGGGTGCACCAAGGAAGCATAACAAAATGCGGAGACAAAGAAACAGGACAAAATTGTCAATGGAAGATATAGAGTTCAGAACCACACTTTTAAGGTCTCTCAAGAACTGTTTAGAAGCCGCCGATAAACTTAATGAGATCTACAAGAAAACTAATGAGACCCTCGATGTTATATTGGGGAACCAACTAGAAATTAAGCATACACTGACTGAAATAAAGAATATTATACAGACTCCCGACAGCAGAACAGAGGAGCGCAAGAATCAAGTCAATGATTTGAAATGCGAGGAAGCAAAAAACACCCAACCGGAAAAGCAAAATGAAAAAAGAATCCAAAAATGCGAGGATAGTGTAAGGAGCCTCTGGGACAGCTTCAGGCGTACCAACATCAGAATTATAGGGGTGCCAGAAGATGAGAGAGAGCAAGATATTGAAAACCTATTTGAAGAAATAATGACAGAAAACTTCCCCCACCTGGTGAAAGAAATGGACTTACAGGTCCAAGAAGCGCGGAGAACCCCAAACAAAAGGAATCCAAAGAGGACCACACCAAGACACATCATAATTAAAATGCCAAGAGCAAAAGACAAAGAGAGAATCTTAAAAACAGCAAGAGAAAGAAACTCAGTTACCTACAAGGGAATACCCATACGACTGTCAGCTGATTTCTCAACACAAACTTTGCAGGCCAGAAGGGAGTGGCAAGAAATATTCAAAGTGATGAATACCAAGAACCTACAACCAAGATTACTTTATCCAGCAAAGCTATCATTCAGAATTGAAGGTCAGATAAAGTGCTTCACAGATAAGGAAAAGCTAAAGGAGTTCATCACCACCAAACCAGGATTATATGAAATGCTGAAAGGTATCCTTTAAGAAGAGTAAGAGGAAGAAAAAGGTAAAGATACAAATTATGAACAACAAATATGCATCTATCAACAAGTGAATCTAAGAATCAAGTGAATAAATAATCTGATGAACAGAATGAACTGTTGATTATAATAGAATCAGGGACATAGAAAGGGAATGGACTGACTATTCTTGGGGGGGAAAGGGGTGTGGGAGATGCAGGAAGAGACTGGACAAAAATCGTGCACCTATGGATGAGGACAGTGGGTGGGGAGTGAGGGCGGAGGGTGGGGTGGGAACTGGGAGGAGGGGAGTTATGGGGGGGAAAAAAGAGGAACAAATGTAATAATCTGAACAATAAAGATTTAATTAAAAGAAAAAAAATAAAAAGTAAAATAAAACTTATTCTCTGATATTTCAATAACTAATTGAAAAACACTTTGTTGTTGTTTTTCAAAATTTCAGTTCTTTTTTTAAAAAATATTTTTTTTATTGATTTCAGAGAGGAAGGGAGGGAGGGAGAGAGAGAGAGAGATGATGATGAGAGAGAGAGAGAGAGAGAGAGAGAGAGAGAGAGAGAGAGAGAGAGAGATGATGAGTGAGAATCATTGGTCGCCTGCCTCCTACACACCTCACACTGGGGACTGAGCCCACAACCCGGGCATGTGCCCTTGACCAGAATAGAACCATCACTTCCTGGTTCGTAAGTCGCTCAACCACTGAGCCACACCGGCGGACTTGAAAACTGCTTTGCATAGGACCTATGCCATAGGTCACTGGGGCTGGTTCCAAGAAAAGACAAATCAATCTCACCCGAGAAGCCTTTTCCTCCATATCTATAGCCGCTAGCTTGTTTCAGGTTGTTTTCTGAGGTGCAGACGCCAGGGTTGTGGGCCAAATGTTTATGTGCCCCCCACGTGCACACACACTCATTCACTGTAGCCCTAACCCCCAGGCTTCCCAAGGTGAGGGCTGGGGGGAGGGGGACGACTCGCTGGCCAGGGCGCCCCTGAAATATGAAAACCAGCCAGGATTTGCCGGTGTCTGAGGCACCTGGTGGTGGCCTGCGGAGGCAGCGATGGGATCTGGCTCCTCAGAGAATTCCGCTGGAGGAAAGTAAAGCCTTCAGAAAAGGTTTGGTGAGCCCACGGCCTGGAGTTGGCTGTGACGTGGAGTTGGGGAGGTCAGTGTCCTGGACAGCAGACGGACGTGGAGCAGGAGGAGCTGCAGGACAGCAGCAGGGCGGGGGCCAGCCCTGGGGCCTGGCTTGGGCTGGGTGACCGTGTCCTGTGGCGCCTGCTGACACTCGCTTTGATGTGAGTCCTTGAGAAAACAGTCGCTTCAGGAAAACGCATAACATCGACATCCAGAGGCTACGGGCTGGGCTCCCAGCCCACAACTCCCCAGGGGCTCCTTGAGGTCCCCAGGGTGGGAGGTAGGGGGACGGGGGGTTTCCGTTACCAATTTCCCAACTCTTTCTTTGAGCAGGACACACACATGGAGTCGGCCTGGTCCGGGCTGTCCTGCCACCCACTCGGACTCCCATGAATGGAGGGAAAACACACGCTTTAGGTAGAGCTGTTGATGACGTGGTGGCTCGCTGCTCCGTGTTCCAGGCACGGAGGTCACACCGGTGGACACAGACGTCTCCCACCGAGACAGGGGCGGGGAGGAAGCAGACTGTCACAGCCAGGGCCGCCCCCACCCCCGCATGTTCACTAATAACAGGGCGGCACGGAAGTGATATGAATATTAACCAGGAGGGGATTTGATAAGATGTTGCAGAATAACGCCTCGGTGGCGAAGCATGGAACCGCTCCAGTGTGTGTGTGTGTGTGTGTGTGTGTGTGTGTGTGTGCGCAAGTGACATGAAATGAAGACTATGACGTATTTCTACTGAAAGAAGTTCACAAAACAAGACCTCATAGCTTTGCATACTTTTGTCTTTAAGTATTTACCTCCATGGGGAGGTGTGTGTAGCCTAGACGGTTATAAAGTAAGACGTGAATGTTGCTCACCTTATGTGTCAGGGATTACAGGGGACTTTTAAAAAAATTTTTAAAAATATTTTTTATTGATTTCAGAGAGTAAGGGAGAGGGAGAGAGATAGAAACATCAATGATGAGAGAGGATCATTGATTGGCTGCCTCCTGCACGCCCCCTACTAGGGATCAAGCCCACAACCTGGGCATGTGCCCTTGACTGGAACCGAACCTGGGACCCTTCAGTCTGCAGGACAACACTCTATCCACTGAGCCAAACTGGCTAGGGCCAGGTGACTTTTTTAAAATTTATTTTGGAGAGAGAAAGGAAGGGGGAGACAGTCAGATAGAGAGAGAGGGAGAAACATCTATCAGTTGCTTCCCGCACTCACCCTGACAGGGGATTGAATCTGCAACCTGGGTACGTGCCCTGACTGGGGATCGAACCCACCACCTTTTGGCGTACCGGATGACGCTCCAACCAACTGAGCCACCCAGCCAGGGCAACAGGAGCTGAAGCATAGGCACTCCATCTTGTTCCCGTAACCTCTATGTTGTAAAAACTGCTGTTTGAAAATTTTCCACTAAACATAGATGGTTCTTTGTTCTGTAAATTAACTCTGCTATTCTTGGCTTCTGTAAGCATGCTTGCTCAGATAATGGGGAAAATAAGCTCAATTCTCTGGCCTTGCATGCCGCTCTGCTGACATAAGAGTCGGTCCGGTCTGTGCCTGTTTACTCCCACGCCAGGTGTCTTTCAGTTATCTAAATATTATCTGAATTAGGCTGTGCTCAAAACTACTAAGTTATGCTGTGCTCAGGGTTACAAGCTTCCTGCAAAATACCTACATAGGGCTCTTTGTAAAGCCTGCGAAAGGTCCAGAAGCCCCATCCCATATTTGGGAGACAAAGAAACCAGGAGCATATAAAGGGGAAGCTTCCTCCATGTTACTTTGCTCAGACTCTGGGGGGCTACTCCTCTGAGACCACTGGCGTAATAAAGACTCCAAACTTGGCTTACTAAGGCGTCTTCTGTTTAGCTCGCCGATTTCCAATATAACAGCGCCTTTTTCTTTTGACTTTTTAGTGCTTCTCACGCTCTTGCAATGAGTATAGTTCATCAGAGGTGTCTGCACTCCTGAGAGCTCTGTGAGCTGGAGCCAGAGCGGAGCTGCCAGGGGCGGAGAGCTCGGTCCGATGGAAGGTGGGCTCACGGGGACCACACGCCGCGCGCTCCTCTGGAGGCCGAGCTGGGGAAAGCGTCTTCCTGAGGACCGCCGTGTGGTTTTTAGAGCAGTAAAGGCCGGTTGTAGAAAATTCCAGCAACGTGTGTGTGATTACCACTCACGGTGACCCACGCGAGGCTGTGGCTGCCATCTGTCCGCGCCGGAGGCCGGGCTTCCCAGGGGCAGAGGATGGGTTTCTGTCCCTGCTCCTGCCGGGAGGCTGTGATGGGAGATGCTAGCATGTGTGATGAATTATTAATGGAAGAAGCTGTGAGACCATTCATATTCAAGGGGATACATCTGTTTCCCGGATGCTGTGTGTAGGACAGAAAAAGTACGTTTTACTGAAAAGAACAACTTGTCAACCCCAAGTCTCTTCTTGCCTGGGCCCGAGCTCGACAAGGAGAAAAGCGTTTTCTGAAGGTCACATGAAGGTCGAGCTGAGACTGTGGGTGTGTGCATTGCAGGACGGGGCCTGGATAAAACCATGTTCAACAGTTGCAGCATTGCTGCCCACTCCCCTCCCCCTGCCCTTAGTGGAGGCTGTCTGTGAGAGGACTTTTGTTTGTTAATTCTCACCTGAGGATATTTTTCCACTGATTTTTAGAGAGAGTGAAAGAGAGGGAGAGAGACAGAGAGAGACACATCATTTGGTTGCCTACCACAGGCGTCCTGACCAGGACCAGGGATCGAGCCTATAACCCAGGTACATGCCCTTGACCAGAATCGAACCTGGGACCCTTCAGTCTGAGGGCTGATGCTCTGTCACTGAGCCAGCTGGCAGGTGAATTAAGGCCGTGCTGGAGCCCTGGGGAGAGGAGAAGGGAGCAGGCAGTGCCCCAGGGGTCTGCAGTTGCAGAATTGCCCCTGGTGTAGGTGGGGCACGGGGGGCCCACAGGACTTGGGCAAGAATGGCCCAGGGGCCAGTGCTCCCATCCCCAGGGGCCAGTGCTCCCATCCCCAGGGGCCAGTGCTCCCATCCCCAGGGCACGTCTCTGCTCAAACCCGCTCCTGCAGGAGGAGAAGACGATGAGAAGAAAGGTTTGAGGGGAAGCGAGCTCAGAGTAGGCGAGGCTTCAGGAAGGTCCTGGGACAGACAGGGTCCTATAACACTCAGCAACACTGTCCCCCAACACACGACCTGCATCGTTTACAGACGGAATGCGTCTTAAACCAGCCTTGTCCAGGCGTGTTTCCTACCGCCCAGATCCCAAGGATGTTCGTAGGTGCTGCATGGACACGGGGCCTCCAGCAGGCCGGTCTAGAAGGTGCTGAACCGAAGCCTCTGGGGAGAGGGAGGGAACCACAGTAACGGGCTCTGGGGGAATGGACGATGCCTGCTCGTCTGCAGAGTCTGGTGAAAACGGGGCTGGTGGGGGCAGGCGCTCTACTGACATCTGGAGAGTAGAGGCCCGAGATGATGCTAACACCCTCCAGGGAATTACGAGGCCGGAAAGGTCTAGTGCTGAGGTTGGGGGACGCTGAGCCTGCCCCCGCCTGCTCCTCCCCCCGGGCCTCAGGGTGAGGACACGCTACCCTGTGCTCTGCCCTGGAGTGAGGAGAACACGAGGGGCCACAGGGAGCCACTGCTCAGCATGCGGCTCCTCACAGGGACGCTCCTCCGTGCTTCCAGCACAGCAAACCTGGCTCCCAGCGGCGGTCTCAGGACAAGTGAGCCTCCTGCAAAGGCCTCTGCTCCCCCGTCTAAATGCAGCCTCAGTTCACCTGCAAGTATTTGGGGGAGCATAGAAGCCTTGAAGGGCTTAGAAGGGGCTAGCAACAAGTTCCAACTAAACCTGATGTTTACGCAGATATTTTTGTTTGTGAAGCAGAAGAGCTTATAAATCAACTAGGGGCCTGGTGTACAAAACCCGGGCACTCGGAGTGGGGAGGGTCCCGAGGCCCAGCCTGCACCCTCTCACAGTTTGGGACCCCTCAGTGGACAGCCCTTTCACAGTCCAGAACCCCTTGCAGTCTGGGACTGCCCACGTGCTTGCTGTTCCTTACTGCTTGGCTCGCTCCTGCCACTACCGCTGCACTCGCCAGCCGTGAGCCCGGCTTGTGACTGAGCAGCGCTCCCCCTGTGGGAGCACACTGACCACCAGGGGCAGCTCCTGCGTTGAGAATATGGCCCTGGTGGTCAGTGTGTGTCATAGCAACCGGTTGTTCTGCTGTTCAGTCAATTTGCATATTAGGCTTTTATTATATAGGATGCCCCAAGCCCTCAAACAGAACCACAAAATCTCAGCCTGGAGGACTCACTTGCCGCCGAGGAAGGAGGGATCTCCGTGCGTGTGTCCTAGAGGAGAGAAGGAGGAAACAGCCTGCAGTGGCTGCATAGCAGGCCTCTCGGTGCACAGTGTGCTCTGCAGGGGTGTCTTCTGCTTTCTGTTTTGTTTTCAATCCTCACCCTTTTCCCACTGATTTTTATCCAGCATGGAAGGGAGAGAGGAGAGAGAGAGAAACATCCATGTGAAAGAGACACAACGGTTGGTTGCCTCCCGCACGCTCCCTTACCTGCCCAGGGGTGGGGCTCAAACCTGCAACCAAGGTATGTGCCCTTGACCAGGAATCGAACCTGGGACCTACTGGTGCTCAGGCTGATGGGCTAACCACTGAGCAATGCTGGCTAAGGCATCTTTTTCTTTCTTGATCATGTTCTTTGACAGACACACACACGTTTTTAGTTTCTATGAAACCCTATTCGTCTATTTGTCTCTTTCATCATCTGTGCTTTTGGTGCCGTATCTAAGAACCCAGGACCAAATCCTCAGTCAGGAAGGCTTACCCTGTGTTTTCTTCTAAGAGTTTATAGGTTGAGGTCTTCTCTTTAGGTCATTAATCCATTTTTAATTCACTTTTGTACATGATATAAGGTAGGGGTCTGGCTTATTTTTTTAAAATATGTTTTTATTGATTTTAGTGAGAGAGGAAGAGAGGGGAGAGAGAGAGAGAGAGAGAGAGAGAGAGAGAGAGAGAGAGAGAGACATCAGTCAGCTGCCTCCTGCACGCCCCCTACTGGGGATGGAGCCCACAGCTTGGCATGTGCCCTGCCGGATGCATGGGATGACACCCAGCCCGCTGAGCCACACTGGCCGGGGCAGGGCCCGGCGTATTTTTGTGGTCATGTGACAATGCGTTGTCCTGGCAGCTGAGGCGCCGACTCTTAGGAGCTCCTCCCAGGCGATTCTAATATGCAGCCGACAAAAGCATCACCAGCTCGCTGTCCTCCCCTCTGTCCCCGGGCAATGCCTGCGGCCTGTCTCCATCCTGGGGCTCAACCAGGAGCCTCAGAGACACAGTCTTCACTCTCCCCACTTCCACCCTGCAGGCCTCGGGGTGTCTCCCCACACTGGGGGAGAATGGTTGCAGTCTGGGGTGGGGAGATCCGGGCGCGGCTTCCGGCCAAGGCCACCTGTCCACCCCCCACCCCTGGGCACGCCAGCCTTTGAGAGCAGGAGGGGAGACTTGGGAACTGTCTCTGCTTTTAGCCTGAGCACATTTTCCCTTGAGGCCAGGAGCGTGGGCTTGGCTCGGCTCCTGTGGGCTCTGAGGTTGTCTTGCTGGACACTCTTGGCTGGACCCTGGGCCCGGCTGCTGACCTGGGCCACCGCGTGGCATCAGTTGCTCCTGGTCACAGCCTGTGAGCCCCGCCATTCAGAGGGCTCCCTCCAGCACCCACAGGTGCACTGTCTCTGCTGCCCGTGCCAAGCCCCCGGTCTGAACGAGCAGGAAGGAGCTTCTAGGAAGATGGCAGGGCACTGACATTACGTTTCATAGTTTCAAATTGCATCACGGTTCTCTGCCAGGTGCTCATCGTGCAGGACTTGTGAGGCAGATGTGGCCGGCGCTGGCTCCGTCCTGCAGAGGGAAAGGGGGTGCAGACAGCCAGGGAGCCCGGCTGCAGCCACGAGGGCTTCCTGCTTTGGGGAGAAGCCAGGGAAAGAGCTTTGGAGCCAAAGGGTTCGTTAATCGGGGGGTCACTGGGTTCGGCGGAGGGTGAGCAGCTCCGGCGTGAGCAGCTGGCTGGAGGGCAGGGACCGTCTATGGCAGAGAGGTTCCGCCCTGCAGAGGTAGCGGGCGGCGACCAGGCCGGCAGCACCCGCACGCCTTGCCTTTACTGCGACTCTGTGCATGCAGCCATTATTTGTTTCCATGTGCGGAGAGCCACTCCAGCTTAGAAAACTCTCTTATTTTGCAGCTGTGAGAGTCCATCGCTGCTCACACCACGAAGCAGGGGCATCGCCCAGCCCCGTCTCCCTGGCTTTTACGCCAAAGCAGATGCTGGCATTCCAGGCCCACCTCCCACGTGCGAACTCAGGGCCGTGTGCCCTGAGGGACTGCGGACCTTGTCTATCGTGATCCCGTCTCCTGTCCGCCTTCTCCTCCGCCTTCTCCTCGGCACTTCCCCGGAAACTGGGACTTGTGCTCCGCCCTGAGGGATACAAGGCTCCTCTCACCCCGGGAAGGAAACTGACAACGTCAGTGAGGCCTTTGGCCATTCAGGACGCAGTGACATTTCTGGGAGCTGCTGCTCAGTCCCGAGGGAGCAATTAGAATTCCAGAGGGTCCACCTGGTGCTGGAGGGGCGCCGAAGCAGCCGCCTGTCCTCACAGGAGGAGCGGACGCCCAGCTCTGCTCAGGCGGAGGACGCTCTGCCGTCGGGACTGTGGTCCCTTTGCAGACGGACATCTTCTTTCACTCCTTTATGATCCCTACTTTTTACACATTTATTTTTGGCTAAAAGTGCAGGCATCTCATGACATTCCAGAGTGTCAGGGAGGCCGCTCTGCCCTCCACCCCACCCCCTGTACCCAGAGGCTCGGGCCTGGACTCGCTGCCTCCACGCATCTGCCTCCGCCTTGGACGGCAGGGGTCTCTGGCGAGCCCTGGGCCTCTGTGCCAGCCGACAGCCCTGAGGACCCTGGGCCTCTGTGCCAGCCGACAGCCCTGAGGACCCACTGCCTCTGGTCTGGCTGAGCTGTGGACCAGCAGTGGGCGCCCTGCAGAGCGCGGGCAGGGCAAGCAGCAGCCGTGGGGGTGAGGTAGGGGAGGGGGGCCGCTCTGGTTCATGTGCAGTGACCTGGGCAGAGTCACCACCAGGCGGAGGCTGCCAGGTGCAGGACCCTCGGCCAGGCCATGGCGGGGGGGGGGGGGCGGGGTGGCTCGTGGCCCCACACGTCATGTGCCCCAGAGCCTGTGCGGGGAGAGCTGCCCACTGTGCTGGCTGGAAGGGGAACCCCTGGAGGAACCCCGTTTGTCAGGAGTGAACGCCAAGGGGCATCAGGGCCGGAAGGCAGTGCTTCCTCACCGACCAGGAGCGCTTCTCTGTGCGTTTTTCTCAGGTTTTGCCCGTTTTCTGTTGAGCAGTGGGTCTCTCTTTGCAGTGACTCAAGTCCATCACAGGACAGAGGAGAAAAGTCCTTAAGCCAACTTTTGACGACTTAGCCAACCTCAGTCTCCAATGGCAGGGCCCGGGACGACACGCCTGCTCCCACCTGTGACCACAGCCCCGAGCTGGAGCCCACAGTCTCCGAGGAGCGTGTGTTCCCCGGGCCCACAGCTATGACCGTCGGCCTGCCAGGGACCGGGGGTGGGGGTGGGGGTGGGGCGGGGAGCGTGCTTCCTTTGTTCAGGAGCTGCCGGTCCATGCGAACATGACCTAACTGGTTTCTCTGGAGCCCACGGCTTGTGGCATCGCGGCCACGTCTCAGATGCAGAGACGGACTGGTGTGACGTGCAGCACGGGGACCAGCCCATGACGTTGTAATCACTAAGGACGGTGCCCGGTCACACTGGGAATATTGGGGATCCCTTCGTCAGTTACATACATGTCTAACAACTCTGCTGTACACCTGAGACAAATATAATGTCCAGTGTCAACTGTGATTGAAAACTGGAAAACAGCAACATATGTCCACACCATAGAAAAAAGAATTAGAAGAGTAGAGACCAAAATGTTAGGAGTGATCATCCCTGGGTATTGGGAATATAGGCATTTTCTGTTTTCTTTATAAAAAGGTAAAACGGAGGGATAGATATGAACACATATCTTAATTAAGCATTCATTCTGTGGTGAGCGGGGTGGGTCTCCAGCCAGAGCACGTCCGACTCTTACAAAGAAATAATTCCTAGGACAACCTACTTGTCTATACACTAAAGGGACACAGGACATGAGTCGTGATCTCCAGACACAGGGACACTTCTCATTCCTTTACCGGCCCCAGGACAAGGAGCGCCCATTTACACTGACCGGCTCCTTCACTGTTTCCTTATGTGGCTTTTCCTTTTTCTTAATACATCGTGGTGCTCTTCCCACATCAGCACATAAAGAGTTCCAACTTGTGTGTGTGAGTGCACATCTGTGCATACACATGATGTGTACATGTGTGTGCATGTATGTGCAGTGTGGGGTATTCTACACTTTAAGATTTTGTATTCTATTGATGGGTATTTATATGACAATAAATAATCTGTGAATTCTAGAAATAGTACCCTTAGATCAAAGAGTAAATATAGATGCTTCATAAGCATTGCTGGCTTGTATTTCTTCCTCTCTCAAGTGCCTTTTTCATCTTTCTCATGAGTTAAGGGTCTATATATGAACTTGCGGACACTTTTCCTATATTAAGAAAACTAATCCTTTGTTTACGATATTCCTAGAGAGTGTTTCTTCACCTTTGTCTTTTTAAAAAATATATATTTTTTATTTCAGAGAGAAAGAGAGGGAGAAATAGAAATATCAATGATGAGAAAGAACCATTAATCAGCTGCCTCCTGCACACTCCCACCTGGGGATTGAGCCCACAACCCGGGTATGTGCCCTTGACCGGAATCGAACCTGGGACCCTTCACTCCACAGGCGGATGCTCTATTCACTGAGCCAAACCAGCGAGGGCTCACCTTCATCTTTTGACAGTTTATAAAGAAGCAAGCTTTTGCATGGCCCGCTCCATATGCAGGAGGACTTACTAATCTTCGATTTTATGGCTTCTGGGTTTTACGCACTGGGGCTTTTCAGCTCCAGGTTAGGAAAGGGATCGCCCACTGATTCTCCTAGTGCTTAAGGGTTTACTGTTGCATGTAGGTTTTTAATCCGTTTGGAATTTATCCTGGTGTCGGCATGAGGTACAACCCAACTTAATTGCTGTGCCGCTGTCACGGGTTTCTCACTGCTCTGGAAATACTGCCATCAACCCTCCATGCCAGGCTGGGGACTTCCATCTAACTAAGAGATTCCTGCCCTGCTGGTGTTGCTCAGTGGATAGTGTAGGCCCCCAGACTGAAGGGTCCCGGGTTTGATACCAGTCAAGGGCAGGTACTTCCGTTGTAGCCTCCATCCCTGACCGGGATGCGTGCAGGAGGCAACCGATTGATGTGTCTCTTTCTGTGTCTCTCCCCATCCATTCCATTCTCTTTTTAAAAAGTCAATGGAAAAACGTTCTTGGGTGAGGATTAACAAAAAAATAGTAAACTGCTTTGGGTGGTATGGACACAAATACTACATGGTATCACTCATATGTGGAAATAAAAACAAAAAGGAAGTCAGAAACAGAGCAGGATGGTGGTTGCCAGGGGCTGGGGTTGGGCAAGTGGGAGAGGGTGGTAAAAGGTATAAACTTTCAGTTACAAGAGGAATAAGGTCACTAATGCAGAACGTGGTGACTACAGCTGAGAACACTGTTTGTAAAATTGAAATTTGCTGAGAGAGTAGAACTTGTGTTCAGACTAAAAAGAAAAAAAAGTAATTATGAGAGGTGATGGATGTGCTAACTAACCCGATGGTGGGAGCCCTTCAAAATCGTGTATGTCCATCAAACCATCACATGGCACGCTTGTAATAACTACAGTTTTGTCAAGTGTGTCTCCATAAAGCTGAGAGGCGATGACATGATGCATGAGCTGTGGAGTAGAAGATGATTTCTATTGCCAGAATGAAGTGTTAATGTGGCAACCCACGTGGTCCTGAGGCCTGGCGCTGGGACAAGGTGCCTGGCAGAGCCCCAGACCGACCTGTGTGTCCTAGTGACCACCCTAGTGCCCAGTGGCGTAGTTTTTTAAACGCCTCTTTTCCAGGGGAAAGACTCTTACTCGCCAGTGAGGTACGGGAGTGGACACCTGCTTCTGGAAGAGCACGCCCAGGGCGGCAGCGGGGGCACCGGGCTGCCTGGCGGTGCCTGCCGAGTGAGCGTCTGCACAGGCTCCTCTCAGGCTTGGCAACATCTCAGCGTCCAGTGAGCCAGGCTTAGGGGCAGCAGGCCGGTCGGACAGCTCCGGTGCTGTGCACGTTCCGGCCGCCCCACACGACTCACCCCCGTCCTGTCTTTTTTTTTTATAATATATTTTTATTGATTTCAGAGAGGAAGAGAGAGATGGAAACAACAACGATGAGACTCACTGATCGGCTGCCTCCTGCATGTAGCAGATCACTAGGATGGAGCCCGCAACCCGGGCATGTGCTCTGAGAATCAAACCGTGACCTCCTGGTTCATGGGTTGATGCTCAACCACTGAGCCACGCCAGCCGGCACCCCTTAGCCCATCTTTACACCCACGATAACCCTGCCCGGAGCCCCTGAGCGGCGCGGCGGTGAGAGGACTGGGTTCCGCAGCCACGGACGCGGGAAATCCCTGGAGGCGGCCGGAGGAGTGGAAACCGCCTGTCAGCTTTCCTGCTCAGCACAAGGTCTTGCCATGTTTCCTGATTGTCTAACATGCTCCAGCTCAGTGGAGCCGAGCAGAAACATCGGAAAGAATTTACAGATTTCCTATGAGAATAACACTGTCAGCATCCTTACCCACCCAGCTTCTCTCTCTCTCTCTCTCACACACACACACACACACACACACACATGCATGCACACACACACACGCACACACACACGTGCACACACACACATCTTTGCTCAGGAAATCAAACTCAGTAGATTTTTTTCCCCATTGACTTGTTTAGAGAGAGTGGAGGGAGGGAGGGAGAGAGAGAAACAGAGAGAGAACGAAAGAGAGAGAGGGAGAGAGATGGATGTGAGAAAGACAGATTGATTGGTTGCCTCCTGCTTGCACCCCGATCTGGGCCGGGGATGGAACCTGTAACCCAGCTATGTGCCCTTGACCAGGAGTCTAACACTGGACACTCTGGTTCAAGGGCTGACACTCTAATCCAGCAGTTCTCAACCTGTGGGTCGCGACCCCTTTGGCGGTCGAACGACCCTTTCACAGGGGTCGCCTAAGACCATCCTGCATATCAGATATTTACATTACGATTCATAACAGTAGCAACATTACAGTTATGAAGTAGCAACGAAAACAATTTTATGGTTGGGTCACAACATGAGGAACTATATTTAAAGGGCCAGAAGGTTCAGAACCACTGCTCTAATCACTTAGCAACACAGGCCTGGCCAAACTCAGCCACTTTGAGATTTATCTGCGCTGCTTATGGCACTAATGACTGAGACGAAGAACTCGAAAACAGGCAGGGGCACCTGCAGCAGGCGCCTCTGCAGCTGAGGGGTCACAGCCCGCGGCTAAGGGAGCCCAACAGCCGTGCATCCAGTTCTCCGGCGAGCACGGGGCACACCTCCTCGTGGCCCCACCTGATCCTACTCTTCCCCGCGATTCAAAATGACTTTGGCTTTAAGACCTTAAATGACTTGAGGACTTCCAAGCTCATTTTCCCAAGGCTAAGAGGATGAGTTTGCAAATATAACCACCGCCTCCAGCCCGCATGGGTTGAAGGGGCAGGAACAGAACAACATCCCCTCACGTTGATGTAGATGCGCAGTGGTTTGCACAAGAGATTTGAATCCCCAAATATCATCTCCTCCTGTGAATTGATTGCATAATGTGTTCCCTGTTTTTTCCAAATTGAGGACCTTTGGAAATGCGTTTGCCTTCAATGATTACTTCTGCAGAAGGTGAGAGATACGGGCCGAATTCCTGCCGATGATCAGTAGGAAGAGGGGCCCATGGGCTTGCCTGCGGACGGCGGTCCCGCGTCTGTGCTGAGCTGCCCAACAGGCCCATCTCCGCATTCAGCCTCCTCAGAACCACAGAACCCGAGGCCTTTCTCCTCCTCGAAGTAATGAACACAGCCCCTGCTTATTGTATAGTTGATCAAAGCCTCCTGAGTCCCTTCAGCTCTAAGACTATGATTCTGTCAGTGCGTTTACGTTTCTCCTTCAAGGACATAACGGCCAGTCTGCCGCTACAGATGGTTCCCTGAACGGCTTTCAGATGAGAACATGCACAGAGTCGCCACTGATGGGGATGCCAGAGGCGTCAGGGAACCGCGCTGCGTGGAGCCGCCGTGGCCTGGACGGGTTCCATAACAGGCTGCTCTCATGTTGAACACAGGACACCGTTCCTGTTAGTGGATTCAGGGCCTGGCAACTTATTTATTTTTATTGTTGATTTTGAGAGGGAGAGGGAGAGGGAGAGAGAGGAACATCAGTATGTTGTTCCACTTCCTGGCGCACTCGCTGGTGCTTCTTGCCTGTGTCCTGACGGGCAACCGAACCTGCGGCCTTGGTGCATCAGGACAGCATTCGAACCAGCTGAGCCCCGGCCAGGCCCAGGCCTGACAGACTCTTTCCCACTAGAAAACGTCGCAGCATCGAGCACTGTTTCAGAACTGGATGTCTATCTTCCTTGGGGCTTTTGGCACCCAGACCACGGTGGGCGGTTGCCAGCCCTGTCCTGGGGGCAGCAGGGAGGAGGGCGCCCCCTCTTAGGCTCCCAGGGTAGAAGGATTGAGGCCTGTTCCTTCCAGCGGCCAGTGGAGGGGGCGATGCCGCTGCTCTGTCAGGACAGCCGCTGACCCATCAGCGTCTGCCTTCTCATCGCAGCACCCGCACAGCCGGCACGCGCAGCCAGGGCACAGGGAGACAGTCAGATGCCCCTTGGCTCGCTGGAGGCTTGTCCCAGGGAAGCAGGCACGTCTGGCTCCTGGGTGCCGACCCCAAAGTGCCGGGCAGGTGTAACAGGGGCCGCAGAGAGGGAAGAGGGCGGTGATCCGGGTGCTTGTGGTCCATCAGGACACGGACCTGCTCTGACCCAGGGGCCGTGAGGGCAAGGCCAGGGAAGAGCCGCCACCTACCTTCTCCCCCCACCCCTTGCAGGGGACCTGCCACACTTCCCTGACTTGCAGGAGTAGAGACTTCCCACATGGGCAGAGTGGACACCCCAACATCTGCCCTCCCCGGCCATGCTACCTCCCCATGTGGCCCGGGGCCTCCACTTGCTCAGGGTCTGGGGTATGGTCTGGGCAAACCTCCCTCAGGCCCAAGGCCCACGGGACTCGAGACGGAGCCGGTGACACGCGCTGAGTGGCTGGAAGGAGTGAGGCTGGGCTGGTTTCCTGCCGAGAGTGGCTGGTGGACTGCGTGGCCACCTTCGCAGGCCAGTCGTCCCAGCCTGTCCTTGGGCTCATGCGCGGCATCTTGGGATGGCAGACCGTGCTGGTGTCCAGCGAGAACAACAGGGACAAACACATGGGCCTCAGTCCTGAGTCAGCCACACCGTCCTGGCCACCCAATCCCAAGTGTCTCCGAACGTCCCTCTCCTTCCTTTGGACACACGTGTCCACACTGATCCCCTGACGCACTCTCTCCCCAAGTCCCGCCCTCGGTCCCGTTGCCCAGGTGCCCCCTCCGCTGTGCCTCTGTGACGGCACTCCGGCCATCAGCGCCTCCCTGAGAAGGAAATGAACCTGCATGGGCCTCGGCGTCACCAGATGGCCGCAGCTGCTGGAGCCAGCAGGCAGGGAAGGGAGAGCAGCAGCCGCCCGGGGCCCGCCTTCCACGTGCTCGCCCACACAGCCTGGCTCCAACCCTGAGCGCCCTCTCTCCATGGGTGACCTTGAGCTAGTGGTGCACGCCCTGCGAGCCTCGGCTCTTCACTTGTGAGGTGTTAGCAGCAGTGCTCCACTCAGCAGGGGTGAGAGGATGGTCGCCACGAGGCGAGGACTTGGTGAACCCGTGGTCCATGGGCATGCGCCTCACAGATGGGATCCCGAGGCCGTGTGGGCAGCAGGTGCATGGAGACTGGGTGAGCCCTCAACCTCGGCCCGTTCACCATTCTGCCTCCTTCCCCAGCCCAGCCCACTCATCCATCCCAGCAATGACCTCTGCCCGTCCATCCATCCCAGCGCTGACCTCTGCCCGTCCACCCATCCCAGCGCTGACCTCTGCCCGTCCATCCATCCCAGCGCTGACCTCTGCTCAACCATCCATCCCAGCGCTGACCTCTGCCCGTCCACCCATCCCAGCGCTGACCTCTGCCCGTCCATCCATCCCAGCGCTGACCTCTGCCCGTCCACCCATCCCAGCGCTGACCTCTGCCCGTCCATCCATCCCAGCGCTGACCTCTGCCCGTCCACCCATCCCAGCGCTGACCTCTGCTCAACCATCCATCCCAGCGCTGACCTCTGCCCGTCCATCCATCCCAGCACTGACCTCTGCCCGTCCACCCATCCCAGCGCTGACCTCTGCTCAACCATCCATCCCAGCGCTGACCTCTGCCCGTCCACCCATCCCAGCGCTGACCTCTGCCCGTCCACCCATCCCTGTGCTGACCTCTGCCCGTCCACCCATCCCTGTGCTGACCTCTGCCTGTCCACCCATCCCAGCGCTGACCTCTGCCCGTCCATCCATCCCAGCGCTGACCTCTGCCCGTCCATCCATCCCAGCGCTGACCTCTGCCCGTCCACCCATCCCAGCGCTGACCTCTGCCCGTCCATCCATCCCAGCGCTGACCTCTGCCCGTCCATCCATCCCAGCGCTGACCTCTGCCCGTCCACCCATCCCAGCGCTGACCTCTGCCCGTCCATCCATCCCAGTGCTGACCTCTGCCCATCCACCCATCCCAGCGCTGACCTCTGCCCGTCCATCCATCCCAGCGCTGACCTCTGCCCGTCCATCCATCCCAGCGCTGACCTCTGCCCGTCCACCCATCCCAGCGCTGACCTCTGCCCGTCCATCCATCCCAGCGCTGACCTCTGCCCGTCCATCCATCCCAGCGCTGACCTCTGCCCGTCCACCCATCCCAGCGCTGACCTCTGCCCGTCCATCCATCCCAGCGCTGACCTCTGCCCATCCACCCATCCCAGCGCTGACCTCTGCCCGTCCATCCATCCCAGCGCTGACCTCTGCCCGTCCATCCATCCCAGCGCTGACCTCTGCCCGTCCATCCATCCCAGCGCTGACCTCTGCCCGTCCATCCATCCCAGCGCTGGCCTCTGCCCGTCCATCCATCCCAGCAATGACCTCTGCCCGTCCATCCATCCCAGCGCTGACCTCTGCCCGTCCATCCATCCCAGCGCTGACCTCTGCCCGTCCATCCATCCCAGCGCTGACCTCTGCCCGTCCATCCATCCCAGCGCTGACCTCTGCCCGTCCATCCATCCCAGCGCTGACCTCTGCTCAACCATCCATCCCAGCGCTGACCTCTGCTCAACCATCCATCCCAGCGGTGACCTCTGCCCGTCCATCCCAGTGCTGCCCTCTGCCCGTCCATCCATCCCAGCAATGACCTCTGCCCGTCCATCCCAGTGCTGACCTCTGCCTGTCCATCCCAGCGCTGACCTCTGCCTGTCCATCCATCCCAGCAATGACCTCTGCCTGTCCATCCCAGCGCTGACCTCTGCCCGTCCATCCATCCCAGCGCTGACCTCTGCCTGTCCATCCATCCCAGCGCTGACCTCTGCCTGTCCATCCCAGCGCTGACCTCTGCCTGTCCATCCATCCCAGCAATGACCTCTGCCTGTCCATCCCAGCGCTGACCTCTGCCTGTCCATCCATCCCAGCAATGACCTCTGCCTGTCCATCCCAGCGCTGACCTCTGCCCGTCCATCCATCCCAGCAATGACCTCTGCCTGTCCATCCATCCTAGCGCTGACCTCTGCCTGTCCATCCCAGCGCTGACCTCTGCCTGTCCATCCATCCCAGCAATGACCTCTGCCTGTCCATCCCAGCGCTGACCTCTGCCTGTCCATCCCAGCACTGACCTCTACCCATCCATCCATCCCAGCGCTGACTGCCGGAAGCTGGACCACCCTTGCTGCTTGACACAGTCGCTGCAGGGAAGAAACATCTGCACAGCTTATGTTTCAAGGGACCTGGCGTATATGGCATATGTTGCTCCCCCTCTTAACGCTATGTATTTTAAACAGGACCACCTCCCCGAGAAAGGTTGTTTCCCCAGGTGAGGATTTTCCCCTGAAGTTAGGGAGGGAATAAAACCCCTTAACTAAGTGCCAGGTGGGTAATTAATCACTTTAACTATGAATAATCACGCTTAAGCTACATAATCTTTACTTAGAATAATCTCCTTCAGTTACTTTCTTGTAGCTTAATAGAACAATAGAGTAGTGACCTTGGAATGGAGATAAGAAACGCCCTAACCTTTGGAATAGAATTGATAGGATTAAAATCAACTGGTATAAATACAGATGTAACAAGACAATAAACACCGAACCTGGCTGGAGATCCTGGCTGGAGAACCTGGCTAGGGATGCGTTCCCTGCGGGACTGTGAAGGCTGAGCTTTCCGGGCCAGAGGTCCTTGCCCTGCGTGGAGAGGCAGCCGCAGCCGGTCCCCCGGGAAGTGCGTCGGGCTCACCGTTGCTCGGAGCGGGCCTTTCTTCCCCACTGCCGCGGAGGGCGAGTGCTGCCATTGCAGCTCCAGCTCAGCCCAAGAAAGTGGTGGCCCCTACGGCATCCCAGATCAACACGGAGTTCGTGACCCAGTTGACATGTAAGTACTGGTCTCCCCATATCAAGAAAAAAATCACCTTTTGATATAAAGGAAGGGCGAGAGAGAGAACCATCAATGTGAAAGGGACTCATCCATCTGTTTCCTTCCATACACGCCCAGCTGGGGATTGAACTTGCAACTTAGGTCATTGAAGATATATATGAAAAAGAGATTGTCAATTCAAGGTTCGCCATCAGAAAGATAATGCTCTTGGAATTTAGCCAGTACCCTGAACATTACCTGTGGATGAATTATTCTCCGGACATGTCCAGCAAGGCCTATTTAATGTCCATCTGTTCTATGGTGAATGAGAAGTTCAGAGAAAATGTCCCTGCATGGGAGACTTTCAAGGAGAAGCCAGACCACTTCCCATTCTTTTTCAAGTGCATCTTGAAAGCAGCATTGGCTGAAACTGAAGGTGAATTTTCACTCCATGAACAGACAGTCTTATTGCTTTTTCTTGATGACTGCTTCAATAGTTTGGAAGTAGACTTGATACGAACTCAAGTACAGCAGCTTATCTCCCTCCCAATGTGGATGGGCTTACAGCCTGCACGCTTGGAATTAGAATTAAAAAAGACACCTAAGCTAAGAAAATTCTGGAACTTGATTAAAAAGAACGATGAAAAGATGGATCCAGAAGCAAGAGAACAAGCCTATCAAGAAAGAAGATTTCTCTCACAGCTCATCCGGAAGTTTATCTCCGTGCTGAAGTCAGTCCCACTTTCCGAACCTGTCACTATGGACAAAGTTCATTACTGTGAAAGATTCATTGAACTTATGATTGATCTAGAGGCCCAATTCCCCACAAGGCGCTGGCTTAATACCATCCTGGACGACTCTCACCTTTTGGTTCACTGCTACCTTTCCAACCTTGTTCATAGGGAAGAGGATGGCCGTCTTTTTTCCCAGCTTTTGGACATGCTTAAGTTCTATACTGGTTTCGAGATTAATGACCAGACTGGAAACGCTCTGACAGAGAACGAGATGACTACCATTCACTATGATAGAGTCACTTCTCTACAGAGAGCTGCTTTTGCACATGTCCCTGAACTCCATGGTTTTGCCCTTTCAAATGTGGCAGAAGTAGATACTCGGGGATCCTTGGTCAAGTTCTTTGGACCTCTTAGTTCAAATACACTCCACCAGGTGGCATCGTACCTCTGCTTGCTACCAACTCTTCCTAAAACCGAAGACACAACTTTTGATAAAGAATTTCTTCTAGAATTGCTGGTATCTCGTCATGAATGTCGAATTTCTCAGATTCAGCAGTTGAACCAGATGCCTTTGTATCCAACTGAGAAAATCATATGGGATGAAAATACTGTCCCAACTGAGTACTATTCAGGGGAAGGTTGTCTTGCTCTTCCCAAGCTAAATTTGCAGTTTTTGACTCTTCATGATTACCTCCTAAGGAACTTTAATCTCTTCCGCTTAGAATCAACTTAGGAAATTAGGCAGGACATCGAAGACTGTGTCAGCAGAATGGAGCCTGGGCGGTCTGAATATGGCGGTGTGGTATTTGGTGGCTGGGCGCGAATGGCTCAGCCCATTGTGGCTTTCGCTGTGGTTGAGGTTGCCAAACCCAACATAGGCGAAAACTGGCCAACCCGAGTTCGTGCAGATGTCACCGTCAATCTCAGTGTTAGAGATCACATCCAAGACGAGTGGGAAGGCCTTCGTAAGCATGATGTGTGCTTTTTAATTACTGTGCGTCCCACAAAACCGTATGGTACCAAGTTTGACCACAGGAGAACTTTTATTGAGCAGGTTGGCCTGGTTTATGTCCGAGGCTGTGAAATCCAGGGCATGCTGGATGATAAAGGACGTGTCATCGAAGACGGACCCGAACCCAGACCCAATCTTAGAGGAGAGTCAAGGACATTTAGAGTGTTTTTGGATCCAAACCAGTATCAACAAGACATGACCAATACTATACAAAATGGAGCAGAAGATGTGTATGGAACTTTCAATATAATAACGAGGAGAAAACCAAAAGAAAATCACTGTAAGGCTGTGCTGGAGACGATTCGGAACCTGATGAACACGGACTGCGTGGCACCTGCCTGGCTGCGTGACATCATTTTAGGTTACGGGGATCCAAGCAGTGCACATTATTCCAAAATGCCCAATCAGATCGCCACCCTCGATTTCCACGACACATTTCTCTCCATTGAGCATTTGAAAACCAGCTTCCCTGGTCATCATGTGAAAGTAACTGTGGGTGACCCAGCTCTGCAGATCCCCCCTTTCAGGATAACTTTTCCAGTAAGAAGTGGGAAAGGGAGGAAGAGGAAAGCCATGGATGGGGAAGATGAAGACACTGAAGAGGCCAAGACCTTAATTGTTGAACCTCATGTTATTCCTAATCGGGGTCCTTACCCTTACAACCAGCCCAAGCTTAATACAAATCAGTTCACGCAAACACAGATAGAGGCCATCTGTGCTGGAATGCAGCCTGGGCTAGCTATGGTTGTGGGCCCACCGGGCACAGGAAAAACAGGCGTGGCGGTTCAGATCATATCCAATATATACCACAATTTCCCAGAGCAGAGAACCCTGATTGTTACTCATTCCAATCAGGCCCTGAACCAGTTGTTTGAGAAAATCATGGCTTTAGACATTGACGAGCGCCACCTCCTGCGTCTTGGTCATGGAGAAGAAGAGCTGGAGACAGAAAGATTTCAGCAGGTATGGAAGAGTTAGCTATGTCCTGGCTCGGAGAATAGAACTTTTAGAAGAAGTCAAACGATTGCAAAAAAGCCTAGGGGTGCCAAGGGATGCTTCATATACTTGTGAAAGAGCAGGCTACTTCTTCTTATATCAGGTAACGTCTCGCTGGGAAGAATATATCAGCGAAGTGAAAAATGAAGGTGACACATCTCCAGATGTCACGGAAGTCTCCGCGTTCTTCCCTTTCCATGAATACTTTGCAAATGCTCCTCAACCCATTTTTAAAGGTCGGTCTTATGAAGAAGATATGGGAATTGCTGAAGGATGTTTCAGGCATATTAAAAAAATCTTTACTCAGCTTGAGGAATTCAGGGCCTCTGAACTGCTTCGAAGTGGACTGGACAGATCTAAATACCTTTTGATGAAAGAAGCCAAAATCATCGCCATGACCTGTACTCATGCGGCCTTAAAACGACATGATTTAGTCAAGTTAGGTTTCAAGTATGACAACATTTTAATGGAGGAGGCTGCTCAGATCCTGGAGATAGAAACGTTTATACTGCTTCTTCTACAGAATCCTCAGGATGCTGTTAGCCAACTGAAACGATGGATTATGATTGGTGATCATCACCAGTTACCTCCGGTCATTAAGAACATGGCCTTTCGGAAGTATGCCAACATGGAGCAGTCTCTCTTCACTCGCTTCGTCCGGATTGGAGTTCCTACTGTGGACCTCGATGCCCAAGGGAGAGCCAGGGCAAGCTTGTGCAACCTGTACAACTGGCGATACAAGAAACTAGGCAACTTGCCCCACGTGCAGCTCTTGCCGGAGTTTAGCACAGCAAATGCCGGCTTGCTGTATGGCTTCCAGCTCATCAATGTTGAAGATTTTCAGGGAGTGGGAGAGTCTGAGCCTCATCCTTACTTTTACCAGAACCTTGGGGAGGCAGAATATGCAGTGGCACTCTTTATGTATATGTGTTTACTTGGCTACCCTGCTGACAGGATCAGTATTCTAACAACTTATAATGGGCAAAAGCATCTTATTCGTGACATTATCAATAGACGATGTGGGAGCAATCCATTGATTGGAAGACCAAATAAGGTGACAACTGTTGACAGATTTCAAGGTCAACAGAATGATTATATTCTTCTTTCTCCAGTACGAACCAGGGCAGTGGGCCATCTGAGGGATGTTCGTCGCTTAGTGGTGGCCATGTCTCGAGCCAGACTTGGACTTTATATCTTCGTCAGAGCATCCCTCTTCCAAAACTGTTTCGAACTCACTCCAGCTTTCAGCCAGCTCACAGCCCGCCCACTTCATTTGCATATAATTCCAACAGAACCTTTCCCAACCTGTAGGAAGAATGGAGAGGGGCCATCTCATGAAGTACAGGTAATAAAGAATATGCCCCAAATGGCAAACTTTGTGTACAACATGTACATGCACCTCATACAGACCACCCATCACTATCATCAGACTTTATTGCAGTTACCACCTGCTATGGTAGAAGAAAGTGAGGAAGTTCAAAGCCAGGAAACAGAAATGGAAACAGAAGAAGAGGGCATGCTCACTCAGGCTGACATCCCCTGTCTAACAGATGCCAGCGTCAGTCACGAACTGTTGGCCTCTCAGGCTGAGGCCACCCCCGGTGAGATGGAGGCCACCCCTGGTCGGGCAGGGACTGGTTCCAGTCCAGAAGCCACCTCTGCTGTCTCCGAAGTCACTGCTGCTGCGGCTGGCCCCGAGGCTGTGCCCACAGAGGCTGGCACCCAGCAAGATGCCACATCTGCCCCAAAGACTAAATAGCCAATGCTAGCCTTTCTTAGGGAGGACATTTCATCTGTAAAGTCAAAGTAAAGTTACTTTTTGTATTTTGGGGGGGGGGGAGGGGGGAGAAAAGAGAACCTGGCTATGATGATCACCTGAACGCTGTCTCCGTGTCATTCCTTCTTCGCCGACTCTGTCCACACCTTGGGGAACCCCCGGACCTGCTGGGGAGGCTGCACAATCCCTTCAGCTTCAGAAGGAGGCAGCACCGCTATTTCCCTGTAAATGCACCTTCATGGTCTGGCTTCCCTGCATTTCCCTTTAGCAGCGGTTCTCAACCTGTGGGTCGCAACACCTTTGGGGGTCGAACGACCCTTTCACAGGGGTCGCCTAAGACCATCGGAAAACACATATATAATTACATATTGTTTTTGTGATTAATCACTATGCTTTAATGATGTTCAATTTGTAACAATGAAATTGGGGGTCATCACAACATGAGGAACTGTATTAAAGGGTCGCGGCGTTAGGAAGGTTGAGAACCACTGCTTTAGGGGTTGGGATTTTAGCATCTGATTGAGAAGCTCTAAGTACAATACACACGGCTCAGACTTTTAAGATCCACTGAACCAAGCGTTCCTCTTGGGCCCTTCAGCGAGTCAGCCAGCACAGCTGAGTGCTGACTGCACTGGGGAGGGAGAGGGGCAGCCAGTGCTGAGCGTGGGAGCCCAAAGGTGGGGGGAAGAGGGGTAGGGGCTTCCCACAGCAGGAAGGCCTGATCCCCAGGAGGGGTTAGACCTTGGGGTGACCCATGAACCCCAGTGCAGGCCCACAGTGTGCCTGGTTCTGCTGCTGTGGGAGGGAGACCGCCCAAGGGGTGTATCCTGAGGAACTGGCTCCTGTGATTGTGGGGTTTCATGTCTGCCACCTGCAGGGCAGAGCCCAGCGGGGAGCTTTGTCCAAAGGCCCTCTGCTGGTCTTAACCTTCTTTGTCAGAGATCTCAGTCTTCTCCTCCTAACTCCTTCAGCAAGGCCCACCCACAGTATGGAGGGCAGTCTGCCCTCCTCAGTCTATGGATTTAGGGTAAATCTTTTCTGAAAAATCTAGATTGCTGTTTGACCAAATATATGGGGACATGGCCCAGCCAAGTTGACACACAGAATCCATCGTATCACCACCTGTCACCAGGAAATAGTCAGCCCTGATTGCCTGGGGCTGCGGGTGAGTCCTTCTGGTTGGCTACCCCTTCTGGTAAGGGGTCCTTACCAGAATCTGGAATATCAGCCCTGGGCCAGGTCTCTGGGGGTGTTCTCCTCCAGAAAGGCCTCCTGAGAGAGGAAGAGTGAAGGGTGTGCCACTTCTGCCACCTCCGTGGGCCACCCCTCAGCTGTGCCCAGGCCACTTTGTCCTCTGAGCTCCGAGCTCAATGACTGCCCACAGGCCGCCACCCCTGCTCAGGCTCCACGTGTGTTTCTTCTGTTTAGCTGGGGGGGAGTGCCGGAAGCCGGTCCATCCTTGCTGCTTGACACAGTTGCTGCAGGAAAGAAACATCTGCACAGCATATGTTTCAAGGGACCTGGCGTATATAGCATACTGTTCTTAATATGTTTGCTCCCCTTAGCGCTGTGTGTTTTAACCAAGGTCACCTCTCCGAGAAAGGTTGTTTCCCCAGGTAGGAATTTTTCCCTGAAGTCAGGGAGGGGATGCCTCTCCTAGAAAGGTTGTTTCCCCAGGTAGGAATTTTTCCCTGAAGTCAGGGAGGGGATGAAACTCCTTAACTAAGTGCCAGGCGGGTAGTTAATCACTTTAACTACAAACAATCATGCTTAAGCTACATAATCTTTACTCCCTGGAATGGAGATAAGAAACGCCCTAACCTTTGTAATAGAAATTGACAGGATTAAAATCAACTGGGATAAATACGGATGTAACAAGACAATAAACAGCAGAACCTCTCTGGAGAGAGACCAGAACTTGGCTGGAGATCCTGGCTAGGCTGCTGATCAACTGAACGCTATCTCCGTGTCATTCCTTCTTCGCCGACTCCGTCTACACCTTTGGGGACCCCTGGACCCGCTGGGGTTGGACCCCGGCAGGGGAGGGCGGTCACTCGTGGGCACAGCTGCCTCCCACATGAGCAGTGTGTGGTGGCGGGCAGCTTCACTCGCCAGCGTCCACCCAATGCTCCTCTCTGTGTAGAGAGAGACGTCTCTTTGCCCTCCTCCTAAGCAGTCTCTTTCACCAGAGGTTTGCCCTTCTCAGATTTGGGGACAAGCGCTGGCTCGTCTGATGCTTTTTGTCGTCTTACAGGTGTTGCCTCCATCTTTCCGGTTTCTTCCCTCCCCGTCTGCAGGTACCTACCTCACTGACCTTTCCCCGTGACCTTGTGGTCTTAATTTTCCCAGAGGTCAAGTTCAAGTTCATCTCAGGGATCAGCTTTCTCTCTGGATTCAGTTAGCTAGCAGAGCCCATCTCTATGGCCAAGTATAATCTTAAAAACTTAAAAATAAGACACACAAGTGTAAAATGAGCACGCCTCCACGATTTATTGGATCCAGCAAAATGGCAAAGGTGGTTCAAGGAGCAACGCAGGGGCAGAGCTGCCCCATGAGGCTGGCGGCTACAGCTCCTCTGCCAGCAGGCGCAGTGACCACGTCCTGCAGGGAACGGGACTGCAGCCTTTGGGGTCATCTTCTCCACCAGACAGAAAACATTGCATCTCGACTGACGGAAACCCCACAAATTAACACGTGACTTTACAAAGTCTGGGCCTTGATCAGTAGAAACACAAGCCAGACGGAGGTGTCCGCCCTGGGGAACTAGCCAGCCGAGGAGCTGGGTGGTGAGGCCCACGGGGGCGGCGCACCTTCACTCTGGAGCTGGTCTCTGGCCATTTGAACAGCGGCCATCGGACAAGGCTGGACACCCGCTCTCTGAGACGAGCCTGAACTCCTCCCCATGTGGTGTTCTCAATGGTCAGACACCACACAGCTGCTGACCTCAGCGAGGAGTCCGGGTGGAAAACAGCTCTGGTCCCTGAAGAAGGAGGCTGACAGCGTCCCACCTCCCCCGTGCAGGTGGCAGGGCAGCCCAGACACAGGCCGAGGCAAAGACTCTGCCGGGGGGCCGTACCCGGCACCTGCCAGCCAGCAGAGTGTCCGCGACCCTGAAACCATGGGCGCGTCCTGAGCGCCCAGGCCCTTTAAAGACATGAATGGGTGGAACAGACCCCAGCCGAGATGGACAAACCCGTACTATGACACTCTCCCTGGCTCTCTCTGGTAACGCACACCTTTTATTCACTTCCGGAGAAGGAATGAAAGGTGCCACAGTGACGTGTCTACAGAAAAGCTCCAGAAACTGAACCAGGAGAGAGTAATAGAGGGAGGCGGCCGAGGCAGGCGCCGCTCTGAGCTGGCTCGAGACGGCAGCAGGAAGCACCCGCACTGTCCGGGTCCCAGCCTGCCACCCGGGTCATGCCACACCTGTGAACCCCATCACCCCGGGCTTATAACGAATCTGGTCGCAGTAAAGCCGGTCTGGGCGTGACATGCGGCGTGAGGCACAAACACAGGCAGCAAGGTCATGTCACGCACCTCCTCCGCCTCTGTCTCAGGAGCCGGGGCCTCGGGGAGCGGCCGAGGGTTCCCACCCACCACAGCCCCTGTGCTCCGTGCTTTGCCGCTTGACAAGTGACCGGCTTCCCTGCCCGGCCACTGCCTGGTGATTCTCAGCTGGAAACCCTTCGCAGGACGGTCTCCGTTTTTCCTGGAGAAACAAGCCCAGCGACCTGTCTCTGCTCCTGGCTCCCTCCCGCGCAGTCCCGGGCCCAGCGTCTGCGCTTCAGTGTGGACGGCGCTTCCCGGGTCACAGCGACTTCACTCCCGAGGTCTCACCGAGCCCCCTGCCCGAGTGGCTGCCCTGTGTCCCTGCCGCCCGACATGCTGGCCGAGAGAGGACGGTGTGGAGGCTGCAGCTGGAATGTCGCAGATGTTTGACGAGTCACGTCGGCCAGGGGAGCGTGAACATGGGCACATCAAAATATTAATAACCGAGGGAGGAGGGGCGCAGGACCGGCCATATCAGCGCGACTGCGGGTTGACACAGAGACCATGCTGACCCTGCGCAGGGTCTCGGCCAGTGGTTCCCAAACAGGGCGCTCTTGGCCCCCAGGACACTTTGGATCGTCACAACTGGGGGAGTGATGCTGGCGTGCGGTGGACAGAGACCAGGAGCTGCTAATGTCTCCACGCTCCGGCCGGCCCCCACGAAGAGCCGCGCCGTGTCCACTACTGAGGCTGCGAAAGCGGCAAAGGCCCTCCACCTACTGTCCCCATGTCATCTCCCACACCCCCGTGGGCAGACAGGGCCACACTCCTGTGCCTCCACGCCACGCACTTAGTGAGCATCGCCGTAGAGCCGGGGACTGGCGAGACAGGCTGTCCGCAAGCCAGCAAGTGCGGGATCAACTCGTCTGGCTGTAATGAGTGGATGACCGCAGCCCACGGGGGAGCCATCCGGTGGTGAGTGACGGCTGTCCACAGAGAAGGCTCAGTCACTCCGAATTCTATCTGGGTCCTGGAGTGGCCAGAACCTCACCAATGGCTGAACAAAGTTTAGTAGCAAAGCTAATGAAATGTTCAGATGGAGCAAATCATGGTGAGATGCCTGAACGAGATAAGACCCACAGGGGGACGGAGGGGAGCTCTGTGTTTGGGGCAGAGCTCAGGGTGCCGCCTCCTGGCTTGTTGCCCATACACGATCCCGCTCAGGGAGAGGCCAGTGAGGACGGGGACAGCCGTGTGGGGCAGTTCCTTCGGACAGACGCTGGCAGAGCCCAGGGCACAGCGGCAGTCACCGTCACAGTCTCTCCTGGTCACACGCCACCATCTCTGCGGTCGCTAGCTGGCTGCTCAGACCAGCTCTGGCTGATGATGGAGGGACCGCCCGGGGTGTCGGGGGGAGGGGGGTGGGGGGAACAAAGAGAAGAAGGTCACTGGGGCCGGTGAGGGGCCACCCTGTGGTTCTGGTCAAGAGAGTCACCCAACACAGTTACTTTAGCAGCTTAACAATCAAAGCAGAGGCAAAGGCGTTGAAAAAAGACAGAGGTCTCATCTTAATGTGAGATGAGGCACTTTTTCAGCCAAAAAAACATGAAATGAGATCAAAGAAAAGCATTTTTGAACTCGTTATCATTAGAATTAACAATAAACGTAACCCTTGTGAATGTGAACACACTAAATATTGTAAGAGAAATTTTCAAAAAGCAAAACGTAGAGAAAATAGACAGACCATGATTTATCGGAGATTTTCTTTGTCCCCTGCCCCCTTTCCTGCTTTCTTTGAGTTATGTGAATATAATTTTTAGTATTTCATGAAGTGATCGATTGTCTTAATGCTGTATTTGTTTGTATTATTTTATTTGCAGTTTCTCTAGGCATGACAGAATACTTACATTTCAGTCTATTAGAGTGAATATTTTACCATCTCAAGTAAACTGTAGAAGGTTGACAACCATACTGGCCTCATTACCCCACCCTGTGCATGTTACAGTTGTCACATTTATTATATCACACTAGAGATCCAGTGCAGAAATTCGTGCACATTGAAAGGAAATTAATTATAAGAAATATTTTAATATCGCTATTTACCCTTTCTCTATAATAGAAGTGTCAACCAAATCCATGATCAACAATGACATAAAAACACACGTGTGTGATTGGTGCCAGTGAGAGCTTTATATCCTATATAATAATATGCAAATCAACCAAATGGCAGAAAGACCGTTCGCTATGACACGCACTGACCACCAGGGGGCAGACGCTCAATGCAGGAGCTACCCCTGGTGGTCAGTGTGCTCCCACTGTGGGAGCAATGCTCAGCCAGAAGCCAGGCTCACAGCTGGTGAGCACAGCGGCAGTGCCTGGAGCTTCTTCCACCTCCGTGGCAGCGCTAAGGATGTCCAACTGCCGGCTTAGGGAGTGGGCTTAAGCTGTCAGTCAGACATCCCCCAAGGACTCTCGAAGGGCACATGCTGGGCTGAGGGACGCCCCCCCCGCCCCCCCACCCCCCGCCACGAGAGTGCACGAATTTCATGCACCTGGCCTCTAGTATATAGATAAAGTTGCTTAATTAGACCTGCTTTCTGATTTAACTAAACTTTTTTCAGCCTAGTGTAGAACCCCAACTTCTCTTTCAGGTAATTGTCAGCAACACAGCAGTAAATATCAACACAAAGCAGATTATTATTGTAGATCATGCAGGAGAACAAAGGGTAAAATATTTAACTGCAGTCGTGTTTGACTAAATTCTGCACAGTGAGAAAACCTGAAGTCATTTTCAAGGTCCACCATTTCTTACTTCTTTTCAGTCAAGTTTCTAAACTTTCTAAATCTCTGTTTTCCGGCTAATGAAAAGAAAATAGGATTCTACTGAGTCTCCTATCTACCAACTCCAGGACTTCTGTGAGGATCAAATGAGATGAGACATGGGAAAACACTTCACAGACATTTGGTTAAAGTGTAAAATGTTTCCACCTGGCTATAAAGCAAGTTGTGTTCCTGGGCTGAAGAAACTGCAAAGAGGCTAGTCGCTAGGGAGAGGGAGCCAAGTGTTGCTACATGACATCATTGCCTGGTGCCCACAGTGACCATTTCTGGGCTGGACTGGGCTGTGGGCCGCATTTTGTGCCATGGGGTCTTGGCACCATGGGTTGCGATTTGGTGGGGTGTTGCTCCGGGGTGGTGGCGGGGCCTGTGTCCCACTTGGGGGAAGCTGAGTGTTGTTTTGTTGGCGCCAGGTCTTTAGTGCTGTTTATTGTTAAACTAGAGACCCGGTGCACAGATTCATGCACCAGTAAGGTCCCTTGGCCTGGCCTGCACCCTCTCGCAATCCGGGACCACTCGGGAGATGTCAGACTGCCAGTTTCAGCCCAATCCCCAGAGGCCAGGCCAAGGGACCCCACCAGTGCATGAATCCGTGCACCAGGCCTCTAGTCTTATATAATAAAAGGCTAATATGCAAATCGACCCAATGGTGGAATGACCAGTTGCTATGACCCGCACTGACCACCAGGGGGCATACGCTCAGTGCAGGAGCTTGCCCCTGGTGGTCAGTGCACTCCCACAGGGGGAGCTCTGCTCAGCCACAAGCTGGGCTCATGGCTGGTGAGTACAACGGCGGTGGCGGGAGCCTCTCCTGCCTCTGCGACAGTGCTAAGGATGTCCAAGTGGGCCTAAGCCATCAGTCAGACATCCCCTGAAGGCTCCCAGACTGCAGGAGGGCACAGGCCAGGGTGAGGGAACGCCCCCCCCCCAAGTGCATGAATGTTATGCACTGGGCCTCTAGTACACATATAAGATATTTGGTTAATCTCTTCCTGCTCTCCCCACTCCCCACTTCCCTCTGAGATTCGTCGATCTGTTCCATGTTTCCATGCATGCCTGTGCGTTGAGCATCTGCCCCCTGGTGGTCAGTGCACACCATAGCTACCTGTCCAACTGTCAAATGGTCACTTAGGCTTTTATATATATAGACTAGAGGCCCGGTGAATGAAATTCATGCACAGGATGTCAGGCCCGGCTGGTGATCAGGGCTGATCTGTAGGGTGACCAGTGGGGTGATCGGGGGCCACTGCTGGCACCCGCCTTGGTCAGTCTGGTGCCACCCGCTTGCCGGCCCAGGCCCCCGCTGCTGCCACAGGTTGCCTGTGCAGGAGGGGACCGGTAGGGCAATTGGGGGGTAACACCAGCCCACTCACTGGCTGGCCCCACCCCCTGCTGCTGCCGCTGGTTGCCTCCCTCTGCAGAGCAAGCAGCAGGGTGATCGGGGGGGCCCCCACTGGCATCTGCCTTGGCTGGCCTGGGGCCTGCAGGCTGGGGGCAGCTCCTGCATTGACCATCTGCCCTCGATGGTCAGTGCACATCATAGCAACTGGTCATTCCACCTTTAGGTCGATTTGCATATTAGGCGTTTATTATATAGGATGGCCTGTCGCTAGGGAGAGGAAACCAGGCATTGCTATGCAATGTCATTACCCAGTACCCACAGCCACCGTTTCCAGGCTGGGCTGGGCTGTGGGTCACATTTTGTGCCATGAGGTCTTGGCAGCATTGGCTGCAATTTGGTGGGCTGTTGCTCTGGGGTGGTGGTGGGGCCTGTGTCCCACTTGGGGGAAGCCGAGTGTTGCTTTATAGGTGCCAGGTCCATGGTGCCGTTTCTTTGTAAATGGCCAGCGCGTGTCATGGCAGCTCCTGTGTTGAGTGTCTGCCCCCTGGTGGACAGTGCGCATCATAGCTACTGGTTGGATGGTTGGAGGGACACTTAGGATATTAGCCTTTTATATATATAGATAATTAATAACCACGGGAAATGTTGTAATATTTGCTTTTAATGGTCATACACATTCTAATTCATTTAAGAAAAAGAGTTGCCCTGGCCGGTGAGGCTGAGTGGATGGAGTGCTGGCCTGTGCACTGCAGGGTCCAGGATTCGATTCCCAGTCAAGGCCAGGTACCTCGGTTTTGGGTTTGCTCCCCGTGCCCAGTCAGGGTGTATGCAGCAGGCAACCAGTTGATGTGTCTCTCTCGCATCTGTGTTTCTCTCTCTCTCTTTTTCTCTCTCCCCTCCCTCACTCCCTCCCACTCTCTCTGAAAAGCAATGGAAAGAATATCCTCAGGTGAGAATTAACAAAAAACAAACAAATCAAAAAAGAGTCTATTTGCCCAGGTACCCATCATTTCCGTTACTTTAACTTTATTCACAAAAGAATGGCCAAGTTATAAACCGTAGAGTAACTTTAATTTAAAACAGGAGAAATAATGTAGAAAATAGTAGTTTCAAATCATAGTGTAATAAAAGTAGAGGTTGATAAAAACCAAAAAGGCCTTCAGCTGAAAATTTCACAGTTCCCTACTAATCAACTTCTGAGTCAGAGGGAAATGCAATGTGAAATTACAGAATTTCTGGGAAACAATAGGAATGAAACTGCAAGAGAGAATTTGTGGAACACAAATAAAGCATGCTCATAGATTTAAATATTTCCATCAGTAACAGAGCAAATTAATTCACTATCTTCCTCAAAAATTGGAAGAGGAATAGGATAAACGCAGAAAAAAAAAGCAATAAAGATAATAGGAAAAAATGTTGTAAAAGAGAATAACACTGGAATTTTCAATTCACCAAAAAGCCAGTGCAGCCCCGGCTGGTGTGGCTCAGCTGGTTGGGCGTTGTCCCGTGCACTGAGAGGTCACGGTTGGATTCCTGACCAGGGCACATGCCCGGGGTTGGGGGCTTGATCCCCAGTAGGGGGTTGCAGGAGGCAGCCAATGTTTCTCTCTCATCGATGTTTCCCCCTCTCCCTTCTTCTCTCTCTAAAATCAATAAAAACTTTTTAAAAAGCTGTTTAGTTTATAATCAAAGAAAAAGTGAGAAAATTTAAAAACACAAAACAAGGAATGACAAAGGTGGTGTCGCCCTGGGCACTGTGCTGACTCCTCCCACACACTACGGCCCTTGCAACACCCCCACAGGAGTAGCCGTCAGCGCCAGCATTATCATCACTCTCCTCTCAGCGCACCACGTGAGACAGCGAGGCACAGAGAGGGCCTCTGACGCGCGCCCAGGACAGGAGCAGGTGGAGCTGGAACAAAAACCAGTGCCGCCTGACTGGCGCCTGGTGCCATGACGCCAGTCTCCCCCCAGTGGTGGAGGGTCCGGGTGGGAGAGGGTGCGACCATGTTAGTGGGCCTGCCTCCTGGTGAGGTCCGCTCAGCATTGCCTGCTCTGGGGCCAGGGCCACTGTAATCTACATGGTGACAAGCATCAGCTTCCAAATGCAGCCCTGCTTCTTTCATTCTTTCTTTCTTTTTCTGTTCATCTTCACCCAAGGATGCTTTTTCCATTGATTTTTTAGAGAGAGTGGAAGGAAGAGAGGGAGGGGTAAGAGAGAGAGACATTGCTGTGAGAGAGACACATTGATTGATTGCCTCCCGCATGTGCCCCAACTGGGGCCAGAGATCAAAGCCAAAACCCAGGGATGTGCCCTAGACGGGAATTGAACCCGAGACCCTTTGGTGCTTGTGCTGGCGCTCTAACTACTGAGCAACACCAGCCAGGACCCTGCTTCTTTCTCATGCAAGAAAGTGTCAGCAAGGAGCAGGCCCCAAAGGAGGTTGTGACCTGTTCTGAGATCACTCTTCACTTCGCTGATTGAGACAGAGAAGAGGAAACTCTGGTCTAGAAAAATTAAATGCATGCAAGCCCTCGACTTATGTTCCCAGCCACCCAATGAGATTCCATAGACCATTTCAATCAACAGTATGGGAAACACTGGTCTCCATCTACACTAATCTACACTAATAAAAGAGAAACATGGTAATTGGCGTACAACCGCTACCCTTCCCATTGGCTAATCAGGGCAATATGCAAATTAACTGTCAGCCAAGATGGCGGCCGGCAGCCAGGCAGCTTGAAACTAACATGAGGCTTGCTTGCTTCAGTGATGGAGGACTCCAACGTTCCCCGCCGGCCGCTACAGGCCTCTGAGCCTGCAGTTTCAAACATTGTGACAAATACAGACGCTAAACAAAACTCCAGAAACCAGCTTTCAGCCGGCTGGGATCTGAGAGCTGGAGTTGATACAGAGTTTCGATTATAGAACCAAAACAAACCAGATACCTGCTTTCAGGAGCGGAGGCCTAAGAGCTGGAGCCTCAGAGCTAAAGCTGGCCCAGAATAAAAAAAAAAAAAGAGAAAAAAAGGAGCAGTTGGGAGCTTCAGTCCCAGCCTGAAAACAGCCCTCAGCCCCTCACCCAGGCTGGCCAGGCACCCCAGTGGGGACCCCCACCCTGAAGGGTGTGTGACCAGCTGCACACAGCCATCATCCCCTCATCCAGGCTGGCCAGGCACCCCAGTGGGGACCCCCACCCTGATCCAGGACACCCTTCAGGGCAAACCAGCCGGCCCCCACCCGTGCACCAGGCCTCTATCCTATATAGTAAAAGGGTAATATGCCTCCCAGCACCGGGATCAGCATGACAGGGGGCAGCGCCCAAACCCCCTGATTAGCCCTGCTCTGTGTGTGACAGGGGGCGGTGTGCCAACTCCCCTATCGGCCCTACTCTGTGAGTGACGGGGGGAGCTCCTCAACCCCCTGATGGGCCCTGCTCTGTGCGTGACAGGGGGCAGCGCCCCAACCCCGATTGGCACTGCTCTGTGCGTGACAGGGGGTGGCGCCACAACCTCCCCATCGACTCTGCCTTGAGTGTGACAGGGGGCGGTGCCCCAACCCCCCAATCGGCCCTACCCTGAGCATGACTGAGGGTGGCATCGCAACCTTTCAATCCGCCCTTCTCTGTGCATGACAGGGGGCGGCGCCCCAACTCCCCAATTGGCCCTCCTCTGAGCCCAACCAGGGGCTGCACCTAGAGATTGGGCCTGCCCTCTGCCACCGGGGAGAAGGCCTAAGCCAGCAGGTCGTTATCTCTCAAGGGGTTGCAGACTGCGAGAGGGCACAGGCTGGACTGAGGGACCACGCCCCCCCCCCCCCAGTGCACAAATTTTTGTGCACCGGGCCTCTAGTCCTACATAATAAAATGCTGATATGCAAATGGACCAAATGGCGGAATGACCGGTCACTATGATGTGCACTGACCACCAGGAGGCAGACGCTCAACGCAGAAGCTGCCCCCTGGTGGTCAGTGCACTCCCACAGGGGGAGCACCGCTCAGCCAGAAGCCCTGAGCAGGGCTCATGGCTGGTGAGCGCAGCAGTGGTGGCAGGAGCCTCTCCCGACTCCACAGAAGCACTAAGGATGCCCAACTGCCCTGAGGGCTCCCGGACTGCGAGAGGGCACCAGGCTGGGCTGAGGGACGACCCCTCCCCATGAATTTCGTGCACCGAGCCTCTAGTTTGGAAAATAAAACGGAGAACCACTTCCCACTCTGCCCCCAAATCTGCTCCAGATTGATTAAAGTGAAACATAAAATGCACACTACGAAGGTTCAAATCCTGGAGAGGAAACTGTCATTTTGTAAAGAGCTGCCAGCCAGCACAGGCAGCGACGTTAGCGGATTAGTGCCAGCCGCTGCCAAGGCAGCTGCAGCTGCTCCTCGGCTCCTGAGCAGGGTGACGGAACAACCTGGGCATAAGCGGGAGTTGTAGTCTCCCCTGGCTGCCGGCCAGAAGCCCAAGGTCAAGGTGCAGCCGAGCTGTCATGCGCCCGCCGTGGGCTCTGGGAGGATCCCCCGGCCTGCCAGCTCCCGGCGGCTCCAGTCCTTGCGTCAGCTCCTTGGCATTAGATTCATCACCCCAGTCCCTGCCCCTCCTCAGGTGGCTCCCTGGGTGGCTCTCTCTCATCTCACAAGGATGCTAGCTGCTGGATGTAGGGCCCTCCCTAGCCCAAAGTGACCTCATTTAACCTGATTACATCTGCAAGGCCCACTTCCAAACAAGGAACGCGGGTCAGGGCAGACTTGAACTTGAGGGGATGCTACTAAAGCCAGGGCATCAGCTCAGTGGTACCTTTCCACTTGAGATGCACCCTTCCTTGTCCTACGATCCTTATGATCGTCCATAAACGTCCTCTGCCCTCCACATGCCATCTAATGCAGAGCAAGTCCTTTTGGTACTGATGCAGAGGCCACCCCCCTGTCCCACCCCCACCGCCAGCACCCCTGTCCTGGCCCCCACCCCTCTGGCCTGGCCGTCATGGAAGCTCCCTGCCCCCGCTCGTCTCCTGCTTCCCGTGCCCCCCCACCCCCAATCCCTGAATGATATTTTAGAAAAAACACAAATCAGGTGACATCATTCCCTAACCCCAAACCCTCCTTGGCTTCTGCTACAACCCGGTCACTTTTGCCCACAGCCGGGACCAGTGAGAGGGGGTGCCCACCGGCGTCGGGAGGGGCGTTGAGGACTCGGGCCCTGCTGGCTTCTGAGGCCTCGGGCAGCGCCAGTCCCCCGCGGCTGTCAGCAGTGAGGTGCGCTGCTGACCTCGATCCTCGACCATCCTGGCCTCTGCTCCCCAGTGCACGGGGTGGCCCGGTGACCTCTGAGGGCCACTGTGCTGCCACTAGACCCCATCAGCTCCGCCTCCCGTCACCATGGCGATGAGGTCGCTATGGGGACGCTGCGATGGAAGGGGTTAGATGTCATCCCCTGAATGGACCAGGCCCTGCCCCCTCCCCCCATGCACGCCCGGGGAGTTAGGGCCGACCCCTGGATGGGGAGGTAGGTGAGGGACCTTCACCGTTGGCCCCACATCTGTCTGAGCCCAGACCTCGGTCTGTGAGCGGGCTCTGGGCACCCTGTTCCGAAGTTCCTCAGAGTCAGTCAGACGGCGTTTGAGGCCCAGGCTGAGGGGTCGCGTCGGCATTTTGACCGCCTCCAGCTGACTCAGTGGAGGCTCTGGTAGGAACACACTAGACTCGGAGCAGGAAGCTATGTGTGACCTTCAGGGTGGCTCCGGGGCCTCAGCGTCCCTCTGTCCCTGAGGAGGGGAGGGAGGGGCCGGCCTGGGGGAGACGGGCAGGAGGACCCTCCCTTCAAAACTGAGTCACGTCCACCTTTTCCTGCATCACAGGGGGGAAGTCCATGGATAGAGCAGCCCAGCCTCGTTCCAGCTCCTTTCCCGATCGTCCTCTGGCTAGTCCTCACCGAGGATATTTTCCCATTGTTCTTTAGAGAGGGTGGGAGAGAGGTGGGGGGAGGGAGAGAGAAAGGCAGAGAGAGAAACATCAGTGTAAGAGACAGGTTGACTGGTTGCCTCCCACAAGGATAGAACCTATAATCCAGGTATGTGCCCTTGACCAGGAATTGAACCCTAGACCCCTTGGTCCTGGAGCCAATGCTCTAACCACTGGACCACTGGCCAGGGCCTGATCATCTTTAAGTCTCAGGACATCTGCTGCAGCTTCTCCTCTTGTTAAACTCTTTATTGTTGAGAGTATTACAGATGTTCCCCTTTCCTCCCACCCCCCACTTTGCCCCCCTCAATTGGTTCCTGCCCCACCCCGGCCTCACCACCCTGTTGTCTGTGGACAGAAGGGTCCTGAGTTTGATTTCCTCTCAGGGCACATGCCCGGGTTGCTGGAGGATCGAGCCAGGAGGCAGCCGATCAATGATTCTCTCTCATCATGGATGTTTCTCTCTCTCTCCCTCTCCTTTCCTCTCTGAAATCAATAACATTATGTGTTTTTTAAAGAACTGCCCGGGGCTCCAGCAGCCTCCGTGTCACTCAGCCACAATCCGCGCTGGTGTTTACAGCCCACAGTTACGGGGGCTTCTCTTCCCAGCTCTGGGCCCCTGGGCTGGGCGGCTGGGGGGCTGGGGGGCTGGGGCCGGGCCCCTTGCTCCTCACAGGGGGCCTTGGCGATCTCCCTCCCGATCAAAAAAACGCCGCATGTGGGTGTGGGACCAGCCCGCTCACCGCCTCCGCCCCTCCTGCCCGTCCCAGTGTGCTTTCCTCTCCACTCCTCTAGCTGCAGGCCTTCCAATCAGCCAGCTCCAGGCGGTTCCGAATGGTGTTGTTCTGTGTTTTAGTTGTAATTTTGATGTGGTTGTGGGAGGCGAGTCCCTGTTTACCTGCCCGCCGCCTTGGTTCTCTGCAGCGTCTTTCTAAGCAAATGAGCAGCACTGCTCCATCGCGTGGGGCTGCCTGCCTGTGGCGAGGAGGCTGGAGGGCGGTGACCACAGAGCTGGCCCCGACCCCCAGGCCAGGTGACATCATGCCCTGAAGGTCAGGGACCGTGCTCTGCACACACACACAGCCAGTGGTCAAGGCCACGACCAGGATGGCGGTGTACACGGTGCGTTCTGGCTGGACTTCCCTTGTCTCCAGGTGAACTCGGCAAAAAGAAAACGCGCTGGCCCCTGCTTTGCTCTGGGCGGCCACGCAGTCCCGGGCTCTGACCCTCGGCGTCCGGCGCGCCCTCTCGGTGACGGAGAGCTTCCTGACAGGACTCCCTGCGGGTGCGTCTGGAAATGTCAGGTCACCCTTCTCCCAGCGTCAGAGGCTCCCGCGTGGCCAGGCCCCCGAGCGCGGACTTTGGGAGCCCGTGCCGTGGTCAGGCACACGTGTGCCAACGTGAGGTGCATTGTCCTGGAGGTCAATACTGACCTGGTACGTACATTCCATCGGTATTTACCTCTTACATCAACGAAGCTTCGTGCTTATCTCGGGCATGGGCACCTGCTGACGCGGAGCTCCCGGCCTGTTCAGGAGCCCGGCAGGACGGGGCCGGAGGGGACCACAGGCCCGCGGGCTGGACAGCGTCCTCCAGTTCCACTCCCAGTGTCCTTGGGCCTGGAGTCCCTCGTGGTCCCGAGGTCCCTTCACTCCCAGCCTGCTGCCTGGTGAGCCGGACAGTGTGGCGGCCGCCTCAGAGCGGTGCAGGCAAGACTTGGAAACTAAGACGGCGTTTGCGTCTGGACGGACTGAAACACGGCGCCGACCCGCCGGCGCGGCTGGGAGCTGAGTCCGGGGAAAGTTGTGAAAGCGATCAGACGACCACCACATCGGACCAAGGGGATGAAGTTCCCGGGTGGGGGGACCCCTGCCAGGCCGCTCTGCCTGAGGGCCTTGCAGTCAGCACAGGGGGCGGGGTGTGCGCGGGGCAGCAGAGCCAGGAGGTCGGCCATGCCAGGCCTCTGAGCACTGACCTGCGGACAAGGGGGGGCGGGACCAGGCCCGGCCTCCCAGACGCAGCGCTTCCGCGGCGCCATGCTGAGCGCACGGCGAGCTGGCTCGGAGACGGCGGCCTGCTCGGCAGGTGAGGGTCAATGGTGCACGTCCACGGGCTAGGCCGCGGGGGCCAGACGTTTGGTCTGATGTTTATGGGGTGTGTCTGGGAGGGTGTTTCCGGGTGAGATCAGCATTTGGATCTGCAGACTGAGCCAAGCAGGTGCCTCCCCGGGGCGGGGGCCTCGTCTGCGTAGCATGTAGTAGAGCAGGTGCTAGCTGTCACTCAGCCTGAGCTGCGATGCCGTCTTCTCCTGCCCCTCTGGGCCTTACACCCCTGCTCTCCTGGGTCTCCCACCTGCACATGGCAGGTGGCTGGTGGGGCCCGTGTGCCTCCGGAATCCTGTGAGCCCACCTGCACCGCCGGCGGGTCTGTCTCCCACGCACGGAGCCCACCTGCACCACCCACTGGTCTGTCTCCCACGCACGGAGCCCACCTGCACCACCCACTGGTCTGTCTCCCACGCACAGAGCCCACCTGCACCGCCTGCTGGTCTGTCTCCCACGCACGGAGCCCACCTGCGCTGCCACTGGTCTGTCTCTGCAGAGCCTGGCTGATGCCAACTCCACCACAGGCCCAGGGGAGCTGGTCTGCGCTCCGGCACTAACCTCTCAGCCCCTCCGCCTGGCCCTGGCTCTGCAGTAGAGGCGACAGTGACATCTCCTGGCCACTGACGGGCTGCTCCATGAGCCTCCCTTCTCTGACGGCAGGATGGTTGTCGGGGTCTGACGCCATCAGGCAACTGTCACCGCATTCGGTCTTCAGAATGACCACCGACCGTCGTGCAAGGGCAGGACTCAGGCTGCAGAGAGCCCAGCCGGACCAGCCGCGGGCACCACTGGTCAGGCGTGAGAATGCGCACTGGCCCCGGCTGGCCTCGGGGCCTCCTGAGGGTGCCCACGGCAGCAGAGGCCAGGCTTGGGGTGAGGTCAGCCTCCATCGCATCCCTGCTCATCTTCTATCCAGCCAGACACTAAGAGATTTGCAAACATGTCAATATAGCTGTTTGTCATAAAATAGTTATGTTCACATATAGATTGTCAGAGGGGAGGGGTGGGGGCACTGGATGGAAGAAGGTGAAGGGATATGCATGGCCCACAGACACAGACCACAGTGTGGGGGGGCAGGCGAGGGGCAGGGGCTGGGCAGAGGTGGGCACAGGGCGGGGGGAATGGGGGCATCTATAATAGTGGCAACAATACAGACAAAATATCCTATCTAATAAAGAGCTGATATGCTAACCAAACAGCAGAACGACCATCCGGACGACCTTCTGGAGGAAGCTGGGGCTGCAAGGGCAGAGCCCCTTGTACGAATTTTGTGCATTGTGCCTCTAGTCTATAATAATAAAGGCATAATATGCTAATTAGACCAATGACCTCCCAGACGAAGCCAGGGCTGCTAGGAAAGCCTGGGTCCCGGGTGCCTGCCAGCGGCCGGAGGGAAGCCCTCCCGGGTGCCAGAGGGAACCCGGTGCCGGCTGGCGGGGGAAGGAAGGCCTACTCTTGCATGAATTTCGTGCATCGGGCCTCTAGTATATTTATAAGTGGTTGATTATTGTTATTTTCAAATGAAGGAATAAATATCTTTACGTGTTTTTGGTTTTATTTTCTACTTTGGTAAATTTCTCAGTGGCCATTTCTTATATTGTGACTACAACTCAGACACATGCTCTGCAGCCCCTCCTGCCTCCTGTCACCCACCTCTCAGGTGAGGGAGAGATCCTCAAACACAATGCGCTTCCTGTTTTCCGGGTACTGCTCCAAGTCTTTTGCAAATATTAGCTCAACTTGATCCTCTGAAATGCACGAGGTAAGCACTGTTAGACCACCCCCTCCCCACCCCCGTTTCTGGGGGTGCACAGAGAGGCTGCGACATTTGCCCGGGGTCACACAGCTGGGAAAGGGCAGAGTCAGGAGCCAGTCTAGGCCTCTGGCCCAGAGCCCAGGCTCCTGCCCTGCGGGCTGTGCTCTCACCTTCCAAACTGGGTGCTAACACTCACAGCCCACAGGCTCGCCAGCGACAGGCTCATTTCTCAGCAGCCTCTGAGGTCCTGCCCGTGGTGTTCAGACACCGATGGCACTGTGCCGGAGACCATTCATTGTCTTCACTAGCTGAGTTTAGACAGAGACCCCCCAAAAGCTAGTAGCCCTTGAAAGTCCTAGTAAAGGTCAGGGCTTGAAAGTCCTAACAAAGGTCAGGGCTGTGCACCACCCAGTTAATTTAGGTAATAATAGTTGAAGCATCCCCACCTTAGTTCCCTTAATTCCTTAGATACTTATGTAGATTCTTGTTGATTATTGTTAATCAGATACCCTGCCTACTCCCCGGAAAACTATTGATGAGCTAATCAGATACTTAGTCTATTCCTGGAATTTGTCCGCTGATCCCTGTGTCATTGAAACCTCCTTACCCTAGGGCTACCCCAAACAAACCTCCTTAGCCTAGGGCTACCCTAAACAAACCTCCTCACCCTAGGGCTACCCCAAACAAACCTCCTCACCCTAGGGCTACCCTAAACAAACCTCCTTACCCTAGGGCTACCCCAAACAAACCTCCTCACCCTAGGGCTACCCCAAACAAACCACCTCACCCTAGGGCTACCCTAGACCAAATAAAAGGTTGGAGCGGCCTGAGCATCAGGGGAAGTCCTTCGGGACTTGCCCGCCTGGTCCCCCAATATTGCAAAATTATCTCGTGTCTTTTCCTCTCATTTGTTGTGCGGCTCCTCTTTCAGATACCGAACCCTACTCCACGCAGAACGTGGAGGGAGTCTTACTCGACAGCACTGCCTCCAAATGTGTGTGTGTGTGTGTGTGTGGAGAGTGTGTGTGTATGAGTGTGTGTGTGAGGAGAGTGTGTGTGTGTGTGTGGAGAGTGTGTGTGTATGAGTGTGTGTGTGAGGAGAGTGTGTGTGTGTGTATGGAGAGTATGTGTGTGAGTGTGTGTATGGAGAGCGTGTGTGTGTGTGTGTGTGTGTGGAGAGCATGTGTGTGTGTGTGTGTGTGTGGAGAGCATGTGTGTGTGTGTGTGTGTGTGTGGAGAGCGTGTATGTGTGTAGAGTGTGTTTGAGTGTGTGTGTAGTGTGTGTGTGTGTGTGTGTGTGTAGAGCATGTGTGTGTGTGGAGAGTGTGTGTGTGTGTGTGTGTGGAGAGTGTGTGTGTGTGTGTGTGTGTGTGTGGAGAGAGTGTGTGTGGAGTGTGTGTGTGTGTGGAGAGTGTGTGTGTGTGTGTGTGTGGAGAGAGTGTGTGTGTGGAGTGTGTGTGTGTGTGTGGAGAGTGTGTGTGTAGAGCATGTGTGTGTGTGGAGAGTGTGTGTGTATGAGTGTGTGTGTGAGGAGAGTGTGTGTATGTATAGAGCATGTGTGTGTGTGGAGAGTGTGTGTGTTTGTGAAGAGTGTGTGTGTGTGTATGGAGAGTGTGTGTGTGTGGAGTGTGTGTGTGTGTGTGGAGAGTATGTGTGTGTGTGTGGAGAGCGTGTGTGTGGAGAGTGTGTGTGTGTGTGTGTGTGTGTGTGTGTGTGGAGAGAGTGTGTGTGTGGAGTGTGTGTGTGTGTGTGGAGAGAGTGTGTGTGGAGAGTGTGTGTGTGTGTGTGGAGAGAGTGTGTGTGGAGAGTGTGTGTGTGTGTGTGTGTGTGTGTGTGTGTGTGGAGAGAGTGTGTGTGTGGAGTGTGTGTGTGTGTGTGGAGTGTGTGTGTGTGTGTGTGGAGAGTGTGTGTGTGTGTGTGTGAGCTCAGGCTGCCATAGTAAACACCACAGACCCGGGCTTACACAACAGACAGTTCCTTCCTCCCTGTCCTGGAGGCTGGACGTCCGAGCTGGAGGTGTGGGGGGGCTGGTTCCTCCCGAGGCCTCTCTCCTTGGGGTGTAGACGCCATCCTCTCCTGCGTCCTCACACGGCCGTCTCTCTGTGTGTCTGTGTCCGCGTCTCCCTTCTTATAAGGACCCAGTCACTTTGGGCCAGGGCCGCCCTCTCTTTACCGCAATCGCCTCTTTGAAGGCCCATTCCCAGGGCAGTCACCCCCGAGGCACCTGGCACAGAAACCCTGTGGAAGTCTCCCTTCACGTAAAATCGCAGCCTCGCCCGCCGACCTGGCTCAGTGGCGGAGCGTCCACCTGGGAACCAGGAGGTGTCAGTGCGATTCCCGGCCGGGGCACCTGCCCGGGTTGTGGGCTCCATTCCCAGTGTGTTTCTCTCTCTCTCTCTTCCACTCCCTTCCTCTCTGAAATTAGAAAAAAAATAAATTAAATAATTAAATAAAACCTCGGCCTAATCAGACGCTGAGTCTCGGGGCCCGAGTCAGAGCTGCAGGTCTCCCTGCAGACAAATCCGAGTCTCTCTCCAGCAGCCTGTCCCTCTCACGTGCCCGTCATGCAAATGACCAGCTCACTTGGGGGGGACGCTGGTTAAAGGAGAGACCCCTGTGGACGAGGAAGCCCCTCCTGGTTGAGAGTGGCATTCAGGGTGCCAGCGGCCCCACTGGGAAGAAAAGAGGTGCTTGCCCCCAGGTGAGGCTGCGGGGAGAAACCTCAGGAGGTGAGAGGCAATGCCTCTGCGCTGGGCACGTCCTGCTGTGCCCAGGGTGCCCAGGCCACAGACCCCGCCCCGGGCGCAGCCGTGAACACCACCTCCCGCCTCTGCCCTCTCCTGGCAAAGGACTCCACCGGTCCTGCCTCACAGGTGGACCTGGGCTGGGCTGTGGTTGGCCAACAGAGATGACCATGACCTAGTTCTGTCCAGGTGTGGGCCTCAAGAGGCCTCGCCCACACCCACCACCTGGCTGCCAGGTGGCCGGGCCCTGGGCACGGCCGCGCCCCCAGCCAAGAGGCCTGTGGACTGCTCATTGTCGTTAGTGCTTGGACGAGTTTGAATGGGGTTCCCGCCCCTTGTAGCAAGTTCCTGGGATACTGAGCCTCCCAGCCTGACCTCGGCCTCGGGCCCTCGCAGACAGACCCAGATCAGCCCTCTTGTTCACTCGTGAGGGAAGGATGGGAACTGAGCAGGCCTCTCCTGCCCGAAGCAGGGAGGGGCTCCCTGGCTCCCAGCGCTCAGTCCGGCGCAGACATGCTTTCAGTGCGGACACGGGGTGGAGGCAAGGCGTGTCCACCGAGCTCCGCCTGCCGGTGACAGTGCGCGGTCAGGTGCGTGGCTTCATCCCTGTGGCCTGCTGGAGTGGCGTGTGTTCATTCACGCACAGCGCGTCCCGGTTCGAACACGCTGTGCAGACGCTGGTGACACAAATAGTGGGAAGAGTTTGTCCTTGTGGCCTGAGGAGGCTGCTCCGCTCATAACGCGGGTGGTGAGGCTGTCCCCCAAGTCCCTGGGCGGGTGCTGCTCGGTCCCCGGACCTCCGGACCTCCGTGTCGCACACCCCGGGACCACTCCACAGGCCTGTGAGGCCGGCAGGGATTTGGGAATCTGGGGATTTGGGAAGGGGAGTGAGGCTGGGTGCCGGGGTCCAACCCCAGCAGGTCCAGGGGTCCCCAAAGGTGTGGACGGAGTCGGCGAGGAAGGAATGACACGGAGACAGCGTTCAGTTGATCAGCAGCCTAGCCAGGATCTCTAGCCAGGATCTCCAGCCAAGTACTGTTCAGGATCTCCAGCGAAGTTCTGGTTAGGATCTCCAGCCAGGTTCTGTGTCCATGTTCCCTCGCTAGGTTCTCCAGCCAGATTCTGTCCAGGTTCTCCAGCCAGGTTCAGTCACCAGGTTCTAGTCAGGTTCTCTTGCCAATTTCTGTAGTCGGGTTCAGTCCAGGATCTTTTGCCATGTTCTCTCGCTAGGTTCTGTCTCTAGGTTCTGAGGCCAGTTTCTGTCCAGGATCTTTTGCCATGTTCTCTCCAGCGAAGTTCTTCTGTCTCTAGAGAACGTTCTGTGTAGGTTCTGTGCCTCCTGGTTCTGTCTTCTAAGTTCTGTATTCTAAGTTCTGTGTTGTTACATCTGTATTTATACCAGTTGATTCAATCCTATCAATCTCTATTCCAAAGGTTAGAGAGTTTCTTATCTCCATTCCAGGGAGTAAAGATTATGTAGCTTAAGCATGATTGTTCGTAGTTAAAGTGATTAATTACCCGCCTGGCACTTAGTTAAGAGGTTTTATTCCCTCCCTAACTTCAGGGGAAAATCCCTACCTGGGGAAACAACCTTTCTCAGAGACCTTGGTTAAAACACATAGTGCCAAGAAGGTGAGCAAACATATTAAGAACAGTATGCCATATATGCCAGGTCCCTTGAAACAGCAAGCATGGACCGGCTCCCGGCAGCTGGGCCAAGTTTGGTAGAGCGCTCAAAAACATGCAAACCCCTTATGGGTTGAGAAGACCCCCCTGTCATTTGGGCATGGGGACACCTCGCCACAGGGACACAGCCCAGACTGTAGGCTCTCGGGGTTCGGGAGTCGTTGCCGAGGCTCTCGAGGGCAGGTGCGCGCCAGGTGGAGAGGAAGGCATGGGCTGAGCAGCGTTCTGGTGTCGGTCGTGGCCAGCCCAGCCCGGGGCGGGGGTTGTCTTGTCCAGGAACCTGGGCCAAGGTCAGGATCGTGGGAGCAGGGACAGTGGACTGAGAGGTGCTCCTGACCTCTGGGCTTGGAGTTACCCAGTGGGTGGCTGGGCTCTGGACAGTGGGTGTCATGCCTGGGTGGTGGGAGATGACGGCACCATGGACCCGGACACAGCTTCCTGGGGAAGGTGTCCATTTGGCAGGTGACCTGAGCTCAGTTTGGGAAAATAGGAAAGAAACAGAGGGCATCGCTTCAGACCTGCTGGGGCACAGTCCCGAGCAGGCTGAGCGGCACACCTTTGAAGCGTCTGAGTTAGAGAGGCGCCTGCAAGTGCAGAACAGCGTGTTCCGGGCGGACGCGCAAGGGCCGAGGGGAGCGGTGACAGGCTCATCTCAGAGATCCCACAGTCATCCTGGGAGCCGTCCTGCAGGCGGCGAGTCCAGGCCAGGTTTCACAGGACATGGGTGGGTGACCAAGAGAACGTTCCAAAGTGAGGAGAAGGCCGCAGGCAGTGGTCACGATCAGAAGTCTCATTCCCAAGTTTGGTTTTAAGAGAAAACACAGAGTGAAAGAGGAGGGGAACCCTCTCCCTCTGGGAACAGAGCTCGAAACCTTTTCCAGAAGTTTCTTCCCCTTTTCTGTCCGCTCCCTGCTAAGTGAATACGCTGAAACCAGCTGCCGTGCTTGCTCACGCCCAGCAGTTAAGGCTGGCTTGCTGGATTAGAGCGGCGACTTCAGGCTGCTGTGAGGAGCCGCAGGCGGCCCGCTCACCCGACCGGAGGCTGCTGGTACCGCGTGATTAGTAGAATAATGAAGCAGCGGTGGTCTGGTCCATGGTCACTCGGGGCCACGCTGACTTCTAGATGCCGTAGCGTTGGCTGGGAGGGTGGCAGAAATAAGCCTAGAAGGCCCGGCCGGCGTGGCTCAGTGGCTGAGCGTCGACCTATGAACCAGGAGGTCATGGTTCCATTCCCAGTCAGGGCACAAGCCCAGGTTGCGGGCTCCCCAGTGTGGGACATGCAGGAGGCAACCAATCAACGATTCTCTCTCATCATCAATGTTTCTCTCTCTCTCCTTCTCCTTTCCTCTCTGAAATCAATAAAAATATGTTTTAAAAGAAAGAAGCCTAGAAGGTGTGCAAGCGTGCCCTGAATAAACATCATCTGAAAAATGTTAGGAAGACTTCATTCCACCTCTGGAAGAATGTTCCAGAAACTGGAGCAGAGCGCCTCTGGGGAGGGGGACAGCTGGCTGGGGGGGAAGGGGCTTGCTGTCACTCCATGCACTGGGGCAGGGAAGGGGCTTTGCTGTGACTTCTGGGGCTCCCCTGGCCCCGGCCCCCAAACTCCAGCACCAGACATGCTCCCCACAGGCTCCTGTGAGACCCTTCCTTCTACCAGACCCTGCCCCCCGGTGTCCCGGAAGAGGGTCACTCCTCCCACGGCAGGGGCGGGACTGAGCCCAGAGGGAGACCGGAGGAACTGACCGCGGGGAGCCAGTGCCCAGCACCACGGAGCACAGGTGAGTGAGGCGGGTGCAGTCGCCCTCCCTGGGGGGCTCCAGCCCAGCCTGGACTCTCTGGGGTGAGGATTTGGGGTTTCCTGGAGAGCGAGGGGGACGGCTGTAAAACTGACTTCCGCACACCTCCACCGGCAGGAGCCTGACCACAACCCACCGCCCAGCATGCTGCCCACGGCCACGTCCAGCAGTGAGTGAACATCTGGGGAGGGGGTGGGGAAATGGGTCAAAGGCACAAACTTCCAGTTACAAGACAAAGAAATCCTGGGAACGCCCTGGCCTGTGTGCCCAGTGGTTAGAGCATCGCCCTGCACACCAAAGGGTGGTGGGTTCAATTCCCAGTCAATAGAGAAAATATCCTCACTGAGGATTAACAAACAAGCAAACAGAAAAACAACTAACAAAAAGAATTCCTGGGAATGTATGTGTAACCACAAAACCAATATCTATCTATAATAATAAAAGCGTAATATGCTAATTAGACTGGACAGCCAAACGACCTTCCAGACATCCTTCTGAACGCAGCTGGGGCTGCGAGGGCCAAGGCAAGCTGCCGAGGCTGCGAGGGCTGAGCCCCTTGCACAAATTTCGTGCCTCAGGCCTCTAGTTGTATTACATACTTGAAAGCTGCTTAGAGAGTGAGTCATACAGCCTCACCACAAGAAAAATTAATGTGTCACTATGTGGATGTTAAGTAAATACTGTGGTGGTCATTTTGCAAAATATACAAATACCCAATCACTACGTTGTGCACCTAAAACCACCACGATGTCATATGTCAATTACAGCTCAATGTAAACATCAAATGAAGAAGAATGAAGGCAGGTGAGCAGCAGTACCCAGGTGGATGACTTGCTCTCCCCGGAGGTGAGCTGCTGGGCCCCGACCGGGGCCTGCTTCTGAGTCAGTGGTGATGAAAAGGTGAGAAAAGTCTGCCACCCCATCCCCACCCCCCCCACCCCCAACCCCACGCCCGGGTCCTCTCCCAGGAGTTGAGCTTGGAACTGGACTTGGGCAGGTCATTCAACCAACAAGCTGTCAGGGTAATGCCAGCCACCCACACGCTGTCCGTGCCATTTGCTCGTGGCGGAATCCTTTGTGGGGTCAGCGTCACAGACCTTCACGAAAACAGTGACATCCTGGTGATCCTGACACATCCTAGACACGTCCGTGCAAAACATTCTCTCACAGACAACACGGGACACGGCGTGACTCAGCACCATCCACAGACCGGCATTCCCACGTGCGGTTGTCACCGAGGAGCCTGGTCAGGAAGAACGTGTAGTTTTACCTAAAGGCCCAGCCGAAGGGGATGTGTGGGCAGTTAAGGCACTGCCATGTGATGAGACCCCTGCGGCTGGGATGAACTGGGCTGAGGACGGGCTCTTATTGACATGGGAAATGCCCAAGAATCTTACGGAAAACAGGTTTAAAACAAAAAAGTACCTACAAGGCAAGAAAACACGCAGAGTCGGCCAGGCAGCTGGGTAGATGAGGGGCTGCTTGAATATGGGCCATCCCTCAGGGCTCTGAGACCAGCTCATTCCACCCCCGCCCTCCCCTCCCCAAACCACAGAGGGCCCGTTACCTGCAGCACATGGATCACCCACCCTTGCTTCTCAGGTGGGTGCCATACAACCTCAGGCCCAGGTCCAGGAACGTGTGAGGTGTCACCCTCATCCCAAGCCAAGGTTGTGCCAGGAGAAGTGGAGATGACAGGGCATCCAGATGTGCTTTTACTTTTTTATTTTTTACTGATTTTAGAGAGAGAGGAAGAGAGAGAGAAACATGTGTTCCACTTATTTATACATTCATTGGTTGATTCTTGTATGTGCCCTGACCAGGGATCGAATCCACATCCTTGGGGTCCTGGGATGATGCTCTAACCAACTGAGCCACCCGGCCAGGGCCGATGGGCTCTTTGAAGGACATGCACCGAGCGGCTCCCGAGGGTTCCTCTGCGCGGTTTCACAGTGTGTCGGCCTCACTCACCAGCTCCGCCCATTCACCGGCGGTTCTTAAACTCCCTCATTCATGGGAATCACAGAGGAAGATGGTAAAAATGGCAGCTTCTCCTGCTTCACTAATGGGGACCCTGATTCCGAAGGGCTGAGGCGGGAGCAGGGGGCCCAGCAGATTGACGCTAGACGAGTGGCTGGAGATGGCTACAGAGGCTCGCCAAGGCCCCGATGTCTGTCCTGACCAGCAGAACAGCTTCCAGCGACATCCACCTCCTGATGCCAGAAGCTGAGCACCTTAGGGTTCACGGGCAAAGGGAACTATTGGCGCGGGGAACTCAGGTGCCAGCTGGATGGCCTGTCATGGCCAGATCACAAGGGGCCTTGAGAGTGAAGGAGGGAGGCAGAGAAGTCAGAGACACGTGATGACGGCAGGGCCAGGAGCTGCTGCCACTGGCTTTGAAGATGGAAGGGGCCACAAGCCAAGGACTGTGAGCACCTACAGGCCCTGGGAAAGGCAGGAAATTCTCCACTAGAGTCCCCAGAGGAACCAGCCTGCCAACACCTCAATTACAGCCCACGCAGCCTCGGCGACCTCCGACCTCCTGAAAGCGGGCTATTCATTTGTGGTCAGCGAGAAAAAACTCCCACGGCCCTGACTCTCACCAGGCCTGCGTCTGAGACGGAGGAAGCACCTGTGAGGACAGAAGCCACACCGACGGGCTGTTCTGCCGGCCTGTCCACTTGGCCGTTTAATGCTCACTGCCATCTCAGTCGCCTATTTGGTTCTTGCAGGTTCGACATCGACTCAGCACAATAGCACATGACCATCACTGTTGGCAGAAATGGGCAATGCCCTTTCCCGAATCCCCAGAGCAGACAAGCAGAATTCTGGGGGCGTAGAAACAGGTGGAAGCATTTACTAGGGCGCCCTCGGTTTGGTGGTGACTGCCCGCCCGACTGACAGGTGAGTAAACAGCCCCGAGGAATGAGGTGAGGGAGGGCTTTCCTAAGGCCTCTTCCAGTTCTGACCCTGGAAACTGCTTGTGAGGGACTGAGTGCCGATCATTTAGGTGCTGGCCTGGCATGACCGGTGTCCACTGTCACAGACGCTGGCCTTGCCCAGCACAGAGACTGCCCTGGCACGAGCAGTGCCCCCTGTGCGCCCGGAGCCGGAAGGGGCCTGGAACAGTGCTCACTGCCACCCAGCGCAGGGTACTTCCTCCTGCCTCCCTGGCCCGTCAACCCAGCCTGTCACCAACAGCTCACCGCCGGGTGGGACAGAGGGCTTTCTTCCCCTGCCTCTCGGCTTTCCGCCAGCCGGCCCACGCGTCGGTGTCTGCTGGGGAACTGTCGCGGGATGTCGCTGCTGACTACAGGAATATCGCTGCTGGCTACGCTCAGTGACTGACTCCCCAGTCATATCTGTGCTCTTTCCGTGACCAGGAAAGGGTGAGATGTTAGCAAGGCAAGCTGGGCCGGTTTCGGCCGGCAGACAGAGCCCAGCCTCCGGGAGGGTCTGGGTGGTGCTACACAGCTAATTATATGGGCAATTAGAAGGGCCGTCCAACCCAGTGCTGAGGCAGGGGAGGCAGGTGCTGGGCAGACTGGCTCCTCCGCCTCGGGGCCCCGCAGCCAGCGTTTAGCCTGGAGGAGTGGGCCTCTACCCACTCCAGGCTCCACCCCTTACTCATCTGAGAAATGGGCATGAAACCAAAATGCAACACCACTGCACACCCATCCGCGGGCAAAGGCTATTTCCTGGTCTAAATTAAATCATTCAAGAAAAAATCAAATATGCAAAACCACAGCCACCCTCAAAAAACGCCGAAATGATCACCATGGACACAAGCCCTCCCCTGGGCTGCCTCTACGGTGGCGAAGTGCTTTCGAAGGTGATGCCTCACCTGACCTTCACGGGGACCCCACGAGGCCGCTGTGCAAGGGGCATCCTGAGCTGCACCTGAGGGACTGGTCACAGCCCATGGCCAGGCGTTATGAAGCTTCCCAGCAACGCTGCTGGGGAGGAAACTTCAGAACCAGAGGCAGGTGACGAGTTCCGGCCCCTGTCCTGATAGACACGTATGTTAGGACCTAAGGTCGTGTCTGTCCCAGTGGACACTGGTTCTCAAACTTCAGAGCCAGTTTGCTTAAAAGGCGACATTCTGGACGCCGCACCCAGAGGCTCTGACGATGAGTCTGAGATGGAGCCCAGAAACCTTCGTGGTCAGGGAGAGGCCGGCGCTTCAGGCGCAGCTGGGCTCTCTCCACATCGGACTCTAGAGCAAACGGCACATGGTGACTCTAAGCTTGGACCACAGCTCCCAGGGCCGGCTGTGCCCGCTGTGCAGACCGCCCAGGAGACACCCTCAAGGGCATCAGACATCGCTGAGCCATGGCGTGGGCGGCCCTCAGGGCTCTGACTCACGCCAGCCGTGTAAATATCACAAGAGGGTTATGGTCGGCTGTGGCTGAACTCACAGTGACCAGCATCAGGCTGTTCCTGCTTCCCCATGCACGGGGGTTTCCAGGACACGAGTTGGCTCAGACAGGTCAGCAGCCATCGCCGTCCTTGTGTCATCATCCTGTTTCCGAAAAGAATTTGAAGCAACAGCAAATTTTAGTCACCTTCTCATTCTAACATTCCGTTCCTCCCGTCTCTCTTTGGCAACAGCCTCTAATAGCCACTCTGCCCGTCCTCCTCCATGAGGAGAGGCCTGGTGTCCCCTCTCTCTGAGGCCACATGGAATGCAGACTCCTCCCCCAGCCCCTCGTGCAGTGACCTGTGGCTCTGTTCAAATTCAGGTCAATGAGATGAAAGTAGAATTGGCCTGGGAACCTTCCAGGACGTTCTTGAAGGCATAACTTCTCTTGCCCTTTTTCCCTTCTGGCTGGAATGTAATTCTAATGGCTGGTGCTCCAGCAGCAATCTTGGACCATGAAGTAACCTTGGGAATGGAAGCAAGCAGGGTGGATAGACAGAAAGCGGACGGTGGGAGTCGGAGGCTGGGGCAGGGGCGGGGGAGGGGAGTGAGGGTTTAACGGGGACAGAGCTACCGTTTGGGAAGGTACAGTTCTGGAGATGGTGGAGGTGAAGGTCACAGAACTGTGAATGTACTTACTGCCACTACACTGTGCCCTTAAAAGTGGTTACGTTGGTACATTTTATATGATGTGTATTTTACCACAAGTTTAATTTTTTAATATATATTTTTATTGATTTCAGAGAGGAAGGGAGAGGGAAAGACAAAAACATCAGTGATAAGAGAGAATTATTGATCGGCTGCCTCCTGCACGCCCCCCACTGGGGATCAAACTCACAACCCAGGCCTGTGCCCTGACCGGGAATCAAACCGTGACCTCCTGGTTCATCAGTCGACGCTCAGCCACTGCGCCAGGCCGACCCGGTTTCACCACAGTTTTTTTTAAACCCTGGATTCGTCTCCTGCCCGGCAGTCTTGCTTCCTCCGGGCGGGGCAGGGTCTGTGCTATGGATCTTCCTCGTGGGGCTTAGAGACCTTCACAGCTTCAGACATCTCCTGTGCTCTCAACACTGAGAAGCCACTGACCGTGAGTGTCACACACCTCGGCTTAGAGGGCAGAGGTGTGGCTTGGGCAGCCGGGACCCCACTGACAGGCCCTGGGCGGGGCTCTTGTGGAACCTCACAAGCAGACAACGTCAGGATGGCTTCCCGCATTCAGGAGGCACGTCGGCACGAGGGGGCGGGGGGTCCAGAAGGCAGGGTCCTGCCTGGCGGGTGACGTTGCCGTGTGAGGGGAGCTGTCCTCGCTCTTTCCCGAGGTCTGAGGTCTCCTGTCTCCTGCGCCCGGGGACCCTAGGGACCTGGGAGATGTGGGCGACGAAGACGGCGTCCTTGCTCAGGAAGAGTTTTCGTCTGAGGAGGAAGTCAGACAAGTCATGCGGCTGTGAAACCGTGCGGCGCAGTGTGGGAGGTCAGTGCGATGGTAAATAAAAACGCAGCCAGGGCGCGCAGAGCGGGCGGAGAAGAGGCCGAGGGAGGGGGCCCACCAGAGGCCGAGGACGAGGCTTCCAGGGGAGGCGACGGAAGGGGCTGTGGGTCCTGGCCACTTGGAGGAGCGGGAAGGAAGGAGCGTCCCAGCCACCTCTGACCGCCGCACCTGGGCAGCGCTGGCCTAGTCCTCCAGGGCGCATGCCAGGCCCGGGGAGCGCCCCGCCCACAGCCTCGGCTCCCGACACCTCCCTAGAGGCCGGGCCGTCCGCCTCTGACAACCACAGCTGCTCCCGTTACACGTGATGTAGTTACATATCGATCACCCCACGGAGCCAGAGGAGGCTGGCATCTGTCCATCTGCATGACTGACCACATGGGTCCAGGGAGTGAGCTGGGGGCAAGGCGAGGGCGGAGCTTGGGCAGGGACACCAGGAGGAGTGTGTGGAGCCTCCCAGGGAAGGCACAACCGTGAGGGCCTAAACAGGTGGGACATCTCAGGGTGGGTACCAAGGCTTTGGACACCTTGAAAAATGTCAGAGGAAGAGAGACAAGGATCCAGGTCGCAGGCCTCTGGGCCAGGTCCCTACAGCCTGCCTGTCCCTCCCTGCAGGGCCTGGTGGCCTGGGCACAGGGCTGAGCCAGGGGCTGTCTCTCCTGGGACCCCGAGCTGAGAAGCAGGGTCACTATCTATGCTCAGACCCACAGCCAACCAGGCACTCGGGGGGCCCCACACAGCTCCCCAGTGCCCGTGCCCTCCCAGCTGCCCCCAGGAATCTCGGATGTCAGGGCGGGAGAAAGAGACCCTGTCAGGTCAGCCAAGTCCATGGCAGGGACGCGGTCCGCCCTGCAGAATGGCCCCACCTCCACACGTGGCCCCGGGAGGCGGGGAGCTCACACAGCAGAAGCGCGCAGGGGCCCGCGGCGGCTCTCAGCAGGGTTGCCGGGACGGTGGGCCAGCACAGGGCGGGCGGGGCCATGGGCACGTGGAAAGGTATCTGCCATTGCAGGTGTCAGGAGGACTCCACAGCGGGGAAGGCTGCTTGCACCCAGCTGCTGCCTGGAGAGCAGGACTGGGAGGTGAAGGGCCCTCGCAGGGGACAAACAGGGACCGTGTTTGCTCTGCAAATAGCCCTTGGGAACAGGAGGGCTGGGACTCAAATCCTAGAAGGTGTGCGCGGGGAGGCTCAGGAGGGGACTGGGGGGGGGGGGGGGCGCGTCCCCTCCCACCACCAACTGTTGACACGGTCACAGGAAAGAGGATGTTGCAATGAGCACTTGCAACACTGGCTCCAGGGAAAGTGGCTGCGTGCTGGGTCCCCAACCTTTACCCTGCATGTCCCCTGTCGCCTGGCAGCCCAGGAGGACTCGCTGGCAGTGTCCGCGACGCGCATTAACAAAGCTGTCACAGCAAACCCGGAAGCAGTCGCAGAATCACTAATTTTCCCTCATTAGTGATATCCTCATTTGCATGATTAGCATGTCATAGTCACGAAGCACAGGCAGCCACGAATAAAATCACTGAGCAAAACTGTCACCTGCTAAGCAAAAGCATAAGACAGAGAAATGACGTGATGCAGCTGAATGAGCAGGAGATGCTGGAGTTCCTCCCAAATAGCGGTCAGGGCACCAGGAGTCCCATGTTGGGGTGATGAGGAGGGCGGAGCCAGCCCTACAGACGCTTCGGGGGAGGATGGGCTCAGGCATTCACAACACTGCTTGGTGGCCATCAGGCTCCTCCAAAAATTCCAGACAGGGCGGTTCCTGCCTGCTGCCCGCCCCTTCCTCCCCGCCCTGCTCCCCGGGGACCCTGGCCGGAGGCGGGACATTCCTGGCCACGGTGGTGCCACCGCCAGCCCAGACCCGTGGCTTCTGCTGGCTGCAGGCCTCGTGACCTCTGGCCATAGCTGGGGCTGGGACTATGGCCAAGGGCACAGTGACCCCCAGAGCAGAGGAAAGGGAACCAAATGGCCTCAGAAGGGCCTCCGGTGGGGGCAGGCCCGCCATGGACTCTGGCCGAACCGGTGCTGGGCCCTGGGGAGACGTTCATGCCTGGGTCCCGGTGCAGGTGTGGCCTGTCCTGCAGAGCCTTCTGACGTGACGGAATGTTCTAGATCTGCCACGTCCTGAGAGGTGGCGCTGGCAAGTCAGGGCTGGCTGGTGCACTTCACTCCACGGGAACGACGGGAAATCTGAGGAGCCACGTGTGGCTGGCGGCCACCGGACCAAGCAGGCGCGGGGCCCAGGGAGGCTCAGGCTCGGCTGCACATCCAGTGGGACTTTGCCTTCACTCACGGTTTCACGTTGTCCCTGGACCACGTGCCCGTCCGCCCTATGCATTCTCACTTGCCGTCTTTGCCTGCTGCTAAGAGAAACATGGGAGGCTTGGAGGGAGGGATAAAGGTGCCTGGCGCGGAGACCAGGAAAACATTAATGCTCAGTTTGACCCAAGTGACAGAAAAGTCCCAAATGTCCTCAAGGCCAGGATCCGTGAGTGTGGAAGGAACCTGGGAGCTTAGGAAACACGTGCTCCCAGTTATCGCCGGCAGCCATTGCACCGGCGGCTCCTGCGGCGGCTGAGCCATGTCCGGACGCCACCCTTCTAGATGAAAAAAGAAAAGAAAACACAAGACAATGATCAACCAAGATAATTAGAAATGCCAGCGAGGTCAAGGCACCAGGGAGAGTCCTTGAGTAAAGAGAGGCCTGGGACTAAGCTGAGCACAGCCCGGCATACCTGCGCTACGCTCTGTGTTTTCGCTGGCACGGGAGACGGAAAACTGAAACCCGCACCCCGGGCCGTGCCACCTGCGTGGAACCTAGTCCGTCAGGCTAAGCCTTAATCCCCGACGAGACCTCAACCGGCTCCGAGCCTGGGAGGGAGCAGGGGAGCGCCTGGAGCAGAGCCTTCAGAAGTGAGTTCAGCGAGGAGAACAGAATCGCGCAATCGCTCTCCTGGGAGCAAAGGGTGGGGCGGGACCAGCGTCACCGGCTTGACGGCGAGCCAGGAGGCTGCCCAGGAGGAACCCACAGAGAAACACTGGCCCGAGGCTGCGGAACAGGCCGAGCTCCCCGCCCCGTGAGGCCCACATTACCCAGCTGTGCTGCTCCGGGAGGCCCTACTGTGTCCCCAAAGTTCTAGCAACGATCCACCCGCAGCTCCGCCGGGCCCACTCGCTGAACCCCCGTGCCCCAGCGCCTCCTCACAGACCCCCTCCACACACCCTCTCCTCGGCCAGGACTCGGCCACACTTTGTTCTGAGACCAACCCAGGCCTCCCTCCACCCTCCACCCTCCACACTGACAATTCCAAGTGCAACCACGAGGGTTTTCCACTGTGGTTTTCTTCCCTCACTTCTCAGTGAAAACAGGCTTTTCAATGTGTGGTTGTCCCTGTAGAACTGAGACCACAGAAGCCGACCCCGTGCCAACAGCACGTCCTGAGACATGGTGACGCCCTGGGAGACCGACCAAGACAAAGAGGGTGCACTCCTTTAAAACATCAGTAACATCGGGGCTGCAACTCCTCACCAACATCAGACATCACCCAGCCGGTCCCACACGCACCCGCCCCGAGGCTCAGCCCTTCCCTCCCGCAGCACCACGCCCGGGGCAAGGCCTCTCCCCCAGAAGGCACTGGTGTCTGTTGGGTCTGAAGCCATGGACCCGAAAGCCCTGGAGAGCGGAACGGAGGGAACCTACACCCGCTTGATGAGACCACAGTGGACGTGCGGGAACTCTGAAGGGTGAACAGTGCTGCTGTAAAGAGCTTTACCGCCCAGATTTGCTGCCTTGTCTCTACAGAAAGGAACAAGAGGCTGTGGGAAGCACAATTGCATCTGCCCCAAACGTCACCCCTGCTGGGGACACTCAGAGGATGACGGCACAGACCATCTCCCCGCAGCACCTCTGCAGCCAAATTCCTGGAAGGCGCCTCTCCTCCGAAGCGCTCTCAGCTCGGGAAGGACACACCAGTCGATCATTAACACTGAGCCCAGCAAACCAGCAAACCTCTGACGCAGGAGCCGCAGGAGCCGCAGATCACCACCAGACAGAGGGCAGGGGAGGTCGCCTGCTGGGCACGCGCACTCGGCCACCCTGGGCTTCCCTCGGAGCCGGCAGGTGCCTGCGAAGCACTCACATGACAGAGTCCATCCGCTCTGTGTGAGAGCTTTGGTTTCTGCAGTTACATTTTCCTTTGGGAGTAGGCGGGGAGAAGGCAGCAAGGTTTGGGGGGACGGAGCGTGCACCAGGGCTCTCCCGGCCGTCCCCCCTTTTGCAGCGCCCTCCCTGGGCCCAGGACCGAGTTCCCTGAGGATGGCCGGGTGAACTCGCTGGCCCACAGGTGCCTGTGTCTGTTTAGCAGGTGACAACACGCCCAGGCAGAGTGGGGAGTGGACAGTGCAGCTGGGACTCGGCCACTACAGGCATCGCGCTCAGGCGGGCAGACTTACAGGATGTTTCCTGCTCCAGCACAAGATCAGAAAGTATCTCTGACCTTCCTCCAATACCTTTAATTTAAGTACATAAATACACCTGTATGTACACCTATGTAAACATGTTTAAAACACGCAAAGAATGGGAGGAGGCAGAGACCTCCTCGGAGTGAAGAGCGGTGGTCATCGGGGCCTGGCGGTTTCTGAAACGCCTCCTGCTGCTTCAGGAAACAGACACCCAGAGGAGTCCGGACTTTTTCCCGGTCACATGACAAGCAGCTGAGCCACACCCAGGACTCTGAGCCATGACTCACAGGCTGAGCTGCTAGACACCGCACTGCCTTGGCAATGAGACTCACACACGCCTTGGTCATGGACATATAGAATGTTCTAGAAAGCAAGAATAACACAGGGGCTGACGCTGGGACATGGTCAAGGGCAGCGCTGAGTAGGTTGGTCCCGCTCTCCCACGCCCCTGCTCCGGTAAAGGGGCTGAGGGGTGCTACAGGAAGCACGCGATGCTGTGTGCTTTGGGAGAAGCTCATGTCTGAAACTCACTAATAAAAATGTTTAGAGCTTTTTGGGAAATGCTATGAAAATAGGAACATATTTAAGAAATGAACAAAAAGGCCATAACTCAATATTCACCTGATCGCCTCGCATGTCGAGTTTACAGGGAGGAGATTACAGAGTAATTATGCAAAGTGCCTGTAAGACAACATGCCAGAATGAATGGTCCCAGACGGTGGTTCTCAAAGTGTGCCCCCAGCGAGCACCCTCAGGGCTTTTCAGAAATGCAGCCATCTGCCCGTCACAACGCCCGCCCCAGCCCTGGGTCCCCCCACAGGCTGGAATTTGAGGTCCTGCGCCCGATGCGATTGAACTTTCTGCTGTGTGTGTGTGTGTGTGTGTGTGTGTGTGTGTCCGTCTAAGGTAAGCATTGCTCCTTCAAACATCTGGTCTCACGCCTGAGGCCCACTGGCTCCCTGTCCAGGGCCTTTACCACCCACCGCTGTGGGCCGGCTGTCCTGAGATTGAATCATTGTAACAAAATGAAGCCGAAATGGTTTTCTCCCTACTTGATGTAACCTCAGTGCCAGGTATTGAAAAACCAATCACTTCACACCAAGAGTTGAAAATTCAGGCTCTAAAAATTAAAGCACACCGAAGGTTTGTCCCCAGGCGCACGGGGAGTGTTTCGTGTGATGGAACGGAGCCTGCTCGCTGCTACGGGAAGGCTGCCCTGGGCCGGGGGGACCATCAGCGGGGGCGCGCGGGAATGCAGCGGCCCAGGCCCCGCCCGGGACCGGGCCTCAGAACCTGCATTTTAACCGGGTGCTGGGAATCGTGTTCACATTGAACCTGAAGGCGGGCGCTGGCTGGGACTTGCCCAGAGCTGGGTGCAGACGCTGGCGTCCTTCCCCCCTGCCTTTTCTATGCGGGGAAACCCGACTGCTCCAGGGCCACGCATCCTCCGCACCAACCCCAAGCAGTCACAACGCACGGCGTGGGGGAGCAGGCTCCTTCCGGAAGAGGAATTCCTTCTTCCTTCCCAAGCAGGCTGATTTAGATGAAGGTATCAGCAGCCACTGGAGAAGACACAGGAGATTTTGAAGAAAGAAGACTTCACCCATTTCTTTCTCTTTTTAAATGTGTTAATATTCATTTCATTTTCCATCACCATGGATCCCTCCATCCCCTCTTCCACCTCCACCCCCACCCCAATCTCCACACTGCTGTCCATGTCCAGCTCTCTCTCCCTTTTTTTTTCTTTTTTGCTCAATACCGAACCCCCCCGCCCCCCACCTCGAGCTTTGGTTTGTTCATTAAATTCACCCAATTTCTTGAAACTAAAGGAAATTTGAGTGTAGGAGCCAGCAGGAAGGGAGACTTTAAAGAGGCGAATGAGGGAGGTGACTGGGAAACGTGGCATCTCAGGAGGGGGTGGGCCCCCACAAGCCTCTGCACACAGTGGGGGGTGGGAGGAGCTGAAAAGGGAAGTGAGAAAGCAGACCAGCCTGCGGCTCACATGGCCTCCGTGTGGTAAAGTCAAGGGTGAGATCATGTTTGAGACTCTGGGTAGCTCGGCAGCCCGCGGTCTGGGGGCGGGGCCCTAGGCGGCCGAGATCAGGGACCTCAGGTGATTCTCCCTGGACGAAGGCAGCTGGGCCCGCACCAGGTGCCTGACCGGCGGGGTCAGACCACACTGGGCTCAGCAGCCTCGGTGCTTGGGTTCGGGCGAGGAAAGAATTCAGAGCCAAGACCCAAACTGTGAGAGAACGTGCCCTGGGTAAGTCTCAGAGGGAGGAGTAACTCCTAGAAGAAACGGGCTAGACAGGAGCTATGGGGGTGAAGGAAGGGCCCTTGGAGCTGGGGGGGGGGGAGGTAAAGGTAATGTGCTTGGGGGGGGAGGGGGGAGGAGAAGGGGAAGGCAGGGACGTGCTGGGGGGAGGGGGGTAAAGGTAATGTGTCTGGGGGTAGGGGAGGAGAAGGGGAAGGCAGGGACGTGCTGGGGGGAGGGAGGTAAAGGTAATGTGTCTGGGGGTAGGGGAGGAGAAGGGGAAGGCAGGGACGTGCTGGGGGGAGGGAGGTAAAGGTAATGTGCCGGGGGGGGGGGGGGGGGGGAGAAGGGGAAGGCAGGGACGTGCTGGGGGAGGGGGAGCACACTGTGTCCTCCGTCCTGAGGGTTTTAGGGGGAGACTTTGGGGCTCCCAGGGAAGATCTCAGCAGCTTTCCAGGTGAATCCTCCCAGGTCAGGTCTGCGCTGACTGACTGGCCGGCGCCAGGGCAGGGTCATTGTCCAGGGCAGCTGGGCCTGAGGCAGCCAGGGGGTCCCGGGTCTGGTTTTGTGGCTCTTCTGGGCCTGGAGCTGACATACAACTGAGGCCTCGATGTCACCTCTGGGGAGGAAAGGTCAGGGGTCCAAACCCCATGACCAGCGACGTGCTGGGGAGGCAGGTCAGCCAGGGGCGAGGCCCACCCCACCATTGTCCATTGCTAGGCCCCGGGGCTTCCCGCCCAGGTGGCCTTCTGTCCCCACCAGCCCTTGCTCAGGGAGCTGAGGAAGCACACAGCTTTGCAGGGATACAAACCCCAGTTTCGGTTGAAAGGACTCAGAGCAGCCCTGCTGCACAGCCGCCTCCTCTGCGGGGCGGGTAGCCCACGTCACAGGAAGGGCGTCCGACACCCTCCTCAGGGAGCAGGCCCTGCGCCTGTTCTATTGCTCCCGGCTTCTGGGGGCTGCGCCCCTCGGAGGCCTCACAGTCCCCTGGCTTGCGGGGTGCTGGCTTCATCTTCTGACATCGGTCCTAGGACGCGAGCCGCCCTCCCAGCCCCTCGCTGGTCAATCAAAGGCCCGGGCACCCTGGTTTACAAATAAAACGTATTGACCCATGAATCCGAAGTCTGCCTCCAGCCTCATAAATAATGTTCTGGTCAAGTTCCCTTACAGCATGCGTCTCAGAACCGTTCGATCAATCACATCACATTCAGAGACAAGCTTCCCAACTGCTCACTGGTGGGGGCGGGGAAGCAGCCGCTCTGGGCAATGCTCCGACTGACCGACTGACTGACCGACCGACCGACCGACCGACCGTGAGGCCCGCTCGGGTTCTGTAGGACCCACCAGCCCTGACTGCAGCCTCCAGAACAAAGCGCTGGAGCCAGCCTGCGAGGACAGGGCACGGGGCCGAGTGCAGGGCACAGGCAGAACCCAGAGCAGAGCTTTGCGCTTCCTCTTGTCTACGGCGCAGATGGCTGTGCAAACCAAAAAACTACAGCCCTGTCTGCTGTGCGCAGTGGTTAGAGCATCGACCCCTGAGCCTACGGGTCTCGGGTTCAATTCCCAGTCGAGGGCACCTACCTGGGTTGCAGGTTGGATGCCCACCCTGGTTGGGGCACATGCGGGAGGGAACCAGTTGATGTGTCTCTCTCACATCAATGTTCCTCTCTCTCTCTCTCTTTCCCTCCCTCCCTTCCAGTCTGTCTAAAAATCAATGGAAAAAATGTCCTTAGGTGAGGATTAACAAAATAAAATAAAATAAAATAAAATAAAATAAAAACTACAACATGTTATGGGGTTATATCTGTGCAGATGGAACATAAACGGGGTGACCAGCATAAACGGGGTGCATGGGAAGTGGATTTTTTTCACAGTTGCAAAGTTTCCACATTTACATGAAATGGTACAACTCCAAGTAGACAGTGCCAAGTGAAGAGTATATATTGCAATCTGTTGGGCAACCACTAAAAAAAGGCAAAAAGCAATAGTTTCAAAAGACAATGGATAGATGAAAATGGGATGTTAAAAAATCAACCAATTCCCAAGACAGGAAAGGAAGAAAAAAGAAAGACAAACAGAAGACAAATAGCACAATCATACCCATAATTACAGTAAATGTAGAGGTTAAGCTCTCCAGAGGAGAGGCAGAGCTGCTCAGGGTTTGAGAAAGCAGGGCCCAGGGACGCGCTGCTGCCCGGAGATGCGCGTTAAGTGGAAACATCCCGGTAGGCTGAAGCAAAGAGCGGGGACTCCTGCAAGGGCCGAGGAGGCTGGAGTTGCTGTATTAGCATCAAAGACACTTGAAGACCAAGAGTCTGACCGGAAATAAAGAGGGACATTTCGTAGCAAAAAGAGGGTGCATTCCTCACAAAGTCCTAACAATAATAAACGTGTACGTGCCTAATAACAGAGCTTCTGAATACAAGCGGCAACCGGGAACAGAGCCGAAGGGGACAGGGCCAGCCGCCCGTGCGCACTCGGGCACACAGCTTCGGCCTCCCGGTCTGCGGCCGCCGTGCGCTCTGCAGCAAACTGCCCCAAATCAAGAGAAAACCCTTTATGCTGTGGTGAGAGAGAGCAGCCAGAGACAACGCCGCCCGCTCCCCTGTTCTTCTTCCCAGAAGTCAAGACTCGCGGTAGGTCAGTAGCCGTGATTTTGGTTGTACGAGATTTTATTGTTTTCAGCTGCGAGTGGGTCTGGCAGGTGAGCTGACACCAACCCCAGGCACTGCGACAGGTTGCTCTGGAGACGGTCCAGTGTCCCTTGAAGTAGAGGTCACCTGCTTTTCGGTGAGTTCACGGGGCATCCGCAGGCCCAAACTCCTCATGATTGCTTCCCCTTTGGGTGCGAACCTCTGGCCAACGGCCCTGTGTGAGCAAGGTGGGCACCCGTCTCTTTCCTCAGCTTTTATAGACACACAGACGTCTCACACCCAACACCCCCATATCTGAGGAGGAAATTGGGCTAATACTCAATTATAGCTGTCGGAGGAAATTTCCTAAAATGTTACTGACTGCAAAAAGGGAAGAATTCCATTAGCTCGCTTTCATTATTCAATATTCAGCAAAATTAACTGTGCGGCAAAAGCAACTTTCACCGATGCCAGCCCAGAGCTTCACACACCATCTCGTTTTCAAACTGCAATTAAATATTCAGAAGAGTGTACTGCTTCTTGTTAAACTACAGGATACGTGAGTTAAGCTCAGCTCATATTTTTAAAAAATTGACATCGTTGTGAAGGGAAGGCAGAACAAGAGCGTTTGTCAGGAGAACATTCCGGCGACAGCATCCCTGATGCCACCGGCTGGCACCTGAGAACCGATGGAGCAAAGATAGGAGCCGAGTCAGCATCCGCCCGCGCGCCCGGGAGCATGTGATCGAGAGCTGCCCGCCCTGGGACGGAATTATTTTAACCGCAGACAGTGTTGCAATTTGTCCTTAGGTGAGAAAATGAAGGTAAGGATGAGCCATGAAGATGTGTGGAAGCTTTGGGCGTGCTATTGAAACAGACAAGGCTATCTACCGATGTCCAATGATATGAGCCAGGAAATCCGTCCCCACCTCTGTAGCCAGTAGACATACTGTTGTGAAAGTATGTTCCTTGCTTTTCTCCAGTCCCTAGTTGAATATTTTTATGTTAAATGCTTTTTAGTTTTCAATGGCAGTCGACATGCATATTATATTAGTTTCAGGTGTACAGCACAGCGATTAGACATTTATGTACCTCACAGCCCGGCTGGCGTGGCTCAGTGTTGAGCATCTTCCTAGGAACCCGGAGGTCACCGTTCGATTCCCGGTCAGGGCACATGCCTGAGTTGCGGGCTTGATGCCCAGTGGAGAGTGTGCAGGAGGCAGCCAATTAGTGATCGTCTCTCATCATTGATGTTTCTTTCTCTTTCTCTTCCTCTCTGAAATCAAGAAAAATATCTTTTTAAAAACACACAAAAAAACAACAAAGTGATTCCCCTCAATAAGCCTAGTGCCCCCTGGCACCACACTCTCAATCCCTTCACCTTCTTTTCACTGGCCCTTCCCGTCGGCAGCCGTCAGTCTGCTCTGTGTCTAGGAGTCTGCTTCTGTCTTGTTTGTTGTGAAGGTGTTTCCCAGCCCAGACTGAGGTTTAGCTGGATCTTTGAGGGGAGGGGAAACTGAGGAACAAGATATAAAATATGTATTTTCTCGTCCTCGCAATTTGCGTAATAATGCGCACAAAAAGGGCTGGGTGCCCACACCAAGTGATGAGCCTCCAGTTGAGGATTAGAGGCTGTTTTTTAAAAATATATTTTATTGATTTTTTACAGAGAGGAAGGGAGAGAGAGAATTAGAAACATTGATGAGAGAGAAACATCGATCAGCCGCCTCCTGCACACTCCCCACCAGGGTTGTGTCTGCAACCAAGGTACATGCCCTTGACCGGAATCGAACCTGGAACCCTTGAGTCCTCAGGCTGATGCTCCATCCACTGAGCCAAACCGGCCAGGCCGGCGATTTTTAGTTTCTTATTTTTATGTCTTCTGACTCTTTGATTTTAACTCACTGAGACCCACATCAGACTTATGACCTCCAGACGAAAAGGAATAATTGTGTGCTGTTTTAAGCCACTAACTTCACTGCCCCAGTGGACACCGACACCGTGTCCCCTCCGCGGGCTGGAGCTGCCTCCGTGTGTGTGTGTGTGTGTGTGTGTGTGTGTGTGTGTACACTCACTGGGATTCAGGTGTTTTTCTTCACTTTTTCATTGAATTTATTGGGTGACATCGTTAATAATTCTATATACCTCATCTGCATATCGTATTGTTGCCACCCAAGCTCACTGGGGGCTTGTGGAATGAGTGCGAGGGGTGGGCAGCGTGGGCGCAGCGAGGCCTGATGGAGCCGGAGCCCCTGCTCGGCGCCTCCGCTGAGCAACAGCTCTGAGCCATTCCTCGCCGCGGGACGCCATGTCTTCGCTCGCTGGAGAGCAGGCGGCACCTTGCAGGTGCCCCTGGAGATGGCATAACAGAGGCGATACGCGGTGTTTAGATTTTGCAGGAAAACAGGGCTGTGAGGCACCCCGGGGCCCTCAGACCCTGTCTGCCCCCCACTTCCCTTCTCCACTCTCTACCCTCCCTCCAGAGATCCCACTGCTGATGGCGAACTGGCCCACAATCTCGGCCTCTTTCCCACACCCCCCACACCCCCGGCCCTGGGAAAGCCTGGCTTTTGCCTGGACACCTGCCCCATCGTCCAGTCTGCAGTGGGAACACTGCTTCTCCCGCAGCCCTCAGTCCAGCCCTGGGTAGGAGTGTCCCGGGCTGCGTTAAACAACAGACATTTATTGTCTCCACCTTCCCGGTGCCTCTGCTCCCTCGAAGGCTCTGGGGGAGGAGCCTCCTCCACCTCCAGCTCTGGTGGCTCCTGGCCATGCTGGCTCCTCTTGGCTGGTGGAGGCATCACTCCGGTCTCTCTCCTCGTCACAGAGCCCCCCGCCCCCCCGTGTCTCTTCCCCTCCCAGAAGAACACAAGTCACACTGGACTGAGGGCCAGCCCTGCTCCTGTGTGAGCGCATCCTGACCACCCATCTGCAACAATGGCCCAACTTCCCCGTAAGCCTGCCTTCGAGGCTCCAGAACGTCATGGATGTGGGTATACCATCCAACCCAGGGTACCTGCTTTCCACAGCCACCTTCCGCCCCCCAAGTCCCAGCTGCACTCCCTGAGGACTTGGGCGCCTGACACACAGCCCACCCCTTATCCCCAACTGCCACCGGCCAGAGCAGCCTGGCCAACACAAGCCTGACCCGCCCACAGCCCGGCCCCTGCGTCCCCTGACTCGCTCCCCGACACTTCGGCCACCCAGTCCCAGGGCTGCTCCATGGACGTTGCCATCAGCAGAAGGTGGCCCCGAAACCATGAACTCATAAACTTCCTGCGAGACTGAATCTCTTCTACCCAGTTCGTCTCCTGGGACAAGTGTGTGAGTGCTGGGCTACATCCGTGGACAACATACGATTCCTGCCATGACCGAGGGGCCACCGAGAGTGACTTCATCCCCTCTGTCCCCCCCAGGCTCCTCTCCCTGCTGCCACCCCACACCCCTGCCCCCACCAGCCACCAGTCACTGTCCTCCCCTCCTGTCCCTGTGCAGCCGGTCCACCTGGAAACCCTCCATGTCCCTAGAGGCGGGCCTTCCCTTCCAGAGCACAGCACCTCGGGGCTCGCCCGCCCTGCAGACCCGCAGGCTGCCGGCGCGGACCTCAGGGAGGCCCGGGATGTGAGAGGCCCCTGTCTGAGTGCCAAGCTGGGCCTGGAGACTTGAGGCCTTCAGCAGGTTAATCCGGCACACTCCACGCAGTGGTCACAGGCCACTTACCCCTCGGTGCGAGGGTCCCTGCCTGGCTGCTCAGGGCTGAGTGCTCTGGGGTTAACAGTTTTTCTCACAGGGGCTGAGGCCTTGTCTCGTTGCATCCAGCTCCCCGTCTAGTTGGGGCGTGTGCCGCAGGGGTTGGCACCTGGCGCTGGCTCACCCACACAACCCACACAGTGCTCTGTTTTTACAGCCTCTTCCCTCCTCCCACCTTCTGCGGAAATTCAGCAACGTCTCCACCAAAAGTCCACCAGCTGGCGATGGGCCCCGGAGGCCCGCTTCCTGCTCTCAGCACTGAGACGCACTGTCACCTCTAATCTGCTCATCTGTGGCTGCTCCTCCTTCGCCAGCAAAAACTGGCGCCCCTGAGGGCAACGCCTGGAGCCCACCCGCCCTCCTTCCTGGGCGGAGCCGCCTCTGGTCCCAGACCCCAGGCCCGAATGGCCCCTGTTCAGTCTCTCTTTTGACTGGAATCTCCCATCAGCGGTTAAAATTGTTCCCGTCCCCCCATTTTAATAACAAAAATCCCGCCACATCCCGTTCTCCCCACGTTCCCTTTCCTCTCCTCCTGGTCTCCGTGTCCCAGGGTGCGCACCACCCCCAACTCCACGGTCTCCTGAAGCTGCTGCCGCCCCCTCGGGGACGCGCCTCCCTGGGTTTCGGAGACGGACCGCACCTGCTCTGTCCCGAGGCCCTTCCTTCCGTGTCCCCGTCCCCAGGGCCGTCGGAGGCTCTGGGGCCTGTCACCCGCCCTCTGCCGTGGCCGGTCCTCCAGTGGCTCTGGCCATGGCAGTGGGCTGTCACTGACCCAGTCACCCAGAATACACCCTGCACAGCAAAGGCATGGTCTCCCGGCCACTCATCACTCTCCTACACCTTCGTGCGAAGGTCACAGAAATGGACGAGGTGACCCAGCTGGACCCACAGAGCAGCCCTGGGGTCCTCCAGCCCCGACTGGGGGTGTGCCCGCTGTCACCGTGGAACCTGGTGCCCCGCAGCGCGTGGACTGTGGAGCATCAGACTCAGGTCAGCAGAGGAGCGAGGACCTCGGGCGAATGTGGGCCAACCAGAGGGAGAGACAGAGCCAGCAGACACGGTCTCCCCGTTTCTCTCAGGAAGGACTGCTCTCCGAGGGCCTCGTGGGACCAGGCCTCCCCGGGTTCCCACATGCTGTCGTGGCCATTGCAATAAGGCCCAGCCTTCTGTTTTTTCCTCCTCCTCCCCCCCCCCCCCGCCCCCTTCCCCTCCTCTTTCTCCTCTCCCGCCTCCTCTTCCTTCTCCTCCTCCCCCTCCCCCTTCTCCTCCTCCTCCTCCTTTTTAGTAAACTGTGTTTTTATTATTTTTTATTTCTTTTTTTGTTAATCCTCACCCAAGGATATTTGGATATTTTTCCATTGATTTTTTTTTTTTTTTTTTTTTAGGGAGAGTGGAAGAGAGAGGGAAAAACGGAAACACCCTAGACTGATGTCATCCAGGGACCCAGCTCCACAGGCCTTTAGGCAAACCACAGACCCTGGGGGGACGAAGTGACTCTAAGATTGAAGCCAGTGGGCAGCCCACAGGTGTCCTCCACCTTCCCCCAGGCCCACAGGGCCTCCCCGGGTTCACTAGGCGCCGTGCAGATGGGACAGCAGCCGCGCGTCCGAGGGCCCGGGCTATATTCCTATCACTTTGGGTCGAGAGGAAAAAGTGAACGGATCTAAACGAACGCAATGGCCAATGAGGCGGATAGCTCCTCTCCACATGGGAGACGGACAACTCAGAACCCGCAAGATGCTTTTCTAAGGCACGAACTTGTACAGAAGTGTTACACGTGCAGGTTGGGGGGTAGTCTGCACAGCCAGGCAGAGCAGCCAGAGAACAGGCAGGAAAACCTTGGATTCGGGAAGACAGAGTTGCTGCTCTCTGTGCGGCCAAGAACCCCGCACACCACAGCGGCGAGGGAGCGAACGGCCGGCCACCCCTCTGCCCACTGGGCCCCATGCGCCTGCACCGGCCAGGCTGTGTTGAAGAGAAGCTTCCTGCATTGGCTGGTGTTTCCTAGTTGAATCCACGACGTGCCTGCATTTCAGGGTCAGGCACTCAGTGAGATTCACAGCTTGACTTACGTCAGTGCTTCTCAACCTGCGTGTGGGACTTGAGGCTGATGGCGGGGAGGGGGGTCGCGAGATGGACTTCTGAGGGTTGAAAAGAAAGCACTCTCAACTATAAGACATCCCATTGCACTGATGTGCCATTGCTTATTTTTTAAAAGATTTTTCAATTATGTTTAATTTTTTTTAATTTATTTGAGAGGAAGGGGAGAGAGAGAAACATCGATGATGAGACAGAATCATCAATTGGCTGCCTCCTGCACAATCCCCAATCGAGCCTGCAACCCAGGCATGCGCCCTGACAGGGAGTCGAACCATGACCTCCAGGTTCATAGGTCGACACTCAACCACTGAGCCACGCCAGCTGGCCGGGCTAATGTGCCAATGTTTATCTGACCAGTTTCCCATCGGTTGACAGGTGGGCATGTTTTTGTTTATTTTTTGCTATTACAAAGGTGTGATGTCACTGTGATGGTTGATGATAGGTAGGTAGGTAGGTAGGTAGGTAGATAGATAGATAACCGCTCTATATATCTTCATGCACTTAAGCAAGCTGGAATGGGGATAGTGACCAAGACTTGGATTACAGTGTTGCTTAAAGTCAAAACTGCTCTGAAGCTTTGGGAACAAAGGACATATGGCGACAGTGGTTAGAGAGGAACAGAGAGCGGGAGCCTGACTCTGCCCCAGCCCAGCGGCAGGTGAAGGTAGGAGCCTCCATTCCAGCCGCTCCCGCTGTCTGGGTTGAGCTCAAGAAGTGAAAACAAGCCACAGAATTAGGAACAGCGCCTTGCTTGAACACCAGGGTCGTTACCATCTACAGTGATGACACTTTCAATACTGGTGCTCTCATGGAAGCAGAGAAGACTAGGTTAGGTTCATGCCAGGCTGGCATCATGAACTGGGTAAAGACACCGCAGCACAGCCAGGCAGGAAAACCAGGCCCTGGCTGGGGTTCTCAGTGGTGAGAGTCTCGGACCTCGAACCAGAGGGTCAGGGTCTATTCCCGGCCCAGGGCACACACCGAGGTTGCAGGTTCGATCCCCAGCCTGGTCGGGCTGTGTGGGAGGCAACCAATGGAGACACACTGATGTTTCTCTCCCCACAGCCCCATCCCTCCAAAAATCAATGGGAAGAATGTACCGAGCGGATGAACGGCAGAAGTCTGGCAGGGGTCGGCAAACTCATTAGCCAACAGAGCCAAATATCAACGGCACAACGACTGAAATTTCTTTTGAGGGCCAAATTTTTTAAACTTAAACTATAGAGGTAGGTACATTGTTAGTAACTTAATTAGGGTCCTCTGCCCTTTGCTAAAAACGTCCTCAATCTGATGGAGGTCCGTTCGCCGAGGCCGACCCCTTCCACACTCGTCTCGTAGACGTGTTTCGTCCAAGTACCTCCTTCCCCAAAACCGACTTCTGCGCACGGCCACGAAGTTTCAATCGCACGTGGTATTTTGTGGAAGAGCCACACTCAAGGGGCCAAAGAGCCGCATGTGGCTCGCGAGCCGCGGTTTGCCGACCACGGGTCTATGATGAACGGAGCTTCTCAATTCCCCGCCACGTCCTACACTTCTTACCGCTCGGAGTGGGCACAGCCACGGTCAGGTTCCTGTTCCTTGAGGCCTCCTGTTTCATCATTACCTGTCAGAGCCTCACCCCAAAATGACTGAACTTTGGGGGAACTGATACATCTGAGCGAGGTCTGGGTTGTTTCACCCGCAGCCGCAGACCTGCGTCGGCCCGACAGCTGGTGCTTGGGGCACAAACCCCCTCTCTCTGCTCACCCGGGAGACTCTTCCTTGCAGTAACGCCTCTTAATACCCTGGTCCTGCGCGACCGGACACGGTGCTCAGTCGGCCGCGGCCTGCCTTCCTACTGCTCGGTGAGACCACGCGGCGCCGGGACTCGGGGCCAGGCGCGCCCCAAGGCCACCCAGGCGCGCCCCAAGGTCACCCAGGGTCTCCTCTAGGGCGGCACTGACGGTCTGCATCCCACACGCGAGGAAAGACAAGTGGAAACCGGGAGGAATTACTGCATAAATGAGAAGTTCCTCGTGTACATTTCCACAGAGGACTTCACTCCTCCAGCGGCTTCGGAACCATCTGGTCCCTGCAAACACCCAGCCGCCTTAGCACCTCCCGGACGCGGAGCACCCTCAGGTGACCCGGCCGGGCGGAGGGACAAGGTCAGACGGGACGCTAGACCCGGGCACGTGTGGGTCAGGCCCAGATTCCCTCGGTGAACCCAGGCGGCTGGCGGGGCGTTTCCCGCGCCCAGGAATCCGCGCGGAGCGGCCTCCGTCCGCGGGCGAGGGACGGGCTGGTCGGGGTCGGGCGACGGGGGCACGCGGCACCCGCGCCCCGCCAGCCCTCGGCGCCCCACGCAGCGTCCGTCAGAGCACCCCCCAGCCCCGCGCGGCCCCCCAGACCAGCGCCCGCGCGCGTGCTCCGCGCTCCCGAGCCGGCGGCCGGCGGTGGCGTGTGCTGACGTCATATGGGCCGCCCGCCCCCGATTGGCCGCGGCCGCCTCACCAGACCGCGAGCGCACGGGCACGCGGGCGGGGCGGGGCGCGCGGAGGCCACGCCCCCAGGCGCGAGCCGGGCAGCGGGCGCCGGATCACGTGACTCGGGCCCCAGCCACCCGCCTTATAAGCCGCGCGCGGGGCGCCGCGGGCCCAACTCCGGGCATTCCGGGCCGGGACCTCCTGCACTTCCTCCTCCGGGACCTCCTCCGTCGGCGAGCCCGCGGGCGGGCGCCCCTCGGCCAGGTACGCGGAGCCCGGCGCAGTCCCGGGTGGGAGCGGGGCAGCCGGCCTCCGTCGGGTCCGCGGCACCGAAGCCGACCCCAGTGGGATCCGCTGTAGTCCCGACGCCCGCGGGCCCGGCCCTGGTCCCCGACGCCCGCGAGGACCCCGGTACCTCGTCCTGGGCGGCCTGCGCACGCACGGAGTCTGGGACACTTTTGGGTAGAGGGGGCGCGTGCGGGCGGGAACGAGTCGGCGCTGCAGCCCGTGGCTCCCCCCGCCCCCGTTGCCCCCTGTGCTCCCATACCCGCGGCTCCGGGGCAGGCAGTTTGCCTTGACGTGCTGGCGATGAAGGAGAGCACAGCCTCCCGGGTGGGTCTCCCCGTTTCTTGGAAATGAACTTGGCCGCGACCCCGCCTTCCCGCCCCCCTTTCCTTCCAGGAAAGCCCGTCCCACCCGGTGACTGATGCCCAGGCTGGACGATCACTTCTGGAGCTGTTCCTGTGCTCAGGGCGCCAGGCACCGCGGCCGCCCGGCAGCCCGCGCCGGAGGGCTGGCGGCCAAGGTGGGAGCGATGATCACCTCCTCGGTGGCCAGGCCCTCGCTGCGGGCGGCCCACAGCGCCCCCCACACCGACCCGGCTCGCGGGCCTCGGAGCCCGGGCGAGGGGGCCCGGGGCCAGGGCAGCGGCAGCGGCCACGCCACCAGCTGGCACCACCACCTGCTGCAGAGGAGCCTGGTGCTCTTCTCCGTCGGGGTGGTCCTCGCCCTCGTGCTCAACCTGCTGCAGGTGCAGAGGAACGTCACCCTGTTCCCCGAGGAGGTGATCGCCACCATCTTCTCCTCCGCCTGGTGGGTCCCTCCCTGCTGTGGGACAGCGGCTGGTGAGTAGAATTTTTTTATAAGATGTCTGTTTGCTCAGTGATTTTCAGGCTGAGAAACATTTATTTGAAAATGGAGCCATCCGGAGGAAAGGCATGCATGTCCGGCGTTGATGATCTCAGCGGGAGGGGAGGACAGGAACCCACGGCCGGCCTCCAGGTGGGAGGAGGCTGATGGCGATGCGCTGGGAGATAGGCGCGGGGCCAGCCCTTTCCCCCACTTTGGGGCTCGGAGGACGCGGCAGTGTTTGGGAGCCAGGGCTGTCACCCGCGCCAGCTCCCCGATTGGCCGCTGCGGAACTGGTGAGCAGAGGCACCTGGCCGCCATTGGCTGCCGGTGCAAACACGCTACACGCCGGGTAACTGAAAACAAACTGTCACGTGGGCAGAGGCGTTGCCAGGGAACCGCCTCCCAACTTCCTTCTGCGGAGCAGGCCCGCCCCAGCCTGCGGGGAAGAGAGGCCCCTGGCTGGGCGTGCGGGGTCTGCGCACCCAGCTGGGCAGGCCGTCTAGCCGCTGGGCAGGCCGTCTAGCCGCTGGGCAGGCCGAGGGTCTCGGTAGAGTTTTTGGGTTCCGCTGGTTGGATGAGGCTGCGGAATTGTCCCCCGCCCAGGTCACGTAGTGCTTCTCAGTCATACAGCATTCGGGAATCAAATCCTGTCAGCTCCGCCGCAGTGGGCACCCCGGGAGCACCCCACGATCGGTGGGCGGAGTAAACTCCTGCTCAGCCCAGAGGAGGAGCGCCCCGCCGTGCGCTTGGTGGCTAGCCCCTCTGCTTCCCCTGCTCAGCTGTAGCTCCATATTACAGATGGGGACACTGAATCACAGGTTCGACACCGCGTCCAGGGGGCACGGCCTGCACGAGTTCTTAACTTCGTACTGTCTCCCTGGAGACGGTGAGCAGACTCACTCCCAGGAGCAGGGAGGCGGGAGGCTCAGGGTGGAGCGTGTGTTCCAGCCAGGACCCCTGGGGCTGGGGACACTGGTTTCTGAGCAGGGGGACAATGTTTTCTTTTTTTTCTAGGGGGACAATGTTTTCATCTTTGTCCTCAAAGGTGAAGTTCCTGCTTCATTTTTTTTGAAACCCTTTAAATACACGCTGTGCCGGTTTGAGAACTAGCTTTAGATGTGAATTCTATTTTCCATACACATTTGGTGCAGTAGTTTCTTTGGATCAAAAACTTGATCTTAGCCCGGCTGGTGTGACTCAGTGGTTGAGCATCCACCTATGAACCAGGAGGTCACAGTTTGATTTCCGTCAGGTCAGGGCACATGCCTGGGTTGCGGGCACGATTCCTAGTGTGGGGCGTGCAGGAGGCAGCCGGTCAATGATTCTCTCTCATCATTGATGTTTCTATCCCTCTCTCCCTCTCCCAAGCTCTGAAATCTATAAAAAAAATATATATATTAAACTTAATTTTATAAATAAAAGGTTTAGCTTTCTTTGAAATGGAATCTTCAGGAAATTCTAGGAATGCTTGAAACAATTCCTCAAACCTTCCTTTTCTTTTTTGGACCATCACCCACGATTCTGAGAACATTCCATAGTACCTTTCCACCTACTTAGCTTTTCATTTTCAAAGGTAAGGTTAAATTATAGCACAGTAGTTACAGAGTGTGGGGTTCTCTTTTTCAAAGCTCCACAATTAGAACTTGAAACGTAACATGAAATTGAAACTGAAAGTCTTTCGTTTTTCGAGTTTGGCTAGAGCTGTGTTTCCTGTTTCTCTGTTCAAGAACCTAGAGCAGTTACCTCTCCCGGAGGACAGCCGACAGCCGGGGGCTCTGCCTGGCCCTCACGCCTGAGCCAGGAGTGGTGCAGAACCTTCATCCCACACGCCCTGTGGTGCCTCACGCTTTCCGCTGGCTCCTCTCCCAGAACCCCACGCCTTCTCCCGGCTCCATTCTCTTCTTGCTCATGCTTTCAAATTCTGGGTCTGAAAACTTTCTAACTGCTCAGATCCAGGAGCTAGCTCCTCCTCTGTCTTGTTACATAATCCTATTTTACACATGAGGAAACAAACAGTTTCCATGCCTGGTCCCTGGTCTCCCATGGGGCAGGGCCTGGGCTCCTGGGGACAGATGGTGCCCTAGCCTCCTGCGGTCAGAGCTGCCATCCCTCACCCCTGAGTCCAGGGCCAGCCTGTGGGCACGGGGCCTCTGACCCGGACGTCAGTGTGACCAGCATCAGCGCTGGCCCTGGAGGAGCGTCAGACTTACGGCACGACAGCCTGGAGAGCTCACGGAGGGCCCTCTTCCTTGTGGATGGGAACCACGTGACGAAGCAGAGCAGGCCGCAGGGCTCAGGCCCGTGTGGCTGGGCCCCTGCTCGGGGCACGTCTGCTTAAGTAAATCAAAGACTGGTTTTGCTCTAAACTGTGATATTTTTTGTATGTACTCAAGGAGAACAAAAATATAAAACTAGTCTGAATTTCATCATTACGTTACCACAGGTTAGTCTCCTGGAAAAGCACTGGTTTGTGTAGTCTTAATTGCCACATAGAAAGCCTGTCATTTTAAGCTGTTATGGTCATGTTATGTTCTTGAAGTCATTCTGACTGTTCTCTTCTTGTCTGGCAGCGGTTGTCGGCTTGCTGTACCCCTGCATCGACAGTCATCTTGGGGAGCCCCACAAGTTTAAGCGGGAGTGGGCCAGCGTGATGCGCTGCGTGGCGGTGTTCGTGGGCATCAACCATGCCAGCGCTGTATCCTTCCATGGGCGTGCCGTGTCCGGAGCGTTCTCGTCAGTTGTGTGTGGAAGCGTTGCGTTACTTTGGATGAGTGTGTGCTGTCTGATAGCCTGTGGATGATGTTCTTCCACGTGTTTTATTTTAAAGCCTGTCGCTTAGTTTACACTCAAAGGTTTTAGCATGGCCCTGCGTCCTCCGGTTTATTTCCCAGCTTATTTCCAGAGACGGTGCAGACACTGCCCAAGGCCGAGTGAACTGTTCTCTCTCCTCTGTCGGCAGTATCTTACCTCCTCAGAGTCTGTTCTTCACGCCCTTGCATTGTGGTGACCTGGTTCTTGCGGCCCATTGACCTCTGGTGACGGGGTCACTGTTGCTGGGCTTCTCCCAAAAGGCCAAGGCGAGGCCTGGCCATGACCATGGCAGTGCCCGGCGGTCCCCAGGTCCCCGGTGGAGCGCATGACATGGAACATAAGTGCATTTTGGGAGGAAGGTCCATAGTATCCCAGGGCTCAGAAGGTTTATGGCTCCTCGAGAGTCTGTTTTCAATCTTGGAGAAAGATACTCTCGGAGCTACCAGTTCCTCAATCTGCTCCCCGTTTGATGGTGAGATGCCTGAAGGGTGCTTGTTCTAAGATATCTTAGCTCTGACAAGTTCACTCTGCCACCGGCTGGAAAGCAGAGCTGCGATGGAAGCCAGCTGCACGTCTCTGCGAGCGGGCGTGCGTGATGACGAACGTGGTCTGAGAGGGTCTCGTGCCGATGTCGAGGAGAGCACTCATAAGATGAGAAATAAGAACTGGACTGAAGATGCCTTACTACCAAAATAAGTTGTTTTGTGGCTGAAATGCCAGCAGAATTTTACATACGGCTGTCAGAAGCTTGCCTGTCAGTTGAATTTGTACCCAGTGACCTCATAGAAGCTTCAGGCCACCTTGCTCCCGGGACCCTTGCATCCGCCCATCTCTCTGCAGCTCACTGGGTGGCTTTATGGATGGAGGATTATGTGCACAAGAAGAAAAATACATGTAGGCTCTGGGGTTTTCTGTGTTTTTTAGTCTTATTAAATAACACTAACTTTTCCTTAACTTTCCATCATCAGAAGTTGGATTTTGCCAATAACGTTCAGCTCTCCTTGACCTTAGCGGCCCTGTCCTTGGGCCTTTGGTGGACATTTGACCGTTCGAGAAGCGGCCTTGGGCTTGGGATCACCATCGCCTTCCTTGCCACACTGATCACCCAGCTGCTGGTGTACAACGGCGTCTACCAGTAAGCACGGCCCGCGGTGGCAGTCCCGCCACTTGGCTCAGACGCTCCCATTTTATTTATGCAAAGAGCCATAGACACGACATGACATGCTCAGAAATGCTGCTTATTGCGGAGTCCACGTTGGAAATGCCCCGCCCACAATGTCCTGTAAAGGGAAACCAGCTGGAGCGAGAAAGAGCGTCCTGATGTTAACACCACGGGTCCCACTGCAGGACTCACGGGCGGTTGGCTCAGCTCCTTTCTCCTTTGTCCGCAGGTACACCTCCCCCGACTTCCTCTACATCCGCTCCTGGCTGCCCTGCATCTTCTTCTCCGGAGGTGTGACGGTGGGGAACATAGGACGACAGCTGGCCATGGTACGTGAATTGTCACATGGGCGCCGGCCCCTGTAGTTTCTCAGCTCCGTCGGACTGCTTTATGGAACGTTTTCTGTGTGTTGACAAATGTCTCATTGAGACTCAGCAGCAACAGATTGAGAAAAGAGTATATTTTTTAAAAAAAGATGCCCAGCTAGTTCTTTGCTCGGTCACATGGGTGCCGATACCTGAGAGCACAGCGCAGCCCTGGGGTCACAGGCCCCTGACTTCCTGCGGCCACGTGCAGAGACCACGCGAGACAGGTGCCGATGACGTGGGGAAAGGGCGTCCGAGGCAGGCGGAGCCCGAGGCCGAGCTGCCCACCTGTGGGTGCCAGGTCGGGCCTGGCTCAGCGTCACGGGAGGTGGCCCTGCCTGGCGCAGCCTGTCCCCTTGGCACAGCTGTGCTGAGAGCCAGCAGGAAACGAAGTCGGGGTCAATGGCAGTTCTCGGTAGTTAAAATCAGCGTCTGAATGCTTTTTGCAAAGAAAATTCAGTGTGGACATTTAACTCATTTTGAGTTGACGGACTCAAGGGCTTAACAGAGCTCATTGGGCTACAAGGAGGCTGCTCGTGGACCCGCTGTCACTGCTGTGCAGGCGCTGAGCCGCACCGCGCGCAGCTGGAGCCGTCCAGTGGCGTCTGTGTGCCTGAAGCCTGTCCGGAGTCTGCACAGCCTCTCAGAGGGTTTGAAACTTGCTATTAGAGTCAAAAGAAGAAGAAGCTAGAGTCTCAGTAGGACCATTGCTCTCAGGTAAACAAGAGGGCTGTCTTGGAAAATGTATCTCTGTCCCTCGTGTGGTATTCTCGAAACAGGACATTGCTGTGCTGGCTGGGCGCCCTGCCTTTGGTTTCCCTTCCATCCCCCAAAGTGTCTGTAAGTCTGAAAGCTGCTCCCTCCTCATGGGAAAGTCAGGCCCAGCTCGCTCTCCCACCCAGTGGCCTTCGGTCCCGAAGCCCTCTCCCCAGAGAGCCCCCCCACGTCAGCCAGAAGGGAGGGTGCTTTTCCCTGGTTCTTGCCCTTTCCTGGGGCCACAGAGAGCCTTTCTGAAACTCATGCTGCCGCCACAGCAAGAAGACGGACGTGAAGCCAGATGGCCTTTCACAAGACTCCGGCTGGAATGTGGGGAGTTACTTTTGCTCCAGATTATGTCGGGGCTGAGAATGAAAAAGACGCTGACAGTAAGGGTTGTTTAGGAAGTGGAGACGCCCGTCGCAGCGACTGTCCCAGCCTCTCTGTAGTTTCTTATGGCACCTTTGTTTAGGGGGTTTCCCCAACCACAGCAGGAGGTGGTCGCCTCCTGCACCCGCCAGATCAGGGCCTCGGCCACCACTGCCCAGAGCCCGGCCACAGGGAGCCCCGAGGCCCGGCTCCCGGTCCTGCGGGTCTGGGCGTCGCCGGAATGGCCGGCCGCAGGGCGTGCCTGTTCTCTGGCAGGCGCTCGTGGCGCAGAGGCCTAGGCTGTGCCATGAAGTGGCCTCTTCAGAAAGAGCAGGAGACACTGTTCTCCTCAGGGAGGCGGGAGAAGTGAGCCTATGTCTGTGTTCTTTCTTCGGAGAAAGGAAACAAATTAACAGCTTTCGTGTTTCATTGTGTTTGTAAAACTAGGGTCACTCTGTTCAAAATTGGTTGGTGTTTTGGAAACGGGGCATGTCACCCGGCCAGGCGGCGGTGGGAGCCGCCCTCGCAGCCCTGTGCACTCCCACAGGCCACGCGAGGAACACGCCTGGCTCCGCGCTGTCGGCCGGTTCACAGCGCGCTCTGGGTGTGAAACTGACCTGCCAGGTGTGAGGCTGTGACAGTGACGAAGGCGAGGTCTGCGGGTGGAGACCCCAGGTGGGCATCGTGCTCAGCGACCAGGTCTGGCCGAGTCCACTGTCACCATGGGCTCCTGCTGATCCGTCGTCACGGCAATTCTTGTCTGTAGCCTCTTCAAATGCATCCCTGTCCCTGGTTCCGTCCTGTCCTCTTCGAATGCTTTTCTGTCCTCACCCAGGTGCCCCCCCCCACCTAGCCCCCCCCCCCCCCCCCCCCCGCCTCGCAGAGAAGTATAGTCAGTCTTCACTAACACTGTTGACAGGTTCTGCGACTTTGAGAGGTTTGACCACAGGCTGATCGACACATGGGTTAGGTTCCCTGCAGGTCACTGGGCTACAAGGAGGCTGCTCGTGGACCCGCTGTCACTGCTGTGCAGGAGCTGAGCCGCGCTGCGTGGGTGTGCCAGCTGGAGGCGTCCAGTGGCTCTGTGTGTTTGAAGCCTGTCCTGAGTCTGCAGCAGCCTCTCAGAGGGTTTGAAACTTGCTGTTAGCAGCTTAAAGTTTTATCTCAAAAGAGGTCAGGCTTCCAGCTGCCGCGTCCCTGCGCGGTATCTGCCTCCCTCGGCTGATCGCTGGCGGCAGGGCGTCCTGCGCAGCAAGGACCTGGCTCTCCTGTGGCGCTTCACTTCGCTTTGGTGTTGGCTGACAGTCCGGCGTGGCGGGCGGCAGTAGGAACTGCCCTCCCCGTTTTAAAGATGGAGAGGCAGCCACTGGCCGAGTGGGCGCAGAGAGGGCTGGCGCTAGGCTTGTCGCGAGTGTGCCCTGCGCCTCCTGATGGAGGACACACCGGTCACTAACCTGTGAGAGGGTCCTGGGCTCGCACGATCGCCGCCCTCTCACCACTGAACACCCTGTTCTTGGCGGCACGGTGCGTGGGCACACGCGTCTGTCTGAGCTGGTGCCGACTCTTGCCTGGTCGTCCGTGCTCTCACTCTAGTCCCCCACCTGATGTGTCCCCGCACACACAGCTCTGAGCCCTTTGTGAGCTGGCCTCACGGCCGGGTTGCGGTGCGAGTTCTGCTCTGAATCCTCTGGCTGAAGTTGCTGCGGACCTTCCTCTTCCTCCTGCCCGTCTCAGGCTCTCAGATGGCCGCTTCCTAAAAGTCTGCGTCCTCAGCGCTCCTTGGGGGATGACAGTCCCACGCTGCTTACACGTCTATCACAGGAGGTCTGGTCCTGTAGCCGAGTGGCCCCAGGCATGTCCTCTGCCAGCGTTCCCGCTTCCCGTCTCCGTCATCACCTCGGACAAGGGACTTCCCCCTCCACCTCTCGGGTCCGCCCAATTGCTAGTAGCTCTGTGTGCGCTGTGCTCATTTCACTCACTCCGTCTCTCTGTTCTCATAGGGCGTCCCCGAAAAGCCGCACAGCGACTGAGTCTCCCGCCACTGCTTCTGGGGGACAGCCAGGCGTGGCACCGACACCCAGGCTTGGGCGGGGCAGCGACAATCTTCCCTTGGGATCGCGGAGACTGGCCTGACTCACCAGGACTCCCCGGGGAAACCGCCCGCTTAGGTGAGCAGGCGCCCAGAGGGACAGCTCGCCTGGAGATATGCCACCTCAGCTCCCTCGTGCCTGCCCTGCCCTGCCCTGCCCTGCCCTGCAGACCCTGGACCCGGCGGAGGCAGGTGGGCCGCGGGCGCCATTTCTGAGCGTTCCATGCTGTTTATCTCATGAAAAGCAAGTTGCCATATGACAAAACCTTGAACTAAAGCCCAAGTCCCAGCTCTGGATTGTGGTCCTGCCCACAGTGGAGAGCTTGCCGGTGCTTAACAAAGGCGAGTGTGATGAGATAGGAACGATATTTATCCACAAGATTTAAAAATAGGGCTGTGTGAAGAAAGAGCTGCAGGGGCGCACACAGTGGTCAGGACACCAGGCCCACCACGCTCTGCGGCGCACCTGGGGTCACGGTGCCCAGGGGAGCCCCTGCCCACTGAGAGTGGGGGTTGACAGGGCAGCTCTGCAGGGGACAGTGGGTGAAGTCGGGTCTGCCCTGGGTTTCCGCCTCCATGAGCCGGACTGCTGTTTCCTTGATGCTCTAGCGTCGAGAGGACTTTGCACGGCCCTATGGGATCTGCAATCTGTGATTGCCTTGTGAACGACCGTCCGTCCGCTCCAGCACTCGTGTTTCCGCCTGTGCCGAGGTGCTGGCGAGCACAGTCCCCCACCACTGGCACCGGCCACGCGGGCCCGGGTTGCAAGCATCGGGTCCTTCACTTCAAGTGCAATGTGTACGAAAACCAATCTGAGCCTTGTATTCTCTACATATTTATTTTTTTTAACGAGTGAGATGTTAGAGGTTCTCCATCCATTTCAGCCCTGCACGGAGGCAGGTCAGCAATAATTCCTCCCGGGGAGTCGCTGTTGCCATGCCCGCCTGAGCCCGGCTCCTTTCAGTTTTCCAGTTCTGTGGGTTTCAGTAAACGTAACTCTTACTTACAAATTTATCTTCTTTCATATTTTGAAATGTCCATGTTTTTGGTTTAAATTCTGGGAAAGCAGCTTGGTTCAAAGGCTCCTGGGATAGAAGCCGGCGGTCAGCAGGCAGGACTGGGCACTCGGCTGCCCGGGATCTTTGTTGTTTCAAAGAAAATCTCTTACAGTAAGTTTTAAGTTACTGTGGCTGATTGTTTTAGGAGAATTTTGTTGAGGAAAACGGGATTGTCCTCAACTTGGCAATGAGCCGCTATACATTTTCTGAAGACGAATGACTAGAATGTGCAAAGGTTTTCCAGCAGAGACGCCAGCATTTTGTGAAAACCGGAAGTCATTATCTGAAAGAAGTCCTCGAATCTAAATCCATTTGATGATGGGCAAACAACTAGTGTTTTTTTCTCTTCAGCTGGAAGTAAATCTGTGTCTCTTAGCAAGAATGTGGCCAAAAGATGTGCCTCTGGAGACTCCCTTTGCCGGGACTTTACCGCGAGCGCACGAGCCAGAGGGACCCGCGTCTTAGTCACTCGTGTGGCCAGGGAGCACGGCAGAGGAGCAGCAGGGAGGTCGCGTTCACACTCAGTGTCGGCAGTGTGTTCTTTTTGCATTCGTTTTTTATGTCTATTAAAGGTTCAACACCAACCATGTACTCATGGGTGTTTCTTCAAAATGGGGGGTGTTAGGATTTGGAATGGACGAGCCTCAGGGAACCAGGACTCCCCTGGGAATCGGCTCCCCCGGGCTCGGGACCTGCCCTGGGGATGGGAGTGGTGGGGGGCTCCAGAGAGGGCCATGCTGGGAGGCAGGGGAGGGGCCGGCTCAAGTTACCTGCGGTCTTACCTGGGGAATGTTCCTGGCAGATTAAAGTCTGGAATCAGTTATAATGAAGCCACATGGTGCCCTGTGTTCCCCTCCTTGAGTTACAGACATGCCCTTTATCTCGGGGGTAGGAGGGAGAAAGGCCCCCAAGTTAATACTCCCACATGTGACCTGCGATCCACTGTGCACGAAGCAGGAAGAATTCGGCCCCGGAACAGATCCCAGTGGCGCCCTGAGGAGGCCTGCCCCAGGGAAGCAGGAGGCTGCAGGCTGACCAGCAGCCCCTGAACGACGGATGAACAGATGACTCAGACAGTTTGACTGTGAAAGAGAGGGCTAAGGGGCCCCTGGCTCTAGTGGCCAGAGCAGCCTCGATTGCCTGCCTCGTTAGCTTTTTATTGGAATTTTTATCTTTAGATACAATCAATACGGTGAGTAACCTTGGGAGGACACATGTTACGTTGTCCTCTAGGCCAGGGCATCCAGGGGCTAAGCATAAGGAGTCCAGTAAACACCTGGGGGTCTGCAGGGCACAGACTTGGTTGGAAAGGTCAAGGAATAATTAGGGGCGCCGCCTTCAACACTCCCCGAAGTCTCCCCTGAGTTGGAATTCCAGTAAACAGGGCAGGCGGCCTTCCACACACTCCGCTTTTCTCAGAATGTCCTCCCGACCGCTTTCCAGCCAAGTCCCTGTGCTCCCGGACAGTAGGCCTGCTTCTGAACCCCTTGGTGCTTCCCACACCAAGACGAGGGCTTGCCCGGGCGGCCCAGTGGCCCCCACACGGTCTCAGTCTCGTGCAGGTGAGCTGGTCAGCACTGGGTGACTTTCCCAGGTGGGTTTGGGGGTGCCTCACCATGCACACCCTCCTGGCCTGGTTCCCTGGTGCCAGCCTCCTCTGGCCGCTGCGGGCTGAGCCACGGGGAGCAGGTCAGCGCACCTCACACCAGCCCGACCGGCTCGCCCGACCTCAGGAGCAGACTTCCAGCCCGAGGAGTCCTTTCTGGGCAGAAGGCTGCATTCTCCGGCACGTCCCTCCCCGGCTGTCCGACCGCCTGAGCCTTCCACGCCAGGGGCCTGACCATCACCCTTCCCTATGCACTCCGTCACAACAGCTGCCAGGACCAGTGAGGCCTGAGGCGTGGGAATAGATCAGGCCTGGACAGACTCCACAGGCCCAAGAGGAGGAGAGACTCGACAAGATCCCCCAAGTTGGCACCTGGTCTTGCCAGCTCAGGACAGGTGTCTAACCATAGCCGGCCAGCTCGGGGCTCCCCTCCTGCCCTGCCCCGTCACTCCCCAAACCCGCAGCCACGGTGGTGCCTCTGAGCAATGGCCAACGTGCCAAAGAAGTGATTGAAAGAACAGTTCAAAGTTTCACGTGTCCAAGGGAGGCACCTTCCAGGTTAGAAAAGGGTGCCGTCCTTTAGAAATCGGGGTGCAGAGAAAAGTCCTGACTCCTCAGCAGAATGGCTGCGTCTCCGGAGAGATCTGTGTACAGGCAATCGTACAACTGGTCATGGCAAAACAGGAGGGAGAAGGGCTGGTAGACCCACGAGCAAGTCACACCGGCCCTGATGGCAACTGCCCCAGACACAGCTCTGTGGCGCCCCGGTTTCTGTTTCATCTAAGTGACCCCAATCCCTGTCCATAATAGGGCCTCGGAGGGAGGGAGGAGTCACACATGCGGGTGCCAGGCATCAGAAAACCGATTTTCACCTTCAAATGGCCTCTGGTTTGAAGGCCAGCCCCTGAACCTGGCACGAGCCTGTCAGTGGAGCATCGGGTAACAAATAGTGTTTTTCACCTCAAGGCTCCTCTGCCTGGGGCCGTTCCTCCAGGCGTCACCGCCCACACGCCCTCGGTGCCATGGCTAATGGTGTGCCCCACAAAAGAAGGCACGTGAAGCCTTGCCACACCTCTGAGGGCGACTTCCTTTGGAAACCGGGTCTTGGCGGATTGAACCGAGTGGAGATGAGGGCTTGGGGGACTGGCGTCCTGTCGGAGGGACTTAGGGTGCAGACGTGAGGAGGACGTGAGCCCAGGGCTGGGGCGGGCGCTCAGCTGCAGACGGGCGAGGCCTGCGACACACACGGCTGGGCCTCCAGCGCCGGAGACGGTGCTTCCCAGCCACGTGTGCGTTCTTTCCTATGAGCTTTGCTTCTCCGGGAGCTGAGCTGTGGCTCCGACAGGTCCCCTCTGCTGCCCCCCGAACCCCCCCCCCTGGCCTCCAGGTTTCCCAGCTCGGCCGCACCCCTTTCTTGTCCTGCTCGGGGACTGAACTCTAACCCAGGCCACCCACTGTGTCCCGAGGTGGGACAGTCTTGCCATATCACGGATAGTTGACAAAGACAAGACTTGCTGTGGAGTTCAGGGCTCTGGATTGGGAAATCCTCGCATGTGGACCCACTCTGCTTCCCAGGCAGGAGAGGCGCCAGGTGACCGAGACTCTGGGGACGGGGGGGCAGTGCCCCTGAGCACATGGGAAACTCAACCCACACTGAGGCCACCTGGCCAGCAAGGAGAAGTCGGCTAGTGTTTGCGCGATCACAATCGGCTCAGGTTCAAACCCGAGCTCACCAGGTAGAATTTCAACGCTGCTGAGGTCTCTCAATCTCTATTAATCCGCAGCTGACCCTGGGAGCAACGCTCAGAAAGCAAACACAACAGTGGGGGCCACAGGCAGAGGTGCCCTCACCAGGTATGGCAGCCAAATGCCCTGTCCCGGGCCCACAGCGGTCCCTCCCTGAGGCCCTGAGACCTTGCAGGGAAACGAGTGGCTGAGCCTTCCTGCCTTCAGGACCCACTGCGGGGCTCTCAGCTGACACTCAGTCGGAGAAGGACCGACTGGGCTCTGAACACCCTCACGGCCATCAGGAGTTGCCCCTGGTTGGGGTTTCCTGGGACAGGAAGTGGCTGCAATTTAGAAGAAGGGAGCTCCGATCCAGGAATCTCTCTCCATCAGCCCGGCCCCTCCCCGCCCCTGCACCCCTCAATCTGGTGCCACAGCCACCTCCCATTTCCACAAGTGCTTAGTGGTTTTCACTGACGTGCTCGCGCCCCCTGGTGGCCATGGCTGCGCCTGCATCCTCCCCCAGGCCACTATCCAGGCCGCTCCCTCCTTACAGATAAATCCGAGTCTACACTGGTAGATACTTTTTTAAAGGCCAGTCTTGGTGGGAGTTGGCATGTGTTGGCATGCTAAAAAAGTCTCCTGCAACCCAGTCTCTTTCCTAAGCTGCATGCAAATGCGACGAAGCTTTGGGCCATTTACTCGCCGCCTGGGACTTGGTCTTGTTGCCCAGGTGGCTGAAATGAGTGTCTAAGAAAGGAAGGTCACCTAAGTGGCCAAAACAGAAACCACCAGAAGGTCGAACGAATAATGCAGTGGAAATAGCCTCCAGGCCCCAGGCCCCTCCCCAGGCACCTTCTAGTGGTTGGGTTTTTCTTCAGGAGCCACACATCTGGGTTTTGAGCACCTGCCTCTCCCTGCGCTGGGCTCCCGGGGACTGCAGACCCGGAGAGGCACCCTCAGGCCCGTGTCACAGGAGGAAAGCAGACTCTCCTTCTTGGGGGGGGGGGAGGGGAGGGGAGGGCTCTTCAGGGGGAGCACTGTCAGGGCTTGGGCATTGGGGGCCCAGGGTGCGCACCTGCCCTCAGCTGCCTCCACCTGCCTCCAGCTGCCTGTCTGACCTGGTGGGGAAATGGGCCTCCATGAACCCCAGCGGCTCCTGCCTCCTGTGGGGACCTGGGGAGGGTGAGAGGGTGCTTTTGCTGGGCACCTGGAGCCAGCGAGGTAAGAGCCTCTGCCCTGGCCCAGGTGGGAATGCTGACAGACGCTGCCCCCGCCAACGGAATTTTAAAGGACTCACTTGGCAGCAGGAGCATTCATGGGGCAAACAGCTGACAGAAACATCATTGATGAGAGGGAATCATTGATCAGCTGCCTCCTGCATGTTGGACTGAGCCCGCAACCTAGGCATGTGCCCTTGACCAGAATCGAACCTGGGACCCTTCAGTTCACAGGCGGATGCTCTATCCACTGAGCGAAACCGGCCAGGGCCAAGAATATGTTTCATTGATTTTTAGACAGAGAGAGAGAAACATTGACGTGAGAGAGAAGCATCGATCAGTTGCCTCCTGTACAAACCCCAACCGGGGATCGAACCTGCAACCTTTTGGTGTACAGGATGATGTTCAACCAAACCAGCCCCTGGCCAGACCAGGCATCAAAGACATCAAAGAATCCAAGGATTTGACCTGTCTTATTTCATCAAATAGTCATGGTTTGAAAAGTAACATAGTTTCTCTGGATTATGATACAAAGTAGCAGCCCTCCCCGCTGCCCATCCCGCTCCAGGCAGTCGCAGCCGTTGGACACCTGCTTCTAGAGTCTTCTCGTGTTGACAAACAATGGGAACAACCGCTGTTTCTCAGCTGATTCCTCTACGGAAGCAATGGACATTCTCTGCCCTCCTCCCAGCACATGGCTGTAGTTCCTCCTAAAGTGACAGGAGTGGCTACAGCAGCCGTGGGCAAACTACGGCCCTCGGGCCGGATCTGGCCCATTTGAAATGAATAAAACTATTGAAAAAAAAGACCATACCCTTTTATGTAATGATGTTTACTTTGAATTTATATTAGTTCACACAAACACTCCATCCATGCTTTTGTTCCGGCCCTCCGGTCCAGTTTAAGAACCCATTGTGGCCCTCGAGTCAAAAAGTTTGCCCACCCCTGGGCTACAGTCTTGGGGTCAAGCTACGCCCATTAGTGTGTTACGGTTATGTTACCTCCTTGTACACCTTTCTGTTTTTCTTGACATTAATAATTGCCTTTCGTCCAACTAGCTCAGCTTTGCGGGTTTTTTTAAATTTATTGAGAGAGAGAGAGAGGGCTGCGAGAGAGAGAGAGATTGATTGAGAGAATCAGAAACATCGATTTTTTGTTCCATTTATTGACCCATTCATTGGTTGACTTTTTTTTTTTTTAAGAAATAGGTACCATGCCTGGTGTTTGAGACATCAACCTAGAGCAGGGGTGGGCAACCCCTGGCACACGTGCTAAATATGGCACGCCAGTAACTTTTGCTGGCACATGAAACCCTCTCCTATAATCTTCCATTTACAATTTTTTCCTTAATATCGACTTTTTTATTTTTCAGATAAATTCAGTGTAAGTGCATCTTAGATAAATAAACAATTTTACATAACAAGTTATCTTAAAGACCATAGACATGGATTGACGAGAGAGGGGAAGAGCAATTTCTATGCCTCTGCCTTAACTCTCCCTGCCTCCTAGATCTGACCAGTGTTTTGGTTTCATCCACATACGCTTGTGAATCTTTGTTCTCAGTGATGAATTTTGTTAAGTCTCCTGATTGGAGTAGCCTGACGGATGAAAGTAGTAGCTCGTGCATATCTCTGAAGGTCACGAAATATAAACCTGATGTAAAATCTCTGTCATCAGTGATGCAGCAGCAAAAGTCCCACTGATAATGTCAAACGGAGTCATAAAGTTTTCTGTCAGACTATCAGTGTACATGTATACATTAAAAAATAAATGTATTTTTCATCATCATATACTGTGTTTTTGTCGCTCGAATGAATTTTATTATTTCTTAAAGGTTCTTCACATACATACACCTTAAGAGATATCAAGTAGGCGTAACATGTTCTCAAAACATTAGGGTTGGCACGCAGAAGAATTTTGAGTCAGAGACTTTGATGGTTTTGGCACGCACGCACAGAAAGGTTGCCCACCCCTCCCTAGGAGCTGTGTTTCTCTCTGGTCTGCGGGACAGAGGTACAGCAGCCTCCTGTTTAGCGATCAGAAAAGTCCTCTTACAGGGAATGGAGGCTCTGAGTGTTAAATACAGGAGGAGCGCTGAGGACCTAGCACAGAATCACCTCCTCCCCGAAGCTGGAAGCAGCCCAGGAGGGGTAGGAAGGGCGCTGGGTGTGAGGGTCTGTTGAAATATGACCCGTGCCTTTAGTTGAAGCATTTCCGTCCTAATAGAAGCCCCTCTCATGTCTTCTGTAGCTTTGCATTGGTTGATCCTTGCATGTGCCCTGACTGGGACCGAACCCCCAACCTTCTTGTGTGGGGGGCAATGCTCTAACCAATGAGCCACCCGGCCTAGCTCAGCTTGTATATGTCCTGGGACTCACATGTCCCACAGTCCCTGACAGAGGCCACCGGCTCGTTGCCCCTCTAGCCTCCCCTCCAGCTACACTGCTGCTCTGCCCCCTTGTCCCAGCTGAGGAGGCCCCGCCCTGCCGGCTGCTCCCATGGACCAGCCCCGCCCTCCACTGTGTGAGTGTCTGCACGCTTGGGTCCAGGACACACCCCGAGGACAGGGGGCCCTCAGTGTCACTCCCTCTTCTGGTCCATTGTGAGTTCGTACCTTTCCTAGTCCTTGCCTCATTCAGCCACAATTTCAAGGAGTAACAAAACAGGTGCAGGCCCCGACCCTGGTAAGAAGTAAAGCGTCCCACGGCGCCTCCTAGAACATGACCTCAATGGTGCTTGCTTTCTTTATTTCTTAAATCCTCACTCGAGGATATTTTTCCATTGATTTTTTTTTTTTTTTTGAGAGAGAGAGAGAGTGGAAGAGAGAGGGAAAGACAGAAAGATTGATGTTCGAGAAACACATGGATTGGTTGTCTCCTGCACCACCATGACCAGGGCCCTGACTGGGAAGGAGCCTGCAACCAAGGTACATGCCCTTGACCGGAATCGAACCTGGGACCCTTCAGTCTGCAGGCTGATGCTCTATCCACTGAGCCAAACTGGCCGGGGCAGTAAATGGTGCTTTATTTAGACTTGAGTGCAGGTTCTGGCTCTAAAAGACATTGCTGCAAAAATGATTTTCCTCCAGAGCAGACGCAGCCTTGCCCGGAGATGCTCGGATGGCGCCGGTGCAATCCGAGCACGCTCCTTTGGAAAGACCGGAGCCCGAGCGTGCTCCCACCCGCCCTGCTCATGCACACACCAGGGCCCGCGGGCTGTGCCTCCCCTACCCAAAGCCCTGGTAAATGTGATGTCGTCAGCCGCTTATAGGAGACACGGGCTGAACACTGGCCCAGGGACCAGGACCCACCCTGGGAGTTGGGAGTGGGCCTCAGGGAAGGGACATACCGCAGGCAGTCCGATGGGTGGGTGGGAGTCGGCGTGGGCGTGACACTGGGACAGGATGAGCGGAGGTGGCCCCACGTGGGCGCTCTCGGAGCCCCGGAATCCCCTCACCCTGGGCCCTACGGCATATACCTTATGTGAAAGGCAATCCCGAATTTTATTAGACTGTAACCAAGGTGGTTTTGTTAGGTATTAAGGTTGCCTTTGGAAAATGATGTTAAAGAACCACGTGACGCAGAAAAGATCACAGGGAAGCCTAAAGCCTTCAAGTCCGTCTCCCTGTGCCGTTGCCTCACGGCGCCCACTCCGCTCAGCGAAAGGAGACGGGTCGCAACACCCTGCCTGTGGCCAGCCCTGCCCCTCAGCCCAGCACCCCCACCCAGTCACCAACCTCAGCTCTGCTTGTGTAAACTGATATCCCCGACCTGATAGTGAGCGCATGCAGCTGAGAAAGAGGGCTAGCCCTGGCTGGGTGGCTCATCGGTTAGCGCAGTGGTTCTCAACCTTCTGGCCCTTTAAATACAGTTCCTCATGTGGTGACCCAACCATAAAATTATTTTCGTTGCTACGTCATAACTCTAATGCTGCTACTGCTATGAATCGTCATGTAAGTATCTGATATGCAGGACGGTCTTAGGCGACCCCTGTGAAAGGGTTGTTTGACGGCCAAAGGGGTCGCGACCCACAGGTTGAGAACCGCTGTGTTAGAGCATCATCCCGTTCACCAAGAAGGTTGTCAGTTCAATCCCAGTCGGGGAGTGTAGGAGGGAGCGGGGGAAGGGAAGCAACTGATTAATGTTTCTCTCTCACATCGATGTTTCTCTCTCCCTCTACAATCAATAAAAACATATCCTCGGGTGAGGATTATGAAAAAATAATATAATAAAGGGGTCTGACTTTTTAAAAATATATTTTTATTGATTTCAGAGAGAAGGGAGAGGGGAGGGAGAGAAACATCAATGATGAGAGAGAATCATTGATTGACCACCCCCTACTGGGGATCGAGCCCACAAACTGGGCATGTGCCCTGACAGGGAATCGAACGGTGACCCTCAGCCACTGAGCCATGACAGCCGGGTGGGTCTGACTTTCGTGTCCCCACTAAGTGGAGTGATTCTCTTGCCGAATTAAGCAGAGTCTCTCTTTCAGCACGGGAAGAGCATGCTCACATGCTCCCACACACACACGTGCACATGCATGCACACACACGCTCTCCCTGAACCCTCTCAGAGTTTCTTCTTGCACTCCTGCCACCTGCCAGGACACTGAGGGCAGAACAGAAAGGCAGGTGGGCACACCAAATTTAAGGGGTATTTGGCTAGCTAGCCATTTACACATTAGTATAAACAAGATTTCCATTCTAGTCATGAAAGATCATTTCAGCCCTAGCCATTTGCTCAGAGGTTAGAGCCTCGGCCCTCGCACCAAGGGGTTGGGGGTTCAATTCCAGGTCAAGGGCACATACCTGGGTTGCAGGTTCAATCCCTGGCCCCGGTCAGGGTTCCTGTGGGAGGCAACCAACTGATGTGCCTCTCTCTGTGTCTCTCCCTCCACCTCTTCCTCCCTCCCTCCCTCCCACTCTCTCTAAAACAAATCCTCGGGTGATGATGAACCACAGAAAAAGAGCATTTCAAGGAGAGGAATGGGCAGGATGGGAACAGCAGGCACCTGCGCAGGTGGAGGGGAGGAGCCCTGGCAGGAGAGAAGTGGGCACCGGGAAAGGCCACGGGCGTTGGAGACAAACTGTCCCTCCGTCATCTCCCCAGGAACGAGGGGCCCCGCACCCCGTTGGTTGGCTCCCGGACCTCTTCCTCTCCTTGTGGCACGTCAGGTCCTCCCGGAGCCCAGGACCAGCTGCGGGGGTGTCGGGCTCCCCGGAAAGAGATTCCGGGGAAATGTGGTTACATAAACACACAGGCTTATTCACTTCCGGACTTTCAGAGCCTGTAACATGCCCGTGAGCATCGCACCCTCCGGGCAAGCCAGCGTGGGCCTGCCCTTTCCTTCCGTGTGACAGGCAACATGCTCGGGAGGGAGACGAGGCTGCCGGGACCGCGTGTGGGAGACCCACACTGAGGCTTGGACCCAGCAGAACGTGCCGCCTCCCTCCCGGTCACGAGGCACAGGGCAGCCTAAGTTGGCTGAGTGACAGTGTCAATCATTTTTGCAAAGACGCTGCAGACCCTGAAATCCACAAAAGATAAGGAAGGTTGGGGAGAGACTGCCCCCCACCTGCGAGCCATTCCTCAGAGACAGCGAAGGGCCGGCCTGCCCACCTGCCCCGCCACCTGCCCTGGGAGCCAGGCCTCCATGCCCGCGGACCCAGCAGGCAGCGTCCTCTGCCCGAGGCCCAGGCCGGGCCCAGCAGCACCGGCCCACCCGTCCAGTCCACCAGAATGATCGAGCCGCCCATGCCGAGCTGCTACCCTGCCTGCCTGCCCGGGGACACCCTCAGCTGTCCCCTCACTGGCCCCTCTGCCTCCCCAGTGACCCTATGCCCCCCCCCCCCACGACCCGACGAGTTGTGTGGTGACCGCCCTCGGGGCCTTGTGGGTACAGCCTCACTGGGTGTCCTCGGCTCTCACACCAGCCCCCCACGGCCTGCAGCCCCGGCAGGCCAGGCAGATGGCTTTCCTGGGGGCTCGGGGCAGGGGGCAGGGCAGGAAAAGGCAGCGGGGAGCCCAGCACCCTCACGCACGGGCTGGGCCACACGGCAGCAGAGAGACCACAGTGACCGGCACCAGGAAGAGGGCTCCTGGGCACTGGCTTGGCTTCCATCGCGCCCGCCGCCTGCTCCCGGCGCTGCTTCCCGCGGCGGTGGCTGCAACAACGTCCCTCCACCCGGCAGCAGGAGCAGCGGAGTGAAGTCTGCGGTCCGGAGGCTGGAAGTGGGAGATCAGATCGAGGTGCAGGCAGGGCCACTCCCCTGAGGCCGGGAGAGGGTGCCGCCTGCCTCTGCCAGCTCCGGGGGTGGGGGCAGTCCTCGGCCCCCTTGGCTTGTGGGCACATCACCCCATCTCTGCCTCGTGGTCACACGGCCTATTCTCTGGGTGACTCTCTGTGTCTTCTTCTTTTAAAAAATGTGTTATTGATTTTTTTTTTTTTTAGAGAGAGGGAGAGAGAGAAACATCGATGAGAAAGAAACATCGATTGGCTGCCACACTAGGGATCGAACCGGAACCTGGGCATGTGCCTGACTGGGAATGGAAACAGCGGCCCTTTGGCGCAGGGACAGCGCTCAGCCAGAGCCACACCGCCAGGCACTGTCCTCTCCTCCTTCGTCTTTTAAATCTTTTGTACGTGTCTTCTTCGAGGACACCGGCCAGTGTCCTCGGTCTCCTAACCAGCAGGCCCTCACCTTGCCCAGCTAGTGGCATCTGCGAAGACCCGACTTGCAAATAAGGCCACTCTCCGAGGTCCTGGTGGACGTGAGGAGGGGGTTAGTCACCCCTGCACAAGCACATGCTGTCAAGCAGCCCTCTCCCCCTCCTCTGTGGGGCAGGGCCAAGCCGTGCCCCCCACAAACCGCAGCCAGGGCACCAACAGCAGGAGCGGTGGGTGCGGCGCGGGGCCGCAGCAGCAGGCTCCGAAGGTGCATGGCACTCCCTGGGCCTCACCTGGAGGCAGAATCCCCTGCAGACCGGCAGGTGCTCAGGCGGAAGGGACTGCGAGCCCAGGTCCACTCCCACAGTCACTGCCACGGCCAGGGAGAGACTGACATCCGGGTCCTGGCTACGGCTGGCTCACGGGGGCAAGACTGCCCGCCCTCCAGGAGGAGCCGGTTCACCTGGCCTCCGTCAGCCGTCACCTGTCCCGCTGGGACACTCCCCTTTGCCATGTCTCTGGTCTCCGGACACTGGTGGCAGTCCAGTCCGCACACAGCAAGCATTTGGAGACGGAGGCTGTGACTGCATAACGAAGGGGCTGGTGGCTGAAGAGGGGCCATCCTTGCAGCGCCCTCCCAAACTCCAGATATTGGGATTGTCCCTGGGATGCCAGGGGGAAGCTGCCTGGTATCCAGACAACAGGACAGAATCATCCAGAACAGCCTGGGCACCAGCCTCACCCCCAAGGAGCGCCTCGGAAGGGGAGTGAGGCCCTCGAAAGTGGACAAGCAGGAAACACCAACTTCTACTCGCCCCCCTCCCCCCCTTAGCCTTCGCTCTGCTCCCGCGGCTTTCTCCAGGCTCCTGGGAGTGGCTCTGTCCCTCCCATCAGGGCCGGCGCTGGCTGAGCATGAGCCAGCACACGTGTGTAACCGGAGCTCTCGGTCCGGGGATGCCAGCCCTCCGGCAGCCCTTCGGGGCGCTCCGACCCGAGATGGGAACACGCCGAGTCTCCAGGCCAGACTGCGGGTGCTCGGCCCGAGCCCAGCTGTGGGGTTTGCGCGGACGGCACAGGTGATGAACTTGAGGGGCTTACCTGGGTGTGGCTGCGTCTCCAGCCCTTGGTGGCCCTGCCCTCTGGAAGCACACACTCCCCGGGAGCCTGGGGGGAGGCCAGCCCCGCAGGTGCCACGGAGACCCCACCGGGCAGCTCTGGGACCTCAGGAAACAGTCTGCTCTACAGACACGTGTGGGTCACAGCGGCCGCAGGGTGAGTCAGCACGTTCCAGGAGCGAAGCACCCGGAGGAGCGGGTGGAGGAGGGCGGGCCCCAGCTCGGGGTGGCCGGAGCTGACCAGCACCGCCGACGGCCTCAGCGAGCGTCGCTGCTAGGACACGGCCACGTGCCACACACCAGACCAGGCTCCAGGCTCTGCCCCGACTTCTCACGTCGGGCACGCTCCGAGGGCTCTGGTTTTCTCTGAATGAAAATCTATTTGCCACCCACAAGGTGACCGGCCCTGGGCTCCCAAACGTCCAGGGCGCAGCCCCAGCCCACAGGCGCTGGCCCTTTCATTCTGCAAGTCTAGGTAAGCCCCGGCCGGAGGGTCTTCTCCCAGGAAAGGTCATGAGGCTGGTGCGGGCGCCCCAGAAGCAGGAAAGCCAGGGAGACGCCCACAGGTGCTCACTTCTTTTGGACCACATGGGGCACAGGGTCCCCCAGCGCGGATGAAGGGGAGCCGGAAAGGCAGGTGACTTCCCTGTCCTTCCATTGCAGTCCCCGAAACTTTGAAAGTCAAACCCTAAAGAAAGTGCAGTTTCATCTTATAGGCAACTGGGTGCAGTTGTCAAACTAGCAGGGAAGGTGGGCCCCCCCCCCCCCGGGCTTGTCAACATAAGAACAGGGAGGAGATGCCCCTCTTCGCAGAGATGCAGAGACGGGAGGGACAGGCTCACGAGGCAGGTGACGCCACACGCAGGCCAGCAGTGTCCAGGGCGGCAGACGGGGATGGAGGCCTGAGGGCCGGCGGGCACCAGCGCACAGTGCTTCTGTCACCGGGCCCTCCGGCTGCTCCTCCCTCCTGCGCCCGCCTGGCACCGGGTGTGCTGCTCATGGCCGTACGGAGCGCTCGGTCCACTGGAGCGTGAGGCGTGGCCGCCGGGAGGACGGCAGTGACGGGCAAGTCCTTGGCAGTTGGTTCTGTTTTCTCCTGTGTCATCACAGCAGCACCTGGTACTCGCCCTGCCCCCCTCCCCCCCCCCCGCCACCTGCAGGAGGACAGGCTCAGAGAGGTGGGGACACTCGTGCCAGGCCACACAGCGGGTGGGGGGGGCTGGACAGAGCGCCTCGCTCAAAGCCACCTCCCCGTGGCTGGCTGCTGGCTGGCATTTGGGGTGCCAGGTCTTGGGTTGAACATGGGAAAGCTCCCTGTGTCCCAGGGAGGGGCCTGCTAGGGGCCCAGTAAAGCATTTGACCCACTTCGGGGGGAATCGCTGACGTGCTGTTAACACCTCCAGCTTTTCATCGCGTGCTGTACACACGCTGGGCGTGGGGTCACTTACCCAGGGGACGGTGACAGCTCCACTCCAGCTGCGTCTGGGCCACCCCTGGGAAGGCAGGTCTCAGGAACAAGTCATTGCTGGGAACAGGTAGTTTAGGCCAATGAATCCCAGAGGCTGGCGGGGCTGCCCGGAGAGTGGTGGACGTAGACGGAGAGGCCAGGTCGCCAGTGGGACTGACTCATTAGATCAAAGCTCAGGACGAGGGGCGGAGCCGGCCAGCATCTGGGACCTCACCCCAGGGCTCACGCCCAGGGCAGGCGGGGCAACTGCGTCCTTCCACCTGGGAAGGTTCGAGGTGTCCTTCATCACGTCCACCTCAGGGATGGCACCGAGAAAGGCGGACCCAGCGGCCAGGGCTGGGCTCTCTTGGGCCCATTCTCAGTTCTCACCTCGCCCCGCTGGAGGGCAGGGCTCCTCGGCGGCCACGTCTTTGTGACAGGTGGCCTTGTGCAGGGCCAGACGGTCTGGTAGCCAATCAAGGCTCCACCACTTACCAGCTTGTGGCAGCCCGGTGTCCTCACCTGTGAGGTGGGAAGCGTGGCCTGGCACCCAGCTCCACGCTCAGTGTGAGACGGCATCACACAGTGGCGGGAACGGTGCCCGCTCACGGGGCACGCGGTCGAGGGTGAGTCACTGTTACTGTCGGCCGACAGGGCTCGCTCTCCCAGGGCCTGGTGAGCCTCCTAGTAGCCCATCATCCCATCTTTCTAGGGCCTCACTTCTGGCCTATGGGGCGGAGATGTGTAGACAGGTGGCTTCTGACCCCCAGCAAGGACCAGGGGGGCGCGGCCCGCTTCTGCCAGTCATTTCTCCAGGCCCCGCCTGACTCCCCCGAGGCCCCTCCTCAGGAGGCTCCTCACTAGCTTGGCTTCCCAGGCCAGAGACATCTGTGGACGCGGTCCGAGGGCTCAGGACCCAGGTGGAGCAGGTGGGGAGGGTGCAGGGAATCACTGTGGGAACCGGAAAGGCAGCACCAGGCGTGTAGCACCCAGACTCCCGAAGGTATGGAAAGGGTCTGCCTTCTTCAGAATGTTCCAGAGAGTGGCCGCCTTGCGCAGATGCGCCCATATATACCTCCAGGCTCCCGTCCCATCACCTGTCACTCACTCACCAGTGGGGCACTGGAAACAGGAGAGGTGCAGCCCCACCCAGCACCTGAGCATCGAGCCTTCCCCACGTGGGTGCTGACTGCCAGAGGGGCAATGGGACGCAGGCAGGATTTTTGCTACAGTGTGGAAGGTTCTAGATAGACCTGTTGGAGCTCCATTTGTTTCCGCTGTGACAAGGAGGCCGTGCTCAAGGGCACCTTCTCTGAGTAAAGAGCAGACCTGGGAGCAAGCTTGGGGACGCGCTCTGGTCACAAAAGGACGGTGCCACACCGGGTGCCACACCGTGCACACGCCCAGTGCACTGGATGGCAATATTTGGCCACAGCGGGTCCTTCATAAAGTCTGGGGGTGGCTGATGCCAGGACCCCTGCAATTCCAGCATCGCCTCCCCCGCAGGCCTCGACCTCGCCACCCTCTCGGCCTCCCTGCCCCTGACTCGGGCACTAATGTGGAGTCCCCTCAGACATTCTTTCAGCACGTCGGCAGTTTAAAATTCATTTGACCACCCCTCTGCACCCCAAAGTGCAAAGCTCCCCGCGGCTCCAGGCAGGAGGCCCGCACACTCGGCGTCTAGCAAACCTGTGCCGAGATGTTTTGCTTTCAGAGTCCCCTCTCAGCCCCGCAGCCTGGGCCCCGCTCCGTGAGGACGGAGGCTGTCACCTTCACTTCCAGGCCGGGAGCCTGAGTGCCACGCCGGCCGGGAGGAGCCCGCCCAGGTGGGCAGGGACCTTGGTCCATTTCTGGCCACTTGCTGACTATGCAGCCTGGGAAGTTGCTCAGCCTCCCGGTGCCCTGGCTCTCCGCCGCGGTGGAGATAGAAGCGCCCGCCTCGCTGCGTGGCTGAAGGGACGGAATGGATGGCCCAGGGGGCGCGCTGAGGAGCCACGGGTCCAAAAGGAAGGCGGTGCCCTCGTTCCCCGTCCCTGCCCACCTCCTCCTGTGGCCACGGTGTCCGGGAGCACAGGGACTTGGCTGGAAAGCGGTCAGGAGGACATTCTGAGAAAAGGGGAGTGTGTGGAAGGCCGCCTGCCCTGTTTACTGGAATTCCAACTCAGGGGAGACTTCGGGGAGTGTTGAAGGCGACGCCCCTAATTATTCCTTGACCTTTCCAACCAAGTCTGTGCCCTGCAGACCCCCAGGTGTTTACTGGACTCCTTATGCTTAACCCCTGGATGCCCTGGCCTAGAGGACAACGTAACATGTGTCCTCCCAAGGTTACTCACCCTACTGATTGCATCTAAAGATAAAAATTCCAATAAAAAGCTAACGAGGCAGGCAATCGAGGCTGCTCTGGCCACTAGAGCCAGGGGCCCCTTAGCCCTCTCTTTCACAGTCAAACTGTCTGAGTCATCTGTTCATCTGTCGTTCAGGGGCTGCTGGTCAGCCCGGCAACACAGGAGTTTTCCCAGACCCTCAACCCCAGCTGAAGGCCCGTTTGCAGGGACAAAGCCTTTGTGCTGGGATTCCGCGAGGGTTGTGGCAGCTCAGGGGGAGCAGCTTGAAGCCCCAAAGAACGGGGCCAGGATGGGAGCAGGTGCCCCTATCCCACCCGCAGGGCTCAGCCCAGCAGCCCTGACACCCGCAGAGGGACGCAGGGACCCCCTCCAGGCTGCAAGGATGCTGCGGGCCAGCTTTCTGGTCTTTGTCAGGGACCAAAGGCATCCCTCCCTGCCCCTGCCCGGATCTGCATCACAGCGAGCTGGAAGGGGAGAAAATGAAACCGAACCTGCGCCTGGTTGTTGGCCAGAAGTAAAGGCCAAACCCCTTTGTGTCTCCTGACTCTGTACAGGATGAGGGCGGGAGCCAGGAGGGCGGAAAACAGTTCAGTGGCCCCTCTGCACGGCTTTTCCAGGGCCAGAGCTCCATGCGCCCTGGGGGTCAGCCCCTCTTTCCCTGGGGCCTGAAGCGGGCATAACAGCTGGAGACCTGTGGCCAGGTGTGGGGGGGCACCCAGGGCACCCACCCACCCATCAAAGGCGCCAAGGCCTAGCCTCTGCGATGCCAGCCGCCACGTGCTGGGGCTCCACCCAGCCGGTGAGCAGGCTCCGGAGGGCGAGAAAGGCCAGATTGGGTGGGACAGCGGCACCCTGAGCATCACCTGGCCTCTGGTCCCGCCTTCCTTACTCCCGTGTTACCCGGGGAGGCCTGGCTCCAGAGGAATCCGACTACTTGCTCCCATTTATTTGAGAACATTCTAGGGAGAAGGGCGACCGCCTCTGGCCTGGGCCTGGAGTTTAGGGCAGGAGGGCGGGAAGGGAGGCGAGTGGGAAAGAAGTGGGTGCACAGCTGGAGGTGACAGGGAGCCCTGCTCCCTTCCTCACGCTGCCAGCTCATCCCAACGCCAGCCCCTGGCCGCCCTCCTTGTGGCCACACACCCCCCCCCCCCATCTGGGGACGCACTGCACCGAGAGGTCCTCGCACAGACCTACTTGCTGGGTCCCTCCTCCTCAGTAGAGAAGCTCAAGGTGGGGGGGGGGTGGAGGGGGGGGAAGAGGGGCTGGGGGCTGGAGGGGTCCCAGCGCCCCCTGCGGATCGCGATGGGGGCAAAGCCACCTCCAAGGAAATCTCCCGAAGTAAACAAAACCCACCTGGTGGGAGGAGGCCTGGTCAGAGCTCCTCTGGTGATGTCTGGGGCTGGGGGGCGAGGGGGGGGGCGGGGAATGGGGGGATAGGACACGGAGACTCCTGTGCAGGCCGCTCCCCCAGCAAAGCAGGGGTCCCTCTGGGCCCACACACACCAACCCATCTCCTGATCCACAAAGCAGATGCTGAGTCTATGCAGATAGAACTTTGGTGTTCTGGGCACCCTTCACTCGAAAAACCTCAATAATAGCCAAGCGGACACTGGGTTCTAGGGGCCACCTGGGCCCCACACATCCACCCCGCAGGGCCAGAGCCCTGCTCCCTAAAAAAGGCCAGGGTGATCATGCACACGGACTGGAATTAATATGTGTCGAAGGGCCAAAACCGGTTTGGCTCAGTGGATAGAGCGTCAGCTTGCGGACTGAAGGGTCCCAGGTTCGATTCCGGTCAAGGGCATGTACCTGGGTTGCGAGCACATCCCCAGTAGGAGATGTGCAGGAGGCAGCTGATCGATGTTTCTCTCTCATCGACGTTTCTAACTCTCTATCTCTCTCCCTTCCTCTCTGTAAAAAATCAATAAAATATATTAAAAAAAAATGTGTTGAAGGCATGCCCACTTCAGATTGCGAACAGAGTTCACCGGCATCTCCCTCCTACACTCTAGGCCAGTGGTCGGCAAACTCATTAGTCAACAGAGCCAAATATCAACAGCACAACGATGGAAATTTCCTTTGAGAGCCAAATTTTTTAAACTTAAACTATATATATAGGCACATTGTTATTAACTTAATTAGGGTCCTCCTAAGCTGGCCTTTGCTAAAAATGTCCTCATTTTATAATAATAAAGCCACCAACACAAAAGAATTACAATTCTTAAATTGATGACAAAAATACCTGTAGGAGTTGCAGCTGGTTGGAAAAATACAGGTAACTTCATGCTTCGAGTAGGTACTTTTGTCAACTGCACGCGATTTGCAGACAGAGTAGCACTAACCACTGCACATGAGACTGCTGACCGACCGGCTCACTCAACTCGTGCATGAATCGCGGGCGCCTCCCCCACGCTGCGTAGCCCCCCGCCCGTCTGCACCGCGTGTACCGTGTACCGTCCCCGGACCAACCGACACCCCCCCCACTTCTTCTAACGCCACTTCTTCAAAATAGACTCCCCCAGGCCGAAAACCGACTTCTACGCATGGGCCACGAAGGTTCAATCGCACTGTACGGGCGCGCCCGCACGTGGTATTTTGTGGAAGAGCCACACTCAAGGAGCCAAAGAGCCGCATGTGGCTCGCCGACCACTGCTCTAGGCACTGGGGAATGGCCCCACCCTGAATTTTAGGTCACAGGGTTGGAAAAATACACATTTGCTGGTTTTCCTGACTTTCTTGGTTTGGGCCCAGCCCTGTCCCCTAGATTGACCACCCCACTGCACCCACACCTCTCCCCTGACACAGCCCCTTCCTCGGGAAGAACTCGGGTGCTGGTGGCCTCCTGCCTGTCGGGTCCTCACGTGACCTCTGGAGCCCACAGGGCCTCTGTCTGGCCCTTGGCTGCCCCTGGGGGCGCACTGCCCCGCCAGGCCCCAGCTCTGGGGTGGGGGGCCTGGTTCCACTGCCATCGCTTTCTTGCTTGCGTTTCGGCCCTCGGAACACAAACTCATTTATTTATGTTTTTAATGTAGCAAATGGGCAGCTAAATGAATTGCAATTTGTAATTTTTATGGTTAATTTGAAATCTCGCTCTTGTTGGCTAATCCTGTTACTTGGTAGCAAAACAGGGAGACAGCGGTGTTTCTGTGTTTCTGCCGCAGGGATTCTAATAGGCATCTGATGTTAAATTACGGCCACCGGCCAGCACCAAGGCGCAGCCGGACTGCAGGCCGGGGTGTGGGCCTGCGGGGGACCAGAGCAAACTGCCCCGAGTCCCCGCTCCGGGAGCCCCAGCCGCCCCCGCCCTCCTGACTTCGAAATTAAGAAGCCCAGTTTGGCACCAGCTTATGGTTTGAATGCCACCCCCCCCCCAGCGCCCCAAATCCAGGCCGCGAGGTCTCCGGGACGCCCTGCCTCGCCTGCCCTGGCGCGGGCACTGGGGCTCTGAGGGCGGGCGGGAGGCGCATGGGGGCCCTCTCCCTCGGCTCCTTTCCTCCCTCTCCGCCCGCCCTGCCTCTCGTCCTTTGTTTGCGTCGGTCTCCTGTGGGAGCTGCCTAGGGAGCCCGCACTGAGGGGTGACGTCCCTTTCCCCCTTTCCTGGTCCCCACTTCCCAGGCCCCGGCTCTCGGGGAAGCTTCCAGGACGGTCTGCTCGGAGCCGCTCAGATGGTGCTGCAGGAGCCTGGGGCCACCCTGCGGTCCCAGGGCGCGGGCTCGGGGTCCGCGAGCAGAGCGCGTGTGGACCGGGCGCTGGGGCGCGGGCTGGGCTGGGGCGCGCGGTGGTCGCCGGGCTCCCGGTCCCGGCGCGGGCTTGGTCCCATCAGTGCGTTTGTTCGATTGAAACGCGGGAGGGGCGGGAAGGGGCCTGGGGAGGGAAGGGGCCTGGGGCGGGCAGACCGAGTTGAGGCGGGGCCTGGAGAGGTGGCGGGAGCGCGGCCTCCAGGCGCGGCTCGGGGACTGCTATTTTGAAATCGGCGGCTGCCCCCTCCAGGCGCAGGATGTCAGGGTCAAGTGTCACTTCCTCTGGCCGTCAATCTCCAACGTCCCCTAAAATGTTCCTAAATGGACGAATTCATTACTTGGGGACACGCGAATGCGCAGAGGCCGCCGCCGGCTCCGGCCGTGCGCCCACGGTCTCATTCCCAGCGGCGCGGGCTCCTGGACCCCGAGGTCGCTTAGGGGCGGTGGGTCTTGCGGGTGCCGGCGCCCTAACTGCCGCTCCGCTCCCCTGACCATGTCCCCTGCTTTCCGGCGGAGAAGGGGGCCTGGCCAGAGCCGCGTGCACCCTGTGGACACGGGACAGGCCCGCGCCCGCGACCTGGGGCTGCAGGGCCGCGCTCAGTGCAGCGGCTCGCACAGCAGCGCGTTCCTAACCGGCGGGAAGGGGCCGCGGCTGCTTTTTAAATACGGGCTTCAGTTGCGCGGGCGGTGGGAGCTAATAGGTGAGACTCTAGGACGCGTTCAACAATAAGGGGAGCCCGTCCTCCCTTCCCGCTGGGCCGGCTCCACTCCAACCCCGTCAGGTGGGGACGGGAGTGGGGTGCGCAGGGGGTGCTGTCTCCTCACAGCAGCCTGAGGGCGGGCAAATGGTCCAGGAAACAGGTGCCCAGAGATGGGGCTACCTCAGCGGGTGACAGCAGCAGGGCTGCCCCAAGGCCTCCCCAGCCCAGACGAGGGAGGGAGGGGCGGGAGGGAAGGCTCAGGCAGAGTCCAAATGGCTATCGAGAACCTGGAGGAAGGAGGGACCTGGTGGCAGAAGGACCTGGTGGGAGGAAGGACCTGCCCCCAGGAGTCCCTGCGTCCCTGCCAGCTCGGCAGCCAGAAAGCGGTGCCCCGCTTTCCTTTCCTTCTCAGGTTCCCACAGGGACCCCATCACCGTCTCCGGAAGCAGGCACGCGGGTGCCTGGGCGGCTCCACACGCCCGGGGCGGGGAAGGTGTGAGCGGGCAAGCCCTGGGCGGGGTGTGCAGCGGCCCCTCGTTCTCCGGGAGTTGATGCCAAGTTCGGGGCGAGGGGTCTTGAGGCTGCATTTTTGTTGTCTGAGGCTGTTGGAGAGCCCGTGCAGGTAGCGTCTTGGCTGCCTTTGCCGATGAGAGGGCCGCGCAGAGGCAGCGAGTGGCGACTGGTGAGGGATCATTAGCCCGTGGCCGTTGTGGGAAACATCCACTCCCTAAAACGTGCTAAGGAGTCAGAGGCAAAGGCGTGGAGACACGGATTCTTCGTGGTTTCCGGCAGAGCATGTGTTTTCACCATCGCACACCAGCGTTAGTGTAGCACAGCGGTCGGCAAACTCATTAGTCAACCTCCAAATACCAACAGTACAACGATTGAAGTTTCTTTTGAGAGCCAAATTTTTTAAACTTAAACTACATAGGTAGGTACATTGTTATTAACTTAATTAGGGTACTCCTGAGGCTTAGGAAGAGCCACACTCAAGGGGCCAAAGAGCCGCATGTGGCTCTCAAGCCGCAGTTTGCGGACCACGGGTGTAGCAGGTGTTTTAAACTGCCATTGGGTTTACCTGGAAACCAGCGGAGGTGGGGGACTCGCTCTTCCATCCCAGCAGCGGGCGGCGGGCGGCTGAGTGCGAGGGCATTCCCAGGCCTGCCCCTGTCCTGTCCTTCTCTTGCATTCAGGGAAGAAAGAGGCAGTTTGCTTAATTTACTCATTGGGTAATGGGTAAATACAAAATAATGCCACAAAGGGAAAATATTTGGCAAATTAAACCTTGAAATTCTTTACAAATTTCTAAATTTTAAGTTATGTATTCAACCTTCCATCGTTATATGAAAAGGACAGTCACGTCAGGGGCCTTTGGTGCCAATGTTTTCTGAAAAGCAAGCTCTTGGCAATTTCTCCCCACAGCACATCCTTTTGTTTAAACCTGTCTGTAATCCAGCTACTCGGAGAGACAGGAATGCGTGTTCTCATGTCGGCCCCTCCTACCCTCTGGGCCAAACGCGCTGAGGTCCAGCACTGGCCTCTGATGTGTGGGAGCTAAAGTTTCCTCTGAGAGGGGTTTCCCAGGACAGCGTGGGGACAGGAAGCCAGGCCGGTCCCAGGGACAGGCTCTCATACCAACCCCATTTCTATAAAACACGACGGAGCAGCAAGATTCATCTGTTAGTTAACATTTTTGAGTCAGAAAATTAAAAACAAATATTGAACCTCCCCATTTGGAAGCAGGCCTGGCATTTGACGGAAAACTTCCGCGATGCATACTCAATGAGCGCACCGCCCCTCACTGGCCAGCGGGACTGCCTTCTGGGTCAGATAGAGGCAGGAGCAGCTGAGGGCACAGGAACCCGGGAAGCCTAGCCCGGAAGGGCTGGCGGCGTGAACGTGGCCATTTAGGGGTTTTAAGACTTAGGATGAAGCTATATTTAGAGAATACAAATACTAAATAAATACATAAACTTACAGCATCGACCGTTTTTGCTTTGTTTTCTCCCAAAGCTACTTCGACAGCATCTCCTGGGGCTGAGTCAGCCTCCTGCTCCCACCCTGGGCTTCCCAAGGGCCTCCCTGCCCCGACAGGGGTTTGTCACTCTCCTGATTTGCTCATCTCTTCGAGCTACTGGTGGGGGGCAGGCGGCGGAGAGCAGGCAGAGGGGAGCAGGCAGAGGGGAGCAGGCGGCCGGGAGCTGGTGGTGGGGGACAGGCGGCGGGGAGCAGGCAGAGGGGAGCAGGCAGAGGGGAGCAGGCAGAGGGGAGCTGGTGGTGGGGGACAGGCGGCGGAGAGCAGGCAGAGGGGAGCTACTGGTGGGGGGCAGGCGGCGGAGAGCAGGCAGAGGGGAGCAGGCAGAGGGGAGCAGGCGGCCGGGAGCTGGTGGTGGGGGACAGGCGGCGGGGAGCAGGCAGAGGGGAGCAGGCAGAGGGGAGCAGGCAGAGGGGAGCTGGTGGTGGGGGACAGGCGGCGGGGAGCAGGCAGAGGGGAGCAGGCAGTGGGGAGCAGGCGGCGGAGAGCAGGCGGAGGGGAGCTGGTGGTGGGGGACAGGCGGCGGGGAGCAGGCAGAGGGGAGCAGGCAGTGGGGAGCAGGCAGTGGGGGGCAGGCGGCGGAGAGCAGGCGGAGGGGAGCTGGTGGTGGGGAGCAGGCAGAGGGGAGCAGGCGGCCGGGAGCTGGTGGCGGGGAGCAGGCAGTGGGGAGCAGGCAGAGGGGAGCAGGCGTCCGGGAGCTGGTGGTGGGGGGACAGGCGGCGGAGAGCAGGCGGAGGGGAGCTGGTGGTGGGGGACAGGCGGCGGGGACAGGCGGCGGGGAGCAGGCAGAGGGGAGCAGGCGGCCGGGAGCTGGTGGCGGGGAGCAGGCAGTGGGGAGCAGGCAGAGGGGAGCAGGCGGCCGGGAGCTGGTGGCGGGGAGCAGGCAGTGGGGAGCAGGCAGAGGGGAGCTGGCGGCCGGGAGCTGGTGGTGGGAGCAGCAGCGGCTGCCTGAGCCTTTCCTGGCCTGGCCGCTGGGCCTTCCTCGGAGCTGCAACGGAAGGCAGTTCCTCGGTTCCTCGGGGGCCACCTGAGTGCAGCCCGCAGACCTAGCACCTCCCCTCCCGAGGTACACACCTGGCTGGGCTTCCCTGCACTCGGCCTCCTTGGCACTGGGGCTGGATTCTTCCCGCGTCTCCTAACATTTCCCCCACACTCGCCAGGCACTCCCCGTCCCCAAACTCCTCTCCCAACAAAAACAAAAGCGGGCAACCCCGGGGCTGAGGGGGCCAGGAGCTCAGCTCGGGTACCGCCTGATCCAGAGCGGGGGACTTTGGGGACAAGGAACCCCCAGCCCCTCCGTGATCAGTGCGGCTGAGCTCCCAGAAGCAGCTCAAGCCCCCCACGCCCCTCCTGCAGCAGCGGCTCAGCCGCACACACGCACGCAGCCCAGCGCCCAGACCTGGGCCCTGGGTCACAAGATGAGCCTCGCCGCCCAGACCACCGGGAAAACACAGGGCCTCCGCGATGCTGGGTTATTATTTGCAGTGTCTGTGGGTTGGAGTGCAGACTAAAGGCTCCCAGGAGAAGGCCTGCCTGGGGGGGTCTCCCAGCGCCCCTTTTGTCAGGAGAACCGCCCCCTCCCTCTGCTCCTTGGGGGCCCTCGCAGAGAAGTTGCGCCCTCATTCTCTCTGTTCAGGGAGTTTCTGTGGCTCCCCTCCCCTCGGAGGACGGCTTACCCCGCTTTTCTAACGAAAGGATCAGCTACCGTGGGCACCAGGAAGTCTCCCTCTAAGAAACGCGGGGCCCGCGAAGGGACACGCCCAGGCCCGGGATGCACATTTTGGTGTTTTCCCCACATTTGGTCAACGCACAGCCACGCTAGACCCCTGCCGAGGGCCGGCTCTGGGGGACATTTGCTCACCGTCCTCAGCCGGGGGTTCCGGTAGATGAGCTAGAGGAGGAGAGGGGGTGCAGGTGGGTCCCCTGGGGAAATGAACACCCCGTGCATGGATCTGGTCTCAAGTCAAGGAAACCCCTCAGAGCTTCCCAGCTTAGAGGAGGGAGAGGCAGAGAGCTCGCCCCAGGCCCTTAGGACTAGAAGCAAACGAACCCAATCCCGGCACAGAGGGGAGACGGCAGGTCGGGGTCTCATCCCCCTCAGAGGAGATGCTAGGCCTCCCTCCCCCCTCCCCGCAGCCCTAGGGAGAGCCAATGCTGACCAGCTCCTAGGGCAGCGGTTCTCAACCTGTGGGTCCCGACCCCTTTGGCGGTCGAACGACCCTTTCACAGGGGTCGCCTAAGACCATCCTGCATATCAGATGTTTACATGACGATTCCTAACAGCAGCAACATGACAGTTATGAAGTAGCCACGAAAATAATGTTATGGTTGGGTCACCACATGAGGAACTGTATTTAAAGGGCCAGAAGGTGGAGAACCACTGCCCTAGAGGATGAAGCGTGGCATCAGCGAGATGTACATCCACATCCACATTAAATATGGGAAAGAGGAAAAGAAAATAAACAAAACCCTGTGTCTCCTCTCACCACGGAAATCAAAATGGGCCTATGGCGTCCTGAGTGGGCCTCGGTCACCACGGGAGCCTGGAGGGAGACCCCGTGGGGCTGCCCGGAGCTCAAAGATGCCGGTAAAGAGGCACAAAGCAAACTCCGTGCTCTCTTCCTGCGACCAGATCCGCTGCCAGGAGCCCCAGACGTACCTCACGCAGCTCTCCCCAGCTCTGACCCCGCAGTGTTCTCCTGGGGACACTCCGACTTCATGCCGACCCCCTTAGCAGAGTCTGGGAGGGAAGCTAGTATCCCCCCCCCCACGCTGCCCAGCCTCCCCGAGGGGGGCATGGAGCCGGCATAACTTCCTGTCCTTTGACCTTGAGCTTCTGCACTGTTTCCCTCTCAGCCAACCCTGGCTCTGTCCCCTCTGGCTCTGCCTGCAGTGACCCTGGGGACCTGCAATCAGCGGCCTCCCAGGGGCCGGTGGGGAGGCCCGGCGGCCGGGGAGCTGCAGCCTGTGCCCCCAGCGTGCACTGCCCCGTGGTTCTAAACGCTAAGTGCTCCCCTGTCCTGCCCCCAAAGAAACTGTTCATTTCAAACACACACGAGCTGATTAGCAAGTTTAGCCCCATCTGCATGTGACAAACCGCAATACAGACACCAGCATATGCTTTCCCGTCCTATGAACCACCGTGCTTGCACCAAGCTTTCCGCCCTGGCTGAAGGCTCTCCGCCCCATCCATAAGGTTTTAAACGCCGACTCTGGGTATTTAAAAATGAGCCGACTGCAGCGGAGTCCCTGTCGCCAGGGGACAGCGCCGCGCCGGGCGCCCGTTGTCAGCCGACTGCCGCGGGTGGGTGTCTTTCCATCAAAGCGACGCCAGGGGGCAAGAGGCGGTAACAGAGCAGGCGCGGCTCTCTGCCCGCACCTGCCATGCGTGTCCCAGGGTACAAGGCGAATGTCATTCTGCAAGGTTATCTGTTTCCAATTCCACACAGAGCCTTATCACTCACCATTTACCTCTTGGGCACAAACAAATAGCCTCTTTAAATAAAACCAGGGAAGGGAGACGTATACCTTTGTACAATTAAAAACCCCAGCGAGGCTGCCAAAAGGTACTGAACCTTGCCGGTAATCCGACTTACCTTGCTGATACTCGGGCCTAATCCTATTTTCTCCGCATTAGGCTGATTCTGCAAGGCCCTCTTCGTTCCTCGGGACGACGCTCTGGTGGCCGATGGGCTGAGGGCGCGAAGCCGGCGCCTGAGGTGGGAGCGGCCTGAGGCCCAGCGCGCTGGGGCCCGGCGCACAGCCTGCCCGAGACAGGAAGCAAACGAAACCGCTCAAGGGAAACTCCGCTGGAGACAAAACACATTCCATTTCCTGGCTCCTGGCTTTCTCTCCCGGAGTTATTTGCTTTTACAGAGGCAATTAGACAAACTAAACACTAAGAATGGAGCCCTCTGCTCCCTGGCTCGGAAATAGTTTTTGTTTAAGGGTATGGTAATAAGAATAACAAAAAGGAAAGGCAGCAGCAGCATGCTGGCAAAATAAACTCATTTTCACCGCAGCCCTTCTGGCAAATTCTTATCGTGCAGGGCAGTTAGGACAATGGGCGTCTGTGCCAATGGCCACTGCTATGCTGCTGCCACCACCACTGCTGCCCTGGACTCCACACGGTTCTTCAGCGGCATCTGCCCACCACCTGGCGCGGCATCCCAGCAGCCCGGCAGCCCGGCAGGTGGCGACCGGCCTTGGACAGCCTCGCTCGTCCCAGGAAGGGACTTGGTCTGCATGGGTGTCAGGGGGAGCTGAGGGCACCCTGGTGAAGGAGTCAAATATTATCTCCATGGTTTAGGGTTTTGTTTCTCCTGCCCCCCGCCCCCGGCTTCCTCCCTTCCCCACCCCCTCCCACTATCATTTCTCTTTGAAATGTCATGAACTTGGCGCTTTCAAACCAAACCGCCCAGGCTCAGGCCCCAGACAATGGGGTTGTCAGAGGGCCAGCGCCAGCTTTTTCTGCGTGTTCACCCAGCGTTAAGCCTTTATCCCATGAACCGCTCTGTCTGACCCGGCCAGACAAAGACAACTTCCATCTTCCCCTCCGAGGGCTCTGGGCAAAGCCGGGAGACAGCGCTGGGTTGCCCAGTGGGATGGGGACCAGGGGGAGGCGTAGAGGTCCCAGCCCCCCAGCACCCTGCCAGCCTCACCCAGGACACCCTCTTCCTGCTCCCTCCCCAGGCCTCCAGGCTGCGCCTGATCTCTGAGGGTCTTCAGCCTGGGCCGCCCTTCAGGTTCCTTCACGTGGCCCAGCTCTCTGAGACCCCTGCCCCATGGAGCTCAGACCCTCCCTCCACCCTCCCAGGCCTCAGCCCCTGTGGTCTGAGGGGAGCTTGTGAGGACCCTGTGCATGTGAGCGTGTGCAGTTGTGTATATGTGTGAGTGTGCATGTGAGTGCATGTGCATGTGCGTGAGTGTGCATGTTTGTGCAGGTGTGTGTATGAGTGTGCACATGAGTGCACGTGAATGCATGTGTGTGAGTGCATGTGTGTGCATGCATGTGTAGGTATGTGAGTGTGCATGTGAGTGTGTGCAGGGGTGTGCGTGTAAATGCATATGTGTGTGGGTGCATGTAAATGTGCAGGTGTGTGTACATGTGAGCACATGTGGGTGCAGGTGTGTGTATGCCAGGGGCCCAGGCTGAGCCTTGTGGCTCTCAGAGGAGGAAGCGCCCACCGTGTTCCTGAGGCCTGGGAGCCACTCCTGCCGCCTGGGCACCGTCCTCCGTGAGTGTCTGGGGCATTTCTCTCTAGCAGCCCCGGCCCTGTGCCCTCACCAACGGTGGGGTGGGGGGGCTGCTGCCCCTCTCCCCTGCCAGCCCCTGAGCACATGGCCCCCTCCCCTGGGTGCCCACTCAACCCACCTGATTAGAGGGACATGAGCTCTCCCCTGAGAGGTGCTGCTGGTCCCAATGTGTGGTCCAGGACATCGAGAGGGTCACGCTGGGCGGGACCAGGACTGGGGTGGGGAGAGGGGCGCCCAGGGAGCCGCAGCCCCCTCCGTGCCTGGGCCACACGCCTCTGGGGCTCACTGGTGAGCAGGGCTGAGGGAGGGCGGGAAGCTGCAGGCCGGCTCTGAGGGCTGGGCTCTGAGCCGCGAGGAGGCAGGCAAGGTCGTCCGCACCCGCCACCTGGGCACTGAGTTTCCGTGACAGGGCGGGGAGGAAGCAGCGTCAGCTCAGGACACAGCCCCTCCGCCTGCAGCGGCCGTGGAAGGAGAGGTGGGCACACAGGGGCAGGACACCCGGGCCCGCGCTGGACCCTGACCCGGGCATCGGGCCTAGGGAGGTCCCCAGACTGGAGCTGGGCTTCGTGGAGGATGAGTCATGGAGCAGGACTGGGGCTCACACCGTGGACACCATCTGTCACTAACCACCCTGTGGCCTCGGGTGACCTTGGCAAGCCCTCTCCGCAGTCCCAGCCCTGGGGGCCTCAGCGGGACATGCTCGCTGTGGAAGGCCCCCTCACGCCCTGGTGGGAGCTCGGCCTGGTGGGAGCTCGGCCAGTTCCCAGGACCTGGAGCCCTTGTATGGGGGAGGGGGTAACGTAGAAATGACCTTCCTGAGAGGGGAGAGGCGCCACTTCCTTAGGAGATGATCCAATGACGCTGAGTTAAAGCAGCATCATTCCTCCAGGTGAGCAGCCGCCGCAGCCTGGGTGGGAGGCTGGTGTGAGCACTCGTGCCCGCCAGGCCAGCGGGCACCTGAGCTGTGAGGTTTCATGAAAATAAAAATGCATTTCATCCTGAGCTCTCTGCCCACCCACAGAGCTGAGGGGCTGAAAGTGCCCCTTGCCCCAGCTGGGGGGTGGGCATCGTGTGGGTGCAGCTAGTCTAGGGACCCCAAACAGCCACCAAACTATTCTGAGTCCCTTCTGTGTCCCAGACCAACGAGAGCTGGGGACACCAAGGTGACGAGAAATCTCCCCTGTTCCTAGGAAGGGTCCCCGGCCCCATCGGCCCTGTCCCAGCTCTGGGCTGTGTCCTGTCTGTCTGTCCAGAGGGGTGCAGCGAGTTCACCTCCCAGTGTCTCCGCACCCCATCTTTCTGGGCAGCCTCCCCACATGCTATGGGGCTGCTGGAGGAGAACGGGACCTTCGTCCCCAGGTTCCCTGAGCCCCACCTGCCCTCTAATTGTCACTTGATCTATTTCCATTCGTTTCCTGGGGCCATAAACTGGTGGCTTAGGACAGCAGAAACTTCCCGCTCACAGCCCGGAGGCTGGCAGTCTGCAATCCTCCTGGGCAGGCCTTCCAGCCTCGTCCTGGCTCCCGTGGCCACTGTGGACCCTTAGTGTCCCTTGGGGACCCTTGGCGACCCCTGGGGTCCCTTGGCTTGTGGCTGCAGCATTCAGGCCCCACCTCCACCATCACCGGTCACAGGGCCACCATCTCCCTGAGTCCCTCCCAGCATCTTCCCTGGGCTCCTCTGTCTCTGGCTGGAGGCTGTGGGACTGGTGACCAGGGATGATCTCACGGCCAGGAGGTGGGTGAAGGACCATGAGGTGTTGGTGAATGAGTGAAGTTATGATCAGATTGTGGGAAGTATCGGCAGGTCCCCACGGGCAGAGGATGGACCTGGAACATGGAGGGGAGTATCCAGGTGTGGGCACAGGGCAGGACCCGTGAAAGTGACGAGTATATGCATGAAAGTTCTTTGTTTAATCTCTTCCCATGCCCCCCCCTCCCCCCACGCCCCCCCCACACACACACACTTTTCCTCTGAGAATCGTCAGTCTGTTCCATGCTTCCATGCCTCTGGATCTGTTTTGTTCATCAGTTTATTTTGCTCATTAGATTTCACATATGAGTGAGATCACGTGATACTTGTCTTTCTCTCACTGGCTTTTTTCACTTAGCATGATGCTCTCCAGCTCCCTCCATGCTGTCTCACAGGGTAAGAGATTCTGCTTTTTACTGCTGCAGAGTGTTCCATGGTGTAGATGTACCACAGCTTTTTATCCACTCGTCTACTGATGGGCACTGGGCTGTTTCCACATCTTAGCTATTGTAAACTGTGCTGCTATGAGTATTGGGGTGCGTACATTCTTTCTGATTGGTGTTTCTGGTTTCTTAGGATATACATTACTAGAAGTGGGATCACTGGGTCAAATGGCAGTTCCATATTTAATTTTTTTGAGGAAACTCCACACTATTTTCCATAGTGGCTGCACCAGTCTGCATTCCCACCAGCAGTGAACTTGGGTTCCTTTTTCTCCACATCCTCACCACTACTTATCACTTGTTGATTTGTTGATGGCAGCCATTCTGGCAGGTGTGAGGTGACACCTCATTGTCGTTTTAATTTGCATCTCTTGGAGGACCAGTGACACTGAGCATTTTTTCATGTGTTTCTTGGCCATGTGTGTGTCCTCCTTGGAGAAGTGTCTATTTAGCTCCTCTGCCCATTTTTTAATTGGGTTATTTGTCTTCCTGGTGTTAAGTTGTATGAGTACTTTATCTATTTTGGAAATTAACCCCTTATCAGATGTATCACTGGCAAATATGTTCTCCCATGCAGTGGGCTCCCTTTTCAATTTGATGCTGGTCTCTTTGGCTGTCCAGAAGCTTTTCATTTTGATGTCGTCCCACTTGTTTATTTTTTCCCCCATTGTTTCTCTTGCCCTAGGTCAGTGATGGCAAACCTATGACATGCATGTCAGAGGTGACATGCAAACTCGTTTTTTTGGTTGATTTTTCTTTGTTAAATGGCATTTAAATATATAAAATAAATATCAAAAATATAAGTCTTTGTTTTGCTATGGTTGCAAATATCAAAAAATATCAAAACGTCACTGCATGATTTTTGCTTTGATTCGTATTTTTAATGTTTACCTGGCTCTTTATAAGTTGTTTCTATTTCTGCATCGCTTGATGTCAGCTAGTCACTTAGACCAAGATTTGCACAAGCACTTCAAGACCATGAGGCGTCCACCTCGGCGAGTCGGTCTGGGTTTAGTTTGGGGAGAGCACTGACAGCCCAGGCGCTGCTCAGGACCTCTGCCTGGCATTGACCTTTCCCCAGGCCTTGTCATGTGTCCCCTCTGCACGTGTGTGGTTCCAGAGAGGAGCAGGAAGCTTATTCTGCCCTTCTGCGGGGCTCTTATTAGCTGGTTCTTTCTGCTAAACTTCTGGCTTGTTCACTGCTTCTCCCCATGGGGACCACACCCTGTATTGGCAGAGGTGAGGTTGCTCTCCATTCAGTCCCCACTGTGTCTGATTCCTGTATTAACTCCACATTAAATTCAGTCTATTTTCTCTTAAGACAAACCTGTTGCTTTCCATGGCCAGTCCTCCCCTTATAAGTAAACCTTACATGGTATCTGCACTTGGGGGGGGGGGGATTGCATTGGATCTATAGACTGTTTTGTGGACATTTTAATGATGTTGATTCTACCAATCCATGAACATAGTGTATTCTTCCACTTGATTACATCTTCCTCTAGTTTTCAACGTCCTGTAGTTTTCTGAGCACAGATCCTTTACCTCCTTGGTTAAGTTTATGCCTAAGTAACTTAATTTTTTTTGTTGCAATGGTAAATGGGGTTGTATTTTTAGTTTCTCTTTCTGGGAATCCATTATCCTATCTAATAAAAGAGAAACATGGTAATTAGCGTACGACCGCTACCCTTCCCATTGGCTAATCAGCGAGATATGCAAATTAACTGCCAGCCAAGATGGCGGCCGGCAGCCAGGCAGCTTGAAACTAACATGAGGCTTGCTTGCTTCAGTGATGGAGGACTCCAACGTTCCCCGCCTGCCTTGCTGGCCTCTGAGCCTGCAGTTTCAAACATTGTAACAAATATAGAAGCTAAACAAAACCCCAGAAACCTGCTTTCAGCGAGCCAGGATCTCAGAGCTGGAGTTATACATTCGATTATAGAACCAAAACAAACCAGATACCTGCTTTCAGGAGCAGAGGCCTAAGAGCTGGAGCCTCAGAGCTAAAGCTGGGCCAGAATAAAAAAAAGAAAAAGAAAAAAAGGAGCAGTTGGGAGCTTCTGTCACCCGCCAGTCTGAAAACAGCCCTCAGCCCCTCACCCAGGTTGGCCAGGCACCCCAGGGGGACCCCCACCCTGATCCAGGACACCCTTCAGGGCAAACCAGCAGGCCCCCACACGTGCACCAGGCCTCTATCCTATATAGTAAAAGGGTAATATGCCTCTCAGCACCGGGATCAGTGGAGCCGTGAGGCCTCCCAGCACCGGGATCAGCGTGACAGGGGGCAGCGCCCAAACCCCCTAATCGCCCTGCAGCTCTGTGTGTGACAGGGGGTGGGGCCACAACCTCCCTATTGGCCCTGCTCTGTTCATGACAGGGGAAGGCGCCCCAACCCCCTGATCAGCCCTGCTCTGTGTGTGATGGGGTAGAGCCATAACCTCCCCATCGGCCCTGCCCTGAGTGTGACAGTGGCGGCGACCCAACCCCCTGATCGGCCCTGCTCTGTGGGTGATAGAGGGCGACGTCCCAACCGCCCCCCACGGGCCCTGCTCTGTGTGTGACAGGGGGCGGTGCCCCAACCCCCTGATCCGCCCTGCTCTGTGTGTGACAGGGGGCGGTGCCCCAACCCCCTGACCCCAACCCCCTGATCTGCCGTGCTCTGTGTGTGACAGGGCCCGGTGCCCCAACTCCCCTATTGGCCCTACTCTGTGAGTGACAGCGGGGAGCTCCCCAACTCCCTGATCGGCCCTGCTCTGTGCATGAGAGGGGGAGCTCCCCAACCCCCTGATGGGCCCTGCTCTGTGCGTGACAGGGTATGGAGCCCCATACCCCCTGATAGGCCCTGCTCTGTGCGTGACAGGTGTGGCGCCACAACCTCCCCATCAACCCTGCCTTGAGTGTGACAGGGGGCAGTGCCCCAACCCCCCAATCAACGCTACCCTGAGCGTGACTGAGGGTGGCATCGCAACCTCCCATTCCGCCCTGCTCTGTGCATGACAGGGGTGGCTCCCCAACTCCCCAGTCGGCCCTGCTCTGAGACCGAGCAGGGGCTGCACCTAGGGATTGGGCCTGCCCTCTGCCACCCGGAAGCAGGCCTAAGCCAGCAGGTCGTTATCTCCCGAGTGATCCCAGACTGCGAGAGGGCACAGGCCGGGCTGAGGAACCCCCCTTCCCCCCAAGTGCACAAATTTTTGTGCACCGGGCCTCTAGTTAGTATATAAAAATGCAATTGATTTCTGAGTGTTAATCTTGTATCCTGCTACTTTGCCAAATCCATTTATTAAATCTAGTAGTTTTTTGGTGGAGTCTTTAGGGTTTTCTGTGTACAATATCATGTCATCTGCAAATAATAAGAGTTTTACTTCCTTCTTTCCAATTTGGATGCCTTTTTTGTTTTCCTCTTGTCAGCTCTCTGTGGCCAGGACTTCCAGTGCTATGCTGAATACGAGTGGTGAAAGCAGCCGTCCCTGCCTTGTTTTATCCTTAGAGGCAATGCTTTCAGTTTTGCCCACTGTGTGTGATGTTGGCTGTGGGTTTGCCATACACGGCCTCTATCATGCTGAGGCGTGGCTCCTCCAGTGGCGGTGCTTCTAACCTGCATCTCACCAGGTTATGCTTTTACTCCGTCTCCTCAGCTGTCTTCATCACTGCGTCACCAACCTAATACTAACCCTACATGGTGTGGGTTTGATCCCTGGTCAGGGAACGTACAAAGTCAACCAATGAATGTGCCAATAAGTAGAACAACAAATTGATCTCTTTTTCTGTCCACCCCCCACTTCCTCTCGCTCTAAAATCAATCAATCGATACATTTTAAAAATGTAAAATAGAGCAATAATAACAATGCACTGTAATGGAGGTCAGGTGAATGGTCTCTGGTAAGTTACCTTATTGTCCTGTCTGTACCGCATGGAGGCGCCAGACAAGGGGATGAGTCAGGCCCTTGGGCGGAACAGAGTGGGAGGGTGCCAGATTCCATCAGGCCACTCAGGACAGCGAGGAACTGAAAATGGATGGATTGTGTGTTTATGGAATTTTCCATTTGATATTTTTAAAATGTGGTTGAGCTCAGGTAACTCAACTCAAGAAAAAATCACAGAAAGCAAAGCCCGGGTAAGGGGGGACTCCTGTGGTATTGCGATAGACACCCAAGGACAGTGCTCCCCGAGGAGGAGAAAGGGAGGCGGCGAGGTAAGCTGAGTCACCGGCAATTCTTTAAGCCCAACGCCATTAACGCACTTTCACATGCTGGCGGCACCTGCCCTGACCCGCTGACCGAAGCCAGGACCGCAGGACACGTGGGACCGCCCCCGGCCCCGCAGGCAGCAGGCGTTTCTTCTGTGTACATGTCTTCGTAGCTCTTTGTTCCCAGGCTTGAAATTGCCTCGGTGAGCGCTTCCACCTCAGCAATCAGCAAACAGCAGGCACGGGGGCCGCCCACGGGAGCGGGCACTCACTCCCTCTCCGCCCTGGGGGCAGGCTGTCGCTGTGCCGCCTGGGAAACAGGGTGGACTCGGTTTCAGGGGGTTGCTATGTTGGGGACCCTGGACACCTGGCCAGCCTTCGCCCACATTTAAACGGGAAGTCTCGGCCTCCACACCCGATTCCAGCCATTTCCCTCTCCTTGTTAACCGAGTCTCACACAGTTGCACAGATGGCAGCCAAATAGTGTTTACTGAGCATGAACTGTGTGCCAGGCTCTGTGAAAGGACCTCAGATGCACCGATCATTAAATCCTCCCCCAGACCTTGTGGGGCAAGGGACAGTCTTCACGTTTAAACTCGAGAGAACCGGGTGCTGTGTGTTGAATTGCATCCCCCAAAAGAGATGCTGCCATCTTCACCCCAAGACCTAAGACTGTGACCTTATTTAGAAACAGGGTAGTTGCTGATGTAATCAGTTAAGCTGAACGTATCCTGGAGTCAGGTGGGCCCTTAGTCCAGTGTGACTGGAGTCCTTTGAAAAAGTGAGAAACTCGGCCCTGGCCAGGTGGCTCAGTTGGTTGGAGCATCATCCTGATGCACCAGGGCTGTAGGTTCGATCCCTGGTCAGGGCACATACAAGAGTTAACCAATGCGTGCATCAATAAGCGGAACAACAAATTGATGCTTCTCTTTCTCTCTCTCTCCCTTCTTCTCTCTCTAAAATCAATCAGTCCAGGATATTTTCCCATTGATTTTTAGAGCATGGAAGGGAAGGAGGGTTGGGGTGGGGGAAGAGAGAAACGTTGATGTGAGACACATGGATTGGTTGCCTCCCGCATGTGCCCTGCCCTGGGCTAGGGACCAAACCTGCAACCCAGGTGCGTGCCCTTGACCGGAATCGAACTTGCGACCCTTTGGTGTTCGGCCCGATGCTCTAACCACTGAGCACGCTGGCCAGGGCGTGTGTGGTTCTTTGTTAAGCAGCCCTGGGGACTGAGCACATGCAGCCTGAGGCAGTCCGGGGATGGTGAGGCCCGCAGGGTGCCGGAGGCGAGGAGAGTGCAGGAGGGTCGGCCTGCATTCACGGGAGCAAGCAGACTGGTCCCGAGTGTGGGAGCCCCAGGGACCTTTGGGAGCATCTGACCCAGCCCTGCCTTTACGATGAAGAAACTGAGGCACGGGCGGCTTGGCTCCCCAGGCGTCCCACGATGGGGGCCAGGACAGGACACAGGACTCCAGACTCCCCGTGCTGCCCCTGCTCCCTGGGACCTGCCGCGGGCTCTGTCCCGGGCCCCAGCCGCCTTCCGGGGCTACATTTGTCCTGCTGCCCCTGAGTCTGGCCTCTGTCCCCCGCCCCCACTGCCCGGCTGGGGGCCCCTTTCAGGGGGTCTGTGGGCTCTCAGGTTTCCAAGAAGAGGTGCACAGTCTCTCCCGTGGTTGACATCTTCCTCCGTATCGCCGTCTAGTTCTCTTCACACCGGAGACGTTGCCATTTTACTCGTCCATCTGACATCTGACCACTTTGCGTTTAAGCAGTAGAGCCCAGAGTGACAGTGGAGACCGTGCCCAGCACAGAGCTCAGTGGGGACTCGCGGGGGCGCCCTCCTCTCCCCCGAGGGCACACTCACTGCCCGCTCTGGCTCCGGCAGCCGTCTCGGGGCAGCGGGGCTCACCCTCGGCGCGCGCTGGGCATTCCAGGCTCTGCATTCCAGGCTCACCCGGCCTGCACCCACGCTGCCTCAGTGTCCTCCCGTGCAGGGGAGTGGCCGCACCTCAGACGGTCGCTGTGGGACAGACGGACATTTGCCAGGTGCTGGGACAGGAGGCCCAGCCCATGCGTTGAGGAAACAGATGAGCGACTGAGCAGTGCCGCCTCCCGGATGAGTGTGCTGGTCGGGGCTGTGCTCCCCAGGAAGGCGCTGTGCCTGCCCTGTGCTCCGTGCCGCCCGGCGCGTCGTGCCCCCTGCGTGGGAGAGTAAGGTGGGCAGCAGCGCCTCCACCTCCATGAGGACGCGCCCTGGGGTCGGCCTCGGCCCTGCCCACCGGCCAGAGCTCCCTCACGGCCGCCGGCCACAGGCTCTCTCTGGCCGAGGGACCTGCTGGCACTTGGGGGCTCTGTTACTCAGGACGATGGGGAGACAGGTCCTGGGGGACAAGTAGATTCAGCCAGAGTGTGAAGCACAAAGATGTCACTTCTGGAAGGTGAGGTTGGCCTCACGGGGGGAGCAGAGCTGAAGGGGGCGCTTTGTCCAGCCATCCCGGGACTCACGTCTCCCCGCTCCCCAGTGCAATTCCTCACCCGCAGAGCCCGTCCACAGTCAGCTCCCCGGCCACGAACAGCCACAGGCTGGGGTCTCCGCCCAGGGAGGCCCGAGAGCAGCCCATCTCCAGCTGGTCCTCACCGCGGCCCCATCCGTCTGCTTCTGGTCACACAACCTGCACCTCGTGGAGCCGGGGCTTGACCCCGGCCGACTCCACCCCAGGGCTGGCCCCTCAGCTTGGCCTGAAGAAACCTCAGCATAGCCTGGCCAGTTGCTCAGTGGTTAGAGCATCGGCCCTCGGACTGAAGGGTCCCAGGTTCAATTCCGGGTCAAGGGCAGGCACCTCGGTGGCAGGTTCATTCCCCGCCCCCCCCCCCGCCCCCCCAATCAGGGCGCGTGCGGGAGGCAACCAACCAGTGTATCTCCCTCCTGATCTCTCTCACTCCCTCTCTCCCTCCTCCCTCCCTCCTACTCTCCCTAAAAGTCAACGGAAAAAATATCCTCGGGTGAGGATTAAAAAAAGAAAAAAAGATTCATCAGCATAAACACCATTTACTGATTGACAGGCAGTGAGCAGCGGCTTCTAGGAGTTGGTCATGCTCCATTCAAATGCCCGGAACCTCCAGTCACAGCCGCACTCCTAATCACATTAGGGACCTCACGTGACCTCCACACCAGCCCCTTTCAAAGGGCAGGTCACGTGGGAAAGTCTGGAAACCGCCAAGGGCTTCACTGTGAGCTGCCAGCTCAGAAACGCTGCCAGGTGCCGGGTGGCGCTTCTGCCGCAGCCCAGTGGCCTCGGTGACGCTAAGGCAGCCTCACTGCCTCGCAGCCGCCCGAGGGCGCACGGGAGGGGAGGACCGGACCGGAGAGGCTCGGCTCCCTTCTGGGACAATTATCGCACGGAGAGGAGAGGGGTCCGGTCAGACTGGCCGCCGGCTGCACCCTGCCCTCACCCGCTGCCCGCCAGCCCAGGACCCACCCTCGTGGCGGGAAATGGCAGCGGAAGGTCCTTCCACGTGTGGCTGAAGCGCAGTATTAAACCAAAGAGCTGTGAAGAGCTGGGCTGCAACTGAACCCAATCCAGGTTTCCTGCCTCGGTTTCTCTCCGTGCAGCCTGGGGCCGGTGCAGGGGTCCCCATGTCGTGATGGAACCTCAAGCTCTAAGTCTCACGGTCCCCGCCGCCCCAGAATCAAGACCAGTCGCCTTCTCTCGATTCTTCCTTCTCTTTGTCCTCAAAAAGCAAAACATTTTTTAATGCTAATGGTGGTTACAGTTGTCCAAGCGGCAGATTTCCGCCCTGGGACAGGCCTGGGGCTCGAGGGCTGGCAGGCTCAGCTGGGCCATTGTCGCGTGGGGACACCAGCAGGCATTGTGGGCCCAGCCAGGCTCCTTGAATGACGGTTAAGTCCAGGAGGTGGTGTTTTTTACTCCCCTCTCCCCAGCTCTGCCACTGGGGTCACAGCTCCGCGACCAACTAAGTCACAGCCCCCACAGCCCAGAGAATTCCAACCCTGGTCCCGTACCCACTGCTCTCACAGACCAACCTCGCACACGACCCATCCCCTGCTCTCCTTGCCCACGGCCCCCTGGCACCAGAGGTTCAAGCCCTGCCCCGCCCTCAGCCGCCCCTTCCGTGCGGGGTCCTGCCTCTGCCCGCTGCCCAGACCTGCTCGCTTCGGGCCTGCGCACACGCGGCTCTGGGAAGACCTCCTGCTCCCGCAGCCGCAAAGCCCCACTCAGACCTGCCTTCGCGCCGGGCACATGCCAGGCAGTGCCGCCCATGCTTCCTGCACCTGGGACCGCGCTCACACACACATGACATGTCACCAGCCTCAGGCCCTGAAGGAAAAGCCTGCGTCACCTCGCATCTCCCCTGGCCGATGCTGCGGGCAAAACCTGAGTCTTTCCAGGAGGAAAGAGCATGTTAGAGTCTGAGTTCCAGGCTGAATCCCATCCCCCAATCCACAGTATTTGGAGATGGGTCTTCAAAGAGGCCCCTTAGGTAAAATGAGCTCATTAGGAGGCCCTGAGCCCATAGGACTGGGGTCCTTATAAGAAGAGGTGATGAGGACACCAGACACACCAGGGGACGACTGTGTGAGGATGCAGGGAGGGGACGCCTTCTACCCTCCAAAGACAGAGGCTCCGAAGGCAGCCAGCCTGCCCACACCTGGAGCGCGGACTTCCAGCCCCCACTGCCCCGTGCACTTTCCTCCCATCCCCACCCCCACACCCAGCAAAGACCGCCGGCCCTCAGGACGCCTTGTCCTCCTCTGTGCCATTGAGGACACTGGAGAAATCAGACCAGCCCTCTCTGTCCGCCACCGTCCCAGGGGCCACCCCTGAAGGCTCATTCACATGTCCCCACGGAGCCCTGACCTGCACTTCCACACATACCGCCTTCCTGAGCCCGGGTCTCTAGCAGCTGAGTGGAGAGGGGCGGCTGTCCCCCAATCCTCCCGCCAGGAGGGCCCGCCACCGGTTCGGCCACGCCCAGGCCGTCAGCACCCTAGTGCCTGTGCCCACAGGTGAAGCATATATGCACATACGGTCGGGTCGGTGCTGTGCTCCCAGCGCAGTGTCCCCTGCCACACCCCTGCAGGCCAGCTGCCACCGCCAGCCCAGGGCCCAGGAGGTTGGAAACCGGGCTGTTTTGAACATGTCAGCAGACAGGCGGATCAAAGGCTGAGCCCGGAGGCTGCTGTCAGCTCGGCAAGCTCATAACTTCATAGAGCCTCCCAGCTCCCGGAGCGGGGACCGCGAGGCAGGCGGGAGGGCGAGGGACGGGGAGCGGTCAGTGTGGGGCCGCAGCCCCAGACTGGAGGTGGGGGACCTGGGGACTCACCTGAGTCCCCTGCACTGCCGGCTGCTGGTCCTGACCCATGGGGACTGCTGTCCCCTCTGCACCATCATTCCTGGGGGAACCCAGTAGAGGCACCGAGACCCACAGGGCAGTCAGAACTCATCCAGGGAGGAGCGGGAACCAGAGTGCCTCGTCACGTCACCTCACCTTGGGAGCAAGGAAGAGTGGAAAAGCGCTGGGGCTGGGGCTGGGGGCCGGGGCGCACGGTAGGTCAGGGATTGCCATCAGCTAGAGCCAGGTGAACGCGTGTGAGTGTGTGTGAGTGTATCAGCATGTATGTGAGAGTGTCAGTGTTCGAGGATGTGTCAACATGTGTGTGAGTGTGTGTCAGCATGTGTTTGCGTGTGTCGGCATGTATGTGAGAGTATCAGCATGTATGAGTGTGTGATTATATGTCAGCATGTGTGTGTCAGCGTGTATGGGTGTGTGTCAGCGTGTATGAGTGTGAGTGTGTGTGAGTGTTAGTTTGTGCTAGTGTATAAGTGCATGAGTGTGAGTGTGTGCTGGTGTGTGAGGGGGAGTCCTTGCTTAGGAATGGCCTCCTCTAATGAGAGTTCCTGTCTCCCCTGGGCCAGGGGCTGCTGGGCGCAGGAGGACCCCGCAGCCATGGAGAGGGTGGCTCTGCTCTCTCTGCATCCTGCCCTGACCACTAAGCCTTGGACCTGGATGAAGGGCAGTGGTTACTTGACTCTCCACACTTTCAAATACCCCTCACCTGCATCTCATCAGCCTTGTCTAGATGCACAGGTGCATCACTTCTCGGCCTTTTGGCTAAGATTAAGTGTAGATGCACAGGTGCCCCCAGAGATGGCCAGGGCTCCAGCATCCACACTGCCCTCCACCAGGGACCCCAGGGTCGCACCTGGGACTCCCTGCAGCCCTGTGAGGTCTGGATGGCGGCTTCTGTTCTAGTGGCCCTGAGAGAACGCACAGCCTGGGAGGCACAGAGCACTGAGACCCTGCCCACCACCTGGCCAGGGGGTCCCCAGAGTGGCGCATACAGAGGAAATTGCTCAGATAGCCTCTCTCCTTGGACCCGCCTGCAACAGAGGCTGGAGAGACAAGAAATGGGTAACCCCACAGGCACCCCCTGTTCTAGGGGAAGGCGGGAATCTGAACCATCTCACCTGAGTCCTTCCACTCTTTGGAATGACACAGAACAGAAAACTCCTCCCTGCACCTCCAAATCCTGGGGAGAGGCAAAGGCAACTGGTCTGGGCTTTAAGATCCATGTTCTATGCGTTTCCAGTTCCTGCTGTGACACATTCCTGGCCCAAAATAATGCAAACATAAAAACTCTTTATTGTTGAGAGTATTACAGACAGGCCTCCCCTCCACCCTATTGTCTGTGCCCATGGGTAGTGCATATCCTATCTAATAAAGAGGGAATATGCAAATTGACCATCACACAGTCACAAAGGTGGCAGTGCCCACAGCAGAGATGGGGTTTCCATAACACAAGATGGCTGCACCCACAGCGGAGGCTGAGTTCCTGTAACGAGCCTTAACGAGCAATCAGCAGGGACCTGAGGCTGCGTGGCACTGGGACAGGGCAGGGGACCTGAGGCTGCGCTCCCCGACTGGTAGGGCTTGACAGGGGGACCTCAGGCCATGCCCCCTGCCCTGGTGCAGAGCTGAGGGACCTCAGGCCGTGCCCCCCACCCCAGCACTGGGCTGGGGGACATGAGGGCGCACTGGGAGACCTGAGGCTGCGCCCCCTGCCTGGCAGGACTTGACAAGGGTGGGGCCGGCTGGGTCTGGGTCTTGTGCAATGGGTGGGGTCTTGACTCTGGATCCCACAGTACACCCCAGACTCTGAGGAGAGGAAGATTTTCATATACATTTTACTAATTTTCTTTCATCTCTGACACTTCTATTATAGAGAAAGGGCAAATAGCAATCTACACTAATTAAAGAGAAACATGCAAATTGGTGTCACTCCGCTATGCCCACCAACCAATCAGAGCGACTATGCAAATTAACCCAATAAAGAGGGCAGTTAATTTGCATACGCAGGTGTGGAGCAAAGACTGAAGACAACATAGAAGGAAGCCAAGTGCTGCAGAAGAAAGCGGGGCGGCGGAGGCGGGAGGGACGCAAGCGGGCGGTGGAGGTGGAGCGAAGCCCACCTTGGCAGGTTTTGCTCACTTCTCTGCTTTGCTCCGGCTGCAGGAAACCCTATTCTTGCAGGAATCTTCCTGCAAAGGGCCTCTAGTATTAAAATATTTCCTCTAATTAATCACCTTTTAATGTGCATGAATTTTGTGCACAAGGCCACTAGTATGCATATAAGATCTTTGTTTAACCTCTTCCCAACCCCCAGCCCTCCTTCCCTCTGAGATTGGTCAGTCTGTTCCATGTTTCCATGCCTCTGGTTCTATTTTATTCATCAGTTTATTTTGTTCATTAGATTTCTTGTTCGTTTATTTTGATCTTTAGATTCAATTGTTGATAGATATGTATTTATTGCCATTTTCTTGTTCATACTAGAGGCCCAGTGCACAAAATGTGTGCACAGGGGGTGTCCCTCAGCCTGTCCTGCACCCTCTCCAATCTGGTATCCCTAGAGGGATGTCCAACTGTGGGATCAGGCCTAAACCGGCAGTTGGACATCCCTCACACAATCCAGGACTGCTGGCTCCTAACTACGTGCCTGCCTGCCTGATTGCCCCTAACCGCTTCTGCCTTCTAGCCTGATTGCCCCCAACTTTTCTCCCCTGCTGGCCTGATGGCCCCCAACTGCCCTCCCCTGCAGGCCTGATCACCCACAACTGCCCTCCCCTGCCAGCCTGTTCACCCCCAACTGGCCTCCCCTGCTGGCCATCTTGTGGTGGCCATCTTGTGATGATGTCACACAAGGAAGTGATGCCCCCTAGGCTTTTATTATATAGGATTTTTCTTTCTTCTTCTCTTCTTCTTTTTCCTCCTCCTCCTCTTCCTCTTCTTCTTCCTCTTCCTCCTCCTCCTCCTCCTCCTCCTCCTCCTCCTCCTCCTCCTCTTCCTCTTATTCTTCCTCTTACTCTTCTTAAAAAATACCCTTCAACATCTCATGTAATACTGGTTTGGTGGTGATGACTCCGGTAGCTTTTTCTTGTCTGTGAAGCTCTTTATCTGACCTTCAATTCTAAATGATAGCTTTGCTGGGTAGAGTCATCTTGGTTGTAGGTCCTTGCTATTCATTTATTTGAATACTTCTTGCCACTCCCTTCTGGCCTGCAAAGTTTCTGCTGAGAAATCAACTGACAATCATATGGGCACTCCCTTGTAGGTAACTAACTGCTTTTCTCTTGCTGCCTTTAAGATTCTCTCTTGTCTTTAAGCCTTGGCATTTTAATTATAATGTTCCTTGGTGTGGGCCTTTTTGGGTTCCTCTTATTTGGGGTTCTCTGCGCTTCCTGGACTTGTAAGTTTACTTCTTTCACCAGGTAGAGGAGGTTTTGTATCATTATTTTTTCGAATAGTTTTTCAATATCCTGTGCTCTTTCTTCTCCTTCTGGCACCCCATAATGTGAATGTTGGTATGCTTGAAGTTATCCAAGAAGCTCCTTACACTATCTGCATATTCATGGATTCTTTTTTCTTTTTGCTGTTCTGATTGGGTGCTTTTTGCTTCCTCATTTCAAATTGTTGAATTGATTCTTGGAATCCTCTACTCTACTGTTGATTCCCTGTAAATTATTCTTTATTTCAGGTGTATGCCTAATTTCTGACTAGTCTTTTTTCATGTTTTTGAAATTCTCAGTAGAATTCTTGTAAGCCTCATAAGTCCCTTGAAGCTCTCATTAAGTCCCTTGAGTAACCTTATAATCATTTTTTTGAACTCTGTATCCAGTAGTTGGCTTGCTTCCATTTCTTTCCTTTATGACATGTTTCTTTGTCTCCACATTTGGGCTGCTTCCCTGAGTTGTTTCCATGAATTAGGTAGAGCTTCTATGTCTCCTGAAATTGATAGAGTGGCTTTGTTTAGTAGGTGTCCTGTAGGGCCCAGTGGCTCAGCCTCCCATCACCTGAGTTGGGCCCTCTAGGTGCACCCCTGTGTGGGTGTGTGCAGTCTTGTTGTAGTTGAGCCTTGATTGCTATTGGCATCTCTGGGAGGAATTGACCTCTAGGCCAATTGGCTGTGAGGACCAGTTGCAACTACAGCAGAAGAGCTGCTGTGCAGAAGACACTCTTATAGAGAAGGACTTGCTTCAGTGGGGCTTTGGTTCTCACTGAGTCTGCCCCTTTAGTGTGTTGCTTGTGGATGTATAGAGCTGTAATCTGGTGTGGTCTGAAGCTGTTCCCTGGATATACTGGCTCTGGGGCCTCCTGGGAGGTGCAAAGTCAGCCACTGTCTGGGGCTACCCAGCAGGAGCTATAGAGGGATCTGCAGATGGCTGTTATTTGCTATTTGTATTGGGCTTAGAGGTACTCAGGCAAGGCTCTGCTGTGAAGCAAGAAAGGTTGGTTCTAGTGCTGGGTCTTGGGCCTCTTACTGATAGATTTTGGGCATGGTGACACCAGCTGCTGCTTGTTTGAAAGATTTTAGAAAAGTCTGAAGCCTCAGCCAGGACAGGCCATGCATATGGAAAAGCTGCCACAAACAGCTTGTGTGGGGCTGCAAATTGGCTGGGGCAGGGTCTCATGGAATCACCAGAGCAGAGCAAACAGTGTGAACCAGGCTGATGGAAACTCAGATATGGCTGGCAGTCAGGTCTGTGATGGGGAGGTCCCAGTCCAGGAACAATGACCCCTGTGAGCACCCACTGTCTGGGAGAAAGCTGCCCCTGAGATCCTGACCTGATGCCAGACAAACCAGTTCCTCCCCATAAGTCCCAGGATCCCCCAAAGCTGTCTCCCAGTGCAGGAGCTCAGAGGAAGTGTGATCATGTAAGAACTGCCTGGGACTACAGCAGCCTCTGTGTCACTCAGCCACAATCCACACTGGTTTTTACAGCCTGAAGTTACAGGAACTTCTCTTCCCAGCTCTGGAACCCTGGGCTGGAGGTCTGGTGTGAGGCTGGAACCCCTTGCTTTTTCACAAGAGGCCTCTTCAACCAAAATATCCCTCCTGATTTAAAACTGCCACATGTGGGTGTCAGGCCAGCCCATTCCACGCCTCCGCCTCTCCTACCAGTCTCAATGTGCTTTCTTCTTCACTTCTCTAGTTGTAGGACATCCATTCAGCCAGCTTTCAAGTGGTTCTGAATGATGGTTGTTCTGTATTTTAGTTGTAATTTTGATGTGGTTGTGGGAGGTGGCAAGTATGGGTGGTTACCTATGCCACCATCTTGGTTCCTATTCAACAATGCAAACTTTTTATCTACGGTTCTGCATGTCAGAAGTCAAAGTGGGCCAAAGTCAAGTGTTGGCCAGGCTGACTCCCTGTGGAGGCTCCAAGGGAGAATCAGTCCTTGGCCTTTTCCAGCTTCTAGAGGTGCCCCTCCTCCGCTTTCAAAGCCAGCACCTGCGCATCCCTCCGACTTTGACCTCTGTTCTTGGTTCCCTAGTGACAGATGGGACCCACTGGGTAACGCAGGGCTCTCTTCCATTCAAGGTCCTTAGTCACATCTGCCAAAGCTCCCTTGCCACCTAAGGTGACACAGCCATGGGTCTGGGGGCCAGGCTTTTAACATCTACGGGCACCATTCTGCCAACCACCTCCAGTCGTGCAGGCCCCAGAGACCCCCAAGCCAGGTCTCCACATCTCAGATGCAATCCTTGTTTCACTGAGTCACACCTTGACCCTGGAAGCTATGCCATTTGCAGAGGAGGGCTGCAAGGGCACTGTCCCCACACTGGAGAACCTCAGCACCCCGAGGCAGACCCCAGTGTGGACATGTGGCCAAGAACAGAAAGCTGGGACAGGGTGCACTCCATGCCACTGGACTGGAGGCACCCCAAGACAGACCCCAGTGTGGACATGGGGTACACCCCATGTTGCTGGACTGGAGGCACAGGAGAGCCCCTGAGGAGCGGTGTTTGAGTCAAGCCAAAGCAGGGGAGACAGGCATTTGGGCCCTACTCTAAGTCCCGGCGGGTGAGAGGGCATGGGTGCTCAGGAGCCTACTGCCTCCCACAGCAGCCTCATCTCCAGGCAGGGGTGTAAGAAAGAAGCCCCAGGTGTGGCCCCAGGAGAAGGGGATCCCCTCCCAGGTAGGAGCCAGATGAAGTCAGGGATTGTAACCGATTTACGATGTTCATTCATTCCACAAATATTAGTGAGTGCCAACCGGCTGCCAGCCCTGCACCGGGGTGCAGTCTGCCCTTGCTGGCTCAATGGATGAACTGATAAACAATATGTCATTATGTACTTTTTAAAGAACTCAGTCTTGTTAATGATTTTGGTATTTGTTCATTCATTCACTCCTATGACAGACATTTCCTAGGGACCTTCTCTATTCTGGGCACTATGAACATAGCAGTGAATAAAAAAACAGTCTGCCCAGGCTTGAATTCCATGACCACATGGGTGAGAATAGCCAGTGTTCTCTTGTTCTTTTTGCAGCAACCACAGGTACGAATCTATGCCTGCCTTGGAAATTAAAAAACCCAACAGCAGATTAGCTCCAGAGAATAACCACCAATCATGGGTGAAGCTGAGTCTCAAATGGATGCAAATGCTTAGAAATAAATGAAAGCATAGCATGCTCTCCCTCCTCCTACACCTGAAAGGTCTGTGCTTTGAAGACGCCGATGCATCCTGAATTGTAAAATGCTGGTTTCGGTGTTTAGCACGTGCTGGTTCTATGCTGTGTCTGGGTCTTTATTCTCATGTAACGATACTTTAAAAACCCTGCACTGAGGGGATTCTGTAATGAAAAGTCACTGTGTCCTAGTAAAGTGAACGAACATGGAGGGAAGCCCAATACCACATGAAAGGACAGGTGTGTCTGCCCCCGGGCCCTGCCACTCCTCCCAGGAAGGCGGAGCACTCAGCCCTCCTCTGTCGGGGCCCTTGGGGATGGGCCTGGGAGCAGGCAGTGGGATTTATTCCAGCAGGAGAGGAAACGGAGACTTCCATACTTGGTCGTCACTCATAGCTCCAAGGCCAGGAGTCAGAATCCATCCTAAGGTTGGTGGTGATGGAACCACACAACGTATGTCCCTCCCGGCCAACCCCATACATGTCGTCCTTCCTGACATAGCTGCATGACGAGTGGGCCTTTGGATGGGCCACTGTGTCTGCAACAGCCTGTCAGTATAGCACCCACTGGTCGCCTGTGCACGTGTCCTCAGGTGCCTATGCCTCTGCTTCTATAGGGTAACTTACCTATAGTGGGGTTCTGCCTCGAGGGCGGGTGTGCTTTGTTAAAAGGGCCAGATCACTTCCCTGAAAACCATGAGACATGGGCCCCAGATATGGGGGGGCGGGGGAGGGGCGGGACCCAGTCTCCACATGCTCACCAGACACCAATGGTGTTCTTTCTTCTTTTCTAAACCTTCAGTACAGAAAATCTCAACATACACCTAAGTCCAGAGATTAGAACAATGAGTCCACCTATCTGCCATTTGGGGTTGGAATATATTTAGAACAAATCCCAGGCATTAAGGTGTTTTCCCCATATACGTCCTCAGACATTTCTTTAAAAACAAACAAACAAAAAAAACCCCTTTATTGTTGAGAGTATTACAGATGTCCCTCCTTTTGTTCTCCCATCGCCCCACTCCAGGCCTACACCATCCTATTGTCTGTGTCCATAGGTAATGCATATTATATGCATATAAATTCTTTGGTTTATCTCCCCACCATTCCCTCGGAAATTCCTCAGTCTGTTCCTTGTTTCTATGCCTCTGGTTCTATTTTTTTTCATCTGTTTATATTGTTCATTAGATTCCTTGTTCATTTATTTGGATTTTTAGATTTAATTGTTGAAAAATATGCATTTATTGTCATTTTATTGTACATATTTTTATCTTTTCTTCTTCTTCTTCTTCTTCTTCTTCTTCTTCTTCTTCTTCTTCTTCTTCTTCTTCATCTTCTTCATCTTCTTCTTCACCCTTCAACTTTCATTTGTTCTAAATACTGGTTTGGTGGTAATGAACTCCTTTAACTTTTCCTTGTCTGGGAAACTCTTTATCTGACCTTCAATTCTAAATGATAGCTTTGCTGGGTAGAGTCATCTTGGTTGTAGGTCTTTGCTATTCATCACTTTGAATATTTCTTGCCACTCCCTCCTGGCTTGAAAAGTTTCTGTTGAGAAATCAGCTGATGGTCGTATGGGCACTCCCTTATAGGTAACTAACTGCTTTTCTCTTGCTGCTTTTAAGATTTTCTCTTTGTCTTTAACCTTTGGCATTTTAATTATGATGTGCTTTGGTGTGGGCTTTTTTTGGTTCATCTTTGGGACTCTCTGTGCTTCCTGGATCTGTATGTCTATTTCTTTCACCAGGTAGGGGAAGTTTTCTGACATTATTTTTTCAAAAGGTTTTCAATTTCTTGCTCCCTCTCTTCTCCTTCAGGTACCCCCATAATGTGAATATTGTCTCAAAGGGTCCTTACACTATTTTCATAATTTTGTATTCTTTTCTCTTTTTTGCTCTTCTGATCATGTATATTTTGCTTCCTCATATTCCAAATCATTGATTTGATTCTCAGCATTCTCTACTCTATTGTTGAATCCCTGTAAATTATTCTTTATTTCAGTTACTGTATGCTTAATTTCTGACTAGTCATTTTTCATGTCTTTGACATTCTCACTAAGATTCTTGTAAGTCTCACTAACTCCCTTGAAGCTCTCATTAAGTCCCTTGAAGCACTCTTTTAGGTCCTTTAGCAACCTTATAACCATTGTTTTGAACTCTATATCCAGTAGTTTGCTTGCTTCCTTTGTGTCATGTTTCTTTGTGTCCACATTTTGGCTGCTTCCCTGTGTTTGTTCCTATGTATTAGGTAGAGCTTCTATGTCCCCTGGAATTGGTAGAGTGGCCTTGTGTAGTAGGTGTCCTGTAGGACCCAGTGGCTCAGCCTTCCAGTCACCTGAGCTGGGTACTCCAGGTGCACCCCTATGTGAGCTGTGTACTCTGTCCTATTGTAGTTGAGCCTTGATTTATGTTGTTGTTAGTGGGAGAGATTGACCCCTAGGCCAATTGGCTGTGAAGATTGGTTGCAACTACAGTGGAAGAGCTGCTGTGCAGGAGACACCCCTATGGAGCAGGAATTGCTTCAGTGGGTCTTTGGTGCTCACCAAGTCTACCCTTTAAGTGTGTTACTCGTGGAGGTGGTAGAGTTGTAATTCAGCATGGTTGAAGTTGACCACAGGGTGCACTGGCTCTGGGGCCTCCCAGGAGGTGCAAAGTCAGTCTCTGCCTGTTCAGTTGGTCCCTGCCTGGGGCCATCCAGTATGAGCTACATAGCAACCTGCAGATGGCTGCTACTTGTGTTGAGCTTGGAGGTGCCCAGGGGAGGCCAAGCTATGAACCATGGTGGGCTGCTACTAGTACCAGGCCTGGAGCCACTTATTGAGAGGTACAGGGCATGCTGATGCCAGCTGATGCTTGTTTGAGAGATTTTAGTCAAAAGATGAGGCAAGAGAGGGCAGTTGTATGAAAAAGCCACTGGAAATAGTTTGGATGAGCCTGCAAGTAGGAAGAGGTGAGATCTCAGGGAATCACTAGGGTAAGGCAAAAAGTGTGAGCCAGGTTAATGTAGATTCAGATATGGTGCAGGAGAGCTCAGCAAAGGAACACTGGCCTCTGCCAACTCTTGCCCTGATTCCAGACAAGTTAATTCCTCCCCAAATGTCCCAGGTTCCTTTCACACTGCTGCCCCAGCACTGGAGCTCAGAGGGAATGAGTCTGAATAAGTCCATGCCTGGGCCCTTTAAGAGGAACTGCCTGGGACTCCTGCAGCACCCCCTCCCCTGCCCCTGTGTCACTCAGCCACAATTCCCACTGGTTTTTACAGCCACAAATTGTGGGGACTTCTCTGGTATTGGCACCATGGCTGGGGGCCGGGACCCCTTGCTCTTCAGGGAAACCTCCACAGCCAAGATACCCCTCTACATGTGGGTGTGGGACCAATGGGTTCTGAAATTCTGCCCTGCATCTCCTCCCCTCCTACCAGTCTCAATTTGCTTCTTCTTTAATTCCCTAGTTGTAGGACTTCCATTCAGCTAGATTTTGGGTAGTTTTGAATGATGATTTTTCCATATTTTAGTTGTAATTTTGATGTGGTTGTGGGAGGCTGCAAGTCCCAAGGTCACCTATGCTGCCTTCTTGACTGGCAAGATGTCCATCCTCATGCATTTCTCATAGAAAAGGACTTTTTCAGCAACATAACTACTATTCATAAAGTAATGTTAATTCTTCATATCAGCAAGTGCAGTACTACTGTCCTTACCAATTTGCAGTCAGTTAGGTGAAACAGTGTCTCTTTATTGTCTGTCTGTGATTATGGGGGTAGGGGTGGGAGTGTGGATCTCCCCACCTGTTGGCTTTGACCCAATTTCCTCTTATGTGAAATTACCTGTGTAGATCCTTCCCTTGGATTTTCCTATCGTTTTCCTCTTGTTGATACATAGGCACTCTTCGTATACAGAGGCTGGTTAGTATATTTATGTGCATGCTGAGGAGAGGAGAGGCCTCTGTGGTCCCTCCTCAGCACCTATTCAGGACTCTCCTCCCTGCTGCATGGTGCCCAGCCTTCCTGCAGGAACCAGCGTGGGCTCAGCAGGTGGTACCCATCTGTTAGTGATGTTGACAGAGGGAGGAAGGGAAGTCCTGCCCAGCAGCAGGCCCTCTCTGTGCAGCCCAGGGAGCAAGAATCATAACTGCTCCTGCTGCCCCTGGCCCTCCCCTCCCTCCAACCCACCCCCCTGTTTGCTGGGGCTTAGAGCTTTGTGGCGTGTGTATGCACACATAAGATCATTTCTGCTCAGAAATCACTCCCCAGTCTGCCAAGCCTCCCTAGGTACTGACCCCACCCCATTCCTAGGCTTTCCCATCTCTCTCCCATCTTTGCTGTAAAACACCCCTCCTCTTAAATTTGACTTCCTCAGCCCAGTGTCTTCTTACAACAGAGACCTGGGCCGCTGGCTGCTCTGCTGAGGTGGTGTTTGCAGCACCTGGGACACAGTTGGAAGCCGGGTGGGAGGGGCGCCAAGCAGAGACACAGCCAGAGCTTCAGGGCAGAGTGGCCTGTGAGAGCTGCTGATGGGGGGGCCTTTTGTACCCCGACACCCCGGTCACTGGCCGTGGCCACCTTGGGAAAGGTGTGCAGCTGAGGCCAGCCTTGGAGGAGGTGACAGCTGGAGGAGGTGACAGGTGGAGATGTCTGCTGGCTGTCCTCCGGCAGCCCGGCAGCAGGCCCTCCCTGGACCGGGGCTGCTGGGCATCTCCTTGCCAGGCTCACCCAGGAGGCCTCTGCTGGGACCAGGCCATTTTGTGAACTCTCCACAATTAGCTCTTTCCTCCTCCAAGGAGCGAGTCTGGGCTGACACTGCTTGCCTGACCTTGGGCACCTGGAGAGTCACCGGAGCCCTCCGCTCCCCTCTTGGAAGGGTGTGTGGCCTCCTCCCGCCCACCGTGGGCTGTGGAGTAAATGCCTACTGCTCAGTAGGGTTTGCAAACTCTGAATTTTATGTCGCACACGGGCTGTGTTAGAAACTAGCGATGGCTTGAGGCTGCTTCTTCTCCAGGCTCTGCCGAGCATGCTGTGGCTGGCAGTCCTTTAATTTATCTTGGTTGGAATTTCCTCCTCTGAACTGGACGGGTCACCTCAATGGTCCTAGAGCAGCAATTTTCAACCTCTTCGTCTCTTGGCACACATAAACTAATTACTAAAATTCTTCAGCACACCAACAAATACATTGTTTTTTGCCACAGCACACGAGGTTGCAAATCGCTGTCCCAGAGGGTCACTCAGCCTCTCCATTTGCAGAGGACAAGGAAACCCTGTCTTTCAAGGCAGAGTGAGGGGAGAGGTCCTACAGGCATCATCGTCTGCAAGGCCCGGGACTCCATGCACACACACATACACAATGCACCCTTACACACACACACACACACACACACAATGCACCCTTACACACACACACACACAATGCACCCTTACACACACACACACACAGACACACACAATGCACCCTTACACACACACACACACACACACAATGCACCCTTACACACACACATACAATGCACCCTTACACACACACACACACACAATGCACCCTTACACACACACACACACAATGCACCCTTACACACACACACACACACACACAATGCACCCTTACACACACACATACATGCAACCACTCACACAGGCACACCCACATATGCATGCACGGGCAACCATGCACCCACATGCGCACACACACAATGCACCCATACACACACACACACACACACACACGTGTGTGCGCACGCGCATGTGCACACGCCATAAATCTCCAAGCTCCAAACAGGCAGAGTAACTCAACCGGAAGGGGCGGCACATTCAGACACCAGTCTCGCACAGGCACGCGCTCAGCACAGGGCGGCCGGAGGCCTGGGCAGTGGGATCCCCATCTGGGGCGTCTTAGCTGGGTCTCCAGCAGCTCAGCACAGGGCTATTTGTTCGGGAATTTTATTGCATTTTGAAGAAGATGCCTTTTTCCTGTGAAGCCTCCGGTCTCAGAAATACCAGGGCTCAGGACTGGAGCCCAGACCAGCCACACACCTGACCAGCAGCCTGGCCGCCTCAGAGCAGATGGATTTATCTAAGCTGCGCACTGGGAGCCGGGAGCCGACCGGAGAGGGCGGGAGCATTAGCAGCCCAGGCGGGAGCTGCCCTGCAGGAAACCGGGCCAAGGGAGGCTTTGAAGAAATCTCTGCTGACAGACAGACCCCTGTTTCAGGGGAGCCCTGCAGAGCCGGATCGCTTCAGAGGCTGCGCAGCCCATGGCCTCTCCTCAGAGACCCGCAGCCTGGGGGGGAGGGGGGTGTGGACGTGGGTGCCCCCCACTCCAACCTGCTTCGGGTAAGAGGGTAAGAGCGGTGAGTGTCCTGATTCCAGAACCCTAAACTCAAAGGTCTATGCAGGGCCTGTGCCTGTCAGTGTGTGGGGCCTCGCCCCCTGCACAGGGGCCATCCCTCATCCTGTCTCCAGCAGCCTCCTGGTTACACAGAGCTTCCCTACGTAATCCATCCGTAATCCATCCGAGGACCACGTCCCTGACCTGCGGCCCAGCCCTCGTGGCTCCGGCAGCTCCTCAGCCTCACGACACCACACCTTCCCAGCCAGGTGCTCTGCCCACTTCTGCCAGTGGCCCTGCCAACCCTTTCACTTGGGTCGAAATCGAGGTTTTCTGGATGCCTCTCGGCTGCCCCAATCCCAGATCACGTCGACTGTGGCTGAACGTCTGTCCCCTCAACTGTTCTTTTGCTGAATCCTAACCCCAAGGTGATGTTAGGAGGCAGCCGAGGGGAGGTGATGAGGTCATGAGGGCGAGCCCCATGGATGGAATGTGTCTCCTTACAAAAGGCCCCCAGATGGTGCCCTGCCCCCCACCAGTGAGGACCCAGTGAGGAGACAGCCTGCAGCCCTGGGGCAGCCGCACCAGAACCAGCGCTGCCCGCACCTGGCCTCGGCCTCCAGCCTCCGGATGGAGAAGAACTCTCTCCTTTGTGAGCCCGGGTGTTCGGTGTCTGGGAGCAGCTGGAGGGCAGAGGAAGGCACCACGGGTCCTGCCCCCAGCCCCCCCGGCCTGCCAGGCGCCCGGGGCCCCGGGTGGGTGTGCCAGGGGGAGGGGGAGGCTGCACACTAAACCCATCATGCTTTCCGTGGGCGCCAGGAAATCGCTCTGTTTAGCTTCCAGTGGCTTCGAGGAGGAGGAGGAGGAGGAGGAGGAGGAGGAGGAGGAGGAGGAGAAGGAGGAGGAGGAGGAGGAGGAGGAGGAGGAGGAGGAGTCACAGCCCTTGGGGTCTTCAGCTGAAAGCTAGAGGGACCGTGTGAGTCCACTCCCTGGTTGTGTGGCAAAGCCAAGTAAGTGACAATTCCCTCGTTTATAAATTGAGAACAACAGTAGAGTAGTGCTGAGGGCCCTGACTCTGCAGTTGGCAGCCCCCCCAACCCCCGCAGACCCCGTCACCCCCCACCTCTGGCAGCCCCTGGCCCCCAGGTCATCCTGAACCCCCTCCCCCACGTCTCCCTGCGGCTCCTTTTGTGTGTGCACCTACAGGGCCTGCTTGAGCCGGATCACAGCCAACCAGCAGGTGCCTCCGTGCCCAAGACCAAAGTTAATTAAATTTAAAGCTTCAGGTGCTGTAATACAAATTAGGTCTCGGCTCCAGCCATTTACGTCCCCAAACCTTAACAGGACGTTTACCTCGGATGTGTTATCTCTGAGGACAATAACACACCCCCGGAAACCGGGACCAAGTGTCTGAGAGGTGACCGCGGACTCGCGCTGGGAACTAGGTCAGAGCGAGGGGCGACCTCCGCGGCAGCTGCATTATTCATGCCGCGTGCGCTCGCGGCTGCTTTCCACTAGACAAGTGAGCGCTGGTTTGGAAGGTCATTAACACCAGGAAAAATGCAAATAACTCTCCTCCTTTTTAATTGTCGCAGCCACCTCGCCACCACCTGGGAATGAGGAGGAAGCGGCCCCCTCCCTGGTGGGGCGGCAGGGACAGCTCCCACCGCCAGAGCGCCCCCGCCCCCCGTGATGGGAGAAGGTTCCCGGGGGCGGGCGCCCCCACGGAGACGGCTGGGTGGGTGGGGAGCAAATGGAGGTGCTATTTAAAGCCCTGTTTTCATTCGTGGATGATCCAGAGCTTTCGCTCGGAGGGGGCGGAATTGGGGTCAAGGCTCAATTAGCCTAGAAACCCCTCCACAGCCCCGGTGCGGGGAGGCTCCCGGGGGGCCGCGTTGGCAGGGGCGCTTCCCCAGCTTTCATCGCCGTCTCGCCCAGGGCGCTGCTAACGCCGCCTCTCCAGGCTCCTCTCCTGGCAGCGCAGCCCACTGCCCCGGGGCGGGCTGGACGGGCTCGTGGGCAGAATGTTAGCATGAGCCCGAGAGAAAGGGCGGTTCCACTTGCCTACACCTGGAGGACGCCCCGAATGCTCATCACGGGCAGTTTTGCTCCTGGAATTCCCTCAGGTCAGAGTGGGCTGTTGTGGGTGCCCCCCCTGGCCAGCACGGCAGGCGCCGCCAGGGGGCGCTCTGTGCCCTCACCCAGTGCCCGCCGGCGCTGCAGGCCAGGGGGGCGGGGAAAGACCTCCTCCCCTGCACCCCGGGTCTAGTCCGAGACCAAGGGCACACGGCACCCAGGCGCGGGCACCCAGGCGGGGCACCCAGGCGGGGCACCCAGGCGGGGGGGGGGGCGGGGGGGGGATTGTACAGGGGCCTGGCGCCTCAGCTTTGCTGCTTCCTGGTTTGCTGGTGACCAGCGCGTTCTGTTGATGACAACTGCCAGGTGCTTCTCGCAATGAGACACTCCGGCCTAGAGAGAATCCATCTCGCTCTAGAGGCGGAGAAGGGACGACTGGCTCCTGGCCGAGTCACCAGGGGTTAGCATGTGCAGCGCTCAAGACATCCCCGACGCAGCCCTGCTGTGCCCGACAGGATAATGGTCCCCCAATGTCCCCGCTCCAGTCCCAGCACCTGCCCATGTGACCCTGCCATGGACCTGTTCCTTAGATCACAACGAAGGACACCTGAGCGGGTCACAGGACAGGTGGACGGTGCTCACGGAGCATGGAGGCTGGGGACAGGGTTTCCAGGTGTGCAGAGGGGGCCTAGGAGGTCAAGCACTGGACAGGCGGAGGCTGTGGACCCTAAGTGTGAACACTGGCCCCTTCCAACATGACTGTCCTTAAAAGAGGAAAGAGACACATTCACAGGAAGGAGGGCATGTGATGCTGGAAGCAGAGACCACGTGATGTGCCTACAAGCCAAGGGTGCTGAGGATGGAGGTGACAGTGGATTCTGGAAGAGGCAGGAAGGATCACCCTGGAGGCTTCGAAGGAGCATGACCTTGGACTTCAGGACTATGAGAGAGACGTAGCTGGTTTGGCTCAGAGGATAGAGCGTCGGCCTGCGGACTGAAGGGTCCCAAGTTTGATTCTGGTCAAGGGCATGTGCCAGGGTTGTGGGCTTGGTCCCCAGTTGGGGGCGTGCAGGAGGCAGCCAATCACTGACTCTCTCTCATCATTGATGTTTCTATCTTTCTATCCCTCTCCCTTCCTCTCTGAAATCAATAAAAATATATTTTCATAAAAGAACTATGAGAGAATAATTTCTGTTGTTTTAAGTCCCCAGGTTGTGGGCTTTTGTGCTGGCAGCCATGGGGGGCGGGGGTGTGTGCTGAAGCCACCTCCCTGCACCCCACCTCGAAAAGCAAGTAAGCAAACCTGCTCTCGCTGACTGCTCCAGGTCTTGGCAGGGGCCCCTGTGGGCCGCCCCCTCCCTCTGCTGTTGCCTGGGGTTTTCATATTTTTCCCCCTCTTTCCTTTCCCCTGATGGGCTCAGACTCACCACTGTGTCATTGTAACTTTACTCATAGTCGTGGGAAGAAAAGAAACAGGTAAAATTAATTTTCATAATATATTTAGTTAGCCTGATGTATCCAAAATATCACTGCAATATATGATTGACATATTTTTAAAATATATTTTTATTGATTTCAGAGAGGAAAGAAGAGGGAGAAAGACATAAACATCAGTGATGAGAGCGAATCATTGATTGGCTGCCTCCTGCACACCTCCTACTAGGGATTGAGCCCACAACTCGGACTTGTGCCCTTGACCGGAATCAAACCTGGGACCCTTCAGTTTACGGGTCAACAGTCTACCCACTGAGCCACATCAGCCAGGGCTGTGATGGACATATTCATCAATGGGGTAGTTTACACTTTCTGGCCCTAAGTCCTCACATTCCGGGGTGCAGTTTACATGGAGAGCCTGGCTCAGCTCGTACAGTCTACACACACAGCGCCCCGCGTCTTCACTGGAAAACACCTGGCGCAATGAACGCTGGTCAGGTTTGCAGGGAGAGGCCGTCACACCCAAGTTGTTCCAAACGTAAGCGGGCATTTCCTAGATGCTGAGCTGAAAGTCATTTTTTAATTAATTTTAAAGATTAAATTCTTCAGTCCCACTAGCCGACTTTCAAGGGCTCGATGCCACAGATGGCTGGAGAGATGCGGTCCCACACCCCCTTCAGGTGTCCCCACACTCCCCTCCGCCATCCCCTCCCCCAAGAAGGACAGAGGTCTGGGGGCAGAGTCCCGCTGCTCCCAGCTCCACTCTGCCCTTCGCTCAGCGGCCCTTGTCCACCTTTGTCACTGACCGGCTGCAGGAGAAGCTGGGGCCACAAGAGAGAAAGCAGGGAGCTCAGTGAGGGGGCAGCCAGACAGACGGACAGACAGGGGCCCTGCGCCAGGGTAGGAGGTGGCCAGTTCCTCAGGTAGTAGGGGGTATTTTAAGTGGAAGGAACACTTCTCAAAAGTCTGGGAGCTGGTATCACTTCACACCCACTAGGATGGCTACTAAGGAAAAAACCCACAGAAGAGAGTAAGTGCTGTCAAGGACGTGGAGAAATTGGAGCCCTGGCGCACTGCTGGTGAGGATGCAAACTGGCACAGTGCTGTGGAAACGGGTGGTTGTTGGGGAAACGGTAAGTAGAATTACCATGTGTTCCAGCGGTCTCGCCTCTGGGTATAGACCCAAAGAATTAGAAATGTGAACACACCCAGGTTCATAGCAGCCTTATTTACAATAGCCAGCGGTAGAAACAGCCCAGGCTTTCATTAATGGATGAGTGGGAAACAAAAGGCCGTATATACACACAATGAAATATAATTCAGTCTTTTTTCTTTCTCTCTCTTTCTCTCCCTCTTTCTCTTTTTTAATTCAGACGTAAATGGAAGGAGTTTCTGCCACATGCTACAACATGGATGAACCTGAGAACATTATGCTGAATGAAATAAGCCAGTCACAAAAGGACAAAAACCGTCTGATTACATTTAAATGAGGACCCTACGCTCTCAAATTCACAGAGACAGACATATATGGTGGGTGCCAGGAGCTGGATGTGGGGAGGGCGTTACGGTTTAATTTAATGGCAACAGAGGTTCAGTTTGGGAAGATAAAGCTCTGGAGATGAAGGTGGTGGTTGTACAACAATGTGAGTGTAGTTAGTGCCACTGAGCTGCTGCTTAACAAATACTCAGGATGAGGCCCTGGCTGGAGTGCTCAGTGGTTGGCGTGATCCATGCACCCAGAGGGCACCTGTCCATTCCCAGGCAGGGCACATGCGAGAGTTAGAGGCTCATCCTCCATGGGGGCGTGAAGCAGGCAGCCTGATGGCTCTCTCGTGAATGTTTCTCTCTCCCGTCCTTCCTCTCTCTTCCTCTAAAAAAAAAGTCAAAACATTTAAAAAAAATGATCACAACGATACACTTTATCTCCTTTTCATAATTAAAAATTAACTTCCTTTCAACAATATATGAGATCAAAATTTAGATCGGACACACACAACTTTCACTATTTAATGTTTCTCCTCGAAATATTATTGGATACAACTTATACTCTACGTTTTGAGAGTAACCATCTCCTGAGCAGAGACAGCAGAACTCAAATTTGCCAAGAGGCACAATTTCCTTTTCAATCTCAGATTTTACAGTTTTCACGCTGCCAAAGCCCTGCTGGGAGTGGGCTCTCAGGGGTGCTGAGCCAGGGGGAGCCTGGAAGCTGGAGCGGCTGGTGTGGGAGACGCGGGCCCTGGGGCCTGGCGTCAGCCTGTGAGGCACCCACATCTGGAGAGACTTGGGGCAGCCCCAGCCTTGGACGCAGGCCAAGCTGTCCTGGAGCCCAGGTCAGTGTCAGGGACAGACTGGGAAGCAGGGCTCCTTGGCAGCCTGGCCCTCCAGCTGGGGGTGTGGGCACCAGAGGTAAAGATAGGGACCTACAACCACCAAATCCTTTCCATTACAAAAGCTTTCCAAACTGCAAGTCACTTTCCAACCTCACCTGGTGGCAACGCTGCCCTGAACCACCGACGAGGTTCCTACCCACTCGCTAGGAAACATGGATGCACCCTGCCAGGTCATACATGCACGCACGCTGTCCAGAATCAAGAGAATCCTGCATGCGACAGGAGTTAACAGACAGTGGACATCCAGTGTCCTCTTCAGAAGACTGTAGTCAAGTCCATTCATTTATTCACTCATTCATTCATACTGTGTAGTGCAGCAGTTCTCAAAATGTGGTCTGCGGATCCTGGGGGTCCCTGAGACCCTTTCAGAGGCTCCCCATGCAACTCTTGGTACAGTTATGCTGAGTCCTTGTCTACCTTTGTCACTGTGACCCTGGCCCCCAGGTGTAAGCGGACAGCTGCTGAAGGACCCAGGCAATGGTGCCCACTGCTGGGGGTGCCCTTCTCACCTTGGGAGGCAGAGTCACGGAGACTGCGCTGGTACCCCTGTTCTCCTGGGCTGGCCCTTAGCCTCCTTCCGCCAGATCCTGTCCTCGCTCTCTCTTGGTTTCCGACCTCCCCTTACACTTTCCCGTGTCTTCCCTGGACCAACGCCCTCCCCCAAATACCGGCTTTATCAGGGATGCCCGGACACCCTGCTTCAGCGATTCCCTCCGGGGCGACTGAGGATGAGAAGGGTCACTGAGCGAGGAGCCGGAATCCCTCTAACCTCTGACCTCTCTCCTTCCTTTTAAGCAAGCTCCCTACCCCACCACGCCCCCAGCCTCTCTCTACCCCCTCCGCTTAATAGAAAAACAGCTCAGGCGTTTAGAGTGCGGGCGGAAGGCTTAGGGGACCCAGGAGAACGAATCTCTTGAAGGCGCGCCCTTCAGACACGCAGGGGGACTTTCTACCCGGGAAGGGGCCTCGCGGCGGGCAGGCCCGGTCGGCTGCTGCTCCCCTCCCCGGCGCCCATGCGGGGGCTGCTCCCCTACACGGGGGACAGCAGGGAGCCGCCCCCCGAAAAAGACTGTAATTTTAAAAGGGGCAGTGAGAGTTTTTGGACCAACACAGCTGCTTAGCTGTGGAGACGCGCGCGGGGACGTCCTGGGCCCGGACTAGGTGATCAGCCCGGGGTTCGGCCGCCCAGACGCGAGGGTCGTGGCAGCCAGAAGCTCAGGGTCCCCGCGGAGAGGCCTGCCCGGGGCGTTCCGGTGGGGAGGCGTCGGGAAACGCGGTTTCAGACCGCGACCCCCTGCCCCGCGCAGGACACCCTTTCACTGGGCCCGGAGGGGCGGCTTTGAAGTCGGGGCTGGGCTCGGCCCCCGCCCGCGCGCGGACCCGCGTCCCCACCGAGCCCCGCTTTGTGGCTGCGCGCTCACTGCGCGGCGCAGCGGACCGCGGCGGGCGGCGGGCGGCCTCTGATCGGTGAGCCGCGGAGAGCTCAGGCCCCGACAACGCGCCCGGCTCGCCCTCCCCGGGCTGCGCCTCCCGCGGGCGCTCGGGAGTGGGGGGCACAGGCTCGCACCTCGGAGAAGCCCGCTCCCCCCCCCCCCTGGAGTCCGCCCGTAGGTCAGGGCTGTGTGCCTCCCGGGCCCTTGCTGTGGACCCAAGAGTCCCGGTGCGGCTGAGGTCCCCTCCTCGCCAGCCGCCAAAGAAGACCGAGCGCAGCAGGGGCGCACCCCCAGGGGCCTGCTCCCAGCCAGGGGGCGCGGGTGCAGCCCCTCCCCGTCTCCCCCGCAGGTCGGGCGCCGGACCACAGCGCCCCCTCCCTCCCTCCCTCTTGGGGCACCGCAAGGCACCCGGCAAGACACGAGGAATCACCCCTAAAACCACGCTTCCCCGGGATTCGCTGATCACTCAGACGCGCAGGGGAGAGGAGGGAACCTGCCTCGGGATCCCCCTCCCTCCCAGGCGGACTGGCCCTCGAGGCTCCCCGAGGGTCGCCCTGGTTCCACCCGCCGCAGCTGCGAGGGGGGAGGAGAGTTCGGGGAGGGGTCGAGGAGCCGCGCCCCGACTGAGGCTGCCAGTTCCGCAAGGAAAAGGTCGGGTCACGCCCGAGCGAGCAAAGGCCAGTGCCCCCCACCCCCGGGCACACGGGCCGCTCCCGCCGCGCGCGTCCTGCCAGGCTGGCGCCCAGGAAAACGCAGCGGGGCTGCCTCCGCCTCGGCTCCGGCGCCTCCAGGCCGCTCCCGGTGCCCGGGGAGGTGGCGCCCCCTCTCCCGCCGCGCAGAGCGGACCGGGCCCTCGCGCGGTGCCCGGAGGGAGCCTCCCTCTCTCCAGACCCGAGCAAGGCCTGTGCCGCCCCCACCAGCCCGGAGCCAGGGGACGCGGGGCGCCTGGGCTCCCGGACCGGCGCAGCGATCATCGCCGCTCCCTGGGCGCTCCACGTCGTGCCTTCCGTTGTTTCTGCTGCGGAGCGGAGACCCCCGCCAGCAGGAAGGTGGGGCCTGCATCCGGCCCAGGCTCGGGCCCGGCGGACGCTCGCCTCTGGCGCTCTCGATCCAAAATCCATCCTGGCCGCCGACCGCGGAGCGAGGTTTCCCACCGACCCAGCCCCGGCTTCACACCCGACGTTCCGGGCTGAGCTCGTCGGGTGCTTCGGTGCGGGGGCCGGAGGAAGCGGTCTCTGCAAATCAGACAGAAAACCTCAGCGTCGCGAGTGTGTGTGTTTGGGGGAACCCGAACGTTGCCCTCTGGGCGCCGTCCGCCACCCTGGGCACCCACCTTCCCGCCCGCCCAGGCGCGGAGCCCCCGCCCCACCCCCAGCCTCAGCCACCCCGAGGCCGCGCCGCGGAAGTTGGCCCGGCAGTGAGAAGGGCGCTGCGGCGGGCGGTTAATTAGAACAGCTCGCCTGTCTCGCTCGGAACGCGGGGAGGTGTAAATCCCGAGGAATTCGGGGCATTAGCTGCATCTGCGGGAATCCTGCGCCGACCCCTCTCTCACTGCGCCGCGGCGGCTCCAGATGGCCCAGGGCCCTGAACTCTGCCGCCGGCCAGAGGCTGTTGTGTCTCAGGGGATTAAGTGAGATGAGACACACCACCTGAAACTCCATCGCGCAGTGGAGCACAGGGGCTGTCTGCAAAGACATGGGTTTTTAGAGGAACGATTGGGAAAGGAAGGGGTGGCTTTGGGGGAGAAAAGGCACCTCACCGAGTGCCTCAGCGCGAAAGTGTTGCTTTGCTGGGCTTTTCCTGAAGTGGGCGAGCCGGGCCGGGGAGGGGGAGCGCGGGGAGCGCGGGGAGGCGCGGAGACCGTCCGGCCCTAGCTGCCTGCGGAGGGTGGTGGGCTTGGTCAGCAGCCCGAATGCAGTCAGCAGGCAGGCACCACCCTGCGGGTGGCACCGGGGATCCTGGCATGTGGTTCTCAGAGCTCATGGCCAGCCTTGGTGCCCCTCCAGGGCCAGCACTGGTCCCCCACAGTTCGGTGCTCCGCCCTGGCAGTGACAAGGTGGGGGCAGAGCTCCCTTTCCCAGACCATGGAGATAAGAATGTTTATCAGCCAGATACTCGTGCTAAATGACCACCTTCGTCACACCCAGTGGAATTGATCAATCATTTAATCTAGTACAGGGGATTCTAAATTTAATCCACACCTTCGTTTCACACTTTATAGTAAACCATATATTTTAATATAAAAGGTGTCCCAAAAATGTATACTCACACTTTGAATAATCATAAAGGCAGTACTTACTGAAATACATTCCATTTTCAGCATTGGGCTATCCGCTGTTAAAGTGTGCATATGCTTTCTGGGACACCCTGTATTTCTATTTGATAAAGGAAAAAGTAAATCAATTCCATGACTAATTTGAACAGGCTATTTAAAAACCTGCGCCCCGACCTATGCAGTGCACAAGACAGGAGCCGCGCCCTGTGAAGCGGCACTCCGTTGTCAATTGGGGGTCATGATTTAGGTGTTTTCTCCCGAACTTGCCTAAAATTCTGGAACTCTCCAGCCACTCCAGTCGTTTTGCTAAAACGATTTGTAAAGCCGGTGTGCATCGTTAGGGAGCCCGAGCCTCTGCTGCCCTGTATCTTGGGGGAGGAGGAACAGAGCCCTGGCGCTCAGAGAGGGGAAGCAGGTGCTGGGCTGGGCGGGCGTTGCTTTTGAAAAGCTTGTTTTCCTTCCAAAGGTCAAAAGGCGGCTGGAGAACAGACACTAGCGTTCCTGACGTTGTCTGTGAGTAATTGTAAGGTTGGAGAGAGCGGCGGCCTTCCTTCACACCCCTCACCCTCACAGCTTTTTGTCCTCGCCGCTCTTCAAACCTCCCCAAACCAGCTCTTCTGTTTGCCTCTGGGTTGTTTAGACCAGCGGTTCTCAACCTGTGGGTCGCGACCCCTTTGGCGGTCGAACGACCCTTTCACAGGGGTCGCCTAAGACCATCCTGCATATCAGATATTTACATGACGATTCATAACAGTAGCAACATGACGTTATGAAGTAGCAACGAAAATAATTTTATGGTTGGGTCACAACATGAGGAACTGAATTTAAAGGGCCAGAGGGTTGAGAACCACTGGTTTAGACTGTTTTCTTCTGGGTCCTGCCTTTCTGAGGGGACATTTCCCTTCGGGGAGAGGTGTCAGGTGGGGGAGCATCTGTATGACTCCCAGAGGATGCCATGGCCGACCTCCCGGGCAGGGGCCCGCTTCCAGGGGGAGCCAGCTTTTCCTGGGATTGCGGACAGCAGTGACACAGTGTGAGGACACCGGAAAGGGGTTCCCAGGACACACGATTCCCAAGGACAGGCAGGGAGTCTAAGGCAGGAGTCCCCAGCCCCGGAGCAATCCAGGGAGGGCGGTGCGGGGCCAGACCGGAGTGAGCTGGAGAGCCTTCCTCACTGTCCTCAGAAGCGCTGTTTTCAGGAGAAATAGGTTCTAGGAGGTTCTGCATGGAAGTCTCCGGCTCTGGAGACCTGCCGCCCTGTGTGCAGCTCCCGGCCTGCCCAGCCAGCACTGGGGCTGAGCGTCAAAAGGAGGTCTTTTCCCTGCGGCCTGGGCAGGAGCGTGTCTCCCGTGGGGGCCTCACCTCCTATGTGACCCCAGCACCGAGGTGGCTGTGGCGGAGCACAAGCCACTTCTGCTCCAGCCCTTGGGGCAGGGCCCAGACCAGCAAGGCCAATGCCCGCCGCCCTCCTCGGCCAGGCAGCAGGAGCTCCGGCCGCCCAGTTCCCTGTGGCTGGGGGCGCAGGGTGCCTCTGGCTGGGCCCCGGCAGCCTGCGGCAGGACAGGTAGTGTCCTGAGGACAAGGACAGGTGCCCACCCCCTTTCCAGGCACCGCTGCTGCCTTTACCCCTCCCTTCCTGGTTTTTTCCTAGCAGTGCCCCCGCCCCAGGCCAGTGTCCCCAACCCTGGCCCTCGTGGCTGCAGGAGAGCTCACTCCTGCCGCCCATTCCTGCTTCCGGCCTTTGTCTGAGGGCTGGGGAGCAGCGCTTCGCTTTGCAAGGACCGAGGTGGCTCTTGCTCCAGCTCAGGGCCCTGCTCCTGGTTGTGCTGAGGTCAGGTGCCGCTCTCTGTGGGGCTTGTCTACCAACCCAGCGCCAATGTCCCCAGGGCGAACCCATGTCTGGCAGTGGCTCCCCCCAGTGTCCCTCACCCATCTAGAGGAGTGTGGGAAGTGAGGGGCAGCAGAGCCTCCGCAAAAGTCACCGTCCTCTGGCCCAGTTTTAAGAAAAAGCAGGGAGGGGGCCTGGTTCCGCAGCCAGGCACCCGAGTCTCCAGGAACCCCTGCCACCCTCAGGTGCCAGACGTTATTTGTGGCACCACTGGCGTCAGTGTTATAAATCCTCCTGTCTAGAGGCCTCTTTCTGGCTCAGATAGCCACCCCCCATCCCCACCCCGGTCCGTGCAGACCCTGGAAGGAAGCAGAGCTGTCCTCAGGAAGCTGACCCACTCCTGCCAGAGGAGAAGGGCTGGGGTTCCCCAGCTGCGTTTGCTTGGGGAGACACACGGTCCAGAGGTGGCCTACCTGGTTGCACAGAGACTGACCCTGAGGGCCTCAGCGGGTCTGGGTTGGAGAGAGGGGCGCAGGCCGGCTGGGCCCAGGACTGAGGGGACCTGCAGGAGCAGAGACTTGGAAAGGCAGGCTCCCCGCCACCCCCTCGCCGCCCACCCGTGTCCCCAGAAAAGCACACACAGCCAGGGCGGTGTCCCAGATCCGGCAAGAGGCCACATTGAGCCTCCAGCACGTTTTAGAAACTTCTGGAAACAGCTTGAGATTTCTATGTAAGACACGATCCTCTCTGCCCCTGAGCAAACTAACTTTGTGCGGCTTTGGCCCAAATCCCACAGCCTCCCCGCTGGCTGTTGGATGGTGCCCACTCTCAAGGCTGACTTTTAATGTTTGAGGGGGCTCTGGGAAGCCTGAGATCCCGCCCCCAAATATTGCTTTCCTTACTCCTTTCTCTGCTCCTCCTGCACCACCCGTGCCCCCCCCCCCAGGCCAGTAACTCAGGAGTGCCCCTCCTGTGCAGCCTGAAGACCCCCAAGTCCAGGTTTGCCAGGAGAGTGCCTCGCTCGGTGAGCTGGGGTCTGGGTCACAGGAAGGAACACAGCAGGAGTCCCCACCTTGGGCTCATTTAATGCCATGGCGCTCAGAAGCAACAGTGCCCAAGAAACGAAAATCTTTCTCAGGAGGCGGCCTAATTGGTTCTCAGGGGACGACTGAGAAATGAGCCTGGATCGCTTTGCAGGAATCAGAGGGCCTGGGCTGTCCCTTCACACCCCCTGCCTTCTGGAGACCCAAAGCGACTGGATGCTCCCAGAGCTGTAGGAAACTTCCCCCAGACCCTAACCACGTGTCAACAGGGTGTTCCCACAAGCCCCAGCAGCCCCGTTTTCCTAGGGGCCGGCAGACTGGGGAGTGTCATTTTTTGAGGCCCAGGCAGTGTCCCTGGCAGGTGTGTGTTTAGCCAGGTAATTTGGTGATAACCCTTCCAAATGGGGGGGGGCATGGCGAGGACGATTTGTGAGTCACCCCAAGTGGAAGTGGCTTCCCCCCCTACTTGAATCTCACAGGAGGGACTCCCCATCTGTCTCCAGAGCCGACCCACACCCAGCACCTACATGCCTCCACCCCTTTGGTGGCCAGCCCAGGTCCTCCTTCCGCCCTCCTTGCCCCTCCTCCTTGGGTCAGTTCCCGTGGGAGCAGTGTGTGTGGCAGCTGCTGACCTGGAGCCTGCAGTGGGTCAGTGGGTGAAAGAGGACAGGACCTGGGGGGCGCAGGAGCAGAGCTTGGCTGGGCTGGGGAAGGGGAGGCCTGGCCGTCACTCTGCCCGGAGGGCTGCTTGCAGACCTGCCCCTCTCCTGGCCTGGCAGCACTGGGCAGGCAGCCCCTGACCCAGAGCCTGCTCCGCACTGGCATGGGCCTCCCTGTTTGGCTGCTGCCTCTGCCCCTCCTCAGGCCAGTCCTGGAGCACCTGACTCCACCTCCTCTCCCCTTTCCCCTCCCCCCTCTCCAGCCCCCTTTCCACCAAGGGCACTTTTATTGTGCCAATGCTCCTGCACCCTCAGAATTGCCCTTTTGGGTGTTTTCTTCGAAGTTTGCAAATTTCCATAAAAATGCATTTTAAATGATGGACAGGTACCCCTGGGTAACAAAGGCTGTTGGGGGCCAGGAGAGAGGAGCTTCCTGGCAGGACCCTGAGGGAGGAGGGAAGAGAAGAGGAAATAGAAGTTCCATTTGGACACCTGACAGCAGCTGGAAAGGGAGTGTCCAAAGGGACAGAGGACGGAGGGGAGGGGAAAACAAATCCCCCACCCAGTAATTCCTAATCCCCCTTCGGATGGGCCCGCTCTCCACGAAACCTGTTTAAGGAATTCAGGACGAAGAAAACGAGGTGGAGGCCTGGGGGCAGGGCGTGTGGTTGGATGGGAATCTCCAAACCGACGACTCAGTTCTGACCCCCACGCGCCTTTATTTCTCCTCCCGCGGAGCCCGAAATCTGCTCCCGCGCTCCTCCGGGTCCACCTGCCCGTTTCCTGAGGATGGGTGTCCCCAGGGGACCTTGCCTTCTGCACGCACCGCTCTGCACACGCACACGCACACACACGCACACTTACAATCAGTGGCTGCGGGAGGAGGGTCCTGTGCGCCAGCTCTGCGTTCAACACAGAAATCTGCCGGGTCACCAAAGTCAAACGTAAGTGACAACTTCCCTCTCCATAGCGAGGAACACGGGCTACAAAAGTCCCTTTGTATCTCGGCAGCCTATTTAATATGAGTTATGCATTTTTGTGCAAGGAATTGTGGGATTTTTCCCCACGGTAAACAATATGGAAATGTTAAAAATTGCGATCTCCCAGACCGTGTGTGCGGACGCTAACCAGGGTGACCGGAGAATGCCTCCGCGGGGGTTCCTTCGGTCCCAGCGACGGGGAAAGCGCGATGGAGCGCAGGGACGCTGACCTGGTCTCGCGGATTCGGGGCTCCCGCACCCGGAGCCAGAGGACGCGGCTGCTTTAAGGGAGGGAGGGGCGGCGGCGGCGGGGCGGCGGGAGCCTCCTGTCACCGAGCCGCTGTTGGCGCGTCACGTGGGCGCGAGACGCTGCGGCCATTGGCCCGAGGCACGTGTCCATGAGACCGGCCCGCGACGTCACTCGAGGGGGCTCTGTTAAAAATAAGAACAAAATCCAGAGTGAAAGTGTCTCAGGTTGCGCTAAGTGGCCTGGAAATTTCCGAGCCGGCGCGGAGGTCTTGGCCGCGAGGGCGCGCAGACGGCGAGGGAGCGCGGGCAGCCCAGCCCGGCCCGGCCCAGCCTCCACTTCTCACCCATGCGGCTCGGGCCGCGGGGCTCGGCGGGGCTCGGCGGGGGCGCGGCCGCACGCAGGTGGGGCGCCCGGGCCCGCAGCGGGGCGGCGGCCGAGCGCAGCGCGGGCCCGCGGGCCTCCATGTGCGTGTTGGCAGCGGCGGACGTGCTGACCGCCGGCGCCCCGCACCCTCGAGGGCCGGCCCGGGCGCGCGGGCGAGGGCGGCCGGGAGGCGGCGGCGGCCGGGGCAGGCCCGGGCGGGCGTAAGCGCCGAGGAGCGTGCTGCCTGCATGCGCGCAGCTCCAGCTCCGGGCGGCCGCGGCGGCAGCGCCGGCAGCGCCGGAGCCAGAGGCAGCCGCACGCGGAGCGGAGCCCGGAGGCGCCCCGCGTCCCTGCAGGACCGTTGTGACTGCCCAGCGCCCGCGCGCGCTGCGGACCCTTGAATCCCCGGGCTTTGGGCGCGGGGCAACTCCCGGTATTTTCGAACTCAACTCGTGGATTGAAACGGCTCCGCTCCGAGCGCGGCCGGCGCTTTCGGACCCTGGCCCTGGCCGCGGCCCCTGCACACGCCCGTGGAAGACTCGGCGGGGTAGAGGCGCGGGCCGGCTGCGGGGGTCCCCTTGTGCGCCGCCGGCGGGCCGAGGGCTGATTGGAGGGGTCCCCGGAGAAACGATTTGGGATTTGTCGTGAACAGCATGGAGGAGAATGACGCCAAGCCCAGCGACGCAGCGGCGGCGGAGGGGCCGTGGCAGCCAGAATCCAGCCCCAGTGGCGGCTCGGGAGGCGGTGGCGGCAGCAGCCCCGGCGATGCGGACACCGGACGCCGTCGGGCACTGGTGCTGCCAGCGGTCCTGCAGGTGCCGGGCAACCACCAGCACCCTCACCGCATCACCAACTTCTTCATCGACAACATCCTGCGGCCTGAGTTCGGCCGGAGAAAGGACGCGGGGACGTGCTGTGCCGGCGCGGGCGGAGGAAGAGGCGCCGGAGGCAGCGGCGAAGGCGGGGCGGGCGGGGCGGATAGAGGCGGTGGCGCGGGCGGCGCCGATCAGCTCCTGGGGTCTGTCCGGGAGCCCCGGCCGAGAGCGCCCTGTGCGCCGGGTGCCGGCGGGCCGCTGCCAGGCGGCGGCGGCGAGTCTCCGGGCGAAGGCGAAGGAGGCTCCAAGGCTCTCTCGCTGCACAGCGACGCCAAGAAAGGCAGCGACCCCAGCGGCCCCCTGGACGGGGCGCTCAAGGCCCGCGGCTTGGGAGGCGGCGACCTGTCCTTGAGCTCAGACTCGGACAGCTCGCAGGCCAGCGCCACGCTGGGCGCGCAGCCCATGCTCTGGCCCGCGTGGGTCTACTGCACGCGCTACTCGGACCGGCCTTCTTCAGGTGAGCCCGGGGGACCCCGCCGCGGCAGCTGCGGGGCTAGGGCGGCGCTGGCGCGGGAACTTACCGGGGGAAGAAGACGCCAGGACCTCCTCCCCCCAAGTACACAAAGACGCACACAGCGACATTTTGTGTGGCTGCCGCTGGCCCGGGCCGCGGCCCGGAGGGAGGGCGCAGGATCCGTTCGCCGAGGTGTACAGACTTCTTAGAACGGCAGGAGCGACAGGACCTGGGCTCCCTCTTGCCTTTCGGGGCCTCTCCGCGCAGTTCCCAGCCACCCCCCCCCCCACCAGCCCCCCAGCCCCTGGCTGGAGTTTATTTGGTGGGAAACGGGGCTGGCTGGGAGACGGCCGGAAGCTCGCCGCTCAACCCCTTCTCCGATCCTTTCAACTCAGTCTAGAGTAGACCCAGGACCCACGAGTAGCTCACCCCAGATCTAGATTCATCCTGCGACCCAGAAACCCCAGATGCAGCTCTTTCCTCGGCCCCTCGCAGGGGCCGCCGACGGAGCGGGGAGCGGGAGAGGGCATGGCGGAAACAGGCGCCCTTTGCTCCCATCCCAGTGTTATTTGCAAGCCTCGGGGGAGTGCAGCACCCACCTCGCACATAGCTCGGAGGAGGGGGACCTGCGGTACCCCCCAGAGAAGGGAACTACTCCCGGAGGCTTCCTGGCAGGGAAGGGGCAGGTTGCAGAGAGGGCTGTGTAGGTGCTGGAGGCGCTCTCACAGGTCTGGGTTTTAAAAAGCCAAGGCCAAGTCCTCGTGCAAACCCCAACTGCAGAGTGCGGGTCTGTGCCCAGCTGGTAACGGACCCCCTGCCCCAAACCCTCCGGTGTTCGCAGAGGTTGTGTGCCCTGCAGCCCAGCCCCGGCACCCCTGGCTGCCTTGCTGCAGACTCGTATGTCTCTCTCCCATGAAACCCAAATTTCTCCAGTTAGATCTGAAATTTGCTCCATTGTTCTCGCCTCCCTCCTTTGTTAATATTTAATTAACATAGTGGCTCACAATGGGGCTGCGAGGAGCCTCAGCCTCGCTGGCTTTGTGCGCCCAGGAGCAGCCCGCCAAACCCAGCCCCAAGGAGCCTGGTAGCGGGTCTTCCCAGACTTAAAACAACAAACCCTGTGAGATCACGTTCGTGTTCCTGGGGTTTCAGGAAAGAGTGAGGCAGAGTTTTCTTGCTGAGGTTTGGTTCTGTTTCCAAGACTCCTACGTATTTCGTTTTGAAAGAAAATCCAGGAAGAAAGGGAACTAAAAATTCTGCTTTTGGAGAGATTTTCTTTCCGTCAACTAGTGTGTATGGGGGGGGGGCTGTTCTGTGTCTGCAGGAACCCCAGCAGCAGAGGAGTTTGGGGGGTAAGTGTGCTGCTTCTGGGGCGAGGGGGAGAGTGGAGACTGAACTGGCTCCTAGACCAGAGGCAGGTGCAGGCGCCTGGTCCTGTCGGCCTCACGGAGCCACCCCTGCCCCTTCCTGAGGCCGGAGCCGGCCGGCTGCTCCAATCTGCACCGTGGGGATCAAGGCCAGGCCTGGGCTTTGGTGCTGGTGCCCTCCACGGTGCGTGGATAGCGACTGGGGCGAGAGCGGGAGTGTGAGTGTTTTATCATCGAAAAGTCTGGGAGTTTGAGCCCTACAGCCTCAGGCCACCCCTCTCTGGTGCCCACGGCCCCTCTGTGGGAGTCTACCTCCCCAGAGAGAGAGCTTGGCTGGGTCAGCCTCCACACCCACTGGGTCCCCAGACCATCCCCATCCCTGGGCTCAGCACAGCCCTGGAGCTGTGGACCCCCACCCCCAGGTCCTGGTGGGTGGGGGTGCAGCCTGCAGGATGGGCTGGGAACTGGGTGGGGACCTGGGGTTTTGGCTGCCCAAGGTCTAGTCTCCGGCCACAGGCACCTTTGTAGACATTAAGGTGGGGAGCGCCCCAAAGCTGATTCACTCACTTCACAGATGGAGACCCAGGGGTGCAACCCCGCACCCCCAGCAGCCTCCACATCTCTCACACACCCTCTCGGGCGGAGTGAGCTTGACCAACAAAAAGGAAATGCTTCCCTCTGCATTGCTCGGCCTTTGCAGATGGCGGGGTCCTGGGAGCCTTACCCCACTTCACAAGTGAGGGGAAGGTCCTAGCCTGAGGAGGCTTCATTGGGGGCTCCGGCAGGGGAGGCAGGCAGCTGGGGTCAGCTCCCAGGCCCTCCCTCCTGTGCTAGGGACCACGGAGACTTGGTGGGGGTGCAGGGAAGCTTGGATTGGCAGGGCTGCTTTTCCAACCGGAGGACCCTTGTGCTCCTGTTCTTAAAGGAACAATAAACTTGGGCCCACAGGGCCAGTCGGGGGTGGGGTGGAGGCAGACATCGGCCCCTGCCGCCCCGTTCTCAGGACCCACAGCCCTCGGCACCCTGTGGGTGTCCCCTGTGAGGTTCCTGTGGGAGCCCCTCCACAGCCCCCAGAGCTTCTCCTGCTACTCTGCACCCCCCATTCTTTCCCCTGTCTCTAGCCCAGCACCTATGCCTATCCGTCAACTCCTAGACAGAGCCTCAGGAAGGGCTAGGAAGGCCAGGCCAGGCGTTGCAGGGGCTGCTTTCCTCCAGGACTTGCCTTTTATCTGGTGACTTCTCCATGCAGTCTGCCCTGCGCCCCACTCCACCCTCACTAGGCTTCACTGGCCCATAGCCTTCTTTCCGGGGGTTGGGACCTGATGGTGGTTGCCAGCCCACACTCAGTCCCCCTAAATCCAGCCCAGAGACCTTGGTCGCCTCCCTCCGCAGCCTGTGTCCCCCGGCACTGGTGGAGTGACCTGCCTCTGAGCCGGCAGGCAGGTCTGCCGCCCCTGACCAGCACTCTCTCTCCACACTTCCCCAGGCCCCAGGTCTCGAAAACCAAAGAAGAAGAACCCCAACAAAGAGGACAAGCGGCCGCGCACAGCCTTCACCGCGGAGCAGCTGCAGAGGCTCAAGGCCGAGTTCCAGACCAACAGGTACCTGACTGAGCAGCGGCGCCAGAGCCTAGCCCAGGAGCTGGGCCTCAACGAGTCGCAGATCAAGATCTGGTTCCAGAACAAGCGCGCCAAGATCAAGAAGGCCACGGGCAACAAGAACACGCTGGCGGTGCACCTGATGGCGCAGGGCCTGTACAACCACTCCACCGCGGCCAAGGAGGGCAAGTCCGACAGCGAGTAGGCCCGTCTTCTCCCCGTGTGTCTCTGCACGCGCAAAACAATGCAATAATTTAAAGTTATCAAAAAGGGCAAGTGTACAAAAATTATACCAGCATTCCTAGTGAAAAGATCGTGTGTTAGCTATGGTTCTGCAATATTCTATGTGTATATAATTTACAGGTGATGTAAAATCCAAAATATCTGACTATAAAATATTTTTTTTATTTTTGTGTGTTTATGAGATTATGCTAATTTTATGATTTTATTTTTTTTTGAAAGGGGGCTGCTTAGGGTTTCATCTTTTTAATCCCCTAAGTTCCATATGGGACATGGGACGCTTTTTTAATTTCAAAAGAAGAAAAATTAAAACAACTTGCTGAAGTCCAAAGATTTTTATTGCTGCATTTCACACAACTGTGAACCGAATAAATAGCTCCTACTTGGTCTATGAGTTCTGCCACTCTGTTTGTATGGTCCTGCCATGGGCAACAGGAGGGGCCGCTCCCGCCGCAGCCCGGCCTGGCAGGGCCCTGGTGGGGATGGGGCTGCAGGGTCCTTGGGGAGCAGGGCCCTCTCGGGGAGAGTGGCCGTGCCTATTGCCAGGGCCTGTGCTAGGCAGCGGGCCCACAGTGGTTCTCAGCCTCATCACAGGCCGCTCCATCCCTCCTCTGGCCTTCTCTCCCCGCCCCCTCCCGCACCAGGCCCGTGAGTGCTAGTCTGCATCTGTATTCGTGTTGCTGTCCCCTGTCCCTCCGCCCACAGCTAGCGCCAACTCTGCGGCCTCAGCGCCAGGGCTTCGAGCAGAGGGGTGACCCTCCTCCCTGCAGCCCAGGCTCAGGCCTCTCTGCTGCTCCTCCGGCCCCTCAGAAGCCTGTCCGGCCCCAGAAGGGGCGGAGGTCCAGGTCCGTCACCGCCAGGCAGGTAGGAGGCTCCTAGCAGAGGTGGCCTCTCCTTGCTTTTTATTTTTTTCTGTTTTGTGCCCTTCCTTTTTTTGTAAGTGGTCACTTCTGCTACAGAGAGCATTCGAGGTGTGTACATATGTATGTAGGTGTGTACACACACAGACAGGTGTATGTGAGCCCCCAGTTCTGGGACACATGGCTACCTTGACTTTTAAAGGTTCTCTGAGTCCTCAGGGATCCAGAGGAAGGACAACGTGTAAATAATGATTTCTTACCACTTTCTGTCTTTTGTTTTTAAATATACATTTTATTTTTTGAAGGTGTGGTACAGTGTAAATTAAATATATTCCATATATCCTCACCAAGTACATATATATATAAACAAACACATTATCTTTCTATATAACGCCACACTGTCTTCTGTTTAGTGCACAGAAAAGAACCACGTCCAAACGTTCCTGCAGCCGGGACGCGGGGCCTTGCGGGCCCTGAGGACGGAGGGTGACTTTCTCTCTTTGCCTTAAACCTCTTTATTTTACGTTGACAACACTTTCACTCTGTACATAGTAGCGTGAACCTTTTTCAAAAGGAACTATAAAATCAAAAAGCTGTAATTTAACATTCTGTGAATAACCATCTGCTGCTTAGGAAACGCAATGAAATGATATGCCTTTTTCGCAGGAAGCAAAGTTTTTCTTTTTTTTTTTTTTAGTTTGTAAAATGTGCATTTTACAGTTCCAGTATCAAATATTTATAATCTTATGAGAAATGAATGTTTCTGAATGTTTCTATCTCCAACTGTGGTTATCAAAATTGTGAACATTCCCTCTGCATTCTTGTGTGTTTAAAATCTTGAAAGTTACATTAAATAAAAATAACCCCAATTTATTGTAAAATATTGGCTGTCCAAGGTGGAATGACTAGTTTTCCTCAGTGTGTTTCTGAGGCCGGCGACTCCGGACCTCTCTCCACAGCCCGGCGCTGGTGTCTCTTTTTAAAATTATGAAGACACTTTGGATATTTTCTGTGTGAGTACAGAAAATATCAAAGTAATTTAGGTTCACATCTCTTGACCAGACGGAAGTGTTCAAAAGCATGGAGCCATTCCATTGAATAAATACTTACAACCCTACAGAAGGCAACAGGTAACCCCCCCCACCCCCCACCCCCACCCCGGCAGGGATTCTTCCTACTCAGCCAACAGAGGCGCTCCTCTTTTACCTTTTGTTGTTGCTTTTACCCCAAAAGTACAGGATGAGAAAAACAACATCCCAAGTATATTTGGGAAAGCACCGGCCTTTCCGAGCTCACAGGCCCCTGGGCCAGCAGGAAGCAGCGGGGACCTACCTCCAGGAGCCACGCTTGCGTCTGGAGCGCCAGTTGCTCCATTGCCAAACTTTCTTGGCTGGAAAAAAAGTCTTCTTCTCCCAGTAAAAGAAACTCAGAGACTACTCAGAGGATCATGTTGCCAAAGGGAATCTTCCAGGCTCTTCATTCCACACCTACGGCTTCCCGAGGACCCTGGGCCTGGGGCAGGGCCGGATGCTCCCTGGATTTGCAAAGAGGGACTTAGTGAGGAGGCCCCAGAGCACCAGGAGTGCCCCAGGGTCTTGGACAATAGGACGCCATACCCAGTGTCACCCACTTTTGCACAGCTCTGGGTTCCCAGATTTAAAAAAAAGCCCACCAGCACAACTATTCCCCTATTGGGCTCTCTTTTAAATAAAAGGACAGTATAACAACATTAAACAACCATTTTGATTTTTCATCTGCAAATCGTAACACGATTACAGGCAAGGTACGGTTTTGTAAGATAATGAGATCCCCGTCCCCAGAGGCATGCAAGCAGATACCAGGTCTACAGTGGTAAAGGGAAATTTTCCTTTATTTCCTTTTTCTCTCCGGGAGGGGATGTAACTGAATGAGACGTCGGACCCTCTCGGAACGCCGAGGCTACTTTGGCTTCTGTTACTACATTTGTAAAATCAACAGCTCGCGCTCTAAGCGCTAACTCCCAGCCAGCCGCTCGCACGCTCTCGCGAGGAGGGATGGAGACCCGAGCGAGGCCTGCAGGAAGGCGGGGCTCCTCCCTGAAGCCCGGCTACACCCCGCCCCCGCGGTTCCCACCTGGGATCTGGGATATGGACCAGGACCGGACGCAGCAGGAGACTCTCGGCACACAGTCCCGCTCCGCCCAACCCTCCCGCCGATTGTCTCCCGCGCAGGAGGCGGGTTCGAAGCGCTCCTCTGCGGAAAGCCCGTGTCTGCAGGAAGGCCCTGCGCTTCCCCGCCGAACCGCCCCCACCCAGGCCCGGCTGCGCCCACCACCCTCCGTGGCCGGCGGGACAGGCGCGGGGCTGGGAGTGGGGTGGAAAGACGCCACCCCGGGCCTGCCGGGTCCGCGCTCCCGAGCTGCTCGGGAGCCTCCGCCGCCGCTGCCCGCAGGGTCGGGTGAGAGGGTCCTCGGGCGGCAGCGCAGCACGAGAAGCGCCCAGTGTGGACCCGCCGTGCGCCTTCTGTAGGGACACGAGAGGGAGCCACACGGGTGACACCAGTTCTGCTCTTGTTGTTGTTGAGTGAAAAGGGCAAATCCAGGGGCTCCTGGGCCTTGGGCCCTGGCTGGCCCGGCGCAGGGCGCACAGACACCCAGGCTCTGTGCATGCAGAGCGCCCGCGGCCGCCCCGCTCCACGTCTCTGCGCAACCTGCCCGTCTCGCCCCGCAGCTCTCCACGCGCCCGCGAGGGTCCCGGCTCCACCGAAAACTGCAGCCGGCCCGGCGGAGTCTGCGCGCTGGGGGTGGATAGCGACCGGCGACCCAGGCCCGCGCTGCCGAAGCCTCTGGCAAGACGGACGGGCCCCCCTCACCGCACCCGACTCCCTGCGCACGGGCTGGCAGCTCCCGCGCGGACCTGGGCCCGGCACCCCTGGTCCGCGCTTCTCCGTGGCGAGGCCTCCTCCGGGCCTTGGAGCAAAGGGGACGGACGGCGGGGGTGGGGGGTGGGGTGGAGAGGGGAGGCCGCGGGGGACAACGCGCTGAGTCGCGGGCCCCGCTGAGCCAGAGCGCACCTTCGGGGTCTGTGCGTCTCTAGGGCTCCGTTCTCGGCACACTCCCGCCCCAGAAGTGAAAGGCGCCCTGGACACCGTCGGCGATGTCGTCACATTCATAGGGTGGCTCCTGACTAGGAGCCTCTATGGGGGGGGGGGGGCGGTCCTGCGGGTGGAGAGGCTGAAGGCGATGGCGTTATTGTTGTTGTTGCTGCCATTGGCCACGTGCTCAGCCGCTGGGGGGAGAGCCCAGCTCCCGCAGAGGCGTTTGGGGAGCCCCAAGATGGGAGGGGGCTGAACGACCCCAGAGTCTCAGGGAGCAGGTGTCAGACTCCTGTCCTTCATCCCCCGCCGCCCCGTCAGGCCGTGCCAGGCCTGGGCACTGGCTCTGGGCACAAGAAGGGTGTCCCCAGGCCCCTAGGCCCTCCGGGTCCCCGATTTTCTGGGCTGGGGGGACTTTGGGTGCAGAGCCAGGGGCCGGCCCCACGGCTGTCCCGCCCCCTTTCTGGGCTGAGCCCGGTGCTTCGCCGGAGCAGGAACAAAGAGGGCCCGCTCAGCCTCCCCGCCTGGAAGGCGTGCCCAGGAGCCCGCCCGCCGCCCCGCCCCATCTCGGGGAGCCGGGCGGGACGAGGAGCCTCCGCGGAGGGGTCTGGTGGGGAGGCGGCGGAGGCCCTCAGGGCCCCTGACACACGCGGGTCCTCCGTGGGGCCGAGGAGCCTGGCACGCGTGCCGGCCAAGCGGGCTGCCGAACTGCGAGCCCCGAGCCCGAGCCTCTGAAGACTCGGCTGCCGCGTCCCCATCTGTCGAGCTGACAAACTTGGCCGCGCGGCCGGAGCGCGCAGCCCGCGGAAGGGCCGCCCAGCGCCTTTCAAAGGCGGTTCAGGGTTCTCGCTCCCGCCAAGTCCTTTGTCTGCAAGGGGACTGTCAGGCTCTGCCGCTGGGGTTTGCCCCCTCCCCCAGCCTCTCCCCCCTCCAGCCCCTCCTCCTCCTCCCCCAGCCCCTGCCCCCTCTGCGCCCTCCTCCCCAGCCTCTGCCCCCTCCTCCCCCAGCCTCTGCCCCCTCCCCCAGCCTCTGCCCCCTCCCCCAGCCTCTGCCCCCTCCCCCAGCCTCTCCCCCTCCAGCCCTGCCTTCTCCAGCCCCTGGCCCCGCCTCCCCCAGTACCTTCTCCCTCCCCCCCCCCCCCCCCCCCCCCCCGTCCATGCCTCCTCTTCCCCCTCCTCCACCCAGCCTCTGCCCCCTACCCCCCAGCCCCTGTCCCCTCCCCCTGCCCCCTCCGCTGAGCCTTCCCTTTCTCTCCTCTTTGGATGGGTAATCACAGGCTCCCGCTGCCCAGGCGCTCGGGAAGGAAGCGCTGCCCCGCGTTGGGTCCGTTGCCCCTCCTGGCAGCAGACTGGCCACTTCCCTCCAACTTCGCCAGGACTGCGGTCCTTTCGTGGCCAGGGCACGTTGCATCTGATATTCCCTTTGGGCCACAACTTCGTCGGGAGGTTTGGTGGCTTTACTCTCCCACGCCCCTCAGCAGAATGTGAATCCCGGCACCCCTCTAGCTGGCACCCCTCTAGCTGGCACCCCTCTGGCCGCAGGCAGTCGAGACATGGCAGTCACTCAGTCCTTCGCACAGCCCGACCCTGCCGAGGCTCACATGCCCTGTGGGGCCGCCGGCAAGGGGCCCGGCAGACATTTCCACGGGAGCAGCTGTCCTGTGGACTCAGGTTATGCCTTTCTGTGCTGGGCATCTGCATGGAAACCGGAAGCTCATCCCTGGCGGCACATGGCTCAGCAGCTCCAAACCCTCCTTGTCTGGGAGAAGCCCAGGGCCTGCAGCTCCTCCCAGAGGCCCCAGGCCCACCTCACAAATACTTTCTATAAAGCGTCACAGCCCCAGAGGGAGGGGGAAGCACGGAGCTCTGTGGCCAGGTGGTCTGCGTGTCCCTTACCCCCCCCCCCCCCACACACACACACCACCCGCCCAGTCATCCGCCTCTGCAGTAGACAGAGCTCCACCTCTGGCCTCCTAGAGGGGTTTGTTGTGTTGTTTGCTGGGTGAACCCCACAGTGGGAGGTGGACTATCTCCCCCCAAAATGAAACCTTATGCAGCTCAGGCTGCCCCCAAGGCCCAGCCCCATCGCTGGAGGGGAGCCCACACCTTCCTGTCTGTGGAGCTGTTTCAGGAAAGGAAAGGGGAGAGAAGCATGAGTACACAGACAGACGCCATCCGCGTGGCTCTAGAGAGCGGATGGTGGCGGACGTTGAGGGAGAACGGAAGACCATAGGGCCTGTCAAAGGCCAAGACTCCAGCCCTTTCCTGAAACACGCCCGCCCCCCGGAAGCACTCGGTGTGAGCCTCCCCGCAGTGGCACACAGCTCCATGTGGGGCCCCTCCTGACGGCAGTGCGGAGGCCTGGACCTGGTTTCCGCAGAAGCCAACGACTTGACGCCACTCCATTTTCCGTTCCAGTGGACGGTCACTGCATGATGCCCCGAGTCCCACGGCCACAGGCACCCCTGACTCTAAGCAGAGGACAGGCCATCCAGCTGGACAGGGCGGGCTGGACGCCCAGGCACGGGTCCCACCCAGCCCCGCCTCCCGCTGCCCAGCTCCTCTGCCAGGGTGAGCGGGCGGCCAAATGATGCCCGCGCGTGTTTTATCTCAATAGCAGAGGGTGTAAGCAACGCTTTTAAATTAATTGCTGTTCCTATAGCTAAACACATAACAGGCTTTGATTACATGCTAACAAGAATGAAACATAATCCTGAATTAATTACGTGGAGATAATTTTATAATTCTATCATGCAATTTAAGAAGCAATGTGTGGCTAACCTCCCATTTAATAGGAGTGATGATTCAAAATTAAAATGGTCCTAAATGTGGGGCCCTTTTAAAAGACTGAACAGGCTGTCTCTTCATTTCCCCCCCGAAGGGCCCTGGTCCTCTACCCGGGGCTCCTCCCACCTGCTCTCAGATGCTGGAAGCCCACCCGCATTCTCCTCTGCCCAGCGTGTAAATGGAAGTAACACCCAAGCTGCCCAGAGCCCCAGGGAGAAGCAGGGTCTCTGAGGCACTCAGCCAGGTGTGGATGGAGCCTGGGGCCAGGGCCTGGCAGAAGGTCAAAGCCCAGCGGCCCCTGCAGGTAGCCCATTTCCTCTCCTGAACACAGTGCCCTCAGAGGGTGCCATGCAGGGCAGCTCAGGACCATGGGACTCTGCGTCAGGTTCCCCTTCCTCCTCCTTCCCACTGTCCCCCAGCCCCTAAGCCGTCAGAAGGAGGCTCTGGTGGCCGCGGAGGCGAGGAAACTAGCAAATGCCACTCTGGGCCAACTCCAGGCCTATTCGGCAGGGAGCAGGCCTTTTTGCACAGTTCGGGGGTGGGAGTGGGGGGCAGACTGGCACGTCTGGATGAGGAATCCAATTCTGAGTCTTTTGAGGTGATCAAAGGTTGGCCAGTGGGTCCTAGAATTTATTGGGGCCCGTTGTGTGTTGCCTCAAAGTAGGCGATTGACTGGGGCTGGGAGAGGTGGGACAGGAGCCACCCTGTGGATTGCTGCGCCCGGAAGGAATGAAGGTAATGCAAACTCCCTGGAGTCACAGCCAAACAGCCCCGAGCATCGCACGGCGTGCCCACGGTCTCCGTGCGGCATCGATGAGGGAGCGGGCACAGCACAGAGCCGGTCGAAGTTGGACACATGCTCTCCCGCAGGTAAGAACACCCGTGAGGGACATGCCGAGGTGGGGGCTCATTGGCCTTGCACAGATAGATTTGCGGCCCCTCCTTCCTTCCACAGGGCACTTCAATCGCACCTTTAAAAAGTGCTTCCTAGTCAAACCTGAATGTGCGAGGAGACGGGAGCTTTGTGGCGGAAACATAATTAAACTGGCAAGAGAAGCAGAGGAGGAAGAAAGGGGATGACATCAGGCCGATTTCACACTTGGCAGTCGGAGAGCTGGCCTTGCCGGGCTCCGGCCACGGAAGGCAGATCAAAGTGCCCTGCGACTGCTAAAAAGGCAAAAGGGGCCTTGAGTATGCTAATCCCCAGGACAAATATATTTTAATCTTGTTAGAATACAAGTTAATGCTGCAGCTCATGGCTGAACTTGGTCAGACTGAGGAGACCCATTTTTATTTTAGTGACGAATGAAATAGACCTGGTTTACACATGGGTAGGAAAGGTAAATGCACAGATGGAACTGAACCCCCCTATGGGCCGAGTCACCCCACCTTGAGCTTTCTGCACTGGGGCGGGGCGGGACGGGGCAGGGGGCAGGGGGGACTCAGAGGTTGCCAGGATGGGATGCTCCCTGACGCAATTCCTCTCCCCCTCCCCCTTCCCTCTCTCTCCAGAATATCCTCACGCCCAGAAAAGAAGTTGGCTCATTGGGTGGGGAAGACACGGGGAAACTCTGAAATTAATTAAAAGATTCTCCAAAGCAATCTGTTTCCCTTTAGGCCTGAGGTTTGACAACCAAACCAATTCCTTGCCATCAGCCCCTCACTTCAATTTTTACAACGTCAATTTTCATTACTAGTAATTACGTGCTGAGCGCCGACTGCGCATGCTGCAGCGCCCCGGTTAGCAAGCAGCTCGGGGTTTTTGCCTCTGTTTTGTGGGCCAAGTAGGACGGGCACATGTAAGACATCAGGTCCATGTGGAGAAGGACTGTCCGTCTGTGGAGCTGCCCTCCGAGAAGAACATGATGGTAAAATGCTGAACCTAATCGGAGCTACAGCTGTACATCTGAGTGTGGGTGGGAGAGAGAGAGAGCGCGCTTGACTGTAAGGTTACAGAAGGTTAAACTCCCCCGCAGAACCGCCTGCTGTATATTGCTGATGGCAGCCTCTAACAGGCAGTTTTTGTCTCTCTGCTCTAGTGCCTGTTAGAATTCCCTCTGCCTCGGGCATAAAACCTGACTCCCACTAACAGTGCATCACACCCTTGCATTCCGAAGAGGAGCCTTTGGCTTCTGGATCCAGGCAGACCCAGGTGCTCCAGGGGAGGCACAGGGGGACGTGACACTGGGATGAGGGGGAGCCCAGCAGCAGTACCCCCGCCGCCCCCCCCCCCCCAGGACTTGGAAGGCCTGGCCCGGGCCTGCCTCCACCCCCAAGGCTGTCCCTGGTTCCAGGACTGGGGAATGTCTGTTTCTGCCATAACCCTCCTGGCTCCCTCAGCCCGAAGCCATGCGCGTGCCCTGTACTTTCTGTGCGTCCCCAGCTGGAACGAGGTGGGTCTCAAAGTGCCAAAGCCGTGTGGCCACAGGGTCAGCAGCCAGTGGCCGGAGACTCCCATGGGCAATGCCCCGGGCCCTTCTTTCCATTTCTCTCCATTCCCGAGATGTGCATCCTTCGCGCTTCTGTCTGCTTTCTACCCCAGCCATCGGGTTCCCAGACATGTACATCTTTCTGACTTCAATAGTGACCACACCTAACACAGACTGAGGGCCTACTGTGTGCTGCTGTTCGTGTTTCCTAGGCTGCACAACAAAGTACCAGAAGCGGAGAGCCTTAAAGCAACCGGGACTTACTGTCTCGGTTCTGGAGGCTGGAGCGAGCAATCGAGGCATCGGCAGGGCTGGTTACGTCTGCAGCTCCCAGAGGGACCGCCCAGCCTCTTCCAGCTTCTGGCCGTGGTGTCCCCTGGTTTGTAGGTACATCACTCCCATCTCAGCCTCTGTCCTCACATGGCCTCTCGGTGCGCGCGCGCGCGCGTGTGTGTGTGTGTGTGCGCGCGCGTGCGCGTGCAACCTTCCTCGTTTTAGGGGCACCGGTCATACTTAATTCTGTACAACCTCCCCTTCACTTGGTTCCAAGTCAGGTCACGTTCACAGGTTCTGCACACACATGGACTGGGAGGCACAGCCAGAGCTCACATGGACTGTGGGTTATCTGAAGCCATGCTCACAGTAAGCCCTACCAAGCATGTCAAACTCGCGGCCGGCGGGATGCATGTGAGTTTACCATGCTTGCCCTACACAGTGGCTTCACCGCTCCCTTTGCGAGGGTGAGGAAACAGAGAAGCGAGTCCTGGCGGGTGAGGGTACTGAGGTCTGAGTGCCCCCAGCATCACTGGTCTTGGCACCGGTGATGGGACCCTGACTTGAGTTGGGGCGGGGCCAGCCTGCACTGGTCACCTGCAAGGAAGGGCTCCACAGATGCGAAGCACATGCTGTTTATTTTTAAAATATGTTTTCATTGATTTTCTTAGAGAGAAAGGGAGAAGCAGAAATTGACACGTTGATGAGAGAGCAACACTGATCGGTTGCCTCCTGCACGCCCCCCACTGGGGATCGAGCCCACAACCCAGGCATGTGCCCTCACTGGAATCGAACCAGCAACCTCTAGGTGCACAGGACAACACTCAACCAAGTGAGCCACACTGGCCAGCAAAGCACACTGTTGCTGCATGGCATTGTCCCTTCCCCATCTTGCTTTCTTCACCTGGGCCCCGAAGGGAACCCTGGCAGGCGGCCTGGGAGGCTCATCGGGAAGTCCCTGCGCCTGCGCCTGCGCTGGTGTCTGGGTGTCTGCCCCTGGCTGGCAGTGTGAGCGCTCAGGGGTCAGCTGTGATTCGTCCAAGCGTCCCCCTCCTCTTTCAAAACTTGCCCAGGATCCTTTCATTGTAAAAATGTCGTTATAAACCTCATGTGCTGCCCTGAGGTTTTCCTGTTGCAGGTAAGCCTCTGCTCCCCACCCCCCTCCCAGAGCCTCAGGCTGCAGGAGCAGGGGAGCGTGGGCTTTGCCCTTTGCCATCGGCCAGACCTGACCGGGGATTCCGGAGGCCTCAGGGAAGACCTGCGGTCCCCAGGAGAGGAAGGATCCCCCTGCCTCAGAGGGGGAAGTTCTGAGCACAACCAGCCCCGCACAGCTGCCCTGGGCTCACGGCCGGCCGGTGCGGGCAGCGGTGCTCACTGGGGGCTGCCATCATTGCTGCCATCTTTACTGTCTCACTAACCCAGGGGTGGGCAAACTTTTTGACTTGAGGGCCACAATGGGTTCTTAAACTGGACCGGAGGGCCGGAACAAAAGCATGGATGGAGTGTTTGTGTGAACTAATTTAAATTCAAAGTAAACATCATTACATAGAAGGGTACGGTCTATTTTTTCAATAGTTTTATTCATTTCAAACGGGCCGGATCTGGCCCGCAGGCCGTAGTTTGCCCACGGCTGCACTAACCACTCGTGTGAGTGAATCCAGTTCACGGAAGTGGCCCAATCAAATCTGGAGCCGAAAGTCTCAAACCGGAAGCTAGAGCTCCCATGGGGAGACTGCAAAAGACAGACCTGGAGAGCAATGGACACAGCGCCCAGTGCCAGGAGCCAAGTCAGACCCCAGGCTGTCGATTCTGTTTGAGACAGAACAGAGGGTGGCTGTCGATTAAGGAGGCGTGGCTCACCCCCCCCCCCCCGGGGGCGAATCCCCTGACGGACTGGGTGTCAGCTGGGGTGTCAGCTTTGAGGACGAGTGTTGGATGGGAAGACTGTGGGGGGACGTGGTGCCCCTGAAACATTCAACAGGAGCCTATCTCCTAGCCGCCCGGGGAGTTAGGGACCCCAGATTAGCACTGACCAATGGTCTTGGGGCAGAGTGACTCATTTAGACCCTCAGGGCCCAGGTGTCAGGAGTGGGGAGGCCCCCAGTTTCCCTCCTCCCTGCCTCCATGCCCTGTGTGTCTCCGATGGGGAGGGATGGGGATGCCGCGGAGCAGTGGAGCCGCGTTGGCCTGGGCCCCGAGTGACTGCGTGGAGCTGAGCCAGCCCTCCCACCCCTGGCCTTCCCCTGGGGCTCTGGACCTAATGCCCTCATTCCAGGGAGGGGTGCCTCTAGGGGCGGGGTATGCAGGGGGGCCACGCGGAAGGGAGGTGGGAGACGGGACCCCTGCAGGTCGTCTCCTCCATTCCTTTAGGATCAGGTTGGACAGTGAGCGCAGACAGCTCCTCCTTCCTTTTCCTGCTCCCACATGTTACATGAGACAATGTTCCAATCCACGTAAAGTGATAGTAACAACATCAGCACTCACAGTGACAGAGCCGGCTGGGGGCCAGACAGAGCTGGGGCTGGACGGGAGGAGAGTGAGGCCCCTGGGCTGACCTCCGCGCACAGACCCTCTGGGAGGAGGAGGGGGTGAGGGCAGGGACCCCATGAGTCCGCAGGTGGACCTACGACTCCTGTTTCGTGCACCCGCTTTCAGGTGGCGGAGCCTCATCTGGAAGGAGGAGGGTGCAGAGCCCAGAGCCGCCAGGAGGCCTGTCCGTGCCCTGAGGCTGCCCGGGCCGCACGGAGACGTCCAGAGGCTGTGCTGGGCTGCGAGGGGTGCACAGTCATGGCAGCGTCTTGTGTCTGTCCTGCCTGGGCTGGGCTCAGCCTGCGGGGACAGCTGAGCAGGGCTCCACCCGGCCCTCCCTCTCTCAGCGCTGGAGACACACAGTCTGGGGGCCCAACTGGCCGCCCGGGACAGGCCCCCACCTGCCCGTGTGCAGGGGTGGGGGAAGCAGGGGCGGGGGAGGGAGGACACAGATGTTCCCCAGACCAGGCCTGGAGGTCAGCTGGAAGCTGCTCTAGTTCAGGGGCAGGGAAGCAGGGCTCAGGTGACTGCTGTGGGCACATGGGCCACGTCCTGGGCAGAGGTCCACGGTGGCTGCTGAACCGCGTGTTCCACGACAGGGCGGGTGGCCAGGCGTCCAGAGTCGGTGGGAAGGGGAAGTCTGTGCACGGGTCGCCCAGCAGTCCCTGGGGGGACCGGGACGCGGAGGTGACACCAAGGTCAAGTGGACCCGAGGAACAGGCCCAAGGGGAGACGTTGCCTCCCCTCGTGGAGGGCACGGAGACAGCTCTGTGGCCGAAACAGACACCAGGGACACAGGGGAGTCCTAGGGGTGGGGGCCCAGCCAGGAAGGGCTTCTGTGGAGGCTGGCGGGGGTGGGGGGGGCAGAAAGCCCCCCTGGAGGGTGGGCGGCGACAGCCCTGCAGGTCAGGGAGGCGGGACAGGGGCCGGGGCGGCCTCGGCCTGCCAGTGAGGGAGGGGCCAGGCCCAGATCAAAGGCTCCAGCCTGGGAGGGAGGCAGACCTGTTCCCAGCAGGGACAGTGGTGGCAGAGAACTACTGACCTGCCAGAGGGGGGCCCACTTCACCCCAGGCCGAGCAAAGCCCTCTACCCCTGGCTGCAGCCACCACCCGCTCCCTGGCGCAGGTGCGGGGAAGGCTGGCCGGCCTGGGAGACTGGCCTGACCAGGCTCCACCCTCCTGAGTGTGTGTGAGTGTCGGGGGGACTGGGGGTCTTTCTCAACTTTAGGAAGCAGCAGGCACTTCCCTGTCCTTACCCTCCCACCCTGGGTCCCATTCCCTCCCGGCCCACCCTCTGCAAACCCTCCCCACCCCCCTCACAGCCCACCCCCCTCACAGCCCACCCCCCTCACAGCCCACCCCCCTCACAGCCCATCCCCATCACAGCCCACCCCCCACACAGCCCACCCCCCTCACAGCCCACCCCCCTCACAGCCCATCCCCATCACAGCCCACCCCCCACACAGCCCACCCCCCTCACAGCCCACCCCCTCACAGCCCACCCCCCTCACAGCCCACCCCCTCACAGCCCACCCCCCTCACAGCCCACCCCCCTCACAGCCCACCCCCCTCACAGCCCACCCCCATCACAGCCCACCCCCCACACAGCCCACCCCCTCACAGCCCACCCCCTCACAGCCCACCCCCCTCACAGCCCACCCCCCACACAGCCCACCCCCCTCACAGCCCACCCCCATCACAGCCCACCCCCCACACAGCCCACCCCCTCACAGCCCACCCCCTCACAGCCCACCCCCCATCACAGCCCACCCCCCTCACAGCCCACCCCCCTCACAGCCCACCCCCCTCACAGCCCATCCCCATCACAGCCCACCCCCCTCACAGCCCACCCCCCACACAGCCCACCCCCTCACAGCCCACCCCCTCACAGCCCACCCCCCACACAGCCCACCCCCATTACAGCCCACCCCCCTCACAGCCCACCCCCCTCACAGCCCACCCCCATCACAGCCCACCCCCCACACAGCCCACCCCCTCACAGCCCATCCCCATCACAGCCCACCCCCCACACAGCCCACCCCCTCACAGCCCACCCCCTCACAGCCCACCCCCTCACAGCCCACCCCCTGCACAGCCCACCCCCCTCACAGCCCACCCCCCTCACAGCCCACCCCCCACACAGCCCACCCCCCTCACAGCCCACCCCCCTCACAGCCCACCCCCTCACAGCCCATCCCCATCACAGCCCACCCCCCACACAGCCCACCCCCCTCACAGCCCACCCCCTCACAGCCCATCCCCATCACAGCCCACCCCCTCACAGCCCACCCCCTCACAGCCCACCCCCCACACAGCCCATCCCCATCACAGCCCACCCCCCTCACAGCCCACCCCCCTCACAGCCCACCCCCTCACAGCCCATCCCCATCACAGCCCACCCCCCACACAGCCCACCCCCTCACAGCCCACCCCCTCACAGCCCACCCCCCACACAGCCCACCCCCTCACAGCCCACCCCCTCACAGCCCACCCCCCACACAGCCCACCCCCCTCACAGCCCACCCCCCACACAGCCCACCCCCTCACAGCCCACCCCCTCACAGCCCACCCCCCACACAGCCCACCCCCCTCACAGCCCACCCCCCACACAGCCCACCCCCCACACAGCCCACCCCCTCACAGCCCACCCCCTCACAGCCCACCACCCCAGTGGGTTGTTCTGTCTCCTGCCCCCCCTGCCCCCCCCCCGAGTCAGGAGCCCCTCCAGAGCTCTGACCCACCAGGGGCCCCTCTGTCCCCTGCCCAGGTGTCCTCCTGGTCCTGGTGGGTTGGATGGAACCCTAAATAGGGGGTCAGGCAGGGTTCTTCCTGGGAGAATCATTCCGGGGTGTGGGTCGTACCCCAGGTTCTTTGACCCACACACACTTGTTCATGGGGGTCCAGGGCTGCGGGGGACGCGCAGGTGGTAGATGCTGCTGAGCAGACTCAGGCACGAGGCACAGGGGGGACGCTGGCTGGAGTAACGCAGCGAAGGTGCTGGGTGAGCAAGTGGAACTGTTTCTTGGCTGCGTGGGAACTCCCAGGGGAGGTGCCTGCACCCCGCGAGAAGCGCAGTCACCTGACCAAGGCCGCAGGGGGAGCGGAGGCTGGCCGGCGGGGTCCCTGCCCCTGCCCCTGCCCCCAGGGCCTCTGGGAGGTCGCCTGGCAGGAAGGCCGCAGGCAGGACTCTGGGTCTGAGTCTCGAGTCTGCCCCTGCCCCGTGTGTGAGCCTGGGAGCTTCTCTCGCCCGCTCTGGCCTCGGTCTCCCCAGGATGGCGCTTTCTTCATTAAGCTGGCGGGTGACTGACTGCACCCGCCGCCTGCACTCGGCTTTGTCCTGCCTGCTGTGAGCCACCTCCTCCGAGAGCCAGGACACGGACCTGCGGCCGGAGACAGGTCGGACCCTGCTGAGGCCGCAAAGCCCGCTCCTCCCTCCAGGCCCCCGTCCTGCGCCTGCGCGCCTGGGCCAACCACTCCCAGCCTTTTGGGGTAAAAGGATCTCTTTTTAACCCTCAAAGACTTCAAGATCCATATGAACAGCTACCCCCAGGCCTGTGGGGATTTTAAATGACTTTGTATTTATCCATCATGTTAGACCCACATATATTTGAGGCATAATTTATATATAGATACATACAATATACACATTCAAAAATACACCCACAAATGTATCTGTATAGTATACACCCACAAATAGATATGTATAAATATATACACCCACAAATATATATACACCCACAAATAGATATGTATAAATATATACACCCACAAATATATATACACCCACAAATAGATATGTATAAATATATACACCCACAAATATATATACACCCACAAATACATATGTATAACATATACACCCACAAATATATATACACCCACAAATAGATATGTATAACATATACACCCACAAATATATATACACCCACAAATAGATATGTATAAATATATACACCCACAAATATATATACACCCACAAATACATATGTATAACATATACACCCACAAATATATATACACCCACAAATAGATATGTATAACATATACACCCACAAATATATGTACACCCACAAATAGATATGTATAACATATACACCCACAAATATATATACACCCACAAATAGATATGTATAACATATACACCCACAAATATATATACACCCACAAATAGATATGTATAAATATATACACCCACAAATATATATACACCCACAAATACATATGTATAACATATACACCCACAAATATATATACACCCACAAATAGATATGTATAACATATACACCCACAAATATATGTACACCCACAAATAGATATGTATAACATATACACCCACAAATATATATACACCCACAAATAGATATGTATAACATATACACCCACAAATATATATACACCCACAAATATATATATACCCACAAATAGATATGTATAAATATATACACCCACAAATATATATACACCCACAAATAGATATGTATAACATATATACACCCACAAATATATATACACCCACAAATAGATATGTATAAATATATACACCCACAAATATATGTACACCCACAAATACATATGTATAACATATACACCCACAAATATATATACACCCACAAATAGATATGTATAACATATACACCCACAAATATATATACACCCACAAATAGATATGTATAAATATATACACCCACAAATATATATACACCCACAAATACATATGTATAACATATACACCCACAAATATATATACACCCACAAATAGATATGTATAACATATACACCCACAAATATATGTACACCCACAAATAGATATGTATAACATATACACCCACAAATATATATACACCCACAAATAGATATGTATAACATATACACCCACAAATATATATACACCCACAAATAGATATGTATAAATATATACACCCACAAATATATATACACCCACAAATACATATGTATAACATATACACCCACAAATATATATACACCCACAAATAGATATGTATAACATATACACCCACAAATATATGTACACCCACAAATAGATATGTATAACATATACACCCACAAATATATGTACACCCACAAATAGATATGTATAACATATACACCCACAAATATATATACACCCACAAATATATATATACCCACAAATAGATATGTATAAATATATACACCCACAAATATATATACACCCACAAATAGATATGTATAACATATATACACCCACAAATATATATACACCCACAAATAGATATGTATAAATATATACACCCACAAATATATGTACACCCACAAATAGATATGTATAACATATACACCCACAAATATATATACACCCACAAATAGATATGTATAACATATACACCCACAAATATATATACACCCACAAATAGATATGTATAACATATACACCCACAGAAGAACTGTCTGTGCCCAGCTCGTGCGGAGAACTGAGCCCAGCAGCCTCTCCAGGGCCAGGAGCTGGCAGCGGACCGACAGGCAGCCTTGTGCTGGGCCAGGTCGCGGTGGCAGCTGTGGGTCTGGCTGCACAACCTGACACATTGCTGCTTCTGTCTGTGGAGCTGGCTGGTGAATTTGGGGTGCAGGACCCTCCCAGTGACGGCACCCCCGGGGCTGTGTGACTAGCTCAGCCTCCAGCTCAGCCCTTCCTTCATCCGACGACACAGCCACGAGCTGGGTCCCTGCCTTCCCGGCACTGGCCTTCCTCGGACCCCTCCCCTGGGCTCCCCGCCCCCTCGGGTCCAGCTGCTGTGGGGACAGGTCCCGCAGCCCTCGGCTCGCCGCGCCCAGCCCTGGACACGGGACAGCCCCGCAGCTCCCACGCGGCAGGCATTTCGTTGTCAAGGACTTTGGCGGTTCTTTATCTCATTTTGTCTCCCGGCAGCCCTGAGGGCACCCCACTCTCCTGACGAGGAAGCTGATCTAAGGGGTCCCCCAGCTCTCCCGCACACGTCCTCTCCCTCTGACACCGCTCTGGCCTTTGCAGCCACGCGGCCGCGCTGTGGCCATGGCCGGTCCTGGCCCCCCGTCCCCCGCAGACCTTGGGGGGGGACCTCTCAGGCCACCGCCCCTCGGCCCTCACCTTCTAACAGAAACCGGTTGCTCCACACGCCTCTGTCCAGAAACACTGGCTGGCGTCTTCCTGAGCCTGGGGGCCCCTCCCAGCGCCCCCTTGAGTGCTCTGAGCCGGGCGAGCTGTGGTCACCTCCTCGCCGAGGCCACTGCACACGCGCAGCCGGGGCTCCCTCCTCCAGCCCCACGGCCCGTGGGGCCGACACCGCTCCCACCCACTCACAGGAGGAGGCTGAGGCTCAGAGTCCTGGGCTGGGAGGGCAGGGCTGAGCCCTTTGCTTTGACAGCAAAGCGCTGGGGGTGCGGGGAGGGAGGCAGGTTCTCTGGGAGGGAGAAGCCTCAGGTCCCACCAACTCAGCACGCCCTGGGCCAAGGTTGTCCCCTGTCCGCTTGTCTTTTCGCCCTCCCATGGGGTCCCGGTGAGGCCCAGGGTGGGGGCCGCGCGGGCACTCGGGAGCAGGTGCAGAGAGGGGGCACGTAGGCAATAAAGCCGGGAAGACGCGCGACTTACATGGGTGACACCAGGAGCCATGAAGGGCTGGGAAGGGTGCTGGGCGGAGAGGAGACAGATGAGGGGAAGCCTCAGGCAGAGGCCAGGGCACGGGGGGCTGAGGGAGCCACCACCCTCACCTGTCATCACGGCATCCACACCCTCCCACTGACTCCACACTGCAAGGGCTGGCTGCAGGGTGGCCGACATTGCTGGGAGCAGGGCAGTGCCATCGGGGAGCAGGGCAGTGCCATTGGGGAGCAGGGCAGTGCCATCGGGGAGCAGGGCAGTGTCATCGGGGAGCAGGGAGTGCCATCGGGGAGCAGGGAGTGTCATCGGGGAGCAGGGAGTGCCATCGGGGAGCAGGGAGTGTCATCGGGGAGCAGGGCAGTGTCATCGGGGAGCAGGGAGTGCCATCGGGGAGCAGGGAGTGTCATCGGGGAGCAGGGCAGTGCCATCGGGGAGCAGGGAGTGTCATCGGGGAGCAGGGCAGTGTCATCGGGGAGGAGGGCAGTGTCATTGGGGAGCAGGGAGTGCCATCGGGGAGCAGGGCAGTGCCATCGGGGAGCAGGGAGTGCCATCGGGGAGCAGGGAGTGTCATCGGGGAGCAGGGCAGTGCCATCGGGGAGCAGGGAGTGTCATCGGGGAGCAGGGCAGTGTCATCGGGGAGGAGGGCAGTGTCATTGGGGAGCAGGGAGTGCCATCGGGGAGCAGGGCAGTGCCATCGGGGAGCAGGGAGTGTCATCGGGGAGCAGGGCAGTGCCATCGGGGAGCAGGGCAGTGTCATTGGGTGTTGTACTCAGACTCCTGCGGTCAGCCCCGGCCAGCCGTGAGGACGCAGGAAGGCTGGCCGGGGAAGGTTCGGCTGACTTCCCGGCCCCCGAGGCAAAGGGAGGGTGATGGCAGAGCCGAGGCCCCAGAGAGAAGGGGCACAGCTCAGGTCGCAGGGCCGCGGGACCCCTGCCCCTGCCCAGGCTCCAGGGGGCCGTGCAGCCGGAACGTGGGCCCAGGCAAGGCTCAGGCTGCAGGGCCAAGCTTTGAGGGAGAAAAAGGGTCAGAGACAAGGCCTGAGCATGGAGCGCAGATGGGGCTCCTTGGCCAGGACCGGCCCCTTGGCCCGACTCTCCGGGACCAGCGTCCTCGCCATCCCGGGCGAGCTGCTATCTCACCTGCTTACCGTGACCTGCTCCTTGTCAGGTCACATGTCACGAATGAGCCAGAGCCTCTGTCACCAAACGCCCCTCGCTGCCTGCGGCCGGCTGGGTTCTCGACACCCGAGGTCCAGCTGTGCCCCCTCTGGGCGCGGGCCAGGGGTCCCCGGGGAATTCTGTCTGCTCCCTCCAGCCTTTTCTCCACCAGGAAGGGGAAGCTGAGACGGTGGCGTCCTGCCCAGCCTCGGCCCTGCGGTTGCCATGGTGAGCGGCAGGCCCGTGGCGGGTCACAGGAAACACGCCTGCAGCACTTGGTACAGAGGAGAGGACGGGCGCATGGGGAAGACGGAAATCCTTTTTAAATGTGCAAACAGTTTAGAGGACCTCAAAGAAACAAAAGAGGAAGCAAAGTGAAGACCGTCCATCAAAGACCAGAGGAGCAGAGGGAGGGACAGGTGCTGGCCAGGAAGGAGGAGGAGCTGGACCGCACCCGACGCCCGCTCAGGAAGGCCGCTGGGGCCTGAGCACCATGGACGCCGGCAGAGACGATGCTCAGGGCTGAGGGGGAGGAGGGAGAGCTGGGGGGAGGCTGACCAAAGCAAACAGACAGACAGACGGCAAAATCCCTGCACGAACACGTCCCTGCGAGAGGGCTTCCACGGGGTCAGGGGACAACGGGAAGCGCTGAGCGTCACCCACCAGCCCGTTCTTCTCCGGGATGAGGTGGCTGCCAGGCCGCGGGCCCCTCTGCGCAGCCTCTTTCCTTGGTGCCACTGGGCCTACTTCCTATTACTCATTAATTTATGTTTAATTTTTATTTACTGATTTTAGAAAAAGACAGGAAGTGGGAAGAGGGGAGAGAAACATGGGCTTGCTGTTCCACTAATGGCTGCCTCATCGCCTGGTTCTTGTATGTGCCCTGACGGGATCAAACCCACGCCCTGGCGCATGGGGACGACGCCGTCACCCTCGGAGCCGCCGGCCGGGGCTTGGCCTGCTTTTGCCTGTTGAGTATCTATTTACAGGCACTGAGGTAGCACAGCATACGGCAGTACACCCGCCCCGGGGGGCCCGAAGACGCGAGGCGCGTGCCATTGAGCAGTGAGGCCACGCCCCGCGTGGTGACCGCAGCAGCAGCGTGGTGCAAGTCCCAAGCTGCTGGGAGAGCCGGTCATGCGCTCTCACCCCAGGAGAAACGGTGGCAGCGGTGTGTGGTGACGGTGTCAGCGGCACTGGCGACCATTCGCATTCTGTTCAGTCTGCTTTTCCATACTCAGCCACAGCCAGTTCTGGATGCAGAGGCCTGGGAGGGCGGGAGTAATGTTGAGGGAGCGGGAAGGGTTCTGGGAAGCCAGAAGGGTAGAGCACAGGCTGCCAGAGAATGTGGGGTGGAGGAGGGCAACTGGTGGGAAGATGGGGGCAGCTGGAGGGAGGACAGGCACCATCTTGGTCCATGAAGCCCATTGTCTGGAGTCCGTGGTCTGTGGAGCCGCGTGAGCCGAGAGCAGGGTCTGGGGGCAGAGGTCGTGGTGTGGGGGTGTAAGGTGTTGCAGTGGAGATGCGGGTCCCAGGGGATGGGGAGAAGGACAGCTGGGGCAGGGGATGGAGCGTTGGCTTCCGGTGGACTCACTCTGCCTCAGCGCCTCTTAGCAAAGGAGCAATGACCCCCTGTGTCCTGCGGTGACGGCCGCCGTGGGGTGTGCAGAGGGCAGGAGGGGAGACGGTCAGCGGGAGTCCTGCTGGTACTGCCGCCCACCTTCCATGAGGTCGTTAGTGAGATGCACGAATGATCACGGGCGCTCTTGTCGGTGCGCGTTTCTGAAAGCCTGTGTTCAGGGGCCTACTCCGCGCACTTTATTTTGTAAAGAATTGTGGCAAGACAGGCCCTGAGGGCCTTGCTCCCAGAACCGGAGAAGCGGAGCCCACAGTTGTTTGTAAATATTCCCTCAATCCCGCGTGTCTGCGGGTTCCTGGGGCCGGCGGAGGTTTTCCTCTGGTGACGTGAAGCTCCTCATCCCCTGGTTGTTCCTGTGGTTCCGACGTGGATCTTGTATGATCAATAACTGGTTTTCCCTTTTCCTTATTTTCTTTTATTTTCCCTTTTATTTTTTAAACATTTTTTTTTATTGATTTCAGAGAGGAAAGGAGAGGAAGAGAGACAGAAACATCAAGGATGAAAATCCCCCATTTGCTGCCTCCAGCAAGTCCCACACTGGGGATTGAACCCACAACCCGGGCTTGTACCCTGACTGGGAATCGAACCATGACCTCCTGGTTCATAGGTCAAGCTCAGCCACTGAGCCGCGCCAGCTGGGCCCGAGGCTGCTCTTTAGAACATCTTGTCATTTTACCAATTGTCTCCTTCACTGAGTAGTGACTGTCATCAACTGATCTTTTGGGAAGGATTTCGGGATGAAATCTCTGGGATAGTATCATTTTAAATATGTTTTGTTATTATTGGTTCTAGAGAGAGAGGAAGAGAGAGGGAGAGAGAGAAACATTGATGTGAGAGAAACATCCACCAGCTGCCTCCTGCACGTCCCCTACTGGGGATCCAGCCCGCAACCCGGGCCTGTGCCCTGACCAGAACCGAACCTGGTGCACAGCATCATTTAAGACTGAACGCTGAGGGGCCGGCAAATCGACACTCTCGACAGAAGGCCCCGTTGGGGCTCCTACTTGCTGTTAGCTTCTCCGCCTCAGTTTCTGCTCTAAACAGATTACTTACTGCTGTTACTTACTACTTACTACTTTAGGGCAGGAGTTCTTTCTTTTTTTTGTTTTTTGTTAATCCTCACATGAGGATATTTTTTCCCCTCCATTGATTTTTAGAGAGAGTGGAAGGGAGGGGGAGAGACAGAGAAACATCCCTTGGTTGCCTCCCGCCACAACCTGCAACTGAGTATAGCCCTTGACCGGATCGAACCTGGGACCCTTCAGTCCGCAGGCTGATGCTCTATCCACTGAGCAACACCAGCTGGGGCTGGGGCTGGGGCTGGGGCAGGAGCTCTGAGTCTGGGAGTTGGTCCTCACTCTCACTAATCCAGCTCTGGCTGGAAGGGCTCCAATCTTTTCCTTGTGAAATAGACACGACGGCATCACGGGGCAGCAGTGCTGCGATGCGGTGGCCAGTTTAAGCCACGGATGCGTCCACGTCATGCTGCCGTTGTGGGAGATCACACAGAACACCGCCTCTGCTCATGGCTACTTCCGAACCGGCCGCCAGACCTGCTGCTGGGCACGGTTACTTACTAAACCAGGAAAGAAGCCCACATTACAATTAAAGTGCATTCTTACCCTTTCGGCCGAATGGGTTTCCTTGTGATCGTGCGTCTTTCATTCATGCATGTAAATATACCCGTCTCAGGAGGGCGAGGCGGGGCCTCGGGGCTCCGCGACACAGGGAGGTCGGATGCTCGCTGGAGGACCAGGGCCCCTGGGAGGCCAAGGCGAGTGCAAAGAGCAGTGTCGTTACGCAATGGTGAGCGTCAGTGGAATGCCGCGAGGAGCCCACAGCCGAGCTGTGGCCGCACCCTACGTCACGTGCTCAGAGCGGCCAGTACCCATGGCATTGCTTCTGGGCCGCTCAGGTGCCACGCTGGCTCAGTGACCCGGGCGCCCTGCCTGTGCAGATGAGCTGAGTCCTGCCTCTTGGTGGCGCACGTTTCCTGCCATGATCTTGAAGAGAACCACCCCGTGGACGAGCCCGTGACCAGCCTGCCTGGACGAGCGGAGCCACACCGCCCGCAAAGCCCTCTTTGCAAAGGACATGCCAGCACGGCACTGATGCGGGCTGCCCACGGCCCCGCGGCCAGTTCTCCTGACGTCCTGCTCCGGGGTCAGCCCCCCGGGAACCTGTGGGTGCCACAGCTGGGACCCCGGGCTCTGACCCGGGTCACGCATGTTTCTTCATCGACGAGGTGGAGATAATCATTGCGTTTCTGCACGAGGTTGCTGTGAGGGTGACAGGAGACAGTGCCTGCCCAGCAGCTGGAGAACCACGCCCGGCGCGGCGGGAGCCACGCGCATTCCCAAATGGGACAGGACTCTTCCGGGCGCCTCCCCGACAGGGCCCCCGTCACGCGGGGGCGATGGGCGCAGGGCTGGACGCTGGCAGTGCCATCAGCACTCGGGCCCACGCTCCCCAAGACCGTCCCGGAACAATGAGAAGCCAGCCGAGAAGGGAAGCGCGTCGCTGCCGCCGGCACAGCCCCCGCAGGTGCATCTGGAGGAACTCTGAGCCGTGGAGAGTCCCCCGACAGAAGGCATCTTCGCCTGGTTCACAACGACAGGAAGTGAACAGCCCACGTGGCCTTGTACAGATTAGCGAGATGCGTGACATGTCACGTGTGAAATAGACACTTCGCAGTCATTATTTATGTTGAGGAGAAATATTGAATGACGTGAAAAGAAATTCACAACATATTGAATGAAAAGGCAGGTCACAAGCCAGCAGCTGGGCTTTGGACATGTAAGTTATATGTGCGCACACACACATACACGTGTGTACACATATGTGGTGTAAACAATTATCTGGGTGATGGGATTCCAGAAATGTTTTATTTTCTTATTTTTAAGTGTATAGTTTCTAAATACCTTATTTATTTGTACTTACAAGAAACCCTGTCATGCGGCCCCTCCTCCGCAGCCAGGTGGGGAGCTGAGGCAGTGCCCCAACACCCCCAGCCTCAGGGGCTCCCATCGGAATGGCACCCCGCGCATTTAGAGACCGGGGGCTCCCATGGCGGGCTCCTTGGACCCGGACTTGCCCTGCTGCCTCCAGAGTGGCAGGGGCGGGAGGCACTCGGGGGGGCCTTAACCAGGGCCTTGCAAGGAGACTGGGGAGAGAGTTGGCAACGTCCACCAGTGAGACCGAAGAGGCAGAGCCAGCAGACACACTACCGACCACGGCAAGGAGCGTGCAGTGGGTGCTCGATAAAGGGGAACCCCAAAGGGGAGGGGGCCCCCATTCCTGGCCCAGGGGGAGGCTCCATCCCTGCACGAGGCTCTCAGAGGGGCAGTGACCAGGACAAAACTGGCCACAGCACTTCATCAAATGTCTGTGAAACTCCACAGCAGGGCCACCTTTTCTCCACCAAGGGCCACCTGGGTCTTCATGACGTCATTCCGGGCCATACAGACTACCCACTTAACCACTGGCCTGTTGTATTCAGTCAGACACTCAGTGAACTCCCCCAGAGCCTTCGGGCCAGACCAAGTGATTTCACGGGCCTCCTACGACCCTCAGGCAGACGCTCCCCACCCCCGTCTAAAGGGCCCAAGAAGACGCCTGGTTCCCGGGGCCCTGTAAGAGCTGCATGAGCCAAGAAAAATCAACTGCCTTCTACTCTCCTGAAAATCAGCAAGAACAGATGGAATCATTTCACAATCTGCGTTTGAGTTCAGATTGAAACTCAAGTTTTAGCCCCATGCCCACACCTGAGGGCGATCAGGTGGACAAAGCCATTGGCCCGCGCTGTGGGGCGTGGCCCTGGGCATGTGCAGGGGGCCCGAATGGTGGGGTGGCAGGGGATGGGCTCCCCTCACTCTTGCCGGTCCTGCAAAACCCGACTGCCTGGGATCGGGACATTCTCGAAGGCCTAGGATGAGAGTCTATGTGGGGAGATGCCCCCCACTGAGGTGTCCCCAAGGTCGCTCTGACCTTCCCACTGGGGTCACTGCTTCTCTATTCTCAGAAGCAGAGTCACTAGGATCTTGGGCCCAGAGGCCCCCCTGACTCCGTGGGAGACCACTGGCCAGGAAGTGTCCAGGTCCGAGGCCTCCGGGCCATGCTGGGAGCCGGCAGTGCTCACGGCCCCTCACCTGCGGGGCTGTCCCTGCCGCTCTGCTGGCCTCCGTGCGGGGGCAGGAGGCCGGGACAGGGGCCCTCGAGGAAGGAGGAGCAGGAGGAGGACCCCAGTCCTTCACGAATGCAGCGGGTCTCTCTCCATGCCTGCCCCCAGCCAGTGGCCAATGGACGTGGCTGCCACAACCTGGTGACTGGAGGGTGCTCTGCCCAGTCCCTCTGCCCTTTCTCCTGTGAGGCTCAGCGCCCACCCCTCGGCCTCACAACCCACAGGTGTTGAACGACTGATGCCATGAGCACAAAACCAGACAGCGTTTGAGGAGGGTGCATGCGGGTGTCGGGCACCACGCGGGCCTCGGGCACGGGGCCTCAGCCTTCCCGCTCTGGCTGGTTAAAGGAGATGCACCCTCACATGGGAAGGCCCAGCAGGAGCCTGGTGTTTGGCTGTGGTGCAGGCCCCCCTGGTGCCCTGGCCAGAGACCCAAGCCCTTCCCGGGAGCCTGCCGGCGGCGGGGAGAGCACGGGTCAGCTGTTCAGGGCCGTGCTTCTAGGCCAGGTCTCCAGGTGAGGCTGGGCCTACAGCCAGCCCATGAGAAGGGCCCCCAGGTGACATCAGAGAGTGCGAACAGGAAAAAGGCCGCTGGCTGTGCCTCCCGCCGTAAGGCAGCCCGGGGTTTGCTCCTCCGAGACCAGGACCCGGGCCCGGGCTGCTCAGAGCCAAGACATAGGACGGCATGGGCATCCTGAACACACAAAGGGACTGCCAACCTGGGCCAGCGCCTGCCCTGTACCAGCTAGAGCAGGGGTGGGCAAACTTTTTGACTCGAGGGCCACAATGGGTTCTTAAACTGGACCGGAGGGCCGGAACAAAAGCCTGGATGGAGTGTTTGTGTGAACTAATATAAATTCAAAGTAAACATCATTACATAAAAGGGTACGGTCTTTTTTTTTTTTTAGTTTTATTCATTTCAAACGGGCCGTAGTTTACCCACGGCTGAGCTAGAGCCTTGGGTGTGGGTCACGTGACTGCCCTCCCCACAAGAAAGCTGGGGTACCTGGTCCCACTTCTTTCCACCCTGTCTGAGAATGGGGTGACTGAGGGTAACCCCACATTGTGTTCATAACTAACAGAAAACTTCCACCCTCTGGGAATAAGTCGCGGGAACTAGAGAAACTGGATTTGAGATGAAGGCATCAAGAAGGGCAAAAAGCATTGCTTACAAATTTAAAAATATATACTAGTATATTCCTTTCTTAGGTTCGATGCACCACACCCTTTAGTATGGAAAACCAGCAGCGCTTATTCAGCTTGGTTTGAGGGTGTTTGTTGCGACACGAATCCCTCTCCGAGTTGCTTCTGCCTCGGCCGAGGACCTGCCACAGCACTCCTGGGCAGACACAGGCGTCCCGAGAAAGGTCGCGACGCACCCCGGCGCCCAGGACGCAGCCCCAGCAGGGCTGGCCCGGCCCGAGGCCCACCCTCGCCACATTGGCCCCGGCTTCAGGGCCACAAAGGATACAAATGTAGCTGACTCACAGCGCGGCCTGCTCAGCATTTGGGGGTTTGCTTTTCACAAAAAACCCATTCAAGTGGCCCTTTCATCTTAGGACATGAATATTTAATCACAGCTTTGATTGCATATAAAGAGAATTGAAGGGTATCTTTTCACCTAAAGGTGTAATAATTTAATAACACTTATTGAACCTTGTATTAGATTTCACTCGGTTTTAATACCTTGCTGCTTTAAATAGGGTCCATTTTTAATGGGGACCAAATAGTCTATTTTTTGGTTCTCTGCTTCCTTCTACACACCACAGGGCACGCGGCGCCTCATCAGCCCCTCTGATGAAGAACAACGAAACCATCAGGATCATCGAGATCAGACAATGAAACCACCCACTGAAACCTCCTGCTGGCGAGGGTGTCCCCGCGAGGATTGTCACCCTCCCGGCGGGCGGCATCAGAGGGGACGCAGGAGACATGCCTGCCGCTGGGCACGCAGCTCCGAGGCAAGCCCCTCCGAGGACCTGTCAGCGGCATGTTCAAGCACTTCAGGCGCCGCCGCTGCCCATGAAGCCTGAGTCTGTCCATATTTAGCTCCTCGCCTACAGGACCTTCCGCGCCGCGGCCGGCTCCCTGAGCTGACCTGGCACTGAGCACTCCATGTCACACCTTGCGTTCCTTAGATATCGGTTTATTAACATCCCGGAAGGAGAGGGGCGCTGGGCAAATTGGTATCGGCTCGCAGGGAAGAACTGCTCGCCTCTGTGGCTTCTCAGATGGCCGGGCCTGTGGCGGGCGCTGGGGCGCACGGCTCTCATCCCCTACTGACCTGCTCCCCTCACCGAGCCTGCGGCTCGCCCTGCTCTGTTCAGGGGACACGATTGGACCCACGATTTCTTGAAACCTGTGTCCATAATAACAAGCCATGTGGACTAAGGCTCCCCTATCCCCGGTGCAGCGCGGTGTTCTGGCTTCCAGTCCCTTCCGAACAGGCCGTGTTCTGTGGGTGCGCGCTGCTGTGGGTGGAGCATTTTCTCTGTGCGGTAACTTAGAGTGTTGTTTGTTTGTTTTCTCTCTGGCGTTATCTTGAGGAACTAAAGGAATTTCTAGACACTTTTTCCCTGAGAGCTCGGTGGCCGGGGACGCTCTGGCTGACTCCCCGCCGACTTTATTTCTATCCGCGCCCACAGGCTAGTGCGCATGCACCCCTGCGCTTCTGCCTCCCCACCCGTCTCCGAGTCCTGGGAGCCCTCCGGGAGGGCAGAGGCCCGTGTGTGGACCCACTGCCCACACGGACCTCAGGGGCAAAGCCTGGCCCTGCAGACAAATGAGCTCAGATTAGATTAAATCTTGTCACCCTCTCCTTTGTGTGAAGAACAGTAAAGAGTGTGCCCTTCCTCCTCAGCAAATACCCATTCAGGGCAAAGAGCAGCCAGTGTCTCTCCACCCCCTGCCCCTGCTGCCGCCCAGCAAGGCCATTTGCTGCATCTTTTGCTAGGTGACTTCAAGGCAATGAGGTTTTACGACTTTCATCTTTAAATTTCATTGCTTGTATTTGATCTCTAATTTATTTAGTTCTTTGCTCTAAAAACAAATAATCTAAGGAATTTAAGAAACGTATAAAAGGACAGGAAATGAAAGGTAGAAATCATAAGAACACACACTAACAGGTATCTTGTATTGCGACAACTTAGCATCATGGTTAACTGCATGCTGGCATTGAGCTGGGCCATATGTCATGAGTGGGTGTCAAGACTTAAAATTAGCTCACAGATTTGTATCCAATTTTAAAACAGGCCAAAAAATCACATCAAAGGGTAGCCTTTTCTCATATTCTATTAGTATGAGTCTGAATTTTAAGATTAATATATAATTAAAATTTTTATTTAGATAACACTATTGCATACATGAATAAATATCAACTTAAGCAGAGAAGCAAGTATAAAAAGTATAACCAGCTATCGACTCTAATATTTAGGGTTTGTCTTAGTAAATAAAGTATTGATCTCTCCCGTTTGGGACTTCGGCTGAATTCCACTCTGCACTCCTCAGTGAAATGGATTCATTGGTCTTAGCTTATTTTCAGCAAATAGCAATTCACATAACAAATATAAACTGTTCCTTCGGCCCATGTGGCCTTTTCTTTATGAGAACAGCTTCCCAGAAGTCTCCCAGGGAGACCCGAAGAAACCAGCGCATGAACTACAAGGGGAGAGCATCACCTCAACACGCGTCTCTCCTCCTCATTATTTTAATAAGCGCCGCCCACCCCTTTCCTTCCAGGAACTTTTTTGACCTCTTTGATTCTGAGGAACTTTTCCATCATATGTTAGGTGTTTTTTGTTTTGCTCTTCCTGGCTTTTTGCTTTTGTGTTTTTGGTCACTGGTGTCATTAACAAGGAAGGAATGCAGTTAGGAGGGACGCTAAGGCCAGCAGCTACTATGTCCCATTCCTGCCAGCAGCCAGAGCAGCACAGCCTCCCCGTGGCCCAGAGGGAAACCAGGAATCACTGCAGCCGTGAGAAACCCAGTGGTTTCTGCCTGTCAGGCAAACGTGGTTTTCGTCAGCAACTACAAAATACAAGGTGCCCCCAAACTGTACACACACTTTACATAATTATTAATTCCAATGGGTTACATCTGAAAGGAAATAAATATCAATTGAGTGATTAGCTGAGAAGTGTGTCTACATTTTTGGGACACCCTGTATTTATATGAGTTTAATACGTTTGATCTGGAAAACAATTCTGGAAAGAAAAAAATCTATCCAGTCCTGAGATATCAGAAATCTTGGAAGAAACAGGACTATTTTAACTGGGAAATAAGAAAAAGCTGAAAAGTCCTATTTAGCAAAACCTTAGCTATTTGCTATCAGAGACAAGATGCATGGTTCTCTCCAAAGGAGATCTATCAACATTCATGAGAAATGCCCATCCGTGGAGACCAGGCACACCTGTGCACCATCACAGAGACCACGCACACCTGTGCACCATCACGGAGGAGACCACGCACACCTGTGCACCATCACGGAGGAGACCACGCACACCTGTGCACCATCACGGAGGAGACCACGCACACCTGTGCACCATCACGGAGACCACGCACACCTGTGCACCATCACGGAGACCAGGCACACCTGTGCACCATCACGGAGACCAGGCACACCTGTGCACCATCACGGAGGAAACCACGCACACCTGTGCACCATCACGGAGACCAGGCACACCTGTGCACCATCACGGAGGAGACCAGGCACACCTGTGCACCATCACGGAGGAAACCACGCACACCTGTGCACCATCACAGAGACCACGCACACCTGTGCACCATCACGGAGGAGACCACGCACACCTGTGCACCATCACAGAGGAGACCACGCACACCTGTGCACCATCACAGAGGAGACCACGCACACCTGTGCACCATCACGGAGGAGACCACGCACACCTGTGCACCATCACGGAGGAGACCAGGCACACCTGTGCACCATCACGGAGGAGACCACGCACACCTGTGCACCATCACGGAGGAGACCAGGCACACCTGTGCACCATCACGGAGACCAGGCACACCTGTGCACCATCACGGAGGAGACCAGGCACACCTGTGCACCATCACGGAGACCAGGCACACCTGTGCACCATCACGGAGGAAACCACGCACACCTGTGCACCATCACGGAGACCAGGCACACCTGTGCACCATCACGGAGGAGACCAGGCACACCTGTGCACCATCACGGAGGAAACCACGCACACCTGTGCACCATCACAGAGACCACGCACACCTGTGCACCATCACGGAGGAGACCACGCACACCTGTGCACCATCACAGAGGAGACCACGCACACCTGTGCACCATCACAGAGGAGACCACGCACACCTGTGCACCATCACGGAGGAGACCACGCACACCTGTGCACCATCACGGAGGAGACCAGGCACACCTGTGCACCATCACGGAGGAGACCACGCACACCTGTGCACCATCACGGAGGAGACCAGGCACACCTGTGCACCATCACGGAGGAGACCACGCACACCTGTGCACCATCACGGAGGAGACCAGGCACACCTGTGCACCATCACGGAGACCACGCACACCTGTGCACCATCACGGAGACCAGGCACACCTGTGCACCATCACGGAGGAGACCACGCACACCTGTGCACCATCACGGAGGAGACCAGGCACACCTGTGCACCATCACGGAGACCACGCACACCTGTGCACCATCACGGAGACCAGGCACACCTGTGCACCATCACGGAGGAGACCACGCACACCTGTGCACCATCACGGAGACCACGCACACCTGTGCACCATCACGGAGGAGACCAGGCACACCTGTGCACCATCACGGAGACCAGGCACACCTGTGCACCATCACGGAGGAGACCAGGCACACCTGTGCACCATCACGGAGACCAGGCACACCTGTGCACCATCACGGAGACCACGCACACCTGTGCACCATCACGGAGGAGACCACGCACACCTGTGCACCATCACGGAGACCACGCACACCTGTGCACCATCACGGAGACCAGGCACACCTGTGCACCATCACGGAGACCACGCACACCTGTGCACCATCACGGAGACCAGGCACACCTGTGCACCATCACGGAGGAAACCACGCACACCTGTGCACCATCACGGAGACCAGGCACACCTGTGCACCATCACGGAGACCACGCACACCTGTGCACCATCACGGAGACCAGGCACACCTGTGCACCATCACGGAGGAGACCACGCACACCTGTGCACCATCACAGAGACCAGGCACACCTGTGCACCATCACGGAGACCAGGCACACCTGTGCACCATCACGGAGGAGACCACGCACACCTGTGCACCATCACGGAGACCACGCACACCTGTGCACCATCACGGAGACCACGCACACCTGTGCACCATCACGGAGGCTGTAAAGGGAGCCCCAGGTCTCTTCACTTCCCCTATCAGCCTGAGTTCTGTTCATATTTGAGAATTTGTAACAATTGCCGATGAGAGTCTGAACGGACTGGCTGACCCCGAGGGGAAGCTTTGTGCCAGCCTCTCTGCCGGGTCCTGAGAAGACAGTGTTTCTCCCAAGGAAGCCCGGGGTGGTAGAGCGCTGATGGCTTACTAGTTGAAATGCTGAATTCATCTCAAACAGCGGAGTTTACCTAAAGATCCAGGGACTGTATTGTAAGCAATGATTTTACGAGCAACTGGAAACGGTGCTCCTTGTTCCTCACTCCTGTGCCACCTTCCGTCTGCTGCAGGTCCCTTGGACTAGTGTCCACACTGCGTAACCAGCTACAGACCGACCCAACAGCACACACCTCCTCAGCTCCCCAAATATGAGACGTTAACATTAAAATCCGACTCTTAATTAGAACTGGGGTAGGGGAGAGAGGAAGGTGGGAATAGTACATTTTCCTACATCTCAGAATTGTTCCCTCTGGCAGAGTACAGTGTGCCTTCCAGACAATGAGGGACCATGGCAAACAGTTTTCATCTTTCAGGGCACAATTTATATCACCCTGCCCAGGAAACTCTCCCTGACAACAAAGCCAATTTCTTTTTAAAGCAAGTATAGCGTACACCAGACATTTTAAATAATTAAGGTCAGATTCCATTGGATGTAAATGTAAAAGAAACAATGAAATGTTTGAGAGTGAGGTAATTACTACACTGGTATGAAGGGGTCAAAAGGCACCTTCACAAAAGGTTTTACCTCCCCGTCTCCACACCCACAAAAGCACTCACAGAGTGACGGCTGGGCTCGGAGGGAAATCTGCACACGACATGAGAGGGGGCCTCTTCTAAGGACAAAAACACAACTGGAGAATCTGCAGCAAAACAAAGCCTGGTCTTCGGTGTCTCATTTTAAAGTGCATGATGTAATAATAATCAACGTTCTAAAGCATTTGAATTTAGAATACACGCATAAGAAAGGCCAACATAATGTTCACTCTAAAAGTTTTCATTATTTTTACTCATTCAATTAAATTTTAGAATTAAAAAGTTTTTAAACTTATGGTTTCTAGAAACTTAAATTTCATTCCTAATATAGAAGGAGCTCGTATATAACCATATAGAACCCAGAAGACATGATCTGGAATTTGTGGCAATATATTTTATTACTTTTATGAACCATCGAATATTTAAGGAATCAAATCAAGCTCTTTTCACTCAGAACACAATACTTGTATATGCGCATAGATATACAGTGCACACGATTAAATCCTTGCTTCATTTATGAAATGCTTCACCTTTTTTCCTGTTGTCAAATTAAATACTTTATTGCCAAGCCAATTTTTACCAAAACCCACAAAGGTCATTTGTTTTATGCCCTCAGCTTCACCATCGGAAGAATGAGGTTTGTTTTTGTTTTTTTATGATGCAACAGATTTTCAATAAAATATCACACAACGAGCCAACGTGACAGAAACGAGACATAGATTCCTTCCCGTGAAGAACCAGGAGGACAGAGCTGCATTGACCTGGTGTGGCTTCCTCCTTCCCGGGGGCGGCGGCGGCCTCCGGGTCAGTAAGGGGCCTCCGAGCAGAGCTTCGCAGACCTGGGAAGAAAGAAGTTAGGGACGTCACTGTCACATTCAAAACCAACCGGCACATCCTTGACTTTCTGCAAGAAGCGCTTTCTTGTAGACGCACATTTCTAATACTTTTATATTGTGGGAAATTTCAAATATGCACAAGAGTAAAAGAAGGATGTAATCTACTCCCCTGCACCTCGAACCCGGCCTGCAATTCTTGTCCTGCCCCCACTCCTTCCCCTGGAGGTTTAAAACCAAGCCCAGGGACTGCCGGTGGCCGTGGCATACTTAAGGGACAGTTTCCAGAGGGGCACGGTGCACCCCACTTTCAATCCAAAGAGCGAAGGGGCTTTGGTACCTACAACTCAGTGAATGCCCACCCCCCCCTTAGAAAGGCTACACGATTTATTTACAGTAGGAAATACCCTAGCCTTGAGAGCAACTATTTCATATATTAGAATCTCATACCGCCATCGGTGCTGGAAGCCTATACAAAAAGGTAAAAATGTTTTTAGTTTAACTGTGGGCTCAACATTTATAGACACTATTTACTCCATAGTTTGCATTAACAATGATCACGTGATGCATTCATCCCCTGGATGTTTTTTACATGTTAAGTTGTGATACCAGCCAAATGGATGAGTATGCAGGATCCATGTAGGTATTTGTATTTATACCTCACACGCTCCATCGGACAAACACCTCCACAAACCTGAGCGCCTCCCTCACTCACAGTCTGGACTGATATATTCTCTCCTTTGAGTAGAATATAGCTACACTTTCAATCATTCTCTTATGTCTTAATAAGATTTTAAAACACCATTTTGACTTTAGGACATTAAAATGAAGATCTGGAAAGGTCTGGGTTATGGCCCCAAAATATTCCAGGCGGAAAATGTAATAACCTCCATAGGGTCCCCCGCGCTGCCTCACCCGAGTCAGGTGTGTGTGATGACCCCTTCTCTCAGAGAGTAAGCCGCAGTGGCGTCACAGACCCACCCGCAGCCCCTGGCTTCTGCGGAGATTTCGTCACTCATGGAAAAAACAACGTTGAACCTTTATGGAAACCTCGCTGATGTGCTGTTTTAAAATTTAAACACAGTCATCTTACACGTAAGTTATGTTTTCTTTGTTGTCCCCATTGTTAGTTTGTGTGTTGGGGGTGAATCCTGGAATCTTCATATTTTGAAGGGACAGATCTGCGGTAATGAGCTAGAACTCCTTTCGGAGTGTTGGTAGATCAAATCCCCACGGTGCACACTCTAGATATCTTACAACTTCATTCGTCAATGATCCCTCAATGAGGTGGGAATTTTTAAAAGTCTGTGAATGAGCCCTCACCTCCTACCATAATTCTTAAAAACAAAGGGAAATGTCTACATTAAATAGAATAAGAGGAAAATTCATATGTGCATTTACATACACATGCATAGATGTAGAGAAATATGAAGTACTGAAAGGGACCAACCTTCCAATCAATCTCTAATTTTAGAAAAATCTAATTTTGAAAAAGTCGTTTATCCCCCTAAAAGCAACACGTGGACATGTGGACAGCTCTGAGTCTAGCATCTCACACTGAGTATCCGCTGGGTGACGAGTTGTCGGTTAATGTCGGTTCATAACCTCCAGGCCGCGCGCACACGCACTGCCGTGTCTTGGAAACATCGCCAAGTGGCGGAGATCAACCACAGCAAAGGTGCTGGACAGCACAGCCAGGTCAAGTACGAAGCAGAGTCTGCCTGCCAGCTGCCGTGGGAAACTACTATTCGTGAAATTTCGATTATGTGGGAAAGCATCGGCGTTCTTCAGTATGTGAGGCTCACCTTTCACGTGGTCACCTGAAACCGCCGCGGTGCTGGAGCGTGTCACTCCTGCTGCTGTCGTCACTAAGCAGACATCTTCCTGGCAATAATTTTTAAGTCTGAAAACGCTCAGCCTTGTTACGCGGTGTTTACTTACTTCCTGGGGAACCAGGAGTCTAGGCTGATTTTGAAATGAATGTATATTCTCACTGTGCCACTGAATGGTTTGGGACATCCAGAAACATGTTTCCTAGAGAACCCCACCCACTCCACTGAGCAGCAGCCCGTGAGGCGCCTGTGGGGCCACCTGTGACGCCCAGGCAGCGACATTTCTGTTTGTAGTGAATCAGGTTTTAAAACTCAAATGCTATGAAGAGCTAGCGACCTAATCCTGTTTTTATTTTATACTAGGAGTACTGCACAAATCTCAGGGTTAGGCTTGCATTATCTTGAGGCGAATAGTAATTTTTATTTCCAAGTATAAATGTGCAGAAGGCATGCAGATTGTTAGTTTTACTGAAACGCAGTCAGATGGCTGCGCCTGGGAACCACGTCTTTCCCTGGTAGCCTTGTGACTTGGGGCAAGCACTGCGGGGAGCGTTGGGGAAAGTTTCTGGAGCCTTCTGCAGTATCAGAGCGGGTTTCTTTAGCCAAGTGTGTGTTCCCGCAGAGGCCTAGGCCGGCAAGCCTCCGAGAGGAAGGACAGGGAACAGAGCCTGTGCTGCTCCTCACACAGCTCTGCGAGTATTCTCAGGCACGCGGGCCTGGGGAACACTGGGAACACTTCAAAAACACGTTCTTTGGGAAATTGCGGTTGTGTACTCATTTATGTGATTTTCACAAATTACATTACATGTCCAAAATCAATGAAAAAAAGCTCTCAAACTCCTGAACAGCCCTAACTGTACCATGTCATTGTTCTCCTCAAACTCCCAACCAAACTGAATTTTAAACAGAAAACAACCCTATTTTCTACTCAGAATAAGAAAACTTTGTCCTGTTAATGGGGATCTATAACTAACTTTCTTGTTTAATAACTTTTGATGACATAAATATTCACCTACAGAAGTACAATATTAAGAACCTTGGCGATAAAATTGATACTGTGGATGGAGGTGTTTATACTTTATTATAAACAATTCTAAATGCTAAATGTTTCAAGCTTCCACAATTGCATAAAAAGTACTCCCCTGGCTCTAAATCATTGTGTGTGTGTGTGTGTGTGTGTGTGTAAATGGTATAAATATGCACGCACACATAGATACATATATATATAATAAATTTGTAAAGGCACCTAAAAAGAACGTACACTGTGGACTACATTCTTGTAAATGCATTAAAAAGTAGCAAAATGTTAGAAGGTGCGCGATCAGCCAAACTGATGGGAACAATGACGGGAACATGTTCCAGCTTCGTATGTAGTAGGTAAAGTTCTGGCAATTCTTTTTTCTAGCTTCTGAGTGTATGTGTGTGTGTGTTTAAGAACATGAATCAAGTATTATTTTCCACCCTCTGCCAGAAAAAAATTAATTTTAAAGAAATAGCTAGTCTGGAAAGCAACTTGAAAAAAAACATCCAGCACCCAGCCAAATAAATAAACACAACCCCTTAAAATGTCTGACTAAAGAAAACCCCTCCTTCTGCTGGTGTGGGCACCAGGCAAGCCAGAGGGATCCCTTCCTGGTCCAGGATGGAGACTTCAAATCTCTCAGACTTGAAACTAAGAAAGTGCTTTGGTTCACCTGCTCCCGACCGGCCATGTGCTCCTTAACAATCAGAAATCACGTTTCTTCTGAATTCCCTTCAGATGTGGGTGCAGGAGGTGCAGCTGGCCCTGGGCAGCCCAGAGCTGGTGTGAGTGTGTGTAGCTCCCAGTGAGTCCTCTCTGCGTCAGGGAAGAGCACTGGTGGCCAGGAGACAGCGAGGCTCCGTTTGAAAAAAAGCTGCTCCAAGCTGAGCGGGAGAGGCGGGGTGGGCCCGCGGGAGGACGCATGTTCCATCAGACACAGTACCTGCCTTCCCGGCCTGTCAGCGAGGCCTGCCTCCCGGGCGGTGGGGGAATGTTCCGTCTTCATCTAGGATGGCTTCGCGCTGCAGAAATAAAGCAGCAGCGTGTGTGGGTAGACATGTGCTCACAGGGCATCCTATCACAGTTTTATTAGCTAAAAATATAAAACCGTGGGATCAATGGGTCCGTTTTTATCAGCCCTTTTGGCTCAAGACATCATCGCACGGATTACCCCTTCCCGGCGTGTTAATGGCACCACTACCTAACTGGTTAGTCTCCTGGAAGTAAACATGGTTCTTGGTCTTTGTTCCTCTTCCTTCAATCGGATGCGAGAAATAAGAAGAAACGCATTTCCTACTGAAGGAGTGGAAAAGTCTTCATGCTTTTGTTGTTGTTTTGGCTTTCAGAGAGCACTTTAAAGTGGCCAGCTTCTTGAAATAGTTAAAACGGTTTCCTTCCGATTTACCATAATAACCCATTTTGTGGTTTTAAACCAGGACCCAAAGTTCGAGACAATTAAGCTTTCTCGGCGATCAAAACGCGTTCCTCTTTCCGGTCACTGTGGGTAACGCACGGACACTTCCGGAGGGAAGTTTCTTTTCACACCATTTTGGGATCCAGCTGCAATTTCACTTTGCTGCCCCCAAACCTGCCTTTTCAGTGAAGAGGGGGCTCGAGCTTTCCTGTGCACGTGCAAACCCTGAATTCCAGCTGCTGGATGAGCCTGCAGTGCAGCCGCCCGCGGAGTTAAGCTTCAGGCCCGGCGACTGCCCGCCCGCCAGAGACTTGCAAATCACCCTCCGAGTCCGTGAAGCAGGACGCTAACGTTTTACCTGGCATTGAAAATATTTAAATTCCACTATAATGTGCTTATTTAAAACCTGTGAAATACAAGCACGCTTACTCAATGCCATTTCGTCCCCACAGTCCCTTTAACCCGCATCACTGCCTTTACTTGTTAATTGAAACGAAATCTTCAAAAGTCAGCTCAAGCCCTCACGCCTGACATTTGGGCCAAGGCGTAAACTTAATACATTTTTAAACAGGGTTTCCCTTTGCTTTGAGCGTTAAAGGGAAATATATTGAATATGGTTTTGCAGGCACGTTCCGGCCAGCCAGCGCCAGCGCTCGGTAAAATCAACATCGCAGCGGAGCCATGCGGCCTTGGGCCCACGCCCACACCTGAGCCTTTCTTTAATTCGGTTGGTGCGGAGGTACTTGAATTAGCTCAGGAGGGCTTCTCCCTTCTGGGAAACCTGGAGGGGGGTGGGGGGGGCGGGACGGACGGGTGTGGCGCTCTCCCTCGCCGCTTGGCCTTAAATATTTGAAAACGACATTCATTTTAATTTGGACTCGAACCTGTAAGAGACCTACCTCCTCAGGAGGACCACCGAGACCCCTCCGCAGTCCCCAGAGCAGCCAAGCCCCGTGCAGGCTGCGCTGACGCCGCTGGATCCGCAGCCGCGCTTCCCCGACACGGGACTGGGCGGCTCCACGGAGAGGCGCCGCGGCCCTCGGTGTCTCCACGGGCGCGTCGCTCAGGGTACGGTCACCCCGGAAGCCAGCGGGCCGACAGGCTCACAGGCCGCACGTTAATGTTCAACTTCTTGAAACTCAGCAACGATGGAAACAAATAGGAAAAAAACAAACAGACACCCCAAAAGGCCAGCTACGCGCTCGCGGAGCACAGCGCTGCTCCGCGGAGGCCTGGGGGCGAGCTTACCTCGACCTTCGAAGGTCTGCAAGCCTCCGAGCGCAGAGGGTTTGGAAGCCTTTGTACCCGCGCCTGCTTTCCTTGGAGCGAAGTTCTTGCAGGTCTTCTCCGTGGTCCCGGGTCCCCTTGGAGCGGCGGCCACCCTCCGCTCGCACCCTGGCCGCGGCCGGGAAGGCCTCCGCGGCGCGGGAGGAAGCGCGGCTTCGGGGACGTTCATTCAAAGGCCCTGCATTGGGGGCGCAGGGACCCCACCCGGGGACGCAGCACGCACTCGCTCCTGCTACCGTTAAGTGTATGCGGTTGTGCTGTTCACATAATTAAAGTGGCTTTAAAGTGCGCGCGTTTGAAAGTGGCAGAAAGACTATTCACACTGGAGACCAGGCTTACGGATACGGTGCCAGCGCGCAGAGAAGGGCCGTCAGTACAGAGCGGCTGTTATCCATCTACTCGGCGGAGACGGGGGGGGGGGGCGGGGGGGGGCGGAGGAGGAGGAGGAGGAGGAGGAGGAGGAGGAGGAGGAGGAGGAAGGCCGGACAGAAGAGGAGACAGGAGCTAGAGAGAGCCGGCCGCTCGGGTCTGGTTCCAGAACTCTCCATTCAGAAGAACTTAGGCAAAGCCCCAAGTTTGTCCCCCTCTGCCCTCCACCCCCGCAAGGCGGATCGGTGGAGTGGAGCGGGGAGCACACCGAGGCTTCCGCGCCCCGTCGCCAGCGAGGCTACGCCGTCCTGGGAACAGCTGGTGCCCGTCGCCATGCGCCCCTCTCCCTCCGGAATCCGGCGAGAATTCCGAGGACTCTCCGGCCACCACCTCCGCCCCGCGCGGGGGTCAAAGAGCACCCCTCGCCCTTGGTAACGGAGACAAGAAACTTGGGGGCCGTCTAGACAGGTCAAGGTGCAGGAGGCTGGTCCCCAGCGCCTTCCGGAAGGGGGCGGGGACCCGCCAAGGGCGCCCGGACGCGGCGCGGCACGGCCTCCCCGGCTCCTTCCCTCTCCACCCTCCGCTGATCAAAGTAGGAAGTTTGCTTGACAACCATGGTGACAGGGGCTGAATCACAAATGGTCTCGATTTCTGCGATGTTGCTATCCGCAGCCCCCATTGTCCCCTTTCAGGCGCAGTGTGAACCCTTCCGGTGCGGATGACCGCGCGGCATTCACAGCGCGCTCGGGGCGCACAAAGGGTCCCCGCGCCCCGCCGCCATCTGGCCGCGAGTCACACGGCGCGCGGGGGACGCGCGAAGGGCGCGGGCGGACGGCGCCCCCGCCCGAGCTTAGCCCCGGGGCGGACCGTCCACGTCGCCACCGTCCTCCCCCGTCTCAAGAAAGAAAAAAAAGTTCAAAGAGACATGGAAAGAGCAAAAGAAAAACACCACTAATTGACTTTCCCGGGCCCCCACCGTGTGCGCCGGGCGACATCCCTCCTCGTCTCAAACTTGACTGATGGTGTGAACCGCTGTGGAGGCCCACGAGTTCCGTTTTGCAATTAAATCGTTTATGAAACCGGAACACAGCACTTCACTAACTCACTAAAAATAGCAAGTTTTTAAAAACACTTGCGCGTGTTAGTATTTTTCCTTGTCTGCAGTCAAAACACCCAAAAGCGAAAAGTTTAAAGCGCACGCCCCAAACGCACGTTGCATTTTCTTTACAATTTGCGGCGCCCCTTCCCACTCGCGCATCTGAGTGGTTTTGAAAATGCCCCCGTTAACAAACGCTCTGAGCGTGTTTCCTTCACGCCCAGAAACGCGGGACGAGACGCCTGCGGGCTGGAGAGTGGCCACACAGCGAGGCAAATTCAATTACAATTAAGCAGAATGATCATGCTTTTTCCTGCCACGCATGTACTTTCAGTATAATTCCTTATCTGATACATACGAAATAGATTCGCAGGACTTTCTGTATGTCCACAGAGCAGCAGGGAAGGCTTCCCTTCAAAGAGAAGGGAAGACTCTCTCATTTAAAAAAATCTGACTAATCAAGAGTCCACTTTCGCCCCTCCCCCCTCGTCCCTCCCCAATCGGAAGAGTAGACACCCGGCGGGCGGGCGGAGGGCGAGGGCCTGCCTGGGGAGCCTTTGGCAGGCCCCGGCCTCGGCTTCTCGGGAGTCCCCTGCGCTGAGGCCGCTCTCAGGATTGTTTTGAGAAACTGAGCCGGCTTCTGAGTCTGTGCCAAATCGCTGGGCACGGAAGGTCGGCGCAAATCCGGGCGCCCGTGTGGGCCGGCCGGTGACTGACGCTCTGGGCAGGCGCTTCCTCAGAGCAGACCTGACCTAACGGGAGACCTTGCTTTTCTTATTGGAGAATGTACCTTTACATGTTCAAGTAGTAAAGTGTCTGTTTGAACACAGATATGTTCTATGGAGGGATCAACACGTGAAGTTTTCAAGTCTTTGAAGATTAACTGGCTTTTGATATAATTAGCCAGCTCTTTGGAGTGAACATTCTTTAATAGCAGAAAATGCAGGCAGATACTTCTGGAAATATTACATGACAATCTTCACCAAAAATCAAGAGAGGAAAAGCACCCAGAAGAAGACTAGTAGAGTTCGTTTCATAGAAGATTTAAGAAAATGATCTTAATGTCCCAAAACATCTAATTTTGAAAAAACAAACAAACAACCATTTTAAGGAAAAGATGCTTACGCACAGCGCCTCTTCAGATATTTATTAAAACACATAAGATTCCAGTTTTAAATGATCCCACTGAGCTGAACAACCTTCAGTAAATTTAAAGATTGTTCATAGAAGAATTGAGGCTCTTTCTTCTCTCAAAATGGTTTCATTATAAGAGTGCAATAAGTATTAGGACAAGTGGACTAGAACGGAGTCTTTCTCTGTACTGTGAGGATGTTGAATAGTACTTGTCAATAAAGGGACTCCTATTGTAATCTTAGGGGACCCTTGCCTCTGACCAGGAATGACTGGCTCAGAGATACTGACCTCATTAAAATATGAATGGGAAAGGCCGCCATCATTGTATCAGGGGAAGCAGACTCCACTCGCTGGCCCAGTTTTCTTGTAGCCATGGCTTTTACACATGGACTCGCTCAGTGTAAGTTATAAATATGACAATGATCCGTCATCATTTCATTGCTTTCTCGGAGCACCCTGATTCAAGAAAATCCTAACTTTTCTCACTTTGAAACCCATCTACTGCTCAAAAATCATATTTAGTATACACAGTGTTTTTTTTTGTTTTGTTTTGTTACCATTTAGGCTTCTTCTGACCAGGTGCCTGTTACATGTGTGATGACAAGGGGGTGGGAGGAGGGCTCCCATCCCAACTTAAAAACAGAAACAAGTAGTTGAAAGTTCTGACTTCCTTCTCCCAAGGAACCGGGAGTTAGGGAAGGTCCCAGACTGCGACAGGCTCCCTGCTCCTCACCACGTCTCTGTTCAGTCAGCGCCAGGCAGCAAGCAGTGTGTCCCCGAGCACCAGTGGACCTGGGAGAGGTCCGCGTGGAGCAGCCGCCTGTCTCAGAGCAGCCTGCAGCCTCAGGTAAATCTCACCTTCATCGTCCCTTTGGAGTGTCCTTCCGGGAGGAAACCAGTACATCAGCTGCCAAGTGACCGAGAATTAATATCACACAGCGGCAAAGATTTTCTTTCTAGAGGTTTAGTTAATGTAGAAAATTTGATTGCATTATAGGAAGTATTGCATCTAGTTTAATCACTGACTTTTCATCCATAAAAATATTGAAATCACTCCTAATATTAGTTAAAAGTCAATATTTAGAAGTGAAAATTCACCCCCAGACTCTCTCTAGACTGCATGGGGAAGCGTGAATTCAGAAACTCTTGTAAGTTGATGAGATACATAATTAGCTTTTATGTTAATTGACTGCTATGAGTTTGTTGTATGACACTTCTTCATATAATATGCAAATAGCATTGGCTGTTTAGTTTTATTAGACAATATGATTACAAATCCAAAGGTGCTCATTTCCATGAGGAATAATAAAGGTTGATAATTTTCCAGTGTTCTGTATATCAGAAAAAACGATTGCTTCTGGACTTAATCAATAAGAGATTTTAAGTAGCCTTTGTTTCGCCAAAGCAGCCAACATAGAACAGAATTAATATTGTTTTTTTCAGTTACAAAATTTGATGTTAAAACAGGTGACTTTGTGCAATCAATTAAATCTTGTGGACAAAAATACAAAGATTTCAGCACAATTTACCACACAATAAATGTATAAAAATAATGTAAAATGTTGCCTCCTTTAATTTGAATAATGAAAAAAGCTTAAAATAAAATATTTTACAAGTGTTTCCTGTTCTTACTTATGGAAGCATTATGTCAGTAACATTAAGTGGATGCTTAGGATGTGAGAAAAATAGAAATAATAATAAATCAATATGATTTTGGAGGAAAATTTTCCCAGAATTCAAACATATTAAAGCTTCAATTACATTTTTTATTTTTCAACTTAACAGTAATGAACAGAATCCCTATTAATGAACTTCAGATGGGGGGTGGGGGTGTCATCTAACTCATTTGCTTTTTTCCTAAAGTTAAAAAAAAAACAACTTTACTTTCATTATCGAATACAAAATTAGCACTGCCACATGGTTTCTCATTTTAAAAAGCATTCTGTCAGTCTCCCCCAAAACCTCTCATTTTCAAAGATTTTAGGGAAAATGAAAAGAAATGCACCCATCCACGTGAAAAATGTCACCGTTTGTCACCTTTGTTAAAATCACTCTGAGCAGAGACTGTTTCTGAGCCTTGTCCACGCTGCATTCCCTGGGATTTTGCAGATTCAAAAATAATATTAATGAAAAAAAGTGAGGGTGCTTAAGAGGGCAGAGGCAGCATGAGTGGAGTAAACAACTTTTTTCCTTCCATAAATATTACTGAACTCCACCAATATATCAGACAAATAACACCTCTCTAATTCATGCTTTTGAAAGTGTCCTCTTCTGTGATTTTGAATGCATATTAAAACAAAATACTAGAAAAAGCCGCCGTGGCTGCGAGAGGCTCAGTAGACACTCATTGATGATAATACGACTCCTTGTCTATCCACTGAGCTGCAGATCACAGAAGTATAAGACCTGTGTCCTGATTTTTCGATTTTCTGTTCCCAAAAGCTGCGTGTTTTTTCACCGTCTTGTTACAAAAACAAAACCCTAGATGAGTGATCATGTTTGGAACCACTTCTGCAGAGCACTCTCCCCAAACAGAAGAGGTGAAGCCACATTTGGGGGAGCCGCTGTGGAGTTTTCCAGCGTCACCATCTGTGCACTAGTGGGAAGCAGTGAGTCCTTTAGAACACATTAGCGATCTCAGAGGAAAGGGAGGCTGAAAAAGAAACTTTGGCTCCATCTTCATAGACAGGGACACGCACACACTGGTTCCCACTGGCCAGGGAGAAAGCACTCGCTCTTGAAAAACATTTTATAAATAGAAAAAGTAACACACTCACTTGATTTAAAAATTAAAAAATCCAAAAGGAACAAAAGGGTAGAGTAAAAAGTTAGGCCAATACCTACCTCAGAATGCCTCCCCAGCCCCTACGGCCCTGCTCTCCTCATGCCCAAAATATCCCAATGCATGGCTATACGTGTGTATGAATGAGTGTGCGTGTGTGTGCGTGCTTTCAGTGTGTCCATGTGTGAGTATGTGTGGATGTGCATGCTCATATGCCCATGTGTGCTCTTACACGTCTGTTGTGCATGTGTGCTTGTGTGTTCCTGTGTGCCCATGGACGCATGTGTGTCTGCTGTATGCACATATGCCCAGGTGTGTTCCTATGTGCCATGTGTGTATACATGTGACCATGTGTGATCCTGTGTGCCCATATATGTATTTATGAGCATGTGTGTCCTATGTGCACGTGTGCTCAGGTGTGTCCCTATGTGTCCATACACGTGACCATGTGCATTCCTGTGTGCCTATGTGCATATGTGTGACCATCTTTATTCCTGTGTATAGGTGGATCCATGTCCATGTGTCATGTGCCATGCACACACATGTGCATTCATGCATGTACCATGTGTGCTCCTGTGTGTGCATATGTATGTTGTGCATGTCTGTGTATATGCATGTCGGTCCAGGTGTGCTTGTGTTCCTATGTGTGTCTGTGTTCACGTGTGTGTGTGCCCCTTCCTCCTTTACACAGATTAGAGCACAGTGCACACACTTGGGATCTGAGGGTTCAGTCCCGTCCAGGAGGCTGGGGACCGTCCGACCGGTCACTGAAGGCGGGTGCACCAACACCAACAGTGTGGTGTCAGAACTTGCATCCCTCCCCGGGGGCAGGAGCTCCCACCACTGTGAGCTACAAACACTCTCCTTGGAATATTTGTCACAGATCCGTTTTTGGATAAAGCTTTCCTTGTTCTGTCGCAGAACAATAGCTCTGAAGGGCTGGAGTGCACGTCCTTAAGCCCATTTCCCAGGTGTTTCCGTCCTGCTGTGGCCAGGACCCGGGTCGTCCCTCCATGGCGGTCACTCCCTGGCCGTGCTGTTCACACCCTCCCAGCTCCTGGACACGAGGGCACCCAGCACAGCACTGGCGACCCCACAGCAAACCCTTCACTTGTCAGTGAGGAGAATGAGGACAGAGGATCACTCTGCCCACTGAGGCAGAGCCGGGGTCGGCACCCAGCGGTGAGATGAGGCTGCTGGGCCCGGGACATTTGATTTCCCTCCACCAAACGACAGGTACGGCCACTTTTATTGGCTGAATTATGTCCCCCCAAACTCCTGTGTTGAAGCCCTAACCCTCAACCCCTCAAAATGTGGCCTTATTTGGAGATGGGCCTTTAAAGAGGTGATTAAGGTAAAATGAGGTAATTGATCCAATGCGACTGGGTCCTAATAGGAAGAGGAGATGAGGACACAGACACACAGAGGGACACGCAGGGAGAGGACAGTGGCCTACACGCCAAGGAGAGAGGCCTCGCGAGGAACCAGCCCTGCCCACACCTGGGTCTCGACTTCCAGCCTCCAGGACGGGGAGACCATCTGCTGTTAAAGCCACTGGGTCTGTGTGCCTGGTGATAGCGCCCAGGCCACCGACACAGTCGCAGCCGCAAAGTCCCCATCGGAATCCTCACCAGTGGCAGCCCACGCCATCACACGGAACAGTGATAGAGGTGAGTGGGGCTGCTGGAGGGTCGGACGCGGAGGAGACCCGGCCGCTGAGCAGTGCCGGACAGACCGGCCTGTGCTGGCATGGGCTGGCGAAGGGGCGCTGCCCAGGGCCTTCAACCCCCGCGCCAGTTAGGCATCGCCTCCCACTGCTGAGGCCTCACCATAACCCAGAGATGTGCCTGGGCACAGTAGCCTCTTGCCGACTGCTCCGGTGGGGCACGACAGAGCACACGTGGCTAGTGCGCCTCCTCCGCTGAAGGCCGCCCAGAGCCGGGCCAGCAGAGCGAAGCGAGAAGCAAGTGTAAGGACCAGAGACGGAGGTCTGCAGGAGGCAGGGAGGTGGACCAGCCCTGCGCCTGAGCGGGAAGAGAGCCGGGGCCCTCCATCCTGTGCCCTGAGGAGCGCGCCTTGACGCGCTCAGGCCGGGCGCCTGGGCCGTGGTCACTGCAGGGCGGCCGGACCCGCGGCTCTGGCGCCCTCAGCGCGGCCCAGCCAGGCCTGCGTCCAACTCTGCAGCTGGCAAGTCTGCGCCAGTGGCTTCGATCCCCGACGAGGCGGTCATGTGCTGACGGCGGTAAACCACCTTTTGATTTTCAGCTGCTGGGCTCTACCCAGGAAGAGAGCGCCACAGGGGCAGGGGCACCGGGCGGGACCCGCACTGATCCCAGGGCTCCTCCTCAGAACACAACGTGCAAGGACTCGAAAAGGTGGCCCGTCTCAGCCCCAGAGTGACAGCGCCTCTGGGGGGGACCGGCGCTCCCAGGACCTTGCCCGGTGCTGTGTGTGCGACACCCATGGCAGAAAACGGCTCCGCATTCCAGACACACAGGGGACGGAGAGAAGCACGAGGGCCTGGCTCCTGTCTTAAGAGAAGACCTCCTGTGTGACAGCCAGTGTAGCTCCTCCTCCCAGGCAGGCTTTTGCTCACTCGCGTTTCTGACCTTCGTGGACCTGGACCAGGCTGGCAAGTGGAGCCGTCCATCCGCCCTGGGTGCCCGGAGGTGCTTCTGGGCCCTTGCCTTCTGCTCCGGACACAGGCCTGAAGCCGGCTCGGTGAGAAGCATCGTCAGAGGGGCAGTGGGTGGGCTTATCTCTGCTGCTCCACATCCAGGTCCCACCTGCTCAGTGCACTGGGCACAAGACGCCACCTCTCCTCCTGGCTCTGAGGTTTCTTTGTCCAGAAACACCCAGTTTTGACCCAGTAGCTCCAGTGTGGTGACCAGGCCTGTTAGAGCTGCTTCAGGGGCGAGGGGAGCGGGGGGGAGGGGGGGGAAGGACATTGCTCAGTTGGGTATAGAGGAGACCCTGTGCCCTCGGGGCCAGAGGAGAAGGCGCGTCTGTGTTTTGGTTTTCTAATGCCTCTTGGGTTCCACACACCATCTCTTCTGGCCCCCAAAGAATGGGTGCAAAATGTAAGGACCGATCGAGACCAAACCCAACCTGTATCTGTAGCAAAGAAGCAGCGACTATTAATGCATCAGCTTGGCTCTGGTTGAAGAGAACACGTGCGGGTTTAGCTGACCTCCCCAGGCCACTGGCGAGCATTCTCCCGACGTGGGCATGCCCACGAGCGGCGCATTCAGTGCACGCTGCTCCTACTCAGCGGGGTCGCAGCATGAGGGAGAGCTCCCCGTAGTCCTGGCATCCTGACAACCGGACTCTCCCTTCCCCACTCTGCCCGAACTCCAGCTGGTGTCCTCCAGGCCCTGAGCCCTTCTCTGGATCACAGACCCCATGTCTGCGCTCAGCAGGGGCCCCGGACGTACGGCCACCTCACAGCACCTTGACTTTGGGACGTTTAGGGAACTGCCAGCGTTTTCAAAGGCACTTGTGTGTGTGTGTGTGTGTGACCTTTTCCTCCTGTTGCATTGTTTTCGCAGGTGTGTTTCTAAGTGTGAGTCATTCTGATACACACGTCCCCGTATTTTATATGCTGATATTTCCGGCCAGCCACGACTCCACAGACTGGGCACTGTGAATTTCTTCCATGGGTTCCCTACAGAGACACGGCCGCCACAAGGCTGCCCCAGGGTACGGGGATCACTCAGAAACCCCGAGCCATGGCTTCCGGTTTGTTCCAAGCAGAGCAGCCTCTGGGAGAACCACAAGTCCAGACTCGCTGCATCGGGGCGGGGACCACGCACTGTCGGGCAGGGACACCAGTCTCTCTCTCGTCCTTCACATCACTTTTACCACTTTGGCCCTTGAGAATGTTTATTAAAGTAGATCAATGTGAGGTCATTTTGCTTCATTTGAACTGAATTAGTTCTCACTATTTCAAAACAAATAATCCAAAAGCTAACATCAGCTCCCTGTACTTGGAAAGAGATTGGGAAGAAATACTCCCCACTACAGGTCCTGCAGAGAAGAAATCTTAGATCACTGTTCTTCTGGGCCCCAGAGTGGGGGAGCCAGCAGGGACAATGCCAGCTGGGCACTATGAGTAGAGGCCAGTCATTGAGCCCAGTGCTGGGTCTGACAGGCATGGGACACCCTCTGTTCTCGGGGGCAAGGCTCCTCACAGTCAGGAGATCCGAGAGTGGAGGGCAAAGGGGCCACTACAGTCAAGAGTCAGGTACGAGTCACTAACCTAAAAGCTGAAGTTCAGCCAGAGGAAGAGAAGATGGCTGCCGACGGGAAGGCAGACTGCCAGACAGTATGAAAGTGAGAGAACGAAAGGAGAGTGTGTGGATGTACCGAGTGTAAATTTGTGGGTGAGCGATAGCTATACTTCAGGGGACTGTTGGAGACTGCCGGATCGGGCTCCCATAACCGGGCAGCCTCCACTGATGCGGAAATCTCTCCGGGAGCAGCCGGCTCAGCAGTGGAGACCGCGCCATCTTGAGTGGCTGATATCAGAAGCATATACATCCAGAGACCCTGCAACCATGGCACCCAGGGACCAGCTACAAATCCAGGAACACCGAATCTCAAGCAGCGCGAATACGTGAACTCAGACGAGCCCTGATCCTCCTCACGGAAAGGTCAGATTTTGCCTAGATAAAGGTCGGTTTGTAATTCAGGTTGGAGAAAGGAACGCGCACGGGGGAAGTCTGCGGCCGTTGGGGTCAGCGTGATCTGCGAGTGTGGAAGGGGTCACGCAGGGCTGCTGGCAGAAGGGAACTCTAAAAATCAGCCCATAGCTGGACTGGGTGCAAAAAGGCAGCCTCAGATTTTGCCAGTGTGCCGGCTGCTTAGTGCCGGGGGGGGGGGGGGGGGGGGCGGGGAGGACATGCGGAAGAGACTTTGGGAGATTTGCACACAGAGCTGGATGGTGGAGGGTTGCAAGCTCGCACACGTACTCTGGCTCTTTTTTTTTTTTCTCCTTAAATCTTTGCGTTTGATTATTAAACCCAATACACAGGATCGCCCAATTGGGGTCACTCACGGAGACTGCAGGGGAAAGTTGTTTTTGTGGAACCTGGGAATCAGAGTTGGAGTAACGATCAAGGAACCAGCTCTGGGGCAGTGGACTCTCCCAAACCAGTATTAAGTGTGATAGGGAAAACAAAACCTAACTACTGGCTAGAGAGGACTTATAGCCTCGGAGGTCAATCCAGAAACACTGCCACCCAGGGGCTGAACCACAAACTGACTCTTCTGTAAATACAAATAAAGGCAGTCTGGGAAACAAAGAAATACTGCCTGCTTTAAAATCAGGACTGTGGTCTACAACACGGAGGAACAGTGCATCACAGGGAACTTCAACACTCTCCTGAATACCTGACAGGACTAAGGCGTGCCAAACAGAAGAGTAGAGGAAGTGAAGGACCTTCACTACTGCATATTTGTATTTTTTCCACCTTTTACTTAAGAAACTAAAATTTTTTTCTTTTTTCCTCACCTGATTTTACCTTTTTAATTACTATATTTTTAACCAGTATTATTACTACTACCATTTTACCTTTTTTTTTAAAGTGTCATTTTATTTTCTCTTTATTTTATTTTGGGATTAGTGTTCTACATTCTATTTTCATCTTTCCTTTAGCATCATTTTACTCTATTTCAACTTTACCTTTATGCCAAAACTCTCTTCCTCACTTTTCCCCTTTTGTTGTCCTGTTTCTCTTACCCTATTCCTGCTTTAGATTTTCCCTATTCCTTCTTTTTACCCCCTGTGAAAATTTCACCTTACTTATATATCTAATTTCCAATCCCCTGCTCTAAGCCCATATACACTTCTCTCTTCTCTTTCTTCACTATCCAAACTTTTTTTTCTCTCTGTCGTTTTGTTGTTGTTTGCTTGATTGTTGATTTATTGGTTATTTTATGCTTGTTTGTGAGATTGTTTCACTTTTTCTTTTTATGTTTTTGTTGGGTTTTTTATTATTTTTGCTTCTGTTTACCCTCTGTTGCTGGCATTTGTTGGGATTAGTGGCTGTTCTATTGGAGTTTTCTCCCCATATAAATAGTTTCTTCCCTCTTCTATTTCATTCTCTTTCTTTTCTCTCTTACTTTTTTTTTTCCTTTTCCAAATTTCATTTTTACACTCCTTTTTTTCTTTTTCTCTTTTTTATTTTTCTCTTCTTCTTTCTTTCTTATCCCCTAATTGTCTTTTCTCTGGTGGTCACCTTTATGTGGGGTTATTAGTATCGTGAATACATTGTGTTCAGTGCCTTGTGCATTGTGCCTTGTTGTGTTGTATTTTGTGCCTTTAAATCAATGTGGCAGAGAGAGAACTACATAACCAAACACCCAGAGAAGAGAGATCATGGGTAGACAAAGAAACAGCCTGCATATGAAAGAAAAACAGGCATCACCAGAAAAGGAAGTAAACGAAATAGAGGCAAGCAACCTGTCAGAGAAAGAATTCAGAGAAATGGTCATAAGGTGGATGAAATGAGTGGAAGACAAATTCAACAATATGTGTAAGAACCAAGAGGAAATGAAGAACCAAGAAAAAATGAAAAATGACATCACTGCTATAAAGAACTCAATAGAAAGCATCAACAGTAGACTAGAAGAAGCAGAGGACCACATCAGTGAGCTAGAAGACAAGGTAGGAAAAAATACCCAAGCAGGGAAGCATCTAGAAAAAAAAATAAAAAGCAGGAGGAGAGCCTAAGAGAATGTTGGGATAACACAAAACAAAACAACATTAGCATAATAGTGGTGCCAGAAGGAGAGGAAACTGAGCAAGGAATAGAAAACCTGTTTGAAGAAATAATGACAGAAAACTTCCCTGATATAGGGAAGAAAAAACTCACACAAATCCAAGAAGCTCACAGAGTCCCAAGCAAAATGAACCCCAAAAGACCGATGCCAAGGCACATTATACTTAAACTGGCAAACACCAACGACAAAGCAAGAATCTTAAAAGCTGCCGGAGAGAGACAGAAAGTTACCTACAAAGGATCCCCCATCAGACAAGCGACTGATTTCTCAACAGAAACACATCAGGCAAGAAGGGAATGGAATGAAATATACAAAGTCATGCAAAGAAAGGGTCTGAATCCAAGAATACTGTACCCTGCAAGGCTATCAATCAAAATTGAGGGTGAAATCAAGAGCTTCACAGACAAAAAAGGATTACGGGAGCTTATTACTACCAAAACAGCAATGCAAGAAATGCTAAAGGGTTTGCTGTAAAAAGAAAAAATAGGAACCGAAGAAGGAACACAGGGGTAAAGAATAAAAATGGTGATAAACAAGTATCTATCAATAATAACTTTAAATGTAAATGGATTAAAGGCCCCAAGCAAAAGACATAGGGTAACTGAGTGGATAAGAAAACATGACCCATATATCTGCCATCTACAGGAAACCCACCTCAGAAAAAAAGACGCACACAGACTGATGGTGAAGGGGTGGAAAAAGGTTTTTCAGGAGAATGGAAATGAAAAGAAAAGCTGAGGTAGCAATACTTACATCTGACAAATTAGATCTCAAAGTGAAGGACATAAAAAGAGATAAGGTAGGCCACTACATAATACTAAAGGGAGCAATCCAACAAGAAGAAATAACTCTGGTAAACACATACACACCCAATATAGGAGCACCCAAATACATAAAAAAAGATCTGGAGGAGATCAAGGGAGAGATTGACAGCAATACAATCATAGTAGGGGACTTTAATACCCCACTATCACCATTGGACAAATCCTCTAAACAAAAAAATCAGGAAAGAAACATCAATCCTAAATGACTCACTAGATCAGATGGAATTAATTGACATCTTCAGAACATTTCGCCCCAAAGCCACAGAATATACATTCTTCTCAAGTGCACATGGGTCATTTTCAAAGATAGACCATATGTTGGGTCACAGGCCAAGTCTCTTCAAATTCAAGAAGATAGAAATCATATCAAGCATCTTCTCAGATCACAATGGCATAAAACTGGAAATGAACTACAATAAAAACAATCCAAAAAAATCAAACACATGGAGACTAAATAGCATGCTATTAAACAATGACTGTGTTACCAGAGAGATCAAAGAAGAAATAAAAAATATCATGGCAACAAACGACAATGAAAACACAACAATCCAAGACCTATGGGGCACAGCGAAAGCAGTCTTGAGAGGAAAGTTCCTAGCTCTACAAGCCTTCTGCAAAAAACAAGAAACAATGATAATAAATTACCTAACCCTACAACTCAAAGAGTTAGAAAGAGAGCAACAAGAAAAGCCCAGTGTAAGCAGAAGGAAGGAAATAATAAAGATCAGAGCAGAGATAAATTACATAGAGACCAAAAAAAAAAAAACAATACAAAAATCAACAAAACCAAGAGCTGATTCTTTGAAAAGGATAAACAAGATTGATGAACCTCTAGCCAGGCTCACCAAGAAGCAAAGAGAGAGGACCCAAATAAACAAAATCAGAAATGATAGAGGAGAAATAACAACAGACCCCACAGAAAGACAAAGGATTGTTAAAAAAATACTATGAACAACTCTACTCCAACAAAGTAGACAACCTGGAGGAAATGGACATATTCTTAGAAAAATACAACCTTCCAAAACTCAATCAGGAAGAATCTAAAAATATCAATAGGCCAATAACTATGGAAGAAATTGAAGCAGTCATCAAAAAGCTTCCAGCAAACAAAAGCCCGGGGCCAGACAGCTTCACAGGGGAGTTTTACCAAACATTCAAGGAAGACCTAAAGCCTATCCTCCTCAGACTATTCCAAAAAATTCAAGAGGAAGGAACACTTCCAAGCTCATTTTATGAACCCAGCATCACCCTAATACCAAAACCAGATAAAGACAACAGAGTGAAAGAGAATTACAGGCCAATATCCCTCATGAACATAGATGCTAAAATCCTCAACAAAATCCTAGCAAATTGGATCCAGCAGTACATCAGAAAGATCATACACCATGACCAAGTAGGATTTATCTCAGGGATGCAAGGATGGTACAATATCTGCAAATCAATAAACGTGATACATCATATAAACAAATTGAGAGATAAAAACCACATATCAATTGATGCAGAAAAAGCATTTGACAAAATCCAACACCCATTTTTGATAAAAACTCTCAGCAAGGTGGGAATAGAAGGATCATACCTCAACATAATAAACGCCATTTATGACAAACCCACAGCCAACATCATACTTAATGGGGAAAAACTAAAACCATTTCCCCTAAGAACAGGAACAAGACAGGGATGCCCACTCTCACCACTCCTGTTCAACATAGTACTGGAAGCATTAGCCATTGTGATTAGACAAGAAGAAGAAATAAAAGGCATCCAAATTGGAAATGAAGAAGTAAAACTGTCCTTATTCGCAGATGATATGATATTGTACATAGAAAACCCTAAAGACTCCATCAAAAAACTATTAGACTCAATAAATGAATTCGGCAATATAGCAAGATACAAAATTAATGCCAAGAAATATATGGCATTTCTATACACCAATAATGAATTTACAGAAAGAGAGACTAAAAAAGCAATCCCATTTACCATCACACCAAAAAAATTAACATACCTAGGAATAAACTTAACTAAAGAGGTCAAAGATCTCTACTCAGAAAACTACAGGACATTGAAAAAAGAGATAGAGGAAGACATAAACAGATGGAAGAACATACCATGTTCATGGATTGGTAGAATCAACATCATTAAAATGTCCATACTACCCAAAGCAATCTATAAATTCAACGCACTCCCCATTAAAATACCAACGACATATTTCACAGACCTAGAACAAACTCTCCAAAAATTCATCTGGAATTAAAAAAAGACCCCGAATAGCTGCAGTGATCCTGACAAAGAACAAAGTAGGTGGGATCTCAATACCAAATATCAAGCTGTATTACAAAGCCACTGTTCTCAAAACTGCCTGGTACTGGCACAAGAACAGACATATAGATCAATGGAATAGAATAGAGAACCCAGAAATCACCCTGAACCAATATACTCAATTAATATTTGACAAAGGAAGCAAGAACATACAATGGAGTCAAGACAGTCTCTTCAATAAATTGGTACTGGGAAAATTGGACAGATACCACAAAAAAATTAAACTAGACCACCAACTTATACCATACACAAAAATAAACTCAAAATGGATAAAGGACTTAAATGTAAGACTGGAAACCATAAAAATACTAGAGGAATCCAAAGGCAACAAAATCTCAGAGATATGCCGAAACAATTTCTTTACCGATACATCTCCTAGGGCCGTGGTCGGCAAACTGCGGCTCACGAGCCACATGCAGCTCTTTCACCCCTTGAGTGTGGCTCTTCCTAAGCCTTAGGAGTACCCTAATTAAGTTAATAACAATGTACCTACCTATATAGTTTAAGTTTAAAAAATTTGGCTCTCAAAAGAAATTTCAATAGTTGTACTGTTGATATTTGGCTCTGTTGACTAATGAGTTTGCCGACCACTGTACGTAGGGCATTGGAAACTAAAGAGAAAATGAACAAATGGGACTACATCAAAATAAAAAGCTTCTGCACAGCAAACGAAACCATCAACAAAACAACAAGAAAGCCCACTGCCTGGGAAAACATATTTGACAATGTTATCACCGATAAGGGTTTAATCTCCAACATTTATAGGGAACTCATACAACTTAACAAAAGGAAGATAAACAATCCAATCAAAAAATGGGCAAAGGACCTAAATAGACACTTTTCAAAAGAGGACATTCAGAAAGCTAAGAGACATATGAAAACATGCTCAAAGTCACTAATCATCTGAGAGATGAAAATCAAAACAACAATGAGGTACCATCTCACACCTGTCAGACTGGCTATCATCAACAAATCAACAAACAACAAGTGCTGGAGAGGATGTGGAGAAAAAGGAACACTTGTGCACTGCTGGTGGGAATGCAGACTGGTGCAGCCACTATGGAAGACAGTATGGAGTTTCCTCAAAAAACTAAAAATGGAACTCCCATTTGACCCTGTGATCCCACGTCTAGGAATATATCCCAAGAAACCAGAAACACCAGAAAGGATATATGCACCCCTATGTTCATAGCAGCACAATTCACCATAGCTAAGATCTGGAAACAGCCTAAGTGCCCATCAGTAGATGAATGGATTAGAAAACTGTGGTACATCTACACAATGGAATACTATGCTGCTGTAAAAAAGAAGGAATTTTTACCATTTGCAACAGCATGGATGGAACTGGAGAGCATTATGCTAAGTGAAATAAGCCAGTCAGTGAAAGAAAAATACCACATGATCTCACTCATTTATGGATAATAAAGACCATTATAAACTTTTGAACAAAAATAGATACAGAGGCAGAGCAGCATTAAACAGACTGTCAAACTACAGCAGGAAGGCTGGGGAGGGTTTGGGCGGTGGGGGAGGGGGTGTTAAGAGATCAACTGAAGGACTTGTATGCATGCATATAAGCATAACCAATGGGCACAAGACACTGGGGGGTAGGGGAGGCCGGGGGGAGGCCGGGGGGGGGGGGGGGGAAGGAGACAAATGTACTACTCTTTGTAATATTTTAAGCAATAAAAATTTAATTAATTAATTAATTAATTTTAAAAAAAATAGCTGAAGTTCAGTCACTCGACCACTGTTTGGTGAGCACCCACTATGAGCACCCACTATGAGCACAAGGAGACAGAATGAACAAAACCAAGGCGGTCCTGTCCTCCCGAGCTCAGGGTCTGGGCCCCCACCTGAAGCCTTAGGAGGAGCATGCTGACCACGGAGGAGTCCCCTGGTGCCCCAGGGCCCCCTTGTGTATGTGTAGCCCATGACCGAGACTGGTTTTCACATTTATAAATGGCTGGGAAAATCGTAAGACCATTTTGTGAATGTGAAAATGATATGAAATTCAACTGTCGGCGTCCACGGTGAGGTTTTCTGGGACTCAGCCACGCCTGTGCCCCAGTGTGTCCTGTGCCACCTTCTGCCCTCCATGGCGAAGCAGAGCAGCAGTGGCCGGGCCTGAGATACTGACTGTCCAGCTCTTTCCAGAGACACTTGCCACCTGCTCTGGGGCACCAGCCTTTGCCATGATGGTCTCGAACCCGCTATCCCACCCTGGGTGTCCCCAGGCCCAGCTGCGGGGTGACACGGTGCTGTCTCCACATCCCTGCCCCGCCGGCTTCAGCCTCCCTTCTCCAGAGGCCAGCAGCACCTCTCTCCGGAGGACATGACAGTCATTCAGCACGAATGTATACACACGTGCACACACATGCACACGCACAGTGTGGAGTCAAGCTGCTCGGCCCAGGCTGTCTCAGTGGTGACCATAGTGGCACCGACCGAGGACCCCTCTGCCCGCCCCAGGAGAGGGCTTCAGACGGGACTTGGCCCCGCCCTCCCCGAACCTGGAGACGTCGGTGCTGCTCCCACATGTCGCAGGGAAAGGGAGGCCTCGAGAGGCCACACAGGGACCGGGAGGCCCCAGCCTGCATCTGCCTCGGTGCCAGTGGCCGCTCCGTGCTGGACCCTGGCGAGTGCCTGTACATGGAAATCCTCGTGGCTGGACTCCCTGCCCCCCGCCAGGGGCCTCTCACACGCAAAGCCCACTGCTCCCCCGCCGGCCACTCCCCGGCACAGCCCGCCCGGCCCATTGCCTGGCCTGCTCCCTGTCCCAGGTCCCAGCACCTCTGAGCTGCAGCCAGGGGACAGTCAGGCCCATCTGATGCTGAAGCCCTTCTCAGGGTGTCGGTCAGAGGGAGCCTCCCCCCACCCCAGGCTGGTGGCTTCCTCCCGAGAGTGAGGCCCGCCCAGCAGCATGCCAGGCGCCCCAAAGCCACTGTTCCTGGAACAGGGGGTGTCAGGGGGCTGTCTCTCCTCCTGGTGCTCTCCAAGAAAATCAATGCGTCCCTCTTCCTCCCAACTCGGCGGTGAGCACGTGAGAGTTCTTCCTGAAGCCCGCCGCCCTGCCCCCGACTCTAACCCTCCCCTCCCCCCGCCGGCACGAGGTACTGGAGCCAGCGGCGTCTCCCAGGAACCAGTGCTCGCCTCTCACGGCTGCCCACCATCCCCGCTCTCACCCGACTGTGGACTCGAACAAGCCTTAGTCTGTGGGGAAGGAGCAATGACCCGGAGGGGACTGACAGGGTGAGTGATGAAGGTTCTGACATCTCGTTTCGAGTGTGACAATCACCAGATGCTTCTGTACTGAAACTGTGGGCTGCGTCTATTCCAGGCTCACGGGCTTGTCCTCGCCAAATGGTCAGCACCGGCCTGGAGGAGGATGGTCTCACAGCCGGACATGAACTTGGAGAGCAGACACAAGGTCAGCAATAGGCCAGCGCTGGGGGCTTCCCCAGCCCTTTCCCAGGGTCTGCAGGAAGAGGGCAGAGCCATGTGCCCTGGAGGGGGACTGCAGCCATGTGGCAGCTGTAAACATGGGGAGTGCAAAGGGCTGGTCACCTCACCCTGCAGGACCCCATCACAGAGGGCCCTGGCCGGAAGGGGAGGTGGGAAGATGGACCCACTCAGTCTCATGGAACCAGAAAGATAGAGCTGGGGATCATCAACTCTAGAGCCTGTCATAGGCTAAACTGTGTCCCCCAAAAGAGGGGGGACTGTGTCCCCTACTTCCCAACCCTGGCACCTGGAAATGAGACCTTAACTGGCACCTGGGTGTTGGCAGACGTAATTAGCTAAGAGGAATCACCGTTGGTTAGGATGGGTTCTGATCCACGATGACTCAATAGGGACTGGACACGAGGTGGAGACGCCCAGAGCGAGGCTGGGCGGGTGCGCAGGCAGAGGCAGGGGTCCATCTCCAAGCGAGGCTGCGGGGAGAGAGGCGACCCTGCCCACACCTGCTTCTGGGCCTGTGACCTCCTGAACCAGAGAATCTGTTTCTATGGGAGCTGCCGGGCGTGTGGTTACGGAGCCTTAGGAGACGCACACGCCTGGGCTCAGAGATAAAGAGCCCCCGGGGAATCCAGGCCCAGGCTCAGGCTGGGGGCAGGCTGTGAGTGTGGGCGCTCCGGCCACACTGCGGGGGCCAGACCCACGTCCCTCCAGGGTCCCAGTGACGCAGGAGGCGTTTCCACCCTCCACGGGCCGTGGGAAGACTTCAGAGACTTGGAGCAGCCAGCGGGCCTCCGAGCCTGCTCACCGCCCCTTCTTGGTGCTGATAGAATGGCTCACCCACGTGGCCAGCCTGTGGTCACTAACCCTATTCTTTGCTAAGCGACTCTACCCTTTCAGTCCTCCCATCACTTACTGCTCTGTGATCATTGATATTTTTGCCTGTTCAGGGGTTTTGAATTGCCTGTTTTCCTTCCTCTCCCGGGGGATAAGATAGCATTCCATCTTTCTAGGCACCCAAATGCCAAAGTCGCTGCTTTCTCTCTTGGCCAGCATGTTGGATTGATCAGCACCTCACGCCTCGGTCCCCATTGCAGACACTGTTATTGGTTGTCAGGTTCATCCCGGCTGACAGCGGGGTGAGCTTGGGAGCCCGGGGAGGAGGCGAAGCTGGGGGCAGAGGCCCGAGGCAGGCTCAGCCCCTGGACCAGGGACGGGGCTGCGCTTGAGGCTGCTTGCTGGGAAAACGGGCAACGCGAGCACAAAGCCACGCTGCCCAGTCTCGTCGGGAAACAGTGGCTCTGACCCCACAGACTTTCCTACCTTGTGAGGCCGAGTCCGCACACGCCCAATACACAGCCATCATGACATCCCCCAATTAAACACCAGGAGGGCAGTGAGCAGGTGACCGGCCCCTGTCTTTCTCAACATCCCTAAGGTGTTCACAGACAAGGGCACACCTATGGAGCAGACATTCATTTATTTTTAGTCTTTCGTTTCACAGAAATAGAGAAGGACGGCTTCTCCAATGAAGGCCCCACCCTCATGACCACATTTAACCTGAGTCAATTCCTTAAAGGCCCAGCTCCAAAAACAGCATGCTTTGTGTAACGACTGCTGCCAGCATGCTGACTTGCCTCCCCCTGAGCAAGAAGCTGACCACACGTCACACCATATTCAAAAGTCACATTCCGTACAGAGTCAATGTTTAAACATAAAAGCACAGACTGCCAGCAGAGAATTCAGACAACTATTAGTAAACCAGGAGGAGACGCCCACAGCCATTGTGAAAAGAGACCGTCTGTCTGTCCATGTGGCACAAGGGACAGGCCCCAGACTCCCTACTCAGGAGCACCCATGTGCAGCATGTAGGTCAGACCATAGCTCCTGTCCCCATACAAGGGTCGTGAAGCAGTGAGAGCATGCAGACAAGCCAGCAGAAAACGGTGAAGCATCCATTGCCGCAGGAAATCTAAGTGAGAACGTGCTTGTGAAGATGTGCCTGACGTCATGGGGGACAGCGAAGGGCAAGTACGACGAGAACGACAGACTGCTTCTCATTCATGCGCTTTCCAGAAGGCCAAGAGCAACATGTGTAGCCCTGCAGAGGATGCAAGGAGCTTTTGCCCGTCACCGGCAGCCTCTGGAGTAAGTAGCCTGGTGGTGTGGATTTAAGTGTGAACATCCATGCCCCTGACCCCAGCCCTCAGGGAAACTGTCCTATAGAAATCAAACTAGCAATCCATGAGGCGTGTGATCAAGGAGGCTTGCTGCAACATCTCCCTGCACAGGCAGCAAACTGAAAAACTGGCCCACCATGGTATATTTTCAGTAAATAAGATGTCTTAGTCAGCTCAGGCTGCCATAACAGAGCACCACAGACACCACAGACAGAGAACCACAGACACCACAGACAGAGAACCACAGACACAGAACCACAGACAGAGAACCTCAGACACAGAACCACAGACACAGAACCACACAGAACCACAGACAGAGAACCACAGACACCACAGACAGAGAACCACAGACACTACAGACAGAGAACCACAGACACAGAACCACAGACACCACAGACACAGAACCACAGAACCACAGACACAGAACCACAGAACCACAGACACCACAGACACAGAACCACACACAGAGAATCACAGACACCACAGACAGAGAACCACAGACACCACAGACAGAGAACCACAGTCACAGAACCACAGACACAGAACCACAGACACCACAGACACAGAACCACAGACAGAGAACCACAGACACCACAGACAGAGAACCCCAGACACAGAACCACAGACAGAGAACCACAGACAGACAGCACAGATTGATCGGCTTAAACATTGGACATGCATTTTTCGAAGCTCCAGGGCTGGCAGACTTAGTTTCTGGTGAGAACCATCTTCTTGCTGTGACCTCACATGGCTAGAAAGAGGGCTCTAGTGTCACTCCCTCTTCTTATAAGGACACAGTCCTACAGGATGAAGGCCCCACCCTCATGACCTCATTTAACGGGGATCAGTTCCTTAAATGCCCAGCTCCAATAGTCACGTGGGGTTAGGGCTTCAACCTATGAATGGGGGTGGCGGCACACAACTCAGCCTGTAGCCTGAAGAAAGCATTTGAACGCGGCATTTAAGTTTGCTTGACATTCTCAGGTCCTTCAGAGGAACCATATAGCATTATTTTACTATGATTTTTAAAAGTAGATACTTTTTTACTTATTGACTGATGAGAGAGAGAGAGAGAGAGAGAGAGAGAGAGAGAGAAGGGGGGGGAGAGGAGAGAGAGGTTTGCTGTCCCACTTATTGAGGCACTCATTGGTTGATTCTTGTATGTGCCCTGACCAAGGACTGAACCTGCAGCCTTGGCATATCAGGCTCTAACCAACTGAGCTACCCAGTCAGGGTCATTTTACTATGATTTTAAGTGACAAAAATCCAGAAACTAAAAAAAATTAAGAGAGCGTGTGTTTACACAAATCAGAGCAGCCTGGGGGGAGCTGGGGAAGATGTGCTCTGATCACCTTCTGAGGGGCCGGCAATGGAGCAGGGTGAGGGGAAGATGGATGCAAACTTTTCTCTGTATGTTTATAGTTAAAATCATCATATTACTTTGGTAATTTAAAGTTTTTGACAAAGGGAAATTTTGAAAAAGCAAGGTAGAGCCATCAACCACATGTGTGTCCCTTAGCCTGCCCTACATCTCCTCCCCCCCCCCCAAACCCTGGGCTCTGCTTAAAGCCCATTGGGGCTCCGAACCCCTGTGAGCCCACAGTCTGGGGATCCCAGGGGCCCCGGGGGCCAGCCTCTGGGCCGCAACACCCAACTGGTTTCATCAAGAACTCGGCTCCTTCCTTGAAGCGTCGGGGACACCTGAGAGCTGTCTGGCAAGTAGACGTTCTTCCTGAGGGAACCCAGTTGGCCTCTCACACCTGAGCGGCGCCCCTGAGCCTGCATTTCCACCTGGGAAGGAGGGCAGAGCGCCCAGAGCAGCCACTTCCCTCCGATGGCTCTGGGAGGCTCTGGAGGAAGGCGAGGTAAGGGCCCCACGAGTCTAGTTACTCTTCCAGTGGGCAGGAGGGCAAGGCCCCCTTCGTGTCAACATCTCCATGAGCGAGCAGGAGTCTCCCGCGGGGAGCTTCATCCTCGCCAGTGTTTCCTTGCATTGCTTTGGGCTCCTCTTGGCCTGTGGCCCCCGGGGGGCCAGGGGTGGGGCCACCAGGCGATTCTCAGCCAGTGGTGCTCGTGGCTCTGACGGTCACTTTGTCAGGCGTGTCTCCGTGGCACACTAAGCTCCGCTGGTGGGGAGTCCGCTGCTGTCACCAACCTGGAGGTCACGGAATCCCAATGAAGGGAGAATCAAGTCCAGCACTCGACCATCATGAATCAGACCTCTCTACCACCACCTACAGCCAAACCCTGAAGAAGGTGACATTCCTTCCTTCCACCGAGGACTATGCGATGGCCACATTTCTCAAAGCACGTGCCGCCTGGTCCTTTAAAAAGTCAAAGTTTGTCTGAGGAGGACACCGGTGCCCAGAGGTGAGTCCTAGGCCCCCTGGGAGACCCAAGGAGGGGCTGTCACAGCTCAGAGGCGACGGCCAGGCACAGGGTGGGCCCAGAGTGGCCAGTCTCCGGATATTCAAGGAAAACCAGAAACACAACCCTTTGTAGGAAACTCTGATGCCTAATGGTTGGCTCCTGGTTTTGCTCGGTTTGGTTCTTCCTTCTGTGGGCGGAATTGCCGGGACCTCCCATCTGCCATCTGCAGGACCCTCATGGGTCACATGCTCCGCCCTGCTTCCCGGGCAGCCACAGCAGGTCCCGCACACGGCGGCTTCAAACCACAGACACTCGTGGTCTCACAGGTCAGGAGCCCAGGCTCGGACCCCGAGGTGTCGGCAAGCACGCTCTCTCTGAAGGCTCATGGGAGGGTCCTTCCTGGCCGGGCTCTGGGCGTCTGGTGGCTCCTGGCCATCCCTGCATCCTGGCTTGTCATGGCCCATCTCCCTGTTGTGTCCCTGAGTCTGTGGGTCTGTGTGTGGGTGACAGTCACTGGATTAGGGCCACCTTCGTCTAAGATGACCTCATCTTAACTAAAACATCTGCAAAGGCCCTATTTCCAAAGGACACACACTCTGACCATTCAACCCAGTGCACCACCTCCCCAGATTTCATGTCCTGGGGCCTGGCAGCTCTGATGTCAGTCAAGGTCCAAAACTGGCAGTGATGACTTTCAGTCTGAAGATAGCAACTCTGGCACATCATTCTCTGTAGACCTCCAGCCACAGCTGTCTCCACACGCTGCCACTCGGGTCTGAGCGAACGAGAGCCCTGATTTCCAAAGAACTGCCTCCCGACCTCTGTACTACACGTTTAAGACCAGATAGCCCTCTTTTGGGGGACTGGTCTGGCTCACAGGTGTCCAGCAGCTTCCCGGCCTCAACCCTCGCGATGCCAGGAGCATCCCCCACTCCTCCAGTCACGAAAACCAAAAACATCTGCAAACGTCACCAGTCCCCTGGGACCCTGGAACCTGGTTCCACAGGCAAAAGCTTCTGCAGAATAATTCTGATGGGACAAGACTGCAAGCCGCCAATTTGAGTGTCTTGCTGCCTTGGTCTCCCACAAGCTATGTCCAGGTCAAGTGCAGCAGGTCTCAGTGTCCTTGGCTGATAAGCCCCGTGCAGACCCCCACAGGCCCTCAGCGGCACATGCCCGCCTGCAGGTCTCTGATTGCAGGGGCTGCAAACCTGTGAGCAGTGAGGGTCTATTCGTTAATGGGCTTTCCACTTTCAAAAAGAAAAAATGGGGTTATACTGTGCCAAAGCTCTTGCCCTTTAATCTTCTGCCTTCTGCGTTCAATGTTTCCTATTATTTTTATTGATTTGAGGGAGAGAGGGAGTGAGAGAGAGAGAAAAGGGAGACAGAGAGAGAAACGTGGATTTGTTGTTCCGTCTCCTAATGCATCATTGATTGATACTTGCATGTGCCCTGACCTGGGATCAAACCGGAAACCCGGCGTATCAGGACGATGCTCTAACAAACTGAGCTACCTGGCCAGGGCCAGTGTTTATTTTTTAAAGTAGAAATTCAAGGACTCTTGCCCATAGGTGGCCTTAGTGCTTCCTAGTAAACTAAACTAAATTCCAGTAACTTCTTTCCCTCAAAATCGTGTGAACTCACCGTGTAGGCAATTAGCCAGTCATGACATTTACATTTGGGAGGTTTAGATGACATTTAGGAGGTTAAAAAGGTGTTGGACCCTACAAAGGGCCTCAGATCTTGGGCCTCACTTGGCTGAGCACACAGCCCGATGTGGGTGTGCTGGCGCCTCCCACTGGCCGCACTGTCAGGCTGCCTCCGCCCGCCTCCTCATCTGGCCTCTGTGCTTTAGACTGAGCCAGTTCCTTGCCCGAGGAAGGGGTGCACCCATTCAGACGGGAAGGTTCCTTATTTGTGTTTCTGTGTCCTGAGAGCTGCTACGGAGCTTTGAGGAGTTGGGCCAGCGAGCAGATGGCAGCAGGGAGTCCAGGGGACGGGGTTCCAGGAGACACCTCGAAAGCGGGGAAAGAGGGTCCTGCCTACTCACTCCCTGGGGGTCGGGAAGGGCCTCGGGGACACCAGTGGCTGCATCGCTGTTGGGGTGTGTTTTGCGCGAGAGCCAGGCGGGCATGGAGCCCGAGGACAGCTTGAGCAAACCGAACGGGCCCGGGTCAACGCCTGCTCAGAAGGACCCGGAGGCCTTCGCTCAGATCTACACCGCAGGGGCCGCCTCAGGAAAATGAGGCTGAAATTTGGAGAAGGACAGAAACTTGGTCCTGAAAGTTCTGCCTGGTTATTTTTCTTAGAGCTGATTTGGAACAAAGAAATTTTCACCTGTTCAGCTGCAGAAGCAAGTTATCTTCAGGGACAGGCCTGAGGGCTGGTTCTCTCTCTGGTCGTTTCCTTTTTATTTTACTTATTTTGTATTTTTAATCTTCACCCGGGGATATTTTTTCATGGATTTTTGGAGAGAGTGGAAGAGAGAGGGAAAGACAGAGAGAAACACATCAATTGATTGCCTCTTGCACGTGCCCCAACCAGGGCCTGGGCTGGGAGGAGCCCGCAATGAAGGTACATGCCCTTGACTGGAATCAAACCTGGGACCATTCGGTCTGCAGGCCAATGCTCCACCCACTGAGCCACACCAGCCAGGGCTCTTCCTCTTTAAACTGTTCTTTGAAAGTCCGTCCTCCCTGTTGGAACCAGGCCTTTGTGTGCCGGTGCTGTATTGTGTCACTTACCTCCTCCTCCTCAAAGTGCTGCTGGGAATTTTTCTTAAATCCAGCTGAAGAGGATTTGCATTTTAAAAAACCCACAGTATCTCTACAGAATGACTCCTTCCCACAAAATGGGGCGTTTGCCAGCCCTGCGGTGTCTCTGGGTCTGACACAGGCGTTGCCCGGCCCTCCGGCGCCTGGAGGCCTTGGAGCAGCTTAAAAACCAAGTTCACCTCAGGAATCAGAGGGAAAGTTCATTTCCTCCCACAGTGCCCGCCTCTGTCCACCGTCAGAAAACAAAGCACACTGGTATCTCCCTTATATCTCAATAACCGGCCCAGCCCTCAACTGGCGCTCCGTCCGCTCGCTCACCTCCAGGCACAGGGCCCGGGACCCCCCTGCGGACCTGGTGCTGCCTCAGAGGGACTAAGAATAAACCGCACAGACTCACGGCACACACCACGCACGGTGACTGCAGAAACAGGGGGCCAGGCCCTGCCTGGCAGCAGGCACCCCACACCCGCCAAGCCCCAGGCAGCCTCCGTCCACCCCCAGAACCTTACATGCTTTTAGTCAGCACATAAATGGGCTGCTCTCTGGTCGATCCTGGGACATGCCTCAGTCAGGGAGGGAGGGAAGCGCTGGCGCTGTTTCCAAACGGGTTCGCTTCATTTTTAAGTGTCTGCCGGGTGAGGGGTGGTGAGGCTGCAGACCACCCCACTGACAGGGGCGGAGAGAGGCCCAGGCATGCAAACCGGACAAGGACGGGGACCCTCACCCGTGTCTTCAGGACCCACAGCTCGCTCCTTGTCAGGGAGGTGAGAGTCTCCACATGCCCCGTGTCAGTCGTTAAGGAAACCTGAGCACCTCTGACCACAGCCGCCTTTCCTGGGGGCAGCGGGGAATCGTCCAAGTTCTGCAATGACCTTCTCCCAGGCAGTCTGTCCTTCGGGCCTCCGGCCAATGGACACACTTCCCGGCTTTGCTCTTTCTCCATTGTTCCACCACCACCAGGAGGATTGAGAATAATCTTCCCTTTTAATTTTGCTCACCCCTCCACCCACATCCCCTGGGGACCACATGAATGTTTAATCCCTGTGGTTTGGGTCGGGGGAGGGGTTTAACCCCTGGTGGAGGCACCCCACAGGGCTGGAGCCCTGGGGGAAAGGTCCCCCTGCTGGCCCCGCCCGGAACAGCACTGGGCCCCACGTGGACCTTCCTTGGGAGGGCCACCAGGGCCGCAGGCAGCCAGTGGCAACAGTTAGCAGGAGAAGTACCTGTTCCTGGGGTCACAAACAGTTCCCTGATCACCTGTGTGCTCACATACACACATGCATGAACACACACGCACGCGCACACACAGCATGCAAACTCTTGCTTCTGTCCCCAGCTTTGCATTTTCACCCTGGCTTCTATGGGGCCTCTCAGGCTGAGAAGGAAGAGGAGTTGGCTGCAGGGGCCGCTCAGCCTGGCCTGTGACCCCTCACCAGCCCTGGCCAGGTCCTGGCATTCAGAGTCACCCCCTGGGACGAGGGGCTGGCCTAGGCCTGGAGAGTGGCGGGTGGGGTCCAGCCTCAGGTGAAGGAGAGCCCAGCAGTCCTGCATCCCGTTTGCTACTCTGCCAGCCCCTGGGGGTCTCTGAGTGCCTGCGGGGCTCCCCCGGCTTCCTGACCTGCCCTGGGCCCCACGGCCAGGATGCACAGGAGAGACATGTGGAGGGGCTCTGGGCCAGCGATTTCTCAACAGGCTATACTGCTGCTGAAGGCAGAGTATGTCGAGGGGAGAAAATGAGAGAGAGAAAGAGAGGGAGAGGGAGAGGGAGAGGGAGAGGGAGAGGGAGAGGGAGAGGGAGGGAGAGAGAGAGAGAGAGAGAGAGAGAGAGAGAGAGAGAGAGAGAGAGGAGACGGCAGTGGGCACAGCCTATGTCAGGGCAGGAGGGCTGTGCAGAAGCCTGTAGGCCCAGGTGCTTCTGGGAGCAGAACAATGGAATCCACGTGCTGATTGGAGGACACATGGGCCCCTTGGATGTCTGTCCCCACACCCACTGGTGTCCTCCCAAGCCCACGTGCCTAGGAGCCCCAGCAGCCGGAGCAGCTGCCACTGCACCAGGCGGCTTTCTCCCTGCTGGTCCTCTGGCCCCTCCAATCGTCTCACCAGGCAAGACCTGGCCCAGAGCAGCAGGTCACATGTCCCTTCTGTCCACCCTGCCCTCCAGGACCTGCCCCAGCACACGACCGTCACAAGTAAATGGCCCCGCACAGACACAAGAAGGCAGCTCTGAGGGACCGCTGTGTGGATGAGTGTTCCTCTATCCCCAAGGACACAGCAGAAATGGGCAGGAAGATGTGTTGTCCCCTCTGGCCGGCTGTGTCCCTGGGTCACAGGAAATGCCAGGGGGCCTCGAAGGCCTCTCCCGCCGCTGGGCAGCTGTGCAAAGCCTGCGTTTCTTTGTCTTGTGACCACCACGTGGAGCACACACGTCGGGAGCTCACAGCAGAAGGACAGAGATGCCTCAAGATCAACTCCACAGGTGCCCACCAGCCCCCGGCCAAGACAGGCAGTGGACGGCCCTGCCTGTCCGCTGCCACCCTGCGTCTCCAGTTTGGCCAAGCACCTGCTGGCCCACAAACACAGGGCCACAGGGTTTGAATCACAGCAGGGCAGGGTTTCTGAGTGGGCGGAAGCCAGACATCCCAGTCCTTTCCTGGGGAAGATCCTGGGTCCTTTAAAGAACAGGGGTCATGGAGGCCGCTCTGCTGTGACTTAGCCAGAGGCAGCCTGACCCCAAAGCCACATGGAGGATGGAGGGCCCAGGCCCGCACCAGCCCAGCCTCCACGTGGCTGTCCATTTAACAGGCTCTGCATGTTCTCATCGGAAAATAGGCATCATATTCTCTCGTCCAGTCCCCGTCAGGACTGGAAGCTATCTATATACTAGTATATAAAAGGCTAATATGCTAAGTGTCCGATCATCCAACCGGTCCCTATAACGCACACTGACTAGCAGGGGGCAGATGCTCAGCGCAGGAGCTGCTGAGCTGCAGTGACTTAGCAGTGGAGGTTCTTGGGTGACACACCCCGAAACCAGAGAGGAGGGAGCCTGATTCTTTGCTGGGCTGTGCGATTCCACCTTCAGCCGTGGGTTATGTTGTTGCTGGGGCACTGTCAGCCCCAAATCTGGTTTACTGCACACTTGCATTTGCGTTCCACACCCCGTATGACAGCAGCTTTGCAGAGTGCCCTCTCACACTCCAGGCCCCCTTGGGGGATGTTGGAGAGCCGGTTTCGGCCTGATCCCCGCAGGCCAGGCCAAGGGACCCCACCTGCCAGAGGGACCCCGCTTACTCCACAGACACCGGGGAGGGACCACAGGAGGTTGACTCCATGGTGTATCCGGCCCATCTCACCCAGTCCTGCCCCACAGGTCACCTTCTAATTAATTTCCTTTCAATGTGCACGAATCTATGCACCAGGTGACTAGTTTAAAATTTAAAAAACAAAGCATTTTTATTGATTTCAGAGAGTTGGGGAGAGGGAGAGAGAGATAGAAGCATCAATGATGAGAGAGAATCATTGATCGGCTGCCTCCTGCACACCCCCTACTGGGAATCAAGCCCACAACCCAGGCATGTGCCCTGACTGGGAATCGAACCGTGATCTTCTGGTTCATAGGTGACACTCAACCACTGAGCCACACCAGCCAGACAGGACTGACAGTTATTTAAAGGCTCCCTGTCCTATAGCAGGTTCTTTTTTTTTTTTTATTGCTTAAAGTATTACAAAGGCTATTACATATGTGTCCATTTTTTACCCCCCGCCCTAGACAGTCCCCTAGCCTCCCCTACCCCCCAGTGTCTTATGTCCATTGGTTATGCTTATGTGCATGCAGAAAGTCCTTTGGTTGATCTCTTACCCCCCTACCTCCTGCCTCCCAACCCTCCCTGGCCTTCCCGCTGCAGTTTGACAATCTGTTTGAGGCAGCTCTGCCTCTGTATCTATTATTGTTCAAAAGATCTCTATTATCCATGAATGAGTGAGATCATGTGGTATTTTTCCTTCATTGACTGGCTTATTTCACTTAGCATAATGCTCTCCAGTTCCATCCATGCTGTTGCAAATGGTAAGAGTTCCTTCCTTTTTACAGCAGCATAGTATTCCATCCTGTAGATGTACCACAGTTTTCTAATCCATTCATCTGCTGATGGGCACTTAGGCTGTTTCCAGATCTTAGCTATGGTGAATTGTGCTGCTATGAATATAGGGGTGCATATATCCTTTTGGATTGGTGTTTCTGGTTTCTTGGGATATATTCCTAGAAGTGGGGTAACAGGGTCAAATGGGAGTTCCATTTTCAGTTTTTTGAGGAAACTCCATACTGTCTTCCATAGTGGCTGCACCAGTCTGCATTCCCACCAGCAGTGCACGTGTGTTCCTTTTTCTCCACATCCTCTCCAGCACTTGTTGTTTGTTGATTTGTTGATGATAGCCAGTCTGACAGGTGTGAGATGGTACCTCATTGTTGTTTTGATTTGCATCTCTCAGATGATTAGTGACTTTGAGCATGCTTTCATATGTCTCTTGGCTTTCTGAATGTCTTCTTTTGAAAGGTGTCTATTTAGGTCCTTTGCCCATTTTTTGATTGGATTGTCTATCTTCCCTTTGTTAAGTTGTATGAGTTCCCTATAAATTTTGGAGATTAGGCCCTTATCAGATATGACATTGGCAAATATGTTTTCCCACACAGTGGGTTTTCTCGTTGTTTTGTTGATGGTTTCTTTTGCTGTGCAGAAGCTTTTTATTTTGATATAGTCCCATTTGTTCATTTTCTCTTTAGTTTCAAGTGCCCTAGGAGCTGTATCAGTGAAGAAATTGCTTCGACATATGTCTGAGATTTTGTTGCCTTTGGATTCTTCTAGAATTTTTATGGTTTCCAGTCTTACATTTAAGTCCTTTATCCATTTTGAGTTTATTTTTGTGTATGGTGTAAGTTGGTGGTCTAGTTTCATTTTCTTGCATATATCTGTCCAATTTTCCCAACACCATTTATTGAAGAGACTATCTTGGCTCCATTGTATGTTCTTGCCTCCTTTGTCAAATATTAATTGAGCATATTGGTTCGGGCCGATTTCTGGGCTCTCTATTCTATTCCATTGATCTATATGCCTGTTCTTGTGCCAGTACCAGGCATTTTGAGAACAGTGGCTTTGTAATACAGCTTGATATCTGGTATTGAGATCCCACCTACTTTGTTCTTTTTCAGGATTGCTGCAGCTATTCGGGGTCTTTTTTTATTCCAGATGAATTTCTGGAGAGTTCGTTCTAGATCTATGAAGTATGCCGTTGGTATTCTAATGGGAAGTGCGTTGAATTTATAGATTGCTTTGGGTAGTATGGACATTTTAATGATGTTGATTCTACCAATCCATGAACATGGTATGTTCTTCCATCTGTTTATGTCTTCCTCTATATCTTTTTTCAACGTCCTGTAGTTTTCAGAGTAGAGGTCTTTTACCTCTTTAGTTAAGTTTATTCCTAGGTAGCTTAATTTTTTTGGTGCGATGGTAAACGGGATTGTTTTTATAATCTCTCTTTCTGAAAGTTCACTATTGGTGTATAGAAATGCCTCCAATTTCTTGGGGTTAATTTTGTATCCTGCTACATTGCCAAATTCATGTATTAAGTCTAGTAGCTTTTTGATGGAGTCTCTAGGGTTTTGTATGTATAATATCATGTCGTCTTATAGCAGGTTCTTAAGAAAGGACTGCCAGCTTCCCCTTGGGCCTTCCTCAGGAATCAGCATCCCATCCCTCCATCTATGCCCTCCAGTTCCTCTCTTTCGCCCTAATACGCATGAGAGAGAGACATCTTCCTTCCTCCCGGTCCAGGTGCACAAACATTTGATAACCCACATTTGAACCTGTTATAATAGCAGCACTCCATTCACTTCTGAAGCTGCGTTGGCCCTGCCTGACCCAGGGGATCCACGGCCCAGCCTGACCACAGGGATCCACGGCCCAGCCTGACCACAGGGATCCACGGCCCAGCCTGACCACAGGGATTCATGGCCCTGCCTGACCACAGGGATCCACAGCCCAGCCTGACCACAGGGATCCACGGCCTTGCCTGACCAAAAGGATCCACGGCCCTGCCTGACCACAGGTATCTACGGCCCTGTCTGACCATGGGGTATTCCTTCCCTCCTGGTTGCCATTGATATGTGGATTTCGGGGAGGGTTCTTGCCTCATGAAGGGTGAAGAATAAGCTCTCACACTAAAAGCATTCTTTAAAAAAATGTGGAAGTTTATTGGAAGCATTAACAAACTTTCCCCAAATGGGAAAAACATGTGCTTGCTCTCTCTCACTCTCTCTCTAACAGGAAAACTCAATCTAAAAAAAAATCATCTGTGTCTCTTCGTCTCCGGGTTTATAAAGGCTGCACCCCTTGTCTGAACATGATCCTTTCTGATTGGACCTTTCCTTCATTTAGGACTCCCGTGCTTTCCCCATGGGTCCTCTGCCGCATAGCATCAGTCTCAAAGTCCAAAGCCCATGTGGTGCCCCCTCCTTCCGCTCCCTATCTTGTAACATCCCTCCATCCTCTGTGAATGTAGACCTTCCCCTTGTAACATCCCTCCATCCTGTGAATGTAGACCTTCCCCTTGTAACATCCCTCCATCCTCTGTGAATGTAGACCTTCCCCTTGTAACATCCCTCCATCCTGTGAATGTAGACCTTCCCCTTGTAACATCCCTCCATCCTCTGTGAATGTAGACCTTCCCCTTGTAACATCCCTCCATCCTCTGTGAATGTAGACCTTCCCCTTGTAACATCCCTCCATCCTCTGCAAAAGTAAGATAAGCATTCTGGCGACTTGGAACTATCTCCTTCCCTTCACAGACGCATTCTTCTCCCATGGACCCCCCTTTTCCCTAAAACCGCCTGTCCTATCTCTAAAATTCCTTTCACCGTGACCACGTGAACCTGGTGATCCTTGGATGCAGGAAACGAGGTCTGCAAGGAGCCCATTGGGTCTGCACATCTGTCAGGAGCATCAGCAGCAGTCCGTCCTTGTATATAACGTTGGGGACAGTGAGCCCCAGAGAGACCCCTGAGCTCCAGCCTCTTCTGACATGGAGAGGAATGCCCTCAAACCCTCCTAACTCAGACAAATTAAGACAGCACATCATCGCCCGGACCAGTGTGGCTCAGTTGGTGAGAGCATTGTTCTCATATGCCAAGGATGTGGGGTTTTTTATTTTATTTTATTGATTTTTTTACAGAGAGGAAGGGAGAGGGATAGAGAGTTAGAAACATGGATGCAAGAGAAACATCCATCAGCTGCTTCCTGCACACCCCCTACTGGGGATGTGACCGCAACCAAGGTACATGCCCTTGACCGGAATCGAACCTGGGACCCTTCAGTCCGCAGGCCGACGCTCTATCTAACCGGTCAGGGCAAGGTTGTGGGTTTAATCCCTGGTCAGGGCACATTCAAGAGTCAATCCATGGGTGCATGGTGGGTGGAACAACAAATCGATGTTTCTCTGCCTTTTTCTCTCTCTCTAAACTCAATTGAAACAAAAATTTAAAAAATTTTAAGTGAATCATCAGTCTCCTGTAAGGGGGCCGACCCTCACTCCCATCCTGTCCGACAGGCACGATCCCAGAAAGAGTGGAGAAGTAGACAGCCCACCCAAGTGTTTGCTCTCAGACAGGGGCACCGTGCTGGACAGAACAGGTAGAAATCACAGCCACTTCCCGCTTGGCTCTGAGCGAGGCAGCTGACATTGTGGGACACTTTCCCAGTGACTGTTGCTCAAGGATGACATGGGAATTGGCTTAAGGGATCTGAGCGCTTACCACCTGGGTGCTGAGCAGGGGGATGGGACGGGAGCTGAATTCACAGTGGACCCATCCCGTTCCTCCTCATTCTCAGACCCCTCTCCCAAGCCTCCTGCCATCACATGCTGGGTGTGTGTGTTGGGGGGACGGGGGTGTCTCTGAATTATCCCCATGGAGGAAGAACAAGTGCCCGAGTCTGTCCCGGACATGCATCTTTCATCCTGACCCCACAAGAAATCCCTGCAGATCTTGGGGGGAGCCTGAGGGTGGGTGCTCAGCCTCTGAGCATCTCTAGGCAGTCCCCGGGCTGCTCTGGGCACCCTGCTGGCCTCTCCCAGGAACCGCGGAAGCCTATTTTCATCCTGATGAACAATAGTGCCGGAATGTCTTCCGACTAGACGAGGCACAAAATTTAGGTGCTGGGAGAGATACTTCAATTTCAAGCCTAAAGATTACTTTGGGTCCCTCAGGACTCAGAAGCAATTTAGAGCTGATACCCTGAACAAGAGAAAGGTTAGAAGATTAAGACCAACTGCTGTTTGGATAAATGGTTGGTAATTGCCCATATCCGCAATTATACACTGACACAGCCTTCCTCCCGCACCTTTCCCTCTCCTGCACGTCAGGATGTATTTGGAAGGAGCCCACCTTGATCTTGTGTGGCGCCTTGGTGGCACCGCACCCCGGCTCGCCCAAGGCCCTGTGTGCTGAACAGGCGCAAAGCCTGTTACCTCCAGACTCGGTTCTCGACCACAGCGTCCAGCCAGCGTCCCTGGGAACCTGACAGCTCTGCACCAGCAACAAGCACGCACACGCAGTGTTCAAAGACAGCCAGACGGGGCTAGTCTCCTCTGTACACCCCTCGTACCCTTTGTGTTTCTTTACACCACATATATCTTACTTTTTCATTTTAACTCTGCTTTTTCAGGCCCTGGCTGGGTAGCTCAGTTGGCTAGAGCATCGTACAGATACGCCAGGGTTGTGGGTTTGATCCCCAGTCAGGGCACATACAAGAATTAACCAATGAATGCAGAAATAAGTGGAATAACAAATCTCTCTCTCAAAAGACATTAAAATCCTCTTTTTTAAAAGAATCAAGAGTCCCGTGCTCTGTGTCCTTGGAGACCCTGACACCCACTGGGCAGCATCAATTACACCTGCGGAGGCCCTGCCCCCAAAGGGACACTTGTGCTAAATGTAGAATGGTCGGGCCCTCGGAGCTCAGCTCTGTGAGCCGCGTGGCAGATCCTGCCCCTTTGCCCAGGCCCCCCAATCAGAAGAGAAGCGATGCCTGTTTGCTCAGCGGGAAGCTGACCTGGGACTTGCTGCCTCTGCCTAGACTGTGGGTGAGGACCATGGGTGTGGCAGACGTGCACTCGGCCTGTCTCCCCCAGCGCGTCGCTGCAGACCCCTTTGTTAGAACAGCAAAGCCCTGAAGTGCCCAGAATCTGAACTCAGAACTGCTGACCGACCCTGGCGTCAGTGCTGCTTCCTCATTATACACAGAACGGCCAGCTGGTGGCTCACCAAAACCCAGGGTGGGAGTACGCTGTGGCCGACTCCGCCTGCCAGGGGTGTGTGCACCCACAGTGTGTCCACAGAGGTCTGTGGCCTGAACCACCTTTTAGCACCTGGACCAGGCCTGGGGCCGGACAGGCCCAGCACTGTCCAGATTCTGCCCCCTACTGGCCGGGTGACACCGGTCCGTGTGCGCTGTCCTTGGTCACTGAGATTACCCACCCACGATGGAACCTGGTCCCCGGGCCCCCAGGAAAGCAGCCTGTCTCTCTACTGTTACCGCCAGCAGGAAGGTGTCTCTGCCCAGGCATCGAGGTCCGGCCCTTCCTGGGACAGCTGTGAGCCGGCCGCGCGGCCGCCGGAGCATGAGCAGGGACAGGAGGGGGCTGCGCTGGTCACCTGGCTGCAGGTGCTGCGGCCGCAGGTCATTCCTTCCAGCGGCTCGATGGGACTTCTGTCCTCATTCAGGGAGGGTGAGTGTGAAGCCCCCAGAACCTGCCGCAGCCGCTTAGCCGGTTCCTTCCGGCCCCGCTGGACCAGTGCAGGGCCTCGGGGTCCCGGCCAGACGTGGTGGCCTCTGGGGAGCCTGCCCCGGCAGACCCTGGCCAGGCTGGGTGCCCTGGGCCCTCTGGGGCTGCTCCGGGGCTCCCAGCAGCGCAGTCCCCACTTCCGGTAGCACCAAGACAGGCCGAGGAAAGGCGGGCTCCTTGAGGAGGCTCCCCTGCAGTGCCTGCAGTGAGGGCAGTGCCACCCAGGTCTTCCACCTCCGCTGGTGGGTGCAGTGGTAGTCGGGGGCTTCTGTCCTCTGGGCCAGCTGCCCCGGGTCCCAGCCCCCAGGGCAGAGAGGGGCCACACTCCCTGGCCCAGCAAAGCATTGCAGGTAAGAAGGTGGCCCCACCCACAGGACAGGCTGGGAGGGGCTGGGGCCTGCTGCACCCTGACCTCCCCACAGAGAGGGAGGGTGGGGGTGCATCTTGATGAGAAAAGATCATTTTAAATTTCCGCCCCAGGTCACAGAACAAGTTAACGGAGTCACATCAGCGACCCGGGCCTCCAGATTTCCAGTCCGGCATTAATTTAAATGTTAATCTGAAATCTTCAGTCACAGGAGTTTCGAGTTTATTAGAGGAGGCAGAGGAGTGGAGCCTCCTGAGGGATTGGGGGGCGGTGGCGGGTCATGTTGCCTGCCAGAGGGCGAGCCCTCCTCCCCTCTGGGCCGCCAGCCTCTGCCGCCACCTGCCTCCGCCCTTCACCTCTCTGCCTCACTCTGCCTCGCTCTGCCTCGCTCTGTCTCTCTGTAACTCTGTGTGTGTGTGTGTGTGTGTGTGTGTGTGTGTGTGTGTGTCTGTGAGGGTTTGAAATGGGAAGGAGAGGACAGTGAGATCACAGAAGACTGGGCGGTCCCTGGGGGCTGTCTCAAAGAGGCTCACAAAGGAGGCTGTGTGTCTCTTCCCAGCCCCGCCCTTAGCGACATCACACAGGTGCCCAGACCCAGCATGGTGCATGGATTTGCACAAATACTTCGAATCAGGCATCCCCCCACCACCCCTGCTCTGCACCTGCCCGAGAGGCTGGTGAAGGAGCCAGGGTGTGACCACCTGCTGTCCTCAAGGGGACGATGAGCAGGGACAGGAAGTCACAGAGGGAGAAGTCACAGGCCAGACCCTCAGGGAGGGAGCAGCTGGCCGGGGGTCAGTGTGCTCATTGATGTGAACAGGAACCGTGTGGTGTAGAAATCTCACGCGCTGGCAGCCCTCTGCCACAAGCACAGGTGACTGTCCACCAGACTCACCTGGCATCTGCTAAGACAGAGCCGAGCCCTGCCTGGAGCTCCTGAGCAGGGGGTCAGGGCTTGGAGGAGCACGTGCAGAGAAGTCAGTGAATTCAAGAGCTCCTGGGAGATAAATCCACAGGAGTGGTGATGACTGGGTCACAGGTGGGGGCAGACCCTGCAGCCCAACCACCATTTCTGTCCCACTTTCTTGGCTGCATTGGCAGCGACCTGTGCCTGAACACTGGCTCCTTCCCAGCTCATCCGACCACAGTCACTGGACACAAGGGATGGGTTGTAGTTCTGGCCAATGAGACATGAGGCTCTCCCCTTACACAAAACTGACCTGCAGGGCCATTCCTGCTGCACAGTGCCGCCTGCAGGAGGCAGCTGGGAGTGTGGCAGCCACCCTGGCACCACCAGGGTCAGCCTGAGGCTCAGCCAGCAAGGGCGGGCGGGGGATGGAGGACCTGGGTCTGTGAGGGCAGTGTCTTCTCATAGTGGCTTGTCCGTTTTCTCCTCATTGTTGGAGCCACTCTGAGGCAGAGATGGTGCCACTGGCTTCCTGAGCGCGTATCGGCTCCAGCGATGGATCCGTTTCCCGGGGCTGCATAAAGCAAGACCACGGAGGGGCAGCTTCGACAGCCGAGAGTGACTTCCTCCCAATTCTTGAGGCTGAAGTCCAAGATGAAGGCCTTGGCCGGGTTGGCTTCATCCTGAGGCCGCTCCCTGCCATGGTGTGTTGTCTCTCCTCCCTGCGTCCTCGCATGGTCGTCCCTCTGTGTGTGCACATGTCTGGGTCTAAATGTCATCTTATACGAAGAGCAGTCAAGTTGGATTGTGCATTATTGATTATAATTTATTGGTTATTGATGACAGCCCTAATCCTCATTAGGGTTAGGTTCCCTAAAGCCCCTTTTTAACTTAATTCTCTGTGTAAAGACCTTGTCCCCAAATGTAATTACATTCTGCGGTCTGACGGGGCAGGGCTTCAGCGTGTGACTCTGGGGGAGTACAGTTCGTTTCCACATGGCAGCACGCCCACAGCCGGCAGCCTCGGGTGGGAGGGGCAGCGCCTCGGGCCTCGGCCCCGGGTGTCCTTCGCAAGCTCTTGGCTCTCCCCACACAGTTGTGAGGTGTCGGCTGCAGTTCTCGCTTCAGCTCCTCAGACTCCCACACCCACAGCCACGGATGAGCAGCCCCTCACCGCCCGCCTCTGTTCGTCCGGGCAGGGCCTCAGGTGCCCCGGGCAGACTCCCTCCCACTCTTATTGGCCAGAACTGTCTGATGGCCTGGCCAACCAGTCACCGGCAGGGAAACGAAATTACTATGTTTAGCTTAGACCCGTTGAGACCCCCTCTGGGGCTGGAAAGGGCACAACCTGTCGTAGAAAGCACGCGGCCACTCTGTGGTTGGGCAAATCAGGGTTCTGTTAGCAAGGACGTGCTGGCGACACCCCAGGAAATGCCCCGCTCCAAGCTAATCTCCACATTCAAGGAGGCAGCAGGAGGGGGGAGGCTGGGAAGAGGAGGCCCACCAGCTGGTGCTGAGACAAAGCCCAGCCCGGAGGCTCTGCAAATACCCAAATCCCGCTGACCATGCATCCCCTCCCCAGCCCATCACCACGGCAACTCATCGTGCCAGCGACTCCCCATCGAGTTTTAACCCAAATTACATCTTCCAGGTCTAAATTCAGAGTCACTGTGAGAAGAACTCACTTTAACAACCTGGAGGTGCTCCGGATGGGAGGCAGGGCGGAGGAGTGGATGGCGGGAAGAGAAAGCTTATAAACAATCGTTTTTAATTGAACAGGCACACCCTGGCTGCTCAGCGCCCGGACGCCAGGCGTTTTCCTTCTGTGCCCTTTCAGCCAGGAGCAGCGGCCTTGTTTTCCAAGAATATTCTGTTCATCTCCAGTCCACTCAGCCGCCCTCGGTACTCAAGATAATCATGGCCTCTCGCCTCCAAGGGAGGAGAATGAGTCCCAGCAAGCGCTGCTGGCTCTCGGAGAAGTGTGGGCGCACGCACACGCAGTGGAAGGTTTCTGGTGCCAACAACAAAGGGCCTGGGGTGGGCCTCCAGGTAACCGGGGATCCAACGCACCCTTTAAACCTCACTGGGCGTCTCTGTGCACTCAGGTAATTCTCATCTGGCCACTCTGAACGTTTTTATTCTGTTTCTTAAATATTAACTTTCTCTTTGGTAAGACTTGGTAATGTTAGGAAAATCCTGGGAAAGGCATAAAACAGTCTACACATCACTTACCTGTTCTCACGGGCACAGGGCAGGCCTTTTTAGTGAGTCCCTGACAGTTCAAACCACCGTAATTTTTTAAAAAATTAATTAGAGAGAGAGGGAGGGAGGGAGGAAGGAGAGAGATATTTGTTGTTCCACTTATTAATGCATTCTTTGGTTGATTCTTTTATCTGACCAGGGATGGAACCTCCAACCTTTGGCATATCAGGATGACACTCTAACCAACTGAGCCACCCAATTTGATTAATGTTAAGGAGGAACCCACGAGGCCGGAAGCAGTAAAGAATTATAAATGTATTAGGACATTTGGAAACCAGATGGGCTGAGCCCCAAAATGGCGCCAGCGCCCAGGGACTGGGGAGTCAGAGCTTTTAAAGGACTCTAGGTGGGCTTTTTCAGCGGGGAATTCTCGGGGCAGATCCGAATCCTGGGCAAGTCCAGAGGGGAAAGTTACTGGTCTTAGCAAGTGGAATGTAGTCTAAGTGAAAGGGAATGTCGGTTTCAAAATGATCTAAAGGTCAGTTTTCCAGGGGAGGGAGTATCAATTCAATTATTTGGTCAGACCTAACATTCCAGCCTGTTTGTTTTATGGAATAGGGAGGAAGGTCATTTCTCCCATAGTTACTTCCTGCTGAGAGGGGCCGTGCAGATCACCGGGGGATGGACTTGGTTGTACTGGCTGGAACACTATGGGTTCCTCCTGGTTGGAGCGAGGGGTTGCAGCAGCATGACTTCCTGAGAGACTGGTAGGTGAAGGCTCGAGAGTGGCTCTGAAAGAAAGATGAAAAATGATGCAGAATACCTGGGCCAAAAACGAGGGTGAGGAATAAGAATATTAATAGTCCTATCAAGGGAAGTAGATACCATTTTATCTTTTCTATCCAGTAGTCCCACAAATTTGATTGACATTTCTAATCTCTGCATCCCTTTCTGTTAATTTTTGGATGGCATCCCTGACCAGGCCAGACTGATTGACATAAAAACAACATTCTTCCTCTAGAAAGAAGCATAGGCACTGTGCTCCCCCCACCCCCTCCCCCCCCCCCAATTTTGGAGGGTGAAGCCACTAGTGAGTCTATCTGATCCTGAATTTGAACTAAACTTTTGGCAATGTCATCTAGGCTTTTTTGTAGGTCCTCAGACAGGATTTCAAAGTATGATAGAGCAGTGATTAAGGCCCCAATGCTTGCTGGGATACTGAAAGTCTGAAGAGAGGAGCTATCTGGACTGCCCTTTTGTGTTGGATGTGATAGATTATGGGGATAGGTAATGACTGGTAACTGGGGGTCTATGTCTACATCCCACCCCAGCCAACACCCACCGTGTTTCGCACATCCCCCCTGGTGGTCAGCGCATGTCATAGCAACCGGTTGTTCTGCCATTCGGTCTATTTGCACATTAGCCTTTTATTATATAGGACTAGAGGCCCGGTGCACAAAAATTTGTGCACTCTGGGGGGTGGTCCTTCATCCCAGCTTATGCCCTCTTGCAGTCTGGGACCCCTCGGAGGATGTCCACCTGCTGGCTTAGGCCTGCTCCCTGGGGGATCAGGCCCAAGCTGGCAGTCAGATATCCCTCTGGCAGCTCGGCAGCCCTCAGGGGATGTCCACTTACTAGACCTAAGCTGCAGTCAGACATCCTTAGTGCTGCTGAGGAGACAGGAGAGGCTCCCACCACCACTGCTGTGCTGGCAGCCATCAGCCTGGCTTGTGGCTGAGCAGAGCTCCCCCTGTGGGAGTGCACTGACCACCAGGGGACAGCTCCTGCATTGAGCATCTGCCCCCTGGTGGTCAGTGTGTGTCATAGTGACCAGTCATTCCCAGTCATTCTGCTGTTAGGGTCAATTTGCATATTACCCTTTTATTATATAGGATAGAGGCCTGGTGCACGGGTGGGGACTGGCTGGTTTGCCCTGAAGGGTGTCCTGGATCAGGGTGGGGGTCCTGCTGGGGTGCCTGGCCAGCCTGGGTGAGGGGCTGATGGCTGTTTGCAGGCTGGTCAAGCCCACCAGTGGGGACCCTCGCCCATGGGGGTTTGGCCAGCCTGGGTGAGGGGTTGATGGCCATTTTCAGGCTGGCCAAGCCCCCTGGGGACGAAGCTCCCAGCCTCTCCTTTTTTCCTTTTTCTTTTTTTTTATTCTGGGATTTATTTACCTTCTATAATTGAAACTTTGTAGCCTTGAGTTGAGCTCAGAGCCGGCCAGGGCAGGTGAGAAGCTTGGCTTCCTCCATTGCCAGGGGCAACCCAAGCCTCCTGCTTGCTCCAGCTCCATGGCCATGGCCAGCTGAAAGCAGGTATCTAGGGTTTAGTTAGCTTCTATAATTGAAACTTTGTTGCCTTGAGTGGAGCTCAGAGCCGGCTGCAGCAGGCTGGAAGCATGGCTTCCTCCATCACTGGGTCAACCAAGCCTCCTGCTTGCTCCAGCTCCGTGGCTGCCGGCTGCCATCTTGGTTGGGTTAATTTGCATATAGTCGCTCTGATTGGCTGGTGGGTGTGGCTTAAGGCATAGCAAAGGTACGGTCAATTTGCATCTTTGTCTTTTATTAGTGTAGATGGGTGTTCAGATAAAGGTCATGGGGGACATCAAGTGTAGAGTTCTCTGTGGGCAGCTGGAGAACCACAAACAAGAACAATGGTGATGGAGGGAAAGGAAGGTCTATGCCATCAGCTCACCACTGCCCCCACGTCTCACACGCATCTCAGGGGTCACGTTTGGAAAACCTTACCTTTGAAGTGTGTGTCCAAACCAACTAAGAATTGAGAACTTAGAGGCGGGGGTGGATGGTAGAAGCTGGTTTGCTTGTTTGGTGTTATTGTGTGTGGGTCCAGCAGCCTGGATAGCAACCCGGGGAGGGTGGGCATGCAGGAAGCCCCCAGGGGATTTCATTTTCTGTCAGTGGAGAAGGGTGATCTACGCTGATGTCACAGCGATGGCACTGATCACATGGGCACCAGGACTGTGCTGAGGGAGGCCTGGGCACCTCTTTAGAGATGTGTTGGTCACAGTGCCAGTGCTTTAGTTCATCATTGCCCAGAGGTGTGCCTCATCTGACCATGAGCGGAAGTGTGGCTGTCACACCTGCGTCTAGCCCTCTGCACACCAGCCAGCCCTCCGCACGCCAGCCAGCCCTCCGCAGCTCTCTGCCTCTGCCCAGGGCACCTCCGAAGACCAGCTTCTCCACCCTCTGCTGTCACTGTTTTGAAATTCTTACTGATTGTGACCAGAGACCCTGCATTTCCATTTTGCACTGGGACTCCCTGTCGTGGGAACCAAAGTGACCAGCTGACCACCACCTCAGGACTGGCCAAAGCCAAAGGCTGGCCCTGGGCACCAGGCCAGGCCAGGGCACCGTGGCTGGTGAGGTGGGCATCATGGCTCTTCAAGGCCCAGTGGCAGTCAGACCAGCAGCTAGAGAGCTGGTGGGGCCAGGCCAGGTGCTCTCCGATGGGTGCTCTAGCATCCAGGGTTACACAGGGGCCGGCCTCTAACCAGGTGCACACGCTGGAAAAGCCGGCAGGAAGGAGGGGACAGCAGGTGGAAAAGCCGAGCACCCAGGTCAGACCAGACAGTAGCCAAGCCTGGAGGCCGGAAGCAGAGGCTTCTGAGGACCATCTCACGCCCACTTGCGGGGGGAGGGGCTGAAGGGGCCTGCCCCGTGGACAGGAACAGAGGGACTGGGGGAGTCTTAGCTCCAGCAGCCACACTTTGAATTTCTAAGCAGAAAGGCCTGAGGGAAGGAGTGGTCTCTAGTCTCTTTAGGGAGGGCAGCAATGGAATGCCCTTATCCCAGAAGGTCCCCTACAAGTCACCCTCCTTCAGGGAATGTGACCAGACCCGGTGGACCTGCACCTTGGCCCAATTCCGAATGAACTTGTTAAAGCATTTTTAGTGTAATGAAAACACTAGATCGATTCCGCGTGGTAATAGTTGTCATTAAATCAATAGCCTGTGAGCCCGCCTGCTGACGGCTGACCTGCACGCGTGAAGGTCTTCAGACGCCCTCCACAGAGTGAGGCAGTGGCAGGGCCAGAGGCCGGTGGCAGGGCCGGAGGTGGAGGTAAAACCTGTGCTGAATGCCCATCTGAGGCCCATGAGTGGAGGGAAGAGGCACTCTCTCCAGGTGACAGGTGACAGGTGACAGGTGACATGCGGATGCTTCACTAAGAGGCGTCTGCACAGAGGACCACGCAGTAGGACAAGAGCAGGGCTTTATCATGTTTGCACTCAGTAGGATTCTCACCTCTTTTTTTTAATCCTCACCCGAGGATACTTTTTCCATTTATTTTTTTAGAGAGTGGAGGTGAGAGAGAAGGGAGGGGGGAGAGAGAGAAATATCAATGTGAGAGAGACAAATTGACTGGTTGCATCCTGCATGCACCTGGACGGCCTGGGCCTGTGGATCAAGTCTGCAGCCAAGGTACCTGCTTTGACTGGGAATCAAACCCGCCATCCTTGGGTCCAGGGCCGACGTTCTCACCGCTGAGGAAAACTGGCCAGGACGGATTCCCAGCTCTTACTCCACCTGTAGCTCTTCTGCAAATGAGTGGATGGAGGACAGGGACAGTGCGAGCAGGGGCAGGAGGGGAGCCTGGATGTGCTGATGCAAAGCCGGGGGTGTGGGCTCTGCTCCCCAAGGTCAGGCCCCTGCATCAGCGAACGCAGCCCCCGGAGGGTGGGTTTCCGAAATGCTCACCCCGGGTCTGGAAGCCACACATCTGTCAGCTTTCTAAGAGGGTCTGTGAGGAAGTGATGGCAGAAAGGGCAGGTAGCGGGGGGCGGGGGGTTCCAGGCAGCAGTGGGCTCAGAGGGAGAGAGCGGGGAAGGTGGGGGAGTAGGCACCGGTCCACGAGGCCCGACTCGGGCAGGGCCTCCTTCTCCAGAGGCCGGAGGCAGAGGCTCCTGCCGTGATCCTCGGGGGGCCTGTGGCTCCCTCCCAAGGAGGACACCTCCTCTCAGAGAGCAGGGACCCAGAGCTCGGCGGGACCTTCATCCCCATTCCCTTCTCTGTTACGCTCAGCCCGTCAGCACGAGGCAGGCGCAGAGCCCCAGCCAGGAGGCCGTCCTGCTCCCGAGGGCGCCCCGCTGGCAGGGGCAGCACAGGGGGTCATCACAGGCCACGGCGAGGAGCTGGTTGCAGTCCAGGAGCAGCAGTGAGGAACGGGACAGAACTGAGATAGGAAGTCACTCTGGCGTTGGGTGGGGAAGGAGGCGGGGGCTAGTGAGCCGGTGGGTGCGGTGGGTGCGCTGAATGAGGAGGCCCCAGGGTTGTGGTGACAGGGGAGGAGCGGGCGGCCTCAGAGGTGCTTGGAGGGCCCTCGGAGGGCCGATCCTGGGAGGGAGGCCGAGGAGGGAATGGAGCTGGCGCCCGCGGACAGGTGATGGCTGAGACGATAGACCCCGGGCGGCTGTGTACAGGGGACTCTGCGCTGGAGAGGGACCCCAGCCGCTGGCTTGTTAAGTGAAGAGTAAGGCAAGGACCTGGCTGGGCCCGCCTCCCTGACTGTGTGGATCCGCCTAAGAGAAAGCCTGTTTCCTAGTTCCAGGCGGAGCCGGAGCCCCTCCCGGCCGGTGAGGGCCTTTACCTGCAGACACGGAGAGACGAGGAGAGACGAGAAGGCATCCGCCGTGGCCTCCCTGTGAACAAAGGGGCCGATCCCTTGGGAAGAAGGGAATGGAGACTCCAGTTTCTGACTGCTGTGGGGCGCCCTGCTGGCGAGGAAGGGGGCCAGAGAGCACCCGAGAGCTGGGGGGAAGCCAGTCCTGGTGAGAGGAGAGAGGGTGCCTTCCCCGGGTGAGCTCAGCACCACTGACCATGAGGCCTGTGGCTGCAGGCTGCCCCGACAGAGGCATGGACACCGCTGTCCCCACCTCCTGAGGCTGCCCCGACAGAGGCATGGACACCGCTGTCCCCACCTCCTGAGGCTGCCCCGACAGAGGCATGGACACCGCTGTCCCCACCTCCTGAGGCTGCCCCGACAGAGGCATGGGCACCGCTGTCCCCACCTCCTGAGGCTGCCCCGACAGAGGCATGGACACCGCTGTCCCCATTTCCTGAGGCTGCCCCGACAGGCATGGACACCGCTGTCCCCACCTCCTGAGGCTGCCCCGACAGAGGCATGGACACCGCTGTCCCCACCTCCTGAGGCTGCCCCGACAGAGGCATGGACACCGCTGTCCCCACCTGCTGAGGCTGCCCTGACAGAGGCATGGACACCGCTGTCCCCACCTCCTGAAGCTGCCCCGACAGGCCTGGACACCGCTGTCCCCACCTCCTGAGGCTGCCCCGACAGAGGCATGGACACCGCTGTCCCCATTTCCTGAGGCTGCCCCGACAGGCATGGACACTGCTGTCCCCACCTCCTGAGGCTGCCCCGACAGAGGCATGGACACCGCTGTCCCCACCTCCTGAGGCTGCCCCGACAGGCATGGACACCGCTGTCCCCACCTCCTGAGGCTGCCCCGACAGAGGCATGGACACCGCTGTCCCCACCTCCTGAGGCTGCCCCGACAGAGGCATGGGCACCGCTGTCCCCACCTGCTGAGGCTGCCCTGACAGAGGCATGGACACCGCTGTCCCCACCTCCTGAGGCTGCCCCGACAGGCCTGGACACCGCTGTCCACACCTCCTGAGGCTGCCCCGACAGAGGCATGGACACCGCTGTCCCCATTTCCTGAGGCTGCCCCGACAGGCATGGACACCGCTGTCCCCACCTCCTGAGGCTGCCCCGACAGAGGCATGGACACCACTGTCCCCACCTCCTGAGGCTGCCCCGACAGAGGCATGGGCACCGCTGTCCCCACCTCCTGAGGCTGCCCCGACAGAGGCATGGGCACCGCTGTCCCCACCTCCTGAGGCTGCCCCGACAGAGGCATGGGCACCGCTGTCCCCACCTCCTGAGGCTGCCCCGACAGAGGCATGGACACCGCTGTCCCCACCTCCTGAGGCTGCCCCGACAGAGGCATGGACACCGCTGTCCCCACCTCCTGAGGCTGCCCCGACAGAGGCATGGACACCGCTGTCCCCATTACCTGAGGCTGCACCGACAGGCATGGACACCGCTGTCCCCACCTCCTGAGGCTGCCCCGACAGAGGCATGGACACCGCTGTCCCCACCTCCTGAGGCTGCCCCGACAGAGGCATGGGCACCGCTGTCCCCACCTCCTGAGGCTGCCCCGACAGGCCTGGACACCGCTGTCCCCACCTCCTGAGGCTGCCCCGACAGAGGCATGGACACCGCTGTCCCCATTTCCTGAGGCTGCCCCGACAGGCATGGACACCGCTGTCCCCACCTCCTGAGGCTGCCCCGACAGAGGCATGGACACCGCTGTCCCCACCTCCTGAGGCTGCCCCGACAGAGGCATGGGCACCGCTGTCCCCACCTCCTGAGGCTGCCCCGACAGAGGCATGGGCACCGCTGTCCCCACCTCCTGAGGCTGCCCCGACAGAGGCATGGGCACCGCTGTCCCCACCTCCTGAGGCTGCCCCGACAGAGGCATGGGCACCGCTGTCCCCACCTCCTGAGGCTGCCCCGACAGAGGCATGGACACCGCTGTCCCCACCTCCTGAGGCTGCCCCGACAGAGGCATGGGCACCACTGTCCCCACCTCCTGAGGCTGCCCCGACAGAGGCATGGACACCGCTGTCCCCACCTCCTGAAGCTGCCCCGACAGAGGCATGGACACCGCTGTCCCCACCTCCTGAGGCTGCCCCGACAGAGGCATGGACACCGCTGTCCCCACCTCCTGAGGCTGCCCCGACAGAGGCATGGACACCGCTGTCCCCACCTCCTGAGGCTGCCCCGACAGAGGCATGGACACCGCTGTCCCCACCTCCTGAGGCTGCCCCGACAGAGGCATGGACACCGCTGTCCCCACCTCCTGAGGCTGCCCCGACAGAGGCATGGACACCGCTGTCCCCACCTCCTGAGGCTGCCCCGACAGAGGCATGGACACCGCTGTCCCCACCTCCTGAGGCTGCCCCGACAGAGGCATGGACACCGCTGTCCCCACCTCTTGAGGCTGCCCCGACAGAGGCATGGACACCGCTGTCCCCACCTCCTGAGGCTGCCCCGACAGAGGCATGGACACCACTGTCCCCACCTCCTGAGGCGGCTGGACGTGATCTGCTAGCAGCCCAGTCACATCCGGGGCCAGGGGTTTCGGGTCAGGCCACCCAAGCCCATCAATGGTGGCCTGACACGCAGAGGCTGGGGCACTGAAGCCCAAAATCAGGCTCCAAATATTTAAAATGCGCTCTCCTGACTCATATGCCATATGGCAGCACAACTGCGCCTGCCAGTGGGATGTAAATGCGGGTGCAAAGCCAGCCAGGATCCGGCCATCTCCCTCTTAGCCGCTCCCTGGGCACCCAGAGCAGCTGCACGGAGGGCCCAGAATTCCAGGAGAGGAGCCAGGGCCAGAGCAGGCCACTGTGAGGCCTCTCGCTCAGCACAAAGGGCAGCTGTGTGGGAGAGCGGTAAGAATGCTCACTTCGAGCCTTTTACGGCTAATATTACTCCTGAGGTGAGGGCGGGCGGGCAGTTCCCACCCCACCTTCGCCCCCAGTAAACTTTTCTGAATTCTACTTCATTTTTTAAAAAAATAAATTTTTATTGATTTCAGAGAGGAAGGGGGAGGGAGAGAGAGATAGAAACATCAATGATGAGAGAGAATCATGGATTGGCTGCCTCTTGCACGCCCCCTACTGGGGATGGAGCCCACATCCCAGGCACGTCCCCTTGATCAAAATCAAACCCGGGGCTGGAGCCATCCGAGCTCAGCCACCTGGTGTGCGGATGATCGAATAAAATCCCTCACTACTCTGGCCTCGTGCGTTCCTCCTTCGGCAACCTAACAAGTATTTCCTCCTGTTACTAGTTATAACTACAGTTAAAAAAAAAATCAAACCCGGGACCCTTCAGTCCATAGGCAGATGCTCTAGCCACTGAGCCAAACCAGCCAGGGCAATTCTACTTCTTTAAAGACAGAATGAGATTTTCCTTGGGGCACAGAGACCTGGATTCAACCACATGGAAGGGTGTCCCCTCCCAGGCGCCCCTAAGTGAGAGGCCCAGGCGCCCCAGGAGCGTTTGCTGCCAACACAGAGACAGCAGAGACTGTTCAGAAGGAGGGGAAGGGGGACTTGTGCAGGAGCCGCCTCCCAGCAGCGCTGGCGGGTGAAGCAGTCTCCTCCCGGGCCTGCCTCACCCCCCCCCCCCCGGGCCTCACCCCCTCTGTGCCTCACCCCCGCCCCGGGCCTCACCCCCTCTGTGCCTCACCCCCTCTGTGCCTCACCCCCTCTGTGCCTCACCACCCCCCCCCCGTGCCTCACCCCCTCTGTGCCTCACCCCCCCGTGCCTCACCCCCTCTGTGCCTCACCCCCCCCCGTGCCTCACCCCCTCTGTGCCTCACCCCCTCTGTGCCTCACCCCCTCTGTGCCTCACCCCCTCTGTGCCTCACCACCCCCCCCCGTGCCTCACCCCCTCTGTGCCTCACCCCCCCGTGCCTCACCCCCTCTGTGCCTCACCCCCCCCCGTGCCTCACCCCCTCTGTGCCTCACCCCCTCTGTGCCTCACTCCCTCTGTGCCTCACCCCCTCTGTGCCTCACCCCCCCCCCGTGCCTCACCCCCTCTGTGCCTCACCCCCCCCGTGCCTCACCCCCCCCCCCGTGCCTCACCCCCTCTGTGCCTCACCCCCCCCCGTGCCTCACCCCCCCCCCGTGCCTCACCCCCTCTGTGCCTCACCCCCTCTGTGCCTCACTCCCTCTGTGCCTCACCCCCTCTGTGCCTCACCCCCTCTGTGCCTCACTCCCTCTGTGCCTCACCCCCTCTGTGCCTCACCCCCTCTGTGCCTCACCCCCTCTGTGCCTCACTCCCTCTGTGCCTCACCCCCTCTGTGCCTCACCCCCTCTGTGCCTCACCCCCTCTGTGCCTCACCCCCCCCGAGCCTCACCCCCTCTGTGCCTCACCCCCTCTTGCCTCACCCCCTCTGTGCCTCACCCCCCCCCGTGCCTCACCCCCCCCCCCCGTGCCTCACCCCCTCTGTGCCTCACCCCCTCTGTGCCTCACCCCCGCCCCGTGCCTCACCCCCTCTGTGCCTCACCCCCTCTTGCCTCACCCCCTCTGTGCCTCACCCCCTCTGTGCCTCACCCCCTCTGTGCCTCACCCCCTCTGTGCCTCAGTGTCTCTGCTCAGCGTGCCCTCCAGCTCCCACAGCTACACTCAGACCTGAGATCAGCCTCCTGACTCCCTCCCACTCCTCGGTGACCCTGGAACTCACCCGGCTGCCAGGCCCTGCACCCGCTGCTCAAACTCAACCATAAGTAAGACGTCTGAGGAGCCCCATATACGTCTACTTAAAATTTCACACACACGCCTCCAGCTCTCGCTCCGCGGCTCCCGCTCAGTGCCCCCTCTGCCCCTGGCTCTCCCCTTCTTCATGGGCTCCTGGCCCGCCTTCCCTTCCCAGCCCTCTGCCCCACAGAGGACACCTGCCCCAGTCCCAGGCCAGGCAAGCGAAAGGAGGGGTCAGAGGGTGGTCTCTAACTGCCCCGGGGGCAGGTAGGGGGCTGAACCAGCACCTGGAGAGCCAAGGGCGGCCGAAGGGCGCAGATGCACACGCAGAGCTGGGGTTGGCCCTGAGCAGAGCCCCGGGCTTCTGTGCCTGGACGGGGGCCTCGTCACTACCTGCACCTGCTCCCACCGCAGCGGGCAGCCCCCACTCAGTGCCCGCTGCCGGGCCCCCTCAGCACACCCTCACCCCAGGAAGACCGGGAGCGCCCCCTGCCGGGTCCTCTAACTGCGAAGCCCGCCTGTGGAGTCTACAGGCGAATTGACAGCCAGGAAACCTGGGGGTGCATTCATTCAGGTCGGTTGTGACTGGGACCCAGTAACTAGCAGCCCAAGATGTCACCAAAGTGCTCAGGGGCAGATGAGCCAGCCTGCCCCACAGCCAGCACCCCAAAATGAGGCTGAGGTGAAATAAGACAGGGGGGAGGGCGGGGCAGGGAGCAGAGGGGACTCAGCTCCCCAAGCCTCCGGAGCCTGGCCTGGCAGGAGCTGAACAAGACCCCAGAGAGCTTGCCTTTGCATGCCCCGGGGCTGGGGGCCTGCCCACGCTGTGCCTGCGCACATGCATCACCTCCGCAGAACGCGGTGGGGTCCTGGGCAGCAGTAGCATTGGCCTCCTCCCTCCAGCAGCCTCCTCCCTCCAGCAGCCTCCTCCCTCCAGCAGCCTCCTCCCTCCAGCGGGCCTCTTCCCTCCAGCGGGCCTCCTCCCTCCAGCGGCCTCCTCCCTCCAGCAGCCTCCTCCCTCCAGCAGGCTCCTCCCTCCAGCGGGCCTCTTCCCTCCAGCGGCCTCCTCCCTCCAGCAGCCTCCTCCCTCCAGCAGCCTCCTCCCTCCAGCGGGCCTCTTCCCTCCAGCGGGCCTCCTCCCTCCAGCGGCCTCCTCCCTCCAGCGGGCCTCCTCCCTCCAGCGGCCTCCTCCCTCCAGCGGGCCTCCTCCCTCCAGTGGCCTCCTCCCTCCAGTGGGCCTCCTCCCTCCAGTGGGCCTCCTCCCTCCAGTGGCCTCCTCCCTCCAGCGGCCTCCTCCCTCCAGCGGGCCTCCTCCCTCCAGTGGCCTCCTCCCTCCAACAGCCTCCTCCCTCCAGTGGCCTCCTCCCTCCAGCAGCCTCCTCCCTCCAGTGGCCACCTCCAGGCCACCAGGCCCTGAGGGGGAGGATCTTCCTCTGCCAGGAGTGTCAGCCAAGGGCCTGGCTGCCACCCATGTTGCCCCAGAGACCTGTGCCCACCCTAGACAGGCTGCACCCGTGCCAGTCCAGGTGCACAAAGCTGCCTCCTCCTGCAGGCACTGCCCTGCCCTCGCCCTGCCCCAGCCTGATCCCCTGACCCAAGCCGGTCCTGCTCTCCAACTTCCATTTCGTCCCTGGCCCCCAGGTCCACAGCCCCCACCCCATCCAGGTCTCCAGCCTTTATCCCTGTCCTGGCCCCTGGCCCCTCACTCCGGCCTGGCCTGCCCCTCTGCTGTGACAGGCGGGCCTTAGGGGCCACACCCATGTGAGCCCTGCGTGCAGACCCTTGCTTGTGGGTCTTGTCTTCCTCCTGGTCCTGGGCGGGCTATACAGCCAGGAGTGGCCTCTGAGGAGCTCCTCTTCCTCCCCTACCCTCACTCCCCCACCCCGCTGGTCTCCCTCCAGGCTCCAGACTGCCCCCAACCCACTCTCCATGGTGCCCTGTACCCTTCTATTAGCCAGTCTCTGCCCACCTGATCCCCCCCACACACACACACACCTGCTACCCCGTAAGCTAAGTACAGTGAACTGGGCTGATGAACGAATGAGCACATTTACATTTTGACAGGACACCAGCTTAAAAAGTCCGCAGACCGCCATTTTTCCCCCAAATGAGTCTCCTGAAGATCCCAATATGAAAGGTGGCTCAGCAACACCCCCCCCCCGCCCCCCCGGGTTCTGACCTCCACCCAGGCCATTCCCCTCAGGGCTCATGCTCCCACCCCGCTGCAGCGTGTGAGCACAGACAGGGCGAGCATTTCAGTGCAGCGGGGAAAGTGCTCTTTACATTTCCTCCAAATCATCGGCATCGTTCCTCCCGATGCCCTTATGCCCATTGCCTGTGAGTGCCCCGAGGCTCCGTGCCTGCGCCCTAAAACACAGCTGCCCCCTTGGATATGAAAGTGGGGAGACTTTAGAAGGAAATGGGGGGAGGGAGGAGGGAGAGGGAGGGGGAAGGAGAGGGTGGAGAGAGAGAGGAGGGAGGGAGGGATGTCCCAGAACCACCTGGGAACCGCGGCGCCTGAGTTAGCCGTCCTCTGAGGAGCCTGGCCTCTTAGTGGAGAAGGGAATGGGAAGCCACGTGTGGGTGCCACTCTTGACAGCTCCCGGGCGGCGGGTCGCTGTTCCAGGGCCTCGAAGTGGACCCTTGAGGAAACATACAAATTGTTACCAGACAAAGAGCCCAGCAAGGGGCCAACGGGAGCGCTCCCCAGGGGAAGTGAGGGTTATTTTCCAAAAGTGACCCACGCCTCAAGTCACATGGGAGCTACTGCTCAGAGACCTGCTCCCAGTGGCTCCCAGGGGGCGTTGCACATGGTGGGGAAGGGAGTTAGGCCGCGGTCAGGGTCCTGACCTCCACTCTCGGTCGGCGCTGCGCTAGGGTCCATGTCGTTGATCAGTGTATCTGGTCCCCATGTTTTCTCTGCTTTCTGGGCCTGGAGCTGAAACACAACCGAGGCCTCCCGGGCTGAGAGAGGGCTGAGGAGGGCGTGGGGGCAGAGGCGTGCAGCACAGAGGCCTGGGGGTGCAGCCGCACCTCCCCGCCCCTCTAGGCCACCCACTGAGACTCTGGGTGCCCGGGCTCCTCTCTGCCCCATGTCCTCCATCCTCCTCGGATCCCCTGAGCTTCATCCTGGCTCCTGCCCCAGAGTGGCCCAGTCTGCCTCCAGGGGCTCCAGCCTGCTCTCCCTAAAGACACCAGCTTACGGAGACTCAAGGCCAAACGCCCAAACTCCACCAGCGGAGCCCATGTTCTCTGGGGATAATTCCCAGTCTCCATGTGGCGAGACCACTCGCTTCTCTGCCATTTCATCTACATGCCTTACTTTGAGTAAATATGTTGCTTCTGCCCTGGTTGGTTTGCTCAGTGGTTAGAGTGTCAGCCTACAGACAGAAGGGTTGTGGGTTCAATTCCTGGTCAAGGGCACATACCTTGGTTGCAGGTTCAATCCCTAGTCCCGGTCCGGGCGTGTGCAGGAGGCAAACAGTCCATGTTTCTCTCTCACATTGATCTCTCCCTCTCTCCCACTCCTCCCTCCCTTCCACTCTTTCTCTAAAGATCAATGGAAAAAATATCCTTGGGTGAGGATTAAATAAATAAATAAACAAATAAGTAAACACACACATATGTCAAGCTTCCTCAGACCTATGTACTTCTTTGCACAGGTTGTCCCCTCGATCTGAGGGGCTGATCCTCCCTTCCCAGACCCTTCCATGTCCTTCCAACTGCTCCTGGTCTTTCCAGACTTGATGCAAGCATCACCACCTCCAGGAAGCCCACCTGAGTGCTCGCGCCTGCCCTCAGGTCAGAGTCTGAGCCCAGCTTTGATGCCCCCAGCACCACCCCTCCCCCCTGTGCTGTGAGGGCCGTGACTGTTGCTCCACTGTGGCCTCAGAGAGGTGCCACCGGGGCTGGGACGGTCCCCACGGTTCCCTGTGCCTGGGTACAGAGAAGATGCTCAGGAAAGAGGCTCAAGCAGTTCACAGTGTCTGCAGGACACACCTTCCCAGCTATAAAACAGGGGCCATTGTTACGGGAACGCCATAAGCATGTCCAGCTCTAGCATTTCATCGCTCGCTAGTCCTGGACTGGAAGCCACAGGACACTTGGCACAAAAGGGCCCTTTGACGGAACATTAGCCGCTCTCGTCATTGGCCACACCCTGTGGGCCATGGCACCACAGTGACTGTGACCTTGGGAGCCACCGGCATCTCTAGCTCTCATCAAGCCCCCTCCCCCCTTCCCAAGCAGGCCATGATCGCGGGCCCTCACCTCTGACCTCAGCGCAACGGGCGTTCGGAGCCACATGTGCCTCAGCACCGAGCAGGCAGCTCAGGGCTGTGCGTGACAAGCTCACACCAGGGAAACGGCGTGCAAACAGATCATAAACAATGTCGCATTTGCCTTCTGCATGTTTTCCTGGTTTGCTCTGGAAATAAAGCCCAACACGGTGGGATTGTCTTTCCCAGAAACACATCCTGCCTGGTGTTGCTGGGAGCGCGTGGGGAAGAAAACCTGTCCTGCGTGATGGGGAGGTTAATCCATGAGCCCCTGAGACTATGCTGGCTCCGGAGAAAGGACTCGGAGCTGCACGTGGGCCAAGAGGGGCCGCGGGCTGGGGAGCAGCCTCTCCCTCAGCAGGACCCATCAGTGTCCCAGGTGGGGGCTCGCCTTCTCTCGGTTGATTCTTTCCCTTTCCAGGCTGCACCCCGGGTGTGTCATCCACATGCATGTTTTTATGGGGGGATGTTATACAGTCTTTAACATTGGTCACCGTAGCACACGGAGACAGCTGCTTCTCTGCCTTCAAACCACTGGAACGATCCCATGGCTTGCCCCTAAACAAGAACGCTCCTTCCACAGCTACTTCTGTCATCAGGCTAACACTAATTTCCGGATGACCTCCAATGGGGTCGCCCAGAGGCCAGGGGGGTGGGAGGAGGCGGGGGCAGCTGAATTTGCCTGGTCACCATTTGCATCAGCTCCTGGTTGCTACTGGCAGCCGGACGGTCCCGTCCTCTGTGCTTAGCCATCCCCTGCCCCCTCTGCCTTCGTCACTCACACCCTCCGAGCCCGTTTCTTTGATGGCCAGGAAGTGGGGACCCTGGCAGCAACTGCTGCCTGGACACGGTTGCAAGGAACCCAGAAGGAGAAACAGGAGACGGTTCCAGAAATAAGTTACGCGCATTAACTAAATTGCACCAATGGTTACAAGAGGGCAGGGAAGGAAAAATTAGTCAGGAATTCAGGCTTGAGGTTTGCAACCTCCGATGTCTTACTCTGATGTCTTACTCTCGAACAGGAGTTCTCAGAACTGAGAACCTCGGGCATCCGTGGAGGGCTTTCCCGTGGATGGCACGTCCAGGGCTGCCGTTACACCGAAAGCGATTGCATTGGTTCCAGCGTGCTTCAATCAGACTTTAAAGGGACTGTGCTGCCTGAAGATGAGCGGGGTGCTTGTCGCAGTAGTTTTCATGGCTGTCTTTGTCCCCTAGATCATAGAGCAATAAACTCCGGGTGCCTGGGAGAGCCGCTGTGTTTGTGTCCCTGGCAGCTTCCAGGAGCAGGGAGATGCACCGCCTGCCACCACTCAGGCACGTTTTGCAAGTGGGAGTACGTGCATCCTCATTCGCCTCCCAGGGGGACGGAGCGCGTCTGCACAGATAAAGCTGTTCTCCCTGTTGAAGGTGCCAGTCAAACCCTCTCTCCAAAAGCTGGAGGTGCGGTTCGTCGCCACAGGAAGCAGGCGGGTCCCCAGCTCGCTGTGCTGACTGCTCCTGAACTGCAAACATGCTTCTTAAAGGCGACTGTGTCCGGAGTCTCTCAGCCAGAGAGGAGGGTGCCAGGCACCGAGCTGCTTCGCTCCGCCTGGGCGACCCCACAAGTGCTCGCCAGCTCCCAGCAGCTGGGGTCTGTCTTTGCTGACCGCCCTGGGTCTCAGGGTCCCGCCAACTTCTCCGGTGGCCCGGCGGGCCCTAGCGCAGGGCCGCTGTGCACTGAAAACACAAACGTCGCAAGGCCAGGCTTCTGTGGCTCTTCAGTCCCCAAAGCTCATGTCTGTGTTGCTGTGTTGTTATTTTTTAATCCTGACCCGAGGATATTTTTCCGTGGCTTTTTAGAGAGAGTGGAAGAGAGAGAGAAAGACAGACAGGGATATCAGTGTGAGAGAAACACATTGATTGCTTGCCTCCTGCACGCACCCTGACCAGGGCCCAGGCCGGGGAGGATCCTGCAACCGAAGAAGGTGCCCTTGACCAGAATCAAACCTGGGACCTTCCATCTGCAGGCCGACCCTCTATCCACTGAGCCACACTGGCTCGGTTTTGTTTTGAACACCCCTTTGGTGGACTGGGAGCTCCTAATGAGAATGACAGCCTTTGACAGAATAAACCGTTAAGCTGAGAACCTGGCCATCCAAATAAGCACATCTTTTAAAATTGCAAATTGTTAGGCCCTGGCCAGATAGCTCAGTTGATTAGAGCATCGTCGCAATAAGCCAAGGTTGCAGGTTCAATCCTCAGTCAGGGCACATACAAGAATCAACCAGTGAATGCAGAAATAAGTGGAACAACAAATCGACGTCTCTCCCCTCCCATTCCTCTTATCTCTTTAAAAATCAATAAATAAAACTTAATAAAAAAATAAAATTGCAAATTACTAGCAGGCTGGCAGACTTCAGCTGTGACAAGCATGTTGCGCTAAGTGGTCTAAATGGGTCTGCTGGGCTCGAGCACAGCGCCTGCTCCTCTCCCAGCGGAACAATTATTGTGAAAACATCGTTCTGAATGAGGAGGAAAGGGAAGGTGGCGCTTTCACCACATGCTAGAAGAGAAGTAACTGACGAGCCACATTCCAGGTAGGAAGTGATTGCAGGGATTGTCCCGTTCACCGTGTGTGAGAATAAAAGAGAATCCGGGGCTAATGAGATTGTGCATTTCAGACAAGTGTTAAGAGACTGGTGTTGACCCTGGCTGGGGGCTCAGTTAGTTGGAGCCTCATTCCGGTCAGGACACATACCTAGGTTTCAAGTTCAGTCTCAGTTGGAGCGCATGCGGGAGGCAATCCATCTATGTTTCTCCCCCACCCCCTTTCTAAAATCAGTAAACACATCTGCCGGGGCTGACCGGCAGGCCCTGAGCGGTGGGTGAACGATTGCTCTGACACACGTTTCTGTGGGAGAGAGGCGAAGGGGCTGTTTTACTTTAGAAGTAAAAAGCAGTTCGCCCGCCTTCTCAGGCTTTTATTGTCACAACAGCTTGAACTAAAATCAGCCTCTGGACGCAATCAGCAGGGTGAGCATCCTTGAGAAAGCTCCTGCTTCTACAAGGTCGGGTCTTTAAAGACTAAACAGAGATTCCAGTGAAACACCCGGGGCTCGGACTTGCTTGGAAAAGTCAAGGCAGGGGCTGCCGCCTTCGGCAAGTCCCCCAGAGGCCCCGGCCTTTCGGAGACGCCTCCTCACAGACCTTCCAGCCAAGGCCCGTGCTTCCCCACACATATCCTTGGGTGAGGATAAAAAATAAAAAAGTAAAAGATATTGGCATTGGTGGCCTGGAAAAAAAAAGAGAATGATCTTATGACAACTGTGTCAACTCAGTTATTTTTAAATGAACAAAAAGAGCTACTATTTAGAAGAAATATATTTTTCCAAATGATAACATTCCCTTGCAATGCAGGCCAGGCCAAGGGACCCCACCCGTGCACTGATCCACCTCATGATGTGCAGTTTGGAAATCTTGTTTTCCTAGAGAGTGGCCTGCACAGTGTGGTTAAACTCAGCCATTGCCCACCCTGCTTCCCTTTGAATTAGTGGAACAAAGAGAATGTAGGCAACACTCAATATGACGACTGTTTTAGGGGCTCAGATTTCCCGCCGTTCTCCAAAGGACGACAGTAGCACTGCTATTTAAGGGCCCTTCTTATGACATTAACAAGCTCTCTAGATGTCCTTCCTCCTCCACCGCCTCCTCATCACCAAAGTGCCTGGCAATGTTTAGAAGGAAGACTAGAGAATCAAATGGTGGCCTGGCTGGTTTGGGAGCTGTATTCAATTATTAATCCAATGAACAGCTTATGTTCATAAAATGTGTCATATATTACTCCACAACACGAAACAGACTCAAATTCTCAAACATAATTTCAGCCCATGTTCCAAAAAAGGGTCCCTACCTGGGGAGCTGTCCACACGCAGTGCTGACGGCCGCCTGCGGGTGCCACCCCAAGGCTCCCATGTGACAGCCACCGAGAGGAGACCCAGGGGTGCTGGTGCCCACCACGGTCTTGGTAGGACACCTGAGAAAGGCAAATTATGTTCTCTCTTTGTTGTTTTCTTTCTGGACGTATTTGACAACCCATCTTTTATTCACACTTGCTCCGTTAAAGAAGATTCTTTTGTACATCACCATGCTCCTTCAGCACAAGGTATCAATCATGGACAAAGAAGGACAAGATCCCATACGAAGAATATTTATGTCTTAATTGTCTTGAGAGCTTGGCCTGGTAATTGAGAATTCAAAGGTCAAAAATTCTACTTTGTTTTTCTTATTTTTCAAGAAATCAAGAGGCCAACAAGCCAGAGATTGATAGAAATACATTTCCTTCTCTCCTGCACGTTAGACTACGCAGGAGGCATGCCAGGCTGCCGGGGCGTTGTGATGCTTTCTCTCTAAAGGTGAGGACACCTTAGGGTGCCAGCTAATAGAGATACTACCTCGCAGGTAAGAGAAATCACAGACAAATCACAAAAGAGGTCATGACCAAGGAGAATCACCTTGGAAAACATGTTTGACCTCAATAACAATCAGATACAAATGAACGCCTAAACTGAGATGTTGTGATACCCCAATCAAATTATCACACATAAAAAAAATGTACTAATCACAAATTCTGTGTGGGAGAAGATAAGTCAATTCAACCTTTCTGAGGGAGGGGTTGTAGCAGTGACTCAAGAGCAATGAACATGCCCGTAGCCTTTGACTCATGAGTGACCCTCTTGGGACTCCGATCCAAGAAAAAATCCCAAGTCCAAGGATACATGGGTGAGGTTGCTTATTCCAGCAATATACAGAACAGAAAAACACAGGACACATTTTTTAAAATATATTTTTATTTATTTCAGAAAGGAATAGAGAGGGAGAGAGAGAGAAACATCAGTGATGAGAATCATTGATCAGTTGCCTCCTGCACTCCCCACTGGGGATTGAGCCTGCAACCTGGGTATGTGTCCTGACAGGGAATCGAACCTCGACCTCCTGGTTCATAGGTCAACACTCCATCACTGAGCCACACCCTGGGCCATAGGACACATTTTATTGATTTTTTACAGAGAGGAAGGGAGAGGAATAGAGTTAGAAACATCGATGAAAGAGAAACATCAATCAGCTGCCTCCTGCACACCCCCTACTGGGGATGTGCCACAACCAAGATAAATGCCCTTGACCGGAATCGAACCTGGGACCCTTCAGTCTGCAGGCTGATACTCTATCTACTGAGCCAAACCAGTTAGGGCAGGACACATTTTAAATATCACCATCAGAATAGTTAACTACATTATAAAATTGTCATAGAGTTATATATAATCTATATTTATAAAAGCTTAAGCTACCAAATGACTGAACAACCGATCGCTATGACACACACTGACCACCAGGGAGCAGACGCTCAACACAGGAGCTGCTCCATGGTGGTCAGTGTGCTCCCACAGCCAACCTCCCGCAGCCCTGATCAGCCCCAATTGCCGGCCAGGCCGAGGGACCCCACCCGTGCATGAGTTCGTGTACCAGGCCTCTAGTTAGTCAATAAATTAATGCCTAGACATGCCTTTAAGGTAAGCACCTGAAGGAGACAGGCGTATTGTCTCTAAATAGTGTGATTAAGGACATTTTTTGTGGGATTCTTTTGCTGCCTTGTATTTTTTAGTTTTATGCACTAAGCAGTTGTGGGGGCTCTCACAGGAGTATGCCGGATGTTAAAGCCCATTTGCCATCCTCACTCACAAAGGCAATGACACTGCAGTTTCACTGTACACACTGCAGTGCACCTTTATATAATAACCCAGTTAGGTAACTAGTTTATGTCACACTGATGTCACTACCGGGCAAGAAGCCTCTTTTGTTTGAGTCAGTATAAAATGCACTGCTGGACAGCTGGTGACTGGCTGCTTTGTCTGCAATAAAACATGACCCATCTAACTGTGGCTGCTCATGTTGTTTTTTTTTCCAGTTTTCATTCTCCAAAGAGGTCCCATCCCTAGTGGAGGAGCTCGGACCCAATGCATGTTTATTTTAGTAATAAGGAAAATTCTTCAAAGAGACTTTTTTTAAAAAAGGAATATATTAACTAAGAATGTACAAATAAGTGCTTACAATGAAATAGTATGTGAGTATGTGAAACACAGCATTTATTCTTATAATATTACTAGAGGCCTGGTACACGAAATTCGTGCACTCGATGGGGGGTGGGGGGGGCGGTTTCCCTCAGCCTGGATTGTGAGAGGGTCCAGGCCAGGCCAAGGGGCCCCACTGGTGCAGGATCGGGCTGGGGAGGGATGCGGGAGGTTGGCAAGCCAGGGAGGGACCACGGGAGGGCTCCAGGGCATGTCCAGCCTATCTCAGTCCCAATTGGCTGGACCCAGCAGCAAGCTAACCTACTGGTTGGAGCGTCTGCCCCCTGGTGGTCGGTGTACATCATAGCGAGTGGTTGAGCAGCCTTAGCATATCATTAGCATATTACACTTTGATTGGTTGAATGGCTGACTGAACTATCACACACTTAGCATATTAGGCTTTTATTATATAGGATTTACTAGAGGCCTAGTGCATGGGTTCGTGCACCGGTGGGGTCCTTCGGCCTGGCCTGCAGGGATCAGTCCGAAACTGGCTCTCCAACATCCCCCGAGGGGTCCTGGATTGCGAGAGGGTGGTTCTCGGGTGACGCACCCTGGAATTGGGCTCCCTCCTCTCTGGTTCCAGGTGCATCACCCAAGAACCGCAGCTGCCAAATCACCAGAGCTTGGCATCTCCTGCATTGAGCATCTGCCCCCTGGTGGTTATTACATGTCATAGCTACTGGTTGGACAGTCAAAAGGTTGGTCGGTCGCTTAGGCTTTTGTATATATAGATTGTATTAGTTGATTACAACTGTAAACCTACTTTTGCCCACCCCTGTTCATGAAGGAAATACATTAAGTTGAAAGTGACGCCGAAACCGGTTTGGCTCAGTGGATGGAGCGTCGGCTTGCGGACTGAAAGGTCCCAGGTTCGATTCCGGTCAAGGGCATGTACCTGGGTTGCGGGCACATCCCCAGTAGGAGATGTGCAGGAGGCAGCTGATCGATGTTTCTCTCTCATCGATGTTTCTAACTCTCTATCTCTCTCCCTTCCTCTCTGTAAAAAAATCAATAAAATATATATATATATAAAAGAAAGTGACTATGTCTGCGTTGCAGGCAGTCTTATTCTTTTCTCTATTTCAAGTTTCCTACATGAGTATGCGTTACTTCTCATATCAGAAAAATATTTTAATAAAAAAATGAACCTTGACCCATAAATTGCACCATAAAAAATATCAACTCAATGTGGATAATACACTTAAATGTAAAACCTGAAATCAGAAAACATCTTGAAGAAAACAGAAGAAAATCTGTGACTTTAGGCTAGGCCAAGATTATTTAGGATGCCAAAACCACAACCTACCAAACAAAAAATGGTAAGCCAGACTTCATCAGAATTAGACACTGCTCTTTGAAAGGTACTGATGACTAGGAAAGGACAAGAGTGGGAGAAAATACTCGCAAACACACAGGTACTAAGAACTAAGAAACAAACAACCCAAATTAAAAATAGACAAAAGGTTTGCACCAAGATATATGGGTGGCAGATCACCACATGAAGCAATGCTCACCATCCTCAGTCATATTCGGGAAATGCAACGCGCCCATAGGAAATGCCACTACATGTCTGTTAGATGGGGAAACATTCTAAAGGCCCTGCCAGGCAGCTCAACTGGTTAGAGCGTCGTCCTGATGATCCAAGGTTGCAGGTTTGATGCCCTGTCAGGGCACATACGAGAATCAACCAATGAATGCATAATAAGTGGAACAACAAACCTCTCTCTCTCTCGCTCATCAATAAATTTTTAAAAATGTCTTTAATACCACAACACCGAGCGTCGGTGAGGACCCAGAGCACCGGCCTCTCTCACTCGGCGGTTGCAGGTGAGAAGTGGCCCGCCCTTCAGGGAGCCCGTGTGGCGGTGCCTGCAGTTGCACATATGCTCCCCCATCACCCAGCTATTCCTCTACTGGCCCAAGGGAGACAAACACATATGTTCACCCCGACCATGTATGTGATGATGCATCACAATTTCCTCCTAATCTTCAACAACTGGACACAGCCCAACTTGGCCTTGAGTGCAAAACGAAACTGGGACTCATCTCTATCGTGAAATCCACTGGACACGGAGCCACCGGCCACGCAACTGAGCCTCAAACGCACTGCGCGGTGCAGAAAAGCCCGATGTAGGAGACGCCACAGTGCGCGAGTCCACTGCTGTGATTCCGTTCACACGACACCCTAGAAAAGGCAGGACAGCGCATCAGGGGGTGCCAGGGCTGGGCCTGGGGAAGGCACTGGGAGGGATTTGAAATGATTCCACATTGTGATTGACATGCTGAGGATATAAGTATGTGTTTGTCAGAACTCAGGAGTCATACACTAAAAACCATAGATTGTGCCTTTTCGTTTCATGGACCAGGTTTCGTGATTGTTGGGAAGATGAAAAGGTTGTGGCGGTGGGTGGTGATGATGGTTACTCAACAATGTGAATGTTGCTGAATCCTACATTTAAAAATGGTTGAGCCCGGCCGGCGTGGCTCAGTGGTTGAGCGTCGACCTATGAACCAAGAGGTCACGGTTCGATTCCAGTCAGCGCTCATGCCCGGGATGCAACTCAATCCCCAGGATGGGGCGTGCAGGAGGCAGCCGATCAATGATTCTTTCTCATCATTGATGTTTCTCTCTCTCTCCCTCTCCCTTCCTCTCTGAAATCAATAAAAATATATATTTTTAAAAATAGTTGAAATGGAAATCTTATGGTTTGTATATTTTACCACTATAAAAACAAAGTTTCATAATTGCTAGGCAGTAATTTTTTAACATAGCCTGTTTTCCATTTGGGTAGCAATTGTTTTGAGGTCCATTTATTTTTGTCACATTATGGATCCTTATACCATCCGATGAAGCCCCCCCTGCTTCAAATGACAGAAGAATAAACACCAATGAACTAAATAGGACATTCGGTGCTGACAGTGCCACAAGTGGGAGGAAAAGGGAGGGAAGGGTGGCCGGTCAGAAAACAGTCGGGGGGGTGGTGGTGGGGGGGGGTGACCTAAGCCAGGCAGCCTGCAGGTGGCGCCCTTCCCCGCCATGTCATCAGCACCAACGGCCTCTCACGGCCAGCAGGGTAAGGCTTCCTGTCCCTTTGTTGAGTGCCCGCCGCCCGGTGATGCCTGAAGCTGCCTGTGGAGTTTGGGACACAGAGCCATTTCGGTCACTGATTAATTTCATTCAGTAGCCTGAGCAGAGGTTGGAGTCGAGATTCGAAGCTCACTTTTGACTGAGGCCTTTGTCCCATTCATTTTCTGGCACGCATGGGAAGCGACAGTTCCATGAAACAGCACCTGGGCTGGCGCAATGCGCTCCAACAGACTTTACTCTGTCCTGCACTGCCACTGTTTTAAACGCTGGTCACGACCCACCGAGCTGACTGTGTCACCCACTTCCACGTGGTGAGTGGCCCACAGCGGAAAACAACTCCGGTGAGCGGGCCGCCAACACTTCAGTGCAGGAAACAGTCCACGGCACGAAAAGAGCTGTTCAACTATTCGGGAAATATATTTTTGTATATGTGTGTATATATATATATCCTTACCCCCCGGGCCTCCTTTCCCACTCTGCGGTCCACAGCACAGCTGCTCCAACCACGTAGGTGATGCTGCTGCTCCTCCCACCTGCAGGCACCGTCCTGCCTCTGGGCCTTTGCACCAACTCTCCCTTCTGCCTGAGTGTCTTCCCACGGACACCTGTGACCAGGCCCTCCCCTCCTGGGAGTCTCTGCTGCAGCCACTCTCTCTGCCACCCTTCCCTCCCTTTTTCTCCCACTCGTGGAACTTTCAGCACCGAATGTGCTATTTAGTTAATTTTTCGGTTTCTCCCAGCTAGACTATAATTCCTTAAGGGCAAGGATCTTCACCTTTTCCTCCTTTCTTTCTTTTATTAATCCTCACCCAAGAGTATGTTTTATTGATTTTAGAGGGAGAGGGAGGGAGAGGGAGGGAGGGAGGGCGGGGGAGAGAGAGAGAGAGAGAGAGAGAGAGAGAGAGAGAGAGAGAGAGAAAGAGAGAGAGAGAGAGAAAGAAAGAAAGAAAGAAAGAAAGAAAGAAAGAAAGAAAGGTCATATCCTATGAAAGACACATCTTGAAAATGCCTAAAGAAAGTTGTCATTTTTTCATGGTGAAGGGACTGGAGTCCGTGTTGATGAAAACACCTTGGTGGCTGCGGTGACTGGTAGTGGCTGCAACAGCGGGGTGATGGGGCTGGTGCCTTCCCCTGATCAGCCCAGTCACCTCCCACAAAGGGAGGCCAGACTGCGGCTTAGGCCCGCTCCCCAAGGGGAGCAGGGAGCAGGGAGTAGGACATCCCCTGAGGGCTCCCAGTATGTGATAGGGGGCAGGCTGGGCTGAGGGACCGCCCCCCCCCCCCCCGACTTCAGTGCATAAATTTTTGTGCACCAGGCCTCTAGTTAGATTATAATAGATTATAACCCATAGAATAAAATAAGATTCTATGAGTTCAGACTGACATACAGAAATAATTGGATAAACACATGGGAACTGGTAAGAACGCTTTCTTGCAAGTAGCATTACAAGTAATAAATGTGGACACTTGTGGAGTTACAAAAGCATGGCTTGGCACCCAACATAACCACCAGGCCAGGCAAGAGCCACCAGTGCATGACAAATTAGTGGGTGAGTGTTTGATTAGAAACAAATTACATGGTCTCGAAGCACCTGCCCACAATATACTTCGTAATTACAAAGGGAAATAACTGTGCACAGAAAAGCTGGGGCACACTGGGCACTGCCTCTGGGGTGGGCCAGCTGGGCAGTGCCCCGAGGTGCCCACCAGCCTGACACACAAAACCCCGGTAGGAACATAGAGGGAGGCAAACAACATGAACGCCAGGATCCCACTCAAGAAGAGAACTATCTCTGGATACAAATATACTCCAGCCACTCCCTCCCAGCCCAGAAGACTGCCTGCTCTCATTTACCTGGCTGTGTGCACACCTGGGGGTGGGGCATTGCCCCAACGCAGGAGCAGAGGCTGAGTGGTCGCCTTCACACCTCCACCATGCAGACCTCAGTTCCTCCTTTAAATAAATTAGTATTATTTTTGTTAATCCTCACCTGAGGATATTTTCTCCATTGATCCTCCAGAGACAGTGAAAGGGAGGGAGAGAGGGAGGGAGGGAGGGAGGGAGAGAGAGAGAGAGAGAGAGAGAGAGAGAGACATTGATGTGAGAGACACATGCATTGGTCACCTCCCAAACGCACCCCGACTGGGGCCTGGGATCCAACCTGCAACCCAGGTATGTGCCCTTGATTAGGAATCCAACCTGCAACACTTCCGTGTGTGGGCCAACACTCTAACCACTGAGCAACTCTGGCCAAGGCAAAAATAAATTATCTTTGTATTAACAAATATTGGGTCACGGGTGAGAAATGATAGCTGCCTTCCACGCCTGCAGCCCTGCACTGGACTGCCCTTCCCTCCCTCCCTCCGGGGGCTTACACTTCCCTGCAGAGCTCAGTGCCCAGCTGTCGTCCAGAGCCTCCCTGCAGGGGCGGTGCCTCCCTCGGCCTCCTGTGCCCCTCATCCTCTGACGTTTCCACCAGCATGAGCTCTCACCTGACTGCCCGTTTCCCACCTACCCAGGTGCTGGCACACATGCCTCGCTCAGCAGATGTGCAGGTGCACAAGCCATTTTTTTTTATGGACAAAATTTAGATCCCAATTTTTTTTTTTGATCATCAACTTTTCCCAGAGAAGAGCCTCAATGCCCTTTTTGGGGTAACGTTAGAGTTTGAAGATCTCACAGGTCCTCGGGCTGTGCTGTTACCCGCAAGACCCTCCTTCGCAGCTCCAGCACCGGCTCCCTCCCTCCTCGCCGGTCAGCCCATGGAGGACTCCTGGGCCAGAGACGCCTAGACCGCTGCTGTCCCAGCACTGTACGCACTGGGACCAGCGGCTGGAGGCAAGTGGAACGCTGAGCGCACATCTGGTGAACGCCTTTGGACCGGGCTGTTTAGACGGCTCAGAAGCCAGCGGTCCGCCTCCCGTTCCCGCCGGTGGAAATGCCGTGCTTGGGTGAGGCTTTCCGACGTTCTCTCTGGGCCCTGGGCGCTCCCTGCCTGCGGGTCCATGGAAAGCACAGCCCATGGCCCTCTTTCAGGGCCCGCCCTCCTGGCCTCGCTGTAGGACAGGAAGGGAGCCCACCCCTGCTGCAGTGCCTGTCTGAGGGGCCCCTCGCCCACCAGCATGCCACCTGCTCATCCTTAAGGGATAGCTCACAGGATGATGGTGGCAGAGGGTAAGGCTGGCGGTGCCTTCTGTCGCACAGTCCTATTGTTCTAGAACAGTGGTGGCGAGCCTATGACACGCATGTCAGAGGTGACGTGCGAACTCATTTTGGGTGACACACATTAACAGAGACAAAAAATTGCATAATTCAAATATTTGTCTCTTGCAGCGGCCAGAGTTGGGCATCACTCGAGTAATATTATTACTCACGTTACTCATGATCAATAATGCAATTCTAAAACCGGATGTAAACATGTACATCGGTGTTGTGTAGCAAAGATACATAGTGAAAACATGCAAGATACATTGTTCCAATATTGACATTAATATAAAAAGGTTAAGAATTGCACTATAAAGAGATTAATCTTTACTCATGACATTTTATTTTTACTCGAGTGACAAAATGCCCAATTCTGGAAACGGCCTCGTTATTGTCAACATGTGCCTCGGGTAAGCTTCCCGTGCGTTCGGGTGCGTTCGGCAAATGTACGCACTTGATCGCCATGTTTGTTAGGAGATAGGAGTGGGAGGGTTAGAAGAAAAAGATATACAGTGCAACAGTGCTCGACGAGACATCCTGCGTGTGGGATAATTGATTGCAGCACCATATATTTGTTGGTTATACATACTATCTTTGAATTGTTTTGCACCAGGAGTCAGTGCAACAACACTGCAAAAAGTTAATAGGTAAGAAACCTATCAACATTTTATAAAAAATGCCATGATTTATATATTTTTTTTGCAGCCTTGTGATGGAAAATCAAAAAAATTAAAAAGCAAGATTGAATGATAAAGGAAGTGGAGGTAGCAGTAGCCAACCCTTTCAAGACATATGGACCGAGATGTACGGGATTGTTGACAGAAACAACAGGTCGTTGTGCATACTGTGTAATGAAACGGTAGTAAGCAGAACGTGGAATGTAAAGAGACATTTTGAAACTAATCATTGTCAGCTCTGGAAAAAAGGCATCGATGAAAGGAAGGAATACATTTCTAGGCAGCTACACCTCTATAAAAGTCAATCAAATTCCATCATTAAATTTATAAGATGCTCTACAAATTTAACATCAGCAAGTTACTGTATTGCTCACTCCATAGCTCAGCATGGAAAAGCCCTCAATGACGGAGAATTTATTAAGGAAACATTTCTAAGATGTGCACCAGCTCTATTTCACGATATGAAAAATGAAGATGATATTATTAAAAGAATTTCTGAGTTACCACTCAGTAGAAATACTATCAAAGACAGAATAATAGATCTTAACAAAAACGTACAACATCAATTTAAAAAAGACTTAAATAGTTGTAAATATTTTTCGATTTCTCTTGATGAAACTACTGATGTCATATCAAATGTTCGGTTGGCCACTATTGCTAGATATTCTGCTTTTAAGATTCTCTCTTTGTCTTTTGCTCTTGGCATTTTAATTATGATGTGTCTTGGTGTGGTCCTCTTTGGATTCCTTTTGTTTGGGGTTCTCTGCGCTTCTTGGACCTGTAAGTCTATTTCTTTCACCAGGTGGGGGAAGTTTTCTGTCATTATTTCTTCAAATAGGTTTTCAATATCTTGCTCTCTCTCAACTTCTGGCACCCCTATAATGATATTCTGATGGCCTCACAATGAGAGAAGAGTTGATAAAGTTAGAATCAGTGCCAATAAGTACATCAGGAAACGAAATATGTAAGGTTGTTATAAAAACATTCAGTGACCTAAACATTGATATCTCTAAAATTGTGTCAGTCACAACAGATGGGGCACCAAATATGGTGGGAAAAAATGTGGGATTCCTGAAATTGTTTATGGAAGCAATTAGACATCTACTTGTACCTTTTCGTTGCATTATCCATCAGGAGGTGTTGTGCTCCAAATCGGGATTCTCAGAATTGAATGATTTAATGTCAGTTGTAACAAAAATTGTGAATTTTATAGATTTCGACCCCTTTGCAAGCGAGAATTTTCTGCACTTTTACAGGAAGCTGATTCAACCTACAGTGGACTACTGATGTTCAATAATGTGAGATGGCTGAGTCGAGGTAAAGTACCTGAGCGATTTGTGGAGTGCTTTGAAGAAATTACGGTATTTATTGAGAATAAGGATCTGGCAGACTTTCCTCCGATAAATGACCATAAGTGGGTCACCAATTGGATGTTTTTCACAGATCTCTCTGCTCATATGAATGAACTAAACTTAAAATTGCAAGGTTTTGGCAAAAGTATTGACGTTCTGTTTGGATACATCAAATCTTTTGAAAGTAAACTCAAAATTTTCAAGCGAGATATTGAAACTAAAACTTATAAGTATTTTGCTCGGATAAAAAAGTATTTCGAGATGGCCACTACGACGAGTGTAATGGAGTCCATACTTAGGTGCCAGAATATAGTAAACTCATTATTTGAACAGTTCAGGAAAGATTTGACCAATTTAAAAGTCTAGAACAGACCATTAAAACAATTAAGTATCTGGATGTAGTTGTTTACAGTACTTTGGAATTAAAAGATTTCCAATGGATGCAAATTGACGATTTAGAGATGCAACTTGCAAATTTTCAAGGTAGAATTTGGACTAATGTGTTTGTCGACTTAAGGTCGAAACTTGAAAATCTGGAATGAAATCGTTTGAATAAGGAAGAAGAGTGCAACTACAACCAAGAAATTTTGAGTGCTTGGGGCAGAGTACCTGACACTTTTAGCGACATGAAAAATCTAGCGATGGCTTTGCTAACAATTTTTTCATCAACATATTTTTGTGAGACTTTGTTCTCAGCATTAAATAATATTAAAACGAACAAAAGAAACCGGCTAACAGATGACGTTAGTGGCGCTTGCTTGGCCTTGAAGTGTACCAAGTATGAACCTGCAATCGAAGGATTAGACAAACTTCAGCACCAAAAAAGTCACTAATTTCTAGTTTCCGTACCATTTGATTATCATTGTTTGTATTATTATTTTTTCCTAAATGTACATTGTTTTTCTGTTTTTGTTCATTTTATACATATTTTTTGGTTGATTTTTCTGTTAAATGGCATTTAAATACATAAAATAAATATCAAAAATATAAATCTTTTTTTTACTATGGTTGCAAATATCAAAAAAAAATTATGACTATTTCTATATGTGACACGGCACCAGAGTTAAGTTAGGGTTTTTCAAAATTTTGACACGCCGAGCTCAAAAGGTTCACCATCACTGTTCTAGAAGGAATGGGACAATAAGTTTCTCTCTTTTTAAAAAGCCCAGCAGGACTTGAAATCTTCCTCAAGTTCTCAAAGCTCAGGGAGCTGCGTAGTGTCTGCACGTGCTGGTCCACGCCAGCGCCTCAGAAACAATAGTGTCTCCCCTTCACGTGCAAGTGAGGAAACTAAGGCCCATAAAAGGCACCCCCAAATGCTCGGGGCAACCGTGTGGCTTCCTGAGATTTGGGATTAGCCACAATGATAAACAAAAGCGTAATATTTCAGTTGCAATAACGCATGGCCCGATTTCTCCGCCCGAACAACAGTCAATACTTGAGGAATAAAATGCATGGGTGTTGTTGGAACCACAGTGCCGGCTTGGAGTGTGGCATATTCAGTCGGTGGCTGGCTCTGGAACTTCTTTCAATAGAATGTGTTTTCAGGGCCTGGTCTCGCAGACTCATTCTGGGGCTGTGCTGTTCTCACGTGATCACGCAGAGCTGCTGGCGGAGGCCAGAGCGGGGTTCCCTGGGCGGGAGTGGCGCCTCATTCACATTTGCACCTCCGCTGCCCAGATGCCCACGGGCGGGGCTTGAATCCTGTGTTGCTGTCTACTTCCCAACACCATGCCTGTAAGCAGGAGACATCGACCTTTCTCCCTTCCTCTCCCTCAGCCCCACTCCTGCCATCGGCACAAATACAGCGCCTGGGACCATGTCCTCCTAACCCACTCCGTCTGTGCTCCCTGAGCTGGACTGTACCCCCTCCGGTGGGATCCCTTCCTCCCTCTGCCCAGGTGTCCCTTACCCTAGCTGCCAGCCCACAGCCCCCCCCTGTTTGGCTGACACCCCCTGGGGGCAGCTGTCTTGCAGGGCGTGGGTCTATGCCTCTGGTCTGGGCCAGCATGCACCCCCCCCCCCCCACCTCCCCACCTGTCCTGTCAGCACTGGTACCTCCCAATGGCTTGAAGACCCGATTATGAAACAAAGTTTGGAAGAAAGGGAAGCTAGAGGGCTTTCCGGTCACTGTGTGATCCCTTCTTGATTTCTCACTCCCATCTCTTATTTCCTAAAATATTTCGTATATTGTTGAGTAATTCCCGTATCTGAGGTCCTTGGGTGGCCAATGTAGAGTTTGTACTTTTTGACTCAATTATCACGGTTTCTTCCCTTGCGTATGAAAAACGTGGGAGCATCATTTGAGGAAGTTCTTCCAGAATCTCGGGCTTAATCTGCGAGCCCATGTTCATCTTCTCTCCCCCTAATAGGGGCCAAGAACGCACTTCCTATCCACACTGCTGATGGGCACCTTGCCTTAGGGAAGCCCTGCCTCTCTTATCTGCTCACTGCTTATTGCTCAGCGTCTTGCTTTTTTTTTTTTCTTGCTCCCTTGAAATTTTAATGTCTAAAACCCAGTAATACAACCACCACAAGTGTTCTCTGCAGAATCTGTTTTGTAGCAGGAGGGAGGGGCCCTAGAATTTCCAGTTCATCATATTGACAGAAGAGGAAAGCTTCTGTCTTCACTTTTAACTAAAAACAAAGCTGAGCTGTTACATTTTCACTAGGATCTGTATGAGATCCTAAGTGCTCACTCAGGGGTCTACTCAGGTCTAGCATTGACACTCATATAATGCCACACGTGGCACAGCTTCATTTAGGAAGATGGAGAAAGTCCCTCAGTGCAGTATCAGACGCTCTTTGCTGCAGTCCATACACGTGTGCATGAGCTCCCCACACGTGAACTGTTACTTGGCACCCAAAGTGGAACTTGGGTGTGAACTGTGTCCAGCACCGCGGGGGTGAACCTGAGGAGGGGGGTGAAAGATGAAAGAAAACACACAAGAGAACACAGCTGGGGCGGGGTGGGGGTGGGGGGCGGTCACTGTGCCTGGATGAGGAAACAGTGACACAGCCTGTAAGCAGAAGCTTTACTTTATAGTCAGATCACACAAAGCAAAACAAGGGCAGATGTTTACAATGTTCTTTCCAGTTTTAAATCTGCTTCTTTCCTATTGTTGCCATTCTCTGAACGCTATCAAGCCTTGTTTTGGCAGCACTTGCTGCACCCCCCACAGCCCACATCCCTTAGCTACATGAGGACTGCAGGGTCGGACTATAAGGTCAAGCTTACAACCATAGCCTTTTGGCTATACTTGTGCTGGGACGACTTTGCCCTCCAAGCTGGGACTTGTATGTGGCTTTGCCACAAGTCGGTCTGAGGCTTGAACCTGTCCAAACGCTGTAGCCGCTCTCCACAAGGTGCAAGAAGATGAGGGTGTGGGAGCTGCTCTGGCTTAGAAACCCTTCGCGCCTGGGGACCAATATCTCTTGTAATAGTTACCTGTGTTTATTAGCTCTCCACACTCAGGTAAAGAGAGCCTAAGGTTATGGCTTCCTGACAGATGTCTAGAGATTATTCATCCCTCTGCAGCCAGCAGCAGTTAACCAGCCAGAGGGCACTTGTGACACTGTGTTACTGAGTAACACAGTTGGCATCCCACCTTTTTCAGGTTTCTAGAACAAGGCAGAAAGTCTACTCAAAGTGGTATTTGTCTGTAGAGAAGATAGACGGGTTCATTAAACCTTTACTCACAGTAATTTATCAAGATCTTCAAATATTTGGTGTCCAGGCTTAAACATTTTTCCAATGGGTGTTGGATCAAAAAAGTTTAGAGACTCTATCTAGTCTTAGAGAAATTTAGTTTCAGGTGGTTTGTAACTGAGATACATGTCTTTCCAGAAGTATAATATGGCTACAAAGTATCCATATTATGAGATTGTTGCAGCTTTGTGAATTTATTTTTTTTTGAAGCATCCTTCTCAAAATCACCAGTGGAACTATACTGGAAAATACCTTGAGGTAGAAATTCCGTCCTGGATGAAAAAAAAAAAAAGTGATTAGGTATGTAAGCCATTTTAAATCTGGGTGTGTTAGCCCTGGCCAGCGGGAATCAGTTGGTTGGGCATTGTCCAGTGCACCAAAAGGCCGCCCATTCGATTCCCAGTTAGGGCACATACCCAGGTTTTGGGTTAGATACCCTGCCAGAGGCATCACTCTCAATCTGATGTTTGTTTTTTTCTCTCTCCCCCTTCCTTTCTCTCTCAAAAAATCAATAATGATAAAAATCTAGATGTGTTCATGTGCTTTGTGATGGAGAGTTATTTGACTTTGCTTGCCAAGCATATTGTTTATTTTTTTGCATCAATTACATGCAGTTGAGTCAAAGTTGTTTGTAAACTTTTATTTTTTAGGTATTACATTAGTTATAAAACAAGGAATGTTTATTTTGTTCAAGCATTGTATTATGACAAATTTGAAACATATATAAAAGTTGAAAAAGTTTTAAAGTAAACATTGGTTTGGCCATCAAGATTCTACCGTTAACTTTTTTTTTCTTGGGGGGGGGGCACTGTACTCTATTTCCTGAAATTCCTTTAAATGTATCTGCTACCCAGCACAAACGGAATGTGTTCGATTTGGAACTGCTTGCCCATGATATATTCCTTCTTAATTGAATGTTTGAAAAAGATTGATTTTAAAAAGTTTAAACATTTAAACTTCTTTAAAATTTTTTAATTTGTTGGAGTGACATTGGTTAATAAAATTGCCTGGGTTCCAAGTACACAATTCTACGATACATCATCTGCATATTGGTGCCCGCCACCCACATTTTCTTCCTTCCGCCATGTATTTGACTCCCTTCATCCCGTACTACTGCCCCCACCATTGTTCCCTCTGGTAACCACAATACTGTTGGCGGTGTCTGAGTTTTCATTTGTTCCGTTGTTGCTACCATTCACCTCTGATTACACTGCTTCCTCACCTGCCCATCTCTATACATCCAGGAGCCTTTCCCCTGCAGCGACTGCTGCAATTGTTACTAACTGGGATGAATACCCCCGGTTCATGCCTACCCACGCTGCCTATTCTCTCTCGTGTTGTCAGAGCCATCCTTCTAAAACACAAATCCTACAAGTAACTTCTGCTGTTAGAACCGTTCTGTACGCCACAGCTTCCGACAATGCCTCTGGCCCTTCCAGGCCTTCCCAGCTTATCCCAACACTCGGCCGCCGCGGGGTCCGCTTCCGGATCTCAGCCACACAAGCCACTCGACAGCTGAGCCTCTGTTCGGTCTTCTCCCTACGTAAAATTACCCGTTCCTTTCCCCATCTCCCCCACCACGACTGCTTTGGAATCAATGTTTGCAGTCTGTATTTGAAGATCCCATGACATCCTCCCCTCCTCGCGCCAAACGCTAACCACCAGGCAGCCTCTTTGGACGCCTGATCCCAGTAGCTTTCAGCCTTCCCTGATCACTGCCTTGGCCCCCAATACCCTTTACTCCAGGCCACTTATGACTGATTCGTTTTATGAGCTTTTCGCTGCTCAGAAATGCAGACTCCGGCTCTTCTTTAAACCCCGGTACCTAAACGAGTCTCAGGGCAGCACCCAGAGCTGGGCTCCGTGCACCCAGTCCGCGCACCTGCCCCAACGCAGACCCCGGCTGCGCGCGCGCGGCGGCGGGCCCAGCAGTGCGCATGCGCGGGCACGCGGCCCTGCAGACCGAGGGAGCCCGAGACTATGCGCTCCCTTCCGCGTCAGCTCGGCCAGTTACTCCCGCCCCGGCTCCCCGCCTCCCTGTTCAAACACTGACACTAAACTCGGGCCCCACCGAGGCGCGCACGGCCTGCTCGCTCCCACTGTCCACGGGAGATCCACTTGCCGTAAAGCACGGCGCGGCACCTGCTGCAAAGCGCTTACGACAGAACCTGGGACCAAAGTACGACCGGCAGCCGCTCCCGCCCCCGCTTCAAACGTTTGGGTTTGTGGAGCCGAGCGGGGTGGCCGCCAGCCCGTTCTTGTTCCGCACTCGGCCTCGGCCTCTCGGAGGAGGCTCGGAGGCGCCGCGGCCTCTGAGGGCCCTACCCGCACACACCCCCGCCCCCGCCCCCGCCCCCGCCCCCGCGGCGCGCCTTCCGGCCGCCATCCTCCCGGCGTGCACCGCGGCGGCGGCGAGGCGGCGGCCATGTTACGGTAGTTTGTTGTTTTCTCCCCGCGGAGGAGCAGGGCCAGCGACCGGATCCGCCTCGCTCGCCGCGTCCCCGTTCCGGCCCGCCGGCCCCGGCCCCGGCCCCCAGCTGGCGCGCGGGGCGAGGCGGAAGCGGGCGTCGCAGCAGCATGGCGGCCGCGCTGGGAGCGGGCGGAGGAGCCGGCGCCGCAGGTACGTGAGCCGCTCGTCCTGGCCAGCCGCGTCCGGCCGCATCCCCGTGGCCCCCGCGGGCCCCACCGCTGCCGCGCCCGCACGGAGCGCAGGCCGGGGAGCGGGCGAGGGCCGGCCTGTCGCGGGAGGCGAGGGATCGCCGCCGGGGCCCTGGCGCGTCGGGTAGGTGTGGAGCCCCGAAGGCCACCCCAGCCGTGTTTCCCGTGGACCCCTCGCCCGTGCGGTGAAAACCTGTTAGCGGCTCGCGTGGCTGCGCGCACGGAGGGAGCGGGACCCGTGCGCATTACCGGGCCGCGCGTCTCGCTCGGAGGCGGAAGTGCCTGACGGGACCTCACACCTCAACGCCGCTCTCTGGCGAAATTACGTTGTGTTGATTGAGGGGTTTAGTGTTTGCTTTTTAATACGGATCAAGTCTGTGGAGAGACTTTTAGGGCTGATGGGAAGTTTGACAGACTCGGGAGGCGCGGTCGTCATGGAAACAGTGACACCCACTCGTGTCGATCAGAGCCTTCTTCGGCCGTGTCACTGTCATCCGCCTGGAGTTTTGGCCGAAATGTCAAAACCTTTGGCGGATGTGACCTGCAGTTTGCCACTTCGATGCTAGGTCTTTCTTTTTCTTTTTTCTTTTTTCGTGTTTGATCTTTCGAGCTGAACTTTGAAATACATGGTTTACCTTCTTGGCGACCTTCTGGGGCTCAGAATGGTGTATTTGCTGTCATTTTCGGGGTGCGGTTGGGGAACATCCGGTCAGTACGTCTTGTTGGGGTGTCCTCACGTTTCTCATTTTTAGCTGGCGTGTTCGTGAATGACAGTGACTGTAATCCACAGATGGAAGGCTCTCGGAAGCCCGACCCCAGAAAGTTAGTTTCCGCACATCCCGCCCCACCCCCGCCCGGCTGCAGCTTTAGTTCTGTGTCAAGTATGTCCACCTACTTACTGCTCCTGTGCCTCCCTCCCCACTGTTCTCTGGCTCCTGGGTTTTCTTCGGACATTTACTCCGTTTTATAATGTTACTTAGTTATCTTTTTCTTTATAACCTTCCTTTCCTGGTAGTCTGTGAGCCCCACGAGGACCCGAGTGCAGCCTATCTGTTAGGAGCCCTGTGTTTCACGTCTCCGTGGGGACTGTTGAGCAAGTATTTGCCACGTGGATGAATTGGAGAATGAATGCTTTTTTTACGAGCCCCTTTGCTCTTTTCTGTGTACATTTACAGCTCTGTGGTCTGACAGTAAGACTGGAACCAGGTAGCATTCTGCTGTCCCTTTGTCCATTTAAGGGTTAGGCCCTGCGAGCTTCGGGAGTCTACAGTAGGTGAGCCCCCAGTAGGTGGGCACCATTTGGACCCACTGTTGTTTAACCGTTTCAGTTTTATACTTTTTCACTGCTTTAGAAAACATTGCACCGAACATTTATAGACACGTCTTGGTGTGCTTAAACCAATATTTCTGGAGGATAGATACTGCTTCAAGTGGAAATTACATATGTTTACAATTTTGATAGCTATTGCCAGGTTGTCCTCAAAAACGCTGGTACCTTTAGTAATGTATGAGAGTACCCCATTTCCCATACACTTTCTAAGAGTTTATTACTATATTTTTTATAATCTTGAGAGAGAAAAATAGCTTCAACGTTGTAACTTATATTTCCTTTTGTGTCTAGTGAAATTATGTTTTCATACATTGTATTTATTTTTCTGCCTGCTTGTATCATTTGTATTTTTTTATTGTGTGGTTGATCTCTCTCATTGTTTTAAATAATTTTTTGTATATTTTAATGGTTTTTTTCCGTAATAGTGTCGCCACGCCTACAGTTCCTGTATGCTTTAGTATTTTATGCTCCTTTGCTGCTTTATTATTATTTTTTTAAATTTAACTTTTATTCCATACTAGAGGCCCGGTGCACGAAATTTGTGCACTGGTGTGTGTGTGTGTGTGTGTGTGTGTGTGTCCCTCAGCCCAGCCTGCACCCTCTCCAATCTGGGACCCCTTGGGCTATGTCTGAGTGCCAGTTTAGGCCCAACCCCTTAAACTGGCAGTCAGACATCCCTCTCACAATCGGGGACTGCTGGCTCCCAATTGCTCGCCTGCCTGCCTGGTTGCCCCTAACTGCTTCTGCCTGCCAGCCTGATCACCCCCTAACCACTCCCCTGACAGCCTGATTGACGCCTAATTGCTCTCCTGCTGGCCTGGTCACCCCCAGCTGCCCTCCCCTGCAGGCCTAGTCACCCCCAACTGCCCTCCCCTGCTGGCCTGATTGCCCCCAACTGCCCTCCCCTGCAGGCCTGGTCCCCCCCAACTGCCCTCCCCTGCAGGCCCGGTCCCCCCCAACTGCCCTCCCCTGCAGGCCCGGTCCCCCCCAACTGCCCTCCCCTGCAGGCCCGGTCCCCCCCAACTGGCCCCCCCCCCCGCTGGTCTGATCACCCACAACTGCCCTCCCCTGCTGGCCATCTTGTGACCACATGTAGGTGGCCATCTTGTGTGAGGGTGTGATGGCCAATTTGCATATTACCTCTTTATTATATAGGATGAGACTTTATTTTGGGTATGGTGTGAATTTGGGGCTTCTCACAGTTGTAATATGATTTTTTGAATTCTCCATCTTATCCATCTTTTTTACATGTTAAATTACTGTTTATAATAAATTTTTAAAAATTATTGCTTCATTTTTTGTGTATTAAATAGCATGTTCTTTTAAAGAAATTTCTTTAAAATTGTTCTTACAATATAAAAAAATGAACTTCTGAATCTTCATGTTCTGTAAATAATTCTGAAATTTTTATTAGGATCTCATTGTATTTATTAACATAACTTGGGAACGATTGGTATTTTTACCATATGGGTTCTTTCATCCAGCAATGAGAATGCCTTTGTTAAGTTCTTTTATGCCTGTCAGTCATCTATCACATGCTTATTGAATGTGCCAGGCACTTACCTAAGAGATTGGATGCATACTGAACACACTACACAGAGATTCCTGCCCCAATGGAACTTATAGTAGTACAATTTTCTTTTTATAGTTCTTCTACTTTACTTGTTTAATTCCTAGATATGTTATATTTGTTTTCATTGTGGATGGTATAGTTTTGTTTATCCTATTACTTTCTCAAATTTGTTACTGATCTATAGAAAAGTGTTTTTGTAATTGAATTATATACAACTGGCTTATTAGAATCTTGTTTTAATAGTTTGATGTTTTAGATTTTCTAGTTAGTCATATTTGCAATCTCTTCTCTTCTAATATTTATATCTCATTTCTTTTTCTTATACTTCTTCTAGAAACCTTCATTGTCAAGCCCTCCAATATAATGTTGAATAATATGGATGATGGCAGGTGTCTTTGTCTTGTCATCTTTTTTGACTTAAATGAGCATTCTTTTAATATTGAGTATGGTGTTTGCTGTAGGTTTCTGATATTTTTGTTTAGCTAAGAACATTTGTTTTGTGAGTTGGGTTTTAATTTTATCAGTTGCTTTTTCTGTATTTCTTGAGGTGGTTGATGAGGCCCCTTCTTTTATCTTGCAATATAGAGTAGGGGCCCAATGCACAAAATTCGTGCACTGGGGGGGGGGGGTTTCCTCAGCCCAGCCTGCCCCCTCTTACAGACTGGGAGCCCTCAGAGGATGTCCTACTGATGGTTTAGGCCCGCTCCCTGGGGGGAGCGGGCCTAAACCACAGTTTGGCCTCCCTCTGTGGGAGGTTACCAGGCTGATCAGGGAAGGTGCCAGCCCCATCACCCCGCTACTGCAGCCACTGCCAGCCACAGCAGCCACTGCCAGCCACCGCAACCACTGCCAGCCACCGCAGCCACAGCAGCCACTGCCAGCCACCGCAGCCACCAAGGTGTTTTCATCAACACCGACTCCAGTCCCTTGACCATGAAAAAATGACAAACTTTCTTTAGGCATTTTCAAGATGTGTCTTTCATAGATATGACATTTCTTTCTTTTTTTTTTTTTTTTTTTATCCTCACCTGAGGGTATGTTACCATTGATTTTTAGAGAATGTGGAAGAGAGAGGGACAGACAGAAATATCAATGTGAGAGGGACACTTTGATTGGTTGCCTCCTGCATGAGCCCTGACCTGGGCCCCGGCCAGGGAGGAGCCTGTAACCTAGGTATATGCCCTTGATCAGAATCGAACCCGGACCCTGCGGTCGGCAGGCCGAGGCTCTATCCACTGAGCCAAACCGGCTAGGGCAGGATATGACATTTCTTAGCCCCTCCAGTCGCAGACCTTCGTTTTTTCCTCCAGGAGTGAGGTGGAAAAACCCAGGTCACCTTCTTGGATTCTTATAACCCAAGTTACCAAGAACACTGCAAGTGGTGCCGTATAGGGAGCTTAGCCAATGCGCGGTCAGAAAAGGTGTTTATGCTTCAAATGGTTTGACGCAGTGGATAGAGCATCTGCCTGCAGACTGATGGGTCCCAGGTTTGATTCCTGTTAAGGGCATGTACCTTGGTTGGGGGCACATCCCCAGTGGTGAGTGTGCAGGAGGCAGCTGATCAGTGTTTCTCTCTCATCGATGTTCCTGACAGTCTATCCCTCTCCCCTCTTCTCTGTAAGAAATCATAAAATATATTTTTTAAAGAAAAGAAAAGGTGTTTCCTCTGCAGCCCATGCACAGAGAATCCCCTGCGTTGTGTCCACTGGGCTAGGGGCGTGTCTGGCCGGCCGCCGGGGGCACACCCCCAAGCCCGGCGGCCGCGTGTTCGCTGTGTCCGTGGGCTGGGGGACATGGATCTGGCGGACACGGCACGCAGCAGCTGCTGGGGACACATCCCCAAGCCTGGCGGCTCTGCATTTGCTGTGTCCACCAGGCTGGACCCAGGCCGCTTGGCGCGGCCGCTTGCGCTTGGCACCCTGGCCGCTTGTCCCAGGACCCAGCCCACTTGGCCACCCCGGCCACTTGTCCCGGGACCCAGCCCGCTTGGCGCCCCCGGCTGCTTGTCCCAGGACCTGGCCTGCTTGGTGTCCCGGGATCCGGGTTGCTTGGTGCGGGTGCACACACAAGCGGCCGCGGGGTGGGAACATGTGGCGGAAGTTCCCGCCCCGTGGCCGCTTGTGCTTGGCGCCCCTGGCTGCTTGTCCCGGGACAGACCCGGGTTGCTTGGCGCCGGTGCCCGTAGGCCACTCCTGGCCAGGGCGTTCTGTGACCCCGGCCGCTCAGGGAGTACGCGTGGGCCTACAGGCTCAGAGTGGCCTGGGTCCTGAGGATGTTCCCAGGACCCAGGCCACTTGGTGCCCGCATATACAAATTAACCCGCCATCTTTGTCGGGTTAATTTGCATACTCACGCCTAATTGGCTGGTGGGCGTCGTGGAGGGATGGTCAGTTTACATCTTTCTCTTTTATTATATAGGATATATTGATTTTCAATGTTGAACCAGCCTTGCATTCTTGGATTCAAAACCTTGTGCTGCATATTTTATTCTTTTACTGTATTGTTGATTTTACTTTAGGATTCATTTATGATTGTAAAAGATCATTATAGTTGTCTTCCTTTGTATTTGTGCACATGTGCTATCCTATTTTTTACAAGATAAGTGGCTTCCTAGAATGAGTTGTGAAGCTTTCTGGGGCAGTGTAAAAATCTCTTTATTAAATGTTGGAAGAACTCTAGTCTGCAAAGCCAGTTTGGTCTGGTGCCTCTTTAAGTTACTTTTCAGTTCCTTCTGTTTTTGGTTAGTTTAGCTTTTTACATTCACTGGTCATTCTGATACATTTTTCTGGAAAAATTATCCCTTGTTATATATTTTCAAATTAATTAACATAAAGTAAAACGCTCAGCTTTCTAAGAATGGGTGCGTGAAGGTAAATTTTTTGAGACCCGTGTATTATGAACAAATTCTATATAACCTTTTCAGTCGAATGATGATTTGTTAGATCTATAATTGTAGATTTGAATGCATTTTCCGTAGATTTTTGGTTGTATTACCATACATGTTCTGTCTTCCATTTCTGCTCTTGAGAATTTCTGATGACAGTTCTTTATTTCTGATGATGATTTTCCTTTCCTCCCGTGTTCCAAAATGTCATTGGCATAGGTCTTTTGTCTTTATTGTGCCATGCATTTAGTTAACACTTTAGCCTGGAAATATGCATCCTTCAATTCAGTTCTGCGGAATTTTCTTCTTATTGTTTTTCTGCTTTTCATCTCCTCTGTTCTTACCTTCTGAAACTCTTACTATTGGAATTTGACTTTGTTTATTTAAAAAACAAGAATAGTGGGCAGTTCCTTGAGATTCTTTCGGAAGGATAGGTACCTTGGTAGTTGATAAAGTCAAGCAAAAGACTGGAGAAAGGAGGCACCCACAGTCTTTTCTCCCAGGCAGGCTCTGTGGTGCCACTCCCTCATGGTTATTTTTCATATAAGTGCAGGAGCCTTCTTTCTGTTTGGCCAGATGCTGTACATCTTCAGTTGACTTAGCTGTGGTAAATTTGGGTCCACTAGTCTAGATATTTTGATATTTTCTTTCTTTTTTGAGAGAAAATGGAACTCTATACTTACAGTTCTGTTTTTAAAATATTGGCAATTAAGTTGATTAACTTAAAAACCCCCACATAATTCAAAGACACATGTGTCTTGTAGGCCACCAGATTGCAGCCTGTACGTTAGAACGATTCTGTCTGCGTGATTTAGTAGGTACCATGTGTGAGTGATCTTCCTACCTACATTTGAGGAAGACCTGGTTGCCCCGTAATATTTCGACATAGGAAATCAGAGCTGTGTTCTAAGGTTGCTTGCTAAGTAAGTTCAAGAGCTCTGTATTGGTACACCTGAGTGGAAGTCTGGGTTTGCTTGTTTACTAACTGGTTAGTCTTAGTTTTCACATCTGTAAAAGGAAGATTTGGGATGGATTAAGCAAATGTGAAAATGCTAGCTTGCTGGAGGAGAATGGACCTGTGTGCAGCTGTGCAGTAGTGCCGGCTTATTTGGGTTTTATCAGTCAGGACAACAGAAGCTGTGCTGTACATTCCAGGTATGGAGGGCTTTACTACAGGAATCAGAGCCTCTACAACTCTTGGCAGGGCTGGAGGTGCAGTGCTCAGGAAACCCTTCTCTGTTTCTGTCAGTCTGATACAAGAACCTTGCCTGGAAGCCCTGTGACTGAGTCTGCAGCACTGGAGGAGCTGACATTTGATGCTATTGAGACTTGAGAAGCCACCCCTATCACAGCTCCTACAAGCCCAGATGCAGCACATGGTTTCCAAGAGCTCCCTGACCTCTGAGAACCTTTTGTCGCCTGTGTGTGCCCTGCCTCTGTCTCCCGAGAACAGCTGTGACGATTGTGACTCAAGCCTCCTAGGAGTGCCTTGCCTGGCAGACTGTAACTCAGAGGCAGCAGGGAAGGCTTCTAGGAAGTGCATTAATGACATTCTCCTCTGCACCTGGGGAGAGCCCAGTGCCCACAGCATGCACCACAATCACTCTATCTGTGGAAGGAAGAAAGATTGCTGGAAGGGCTTTGTCCCTTTCTTTGACATTTCTTAAACGTAGTGGCTGGTCCTTTAGAAAGATTCGTTTTCTTCTTCTTATATATTTTTATTGATTTCAGAGAGGCAGGGAGAGGGAGAGCGATAGAAACATCAATGATGAGAGAGAATCATTGATCAGCTTCCTCCTGCACGCCTCCTACTGGGGATCGAGCCCACAACCCAGGCATGTGCCCTTTACTGGAATCAAACCCAGGCTGACTGCTCTGTCCACTGAACAAAACCAGCTAGGGCTAGAAGGATTAATTTTGTTTTAAATATATATTTTATTGATTTTTTTTTTTCACAGAGGGGAAGGAAGAGAGAGTTAGAAACATCGATGAGAGAGAAACATCGATCAGCTGCCTCCTGCACGCCTCCTACTGGGGATGTGCCCGCAACCAAGGTACATGCCCTTGACCGGAATCGAACCTGGGACTCCTCAGTCCGCAGGCCGACGCTCTATCCACTGAGCCAAACCGGTTAGGGCTAGAAGGATTAATTTTTTAAAAAGAGGGATGGGTGTCATTTCCTGTAGATTCTAAGTCATGATGGGAACACCCAGTTGGCCAAGCTCAGGCAGGCTACTGGTCCTCTTCCAGGCCGCCAAGGATGATTGAGAACTCAAGGGTCCGGGTTTGATAGCTTCCATGTTGGGAGGCAGAACCTTGCTATCTGTCAGGACTTGTCAGCTATTGATTTCCCAACACCAGAAGAGGAAAGTCAGTCGCAAGACAAACAAATGGCCTTGTGCACTACACTGTGTAAACAAAATACTAAGTTCATATTAGGAGAACCTGTCCAGGGGCCCTATAAGATTTTAAAACAATGAGGATACATTATTTTTCAAGCAACATGATATAGGTGTGGGCTCTTTGTGAACATTTTGCTTGGCTACTCAGAATTTCATGTAAAACTGTAAGGCTAATATGCTCATTTTCTAAGTTCTCGAACATTACCCTGATCCTTTTTTCTAGTTACTGTTTAAATAAAGGGTCTGGGTTTCCTTACCAGTAAAATACTGAGTTTTGACTTCGATAGTGATTCACAATACGTGAGAATGGCATTGAGGTAAAAAAAAAAAAAGAGATTGAGAACTTTTAAGTATATTTTTTAATTTTCATAGAGGAAAAGGAGAGGGAGAGAGATAGAAACATTAGTGATGAGAGAGAATCATTGATTGGCTGCTTCCTGCACGCCTCCTACTGGGGATTGAGCCCACAACCCGGGCATGTGCCTTTGACCAGAATTGAATCCAGGACCCCTCAGTCCACAGGCTGATGGCTCTATCCACTGAGCCAGCTAGGGTAGGAGGTTGAGAACTTTTAGAGCAGTGATTTTTTTTAACTGGTGTGCTGCAAGAATTTTTAAAACATGCAGTGCCTCTTTAATCAGAGGCACTGACCTCTTTTCCCTGAGATTGTCAAATTAAAAAAAAAATGACAACAGCTAACACAACAATAGCTGTGTGGTGTGAATGCCCTGTCTTGAACCATAAATATGTGGGTCATATAACAGAGTTGCGTCTTATTGATCACGTTGCATAATAAGGTTGCATTTGATCAGTTAATTCTTGGCATCAGAAATCCTTATATACAAGTATAGGCATCTGATTTGTTAAAAAGTCACCTTGGAGCAAAAAGGGTAGGTAATTATTTTTTTAAGTAAATCAACAGTATACCTATTTTTGTCAGATGGGCAAAAATAATATTTTTTGGTGTGCTTCAGTATTTTAGTAATTAGTTTTTGTAACCTTCAGATGAAAAAGGTTGAAAATCACTGAACCAGTGCAGAGGTTGGCAAACTTTGTAAAGGCCCAAAGTGGGCTCTGTGGATCACATGGCTTCTATTGCAATTCCTCTACCTGTGTAGCTTGCAAGCAGCTGTAGACAATGTGTAGTTGAATTGGCACGCCATGTTCCAGTAAACACTTATGTACATAAACAGACAGTAGCCAAATTTGGCCAAAAACAGGTGGCCAGGTCTGTAGTTAGCTGACCCTTGGACTAGACAATTGCTAGAACTCTGTTCCAAGCTAATATTCCATAAGCTTCTAATCTAAGTTCCAGGTTCCTGGAAAAGGTGAGGAAATAGAATTCTAAGGAAGTTGTGTTAATTATAGATACACACCTAATTGACTCCCTTATTAAAACCATGTCTAGGGTAGGTTAAGCCTTAGGAGGAGAGTCTGCAGACAAGGGCACTGGCACTCCTGTCCTGCTCAGCACTCTTCCCCTGACGTCAGGGATGTGCTCCTCTCCCTTTAGAACAGTGGTTCTCAACCTTCCTAATGCTGCGACCCTTTAATACAGTTCCTCACGTTGTGACCCCCAACCATAAAATTATTTTCGTTACTCCTTCATAACTGTAATTTTGCTACTGTTATGAATTGTAATGTAAATATTTGATATGCAGGATGTATTTGGGCGACCCCTGTGAAAGGGTCATTTGACCGCCAAAGGGGTCGCGACCCACCGGTTGAGAAACGCTGCTTTAGAACATTGAGCTAATGTGGACAGTTTGTTCTCATGCTTCTGCTCAGTGTGACAGACAGGAAAGAAGGACTTGTCTATATTCTAGAGGAGAACAGATGAGAAATGACTGCAGAAGATGTAATAAGAATAAAAAGGCACAGGATTCTTGTCTTAGTTTCTTAGGATTTGAGTCATGACTCTTTCCATACCCATTTCACATTCCATATTCTGGGAGAGAGAAAAGATGCTCTTGCTTTTGCATCGTTAGGTGTGGTCTTTTGTTTGCATTATATGCCTTTGTCCAAGCACAAGGTTGCCCACATTTACCATCATTCCTAACTTCTTTTGGAAATTGTTTTCCTCTTCCAACTTGCTGTAGTAATATCTCACTGGGTTACCTTTACAATTTTTCCTGTTTACTCTGTCTGGAGATGAGATTGCTCTCTTCTTCAGAAAATACTAGGTGTACCGGTTAATAATGCAGATTTTGTAATCAAAGAAAACACGATAATTTCAAGAGAAACATCAAAAGTGCTTTATTCAAAGTAATGTCCATCGCTAGCTACACATTTCCCCCATCTTTCAGATAATTTGTGGATACCTCCCAATAGAACTTCTCTTGTTTTGAGGCAAACCATTCATAGAATCAATTTTCCACTTCTTCATATGTTTTGAAGTGCTGCTTAGAAAGTGCGTGTGCCATCGATCAAAACAAGTGGTAATTTGAAGGAGCAAGGTCTGGTGAATACAGCGGGTGGGTTAATACTTCCCAGGCAAGATCTTTTAACGTGTCTTTAACTGGTTTTGAAGTGTGTGATGGTGCGTCATCATGAAGCAAAATTACTATGCCATGTCTTGTGGCACATTCTGGTTGTTTCACGATCAAAGTGTGGTTTAAATTGATTATTTGTTGTCGGTAGCGATCAGCAGTAACGGTTTCACCTGGTTTTAGAAGCTCATAATTCACCACACCTTCCTGATCCCACCAAACGCAGAGCATTGTCTTCTTTCCAAAGCGATTTGGCCTTGCAGTCGATGTTGATGGTTGACCTGGATCAACTCATGATTTTGTGCGTTTGGGATTCTCAAAATAATCCACTTTTCATCGCCAGCCACAATTCGATGCAAAAAAGACTTTATTTTGTGCCATTGAAGCAACGTTTTACTGATGACTTTTCGGTTTTCCATTTGTCTTTTGTTCAGTTGATGTGGCACCCATTTTCCTTCCTTTAAAATCTTTTCCATTGCCTGTAAACGATCAGAAATTGTTTGCTGAGCAACGTTTAATCTTTCTGCAAGTTGTTTTTGAGTTTGACACGCACCTTCACCCAATAATGCTTGTAACTGTTGGTCTTCAAACTTTTCCGGTTGACCTGGACGTTCTTTGTCTTTCACATGGAAATCATCACTTTTAAAGCGTGTAAACCAGCGTCACAAGTATCTTGAGATGGAGCATGTTCACCATAAGCTTCCCGAAGGATACGATAACTTTTTCTCAAAATAAAGTAATGAATTAAAACTTCCCGCAAATGCTCTTTTTTTGACATGAAATTCGACATTTTTAAGTGTAAAAATATCTATGATGTTAACACTTGCAGCAAATTTGACATATGAAGTTTTGAAGCTTGCTGTCAATACAACAAAATAGCATACATATCAGATCGCATAAATATCAACATATGTGTAACTCCATCTATTGAAAAAAATCCACATTATTATCTGGTACACCTAGTAGAGGCCTCCACTTGCCTTTATTTTTTTTGTATATATACTAGAGGCCCGGTGCATGAAATTTGTGCACAGGCGGGGGGGGGCACTTCCTCAGCCCAGCCTGCACCTTCTCCAGTCTGGGTCCCCTTGGGGGATGTCTGACTGCCTCTCACAATCTGGGACCACTGGCTCCTAATGGCTCGCTTGTTTGCCTGCCTGATTTCCCCTAACCCCTCTGTCTGCCTGCCTGATTGCCCCTAACCACCTCTGCCTGCTCCCCTGCTGGCTTGATCGCCCCTAACCTCCTCTTCCTCGCCTCGTACCCGGGACCCAGGATTCCCTTCTCCGGCCAGTCTCAGGCACTTGGGACCCAGGCTTCCCTCCCTCTGCCTGGCCGCAGTCACCCAGAACCCGGGCCGGCTTCACCCGGGCCGGCCACAGCTGCTGGGGACTGTGGGCGGGCGGCATCCTGGGCCACAGCCACAGGTGCCCGGGACCGTGGGGCAGGCGGCTTGTCCCTCTCCCGGGCCACAGACCCAGACGCTGGCGCCCAGGACCGCGGGGTGGGCAGCTTGTCACTCTCCTGGACTGCAGAAGCTGGTGCCTGGGACCATAGGGACCATAGGGCATGCGGCTTCTCTCTCTCCCAGGCCACAGCCCCAGACGCTGGCGCCCAGGACCGCGGGGTGGGCAGCTTGTCACTCTCCTGGACTGCAGAAGCTGGTGCCTGGGACCACAGGGACCATAGGGCATGCGGCTTCTCTCTCTCCCGGGGCGTAGCCCCAGCCGCTGGCGCCCGGGACCATGGGGTGGGTGGCTTGTCCCTCTCGTGGGCCACGGCCCCAGCCTCTGGCGCCCGGGACTGTGGTGCGGGCAGCTTGTCCCTCTCCCAGCCGCAGCCTGGCTGGTCCCATTCCTCTCTGGAGAGCTCATTTGTGCCTCCTGGTCCCCATTCCTCTCTGGAGAGCTCATTTGTGCCTCCTGGTCCCCATTCCTCTCTGGAGAGCTCATTTGTGCCTGGCTGGTCCCATTCCTCTCTCCCCAATGTTGAGTGAGCAGTTAACGGCGTGATGGCATGAGGGCGTGATGACCATTTGCATATTAGCTCTTTATTATATAGGATTTTTATTGATTTCAGAGAGGAGAGAGATGGAGAAACATCAAGGATGAGAGAGAATCATTGACCAGCTGCCTTCTGCATGCCCCCCACTGGAGATTGAGCCCGCAACCCAGGCACCTGCCCTGACCGGGAATCAAACCATGACCTCCTGGTTCATAGGTTGATGCTCAACCACTGAGCCACACCAGTTGGGCTCCATTTGCCTTTTCAATACAGACTTCTTTCTGCCTTCCAATAAGAGTCGGGATTCCAAGCTCAGAGTCCCAGCTCTTTGCCTTTTAAGCCCTTGATTCCCAGTAGTTATTCCTACTTATTTCATCCTCTTCTGGGATCACTTTCCCCCTCAGTGTGTATACCTACACATGGTCACCTTGCTCCCACGTTAATCCCCTTCAACAGCTATTCCAGCTCCCTGCGTTCCCAGCCAGAGCTGCCTGCATAAAGCAATCATGTCTTGGTCCTGATCACGTCCCTCCTTATTTTCCATCTTCTTTACTGTCCTGCTCTATTTTCCCCAATAAATACCTTAAGTTAGATTACATACGTATATATTGGGGTTATTGTTTGTCTCCGCCCCTTAGACTATAACCTACTCAAGGGTAGAGATTTTTGTTATCTTGGACATCCCTGTATGCCAAGTATGTAGGACAATGCCTGAAATACATTCAGTGGTTCTCAACCTTCCCAATGCCGTGACCCTTTAATACAGTTCCTCATGTTGTGGTGACCCCCAACCATAAAATTATTTTCGTTGCTACTTCATAACTGTAATTTTGCTACTGTTATGAATCGTAAATATCTGATATGCAGGATGTATTTTCAGGGGTCGCGACCCACAGGTTGCTTAAGAGCTGAAGAAATAATTGTCGAATAAATGAAGTTACAGGATTCATGGCCTCAGTTCTAGCCTTGGTTTTTGTTGCTTAATTTTCACTTCCTTATTTTGGAATAATTTTATAGCCAATTTTTAAGGACATGTTATGGGGTCTTTCTTTTGGAGAAGTATTTATTTTAATTATTTTTGCATGATCCTGGCTTCTAATTTTGACTTTTGTGGGATTTAACTCATTCTAGGAAGTATTTATGTGACAATATGGCAGTTAAGCTTTACTTCTGGAGGGTCTGCTCTGATTGATAGCAGTTGACTGGGTCCACAAGGATTCCCACCCTAGCTGTCTGTCAGAATTACTGGGAAGCTTTAAAACAAACATTAGAGTCCACTGAATCAGATTAGGCTAGGAGCAAGGGTTGTTCATTTTCAAGCAGTGTTTGTCAGTGATCGTTATTAGGAGCTAGCTTGGCGTAAGGGTTTTCTGGCTTCAGCAAAATTGGGTGCTGTAATTTAAGCAATATCTGTCAAGGGTGATTGTGACTAAGTATTAATTCCTTCACATTGTGTAGTAATATGAAGCCATGAGCAAAACTTTTTGTTCATGTTTTAATAGATAGGGAATGCTCCTGTATTCAGGAAGTATATGATTTGGTGGAGGAAGGGAAAGGAACATAGAAACCCTTTAGAAAGTATGAAATATGTGGTATTGACTGAAAGTCCAGCAGGAGGTAGAAGGGAAAGCAGTGAAAATAGCTGTTTTGATTCTGTTTGCTTTTCTCACAGGTCATACTTTGGCTGCTTGTCAGAATAGCCCAGAGGCATATTTTGTTTGACCTGCAGATTAAAAAAACAACTTGAATTAGTTGCTTGCATTTTGCAGTTAGGAAAATATTTCCAGTCATAAATTTTCCTCCATCATCCTGTGCTCATTTGTCTCAAAGTCTTTTCTCATTTCCCTAATTATTTCTTTGATCTGTTAGTTGATGAAGTGTGTGCTGTTTAATTTCCATGTATTTGTGAATTTTCTGGTTTTTATTTTATTTCTAGTTTTATTTTACAAACTATGCTTTGCATGATTTTAATTTTTAAAAAATTTATGAAGAATTATTTTATGGCCTAACATGCATGCTGCACATTGTTCCGTGTTCACCTTTCTTTTGGACTGGACAGTCTCTGTTGATCTATTTTCAAGTTCATGGATTGTTCTTCCAGTTCACAGGTACTGGTGAGCCCCACTAGTGAGTTTGTCATTCAGTTAAGAGCCCTGGCAGGTGTAGCTCAGTTGGTTGGAGCATTGTTAGATCTGTGCACTGAAGGGTTGCGGGTTCGATTCTTTTTTTTTTTTTTAATATATTTTGATTTTTTACAGAGAGGAAGGGAGAGAGATAGAGAGTTAGAAACATCGATGAGAGAGAAACATCGATCAGCTGCCTCCTGCACATCTCCCACTGGGGATGTGCCCGCAACCCAGGTACATGCCCTTGGCCGGAATCGAACCTGGGACCCTTCAGTCCGCAAGCCGATGCTCTATCCACTGAGCCAAACCGGTTTTGGCTGCGGGTTCGATTCTTGGTGAGGGCACATACCTAGGTTGTGGGTTTAATCCCCAGTCTCACGTACGGGAGGCAACCGATGGCTGTTTCTCTCATTGATGCCCCCCTCATCAATAAAAAAAAACATCCTGTGTGAGGATTAAAAAAATTAGATGTGCAACATGCTGTGTGTGCAAATCATATACGTAGTGTGGGGAAAATGTAAAGTATTAAATTTTTTGCACTGATTACATGCTATAATGATATTATTTTGATATTCTGGGTTAAATAAAATATGTTTTAAAATTTCACTTGTTAAAGTTTCAAGCTTCTTTTTACTTTTTAAATGTGGCTGCTGGAGAATTTAAAAGTACAGTTGACCCGGGGACAATGTGTGTTTGAAATGCACAGATCCACTTATATATGGATTTTTTTCAATAAATATGTAGTTGGCAGTCTGTATCCCCAGGTTTTGCATTGGCAGATTCAACCAACCATGGATCAAAAACAGTATTTTAGATTTGTGGTTGTGCATCTGCAGATGCAGGGGCAGACCGTATGCAGTGTGCTGGGCCATCTATACTAATAAAAGGGTAATATGCTAATTAGACCGGATAGACTGGACATCTTGCGATGAGGCCGGCAGGGGAGGGCAGTTAGGGACGATGAGGCCGGCAGGGGAGGGCAGTTAGGGGCGATGAGGCCGGCAGGGGAGGGCAGTTAGGGGCGATGAGGCTGGCAGGGGAGGGCGGTTAGGGGCGATGAGGCGGGCAGGCAGAGTGGTTAGGGACGATCAGGTCGGCAGGGGAGGGTGTTAGGAGCCAGCAGTTCCGATTGTGAGAGATTACCAAGAGAAAAACAAAAGTTCATTAACATGTGTACCTAGTGTATATGTGGGAGATCCCAGGGAAAAATGAATAACTTCCCAAAGTGGCTTAGAATCCAGATTTAAATTCCTTATTCCTAGGGAGAGGGGACGGGAGATGTAGGCCTCTTAGAGGAGAGTACATGATTTTTAGGAAAGATGAATGGGGGTGGGGGAGATAGTTTGTAACAAAGTTTGGAGGTGATGTCAACTTCTAGTCTCCTGTCCTGTGACAGGAGTCAGTCTTCACTGGCTGATGGCACTTTTCCCATCAAGGGAACCTTTTGGGGGGTCCGATTTTAGGCAGAGAAGGAGACTTCAGTGAAAACCTCTCCTTGCATTTGCTATTTTTCAAGCATCTACAGGTCAAGATCGTCAATATAACAGCATGGCATATGTTGGGGTGGTCTGTTCTCTGACCTTCAGAATAAACCCAAAAGCTTGTTTCCTCTCTTAGATAATTTGCCACAGTAGTGTTATTCCCTGGAAACAGTATTCTGACCAGTATTCTGATCACTTCCTGGGAGTGGTCATAACATACCCTGTGCTTGTGGAAAGGTGTGGGCCATATCACTAAATAATCAGGGTCAGTTTTCTCATCTTGTGGAAAGGGAGATAAAGTTATGACAGTTTATCTCCCTTTCCATAGGTTTCCTGCCGGTTTGTGTCTCTGCTGCAGCCCCAGTGGCCCCAGCGCCTCTGCAGCCTCGGAGTTAGGGGCTGCTGGGTGCCAGGCCCCGCTGCAGGCTTGTGTCTCTGCTTCTCTGGCCCCAGCGGCCCCAGAGCCTCCTCGGCCACAGGGCTTGGAGCTGCTGGGTGCCCGCCCCCCTGCAGGCTGTATCTGTGCTCCTCCAACCCCAGCGCCGAGGTGGGGTTAGGGACTGCTGGGTGCTAGGCCCCGCTGCAGGCTTGTGTCTCTGCTCCTCTGGCCCCAGCATCCCCCAGCAGCCTCAGCATCCTCAGCAGCCCCAGAACCTCCTCGGCCACGGGGCTTGGGGCTGCTGGGAGCTGCCCCCCCCCCCCCCTGCAGGATGTGTCTCTGCTCCTCTGACCCCAGTGGCTCCAGCCCTGCCATGGCTGTGGGGCTTGGGGTGGCTGGGTGCTGGGCCCCACTGCAGGCTGTGTCTCTGCTCCTCTGACCCCAGCACCGAGGCAGGGCTTGGGGCGGCTGGGTGCAGGGACCCCTGAGGGCTGTGTTTCTGTTCCTCCAACCCCAGCGCTGAGGCGGGTCTTGGGGCGGCTGGGTGCCGGCCCCCCTGCGGGCTGTGTCTCTACTACTCTGACCCCAGTGGCCCCAGCGTCTCCTGGGCCATGGGGCTTGGGGTTGCTGGTGCCCGCCCCCCTGTGGGCTGTGTCTCTGCTCCTCCAACCCCACCACCGAGGCGGGTTTGGGGCTGCTGGGTGCTGGCCTCCCTGCGGGCTGTGTCTCTGCTCCTCCATCCCCCCGGCAGCGCTGACCAAGCAGGCCTAGAGGCCCTCCACTAGTGGGTTGGGGCAGAACGCCTGCGTTGTCACCAGGCTTCGCACTGCCACTTGGAGCCTATGTATGCAAATTAGCTGCCATCTTTGTTGGCGGTTAATTTGCATATCACACTGATTAGCCAATGGGATCCTATCTAATAATAGAGAAACATGGTAATTAACCGTAACTTTGCTACCCTTCCCATTGGCTAATCAGCAGGATATGCAAAATAACTGCCAACAAAGATGGCGGCCGGCAGCCACACAGCTGAAGCGAGCAGGAGGCTTGCTTGCTCCAGTGATGGAGGAAGCCAAGGTTCCCTGCCTGCCTCAGCCCAGCTCTGAGCTCTGGATGCAACAATGTTGCAATTATAGAAGCTAAGCAAACTCCAGATACCTGCTTTCAGCCGGCATCGGGCTCAGAGCTTAGAGCGCCAGTGATGGTAACAAAGTTTCAATTATAGAAGCTAAACAAACTCAGATACCTGCTTTCAGCCAGCCACGGCCTCAGAGCTGGAGCCAGCTCTCAGCTCCAGTGACAGCTTTAGAAGGTAAATAAATCCCAGAAAAAAAGAAAAAAGAAAAAAAATAGAGGCCTGGAGCTTCAGTCACCTGCCAGCCTGAAAACAGCCCTCATCCCCTCACCCAGACTGGCCAAGCACCCCCGTGGGGACCCCCACCCTGAAGGGGGTGTGGCCAGCTGCAATAGCCATCAGCCTGTCATGCAGGCTGGCCAGGCACTCCAGTGGGGACCCCCACCCTGAAGAGGGTGTGACCAGCTGCAAACAGCCATCAGCCCGTCATCCAGGCTGGCCAGGCACACCAGTGGAGACCCCCACCCTGAAGGGGGTGTGACCAGCTGCAAACAGCCATCAGCCCCTCACGCAGGCTGGCCAGGCACCCAAACGGGACCCCCACCCTGATCTGGAACACCCTTCAGAGCAAACCAGCTGGCCCCCTCCCGTGCACCAGGTCTCAATCCTATATAGTAAAAGGGTAATATGCAAACTGACCCTAACAGCAGAAAGACTGGGAATGACTGGTCACTATGACACACACTGACCACCAGGGGGCAGATGCTCAATGCAGGAGCTGCCCTCTGGTGGTCAGTGTGCTCAGCCACAAGCCAGGCTGACGGCTGCCAGTAGAGCAGTGTGGTGGGAGCCTCTCCTGCTTCCTCAGCAGCGCTCAGGATGTCTGACTGCAGCTTAGGTCGGCTCCCCGCTGGCAAGTGGATATCCCCCAAGGGCTGCCAGGCTGCCAGAGGGATGTCTGACTGCCAGCTTAGGTCCAGTCCCCCCAGGGAGCGGGCCTAAGACAGCAGGTGGTCATCCCCCGAGGGGTCCAGACTGCGAGAGGGCACAAGCCTGGCTGAGGGACCACCCCTGAGTGCACATATTTTTGTGCACCGGGCCTCTAATCCTATCTAACAAAAGAGAAACATGGTAATTGGCTTACGACCGCTACCGTTCCCATTGGCTAATCAGGGCAATACGCAAATTAACTGCCAGCCAAGATGGCGGCCGGCAGCCAGGCAGCTTAAACTGAACATGAGGCTTGCTTGCTTCAGTGACGGAGGAACCCAATGTTCCCCGCCTGCCTTGCCGGCCTCTGAGCTTGCAGTTTAAGAAACATTGTAACAAATATAGAAGCTAAACAAAACCCCAGAAACCAGCCTTCAGACAGCCGGGATCTCAGAGCTGGAGTTGATACAGAGTTTCGATTATAGAACCCAAACAAACCAGATACCTGCTTTCAGCAGCTGAAGCCTTAGAGCTGGAGCCAGAGCTAAAGCTGGCCCAGAATAAAAAAAGAAAAAGAAAAACAGGAGCAGTTGGGAGCTTCAGTCCCAGCATGAAAACAGCCCTCAGCCCCTCACCCAGACTGGCCAGGCACCCCAGTGGGGACCCCCACCCTGAAGGGTGTGTGACCAGCTGCAAACAGCCATTATCCCCTCATCCAGGCTGGCCAGGCACCCCAGTGGGGACCCCCACCCTGATCCAGGACACCCTTCAGGGCAAACCACCCAGCCCCCACCCATACACCAGGCCTCTATTCTATATAGTAAAAGGGTAATATGCCTCCCAGCACCGGGATCAGCGGAGCCGCGAGGCCTCCCGGCACCGGGATCAGCGAGACAGGGGGCAGCGCCCAAACCCCCTGATCACCCTGCGGTTCTGTGTGTGACGGGGGTGGGGCCACAACCTCCCTATCGGCCCTGCTCTGTTTGTGACAGTGGAAGGCGCCCCAACCACCTGATCGGCCCTGCTCTGTACCTGATAGGGGGGAGCTTCCCAACCCCCTAATCGCCCTGCAGCTCTGTGTGTGACAGGGGGTGCCCCAACCCCTTGATCGCCCTGCGGCTCTGTGTGTGACAGGGTGCGGCGCCCCAACCCCCCCACCCCACGGGCCCTGCTCTGTGTGTGATGGGGTAGAGCCATAACCTCCCCATCGGCCCTGCCCTGAGTGTGAGAGTGGCGGCGCCCCAACCCCCTGATCGGCCCTGCTGTGTGCGTGACAGGGGGCGGTGCCCCAACTCCCCTATTGGCCCTATTCCGTGAGTGACGGGGGGAGCTCCCCAACCCCCTGATCGACCCTGTTCTGTGCGTGACAGCGGGGAGCTCCCCAACCCCCTGATTGACCCTGCTCTGTGTGTGACGGGGGGGAGCTCCCCAACCTCCTGATCGGCCCTTCTCTGTGCGTGACAGGGGGCAGCGCCCCAACCCCCTGATTGGCCCTGCTCTGTGTGTGACGGGGTGGTGCCGCCACCCCAACCTCCCCATCGACCCTGCCTTGAGTGTGACAGGGGGTGGTGCCCCAACCCCCCAATCGGCCCTACCCTGAGCGTGACTGAGGGTGGCATCGCAACCTCCCAATCCGCCCTGCTCTGTGCATGACGGGGTGGCGCCCCAACTCCCCAATCCCTGCTCTGAGCCCAACCAGGGGCTGCACCTAGGGATTGGGCCTGCCCTCTGCCATCCGGGAGCGGGCCTAAGCCAGCAGGTCGTTATCTCCCGAGGGGTCCCAGACTGCGAGAAGGCACAGGCCAGGCTGAGGAACTCACCCCCCTCACCCCCCAGTGCACAAATTTTTGTGCATCGGGCCTCTAGTATATATATATATAAAAGCCAAGTGACCAGAATAACTGGTCACTGTGATGCGCACTGCGGCAGCCAACTGGCCCGATCAACCCCGATCAACCCCTCTCAACCTCCCACAGCCCCGCCCTGGATCGCCCTCACACCCCCTTCCCCTCCCCCCCATCAGGGGTGGGCCGGCCAACCAACTGCCTGTGCCCCCCCCCCCCCCACCATCCTGGCCCCATTGGCCCCCGCACATCCCCTCACTCCTGCCGGCCCAGCCTGATTGGGCCCCATGGGGGCAGACGGCTGGACCTCACTTGTGCACGAATTTGTGCACCCGGCTTCTGGTCTCTTACATAAAAGGCCCATGGCCGCCATGCGGTTATGAGCAAACAAGCAGCGGCTCTCGCGGTGGGCGGGGCGGGGCACGAGCTATGAGCGGCAGAGGGGGGGCGCAAGCTACTAGCTTTGGAGAGCTATGGGTGGCGGAGGGCAGGGCATGAGCTACTACTGGTGATGGGTGGGGCGGCCAGCTGAGGCAAGCGGAAGTGAGCTACTCCTGCACGATTTCGTGCGCGCTGGGCCTCTAGTTTTACCCAGACAGTCCTTGGGTTACATTGGACTTTCGTGGTTATGTCGCCTTCTCCCATTTCTTTATATAAAAAAAAAAGTTTCATCATTTCATTGTATGTACATATGTGCTTTATGTTTTTTATTATTTATTCACCACAAGTAAAGGTCAGGAATTGTTATCTTTCTTTTAAATTGTTTTTACTGTTTCACTTCAATAGTGCTGTGTTTGTGCTCCATGTGAGTGACGTAGGTGCTTATTTAGGTGGGTTCTGACTTACAGCGAAAAGCGTTACGTCGTGCCGTAGGAATGGATCTCCAATGTAACCTGAGGACCTGCTGTATAAGGGACTTGAGCATCCGTGGATTGTGGTATCTTAAGGGTTTCTGGAACCAATCTCCAGTGGATACTGAGGGATGACTGTTAAGTTTTGGCAGAGGCCAAAGTTATACATGAATTTTTGACTGCATGGGGTTGATGGGTTTCGGGGTCCCAACCCCTGCCTTGTTCACGGTGCACTGTATATGTGTGGTTTGTGTCCCGTTCCTGTTGTGTTCTCTACACTATCCTAACAACTTCCTTCATGATGGTTTTTGTTCTCCATGATTCATTTGGAAATATGTAAAGATTACAAAAAGTAATATAACTATTAGCAAATCAGCAATTTTTCCCCATTTGTGTAATTGTAGCAAAATACACATTAAATCATTTTATAAAGAAAATGTTTTATTGAAATTTATGATTAAAATACTGTTCTATTGTGGTTTTTCTAATAGTGTTCAATAAATTGATTTTCTTTGAATAGCTTTATACTTTAAGGTTTTTTAATTACTAAAAATGGCTAAAGTATTTTTAAGAGTTATATATGGAACTTTTGTATTTTAAAATGTCATACCAGGAATCCTCAAAAGAAAGGTTGTGTCACTATTTGAAGATGTGGATGTGTTTTAATTTGGGAAGACTGACTTTTGTGGTCTCCCCTTCACAGATGATGACTTTGACCAATTTGATAAGCCGGGTGCAGAGCGGTCCTGGAGGAGAAGGGCTGCAGATGAGGACTGGGACAGGTATGAACACCTGCTTGTGTGTATCAGAGTCCACGCTGATTTATCTCATTCCGCCACTTGGCTCCACAGAGATCTTCTCTGAAAACAGTGTGTTGGCCCCCTGATGCTCTTTCCAGGTGGGCTGGAGGACAAGGACGGGCACTCCAGACAGAGGCTCCAGGCCTGTGTTGTCTAAAGGGTGGCCAGTGGGACACTGGTTGTCTCATCTCTCTGTGTTTCTATACATCGATGGTATTGACTTGGTGAACACCCAGAGCTGTTGTTGGAGTACTTTTCTGCAAGAGTTCCTGTTGTCCACATCCTACCCAATATTTGGTAGACTTTACAGTTTTTGCCATTTTTATATTTTAAATTTGTATTTCCCTGATTCCTTGTGAAGATGAAAATACCTTTTTAGGAGTGCATGTGTGCGCGCACATACATACGCACAAGTACACACACACTGACAGTATATGGAAAGTCCCCAGTAATGATAGATGTCCGTTCAGTGTAGCGATTACTTTTGGTGAGGAGCTTGAGCACCGGCACACGGATGTTTCCTAGAAGAAGGCCACGGGACAGAGCTGGGGGGTGGAGTTCTCAAATGATGATGATTCTGTCTGTATGCATTTTGCCATTTAAATACTGTGTTGCAAATGTGAAAATGACTTTGGGTTGTAGTCAGAAAGTTTAACATAAAGATGAACAGCTCTGACTAAAGAACAACAGTGTTATAAAACAAGAACCTGATTCCTGTCGGGAAAAGTAGGGAGCCCCAGAAACTTCACAGAATACTCTACATTGGAAACTACATCTCATACCATAGCCTTGATAATTTTATAAAGTTCATTACTCTCCAGTGACTCTCAACCTATAAAACATTACTCCGAGCTTAGAACAAATTCACCTGTAAAAGAAATGGTCTTGCTGGGAAGTAGTGGTAACTGATTTTTGTTTAAAAGATTCTGATAGGAGCTGAATCAAATAGTGTATTTTAGCAGTTTACTCATCATTTGCATTTTCTTTTCTGTCAGTTATATTTTTATATCTATGTCTGTTTTTCTTTTGGGTCGTCTTTTCCGTATTGATTTTATGATTCTTTATACTTTGGGAAATTTATTTTGTGCTTGTAGAGATTTCCTCCCAGTTTGCGGCCTGTGTTTCCTTGAACAGTAAAAAGTCTTTAAATAGATTTTTATAAGTAATATAATTAAGTGTCTAAATGTTTTCCTGTATGGTTTTGTTTATTCTTCTTTTTAAAATATAAAAATATATATCTGCAAGAATAGCACAAAACCCTGACATTCCCTTCTCAGGTCTGCCAAGGGTTTCTGTTTTATGAGAAAGCATGTTCCCATCATTCAGAACATAAACATGCTGACAAAAGATGGCAGATGACTGCTGGGACCTCCATGTCACATAGAGATAACTCCCTTAGTTATGATTTACTTGTATGTCATCATCAGCATGATTGTTCCGTGTTTTAATTTTTTTCAGTTTTTGCAGTTTGATAAGTGTCAAATGCTCTCAGTGGTTTTTAATTTTTCTAGTTAATGATATTGGGCATCTTTTCCTATGTTTTGTAGATTTTTAAAGGTAGAAGAAAGCACAGATACTACTTGTTCTAGTATATTGTTTTACTGATTACTGAACAGGTAAAAGAAAAGATCTCATATTGAGGTGAAAAACTAAGCTTAGAGGTCTAGTGAGAGCCACCTCCGATAGCAAAGCCTCTCTCACACTTAAAAGACCAGTGTTCCCTATATATTTGAAAATAAGTCTTTATTATTAGTAAAGAAAAGGGAAAGCATAGCAAGTATAACGTGCACGTACCCAAGCCTCCAAATCCTGGGTAGATTCCCAGCATGTAATGGGTTGATACATTGACATATCTCTTCTTCTCTCCAGTGAACTTGAAGATGACTTACTTGGAGAAGATTTGCTGTCTGGCAAAAAGGTAAGTAGTAAAGAAAGATCTTTTTGAAACTAAATGGTAGTCATTTATTACACTTAAAATATAGGAATATGTCTTCTGAAGGGGATGTGTTCCTGGAAAGTTAGGTATAGATTAAAATTTGGTGAATTGGATTTTTAAGTGCACAAAGAACTGACTGTTAATTTACTGTTAGTAAATTCTCTGATAACTATAACTCAAGCAGTAGATTCTTTAATAGTTTAGTTCAGGGGTCCTCAAACTACGGCCCGCGGGCCACATGCAAATACAAATATTGTATTTGTTCCCGTTTTGTTTTTTACTTCAAAATAAGATATGTTTAGTGTGCATAGGAATTTGTTCATAGTTTTTTTTAAACTATAGTCCGGCCCTCCAATGGTCTGAGGGACAGTGAACTGGCCCCCTGTTTAAAAAGTTTGAGGACCCCTGTTTAGTTCCTATATTGTCCAAGGCACTCTAGCAGGTATTGAGTTTGTGAGAGTGATAACCGTAAAACTACCACTTTTCTTGAAGGAACTTCATATTTGGAGTTAATATTTGGCATACTGGATCTGGAATTCACTTTTTGGGAGTATTCAGAGATAAGCTTATCTTTATACTCAAACATACTCAGATATACAGATATTCTCTTCTAATGTAAAATAAATACTTTGTACTCTATCAGAATCAGAGTTCAATAACATTAAAAAATAATGAAAAAATAGATATAAACCCTCATGACTGACATTTTGCCATATTTCCTTTCATTCTCATTTCATGTTTTTATACATACTTTACATATAAAATACTGTTTTTTAAATTTAGTGTTGTATCATTGACATTTTCCTATTGTCACTAAATATTATTTTAAGATACTTTATAATGGTATGTAATATTTCATTGTTTGTGTATACTAAAGTGTACCTAGACATTTCTATGTGCATTGGGGTTGTTTCCAGCTAATTGTTTATGATTTTTTAAAAACAACTTTTTTTTCTTTTTTTATTAAATCTTTATTGTTCAGATTATTACATTTGTTCCTCTTTTTTTCCCCCCATAACTCCCCTCCTCCCAGTTTCCACCCCACCCTCCGCCCTCACTCCCCACCCACTGTCCTCATCCATAGGTGCATGATTTTTGTCCAGTGTCTTCCCGCATCTCCCACACCCCTTTCCCCCCCAAGAATAGTCAGTCCACTCCCTTTCTATGCCCCTGATTCTATTATAATCACCAGTTCATTCTGTTCATCAGATTATTTATTCACTTGATTCTTAGATTCACTTGTTGATAGATGCATGTTTGTTGTTCATAATTTGTATCTTTACCTTTTTCTTCTTCTTCCTCTTCTTAAAGGATACCTTTCAGCATTTCGTATAATACTGGTTTGGTGGTGATGAACTCCTTTAGCTTTTCCTTATCTGTGAAGCTCTTTATCTGACCTTCAATTCTGAATGATAGCTTTGCTGGATAAAGTAATCTTGGTTGTAGGTTCTTGGCATTCATCACTGTGAATATTTCTTCCCACTCCCTTCTGGCCTCAAAGTTTCTGTTGAGAAATCCGCTGATTCCCTTGTAGGTAACTGTGTTTCTTTCTCTTGCTGCTTTTAAGATTCTCTCTTTGTCTTTTGCTCTTGGCATTTTAATTATGTGTGGTCCTCTTTGGATTCCTTTTGTTTGGGGTTCTCTGCGCTTCCTGGACTTGGAAGTCTATTTCTTTCACCAGGTAGGGGAAGTTTTCTGTCATTATTTCTTCAAATAGGTTTTCAATATCTTGCTCTCTCTCTTCTTCTGGCACCCCTATAATTCGGATGTTGGTACGCTTGAAGCTGTCCCAGAGGCTCCTTACACTATCTTCCTATTTTCGGATTCTTTTTTCATTTTGCTTTTCCGGTTGGGTGTTTTTTGCTTCTTCGCATTTCAAATCTTTGACTTGATTCTTGCGATCCTCTGGTCTGCTGTTGGGAGTCTGTATAATATTCTTTATTTCAGTTAGTGTATGCTTAATTTCTAGTTGGTTCTTTATCACAACATCGAGGGTCTCATTAGATTTCTTGAGGATCTCATTAAGTTTATCAGCGGCTTCTAAACAGTTCTTGAGAGACCTTAAAATTGTGGTTTTGAGCTCTATATCCTCCATTTCTGTCATTTCTGTCCTGTTTCTTTGTCTCGGCATTTTTTTATGCTTTCTTGGTGCACCCCCTAGTGGTCTTTGTGCGCAGTCTTGTTGTAGTTAAGCCTTGATTGTTGTGGGTAATACCGGGGGTGATTTGACCTCCAGGCCAACTGGCTGTGAGAATCAGCTGTGTCTGCAGTGAGAGAACTTCTGTCCTCTGGGGAGGTGCTAATCTAGCCTTTGCCTGAGGCTATCCGGCAAATGCCTCTGTGCAGGGCTTGGGCGGGTCGGGTCGCACGGGATCAACAGGGTGGGCAGAGCGAGCAGTTATGGCTGCTCTCAGTCCCGTCCCCAGAGGCTCTGCCTCTCAGAGTCCCAGCAACCGCTTTGTATTTTCCTCACTGCACCTCCTCTGAGTCTCGGTATGCTGTTCTCTTTCCTTCTAGTTGAAGAATTTCCCCTCAGCCAGCCTTCCTGTGGTTCTGGATGATGTCCGTTCCGTCTTTTAGTTGTATTTTTGAAGTGGTTGTGTGAGGCAGCAATCTCTGGTGTTTACCTATGCCGCCATCTTGGTTCCTCTCTCTAAAAACAACTTTTTAGTAGAAAATTTAAATCCCATACAAACAAAGAGGGAACAGTGTAACAGGACCCTCATGCATTTGTCACCTGCTTTAGCAATTTTCGTTAAAGACAGTCTTGCTTCATCTTTATGCAATGGGAAAATATCCTCATGTGAGGATAACCAAAAATAACAAAAACAAAAATCTTCCTCAGTGCGATAGATGAAAAATTATATCTAGTTGGTTTACTTTCTATTTATTTGGTTGCTAATGAGATTGAATTTGGTCAGGTATTGGTGAGTTTATTATAGGGCTGTGAGAGGAGCCCAGGCGATGGGTGCACTGGCTGACTGACCACTGTCTTTTTCACACTTGAGTCTCCACAAAATGTACGGAGATGTAACTTTGACTGGAGAGAGACTCCTAGGCCACTGGTGGCCAGGGAGGTTAATGGCCTCCTTTCATTCAAAACCATGTTCTGAGTGTAGCAAAAATGTCAGACTGTGAGGGACAACTTGAGGACAGGTTTGTCTGTGTCAAGGAGGGAGGTTGTAGAGTCAATTTTTAAATATGTACAGGGTAAAAATGAAAGGCTGTAAATGTAAGACAAAGCAGGCTGGTGTGACCCGGTGAAAGCTGTCAGAAATGGGATGGCAGCTGACCGCTGGCCTGTGACTCCAGAGCTCCTTTGCTCTCCTTGGGCAGCAGCAGGCGCATAACAGTGCTCTTCGGGTGCACCCAGAGTTCTCCCAGGGTTGCTGTCCCATCAAAGTGCCTGCATTCTCGGGAGTCCCGGAGAGCCATGGGAGAACCACTCGTTCTCTTTCTTACTTGCTCCTCTTCTGTGCAGGAATGTCTGGCGGTTTGTTGAGAGGGGAGGAAGGTTTCGCGCATTCATGGCCACTGTCTCTTCCTTTCTTGGGCTCTTTTTGCCCTGCTTTCCGTCAGACCGTTCTGAGCAGAACCCCCCCGGCTTCTCCGCTTCTGCCTGCGGAGAGAGCTCGCTCCAGTTCATTGGGAGGGAGTTGACATCAGTTTGGCCTCAAGGATTTAGTCTAGCTCTTCCTTCCAGCTTTATCAATAAAGTGGGTGTTTTGATCATTGTCTCCTCTGTCTGTTACTCATTAGGTTCAGAATTGACACAAAGTTGAATCTGCAGAACTCAAAAGTGAGATAGATTACCATCAGGGGTCCATTACAACATATGTTCTTTTTTTGTTTGGTGAATTATTTCTTGGTTCATTGATTTTTGACAAATACTTAAATGTTTAACTAAAATGACTGAAGGAAGCAGCCTCTTATTGAATGGAATTTGGCTTTATTGGATTAATTTTTAAAGATTTCCTGAAAGTGGTTTATTTAATGAATTGGGCAGCTATACCTGGGTTCACCCATGACAGGCCTGGCTCACACCTGTTAATGGCGTTCCTATCACTCAAAACTCGCCCAGTTGGGATGACCGAATATGTGGGCAACGAGGTGAAACTTCATTTTGACTCCATTAAAGCAGTCTGCTTTGTTTCAGCTGCTCCACCTCCCTTCAAGTAAACTAAGTACAGGGTCTATGTTTTTATCTTATTCTAATGTCAGCGATTGGGTGGAGTCTCTTGGGACTAATAAGAACGACTAATAAGCTTGATATATTTTTGGCTTACATCAAAAATACTATAATAGAGGATATACAGACAAGTTTGAGAAGCCAATTTTTGTAGAAAGTATACAGACAAGCTTGGAAAAAATCTATTTTTATAAGCTATAAAATGCTGGGAAAATACTGCTTATTTGTTTCCTGCTTCTTTAAGTAGAAAACCAAGTGTTTTGTTGTTGTTTTTTTTTGTCCCTAATGTGTGTGTGGGGACGGGGCTTGGATTGTCTTTTGGAGGGGGAGTGGTAATTTACATATATCATAGAAATAATTTTAATAGACAAGTAAAATGTGAAGTTCCTCCCTGCCCCCTGTCTACGATACTGGTATACATTTAACCTGAAACTATAGAAATGTGACCAGTTGACAAAATCACCAGTTACCTCTACTTACATGATGAGTGCACAGGGCCGTCAAGAACAGGAGTGAGGACCTGAGTAGTCATATTTATTTTCATGTGCCAACTGTGTTGGACAAACCAAAGTTTTATTTTAATCCCTTATCATTTTAATTTAGTGATCCGGTTATTTAAAATCTGTTTATTTCTAAAATTCCACTTTTTTCCTTTTTCTTTAAAAAGTCTTTAGATTTATTATACTAACAATGTTACATCTAGTAAAATCTTATGGTGTCTTTAAGAAAAATTTTTGTTTGTAGGGTGTCACCATGAGACTTCCCCTTTTTGGTTAGAATTATAGTAAATATGATCATTATGCTTGTTACTTCTATACCTACTTGACTGTGCATCTAAAAACTAGTCTGGGGTAGTAAGCAAGTATGCTGTATGTGGGATTTCTCCATTTTGTCACTGGTTACGTGAAACTGAAAACTTTCTGAATGGTAAATATTTTAATAACAAGGTTAGAAACAATCCAGTCAGCGTGATTTTGCACTTTTTATAACAAGTCTTATTACGGAAATGACATGCATTAAGTAGATTTCTTATTTTAATTAGAATCAGTCGGATTTGTCAGACGAAGAGCTGAACGATGATCTTTTACAGAGTGATAATGAAGACGACGAAAATTTCAGGTATTCTATTAACTCCTTAAAAATTGTCTTTATTTAACTAAGTTGATAAGAACTGTTTGTAATTTACAATTACAATGGAGATAATTTAATGTATTATATTTTTAACATATGATTTTATTCTAAATGGGATATTAATATAACTCTGATGTAAAAGCCATAAATAGGTACACTTTTCTATAAGTGGAAAAGTCAGTGTTGGCCTTACATTTAATGACCTCTGTGGGTTCTGCTGAGTGCAGGTGATAAGAAAGCTCAGCACAGGTGTGTACTGCTGTTTTGAGTAATTGCTATATCTGATTGGGGCAATGCCCCTGGGCTCGTCATTTTGTTTGCTGCTGTTTGCTGTTGCTGTTTTTGCTTTCTTCTAGACAGTTTTTACTTGTACCTAGCTGATTACCATTGGGGATTGCCATTTTGGAAATTCCTTTGGACTGTACTTTATCTCCGGTTGACTATCTGAATGTAATTGTTTTAGTCTGTTTGGGCTTCAATAGTAAAATACTATAAACTGGGTGGCTTATAAACAACAAATTTATTTCCCACAGTTCTGGAGCCCGGGAAGTCCAAGGCCAAAGTGCTAGCTAGCCCTGTCAGGGTCTGGTGGGGACCCATTTTCTGGTTCACAGATGGTGCTTTCTCACTGTGTTCTCAGGTGACACAGAGCCTCAGGGAGAGAGGCTCTTTGGGGTCCCTTTTGTAAGGGCACTAATCCCATCATGAAGCTCCAGCCTTGTGACTTAAGCACCTCCCAAAGCCTTCACCTCCACACACCAACATCACAGTGGGGTTGCCTTGAAGCAGATCTTTGGAGTTTTTAAACCACATAATGTCTGTGTGGCGTACATGTTTTGTTAGGATTGGATACTTAATATGTGGGACTTAGATTTATTTGCAAAATCTTGTATTTTAAGTGTATCTTACACTTTACTAGCTTTTGTGACTTAATAGGTAGAATATGAATTTTTTTTGCAGTTTTAAAACTTTAACCCTGGTATGTTGCTCAGAAATTATGAACTAATTTTTTCATGTTTGTGACTAGGATAAATTTTATTTATTTGAACATTAAAATGTAGGTTTATACACATTTTTAATATTTTTATTTTAAAATAGGAGCCTGTAATTTGCACCATGGATTTAAAAAAATAGTTTTTATAATTATGATTTTTTTGTTTATAGAGTAATACTCCTATTTTTACTTTGACATCTTAGAAAACATGCCATCCTTTTCATTCTGGTAGTTAGAATGAAATACACTATTTGCATTCAGATCTCAACTTTTGCCAGTCAAATCAGACCTGTTTTCCCAACTGGTTGATCTGATTCTCGTGGTCAAATAACCTGCAGCTGCTGATAGTCGGGGTGCTGTTCCATCAGAGGGTGCATTGCTGGCTTAGTACGCCACACAGGCTGCTGTCCTGTGAGAGTGTGCGGTGCTGGCTCAGTGCAGAATACGAACTCTGTTTTCAGTCCTTGTTGGGCTTAGTGTGTATTTATAAGAACTGGAATAACTTTTCTCCAGTCAAGGTTTGTCCTTGTAACAGTTAATTGGTGTATGACTTAGTTTTGAGCTCCACTCTAATTGGCACCGTTCTGTATTTTTGTTCCCTCTAGTTCTCAGGGTGTCACAATTAGTCTGAAAACCACATCTGGCATGGTCACATCATATGAACTGGCTGACAACACTAATGACCAGTCTGGAGAACAGGAATCCGAGTATGAGCAAGGAGAGGACGAACTGGTTTACCACAAGTCCGATGGGTCTGAATTGTATGCTCATGAGTATCCGGAGGAAGGACAGTATGAAGGCCAGGATGCCGAGCTGACAGAAGACCACATGGAGTATGTGGAAGAGCCAGAGGAGGAGCAGCTGTACAATGACGAAGTGTTGGACATCGAGATCAATGAGCCTTTAGATGAATTCACAGTGAGTCCTTCTCCTTTGTGTGCCAAAGATAACCTGGCTGCCAGGGCACAGGTTTCTAGACTGATTTGAAATCTATTTCCCTCCCTCGGGAGGGAGGGAAATTAGACCTTATTATCACTGTCTGCCAGTTTCTTTATCTGAGCTGTGACAAAGTTTGTGTTGACAGCTTGTTTGGCTGGAGGTAATGCTCCTTTGTCATTCTGGAAGGCTGTACAGAATTGTGACCTTGAGGATTGCACCCTAAGGAAGAAAACAGCTTTGTGTGGTGCAGATACACTGTCAATTGTTAGAAGTACTTAATGCAGAGCTTTTATTCTGGCTTTAGACAAGATCTGATAAAGTTCTTCTAAGGTGAAAAGATTATTGACCTGCTAAAGACATCTTTAAGGTGCTAATATTTGAAAGTGATTGATGTCCTGTTCATTCATCCTTTCTGTAACCGAGAACTGTCCAAACAGGAATAAAGAGATGGGAGGTTAGTTTAGGGAATGTCACAGGAATTTGTTATCTGTGATCAGGAAGTGGAGACTACTGATTTTTATTTCAGAAAGATGATTTTCATAGTAGCTTTCTGTTTTTAAATTGAATATCAACAGAAAAGGTGCTAGTGAAAGGCTGCTCATGTGTCTTTAGTGATTCATCATTAAAGAGATTTGTTTTTAAAACTAGCTCTTACGAGATTATGTGGAAGGATGTGATCATAGCTGCAGTAGGATCTTGGTGTTTTCAGGACATAGGGGTTGCACTGAAATGCATGGTACATGGGGCTGCAGGGGGTGGGGGAGCCTGCAGAATTAGGGTGTACATAGCCTCTTGCAGGGGGAGCTCTGCCCTCTCTCCTATGATCTCATTCGGAGGAAGCTTGCATTTGAGAAAAAAGTTCAAAAATTGCTGGATTTTGGCCAATGAAATACATATCCTATATAATAAAATGGTAATATGCAAATTGACTGAAGGACAGAACGACCGGTCCCTATGACACACACTAACCACCAGAGGGCAGACGCTCAATGCAGGAGCTGCCCCCTGGTGGTCAGTGCGCTCCCACAGAGGGATCATGGCTCAGCCACAAGCCGGGCTCATGGTTGGCGAACGCAGCGGCCTGCCTCCATGGTAGTGCTAAGGATGTCCCTTCAAGGGCTCCTGGACTGAGAAAGGGCACAGGCAGGGCTGAGGATTCTTCCCCCCCCCCCCCCCCCCCCCCCCCAGTGCACGAATGTCATGCACCGGACCTCTAGTATGTATATAATTGCAAAAAGATTGTGTGAGAAGTCCTCACCTGTCTGAATTCAAGTAACGGACTCAGAGACAGAAGTATGGAAAAAATCAGACTTTTAATAAGTTCTCAAGAGCGGGTGCCTGTCCAGTTGTACAGGTACATCTGGGGCAGCAAACACAGCCTGTTTATTCAGTCCCTCCTCCGGGTCCTCATTGGCTGAGTACTGTGGGGTCACCTGTTTCCTCATATGTCGCCTAGGTCTTGCTGTCTCCCATTGGGCCATTTAAAAAAATTGGGCTGAAGCCTTTTCTAGTTGCCTCCACCTCCCCCAGTCTAGTTGAGGCAGGTACCTCGGGGGTTTCCACCATGATGCTGGCCGCAGTGCTTTGTTCTATATCCTCCTCCCTCCTCCCTACGGTCTGTTTGCCCTGGGGAAACTCAGCAACCATTTCCATCAAAAGCCGACCATGCTGGAGATGGGTCACGGAGGCCCATTTCCTACAGCTTGTTTATGTGGAATCTTAGAATATTTCCAGTCGTGATTGTGTTTGAGTATCTCAGTAGCTATTTGATTTGACTCTTTTTAATGCTTTCTGTTCAGTAGGTCTAGTAATGAAAACTGTTTGAAGTTTTAGTAAAGAGAGGCACGGAGAAGGCATCCTGGACACTTGCTCTTTGCTAATCCTGTAGTGGTTTGTGTTGGTCATCCTTCCCTGTGTGGACAGGTGCTCTCTGCTCTCCTGCTGTGTTGTAAGCCAGCTTAATGTGGGGCACTACTTAGAATGCTTCTTAAAAGTGAAGTCATAGTCTTTTAAAATTGTGCCTAGTTATTCCCTAGTTGTAGCATTTTATTCTTTCTACTGAATATCGGTAAAATCAGATGATTGACAAATTGTATCTGGTCCTCTCCCTTGTAAATTCAGCAGTTGAACCAGTCTGTACTGATGTTCAAGCACTGGGGCCACAAATATTGCTAAAAGACATGAAGCATGAAGCATGGCCCTTGCCTTCTGTGCACTTAAATTTATTGGAACAAACTACAGTTGGAAAGCACTTGTTAGTGTGCCCCCCACAAGGTGTACCCTCATCGTGGCACTCCTGTAGTTGGTTAGGAAGAGTATTTCTAGTAAGTGAGTTTTCCATCCATCCTCACACTGAGATTACCTAGGGCCATGGTTGTATAATGTCCATCTGAATTAGCCAGCCTTTGTGGTCTGAGATTCAGGTATCAAAAAGAAAAAAATATTGAAATTGAATATACTCACAGTACTTTTCTTTGTTAAAATTAATTTTTTTTTCAGGAATTAAAACAAATACTTAGAAATTCTGAAAGTGCTATAATATTTTTACAGAGAGTTATAAACTTTAAAGATGAGGCTGAGTAGTTGGGTGTCTTTTTGTGAGTTAGTGTCAGCTCACCTCAGTACATGGGGCTTCACAGTCATAGTCTTTCTTCCCTTTCTCCCATCTTTATAGTTCACAGCGGTGGAATCTGGCATTACCTCTTCTGTGTTTGATATGTGGACTTAAACTGTGAAATCCTCCCCCAGCTCTGCAGCAAAGAGGCCGTTATTGGTGTTCGTATTCATTTATTCTTCACTATTAGACTAAGGAGCACAAGTAGATCGCATGCCTGTGTGTCCCATGGGGTTTAGTTTATTACCTGTGGTTGCCGGTCCTACTCTGCAGTGCTGACCATGAGCGTGGTCTGTCCATTCTAGCTTACTCTGGGAGAGCACATGAAGAATTTTGTGTATCTTGGGGTAGAATCAAAACCACGGAATTTTACATGTGAAGAGTCAGATCTGCATTGATGAACAAACAGCTCTGGGGGTCTTTCCCGCTATACTCAGAAGTGCGAAGATCCTTAGATCCTAAGGATTTTGCTGGTCCTGTTCTTGAGAGTGAATTGGTATTTGATTTAAAAACTTGTACTTAGGAACGAGTGCATATTACTCATTATGTAACAAAACATTAGAAAATTGTTGAGTTAATTTATACTTTAAGCACAATCAATTTACTAGTATTTAGGGTCTTTAAAATGAACACAGTGAGATTTCATAAAACATTGTTGTGTAAGAACAGTTTCAGGATGATAATTTATGAAAAGGGTAGCAGAGTTTTGTTTGCCAGTGAGGATCCAGTACTGCAGACTGTACTTGAGTGTCTATTGGCTGGACTTTTGATTAGCATCATTTGGCCATGTTTGTTCTCCCTGACTTTGGGAATGGTGTCAGTTGGTTCCTGACGGTCTCATCTGCCTTGGAGGTTTTGGAAGTTTGTTTAATTTGGGACAGTGGATTTTCCTCTCTCTGTACTGTACAGAAGGTTGTTCAGTCTCCATGGTGTGTTCACTCTTTGATGCCTGCCTGTAACTGTCCAGTGTTCATTTTATTGGGGGCAGGGACACTGGGAAGTCCAGTTCCCCCGGATAGGATCAGATCTTCTAGTCTCTTGCTGGCAATACTTGCAGGAGCCTTTCTTCCCCTCTCAGCTGGCTGCTTCCTACTGGGTGCCCTCAAGAGCCTCCTGCCTGCTGACATGCCCCTTACATTTCATATAGACCTGAATCATCTCTTATTCAGGGACCGGCCGATGGAGAACCTAGCCTGTGGTTCTCAGTGCAGCTCCTGTGTTGAACTGAATTGCTCTTCTTTGGTCCTCTGTTGCTGTAAGGTTTGAACCTGGTGTGACCCCAGCCCCTTACTGCTGCCGGGCTCTCCATGGGAGCAGGTGGTCACTTTCTGTTTAGGTTACTCCCCTTAGTGCTACTTTTATTAAAGCGATTCCTTGGAGTTTGGGCACTTGAAGTTTGGCGCAGAGCCCTGTCACTGACCACAGCAGTTGGGTTCCATGCTGTGCTCTGTTCTCATTGGCACAGGGGAAGGTCATCTTCCTTTGCGTTTAGTGTTTTCTCCTCCGGCAGGTAACTGCCGTAGTAAAATGTGCTAAAACTATTAAGCGTGAGTCAACAAGATGAAACATGCTGACACCCCCTAAAAGCTATATGCGAAAAACTTTTCTCTTTTAATGGCTGTTAGGATGAAGAATCTTGCAGGCTTATGAAGGGATATCTTTGGAGGAACATTAATGATTAGATCTAGTCATAGAGTAAAGGAACTCGTAATATATGTGAATTAATAAGAGCATATCTCAGACATACTTAGTAAGGCTGATGGTCATTTTGGGAAAAGTTGGACCTCTCCTTGCACTTTAATTATACATATATGGATCTCAGATTGAATAAAGATTTCAGTGTACGAAAACCAAATAAGCATGCATATGTACACATGCACGTACACACATCAAACTGTACATGCATTAAAAGAAAACATTTTAATAATGATGTGTTAGCTTTAGGTTTACCAGTAAATCTGAAAACTTGCTGAATATTAGAAGTTTACTTTCCACTAGTGTAGAAAGTTCCAGAGGTCATTTTAGACCTGGTGTTGTCCTCACTGGGTAATCAGTGTGCCGGCATCATGCCAATTTGATGGTACAGCTCCTGGGCTGCTGCTCTCCCAGAGCCACATCCGGCAGCAGGCTGTGCAGGGGACTAAAGGGACTGTGTGGAATTTGCCCACGACACTTCACCATCTCATAAGTTGTGCCTTAGTCACAGGGCTGTCCCTCACAGCAGGGAGACTGGTGGATGTAGCACAAGCATGTCAGACTTGCGGCCTGCATGCAGCCCAGCCAATATAATGGTATGTAAGAAATGTTTTAATAAAAATTTTGTGACTTAAGTTTTATAATATCCTATTATACATAATCCTATATAATAAAAGCCTAATATGCTAAGTGGTCGACTGGTTGACTGTTCAACCAATCAAAACGTAATATGCTAATGATATGCTAAGTCCACTCAACTGCTTGCTGTGATGTGCACTGACCACCAGGGGGCAGATGCTCCAACCGGTAGGTTAGCTTGCTGCTGGGGTCTGGCAGATTGGGACTGAGCAAGATGGGCCAGACATGCCCTGGAGCCCTCCTGTGGCCCCTCCCTGCCTGGCCAACCTTCTGCATCCCTCCCTGTCCCTGATCGTGCACTGGTGGGGTCCCTTGGCCTGGCCTTTGCCCTCTTGCAATCCAGGACCCCTTGGGGGATGTCGGAGAGCTGGTTTTGGCCCTATCCTGCAAGGCAGGCTGAGGGTCCCCAGTGGTGCACGAATTCGTGCACCGGGCCTCTAGTTAATAACAAACTACAGTGTTCACTAATGGCTGATTAGTCGTGTTGCATTCATTTCCCTTACACCCCTTATGCGCAGGCACACCATTTCTCTCCACTAATACTAGCAGCGAATATTTTAGCAGCCAATTGCCACATCATTAGTCCTGTAGAGACTTGCTTGGTGTGCGTAACAGGAAATATTTCGCTAATGGAGGACAAGAAAAATAGGTTTATTTGCGTTACGCTTATTAATTTGTGCAGTTATTCAGTGTCTGGTAAGTTAATGTTCAAGAAAATATTAATTTTTATTAAAATGTTCTATTTTTTTATGTTAACGATTACTCATGTCTCTATCGAAATAAACATACATTTCTATGAAAATTGAAGTTTTTGTTTTTTTGCGGCCCACAGAAACTTAAACCTTGTTTATTTGGCTTGTGTTAGCTTTTGAGTTTGACATGCTTGATGTAGTGTTTTATTATCAGTGTGTCCAGCTTAGCCTGAGATTTTTATTCTTAAGGACGTGACAGAGTGTGAATGGAAGTGAGCACTAGGTTGTCTCTGCTCCTCTTGGTATTAGGCCATGAAGGAAAAGAGTCATCTGGTCATATAAAGATACCCTAAAACAAGGTTAGACAAGTGACAAGAATGGGGAAATATTTACATGTGAGCCTAAGAATTAATATACTTAGTGTATAAAGTTAGTATATTCAGTATATAGTAGATTCAGTATATACAGATGAGCCCCTAAAGCAGTGATGGCGAACCTTTTGAGCTCGGCGTGTCAGCATTTTGAAAAACCCTAGCTTAACTCTGGTGCCATGTCACATATAGAAATTTTTTGATATTTGCAACCATAGTAAAACAAAGATTTATATTTTTGATATTTATTTTATGTATTTAAATGCCATTTAACAAAGAAAAATCAACCAAAAGAATGAGTTCACGTGTCAACTCTGACACACGTGTTATAGGTTCGCCATCACTGCCCTAAAGGGTAAGTAATGTGAGAAAGTAATCAAAAAATAAGGAAAATAATAAAAAAATCAGAAAGTATATAAAACGTATATAAAAAGTAAAATAAAAGCTAAAACAAAAATTTGAATTTTAACCTATTTTAATGTTGGCAAAAATAGAAATTATTGGTCAGGTATAGTCTCATTCAGTTGAGGAGCCATTGTGGAAATAGTGACTGCCAGGAGGCGATTTTCTTTGGGTCTGTCATGTCTGCGTGTTTTGTGAGCAAAGAGTTGACTTATCTTTGTTCTTGGGTATCTTTTCAAGGATCTATGATACATAAACAGCCTTGAAAGACAGTACCGTCCTCCTGAGCAAGGGGGCAGGCTTGCTTTCAGCTTACAGACTCATATCCCTCAACTTAGGGTCCCCTGTGTGCAGGATCAACCAGATCTCCTCTTCACATGGTCCGGAGGGAATTTGGGCTCAGGAAGCTGGCCCAAAATGCCACTGCTCCTGTTAAAAGTAATAAATGGTCCTAGTCTCTGACCAGGAGTCTGTGTCTTCTCACAGCACCTACAAAGCAGTGGCAGGCTGCCTCACGGGCCTGCAAGAGGGTCAAAGTCTGAGTGAGGCCTTTCACTGTTCTTGACAGTATCAAACGCCTTAGAGTCCGGGCTTTCATCCACTTTGACGAAGTCATTCAAAAGAGTTCATCTAGGATGTGTTTAAAAATCACACCAGGTACTTGTTTGCAGCCTTGAGAATAAATGGAACCATGTGGATTTTCCGAGAGGGTCAGGTAAATGGTGGCCTTACCTTAGAAGAACTGTAGGACGCCTCTCTGTTGGACATGGAAGGAGGCTCGTGACGTGTCAGATGAGAACAAGATAACAGAATTCTCCCCTTAAGTTCCCCCGTTAACTGTAGATATATGCATGACTCAAAAACCATCCATGTGGATAAAGACAAAAATGGTTATAGACAGTGGGGATATTATGCTTTGTACACCAAATATTTTTTAAATGTTTTTGCTGTGAGAATAACTTTTATCAACTTGGAAATACAGGGTGGTTAAAACCTTGAGCCTTTAATTTGGAAGGCACAGAACTATACTGCATTTGTTTCACTCCTGGGATTTCTAGTTGCTGTAACTCTTATATAAAACGCTCGCGTCATTGTCATTCTGAATCTGTTTATAGAGCAGAAAGTAAAACCCAATCCGGATGAAATAGTTTGTCTTTTTATACCACCTGTTACGAGAGTCACGCATACATTTACTTTCTTAGCCTTTTGTCCTTAATTGTTGGTTTACCTTGTTTATGTTGCTCATTTTTTGTGTTGATTGACAATTCCTTGTACTAATACTTTTTGCTCTCAGGACTGTTACCAGCCCTTGGAAGCAGGGATTTGCTGGCTTGTTTTCTTAGAGTGAAATTACCGACGTTCAGGCAGAAAGACCATTATTGAGCACTTGGGCCTGGTCCTATTCAGATGCTCAGGAGGTGTTGGTGTCCTGTGCCGTTTCAACATCTTTCGGAGGGCTTTGCTTTTGGAGGACTGTCATTCTATCTTTTTTAGAAGTCTAAGTTATAAAGTCCTCAGGGAGGATCAACAGCTTTAATTTGCCACTTATAGGTGTCTTCCTAGTTTTTGACCCCTTTTCTTAAATGCCTGCAGGGTGTTGATGAACCAACAGTACTTGGCTTGTGTTGCCTGGCAGTGTGCAAGGCTCTGGGTTGCTTCAGACAGTAGAGAGCGTCCTGCCTTTCAGATGACTTGATTTCAGGAGTTGTGTTTCAGTACATATTAGAACCTGAATTATGGAACTCAAAAGTAGTTTCATTTTAAAAGCCTATTTTAGGTTGCTCCTTTTACTTAATGAGTGTTCTTGATTGGGTATACAAAGAAATCACTATACTGAAAACAAATTAGAAAGATGTAATTATGAAGATGATCAGCTTTTTAAATTATACAGCCACATCAGTGCCAGTTGTGCTGTTGTCTTAAAAAATGGTTTAAAAGGTTGCTATTTTAGTTTTGGCACATATAAAGGAAGAGATGAGAGAAGCTTTAAAAAAAGCTTTGCACTGTTTAAATATTTACTTTTTCAGTTGTGATAACATTTACATTCAGTGATGGGCACAGTACTTGTTCATTTATCCTGATAATAGATACTTGGGTTGTTTCCATTTCCTTTTGCGGCTGTATCTTTTCTTTTCACTTGGTATTAACTAGGAGTGGAATTATTGTGACAGAGTAGGATTATGCTTAATTCTACACAGAATCACCAAGTGGTTTTCCAAAGTGGTTGTATCATTCTGTACTCCCACCAATCCTGTATGAGATCTCAGTTGTTCTCCATCATTTGCTATTGTTAATCTTGTCCATTTAATATTAGTGGGTGTGTTATCATGACCTGAGTTTGTAGTTCTCTGATAACTAATGATGTTTTGTACCTTTCCATGTGCTGGAATTATATATCTTCTTTGCATCCATTTTTAGTCTCTTTTTAAAAAGTAGGTTGTCTTTAAAATTTTTGTCTATATATGCTATACATAGTTTATATAGTCTACACAAAATATGTATTGTCTATACATGTATATTATCTATAGATTTTTGTGTGGATTGTAGTATCTCTACATACTGTCTATATTTTAGATAGATGGATATGTATATATTCTGGATATAAGTCCATTGGCAGATATATCTTTTTTTTAAATTAATAAATCTTTATTCAGATTATTACAGATGTTCCTCTTTTTCCCCCCATAGCTCCCCTCCACCTGGTTCCCACCCCACCCCACCCCACCCCATGCCCTTACCCCCTGCCACTGTCCTCATCCATAGGTGTAAGATTTTTGTCCAATCTCTTCCCGCACCCCCACACCCCCTTCCCCCCAAGAATTGACAGTTCACTCCCTTTCTATGCCCCTGCTTATATTATATTCACCGGATTATTCTGACTTAATTTTTAGGTTCACTTGTTGATAGACATTTATTTGTTGTCACTTTATTGTTCATAGATTTTATCTTTACCTTTTTCTTCTTCTTCCTCTTCTTAAAGAATATCCTTCAGCATTTCATATAATCCTGGTTTGGTGGTGATAAACTCCTTTAGCTTTTTCTTGTCTGTGAAGCTCTTTATCTGACCTTCAATTCTACATGATAGCTTTGCTGGGTAGAGTAATCTTGGTTGTAGGTTCTTGCTATTCATCACTTTGAATATTTCTTCCCACTCCCTTTTGGCCTGCATGGTTTCTATTGAGAAATCAGCTGACAGTCGTATGGGTACTCCCTTGTAGGTAACTAACTGTTTTTCTCTTGCTGCTTTTAAGATTCTCTCTTTGTCTTTAGCCCTTGGCATTTTAATTATGATGTGTCTTGGTGTGGTCCTCTTTGGATTCCTTTTGTTTGGGGTTCTCTTCGCTTCCTGGACTTGTAAGTCTATTTCTTTCATCAGGTAGGGGAAGTTTTCTGTCATTATTTCTTCTAATAGGCTTTCATTATCTTGCTCTCTCTCTTCTTCTGGCACCCCGATAGTTTGGATGTTGGTACGTTTGAAGTTGTCCCAGAGGCTCCTTACACTATCTTCATATTTTTGGATCCTTTTTTCGTTTTGCTTTTCCGGATGGGTGTTTTTTGCTTCTTCATATTTCAAATCTTTGACTGGATTCTTGGGATCATCTCATCTGCTGTTGGATCTCTGTATATTATTTTTTATTTCAGTCAGTGTATGTTTAATTTCTGACTGGTCCTTTTCCATTTGTTTGGCATTCTCATTAAGATCCTTGAAGGTCTCACTAAGTTCCTCAGAGGTTTGTAGAAGATTCTTGAGTAATCTTATAACTGTGGTTCGGAACTCTATGTCCTCCATTAGTTTGCTTTCCTCCATTTCTTTCATTTGTGACATGTTTCTTTGTCTTCGCATTTTTGGCTGACTGCGAGGACCCACTGTGTCTATAAGAAGAACTGCTGTGCTGGAGACACCCTTATGGGGCAGGACTTGCTTCAGTGGGGCTTTGGTGCTTACTGAGTCTGCCTCTTGAGTGTGTCCCTTATAGATGTGAGGAGTTGAAATCTGGTATCTGACCAGGGGTACCCTGGCTCCTGGATCTCCAAGTCAACCACTGTGTGAGTCCACCCAGCAGGAGCTACAGCGATATCAGCAGGTTTCTCCTCTCTGTTTGGGATTTTGAAGTTTTGGATCTCTCTGACCCAGCTGCAGTTAGATTAGGCTGCAAAAGCCGAGGTGATTCCTTTGCGCCGCTGAGCACAGCTTGGGAGGGGATGTAATTTGAGTGGAGTGAGGTCTCAGAGAATCACCAGGGTGGAGCAAACAGCAATGGCTGTCATCAGCGTCTCCGTGACTCCTCACGTCTCCGCCACTCTACGTCTCTGCAGTCCCGCGCCCCCACAGCAACAATGATCCCTGCAAGCAGCTCTGCGAGAAAGCCTCCCTAACTTCCCAAACTGCTGCAAGTCAGTCCAATTTCTCCCCGTAGGAGTCTGGAACCCCAGAATCTCTCCTTAAACGAGCTCAGTGCATTCGAGAGCTTGTATCTCCTTCCAATTGAAAAAAACCACCCATCCAGGTGCAGCCCGCCTCACACGCGCCTTTGTACCTCTGTTCTTGGCACCTCTGCACCTCCTACCTGGTCTCAATGCACTTCTTTGTTTCCTTCTAGTTGTAGAACTTCCACTCGGCCAGCTTTCCCGTGGTTCTGGATGATTGCTGTTTTGTCTTATAGTTGTAGTTTCGATGTTGTTGTGGGGGGCAGCACACAGGTTTATACCTTATGCTGCCATCTTGGTTCTCCGGCATATATATCCTCCTATCTAATAAAAGAGAAACATGGTAATTGGCATACGATCGCTACCCTTCCCATTGGCTAATCAGCGAGATATGCAAATTAACTGCCAGCCAAGATGGCAGCCAGGCAGCTTGAAACTAACATGAGGCTTGCTTGCTTCAGTGACAGAGGAAACCAACGTTCCCCGCCTGCCTTTCTGGCCTCTGAGCCTGCAGTTTAAGAAACATTGTAACAAATATAGAAGCTAAACAAAACCCCAGAAACCTGCTTTCAGTGAGCCCCGGGATCTCAGAGCTGGAGTTATACATTGTTTCGATTACAGAACCAAAACAAACCAGATACCTGCTTTCAGCAGCAGATGCCTCAGAGCTGGAGCCAGAGCTAAAGCTGGGCCAGAATAAAAAAGAAAAAAGAAAAAAAGGAGCGGTTGGGAGCTTCCGTCACCCGCCAGCCTGAAAACAGCCCTCAGCCCCTCACCCAGACTGGCCAGGCACCCCAGTGGGGACCCCCACGCTGATCCAGGACACCCTTCAGGGCAAACCAGCCGGCCCCCACACGTGCACCAGGCCTCTATCCTATATAGTAAAAGGGTAGTATGCCTCCCAGCACCGGGATCAGCGGAGCCGCGAGGCCTCCCGGTACCGGGGTCAGCATGACAGGGGGCAGCGCCCAAACCCCCTGATCGCCCTGCGGCTCTGTGTGTGACAGGGGAAGGCGCCCCAACCCCCTGATCTGCCCTGCGGCTCTGTGTGTGACAGGGTGTGGAGTCCCAACACCCCCCCCCCCCCCCCCCCGTCAATGGGCCCTGCTCTGTGTGTGACGGGGTAGAGCCATAACCTCCCCATCGGCCCTGCCCTGAGTGTGACAGGGTGTGGCACCCCAACCCCCTGATGGGCCCTGCTCTGTGCGTGATAGCGTGAAGCTCCCCAACCCCCTGATCGACCCTGCTCTGTGCGTGACAGGGTATAGAGCCCCAACCGCCCTGATGCACCCTGCTCTGTGAGTGACCCCAACCCCCTGATTGGCCCTGCTCTGTGCGTGACGGGGTGGCGCCGCAACCTCCCCATCGACCCTGCCTTGAGTGTGACGGGGTGGTGCCCCAACCCCCCAATCGGCCCTACCCTGAGCGTGACTGAGGGTGGCATCGCAACCTCCAGATCCGCCCTGCTCTGTGCATGACAGGGGCGGCACCCCAACTCCCCAATCGGCCCTGCTCTGAGCCCGACCAGGGGCTGCACCTAGGGATTGGGCCTGCCCTCTGCCACCCGGGATCAGGCCTAAGCCAGCAGGTCGTTACCCCGAGGGGTCCCAGACTGCGAGAGGGCACAGGCCAGGCTGAGGGACCCCCTTTCCCCCCGAGTGCACCAATATTTGTGCACCTGGTCTCTAGTCTATAATAATAAAAGGCTAATATGCTAATTAGACCGGATGTCTTTCCGGATGTCATTCAGGACGTCCTTCCTGACGAAGCTGGAGCCAGAGGGAAGCCAGCCCGGGTCCCAGGTTCCAGAAGGTTCCGGCAGCCGGGGGAAGGAAGGCCTGCTTTTGCACGAATTTTCGTGCATCAGGCCCTTAGTCTATACTAATTAGACTGGGAGACCTTCCGGACATCCTTCTGGACAAAGCCATGGTGGCGGAGCCGAGGCAGAGGCAGTTGGGGGTGACCAGCCGGTGGGGGGGGGGGTTGGGGGCGAACAGGCCAGCGGGGGGCTGGCAGTTGGGGGTGATCAGGCTGGCGGGGGGCGGGCAGTTGGGGGTGATCAGGCTGGCGGGGGAGGGCAGTAGGGGGCCATCAGGCTGGCAGGGAAGGATAGTTAGGGGTGATCAGACTGGAAGGGGGGGCAGTTGGGGGCAATCAGACTGGAAGGGGGGGCAGTTGGGGATGATCAGGCTGGCAGGCAGAGTGGTTAGGGGCGAGCAGGCAGGCAGGTGAGCCGTTAGGAGCCAGTGGTCCCGGATTGCGAGAGGTCGGATATCCCCCAAGGAGTCCCAGATTGGAGAGGGTGCAGGCTGGGCTGAGGGACAACACCCCCCCCTCACCCCCGCCCTCGTGCACAAATTTCGTGGGCCACTAGTTGTGTGTGTGTGTGTGTGTGTGTGTGTGTGTGTGTGTGTATCTACTATAGTATGTCTCTCTCTCTATATATAAAACAAATATTTCCTCTGAGCCTGTGGCTTGTTTTTTAATTTTCTTAAAGGTATTTTACTATGAGCAGAAATTTTATTTTAAATATATTTTAAATTGTTTTTTTAAAGAGGGGAAGGGAGAGGGGTAGAGAAATAGAAACATTGATGAAAGAGAAATATCATTGATCAGCTATCTCTTGCATGCCCCCACCACTGGGGATGGAGCCCACAACCTGCGCATGGGTCCTGACCAGGAATAGAATGGGTGACCTCTTGGTTTTTGAGTCAATGCTCAACTGCTGAGTCACACCGACTGGGTAGAACATTTTTATTGTGATGAACACTAATTTTGTGACCAAAGATATCCTTGCCTACCCCAAAGTTGCAAAGATAATATCCCATGTTTTCTTCTGGAAGCTTTAATAGTATTACTGTTTTTAGCGTAGGTCCCTGATCTATCTCAACTAAGAAATGTGTGTGTGGTATGAGATTCATTTTTTTCCTCTGTTTATTAGTCATTGCACCATTATTTATTGTAAAGACTATGATTTCCCATTGAATTTATTGCCTTAGGGCTTCTGTTGAGCATCAGTTGACCACTTAAATTAGGATCTCTTTCTGGAATCTCTTTTTTTAAATTTCTTTGGCAATACTGTCATGTCCTGATTACTTTGACATGACATCAGGTAGTGTAAATCCACCAATTTTGTTCTCTTTTTCAAGGTTGTTTGGGCTGTTCTAGGACCTTTGCATTTCCAAATAAAGTCTGTAATTGATTTGTCAATATCTACTAAAAATTTATTTGGATTTTGATGAAGATTGCATTGTATGTTTAGATAATATTGGGGAAAGACGAATGATCATGTTGCCTGTTAATAAACACAGTTTAATCCTTCATTTCCAGCCTGTCCTTTTCTTTCTTTCTTTTGTTTCAAAGAAACAGTTTTCAGTTCACCTTGGTCCTCTTTAGATTTCTTAGCTGGAGGTATAGGTATAGAATAAACTGTATTAGTTTTGGTTCTGTCATCCTATCCTATGTAATAAAAGGGTAATATGCAAATTGACCCTAACAGTGGAATGACCATTCGCTATGACGCGCAATGACCACCAGGAGGCAGACGCTCAATGCAGGAGCTGCCGCCTGGTGGTCACTGTGCTCCCACGGGGGAACTCCGCTCAGCCACAAGCCAGGCTGATGGCTGTGAGCACAGCAGTGGTGGCAGGAGCCTCTCCCGCCTCCGCGGCAGCACTAAGGATGCCCAACTGTGGCTTAGGCCCACTTACCATGGGGAGTGGGCCTAAGCCGTCAGTCAGACATCCCCCGAGGGCTCCCAAGCTGCCAGAGGGATGTCTGACTGCCAGCTTAGGCCTGATCCCCCAGGGAACGGGCCTCAGCCGTCAGGGGGACATCCCCCAAGGGGTCCCGGACTGCGAGAGGTCACAGGCCAGGCTGAGGGCCCCCCTACCTCCCCCCAGTGCATGAATTTTCATGCACCAGGCCTCCAGTATTTTATATTCAGCTTGTTTGAAAAGTCTTTGAACTATTACTACTAGTATTGTTGATGGTTGAATTAGAAATGACAGTTGTGATGGAGTCTTTGCTTCGTTGATGGTCACTTCTTCTCTTCTGTGGCCTTTTAGGGGATGGTTGCTAGACCAGCATGTGGGCTTTACCTCACACTTGTTAGCAATGCAGAATCTCAGGCCCCATCTGGACCTTCAGAATCAGATTCCCAGTCTTTGTTTAAAACATTAAGTTGGAACATTGTGGCCTGGCTGGTGTGACTCAGTGGTTGAGGATTGATCCATGAACTAAGAGGTCACTGGTTCATTTCCTGGTCAGGGCATATGTCCCGGTTGCAGGCTTGATTCCTAGTAAGGGATCTCATTGATGCTTGTATCTCTATCCCTCTCCCTTCCTCTCTCTCTAATAAAGAAATCAATACAAACATTTAAAAAGTTATAAATTGGAACATTGTGGATGGAGGTGGAGAATGCGCACACCTGCGCTCAGTTTGAGTGTAGTGCAGCACACACCTAGCTGGATCCATCTTATATGTCACTCATTTTGGTTTCAGCTATTGAATAAGAGAGAAATAATGGTATCAGACCAACAAAATGCCAAGATTTTAGTACTTTAAAGCTCTGTAGTATTGTGAATAGAATACCAAAAGGTGGTATTGCAATCACAAGGCCTAAAATAAAGTTACGGTTTACCTTCGTCATTCTGTTTTCAGGCATTTGCGCTCCTGAAGATGTGCCTCTACTTGTAGGATTTATAACAACGAGTATGTACATTTGTAGCTGATCTTCTTACACAGAAAATGTTGGAGAAAGGATGCAAAATGATTGCATTGCTAGTTTAATATTTTTCTTGTACATTTGCCAGTGAAGCAGTTCATTTTTCATTGTTATGAATAAAGGACATTTAAATATTATGAGTTATGAAAATAAAGAGTTAATTTTTTTAAGTTTATAAAAAATATTTAAATGAATCTAGTACTCAGTATGTATCTAACAGTAGGTCACTAAGACTTCATATGAGGTGAAGAGCAATTGGTGTTAAAAGGAACATGAGTAAAATGGGCAGTGAGAATTGTTGATGACGAGAAACATTTAGTTTTGGGGGCTAGATCAGGCAGAGTTTTTGTAGGAATAGGGATGTAATGAAATATAAGGTACAAGCTGGTTTTAGTGAGAAGCAGTGACTGAGCAAAAAGACCAGTCTTGCTGGTGGCCAGCTGCAGACAGGCACAGAGCAGAAGGGGAGTGATGAAGGACAGACTTTGGGGGCTGCAAACAAACCAGCCCTCTAGCAGATGGGGAGCCTTAGGGGCAGCAGACATTCCAGGGGCTGGGTCAGCAATTACAGGACACGCCCAGCCTGTGTCAGGAAGGAGTGTACTGTCATCTGAGGTAAGTGACAAGGTGAGGCACATGCTAGTGAGTGAGCCCATGGACCTCCAGGGTTAGCTTAGTTAATACATTGGACTCTGCTAGAATCTGGATCAGACTCCAGGCCCGAAGGGGTTGTTGGAATTGATGTTTCTTCTCTCTGAAGTGTAATTAGCAACATGTAGTAATATAATCTTTTTCTAACATTAACTTAATTTTTAATGTTTGAGATTATTTTCTCCTAGAATCTATTTAGTTTTTCACATTGCCTCATAAAAGGACATTTTATATCTTAAATATAAGTAACATATTCTTCAATCTTTAATTCAAGAGATGAACTCACTTTCCCCTTTGTTTTGTGTGTCTGCAATGTAGGGGAGTATGGAGACTTTGGAAATGCAGAAGGAAATAAAAGAAGAATCAGATGAAGAAGATGATGAGGATGAAGAATCTGGAAGATTGCGTTTCAAAACTGAAAGGAAAGAAGGAACAATTATTAGACTCTCAGATGTAACTCGAGAGAGAAGGAACATTCCAGAAACTTTGGGTAACTCTTTTTGGCTGTCTCCCATCTTTCCTCATTCCCATTTCAGCTTCCTCCATAGTACTATTATGATTAATCAAATAGGTAAAGAAATGTTGACTTTATAGATTATTATGCATGCCATCAGAGGGGGATGGTCTGTGTGAAGACAGAGCTGAGCTACGGCGCTATAAAAGTCATTCCGTAAAAACACAAGGTGACTTGTTGTAGACACAATCAATTGATCGTCATTCTGAGCAAGTCCTGCAACTTAAAGATTGATAGTAGGCTGTGGCTGATTAACAGAGAGCCTTCCCACGGTTCCTTGCAGTGTCTGTTGCAGAGAATAAAGCAGTGGTTCTCAAATAGGAGTGAGCAAGTCACCTGGAAGGCTTGTTATCACAGATTCCTGGACCCACTCCCAGCATTTAGGGTGGAGCCCAACACAGGTGCATTTCTGATGCGTTTCCAGATGCTGCTGCTCTGACCGCACTTTGAGAACCGCTGGGATACTGTATCATATTCCGAGGAGGAGGATGGAAAGATGGAAGGCTAGAGGGTTCTACCTGCTTTCTGGCCTTGGTCAAAATAACAGTCAACTAACCCTTAGTTACTACCTTTATTACTTCTTAAAACCATTATTTGTAGCCATTTTCAGTTATAAACTGAGCAGATAGGAATTCTGTGTGAGGACACTAAGCCCCCAAGTTGCACAAGTTAACAGGAATGAGCCAGTTATGTCATGCTACTTTACTAATGAACTTTGTGGAGAGAGTGTTCTAGAATCGTACCGGTCTCCACTTCTTCCCCTAACAGTTTCTTCCATCTCTACCTTTTGGCCCAAGATTTGCTTAGACTTTTCTCAAGTTAAGGTATAAAGTTGTCAGTCTAGGACAGTGTAACTTTCTAAGAAAGGATTTGAAGTTGGCCTTGGGTAAAAGGAGATGAAGCGCAGGTCTTAAACATGGAAAAAAACAAAGGACCCTCAGCAGGAGGATGGTAAGGATACAGAGCAAGCCTGCTGGAGCACACAGCTCAGGCATGGGCTGGGATAATGGACAAGGGCGAGATGGCACCCTTGGCTGAGCACTAGAGGGCACTGGGCAGCGGCTCAGTAGGGAAATGGCCTAGGTGCCATGTTGGAGAGTGCCCGTGTTGGGGGCGGGTGGTTGTGGATTATCTGGTTTCTGTGGCTTTGTTAGCTGGGATTGGCTTTGTTGCATTAATTGGGGAACCAGATATATCCAGTCATAATAACGGTGGAAGCTGCATGTGCTAAGGCTGTGAAATCACTTGATAGTTGCCATTAAGAATGGGGGAACCTTTCCCTCTGTAGCCAGCTCCCTATAGGCCATGGTGGATTTCATGGGTCACTCTCCCCTGACCCTTGCTACCTTTGCACAGCCCCTGGTCCTCAGCTGGGTCATCTTGTCCCTGTCCACTTTACCTTGACCTAGGCCTGGCAATGGTGACACGTCCAGCTTACCTGTATTCATACTTTGTGTTTGTATTATCCCTGCTTCTCTTTTTTCATCAGGACCTTTTTCTCACTTTGTTCTTTTCAGTATCGTTTTTACTTCCTTTATTGCAGAATTTGTGTAAATCTTTTTTTCCTTTTCAAGGCATCTGGCAGCTTTATAGTCATGCCATCCTGAAACCAGGGGCTGGAAGGAATTAGTGGTGGGCAAGTCGGCCTTTTACATGTCAGGGAGAGGGTCTGAGGTCCTTAGAGGCATTGTGGCTTAAGCATAAACAGTTTGACTTTTTATCATTCTTTCAACTTAAAAAAAAGGGCTTTAAATGCATTGGTGCAGAATGATTGGTTAGATAATAGGACAAATGAAAATGGGGCTTGAAAGTGTCTGTCTTGGCTCTGTATTTGTGAGCCCTAATCTAGGAAACATACATTTTCTAGAAACTGAAGAGTTAGGATTATTCCTGGTACAAGCAGGATTTTTCTGTCCATTTAAAGATTGGTTTCCTAAAAACAGTGAGCTCCCTTATTACCTGAACACTCCCATCCCCCAAACAAAAGGTTAATTTTATTTATAAGAAAGATACTGAGAGAGGCTGCTGCAGTATTTGATAAACTAGAAATTACTTTACAGCTCAGCTCTCTGTGTGCTTGTGGCGATGGAAACAGTAGTTTCATGTTTTGTGTAGAAATACTCTCATTTATTTGATTGATAAAGCTATTTACCTACTCTTTGTAATGGGTTTTAGTTTTAATATCTTGCTACCAGAATACATATGTCATATTTTTTTTTGTCAAATGATGTCTTTTAGCATTTTGAATGCAAATAATTATTTTGTGAAATCATTGATTAATATTGAGAACACCCCACACTTTAAAAAGAAGAATGGAATGAAGCTCTGGCGCCCCCATTTCTGAGCCTTTAGTCTGCATGTGCAGTAGTAGTTCTCTTCAGGATTTAGAAGGTGCTTTCGCCACGTTGAATCATTTTCACGCTCAAATATATGATGCCAGTCTTAAAAATGAAGACTACTAATTCATATCTGATAGTCTTGGCAGGTATGGAGCCCAATACAGAGCTGGTGATTTTGTATTTTGAATTCCGATTTGAATTAGAATTTTGGGTTTTTAGTTAGGGTAAGATCTTAAGTAGTGAGCTTTTCCCCTCATCCAGGATTCTGGGAATTAAACATTACAGAAAATGTGTGTTTCTCAGTTTTCCTAGGAATGGTGCAAAACTTGATAATTGGGCGATAAATTCACTTGTTACATACAAAGGATGCTGTAGGGCTTCTTTCGTGGAACCCAGTTGAGAAGGGTTTCTCTTTCTAGAACATATCTGTGTAAGGAATGGCCTATTTTGAGTGGTAAGGCCAGAAGCCGTCACTAGAATGTGGGTGTCCTTCACCAGTTTCCTGCAGTGTCCGCACAGAAGCTCCAAGCTGCCTGCTCTTCTGGCCTAGGAAGCGGACCTGGATTTTCTTTTAAGCCGTGCGAGCAATGAAGGAAAGACTACATTTATTTAAAAACATTACCTATGAGTAGGCATTTAGATTTTATGAGATTCTAAGCTTCACTGGCACATTTATTATGTTTAATTATGCTTTATTGCTTCAGCCTAAAGATCTTGTGATGCATGATGTTCTCTTTTAAATTGTATCCTCGGTTAATTTTTGGCACAGGATCTGTGGGGAAATGTTCCATGTGGTCTCATGCAGTTCCAGGTCTCTAGTGCCCGCACACTGCCCTGCGTCTGCACAGATCCTGTGTTTGCAGGCTTAGTGTACATTTCCTGATCAGTTATTGTGTGAAAAACCAGATTACCGGGTGTTGTTTTTACTTTGCCAAATAAACTGTGTATTCTATAAATACTTACTTATTATGTATTAGTCTAATCATTATACAATTATTTGTATGTAAATTTGTTTTTCTTAAGCACATTTTAGAAAGGGACAATGCAGTGTAAAACTTGTTACATTGAGCTATATCTCTACTTTAGAATCTGGACATAGTACAGAAAACACTTAAAGGGAAATTAACATTTCAGTTGAAGATACAAATGTAATTTCCATCCTGTCATATTTTGGTGACCTTTTGTGACAGCTTGTCTCAATTGGAGGAAAGCATTTTTACGTGCTGATTAAAGATGTCATTTGAAACCATTTTATTACTGGGGATAGTGAAATTAATCTTGACACTTAGAACCACTAGAAAAATAATTGCTGATTCACCGCATAAAATGTGTATGTGAACCAATCATGTCATCAAGATTAGAGTAAAAGTCTGTGCTTGTTAAGAAGAGATTAAATATTCCTTCGAATGGGGCCTTGATTCATTTGAAGGGGAGGGGTTACCATAGAAACCATTTCAAGGGGATGAAGTGTGGTTTAGAGATTTTGGAAGAGTTTAGAGATGACTATGGATTCCAAGGTAGGAGATAAACTGGTAATATTTACAATGGACCCTTCATTGTGGAAGAAGGCATAAGAATGCTTCTCAGGACGCGGTTTATTAATGTAAGATACAATGCCACAACTCAGATAATATTTTGAAATAAAGGAATCATATTGGAGTCCGTCAGTTTTTTTCTTTTAGGATTTTAGAATAATGTGCCACCTGAAGTTTCTTAGAGACAGAGTCTATGTGTTTCGTATCCCTTAAGCCCTGATTTTCAACCACGAGTGAGCAGCAAGATTTTTAAAAACATGCAATACTGACTAGTCAGGGCACTGACCTCTTTTTCCTTAGACTGTCAAATAAAAAACAACAACAGCCAACACAACAATGGTTGTCTCTGTGAATGAATCAAAATTATACCTATTTTTTTTTTGTCATATTGGCAAAAATATACTTTTTGGTGAGCCACAGAATTTCAATAATTAGATTCTATGTGCCATGAGATGTAAAAGGTTGAAAATCACTGCCCTGAAGTGTTGGTCAGACAGGTGAGCACCTACTAATACTGGTGTCCAACAAATGTTTGCATGAATATGTTTTCTCTTACGAGATTTTGCTCTCATTTGGCATGGTTCCTCATCAGAAGGCATGCATATAAATCTTTCTTCACTCAGCAAAGATTTTTTTTCTTTCTTTATAAAACTAAAAATTTGTAATGATAATAGTAAATGTTTTCCATTTTGTATGACATTAACATTAATTATTTTTTTATTTTTGGTTAATCCTCACATGAGGATATTTTTTCCATTGCTTTTTCACAGAGAGAGGGAGGGAGGGAAGGAGGGAAAAAGAGAGAGAAACATCGATGTGAAAGAGACACATGCACATGGACTGGTTGGTTGTCACCCATGGACTGGAGGGTGGGGAGTGAAACTGCAACCCAGGTACGTGCTCTTGACCCCATGACCGGGAGTCTAACCTGGTCAAGGGTTGGCACTCTAACCACTAGCACAGTGATGGCGAACCATTTGAGCTCGGCGTGTCAGCATTTTGAAAACCCTAACTTAACTCTGGTGCCATGTCACATACAGAAATTTTTTGATATTTGCAACCATAGTAAAACAAAGATTTGTATTTTTGATATTTATTTTATATATTTAAGTGCCATTTAACAAAGAAAAATCAACCAAAAAAATGAGTGCGCGTGTCACCTCTTTTTTTTAAAATATATTTTATTGATTTTTTTACAGAGAGGAAGGGAGAGGGACAGAGAGTTAGAAACATCAATGAGAGAGAAACATCGATCAGCTGCCTCCTGCACACCCCCCACTGGGGATGTGCCCACAACCAAGGCACATGCCCTTGACCGGAATCAAACCCGGGACCCTTCAGTCCGCAGGCCGACGCTCTATCCACTGAGCCAAACCGGTTTCGGCGCGTGTCACCTCTTATACACGTGTTATAGGTTCGCCATCACTGCACTAGCAACATGGGCCAGGGCTTACTGGCAATTATTTGACATTGGAGTGATTTCACTAATAGTTGTAAGCTCAGAAGAGTCAGGAATCTGTTCTGTTGTATGTATTTTTCTGAGTCTCTGTCTGTCTGAGTAATGCTTGTGCTGGTTTCACTCGGACAGCTGTCCTGGGTGTGACCGGGGAGCGGGTTCTGAGTTGTGCTGTCGGCCAACATGATGGCACCTGCCTGCAACTGAAGGGCAGTGGCTAACTTTGACTTGAGCCCCTTTTTTCAGCTCCCTCAGCACATTAGTGGTCCCAAATGGAAATACCTTCCAAGGCAGAGCATGCCCCCATCGAATAGTGGGTGGGGGTCGCCACTGTGTCGTGCTTGCTCCTGTCGATGCAGTTGCCTGTTGTGGGGAAGCACTTGCTGTGGCAGAGTGTTATTGTCACGTATTGCTTCTGTGTGTTCTCCCTGTGAGTCTTGTTCCCGCTCTGAATGTTCTAACGTGTACACATCTTTTCACACAGAGCTTTCAGCAGAAGCCAAAGCTGCGTTGCTTGAGTTCGAAGAAAGAGAACGCCAGCATAAGCAGGGCCGCTATGGTTCAAGGCGGGGCGGAAGGAGAGGAGGTCCTTTAATGTGTCGTGGAATGGGGGACCAGAGAAGAGAGAACAGTGAGAGGGGCCGCATGAAGGACCACAGACCTGCGCTGCTCCCCACACAGCCTCCTGTGGTGGTAACGTTACAGTTTTCTTGAGTCTAAAACTAGAACAAATGAAAATAAGCTTTTGTGGGTATGGCATTTTGTGTTGCTCACTTAGTCCGGAGGTAAAGTTCAGTAGTAGGAATGCAGCTGAAGTTCGGGAAGTGCACTTCTAGTCTCTGATGACTTCACATGTGGTCTTACCAGTTCTGTCCTCTAGTATTCGGCAGTAAAAGCAATCCTGTTACAATCGCTTGTGAAGAAAGTTCTAGTAAGAGACCTGCTTCCATAAGGGACAACCACAGAGCAAGCAGCCTTGCATTAGGGCGGGGCAGCCTGGGTCTGTCCTCAGTGTGGTGCGTGGCTCACTGGGGGTAATTCTGCTGGTTGAACTGCCACATCTGCCCACCTGCCCTGAGGTTGAGCGCATGGTGAGATGGCAGAGCCAGTGGGGCGGGGGAGCAGCCTCCTTGCCTGCTGTCTCGTACAGCTTGTTACTGTGAACTTCTAACTCCTAACTTTTACAGTTCAGTCAGCATAAGTTGGTAACATGTCACCAGTCGTTTTCTTTGCTTTTAAATGTTGATTCCTGTGAATTTGTCTCTTTTGTGATTATAGACGCACTCTCCAAGATTAATTCCTCCAACCCAGCCTCAGCCTCCCCCCCCACCGCCACCCCAGCAGCAGCCCATTCGGAGCCTGTTCCAGCAGCAGCCCCTGCAGCCCCTGCTGCCCCTGCAGCATCCGCACCACCCCTCTCCTCCACAAGGAATGCATGTGCCACCCCAGATGGAGGCGCCCAGGGTGATGATGACCCCTCCACCCGTGACCCCACAGCAGCCCAAGAACATCCACATAAACCCCCACTTCAAAGGAGCGGTGGTGACGCCCGTGCAAGGTATGTGTCTCCTTTATTGTTGCTGTGGCCAAAGAGATGTCATGCTCCAGTCTGCAAGGATAACTTGGCTTCCTGATGTCTTCTCCACCCACTTAGACTCCTGCTACTCACGGCCCAGGTGCTTGCTAACAAATGTGTATCTTAGGTTCTGATTGGGTGGCAGGCACTGAATTTGGAGGGCAGGAGAAGCATTGTGGAGAATTAGCAGGGTGCTTCCTCGTGTCCCAGTCAGGTGCTCTCTGTGAGTCCCCATGCTAGCTGTGTGTGTGTGTGTGTGTGTGTGTGTGTGTATGTGCGCGCACACGCGCATAGATTCACCTTTAGTCATGAGTTTTAAGTGACAACCTCTCATGTTACCATTTCCTGGCCCAAGGAAACTGTTTTCATGCCTTTGGGAAGGAGCACATCTTTTTTTGTTTATTAATCCTCACCCAAGGAGAGATTTCATATATATATATAAAATTTTAATATATTTTTAATTGACTTCAGAGAGTAAGGGAGAGGGAGAGGGAGAGAGAGATAGAAACATCAATGATGAGAGAGAATCATTGATCAGCTGCCTCCTTCACACCCCCCACTGGGGATCGAGCCCACAACCTGCACATGTGCCCTGACCGGGAATCGAACCGTGATCTCCTGGTTCATAGATTGACCACTGAGCTGTGCTGACCAGGTAAGGGTATTTTTAACATTGATTTTTAGAGAGAAGAAAGGAGGGGGAGAGAGAGAGAAAAGACATTGATGTGTGAGAGACACATTGACTGGTTGCCTCCCACAGGTGCCCTGACCAGTGCCAGGGATTGAGCCTGCAACCGAGGTACATGCCCTTGACCAGAATCGAACCTGGAACCCTTCAGTTGGGCTGATGCTCTATCCACTGAGCCAAACGGACTAGGGCAGGAGCGCATCTTTATGCCTCTGTCAAGCACACGTGGGCTGCGATGCTTCTATCTCACGCACTGAGTTATGTTGGTGCACAAAGCAGACAAGCTTTTTGCAGTCATGGTCCTGTGCTCTAACAGTCAGCCACAAACACATTGATTTCTGTGGCAGGTTAGGGGATGCCAGTGCATTGACAGATGGAGCATCTAGGGCTGGGCTGGCTTCATTAGGAAGGTAAGAGTTGAAGAAGGCTGCTGGTGTGGAATCAGGTAGCTAGTGTGGAACACTTGGGTGGAAACAGCACTCAGGCCAAGAAGCACCCCCCTCTGCCTCCAGAGGCAGTGGGGAAGGCTGTAAGGGAAACAGCAGCATCCTTTGCGACAGCTAGGTTTCCATTAGAGCAGGAAGGGGACAGGCTGAGGCCAGCATGGGTTCTGGTGGCTGAGAACTTGGAATTCCAAAGGTGTGGTTGAGAAGTTTCAGAACTTGGGGAGAAGCCTGAGATAGGACTTGGAGTGTGGAGAGGGCCAGTGGTCTGGAGGCGCTGTGAAGTTGTGCCTTGGAGCAGAGGGCTGTAGGGGGGCAGAGGAGGGTCAGTGTCCTTGTGTTGTTACAGGAGATTGCTCTTGTTAGACACACCTGGAAGGTCGGGTGTTAGTGCTGTCGGTCCCTGACCCCCTGACTGACCCCTTCGCTTGTCCCCACCATATATTAGAATCATTCAGTGACCTCACTGTCTTCCAGGGCAGGACATGTTATAGTCTGTGTGATTCGCACATTACCTGTGTCTGCGCAGCAGCTGTGGGAGGAAGGGACCAACACATGCTCATGGGGGAAAGGAGGGTGCAGGCAAGTAGCCCTTTCCATGGTGGCTACCCAGGACGTGCCCCTGCAGGAATGGAGCAGTGGGGAGGATTTTACTGACGTCAGCATTGGGCATTGTGTATTTCCTTGCACAGTGAGGGAGGACTGGCAGTTGGAGAGGTGCACAGATTGGTGTGGCCTGATAGAAATAAGTGGTGGTAGGACATGCAGAGTGGGAGAGCGCTAAGGAAACTCAGGATGTCTTCCAGGTGTGAAGGGTGTGTGTCTTGCTGAGTTAGCAGCCTGATGGGCATAGACAGAGACCTGGCCTGGCACACAGAGCTCATGCAGACTCAGTGAGTGCACATCACCTTGCCGGCAAGTTTTACACTCAGAACAAGCTAAATGGTTTTCACCACGAAGCCGGGGCTTTGTGCCACACATTCCTTCTCCTTGACACACCTTTAATCTTGAGATTTGCTGGTGTAGGGAGAGAGTGAGTGAATGAGCTTAAGTAGAAAGCAGTTCCTCTTGAGAGAGGCTTGGTATCTAGCTGCCTGCTGCACAGGTAAGAGAGAGGAACCCAGTGGTTCTTGGAGCTGTAGGCAGGTAGAAGGTACATGTAAAAGGTACCAGCGTGTGCACATCTTTTCTTGATGGCACACATTTCCTTTTTGAGGATGAAGTGTTCCATAAAATTATAATTAACCAGTTCTGATGGAAACTCAACGTGTTCTTCAGGTGTTCACTATTACAACCGTTGCAGTGAATCGAAAGCTAATCTAATCCATTAGGTACATGGGACAACAGAAGATGTAAGTCTTAAATATCAAATACTTGGAGTTTAAGGTTCAACTGGAATGGTCTGTTAACAGTTCAGGTTTTAAGTTCTCTCATAGAAAGACTTGTCTTCCTGCCTGCAGACCAGGTGCCCTGCAGGGCCCCTAGGAGGACAGGTCGCAGATGCCCTGGCGGTCTGACTGAGGCCTTCTTTCTGGCCTGGCTGGATTCGATCTGTGCGTCACACCTGTTCTCAGATGTTCTTTTTCTCCTCTTTCCTGTTGTGTTTTACAGTTTATTTTTTAACTTTTTAAAAAATATACTTTCATTGATTTCAGAGAGGGAGGGAGAGGGAGAGAGAGAGATAAACATCAGTGGTGAGAGAGAATCATTGATTGGCCTCCTTCTGCATGCTTCACACTAGGGATTGAGCTTGAAACCCGGGCATGTACCCTGACTGGGAATTGTACCCTGAGCTGGTTCATAGGTTGACGCTCAACCACTGAACCACACCAGCTGGAGGCTTTTTACAGTTTACTAAGAAAATGTTTAAAAATTTGGTGCGTAGTTTAAAAAATGCTGTCTTTATATTATTTAATGTGTAGTTTTTTTCTTCTTTACTTTCATGATAATCTTTTGAGGTCAGAGGTACTTTCTTTCTCCACTTCATGGTGTACTATTTTGCTTCAGGTATATAATCGATGTACCCAGAGCCTTTAGCCAGCCACATAGATTGAGGGGCTGGTTGCTATTTTATAGGAAGCCTTGCAAATTGACTCTTAGTTTGAAATTTTGATTCATTGGATTAAGCCAGGGGTGGGCAAACTTTTTGACTCGAGGACCACAATGGGTTCTTAAACTGGACTCAGAAGAAGGAGCTGCGGCCGTGTTTCCTGACGTTGCCATGTTAACGCTGCTGCTGGTGAAGGAGCGGAGGGGAGAGCAAGAGAACCCTCCGCTCTTTCGGCTCCGTGGGCCGGATAGAACAGCCCAACTGGCCGGATCCGGCCCGCCGGCCATAGTTTGCCCACGGTTGGATTAGGCTCTCAAGAGAGGGATGTACTTCAATCTTGTATACACTTTATCAAAATAGTTTTTTCAGTTACACTTTGCTTTGATCAAGTGGTCTTACAGGTCCATCCAGCTACACTCTCACTTTAAGTGCACCTGTGGATGTGTGATGTTAATTACAAGGCTTAGTGTAGCGGTTCTCAACCTGTGGGTCGCGAACAAGGAAAATACATCCTGCATATCAGATATTTACATGGCGATTCATAACAGTAGCAACATTACAGTGATGAAGTAGCAACGAAAATAATTTTATGGTTGGGTCACAACATGAGGAACTGTGTTAAAGGGTCGTGGCATTAGGAAGGTTGAGAACCACTGCCAGTGAGTGCATCTCAGCACTCTGTTTTCAAAACAGTTTTGATTCACTTTTAAACTGTATCATTTCTATATTTCTCATTTGCCAGAAATTTCTTTAAAATATGCTATTTTAAAATATTATTATATTTCTAATTTATAAGCTTTGTTCTTATTCTTGCTTGTATGTAGCCTCACTTGGTTGTTCCTTTGTGCATGTCTGTGTTGTGATCTCTTCTTACAAGGACACCAGTCAGTCACAGTGGACTAGGGCTCACCCACCTAACCTCATTTTACCTTAATCACCTCTTTTTCCAAATAACAGTCCCATTTTGAGTTACTGGTGTTAAAACTTCATATGAATTTAGGAGAGGGCCATAGACCAGACCATAACACCTGACACTCTGAGAGTTTCCCAGATGATGGGACAGCACATCTTAGTGAGGTATAGCTGCCACTCACAGCTGTCACCACTTGGGTGCTGGGGTTCCCCCACATCCTATCAGTAGATCTCACACATTTTATATAGCTTAAACATACCCGATTTAGCCCCAGGTGTGAAACTAACATCTGGCTTCCTCCCTTAGAAAAGTGATTCCTTGTCCTTCTGATAGGTCAGTGGAGTTCTGCTTGTTTCAAAACAAAACAAAACATCTCAGCATAGTAGTTGTTCTTTGTAATGGTACCCTGAGCTGGTATATTCCCTTGCTCTGCCTACTTCACTCTCACCTTTGTTCCCTCTCTTTTTATGACTCCAGAGGATTTAGATTTGAATTTGTATTTGAGTGGAGTCAGAGGTATACCTGGGATTGGATAGCCTGGGTAACCTGGAAGTGAAAAAAAGTAAGTTGTTCTTTTGTTGCGAAATGTTTTAACCCTAAATGGGAATTCACAGTTGAAATGTAAGCTTCTTTTTGTGCTATTGTGTGAAGGCAGAAGCCCTTCCCTTTCTCTTGATGGAAACTTAATGTGTTTTATGTTGTACACATCGTATATGTTTTATGTTATACTTAGTTTATTGCCTTCCTTTAGCAGCTGGTCTGGGTGTGAGCACAGCGTGTTTCTAATGAGAGGTGTTTTCCACAGTGCCCTTGCTGCCAGTCCCGAGCCAACAGAGACCTGCGGTGGGACCCCAGAGATTCCCAGTGAGTAGCAGCTGCTCTTCTGCTCCAAGACAGTGAGCACACACTAAGAAATATTAATATAGCAAATACAAGTGGGTCCAACTGAATATAAGTTTAAAGATTTATAAATATTGACTATAATTTTTGCAATGGAAAATGCTTATTAAAAGCTTAAGGTCAATGGATTTTTGAGAATGGGATTAATTTTGTCTAACTGTAAGATTGTTGAATCAGGATCATCAGTGGAATGCCTTTCATCTTAAAGAATATGAATTTTGATTTTATTTATTGCCTGATGTTAATAAGGAAGGGCCTTGCTTTGTTATAATTTGTGCTAAGTGTATATGAGCACATATGCATTTGTGTACATGTGGGTATATATGTGACATTCTAGGGAATAAGGATGAGGTCTCTATTTATAAAAACCTCAAAAGTCCTAATGACCATTGGTGTTATGTATATACTAGAGGCTCGGTGCATGAAATTTGTGCAAGGGCCTTGGCCCTCACCCGCCGTAGCTTTGTTCGCAAGGATGTCCAGTCTAATTAGCATATTACGCTTTTAGTATTATAGATGTGTATATACATATATATTTATACACACACCTATATGTACATATTTTTTTTAATATGTTTTTACTGATTTCAGAGAGAGGGAGAGATAGATAGAAATATCAATGATGAGAGAGAATCATCGATCAGCTGCCTCCTGCAAGCCCTCTACTGGGGATCAAGCCTGCAACCCAGGCGTGTGCCCTGACCCAGAATGGAACTATGACTTCCTGGTTCATAGGTCAATGCTCAACCACTGAGCCACACCAGCTTGGGATGGTTTTATATTTTAAAAGGAAGGTTTTGTCTTTAAAATATCTTTAAAAGAAAGCACACACACACTTTCCTGTACTTTCCATAACTCTTCATTCTTCCAACATGTCTTAACTAGAAGAAAAATGTCCATTAAAGAGTTGTATATGTTTAAGTAAATTTTGTATATTTGAGATTTTGATTCGATTTGTAGGTGGTTCATGGTTTTATTAAATCAGTGAGGACATGGTCTTTCTGAAAACAATGCTGGAAAAAATGGATCAGACCATAAAATTTAAAGTGATTTATATGTAAAACAAATGTTTTGCTAGGCTAGAAACCTGATTTTCAGGAAATACCTGAATGACCTATTTGACTTTAGCTTTGATATTTCAGTAGATGTGTTTGTCGATGGCATTTAGCAAAAGGTTTTTAAGGTTTTTATTTTTTTAAAAAGATATTTCAGAGAGGAAGGGGAAGAGGGAGAGGGCAAGAGGGCCAGAAACATCAATAATGAGAGAGAATCTTTGATCGGCTGCTCCTGCTGCGAGTCTTCTCCCTCCCTTCTCCCCCCCCCCCCCCCCCACTCCCGCCCGGGGGGGCGGGGGCGGATTGAGCTGACAACCTGGCTATATGCCCTGGCAGGGAATCGAACCATGACCTTCTGGTTCATAGGTCGATGCTCAAACCATCGAGCCACACTGGTCAGGCTATCGAAAAGTTTTAATGAAGGATCTAGATGTACAATCAGGTGATTACTCAAAAATAAAGTCAGTATTGGATTTAAGGGTCAGAGTTTTTATTTTTTTGAAAGTTCCTTGACTTGTAGTTATTATGGATTTCGATATGGTTTCTAAAATGGATTCTTACTGATTTTATTTTTTTATCTTTGCTAATTTTTCTTTAAATTACGTATTAAGTTTTAAAAACTAGTTATTTAAAAGCCAGGTGATACATAGTACAATTTCCTACTCAACGTGTTTGTCTAAATAGCTTAGGTTAATACTTGCATTACCCCAGGATAAGCTTGCATGTGTTTACTCATTAGATACACCTTTCCTGTGAGGTTGTTTAACTGCTTAGTTATTGTAAAGCACTAGCTTTTTGAGTTCTTTTTGCTGTTTCTTGGGATTGTGAGCATCTGTGTTAAAATTATTATTGGACTTATAAACTTTGCATTTTAGCGATAAAATTTGACATGAAAAAGCAATTGTAGTCGAAGAAAAACAAAGTAATGTATGTAATCAATATTTTTGCAAAAATTAGTTTACTTATATAAAATTAAAATAATCACTTGTAGTTTTCATCCACTTGTACTTTCCAATTGGGCAAATGCTTGAGTACCAGAGGATAACAAGAGAAGGTGCTTTGTGAGGCAGTGAACTTCGTGTAAGTTACACGGTACTTTGAGGGTGTTGATCCTGTCAGGCTGCTTTGAGCTTGGATGACAGGAAATAGTTGCACCAGGACAATGCCATGTGGGTGATATAATTTGAGAAATGTTTTCTTCAGCTCAGTTATTTGCTGCTGCTGTTTAACATGTATCTTTTTTAAAGGCCCAAATGCTAGATCTTAAGCAGTGAACTTTGGTTCTTGAAAATGCAGAGCTCTGTTTATTTCTGTAATCAGTCTCCTGCAGAGAAAATAATCAGATGTGGAATCTATTTTAAAAACATACAGTAAGGATGTTTTTAAAATGTCCATCAAAATATTTTGGGACAGGAGGTTAATTCTAGGTCATCTTCTATTGTTTTACTTATGCCAGATCTTTTTTAAGTAATACTATTTTTCCCTTTTGTACTACTAGGGTAAACTTGTTGCGATGAATATAAATGTAGGTTTGTGAACTTTTAGTGAATTTCTTTTTCACGCCATGTGCTCTGCATAGTGCTAAAACGAACCCAGCCCCGTTAAAGGAACGCAGCCCAGTTAAAGGAAGCCCAATTCTCGTCCTTAAGCCAGAATGCTATTATATAAATAGTGGAGACAGTGTTGTGGATTCCACAGCCCCTGGGAGATGTCTTACTGATGGCCCTGGACCCTATGGGCTCTGTCCTGGTGTTTTCCAATAGGGGACTTTGGTCAGCATTCACTAAACTGAATTTTGCTTTGTAAAATGTACATGCTCACTCACAGATAAATTGATAAAACATTCAAGTTAGGAAGCCTAAGTTCAGATTCATCGTGGGCTATGTGTGAATCAGCACGCCTCTTGTTACACAGAAGGTGAAATGACAGGACTCTGGAGCAGGAGCGAAGGTCACTGGGACCTGCTCTGTCCCCAGCTGCAGCCCTTCAGTGAGCTCCATTGCTCCTGCGAGAGGTCATGTTCTTGTTGACAGCTTCCTGTTGCCAACACGTTTCCTGAGCCCCTGGTTTGTAGAGGAACTCTGTGAAGTCCCATTTGTCCTGTGCCCGGTGGAGCCTCCTGGGCTGGTGCAGATGAATAGCTGTTAAGTAAGTGCACACAGGAAGTTAGTATTGAGTCATCGTGCTATTTATTAGAGACTCCATACACGGAGTAGTGTAGAGCGGGTATATATTACCTATTTACTTTACTTTTTTTGTTTTCAAGAACACAGATGTGAATTTGTGCATTTAACTCTATGGACTTCAGCTCTAACCAACTGACGAACGAGTAGAAGAGGCAGACAGGAGACATAGGACTAGATTTCCACATTGACAAGCACACAGTTGGGGTACAGTTGGTATTAATGCCATGGCTTTCCTTCTTTTCCCCAAAAGTGGAAACTTTACTTTCTTAAAAGCTCATTTTGTTTGACAATCTCATGAAAACTTGAGAACTTCTTAATTTAGAACTAGTATGCCTAGAAATTGTGCTAAGTGATAATGCCTCTTCTTTTTAAATTAAAAATCACCGAGATTGGCCAACCTAATATGAGACAGTGTTTTCAACCTAATGTGAGACACTGTCTTTGTGTCTGAAGTATGTTTTCAGTTCCCAATGTTTTTTGTTCTACATATTAGTCTAATAGGTTTCACTTTCCACAAAGGCTCTTCCTGATGTTTTTGTTCTTAAATGTAAAGTCCTTTCCTTATGTACAAGTATGTTTTCCAGTTACATATTTGTCCTCAAAGAGATGGTTGTTGTTTTTAAAGTCTACCTGCTTAAAAAGTAAGATGAAAATTTTGATTAATGATACCTGAAAATGCAGCTTTGAGATTTCACTAGTTGGTTTCAGTGTCAGTGCAACTGCTGCTTTTGAGTACAGGAATCATTCCTAAGACACTCACATTGTCAAGTTTCTTGACCTAGGGCCGTGGTCAGCAAACTGCAGCTCGCGAGCCACATGTGGCTCTTTGGCCCCTTGAATGTGGCTCTTCCACAAAATACCATATGTGGGCGCGCACGTACAGTGTGATTGAAACTTTGTGGCCCATGCGCAGAAGTCGGTATTTTGTGGAAGAGCCACACACAAGGGGCCAAAGAGCCGCATGTGGCTTGCGAGCCGCAGTTTGCTGACCACTGAGTCCTAGGGCAGTGATGGTGAACCTATTTTTTGGTTGATTTTTCTTTGTTAAATGGCATTTAAATATATAAAATAAATATCAAAAATATAAACCTTTGTTTTACTATGGTTGCAAATATCAAAAAGTTTCTATATGTGATACGGCACCAGAGTTAAGTTAGGGTTTTTCAAAATGCTGACACACCGAGCTCAAAAGGTTTGCCATCACTGTCCTAGGGTATTCTAAAACCTATTCAGTCATTGCTTTTGCTTTGCTATGTCAGGAAATGCTAGTATTTCAAGGGTAGCCACTTAAATACTAAGTAGTTTGGCTGCTAAAAAATTTCTTAGTGATCTTTGTTTATTATTTTTTTAAATATGTTTTTATTGATTTCAGAGAGAGAAGGGAGAGGTAGAGAGCGTTAGAAACATCTATGAATAGAGACAATCATTGATTGTCTGCCTCCTGCACACCCCCTACTGGGAATCGAGCCAGCAATCTGAGTATGTGCCCTGACTGGGAATCGAATTGTGATCTCCTGGTTCATAGGTCGATGCTCAACCACTGAGCAACACCGCCCGGGCGATCTTTGTTTATTTTAAAACTAAAAGTTATGTTAAAAAAGACTTCACTTTTCAGTTTAAATTAATTTTCTTAGCAATTACATTACTACTTAGGTAGACCCAATAAATGAGATTTCCGTTGGTGTTTCCTTTGTAGGCACAGTTCTCACAGGTAGGTCTGATTGCATTCTGTATCCCTGTGTGTGTGTGTGGTGGTGGTGTTTGGTTGGGGGGGGAGGGCGTTGCATGGGACCAGGTGGTGGTGATTGACAGCTCCTGGATGTGTTCTTTGTGGCGTTTCATGCAAATCGTGTTTGATGAGACTGCTGCATCCAATTCCATTCCTTCTTGATTGTGGTCCGTGCAGCTGTGAACCCGGCATCATTCCATCTAGGACACTAGTCTTCCTTTTGAACCCGTCTTGTTGTTACCACTCGCCTGTATTGCCTCCTAATGATTAGCAGTTAAAGCGGGGAAGGGATGATGGGCATTTTATCAGATGTAGGAGTGGTAGCAGGGAATGTGGGATAAGGTCCTTCCAGCTGTCAGACGTTGTCAGGCTTGCATGGAGAGAATGCACTTTAAAATGCAGGTGACATAATACCCACCATCCTCCATTTGGTGGTGTGTTTCTGATTAATCATGATTACCATATATTATCATACCATCGAATTTAATCATATCAGTGAATTCCCATCTGCAGCAGTAAGAGGAGCAGCTAAACACTGTAACAGTGATTAAATGTGGAGGTTATAAAGCGTAGCACCCCTTCGACTGGACTGTGTCCTGTCAGCGTACGTTGTGTGTTGGTAGAGATAGGGTGTAGTAGGATCCACACAAATAACTCTCAAAGGCTGGGCATGCTCATGGAAATCCTGAGATCAGTTCTTGTGTTGTCACTGAGCCATACAGCCCTGTTGTAAAGACTGCATAGTACGATGTTGGGTTAACTATTTTGTTTGATGTTTGGCTAAGTAAAGCTGTTAGATTGAAATGAAAACCTTCCAGAAATCCTGCCCAGGTGTATAGTTGCGTGTATAGTAGACTTAAACTTGGAATGCAGTTTGCCCGTCTGTAATTCAGTAATTCACCCAGTGAAATGTTAACAACACAGAATGTCAAAGTCTCAGGGCTCCTGTGTGTTCAAGAAGATCTCTGTGGCCTGTTCTAGTGCTGTGTCCTGCAGAGCACACCAGTTGTTTTTGTTAATATTTATTTCCCAGAGTTCTTGAAGACCCATAGTTCTGTTCAGACATATTTTTAAGATAAATTTGGAAAGAGGCCCTATTCTATTATAAGGTACCTGAAAGTACTTCTTCCAAAAGATTAGGCTTTCTTTTTATTTAAAAAATTTAGTCCTTTTAATGTACAAGCCTGTGAATTTTAACAAGTGTGTGCAGTTGTGTCATTAGCATGGTTAGGCCTGGGAGCAGTGTTGTTCCCCAGAAACTCCCCTGCTGCCCCTCCCTAGCCCGGCAGCCTCCGCTCTGTGCCCAGTGCGCAGAACTGTCCATGCATTCGGGACCCTGTGGGATGCTGCCTTTTCAGTCTGGCTTCTTTCACTTAGCACAGTGCGCTTGGGACTCACTCACCCACCTGGTTGCACGTGCCAGAAATGCATCCTTTTTTTACTGATAAATATGATTCCATTGTAAGGATGCACTGGTTATCCGTTCCCCATTTGGACATTGGATTATTTTGGTCTTCAGCTCTTACAAATGAAGCTGCTGTAAACATCTGTGTCTAGGTTTGTGTGAACATGGTTGTATGCAAATAGCTTGGAGCTGGATTGTGGGTTGTCTGTAGGTGACTTCCCAGATGAGGGTTTCACAGCAAGCAGACTGTGCCTTCTTTGACAGCCCGTACTTCCGCCTCCTTGGAAATCAGTCCTGAGTGAGTGTCTGTCTCCTAGAGTGCACATTGCTGAAGGCCAGTGGCAGTGAGGAAGATTAGGAGTGAGTTCAGTATTCCAGATTTGCTCTGGGCCTGTGTTCAGCATATGCAGGAACCGTTTTCTCCACCGTACAGGTGGTGAGACTGAGGCTTGGAGGTAAAATTGCTGAGGTTCACATACTGGGAGCAGGAGGTAGGATTGGAACCAGGGCAGCCTGAGTCTCTTCATCATGCTGCACCTCCTCCCTCCCTCCCTCTCTCAGTCCTAAAATGCTGCTCAGTGAACTGGGCAACAGCTAATGCGTCTGCAGGTTGAATCATCAGTATATCAGACTGTAGCCATCACTTGGTGCTAAAGTGGAAAAGCTTGCTGTGCAGTGCTTGTCACTGGATGAGCTGTGGTGGGGAGAATGGGGTGCAGGAACAAAGGACTTTTCCTTTATCAAATACTAGAGGCCCAGTGTACGACACATCCATGCATGCGGGGGGTGGTGGGGGTCCCTCAGCCCGGCCTGTGCCCTTTCGCAGTCCGGGAGCCCTTGGAGGTGGGCCGCTGCGCTCATCAGCCAGGCTTGTGGCTGAGCTGCGCTCCCCCTTTGGGAGTGCACTGACCACCATGGGGCAGCTCCTGCGTTAAGCGTCTGTCTCCTGGTGGTCAGTTCTTGTCATAGTAATTGGTTGTTCCGCCGTTCGGTTGATTTGCATATTAGTCTTTTATTAAATAGGCTGTAAATAAATAGTCGTTAGTTTATCAAAAGCAATACTTTGTACTAAAGGAAGATGTTGTAACTTCACTGCATACTGTGCAGTAAGTCCATGTGGCCTGAGCTTAGAACTGGGCATATGTTGCTTCAAAATGTTTGCAGTGCATTTGTGACTATAAAAGTACCTTCTAGGAAAACCTATAGGTACAACCTGAAGGAAAAAGAAATCTAAGAACAATATTGAAGTAAGAGGATTAACTTTGTTATAGAGGGCTGTAATTTTAATTGTCAGGGGTCTCTAGTGGTCTGTTTTTTTTTTCATTTAATCCATTTAATCAGAATTAACTGAGAGGCCTTCTTGAGTATCTGGTTTCTTATATAGTTCTTTGCATTTTAAGTGAGATTAAGGAATGAAAATATGTAGAGGAAGGTTGTAATTTATTGAAACATTCACGAAATTTCAATGATATTGTTAAGGTATTTAATTAGTCTTATTAAAATAGACCAACTGACCCTTTTAGGGAAGCTGATAAGTCATATAATAGCTGTTGGAGCCTCTTTATTCTCCGCATTATATGATTAACTTTGTGCTAAGCAATTTATGCAAAGTTTCCATCCTTTTTTTGAAGGGAAGTTATCAGTTCTTCCTGAATAGGATTAGTGTAGATAGCATCATGTAATTAGCAAGAGATGCAAAAAAGTGAGAGTACAATTTGTATAAGAATTACATGAAAGGGAACGATAATTTCTTACCTTGGATTTTTAAAGGAATATAAAGAAAAGCAAAACAGAAATTATTGGAAAGGATTAAGGCAGCCTTTTCTTTGAAAAGGTAGAATCACATTAGTACTAAAAGTTATGTTAAGTGAGGTATTTACAAAGCAATAACAGCCTTAAAATCTGCATTTGTAATTTATTATCCTTGATGCCCATGAAATGATAGAAGGTTACATAGTGAATGATCACATCAAGAGGATCTCGCAGGCAGAGTGTCACACTTTGGCATCCAGGTGTCTTTGGTGTTATGTAAAGACAGATTGGTCCCAGCAGAAGCAGCAGCCACGGGAGAAAGAGCGGTTTATACTAGTATATCCAGAGGCTGAAATGTGGTTCGTGTCTTGAGTTATTTAGTGATAGTGTAACTTTGGATAATTTACTTGTAATCCTATGAACCCGAGTTTCTTCCTTCTTTAAGGAAAAGTTACTTGTTCTGCCTGTTTCTTGCTGTGGCATTTATGGAAGATACACTTTTAGTTTTGCCACCACTATATTTATGGAAGACACTGTTGTTCTCGTGTCACAGAAACCTCATTTATCAGTGACTTTAAACACCAAGCTTCTTAGTTTTTACATAAAAATGAGAAAGTTCTGAGTTGGTATGGCTATTCTGTGATGGTATCAGGGACCTGCCCATATAAATATGTGTGTATATATATACACACACATATATGCACACATGTGCATATTTATTTATTTATTCATTACCAAATTCCAGGCGAAAGAGGAGGTGGGTGGGACAGAGGGTGCTGCCTGTAAGGCGGTCTTGTTCCATCTGTCTTGTTGGCCCAACTCAGTCACAGGGCCACCTTTGCTACAGCTTGGAATTTGGAGTTTTTAGCTGGGCACAGTGTCGTCCTGTCACCGAGGAAGCAGTGAGGATGAGCACTAGGTACGCAATGAGCAGTCTGTTCCATGAGGTCAAATGTAAGTTGTGAAGAAAAAGGACGCCTGTGTCCAAAATGAAACCGAGCTATGAGGACAGGACTACTTCCCCTTTGTGAAATGTTTCTTCTGTCCTCAAAAGGCAGTGCTGAGAGCAGCCTGTGAGTGCTTTCAGGACTTAAGTTTAACATTGCATGTTCATTTCAGTGTTCGGGTTCTCCAGTTCTGTTGTCCACTGACACTCCGGTGGCTAGGAAGGGCCTCCTGTCCTCTCCAGAGGAGCTGCCCTCTGTGGTCATGGACTTGCCTTCTGAGTAGTATCTTGTGTCAGCTGCCCTTTTTTCTAACCCGTCACCTTCTGGCCCTTATGGGCTTCTTCCTGGTGGGTCTGACTGCACTGATCACTAAGTCCGTCTCTCCCAGGGTCGACTCTCTCCTCTGTACAGCTCGGCCTGTGCTAGTTTCTCTGGAGCCTGGCCCCTGTTGTCCTCTACCTGGCTGGCCCAGGGTACCATACCTTGTCACAGGTTCAAGGTTATGCCCACAAAAATCCCTTTTTCCCCATTCTTGTTCTGTTGAACCAGCTTCCAGAGCCAGAATTTTCCTTGTTTACTCAACTCGAGTCAGCTGCTTCTTTTAGGCTGTAGGTAGCACCTCTGGTCCCACCCCTTCAGCAGTCCCTCATAGGCTGATCAGGTAAGAACTGCTAATGCCTTCTGTCCATTTCAGTTAGCCATTGGATTTCTGTACAAGGATACATCTGGGATTATCAAACATTGGCACAGATAAAGGGATATGAAGATACATTTCAGCCATTTGCTGTTGGTGACAAACAATAGAGAGCGTAGAGGTTCTGGAGGTAGGTGTCCAGGCGAGTCCAGGCCCCTCCACTTCCTAACCTTGTGCTGAGTGTGAGGTGTGTAACTGCTCAGGAGGTTTCTGTGAATGGAGTGTCTGCCCCACAGGCTGTTGGGGTTGACTGACCCACTCACACATCTCTGCTGAGCCTGAGGTGATGGCGGCAGAGCCCAGGTGGGGTCTGGGTGCCCAAGATTGGTAAGGGCGTTGGGGGAGCAGGGCAGGAAGGGGTGGAGCCTTCACGTTTTCTGCCCGGGGGTAGAAGGCCGTTTGGAGGGACAGTCTTGGGAGCAGCCCCAGGTGTCCAGCATGGCGATATCAGCCAGAGAGCACTGGCCGGCACTCCCAGACCCTCAGGGGCTTGGCACTGGGAAGTGGCTTCGTTCAGTTCTCATCCTCTAGACTCTTTCCTCTTACCCTCAGGCTCATTCTGGCAGAAGGGGAAAAGTGGGGATCAGTCAGGCAGGTTTGTGTGGAATTGGCCATTACTTCTGATCACATTCCTTTTGCCAAAACTTGGCCACACAGCACAGTCCTTGCAGGCTGACTGGGAAATGCTGCCTGGCTGGTGTGGAGAGGAAGACTCAGCACAGACGGCTGAGCCACCAGTGTCCTGGTTGGAAGGAAGGCGGCTGTTTTTCCACAAACCAACAAGCACTATAAATACAGGTTTGTGTTCTGTTAGCACCCACGGTCCTGCAGCAATTTCCACTCTTGATGTCCAGCCTTAGAGCAAAGCCATTTCTTATAACTTGGGCAAATTTAGATATAGATATCTGTGTGTATAATGGCTTTATATTTTTATATTTATTTTTATTAATTCTTACCTGAGGATATTTTTTCCATTGCTTTTCAGAGATAGTAGAAGTGTGGGAGGGGGATAGAGAGAAACTTTGATGTGAGAGAGACACATTAATTGTTGCTTCCCCAACTCGCCCTGACTGGTGGGAATGAACCTGAAACCCAGGTACATGCCCTTGACTGGGAATCAAACCCCAGACACTGCTCAGACTACTGGGATGTATGGTCCAACCATTGAGCCACATTGGTCAGAGCTATTATAATCTATACTAGAGGTCCGGTGCACGGATTCATGCACCAGTGGGGTCCCTCAGCCTGGCCTGCGGGGATCAGGCTGAAACCGGCTCTCCGACATCCCCGAGGGGTCCTGGATTGCGAGAGGGTGCAGGCCAGGCCGAGGGACCCCACCGATGAACAATCAGGGCCGGGGAGGGACCTCGGGAGGGCTCCAGGGTGTGTCTGGCCTGTCTTGCCCAGTCCCGATTGGGGCCAGCCAGCCGGGGAGGGACTGTGGGAGGTTGGCTGGCTGGGAAGGGACCGCGGGAGGGCTCTAGGGTGTGTCCGGCCCATCTCGCCCATTCCCATTGGCCGGACCCCAGCAACAAGCTAACCTACCAGTTGGAGCCTCTGTCCCCTGGTGGTCAGTGCGCATCATAGTGACTGGTCAAACGGTCAAACAAATGGTTGGAGAATTAGCATATTGGCTTTTATTATACCTACTAGAGGCCCGGTGCACAAAAATTTGTGCACTCGGGGGGGAGGGGGCATCTCTCAGCCCGGCCTGTGCCCTCTCGCAGTCTGGGACCCCTCGGGAGATAACGACCTGCTGGCTTAGGCCTGCTCCCGGGTGGCAGAGGGCAGGCCCAATCCCTAGGTGCAGCCTCTGGTCGGGCTCAGAGCAGGGCCGATTGGGGAGTTGGGGCGCCGCCCCATGTCATGCACAGAGCAGGGCGGATTGGGAGGTTGTGATGCCACCCTCAGTCACGATCAGGGTAGGGCCGATTGGGGGGTTGGGGCACCGTCCCCTGTCATACTCAAGGCAGGGTCGATGGGGAGGTTGCGGCGCCACCCCCTGTCACGCACAGAGCAGGACCAATCAGGGGGTTGGGGCACTGCCCCCTGTCACTCACAGAGCAGGGCCCATCAGGGGAGTTGGGGCTCTGTACCCTGTCATGCACAGAGCAGGGCCCATTAGGGGGTTGGGGCGCTGCCTCCTGTCACTCACAGAGCAGGGCCCATCAGGGGGGTTGGGGCTCTACCCTGTCACGCACAGTGCAGGGCCAATCAGGGGGTGGGGCACCGCCCTCTATCACCCACAGAGCAGGGCCGATCAGGGGGTTGGGACACCGCCACTCTCACACTCAGGGCAGGGCCGATGGGGAGGTTATGGCTCTACCCCGTCACACACAGAGCAGGGCCCGTGGGGGGGCGGGGGGGGGCGGGGTTGGGGAGCTCTCCCCTATCAGGCACAGAGCAGGGCTGATCAGGGGGTTGGGGCGCCTTCCCGTCATGAACAGAGCAGGGTGGATAGGGAGGTTGTGGCCCTGCCCCCTGTCACACATACGCAGGGCGATCAGGGGGTTTGGGCGCTGCCCCCTGTCACGCTGATCCCAGTGCCGGTAGGCCTCGCGGCTCCGCTGATCCCGGTGCTGGGAGGCATATTACCCTTTTCCTATGTAGGGTAGAGGCCTGGTGCATGGGTGGGGGCTGGGTGGTTTGCCCTGAAGGGTGTCCTGGATCAGGGTGGGGGTCCCCACTGGGGTGCCTGGCCAGTCTGGGTGAGGGGCTGAGGGCTGTTTTCAGGCTGGGGATGACTGAAGCTCCCAACCGCTCCTTTTTTTCTGTTTTTTCTTTTTATTCTGGGCCAGCTTTAGCTTTGAGGCTTGGCTCCAGCTCTTAGGTTTCTGGCCTTTGCTTACAATGTTGCCATCCTGCTGGCTGAAGCCCCGGTGGTATTTGTTACAGAGTTTCTTAAACTGTAGGCTCAGAGGCCTGCAGGCGGGGAACATTGGTTTCCTCCGTCACTGAGGCAACCAAGCCTCATGTTAGTTTCAAGCTGCCTGGCTGCCGGCCGCCATCTTGGCTGAAAGTTAATTTGCATATCTCGCTGATTAGCCAATGAAAAGGGTAGCGGTCATACACCAATTACCATGTTTCTCTTTTATTAGTGTAGATACTAATAATAGACAAATATGTAAATTGACTGTCCCTTCATGACACACCAAGCCAATCAGGAGTGAGTATGACAAAGATGGCAGGCCTGTGGCAGCGCGCAGGTGCCGAGCAGCCAGGGGGCGGGGCGGATGCCCGCCATGGAGACACGGAGGGCATTCCTGCCCCCCTGGCCGCTCTGGGCCTATGCGTGCAGGCACCGAGCAGCCTGGGTCCCAGGGATGCCACTGGAGTGTCCGGTCCTGTCTGCCTGTTCTGGGGCGGCTGAAGTTCCCAGTCCTTTTTGTTTCTGCAGCCCCTGGGCTGGAAGTGAAAACCAAGAGCGTGGGGAGCACCAGGAATTCTGGGAATCGTAGTTCTGGTGGCAGCCCCTGGACCGGAAGCAGAAGCCCAGTGCACAGGGAGCACCAGGAATGCTAGGGATCGTAGTTCTGGTGGCAGACGCATTGCGGGATCTCCTAGACACTAAAGCAAAGTGAGCCTGGAGCAAGTTACTGTTGCGGGTGGGGGATGGAGGGAGAGCAAAGGTGAGAGACATAAGTAAAATAAGAGTGTTGAGGAAAAATTAAAGGGTAGATATCCTAAAACTTCCAGGAAATCTCCACTAATGGAGCAAAGAAAAAAAAAAAAAAGACCTCTACTATTCTGTGAGCACAAAACCAAACTGGGTTGGGGTCTCAGACAGTTCGCTCATATGATTACAAAGACAGACAGAAACTCCCGGATTGGAGAGAGCTCCCCTGAGGGCTCCCCAGATTGGAGAGGATGCAGATTGGGCTGAGGGACCCACCCCCCGTGCATGAATCTTCATGCACTGGGCCCCTAGTAGGATATATAAAAGCCTAAGTGACTGTTTGACTATTCATCCAGTGGTATGATGCACACTGACCACCAGGGGGCAGATGCTCGATGTACAGGCATGGAAACATAGAACAGGCTGATGAATCTCAGAGGGGAGGGGAGAGGGCCGGAAGAGATTAACCAAAGATCTTGTATACATACTAGAGCCTGGTGCACGGATTTGTGCACCGGTGGGGTCCTTCGGCCTGGCCTGCAGAGATCGGGCCGAAACCGGCAGTCTGACATCCCCTGAGGGGCCCCGGATTGGGAGAGGGCGCAGGCCAGGCCGAGGGACCCCACAGATGCACGAATCTGTGCACCGGGCCTCTAGTATTTTTTTATAAACTAAAATATCCATTTTGTTTTCATGTTTTATAAATGACTATATATTTGTCTTATTCATAGATGTCTATATCTGTGTCATGCTATGTGGATAGCATGATAATGTTTCCATTGTGCAGACTCACTCCTATATTGCACTTTTCCTTGAGCATTTTCTGGTTTAAAGTGTTGATCTGTGTTTACTGTTAGAATGGGCTCTGCTGAAAATGCCTGGTGGATACTCTATGTGTGGGTGAACAGTTAGGACTGAGCTCCACCTTTTCAGGAAATGGAAGTGTTTCTCATTGTGCTTGGGGCCTCCTGTGTGGCTTTTATGAGCGTCACGCATCTTAAAGGCATGTTTCTCCTTGGTTGGTCTGCCGCCAGGAATGGGAGCTGGCCTGCTCTCTGCCCTTCTCACCAGTGAACGTGGGCCCCACGCTCTCCTCCTGGCTTTGATTCTTCCCAGGGCACCGGTGTTCTCTGAAGTGGGCAGATGGTTGCCGGGTGAAGGAGACGCCTCTGTGTTCCCTCGCTTTTCCTCTCTAACTATGTGACACTAGCGGCCCAGTGCGTGAACATTCATGCACTGGAGGGGGTTCCCTCAGCCTGACCTGCCCCCCTCACAGTCTGCGAGCCCTCAGAGCAGAGGCGACCCGGTGATCAGGGGCAGGCGATGCCCCGTTACACCTCTGCTGCCGCCACTGCCGGCAGCGCAGGCATTGACCGGCCCTGGTTACCTGAGCCTCGGGTTGGCCCTGGGCGGCTGGGGGGTTGAGGGGACTGAGTGCCACCATTTTGTGGCTGTGAGCACTGCCATCTTTGAGGGCAGGGCGGTCAGTTAGCATATTTCCTCCTTATTGGCTGTGGGAACCACCATCTTTGTGATGGCATGATGGTCAGTTAGCATATTCCTTCTTTATCAGATAGGATCATCACCATGTCCTTAAGTGACTTCTGTCCTGGAGCTAAGTCCAAGAGCTAGGTTCTGTTCACGTTGGCTTACCCGGGTCCTCGTGCACTGTGTGTACCCCAAATATGCTCAGTTTGGAGCCTCAGGGCTGCTTGCCCAGCCCCTCCCCACTATGTCTCAACTCCTTTATTTCCTTCCTGAAGCATCCAACCATTCACTGACTGGACTGCCTTGTGGGCAGCCAGGTGTTGACCACGCGTTGGTAGTCCATGTTCCAGTGTGGGGCCAGCACCTCCTTGCTCTTAGAAATAGGCAGTTTACCCATAAGACCCACGAAATCATTTGGTGTGGCCCTGCCAAGGCATTGAGGGTAGGTTAATTAAATGTTTTAGGCCAAATATAGCAGGCTAATTTTTAAGTTGACAATTTTGTATGGCTGTGAGTGATGTTATAAATATGCAAATTGCCCTGTGCAGAAAAAAGGTTCCCCACCCCTGCATTGAATATTTGTAAGCGTCTGTGTGCCAGGCTCTGTGCCAAGCATGGAAATAACCTGGCATTGAGGGGCACAGAGAAATGGGAGCAGAGTTAAGAGAGATTTAGGAGGTGAATTCCTGGGCTAGGCGACACCTTATGTGAGCAGGCTTTCTGGTTTGAAATCAGAATGAGGATGCAGGAAGGGATCTGCCAGGGCCAGCCTGACAGGGTTGAGCCGGGCTGAGGCAGGGAGGTGGGAATTGAGAAAAGAAAAAAAGACAGGAAAGCGGGGTCGGGAGGACCCCAGTTCTCTTGATGAACTGAAGCGAGCTTATTAGCTATACAATCCTATTTATACACAACACACTGAATCGGAGGTCTGTCAAGAGGGATGTATTCTTTGTTCCTCTTAATCTCTAAGGGAGAGACACAGCAGAAGGACAAGTTCTCAGTACAGCATATCTCAGTAAATAGTGACAGACTTCTTGGCAAGCTATGAAAGGCTGTTCTCATTCTACAAATGTTACTCCCATTCTACTGATAATCGCCATCCACACAAGTCTGGGAAAACTGTGTGGGTAAGGGTCCCAGCCTTGCTAGCCCCTGCAGGTGCAAGGACCTTGCCAGCTTACATCTGGCCCCCAACAGGGATCTATGCTGATTTGTCTTTCACTTGATCAGGAAACACATAATTGTCAGAAGCTGTGTATTACACCTATGGTGGAATGTTGTATGCAAAATTGTGTTATAAAAATGACAATGCCAGGCACAGTGAGGTTTCATTTTTGTTGGGGACTGTCATAAGTACTTCGTGCGTGTTCCTGTAACTTCTCCCAGGAGATAGGACTGTTTTACAGATGGGAATCCCGAGGCCCAGAGAGGTTCAGTCATGTGCTCAAGGCTGTGCTAGTGAGTGGGAAGGCCAGAGACACAGGCCTATCCGTTGAGCATTCTCACTTATTAGGATAAAGGATAAAGGATAAAGGATCATCTAGAAGTTAGAATAAAGTTCTGGTTAAATATTACTGCTGAAGAAGGAGTCCGTAACATTTGAATTCCTGTGTGTGTCTGGTTAGACAGCACATGGATAATTAAAGAAAAGACGGTTTGGGGAAGTGATGAAAACACAATATTAAAACTCCAAAGCGGCCAAGATATGTGATCCCAATATATTTTCAGTTTAATACCAAAAAATGTCTTTAGAGTTTATGAATATTTAAAATAATCTCCCAGGAAATCTGCAAGTGCTTAGAGACCCGAGAAATAAGGTACCTAGTTCTTAGACATCTTGAAGTTCCTGTTGAAAACTAAACCACTTCAGTCTCTCTTTGAATTTGTTCCTGTAATTGAGCAGGCACTTCCAGAAGAGGGTGAAGGGGTAAAGGAGAGAACACTTTTCTTAGCTCCACTCGTGGCAGAGTCAGAATAAACTCGGCAGACCTCCTGCCTGCACTGGGGGAAGCCAGTCTGCCCTTCCAGCTGCATTTGGCCTTATTTGTAATGAGAAAACCTATCGTGGGAGGACTGGGAAGTCACTCTCTAATGGAAGAAGGAGGGGAAGGTTACATAGAGGCCTGGTACAGCCACGGCATGGCCAGCTCTGTTCAGAGCCTCAGCAGCAAGCCTCCCAAGATGGGTGGCAGTGAAGTGCAGTCATGGAATTCATAAAGGACCACAGACGTCAGGAGAAACCAGGTGTTTTCCAGTTCTCTGTGCTCCGGGTAAGGAAAGTAGCAATAGCTATCAAGGCTTCTCGTATGAAATGAGGAAGAAAGCCGTGTTTACGAGTCAAGACAGAGAGTCAGGAACCTTCCAAACGTCTTCTAATTGTGAGCAAAAGCACAGCTCATTACATAGTGGTGACTGACACAGGTATAGAGGCAGTAGCCTAATGCTTCCATCTGGCTGTAATTCAGCATACTTGTCCTATTTTTTAAATGAGAAATCTGGCCAGATGTAGTAATAGAGTGGTCTTTCCATTTGCTGTATGATTTTAAGAACACGAAGAGACCCAGTGCTTCCAAGAGTTGGCTTGGACCCTGAGGTTCTCCAGACCAGTTCTCTTGGACCATCCCCACAGCAGCAGTGCCCCTGCTGATAGGCCACTTCTGTACAGAGGGGCTTTTGGGGGGTTTGCGTGGGCGCTGTTGCATTGCTGAGATCCATCCCCCCAAACCTCTCTCCTGTGCAGACCACACCCATCCTATCTAATAAAAGAGAAACGGTAATTAGCATACGACCGCTACCCTTCCCATTGGCTAACCAGGGCGATATGCAAATTAACTGCCAGCCAAGGTGGCGGCCGGCAGCCAGGCAGCTTGAAACTAACATGAGGCTTGCTTGCTTCAGTGATGGAGGAAACCAACGTTCCCTGCCTGCCTTGCTGGCCTCTGAGCCTACAGTTTGAAACATTGTAACAAATATAGAAGCTAAACAAAACCCCAGAAACCTGCTTTCAGCGAGCCCCGGGATCTCAGAGCTCGAGTTATACATTGTTTCGATTATAGAACCCAAACAAACCAGATACCTGCTTTCAGCCTCAGAGGCCTCAGAGCTGGAGCCAGAGCTAAAGCTGGCCCAGAATAAAATAAAAAGAAAAAAAGGAGCAGTTGGGAGCTTCAGCCCTCAGCCCCTCACCCAGACTGGCCAGGCACCCCAGTGGGGACCCCCACCCTGATCCAGGACACCCTTCAGGGCAAACCAGCCAGCCCCACCCATGCACCAGGCCTCTATCCTATATAGTAAAAGGGTAATATGCCTCCCAGCACTGGGATCAGCATGACAGGGGGCAGCGCCCAAACCCCCTGGCTCTGTGTGTGACAGGGTGCGGGGCCACAACCTCCCTATCCGCCCTGCTCTGTTCGTGACAGGGGAAGGCGCCCCAACCTCCTGATCAGCCCTGCTCTGTGCCTGATTGGGGGGAGCTCCCCAACCCCCTGATTGCCCTGCGGCTCTGTGTGTGACACGGTGCGGCGCCCCGACACCCCTCCCCACACACACACACACACACACACACACGTGCCCTGCTCTGTGTGTGACAGGGTAGAGCCATAACCTCCCCATCGGCCCTGCCCTGAGTGTGACAGTGGCGGTGCCCCAACGCCCTGAGCGGCCCTGCTCTGTGGGTGATAGAGGGCGGCGCCAAAACCCACTGATCCGCCCTGCTCTCTGTGTGACAGGGGGCGGTGCCCCAACTCCCCTATCGGCCCTACTCTGTGAGTGATGGCGGGGCGGGGAGCTCCTCAACCCCCTGATGGGCCCTGCTCTGTGCGTGACAGGGGGCAGTGCCCCAACCCCCGGATTGGCCCTGCTCTGTGCGGGATGGGGTGGCGCCACAACCTCCCCATCGACCCTGCCTTGAGTGTGACGGGGCGGTGCCCCAATCCCCCAATTGGCCCTACCCTGAGCGTGACTGAGGGTGGCATCGCAACCTCCCAATCCGCCCTGCTCTGTGCATGATAGGGCGGCTCCCCAACTCCCCAATCAGCCCTGCTCTGAGCCCGACCAGGGGCTGCACCTAGGGATTGGGCCTGCCCTCTGCCACCCGGGAGCAGGCCTAAGCCAGCAGGTCGTTATCTCCCGAGGGGTCCCAGACTGCGAGAGGGCACAGGCCGGGCTGAGAGATGCCCCCTCCCCCCCGAGTGCACAAATTTTTGTGCACCGGGCCTCTAGTCTATTCATAAATGACCACAATAAAGTATTTGGGGAGAGCTGTTCATTATGCTTTAAAGGTTGAAAATGTTTTGTCATTTGTCTTCATGTAGGTGTTAATATTTTATTAATTTGTAAGTTAAAACCTCATGAAAAATAACTTCCTTATTTTGAACATTTAAATCTCAGTGATTTCTTTGACCTTTTACATTAGTAGCTTGTTTCAGGCTGTGGTGCTGTCCCGCTCATGTCTTAGGAGCATGCTTGTGATCTGTGGGTTTTGCATTTCTCACTGTAAATTATTTTAATGAATCTTATCCTGTCCCTTCTGTACTTACCTGTTTGAAACTTTTTCCTGGTGTCCCCTCCCCCAGAAGAGGCACAGTCAAGTATAGATAGAAACAGTTTGAATCTGCTGCTTAGGTGACAGAGGGCTTTATTGAGCGGGTGAGGGGTGCCGATTGGTCGCCACATTGCATGTATGGAGGCAGGGTGACCCGTCAAACCTTGCCACAAAACAGGGCAGGCAATTTGTAACTTTCTTTTCAGTGCCACTTCAAGAGAAATGGTTTAAACATTAAAAAAAAACAAAAAAACATAGGACCTTGGTTGCTAATTTGTTACCAGAAAGTTTGGAAGATGATTTTAAACCAAGTTTTGAAATATATATATGTGAGAAAAAAGATATATGAAACTGAAGGTAGGATGCTAATGCTGTATTTTATAAATAAATCCTTTAAAACACATATTCTGTCTAGTTACCTGTTGAAATACATGTGAAAATAAATGCACAGTACCTATTTTGTTGTTCCTGATATTTATCTTCTCAAACATGCTATTCTTTGCTACCTTTTTAACACAACCATAAGCTACAGATATGGAGCTGCTTTACTTCAAAAGAAGGCAAAATAACAGAATTTATACTGCAACAAAAATCAGCAATCTCTGACAAAACAGGAAAATGTGAACTGTATAAGAAACCACGCTACTACAAAAGAAATATTACATAGTTGGATTCCACTGGATAAAAATTTCTAAACTCTTAAAGATTAACATTATTTAGTAGCTAAATGTTTACTAGTAAAACTCTATAGGTAAACTAAAATTACTTTATTTTCAGCTGGTCTTTCGAAAAGTCGAAGATTTTTAAAAACAAACATTTGCTTAATAATGCCTCACATTTTCGGATGCATAGAAAGAAGGCCTCACCCTGAGGTGGGGGACAGAGGCAGACTGGAGGGAGTCAATGGGGGAAAAAGAGGTCATATGTAATACTTTCAACAATAAAGATTTTAAAAGAAAGGCCTCACAATTTCCCCTCCTCTAGAAAGAATTCATTAATTATACACATCACCAAAATAATTTCTATTTAATAACACCTCATTCCTTGAAACTCAGCCATTATTTCTCAATTTTTAAAAAGTAATTTTTGTTGATTTCAGAAAGGAAGAGAGAAAGAGATAGAAACATCAATGATGAGAGAGAATCATTGATCAGCTGCCTCCTGCACACTCCACCCTAGGGATTGAGCTTGCAACCTGGGCATGTGCCCTGACCTGGAATCAAATGGTGACTTCCTGGTTCATAGGTCGACATTCAACCACTGAGCCATGCTGGCCGAGCATTTCTCAACTTTTTAAAACCACACTCCCTTCTCATAAACTTCTAATGCATTTTCTGTCATTTGATTACTAATACAATTAGCTGTTCCCTCTAAAAGTGACATATTTTAAAACATTGAAAAGCTTTTGCAAACTACATTTGCCTTCCTTCTCCCTTTAAGAACGTGCTCGACCCATGGCATTGCATGAATACAAAATGAACACGAGTATAAACACAAACCTGTAAGACCCAAGACTATATGATGTTAAAAACATTATGTTTAAAAGCACAAATATTACATCTTTTTTTTTTAAATATATATTTTATTGATTTTTTACAGAGAGGAAGGGAAAGAGATAGAAACATCGATGAGAGAGAATCATCGATCAGCTGCCTCCTGCACATCTCCTACTGGGGATATGCCCGCAACCCAGGTACATGCCCTTGACCGGAATCGAACCTGGGACCTCTCAGTCCGCAGGCCGACGCTCTATCCACTGAGCCAAACCGGTTTCGGCACAAATATTACATCTTTATAAAAACAAACTAATGGCCCGGTGCATGAAATGAGGCACTGTGTCTTTCGGATGAAAAAGCAAGAAGGTCATTAATTACCCGGATTTCAGTAAGCTTAAAAAGAATGTTCTTTTGGTGCTGTAGACATATGAAAACAAGGAATTAATTTTTAGATGCTGTGTTTTGATGTTTGACTATTTCATATGGCTGAATCATTTACTTTGTTAACATGTAGTTACGAACTGGGGTGGGGGGGGTGGGGGCTAAGGGAGATAAGTTAATTGATGTTTTCAGGGGAAAACTTGGCTCCATGTACAGGGTATTTTTCTGCCTGTCATCTTCTTTCCCTGTTGTTCTTTAGGGCCCTCCAGAATTCGCACAGCACACCCCTGGACCGGTTCCCAACAATTTTAGCCAGCCCCCTCGGCTTCCTCTGCAGGACCAGTGGAGAGCACCACCCCCTCCCCAGGAGCGAGACCCCTTCTTCTTAGGAGGTAAGGGACAGTGATGGGCCTGGACACACTTCTGTTTTAAACTGAATTTAGCTCCCACGAGGAGCTTTTGTTAAGCATCCAGTTCTTGTGCCCTAGCACATCTGCCTGTCATTTCCAGTGCTAACAGCGGACAGGACTGGTGTCTGAAATGTGAACTTCACATACACAAAAGGAAATCAGTTCTAGAAAATGACTAGTGAAGCAGTGGAGAAGTAGGGGAAATCTAGGATTCTTTTCAAGCATTCGCACCCTGCCACCACTTGGAATTTTGTCTGTAGGAAGACTGCGTGCACCAGCTTTCTACAGAGTGCACATTCTGTATAGCCAGAAGGTGACATCCTGGTGCCTTTCAGTTTCAGGTGAACCTCGTTTCCCGAGTCATCTCTTTCTGGAGCAGCGAAGCCCCCCACCACCGCCACCCCCTCCCACTCTTCTCAGCAGCGCTCACCCTGTGCCCACGCCCAATCCCTTACCATTCACTCAGCCCGGACCAGCTTTTAATCAGCAAGGACAGCAGCCCGTGTTCCCTAGAGAAAGGCCTGTGAGGCCCACTCTGCAGCCTCCAGGTCCCGTGGGCCTGCTGCACTTCAGCCAGCCAGGGTCCGCCGCCACTCGGCCTTTCATTCCTCCTCGACAGCCCTTCCTGCCGGGCCCCGGACAGCCATTTCTGCCCGCACACGCACAGCCTAACCTGCAGGTACTCTGGGCGGGTGGGCTGTGGGGCAGGTGGCCTGTGGAGGAGGAGGAGGGTGCTGCAGGTCTGGGTCTGGTGTTTGAAGACAAAGATTCATATTTTTATTCTAGTCTCCTAAGATCGGGAGGTTATTTAAAGAAGAAGGCGATTAACTGTTTACAACAGATCATCTCTTGACAGTATTGGTTATCTCCTTAGTCATAGGGGAAATGGAAAAGGTGATTGTGAATTTTGGGGAAGTGAAAACATTCAGTATTAAGATTTTAAAGTTTTATTAATGGCTGTACTGCTGATATAAGTAGGATGTATTTTGACAATATCTTTGCTCATCACTGGAAGTCGTATAAGGTTTACAGGGGAAATAAAGTTGTTTGCCAGCTGATCTGACTGCAGTACGCGGTGGAAGGTTCCCCTGGGGGAAGTGTCAATGTTCCTTCCTCCTTGTTGGATGAGTTTGAGTGCCCTCTGCTGGCGAGCTCTCTCATGGGCGGCCTGGATGTGTGAGCTCCTCCTTCCCAGCACTTTTCTGTTTGTGCTTGAAGCAAAGGATTAAATACATGATGGTGGCGTGCCGGAAGCAGCTTAGGAGCACAGAGGGTATGCGTTTATACTGAAAAGAGGAAAATGGTGATTATTTAGGGTGTTAGAGTAGGATAGAATGTCTTTTTGTTTTTCTTTTTTGTATGTGCATGTTTACCACCCCAAGTCAAGTCTCCTTCTATTGCCATTTATACCTTTACCCTCTTCTACCTCCCTGTTTTTCTTTTTATTAAAAAAAAATACAGTGACTACATCTTCACTATAGAAGTATTCGAGTAGAGATAAGTATTTAAAGAGGAAAGTAAGCCCGACATCTGAAACAGTCGCCACTGACACTGGGTGCTCATGCTTCTCAGGCGCTTCAGAGCACCGTCTTTGGCATGCTTTCCGCAGGGAGGCTGTGGTCTGGTTCCTCTCACAGCGGGGAGTTACTGTCACTGCACACCAGGCCCGCTCAGGCTGCACTGACGGCGTCGCTGTGGTGCACACGTTCTTAGAGACAGTGCTGCGGGGAAGATCCTAGAGGTTATGTTTGTATCCTTAGCAATCTCCTTAGGACAAATCCTTGGAATTTTGAGATTAAAAGGACTTAGAGTAAATATAACATCACCTCCATCAACAAATCTGAAATGAAATTTGTACCGTTTCAAGTTTCTTTTTGGTGTTGGGGTTTCTAAGAGAAGAGCTGAATTGGAACATAGCTAGTATATGCATTATAAACTGTTGTTTCTCTTTCTTTTGGCATGGCAGGGGCCCCTGCACCCCCCGTTGCCCCCTCCCCACCAGCCTCCACCACAGCCTCAGCAGCAGCCCCCGCTGCAGCCACCTCCGCAGCACCCGCCACCCCCCCAGCCGCAGCACCAGCCTCCTCACCAGCCGCAGCAGCACCAGCACCACCACCACCTGTCTGTTCCCCCGCCACCTCTGATGCCCATGTCGCAGCCCCAGTTCAGGCCTCACATGCAGACGGCTCAGCCTCAGCAGAACAGCAATCGGATGCAGTGCCCCCAGCGCCAGGGGCTGAGGCATGTGAGTGGCCGTCTGTCTTCTGCCTTTTGCCAGCGATGCCTTTCAAGTCACAACGTCAGGGGCAGAATTCCTGAGCCAGAGTAGTTTCTAGTTCTGATTGAATTAACGAAGCACATCATGCGTTTTCCCGCAGTGAACGCATGTTTAAAAACCGCTTAGGAAACTGGTCTTCTTGACTACAGAAATGAATAGTGTCTCTCTTGTGCCCGAAAGACTCTTCATGTTGTTTACTTCAGTTTCTTAATCTTGTGTATCTGCGTGTTCCTGTAGCGATGATATTTTTTTAAAAAAAAATGTATTTTATTGATTTTTTACAGAGAGGAAGGGAGAGGGATAGAGAGTTAGAAACATCGATAAGAGAGAAACATGGATAAGCTGCCTCCTGCACGCCTCCTACTGGGGATGTGCCCGCAACCAAGGTACATGCCCTTGACCGGAATCGAACCTGGGACCCTTCAGTCCCCAGGCCGACGCTCTATCCACTGAGCCAAACCGGTTAGGGCTGTAGCGATGATATTAGTAATTCACAGACACATCACTTCAGAACATAGTTTCGGGTGACAGTCACCCTTTGCCAGTGGCTTACTTTTTGACGCACAGATGATCTCCTTGGGCTCTGAGTAAATAAGTAAGTGAATTCAGGAAGGATGTATTGAATGTCCTCTTGGTAGGCACTCCTCTCGTTCATGACAACACAGCAGTGAGCAATAGGCAGGTTTCCTGCCTTCGTGGAGCCTCTATTTAATTGTGCTTTTATTTGTGAGGATATACTCTCGGGGACCATCAGCAAATGTGTGGTTGGTCATGCATGGAAAGAAACTAGGGAGTATACTGCTTTAAAAATAAAAACCAGTAGTCGCTGTTATCGCCTGTTTTATATTAAATAACACCTTTTTATAAAGAATCTGATTAGGTTAGAGTTCTAGGCTCTAAGGTGACAGTTGGCTTTTCCTTTTATACTATCACTTGGTACCTCAAGCTTCAAGCATGTCATTTAGCTACTTTTAATCTCAAAATTTCTCATACCTGTTTCTTAAAGTAACAATGAGACTAAAATGGTATTAGAAATAAGAAAGGGTTTCCTGATCTGGGAAGATGGTGGTTTGTAACTAGGGTTTTATTTTGTTAGAGCAGTGGCAAACCACCTGCCTGGCCTTGTGTCCTTACATATTGATGCCAGCGAGCGATCTGAGAACTGAATCCCCCCCAGCCATCTCACGTCTGTACACGCGCCCCCCCCCGCCCCCCGCCCCCCGCCCCCAGGTGTTGGGATTCTGTTAAGAATCCCAAGGATGGACATAACCAAGTGTTTCCTCTTGGAGAAAACTCACAGGTATCTTTCTCCTCCAGGGAGGGCACTGACTTAATGCTTGAATCTTTGCTTGGTCCACTGTAAACTTAGGGGGCCCAGTAAAAATGGTGCTGCCAACTCCTTGTGCAGATGGAGTCTTTTGTTGCCTCTGTCCCCAGACTCAAGCCCCACCTGCAGTGCCCTGCTGTGAGTCCACAGTTCAGAGCCTGTCTGTCTGTTAGCAGTGTGACCCCCTTAGGGGTCCCAGTCCTTACCAGCAGGGTGTGCTTCTGCACTTAGCAGGGAACATTCATTTTGGAAAAAGTATGGATGGGAGAAGTATCTGCCCCTGAAAGAGAAGTCACTAATTAGAATGATTTCTAACTATTTTAATCTAATAATCTAGTGTGCCTTTCTGTGGTCCTCCCAAGTTTCTTGTTGTAATTTGAATTTATGTCTTCTTGTGATAGAATACGACGTCTCAGAATGTAACCAAACGGCCAATGCAGCAGCTGCAGCCAACTGCTGCCAGAAACAGTAACTTGCGTGAGTTACCAATAGCGCCCTCGCACGTCATGGAACTGAGTAACAGTCGTGGTGCATCCACGCCTGGCGCTCATGGAAAGCCGATGGACACCATGTCACCGCCCTTGAGACCTGGGCCTAGGAACACACAGGGGAAGACGGACTTGAAGGCCAAGCCCATTAGCCCTGAGGGTCAACCTAAGGAAGAAGCAAAAGCAGAACCAGAGGTAGGACTCTTTGCTATTAAAAAATAACAGGAAGCCTTATAATCCATTTATACCCCTGAGTTCACTCTGATCTGGCGAGTTATCACCAAATCTTACCACTTTTTCTCAACTAGGTCCTTCTTTTAACCTCACGGTCATGTTCATATAACATACACCCTCATTCTCACTGGTTTTGATATTTGATGGTATTTATGCACTTGCACAGTTAAAATTGTATGCTATAGAGTCTGTATATGTTGGGGGTTGGCAAACAAGTCCTTAAAGCGTTGAGATAATAAAAATGTCAGACTTGATAGTCCAAACTGTTTCTCATAATATTCAATTCTGCATTGCTAGCACAAAAGCGATCATAGACAGTTCTAGCATCATCAGAGGTGGCTGTGTTCCAGTAAAGCTTGATGACAGAGTAATGCTAGGCTAGATTTGGCCCGTGAGCTGTGTAATTACTTAGCTGGTTCAGTGTGGACCGTTTTACACTGCACGGCTAGAAGATAGGACCACTTTTTTAACCTTTAGGTAGATTTTTTTGGTTGGGGGTGGTTTATTTCGACCTGTGCCATTATTGCTGATTTCCAGTAGGTATAAATGTAAAATTAAAGAGTAAATGCAAGTCGGTATGTAACATGGTTTCCAATTGAGATCTTATTTGCACCTTGATTGAGTTGTGGCCACTTGATTATTTTTTTGTGTAGTGGTGTTAGTACAGATTTGGTCCTGAGCTTTTTAATTAGCTCTTGTGAAGTATTGGTAAAGTCTGTCACTGGTCTCCTGGAAAAGAAATGGCTATGCTTGTCTCATGCTTCCGTGCAGTCGAGATTTAATCCTAGGCTGTTGCCAGAAGTACGTATACATGCCGTGGGCAGTGTCTGTAAGCCCTGGGTTCTAACTAGGACGAGGTGTCTAGTGGAGCATAGGTGAGAAGCACGCCGTTGGAATGACCCACCAGGGCCAACACCATGTCCCTGAGCAAGTCACTTCACACTTCACTTCTCACAAGCCTCGATTTCTTTAGCCATTGAGTGCATGTGCCTGGGATATGGTATTGATAAAATTTATGTAGAATATTATAAATTAGTGTCATGTGTTAACTTAATATAAAAGAATGTCATGAAGAGTGTTCTTTGATAAAAATATAAGCAAGTCATGTTTTCTTAATTATATAAAAACCAGTCAACACTAATAGTTAAATTTGGAGGGAAGTCAGATTTTCTGCTAATAAATTGTAAGCAATTGTAACGTGTTACTAATCAGAAGTGTCAATATAAAGTCAAAATATTGAGTTGACATTTAATAAGCTCTTAAGAAGGGTGACTTGGTTTTAAAATCAAATATATGAAAAAATTAGATTTACAGACTGGATTGGGGCAGTTTATAAAAAATCTTTGCTAAAAATTTTATCCTGCTTTTAATTTACATAGCCAGCTCTTCACTCATCACAGACTGGTTCAGAAAAATTAAGTTACATGCACTTTTATAACAACAGAATCTAAATAAAAGGACAAAAGTGGCCTTTAGGCATAGCATTGCTGCACATGGCTGTCTGTTCTTTACTGGCGATTCAGTGGGTTCCGCAGTGTCAGTTCCTGTCGAACCACCAGGTGCTTGTGCGTGAAAAGGAACTCGCAGGTGACCATGCGTACGCAGTGTCTTCGTTTGTTTGCTTTCAGCTTTCTGTGCACACAGAATGGACCAGAAGTAAAATTTCTTACATCTTAAAATGTCTTCTATTTGTTTTGTAGTTTATTTTCTTACATTCACTTAATCGATAATGATACGATAAAGGACAAACCTATTTAGAAGTATTCCCAGCTATGTTCTTGAACATACTGGTACTTTAACTCTTTCTTGGTTGCTTAGGGACACATCTCAGTGACTGTTACTGCGTTTGAGGCAGTGAGCCCTGGACCTGTCACTACTCCCCAACTGTCTGCTCCTCCATGAGTGGCCTGGCCCCTCACTCTTTCAATGCTGTTCACTTGTTATACCTGCCTGTGTGGCCTCATCTGACTTCAGATTTGCTGTTTCACATCTGCCCTAAACTTTCAGTTAGATAGCTGACTTGGTCAGAATTGCTTCTGAAATGACAAGCAAACTCTGATGAGGGCCCAACTCTGTCCTGTAGGTCAAGTGCATGGGCTCTGGGGGCACCAGTAGGGTCTGCAGTTATATTTTGGTTTTAACACCTAATTTTTAAGGTTTGTTTGTTAATAGCTGACCTCTAGATAGATTAATTCCTATTACAATCTCTTGTGAAGGATCTGTGGATGGAGCGTATCTGTGATGCTTTTAAAGAAAATAAATGCCATTTTTAACAAATGCCTAACTTTTTTTTTTTTTGATCCTCACCTGAGGATATTTTTCCATTGATTTTTAGAGAGAGTGGATGGGAAGAGAGGGGGGAAAGAAAGAAAAACATCCATGTGAGAGAGACACATTGATTGGTTGCCTCCTGGACACGCCCCAATTGGAGAGGGGATTGAGTCTGCAACTGAGGTATGTGTCCTTGACCGGAATCGAACCCGGGATCCTTCAGTCCGTGAGTCAGTGCTCTGTCCACCGAGCTAAACAGGCTAGGGCTAAGTGCCTAACTTTTAATAAACTTTCCTTATTGCATGGTTTTGGTGAAAGTTACCAGACTTTCCTGAGATTTTTTTTGGTAGACTCTCATAATGGTTTGGGGCTGGCATATTAGAGCTTTCCTTAGATAGCATTAATATTCCAATATTGCCGTTGACAGCATTTTGATTCTGAGGAGAGTGCATGAGTTCAAGGTCAGAGAGATTGACTTGTGCTGTTCATTACCACCAATTATTCTGTGACAAATGAGTTTGAGATCAGGCTGAAATTCTGTACGAAAAATCAATAGTTCTAATCAGGCCCTTTCAGGTCATTTACACCCACCTTTTGTTGGCTCGTCAGAGAAGAGCCAGATAAAACCTGTGTGACAGTGCGGCCCCTATTGTGGCTATTTCCATTCAAAACATATTTTGATATCTTAAATGAATGGTTTAATTGGTTTCAGCCTTATAAATGAATGGAATGTACATTCTTTCATTTTTAATATTCTGATAAGATTTTCTAAGTTAGCTATTGCATAATTTTCCCCCTCTTCAGAGGAAGGCGTTATACTTAGTGTCTTTCAAATTTTGAATGAAAGGGTTTTATACTTTTGCATTTTCTGAGTTTGTAGAAATACACTGGAATGGTCGCCTTGTCTGGTGCTGCCAAGTAAGCCGTGTGTGTTCTCTGTTCCAGTTTCCCGATGAAGATGAAGAAACGAGGCTGTACCGCTTAAAGATAGAAGAGCAGAAGCGCCTGCGGGAGGAGATCCTGAAGCAGAAGGAGATGCGCCGGCAGCAGCAGGCCGGAGCCAGGAAGAAGGAGCTACTGGAGAGGCTGGCGCAGCAGCAGCAGCAGCAGCAGCAGCAGCAGCAGCAACTCTGCAGCACTGGGGCCCCTGCGGAGCGGGAAGAGCCACCGGCGTTGCCGTTGCCCACCAATGGAAACCCCTTGCTCCCCTTCCCTGGTGCCCAGAGCCGACAGAATGTGAAAAACAGACTCCTCGTGAAAAACCAAGATGTTGCTCTTTCAAGTCTTCAGCCGAAGACGTCAAACTTTGTGCCACCTGGTGCTAACATGCAGTATTCGGGACAGCCGGTCAAACCACTGAAGCACTTGAGACACAGAGTCTTACAGGCACAGCCCGAGGATGGGGACGAGCCGCCCCCAGCACAGACCGCCCGAGTGACAGCCCTCCAGGGCCGGCCCCCTGACGCCAAGCCTGGCGCCAAAAGGACTGTCATGCACCGGGCAAACAGCGGTGGCGGAGATGGGCCGCATGTCAGCTCCAAAGTCAGGGTGATTAAGTTGTCAGGTGGGGTAAGTTGACGAGGTCACTGTGCCTCTTGAATCTCTGCATCCTTCACTTAGAATGCCCTCATTCCCAGAGCAGGTGTGTGAGCAGAGGGAAGGAGGTTGCTGCTGTACAGTCACGTGGACCAGCCCTTCTTTCGGGACGCTGGTGTGAGAGCTGCAGTGTCCGAGCTGACCATGGTGTTCAGTTGTCTCTGTCCTTCACTTAGACCTTTCTCAGTTTTAGATTCTTTTTGAGGATAATTTGTGGTAGAATTATGAACACAGAATTAAACACAAAATTTCCTTTACCACAAAGCAAGTGACTCGTGTGTAGCTTTAGGTTCAGGGGCAACAGGATGAGCAGAGTTCTAAAGTGCAACCACGGTGGCCCTGGCCGGTGTTGCTCAGGGATTAGAGCTGTGGCCTGCACACCTGAGGGTCACGGGCTCCATTCACAGTCAAGGGCAAGTACCTGGGTTGCAGGTCAGAGGCAAGCACGCTTTTGTCTGTCTCCCTGTGATCACTCTCCCTGAGGCTAAGGCAGTCATTGCTGTTTTCCAGCCCGGGTTGGACAATTTAGTTCTTGAACAGAGGCAGACAGATGTCCATGGCACAGGTTGTCCTTTCAAGAAGCCGTGTGTAGATACCTGCTTTTTTATAGAGGGGGGCTTAGCCTTCCTGTACTGACAGGATTCCGCAGCACATTCTGGGTAGTCCGTACAATTGTTGTCCTGTCACAGTACTGGTGTGTGTGGTTTGTCTATAAACTGAGGAAGAAAGGGGAAGCCGGCCAGTGGTGATGCCTTAACAGACCACAGCCTGTACCCTGCAGGCCCTACGGGGAGGACAGTGCATAGAGGACCGTGAAGGGGCACGTGTGGCGTTATGTCCTGTGCTGTGCCCATTTGGGAACATCTTGTGAGCTATTTACTTAGTGCAGTGTTAATTGCTTTTATTTCTGGGCTTGTAGACTAAAACTTTTGATAGAATAATATGAATTAGAAATTCCATGTTAATAGGACCCATCATTTTGTTTTACTTGAATCTGTTTTTCTCACCTCCATTCATGGTGATTCAAAATGATGAGCAGAAGGCCTATATTCCATCAAATTATTTTACTATTATATGCCTTTGTTATTTTTAGATGAGAACTCAAAAGTTAATCAGTTTCCAGTGTGTGTGGCCCTTTGCTTTTGACTGTGTCTTAAGCACACTTGGTCAGTGTCTCACTTTCCCCTGGAGTTATAAACAGGCAGCACGGGCCAGGCCGGGAATAGAGCTTTCCAGTGGCCTCCATGGGCAGGCTGTGGCTGTGAGAAGGGAAGCCAAGTGCATTCGGGTCCTGGTGGGCTGGCAGCTGAGCTGGGGGCTCAGCTAGCTCCGTCTCGAAGAACAGCTTGCAAATGAATCAACACCTTTCCTTTCAAAGAATTGAGCTAGTTAAATTTTTGCTCTCTTTTCTACAGTGTAAAAAAATATTTTTCATATCATGCTATAGTCTAAAACAGTGGTTCTCAACTTTCTGGCCCTTTAAATAGAGTTCCTCATGTTGTGACCCAACCATAAAATTATTTTCGTTGCTACTTCATCACTGTAATGTTGCTACTGTTATGAATCGTAATGTAAATATCTGATATGCAGGATGGTCTTAGGTGACCCCTGTGAAAGGGTCGTTCAACCGCCAAAGGGATCGCGACCCACAGGTTGAGAACCGCTGTTCTAAAACTATGCTATATAATTTTACAATACACAGAAAAACAACAGAGGAATTTTACATGAAAATATCTGCCAAACATTGGAGTAGCTTTTTAGTTCTTTTTAATTCTTTACACATTTCGTACCGCCCAGGAGTTTTCTCGTGTTTCGCGCGCCATCTGTTAAGGACCGCTCACGAGTGTTCTCGTTTTTCATGCCCATGGAAAAAGGAGCGAATCTAGATACTTGTGTAAATTTTGTTTGGTCCCTCTTCATAGAGGAAAATGTTTTATGCAGTACCATACGTTAAAAAAGTACTAGGAACTTTAATTTTTAATTGTTTAATTGTTTTTGTAAATAAAAATGTTATAATTATTGAAAAACAATGCCTAAAGTGCATTATGATGATTTAAATAACGTGCAGTTTGCCCCAAAACGTGCGGTCCCTGGCGTATGTCTTAGAGATTTCTATGCGGTACGCAATGTGTTAAGTAGTAAGTTAACTAACCAACCTGTTTGCAATCTCCACGAGGATTTTTTCCCAATAGTTCCTCCAGTAGCACGTTGGCTACTTTCAACTCTCCGAGGATAAATGCCTTGTTTGTGTCTCTCTGAACTGGAATAGTATTTTCTAATGGCGAGGGTTGTGTGTGTGTGTGCAGTGTGTGTGGGTAGGAGCTATTTTTAAGAGAGCATATTCTTAATTGTGTTTATTTCAGCAATACAAAAAGAAACAGTTCTGTTAAGTGTTGTGTGTGCACATTTCTTCTGACTTTAATTTCTGTCCCTGCTGGTCCTTCTCTTCTGTCAGCTGTGGCGTTAATGCCCTGGGCTAGGCCGTGAGCCCAGGTCTGAACTGGCAACTCCAGTGAGGCTCTGACAGGGTCTTAGCATTTGGGAGGATCAGCTTATGTACTGTACCTGTGCAGGGTGTTATTTATGCATTTCAGGTTCATAACTAACTAAATAATTGGTAAGTATTAGTTCATATAATTAATTTCTGTGTCCTTGTACATTCACAATGAGCTTTTTTACATCCTGTTAGTACAGAAGTACAGTAAGTATCATATTTATAAGGTTTCCTAGAGAGGTTTACTTGGGAGTCCGTTTTATGTCCTTAATTCAGCGGTTCTCAACCTGTGGGTCACAACCCCTTTGGCGGTCGAAAGACCCTTTCACAGGGGTCGCCTAAGACCATCCTGCATATCAGATGTTTATATTACGATTCATAATTTTAGCAACATTACAGTTATGAAGTAGCAATGAAAATAATTTTATGGTTGGGTCACAACATGAGGAACTGTACTTAAAGGGCCAGAAGGTTGAGAACCACTGCCTTCATTCTTCTCTGGCCTAGGCTGGCATCGATGTAGTTAAGTACATTACTCTTTGCATTAGTGGTCTCCTGGTCCAAGTAGTTGACTCTGGACAGGACAGGAGCCAGTCTGCAGCGCTGTTCCTGAAAGTGCAGTCAGGGACTGGCCCTGGGGCGGTGAGGGAGAGGTGCCCCCACTCAGGCCAGCACAGACTGCAGGTGCTTTCCAGCCTCCCCAGGTGGCTCTCTGTGCTGGACTTGTGAGGTGAGGGTGCTTCGGCACAGAGTTCTCTTCCGTCAGTTTCCATATCGCGTTACTTACAATCAAATAACTTACCTTTAGATTTTATTAAATTGGGTTTTTTGAAAAGTGAAAGAGCCTGCGACTTAAGGCGGGTGTTTAGTCTGCTCTTTGTTGCTTATCTTTGAAGTGACGTTAGTTCATGATGGTTCTTCGTGGTTGTAATTATTGAAAAACAACGCCTAAAGTGCATTATGATGATTTAAATAACGTGCAGTTTGCCCCAAAACGTGCGGTCCCTGGCGTATGTCTTAGAGATTTCTATGCACGCAATGTGTTAAGTAGTAAGTTAACTAACCAACCTGCATGGCGGGCACAGGAAGCCTTTCACAAAGAGCTCAGGGTGGCTTCTTTCTTGCTGTTGGTTTCCACAGTCTTGGCGACCATGCTTGTCTGGGTTTACCGCTCGCAGTCCTCCTTCACTTTCTTCATGGGCTCTCTCTTGAATCCTGATGGTGTGGCCATTTGGAAATTCCTGTTCACGGAGATTGAGGTTGAAGCGCTCCCTCCCCAGGACTGAGAGAGTGCATTCGTACCTGATGCTGGCCCAAGTTCGGATGGTTGTCTATAATTCATTGCCCTTGGGACTCTGAACAGTTACTTCATTTTTCTGAACCTCAGTCTCTAGCCCAGTGATGGCGAACCTTTTGAGCTCGGCGTGTCAGCATTTTGAAAAACCCTAACTTAACTCTGGTGCCGTGTCACATATAGAAATTTTTTGATGTTTGCAACCATAGTAAAACAAAGATTTACATTTTTGATACTGATTTTATATATTTAAATGCAATTTAACAAAGAAAAATCAACCAAAAAAATGAGTTCGCGTGTCACCTCTGACATGCGTGTCATAGGTTCGCCATCACTGCTCTAGTCTATAAATGAAATTGCTAAGGTTGATGTGAGGGATGAGTACCTGCAGCCTCCTGCACGCCCCCTACTGGGGATTGAGCCCGCAACCCTGGCATGTGCCCTGACCAGGAATCAAACTTTGGCCTCCTGGTTCACAGGTCAACTCTCAATCACGGAGCTACACCGGCTGGGCTCTTCAGACATTTTTAACCCTTTGCGGTCCAATTTTATTTTTGGAATTCAAACAGTCTGATCCAAATTAATTGACGGGATTGAATGTTGAAGTTATCTGTCTCACTAGACCTCAGCTCGACGTTGGACCTGCTCCTAGCGCCTGGTCTGTCGAGTCAGCCTCCACGTTGGACCGAAAAGGGTTAAAGAGGAGACTTAGCTAAATATTTTGTCGAATGCCCTTTAATTTGCTTTGTCTCCCGTTTCCTCATGGTGGGTGTCAGGCGAGTGTTTTCAGTAGGGATACACAGAAGGATCTTGTGTCCTCCTCGCTGAGTCCTGCCGGTGGTTTGTCCGGTGTTGGCACTTCGATCACTGAGCCAGGTGGTGTCGGCCAAGTCTCTCCATGGTAAACTGTAGTCTTACCCTTTGTACTTGATAAGTAATTCATGGGGAGAGCTTTGAGATTAACGATCCCATTTCTTGTGGATTTGCAGCGTGTTAACAGCATTGACATTTCTAGGGCCAGCGCTGCCTTTCTGTTTGTTAGCTGTCATGTTTCTGCGGGAGTAGCTTTCTCTTTGCCCTCACTTATTTATTTGTTCATTTATTACAGCAACATGGGCTTTGAATTCTTATTTATGCAATGAATTGTTATTAGCATTATTTATTTTGGGTGTTGGAATGGTCCCAGTTGGCATGGGAGTGCCCTGGTACGCTGGTGCTCTCCTTGGGAGTGTCCCCAGCATTCCTTAGACACACCCTTGCTTTTTGGTGCAGAATTTTAGGTTCCTCTTATGGCTTCTGAGCCTCAGCTCTGCAGCAGCCCTGTGTCCTCTTGGTGGAGAACACCCAGACTTGCTCGCTGGGTGTCACTGCGTCTGGGCCCTATCAGCATGTCCATCCATCTATGGTGAGTTCCAAGACTGAAGGTGAATCAAGAGATCTCCTGCATTGGTTGGATTCTTTTGTATATTACATTTCTTGAAATAGGTCATCAACATGAGTAGAAAATACTTTCTGCTGCATTGAATTCATTTTTTGAATGATTGTCCTTGTGTGAGAATTCCAAGAGGATTAAACACCACTATTGAAATATTAAAATGAGTCTCTGTGGACCAGGGTTAGTGTTAGGCATGTTCTTCTGGCAGGACTGAGGTCAAGGTACTGCAGGGAAGGAGGGTGTCCTGAGGAGGTCTCAGGCCCTGCCCTCCATGGCAGGGGTGGAGGTGCACTTGGCGGTGGCTGTCGCAATAGGGCTGATCTGGGGCTGAGGAGCTTTGGGTGCAGCTGCAAAGACAGAGCAGCTCCTTAGCCCCCAGGTGCTATGCAGGCTCCAGCGTGTTACCATTGCAGGTCACAGCAGATGGCGGGTGTTGAGTGTCTGATAGGGAGACCTGAGAAATGACTGCAGAGGAGGTGGGATTGCCTGAGAGCACGGAAGGAAAAGGCCCTCTGGGCAGAGGGGAAGAGCGCGGGCAAAGTTCCTGTGGGAAAGAAGCCACAGCCCGTTTTCTAACTGGGAAGGCCACTCCGGGGCCAGGAGAAGGCAGGCAGACATGAGGTGGCAGAGGGCAGACCTGTGATCGGAGGATCAGACAGTGAGGGAAACTGAGTGGAAAGACACTGCTCTGGTGTGGGTGGGGGCAGGGGCCAGTGGGGAGGCACCTCAGGACGTCTGAGCCCAACTCCCCCCTTGCCCGCCTGCTGCTCTCAGCCAGGGCAAGCAGGAAGCTTCTGCCTTGCAGAACCTGGCCTTACCCCTGCAGGGGCACGGGGAGGGGGCTCTCTCTGAAAGAGTCTGAGTTCATGGCTCTGTGGCTGGAGGAACCCACATTAACAGTTGTCTCCTTTTCAGACCAAGATTCATGTGGCAGGAATTGGAGAGCCCGGGGTATGACTCCCTCAGAGGCTCAGGGCTTTGCTTTGTTCCTCCAAAGCCCAGTTAATTTTGCTTCTTAAAGATTTCCCCAAACCTAACAAATCTCAGGGAAAGAGAATGTTGAGAGAGAGCCCTTGAGTCTCTGTGCCATGTTGCCACCTGCTGTCAGATCCAGTGTGTGTGCCCATCGAGTTCTTCTCCGGGAAACCCAGCTCAGCCCATGTGGACCCACTCCGAGATTATAGGGAGCGTCTAGATCAGCCGTGGGCAAACTACGGCCCGCAGGCCGGATCCGGCCCATTTGAAATGAATAAAACTAAAAAAAAAAAGACCGTACCCTTTTATGTAATGATGTTTACTTTGAATTTATATTAGTTCACACAAACACTCCATCCATGCTTTTGTTCCGGCCCTCCGGTCCAGTTTAAGAACCCATTGTGGCCCTCGAGTCAAAAAGTTTGCCCACCCCTGGTCTAGATGGACCTTGTTGAAATACGTGTGTGCTCGCCGTGAGCTGGGTAGCTTATCGCAGAGAATAGGTGGACGCTGCCAATGGGGCGTGTTCGCACCGCAGGCTGCAGCTTTAATCAGGAAACTGACCAAGGAGCCTGAGTGAGAATCTTAGCCTGCTTGTTTCTCCTTAGCGTTTATCCTTCAGAGACAAAATGGGCCTTCAATGTGTTTGCATTTAGGAACTTCGTGTAGCATGCATATCATTTGTTGTCCGGCTTCTGAGTGAGCTGAAGATTACAGGGGGAGGCCCAGCATTGTGTGGTTAATAGAAACCTGTGCGGGGAGGTCTGGGGGCTGTGAGATCGTGCGTAGCCCTGACAGTGAGGTGCGCCTTATCGGAGGGAGAATTCACAAGAGGCTGCCCTGGGACCCCAACCACTGTCCTTTGGTGTGTCCTGACAATGTTATCTGTCCTCTCAGTACGGAGTATCAAGTGTCTGTCATGAGTACAGAAATTAATTTAATGTCACCTGAAGACATGCAATTAATCTTTTAGAGGTTTTCATAATACCTTTACAGAAAGAGTTGCCAGTTTGGCGGATTTGGACTTTGGGGTTTAGGAGAAGATAAGGAAAATTAATTTTTCATCAGGGTTAATACAACCTAGCAGGGCCACAAAGGCTGAGAAAAATGGTTGGGGAATTTGTCAAAGTGTTGTCACTCTAGAATAATGCTGCTTAGTGTCTGATAGGTGTAATCAAGAGTTGAGATTTCTATAGAGGGGGATTAATCAATTTGCTCACTAGTGAATGCAAGTCAGTGATATCACTTCTTCATGGGCTTTAAGAATGAAAATAAGATTTGATCTGTCAAATTGCAGGGTGCCCTGACAGTATCAATAGGCCTTTTTATCTGTACATTTAAACCATTCGTTATAAATAAATTTGTCCTGCTCATGATGGTGGCTACAGACTGCATTATTTTATAATGATTAAGCTGATAAAAAGTATTCTCTACTCTTAATTCAGGAAGCTTTCTTTATATTTAAAGAAAAACGACTCTAAAATACATTTTATGGTACATTAAAAGATAATTGTTTTGGGGGAAAAAACAAAATATTTCTAGTTTGGTGTAATATAGACCAAACTTCTTTTTAAAAATATGTATTTGTATTGATTTCAGAGAGGAAGGGAAGAGGAGAGAGACAGAAACCTCAATGATGAGAGAGAATCATTGATTGGCTGCCTCCTGCTTGCCCCACACAGGGGATTGAGGCTGCAACCCGGGCATATGCCCTGACCGGGAATCATACCGGGACCTCCTGGTTTTATAGGTTGATGTTCAGCCACTGAGCCATGCCTGCCGGGCCCTAACTTTTTTTTTCCGCATCTGTTTTGAAGGAAGTGAAATATTTAAAATCATGTCTAAACGCACTGCAGTGGAAGGAATGGTGGGGTAGGCCTTATAAGCCTAATTCACAAAAGGCTGCCCTGGGACCCCAACCACTTTTTTGGACTACAACACATCTGCCATCCACACATGACCAGTTATTTCCTTAACTGGAAACAAAATTCTGAAATTTCTGATTTGAATCGACAGCATTTTTTAATTTATATCTTTCAGTGCTATAACTATATGTCTAAGTTCTAGAAGACTCCTAAATAAATGTGTGCATTCAGTTTGGTCTGTCCCTGTGTGTCTGGCCACACTAGTGAAGAATAGTTTGGCTCTTTCCCAGCCAAGCTATTAACTGAAATAACTCTGGAATTAAAAATTTTCAGTAAGAATTTGAAAAGGAAGAATTGTTCTCATTTGGGAAAAAAAGCCTTTTCTTTTTTTAGAATATATATTTTTTTATTGTTGAGAGTATTACAGATGTCCCCCTTTTTTCCCCTCCTTGTACCCCTCCACCCGGTTCCCGCCCTATCCCAGGCCTTCACCACTTTAATCTCTTCCCACCCCTCTACCCTCCTTCCCTCTGAGATTCATTAGTCTATTTCCTGTTTCCATGCCTCTGATTCTATTTTATTCATCAGTTAGTTTTGTTCATTAGATTTCTTGCTCATTTATTTTGATTTTCAATTGTTAATAGATATGTATTTATTACCATTTTATTGTTCATATTTTAGATCTATTATTTTTTTCTTCTTCGTCTTCGTTTTCTTCTTCTTCTTCTTAAAGAATACCCTTCAGCATTTCATGTAATACTGGTTTGGTGGTGATGAACTCCTTTTGCTTTTTCTTGTCTCTGAAATTCGTTATCTGACCTTCAATTCTAAATTATAGCTTTACTGGTTAGAGTAATCTTGATTGTAGGTCCTTGCTATTCATCACTTTGAGTATTTCTTGCCACTCCCTTCTGATCTGCAAAATTTCTGTTCAGAAATCAGCCGACAGTAGGTAATTAACTGCTTTTTCTCTTGCTGCCTATAAGATTCTCTCTTTGTCTTTAACCCTTGGCATTTTAATTATGATGTGTGTTGGTGTGGGCCTCTTTGAGTTCCTCTGCTCTTCCTGGACTTGTAGGTCTATTTCTTCACCAGTTAGGGGAAGTTTTCTGTCATTATTTCTTCAGATAGGTTTTCAATATCTTGCTCTCTTTTCCCTCTGAACACCCATAATGTGAATGTTGGTACACTTGAAGTTGTCCCAGAGGCTCCTTACACTAATCTTCATATTTTCAGATTATTTTTTCTTTCTGCTCTTCTCATTGGCTATTTTTTGCTTCCTTATATTCCAAATCGTTAATTTGTGTCTCAGAATCCTCTACTCTTGAATCCTTGCAAATTGTTCTTTGTTTCAGTTAGTGTATTCTTTTTTTCTGATTGGTACTTTTCATGTCTTTAATGTTCTCATTAATTTCCTTGAAAGTCTCACTAAGTCCCTTGAAGCTTTCATTGCGATCCTTAAGCAATCTTATAACCATTGTTTTAAACTCTGTATCCAGGAGTTTGCTTGCTTTCATTTCATTCATTTGTGATGTTTGTCTTCACATTTTGGCTGCTTCCCTGCGTTGGTTTCTGTGTATTAGGTAGAGCTGCTATGTCTCCTGGAATTGGTAGAGTGGCCTTGTGTATTAGGTGTCCTGCGGGGCCCACTGGCTCAGTACCCCATCACCTGAGCTGGGCACTCTGGGTGTGCCCCTGTGTGGGCTGTGTGCAGTCTTGTTGTAGTTGAGCCTTGATTGCTATTGGTGTCACTGGGAGGAATTGACTTCCAGGACAATTGGCTGTGAGGACCAGCTGTGTCTGCAATGAAAGAGCTGCTGTGCAATAGACACCCCTATGGAGCAGGACTTACTTTAGTGGGGCTTTGGTGCTCACTGAGTCTGCCCCTTGAGTGTGTTGCTTGTGGATGGTAGAGTTATAATCTGGTGTGATCTGAAGCTCTCTACTGGGTACACTGGCTCTGGGGCTTCCTGGGAGGTGCAAAGTCAGCCACTGCCTCGGGCCACCCGGCAGGAACCACAGAGTGATCTGCAGATGGCTGCTACTTGTATTGGGCTAGGAAGTCCCCAGGTGAGGCCCAGCTGTGATGCAAGGCAGGCTGGTGCTAGTGCTGGGTCTTGGGCCTTTTATTGATAAGTTTGGGGCATGCTGACTCCAGCTGCTGCTTGTGTAAGAGATTTTAGCAATGTCTGAAGCCTGAGCATATGGAAAAGCTGCTTCAAACAGCTTGGGTGGGGCAACAAATTGGATGGGGCAGAGCCTGAGGGAATCACTAGGGCAGAGTGAACAGTGTGAGCCACACTGGTGGAAACTCAGATGTGGCTGTCAGTCAGCTTTGTGACGGAGGAGATCATAGTACAGGAGAAACGACCGCTGCGAGCACCCTTGTCTGGGAGAAAACTGCCCCCGAGTTCCTGTCCCAATGCCAGACAGTCTAGTTCAGTGATGGCGAACCTGTGACACGCGTGCCAGAGGTGACACGCGAACTCATTTTTTTGGTTGATTTTTCTTTGTTAAATTGCATTTAAATATATAAAATAAATATCAAAGATATAAATCTTTGTTTTACTATGGTTGCAAATATAAAAAAATTTCTATATGTGACACAGCACCAGAGTTAAGTTAGGGTTTTTCAAAATGCTGACACGCCGAGCTCAAAAGGTTCGCCATCACTGGTCTAGTTCCTCTGGTATGTCCCTGGAAACCCCCCAAAGCCGCCTTCCAGTGCTGGAGCTCAGAGGAAGCAAGGCTGTGTAAATTGTGCATGGACCCTTTAAGAGGAACACCTGGGACTCCAGCAATCTCTTTGTCATTCAACCACAATCCTCCCTGGTTTTTACAGCCCAAAGTTACAGGGCTGGGGTCTGATTGTGCAGCTGGGACCCCCTGCTTCTCATGGGAGGCCTTGGAGATATCCCTCAGATTAAAAAAATGCCACACATGGGTGCTGGACTAGCTTGTCCCATGCCCCCGCCCCTCCTACCTGTCTTAATGTATTTTCTTCTTTACTTCTCTAGTTATTGGACTATCATTCAGACAGCTTTCAGGTGGTTCTGAATGATGGCTCTGTATTTTAGCTATAATTGATGTGGTTGTGGGAGGTGGTGAGTACCAGTGTTTACCTATGCTGCCATCTTGGTTTTCCTGGGAAAAAAACAACACACCTTTTTCTTAAAAAATGTAATAACTTACCGTTAAGCCTTGAGTGCTCAGCATGATTTCTAGAAAAAATTGCAAAAATTCAGCATTATCATAGTTGTTCTTCATTTAATTCACTTGAATGATGGTTAGTCCTGCTGTTTTCATAGCCAAGATGGAAGCAGTCATGGGAGTGGAAGCGCCTCCCCTACCAGGGGGACAACAGGGCCCAGCACTTTTTCTGTGACCCAGGGCCTGGAGTTTTCAATTGTAAAGAGGATGATAATGTTTACAGGGAGGGGAGTTGAGGGAGACAGTGTTGGTGCAGACCCTGGTATACTCCTGATCATACTATACTGCAAACATGTATGCTATGCCTGAGTTCAAGCCTCAGAGCTTCAAATCAGATGGTTCTGGAGTAAAGCCCAGGATCACTAGCATTCGAACACTCCCCAGGTGGTGGATGTGCCGGAAATGGTCCTAAGGAGAGAGCACTCAGCTCGTCAGGCCTCTCACCACAGGACTCCTGCTCCTGGTCTGTTGAATGCTCCTGATGGGAGCACTTCCTGCTTCAGTGCGGAGGTCCTGTGGTCCTGCCTTCATGAATGTCGTCTGCTCTATTGATTGATTTTCCAATGTTAAGACAACCCTGCACTCCTGGGACAGCTCTCACTTGGTTCTGGTGTCTGGTGCTTTTTCTTTGTTGCTGCATGAGTTTGCTAATATTTTGTGAGGCTTTTTTTCATGTGTTCACAAGGTATATTTTTTTGTGGCTTTCCTTCTTTTTTTATGTCTTTGGCTTTTTTTTTTTTTTTTTTAATCAAAGTAATACCAGCTTCAAGGAATGAATGGAAATATTTTCTTTCTCTCTGTTTTTTGTTGTGTTAATCTTCACCTGAGTATATTTTTTCCATTGATTTTTTTTTTTTTTGAGAGAGAGAGTGGAAGGGAGGAGAAGGGGGGGAGGGGGGGGGGAGAGAGAGAGAGAGAGAGAGAGAGAGAGAGAGAGAGAGAGAGAGGAGAGAGAAAGAGAGAAGCATGGATTTAGAGAGACACATCAAATTGGTTGCCTGTGGACACACCCTGACCAGGCTTGGGGATTGAGCCTGTGATCCTTCGGTGCTCAGGCTGACCTGCTGGGCAGGGCTCTTCTCTGTTCTCTGAAACAGTGGTCTTTTTAAAAAAAAAATAGTTGATAGAATTCATCATTGAATTCATTGGGGCCTGGACATTTTTTTTCTGGGAAGTTTTTAATGAGTTGGTTGTCTCAGATTTTTTTAAAAAATACATATTTTTTTATTGATTTCAGAGAGGAAGGGAGAGGGAGAGATAGAAACATCAATGATAAGAGAGAATCATTGATCTGCTGCTTCCTGCACGCTCCCTACTGGGGATTGAGCCTGCAACCCAGCCACTGGAATCAACCCCGGGGCCCTTCAGTCTGCAGGCCAGTGCTGTATCCAACTGAGCCAAACCAGCTAGGGCGTTTCTCAGATTTTTAATGGTCTTTTTTTGGTATCTTGCATCTTTTATGGAGTTTCTTTATTTCATCGAAATTATCTAATTAGTTGATAAAAAGTTGTTCATGTCACCCTTTTAATGTCTCTAGTACCCGTTCTGATAATCCCTCTCCTGTTCCTGATTTTAGTCATTTGTGTTTTCTCTTATTTTTTTCTTGGTCAGTTTAAAGGGTGATCAGTTTTGTTGATCTCAAAAATCCAACTTTGATTTTTCTCTATTGATTTTCTGTTTACTCTGTCATTGCCTTTCACTGTGATCTTATTTCCTTTCTTCTGTTGTGGGTTTGATTTCTTTTTATTTTTCTAGTTTATTCAGATAAAATTTCAAGTTATTGATTATAGGTATCTTTTCCTTTCTGATATAACTGTTTTAGTTGTATCCCCTAGATTATACACACACACACACACACACTAGTGGCCTGGTGCACGAAATTCATGCGGGGGGGGGGGTCCCTCAGCCCAGCCTGCACCCTCTCCAATCGGGGACCCTTTGGGGGATGTCTGATTGCCAGTTTAGGCCTGATTCCTGCCAGCCTGACCTCGTCTCCAACTGCTCTCCCCTGCCGGCCTGATTGCCCCTAACTGCCTCTGCCTGCCTGATCGCCCCAACTGCCCTCCCCTGCTAGCCCAATCTCGTCCCTAACTGCTCTCCCCTGCCGGCCTGATCGCCCCTAATTGCCCTCCTCTGCTGACCTGATCTCACTCCCAACTGCCCTCCCCTGCCGGCCTGATCTCGCCTCCAACGGCCCTCCCCTGCCTGCCTGATCTCATCCTCAACTGCCCTCTCCTGCTGGCCTGATCACCCCTAATTGCCGCTGCCTCAGCCCCCACCACCATGGCTTTGTCCGGAAGGAAGTTGGATGACCGGAAGATGTCCAGTTTACCCGGTCTAATTAGCATATTGCCCTTTTATTGTATAGATAGATTATATAGGATAGGATTGCTTAAATGGGGAGGAAAAGCCTTTTTCAGCAGGAGGAGATGCTCTTGGCAGACAAAAATACATAATCCCTATATCTGGACTGATAGCCAGCCATATGCACTATACTGCCAAACTAGTCATTAAAAAATTGAACCGCTTTCTTACACCTTACACCAAACAGCTATTGCACTTAAAACCCCTCCTCAGTCCCCACCTTAGGTTCTGCCTTTGCAGTTCACCCAGATTAGGTTCTGATTGGTCGATTTCTATGCCAGTCAGCGTCAAAAGCTCCACCTCCTAGGCAGCCATTGGCTTTTTGCAGTTCATCCAGATTTGGTTCTGATTGGTCGGTTTCTATGCCAGTCAGCATCTCCAGGCCTATCTTTGGGCCTAATCAGAGAAGTGGGGCTGATCAGCAGCCCCCGTGGCTGCTGGTGAGGCCTAGAGAGAAAGAGAGGCAAGGGCTGATCAATAGCTGCCACAGAGGCTGTGGATCAGACCCTGCTTCTCTCTCCGGGCCTCTCTCTGGTCCTGATTTGCAGCCCCCTCAGCACGACCCAGGACTGACTTCCAGTGTTCAGTTGTACATTCGGTCGTTTTGAACGTTACAGACCCTGGCTCTTTATATACATACATAAATACACACACACACACACACACACACACACACACACACGTATTTTAGAGAGGGAGAGAAAGAAACATCAGTCATGAGAGAGAATCATTGATTGGCTGCCTCCTGCACAACCCCTATTGGGGATTGAGCCTGCAACCCTGGCATGTGCCCTGACTAGAAATTGAACTATGACCTCCTGGTTCATGGGTCAACGCTCAACCACTGAGCCATGCCGGCTGGTTACATCCGCTAGATTTTGATATGTTGTATTTTTATTTTTATTCAGTTCAAAATAGTTTTTGTCCATTTTTTATTCTTATTAGCCTGGTTTCCTAGGGGTTGGCCCTATTGCATAGCTCAGTGGTCAGTCATTAGGTCAGGAAGAGATTGTGTCCAGGTTCCTGGGGCCCTTTGCAGGTAATCTGTGTGGTCAGAGTGGGCACTTGCAGCCCACTCAGGCTCTTCCTGCTAGCTTCCTGAGGCTCTGTCAGCTGCATGGGGAGGACCTACGCACGCCTTCAGTAGCTCATGGCCAGAATTTCCTGTTTCTCAGATTTCTGGCTGGCCGACTATTGTTGCAAACAGGACCAAGATTAGAGGCCATCAGATCTGTGGGTGTTTCCTATCTCCTCCACCGACTTCGCTGCTGGTGCTGCTTGATATTTCAATCAGCCTCCTGGGATTTCCTATCCCACAGCCCTGTATCCACTGCTCTTGCTCCTCCACTTCCGAGTCCTGGAATGCTTGTTTGCCCAGTTATATGCTTCGAGTTGGGGGTAGGGAGGCTTTGCTACTCTCTCCATGCTGCCATAGCCAGAAGACTGACTTTTTAATCTCATTTTCCTTAGGTCCCATTTGGGCAGTTATTGCAAACATTTTACCTATTCTTGTCTTGCTCCAGCCCCTGTTTCTTCCCTTTGTTTCATTAAGCTGTTTTCAAAAGGTACATTTAGAGGGAAAAGAGACAGAAAAATATACGGGCTGCTTCTGGGCTAATTTGCCAAGCTTCTCCTGGAAATGCTCCATAACTGAGCAGTCTGCATTGGGGAAGGTTAACTAGCCATTGACCGGTATGTTTCTGTTTATGTCGGAGCAGAGTGTAGTGCTCATAGAAGTCTGAGTCTGCTTTCACCTTCAAGCATCCATTTCAGTTAAGATGGCATAATTTAGCAGGTCCAGGTCTCACTTTCTTGTATCCACTTTTCCGTCCTGGTCACCAGCTCCCTGCTGGGAAGATGCTACACTTCACACTAAAAGTGGCCGACCGGCACCGCCAGGGGCTTTGCTACCTGGTGGAGTTATGACTATCAGTGTAGCTTGAGTGTGTGCTTACTTCTTCACTGATGAACAGTGTTTTAGGTCATGAAATGAGGGAACATTAGTAAAATGCAAAAAGGTTAGTTCTCTGATACTTACAGAGCTCTATGGATGCAGGAGTTCCTCCTTTGAGCCATCGACTCTGGTTGGTAATGGCACTGTGTCTCAACAGGAGGAGCCCTGTGCCCACAGTCCGTGTGCAGTGTTGTGTCCGAGGAGGGAAGGCCTGGACATGGCCCAGGATTCATGACCACAGCCAGGGGAGGAGGGAGCATGGTGGCTTGCTTCCCTTAAGTTTAAATAGGAGTTAAAATCATTGATTATGCAAACTCTCAGATTCTAACACAAATACTCATGCAGATGGGAAATGCATGTTTAGTATGAAGTATGTTTCAAGTTAAGCAATATTTTACTGACCTGAACAGCTTTTCCTTTAATTACAGACCTCTTGAGTGGATATACCAATCCAAGATCTTACTGTTTTTCATTTCAAAACTGTTACTTAAACCCGAACACTGTCAAGTAAAAAATGTCCTAGTGGCTCTAGTAAAACGACAGGTTTGGTGTTCTAGCATTTGGTGGTCTGTGTCTCAGTGGAACACTGCGATGCTGGGGAGGGGCCGGGCTGTGCGGAGACTGACGGCGTGCTGCCTGTTCCTGTCGGCAGGGCGGAGAGAGCGAGGGCTGTTTCCACCCGGACGGCCAGCCCCAGCGGCCTGCCCCACCTCCGGAAGTGAGGCCGCAGCCTGCCCGCAAGGTGACGTTGACCAAGGGGGCCCTTCAGCCGCCCCAGCACCTGCCGGTCGGGACCCACGTGTACTCAGCAGGCCCTCCGGGCATCAAGAGCATCCAAGGGCTTCACCCCGCCAAGAAGGTACAGCTGTGTCCTCCAGTGCTGCGAGTGTGAGGCTGGAATGGTGTGGGGGGAGGAGTGCCCGCATGCTTCCTGTCATGACTTTTTAATGGTTCAGCTTTGGGACGGCACCCACCACCCAGGGTGCGGTGGTTTCCTGCTGCCCTCAGCTGTGCCCTGGAGATGGCCAGTTGGCATGCTCTCCTTTCTACCCACAGTTCTGGGGCCAAGTCTGGGTAGGAAGCCTGGGAAGTCTAGTGCGGCTAGTCCCACCCACTCTGGCTGCTTTTCACGCGTGTCCTGTGCTGGATGAGTTCAGTTTTCAGGGAAACACTTGGCACCGGTGCTCTGTCTTGTTTCCTAGTTGGAACAGACCAGAAAGATCAGCTCTGTCCTCTTTCTTTAAAGGTCCCAGAACAGTGTTTTGAACCCTGGACAGCTTTAGCAACTCTGAGGTCTGGGCCCCACCTTAGGCCAGTGATGTCATAATTTTGGAGGTGAGGGTAGAGGCCCTCTGTCCTTGTTTTGGGCTTTTGGTTTGATTTAAAGCTCTGCAGGTGAATGTAAAGGGCAGCAGCCAGGGGACCATTGTGGCAGAAGTGGCCTTTCAGTGCTCAGGGTGCCAGTGCACGTGCGTACTTAATCACGTGAGCTGGATCTGTGGGGTGGTGGCTTGTGGTGCCTGTGTGGTGGCAGTGGGTTGCACCATCCCTGCGGAGTTGGCCTGGAGTACGGAGGGAGAAACTCAGGCTCTGGGGCCGTTAGGACTAACCTGAACCCTAAGTGTGCAGCTGACATGCATTTCTGGATCCCGGGGGCCTGCTGCTTCACCCCTAGCACGGAGGGAACAGAGGTGCTGCCTCGTCCCTGCTGGGCTCCAAATCAGCTCTTGTCTTTTCCTTTCACATTTGGTGGGTGGTGGTGTCCTCTTTAGATATTAAGTTCTTTTCTGAGCACAGCAGAAACTATAGAAAATCCTATAGCTCGTGGTGTATTTGAACGGATTCTGAGTTATTTGCTCACTTATATATCTTGGTAGTTGTGCCAAAATATAAAAGCTTTTGAATTGATCAGTCCCTTCTGTCGTTGGCAGGTCGTCATGCATGGCAGAGGCCGGGGAGCAGCAGGGCCAATGGGCCGCGGGCGCCCGATGCCAAATAAGCAGAACCTGCGGGTGGTGGAGTGCAAGCCGCAGCCCTGCGTTGTGTCTGTCGAAGGCCTGTCGTCATCCACCACTGACGCCCAGCTGAAGAGCCTGCTCATGTCAGTGGGACCCATCCAGGTGGGCACCTGCTCCATTGCGCCTGTGCCTGTTGTCCAGCCCATGACTCAGTCACTTCCTGGTTTATCATGAAGTGTTGGTTACTTCATGTTAAAATAATGCTTTTGAGGAGGAGGAGGAGGAGGAGGAGGAGGAGGAGGAGGAGGAGGAGGAGGCGGCGGCAGCGGAGGCAGGTGTTACATCTCCTGTGCACACTTGCTGTCAGAACTTCTGCCCCAGAATTCAATTAGTTGGGAATTTTCACATGCTTACATATAAACTTTATGGAATAACTATTCCAACTGAACAGATGATGCTTTGAAATCCTCAGATTATCCTAAAGTTCACATATGCACACGTATATTTAGTTTTTTCCCCTGTCACAAACGTTTTATTTGTAATAATTAAAAAATTTTAAAGTAGCCTTCTTGACCTTAATTTCCAGAAATAGCCTCTCACATTAACAGCTATAGGACTTGGGTGAGATTTTACAAATAGGAAGTAATGTGGACTGTATTTTGGTCTCTTAAAACTGGCTAATTCTGAGTGCTTAACCCTTTGAGTGCCAACCAATATCCTAGGAACTATGCTAAAATTGCCAAGGCATTTTTGCTGATTTTACAGCAGTTTAGGAAAAAAATTATGAATCGCAGGTAAATGAAGTTACATATTCAAAAACTTAAGGATACCTTTATTACATTGACATATTTAGCAATATCATCATCACTAATAAAAGCAGACCTAGAACTGGGCGCCATTTTGAAGCTTTGATAGCGCTCCCGGCACTTTTGGTGAAAGACAGGAGGAGCGCGATCGCGCTTCCCGGCACTCTAGGGGTTAAGGGTCCCCATGGGGCTGGCAGCAAATGGTGGGTCTCCAGTCAGCTGTAGACCAGGTTTTCCATAGGACCTCGTCTCTGCAGCTTCTAGACCAGGGGTGGGCAAACTTTTTGACTCGAGGGCCACAATGGGTTCTTAAATTGGACCGGAGGGCCGGAACAAAAGCATGGATGGAGTGTTTGTGTGAACTAATATAAATTCAAAGTAAACATCATTACATAAAAGGGTACGGTCTTTTTTTTTTTTAGTTTTATTCATTTCAAACGGGCCGGATCCAGCCCGCGGGCCGTAGTTTGCCCACGGCTGTTCTAGACCCTGTCGGTAAACCAGCAAGGAGGCAGCTCACCTGGTTTCCTGGAGCAGCGCTTTTGCTCCTGCCCTTCCTGCCAGGTGGAACTGCGCTTTCGCTCCAGGCCCTAGGCGGCCTGCCTGAGACAGAGCACTGACACACTGCCTGATGGGAAGGTTTCTGAGTAACACAGTGCTCTCTGCTCCAGGAGTGAATGGGAAACATTTCAGGCTAGAGTTGATACAAGTAATTCATTCTTGATGTGTTTGGAATCTCCCTGTACTATTGAGAATTCCTAAAAGTGAAGAGTAACAAATACCGAATTTCTAAACACCTTTCCACCGCCCCTCACTTTTGGGTTCCGAGAGAGATGTTAGGGTTAGTTTTATGTGTATGTAGTAATGACAAGTGAACCAGATAAGTGAATGACAAGAACTTTGGCCTCTGTTCTCAGGAGTGGATTTCTGTGGCGTGGGCAGGGCATAGGGGTAGTTGTTTCCTGACAGTTAATAGTGATTGGGATAGTTTTCAGGCACAGAACTGACGCGAGGATTGTTTTCAGGTGCACAAATGTGGTCATCCCAATCGGAGACCCGCAGGCCAAATCACAGGTCAGCGGTGAGCCCAGTGTCTCCAGTGTCCTGCTCTCTCTGTGGGTGGGGAGTGTGCATCCTTGGTAGTTCTCCTGCCCATTTTCCAGACTGGGGTCTGTGTGGCCAGTGGCTAGTCCATGGCACTGATGGAGGAAGGGCCAGTGGCTGCATTGCACTGGTCTTTCTGCCCTGAAAACTGAATTTTGTATGTTGGAGATCTAGATCTCTTGAATCATCTATTTTCCCTCCCATTTGCCATGTTTTTTTCTGTTCTGAAGAAGGATTAGAGGTCATTGTATTATAAATAATAAAGTTGGAATGAGGGCACTTGAAGTGGAGCAAAAACAATGTTGAATTGTTTAATGAGAAAAAGAGAGGAAAACAAGAAAGACATTTTCTAGGTTATATCACTTGCCCTTAAAATGAGGTACAAGGCGAGGTCCCCTGTATCCTGTGGCAGGTGTAGAGCTTCTGCCAGAGCCTGTGCACCCGCCTGGAGCTGAGCCGAGTGCTCTCCATTCTTACCAGTCTGGCTCCTGGGGTGGTTGTGCGTGAGGGTGTAGCTATTTAAGTGCTGCAGCCACACATGCTAAGACGCTAAGTCTGTAAGCACACTGATAGAATAAGCTTCTTCAGCAGTGTTAGAATAACATTGTGAGTATAAATTTTGAAAAGATATTTATAACGATGTCTTGTTATAATTATGTTTTAAATATAAATAGACTTGGCAGGGATGGAGCTGAGAGGGCTCCTGCTGGGATGATCCAGCTAAGCCTGTGAGTGTTGGGCTGTGGTGCCACCTGGAGTCCACGTGGTGTAGTAGCGGTGGTGGTGGTGTCTGCAATGCGTCCCTTTTTTTCTTTTCTAATTAAGTTTATCGGGGTGACATCTATATAAATAAAAGGCTAAGTGACCGTATGTCCGACCGACAGCCCGGTGCATATAATGTGCACTGACAATTTAAAAATAAATGCATGTGTGATATTTGTCCCCCGCCTCCCATTTAAATTAATTTGAAGACAGTTTCCCATGATGCCAGCATTTGCAGTGACTATTAATAAATCACAAGGACAAACTCTAGACATAGTAGGAATATTCCTACCTGAACCTGTTTTCGGACATGGTCAGTTATATGTTGCTTTCTCTCGAGTTCGAAGAGCGTGTGATATTAAAGTTAAAGTTGTAAATACTTCATCACAAGGGAAATGAGTCAAGCACTCTGAAAGTGTTTTTACTCTTAATGTGGTATACAGGGAGATATTAGAATAAGTTTAATCAATTTATCAGTCATTGTTTTTATCAATGTTTTTTATATGTTTTTGTTGTTTTTATATCATATCTTAGTTATATCTTGTTATTGTTTATTAACCAATTTATATTATTTTCATATACTTTTTGCTAATTTTCTTTCATCTCTGACACTTCTATTATAGAGATAGGGCGAATAGTAATATTAAAATATTTCTTCTAATTAGTTTCCTTTCAAATGTGCATGAATCCGTGCACCAGGCCACTAGTTGGTTAATATGATCAGAATAGGTTTCAGGTGTGGGTTTGTATGTGACAAGGTTTGTAGACTGCACTGCAGTGCGTGATCATCTGCTCCTTAGCTGTGGGATCTGAGAGGCTTGCCCACTGTGGAGCAAGGCACCCCGTTGCTCTTCCCTTAGACCCGTGGTCAGCAAACTGCAGCTCACGAGCCACATGCGGCTCTTTGGGCCCTTGAGCGTGACTCTTCCACAAAATACCACGTGCGGGCGTGCATGTACAGTGTGATTGAAACTTCGTGGCCCATCGCAGAAGTCAGTATTTTGTGGAAGAGCTGGTATTTTGTGGAAGAGCCACACTCAAGGGGTCAAAGAGCCACATGTGGCTTGCAAGCCGCGGTTTGCCGAGCTGCAGTTTGCCGACCACTGCCTTAGACCATACTCACAAGCCTCTAGAAAGTCCGTTGAAGAGACATTTGTCCGTAGACTCATTATTTACACAATAAGAAGAAAGGTAGGTTTTGTAGAATATTCAAACCAGAAGGGAGAAATGACACAAGAAGTATCAAGTTTCAGAATTTCAGATGAGAGGGCGAGTGCGAATCAGCCAGGCGGTGTCCCCAGCAGTCCTCCTCGATGCAGGGGCTGTGGGTGGGGCTGCAGGAGTGCATCCTCCTGGACTGGCCCCCCTCCTGCTCCGTCTGGAAGACCGAGCTGGTCAGCTGTCAGGACCAGGGAGAAGGGGCGCCACAGCCTCCTCGGCCCCTTCGCTTCATTATCTTTATTTCCCTGTCTGCTGGGTTGTGCCGAAAATTGTGTTAAACATTTGTTGTTCTATAATGAACTAGTGGCCCGATGCACGAAATTCGTGCAGGGGGGGGGTGGGTGTCCCTCAGCCCGGCCTGCACCCTCTCTAATCTGGGACACCTCAAAGGATATCCTACTGCCGGTTTACAGGGATCAGGCCTAAACCAGCAGTTGGACATCCCTCCTGCAATCCAGGACTGCTGGCTCCTAACCACTCTGCCTGCCGGCCTGCTCACCCCCAAATGCACCCCCCCCCGCCAGCTTGATCACCCCCCAGCTGCCCCCCGTGCCAGTGTGCTCGCCCCCAGCTGCGCCCCCCTGCCAGCCTGCTCGCCCCAACTGCCCCCTCTGCTGGCCTGCTCGCTCTCACCTTCCCTCCCCACTGGCCTGCTCACCCCCAACTGCCCCGCTCACTCCAAACTGCCCCCCCTGCAGTCCTGATCACCCCCAACTGACCCCCACTGACGGCCTGCTCGCCCCCAACTGCCCTCCCCTTTTGGCCTCTAACCGCCTCTACCTCAGCCCTGCCACCATGGCTTTGTCCAGAAGAATGTCCAGAAGGTCTCCTGGAAGGTCTCCCAGTCTCATTAGCATATTGCCCTTTTATTGGTATAGAGGCCTGGTGCACAGGTGGGGGCTGGCTGGTTTGCCCTGAAGGGTGTCTCGGATCAGGGTGGGGGGGTTCCCTTGGGGGGTGGGCAGCCTGGGCAAGGGGCCTGTGGTAATTTGCAGGCCAGCCACACCCCCATGGGATGAGGGTCCCCACTGGGTGGGCGTGGCCAGCCTGGGTGAGGGGCTGAGGGCTGTTTTCAAGCTGGCCAAGCCCCCCAGTGGGGACCCTCACCCCATGGGGGTGTGGCCAGCCTGGGTGAGGGGCTGAGGGCCGTTTTCACGCTGGCCACGCCCCCTCTCCCCACCCCCTGGTGACCCAGGCCCCCAGCCCCTCCTTGAGCGGAGGCAAGGGCGGGCAGGAAAGCTTGGTTTCCTTCGTTGCCGGGAGCAACCAAAGCCTCCTGCTCACTCCAGCTCCGTGGCCGCCGCCATTTTTTTGGGTTATTTTGCATACTCACCCAGACTGTCTGGTGGGCTTTGTGGTGGGACGGTCAATTTGCATGTTTCCCTTTTATTAGTGTAGATGAAACACCATGGTATATAAAAAAAGTCATTTCCTCACAAGCGTGGAGTTGGTGATCGCTTAAGGTTCCCTGCAACCCTTGTACCGTAATAACGGCTGGGGCTTAGATGTGGCCTGCCTGTGCCTGGCCTGTGCCCGTTACCGTGTCTCTGCTGGTGGCTGTAGTTGTCCCGAGCAGCCGGGAGGTAGGATGCAGCTGGTAGCAGCTGGAGTTGGGCTTTGAGATGAGGCGTCAGTGGAAGTCCCGGTTTTGCCATTTCCTTGTGCGCGCCTTTTGGACTGAGGCTCTCATAAGTCACAAAAGACTGGTAACACCACCCGCACCTAATTGTTCCCTGGCATAACCTGGCGGGAGGGAAACCAAAGAAACAAAGAGGCCCGTGTCACTGGGGCAAAGCGTGTGAAAGCAGGGAGGACGAAGCAGAAGTACCCCTCCCACTAGTGCCCCTGCATCAGCAGGTTCTGTCCCAGGGCCTGTCCCCCTGCAGTTGCTTCAGGACACCAGCTAGCCAGCCTCAGACAACATCTCTACCACCCAGACGGAGTCCCCCAGGCAGCCAGGAAGGCAGGGTCACCGCAGAGAACCTGACTCCTGAGGGGACATGCGTCGGCGAGAACACCTCCGCTGCGTCTGGGTCTGACCGGCCAGGAAGGGGGCTGGTGGGTGACGTGAAGATGTTGGCATCTCCAGTGAAAGAGTGAGTCAGTTTGCATTCAGAACATTTGGGAAAGCAGACAGCAGGGTGGTCAGACGTCGGCTGCTGGAAACCCCTTGCCACCAGGCTTAAAGAAGGTCCGTGCGTGGCCACAGGCCCTGCAGTTCTGGCAGCAGGGGAGCTGGAGGCCCCGTGGAGAGTCTCGGAAGCGTTGGAAGCCAGGAAGCCATGCGGCTCTCAGGAGGCAGTGGGAGGCAGAGCTCTGAGGAGCCCGTGTCGGAAGGATCAGTCTGAGGGGGACAGGGAACACGGAACACCCTGTGGTGGACGTGGATGGGTGTGAAGACGCTCAGGAACTCGGGAGCCGCGCAGCATCTGTGTCAGAGACCTGGCGGGTGGGAGAGTGCCTTCGGTTCTGTGACGGTGCGCTTGGGATGGGGCTGCCCGAGGCCCTGCAGCGAACTTCCCGTGTTTCTGCTCGGACCCCTCCGGACAGGGTTGCTGCTTCTGCCTGCCCCTTACCAGCAAGAGTGCCAGTGAGCCGTGCACAGGGAGACTCCAGAATAAGGTCCTACTCGTTTCTCTGCGAGAAGCACCGCCGGGAGGAGCAAAGATGTCCTGGGGTGAGGCTGACTGCCACCGGGTGCTGCAGGTCCATTGCCCAAACGGGGCTGCTCTGAGCAGTTACCCTCGTGTTTAAAAGAGTTAGTATCGTTTTGGCTTTAGGTCATCCCTGAAGGTGAGGAATCCTTGGCCAGTGGGAAAGCATGGAATGGGTCTGCCAGGGCAGAGAGTCGGCTTCATTTCACAACATTTCCTTCTCTGTCCAGCACGGACACGTAGAGGCTCCTCCCAGAAAGAGGACGGTCCTCGCGGGAGGAGGCCAGGCTTCTGAACAGCGTGCACACTGCGGTTAGGGGCATGTCCCACGCACTGCAGTCACATGGCTCTGATGGGACTCGAGTGTGAACGCAGGAAGGGCCAACTCGAGGAACGTTTCAGCTCGTGTTTTGTGATTAATAGCAGAGCAATTACGTATTCTCAGAAACTGTCGGAAGACGTCTGCAAAGAATGGACAGTACCTCGGGAAGGTTGGTGAGTGCAGCCGCGTGGCATGTCAGGAAGCTGTTTGGAGGCGGGTTGGGGAGTCAGAGTGAACAATAGAGACTCAAGACAGATTTTAAGGTTTGGTCTGTTCTGGGTGATTTGTGTTTATATAAAAACGTGGAAACCGGTGATCACAACCTTTCACCTTTCAGTGAAACATGTTTTTCCTCTCCTTCCAAAGAAATCACTAATATTATCGGTAGGTTGAATATGACAATTTCTACAATTCATTCTCATGTCTAGAAAATAAGGGTTTGTCTTATTGGAAGGGCGTCACAGTGTAAATAAAGGGGAGCAGCCAGCAGGCGACGGTAGCAGTGTTCTCGTGACGGGTGTTGACCGCTGGAGAGCCCGCCATTCTTCGTTGCAGTGATGCTGTCTTGACTGATAGTCCTCCATCAGACTGAGCTTTAAGCCACTTAGATGCATGTGCACGAATCCTCTTTCATGGTCATGGTAGAAACGAAGCTCACACCTTCATTTCACATTGGTGACTCACAGGACAGTCACCCCGGAAATCTAGAAATATTTTTTTTCTAGAAGAGGAGCATAGTATTTTCAAAATCTAGATTCCATGGACAATCACCTGACGGGAATGCCTGAGAACAAAAAGTGACTCTCCAAGGGTACTTGCCACCAAGCCTCAGAGAAAGTTTAGAGGGAAGATTGGGCAGTGGTGTGGTCAGATGATGCAAGGTCTTAATGCCAGGCTTGGAGGTTATAAGTGCTGGTCAGGGGAATGACTTCCTGAAACAGAGTTTTTGGATATATTATCTAGATGGGTAAGAAAAATTCCCACGAAATAGAATTAGTTTGTTTTAGTGATCCAAGTATCAGCCTGAACTTCAATTTTGTATTAAATCTAATATTTGCATGTATATATTTTTTTAAGCATAGAAAGCATGATGTTAAAATGTTTCTTTGTTTCCTTCCTCTAGAGTTTACAGATGCTTCCCCAGCAACGGAAAGCCATAGCCAAGTTTAAGGAGCCAGCCCATGCGTTAGCATTTCAGCAGAAGTTCCACAGGTAGCAGTGGATGCCATGGTTTTGGTGACGTGGGTGCGGGCGGGGACCTCTCCTGTGTGATGTGCTCTCGGTCACTGGAGCTGTTGCTTCGCATGCTGCTGTGTCTGCACCTGTCACTGTATAGACGCATATTCATGCGCAGGGGACAGTGCCTCCTCTCATGCCAATGCTCTCTGTCCCTCAGGGCCCACATTCCCCTCTAGCTTTCTCCTGCTTCTATAAGTCGCCTTCTGTGTTCAGAGTTCACTTAACCTTGGCTGTTTGTTTCCATCTCAACAGGCACATGATAGATTTGTCCCACATAAACGTGGCCCTGATTGTGGAGTGATGTCTAGCAGGGAGGCCGACCTTACACTGCACACACAGCTGTGGACTTGCTTCAAGGAAGCTGCCGGCACAGGACCTGCCAGCGACGTCTCCGTCCAGTCTGCTAACTCTTGTCCAGAGCGCCGGGCGGCCCAGCGTTGGTTCCGGGAGAGCTGAACTTGCAGGACGTGGCAGGATGGAGTTCGGTGTTGATGGCTTCGAATTCTGTGGCCACTTCTGAGAACTCCAGTTTTTGTTTTCTTTTGTTTTCAAAGTGCTTACAATGCATGTAGACACTGTTCTTCGTAATTTTACCGTCTGATCGATCGCTCACCGTGACTTAGGTTCAGGGAGGAACATTAGCAGCACAAATTCTAAGTACTTTCCATAGCAAAGAATATTTGATAATGGTTGCACTTATCTTCAGTGCAGGCTAGACCAGAGGCGTCTTCTCAGAAAGCCCTCTACTGGTTCTTGTAAAAACAGGTGAAAATGTGGGTGATTGTGATTGACAGCTGCCTATCCCAGAAAGCAGGGTGTGAGGGCGGGTGGGGCAGGGGCATAGTGCGGCAGATTCTGCTTCCTATGCACCATTTGCATATTCCGAGTTCCTGAGGGGACTCCCCACCCGTTTTTAACTTCCCAAATAGGGCGAGGACCAGGTGGTCGCCACTGCGCTTCCCTGGGGGCAGAGAAGCTGGGGTGTTGCTCTGGCTGAGGCCCTCACTGGAGCTCCCTGTCTGATGGGGTGCACAGTGGGCTTGCCGGGCGGAGGGACAGCTTGAAGCTTGAACAGACTTGGCTGGTTTTTTTCTTTAAATGCAACCCAGAGCGGCAGATGTCACTGGCTTTGTGGCATGCAGCGTTCTTAGGGAAGCTGGCTCTCATCGCTTTGAATGATCTTTTTTTTATAAGGCCTCAGGGTGGTGCTGCATTGCCCTTCAGTAGACCGAGGGCAAGGCGACATAGATCCCAGCACGCCACTCTCCACGGCGTGGTGTGAGGGAGGCTGTCTCACAAGGACCGTGAGACCCAGAGCAAAGTGTGTGTGTCACCCATGAGTGAGGGTGCGTGGGCTCCTTAAGGTGGGGCCGTGCCCCCAACGACCAACCTTAGGAGAATTGATTCTGGGTGAGCGTGGAAAAGTGCCTTACTGCATTTCTGCTCACGTAGGAGTTCACTAGCGGTGACTCTAACGTGGACCTGACTGCGCGAATGGCACTGGGGCACACGTGGACTTTTTAGCTGTGGTCAGAGTTATCCATAGAAGTAATAGAAATAGAAGCATGTTGCCACGTACTGTCTGGTTAGCCCAGCGGGGACCAGGTTGGGAGCCCGGAGGCCTCCTCTTTGGAGCTGACCCAGGTGTGGGGGCTTGTACCATCGTGTTTGTACAGTTGAGGTTTTATTTTACTTTTTCAAACTAAGTGAGCAGAAGTGGAGGGGAGTAGCCAGACCCTGTGGACCTCGTGTAGTGTTGATTCTCAGATGGTGCGGTGCTGAGTGAGCCTAGGAAACAAGGGTGCTGCTGAGGGCGCTCCCCGGAGAGGTCAGCTCAGGAAAGCGCAGGCACGCCTAGGGTCCCGGGAGCACTGCCCACTGGGCACCTGGCACCCTGCTCCAGAGAGCCCCTGACTGAGTCAGTGCCTATGCCCAGCAGCTGCCTGACGCGGGCTCGCTGCCCCCTCTCACAGCTGCAGGTGAGCTCACATAGAAACCGTAGCGCAGTGCATTCAAGTGACAAGGTAGCCGGAAGCTCTAGTTACAGACCACTCCCTGCTCTGTTGCCAGTGGGAAGGCTCCCAGTCGGTGGACTGTCACCGAAGACTTCCTGCCACAACAAGATGAGTTGAACAGACTTTTGCCGCTTTCTGAAATAGTCGGAGTGTGCGGTGGCTTGGAGGCCACAGCCCTGCATGTGGTCTCTGGAGCGTGGGTGTGTAGCGTCCTTCTTTCCGATCAGTGATGGCGAGCCCACCTGTCCTGCACCACAGCTGCTGCAGACAGACTCCCGGCTGCTTCAGGGCATGCGCTGATGTGGGTGCCTGGATGTATCTGTGCTGTCTGCACACCCGGGCATCCTTTTTCTCCATGCCCTGTCCTCTAGGGGGGCGTGGGCCTTTTCCAGAGCCCAGGAGGGCACGCTCCACACGGGGCCGCTGGGTGGGGACTGCAGTGCAGCCGGGCCCCGGGACAGAGCTGAGTTTCCTTGGAGGAAACGGCAGGAAAGGAAAGCAGCAGCATTAGGAAGTGATTTCTTCCCATTGGTGGTGCACTTCTCGCAGGGCACCGAGCTGAGCCCTCTTGGAAGATCTGTTGCAACCATTATCTCTGTTCTTTCTTTATCATGCATTTAAATGAGACGCAGATGCATCCAACACACTGTAAATACGGACCTTTTAACTGAAGTGTTATTGGAGATGTTTCAATGCAGCAACACCTTAGCTCTTTGCTAGTTCTTTTGTGTTGTCTCATCAAAGTTTAATGGATGCAGTTCCATAATTGTTGACGTGTTCATGTGTATATCCGATTTTTATAAAGATGGGAGTAAGTCAATACATTGATCCTGACCTGTGTATTATTTGTTCACAAATTCAAGAAGCTTAAAGCCAGTGAATATCAGTATATCTCATAAGGTAGATACAGTAGGTGATGATGTGGAGCCATTACTTTCCTTTCGCATTACCTTGTTTTGGTTTTGTGCTGTAACAAGTTCACCTAACTACCTATCTGAGCATAAGCTTGCATTACTGTTGGTCTGGCCACATTTGTTAAATCCTTATACTGATATTCTTCTAAAGGAAAAATCTTGTCTTTTCTTCCCAAAAGAAATGTTGAGGGTCCCGTGTCTGGACAGGCAGCATCCTAAGTGGGTGCCTGTGGCCGCAGCCCCAGGGAGGTGGGGTGGGACGGGGAGGAGCAGGCTTCATCATATGCACTTGAATTTGGGTCGCCCTCATCATGATGCTAAAGGTCCTGAGAAACAATTGTTCATGCTTGGTTCTGTAGCATCCCTGAACTGTGACAGTGTGGATCCCGCACCCTGGGGTCTTTTCTTCATACAGCATTTTGCTTAATTCTACCAACAGAGGACTTTGTTGCTGGGAGGAGCCGGGGAGGTGTGGGGGAGGGGCAGGAGGAAGGGGATCTGTGGGAGAAGACGGTTTTGTAGAAGGAAGCTGCTGAAATGAGACGTCACCATGGCCTGTCCCCTGACACATGCACTCGGGAGCAGGCGGTGCAGTCCCGGAGCATGAGGCGGGGGGCGCATGTGTGGTCGGTGTCTGCTGGCCGCTCCCGTGGGAGGGGGAGGGGTGGAGAGCCATCTTGCACTCGGTGATCCTGCTTTGCCCACGGGACGGCAGGTGGCTCTTGTGGGTAGATGAGTAAGACCTGCTCATCGAGCTGATGTTGAGCAGTTAATCAAGTTTTCTGTTTGGGCTTTCATTGTTTTGTTTTGTTGTGTTTATTTTGTGTTTTATTTCTGTTCAATCGAAGGTAAGCTTGACGGCTCGTAGACCATTGGACTGACGGACCCTGTTGAGGACAGTTAGGTTTGGAGTGAGGTCTGTGTGCGTGGAGCCCTGAGAGGCAGCACTCGGCTGTCCGGAACGCCCCCTGCGGCCGGCCGTCCTTGCAGATGGCTGGGATGGCGGTGGGCTCCTGCGCTGCCAGGGCCCTCCCTCCCTGCTTGTAGGCCCTCCCCCGGCCGCCGTGTCCTGTGAGACCTGCTCTTACTCCCTGTGGTCAGGTAGAGGCCCTCCCCCTTGTGTGATTGTTGATTTGAAGAAAATACTTACGGTGTTGTTGGTGGTTCACACATTTCTGTGATGTGTTCTAAAGGGGGATCCACTAGCAGGGAGGCCTGGGGGAGGAGATGGGACAGGAGACCCCCCCAGGAAGGAGGCCACAGAGTCAGATCAATTAGGAGTTGAGATTTTTTTAATTTATTTAATGAACATTTCAGTTGATCTTTTCAACTATTTTTAAAATTTGTGAATGAAGTGTTATTTGGACACTCTTACATAAAAACTCTTCCGAAGGCGTGTGGCCTTGACTTACTATTAAATCCTAAGGATTTTTGTGTAAGGTTCTTTTGCAACCTACTAGTATTTAATTTTTATCACTCAAAGTGCCATGGTTTTGTGCACTGGAAACAAAGCAAAACCCGCTGATTCATATTGGATCCCAGGTGTACCTTCCGCTGATGGGTGGTTGGGAAGGGGTGTTGGTTTTAGGCAGAGTGACCTTTTCCAGAGAATATTTACAACCTTAACTCTTCTGGGCCGCGATCTGGTAGGAAGTCCTTTAAGTCGGGGCAGCTAGGGCAGCGCAGCTAGTGAGGCACTTTTACTTCTAGCACTGAGGTGTGAAAGGCCCCATGTTGGGTGTTTGCCTTGCTTTATTTTACTAATTTTAAAAGGTATGCAGAAAAGTACAGGCCCTTTATGAAGGAACATTACGTGGTTTTTAAATTGTAGTGGGTTCTGCGGAGCGGACAGGTGTAGTATTTGCACATACTCGGTGTTAGCTGCCTCGCCCGTTTCAGCAGGGCTCCCTCCCGCTGCTTCCGGGCCGAGGCGAGCACCGTGGGCGCTGCTGCTTCAGGACTGTCCGCGTCGCTTTGTGTCCTGCAGGAGGCCGGACACACCCCGCAGGGCTTCTGTGTGCACGCGCACTCACACTGCCGTCTGAAGAGCAGATGGTCCTCCGGCTTTATAATTCAGCTTTGCTTTTCACAGGCAAGGGATCCAGAACTGTCTCCTCTGTGAGGGTTTTAACTAAGGCTTTAATTCCACTGTTTAATTTTCAGGATCAACAACCACCAGGCCCCCAAACGCTGTTTTCTCATTTCTGAACTGGCTCTCTCCTTGCTCCTGCTGCTCGGGTGGCTGGGCCAGGTCGGGCGTCCTGGTCCTCCCTGCTCGGGACTCTCCCCGCGAACCCCTCTGCTCCCACCGCCCTGCTCTCCGGGTGAGCCCTCCCTCACCTCCCGCCCTCCTCTGCGAGGGGGACTGTCTCCGCGCAGTTCGCACTGTTGACGCCTGGATGACGCGCAGCTTTGCTTCGACAGGTCCGCTCCTGACTTGTTCCCCAGGTCTCTGGCTGGAGAGAATAACATTGGGTTCTGTTACTTTGCAGTGTGACCAGGAGGCGTGCGTCCTGGCGGCCGTTGGCGTGTCATTAACCGTCTGTTTTGCCCTCTACTTTGCAGGACCGCTTTTGCATGAGTTCAGTGTTAGTAGTAGCCGTGCCTATTGTTCTGCTGGGCGCTGCTGGCTCAGGCTGCCCGGGACCTTCCCAACCTAGTGTGCCGCGGCGGCGGGTGTGGGCCGCTCCGCTGTCCCGTGTGGAGCCGTGGGCGCCGTGCGTGCTCGGAGCCGGCCGACTGCTTCCTTCCTCTGGGTTCACCTCCTGCGTGTGTCCGTCCTACCGAGTGCACTGCACTCGCTTACCCCACTTCCCACGCGCCCGTCCCTGGGACAGCCTCTCAGGGTAGATGTGGAGAGCGGGAGTGACAGGGTTGGAAATGTGCTGCTGTGTATCATTGTGTGCCTCCGTGCTGGACTGTGTTCTGACTGTATTGTAATGTGAAATGTGTCAATAAAGTATTTGAAGTTCCTGCTTGTGTCTGCAGCCTTTATTTTATCTGGCCACTCAGACTGGTCCCAGCCCGCCTCTTCCCCTGTGGACAGAGCATGGCCACATCCCCAGAGGACGCGGGTGGTCTTTCCCTGGGTGTCTCCTCAGTGCCGCCGTGGCCTTGAAACAGGTGCCTGAGGGAAAGGTGGCCTGGTCTGTCCTGGCAGGGCCTGCCTGCGTCCTGGACCCACAACAGCATCGCAGTACGGTTTCTGTTGGAAATGAGTTGTATTCTTTTCTATATTTTTTAAAGCATTACACACAGTTTTCAAAGGAAATATGCACACTCACTGATCATAACACTCACTGGAGGAGCCCGGTGCCCGTGCCCGCCCCAGGGTCTGCCCGCACCGTGTGCTGCCTGCTCGGTGGACCTGCATCATTTGCCACGTTGCACAAATTGGGCGTAATTCATAACCTGTTCTGAAAGTACAGTGTTTTAAAAACAAAGGAAACATAGTTAAAGGAAGCATTCAAGCCCGGTCGGTGTGCCAGCGTGGCTCAGTGGTTGAGCGTCGAACCAGGAGGTCACGGTTCCATTCCTGGTCAGGGCACATGCCCAGGTTGTGGGTTTGATCCCCAGTCGGGGTGCGTGCAGAAGACAGCTCATCAATGATTCTCTCTCACTGATGTTTTTATCTCCCTCTCTGAAATTAATACAAATGTATGTTAAAAAAAGGAAACATTCAAGAAACCAGGTGTCTTCTGTCCCTCACACGCACACACACAGACGCCTGCACCGTGCTCACACGCACCAGGGCCTCCTCCCCATGTGGACAGACAACATGGTGATGGCTGTCCCCAGGCTGGTCCTGCGTTGGTGTCAGCACGGGAGTCGGGTGGGCACTCTCACTGCGTCCACCTTTCTTGTCTGGAAAAGGGGGCTTATCCTGTGAAGACGCAGCAAGGCGTTGCAGCATGTGACCTCCATACCCGTGCCCCCGCCCCCCCCCCCCCCAGAGCGCATCTCCCTCTGTCCCTGGAGCTGATGGGCCCGGGGCTCCTTGCCTGAGACCCCATGCCCTTCCTGGGAAGGAACCCCATCTACCCCAGGAGTGAGGGTGGTGAGCCACTACTTGTGGGACAGCAGGCTGCAGGGTCGTGGCCTAGGTCCCTCCACTGTGGCTCACCTGTGGCATGGATTCTAATTCTGGGACTCTGGCAAAGATGGAACCGACGGGCCAGCACCCTCCAAACACCCCACCCTGCTTCCCAGACAAAGATGTCATTGGAAGGTCTCCCCACCCTCCCTCCTCAACATGGAGCGTGAGGGCCAGGGCCCCTGGTTCTCCGGAAGGAAGAAGGTGAGGAGAGGCCAACGGCAGGAGACAAACTGAACAGGGATGGAGTTACAGCCTAAGGATCTGAAATACCCAGCATCTCCCTCCGCGTTAGTCCATGTTCCCCGCATAAGGCACTTGGTCTAAAACCTGGGTTTGGGAGCAGGTGCACCTCTCCACACCTGTGTCCCCGCATGGCGGGCACCTGGGGGTGTTGTGACAGGCGGAGCCTCACGGCCCGGGGAGGCAGGAGCAGTTCCTGTGTGTGGGCCCTTCCACCGTGTCTGTCCCTGGCTGCGGCCGAGTGGCTGAAGGTGCCACCCATGGCCAGTCTGCCTGGTCCTCTGACAGGCCTCAGTCACAGGCGTGTTTCCGCGTGGTAAGATGGTTTCAGGCCCGGGTGGAGGGAAGCAGGCGTGCTCAGCGAGTGCCATGGAAGGGGAGCCCAAGGAGGCGCTGGGCGGCGGGCCGCAGCCCGGACACAGTGACTCCGCTCTGTCCCCCTCCTCCCGCCATGAGCCTGGTGACTGTGCTGAGAGGCAGCGAGCCGTCTGTGGTCTCAGTTGGATCCAGTCAAGAAGATCTGCCCTCAGCCTGGCTGTGCCCCTCAGGGATCCTCAGCCCCACGCTGGCCAGACCGGCATTGGCACAGACGAGCCGGGCGCCAGGGCAGCACTGACCAGTCTGTGGCCCATAGACTTGTAGGAGGGACTCAGATCTGAGATGGGAAGGCAGCTTTGGGTGCTGACCAAGTACTGAACCTGTGTCCTACCCTGAGCTGGTGATGAGGGGCAGGACCGAGGGCTGAGACCAGGCGGGTAGAGCGTAGATCAGATGACAGACCCCCCCCCCTTCCCCACACGGAGGTGGGTGGGTGGGCAGGAGCGAGGTTCCAGGCTGCAGTGCCCCCTCCTGCTGACCGAACCTGCCTGCCCCCAGCAAAGTCCCTGCACCTGGGGTCTGTCCTCCACGCGCCTGGCCTTGCGCAGCCCACAGCCGCAGTGCCGGCCTGGGGCGTCTGCTGGCTCTGCCTCCTGCCCCAGCTCTGGGAGCCATGGCGGGTGGGGAGGGTCCTTTCTCCTCATGCTGCTTCCTGAGAACCCAGGTCCTTGGAAGAACCGGAGGTGACACTGCCCCGAGCCTCCCACCGTGGTCACCTGCCACGGTCGCCTCCACCCCCGTGGCTGCCCTCCCTGGTGAGGGCCACGCCCTCCCTGATGGCTGATCTGGTCACTGCTCGCTCCTGTTCCTCCCGTCATGCTTAAGAAATGTCATTTCCACACGTCTTGGATCAGGCGACGTCTGAACTGTGGAGACCCACGTGTCCCCTCGCTCCCGAAGCCCCCACGACCGCCTGCACCGTCGGCCACGACGCGGGACACAGGCATGAAGTGTTGCTGGTCTGTGAAGTCCTGTGAAGGCACAGCAACAGTTTACAGTGAGCCCCACATTTTGAAAACCCCCCTTTTTGTCGAGAACATAAAGCGACGTTAAGTGAGGGGCCCCCGGAAGCTGCTGCCACGGGCGCTGGCTCCTCGCCTGCCGCCTCACCTGTGGGGGGTTCTCTCTCTGGGGGAGGCTCCTGAGTGCCCTGCCTTGGGATTATCTGGGTCAGGTCCCTGCTCTTCCTCAAGGCAGTGAGCCCAGCAGTGCTCCCGGGAGGTGGGGTGCTGCCGGGCCCTCACTTTCCCATGAAGACCCAGTGCCCCTCGGCTCTGTGCTGGTTCCTGAGACAGGGCCCCAGGCCCCGAGGCGGGCCTTCCTGACGGCGGTTTCGGAGCTGCCCAGCAGGTGGCGCCCAACGACAGGGACTCGGCTCCCCTGGGCTAGGCCTGTGGGCCCAGCACAGCAGCAGTGGCACCCTGGCAGTGCCCATGCTGTCACTCAGTCACTTCACTCGCTCCTCCACCAGCTCACTCTTTACGAGACCCCCCACGTGGCATTCCCGCAGCGACAGCCAGGACAGACACAGCCAGCCCCAGCGCTGCCCCAGTGAACCCGGCGATTCTCCAGGTATCTGGTCAGACAAGCTAGGAATGTCAGAGCGGGGCCGACCTGGGTCTGGGGACCGACCCCTCCTATCACACGTGGGGGCCTGGGCCTGAGGAGTGGGCGTGGCCCAGTCAGGACGCTGCTGGCTTTGTGCAGATCTGAGACCGGAGCCTGCCTCCTCAGCTCAGCCTGGGAGTCGCCCCGACAATGAGAATATTTGGGGGATTCCTTGAGTCTGGAAAAGCGAGTCTTATCAGTTGGTGGACACCCTGCCATCCGTTTCACTGTTTCACCCCGACCTGCCAGGCCCCTCTCTGAAGGCTCCCCCGGAGGGTGGAGACGCTCGTTTGACCAGCCCACGGCAGGTTCTAGAAGTGGCAGCCACGGCAGGGCCTGCACACCCGCAGGTCATCGGTGGCTGTCCCAGACTTACTGTGACTGAGGCCATTAGGACGCACTTGGAGGGGACACAAAACAACACAAAACACTTCTTAAACCTTTTCAGGTTAAGATGTTTTATTTTTGCTGACACTCTACTAGAGTCACTGGGAAGATGTCAGTGTGTATCCTGCCCAATTTTTTCTAAGAATGTATGTATACACACATGCACGCGAACACACACAAACACACATGTACACACACGCACACAATCATGCACACAGCACACAAACACACCTGCATGCACATGTGTGTGCACACTTGCACACAAATGGGAGCCCACTGCATGTAATGTTTTGGAAATAGCTTTCGCTGTGTAATAGTATGTTGTGAGTAGTTTCTCACGACGCTATTTTGTGTCGTCTTACATAGCAGAGTGGTGTCTGTTGGACGACACACACGAGGTAATTGTTTGACTACCCTTAGCGGTGGATGCGGAGGTCACTGCCCAGGTCTACGCCATTGTAGAAACCACCGGAAAGTGCCAGTCTGTGGCCAGGTCCTTGGTGTCCGCGCTAAGAAAGTGAGATTGCCCAGTCGATGAATCAGTGAAACCCCAAGGCCAGGATAACTTACGTCCAATTGTGAGTAAAGGTCAAATTCATTCCCGCTCCGTGTGACCCCACTTCCCAGTCGAGGCCACCTCCGAACATGGCCGTGTTCGTTCTGAGAACTTGGCTGGTGCTCTCAGCTGCCTCCAGGGACCCTGGGGGTGCGGCCGGGGGAGGTCTGGTCGCCCCCTGCCCTCCGCCCGGGTGAGTTAACGAACACCATGGACCGTGAGTCCCACAGGGAGACGCCCCGGCTCCTGGGCCGGGGAGCTTGGAACATGCTTTCCTTTCTTCCAGTTTAACTAGCGCAGCGAGAACCTCAGGCCCGATTCAGAATCGCTGTCACTCACAGATGACGAGGGCGGGAAGGCGAGGAAGAGGGACCCGGGGAGGAGGAGGGCTCCCCTCGACTTGTCTCAGGCACAGCAACATGGCTTTCCACTTGGTGTGAAGAAACTGGCGGGAAGAGCGGGAATCCCTTGGGGTTTTCCTTGGTGCCCGAAACAGGCCTGGAGGGGCTACCGGAGACCTGTGGACCCAAACCAGACGCTCGCCACTAACAGCCCGGTGCTTTCTCCAGGCCCCTCCGCCGCTCCCACCGAGATGTGCGCCCCCCTCGCTCGATCCCTCGCCCGGGTGTCACCATCACTGCCTCCCCGCCAGTGCCCCAGGGCCCCCTGCCTTGCCCCAGTCCTTCATAGCCTCAGAGAAGATGTGGCATTGGGCGCTGTGTGTGGTCCACCCTGGGGCACAGCAGTTACAGCCCAGCTCCTCTTTTGCGGCAGCTTCTGCTCTCATCACCGGGTCTGGATGTCCTTGATGGTGTGGTCTGGACCCCACTCCAAGTCAGCGTATGGCCGGCCTCACGACACCGTGCATTCAGGAGAGCCGCCACCTGGTCACATGCCTCCATCCACCGGCCTGGCCCGCAGACACGGACACACACTGAGCCAGATGTCCTGGTGAATGCGGGGGGGGGGGGGGGGAGGTGGGGGGGGGCACAGGCCAGCCAGGGAAGCTCCCAGCCCTGGGAGCTGGGGCCTTTGAGAGAGCGGGCACCCTGCCGAGTGTGCCAGTGGGTGCCAGGCCGCGGTCAGGGGTCCACTGCGCAGCCCCCGATTTGCCCGGCAGCGGAGGTTGCTCCCTCCGCCTGGCGCTCAGGCAGACGACAGCCTTTTAAACTCGTGTCTCTGACCCGAAAAGGCTCATTTCTGACCGAAGCCCTAGATTTCAGGGCCGACACGGAGCTGCCTATGAACAGCTCAGGTGCGGCCGCCTGGCTGCTCAGGACCTGGCGGCGCCGGGTCCAGGAGGGTGCGTGGCTTGTTTACATGAAATTGCAGAACCTGGGAGAGATGAATAGGCCGGCTGCTCGGGGTCACAGGGCCCCATGGGCCGCCCTCTGCTGGGCCTGAGCCCTGGGACCCTCAGCATTCCAGCTGCTCATGAGCTCAACCTCCTCGTTCCCCAGCGGTTCTCAGCCTGTGGGTCGCACCCCCTTTGGGGGCCGAACGACCCTTTCACAGGGGTCGCCTAAGACCATCGGGAAACACATATATTGTTTTTGTGATTAATCACTATGCTTTAATGATGTTCAATTTGTAACAATGAAAATACATCCTGCATATCAGATATTTACACTACGATTCATAACAGTAGCAAAGTTACAGTGATGAAGTAGCCACGAAAATAATGTTATGGTTGGGGGTCACCACCACATGAGGAGCTGCATTAAAGGGCCGCGGCGTCAGGAAGGGCGAGAACCACTGCCCTAGAGGCTCCGGTTCCCCAGCGCAGCAGCTTTTAGTTTTCCTTTCTGACCCCTGGATCTGAGAATTACCTGACCCCTCTCCGCAGGGAGCCAGGCCAGGTGCCGGGGCGGGGACACAGGGGGGCGGGGACACAGGGGGGCGGGGACACAGGGGGGCGGGGACACAGGGGGGCGGGGACACAGGGGGGCGGGGACACAGGGGGGCGGGGACACAGGGGGGCGGGGACACAGGGGGGCGGGGACACAGGGGGGCGGGGACACAGGGGGGCGGGGACACAGGGGGGCGGGGACACAGGGGGGCGGGGACACAGGGGGGCGGGGACACAGGGGGGCGGGGACACAGGGGGGCGGGGACACAGGGGGGCGGGGACACAGGGGGGCGGGGACACAGGGGGCGGCACTGCCGCACTAATGGTCCCCTCGGGTCTCCAATGCCGCCTGTGGGACGACCCTTCCTCGGAGGCACTTCTGATGTTTGTTTGATCAGCCCCCAGCTGATGGCAGGGCCTTCCCCGAGCATTGGCCCAGGGTGTGCCTGCGCTGCCCCACCACGACCGCCAGAGGGCGCATGGACTCCACCCAGGGGCACACTCCTCTGCAGGCTGGTGATGCTGACCAGCTGGAGTTTTGGTGCAGAGGGGAGGAGGGATGGGCAGAGGCAGGGGCCCACCCCTCCATTCCTGGCCGCCTCGCGTGCCTGGCGCTTACACTGCCAGGGCCAGGGGCAGGGACAGGAGGCTTCCTGGGCTGGGCCCCAGGAGAATCCTGGGGACTTGGACCTGCCTGTCTCGGGGGTAAGGGGTGGGGTGGTGGTGGCCATATAGTCCCTGGTGGTGCCTGCAGCCTCCTGCCATGTGCACCTCGGGAGGGGCTGGCAGGCAGAGGAGGAGCCTGCGTTCTCAGTGGACCCCAGAGCTGGACGGGCTGGACATCCACAGAGTGGAAGCTGCGTGCCAGGAGGCCCTGCAGCACGCAGGAGAGAAGCAGCTCTATGCAAGGCCTTTGGGGGTCGGGAGCAGGGAGCCACGCCAGGCTGGCTGTGGGAGAAACGACTGTGCCTTCCACAAATGCCACCAAGTGAATGGGAACAGCCAAGCACCACAGCCACACAGGAACCTGGGGATCATGGCAGGGCCACCTGGCTGCGGGCCCTGGCGTTGATGCTCACACCGCGAGGCTTTTTCTGAAACACCAATAGGTAGGTCCCCCACCCCACCCCACCCCCACCCCACCCACCCACTCCCACCCTCACCCCACCCACCCACCCCACCTCACCCTCACCCCCCCACCCCACCTCACCCCACCCACCCACCCCCACCCCACCCACCCACTCCCACCCTCACCCCACCCACCCACTCCCACCCCACCCCCACCCCACCCACCCACCCCCACCCCACCCACCCACCCCCACCCCACCCACTCCCACCCTCACCCCACCCACCCACCCCACCTCACCCTCACCCCCCCACCCCCCCACCCACTCCCACCCTCACCCCACCCACCCACCCCACCTCACCCTCACCCCTCCACCCCCCCCACCCACTCCCACCCTCACCCCACCCACTCCCACCCTCACCCCACCCACCCACCCCGCCCTCACCCTCACCCCCCCACCCCCTCACCCACTCCCACCCTCACCCCACCCACACCCCCACCCCACCCACTCCCACCCTCACCCCACCCACCCACCCCGCCCTCACCCTCACCCCCCCACCTCCTCACCCCACCCACCCCCCACCCCACCCACTCCCACCCTCACCCCACCCACCCACCCCACCTCACCCTCACCCCACCCACCCCCCCACCCCCACCCTCACCCCACCCACCCACCCCACCTCACCCTCACCCCACCCACCCCCCATCCCACCCACTCCCACCCTCACCCCACCCACCCACCCCACCTCACCCCCACCCCACCCACCCCGCCCTCACCCTCACCCCACCCACCCCGCCCTCACCCCACCCCCACTTCTCACAGGGCTCCTGCTTCCCTGGGTGTGTTGGGTGGCCCAGTGCTGAGGGAGGAGGCGGGCACAGTCTGGCTGAGGGTTTCAGCTGGGACTCGGAGGACGTGGGCAGGGCAGACCCAGGGAGAGGGCCCGTGGGCGAGGCTGCAGGTTCTAGAAGGAACCTGTGTCCTCCGCCCTCCGCCCTCCGCCCTCTGGGAGGGAGCTGCCCAGGATGCGATTCCACCAGGAGCCAAGTTCTTCCTTGGATTTTTGGCATAATATTCCTTCTAATTTATCTTTATTTTTTCAGATTTCTGGACCTTACTTAAACCAGTCTCCCCTTCTAGGGACATGGCTGCCCTCACGCTGAGAGCCAAAGGCGCCATGCAGGACGCGGATCTCCCACGGTTGTCGGCGTCTCCTTGGAGGGGGGCCCAACGCCCGTTTCTATAGTGAAATGGGAATTTTAAGATTTTCTCCATAATCAGGAAAATCAAGCTCGGCCGAAAGGAGAGGAGCATCTCCCAGGACAGACACTGTCCGCAGGTGGAGGGCCCGGCGACAGGGTCCTCCCTGCCTCACAGGTGGCTGCTCCCCCTCAGCTCCCGCTGCTCCACAGGGAGCTAGCCTGCCGCACGGGGCCGGGGGCGGGGGCCGGGGGCCGGGGGCCGGGGCCTGGGGGCCGGGGGCCGGGGGCAGGCGCCGTCCTGGACCTGGGACCCTCCTGTGCTGTGACAGTGTCTCCGGCCGCGGTCACCCTGGCCCACCCTCCACCCCAGCTTGGTTTGGGCAAGAGATCTCCAGTGGGGGTGACACAGTTCTTTCAGAGCCCGGACGGCCAATGTGCCAGGCTTGTGGGCATGCTGCCAGGATGGGGGCTGACACCTGCTCGGCCGGCTCTGGGAGCTGGAGCCTGCGGACCCCGTGCTGCCACAGAGCTCAGACTTCACTCCTCCTCGCACGGCCGAGCTGTCCTTCCCCTGCAGCCGCCCCCCCTACATCCCCCCCTCCCCCGTCGTTTAGAAATAAGAACACCAACCTGAGTGCTGGGCCTGTGAACCGGGCGGCTGCACCCGGCCTCCAGCCGGCATCCCCCCCTTGAGGCGCCCCCGGCAGAGGGCCCGTGAGACTCGGGCGCGTGAGAGTTCTGTGACTTGCTCCTAAGAAGTCATTTGGAAGTCACCCCCTGGAGCGGCTGTTCTTCCAGAAGGAGGGACTGACTGCTTTTCCGAGTCACCAGAGAACCTGGAACGCGGAGCAAGAGCCAGCCCCACTCCACCCACAGCTGGCCCGCAGGCCGGCACTCTGTTGTTTTCTTGCCAAATCTTGCAACCAACTGGCCTTCTTGGCAGGCCTGCCTGACATTCCCCATGTGGCTGTGATGACAGCAAAGGGCTACAACCAGGAAGAACAAGGTGCCTCTGCCCAGCCCCAGCCTGACGGGAGCCTCCCGTGGAGGCCAGGGAGGTGAGGCCTTTCGCATTCAAGTGCAGCCCGTGGAGACCGCGGGATCCCCATGTGGCCATGAGGGACAGGGAGTCTCCCCCAGAACACAGCGCAGAAAGCCTCTGCCGCGTCTGGAATTATCCACACAACAGAGCACGAGGGCCACAGCTGAAGTGCATTCTGATGTGCGTGTTTGACGGGAGGAGAGGCGCCGAGTCCCAGGCCGATGGAGCGACACCACGCGTGCACTTTGAAAACTCGTGGCCCCGTTAGCCCTAACGACCGAGAAGGGGGCCGTGAGCGGCAAGCGGCAGGAGCGCTGCCTCCCTGGTGCCCTGGGTCTGCTTTCTCTGGGAGGCAGCTTCCATTAGTTGTCCATGAAAAAGAGTTCTCCATGTAAAGCTGGAGAAATGCTGAGAGGCGGGCGGGACTGGGTAAGGAAAGTGAGACGCGGCCGCACGCCCGGCTGCAGGGGGCGCTGCGGGCACTCCCAGAGCTGGTGGCCAGGACGCTGCCTTCACCGCTGGTTACTCAGGTGGGTCGCCACAGCCAGAGATGCTGGTGAGCCCACAGCTTCCGGTTTACCTTCCACCAACTTACAGACTTAAACAGCCAACAGACCAGAAACTACCCGATGCCACCAGGGCGGTAAACTCTGAACCTGCTAACAGCCCACACGACCAGAAAGAAACCTTTTCCAGAGGAATCAGGACCCTCCACCCCTTGCCTAGCAGCCCGGCCGTGGGCAAGCTCCAGCACCACCAAAGAAGAGCTGTGCCCTAGGGGCGCCAGTCCATGCCCAGCTGCCGCTCCAGGCGGACACGTTGGCCACAGAGACCCTGGCGCCTGAGGCCTGAGGCTGTGTCGGGAGAGGCCAGGATGCGCACTCTGTAAAGGGCCTGCCCTGGATTTGGGGGAACTTGAGGACAGGCTGTGGGAGGTTCCACCAAGATCAACACCCTGCCCTCTCCTCGGGAACCCTCCTTAAAGGGCCCCCAGGACTTTGGGAAGCAGCCAGGGACCTCCCTGCAGGGCCAGGGAACACAGCATCCAGCCGGGCAGCCGAGCCCAGCAAACAGGTCTGCCCACAGCTCCAGGGAGCCTGGGCCGCCTCTGGGCCCATGGCTGGCAGAGCGCTGAACAGTACCCAGCACAGCACCCCAACCTAGGAGTGTAGATCGCACCATGACACAAACAGAGCTGAGGTTCCCCAGGCCGAAACCCACGCGGGGTGCGGCGCATTCACAGTGTATCATCTACACACGATGTCAGGAACCGGGGCCGCCGGGAGCAGAGGGCTGGCGGGGCTCTCAGGGATGACATGCTAACCAGGCTGTGCGCGGCACGCTTTATTTCTACAAAACTATTACAAAACGTTCAAAAATACAGTTTAGTAAATTTACAGCAGTTATTCTCAATTTATTAATGCAAAAAACATCCTTGTTTATCTCTGTACAAACTACAGGCTCCATCCACATGGGCTCATTGCTATGTGCACTTTTAAAAAATACCATTTTCTAATAAATTCTTTGAAGTTAAAAATAACAGATCGTCCAGTTTGTCAAAAAAAGAAAAAAAAGAAAGAAAAGTGTATGTGTGAGTGTGTAACAGTCTTGACTCCCAAGAATGTGGCCACAATGGTGATGCCAAAGCAAATACTCATCCATGAGGATACCAGAAGAGATGACTGTGACCTTGGAAATTAGTTAAATTAAAAATAATATATTTTCATATTTTACACTATTTCAAAAATGAAATGTAATTCAGTTAGGTATTGATCTCTCAAAAAATCTAATTTACAATTCTGTGTATAAAAATAGACTTTGTGGACCCCAGAAGCTGAGTTCACACGCGCTGAGGAGCAGAGCTGGGAGAGCAGGGCGGCGGCGGCGGAGGGACGTGTAGAAAAATAGACTCTGCACAGGTCGCTTGGCCTCACACCTCTCCCCCGTGAGCACAGTTCACACGACAATAATAAATTACCCAAGAAACAAACTAGTTAAGGCTCTTGAAGGTCCGGTTCATATTATTTAAAACATCTATTCATACCAAACAAATAAATAGCCAGGAGAGGTGAAAAAAAATCAAAATAAAACAACCAAAAAATTCAAAAAATAGATAGGAACTAAACACGACGCCAGAGCTTCCGGGTCTTGGTTTCCTTATCGCCTATTTTGGGTTGTCCTACTTCATTATTAATATTATTTATTATGATAATGCACGCCTCATTCCGTGCGCTTCCCCGTGTCTTCTGCGGTATCGCGCTGTTGCCCCCGCCCGCCCGCCCCGCCGCAGGCCTTCAGCTGGACTTGACCGCCATGCCCAGCGGGTGCAGGGCCTCGCTGTCCAGCAGCCAGGTGCCTATTTGGTAGAGCAGCCGCGAGTACCAGTGGATGCCCGCAGCCCCCGGCGCGTGCGCGGCCCCTGGCGCCCCCGGTTCGGGCTGGGGGGCGCGGCCCCCGCCCCCGCCCCCGCCGTCGCCGCCTCGGAGCGTGCGCACGGGCGCCAGCGCGGCCAGCAGCGCGTGCGCCAGGCGGAAGGGCGCGAAGGCCCCGTGCGCCCAGTTGTGCTCCTCGATGACCGCGTAGCACGACGCCAGCACCCGGTTGATGAGGATCGTGCCCTGCGCCGTGAGCGGCGCGTAGGCGCCCGTGGCCTCCTCGCGTAGGGTCACGCTGTGCACGGCGGCGGGCAGGAGCCGGCGGTCCCCGCCGCGCTCCGCCACCACGTACACGCGCTGGCCCGGCCGCACGCGGCTGGCGAAGAGCGCCCGGCGCCCCGGCGCGCCCCCCGGCGGCCGGCCTGCGCCCGAGTCGTTGTGCGGCGCGACGAAGAGCAGGTGCGCAGCGGTGAGCAGCAGGCGCTCGCGTGGCTCCCGCGTCTCGATCACGTAGAACACTTTCTTGGCGCCGTCGTCGCGGTCCAGGAAAGTGAGGAAGTCGCTGTAGAGCAGCTGGCCCCGGTCGTCGGCCGCCAGCACGCGGTCCCCGGGCCGCAGGTCCTTCACCAGCTTGGTGCCGCCCTGCTCGAGGTGCACAGTGGCGGTGCCCGGGAAGCAGCCGCCGGATTTGGCCGCCACCGAGTTCTCTGCGGGGAAGAGTGAGAGGAAAGCGGTCAGAGGGATGCGTCGCTAGACCCAGGCGCGTGTGGGGAGGGGCGCACGCGTGGTGTCCCGCGCGCTCAGACGAGGATGCGCGCGGCTCGGAGAGATTTGGAAGGGCTGGTTCCGCGCAGACCTCTCTGCCCAAGCCCCACCGCCAGGGCGACAAACTTCAGATGCAGACACATTCCTTCAGGACTCTTTCAGGATTGGATTGGCGGCGGTAAAGGTCGGCCAGCCCGCTGCTTCCTTCCTCCTTCCTCCCACCCGCCCCAGCTCAGCACACACCCAGCTTCGCCGCGAATTCAGAAGGTGTTTGCTCTCCACTTGGATTCCTCAGGAAGCCTCCTTGAGCTCACCGGGCGCCGGGGCGCGGCGCCCCCTCCAGCGCTCCAGCACCCGGCTACGCCGCGGGGACCCCTCACCCGCCCGCCCCCAGCGCCCAGCCAGGGCCCTCGGTGTCGGGAGACGGGGCGGGGGTGAAAATAGCTGCAGTAGTTGTAGCAACTGGACAAACATTCCAGAGCACCGGCGGAGGTGTGACACCCGGCGGCGCGGATTTTCCGAGTGAATCCAATGCAGGGCCCGCGCGGTCACCGCGGAGGCTGTGCTCACAGGGACGCGCTCGGCAGAGGGACACTTCCCTCTCCCCGCTCCCAGCCGCCCGCCGCCCCTCCCTGTTTGCTCAGGTGCAGCCCCGCGCCCCCCGCGGTTCACACGCGGCTCTCCAGAGCCGGCCTCACCAGCACTATTTGCACAGCCAGGCCTCTCTCCAAGCTCTCAAGATGTGTATTTGAATTTTAAATGGCGGGGCTGCGGCAGCGCTGGAAGCCGCCGGTTCTCAAGGCCCCTTGACGACGCGCTGTTTGGAGCCTCCGTCGCTCTCGGGGGCTCACTGTCCCGAGGACAATGATCGGAGCGGCGGCGCGCTGGGGGCCGGGAGGAGGGGCGCGGGGCCCAGTCTTCTTTGCATTCCAATCTCTGGGATCATGCTTTTTGCAAATAGAGATCGGGAGAAAGAATCTTCCTGCTGGAATTACCGAGGGTTTTTAATCTTCTCATCGGTTTCTCCGGCATGAAGTGCGGGCCTGGCCGTGGGAGGCCGCCGCAGTCCCCGGAATGCGGCCCGGGGCGCGGGCAGCCTGAGTCGTCGAGTCGCACGACCCTGCTTGACACGCAGCGCGCCGCGCCGGGCCGTGTGCGCGGAATGCCAATGAGCTGCTCTGTGCGCGGGTCTGCTCCCGCGGGGCCCTGGGGCCGGATTGCCGCTGCTCATTTTCGAGGCGACCTCTAGGGAACACCCCCGCAAAGAGCACCCCCGCCAGGGGGACCCCACGGACAGGGGTGGCCCCAAGAAGTGCTGCCACGAGGTCCCGGGAAGGGAGCGCGGTTGACTGCGGGGTGGGGAGGGCGTCAGGGGAGCGGCAGTAGGGAAGAACCGGGCAGAAAGTTCCCCGCGGAGTCCCGCAAAGTGGAGGCGCAGCGCCGCCTTTCCTTCCTCCTAAGGCGGGGACCCCCTCCCCAGCGTCCCTGACACTCCTTTTCTTTCTGGTGTGAATAGAAGCCACTATTTTCCTTACCTACTAAGTCTTTTTCTACTCACAGCTGCTATTAAAATACAGCTTAGGAGAAACAGGCAAAACCGGGGCGAGCGGGGAGACGGTTCCTCGGAATTCGGTGTGAACTGTTTTGCTAACTGCGCCCGCTCGGGCTCAGGCTCCACGGAGGTGGCGCAAACAGTAGCCAAGTTGGGACATTCGCGCGTGTGGGCGTAAAGCCTTCCCTCCGGAGCGATTCCTTGCCAGCGACTGCGCGGGGCGGTGCAGGCCCGGGGAAGGGCAGCGCTCCGGGCCGGCACTGGCCGCAGCTGCAGGCTCCGCTTCCAGGCCCTGCCTGTGGCACGGCGAGCTGCTGCTAACGAGCCTGGCGGTGCTTCTGGGCTTGCGGCGTCCAGATGTTGGAAGTGGTGGCTGCTGAGTTTATTACTCCCACCAGGCCTCTCCCCAAGGGCTGTGCCAGTGAGTTAAGTTAGTTTAGAATCCGCAGGCGCTGGGGGGTGGGGGTGGGGGCGGAGGACAGGGGCCTACACCCTGGACACAAGTTCCTGTGCTGGGGCGGGTGGTGGAGGGTGGGGGACGGTTGATTCTTAAGCCCTAAATGAGAGGAAGGATGAAGCCAGAGCTGGCTAACAGCAGGGCTGCAGTCTCCAGAAGCGGGAGGTGTCTCAGGAGCCACATGCCCCCTGCATCAGTGTTCAAAGGACCTCCGGCCTTTGCAGCCTTAAATGGGGACGGGCAATGCCGGGCTGGGGACGAGCCTCACAGAGTACATGCCCACTGCAGAAACACATGCCCTTCTCTGGCCCTCAAGCCCCCTCCCTATTTCTTTTGCTTTGCCTTGAATCAGGCCACAGGGCACACAGGTGACATCTTGTGGGCGGATCTGGAGCTGGAAGATGGGGGTACAGAAGGGGGGGCGGGGAGGCCACTCACCTGCTTTCACAGAGCAGTGGATGTGTGCTTTGGATTCGTAGTACACCCAGTCGAAGCCCGCCTCCACGGCCAGGCGCGCCAGCATGCCGTACTTGCTGCGGTCCCGGTCGGACGTGGTGATGTCCACGGCGCGGCCCTCATAGTGCAGTGACTCTTCAGAGTGGTGGCCGTCCTCGTCCCAGCCCTCGGTCACCCGAAGCTTCACTCCTGGCCACTGGTTCATCACTGAGATGGCCAAAGCATTTAACTTGTCTTTACACCTCTGCAGAGAGAAGCGGGCAGCATGGACATTAGCATCTGGCCCACACCCACTTCCCCAGGCGGCTCAGAAGACTCCCTTGCAGACTGGGGGGGGGGGGGTGCCAGAGGTGAGGCCTGGAGGGGGCGCCAGGCTGGGAAAGGGTGTTTGCAGGAGGAGCAGCTCCTCTTTCGAGATGAGCTAAGGGCCTGTCTCCAAACCCTGAGTGAGCAGAGCTCCTACCCCAGCCTGGGGAGCAGATGAGACTTTGGGGGGAAGAGTGAACTGTGTGTTTTCAGACAAAGGCTGCAGAACTTACCAGGGGTACCCTTGTCCATGCCTTGCACCTTCCCTAAGGTGTCCCCCACCCACTGACTGCACCCCTTGCTGTGGCCCATTTCTCTGCACCTGTGAGGGGCCCCACCCTTCTTCCTGGGGAGGGCACACTCCCTCACCTGGAGGCCAGAGGGAGGCCCAAGGTGCAATTTTGCAGAAATCAAGCAAAATACACTACTTCTTAAAGAGCCCAAAGCCTCACCTTATCTTTGGACCCTCCCTCCTGCCCTAGGCCTATCTGAGGTGAGAATTAAGCCAAAGGTAGAGAGGGAGGGGGGACGCTGATAGCAGAGCTGAGGGTGGGCGAGAGCCAGCAGTGAAAGGCCCAGTGAGTTATAATTTTCAATGTGGCCGGGGCGGGCCGGACGACAAACAGTCTTTATCTGAAGCCGCATTCCTCGGCCGGGACTCTTTCCCCGGCTTGGCTGAGGGCTGGTCGAGCCTCTTGTTTTCCTTAACCTGCTCCCTTCCCCCTCTTGTTTTCTTGGCTCCAGCGCAGAATGGTGTCCGGCAAGTTTGAAGAACAAACTTCAGAGGTGGAGGGAGGAGGTGGGGAGGGGGAGGGCGTGGGCGGGAAGTGGGGGATGGGGAGTCAGCAAGGCCTGAGGCCAGGGAGCCCTTCGCCTAGGGGACTCTGCCTCCACCCGGGCCTTCGCCCCCCCCCCACCCCCCCACCGGGAAGCTGCCCGTGGGAGTCAGGAAAAGAGCAGGCGGGAGGCACAACAGGGTGCGTGGAGCTGGCGTCTCCCACATCCCCGCATATTCCGGGTCCCAGAGAAGGAAGCAATAGAACAGCTGAATCAAGTGTGCGTTTGTGTGGCTGCGAACGCGCTGGGCGCGCATCCTGCTGCGGGCGGGGTGCGGGATGGAAAAGGAAGGACAGGGACACAGCCCTGACGGCATCCCCGAGAGGCCGACTGACTCCCAGGGAGGCGCGCGACAGTTTCAAGTTGGTGTCTGCAGAGGGCAGGCTGGCCTCCTCCAGGCGCGCGGGCGCTCGGCTCCCCGCTGGACCCCAAGAACCGCGGGAGGGACTCCTCTCCTAGGTGGGGGGAGGGGCGTCCTTGCAGACCGGGATGTGATAGATTGCGCAACAGGAAAAGCCCTGTGTATTTGGCAGCAATAAAACGCAGTAATACGGTTGTAGAGTTAAACATACAACAGAGGGGGGAGGGCGGCCCTGGTGGCAGGTCAGCGCTTGCAGGTTTCTGGGCCTGACAGCCGTTTTCTTAAAAAAAAAAAAAAATTAGGAGGGCAGAGTGTGAGTGAGGTCATCTTGAGGATTGAACGCGTTTTACATGAAAATCAATCCGTAAACTAAGGTCAGCCAGGATGCGGAGCGGCGGCGCAGGCGCACAACGCCTCCGCGCACACGCAGACACGCGGCGACCCGAGCCCCAGCCCGCCCAGCTCCGCTCTCCGGGGCACGTGGAGCTCTCAGAAGTGCCCCCTGGGGCAGCTGGCTGGGGGCGGGCGAGGGCAGGATGGGGAGGACGCGGGACCACCCTCGCGCCCAGAGCTGCGCCACTCGGACCAGAGGTGAAGGACGCCGGCGAGGACGCAGGCCCAGGAAGGCCCGACTCGCTCCCCGCGCCCCCCTCCCGCCCTTCCCGGAGCGGCCGCGGCCAAAGCCGGGAAGCCCAGGACGGTCATCAATTCACTGGGTCGTGTGCCGCGAATCAAGCCCGGCTCTTGTGCAGCCACCGTGAAGCCCAGCGGGGCCGCCGGGCCGCTTTGTGTCGCCGAGGCCCCGCGGTTCCCCACGCCTGAGCTCCCACCGCCTCCCCCGTCTGCGCAACCGCTGCGCGCCCGGCGCGGGAGAGGGACCGTCACCGCCAGCGGCCTGCGGGCTTCCCCGGCGTGGGGGAGGGGTGCTCCAACTTCAAAAGAGACCCCCTCCAGTCGGGGCACACACCGCCCCCACTCCGGAAAACAGACCCTTCCCTCAAATCAGGAAAACCCTCCCGAAGCCCACACCTGAGCGCGGTGCCCCAGGGCCGCCACGCACCCAGAAACCTACTCTACCCGGCGTCTCAGGCCGATGCCCTCGCGGCCCTCAGCCCGGCCCCTCGCGGGCCCCTGTCCCCTCAGAGCCCCGGCCGGCACCCCGCCTGGCACCCGGGCCGCAGGGACACGGCGTCTGTCTGCGCTCCCCCCTCCGAGTTAATATTAACCAGGAGCTCATGCGTCCAGAACTGCTCTCAGAGTTCCACTGGGGACGATCTCGCCACGGTTGAGGGACTTGGGCGGCAGGCACATTAGAGAGACAGACGCACGGAGGCTCGGAGGGACAGGGGAGGAAGGGCACGCACCTGAGCGCAGAATCCAGGTGGTGATCTAAGTGAGGGGCCAGCGGGCGCGCGGGTTCCCCGAGGAGGAGCCCTAACCTCCTCCGCCGGGGAGGCGGGCTGTTTCACCCCTTCACCCCGGCCTTGCCCCTCACCACCCACGTCCTCCGCCTTTCACCCTGCCCCGCCCCCCCACTCGTGGAGTCAGAGCAAAAGGTAGGGCGGGAAGGGATAAACCAAGGGCACCTTCCAGGCTGCTCCCCAGCCACCCACGATTTTGGGGGGACATTTGTGGTGTCCATGGTGCGATTCGGGCCTGCCTCTCCCCACCCAGCTGGATGGTGGCTGCCCCTCCCCCGTCCTTTTGTGCAGGGACCGGGAAAAGCCACTGCCCAAGGAAAAAAGTATTTGTTTTCGTTTCTCCGTCTGAGGGAAGTTGACAGAAGGTCAGAAGTTCAAATGCTGCCAGCGCACGCGGCGGCGAGAGTGAGGGGGCGCTGGGCCGTGGGTCCCCAGAGGGCGCCCAGGCCCGGGAGGCGGCGGCCCCGGCACCTGCCTTCCCGCCCACGCGCGGGCGGTCCGGGCCGTCGGGGCCTGGCTTTGAGCGGAGACCGGGCGGCGCAGGGCGCGGAGGGGCCGCAGCCCGCCCGGTGCGCTGAAACCCGAGCCGCGGGATCGATCTGCCCGCAGTAAGTGGAGCCGAGTGCGTCTGCTGGGTGTGCGCCTGCTCCGGCCGCTCCCTCCTCCCGGCTCCGAGGGACCCCGAGGAGTCCCCCTCCCTCTCGCGGGAGCGGGGTGACCCGGGGTCGGGCCGGTCCGGGCCGGGCCGGAGAAGTCCCCGCCGCCGACAGCGCCCGGAGGCCTGCGTGGAGTTCACCGGCGCTGGCGCTGCTCTGGGCACCGGCGCGGGCGGCCGCACTCACGGTCCAGATTCAGGGTGGTCGGAGCAGATGAGCGAGAGCAGGGCGGGCAGGACCCTCTCCTCGGCCCCCTCCTCCCAGGCTTCGCGGCCGCCCCGAGCGGACGTTCCGGGCTCCCGGCTGGGCCGGCTCGGGCCGGAGCGCGGGCCCCGGCGGCTCCGTCTCGCCGCCCCCACCCTCCCCGCACTCGCGCCCCTTCAGCGCCGCGCAGTCAGCTGCTCTGCGCTCCTAGCCCTAAAGGTAGGACTTGACTATTTTAATAGGGCAATAAAAAGGATGTTGACCTATATTTGCCAGGAAATCCATTTCTAGCTTTAGTTCTACGTGCTCGGAGTTTCAGACAGCCCACCCCGGGCGGGAGCTGGCAGCCGGCGTCTCCAGCGGCAGCGGCGAGGGAGAGAGGACGCAGGTTTGCCCGGTTCCTCTCTCAGCCCCTGGAGAGTCCCCGGGCGAGCGGGTTGCAAACCGGCCTGATGCGGTGCCAATAAGTTCTAAGTCCCTCCCCTCAGGTACCCGGCAGGAGCGTGAACGCACATCCTTAAAGAAATATCGATACATTCACACCCTGCCGGCACCACTGTCCCCGCGGAGGCGCAGGGGAGCTGGTGACACGCCAGGGACGAGCCAGGCCCCTCTGAGCCCTGCCTCTGCTCAGCCGGCCTTTAGCCGCGGCGGGCAGCGGCTGGGGGTGTGGTGGAGGACTGCACGGAGGAGGGAGCAGGCTCTGAGACCATGCTGAGGCCACATGGATACTGGGAGCTGGAGACACTCCGTGCTTATGGGGGATTTCTGCCCCTTCCCTCATTTTCACTCCAAACTTGGAAAGGGCAGACACTCCCAAAGGGAAGGACTCCCCCAAGTCACCAGCCAGAGTTGAGGCAGGATGGCAAGACCATCCCAGCCAGAGAAATCAAATCAGGGCCATCCCTGGACCAGTCTCCGGCCTCCTCCCCCACCCCCACCCCGAAGTTTCCAGCTGGACCCTTCACCTGCATTCCCTCCAGGAAGAGGAAGGGATGGCAGGTGGACAGGTGGGTGGGGAAGGCCGGGGGAAATCGCCTTTCTCTGCCCCAGAGCAAACACGCGTCTGGACTGCCTGGTCTCACAGAACCCCCTTAAGCCACACACCCCGCGCCCGTGCTGGGCTTCTACCTGAGTCATCAGGCGGTCGGCTCCCGTGTTCTCCTCGTCCTTAAATATGATGTCGGGGTTGTAGTTGGGGGTGAGTTCCTTAAATCGCTCTGAGTTTCTTGAGATCTTCCCCTCGTATCTTCCACTGGCCCCCAGGGTCTTCTCGGCCACGTTGGGGATGAACTGCTTGTAGGCTAAAGGGGTCAGCTTTTTGGGGTGCCGCCTCTTCCCAAACCCCCTGCCCGGTCCACACGCCAGCCCGGAGCACATCAGCAGCGAGGAGACCAGCAGCACCAGCAGACATCTCGCCAGCAGCAGCATCTCGTCCATGGAACCCAGTGACTTCCAAGCCGTCCCCGTGCAGGTCTGTGTGCGCGAGTGTGCGAGTGTGTGTGCCTGTGCGCCCTCCCTTCCTTGCTGGGCTCGCTGCTGGCTCCCTTGCTCGCTCTCTGCCTCGCTCTTTCTCTTTCTATAGCACCCTGCCCGCCACCCGTGCCGGGGACTCTCTGCCGATCCCCACCCAGACGGGGGCTGGAGCGGCAGGCTGCTGGTCGCTGATAACGGAGCACATCTGAGTTGGGGCGGGAGACAGCAATCAAAAGACAAAAAGAGTCTGATTTTAAATGGTAGCAAGCCTGGAGAGCTGTGCGAGAGGCTGTCTTCAGGACTATATTATAGCTGGCAGGGGCGCATCTGATTGGCCAAAGCAGCACAGCTTCGCTTCTGATGTTAACCCTAAAAAAGACTAGATTTTTTTTTCTGTTGCTGCTGCTGCTTTATTTTCACCTGAAGGCTTTGAGTTAAAAGGAAAAGAACAACACCTTTGCTAAGACAAGGGTGGGTGTGAGGGATGCCGCCCGCGCTCACAGTGACAGCAGTGACCCCCTGCTTTGTGCGTGTCTCCCGTTCCCCCTTCAGTTTCCCCAGAATGGTAGGTGCTTCAGTTAAAACCAACTTAAGTTTTTAAAGGACAGCCTGGACCCCCTCCCAGCTTCAATCATCAAACAAGTATTCTCTCCAGTGTCTGAGGGGTAGAGCTGCCCAGAGCTGATTTAAATATGTTTCTGAGACTTTATTACGCAGTCCAGCTCTGACAGCATTTTAAAGACACAGGGTCTGCGTTTTCCTGAATCTTCCACATCCTTGGGCGGAGGGTCACCCTCACTAGCCACTACGGCAAGCACTGCTCTCCGCAGGGCTTTCAGTGCCTGGGAGAAGCCGGAAAATGCTGTTCCTTCTGCGTTCCTGTCAACGCATTATTTTTAACCCTCTGAACATGGGCTGGAGGAGTGCGCAGGGGCTGCGACTGCGATCTGAGTTCATCCTGCCGGCTTGGCTGAGTGCGTGTGGGCACTGCACCCCAGCCTGGAGGAGGGGGCCACACCGTGCCTGTGAGGTGGGCGGAGGCCCATTGTGCCTGGGGGTAGCGGTGAGCGGGCAAGACCGTGCATACACCACCCCCACCATCTATCGATCCGAGCAAAGTGCAGGCCAGGGATGAGCTGGATGTGGGATTCAGGCTCCTTCCACGTTGTGCCGAGCTGGCTGTCGGTGGAGCCTGTGAGCTGGTGCTGGGGGCTGCGGCCCGAGGTGGGGCAGGGCCCAGGGGAGCAGTGTTCTGGCTGCAGAGGGCCTGGCACTCGGAGCCAGCAATACTGGCTATTTTTTACTATTTTCTTTCAGAAAATGAAGTCCTGTTTAAAGCAGAAAAATAAAATCAGAAACCCCGCCTTTTACAGGACTGTCCTTCTCGGCCCTCCCAGGCCACTCCTGCCAGGGCTGCTCTAGAGTAAGCCAGGGAGAGGGGCTGGGGCCGGTGCGCTGGCCCTGTGGTCAGGTCCTGGACTTCCCTGGAGGCTGAGCCTCTCTGGGCCCAGCCCAACTCCATGAAGCAGCGGGAGAGGCAGGTCTGAAGGCTGGGGCCCTCAACACAGTGGGTCCCTTCCAGCCGTCCATGCGAGCCCCCTCTCAGATGACCTTCTGGTGGGAGGTGAGAGGGGACCAGACAAGAACTGAGCACCACCAAGGCCTTCCCCAGGTTGACCTCAGCCCTCACCCCACCTTTTTGCCTTTTGTGTCCTGACTGGTGAAGAGTGCCCACCCCCAGCCAGGTGGGCAAGCAGCCCCCCGTTGCCAGGGCCTGCCAGGTGGACGGTCTGACCCAGCGTCCTGGCTGCGTATCCCCAGTGGGAACAGACATGGGAAGGACACTCGGTCCTGGACGCTGGAGGGTCAGCCTGCTTGGGGTGTCACCATGCAGCAGCTCATGTGGATGCAACACCACTGGGTGGGGCGGGGCTTGAGAAGCCCCTGGGGACTCCAGCCTTTCCCTCCCCCTCCCCCACCGCCACTCTGGGTCTGGCCTCCTCCCAGTCCCTTCCCAATCCCCCTCTTCTTTGCTCTCACACCCTCCCTTACAAACCCAGGCACAGGCAAAGGGCGCAGCACCGGGTGCCACCCTGCAGCCCCAGATCAGGGACCCCATGTCACCACCGGTGCGCACAGGTGGGGGAGGTCTGCGCCCAGGGCAAGGGGTCCTGCACCTGTAGAGGCCTCAGATGCGCCTGGGGGGCGGTCGCCTGCACACGGAGCCAGAGCGGACCTGGGATGCCTGCCCCTCACTGCTCGTGGCCTGGGGACTGGCCGTCCTCAATGATGAAATAATGATGCCCTTCAGACCCGCACTGACCCTGATTTCTGAGGATCTTCCCTGTCGGGGTTGGGGGTGGATCTGGACAGAACTCCACTGCAGTTTGTATTTATTGTCTTAGCAACAGGGGCGCCAGCCAGGTCCCCCGAGAAGGGGAGCCCCTGCCCTTTCCTCCCCAACCACTTCCCAGACCCCAGACACCAGATGGCTCCCTCCTTTGTCTTCCCCCTTCAGACACTTCGGTCCCTCCCCACGCGGGTCAGAGGCTCTGAACCCCACCTCTGCCTGACCCCAGGTCCCCCCAGGATTTGTTTCTCATTTGCCTGGGCTCTTTCCAGGGTCAACTGCATCCCTCCCCCCGCACCCTGCGGAGGTGGCTGCTGACTTCTGCCCCCACCCCCAGGAGGCGCCTCTGCGCCCTGCTGTCCGGCCCCCACCGCTAGATGGCCTCCTGACTCTGCCTCTGGCCCACACAGCGGCCGGAAATTCGAGCAGCCGGTGGGGAGGTTCCTGGGAGCGGGGTTAGCCCATTCAGGCCGCCTGCCCACCCCTCGCCCACTTCTGTGGCCCCTCTGTTCCCCTTGGGGGCAGCTGCCGCTGGGCCCTGCAGCGGAGCTCGGCCTCCCACCTCAGCCAGGGGCCACACTCTCCCTGGCTCTCCACTCCTGTCCCTGGGGCTTGTGTCCCCTTCCCCAGGTTCCGCCCTGCGATGTCTCTTCCTGGGAGCCCTTCCACTCAGCCTCTTTCCACCCAGTCATGGCTTCCCATATCTTTCTGATTTTGTCTACTTTTGGCAAATTGAATACCTGGGCCTCTGTGCCTCCCTGTGACCGCAGCCAGGGTCTCCCCGGAGTTATGCAGGGAGGTGCCCTGGGGGATGCGAGTGTCCACTCGGGGCCACTGCGTCCCTGTCCTGCCATGCTTGGGAGAAGGCCGCCAGACACACAGACCTCTGCCAGCGAGGGTCTCCGTGGGGGCTGAGCCCAGTGACAGTGCTTCTCAGCAGAGCATAGCACAGAGGGGCACTGCCAGGGACGGGAGGGGGTGCCTGCCACACGCTGCGCCACGCTGGGGAGGACCTGGCACCTCCCCGGCTCGGTGACTCTGCCGTGGCACAGGTGACAGCTGAGGCCCTCCCTCCCTCCCTCCCTCCCGAGCACCTGTGGCTCCAGCGCCCACTCGCACTGGTTCTGCCCAGCACACCTGCGGCGTGTCCCGAGCGCCCACCCCAGGTTCTGTGGCCCCCAGGGGATGTGCTTGTCCCCAGGACCGGTCTCCTTGTAGCTGACTTTTCTCCTCGCCGCCCCACCCTCTACCTCTCCTTTTACCCAGAGCAGGCGCTGACATGGCGACCTGGCGCGGGAGACGCCGACACACAGGACGATGCGTGTCTGGTCCCGTGCACGGCCGAGCAGGCGGGTCGGGCCCCCTGTGTGCTGTGGCTGAGGGTGCAGACTTCCTTGCTCCAGACCGGCCCCTGAGCTCAGGCCAGCCCAGTGTAAGCTCGGCCTCAGGGCCTGTAGGTGCGCGACCCCGTACGGTCCAGGGAACCGAGGCCTCATGTGAGTGGGTGAGGAATGGCGCTGTGGGAGGTGGCTCACGTCCAGAAGTGAGGGACAGACCTAGCTTTTCTGGTCCCAGCTCCTGTGTGCCCTTCCCGGTCTCACAGCTGCCTGGGCCCAGTGACGACAGGTGCCCGGGGCAGCAGCTCGGTCACCCTCATTGCGTTGGGCCACCTGGGACCCTGAGCAGGAGAGAAACCCCCAGCAGCGCCTAGTTGCCCTCCCCACAATCCTGTTGCCGGGGGACCCTGTGAGCCCACAGCATTAGGGACTGGGAGGGTCCCTGTCCTCAGGACACCCCTGTCCTCAGGCCCCCCATCTGCCTGGAATGCCTTTTGCCCAGGAGGACCTGGTGAGGAGCCCACTCAGCTCCCCATGGGGCAGGAGGGAGTGCAGGGGGTGGGGGGTAAGGAGTGACCATGAGTTTCTGATTCTTTCTGAAGATCAGGCATGGGGGACACAGTGAGGTGAGTGTGTGAGTGTGTATGTGCATATGCATGCATGTGTGACTGTGTGAGTATGTGTGCCTATGTATATGTATGTGCATGTGTGCATATGAGTGTATGTATGTTTGTGTGTGTATGAGTGCGAGTGTATGTATGTGTATGTATGTATATGACTGTATGTTTGTGTGAGTGCACGTGTGACTGTGTGTGTGTATGACTGTGTGTGTGTATATGCGTCTATGTGTGAATGTGTATATGGGTGAGTATGCATGAGTGTGAGTGTGTGTGACAGGAGTGAGGACAGAGCCGGAGCAGGGCAGCAGGGCAGGCTGACGGCTCAGAGGGCCCGATGTGGGGTCGGAGCAGCAGGGACTCTGGAGCGGGGCTCAGGTCTCCTGGCCCAGAAAGCCGGTCCAGCTGGGAAGACTTGGGCCCTTGTTACCCGCTTCCTCCCGCGGGGGGAGCCCTGCCCTGGTCTGGCTCTTTCTGCCACTCCTTGGCAGCCAGCAGAGCACTTAGGTCCTTTGGGCAACTTCTGTCCAGACATTTTCTTAATAAAAAAGGAGATGCGAAGCTGACATGCAGGAGCAAAGCGAATCAGGTTTGTCCATCCATCTGGCGTGGCCACAGCTCCATGCTCGCCAGTGCCTGGGGCTCCTTCTGCGCAGCAGCCTGGCACCCACCTCTGCCCTCTCCCTCGGTGACAGGATGCCACCCGCGGTCCTTCCCATCTGAACCCAGATTCCCAAGCCCCTTCAGGGCTGCATTTTCTAGAAAGACCTGAACTTCTGTGCACGGGCAGACTACTTTACTTGGAGGCGTTCCCCGGCGTGGTATGTTTGTGGTATGTTGGCCAGGGAGGGTGCTGTCTACGCGTGCTCTCGGAGACCTACAGGACCCGGGGCCAGGGCCGGGACCACACCTGACCTGTTCTAGTCGCCACGGGAGCTGGAGCAACACGGCCCTTCCATGCTGAGAGCCGTGTCTGAGCCCCAGAGCAGGCAGATACTTAAGGCCAAAGCAGTTGGGTGTGAAATTATTCAACTGCTTTTAAAAAAATACATTTTTAATTGATTTTTTATTTTAGAGAGAGGAAGGGAGAGGGAAAGAGAGAGAGAGAGAGAAACATGGATGAGATGCCTCCTGCACACCTCCGACTGGGATGCAGCCTGTAGCCAGGCAATTGTCCTGACTGGGAATTGAATGGGGACTTCCTTGTGCACCGGACGACGCTCAACCAACTGAGCCACACTGGCCAGGGCTCAACTGTTTTTAAACAGAGTGGGGCTACCATGGACCACTTCTTTCAAGAAGGACAAAAAGGGCATTCAATCAAACTGAGTTCATTTAAATAATTTTACTTCCTGTGGAGGCTCTGTTCTGCCTTTGCCAGCAGCCAGTGGGGCAGAGCCACGGCCATGGGACCTCTTGGGACAGATCCCAGTACATGTGTGTCCCTTACTCTGGAAAGTGACCGCTTAACCAGTTTCATTTAGTGTCACACACTGGCACCTCACACATAACATTTCTGTGACTCTGAGTGTGTGACACGCGATGTGTGTTGCCGGCACAGCAAAGCTCTGAGGCCGGGGCAGGCCCGTGGTTTCGGTTTCTCGCCGTGTGACAGAGGAGGAGCCCGAGCTCTCACGGGAGGTCGAGGGGCAGTCCCAGCACTCCTGGCCAGCCTCTGACTCTTCCGCCGTCCTTGCCTCCGCTGGCCTCGGACTCCCCACCAGTGTGCGTGCGGCTCCTGGAATCAGCTCTTTAGTGGCAGCCTGAGCTGCTGGCAGGTCTCGGGCCCAGGCCTGCCCTCCCAGGGCATGCCTTCCTCCTTCAGAATGTCCCTTCGGCTTCTACCTGGAGGCGAGCCCTCGGGTCTGGGCTGTCCCCAGAGAAGAGACACATTTAATTGGTGTCTTCCCTTGGGAGAGCTCCGTGGCGCTTGTTTCCACAACGGGACGGTGGGGGGTGGAGGGGTGGGAGGCACGGAGAGGTGGGGGGTGGAGGAATGCTCAGAAATACTCAAAGGTATGAGTGAGCAAACTCCACGGCCTCCTCTTGGCCTTTCGGAGTGAGGATGCGTTGCCCAGAGCGCACAGCCCAGCAGCCGGGGTCTGCCCTCTGTCCAGCGGTGCCCACACAAAGCTGCCCTCCACGGTCATCCCTCCGCCCTCCCGCCATGGAATCCGTGGGGTGCCCGGGCCAGGCCCGTAGGCCCAGCAAGTGCGAGCTGCCTGGCTTCCCTGCGCGTCTCCACCGTGGGCCGCCCTGGGCGCCGTGTCCGTGTGCTCCTGCTCGCCCCGATGGACTTACTCTGGTCTCCTTGTGCGTTTTAGGCGAAGAAGGGCCGGGGTGGGCAGTGCGGTGGCTAGAGCTCATCGCCGGTTCTTAAAATGCGGCCACCAAAAGGCGGGCAGAGCCATCCTGTCAGTGCACGAGGCAATGGGCTTGGAAGTGATGTTAAAGCTGCCTGCCAGCGTGCTCACGTGGCATTTTGATTCAGCTATTAATGAAGAAGTGGGTAAAAAGGAGACAGGCACCTTGGGCAATGACTCTATAAAGGAGGCAGTAAAACGTGTAATTAGGCAAATCGAATAAGGCACGGCCACAAATTTCAGCTATTTAGTCACATATCATTTCCCATTACTTTACTGTGTGTTTAAACGAGGTCTGCATTTTTATAATCCGCTGTTAAAACGACAGCACGGCAGAGCTGCGGTTTGCTTTCGAACGTCGCCGGCTCACGTCTCCGGGCCCCGACAGGCGTGGCGCGGTGTCTCCTGATGGGAAGGGAGCCCGGGAGCCCAGCAGCTCGTCCCGTTCTTTCAGGCTCACGTGAGCCAGGAGCACCTGGTGCTTATGGTCGCTGTCCCCGTTCAATGTCAGGTAGCTGCGTTCCTTTAACAAGCACAGATGTTTTGCCCGAATCCCCTGTAATGTGACAACTAATCCATCGGTCACCTTTCTTTGTAGAAATAATCAATTCTAATCAGTAATTGCTTTTGGGCAGTAGTTCAACCCTGCTGTCATCTTTTGGCTCCCAGCACCGTAAGATCCTCAGAGCAGCTCGCAGGGCCAGGAGCTGGCGCTAATATGGTATTCAAGGCCAGGCCGCCTCTCTCCCCGGGCGGCGCCATTCGCTTGGGAAGCGACGCATCATCCCCACTTCTGTTCTGAGTCCTGCTGCACAGAAATGTGTCTCCAGAATGGCAGACACCTGCGTGTCTGGGGCAGGTGCCTGCCTTCGTCTTCAGAGGGCTGTTGGGCGCCAGGTGGACACCACCTGGGGTTATTACAGCCACTTTCCTGGGAAAGGTTTTCTGAGGAGGAAGGAGGAGGAAGAGAGCTGGCCTTGGGTCAGAGGTAAAGTGAGAATCTCGCCGCAGAGCATTCACACCTGGATCCTTATCTCCGTGGTCCGGTCCTGTCCAGTAGGGGCAATGGAAGGACCACAGCCCCCGAGGGGCCCTGCCCACTTCCCCGTGGCCTCTGTGGCCCATGGAGCTGGGCTGCTGTCCCCACTGGGGTGCTGGGGGGGGGGGCTCCACTGTTAGGTTCTGGCTCTTCTGTTGTCTAACACGGCCTTATAGTTCTCCACCTGGAGATTTAAATACCTCGTGTGTCCCATGTCCTCAGGGACACAGCCCTTACTACGTCTCATGAAATGGAGGCATGTGTCCCTGATGTCCTGTGGGTGTTGGTGGGCAGAGCTCTGTAAGAATGGTGGATGGTTGTCATTAGAGCATTAGTGACAGTTGTAAGCCAGGGGTGACCCTCACATACTCTTTAGGGACTTTTAAAATGGTGACAATTTTCTTGAACCCTTTTCTTCTCTCTCTTGAGATGGGCTTTGTTAAAACACAACCAGCAAACTGTTCCTGGTACAAAGGTTTCCAAGATATTTGTTATGAAGGAAGAAAAGTCCTATTAAAATATTTATAAATCGAAACAACCCCAGAAGCCACACGCACACTTAGGCCTTTCAGCCTTCTAATCTGAGAGCCAGATAAATCATCGTTCAGGGAGCAAAGACGAAAAGTCAAAACACACCGAGCGCTCAGAGGCGGCCAGGGAGGCAGGGAATGCGCCTGGGACTCGGGCCTCACCTCCGGCCGCGCAGTCAGGCCATCAAGGAGCCCTCGTGTTCCTGACTCATCAGACGAGCAAACAAACAGCAACTCGTTTGATGTCATCTCTGTACTCACCGTTGAAGTTCAGAATTTCAGGAGGAAGTCAGGACACCTGCCCAGCCCCTGGCTTTACAGATGGGGAAACTGAGGCTTGGCTCACGCAAGTGCTCACATCCAAGGGTTGTAATTGGCAAAGCCAGACCGAGCACACACACCTGCAAGCTCAGGTCCGAGGCCAGTCTGACCCGGCCTCGGGTTCAGGGACCACAACTCCACTATGTCCTGGGTGCTGGTTCACTTCCTCTGTCACCAGTTCATTTATTTCACAAACATGTAGTCGACGCCTGTGCAGAGACCATCTAGTGCAGCCGTGGGCAAACTACGGCCCGCGGGCCGGATCCGGCCCGTTCGGCTGTTCTATCCGGCCCGCGGAGCCGAAAGAGCGGAGGGTTCTCTTGCTCTCCCCTCCGCTCCTTCACCAGCAGCAGCGTTAACATGGCAACGTCAGGAAACATGGCCGCAGCTCCTTCTTCTGAGTCCAGTTTAAGAACCCATTGTGGCCCTAGAGTCAACAAGTTTGCCCACCCCTGGTCTAGTGTGTCCTCTGGTCCAGCGTGTAACCCGAGCCTGGCCTCGTGTTCAGTGGGAAACTTCAGCGGTGATCAGAGACGTAATAAAGGCAGAGCCCCAGGAGGCCTTGGGCTCTGGGCCTGTCTTACCCTCCGGAGCCTCCTAACCACACCTCAAGGACCCTCCTCCTTACCTGGCACCCAGCAGGTGCTCACCTGTGGCTGCCATGGGCCCACCCCTTCTCGAGCTGAGGGGCCCCTTGATCGGTCCCTTTCCTGTCGACCTGATGCCTCCGTTCTGACTCAGCCCTCGCTCCCAGAGGTGCTGTGTGGGTGCGGGTCAGCAGGCCCAGGCCCTTCACTGTCCACAGCGACCTGGGTGTGGCCTCACAGAGGGAGGCTGTCCAGAGCCCTCCGTCGTGGTCAGTGGTGGCACCTGGCACCCCTCCGGGGTGCTCAGCCCTGGGAAGGGGTGGCTCTCAGTGTGATGGACAGAAACGTCATGCGTGGAGGGGTCCAGGTCCCCGTCTCAGCTGGCAACCCTCCAGCTGGCCCAGAGCCTAGGTCCTCGCTCCCCCTTCCGCCCAGGGTGGGATGGCCAGGGTGAGTGAGGCGCTGAGACCTCCCTGGCGCCCATGACATGGTAGCTGTCCATGGTTCTGCAGCCCAGGCCTCTCGCTCCCGTCTCGGGGTGAATGGACATCGGAGTGTACAGTCGAGAATTCTCAGGCCTGGGACCTGCCTGTGGAATTGAGTTAGTGGAGGCTGCAGGGAGCAGGGGACTCGAGGGGGAGTGTGGGCGAACCAGCCCGTGGGGCCGAGCTTCCCCAGCCTGTGGGGGGGCTTGTTGCCCCTCAGAGCTCCTCCTTCATCCCAGTGAGCCTTCCTGGCAATGTTGAGGGGAGGTCACAGCCTTTCCCTGTCCCCGAGGAGCGAGCTGAGTCTCGGGTGCTCCCAAGAGAGGCCGCCGGAGCAGAGGCCTCCCTGCCCCTGCGCCCAGATCCACTCCTCCCAGTGCCCTGCTGGCGGGCCAGCATCTCGGGTCCTTGAAGGCACACAGGGTGGAGGAGGTGTAGTCCTGCGATGCCAGGCGTGGAGGCTGTGGCCACCCACACTGGTGTGTCACCTGTCTCATAACCCTGAGCTTCTGAGTGACCCCACGGAGGTCCCGCCCCTTGCCCCAAACCTCACAGCCGTGCACCCCAGGAAGAAGGGCTGTCCACCCCTTCCGCTGGGTTAGAAGATCCCCAGGTCCCTGTCTTGCTGCTCTCATGGCTCCTGACCACTGACACCAGAGACTCCAACATCGGAACAGTTGTTTATGGTCTGTTGTGGCTCCCAGGGCATTGCAGCTCTCTGGCTCTACGTCGTTCATTTCCTGCAGAGATTGAAATGGTCTCTGCGTTTGCCAGGTCCTCATGGGAAACCCCGCAAGGCCTTTCAGACACACACTGACTGTCTGTCTAGACTCAGTCTGTCTCCACGGCAGCTTCGTGGATTCAGATCACATGTAGGAACTAGAAGAAGAGCGCCAGAGGACCCTGGTCCCCAGGGAGCGTCCCAGGTCCCCGCTCAGCTCCACAGAGAGCAGCTCTGGGACCCTTGTCTGCCGTCCACCTTCTCTTGGAGGTTTCTGGCTCTCGGTGACCCTACTGCCAGCCCCAGCAGTGAAGGTCCCTGGAGATTGTCCCATGAGGGGCCGGACAGCAGCGAAGCGAGGGCAGAGGTGGAAAACCAGGTGCCTGTAGTTGTCCTGATGTCTCCCGCCCAGCCTGGGCCCCCACTCACCTTTGTCACTGAACCCCGAGTCTTCTGGCCTGGGCTGGGAGAGGGTCCCCACTCCTGGGCCCTGGGTGTGGGCTCGGGCCAGGAGAGGGCCTGCTCTGCTCCTCTGAGCTCCGGGACTCAGGGCGGTCACTTCTCTGGCTGTTTCCTTCATGGTAGAGAGAAGAACGGGCCTGTACTGTCCAAGTGTCTGTGTGGCCCGGTGGTGCGTGGGGTGTAGTGAGATAATGCACATGGAGGTTTGACCAGAGCAGCAAACCGGACACACGGAGGCCGCTCCTGCCGGCGCCTGCACCGTGCCCGGCCGGGCTGTTCTGATGGATGCTCGCGCGCACACGAACCCATCGGGCTGCCCTGCTCATCCTTGTCGCCCACTAGGGAGAGGATTTCATTCAAAGTCAGTGTCAAAGCCTCACAGTCTGGGAGGTGGGCAGCAGACTGTTGTTCGAGAAGTCTCAGACGGCACTTACGGAAACGTGTGTGGCCTGGACGAGCGACCCTGGAGTTCACATGCAGAAGCTCTGGGTGCTTCTGGACTGTCATCTAAAGTAAAGGGTTAACGTGCTGAACAGCAGTAGAAAAACATGAGTTAATGGGTATAGGTCCCTCGGGGTTAAGCTTATGTCTCATGAAATTTTCCTAAACGTCTGGCACCCCTATCAAGTGCCATCAGGCGGCACAAACAAGCGAACCCAGGAGACGGAAGTATTATGTGAGAGCCTTTTTGAGAACAATTGTTTGGCTGTGGCTGGCGTGGCTCAGTGCCTAGAGCGTCAGCCCGAAGGGTTATGAGCTTGATTCCCAGTCAAGGGCATGTACCTGGGTTGCAGGTTCGATCCCCGGCCCTGGTTGGGCGTGAGTGGGAGGCAATCAATCAGTGTGTCTCTCTTACATCAATGTTTCTCTCTCTCTCTCTCCCTCCCTCCCTCCCTCCCTCCTCCCTTCCTTCCTCCTTTTCACTCTCTCTATAAATCAATGGAAAAAATATCCTTGGGTGAGGATTAATAAACAGCAAAAGAATAATTAGGTTTGTTTGGTGACTTATTTTTGGAGGATCTGTGGGCTTATGGCTGTGATTCGGACCTAGAAATGTAACCAGTCAGTTTTCATTGACCAAACCATTTCAGTCCTGGTAGTTGTACTGACAGAGATGCCCTTCGTGGCATCTGAGACAACGGCTGCATCTTTGCAGAAAAAGGCTTCAGACCTGCACCTCTTCCGTGGGGAGGCCGTGGGCCGGGGAGGCAGAGGACCTGGCCTTGATTCTCAGTGTCACCAAGAAGCAGAGCACCCCCTGTGCCCTGTGGTTCAGGTTTCAGAGTCCGACCCACAAGTTTATTTCATGAGCACCTGAGAGCCAGACCGGAGATGGGCCCGTGGGTCCTCGCAGAGGTGCGGTGAGGACACGGTGTGTGCCGGCGCCCTCTGAGCCAGCAGGCTTCGCTCGCGGTGTGTAGACGGGGGTCACGGTTTGAGGGTATGCAGATATGCTACACCAAGTCAGGCACTCGGTGCTCTATCCGTGGGCTCCAGGGTCTCAGAGCCGCAGGCCTGGGGACCCATGGGTCCCTGTGTCAGGGAGACGGAGCACATCAGGGGCTGAGCTGTGGCCTCAGGCCTGCTCTCGAGATGCCATTGCCACAGCTGGGGTGTTTTCACGGTTGCATCAGCGACGCTACCGACGAGGAAATCTTACTTCACTCACTCACTGACCATACACAAGGCTGGGCCTGGCTGGCGGAGGTGCTGTTTATCTGGGGGCCGCTTCCCGCCTCGGACCAAGGCCGTGGCAGCTCTTCGCACTGACGGAGGACTCCAACCCCAGGACCCTTTAGCTCACACTCTGGACTGTGCTCAAGGCTGGGGTCTGAGCATAGGCAGATTGGGGTCTTTGGGGCCTTTTCCCCGGGAGGCGCCCCCCCCCCCACTGGAAAGTTCTGTGCCTCTGTCCCTTGTGGGCCCATGAACCCAGATGTTTACAGAATCTGTAACCGTTTCCCACTCTCAGTCCCAGACTCGTTAAGCGTATGTTATGTGTGTGTGTGCATCTCTGCCCAATTCAGGAAGGTTCTGGTCTCAGCAGCACCAAGATAATCCAGAACCACCCAAGGTACCCACTGGGAGACTCATTGGCTTTTCCGAAGGAGAGGACGAATGCTGTCCCAGTGATACTCGTAGGCACGGACTGTGGGTGTGTTCACTCCACAATGGCCTCAAAACAAGTGTGACACACATGTGCATGCACACACACAACACACATACCCCAGTGTATAGGCACACACGTGCACACATGCACACACAAGTGCACACATATGGATGCAATCCCAGTAAGGAAGCCAGCTCATATGACCAGGCGCTCAGTGGCCGCCCTCGCTGCTGCTCACCTTGCTGCAGTCTGACCTGGTGGGACTGGTGACCCACTGGAGGTGGCTTCTGGCATTTCTGGTTTCTCTGAAAAGGGCGTCTGCCTTTGGAGAACAAACATCGGTCACTTTGAGAATATCTGAAATACGTGCGCTCCTGATCGTGCGTGGCTTTAGGGAGGCGCGATGGTGTGCGTGGACCTCGTGTGGACTACAGTCAGCCTGTGCTTGTTAGCGCAGCCATTCGCTGTGGGTGCCGCCATTACACAATGGACGGGGCCGGCCCTGCGGACGGGGCTGTCACGCTGTGGCTTGCTGGCCTGAGAACAATCCCTGGTCTCTGGACTCCACTGATGTTGAAATTTTCTGCTCTTCGTGGCCACTCCCATTCGTGCTTTCCTCTGTCACCTGGCAGGCTGGCCTCCGGGTGACATGACTTTGGGTTAGTGCCCGCTTGGCCTGGCTTCCTTTTGGAGCCATTCCTGGCCTGTGGCCCAGGCCCGGCCCTCCCTGCGAGGTCCCTGAGGGGCCACCTGCTCTTCCAGGGAGGACGGGAGGGCCCCGCGAGGAGGCCTGGGCTCCGGTGGACACTTGCATCCCCACCCAAGGTGCGCAGCTGTTTGTGGGACCCTGGCCGCGCCGTCAGGAGGAAAGGCCACTTGGTCATCAAAATGGCCTTTTGTCTGTTTGGACAAGAAGTTAAACTGCATTGGGTTCCCCTCCTTTGTCTCTGAAGCTGTTGCTTTTTCATCGCCTCTGGGTCCCTGGCAGCTCCGGGGCTGGCGACTGACTGCTGCTGACGAGACACGGGGAGTCGCCGGCACAGCCTCCCCAGGCCCGCCCGTGGGGACGGTGGCTCGGCGGGCATGCAGGCAGGCTCCCTGGTCCCTGCCCTTCGCTTTTGAGAAGGAACATTCATGTTTACTCCCTGAGAACTTCACTTTGAAAGTGAACGTGTGAGTTCCAATCACCGCCCAGTCAGCATCGTGTTGCCCAGGGTCATAATTAGGTCCCCCCCCTTCCCCCACTTTCCGTTTGCTGTGGGACTGTCTGCAGCAGAGCAGGAGGCGTGGCGGTGGCGGCCTTGGCCTTCCCGGGACAGGACAGGAGGCGGCAAGTGCTGGGCGTCCCTGGGGCTGGGGATCTAGGACGGGCGGCCGTGCGGCCTGAAAGGAGTTTCACCTGAAGGATGGTCAGCGCTGAGTGGGCGGAGCGGAGGAGAAGCTGCGGGAGGGGATGCGGGAGGCACATTCGGAGCCTTTTCCTGGCGGCTGGGCCAAGCAGATGCCCCACACCCGCTTCTGGTGACCTCTGCCCCCAGGAAGGTGCAGGCGCGCCTGTGTGCGTCTCCAGGTCACAGCCTGGGAGCTGCAGGGACCGTGGGCAATGACAGTGCCGGGCGGTGGCGGGGGGTTGGCCTGTGCTCAAGGGCAGGACAGGGCCCTCCTGTGTCAGGCCTTTGTCTCAAGACCCCAGCCTTTGTTGGAGCTGAGCAAACGTGCATGGGATGAAATAAGCCTGTGGTTTGGAGGGACACGGGACTGTCCCGCCGGCTGGGCATCCGGAGGGCAGAGCAGCGAGGGTGTCCTCAGCCTCGTGAGCATCAACACCCCTTCCAGGAGCGGGAGCCGGCGGTCACTCGCTGAGGGGGCGTGAGGCAGATCCGGTGCCCAGGCGAGGGGCCTGCCGGCCTGGCAGCTAGCTCCTGTCCACCTGCCCATGCCCGGCCCTAACTCACCCCTTAGCTCAGGAAAACTGGGGAGTCATCGAACTTTGGAACGGACCCCCATACTCCTGGTGTGGGCATTGGCCACACAATGGGCGGCTCAAGGACATGGGCTAGAGGGTGCCCCTGAAGACCTTGCTGGCCCTTGTTGCTGGTGGTGGCTGGGGGCCCCTGGGTGTGCCCCTGCTCATCCTCACCTCACACTCCCCGCCCTTCCTGCCCTCTGCTTCTGCTCCCCCAGCTCAGCTCAGCCGGAGGAGCGGCCCTGGTGCCCTGGGTGGGAGGTATGAGAGGTTCCTGAGTGCCCGCCGCCGTCCCGCCCTTGGCTGCCGCCGCCCACTGCCACCTCCCTGAAAGCCCAGGGCCTCGCATGCCCATCAATGATTAACCACGGCCTCTCTGGGTGCCCCACTCCGAAAGGCAGGATGGGCTCCAGGTTCTCCATTTGGAGGCCCAAGAACCTCTGAAGGAAGTTACTTAATAAGTCTCCCCAACATGATCCATTTCTGGGGTCCTCATCCTGATGGAGGGGCACCTGGGGCAAGGCCCCAGAGACCTGGAGAGGCTGTACACCATTTACATCAAGGTTCAGGGTGGTGGGCACCCAGCACCCCAGACTCCACCTTCCGGGATGTCTCTCCAGGGGACATTGCTGCTCCTCCTCGGAACGAGATGTTTTCTGGGTGAGGTCACATTGCCACCTCTCAGCCACTGGCTTCTCTCTCTTCCTGGGCCCTCACTCCTGTCCCAGCCTTGGTCACATTGGTCCCCTCCTCTCTGCTCCCCTCTGCCTACCCCCAAGGAGACTTGTTGGGGTGACATGGGCTGACCTTGGGCAGAAAGGCCAAGGTTAAATTCGGGGCTTCCACACCAGGAACTGTCTCTACTTGCTTTGGGGGGGCTGCGCCCATGCCCACAGCATGACAGCCAGAGAGAGCCAAGTTCAAGTCCCGCTCCTCCTCACCCAGCTGTGTGGCCTTGAGTGCGGCACTTAGCCTCCCTGAGTTCTTTCCACCCTGCTTGGTGGCCCTTGGCCCAGCTCCATGCTGGCTGCTCCTGGGACACGCAGCAGACCACTCGCCCCTGCCCCGCCCTCCCTGACAGGGGCCCTCCTGCCCCTCTCCCCGGGGATGACCCATCTGTGGTCTGATGTGGGCAAACTGGACCCGGGGCCAGGCTGGCTGTGGGATGTCACCAGCTAAGGGACATGAGGCAGGGTCGAGGCCGCGCTGGAGGGAGTGACCAGGCTCAGCGTCCCCTCGCAGGCTCAGGAAACACCGACGTTTCGAAGGTGGCACCGGCTGTGGGGCTGGCGTGGGCCGCTCTGGCAGGGGCAGCAGATGCCCTGCCTTCTGAGCTGGTTGTCGCTTCCGGCCCTGGGTGCGCTGGGACACGGGAGGCCCTGCGCGAGGGCTCTTGTCCAGGGAATGGGAAGACTTTAGAAGGAGGAGAGAGCCTGTTCCAATGACCTCATCCTGCCACCAACTTTCAGTCTCCAAAGACAAAGCTGACGTCAGCTCATATTTGCAATCATTTTTCCTCTTTCCTGCAAAACGGCCCTTTTGCTGGGACAGCACTTGGCAGCCAGCCCCGCGTGGGCTTGCCAAGGCCCAGCTCCATCAGAGTGCGTTCCTCAGTCACCCCCGGGGGGCAGTGAGGGGGTGTCCCCGCATGTGCCACCACAGGGCGACCTGCTGGGTCGGGGCCTGGGCGGCGCCTCCTCCAGCTCTGGCCCCGAAAGCAGCGCCCGGGGCTGCTTCTCAGCCAAAGGGTCTCCTCCAGCCACCCCCGTCGCTGGGGTTCCTGCTGGGCTGGTCTCGCCACGAAGCGGAGCAGGTGGGCCCTGCGAGGCCACGGGAGGAGGCGAGGCCCCAGGTGTGGACAGCGGGGTCTGTGTCTTCCAGGAAGGAGGCGGGGCAGCCAGGCCGGCAGCAGGATGCGTGGCCAGGGTGCAATGACAGTCACACGCGGTGGAGTTCCTGCTCAGAGCAGTGACTCCAATTTTGATGCATCTGTCTTTCCGGTTGGCACCTCTGAGCAGCCCTCAGAAAGCCCTACAAACAGTGGGTGGTTAGCCACGCCATTCTGCCGCCCCCAGCGCACCCCTAGTGCCCGTGGGGAGAGGGGTCTGCCACACACCTGCCCAGGTCTCCAAAGTCCACCGTTGCCACACGCTGCATGCCATCGCCGTCAGGTTGATGGGAGACACGCCACGTCCCACCTCAGTGGGGGAGACCCTTCCCACCGTTCACTTCAGTGCACCCCAAAATAGGCATGGGCCCCTGGGCCCCATCTCACCTATTGAAGTTCCGGTGTTCTTACAGGAAGGACCATCATCATGGAGCCGACAAACACTTCTTGACGTTGAGCAGGGAGACAGCGGGCTCATCAGGGGCAGCTTCTCACGGAAGTGCAGTTGCAGCTCATCTTCGACTGGCACCTCTCGGAAACCTCCACCCGCCATCCACGAGGAACCGAAGCCCCGGGCACCTGTTTACCGAGCAGAGGGCGTGGGCCCTTCTTATCTAGTCACCTGTCAGAGGCCCCTGCGGCCGCTTGATGCCAGCAGCATTGATCTTATTACTCATACTTTATACATGAGAATGCTATTCTTAAAGAAGGCAAACATTTGCTTTGCTGAGCCATTGTCTCGCCCCGCATAAACCTCTCACTCTTGATGTATGTCCATCGATTGCGGTTCTCGCCACTGTTTCACACAAGAGGCCTGCGGGTGATGACTTGCAGGGTTACCTGTGACGGGCCCTAAACAATTAAGGAAAAGTTAAATGCAAACTTCAGCTTGAAAATGACTCAGATTTTGCGTGATGCCAATGTGGAGGGCGCAGCCCCGCCCTCCCACATGGTTCCCGGGGGCGGCCCACCGCACTGGCTGGAAGGCTCTGGGTCTCTAGGGTCTGGGCTTGGATGGCTTGGTCTTATCCATCATCTGAACAGGGTCCCACCTCATGGCTCACAGACGGTCCCTCCTGAGCCCCAGGGACAGGGTTCCCTCCTGCAATGGAGCCCATCGTCACTGCTCATCGACCCTCCCCAGCCCTGCCCCCAGGACCAGATGTCCTCATGTCCTGACCACCTGCACTCGGACCTGTTCCCAGGACCCGGCTCCTGAGACCCCTGCACACTCTTCCCCAGCCGCCCGGCACGGTTCACCCTGTGCAGAGCCTGGGGCGGGCCTGGGAAAAGGGTTCACTCGGGGGTGGTCCGAGGAATCAGGAGAGAGGAGGAGGATGTGAGACCGGGCAAGGGAGAGCAGGTGTCACTGGGGTTCGACGGTAGCCACAGTCTCCTCTTGAGGACAGACAGGACTCCCAGTCGCCCTCAGCCGGGGGCACATGCCCACAGCTGCCTCCCTGTGTGCTGGGAACGCCCCTCACTGGCCGTGTGAAGTGGGGGACACCCAGACTGCTGGGGAGGCCGAGAGGCCAGATCTGCCTCCTGCTCTCCCGTCCGCAGTGTCTCTGGAGCTGCCGGCCGGCTCTGCCCAGCTCTGCTCCCACAGGCCCGCCTCACCCCCAGGCGCACGCAGGTGCACTCCCTGCAGCCCCAGCCCGGGGTGCTCGTAGGAGATGGTGATGATTTTTACAAGTTGGCAGTCCTTGTGGGCTTCTCCCTCCTGCTGAAGGGACAGTGATGACAACAAAGGAACGAATCCACACCTGATGGATCCCAAGGGGGTGACAGCACGGAAGATGTTTCCACAAATCCTGCAAGATGAAGGTGGCCAGAGCCACCCTGAGGGGTGCTGGCTTGCGGCCACCTCCGTCCCCAGTGGAGCGGGTCTGAGTGGCCAGGCAGACTGCGGAGCTGAGGCTGGAGACAGATAGCTACCGTGTCTGCGTGTCCAGGGCTCTCAGGACTCTGCCCCTCGCCTGTCCCCACCCCCACCCAGCACTATCCCAGCTCCCGCCAGCAGTGGGAACAGGCATCTGTAATGACATGGCTGCTGGCGGAAATTCGGAAGAATGCCTTTTTCATGCGGGAGAGTCACCCACTGCCAGGGGACCCTGGTGGGGGACCCATGAATAAGTCAATGGGACCAGACCACTTGTCTGAAGGAACAATCTCCATGCAGCCATAATCATGGAAATGCACTCAATGTTTTAAAAACATTTATTTATCTTATTGAATGGAATAAAGCCCAGAATACTTCATGTTGGTGTCAAGATTGAATGCTGATGCTAGCCTTCCTGACAGTGTAAAAATCTCTCTCTATAAAAGGCTAATATGCTAAGTGTCTGTCCGGGTAATGACGTCACATAGCAACGCCCGGCTTCCTCTCCCTAGCGACTAGCCTCCTTGGAGTGTCTTCAGTCCAGGAACATGACTTGCTTTATAGCCAGGTAGAAACATTTTACACTTTAACCAAATGTCTGTGAAGCATTTTCCAGAGCCTCATCTCATTTGATCCTCACAGAAGTCCTGGAGTAGGTAGCTAGGAGACTCCTCAGTGGAATCCTATTTTCTTTTCATTAGCCAGCAAATGGAGCTTTAGAAAGCTTAGAAACTTGACCTGACTGAAAAGAAGTAAGAAATGGTGGACCTTGAAAATGACTTCAGGGTTTCTCACTGCACAGAATATAGTCAAACACTGCTGCAGTTAAATATTTCACCCTTTGTTCTCCCTGCATGATCTACAATAATAATCTGCTTTGTGTTGATATTTACTGCTGTGTTGCTGACAATTACCTGAATGAGAAGTTGGGGTGCTTCACTGGGCTGGAAAAAGTTCAGTTAAAGCAGAAAGCAGGTCTAAAAGCAAGTTTATTCTATATGTGTAAAAGGGTAAGTTGACTCGCGCATGTGTGATACATATAAAGCTCTCGCTGGCGCCAATCGCACTCATGGGTTTCCATATGTCATTGCCGATCGTGAATTTGGTTGACACTTCTATTAGAGAAAGGGCAAATAGTGATATTAAAATATTTCTTCTGATTAATTTCTATTCAATGTCCACAAATTTGTGCACTGGGCCTCTAGTAAAATTATAATTGGCAAAAGTTGTGGGGAGAGCAGGAGCAGCCACCCTGATTTACAGAGTGGAAAAATCAAGAGGTACCTGTGAAGCCGGTAGAAGGGCAACCTCCACATCTACAAGGGTAAGAAAAACGTGGTTGTTCCGTGGTTCAGGGGCAGTGAGAGGCGGGGCAGTGAGGACAGCCTTACTTCTGAATTTGCAATCGAGAGATAATTTCTAAAGCCAGAACATGGAAACCAGGGTCATATCTACAGTGAGGCAAGTTTATGCTGCGTAACAAACAACCTCAGCGTCCTCAGGAACATGACGCCTGGACCTTCTTTCTAGCTCAAGGCAGCTATGGGGGGTGGGCCTGGAGTGGGTGGAGGCACGTGGAGGTGAGCATCTGGGCAGTGGCATGGCTTCACAGGTGGCCACAGGCTAGGGTCTGTGTTGCTAACAGAGAAGCTCGTCACTGTGGCGGAAATCTGGGGTAAATGCGTGACCCGACCTCCCTCCTTCCGCAGGGCCCAGGGTTTTCTGGGGCCTTGCTCTGCCCCATCTGGAACTGGAGGTCAGCCACTTCTTTCATGTGACTGTTGAGCTGGGAGGAGTTTTTCCATTTTTAAATGATGGGAAAAATCAGAAGTTGAATAATATTCCATGACATACGAAAATGACATGAAATTCAAGCTTTGGGGCCCATGGATAAAGTTTCAGACCAACGCAACTGCCCTCACCTTTCTCCCTGTGGATGGAAGTGGCTTGTGCATGGGACAGTGGGTAGTAGGGCCGAGCCAGTGCCACCCTCGCCTGACACACGGCCTCTGCCCTTTCAGGACCCATTTGTCACTGCTTGTCCTCAAGGCCCCTGAGGGTTAGCACCTTCTTGGTCCTCTGGGATCTCTTCATTCATTCATTCATTCATTCACTCATTCATTCATCCTGCAAATGTTTATTTTTTGCTATTTTTTTGTTTTGTTTTGTTAATCCTCACCCAAGAATATTTTTTCCATTGATTTTATTTTTGTTTTTTTTTAGAGAGAGTGGAAGGGAGGGAGGGAGGAAGGGAAAAGCGAGAGAGAGAAACATCCATGTGAGAGAGACACATCGATTGGTTGCCTTCCACATGCACCCCCACCGTGGCTGGGTATCAAACCTGCAACAGAGGTACATGCCCTTGACTGGGAATCAAACCCGTGACCCTTCAGTTTGTGGGCCAACGCTCTATCCCCTGAGCAAACCGGGCAGGGTCTGCAAACGTTTAGTTAGCACTTACTTTGGGAGAGAATAACTTCCCCTGGGACTACCAGGGAAGCAGAGATAAGGAAGACAGTGTACTGCCCTCTGGGCAGAGGATGAGACAGACATTTGAGCCCCATGACTCAGGTCGGGGCTCTTTCTGCAGTCCCCCCACTGCCTCCATTGTCATGGCCAGGAGCCCAAGGCTGTCCATTTTGACTTAGAGAGTGAACTCAGTTTGATATCAGACTTCTCTCTTTTTCCAAACTGAGGCATTCCACCTTGGGGTAGAGTGGGTCAGGTTTCTGTCTGAGAACCTTGGAGGCCCCAAGTGCATTGGGTGGGGCACCTCATGGGTCCCAGGCTGTCTCCTACCCCGTGAGGCCCCGTGCGCCCGGACCGAGCCAGCAGAGAGCCCGGGGCGGCCAGTCCTCAGTGGCTGGGCACGACGGGCTGTAGGTAACCACGGGCCTCTTCATGCTCAGCTGCGGGGGAATAGACCGCCATTGTCCAGCTGGTGCCGAGGCCCAGCACTAATTCATCTGATTTTGCAGGGAAAGGTCCCGAGAAGGCACACCCTGAGGGCTTCCATCCACCAGGCTGCCGAGCACGCAGTCGGTGAGTTGGCGGCCAGGAGGGAGGGATGCGAGTTCGCACCCAGCTGCCCAGCCGGGAGTGGGGGCCGCTTCCTAGGCAGCTCCACAGCCCTGGCCCCTGCAGGCAGTCATGTCCCACCTCAGCTCACGGCCAGGGGTCACCTGGGGCAGGGTCGTCCGCACAGCAGCCTCCCAGGCCGGTGTCCTCAGTTACTCTTTCCCCGTGAAAAACCTGGAGGGTCCACATGCACATTTTAGAGACGAGTACAAACTGCGATGAGCCAGCCTGTGTCTCCTCTCTTTGGGGTGAAGGAGGGCGCACTCAGGTCTCAGGCAGAGGCAGCCTTGCTGCGTGATGTGTACATGGCCAGCAAGGCCCCAGAGGCCTGGCCGACCCAGGGCCCAGGTCTCAGCCAGTGTCCATCACCCTCCCGATGCCACCTTCTCCGTTCCCACCCTCTGCGATGCCCAGGGCAGCTGTCCGGGGCCCTGGAATATTGTCTCCCCACTTCTTCATCTGGCCCCCGTGCTTGGAGGCCTCTCGTCCTCTCCTTCCTCCTCACACGGTCGTCTCTCTGTGTGTCTGTGTCATGTTCTTGGCCTATAAGGACCCCAGTCGCATTGGGTCAGGTCCGCCCTATGACCTCTCTTTACCTTAAAATCTCTTTGAAGTCTGTCTCCCAGGACAGACCCATCCTGAAGTGCTAGGGTTAGGATCCCAACATGCAAACCGGGGGAAAGACACAATACAGCCCATACACACCCTACAAAGCAAATTCAAATCCAGACTCTTCCTTGAAGAAACATCCTTAAGGCAATAAGCAAAACACGGTCAGGTGGATACTCAGCATCTCATTCTCCCCCAAATACTGCCTGTTTGGAGAATTGTTAGACGTGCAGAATTGAAGCACAGGTGCTCAAGGGCAACTTGGTCTGGATCTAGAACCATGGTTGGCAAACTGCGGCTCGCGAGCCACATGCGGCTCTTTGGCCCCATGAGTGTGGCTCTTCCTAAGCCTTAGGAGTACCCTGATTAAGTTAATAACAATGTACGTACCTATATAGTTTAAGTTTAAAAAATTTGGCTCTCAAAAGAAATTTCAGTCGTTGTTCTGTTGGTATTTGGCTGCTGACGAATGAGTTTGCCGACCGCTGAACAAGGAAAAGACAAGAAAGGGCGCAAGAGCGTTGGAGGTTGGTCGCTGTGAGCTGAGTTGACCTGCCAGTGCCCTGTCGTGGTTCTCTGGCCTCCAGCCTCTGGGAAGCAGGTGAGCACGCCTGTCGCCTGGGAGGAGCGGGGCCCCGAGGCTGCAGCCCTGGCTCCCCTCTGAATAGCAGGGATGGTGGCTGTGGGGCCGGGGCGCCTGCCTTTGCCGCCTCCTGCGAGGATGGGGGTGACGCTGCCCTTCCCCTTCCCCGGGCCCGCAGGCCCATCACAAGCCCACGTGGCTCTCTCCCCCAGCCGTGTCCCCTGTCACCGGCAGCCCAGGTTTCCGTGGCTGTTACACCCGAGACTGGAATCTGGGCCTCCAGTGTCCAGAACAGGCCCTGCGACCCAAGCAGTGAAAACTGCGAGGAGTGACCACAGGCCTGCTCCCCTTGGCTGATAATTGCAGATATTTTATGTGCGGTTTCACATTTCCTTAGCTCAGAGGACAAGGTTATTTTTGTCTTGAAAATACCGTCTCCCTATTAATAACCAATGCAGGCCCGGGCCACATCCTGCTGCTGTGATGTGCTCAGTCAATGGCAGGGTACATGCAGCTCATGCTGCACGTGTGTCCCCCACAGTTCAGGTGTGTCCCCCACAGTTCAGGTGTGTCCCCCACAGTTCAGGTGTGTCCTCCACTGTTCAGGTGTGTAGCCCCAGAGTTCAGGTGTTTCCCCCACACTGTTCAGGTGTGTCCCCCACAGTTCAGGTGTGTCCCCCACTGTTCAGGTGTGTCCCCCACTGTTCAGGTGTGTCCCCCACTGTTCAGGTGTGTCCCCCCCCACTGTTCAGGTGTGTCCCCCACTGTTCAGGTGTGTCCCCCCCACTGTTCAGGTGTGTCCCCCACTGTTCAGGTGTGTCCCTCCCACTGTTCAGGTGTGTCCCCCTCACTGTTCAGGTGTGTCCCTCCCACTGTTCAGGTGTGTCCCCTCACTGTTCATGTGTGTCCCTCCCACTGTTCATGTGTGTCCCCCTCACTGTTCAGGTGTGTCCCCTCACTGTTCCGGTGTGTCCCTCCCACTGTTCAGGTGTGTCCCCCTCACTGTTCAGGTGTGTCCCCCTCACTGTTCAGGTGTGTCCCCCTCACTGTTCCGGTGTGTCCCTCCCACTGTTCAGGTGTGTCCCCCCCACTGTTCAGGTGTGTCCCCTCACTGTTCAGGTGTGTCCCCACTGTTCAGGTGTGTCCCCCCCACTGTTCAGGTGTGTCCCCCACTGTTCAGGTGTGTCCCTCCCACTGTTCAGGTGTGTCCCCTCACTGTTCAGGTGTGTCCCTCCCACTGTTCAGGTGTGTCCCCCCACTGTTCAGGTGTGTCCCTCCCACTGTTCAGGTGTGTCCCCCCCACTGTTCAGGTGTGTCCCCCCCACTGTTCAGGTGTGTCCCCTCACTGTTCAGGTGTGTCCCCCCACTGTTCAGGTGTGTCCCCCACTGTTCAGGTGTGTCCCTCCCACTGTTCAGGTGTGTCCCCTCACTGTTCAGGTGTGTCCCTCCCACTGTTCAGGTGTGTCCCTCCCACTGTTCAGGTGTGTCCCCTCACTGTTCCGGTGTGTTTATGATACTGTTCAGGTGTGGCTTGTCCAGAGGGTTTGAAAAATGTCCTGAGAGCTGTCCATCGCTGGTTTGATCACCGCCAAGTGCAAATGCTCCACGGGCATTTCTGTCCAGTTTCATAGGATGAGGATTTCGGCGGTTAAAAACAGTCTTAAGATCACTGTTGCCGCAGCCTCGTTGAAGAGATGAAAAGAAGAGGCCCCGGGAGCTTAAGGAGCTTAAGGTCATTGGCAGTTGGCCGCGGAGTCTCTGCTAGAACCCAGGCCCCTTTCTCAGTGTGGCGCTCCCTCCTTGCCGATACGTGCGGTGAAGCAGGGGTTTGCTGCTGGGCTGCTCTGCATCTGTGGAGTCTGCTCTGTGGACGGGCCAGGGTCCAGTGCTCCGTGACGCAGAGCAACGTGGGGAGGGGCCTGGACCTCCACTGTCCCTGGGCAGCGAACGGCAGCTCCTTGACTTTCCTAGAGGTCGGCTCAGTCACTGGGACCCAGGCACTGCCCGCCGTTGTGCTGGTGTGGGCACTGGGGTCTCCTCTGTGCCCAGGGCTGGGGCTGACCCGCTACACTGCCCCACCGAGGGGCAGACCTGTAACCACCCCCGAAGGAGCCAGTGAGACATGTCGGGAAATGGCCGGCCCCCTTTTCCTCCCAAAGTCCCTTTGTCCAGTGCAAACAGGAAGCAATCGGGGGCAATCTGAAAACACGCGGGAGCTGCCCGCAGCCCCGAGTGAAGGGGTATCGACCTGCCCGGTTTCGATTGATTTTGTGTCACCTCTGTGATTTAATCGTGTTTTCTTTCCTATCTGTTTGCAGTCTTTCTTCCATTGTCGGCCTCGAAGAGCCAAGGCCTTTCAGCCTCTGAGTGGGTCCAAAGAACTTTGTTTTCCATGCATTGTTTTCGAGAAATGATTAAACCGCCTGGGACAGGACGTCAGTGGGCAGCGCACACCATCATGTGGAAACTCACGTCTGGGCCTGTGTCCCAGCCAGGGTGCTGGTGTGGGCCAGGGTCAGGGGCAGGAGCCCTCCAGCCCCCCAAGCTGCGAGGGGACACTGGGAGACTTTGACATATACTTTGTTCTCAGATGGCTTTAGTCTCCAGGGTGACTCATGCGTGGTGCCCACATTTCAGCTGCTAGTGGGGTGAGTGGGTGGTCGGCGATGGGGCGGGGGCGGGGGGAGGTCCTGATGCTGAGGCATCCCTGAGCCTGGCCCTCAGCCCGAGTCACCTTGCTTGAGTTGCTGACGTCCGTCTCTGGGTGTGTGAACGGTGATGAGATTTTTATTGGGAATCCCCATGATATGAGAGCTTTAAGTTTTTAAAACAGTGCTTTTTCCCTTAAACATTTTTTTATTGAATTCATTTGAGTGACAATGGTTAATAAAGTTATATAGGTTCCAGGTGTGCAATGCTATATCTCCTATTGTATTGTGTGGCCACCACTCCAAGTGAAGTCTCCTTCCACCATCATTTATCTCCCCTAGAACCTCTCCTACCCCCCGCGCCCCCTTCCCTCTGGTGATCTTCATACTGTTGTTTGTGTCTAGGACAGTGGTTCTCAACCTTCTGGCCCTTTAAATACAGTTCCTCATGTTGTGACCCAACCATAACATTATTTTCGTTGCTACTTCATAATTGTAATGTTGCTACTGTTATGAATCGTCATGTAAATATCTGCTATGCAGGATGATCTTAGGCGACCCCTGTGAAAGGGTCGTTCGACCGCCAAAGGGGTCGCGACCCACAGGTTGAGAACCGCTGAGTTTTTTTTTTTTGTTGTTTTTTTTGCTTAATCTCTTAACCTTTTCCACACAGTCCCCCTACCCTGCTTCTTTCTGACAGCTGTTGGTCTGTTCTCTGTATATGAGTCTGTTTCTATTTTGTTTACTAGTTTATTTTGTTCATTAGATTCTACATATAAGTGAAATCATATGGTACTTGTCTTTCTCTCATGGCTTATTTCGCTTAGCATAATGCTCTTCAGTTCCCTCCATGATGTCTCAAAGGGTAAAATCTTCTTTTTTACGGCCAAGTAGCATTCCATTGTGTAAATGTACCACAGCTTTTTTTATCCACCCATCCACTGAGGGGCTAAATCTTGGCTGTTGTAAATAACACTGCAGTGAGCACAGAGATGCATATATCCTTTTGAATTTGTGTTTCAGGTTCCTCAGATAAATTCCCAGAAGGGGGATCACTGGGTCAAACGGTGGTTCCATTTTTTAATTTTTTGAGGACCTTCAAACCGTCTTCCACAGTGGCTGCCCCCGTCTGCATTCCCACCAGCAGGGCACGAGGGTGCCCTTTCCCCCACATCCTCGCCAGCACTTGTTGTTTGTTGGTATATTGAGGACAGCCATTCTGACAGGTGTGAGGTGATACCTCATTGTGGTTTTTATTTGCATCTCTGATGAATAGTGATGTTGAGCATCTTTTCATATGTCTATTGGCCTCTGTATGTCCTCTATGGAGAAGTGCCTATTCAGGTCCTTTGCCCATTTTTTAAATTAGATTGTTTGTTGTCGTTTTTTGGTATTGAGTTTTATAAGTTCTTTATAATTTTTGTATATTAACCCCTTACTAGATGTATCATTGGCCCCATACAATGGGTTGTTTTTTCATTTTGTTGATGGTTTCTTTTGCTGTGCAGAAACTTTTTAGTTCGATGTAGTCCCATTTGTTTATTTTTTTCTTTTGTTTCCCTTGTTGGAGAAGATATATCAGAAAAAATATTGCTATGAGGAATGTCTGAGATGTTACTGCCTACGTTTTCTTCTAGGATTTTTACGGTTTTGAGTGTAACATTTAAGTCTTAATGCATTTTGAGTTTATTCTTGTGTGTGATGTAAGAATGTGGTCTAGTTTCACGTATCTAATTTTCCTAACAACATTTATTGAATAGACTACCTTTATCCCATTGTGTTCTTGCCTCCTTTGTGAAATATTTTAAAAAAATATTTTAAAAAATATTTTTATTGATTTCAGAGAGGAAGAGACAGGGAGAGATAGAAATATCAATGATGAGAGAGAATCATTGATTGGCTGCCTCCTGCATGCCCCCTAACTGGGGATCGAGCCCACAACCTGGGCACGTGACCTGATCGGGAAGCAAACCATGACCTCTGGTTCATAGGTTGTTGCTCAACCACTGAGCCACACCGGCAGGGCTGTCAAATATTAATTGACCATAAAAGTGTAGGTTGCCAGGACTGGGCTACTTTGATTGCTATGGCTTTGAGGTATAGTTTGCATGTTTGTTCTAATTCTGTGAAATACACCGTTGGTATCTTGATAGGAATTGCATTGAATTTATAGATGGTTTGTGTAGTATGGATATTTTAATGATGTCAATTTTCCCATCCATGAACATGGTATATGATTCCACTTCTTTGTATTTTCTCCAATTTCATTCTTCAATGTCTTATAATATTCTGAATATAAGTCTTGGTTAAACTTATTCCTAGGTATTTTATTTTTTTGATGCAGTGGGATTGTTTTCTTATAGTTTACCTTTCTGATAGTCCATTAGTGTATAAAAATGCAACTGATTTCTGGAGATTTATTTTGTATCCTGCTACTTTACTGAATTCATTCATCAGTTCTAGTAGTGTTTTTTTTTGTGTGTGTGTGTAATCTTTAGGGTTTTCTACATATAGTATCATGTCATCTATCTTTTTTCCTTTATAAAGAAAGTTTTGCTTTTATTTTCCCCCCAAAGAGATAGATACAGGGATGACAGAGAGAGAGAAAGAGAGAGAGAGAGAGAGACCCACCCTAACACCAATTAGTGTTGTCAGTGGTGGTGAGGACTGGCAGTTGGACCCCTGTCCCGAGGGCGCCTTCCTTGCAGACCGAGACTCCAGCCACTGGATTGGGTGCCTGCTCGAAATTTGCTCATCTCTGTGTCTTTGTTCTTGTGGTTCCCTCTATCCTCCATCTCCATCCATTCAGATCAGGATCAAATGCTACTTCCACTTTGGCCAGAACTTTAGCTGCAACCCTAAAACTTTTGGGAATTAAGACTCATGCAACAAAATAAGTTGCATTAAGGAGGAAATAAAAATGGCACTTACCATTTAGTTAGCATTGATGGAAGGAACCCTGTATAGCAAGTCATATGGGAGTGGCCAAAGCAGTGTTGATGGAAATTTATGGTGTTCAAGTCACTCATTACCGTACAGGGAAGATGCAAACAAGTACACTAGGTACTTAAGCAGTTTAGAAAGGGGCAGAGACAATTAGTGCACACACCAAGCAAGAAAAACAGGACAAGAAAATGCTATGTACAGAATGAATGCCTTAGAAAATGGAGTAGCCAAAGGGATTATAAACTCCTTATAAATTATAAATTGGTTGTTTTGGGGGAAACCCAATAAAAATAAAACATCCAATAAGTCAAACAAAAAAGAGAAATGCATACAATTCTAAATTAGAAATGCTGATTGTAGAGATGAGGTTATTAAAAGTAAACGTAGGAATGTTCATGGTTATTATACTCCGCTTATAAATTATAAGTTTGAGAAACTGGATTACTTCCTGGAAAATAAAGATTGGCTCAATACGATCTTTTCTTCATTTTTAAATCCTCACTAAGAATATTTTCCCACTGATTTTTAATGAGAGTGGAAGGAAGGGAGGGAGTGCAGGGGGTGGGAGAGAGAAACATTGATATGAAAGACACATCTATTGGTTGCTTTCCACAAGGTTGGTACCGGGGATCCAACCTGAAACCCAGGTACATGTCCTTGACCAGGAATTGAACCTGTGATCCTTTTGAGTGTGGGCCGATGCTCTAACTACTTAGCAACACTGGCCAGGGCCAGGCTTTATTTTTTTAGAGTGGCTTCATGTTCATAGAAAAATTGAGAGAAAGGTACAGAGATTTCTGGTACACTTTCTGCCCCTTTCCCACACTCTCCCCAACTACCAACACCCCCTACCAGCTGGAACACTTGTTGCAATGGATGAGTCTGCATGGACATGTCACTACCACCCAGTTACATTAGGATTCACTCCTGGTGGTGTACATTCTGTGGGTTTGGATAAATGTATAATAACATGTCTCCACCATTATAGTATCATACAGAGTAGTTTCACTGCCCTGAAAACCCTCTGTGCTCCCCCTAGTCATCCCTCCTCACCCCTCCACCCTCTGATCTTTTTACTGTTTCCATAGTTTTGCCTTTTTGCAGATTGTCGTAGAGTTGGAATCACATAATGTAGCCTTTCTGACTGGTTTCTTTCGCTCAGAAGTTCCTCCATGTCTTTCCCTGGCTGGACAGCTCATTTCTTTTTGGTGCTGATAATCCACTGTCAGATGGACCACAGTTTGTTTATCCGCTGCCTCCTGAAGGCCATCCGGTCGCTGTGAGGTTTTGGCAATTAAGAATAAAGCTGCTGTAAACATCTGTGGGCAGGCTTTTGTGTGGACATACGTTTTCAACTCCTTTGGGTACCTACCAAGGGGCACGACAATGGGTCAGTGGTGAGAGTGTGTTTAGTGTTGTAGGAAACTGCAGAAGCGTCTTTCAGAGTGCGGGACCCATGCTGCCTTCCCACCAGCAGTGAGGGAGAGCCCTGCTGCTCCGCATCCTCGTCAGCACTTGGTGTTGTCAGTGTCCTGGGTTTTGGCCATTCTGACAGGTGTCCGTTGGTGTCTCGTTGTTGATTTGGAAAATATAATTTTCATGTTGTTTCATGTTTGTTCACTCAGATAGGAAATAAAAAGTCCCCAATGAATCATTTTATTGTTAGAACAGTTCTTATATAAACTGTGACCAAATAATATGAAAAATTATAGACTGCTCTCACTTATTTATTAAATTGTAAGTAAAATACTACTTAATCAAATCCAGCAGAATATTGAAAGAATAATCCATCCTGATTTCAAAAAAGATGTATGTCCAGATGAGATGATGGCTTAATATAGGGGACTATTAATATAATTACGACATCAGCAGGCCTAAAAAGAGTAACAAAATGTTCATTTTGATAATTTTCTAAGAGACTCTATTTATGATCAATAAAGAAGTTTTAGCAGGTTAGGAGTAGGATAATTCTTTCTTAACTTGGTAAATATTCTGTCTTTTAAACTAAAACCTAATGTCAGACATCAGGGTACACAGTCAAAAGATCCCTATTAAATTTAGGAACAAAGCAAGAGAGGTGATTTCCCTGTTCTAACACTGGCCTACACATTGTAGACAATGCAATAAGATAAGAAAAACATAAATAATATATGCCTCCAGAAAGTAGAGAAAAACCCCCATAATCTATAGATGTTTTCATTGTCCACCTAAAAAATCTCAAGAGAGTAAATTGAAAATATTATTGGAACTATTGAGACAGTTTGTACTAACGTGGCTAGTTACAGCATAAAACCATTAGCAAATAAGTGTTTCAGATGTTGGCAATAGCTAGTTTAAGACCTTAAGAGAGGGAAGATTGTATTCACTATAGTATATAAAACATCTTGGAATACATTTAAGAAAAATACAGAACTCATATGACAACCAACCAATTTTTTTTTTCCATTTAACTAAATGGAGAGCTATGCCATGTTCCCAAATGTAAAGACCCAATATTATAAAAACATAGTAGTTTTAACCTAAATCATGTCAGAATGTTTTTGGAACTTAATCAAGTGATTCTTCAAGATATAGCAAATAGGTAGAAACAGACAAAATTTTTAGAAAATAAAGTTAATGGTGTATTGTCTACCAAAATGAATGCGTGATCAAGAAGTAGTAAATCAAGCAGTATGAAAAAGCTGGGGCAACAAACGGAACTTGAGACCAGACACAGTCCCAATCTGTCAGGACAGTTCTGATAATTGTCAATAACAAGTAGGCGCACAGGTCACATGAGGGAGAAAGTGGGTTTTCAGTGAGTGGTGCTGGGAGAGCAGGTTACTGTGAGGTGGCTGTTAAAGAAGACTTAGAATTCTGCTTCCCCTCAGGCACCAAAAGAGGTTTCATGTTGACTCCGTAACTCCCTGTGGAAAAAAGACCCATAAAAGAATCCGAGGGGAGAAAGAGCCATACTTACCTAATCTTAGAATGGAGAAGACCCCATAAAAACAAAGATCAATAGGTTTGATTATTTTACATTTAAAATATCTGCAAGTTAACAATAATGTTTCAAGTTAAAAGGCAAACAAAATCTACTGGGAAAAATACATGACGAATAGTTCACGTTCTTAAATATAAAATGCTCTTAAGGATCAATAAGAAAAAGTTGGACATCCAAGGAGATAATTGAGCAGATGGCATCCATTGACAATTCGCAGAAGTAAGACAAATGGCCAATAAAAATAAGTACAGTGCTCAATCCCATTAGTAATAAAATAATTCACAGTAAAATAAAAATTTTTCAATGATTGCATCTGTGAGAGACAATAATGAAAGTAACAGCCAGCCCAGAATTTTCACACCTAGCTCTGAGTAACTTGGTACAATTTTCTGGAGACTATTTTATTACTTTTTATCAAGTTTCTTAATGCTTTAACCATTTGACCCACCAATAAGTGTCTCCTAGGAATTCATCCTAAAGAAATAATAAAAAGCTACAATAAGCATTTTTATTTCAATGTTGTATATAATACCAAAAAATCAGAGACAATGTAAATAGCTAAAATAGGGGATTGTCCAATGACATAAGCCCTATTCATGTTTGTAGTGGAATACCAGTCATAATTTTGTAGCATGTCTAATGAGCTGGAAATTTGCATCATGTAACAGTAACTGCAGGAAGGACGCCAGTACCCGGGAGACTTACACGCCGATATGAAATGAAGTCACTATGTAACATGCTCCATGACACAGCCACTGCGCAGCTCCCGTTGGTGGAATTGGGGATATTAAAGCTATCTTCCTGCAGCCTCCAAATTCTGTACAATGGGCAAGCATAGCTTTTATAACGCCTCGGAAAGGGAATGTCTGGGGCTAAAAGAAGGGCTTTGAAGACTGAAATGGAGCAGGGAAATTCTGTGGGAAATTTGTTTCCACTGAAATGAGTGCGGCGATGCAGGCCTGCGTGACGCACATCCCGCTGGAGCGATGCTGGGAAGGCGCCTGCTCAGCTCTCTACGAAGAGTTCTGGGGAGCAGTATCGCTGGCAGAGGGGACCTGTGGTGGCCCCGGAGTCACTGCAGGTGTCATGCAGCCGGAAGCTGAGGGGTGGAGCTGGGGAGCTGTTCTCCGAGAAGGGGCTTCCTCGGGGGCAGTGCACCTTGGGCATCGGGAAAGCAGGCACCCGCGTAGCCATTCAATACCGAAGCTGCAGGAGGAGGATGAGAAAGAGCTGACGGTGGTCACAGGGGGTGGGGGTGTCTCCAAGGCCGGCACTGCAGGAACTGCTCTGTGGCACCTGCATTGGTTTCTGTGGTCGGACCCTGCGAGCAGGGGCTCAGCACTTTGCACCAGAATCAGAGCCTGGAGGGGTCACTGTTCAGCGGTGTGTCTCCCCATCCCCGGCCAACTCACCCCCCAGCGTCCTCCTCCGTCCCCCGCGGGACGAGCATCGGAAGACGGCTATTGTGCTCATCTGTCCAGACATCTTTTTCCGCACAGTGATGATGATGATGATGACGACGACAATAATAATCATAATTATTGTTTCACGACTTTGCTAAGTACTCTGAGACAGGCTTACTGAGTTCAGTGGTCGCCTCATTTAGAGTAGTTTCTCAGCTCTGCTTCCTTTCCAGGTGAGAAAACAGGTTCAGAGAGGTTGAGGGGCTGTCGAAAGTCACACAGCGAATCAACGGTAGATTTGGGAGTGGCTACGGAGCTGACCCTCCGACCAGTGGGCTGCAGCGTGTCCAGGTGTGCCTCGCTTTCTGGGGCTGTTCTGGGCGTTCCCCTGGGGATCCAGACTAGGTTGCTTAAGAGCTGGTCTCCACAGTGTCCAGGCCTGGACCCAATCGGCTGGATTTGCTTGGACCAGCCATGGACCGAGGATCAAATTCCACCACCGGTGCCCACACTTGCGTGATTTTTATTTGTGTGTTTTCAGCGGGGCCTCCTGGGCCACCGCATTCCTGCGTTGTCTCTGTGACTTTCCCAGCTGACCACACACATTGAACTTGGGGTTAGGATTTTGTAATCAGGCTGGATAAATCCCATCTCACTAGTTTTTGTTATATATCTAGACTCTTTATATGTTTTTTTTAAAGTTCTGACCCAGTCATTTGAATATTAGTGTATCTTTTAAAAAATATATATATATTTTTATTGATTTCAGAGAGGGAGAGAGAGGGAAGAGAGAGATAGAAAAATCAATGATGAGAGAGAATTATTGATTGGCTGCCTCCTGCACACCCCCTTTGGGGATTGAGCCCACAACCCTGGCATGTGCCCTTGACTGGAATTGAACCGTGACCTCTTGGTTCATAGGTCGACGCTCATCCACGCTGGCCGGGCTGAGTATTAGTGCATCTTAAAGCTTTGTGAGCCTCCACCTCACCAGCAGTGCCCATCATCCCCCGCCCCCTGCCCCCGCCCCCAGGATGGTCCCAATTGGTCAGATCATGGTGGAGATCTCCCCATGAGGCACCCGCACCACCCGGCATTGCCCGCCGCCCTCTCCCCTCCTGCTCAGTCCCGGCCCCACCCCTCCCCTGGAGTATCAGCCAGGGCTGTGTCTGTGGCTGTCCAGGGGCTGTGATACTCAAAGCCACCTGCCGTCTGAGTAGGTTAAGTGACTTTCTCAGCCCCTCATCACGGTAAGATGAACAAAGAGGCGTGTCCATCCTGTTCAGGGAGTCTGGCCGCAGAAATCTGAACCCAAGGTCCTGCCAGGGGACTCAGGGCACCTGGTCCCCACTCTGGGTTCCCGTGGCCTGTCAGTCTCTGCCCCTCTCGTGGCGCCCTCTGCCGCCCGCGCAGACGTGCGAGGGTCCTAGGGCAACACACCCGAGTAGGTGGCACGGCCTCCATGCAGCCTGTTCCGCCTGGTTCTCCGCAGTGAGACGGGAGGCGCTCGGCTCAGACCGCGCCTCACCGCCGGAGGCCCAGGCTGGCCTGTGGGACCATCGGACGGGCCTGCGGGCCGCCATGGAAGCCACCTTCGCTCTGTAGCGATGTCTCCTGGATACTTCGGTTTATCCGCTCACTGGCAGAGTGTATATGAGATAGTGTCTGACGATTGCGTGGGGCGTGCTCAGTGAATGCTGCTCCCCCGTCCCCCACCTCCCGAAGCCCAGCCAGTCCTGAGAGCAACGTGGCGTCCAGGGATGAGCTCCCTGCAGGTTCCAGGTCTCCTCACAGGGTCCTTCTGGGCCCCCCGCTTGCCTACAACTTCTCAGAGTCCCCCCGCCCCCCCTCGCCCCCAGGATGGTCCCAATTGGTCAGATTAAGGTGTCAGGCAATGAACCAGCCAATTGGCTGAGGCTGGGGAGGGGTTTTCGAGGGGTCTCAGAACCCAGCTCTGTCTCTCTGAAAGCGTTCTGCCTGCCCCTCACCCTGAGAAAGGCTCTCCATCTGCTCTCCTCCAAGTCCCCTCTGTCCATTCTCTGTGTCCCCACCTGTCCCAGGGGGAGAGCACAGCCACCCCGGACAGGTGCCCCAGCCAGGTGAGGGGTCGGAGGCCCTGGGAGAGGGGGGTCACAGCCGGGTACGAGCCCTGGCCCTGCAGGCTGGAGAGATGGCAGGATCCACGCTGGCCCTGGCTCAGGCCCCTTCCCACCCGGTCACTGTGTCCCCTCCTCTGTGGTCAGCCCACCTCCAGCAGGTGCTCGCCTTTGGGAAGACCACAGGTGACGCCGCACTTCCGGTCCCCAGCCACGTGTGCAGCTTCTCTGAGGGCTCACTCCCCAGCTCCCCCCCGGTGCTGCCCACAGAAGCTCATTGTTCGGCACGAGCCCAGTCACTGCCCTCCACTGCCCGCCAGGCGGACAAGGGCAAAGGGCAGCAAGTCACTGATGAGCAGGCAGCCCGCCCCCAGCCTCTGTCCCTGTGTCCAGGCTCTCTGGGTGCTGACACGTGCGCTTCCCTCTGGAGGGGAGGTGCCTGAGGAGGCGAGCCGCCCGGCGCTGACGAGAGAGTGAAGGGCCTGTCCGAGGGCCTGAGAGGAAGAGAGGGCTCAGGCCTGCTCCCGGCTCCTGGCTTCCCGCACACCCGGCCTCACAGGCCCGGGGGTGGGCACACTGACGGGTCAGGGCAGCAGCGGGGCGGCCGCCGGGGGCTTCGGTTCTGGGCTGGGGACTAGACCAGTGGCCTCAGACCGGGATAGTCCTTTCCGGGCTCAGATGCCAAGAACCTTGCTTTATGGCGAAGATTCTCCAGGGAGGAGCTACATCCAACCCTCCCTCCCCTCCTGCATGTGCGGAGCAGCACAAGCAGCACTGAGCTGGACTCGAACACACACCAGAAGGAAACACGAGCAAACTCGGAAAGGCCTCCGAGAACAGCCCGTGTGTAGGCTCAGGGAGAAAGCCAGTCAGCCGAGCTCGAGGGGTCCACCCTCCATGCTGGGCCTGGGGACAAGGAGGAGCAAGGTGGGTCCCTAGGGACAGGGTGGCCAGACCGAGGGGCCTGAGGAAGAGCCGCCTTCCTCGTGACTTTCCCACCGAAGCTGTCAGCGAGTCGGACCTCCTCCGCACGTGCCATTGGCACCACGGGAAGCCCAGCCTCACGCGCTCCTTCTCCCACGGCTGCTAATGCTGCCGCCCTGGGCAGTGTGGCCCTCCAGGCGGGTGGGGGGCGAGGGGATCTCCCTGACCTTCTATGGCTCAGTTTCTCCTCCTGCAGACTGGCTGAGCTCCCTCAGGGATTTGAAAGGACTTCATGGAGCTTGGCAGGGGGGGAAGGCGCTGCTGATGGTGTGGGACGCGCAACTGGGACCCAGCGCTTGAGCTTCTGATTTCTGAGAACACAGGAGCCTCCAGACCTGCTCTGGCTCCACTCTGAGGCTGGCGGAGCGCCCATGTGCCCACACGCCCACGTGCCCACGCCCACGCGCCCACACGCCCACGTGCCCACGACCATGCGCCCACACGCCCACGTGCCCACGCCCCTCCCTGGAGAGGCGGCTGGAAGCACTTGGCTCTGCCCAGCTCTTGTTGCCGCCGCTTTCCCTGGACAGTTGTTCAGATGGTTTACCCTTCCCCTCTGGTCTGGCCAGAACTCGCACTGTGGGCTGGAGACGTGCAAGAGAAGAAAGCCTGGCTGGTGGCAGAAGGCGCAGGGAGCCATGGCAGCCAGGGCTAGGGTTTGAGTTCAGACTTCCTCTTGGAGAGCAGGGCCCTCAAGGACAAGGGAGCCAGGCCGCCTCCCCTCTGCCCTTCCAGGGATGGCCTTCTTTGGCTCTTGCTGATTTTATTTTTTATTTTTATTGATTTCAGAGAGGAAGGGAGAGGGAGAGAGAGAGAGAAACATCAGTGATGAGAGCGAATCATTGATTGGCTGCCTCCCACACGTCCCCTACTGGAGATCAAGCCCATAACTCACACAAGTGCCCTGACCAGGAATTGAACACTGACCTCCTGGCTCATAGGCTGATGCTCAACCACTGGCCACCTCTGCCAGGCTACTTATTTTTAAATTGAAGTGTGATACACTTAACTATACAATTCACCATTTTAAAGTACAAGTCAGGGTTTTTTTGTATTAATGGAGTTGTGCAACCATCATCATGACTAATTCCCAAACACTTCATCGCCCCAGAGAGAAGCCCTGTCCCCCTTCACCACACGCCCCTTCTTCAGCCCTCCCTCCGGCCATGGCAACACATTCTAATCTCCATCTCTGGATTTGCCAGCCCCGGGTAGAAATGGGGTCACACAACATGTGGCCATCGGTGTCTGGCTTTCCTCACTTACATCATGTTTTCTTAGTCCGTCCAGGTCATGCCTCAGAGCTCCATTCCTCCTTATGGCTGAGTGACGTTCCGTGTATGGACAGCCCATGTTTTGTTTATCTGCCATCAGCTGATGGCCAGGGGGCTGCTTTCACTTTCTGGCTACTGTGAGTAACGCCGCTGTGACCACTCATGTCCATGTTTTTGTGTTATCAGACATTTCTATATCTTCTTTGGAAAAATGTCGGTTCAATTCCTGCTTGTTTTTAAATTGGGTTCTTTGTCCTTTTGTGGTGTTGTGGGAGCTCTTATATGTTCTGGATACTAGGCCTCATCAGATATGGGGTTTGCAGGTATTTCCGTCCATGCTCTGCTCCAATTAAAGAGAAAGTGGGCTGTGTTTCCACTTTCCTCATAATGTCTTTTGATGCACAAACATTTTTCATGTGGATGAAGTCATGTATCTATTACTTACTCAGTTCCTGGTGCTTTGGTGTCTATACCTGAGAAACCATTGTCTAGCCAAGGGTCATGAAGGTTCACCCTAGGTGTGTATAGTTTCAGCTCTAACATTTTGAGTTCATGCTATAGATGGTGTGAGGTAGGGGGTCCAAAGTCATTCTTTTGTGTGGATTTCTGGTTTTCTCAGTGCCATTTGTTAAAAACGCTATTCTTTTCCTATCAAATTGTCTTGGAGCCCTTGTCAAAACTTTATGGGAAATAACAAGCACGAATAACGAGCGGTGGCTGGATTTTCACTCCCTGGAGATGCTGGGCCGGGCGGGCCACTCTAGGGATGCAGAGCGCTCAGTGCCATCTCCGTTTAGGCCCCGCTGAGTCGGTGGCCTTCCAAACAAGCACCTCTTTATTGCTACTGTCTCTGGACCACAGTGGCCTTTGTCTGTGATGGGATGATGGCCTTTGCTGGGCGCCGCACTGCTGGTCCTGCTTGGTGCTTGCAGGCGCCGGGGTCTGCCACCTTCGAGGGGGCGAGCTTCCTGCTGCTGAGGCAAATCTCAAATGGCAATCTCTGCCCTTCCAGTCTGGGCAACAAAGGGATCTTCATTTTCCAGAGACTTGCTCAGCCCCTGCCCGCGCTGGCTCAGTCACACTGCTGGTGACCTTCAGGCGTGGACTGCTCGGAAGGTCCGGGCATGGGAGCCACTTTCATTGGGGACAATGGGACCACAAGTGCCAGCTTCTCTCAATACCCAGCTTTGCTCGCTGTCCCATTCAGAACCTGTGGGAGTCTGGAACTGACAGAAGCGGAACAAGCCGGCCTCAGCCCGGGTGAGAAAACACATGGGGGGCAGGTGGCACCCGTCCACAGGCTGGTCACAGGGCCGCCCTGGGGCTGCTGACCCTGCACAGTCACGCTGGCTTTCTCACTCAGACGTGTCGAGAGGGCTTGGGGGCGTGGGAGAGGCCCAGCCCGCGGGAGCACCCGGCGGGTGAGCTGTGGTTTCCGGAAGCCGCCATAGACCTGACCTGGCCTGTGTGACCTTCCTGGCTGCAGCGGCTCCAAGTCAGTGGCAGGAAAGGGAGTAAAATCTCACCCCCGTGCCATGTGGGGCCACAGGAATGTCGTGAGGTGGAGAAGAATGACAGGTGCCTGGGCACAGAGCAAAGCATTGTGGGGCACCAGAGGGCAGGGGCTGGGCTGGCGGCGTGACCATCGGGAAAGAAGGGGTACAATTCCCTACTTGCACGTTACCTAAGGGAGCAATTCCCATGTGTCTCCCAAGTAACCACCAGGCAGCTGGGGTGGGGGGGAGGGCCTTCACGCATCAGTAACCGAGGTAACTGCTGCTGTCAGGGCCAGAGCAGCACGCAGACCCCCGGCCTAAGTTGCAGCCCTGCCGTCACTCCAGGGACAGACTTGGTCTTCTTGTCTATGAAGCGGGTGCTGGGTGCCAGCCTCCCCGGGGTCAGTCAGGGTCTCCTGTGCTCCGTGCACACCGGGTGTCCTCGGCTACGGTGCCCACTGTCCTCTCAGGATCTGAGCCCGGTTACAGACTTCCCAGGAGGAGGGCATCCCGGAGGGGCAGGGCAGGTGTCTCTTGCTCGTTGGCATCACCCTGCAGGGGGCAGGCGTCCTCCCCGTCTTCCCAAAGAAGACGACTGCTCGGATGCTGGGCGGGGATGCTGGACGTCTTCCCAAGGAAGACGATGCTGCGACTGGCGCATCGTCCACACAGCCTTGCGGGGCAGTGACAGCCCCTGTTCAGGCCCAGCCAGGGCTCCTGCTGTGGGCGGGGCCTCCAGGGGTGGGAGGCTTGGCCCCCAGGAGTTGTGCAACCACATGGCCAGGTGGGTGCCCGTGACCGAGTGCTGGGGAGGGACCCACGGGGGACCCAGGCCTGGGCCGAGCCCTTTCAGAGCAGATCAAGATTAGGGCTGGGGCTGGGGGCGGGAGCGAGTGAGAAAGGGAGGAGAGGGCAGGCCAGTGCCCCCTTCCCTTGTCCCACGGGCTGGCCAGCACCTCTTCCTCCAGTGGAGCTGGGAGGCTGGAGGGGGTGGTGAGGGTTGACGGAGTCCCTCGCCCGTGGATATTGGCAAGTGTCTCCGAGTGGCTGGTGTGCTGAGAGCTGAGGGAGGCAGTGGACACGTGGCCCCAGGGTCCACTTGGTCACTGATGACAAGTCTGCGCCACAAAGGAGGGGCGTGGCTGGGGCACGGGGCTGTGACGGGGTGGCCACCATACCGATGGCACCTCAGGAGGAGGAGTCGGTGCATGACGCCAGCTCAGTGCCCGTAACCTGCCCTCACAGCTGGAACTGGGTATGTTTATCCCTGATCTATGGATAGGGAAACTGAGGCTCAAGGAAACAGTAATGACAAAGTAATAAACCTGGTAAATACCGGGGGGATGGGAGGAGGGCCACTGGGTGGTGGAGTCTAGATGCCTGTCTGTCACCTGGTCCGTCAGTAAGGCTCTCAAGGAGCCCTCCATCTGGGTGTGTGCCCCGCCCCTCTCCTGTCTGAGGCCGGGGGTCCTGGGCTGCCCTGCTCCTTGCCAAGCCTGTTCTGCTGAGTACACCTGGGGGGGGGGGGCGCAGCCCCTGCCAACAGCCAGGGCCGAGACCAGGACTGGTCAGATGTGGAAATCTCAGGGCCAGGTGCAGAGTCCTCTCCTGCCTGTCCTTGCGAGCAATCCGTCAGTGTACAGCTACAGCTGCGTGTACAGCTACAGCTCGGTGTACAGCTACAGCTCCGTGTACAGCTATAGCTCCGTGTACAGCTACAGCTCCGTGTACAGCTACAGCTCCGTGTACAGCTACAGCTCCGTGTACAGCTACAGCTGCGTGTACAGTTACAGCTCCGTGTACAGCTACAGCTCGGTGTACAGCTACAGCTCGGTGTACAGCTACAGCTCCGTGTACAGCTACAGCTCCGTGTACAGCTACGGCCCAGTGTACAGTTACAGCTCCGTGTACAGCTACAGCTCCGTGTGCAGCTACAGCTGCGTGTACAGCTACAGCTGCGTGTACAGCTACAGCTCAGTGTACAGCTACAGCTCGGTGTACAGCTACAGCTCCGTGTATAGCTACAGCTCCGTGTACAGCTACAGCTCCGTGTACAGCTACAGCTCCGTGTACAGCTACAGCTCCGTGTACAGCTACAGCTCAGTGTACAGTTACAGCTCGGTGTACAGCTACAGCTCCGTGTGCAGCTACAGCTCCGTGTATAGCTACAGCTCCGTGTACAGCTATAGCTCAGTGTACAGCTACAGCTCCATGTACAGCTACAGCTCCGTGTGCAGCTACAGCTGCGTGTATAGCTACAGCTCGGTGTACAGCTACAGCTCGGTGTACAGCTACAGCTCTGTGTACAGCTACAGCTCGGTGTACAGCTACAGCTCCGTGTACAGCTACAGCTCGGTGTACAGCTACAGCTCCGTGTACAGCTACAGCTGCGTGTACAGTTACAGCTCCGTGTACAGCTACTGCTCCGTGTAAGGCTACAGCTCCATGTACACCTACAGCTCCGTGTACAGCTACAGCTCCGTGTACAGCTACAGCTCGGTGTACAGCTACAGCTCCGTGTACAGCTACAGCTGCGTGTGCAGCTACAGCTCGGTGTACAGCTACAGCTCCGTGTACAGTTACAGCTCCGTGTACAGCAACAGCTCAGTGTACAGCTACAGCTCCGTGTACAGCTACAGCTGCGTGTACAGTTACAGCTCCGTGTACAGCTACTGCTCCGTGTAAGGCTACAGCTCCATGTACACCTACAGCTCCGTGTACAGCTACAGCTCCGTGTACAGCTACAGCTCGGTGTACAGCTACAGCTCCGTGTAGAGCTACAGCTGCGTGTACAGCTACAGCTCGGTGTACAGCTACAGCTCCGTGTACAGTTACAGCTCCGGGTACAGCTACAGCTCAGTGTACAGCTACAGCTCCATGTACAGCAACAGCTCGGTGTACAGCTACAGCTCGGTGTACAGCTACAGCTCCGTGTACAGCTACAGCTCCGTGTGCAGCTACAGCTCCGTGTACAGCTACAGCTCGGTGTACAGCTACAGCTCCGTGTACAGCTACAGCTCCGTGTACAGTTACAGCTCCGTGTACAGTTACAGCTCCGTGTACAGCTACAGCTCCGTGTGCAGCTACAGCTCCGTGTGCAGCTACAGCTCCGTGTACAGCTACAGCTCCGTGTGCAGCTACAGCTCCGTGTGCAGCTACAGCTCCGTGTGCAGCTACAGCTCAGTGTACAGCTACAGCTGCGTGTACAGCTACAGCTCGGTGTACAGCTACAGCTCGGTGTACAGCTACAGCTCGGTGTACAGCTACAGCTCCGTGTACAGCTACAGCTGCGTGTACAGTTACAGCTCCGTGTACAGCTACAGCTCCGTGTACAGCTACAGCTCCGTGTACAGCTACAGCTCGGTGTACAGCTACAGCTCCGTGTACAGCTACAGCTCCGTGTACAGCTACAGCTCCGTGTACAGTTACAGCTCCGTGTACAGCTACAGCTCCGTGTACAGCTACAGCTCGGTGTACAGCTACAGCTCCGTGTACAGCTACAGCTCCGTGTACAGCTACAGCTGCGTGTACAGCTACAGCTGCGTGTACAGCTACAGCTGCGTGTATAGCTACAGCTCGGTGTACAGCTACAGCTGCATGTACAGCTACAGCTCAGTGTACAGCTACAGCTGCGTGTACAGTTACAGCTGCGTGTACAGCTACAGCTCCGTGTACAGCTACAGCTCCGTGTACAGCTACAGCTCCGTGTACAGCTACAGCTCGGTGTACAGCTACAGCTCCATGAACAGCAACAGCTCGGTGTACAGCTACAGCTGCGTGTACAGTTACAGCTCCGTGTACAGCTACAGCTCCGTGTACAGCTACAGCTCCATGTACAGCTACAGCTCGGTGTACAGCTACAGCTCGGTGTACGGCTACAGCTCTGTGTACTGCTACAGCTTGGTGTACAGCTACAGCTCGGTGTACAGCTACAGCTCCGTGTACAGCTACAGCTCTGTGTACAGCTACTGCTCAGTGTACAGCTACAGCTCCGTGTGCAGCTACAGCTCCGTGTGCAGCTACAGCTCCGTGTACAGCTACAGCTCGGTGTATAGTTACAGCTCAGTGTACAGCTACAGCTCCGTGTACAGCTACAGCTCCGTGTGCAGCTACAGCTCCGTGTACAGCTACAGATCCATGTACAGCTACAGCTCCGTGTGCAGCTACAGCTTCGTGTGAAGCTACAGCTCCGTGTACAGGTACAGCTCAGTGTACAGCTACAGCTCCGTGTACAGCTACAGCTGCGTGTACAGTTACAGCTCAGTGTACAGCTACAGCTGCGTGTACAGCTACAGCTCCGTGTACAGCTACAGCTCCGTGTACAGTTACTGCTCCATGTGCAGCTACAGCTCATTGTACAGCTACAGCTCCATGTGCAGCTACAGCTCCGTGTGCAGCTACAGCTCGGTGTGCAGCTACAACTCCGTGTACAGCTACAGCTCCGTGTGCAGCTACAGCTCCGTGTACAGCTACAGCTCCGTGTACAGTTACAGCTCCGTGTACAGCTACAGCTCCGTGTGCAGCTACAGCTCCGTGTGCAGCTACAGCTCCGTGTGCAGCTACAGCTCGGTGTACAGCTACAGCTGGGTGTACAGCTACAGCTGGGTGTACAGCTACAGCTCCGTGTGCAGCTACAGCTCGGTGTGCAGCTACAGCTCGGTGTACGGCTACAGCTCTGTGTACTGCTACAGCTCGGTGTACAGCTACAGCTCGGTGTACAGCTACAGCTCCGTGTACAGCTACAGCTCAGTGTACAGCTACAGCTCCGTGTGCAGCTACAGCTCCGTGTGCAGCTACAGCTCCGTGTACAGCTACAGCTCGGTGTATAGTTACAGCTCAGTGTACAGCTACAGCTCCGTGTACAGCTACAGCTCCTTGTGCAGCTACAGCTCCGTGTACAGCTACAGATCCATGTACAGCTACAGCTCCGTGTGCAGCTACAGCTTCGTGTGAAGCTACAGCTCCGTGTACAGGTACAGCTCAGTGTACAGCTACAGCTCCGTGTACAGCTACAGCTGTGTGTACAGTTACAGCTCAGTGTACAGCTACAGCTGCGTGTACAGCTACAGCTCCGTGTACAGCTACAGCTCCGTGTACAGTTACAGCTCCATGTGCAGCTACAGCTCATTGTACAGCTACAGCTCCATGTGCAGCTACAGCTCCGTGTGCAGCTACAGCTCGGTGTGCAGCTACAGCTCCGTGTACAGCTACAGCTCCGTGTGAGGCTACAGCTCCGTGTACAGCTACAGCTCCTTGTACAGTTACAGCTCCGTGTACAGCTACAGCTCCGTGTACAGCTACAGCTGCGTGTACAGTTACAGCTCCGTGTACAGCTACAGCTCCGTGTACAGCTACAGCTCCGTGTACTGCTACAGCTCGGTGTACAGCTAAAGCTCCGTGTACAGCTACAGCTCCGTGTACAGCTACAGCTGCGTGTACAGTTACAGCTCCGTGTACAGCTACAGCTCCGTGTACAGCTACAGCTCCGTGTACAGCTACAGCTCGGTGTACAGCTACAGCTCCGTGTACAGCTACAGCTCCGTGTACAGCTACAGCTCCGTGTACAGCTACAGCTCCGTGTACAGCTACAGCTGCGTGTACAGCTACAGCTGCGTGTACAGCTACAGCTGCGTGTACAGCTACAGCTGCGTGTATAGCTACAGCTCGGTGTACAGCTACAGCTGCGTGTACAGCTACAGCTCAGTGTACAGCTACAGCTCCGTGTACAGTTACAGCTGCGTGTACAGCTACAGCTCCGTGTACAGCTACAGCTCCGTGTACAGCTACAGCTCCGTGTACAGCTACAGCTCGGTGTACAGCTACAGCTCCCTGTACAGCTACAGCTCCGTGTACAGCTACTGCTCAGTGTACAGCTACAGCTCCGTGTGCAGCTACAGCTCCGTGTGCAGCTACAGCTCCGTGTACAGCTACAGCTCGGTGTATAGTTACAGCTCAGTGTACAGCTACAGCTCCGTGTACAGCTACAGCTCCGTGTGCAGCTACAGCTCCGTGTACAGCTACAGATCCATGTACAGCTACAGCTCCGTGTGCAGCTACAGCTTCGTGTGAAGCTACAGCTCCGTGTACAGGTACAGCTCAGTGTACAGCTACAGCTCCGTGTACAGCTACAGCTGCATGTACAGTTACAGCTCAGTGTACAGCTACAGCTGCGTGTACAGCTACAGCTCCGTGTACAGCTACAGCTCCGTGTACAGTTACTGCTCCATGTGCAGCTACAGCTCATTGTACAGCTACAGCTCCATGTGCAGCTACAGCTCCGTGTGCAGCTACAGCTCGGTGTGCAGCTACAGCTCCGTGTACAGCTACAGCTCCGTGTGCAGCTACAGCTCCGTGTACAGCTACAGCTCCGTGTACAGTTACAGCTCCGTGTACAGCTACAGCTCCGTGTGCAGCTACAGCTCCGTGTGCAGCTACAGCTCCGTGTGCAGCTACAGCTCGGTGTACAGCTACAGCTGGGTGTACAGCTACAGCTGGGTGTACAGCTACAGCTCCGTGTGCAGCTACAGCTCGGTGTGCAGCTACAGCTCGGTGTACGGCTACAGCTCTGTGTACTGCTACAGCTCGGTGTACAGCTACAGCTCGGTGTACAGCTACAGCTCCGTGTACAGCTACAGCTCCGTGTACAGCTGCAGCTCAGTGTACAGCTACAGCTCCGTGTGCAGCTACAGCTCCGTGTGCAGCTACAGCTCCGTGTACAGCTACAGCTCGGTGTATAGTTACAGCTCAGTGTACAGCTACAGCTCCGTGTAGAGCTACAGCTCCGTGTGCAGCTACAGCTCCGTGTACAGCTACAGATCCATGTACAGCTACAGCTCCGTGTGCAGCTACAGCTTCGTGTGAAGCTACAGCTCCGTGTACAGTTCCAGCTCAGTGTACAGCTACAGCTCCGTGTACAGCTACAGCTGTGTGTACAGTTACAGCTCAGTGTACAGCTACAGCTGCGTGTACAGGTACAGCTCCGTGTACAGCTACAGCTCCGTGTACAGTTACAGCTCCATGTGCAGCTACAGCTCATTGTACAGCTACAGCTCCATGTGCAGCTACAGCTCCGTGTGCAGCTACAGCTCGGTGTGCAGCTACAGCTCCGTGTACAGCTACAGCTCCGTGTGAGGCTACAGCTCCGTGTACAGCTACAGCTCCGTGTACAGTTACAGCTCCGTGTACAGCTACAGCTCCGTGTGCAGCTACAGCTCCGTGTGCAGCTACAGCTCAGTGTACAGCTACAGCTCGGTGTACAGCTACAGCTCCGTGTGCAGCTACAGCTCCGTGTGCAGCTACAGCTCGGTGTACAGCTACAGCTGGGTGTACAGCTACAGCTGGGTGTACAGCTACAGCTCCGTGTGCAGCTACAGCTCAGTGTACAGTTACAGCTCGGTGTACAGCTACAGCTCCGTGTACAGCTACAGCTGCGTGTACAGTTACAGCTCCGTGTACAGCTACAGCTCCGTGTACAGCTACAGCTCCGTGTACTGCTACAGCTCGGTGTACAGCTACAGCTCCGTGTACAGCTACAGCTCCGTGTACAGCTACAGCTGCGTGTACAGTTACAGCTCCGTGTACAGCTACAGCTCCGTGTACAGCTACAGCTCCGTGTACAGCTACAGCTCGGTGTACAGCTACAGCTCCGTGTACAGCTACAGCTCCGTGTACAGCTACAGCTCCGTGTACAGCTACAGCTCGGTGTACAGCTACAGCTCCGTGTACAGCTACAGCTGCGTGTACAGCTACAGCTGCGTGTACAGCTACAGCTGCGTGTACAGCTACAGCTGCGTGTATAGCTACAGCTCGGTGTACAGCTACAGCTGCGTGTACAGCTACAGCTCAGTGTACAGCTACAGCTCCGTGTACAGTTACAGCTGCGTGTACAGCTACAGCTCGGTGTACAGCTACAGCTCCGTGTACAGCTACAGCTCCGTGTACAGCTACAGCTCCGTGTACAGCTACAGCTCGGTGTACAGCTACAGCTCCATGTACAGCAACAGCTCGGTGTACAGCTACAGCTGCGTGTACAGTTACAGCTCCGTGTACAGCTACAGCTCCGTGTACAGCTACAGCTCCATGTACAGCTACAGCTCGGTGTACAGCTACAGCTCGGTGTACGGCTACAGCTCTGTGTACTGCTACAGCTCGGTGTACAGCTACAGCTCGGTGTACAGCTACAGCTCCGTGTACAGCTACAGCTCCGTGTACAGCTACTGCTCAGTGTACAGCTACAGCTCCGTGTGCAGCTACAGCTCCGTGTGCAGCTACAGCTCCGTGTACAGCTACAGCTCGGTGTATAGTTACAGCTCAGTGTACAGCTACAGCTCCGTGTACAGCTACAGCTCCGTGTGCAGCTACAGCTCCGTGTACAGCTACAGATCCATGTACAGCTACAGCTCCGTGTGCAGCTACAGCTTCGTGTGAAGCTACAGCTCCGTGTACAGGTACAGCTCAGTGTACAGCTACAGCTCCGTGTACAGCTACAGCTGCATGTACAGTTACAGCTCAGTGTACAGCTACAGCTGCGTGTACAGCTACAGCTCCGTGTACAGCTACAGCTCCGTGTACAGTTACTGCTCCATGTGCAGCTACAGCTCATTGTACAGCTACAGCTCCATGTGCAGCTACAGCTCCGTGTGCAGCTACAGCTCGGTGTGCAGCTACAGCTCCGTGTACAGCTACAGCTCCGTGTGCAGCTACAGCTCCGTGTACAGCTACAGCTCCGTGTACAGTTACAGCTCCGTGTACAGCTACAGCTCCGTGTGCAGCTACAGCTCCGTGTGCAGCTACAGCTCCGTGTACAGCTACAGCTCGGTGTATAGTTACAGCTCAGTGTACAGCTACAGCTCCGTGTACAGCTACAGCTCCGTGTGCAGCTACAGCTCCGTGTACAGCTACAGATCCATGTACAGCTACAGCTCCGTGTGCAGCTACAGCTTCGTGTGAAGCTACAGCTCCGTGTACAGGTACAGCTCAGTGTACAGCTACAGCTCCGTGTACAGCTACAGCTGCATGTACAGTTACAGCTCAGTGTACAGCTACAGCTGCGTGTACAGCTACAGCTCCGTGTACAGCTACAGCTCCGTGTACAGTTACTGCTCCATGTGCAGCTACAGCTCATTGTACAGCTACAGCTCCATGTGCAGCTACAGCTCCGTGTGCAGCTACAGCTCGGTGTGCAGCTACAGCTCCGTGTACAGCTACAGCTCCGTGTGCAGCTACAGCTCCGTGTACAGCTACAGCTCCGTGTACAGTTACAGCTCCGTGTACAGCTACAGCTCCGTGTGCAGCTACAGCTCCGTGTGCAGCTACAGCTCCGTGTGCAGCTACAGCTCGGTGTACAGCTACAGCTGGGTGTACAGCTACAGCTGGGTGTACAGCTACAGCTCCGTGTGCAGCTACAGCTCGGTGTGCAGCTACAGCTCGGTGTACGGCTACAGCTCTGTGTACTGCTACAGCTCGGTGTACAGCTACAGCTCGGTGTACAGCTACAGCTCCGTGTACAGCTACAGCTCCGTGTACAGCTGCAGCTCAGTGTACAGCTACAGCTCCGTGTGCAGCTACAGCTCCGTGTGCAGCTACAGCTCCGTGTACAGCTACAGCTCGGTGTATAGTTACAGCTCAGTGTACAGCTACAGCTCCGTGTAGAGCTACAGCTCCGTGTGCAGCTACAGCTCCGTGTACAGCTACAGATCCATGTACAGCTACAGCTCCGTGTGCAGCTACAGCTTCGTGTGAAGCTACAGCTCCGTGTACAGTTCCAGCTCAGTGTACAGCTACAGCTCCGTGTACAGCTACAGCTGTGTGTACAGTTACAGCTCAGTGTACAGCTACAGCTGCGTGTACAGGTACAGCTCCGTGTACAGCTACAGCTCCGTGTACAGTTACAGCTCCATGTGCAGCTACAGCTCATTGTACAGCTACAGCTCCATGTGCAGCTACAGCTCCGTGTGCAGCTACAGCTCGGTGTGCAGCTACAGCTCCGTGTACAGCTACAGCTCCGTGTGAGGCTACAGCTCCGTGTACAGCTACAGCTCCGTGTACAGTTACAGCTCCGTGTACAGCTACAGCTCCGTGTGCAGCTACAGCTCCGTGTGCAGCTACAGCTCAGTGTACAGCTACAGCTCGGTGTACAGCTACAGCTCCGTGTGCAGCTACAGCTCCGTGTGCAGCTACAGCTCGGTGTACAGCTACAGCTGGGTGTACAGCTACAGCTGGGTGTACAGCTACAGCTCCGTGTGCAGCTACAGCTCAGTGTACAGTTACAGCTCGGTGTACAGCTACAGCTCCGTGTACAGCTACAGCTGCGTGTACAGTTACAGCTCCGTGTACAGCTACAGCTCCGTGTACAGCTACAGCTCCGTGTACTGCTACAGCTCGGTGTACAGCTACAGCTCCGTGTACAGCTACAGCTCCGTGTACAGCTACAGCTGCGTGTACAGTTACAGCTCCGTGTACAGCTACAGCTCCGTGTACAGCTACAGCTCCGTGTACAGCTACAGCTCGGTGTACAGCTACAGCTCCGTGTACAGCTACAGCTCCGTGTACAGCTACAGCTCCGTGTACAGCTACAGCTCGGTGTACAGCTACAGCTCCGTGTACAGCTACAGCTGCGTGTACAGCTACAGCTGCGTGTACAGCTACAGCTGCGTGTACAGCTACAGCTGCGTGTATAGCTACAGCTCGGTGTACAGCTACAGCTGCGTGTACAGCTACAGCTCAGTGTACAGCTACAGCTCCGTGTACAGTTACAGCTGCGTGTACAGCTACAGCTCGGTGTACAGCTACAGCTCCGTGTACAGCTACAGCTCCGTGTACAGCTACAGCTCCGTGTACAGCTACAGCTCGGTGTACAGCTACAGCTCCATGTACAGCAACAGCTCGGTGTACAGCTACAGCTGCGTGTACAGTTACAGCTCCGTGTACAGCTACAGCTCCGTGTACAGCTACAGCTCCATGTACAGCTACAGCTCGGTGTACAGCTACAGCTCGGTGTACGGCTACAGCTCTGTGTACTGCTACAGCTCGGTGTACAGCTACAGCTCGGTGTACAGCTACAGCTCCGTGTACAGCTACAGCTCCGTGTACAGCTACTGCTCAGTGTACAGCTACAGCTCCGTGTGCAGCTACAGCTCCGTGTGCAGCTACAGCTCCGTGTACAGCTACAGCTCGGTGTATAGTTACAGCTCAGTGTACAGCTACAGCTCCGTGTACAGCTACAGCTCCGTGTGCAGCTACAGCTCCGTGTACAGCTACAGATCCATGTACAGCTACAGCTCCGTGTGCAGCTACAGCTTCGTGTGAAGCTACAGCTCCGTGTACAGGTACAGCTCAGTGTACAGCTACAGCTCCGTGTACAGCTACAGCTGCATGTACAGTTACAGCTCAGTGTACAGCTACAGCTGCGTGTACAGCTACAGCTCCGTGTACAGCTACAGCTCCGTGTACAGTTACTGCTCCATGTGCAGCTACAGCTCATTGTACAGCTACAGCTCCATGTGCAGCTACAGCTCCGTGTGCAGCTACAGCTCGGTGTGCAGCTACAGCTCCGTGTACAGCTACAGCTCCGTGTGCAGCTACAGCTCCGTGTACAGCTACAGCTCCGTGTACAGTTACAGCTCCGTGTACAGCTACAGCTCCGTGTGCAGCTACAGCTCCGTGTGCAGCTACAGCTCCGTGTGCAGCTACAGCTCGGTGTACAGCTACAGCTGGGTGTACAGCTACAGCTGGGTGTACAGCTACAGCTCCGTGTGCAGCTACAGCTCGGTGTGCAGCTACAGCTCGGTGTACGGCTACAGCTCTGTGTACTGCTACAGCTCGGTGTACAGCTACAGCTCGGTGTACAGCTACAGCTCCGTGTACAGCTACAGCTCCGTGTACAGCTGCAGCTCAGTGTACAGCTACAGCTCCGTGTGCAGCTACAGCTCCGTGTACAGCTACAGCTCAGTGTATAGTTACAGCTCAGTGTACAGCTACAGCTCCGTGTACAGCTACAGCTCCGTGTGCAGCTACAGCTCCGTGTACAGCTAAAGATCCATGTACAGCTACAGCTCCGTGTGCAGCTACAGCTTCGTGTGAAGCTACAGCTCCGTGTACAGGTCCAGCTCAGTGTACAGCTACAGCTCCGTGTACAGCTACAGCTGTGTGTACAGTTACAGCTCAGTGTACAGCTACAGCTGCGTGTACAGCTACAGCTCCGTGTACAGCTACAGCTCCGTGTACAGTTACAGCTCCATGTGCAGCTACAGCTCATTGTACAGCTACAGCTCCATGTGCAGCTACAGCTCCGTGTGCAGCTACAGCTCGGTGTGCAGCTACAGCTCCGTGTACAGCTACAGCTCCGTGTGAGGCTACAGCTCCGTGTACAGCTACAGCTCCGTGTACAGTTACAGCTCCGTGTACAGCTACAGCTCCGTGTGCAGCTACAGCTCCGTGTGCAGCTACAGCTCAGTGTACAGCTACAGCTCGGTGTACAGCTACAGCTCCGTGTGCAGCTACAGCTCCGTGTGCAGCTACAGCTCGGTGTACAGCTACAGCTGGGTGTACAGCTACAGCTGGGTGTACAGCTACAGCTCCGTGTGCAGCTACAGCTCAGTGTACAGTTACAGCTCGGTGTACAGCTACAGCTCCGTGTACAGCTACAGCTCCGTGTACAGCTACAGCTCGGTGTACAGCTACAGCTCCGTGTACAGCTACAGCTCCGTGTGCAGCTACAGCTCCGTGTGCAGCTCCAGCTCTGTGTACAGCTACAGCTCAGTGTACAGCTACAGCTCCGTGTACAGCTACAGCTCCGTGTACAGTTACAGCTCCGTGTACAGCTACAGCTCCGTGTACAGCTACAGCTCCGTGTACAGCTACAGCTCAGTGTACAGTTACAGCTCAGTGTACAGCTACAGCTCCGTGTACAGCTACAGCTCCTTGTACAGCTACAGCTCCGTGTACAGCTACAGCTCCGTGTACAGCTACAGCTCCGTGTACAGCTATAGCCCAGTGTACAGCTACAGCTCCATGTACAGCTACAGCTCAGTGTACAGCTACAGCTCCGTGTACAGCTACAGCTCCGTGCACAGCTACAGCTCCGTGTACAGCTACAGCTCCGTGTACAGCTACAGCTCCGTGCACAGCTACAGCTCCGTGTACAGTTACAGCTCCGTGTACAGCTACAGCTCCGTGTACAGCTACAGCTCCGTGTACAGCTACAGCTCCGTGTGCAGCTATAGCCCAGTGTACAGTTACAGCTCAGTGTACAGCTACAGCTCCGTGTACAGCTACAGCTCCGTGTACAGCTACAGCTCCGTGTACAGCTACAGCTCCGTGTAAAGCTACAGCTCCGTGTACAGCTACAGCTCCGTGTACAGCTACAGCTCCGTGTACAGCTACAGCTCGGTGTACAGCTACAGCTTAGGTTACAGCTACAGCTTGGGGTACAGCTACACCTCGGTTTATCGCTACAGCTTGGGGTACAGCTACAGCTTGGGGTACAGCTACAGTTTGTGGGTAGATCCCCGATGCCGGGCCGTCAGGCCTCGGGGTGGAATGCGTCTTAGTGGCCTGGTCTCTGGCCCTGAGGCAGGGCGTGTCTGCAGAGCACTCTCCCCACTCTGTCCTCCTGAAGTTCCAAAAAGTCAGCTTCTTTTTCTCATCAGATTGTTCACAAAGGCCTCGAGCTCCTTTTTCACTTTTCTTTTTTTTTTGTTTTCAATATCTTTACTCATTTCAGAGAGGAAGGAGACGGAGAGAGAGATAAACACCCCAATGATAAGAGAGACTCATGGATCGGCTGCCTCCTGCATGCACCCCACTGGAGATCGAGCCCACAACCCCGGGCATGTGCCCTGACCGGAAATCGAAGTGTGACCTCCTAGTTCAAAGGTTGAGGCTCAACCATTGAGCCATGATGCCTGGGCTCAAAGTTCTTCCTTTTAGAGAGAGAGAGAGAGAGAGAGAGAGAGAGAGAGAGAGAGAGAGAGAGGAGGGGGAGGGGAAGGAAAGGAGGGAGAGAAGGTAGAGGGAGACAGGGCAGATGTGAGGAGGGGCAGGGGGAGAAAAGGGAGAGGAGGCAGTAGAGGGGAGAAACTTGTGTTTGTTCAGACGCCTGGCCTCCAGCCCGATAGCTTGTTGAGTTGGGGGACAGTGAAGCCGTCCTGAACTTAGATGTGGGCGCATGCCCACGGGACCCCTGGAAGCCTTTGCCTCATCACAGACTGAGTCTCGGCTCTTCTTTGTATTGCCCCTCCCTCTCCCCCTCCCCCTCCCCTCCCTCTCCCCCTCCTCCTCCTTCTCCCCCTCCCCCTCCTCTCCTCTCCCCCTCGCTCTCTCCCTCCCCCCTCCCCCTCCCTCTCCCTCTACCCCTCCTCCTCCCTCTCCCCCTCCTCCTCCCTCTCCCCCTCCCTCCCCCTCTCCCTCTCTCTCTCCCTGCTTCCCCTTCTCTGCTTCCTTCCCCAAAGCCTTTAGGAGAGCCCTCCAGCCTGCCCTGCTCATGATATTACCTCCCCGCCACCCTGCCCGACCCCCAGCCCCAGGGCCATCAGGTGGCCTCAAGGAAAGACTTGTTGGAAGGGGCGGTGGTGGGGACCCCACTCAGGCATTTTCACGACTGGGCATGTCCCCGCCCCCAGGTGGTCAGTATTGGGCTCTGGTGACCCTAGGGGTGGGGGTAGAGGATCCCAGGAATGGGGGCTCCAGGGTGGGGAAGGTCGCTAGCCCGGGGCCTTGCTGGCTCCTCGGGCCGCTGTGCTGGTCTAGGGGTGACGAGACTCCCTGTGAGAACGTGGAATTATTCCTCACCTTCCCCGGCTCGGGGCCCTCTGCCGCCCCCTGCTCAGGCGCTGGCAGGCTCAGTGGCCTAAAGACCCACAGGGACACATGAGTCCTGTGGCGCTCGGAGCTGTTAGCCACTGGACGGTCAGCGTGGTCAGCAGGCCAGCTGGCGTTCAGCTCAGGGCCGGGCGGCCTGGCGCCCTGACACTGGCTCCAAGCGGCTCTCCTCACCTGGTGGTGCCGCCGCCCTCGCCTGCTCCGGGCCTCGGTCGGGTAATACTGACGTCTGTCCAGCAGATGCGCCAAGGCTACAGGGATGGACCGGACCGTGAGGACGAGCCCACGCAGGAAGGGGAGATGAGCAGAGGCTTTAGGAGGCGCCTCCTGGTGACCCACAGGAGGTGCCACAGCCCTTCTTGCCCGCCGTCCCGCCGTCCAGCTGGTTCCAGACGTGGGGCCCCTTGCAGGAGGCTTCTCTGTGGGCGAGCTGAGAGCTGGGGCCGGGAGGGGGCTGTGCCTTGGGACCCAGGTGGACGCCTGCAGTGGGCATTTCGGAGTCGGTCCTTCCAGGGGCACAGCCCTGCCGACCCCCCTCTGCCAGGAGGAGAATGGAAACCGGGCTGTTGGCCTCTCAACGTGATGGGCTTTGAATCATCAGCCAAAGGCCAGTGCGGGTCTCCCGTCCAAGGCGCTGGCCTCCTCCCGGCGCGGCTCCTCTTTCCTCCTGGCTTCTCCTGTGCAGCCGCCCTGCGCTGGGCGCTCAGTGGTTGTGGGTGTCTCTCGTGAGCACCATCAGGAGGCCTGACACAAGAGGGGCTGTGATGAGGCTGTCACCAGGGTAGAAGGGGGCGCACTGGGGACAAAGGTTAGAGTAACTCACCTCTCACGGGGGTGGGGGGGCGGGGGGCCCTCTGGATGCCGTGCTTGCGGGAGGCGGGCTATTTTGGATGTGGGCTGGCAGGGGGCGGGCAGTGCAGATGATGGACGGATGACGGACTGACGAAATGGGGTGGCGAGAAGCCAGCTGAGCTAGCAAAGCCCATCCACCCAGTCCGTACCCAGCAGCCAGTGCGAGTTCTCTGCTCTGGGCGCTTCCCAGAAGTCAGGGGGCAGGCGGTCTGGCCTGGCAGGCGCGGAGGGGAAGTGAAGCGCAGGGACAGGAGGGCGAGCCGTCACAGGCACCTCCCCTGCCTGCCCGGGTCCCGCGGCCCCGGCTCCATGTGCTCACCGGCCGCTGACCGTGTCCTCCTGCTGAAGGGTCTCCACTGTCAAGTCCAATTTCACGGCTTTAAGCCCCCACCCGCCTTTAGAACATTTAAAATCCAGTCACTCTTCATTACTCACAGATTTCAGAAACGTGAATTCACTCACTCTCTAAAACTCATCTGTAACTCCAAAATCCATCCTCTCACTGCTTTTCCTGTCATTCATGCGTGTGTGCAGTGGCGTGTGTGCAGGCAGTGGTGTGGGCACAAGCAGTGGCGTGTGCAGAGTGGTGTGAGCAGTGGCGTGTGCAGGCAGTGGCGTGTGCACAGTGGCGTGTGCGCAGTGGCGTGTGTGCAGGCAGTGATGTGGGCACAGGCAGTGGCGTGTGCGTAGGCAGTGGCGTGTGCAGAGTGGTGTGTGCGCAGTGGTGTGTGCGCAGGCAGTGGTGTGGGCAGAGTGGTGTGTGCAGTGGCGTGTGTGCAGGCAGTGGTGTGGGCAGAGTGGTGTGTGTGCAGTGGCGTGTGCGCAGGCAGTGGTGTGGGCAGAGTGGTGTGTGTGCAGTGGCGTGTGCGCAGGCAGTGGCGTGTGCAGAGTGGTGTGCGCAGTGGCGTGTGCGCAGTGGCATGTGTGCAGGCAGTGATGTGGGCACAGGCAGTGGCGTGTGCAGAGTGGTGTGCGCAGTGGCGTGTGCGCAGTGGCATGTGTGCAGGCAGTGATGTGGGCACAGGCAGTGGCGTGTGCGCAGTGGTGTGTGCGCAGTGGTGTGTGCGCAGTGGCGTGTGCGCAGTGGCGTGTGCGCAGTGGCGTGTGCGCAGGCAGTGGTGTGGGCACAGGCAGTGGCGTGTGCGTAGGCAGTGGCGTGTGCGTAGGCAGTGGCGTGTGCGTAGGCAGTGGCATGTGCAGAGTGGTGTGTGCGCAGTGGCGTGCGCAGGCAGTGGCGTGTGCGCAGGCAGTGGCGTGTGCGCAGTGGCGTGTGCGCAGTGGCGTGTGCGCAGTGGCGTGTGTGCAGGCAGTGGTGTGTGCACAGGCAGTGGCGTGTGTGTAGGCAGTGGCGTGTGCAGAGTGGTGTGTGCGCAGTGTTGTGTGCGCAGTGGTGTGTGCGCAGTGGCATGTGCACAGGGGTGTGTGCGCAGTGGCGTGTGCGCAGGCAGTGGTGTGGGCACAGGCAGTGGCGTGTGCGTAGGCAGCGGCCTGTGCACTGTGACGTGTGCGCAGTGGCGTGTGCGCAGTGGCACATGCACAGTCAGTGGCATGTGTGCAGTGGGGAAAGATTCAGCCGGTCCCTGGTCAGGTCACAGGAGGCGGCAGGAAGTGAAGCTCCGCATGGCCCTCTTGAACCTCACGCTGTCAACACTGCCCTTCTCCTGGCCTGGCTGGTGTCACAGATTTTGCATTTTGTGCTTTTGCTGTTGAAAACGGCCCCAAGTGCGTGCAGCACAAGTGCTGCCTTGGTTTCTGAGCGAGGAAAGACAGCCTGGGCCTTGCGGAGAAAGGCCAGTGCCAGGCGCGCTCTGTCAGGGCACGAGTGGCCGAGCTGCTGGCGGGAGTTCCCGCAGGAAGACTCCCCTGCGTGTCCTCAGTGAGTCTGCAGGCAGAGACCTGGAGAACACGCGTGCGGACTGATCTGCGGAGGCTGCCGGCCAGGGCAGCAGGAGCCCAGCCGCGTGTCCCCACCAACCGGAATGCACTGATTCGGGGAAGGGCCCGACCACTGCAGACGGTGAGACTTAACTGTCCTTCATTTGGGCCAACTTTTGTGACTTTCCACGTCCTGCTGTGATCATTTTTCAGCACTTATGATAATCTTCCAGCAGCAGGAAATGGCTGGGAGAGGGCCTGACAGGGGACAGAGACCGCAGATGGACGGGAGCGGCGGTGAGTCGGGCACGGGCGACAGGCCCGGAGAGCGAGGTGTACACGGAAGACACCCTGCACGTGTGGGGACCTGATGAGACACCAACTAGAAGTGTAGATTGGGGGCAAGCCCTGTAGCCAGGTGGCCGGCCCACCTCTGGACGGCCATGTGCTGGCTCTCCGGGGGAGTTCCTGCACTTACCTGTGCCTCGCTCTTCCTACCTGTACATGGGGACCTAGGAGCACCTGCTTACAAGGCTGTTACTATGACAACCATAGGGGATGGGAGGCCCGCCATCTCTCACCCCAGTGCGCTCCTCGGTCTCATCAGCGAGCACCTCTGCCTGGGCTCCTCCGGCCGGTTTATTCCCGGACTGTGTGCAGCACACGGCCAGCTGCTGCTCTCCAGAAGGAAGCCACTCGGTCACCCTCGTCTCCGAAGGGGCTGGAGAGGGGAGGAGAAGAGCGTGACATGTTTCCAGGACCACGTCTTTGTTGGGGCCCAGGGCCACTGGAGAGTGAAATCGCGGGGCCACTGCAGTGGTGAACTGCCAAAAGGGGTGTGGACTTGCAGAGGGGCTGCGAGCCCCGTGAACACCTGTCTTCTGGGTGAGCAGATTGGTGCCTGTGCACGCACTCCTCTAAGGGGCTGTGTCCGTGAGCCACGGAGCGCGCCTCCAGCCTGGCACGCCTGTGAGGGCAGCACCAGGCTTCTGCTGAGGGGCCGGAGGCGGGAGGGGAAGATGCTGCCTCTTCTGAAGGTTCGGGTCCCAAGTCCAGGCCAAGGAAGACCCGGTCGAGGCTTCCCGGAGTCGGGGCGGACGTCCCCTGCACTCGCCCGGCGCCTCTGTGGTCCCGAGCAGCGGGAGGCCTGCCCCGCGGGGCCGGGACCTGCCACCCGCCCCTTCCCACCTCCACCCGGCGGCAGGGACGCGGGAGAAGGCGGGAGAGGGGCCCCTCCTGCTCAGAGGACAGGCAAGGCCTCCTGTGGAGCCCAAACCGAAGTAGACGAGGGCAAGGCAACAGGAATTGCTTTGGGCGGGGGGGGGGGGGGGGCAAGCCCAGCGCTTCGTTCTAAACCTGGAAGGAGCCTGGTCCTCGGGCCAGGCTGGCCTGCAGCTCCTGAGGGATGTCCCCTGAACTTCAGTCTGAGCAGAAGCCAGCAGACAGCCCTGTGGTGTCAGGGTGGTGTGTTAGGTGGGGACCGAGGCCCAACAGTGATGCGAGGTGGGACCCTCCTGCCCCCGCGGGTGGCCGAGTGCACGGTGCATGCCCGCCGCAGAGACAAGCGCCCGCCCGTGCCGAGCAGGAGCCACCCCTGGCGGCTTCTGCACGGTGCCTGCCACCGACGATGGCCTCGCCACGGCACCACTGCTGACTCTGGGCCCACCTGTCTGCATCGGCATTTGAATCAAGAGCCTTGGTGATTCCGAGGAAACTGGGTCAGGGACCGGAGGGGGCCACGCACTGGGCCCCTCTCACGTGGGCAGGGAGTCTTGGGCTGGAGAGTGTGACTGATTTGCCCAAAGTTGTCCAACAAACCACTGTCCATGCTGCTCCCTCACACCAACGCTCACGTCCGGATAGCTGTGCGTGCGGGAGCTGTGGGCCCACACGCCCTGGGGCGGCAGGGGGAAGAGGGGCCGGTATTTCTGCTTCCGTCTTAGATCGGAGGACATGGAGGCCTGCTGGGGCTCATGCTCACCTGCTGGGCTTGCCGCCTCTAGGGGACGTTGCCGCCACAGGCCCCGGAGAAACCCTCCGATACACTGACTCCTTGGGGAGGCCTCCTGCTGCTGATCTGCCACCGGACTGTTTGCTTCTTGGTGACTTGCAGGCCCCACCCCTGCCCACTGCCTGTGGGCCAGGAGCACCCCATGCCTCTCAGGGACCCCCTGGGAGCCTTTGGGGTCTGGGCCTGTGAGCCGGGCAGCGGAAGCTGCAGGTCTGGTCACACAGGTTTCCATGCACTTTGGTCTTTCTTGGGTCTGAAATTTGGGACAAAGGACTTTAGAGGTTGGAGCTAAGAACCCAAGCTTCTGAGGCCCCAGTGACCCGCCTCTCAGCTTATCTGGTCTTCGAAGCGGCCAAACCAGTTTTCTTATGTAGGGACGCACCTTTGGTCCTCACAGGTGGGGATGTGCCATCAACTCCTACCCCTCCCCAAAGCCCCATTCAAGTCCCCTCTGTCCTGGGAGACATTTTTTGGTTTATCTGGACCTCGTTCGTTCGTTCATTCATTCATTCATTCATTCATTCATTCATTTGTCAGTTTATTCGTCCAGACGTGGGCACGGGATGCCAAACGTGTCCGTGTAAGGAGCTGAGACTAGGTCTCTGACCTCCTCCAGCCACTGCCGCTGCCCAGGCCCAGCTCTGGGGAACCCAGCCCTGCGATGTGGCAGCTGCTCCTGCCGCAGTATGTCACCCATGGCTGCCCTCTGCCCAGCTAAGGTCCACGCCTGGCCAGCCCAGCCTCAGCCTCCGCGATGGCGGGCAGGTGTGTGTAGGAAAGGGTGGGAGAGCTGAGTAAGCTCCGTGCGAACCCGCCCCTAAATGGTGGGCGTGACTTCCTTCCCCACCACGCGTGCATATTGGTGATCACTGGGAAAGAGTGCAACAGAAGCCTTCGTTTCTAATGGGACGTGATGCAGCGTTAATGACCAGTGACCTCACGGAGCGAGCGCGCACAATGCGGTCGCCGCCCCCGCGCCTGTGCTCGCTCTGGGCGTTGGACAGGCACGTAATTAAGTGTAGCTCGCCACAGGCATGTCATTACACCCGCCCTCCCCCTCGGAGACTCGGGAGTCACGCTCTCGACTCACAGGTGCTTCTCATCAGATTATCTTCAATCATTTTACAAATATTATCTCATTAATCCTTTGCAACAGTTTCGTGAACGTCCTGCTTACAGATTACAAACCACAACCCGCCGTGCTTCAGCGACAAGTGGAACGTCCCACACGTCACTCCCCGACCCGGGAGGGAGCACCTGGAAGAGTCCTGACACCTGGAACGGCCGTCTTCTAATTAAAGGAGAATCAAGGTGCATAGAGTTACGTCCAATTCCCACGGAAATAGTGGAAATCCAGTGTGCACCATGGCCCTTGATCCTGGGCGAGCTCCTGGTTGTCTGAGGCCTTCAGCTCTCGGGGCGTCTGCTCTGTGTCTGAGGGTCAAGGAAACTGTATGTGTACACATGTAACTTACATACACACACGTCCACCAAATGACGGGAGGGCGCTGGATGCACATACAAACACATTGTTACTCATATTTGTGGGTAATGCCACAGAAGGTGGAGTTGCATAGCAAGATGGCACGCTGTGTGGAGGTGATTTAAAGGGGCGGTTTGGCCCTAGCTGATTTGGCTCAGTGGATAGCGCATTGGCCTGCAGACTGAAGGGTCCCAGGTTCGATTCCGGTCAAGGGTGCATGCTTGGGTTGCGGGCTCGATCCCCAGTAGGGGGTGTGCAGGAGGCAGCTGATCAATGATTCTCTCTCATCATTGATGTTTCTATCTCTCTCTCCCTCTCCCTTCCTCTCTGAAATCAAGAAAAATATATTTAAAAAATAAAGGTGCGGTTTGGGCCTCCGTTCTTGAGAGTCTGTGTGCTCCATATTGGTGACCTGGGCTCTTTATCACACCTGTATGGTGGCTGCTATTGCCCCGCACTTCACAGGTGGTTCACCGAGGTCACGCCGGCCACGGACCGCAAGCGTCAGGAACTGGGATCACGTCCACATCCACGGCAGCTCTGCGGAGAAGGGTCTGAAGCGCCCACGTTACCTAGCGAGGCCTGCACACAGCGAACCACACGGAACCTCCCCTTCTGAGAGTGAAGCATTTGCCCCACGTTACAGAGATGGGGCTGGTGCTGCCTGCGTTTGTTTGAGGAGGCCCGGTAGCTGGCCTTAAGCAATGACCCGATCTCCTTTCTCTGGGGATTCCTGCCGCATCCCACGTGGCTGCTGGTGCATGGGAGGCGGTCAGGGAGGCGGAGGGAGCCTCTGGGCCCAGCGGGACGTTCCCAGGCTGACCTCTCTACGGGACCAGCCTTGCCCTCTCTTCACCAAGTGCACACGCAGGTGGACACGGAGCATCAGAGCCGGGCTGTGCGCCCGTGGAGGTGCCGCCCAGGCCCCGTGCTCCTGATGCTCGTCCCAGGGCACGCCAGGGTGCGTTAGTGTTTTATGTAAATAACAAACTATGGGAATTAATAGGAGTACAAAAGCCATATTTCTCACCCAGAAAATCCTTGTTTATTTCTCTCAGCTTGACCATCAGGAAAATGGGTGGCAGCCTCGTGTGACTAAGCTCATCTCAGCGGGGTTTGTCAATGATGTCAGACCCTGGGAATAAGGCTAGCCGGAGCTGCAGTGCATTTATGTGTAATTATCACTAATTTACCATTTCAGCGTGATGGTGCTGAGCACATTAAATGCATTAGACCTTTACTTAATGGGTAAGGCCTGGTGGGCGCCCTTGAAGAAACAAATTACCTAATTAATTTGCGGAAATGTGACCCCTTGGATTTGAAAAATTATTGTAGTTGCCTTTGATAGCATTAACAAGGCTGTTGCCTGTAATTGAAACTCCCCTGAACAGGTGGGAAGAGGATGTGTGAGGACAGGCGGCTGCCTGCACTGAGTCACCTGCAGGGCAGTTAGGGGCGTTGAGGACCGGTGCCTCTGGCGCCACCCTCTGCGGCCATCACCCTCCACCATGAGGACTGTGGAGGCGATGAGGGCACTGTGTGAGCTCAGGTGAGGGGGGCCCTGTGGTGAGGACAGGCTGCCGTGCGGCCTTGGGGCGGCCTCAGCCTTTGGGGGTTGAACCTCCTCTTCTGTACAGTGAGTCGGGGGGATTATACCAGTGCTTCCCGGGCCTGCCTGCCAACCCTAAGAACTCAAAGCCAACGGACCCACCTCAGGACCAGTCTCAGCTGGCTCCCTCCCTCTCTCTTCCTTCCTCCCTTCCTTCCTTCCTTCCTTCCTTCCTTCCTTCCTTCCTTCCTTCCTTCCTCTTCCTTCCTTCCTTCCTTCCTTCCTTCCTTCCTTCCTTCCTTCCTTCCTTCCTTCCTTCCCTCCCTCCTCCCTCCCCCCTCCTTCCCTCCCTCCCTCATCAAGGACTTTAAAGCCCTACTATGGATTAGCACCATCCTTCTGTGGATGACGAAACATTTTAATACCTCAGAACAAAGGTGGTTCTTTATATAAATAACTTTCAATGTCACTCTTATGGTCCCTATTGTTCTCATTTCACGGCGGGGCCTTCTCCTGGCTGAGGACCATATTTGAGAACCATGGTTCCAGGGTCCTGCAGGCCCCCCAGCAACCCACAGAAGGCCTGTCTCTGGTGGTCATTCGTGGGCAGCCCTGGCCACGCTGCTTCTGGCAGTGAGCCCATCCCCTCAGGCGAGGGCGCTCCTCCTCCAAGAGCAGCCTCGTTGCCTGACATGTCACTTCTGGGAGCAGAGGTGAGCCAGGTGGTGCCGGGTCAGGGTGTCTGAGCGAGACCATGAGGCCCATTGTTGGGTGCCCCCCGTGTCCTCGGCAGGACTCGTGGCAGGTGGAGAGCCTGCTGGGGAGTGAGCGGCAGTTGGTGCTCTCTGGTTCCTTAAGGCTCACAGTGATGTTGATGTAACACGTCGTTACACCAAGGGCTCCAACAACCATCCTAGACTTCCTAGGCCAGGTGTCCAGGTGTCCAGGTGTCCAGGTGTCTAGCAGACCATAGGCGATGTTGTTTCTGCCACCTCGGCATGGCACTCCTCTCCCGTGGCACTGGGCTCCCTGACTCACCAAGCACACCAGGGGCAGAGCGGCTGTTGGGTGTAGACCCACCACACAAGGTCTTTCTTCTCTCGCTCTCTGGCTCGCTCTGCCTCCTCTCCATGTGCTGACCCAGGCAACCTGCTCACCCGGGAGCACCTGCTGGACACATGCAGCCTGAAGCGTTCCTTGGAGGTCAGCGTCGGGGGCAGTCACGCGTCCTGCGACCGTGCTGCTCCTTCTCGGCGAGGTGGCTGCTGGACGTGCGGCAGCCTCTGCTGGGCTCTCCGGTGCGGCCTCTGAGGGGCGCCGTGACAGAGCTCGCCTGGCACTCTGGGCTCTGTGGCTGCTGGCTGAGTGTGGGCTGGCCTCCCCCGAGGAAGACCAGGCGGGCAAGAAGGATACGGGTTGTGCCAACAGCTGCGCTTGGGCTGCACCTGTCTCTTCAACTCAGCTCGGGTAGAAACATGCCCTGCAGAGGAAGGCAGCGCGGCCCATTGCCTGGGCGCGCAGTGCCCGTGTCGCAGCGCTCTTCCTTAGCGCAGTGAGCACGTGGTCGCCTGTGAGGCATTCTGGCTGGTGTGGTGCCCTCAGCCCCTTTCTGTGCCTCTGCCTGAGGGGCACTCGTGTTTTCAATGTGTGCTCCCTACACCCACTTGCTCTGGGAAGCCTGGGGGCCCCCGTGTACAGGCATGCATGTGTCATGTGCGTGAGTGTATATATGTGTGCATGCAACTATGTCCTTGGGTATATGAACACGTGTGTGTGGTGTACTGGATTTGTGTCTTAGTTGCTTCTCTTCAGGGTGGGGCTAGAGGGCTTTCCTTTCTCAGGAGTGTGGGGCCCTCCCTGGCTCCAGCAGTGGGTCCTTCCCTGGCTCCAGCTGTGGGGCCCTCCCTGGCTCCAGCTGTGAGGCCTTCCCTGATCTCCTGAAGTCCTCCAGTAAGACAGCCATATGAGCTTTCCCGACATCCTGGTGAGATGACTTGTTAGGATTGGGGAGAAAAAAGAAACAAGATTTCCACGAAGAGGAGTTTTTCTCAGTGTGGATTTCAATCATTTGCATTTGGGGATTGCTTGCTTTGCTCTTTCAGACCAATTTACTGGAGACGCGGCTACCCAATGCTGGGCGTATCTCAGGACACGAAGCCGAATGAATCGGTCCACGGCCTTGAAGCGATCTCCCTTAATATTCCCAGCATATGAGAAACACACCCCACTGAGAAACAGGCCATTTCGTTTCATCAGGCTGCTCCGATCGATAGCTCTCCCTGTGACGTTGGATTAAACTCCTGGTCCTACTGAGAGCCGGGAAGGTGATGGAAGGTGATGATCACATTTGCTTGTGTAGTGACATCATCGCCATCGCCATCGCCATCACCATCGTCATCACCGCCATCAGTGTGTAGTGTCAGCATGTGCCAGCCACTGTCCTAAACACTGAGCACGTGTCCCCTCAGCGAATCCTCCAGCAGCTGGTTAGCATTCCCCGCGGCTACAGGAGGAGCCGGAGCACTGCAGGGTGACCACCCTTCCCAGGCCCTGCACCGGCGGGGCGAGAGTCAGTCCCGCCCTGACCACCAGGCTGCCCTCAGCCACTGATGACGCTGGCCTGCTGTGTCCTCACCAGTAAGAAGGTGGAAGGCTTGCGTGCAGATGTGGTAGGAGGCCTGGCAGACTAGGACCAACACTGGGCGAGAGTCTGTGATCTCTGATGAGTCTAAAGCAGGTGGAAGGGGGCCTATAGGAGTGAAGGCTGCTGGACGCGCGGAGGATCCACAGCCAGGAAAACTGTCCCACAGACAGGGCTCCGTGAGGCCCGACCAGGGAAGGGCCCGGAGCCCCCGCCCACACGCTCCCTGCCTGGCCAAGGGCACGAAGCCCCCACGGTGACCTGCAGGTGGTACCTGCCTCTCCTCTGCTCAATGGCTGGGCCAGGCCAGAGCCACAGAGAGGTGCCCGGCAGGTATGTTTGATGGAAGCCTTGGTCTGGGGGTGTAGACGATGAAACATGCAGACACAGGGTGCTGGATGATTAAAACGGAGCCCTGGGCCGCGCAGGAGGTGAGCTGCGGCCACAGGAAATAGTGTGTGTGTGGGGGGTGGTCCATGCTGGAGGGCGCAGACTGTCAGTTCAGAGAGCTCCTCACGCCCATCTGGAGACAGAAGGAGTTGAGATCTGTTTGCTGTCCCACTGTGCTCTTGCCTTGCCAGGGCCACTGCTGGCGCACCATCCCACCTGGTCCTGAGGTGCGAGCGCCACGGACACCCAGGTCTGGGCGTGTTGCCTGGTCTGGTGTTTCCTCCCTGGCTCACCTCATAGAATCCATAGAAAACAACCCTATCCACACATCACACTGGAGTTAAGGCACAGCCAGTTTGAGACCTGAGCTGCCTGGCCATGGACTGGGACGCCCCGCCCAGACCCCGGCTGCCCACCCACTGTGGCACCGCGGTGCCATGGCCAGGCTTTGGGAAGCTCAGGCCAGTTCCTCTGCCACCAGTGGCTGTCCTGGCTCTGCATGGGCATCACCACCTCTGGGTGGCCCAGGGCACTGCTGGTGGCTTTCACGCGGAGAAGCACCGCCTGGCATCGTGAAGTTCCCACCCTTTGGCCCTGCCCTTCGTTGGAGCTCAGAGCCAGGAGAGTGGGGTTGGAGGGGGACTGCGGAGGCCGCCCTGAGAGAGGGCTCAGGCTTTGCCTAGGGCAGTGGTCGGCAAACTGTGGCCCCTTGAGTGTGGATCTTCCACAAAATACCACAGGTGGGCGCGCACGTACAGTGCGATTGAAACTTCGTGGCCACACTCAAGGGGCCAAAGAGCCGCATGTGGCTCGCGAGCCGCAGTTTGCCGACCACTGGCCTAAGGACTTGCAGCTAGTTCCTGCAGGGCATTGCTTTGCATGTTGGCCTGCCTTCCAGCAAGATGGACATCCCCCCCACCCCCCGGCAATGACCGTGACTGACGACTGAGCGAGCACAGCCTGAGCTGTGCACACCTGGGCGATCCCAGGCCCACGGCACATGAGTGGCCGGCTGCTCCTGATGCGCCTTCCTTATTCAGTGATGTCAGCAAATGGACGGTGATTACTGCGTCTGAGTGTGGTGCCTGGCGTGCAATGGATGTTCAAGAGATGCTGGTTCCTCCCCCTCCTCCCCGGCTGCAGCCCCTCGTTAGATGATTGGCTGATTGACTCACTAGGCTGCTGTGTGGGGGGTGGGGGGAGAAGAAGGTGTGGTCACCCACAGCTCATCTCCGTCTCCTGTGGGGACCGCGGGGCTCATTTCCAGGAGCACTCTCAGTGACCGGTGGGGGTACAGGGAGCTCGCGCCCACGTGCGGCCAGAATGCACCCGGGATTTCCCGTTGTCTTAGCATTTTATTGAGAAGCCTGGAGTGCTGGGGTGTTGGAAGGTCAGAGACCATGGGGGCCTGGCCTTGAGGAGCTCGTCACAGGGCTGTCAGAGGGCCACTGGCAACTGGAGGCAGGGTCCCCCAGGGAGCAGGCTCAGGGGCAGGGGAGCAGGGAGCGGGAGGGCCCTTGTGATTCTGCTGGTTTTCCAGAGGAAGCTTCTCAAACTCGAGAAAACATTCATGGAGTAAACACGGGGAGCAGGGACGTCACGCTGAGCCCTGAGCCCTGGGCCATTTCCAAATGTGGGTGACAAGAAACCTATCCCGGGGGGCTCAGATGCGTAAGCAACAGTGGCTGTGGGAAACAGCAGTGCGGGCGGGGCCGGCGGGCGCAGGAGAGCGAGAAGGCCTCCAAGTCAGCCGCGTGTCCCCGTTGACAAAGCCACGGAGAACCGGCGGGAACAGGACGTCCCCGTGAACTCAGGAACCTCCGGGGGGCTTATCTCGAGCAGCACGGGTGGCTCAAGTTCAAGTTCATTCAGCAGGCCGCCCAGTCACAAAGGCAGGCTCCAGAGCAGCTGAGGCCATGCAGCCCACGGATGACACCGACCGCGTGCGGCTGCTGCGCGGGGAGGCCCCTGGAGGGAGCGGAGAAGGCGGGTTTCCCGCGGCCTCGGCCCGAAGCACGCTGTGGGCACTCTCGCCACAACGTGGACGACACCTGAGGGGCCTCATGGAAACGTGAGGAGACGCGCAGCCTCACCCGTAAACACGGGAACGCCAACTCAAGCAGCTATTTGCTGATCACACCAGCAAAACAGTACTTGATGCTCACGCCTTCCCCTAGGAAGGGTGTGTTGGCAGAGGGGAGTATAAGTGAGCCCACCCCTTCTGGGGGACAGTTGGTATACTTATATATTAAAAAAATTAATTTTAATTTGACATTTTGTGCCAACTTTATTTAAAATTATTTTAATCTGTCTTTTAACAATGATCTGGTGATTCCAACTCAGGAAGGTGTCCTAACCCTCCACACCTGCCCCCTCCAGGCAGAGCGCCAGGCCTGCTTGTCTCCTGGGGGGATGCCCATCACACCCCAAAGTCCTCAGGAGGCAGCCATCAGATCGGGCGGCTCTGTTGGCACTGGGGTCGGGGCAAGCACTTCCATCTTGCGGGCTGATGCTCTCCACGGTGACTGAGAAGCTTGGCTGAGCTCTGATGCCCAGAACTCTCTGGCCCTCACAACGCCCCATTCTGGGGACAGCCTCGCCAGTCCACGCGAGTCTGTGTTAAAGGAGCGTCATTCCCTTAGACTTAGAGGGCAGATGCAGCAGTGGCTGGAAGTGTTTCCTGATACAAACACTCGGTGAGTGTGCGTGTCACCTTTTCCCTGTCAGTGGCATCGGGAAAGTAAGTGATCACCGGCCGATCTCCTCTAATAATAAGAGCCGGCCCTGCTTAATTGTGTTGGTTAAGTGGTCGTGGCTTTGTTCGAGCATCAGGGCCATTAGTCAGGCCCCTGGGAGGACCTGTGGGCCTCTGAAGGGGGGTGGGCAGGCCGGGCCAGTTCTTCCAGGTGAACATGTGGAGGACAGGCCCCACCTGCCACACCTGCTGTTAGGGGTGGCTCTTCAGTGAGGAAAGGCGGGGCCAGGGCAGAAAGGCGGCCCCACGGTGGCCACAGGGAGCGGGGCACCTGCGGTCCTATCCTAACTGCCCCGGCCGTCCCCCGGACATACTGGGGGCCCCCGGGAGACGAGCAGAACCCGGTGCTCTGCCTGGTCTGTCTTTTCTCCACCTTTTACTTTTGCCCAGAAGTATTTTAGGTGGTTTCCTTCCAGAGCACGGTCAGCGTGGGAGGGCGGGTTCTGGGACACAGTAGGTGTTTTGTGAGAGCGCGTGGGAGCCTGGGGAACCCGAGGGCCCTGAGGCCCAGACACAGGCTCCGGGCGGCATGTCTGCTCATCCCCCCGGCAGGCAGGGTGACGGGCGGTGGCTTCCTTCCAGCTGTGGGTGGGAAGGGAGGACTTGGGGGTCTGAGACTGAGGGCAGGAGGGTGCCCCCATGTCTGCTGCATGTGCCCTAGGTCCCGATGTGCTGGAGGACCAGGTGCTGTGCGGGCGGCCTTGGGCACAGGGCTGCTCTGGCAGAAGCCAGGCGGAGGCCATAGGAGGACGGCCAGGGCGGTCCCGGGCCCCCAGGGCTTTGGAACGGAGCTGGGCTGAGCCGACTGGCATCCTTGGCCAGACCGTGGGCATGTGGGTGGGGACCGTGTCAGCAGCTCCGAGTTTCCTGCCCCAAAGACATGTCACCGTGTTCCTCCCCGTGCTCGTCCCTCTGCGTCGGGCAGCCAGCTGAGAACTGACTTGTCCGGTGCCTCAGTTTCCCTGTGAATTCTGACCGGCTGCTCAGTTCTGTTGCTTTCCTTGGCACCAAACAAAGCCCTTAACAAAGAATGCCAGACGTTTCTGTAAGGCTTTCCCAAGAGGCTGTTCTGCTGAACCCCACGGCCTGGGAGGCCAGTTACTACCCCGGAGCTTCCCCGAGGGGGAGGGCTGCAGCCAGGGTCCCACGCTCGTCATGCCTCAGAGAAGCCGGGACTGGAGGCGGCCTCCTGCTGGCCCCTGCGGGCCCCCGCCCCACGGCCACCCCCGCCCATCCCTCTGGGTCCAGCTTTCAAAGACTCGGGCTACGACCTCTGGTGCGAACGCTTCCCGGCAGCCGTGGCTGTGACAGGGACGTCAAGGTACCGTCGCCGGCCACGCGGCCTGAAATGTGCATTTGATTGAAGGCCACACCTGGGTGCCATGGGGTGCTGACGGGGTGAGAGTCTTGTGTTTGAGGAGTGGCCTCAGTGGCGCCGTGCGTGGCCGAGTGTGGCCCTGGAGACCTGGCGGCCGAAACTGGGCCCTTCCTGAGGACGAGCTGTCCCTGCAGTCAGGCGGGGCCGAGTTTCTGGGGCAGGAGCCGCGTCTTGTTTTCCTTGCTTCTGTGTGTCTGACAGGGAACCTCTAATTCCAGTCGGACGAACCAGGGCACGCCTGCTGTGGTGACACTGGTGATGCTCTTCCTTTACGACAGCAGCGCCATCTTCTCTTTGCATAAAGTCACCCAGAAATCGTGCCTAAGGCACGGAAGTCCTCAGACGCTCTCAGCTCGTCGCACGCCCTTCCCCTTCCCCTTCCCGGAGGACCCTCGGAGGACTGGGGATTGGCGGAGGAGGCGCCGGGGGCCGCCCGGGGGGACGCACACGCCGGCTGCTTTTCCTCAGAAGGACTGGCCACTGCTGTTCTTGGTGATTGGTTCAAGTGGAGGGAATTCAGGAGACTCCCGTTGGCCGGCGTGGCCGACATGGCCTGGTGCTGTCGGGACGCCTTTCCTGACTCAGGCATCGCCTTTACTGTATTTAGACGGAGGGTGCGTGGGGTCGGCGGGAGGCGGACACGGTGGTCTGTCACTGGGATGAGGCATCAGGAGAAGCTGAGGTCACACGGAGTTTGTATCTCTCCTTGACCGAATAAGCCAGCAAGCGCAGCCCTCGCCTGTCTGCGTCTTGCTTTCTAAACTGTGCGGGGACACAAATGTGATGGTCCCGGGATCTCTGAGCAGGCGCCACGCTGTCTTCTGCGGCACTGCACCGTCTGCATCCCACAGCAGAGCTTGGGAGCTCCCTTCCCCGCGTCCTCCCAGCCCCGTGGTTTGTGATTTGTTAATGGGAGCCATTCTGGCAGGTGTAAGGCACCTCACTGTGGTTTGATTTGCATTTCTCTGCTGAGCAACATACACACAGAGGCATGGACACGTGCACCGGGCTGGCAGCTGCAGAGGAGGGGCTGGGGTCTGGAGGAAGGAAGGCGAAGGGGTTGCCAAAAGCACGCATATACACACGCACCTCACACAGGCGCGGGGATGACAGAGGGAGAAGGGGCTGCGGGTGGAGGAGGGCGAGCCAATGTCACTCCTATAAATGAAATAACCATGGCCTTGGTTTGCTGGAATAGACCAGGTTTAAGGTATGCGTGTCAGACCATGTGTCTAAGTTTCCCGCTATGTTTCATTCGGATGTATAGAAACTTGATGTCTGTGTGTTGAGTATTTTCTCTGTTTCTAAGAAGAAACTCACTGGTGATACGAAACGACGACTGCGATGGTTTTAGACCGCAGGCGCCGATGCTCTGGACTTTCTGAGAAACTGACTTCAGTAAAGGGGCCATCATGGCATCTGACGGCTGGACTGCATCCTGCCTCCGGGGGGCGCTAGCAATGGCCCCGCGGGACGGCGGCTCCGACTAGCAGGGAGGCTAAGGGCTTAGCCAGTGGTTCTCAACCTTCTGGCCCTTTAAATACAGTGCCTCATGTGGTGACCCAACCATAACATTATTTTCGTTGCTACTTCATAACTGTCATGTTGCTAAAATTATGAATTGTAATGTAAACATCTGATATGCAGGATGGTCTTAGGCGACCCCTGTGAAAGGGTCATTCGACCGCCAAAGGGGTCGCGACCCACAGGTTGAGAACCACGGGCTTAGGTGTTTCAATTCATCCTGTCCAATGAGGAGAGCTGCTCAGTCGTCAGGGTTCCCTCGCTTCATTCCCCCCAAATACGACTAATGTTTATAATGTGGGTGACAGCTGGCTGGGGTCCCTCTCTTCATCCCACCGCCCAGAACACCAGGGGCACGGGGCACAGGAGGTGGCTCCCTGAGGCCCCGGGGAGGGGCGCGGCCAGTTTTCCTGGGACAGAGATGCTGCGCAGTCTCAGCGTCAGGCTCTTCCCTTCGCTCCTTCCTCCTATTACATCTGAGCCTCCTGCCCTGCCTTTGGGCCCTGAGGGTCTGGCCAGGCCTTGGGGAGGTGCTACAGACACCGTGGTGTCCTCCCGGGGTCAGAGCTGGGCCCGCCTGGGAGCACCCCGCGCCCATTCTGTGGTATGCTGCCTCTGAGTCCCCCAAACTGAACCTGGACACACTGTGAGGGTCCGAGATCCCCAATTGGTGTGGCCCAAGTAACCAAGGTTTGTCCCTGTTATTCTGTGAAACAAAGGCTCAGTGAAGGGCAGGGGCTGGAGGCGGACAAGAGGAGGGCACGTTCTGATGGCCTCGCGACTCTTCCCCTAAATGACAGGAGCATGACTCACGGCCCAGAGCTCTGGTGACTCAGAGCCAATCACAGGCGGCCTTTCTTCTCGGCAGGACCGGGCATGACCTGCAGGCTGAGCAGGAATGTGTTTGTCTTCATGTTTGGGGGGATCTGCGCCCCACAACATCACAAAAACCCGTCTCAATACAGGTGCCACGGGGCCGCAGACGCTGCTGAGCAAACATTGGGGAACTGGCTCTGGAGTCAGGGCTCTGCTGGGCCGTGGGCCTGCCCCACCCGGGGGGACCCCAGGCCCGACTGCCCTCCACCGCCCACTGTTCTCTCCCCGTTCCTGTGTCCCTGCCCCTGCCAGGGCCCAGTGACTCACAGGAAGGCCGAGCACAGGGCAGGCCGGTCACTGCTCCGGCCCCGACAGGAACCGCCCGGAGCAGCGACACTGGTCCGGGGCCGGGGCCGCCGCTGGTTGCTGCAGAGCCTGGACTGGATGCGCAGCCCCTGGTTACTAGCTGAGCGGGCTGTGTTTTCCCACGGAGGGAGCGCTCAGATCCGGGGTATAAACTCCCAAACACCAGTCTCCACCGTTCCATCTATGAGCGCCTCCCCTGTGTGGGGGCTGCCGGGGCGGACTCAGCGCCCACTGCGGATTTCGTGGTCCTCAAACTGACACTCTCATTGCTGTCTTTTAACATTTATTTCTATTTTTATTTATTGAATTTATTGGGGGACAGGTTTCAAGTGTACAATTCAATCAAAAGTAAAACATTCCCTGCACACTGCGTCGTGTGCCCATCGCCCCAAGAGTCACCCCCAGCCCCCCGGCCCCCTCCGCACTGCTCTGTGCCGTGGCCACGCATAGATGTTCTTTAGCTGATCCCTGCACCTTCTTTCATCCAGTCCCCACCCCGCCCGCAACAGCTGTCAGGCTGTCCCATGCTCCATGCCTCTGGTTCGATGCTGCTTGTCAGGTTATTCTGTTCATTAGATTCTACACCTGAGAGGGCCATGGGCCCTCGTCTTTCTCTGACTGGCTGGTCGCTCCACACCATGCTCTCCAGGCCCCTCCGTGCCGGGAGTGTTCCAAGATGCACCGTGGCCCACAGCTTTACATCGACTCCCTTTCCTTCCCCAAATGGTGGGCTCCTCTCGGGGCCTTTCGAGGGTCACGCATGCCTGTGAGTGGGGGGGACAGGGGACCCATGGCTATAGAAAGAGGGAGCTGGAGGAACAGGCCTCAGCCAGGCTGCGGTGGTGCTGGCTGAGCCGGCACGGCTGTGGCCCAAGACTGGCTCCTGGCAGAGCTGCGCGGTCCGCGTGCCCACGCCTCGCACGGTGTGACTTTAGCGTCCTCATCTGGGACGTGGGGGAGATCTAACCCCACTTCGCTGAGTTCTTGTGGGGGTGAGCGGGATAAAGCGCGGAGCGTGGCGCGGACTTGAAGCAAGGGCTCGTCGTGGCCAGCGGGCAGGTGTGCCGTGCGGCCTGTGGAGCCCGGTGGCTGAGAGGATGGATGGGCGGCCCTCAGGGGGAGCTTCCAGGCCACCGCGTGGGGACAGCCGCGCGCAATCTGCCCGCTTATCTGCTGGAGGCCCGGCCTCAGAGTCCCCGGGAGGAGAGTGCGGCCGGGGCTGGGCCTCGCCGTGCGCTTCCCCGGACGCTGTCCGCTCTCCACCCACGCCCACCCGCGCCGCCTCTGCCTCCTCTGTGACCAGCAGGGGCTTCAGGGACGTGTCTCTCCCTGAGTCTGCCGGGAGCACGTGGGAGGCCAGGGGTGGCGTTGGTGGCAGCCCGCCATTGCTCCGTGCCATCCCCGGGAGCTGGTGCTGGCAGCACCTTCCTGGGCGTGACCCGATGGTGCCTGGCAGAGCGAGGCCGCTGGCGAGGCGCCTCTGCCTCCTGTGTCCCCGTCGGCACCCGGGCAGGGGCTCCGGCTGTGTCCCGCCTCGGACGATGGCTGCCCGGAGGAGTGGGTTTCAGAGCTGCTTCCCATCTCGAGTGCGGGGCCTGCGTCTCGCTGGGTCCCCCTGGCTCGCAGCCAGTGTGTGCTCGCAGCTGTCTCCTTTGTTTACGGCGGCAAGTGCACGGAGCACAGTATTTATCATTTAACCATTTGTAAGTGTGCAACTCTGAGGCGCCGGACACATTCACCACATTGCTTAACCAGCGCCTCTGTTCGTGCCCAAACCTTTGCCTCTTCGTCGGCTGGTCCCTGCGCGCACGGCGCTGTCCCTCCCGCTCCGCTCCCTGCTCTGCTCCGGTCTGAGGATTTGTCAGCCGCTACCTCCCGAATAGACTTTTAAGCGGATAGAATCCTTGGGACAAAGATAGCTAAGAACGCGCCAGGCCTCCTCCCAGCTAAAGAAGGGGTTTCAGGTCTGCTTGCGGCACAAGGCGCCCCTTTCTGAACTCAGCTGCTCAGATGGCGGCCTGGGTGGCCGTGTCTATGCAGAGTGCAATGTGAGGGCATCATCCGTCCCCACGCAGTCGCCGGAGGCTGCAGGCCGTGAGCTCTGCTCTGCTCAGGCCCCGGCGCCCAGCCAGCGGGGTGCGCATGTGAGCGACCGTCGCCCATGGTCCTGGCCTCTCTGGTGACTGACAGGTGCGTGACCTCGTGGTCCTGGTGTGCGCACTGTGCATGGAAGCCTGTCCCCACGCAGTGCCCACTGCATGGTCTGAGTTCATGCTTGACTTCTCGGTACCTTGGGCCACCACGGGCTCTTTCTCAGACAATGATCTGCAGGGATATCAATGTAATTCTGGGGAGAACATTTGTTTTATTGGTTAAAAATACTAAAAAAGCGCATTCTCACAGGAAGAACTGAAGTGTGAGAGGAAAGCTGAGCTACCCCCCTCCTGCAAACGGAGCCCCCATGGAGGTCAGTGAGCTCCCCCCACGTGCCTGCACCACGCTCCCGGTGACGAAGTAGGTTCATCTAAAGACGCTTTTCTACAATAGAATCAGGTGTCATTCAGCCCAGGACCAGACTCCCCAGGGATGTCCTGAGAACAGTGGCCTCTGCC